>NC_143501.1:5005000-7505000 GCF_051622355.1 Phaseolus vulgaris | reverse complement strand
TTAGAAACAGATATACTTATATTTGTTAAAATATTTATTAAATATTTTTTTAAAATAAAAATTTAACAGAAAGTATTTATTATAATTTAAATATCAAATAATAATTATATCTTTTAAAAACACCTTAATAAATCATATAATTTAAGAAAACCTTAGGAAATGATGTTGCATATTAAAATGGGATCACACATTATTTTTTTATATACAAATATAAGAAATATTACTAACAAATCGTATTATTAACACTATTTTATTTTTTAGTACATACTCATATTATTATTAGTGGAATTTCTTAAAATTATAAAATTAGAATAGAAAATGTTAAATAGAAAAGCAACGTCTCTTAACATTTGTAACTTTTAATAAATTTTAAATAATAATAATAATAATAAAATGTTTTAAAATACTTATTTGCTGTGAATAGGACATGAAGCAACCGAAAGACATTAATGTTCCTTTCAGAGAGTGGAGGTAAGGGGCCCCAGGGAGGCATTAGGATCATAAAAAAAGAACAGTTGATGCAATGAATCTTCTGAATTGAATTTGATCACAATATTGAGATTGTTCTGCATTCATAGCATAATGCATAACTAAGGTCCTCTGATCTTATGAGCAGTCAAACTCAATCCAAACACAGATATGTAAAAATAAAGTGTTCACATTGAAAGGTTCCTTAACCTCTTTGAAAGATTAAACTTGAATATGAACAATAATTATCCAACATTTTAAATTATTAGTGTATGCAATTTATCAGGGTTTAAAACATTTTGAAAACAAATTTGGTATATTGTTTAGTGATATTTTTGATAGTTTTGATCATTACTGTGCAATACACACTACAATAAACATGTATGTCTTTTTCTTGTTTACTTTGCAAAGTTGACATAATTATTAGAGTCCTAGAGTGAATTTCAATTGAACTTCTTTTCACTCATGTTATTTGAGAACTAGATTGCACCAAAGAGACAACTGAATCAAATCAAATCAAATTTGTACAACTTTCTCTTACAAAAAGTTAAAATAACCATGTACTTCATCCATACTGGTCATAAAATTATTTATTTAGGTTAAATTATCTATAAGTATTTAATGTGTTTAAAATAACTAAAATAACTACAAAAATTATATTATTTTAATAACTAATTAGAAGTATGATCAAGTAATGATATAATAAACTAAAAAAATACTTCATAATATTTCTATTTTTATTATATTAAAATAATATATTTTATAATTTTCTATAATTTTTTGAGTGATTAATTAAAAATATGACATACAATAATATATATATATATATAAATTTATAAGAATGGTATTAAGAAAATCATGTAAAAGTTACTTTTAAAAAATTATTCAATTACTTATTTTATTAAGTAAATAATTTATTATTTATTAAAAGTATTTGACACCAACAAAATTATGAAATGATATATTCCTTATTATAATAATATAAATTATAATCAAAATCAATTTTTATTTGAAAAGGTTTTTTAAAAGGTACTTCTAAAATAGTTCATTTTGTTTAAAAAAAGAAAAAAATATGTAGCCCCAAAATATTATTAAAAATAGTTATATATTACAACTCTATTTTTTTTAAAAAAAATAATCTAAACTACCATCCAAAACATTTTCTTCGTGTATTAATATTAATTTATTCATAAAATAAATTATGATAATTTTCATTAATTATTTTAAAGATAATATGCATGAACTAAATATATTATTTTAATTTTAAAATTAAAGATTAATATATTGATTTAAAAGATTGATCTTTCTCAATAACTTTATTTCATAATTAAACCCTAAGTGACATCTAAAAGACTATTATCTGAATGAAGTGAGGTCATATTGATTTTGTCTTAAAAGTTTAGCTAAAGATAGACAGCATGAATAAGCTTCCCCAAGATTACAAGACCTCTCATATGAAATGAAAATATACTTGAGACTCTGATAAAAGATAGACACTAATAGGAGTGATTAGAGCGATAAAGCATCCTAAGTTCCTTACAATGATTGCATGTCCATGGCCGTAGAGGAGGGTCCATGCAATAAGAATGGATCTTTCGAATTTGGCAAATATCACAACTCTCAAGGAGATCCTCTGGTTCCCGACCACGGCAAATTACACAAGCTCCACTCTGTGAAGACTGTACAGGCAAAAGACAAACCACACAAAGAGAAAATCATATTAAGATGGGTATAAACTTTCAGTCACATTATAGGAAGCAACCCAATCCAATATATATATATATAAAAGGTGGGATGTAATCAAAATTTGTGTTAGAAAGTGTATTCCTAACATTTTTCTTTAGAGGAAATTATCACAAGAATGGTAATTCACAAAATAAAATCAAGTAATTTCATATATATTTTCTTCTGGGTTCTTATAGGTGGTGTGCATTATCATTGTATAGAACCATGCTAATCGACATTAAATTTTATGGATCATGGATTCGTGGGAATCATAGTCTGCCTAGTAAAGGACAAATAGAAATTCAACATTACAAAATCATGGATATCATAAGGCTAACAGTGAGAATGTTGGTCTGTTACACAAACAACAACCCTTAATAAGCAAGAAAAATCTATTAAAATGAACAAAATGTTGGGTGGGGTAGAGTCCACACATAAAGCATTCCTACTTAACTAGTAAAACAAAAGTTGACAGCTGATACGTTACTGTTCTTTTGACAGAATAAATCTTAATCACTTTCACTATATGGTTGCAGCAACCAATTAAACTGCCACTTATTTATGAGCAGTCCAAGTTAAACAAAAAGCATATAAGAAACATTAAGTTCCAGTAGAATCTATGACAGGCTTTCAGTGAATACCACTCAATATTTTTAAAGGGGTCAAAAGATTGTATGCAATGTATACAAGCCAAAAACGTTACTGTATAATCACCAATCTAGCAACCACTTATTCAAAAAATTTACCAGTGTCTCCAGTCACTTCTTTCCTCTTTTCTATCTTTTTAAAATAATCTAGAATAGTTTTAACCCTACAAGCAGAAAGACTACTTTTAGAATTTGAACCCATGACCTCTAGATCACAAGGTAGAAATCTAACCACCAAGTTAAGGCTCGTCTTTTATGTGATTTCAACTAATATGAAAAAAAAAGAAAAATAACACCCAATAGAGATAACAACTAATATAACTTAATGAATAAGAATACCTCAAAGATAGTATGCCGTAACTCTTGATCCATGGGGATAAAAATATCTGAGGATGAATGGTTACATGGGATTGTCTGAGAGTATACTTTTTGATCAGCTGTGGCTGCATGCTCGACTTTCTTAATCATCACAAAACTTGCCTTGCACAAAGGGCAGGTTGACATTTTTCTCATTGAAGTCTATAAATATTGAAAAACAAACGAGAATGAAAGAGACATCCAAATGACATTAAGAGGAAATCTAACGAGTTATACAGGACAAACAAGCTTGCCGTAATCCATCCAAATCTGTAAATAGGATATTTTCGAATAGTGCATCATAGACTCGACAAAATTCGTAAATGTACTTTCATAAGGGTTACACTAAGAAAATAAGGCACAACAATGAGGTGGAGCCTCATTCTCAATGAGAAAGAGAAGCATAAGATGAATGAAAGTTAAATTACATAGTTTGGTTAGGATTCGAAAAATAGAGACCAACTTTGAAATCTATTCAAAAGAAAATGGAATGCTACAGAGATTATGATTATCAATTAATAGGCTTTTATTCGTCAAAATGGAAAATGGAAAATGGAAGATAAATGAAATGGTAGATAAAAGAAAAGGCATACCCTGTGATCAACCCAACTCTGGATGCATGGAAAACAAAATCGATGTCCACACGGCAGAATCCCCCGAGTTGTGCTGAAATCTGTGAAACATATAACGCATGACATCTCGGATGAAGTAGGCAAGCCAGCACCATTTTCAACCTGATCACCGTCCATGAACTTTTCATCATCACTGGAACATAAATCTATTGATGTTTGTGGCACAGGTAGGGCATCTTCTACAAAGAAAGTTGAATTTCTAGGAGCAGATATATGACTTGAATCTTTGATCTGGTCAATAACATCTGAACCACCATTGATTATTCTACTTTCATTACTTAATCCAGCATTAGGTCCTTCACTATTTTGTAGAATAATGTTACTATTGACACAACCAGAAAGGCTAGAGGTAGCTTCAGCTTCTGTTTGCAGTCTATCCATTCTAAAAAGGGGATTATCTGGGCTTAAATCCAAAATTGAAGGAGCCAACACAACTTCATCAACAAGATTTCTGGTAAGTCTTCTTCCTTTACGAGAAGGTCCAGCTACAGTCCTGTCTCCCTTTCCATTGCAGATGTTCCTTTTTCCTTTCCTTGACAGTCTAGACGAATATGAACTTGACTCATCATGCTAAAAATAGAGAATGCAGAGAAAAGAAAAGAAATTAATGGGCATTCCGAAAGAACAAATAATGCTGTATTCAAGAGGATAGCACATGTAATGCAAGTACTTCATAAAGCACCAGCAATAAAGAAATGATTGAGATACAGAAAAAAGTTCATGCAAACAATCAGCTAGCTGCTACATATTTTGAATTATCGTTCAGCCTAAAAGTAATCTATGATCTCCATACCTAAGGCATGTTTTTCTTTAATTGAGCATTTGGTGGAAGGCAAACCACATATGTTGCATAAGCAAGCAGACAGATTTATTCAAGTTTGTAGATGAATAATACTGGCTACAAATTTTGAAATAACCCATTGATGCAAAAAATATCAGAAAAGTCACAGCTAAACGTTGACGATGACTCAAATCTAAAAAGAAAACAATCCCATCTACGCCAAAGAACCATGGTGGTACCTTTAGTTTTTAATCTATCAAGGAACAACAAAGAAATGCAATAAAAAATCTTGCCTGATACCATAAAAAATATATAGAGATTGAAATGGAACACCTGGGTGTGCAAATGAAATTTTCGTTGATAGTAGTTAATGATCAACTCTAAAGATGGATGTTAATGACTCCACATATTAAATTCTGAAAGTTGTGCCCCATTCTAAAATCAGGCAACAAAATTATGAATCAGAACTTGCTTGAAAACACTCAGAATGTGAATCATAAAGATTAAAAGCGTCCAAGAGGAGAACAGAGAGAGTCGAGAGCCTAATTTACCCTTTTCATTAAACAAGAATCTTCCAAAACATAAGTTCTTGAAATTCCAGAACCGAAGTTAGTTTCTTGCCTTTCAGACCCAGTATCATGTAACTTGTCACTGACGATTTTTTTCTTTGTCAACCTACTATCTCGAACAGTGTGGGGAACTTCCAGTAACAATCGCCCTACTTCATGTCCACTGAAAATAATAATGATAATAAGTGAACTTAAGAAAAATATTCCCCAAATTTTAATCCATGTCAGATTATACGAGAACAAAAAAAATAAGCTCCTATATAACCAAATAATGCACCCAAGATTTTCAAATCAAATAATCATCTACCAGTACCAGATAATAAAACCGATGATCCCAAACTAAAGAAACTAGAAGCAAACTTCTGAGTCCACAACAAAGACGCCCATCGTATAACATAATATATGGTAGATAGTGTATCAAAACTGTAAATAACCAACTTTCCCAAAAGTTGTAGCATAGCACTAATGCCATGTTAAATGTCAACGTAACTTCCTTCAGGTGTAAGTTGTGGGGTTGTGACTCACGAAAATGAAAAGCTTCATATCACAGTAACTTTCAATTTACGCCAACACAATCCAAATCAAAACTCGCAATATCAAATTGATCATTCATGCCTTTTCAACGCTCATTCTAATTCCAAGAGCATGATGATGACATTGGATGCTGACTAAAACAACCAATCATCATGAGTTAGTTTCTTTCAAAATGCTATAACTCTCTGTAAAATCCATTACACTCTGGTATAATTCTTCCCTAAGGAGGGGAAAGAAAACAAATTCACTTCTGCAAGGTAAATAAAACAAATTCACCTCTGCAAGGTATAAGAATCTTCTGGAACACGCCTTCCTTCCTTTATGCAGTCCTCAATCCATTGGTGGTTCACTACAGGTATTCTAAACTTCAACGCAATATCATATTTCTTTCCTTCAAATTTCCAGCACACCTGATCAATCACAAAATAATCAATCATAAAATAATTCGTCAATGAAAGCTTGTAATAACCTGTTCGTTCATTCCCAAACTCTCTTCTTCCGTCTAAATTCTCCCTCACATTTCTTTCCCTTTCACCACACATAAACAGAAAGCATACCTTCCTAACTCACAAACCTGGACATAACCTAAATCCACCACCGAATTAAGCTCTCTCTCTCTCTCATTCATTCATTCACTCACACACACAAAACTCCTCAGAGGAATTACGAAATTCAACATTGCGCACCAAAATTCTCCATCGAATTAAGTTCTCACTCTCTAACTCTAACTCACATACACACACTCCAGATGAATTATTGATTTCAACATTGCGCAACAAAATTCTCTCTCTCTCTCACACACACACAACTCACCAGATGCATCAAAACCCTCCATGGAATTAAACTCTCTAATCTCTATCTATCTGCCTGTCTCTCCCAGCAAAGCTCTCTTTCTCTCCCAAGTATTTTCTCTATCTCTCTATTAAGCTCCTTCTCAATTAAGCTTTCTCTTTACCTCTCTCTCTCTCCCTCCCTCCCTCCCTCACACACACACACACACATAAAATAAAATAAAAACTTACCAGATGCATTATTAATTTCGACAATGCACACCAATATCCACCACGGCATTAAACTCTATCAATCTCTATCGGTTATCTGTCTATCTATATCAACTAAGCTATATCCCTCTCAATTTAGTTCTCTATTTCAATTAAGCTTTCTCTTTACCCCTATCAATCGTGCTCTATCATTCTCTCCCACGACCAAACTAGAAAAAAAAAAAAAAAACTTCAAAAAAAAACTAACCAGATGCGTTATCGATTTCGACATTGTGCCAACGTAATTGGCGCCGGCATGTGAAATCAGCTTGATGAGATCGAAGCGCTCGGAGCCGTGGTAACCGCTAACCGTTGCCACCACGTTTTCCATGCCTTGAACCGGAGAATTTGCAACTTCAGTTCAATAAATAAATAAAAGGAATCAGATTCAAGAATGAAAAACAAAAGCGAAAGCATAACTAGCAGAAATCGTGTTGAACGAAACCCTAGCACGAAGGTTATTCTCAGAATGATTCAACTTGTAAAGTGAAGAGAAAAAAAAAGGCAGAAAAAGTGTGACAACTTTCTTGGTGACATTCCTAATCGAAATTCAGAGAGAGAGAGAGAGAGAGAGAGAGACCGTGAGATAGATGAGGAAGTTGAAAGTGTTCTTCTGCTTCCATGACACTTCTCTTCAAAGTGCAGAGTGAAGGATGAATGAAAATATCTGGCGGTAAAATGCAAATTGAATTTTCGAGATCAAAATCAATACCAGGGAGAGCTTATATATATTTTCACTCTTTTTTTTTTTTATAAATGTGTGTATTTTTATTATTACTTTTACTTTTTAAAATTTAGAGGAAAAAGTTGAGTAGTTTGAATTGATGGAAAATGAATGAAAAGTGAAAAGGAAATTCGTAGTTAATTTGATTGATGTAATAAATTTATTTTTATATTATATATTTAAAAAATAATGTTTAAATAATTAGAGGTTAAAATTAAAATAAATTTTAAATTAAAGTAAAAATTATTATAATTTTTAATAAATAATAAAGTTATATTTTAAAATAAAAATATATTAAAATAAATTAACTTAAAAAATAAAAAATTAAATTAATGAAATTTATTTTATTTGTTACTTTAATTATATGTTTATTATAATATAAAAATATTAAATTAAATAGTTTATTTATTAGTTTTTTAATTTTAATTATTTATTGTTATAATATGAAATGTATATTAGTAAAATATTAAATTAATTCATTTATTATTTTCATATTTATATTTTATTATAATATAAAATATACATTAATAAAAACTTAATAATATAATTATTAGTAAAAGTAATTTTTACCCCTAATTATACTTTTTATTTAATTTATTACATCATTAGTATTTTATCATTATGTAGTACCTAATCGATTATGTAAAATAAGTATAATTATTATATATAAACTTTACTTGTAAATTCATTTTAATTTGAGAAGAAAGTTACCGTTCTTCTTGATTTTTTTATTTAATATTTTCTCTACTTTTATGTTAATTTTTTGTTTTGATACAAAAATAAGTTTACAAAGGGAATGGACTTGATAAGGTGTGGAATGACTAGATTTGTCACAACTTACTTGACTCTAATTTGTTTGTATGAAATGAAAATATCATTGATGACCATATTTAACTTTGAAGAAGAAAAACAAAGTTTGGAACTTAACATGAAGGGAGAAAAGTTCAAAATGTGGTATTAGATAGTCAATTTTGGAAGAATGTAACTATATGCTTAAAAGTTGTTGTCCCTCTTATGGTTGTCCTTCGATTGGTAGATTTGGATGCAAAACCCGCAATGAGATTTATATATGAGGAGATGGATTGCGTCAAAGAGAAGATTAAAAGAAACTTTAATAATATCAAGAAAAGGTAACATTTCTAACTTCCTTCCATTTTAAATACTTACTTATTTGTGTAATTATTTCTAGTATAACATAATTGGTACGTAGTTATGAACCTATTTGGAAAATCATTAATCAAAGGTGGAATAATCAGCTTCATAAGTCTTTGCATGTGTCTACCTATTATCTAAACCCCCAGTTACACTATGAACCAAACTTTAGAAATGATGATGTTGAGTGAAGGAGGGATTGTACATATGCATGAAAAAGATTGGTTAATGACGTTGCAGAAAATAACAAAAATCAATTTGCAACTTATTGATTTTCACTATGGTAGAGGACTATTTTCTATGGAAGATGCAAAGGCGTGAAGGAAAGTTATGTTCCCTGGAGAATGTGGGAGATGTTTGGGGATAGAACTCCATAACTAAAGAGGTTTGTTGTTCAAGTTTTGAGTTTGACTTGTAGTTCTTCAGGGTGTGAGCGTAATTAGAGCTCATTTGAAATGGTAATTCAAGTTCATGAAGTTATTTAAGGTTTTTCTTGATTTGATTTATATATTGACAAAAATTTCATATTTAATTATAGGTTCATACAAAAAGAAGAAATCATTTGCACCATAAAAAAATGAATGACTTGGTTTATGTAATGTATACTTGAAGTTGAGAAACAAACAAATTAGAAAATTTGTTGCTCTCCCATTTGATGACTTTGAGTCTGATAATGAATGAATAACTGAAGAAGGAGGTAATGTGTTGAGGTTAAGCAAATTCAAGTTGAAGATGATGGTGTAAATGGTGACTTAGCTAAAGGAACAAGTTTAAATGATTCAATTCTAGATGCAACCGATTTTGATAATATAGTTTTTGATGATAATGTTGATGGTGATGGAGATGATGATGGAGATGATCATGAAGATCTTGGAGATGATTTATGATAAGTTCTAGATTTCAGTAATATTTCATATTAAAATACATATACTTTTGGATATTAATTGATAAAATAACCCCTAATTTATAAATTTATACCTTTTTACATATTTTGTGATTTTAATTTGAATAAGAACGATTTATTCCCAAATTTATGTTAATTTCAGGATTCTAGGAAAGAATGGAGATGATTGGACAAAAGGAGAATATACAAAGCTAAAAAGGGAAAGTTGGAACACACTAGCACCCACCAAAGCTCGCCCAAACTCACCTAAGCCAGACGCCCCTAGAGGATCTCGCTTGGGCGAGCTCAATCTCGCCCAAGCGAGATTACTCCAGTGATGTTGGGCCTTTTCTCGTGCAACTCGCCCAGGCGAGCCCAATAACGCCCAAACGAGAAGTCACTTAGCCCAATCCAATTAGGTTAAATAGGAGGCTTGAGGCACAACCCTAGACACGCAAGATTGATAGGAAAACATCATTGAGTGAATTGTAATCTAGTTGGGAGAATAGGAGGTGTTAGAAACCCTTGAGAACACGCCCGTCAAGGAGAAACATCAGGAATCTTCTTTTATTGTTCTCCCTTTTTCTAACAGCCAACATATGTGTGGTTAATTATACCCTTTGGATTGGGAGTAATATGTTCAAACGCTTATGTATTGAGGTAATATCTAAACATAATATTATATTCTTGATTAATGATTGATATTATCATTTTGTTAGTAATGCTTGTTCGCCTTGATCTCAAAATTTAGATTCGACTGGAAAGTACTTCTAAGTTTCTAACCCAAATGATAATGTTTAACATATTTGAATGCTAGGAATAAATTTGAAATGTTAATTTCGATCAACGTTTGATCTTACCGATAAGAAGTTTTTATAAATATGCGAGGAATCGATATTTAGGAGGCATCTTAATAATTTTATATGCGAGAAATCGATATGAATGATCTTTTATGGGCATCAAAATCAATCAAAGGACACAATATTGTCATGCTAATCAAAATACAAAAGAGTGAGAAAGATGAACCTCAATCCATATTTTCCCAATTGAAACAACAAACTATTTGACTTGTTTTCTTATTAATCATTGTAATCATAACAAACTCCAACAAACTTTATTATTTTGTTTTCTATTTAATGAATCTTTTACTTAATTATTCAACAGTTCATTGTGGGTTTGATATCATTCGTTAGGGACAAATTATTACTTTTGACAACACGGTGTACTTGCCGTAGAAAAGTCATCAATTTCCTTAGAGGATTAGATGAATGAGACTTTTAAACTTGATAACATTTGTGTTGTTTTAGTTATTTTGTTGGTGTATGAACTTGTTTATTTCAATATTATGGAATTGGTAACATGAATTATTATTTTTTGATAATTTTTTTAAATGAAGTAGACTCTTACGAGTCAGGTTTACAGACCTCCCACGAGTCTATGTAGACTCTCAAGTCTGATAACCTTGGATGAATTTTCAAATATACTTATTATGGGTCAAGAGTTAGTCTTTGGTGGGACATACTTAATACAAGTATTATGAAAAGACGTTGAGTGTCACAATACATTGTTTAATTGAGATACTGATGAGGATTTTTGTATTCTTGGATGGAAGTTATTCAAATGTAATTTATTGTGTATGTGTTCTCTGTTGTTAAGAATGTGGTGTGAATGATACATGTATGCATTATTTACACACACATTCATATACATATATACATGTATGTATATCATGTTGTAAGATGATTTTTAAAAAATTAGTTCACTTTGGTGTATGTGTACACTGTTATGGTTGTACTATGTAGAATAGTGGATTATGTTTTGGTAAAAATGGAGGAGCTACCTAGAGCTAGGGGGATATTTTAATTTTCCTAGTTGTTGGATGATGTGTATATATGTTTATATAACTTGTTTTGGGAACCTTCTTACCAGGGTCAAAACTGAACTTTATTTGAGTTTTTTTATCCATTATAGTAAATGAAGAATGGGCTTGCGTCAACTGCATATCGACAACACTTTTTTAAAAGGAGGACTTGTGGAAGATATTTATATGAAGATCACTCTAGGACTAGAATCATCTGATAACTAAGGGGAGGTTTGTAAATTAAGAAAAACACTTTATGAATCTAAGCAATCTCTAAGAGCTTGGTTTGATAGGTTAGCTAGGATTGTGAAAGGGCATGAATTTTTTCAATGCCAAATGGATCACACAATGTTTGTAAAACGCTCCAAAGAGGACAAACTTGTTCTCCTCATCGTCTATGTCAATGACATCATCATCATCATTGAAAGTTAAAAAAATTCTTAGCCAAAGAATTTGGGGTTAAAGATATAGATCTCAGGTGGCCTTTTTTAGGAATAGAAGTGGCTAGATCTTAACATAAGATATCCATATCCTAAAGGAAGTTGTTGACCAAAGACCCACAAAGTTCATCACTAAAATATTCTATCAAGAAAGCATATAAGAGAAGTAGAGTCCTAAGCTTGAGTGTGAATTGTGTTAGTCAAAAGAGTGAGAACCTTTGTATTCTTCACCTTGGTGAAGTTACCCACCTTGTGAGAATTATTATTATATACTCTATTTAAAAGTTACTCAAGTAACCATCAATCTTATGTTTTTTGTAAATCAAGAGTAACATATAAAAGAATACTTGAGTTTTCAATCTTAGAGAAAAATTGAGAAGGGATAAGCAAGAGCAATTTTTTTACTCATTTTGTAATAAAGTCTTTAATTAGTGAAACCCTTTGAGATGTTTCTCAAGGGAGAACTAGACATAGTTCGAAAGTTGAGGGTGAACCAATAAAAACCATATTGTCCACTAGACAGTCTATCTATTTGCAAAAAAAAAAAGTCTTAGGCTCAAACAACCATTCTTCTAGAGTCTATTTCTTACTTTTATCCCTCAAACACCACCGCCTCCGTCGTCGCAACATTGATGACACACTCCAACTGTTTGTTGTGTTGATTTTGAAAAAAAAATGGAAGAAACATAAAGATACATTTTGTCTTTCACACATATTAGACGTTGTGCGTTGTCCTACATGTTTTATAAATACATCAATTTTCTATGCATCTTTATAATATGTTGTGTCCATCAGTCTCTTATACTTACTCTAAATCTCTCTTATACTTACTCTAAATCTTTGATACCATATTTTCTATATCATTATGCTATATCTTTTCATATTTTTCCTTTTATGCTTCAAAATGTGTAAGTAGTTTTCATCATAGAAAATGAAGAGATTGTTGAGACCTAGACGACCTACTTTTGTCTAGAACCACTAGACATTCTTTTAGTGGATAAAGTTTGGATGATAAAAATATGAACGAAATTTGTTAAATGATGTACATGCTAATATCTTTTGCTATGAAACTTCTAATATACGTTTTATGAAGTTGTAACTCATTAAACCATTTATTTAGTTTAAGCAAAGACATTGCATTACTTATTTTAAGTTTTATTGGTCTTATTAAATGATATAAAGTCATGATCATAGACATGTTTTTGCATATATTATATATATATGTATGATTGAAATTGCATGAAATAATAAGTGATTTCTCCAATGTTCAAAAAATGTATTTATGAAAACTTTTTATATTAAGAGAACATATAATCAATTATGTTTGGATATTATATTATATTATATATATATATATATATATATATATATATTGTTTCCTTGTTTGTTCCCGCATTATGTAAAAAAGAGGTGCAACCTTCAATACACAACTCCAAAAATAAATTTGAGCTAACCAAGTTCAAATTATTTTAAGAAAATTTGCAATCATGTTATCAAGCACCAAGAGATATCATCATTGAAGATTACACCAAGCAATGATCATATTTCCAGAGCCTAATTTTCTTTCAATAAAACATATAAGAAAAGTAAAGTTATAAGCTTAAGTGTGAATTGTGTTCATAGAAAGTGTGAACCCTTTGTGTTCTTCACTTATGAACTTACCCATTTTATGAGAATTCTTGTTATATCCTCTCTAAGACTTATTCTTGTTACCATTTATCTTAGTTTTAGGAGAAGACTGAGAAAAGATAATCAACAGTGATTTGTGCACTCGCTCTATAATAAAGCCTTTGATTATTGGAACATTTTAAGGTGTTTTCAAAGGAGAATTGAACATAATACAAGAGTTGAGAGTGAATTAATATAAATTATTGTGTTGTTATTGTCTGCTAGATGGTGTATCTATTTGTTAAAAAGATTGCAGGCTCTATTCAACCTCTTTTCTAAAGCCAACTTGTTTCTTCAATTAATTATTGGATTGAGTGCTTCATAGTAAGCTAAAATTATAACTTATAGTCAAGACACAATTCTTTCTATTTAAGAGTGTAACAACCCAAGTCTCATAATTCAATAATGATTTGACCTACATGACTTTTGCCATGAGACAATTGATGCACCTTGCAACAATCTTTCCCTCAACAAGTGTCTTGCTAGGAGTGAAACTTATTGATTGTGAGTTGGCTCACCTAGCCAATTTATATAACATAGAAAGGCAGGATATTCGTGACGTGTACGTGTGGATGAACCAAATCCTCATTGAATTTAATATTTTCATTATAAGCCTCCACAATAAGATAATTGATGGTACTTTTAACAATCTCATCTTAACAATTGCCCCACTAGAAATTGAACTTGTGACCTTGTCTATGATACTAATCGTAGAATCAAACACTAACCACTAGATCAAAAGTTATAGCTTATAGCCATGACACAACACTTTCTACTTAAGTACGTAGCAACCAAATCGTCATGATTCAATTGTAACTTAATCCTCTTAGCCTTTACCACATGACAATGAATGCACCTTATAACAAAAGTATGTTCTTGAATTACTGCAAAATTGAAATGTTGGGGAGTAAAGAAACTAATACGCTTATGGAATCTAATGTTAAATTTGGTGTTGAAGAGAAGAGTTCTAAAACAAGGAGAGATATCGATGACTAGTGTAAAAGTTTATTTATCTTATTCATACTCGCCAATACATTAGTTATTCTTTAAGCTTAGTAAGCCTATTTATAAATGATCTAGGAAGCTCACATGAAAGAAGTTAATTGTATACTACCACATTTGAAGAAAACTTTGAGGGCTTTACTTTAGAAAGAGCATAGAAAGAAATGTTGAAATCTTCAGATAGGTAGATTGGATTGGATCTATAGGTGATAGGAGATCAGCTAGTGGATATTGTTCCTTTGTTTGGGAAAATTTAGTGACTTGGAGAAGTAACAAAAAATTAGTAGTAACAAGGAGTAGTGTAGCTGCAATGTTTAGATATAATGGTTATACTAAATTTTGCAGGAACTCAAGGTTTCATATCAACTCTTTATGAGATTATTTTGTAACAATAAGATTTTCATCAAGAAAAATGTGAATGATTGAGTAGTGAAGTTGGAACACACGTCCAAACTGCAGATATTCTATTCAAGGTGGTCAAAAGCTCAATATGAAAACTTAGGGTGCAAGTTAGATATAATTGACATCTATAATCCAACTTGTGACGGTTTTGGATATCAAGCCAAGAATAGAAGTTGTTTCCCAAATTAGCAGAATACATATCCTGATTAATTGTAATTAAGAAAATAATACCTCAATTGTACATGACAGTTTATATTTCTTACTGTAAATTAGAATATTCACCATCCCTAATTAGGATACTTATTTATTGTACCCTAAAGATTATTTATGTCATTTGCATAATTAGAATAAATTTTAACAAGTGACAGAACGTGTCGTGTTATTAACATTTCTCATCATATATTGAATTCAAAATGAGATATTTGACACTTCAAATGATTTAAACCAGAGCTGAGAGACTAAAGCGTTGATTTATAAACAAATGGTACATATATTTTCCCGTAACGCAACTATTTGTACACGTATAGGAGCTTCTCGGTACCTCTGATACATCATATCTCTAATCCTTATTCGACTTTTCTACAAAACTGTATGCAGTTCTAAAGTTCTGAAAATTAAATGGAATGATGATTGTTGGGATGAATACTCAAGCCTTTGACCTGCTTCTATACACAACTAGCCCAAAGCAATCTTGCATCTTGCACTTTAAAGGTAGAGCTATAAATCGTCTTCGAACTCATCGGGTATATGCAACTTCTCAACAGCAGCCTGTTTCGAAAAGAATAAATAATGACAACAATCAGAAGTTTGTTCCATGTACTATTGTAATCATACGAATTAACAGCAAATGGTCAAAACTTAGTTCCTGAAATCGTATCTGTCTATGTATTAGTCTCTGAAATTTTAAGTTTCTAGAATTAACTTTTTTTCTGTGTTAGTCCCTGGACATGTTATTTCGTCACCAGACTAAACCAAAATGACAAAAATGATTAATTTTGATTTATTTGACTTTTCCTTAGTTTCACAGACAAAATAATAGTGAAACACAATTTCAGGAACTAAATTGGTCATTTACTTTACAAATTAACTACACATTCAGCATAAGAATCCGAGAGCAGAAGATTAGTTATCTGTAAAAATCGTTAACGAGTTTATAGAGCAAAAGGATTGTTGAAACTCTGTTAAAAGGCCAGCTCACCTTAATGGCAGCAGCATCTGTTGCAGATGGTTTCAAATCCAAAGCAACACCATAATGAAACATTGCTCTCTCATGCATGTTACGCTTTCTATAGATATTGCCCATCAAAGCATAAACACTACTTTCACGAGGAGCACACTCTTTCAGCTCTTCTAGGACATCCAAAGCCTCGTCAAATTTTTCTAAGCTAATCAGTATGCTGGCCTTTTGATACATGGGAAGTGGGTTTTTCTTATCTGCTAAGATAGCTTTCTCCATTATGGCTAATGCTTCCCAGCTTCTCTGACAAATCAAAGAAGTATAATTTCAGAATACTGGATACAAAAACTTGAGCAAAAGACAAATGGTATTGTAGTTTGTACTACTACAACTAGACTGGCAAGAAATTATTAACCTTTAAAGCATGCAAAGCAGTTCCAAGGTATGACAGTATAACAGAAGATCGTGGGTTGATTTGGAAGGCCATACGGAAATGATGTTCAGAGAGATCAAGCTTCTCTTGGCGAAGATATAGCATTCCAAGTCCATACCATGCCTTATAGTGCCTTAAATCAACCATGAGTGCACTCTGGTAGCACTTAATCCCATTTTCAAAATCTTCTAGTGCAACATACCTGCAATGCAATGAACAGTGAATCGAGTGCATAAAAAGTTATTAAACCATGTTTGGACACGTGTATCATAAATGAAAGATAAATGTTCATACTCATGTCCACAAAGGGTGTGAGCATATGCAAATCTGGGATTCAGTTGAACAGCTCGTTGAAAGCTCTTCAGTGCAGTTTCATGATCTTTCTGCAGGCTGTAGCAATTACCCATGGCACACCTGCCATATTCATAAGATAAACCAGGATAAGTGACAATAATTAGAAGAGAACAGCCAAATACAGCAGGGGGTGGGCTTTCTACTCTCGAGTTTTCAACTTGCTAAAATAATATTGGTGTTAGAACTGTACGGTACTATTATCATCAGCTTCACAGGCAAATACTTCTAGAAAACCAAATTATACAAAAAATGTTCAAAGTTTGGTTCACAATATGTGTGCACACATGTGCATCCACACACATGAGAACACATGGAAAATGTAGTTTTCAGCCATCTGGAAAGAAGAGAGTAGCACATAAAAATGGCATAAGAAGAATTTTGAGTAGAAAAAACTGAATTGTTACACAATTAAAATAAAGCTCAATGTAACACTACCAAGATTGAGGAGCTAAGCGATCAGTTGAAATCAGTTCCTGAGCCAGGTAACTTAGCTTCATATCTTCCTTTAAATGCTGCACCCGATATAAGTCAGTTTGTCAGGCAAACATCCAGTAATCATTTAAAAAATTTAAACTTTAAGTGGAAGGAAGAAGCTAAAGAAATACAAGGATATTCCAGGTGCCCCACATCCAGGGTTCCTTTTGTAATTTTGTAGATGACAACCATTAAAAAAGGAATCATTTTACATATAGAGTACGTAGCTATGTAACATCAGAGAAATCATAGCCTCAAATACATTCTAGGTATAACATTAGAACAGGAGCCCAGAGCAAGGGCATCAAAACATTGTTGATTAAGTATCTTCCTGTCAAGAGACTTTATTGTTGAATGGACCAAATGTGCAAATCAAAATGCAACAAAGAAAAATGGTTTTCTTTTAACAAAGAAAATATATTTCAACTCACATAAAGGACCGTTGAATGTATATCCATTCCTTCCAAACTATAAGGTGTAATCTGACGAGCAAGGCTAAAGGCACAATCAGCTTCTAAATAATCAACTAGCTCAAAGTATGCTTTTCCAACCTGCATTAAAACATGCTAAAGTAAGGAGGATATTTCAAACGAGTTGAATTAATAAAGCCAAATCCAATCACTTTGCTGGAAGGAATAGTTTTTCTCATTTTAGCCTTGAGGACAACATTGTTTCTGTACAAGGAAGCACTGATAAGCCAAGTGCTATGAGGCAGTTTTGTTTTATGGTGTTAGTGTTATATGTGGTGTGAGAGACCAGTAGGAGGCAGTTAAGATATTAGTTTGTTGGTGCTTAACATAAAATTGAAAATCCAAGGAAAATAATTTTTACTTCATTATATATGTATATATATATATATAGGGTCCAGAGTGTACAGCATCTTGATACCTAACAAATGTCCTATAACTTTCTATTTCGTAAGCCCCTTCCAAAACAAACAGTGGACATCTAACTGTGTCAAACAAAGGCCATGTCAGACCTGCATCTGACATACATGAACACCAAATTGTTGTTCATAGTTTTGCCTTTCCTTGGTCTCTCCCACCCACTACCTTATTGTCCATCCAAAATGATTAATCTATTGTCATCTTTCAGATGGAGGACGCCTAGTAACCATTATATATTTAAAGTAAACCTCACTCAAGAATCTTCCAGGCTTGAAGCCTGAACAACTCACAAGCAAGCAAAACCGTTGTGCTGAGATTTAATTTAACTGAGTTTTTATTCTAGTTCTTTGTTTTATTTGTGTTTATAGTCTCATCTAAAGTTGACAAAGCTTTGATTTACTTGACATCTTATATTCATTGAATTAGGCCACAAAGTAGTAAAAGATTAGTTAAGTGGAATAGTGAGATTAATTTTGATTTGAGGATAGGACCTAAAAGAAGACTTCATATACAGAAAATCCTTTTTTTTAATTAGTGAGTGTTGCATAATCAGGAGAATTATGCTGTAATTAAGTGCAGATTCCATTTATATTTATTAGGAGAGATTTGTTAGCGATTTGATTTTATTTGATTTGTACAGCTTTAAACAACCATTATAATTGTCTTTTATTACCTATTATTTCCTTCCTTAAGTAGATTGTAAAACAGTCTATAAATAGAGACTGTAATCACATTTGTAAGACACATCAGAAATACATTCCTTCTATTTCTTTCTATTCCTTTCAACTTGGTATCAGAGCTCCTGATCTGGGAGACTCTGTTTCTACAATTTTTTGGCAGCCTTCATTGCTGCAAATACTTTTCTAGGCAGCCTTTATTGCTGCAAATACTACCGCTGCCGACCTCCGCTGCCGACCTCTGTAGCCGACCTCTACCTCTGCTGCCGACCTCCGACGCCGACCTCCGCTGCCGACAGACGTAGCCGACCTCCGCTGCCGACCGACGTAGCCGACCGCCGCTGCCGACTGATGTTGACAGACGTGCCGACCGACGTAACCGACGTGCCGACCTCCGACGCCGACCTCCACCGTTGACCGCTGCTGCTGGAATTTTTTTTTCCAGCATTTTTTTTCAAACAAAAATCACCTCCAGTTTTGTCGTATTTCGGTCAACTCTTACCAATGGCAACTAACAACACAACCTCTCTTAGCTCCAATGATTTGCCGATGTTGCAAAGCAGTTATCGTCTCGATGGAAACAACTACCTGCAATGGGCCCAGTTGGTTCGTGCTACTCTCAAAGGAAGGAAGAAATTGAGTCACCTAGAAGGGAACCCTCCAGCCAAAACTGATTCGAAATATGAAGACTGGGACGATGAAGACTCTCTTATCATGACCTGGTTATGGAATTCTATGACGCCAGAGATTAGCCGAAATTGTATGTTCTTCTCCAGTGCTAAGGAGATTTGGGAAAACCTTTGTCAAACATACTCCATGAAAAAAGATACTGCAGCATGGTACGAGATAGAAAACAAGATCTTTCATACCAGCCAAGGGAGCCTTTCAGTAACAAACTACTATGGTATGTTGAATGGTTTATGGATCGAATTAGATCAATATCAAAATTTGAAGATGAAGTGCACAGATGACTGTATTGCACTAACACAATTTCTTGAAAAGGTACGCATATTTAAATTTCTTTCTGGATTAAACCCTGAATTTGATCCAATTAGGATTCAGATTTTGGGAAAGGAAAATTTCCCTTCTCTCTCAGAGGTTTTTCACATTGTACGAGGGGAAGAAACTCGGAGGTTAGTAATGTTGGATGGGGGCAACTCCGTTGATAGTTCAGCTCTAAGTACTAACAACTCTGGTGATAGTTCAGCTATGGCGACTGGCAAGGGACCTATAAAAGGTTCATTTCCTTCATTTGGAAAGCCTCCCACAAAGGCTAATCGTGAAGATCGTTGGTGCAGTTATTGTAAAAAGACAGGTCATACTAAGGAAAGATGCTTCAAACTTCATGGAAAGGAGAAGGTCTTGGAACGTATTGGAGGATTCAAAGGTACCATACAAAGGCATGCTAATCAAGCATCATCTGACTCTGAAAGTACGACCTTACCTTTCCCTCAAATAGCAGAGGAGGTCCCCTCACTCAGCAAAGAAGAGTTGGAACGTTTACGAGCTCTCATGAACTCTCTTAGTAAGACTAGCTCTTGTTCTTTAACCATGAGTGGTAAGAGTTCTAGTTTCTTATCCTTTAATGCTTCTGGTACTGAGAATATCTGGATTATAGACTCTGGTGCTACTGATCATATGACACCTCATTCCTCTTATTTTTCATCCTACAATGTCTTGTCTTATAACCAACATATTACTGTAGCTAATGGTTCCAATACCCCATTACTGGTCGTGGTAATATCCACCTTCAACCTTCCTTCCCTTTAAAAAATGTGCTTCATGTTCCCAACCTATCTAATAACCTCTTGTCAATTCATAAGATTACCCAAGATTTAAATTGTGCAGTGACATTTTTTCCTTCCCATTGTGTTTTTCAGGATCTTGCCACGGGGAAGACAATTGGACTTGCTAAAGAGCAGGGCGGGTTATATTACTTACAACAGGAAGAAACTAAAAAATGTGCTAAACTACAGGCACACACTTCTAGTCTTCAGCAAGGCACTGAATCTTGGTCATCTTCTCAAATATGGCTTCAACACAGACGTCTTGGACATCCTCCTTTTAGTACCCTAAAATCCTTATTTCCTGTTTTATTTACAAAATTATCGGTTGAGTCTTTTCATTGTGATGTTTGTCAGTTTGCTAAACACCATAGAACAACTTTTCCTTCGAATAATAATAGAAGTTCAAAACCTTTTGATCTTATTCATTCTGATGTATGGGGACCTTCATCTATTCCTAATATCTCGGGTGCAAAATGGTTTGTTTCATTTATTGATGATTGTACTCGCGTTACCTGGATATTCCTTATGAAAGATAAGTCTGAAGTTTTTCACTTGTTTGTAAATTTTTACAAAATGGTTCAAACACAATTTGAAAGTCCAATTAAGAGATTACGTTCTGATAATGGACGAGAATATGTCAACCAGAACCTTTCAAAGTTTCTTCAGGAAAATGGAGTTGTTCATGAATTAACCTGTGTGGACACTCCTCAACAAAATGGGGTTGCTGAAAGAAAAAATCGTCATCTCCTTGAGGTAACTAGAGCTTTACTTTTCCAAATGTCTGTTCCAAAATCTTACTGGGGGGAAGCCGTCCTGACTGCCACTTATTTAATTAATAGATTACCTTCTCGGGTTCTAGAGGGTGTTACTCCTATTCAACTTATGACCATATTCTATCCTTTTATTCCCATGTTAACTAGTCTTCAGAGTCGTGTCTTTGGTTGTCCAGCTTTTGTACATGTTCATAGCCCGTATCGAGGTAAGTTAGATCCTCGTGCCATCAAATGTGTCTTCATTGGTTATGCCCCCAACAAAAAGGGGTACAAATGTTATCATCCTCAAAGTCGTAAAGTTTATATTTCCAAATATGTCAGCTTCCATGAAACAGAGTCTTTCTTTCCTAGTTCTCAGCTTCAGGGGGAGAGTATTCAAGAAGCTGAGGACCTTGAGTTGCCACCTTTTCCTTTGTTGCAGAATTCCGTTCTTAAGGAGAATGACAAAGACCCTATGCCAACATCATTACCAGAGAAGAATAATGAGGACAGATACTTTGGGAAACAATACCAACGAAGGCAACAAGAACCCGTCCTGATCGAACAGCAACTTCAATTGTCCGAACCGGAGGTAAGAACCCATACCTATGAGACCCTTGAGGACACTTTAAATAAAACTAACCTAGATGATTTACCTATTGCCTTGAGAAAAGAAAAAAGATCTTGTGCCAAATATCCTATATCTCAATTTGTGTCTACAGAAAAACTTTCTATGCAGCACCAGAGTTTTCTTTCAGCTATTGATTCTATTAGAATCCCTACATCAGTACAAGAAGCCTTAGAGGATGAGAACTGGGTTCGAGCCATGAATGAAGAAATGAAGGCATTAGAAAAGAATGAGACTTGGGAGATTGTAGAGAGACCAAAGGATAAGAAGGCAGTGGGTTGTCGGTGGATATACACAGTGAAGTATCAGTCTAATGGCACGTTGGATCGATATAAAGCAAGGTTAGTTGCAAAAGGGTACACTCAAACCTATGGGATCGATTATGAGGAAACTTTTGCTCCAGTAGCAAAAATGAATACAGTCAGAATTATTCTCTCCTTGGCAGCGCAATTTGATTGGGAGATGCATCAGTTTGATGTTAAGAATGCCTTCTTGCATGGATGCTTGGAGGAAGAAGTATACATGGAGATTCCACCGGGTTATGGTAATGTTAATGAAGAAAATAAGGTGTGCAGACTTAAGAAGGCCTTGTATGGTCTTAAACAATCACCTCGTGCTTGGTTTGGAAGGTTTACTCAAGCTATGGTATCTTTGGGGTACCGACAAAGCCAAGGTGACCATACTCTGTTTATAAAACATTCTCAGAATGGTAAACTCACTCTACTTTTGGTCTATGTAGATGATATGATTATTACAGGTGATGATGAGATTGAAAAACAAAATTTGAAGGAGAGACTAGCTGCTCAATTTGAGATGAAGGATCTTGGGAAGCTGAAGTACTTTCTTGGGATAGAAGTTGCTTACTCAAGACAGGGCATCTTTATTTCTCAAAGAAAATACATCCTTGATCTTCTCAAAGAGACTGGTAAGTTGGGTTGTAAGCCCACTGGAGTGCCAATAGAGCAAAATCATAGGATTGGGAATGATGAGGAAAACCCAAAAGTGGAGAAGACACAATATCAAAGACTTGTGGGGAAACTCATTTATCTATCACACACTAGGCCAGACATAGCCTATGCAGTTAGTGTGGTTAGCCAATTTATGCATGATCCAAGGGAAAGACACTCACAGGCAGTAGATAGAATTCTTCAGTACTTAAAAGCCTCCCCAGGAAAAGGATTGTTATTCAAAAAAGGGGAAAACTTATCCATGAAAGTATATACTGATGCTGACTATGCAGGATCGATTGTTGATAGGAGATCCACCACAGGCTACTGCATGTTCTTGGGTGGAAATCTGGTGACATGGAGGAGCAAGAAGCAAAATGTAGTTGCAAGATCAAGTGCAGAGGCAGAATTTAGAGCCATGGCTCAAGGGGTGTGTGAACTATTATGGGTGAAGATCATACTTGATGACCTTAAAATAAAATATGAAGCTCCTATGGGCTTGGCGTGTGATAATAAGTCTGCTATCAGTATTGCACACAATCCGGTTCAACATGATCGAACAAAGCATGTAGAGATAGACCGACACTTTATTAAGGAGAAGTTGGATGATGGTCTTATAGCCACGGAGTACATCCCGTCAAGACTACAATTGGCAGATATGTTTACTAAAGGACTTCCCACAAAACAATTCGAAGATCTTACTTGCAAGTTGGGAATGATAGATATACATTCACCAACTTGAGGGGGAGTGTTGCATAATCAGGAGAATTATGTTGTAATTAAGTGCAGATTCCATTTATATTTATTAGGAGAGATTTGTTAGTGATTTGATTTTATTTGATTTGTACAGCTTTAAACAACCATTATAATTGTCTTTTATTACCTATTATTTCCTTCCTTAAGTAGATTGTAAAACAGTCTATAAATAGAGACTGTAATCACATTTGTAAGACACATCAGAAATACATTCCTTCTATTTCTTTCTATTCCTTTCAACTGTGAGGAAAGTGGAGAAGTGTAACTAAGGGCAGATAAGATATCCTTTCAATGAAGTGCAAAATAGTCAAGTACTATAAAGAACAAAATTAGTACGTGCACTGAACAAAAATTGGAATAAAACAAAATAAGCATGACGAATCCCAAATAAATACCAGGGAAAATGCATCGAGCTTCCAAAATTACCTGAGAAAGAACCCAGCCAGTTTTGTAATGCTTCTGTGGAAGTTTCAGATAGGTATCCAGCGCATCCTGCTCTTCGACAAACAGATATTAGGAAACAAATGCAAACTTGGGACAAGGTGGTATTTTCCTCCTTTTATTTCCAATTTAAAATCCCTAATTGCAATAATAACCTCAATATTATCTAGATATTCCCCAGAAAAATTTAATTAATTACCTGGCTCCTATATAAACAGGCAAGTCTATAGCCTTCACCAAGAACTCTTAGAAGGGTTAATATTTCTGAAGCGCCAGTGATGAGCTTAGAACGACTTGTTACTTGGCGGCCAATTTGAAAAGTTGCAGCTTCTTGCTCATATGTTTTGGCTTCAACGACAGGAGATGAATAAGAATTTGTAGATGTATCATTTAAAGAATAATCTAGAACATCAGTACGAATCCCTAATAGAAAAAAGGAAATCATTTAGAATTTGAAACAAGGAAACCTTTAGGCAATAATAATCACCATAAGAAAATAAATGAACTAATCATAATCATAAATGTATATGCAAACCTTCAAGTTAATATAGTAGTTCAACATATTATGCTGACACCTAGCAATGGACTAGTATTTCTATCTGGCTCACCAGTTTAGATAAAGGAGATAGCAAGAAAATCAATGATATGAACTTTCCTTCTGAAATCTTTCGAAAGGCTATAGCACAGAAGAAACTGACAAGAAATCTAACATTGTCAGGTGGGATGCTGCTTGTACAAGAGAATGACTTCACAAAGATTGCAACTCTACTATTTTGAAGGGAAACATTTCCGGATAAAAGAATAAGCTTAAACAATAGAATAGTGAGATATATACACATTCATCACCTTCATCAATGTTTTCATTGGCCCATGACTGCCCTTTCCGAGTTGCCATGCTATGAAATGCCACATGGTTTAGCTTTGAACTTCCCTTATTAGTTCCATTTCCAGATACAAATGTTGAATTAGCATTTGCGTTTACATTTTCACTACTTGAGAGCCTTGAACTACGTCGAGGACCAGAATCAGGAAATAATGTACCTGAAATCTGTAACAATATATATTTAGTTTAGGAAAAAAAGGAATAGTGAAAATGACAGAATATTTATCGTATCATCTGGAAAAGTCAAGCATTCAACTGAGTACATATCAGTACAATCATGCAAAACACAAGTTACTCAACAGAATAAATAGTCAATTAATCCACACATTATAATATGAAAAAAAATATATTCAACTATTCTTCTTAAAATAAATAGCACCAAATAAAAATCCACAAAGAACAGAATGCAAAAATAACTATAACTAAGCTTATATGCTGGGTGAATCCAGAAAATTGAGTAACAATATTTCAACCATATAAATGAGAATCCATGGTGCCATGATTTACCCTAGATTACAGAGAAAATCCCAGACAATTGGCATGTTTATCTACTATAGATGCAACTATCGATTGAACTACAGAACCAACCTTTCGTGACTTTCCTTCACCCACACACTTTCTTCGAGGGGCTTGAATAGGAGAGTTCACTGTTGACTTAGGAGAACAGTCAACACTAAGTGTAGTAAGATTTTGGAAATTTGGCATCACATTCCTACACAATGGGGGTGGAGCAACACTTGACAACTGCAAAAAATGAGAACAGAACATGTCATTCATTTTATAAGGAAAAAGGGACATCAAACACATGTAATTGACCAAGGAACCTGCATTATCAATTTATAAACTACAGAATAACGGGATGGCTTTATCCATATCTGGATATATATTGTAGCTTTTCACAAATTTTTTATACACATTAATAGGCGTACATAATATAAAACTAGAGTCACCTGTGCAGCCATTGGAGATGGGGTGTTATAAAATGACATGTTAGATGAACCACTATTAATAGGTTGACAAGTAGCTCCTCCTAATATAGATGTTCCATGATGATACGCAGCAATATCCTTGAGACCTTGCATTTGTTTGAGTTGCCTTGGACTCCCTTCTTCGGGAATACAAGATCTGGGAGCAGCTTCATTCCTATCTTCAGGTGACATATGATCGTTTGGAGAGGTTGAACAATTCAGGTATTGATTTTGTATGCAAAAAGCAGCTGCTTCACCAAAAACTACAGTTGCTTCTTCAGCAGCACCTAAGAAAACAGTGTAATGATAATAATGATGAATGAATGAGATAATGAAAAAAGAATAATATAAGATTTACACTAGAAAACAGTCATTTAGTTACAGCAAACAAATTTTGCATTGATTTCCTGGCCATATGTATGCTTCCTATTGAGTCACTTGACAGATTCAGTATTTGTTAAAGCCATAAGCAGTATAGTAAGAAAGAAAATATTTTATAGGGCTCATTACTGTTGAGTTATTTCATCTATCACATGAAAACCATGACAATAAACTATGCCTGGTGGTCCATTACAAAAACAAAATGTATGTATAAACAATAAGTACATCATTACCATACCATACTGTTTAAAATGTTTGCTTTAGCTATCTTATTTTTTCAAAGCTAAAGATGCACTTAACAATTTAGCAAGCAGCAATTTAAACTTCTAGGTTTTGCCAGTTGCTTCATCAAGCATGTTCAGTCATCGGGAATCAAGTGCTATCATCTCACATTACCTAATATACACAACTCCTCATATGCAGCCCACATTAGAGGATCCATTGACAGTGCCTGCTTGAAATATTTTATGGCACTTTTCCTTCTGTCAGTGCATCTGAAAAGGTAGAATAATTATTAAAGAATATAGATATGAAAATAGTATGAATTAAAGCCAAGACAGACATTTAAAGACAATTCAATGGAAACCAGTAACAAAGGATCAAATATTCACTGAACATACCAAATACTTTATGGGAATCAACCACCATATGACAACCAAAGCTGTGACGTGAACGTGCAATAGATTTGACTAAGGGATGCGCTAATAGAGAAAAGTGAAATTATCTAAATATTATAGAATCACATGTGAAACTATCGAGCAACATCAATCCATATAGTTTTTAAAGAGCTGGTTATAAAATTCAAGGTTGAAATCACCCTTGTTGTCTACTTTATGTATCAACAAAATGCATTCTCCAATTCTTGATAGGATTGTTTTGGAGTTGTCCATCCTTCTCAAAGAAGATAGTTACAAACACCAAAAAGCTTCACTGCAAGTTATTAATATTTCTAGGGCATAGTTATCAAAGCTAAGAAAGAAGCGCTGCAGTGCATAGCAACGAACCACAGAAAAGGCTACAATAGGTATAGCACATGGTTGGATGACTTATTTAATAAATTTTAAATAAAAATTAAATAATTAAATATTTATATTATATAAATACAAAAGCTATAAAAATGCATGCTCAAAATCCATTACATGTTTATACTTAACAGTACAAGGTCAAGGGAGGAAACAAAAAAAAATTCAAAAGATATAATCATATTTCAAACACAAGATATCTTAAACATTAGATAACAAGTGAGAGAGGGCATTGCACAGAGAAAAGAACAGAGGAGGTTGGCAGTTCACAGATGGATGCATGAGAAAATGCAACAACTAGAGATTTAAATTATAACGGCTGAAGCAAAATTTCAGCTTTATGGCACCCCCAAAAAAAGTGATGATGTTATTGAGGGCAAAATGGGGTTTACAAAATGCCTCATTCTAGTGTAGCTAGAATGCTAGGGCCATTATTTTGGTCACAACTATGGCGGACATATTCAAGAACATGCTACTATTGTGCCTAATCACTGCTCTGCACTGTATGCCACTATAGCATGCTATTCATCACTATGTTCAAGGGAAGATCGTATAAGTACAACTCTTCTTAGCTTCTTGTGCATACCAGTGAAAGATGTAACGTAGTAAGAACAACAGCACTAATTTGGTGTCATTGTTGATTGTATGTTATGTGATTTTTTGCAAAATTAGTTAGATTATTTAATTTATAATTATCAAATAA
Source organism: Phaseolus vulgaris (assembly GCF_051622355.1). Lineage (NCBI taxonomy): Eukaryota > Viridiplantae > Streptophyta > Magnoliopsida > Fabales > Fabaceae > Phaseolus > Phaseolus vulgaris. Next base: position 7,476,845 of record NC_143501.1, on the reverse strand, counting down.
TATATTTTGTGATGGGAGGGGGGCAGTCAAGATTGATATGAAGACTGTTCAGTAACCTGTAAATGAGCCCTAATAGATAATGACCAGCTGCACCATTTGGAACCTACATAGTAAGAAAAACAAAATTAACAAAATCATTAACCTTCTCCCAGAAAATGCACCAACAAACTATAATAAAAAGCAACTGGAAACAGAGGGGATATGTTAACTTATGTGGAAAATGAATCACTACTAGCAAACTAAACTCAGTACAGTAGAATAACAATGATAAAAAAACCTAATGTACCCCAGTAATGAGAAGGTATGAGAGAGGATCATTAGATGCATAATATAAATGATAATAAATTTAAAATTCTTTGGGAAATAAAATATGGCCACCTGTATATTTTTATAATTTAATAATTAGGAGATAACCATTAATCTAAAATACATTCTAAATTGGTTTTTATACCTCTGCACTAGGGTCATTGATAGGAGGACATAACGCTGCTTCAGCTTCAGTAAGAAGATCCATATGAAAGCATGATATCGCAAACAAGTACCGAGACTGAGCCATTTGGGAGCCTTCAAGTAATAGATAAGAAAAATAATAAGTCAAGATAAATAATAAGTAGCACTGCTACAAAATAACTGCAAGTCAAGGAAGTAAAACATTCTATTAGAAGCTAATTAAATAGGGGGGAAAGAAAGGGTAGTGATATGATATTTAAAAATAATAGGACATAGCTCCAAAACTGACCGAGACATAAATAACTAAGTAAGGCAAAAAAAATACCCTTTAAGATATGGTATGCACAATAAGCTTGATTGCTCTGCAAGTAACATCCAGCTAACAATTGCAAATTTGTCTGCATAAAACAAACACAATTACCAAACACTGACTAAGAAAGTTTAAAAAATGTCATTTAGAAAGTGACGTGGACTTAATAGATAGCCAAATAAAGGGTGCAAACACATTCATGAACAAGTAATAATTAACAGTGTTATAAGGATACAAAGATGTTAATTAAGTATATTCCAATACAAGTATCAAAGGCATTGTTGTAGATTTCACATCGTCTAGACATATGACCAAATTATAATATATAGGTGGGTACAAACCTCACCTTACTAAGATGATATTGTGAGATTGAGTTACTAGTTAGACTTAAATTTCACTTGGTAAGATGGTACCAGAGCCATTAACAACCTATCCTAGTGAGATGTTGGGCCTATCATGCAACCTATTATCCTGCTCTATTCCCACGTTTGACGTCCTCAGCGGGAAAGGGTGTGTTGAAAATCCCATATCATCTAGAGATTTGGCCAAATTATAATATATAGGTGGGTACAAACCTCACCTTACTAAACTTGTTTTATGAGGTTGAATTGGATTGAATTCCACTTTCTTAAGAGGCACATACAAAACACATGTACCTTAGCTACAATACAAGTACAACAGATAATGAGGATACATCATACATATCAATTCTGAAAAACTTGGCCAACATGTATAACAATAATAAGTTGGTAATAAAACATATCATAATAGCAAATCTTAAATATGGACATATTCTTTCCAACAGATCTGCAGGATTCACATTTGCCATATTGAATATAATTAACAACAGAACAAAAAACTATCTAGCCCTAAAGTTAAGCCTTAAATTCTGCAAAAAAAAACATCTTCATGTTACACAAGCAACCATTGCAAGTTGGACTGTCAAACTAAATAATCTTACACCTCTTACGCTTAGCTCTTGAGGGGCAGTAGACCACCCAACCAACTTCTATTGGCCAACTAACTAACCAAGTCCAGCTTGTGACTGTCTGAGGCAGCCAGCCAATCAGCCCATCCTTCTTGATCTCACAGCTGATCTATACTTGCAAAACCAATATGATATCACTGTTGACAAAACCCTCACGCATTGCAAATAGGAAAATGCTAGAACAATATGAAGAATTATTGATCCCTGCCCTTGGGGGCCCAGTATAATTGTCTCTAGAACCTTCCTGTGAACCTAGCAAAAGGAAAATGCTAGAACCACGCGAAGAATTCATGAGCCCTGGCCTATGGGGTCCAGTATAACACTCTCTACCAACCGAGGTCACACATTGTAGAGCTTACTGAACTTCTATGTTAATACCAAACTTTAGGAGTCTCTTGCAAGTGGCCATAGGCCCTATAACTACAAGTATCCCTTCCAGTGACACGGCACAAACTCACTCCAAATTTTGAAATCAGAAAAATCATCATCCATATTCATCACTCTAAAGAAACCTATCAAACACTCAAGTAAACTCCAAACCTCAATTCAATGAATCTATTAACGCAACAAAAGAAAATCAAAATATCTCGGAGCAACAACACTCGTTCGAGCGTTCGAGAAGCTTCCACAAAGAATCGAATCGAACAGGTAAAGATACCCTAACCGAAGCCATCGATCTCAAAGCACAGACAACGCAACAAAGTAACAGAAAAGGCAAAAAAAACAATTGAAGTTCCTCGTGCTCGTAGGCTTTAGCAACTAATTTTCTCTTCCGTTTAGGTTTACAAATTTTCTTAGAAACCAAATAAGAACTAAAAAATTCGAGTGCGAAGTGCTGAAAAAGAGGAGGAAACGAAACGAAACACCACCTCGGAAGGAAACTGAGCACAGAGACGCTGCGAGATGAAGATGGCGTTGGAGTGCATGAAATGGCGAAGACTCTTCTGCACGCAATCCACAAGTATGGCTTCCATGGTTTGCTTCGCAATGTTCAATTTTCTCTTTCTCTCAGAGAGAAGAACAAGAATTGAAGAACATAACCAACACAACGGAGCGAGTGAGAGTGGGGTTTCGTTTGATTTGATTTCGGAGTCTCACGTGTTCGCTCTTTTTTTTTAAAATTCGATCACGTGATACGGTGCGGTGCATTTTGCTAACTATGCTAGAGAAATTCTCTGAGGATAAAAAAAATAAATAAATAAATAAATAATAAACTTGTTCCACCAAAGTAGCGTTTAATAAGGTTGAAAATCAAAAATAGATACATCATTTATTTAATATTTATAAATTTATTTACTTTTATCCATTCCATTCATATTTTATTTTATATTTTTCTCTTTTTATCACTCTTTATTCTAAGTCTTTTCTATACATAATTTATGTCCTTTTTTTTTTTCAAATCAAATATGAGATTCCATATCTGGATTATTTATTTTATTTAATGATATATTCTATTACCAAAAGTGTTGGGGCTAAAGAGTAACAATTTGTTTCCCAGATAAAAATGAAATAAAGAAGAAAAAGTAATTGAATGAGAATTATAATAAAAATATATAAGTTATTCAGTAAAAGAAAAATTCGATGCAACTTAAGTTTTTAAATTATTTGATTTGAAATAAATAAATAAATACTATAATTAAAATATCGTTTTTGTTATCAATAAATTTTAGTTTGTTCTCTACTAATTGCTTCTTTTCACTTTTCACTTGCTTCCATTATTTGATTTTATGTATTGTTTTTTATATTCAGTTTTTGATGAATTTATTCTCTTTTTTGCCTCATGAACAATGCAAATAGAGTTGTTTTCCTCAGTGGTTTTGAGTTGATTTTTTTATTATAAAGTTATTTGAACTAAATACACAAATTATTAGGTCCAACCTTAAAAAACTTCTAGTCTTAAAGTTTAGAAAAAAAAATAGTAATTAATTATTTGAAGTAGAAAGAGAATTTGTTGTGTTGTAAATATATGATGCTTGAGAGATATATTGTGCAAATATATTGTCTCTCTAAATTGTTTCAGTAAAGAGCAAACTTTGTATTTTACTATTTAAAAACATGTTGTATCAAAATTAATTCACTTCACACTACATTTGTATAAAGATTTATCAGTATATTTGTTTCCATGCTTACTTTTAAGGATATAAATATACTTAATCTAATAAATATACTTAATCTAATTATTCTTTTGTGTAAGAATTAATGTCTAGGTGAAGAACATGAATAAGAATATTCAATCTTAAAGCTTGAAGTTAGAAAAAATATCTCAAACTTACACATTAAAAAGTGTGTTTTATAAAAAAGAAACACACATATGAAAAAACTTAGAAATAGCTGTTGTGTTAGTGTCACCTACTTTCTACATTGAAGTGACAAAAACATTATGCACTCTGAAGCTCTCATAAGCAAGATGAGATAAAAAAATAAAAAAAAGAGTAGGTGAAATGCATTTAATTTTTATTATTAATCTAAACAAATATTTGAGGTCAATCTATCAAGTTTTTTCAACATTAAACTCATGTAGATGAATCGTGAAGAAAGAAGAAGTATGAATCTCAACCCCCAACAACTATATTTAACAAGAGAGTTTTATGAAAGTGACTACTTTTTTTTTATATATAAGTAATTGAAATAAATAGTAAAAAAAATTTCTTTAAGTTTTTTATGTTCTAAGAAAATTTCATTCAACACACTTTGAGTTATATCAGAGTTTATTGTTTTTATCATGGTGGTCACAATTGTATGAATAACAATTCAATTTTTAGATTAGATGTGATTCTAAACTACATTAATGTTGATTTTTAAATTGCTTGAATGATAGAATAATTGTATAATTTGACTGCTTTGAACCAATCGGAATATGCATTAATTTAAGTTGGATCATGCATAACCTTGTTATGAACCCATGCTAGAAAATATAAGAAAGATGACATTTCTTGTTAACTCCCGAGTACTTGGAAAACTTACCTTGTTGAAAAAAGAACAAAACAGTTGCATACTTTACCGAGCATTTCAAATTACTCCAAATGAAACTTAAGATACTCTGTTATATTGAAACTCCTAACACTACCCTTTAGAGATGATGTCTTATAAGTCAATATTATGTTAATGGAAGCACCAATCCGAAATGTTACCGGAAGCATCAATCCAGAATTGTTATCGAACTCACCAATCCAAAAAATTTACTAATTCCCCAATCTGGAATTTCTACAAATTCAATAATCTGGAATACGAAAAAACAAATGTGGATTCTCTATTCCGTAAAACTACCAGACTGCATTGTCTGGAATACTACATATGAATTACGGAAATGACAATCCAAAAAAAAAAAACTACAAATCCAAAAACCAAAAGAATTTACTTACCTTCAAGAGAATACTACATATGAACTGCGGAAATGACAATAAAAAAAACAAAACTACAAATTTGAAAACCGAAAAAATTTACTTAAAGAGAATACTACATATAAACTGTGGAAATGACAAAAAAAAAACAGAACTACAAATCCGAAAACCAAAAAAGTTTACTTATCTTCAAGAGAAACCACCCAACCACCACCAGGTTGTTGAGACGCCACCCACCACCACCAACAAAAATGCCTTCATGTGCTAAGAGATGGAGCAGCGTCGTCGTCGTTTAGAGAAAAATGGAGTATGTGGAGTCTGTCTGTGCAATTTGTGGACAAAGGAAGAAGAAATAATAAGGAAAGTTTTGTCATTACATAACATTGTGTGGGTGGAGGAAGAAAAAGGTTAAGGTGCAGGAAGGAATTGCCTTCCCAATTTATCATTCCCACTTTCACAACTTGCAGATAATATCTCCCTTCATGCCTTTTAGGCCCAATTTCTCCCAAAATCTTAGCTTTTCAAAAGTTGCAGCAGTTTTCTCCATCCCTACCTCCCAAAAACCCTTCAAAATTTTAGCTTTTCAAATTTTCCCAAACTTTACCTTTTCACCCTTCAAAGTTTAGCTTTTCAAATATTTTGTGGAGTTCAGCTCTCTACCCTTTGCCACATAAGCAATTACTGCCACATAAAAATTGTCAAGTGGGAGTTTTTTTTTTAAAAAAAAAACATTTTTTTGATAAAATAACTATTAAGTTTCGTTAATCTTCATTAAAAACTATAAAAATTATACTTCGACACTCATATAAGACAAAATACTTTCACTTTACACCCTATTCTATCAATATAATAATATACATTAATAATTTTATATTCAAATATTAAAAAATATAATTAAAATAATAATTTAGTGAGTTGTAAAAAAAGAAGTAATTTTTTTAATAGGGTAATTTTTATTTTTTACTTTTTTTTTCTCTTTTGCACCAATTCATTTTATGTAGTTGTTGTATTTATATAGTACTTTTTAATTTATATATACATATATATTAATATGATAGAAATAATTTTTATTAAATTTTCTACATTTAAATAAGGTTTTTTTACCATGATGGGGTTATTTTTTTTGCTTTTTACCAAAATGGAGTCTGTTTAAAAAAAATTACAAATTTAGGCAAGTCGTGTCAATTTGGCACGACTTCATATGCACAAATCATTCCAATTAGGCACGAATTTTGCCTTGTCATACTGAAGTCGTGTCAACTTGACACGACTTCTGCCCTATCATATTGAAGTCGTGCACGACTTCTGCCACGTCATATTTTTATTTTATTTTATTGTTTATATATTGGGTAGTAAGTTATGTAATGTTAAAAATTAATTTGATACATAATTTTCTAAGAGTGTTAGTTTTAAGGAACAAAAAATTGGATAATCGTGTATGAATCATGTTTGACAGTAATGTAATACAATAACTTGATTATTTGATTAATTAAAAAATGAAGAAAATTGTTATTGAATTTGAAAATAAATAGATAAATGAAAAGTTATTGTATTTGAAAAATAAATAGAGAATTATTGTTGTGAATTTGCAAAATAAATAACTTGAGAAGTAATGATTTTACAAAACACGTAATGATGAGAAGAGATTAATTAGAACTAAACAAATTAGTAAGATTCATTACCAGATATAAAATAAAAATATAAAGTTGAACTAGAAGTAAATTATTCCAATTTTTTGTTCCTTAAACTAACACTCTTAGAAAATCATGTATCAAATTAATTTTTAACATTACATAATTTACTACCCAATATATAAATAATAAAATAAAAAAAAATTATGATGTGGCAGAAGTCGTGCCAAGTTGGCACGACTTCAGTATGACAGGGCAGAAGTTGTGCCAAGTTGGTACGGCTTCAGTATGACAAGACAGAAGTCGTGCCTAATTGGAACGATTTGTGCAAATGAAGTCGTGCCGAATTGGCACGACTTGCCTAAATTTGTAATTTTTTTTAAACAGACCCCATTTTGGTGAAAAACAAAAAATAACCCCATGATGGTAAAAAAAACCTTTAAATAAACTTTAAATAACCCCATGATGACTAGACGCATAATCTTATATTTCATATCGAATTATTTAAAAATAAAATAAGATTATACGAGTATAATATAATAAAAATAATTGTTTGAATAAATGAAAATCATCTTATATTTAATACTTTATTCTTATATAACACTTTATTTTAATTTAAAAAAATCATGCAAAAGTCTATAATATTGATGTATTATTTACATTATTTCGTTTATTATACAATTTGTAAGGGTATGAAGTATAGTTACTCGCACTGTTATGTTCAAATCAACGTGAGCTATAAAAAAATCATAAAACTATAAGAAAAGATAAAATTAAAAAATATCAACACAAAAATCTCTTTTAAAAAAACTACTTAACCTGAGTTTTCATTGTGAATAGAATATGTAGGAACAAGGTCAGTCTTTATTGGGCTCAAATAAAAATTTCAAAATATTCTCTTCATCTTTACATGCATTTTTGTTGAAAAATTAATATTCTCGCCAACAATTTTGGGTCGGATCTTGGAGGTGGTTGAAGATCACTGTGATGTGAGGAGAGCTCCACCTGTTGAAGAGACTTTGACGATCAAGTCAGTGAAAACATAAAAATATTAGTGTAGTATGTATTGCAAGGAATAATACTTGTCTTTGTTCAGGGTCTCAAGACCCTTTTATAGCACCAGTAGATCCTTCTTCAGGAATTTGTACCAACATAATAAATTGTCAATATATTTCCCTTTATTCAGGGATGATCAAGTAGAGAATATAGTTTTTAGTTACATTTTTGCTAAATTGGTGTTGAAAAAGGAATCCTAATTAACTGATTTGGGTGCATTAAATATCAAGCGCTATTGGGCTTTTAACGTGACCCGACTTGATCGACTCGAAAACATCTATTGGGCCTAACTCATTGGGCCGAAAACACCCGATCTACATGATAAAGTCTTGACCTGATCGTGTGACCGAACGGTACAATAAACATTTTAAAAATCACATTTGTTTGACACATTTAATTAAAGGTAACTTGTTTATGACGAATGTTGTAGGGTGCTAACACATTCCTTACACATAATCGCCTCCGATCAGAACCAATGTCCTCCATGTATGCCTTGGAAGATGTCATAGTATTTGACTTCATGTCTATTTCTAAGAAGACTATTTTGTCTAAGATTAGGACATGACATAGATATTAGGTAATGTAAGTGAGAAAGACTTAGTTGAGTTGAAAAAGTAGGACTTGTTTGATAGTGACAAAATTGAACAAGTGAAATTTTGTGAACATTGTGTCCAACATAAAGCCTACAAAATTCGGTTTAATGTTGAGTATAAAGTATTAGTTTCACTCACCGATGAACTCAATTGTTGTATTATTCATGCACTAACTTGAATATCTTGATTTATACTTGTTCTTTTGCAACTTTTTGTAATAATAGAGCAACTACTCAAATAGCTGAAGATCCTATACTTTACGAGCATACAAAACATATTGAAGTTGATTGATATTTAATCAGAGACAAACTTCAAGATGATCTCATTCACTTACTACCTATTTCTTCTTCCCGGCAAGTTGTATACTTACTCACTAAACCTCTTCATCCTTAAATATTTCAGAACAAATATTTTTAAGTTTAACCTTTGCAATCCTTTGGGTTCAACTTAAGGGACATGGGTGTCTTAAACAAGACTATTTAAATTAATGTCATTTACAAATCTTGAATCTTTAATAATTGAACTAATACTTAAATATAAAACATTCTTGAATCTCAATCAGTCTAATTTCTACGAATACTTAAATATAAAACATTCTTTTATTTAAAGATAAATAAGAGGAAAAGAAACATTCATCTTCCTTATATATTTTTCTTATTATTATTTTTTATTTTATGTGGAAGATGAATTATTAATATAATTAATAAATAATTATAATAAAATAAAAAATATAAGAAATTAGTATTGATGAGTTAAGAGTCAATCCACCTCTAACTTAACTCGAACCCATACATCAAGAAATCAAGTTTAAGTTAACCAATATTTAAAAAATATCTATAATTTTTTTAAGTAAACCCAATTCAATTACATGGTTAAATAGGTTAGTAAAATGGTTTGGTACTTACACTCACGTTTTACTCATTCTTAGAATTCACTCACACCTTAGCTTAAATGCTCTCAACAACAACAAGTACAATGCACTCAAGAGTTACAAAAATTTAGTTCATGCATGTATCTTATATTCAAATCAATGATTTCTTTTTAATCAATATATTTTCGGTACGTAAAACTTGACTTTTGGTAGATAAACGTACATTGCACCACATGCAAATTTAAACATCACCAAACATAGTACATGCAAAGTATACGATCTCATTATCAAGCAAAGCCAAAAACGTCACCAAGAACAAAACGTACACATAATTCAATTTTCTAAATCTATTGTATTTTCAAAATCTATTAATTGACTTTTGTTTTTTCCACTATGTCAATTTTCAACATAGTCTATTATTGTTTTGCTATATACGTTGAAGAACATATTCTAACACTTATAGAGTGATTTTTTTTGACATTTCGAGTGATGTTGAAGAACATATTCTGACACTTATAGAGTGATTTTTTTTGACATTTTGAGTGATGTTGAAGAACATATTCCGACAGTTATAGAGTGATTTTTTTTGACATTTTGAGTGATGTGTGATTCTTGAGTTTTGTCAGCGTATTTAAAGATGTTTTTCAGTGGTTGTCTGGTCTATTTATTTCCAGACACGGTTTGTAAAGTAGAAGAAAGTTGAACAATATTGTCTTTTCTACCAGATTATTATGTGTAAAATATCTGAAATTTGCATACCCCACTTTAAGTTAAATGTGTTGCCATTGTTATTTTAAATTTAGGTCCCATTATTTTTGGCAAAAAAAGAAAATTTGTATTGTGCACAAAAAAGTATAAAAATTAAAACAATAAATTATAGAAAACATGAAAACGAAAAGAGTTATGCATTCAAAATTTGTTTGCATGCTAGAAAAGGGTTAGAAAAGAGTTGTGAAGAAAGTTATATATATATATATATAGTTAGTTAGTTATAATTTTTTATTTTATTTTAAACTTAAATTATTATTATTTTTATTTAAAATAAAATTACAATTCAAATATAATCAAAATTACAAGAAAATAATAATTATAAAATAACTTAGTTAATCATATTATATATAAATTATAAATGTATTTTTAATAATAAAGAAATAAATTTATATAATAATAATATTAGTTAAAAAAAATAAAGATAAAAATAATCATGTTATTTAATATAAAAATAATTTTTTATCAAATATTTATAATTATACGTATTTAAATAAAATTTTAATTAAAAATAATTATAATTTATAAATAAATAAATCAAATTACGTTTTTAACAATTTTTAAATATAAGGATAAATTTATAAACTTATATTTTTATCAATTTAAAAAATATAATTTCAATCACTCACAAATTTTCATAAACTTTTTCTAATTTTTTACTTTATTTAGAGTAATTCAACCAATATCACTTTTTTTCATACTTTTTCTTCAAATCAACTTTATCAAATTCTGATCTAAACAAAACATTAATATAGAAATTCAAATCCATAAACCAAAATTCATAATTATGGACATTCTCCATTTCAAAATCATTTTCATATTCCTATTTCCTAATACAAATTACCCCTATAAAATTGTAAGAATATTTTGGATATTTAAAAAAATTATATATTACATGTGACAATATATACAGCGAGGAAGCAAAAGCCAATTCAAATTTGATAAGAAGTTTGATTTGACACATCTAAAGTGTGGTCCATTTTATGGGCTCTACCAAAATAAGGTAAGTCAAAGTTTATATTAAAGAATTCAAACTATCAATTATATATAGATTGATGTGTTTTTCCATAATACAAACTAGATATAACAAATCAGTGGAAAGGGATGAAAAGCACTGAAGCAAACTCAGACACATAATGTGTTGAGAGTGAAGCTTTAAGCCTCAGCTCAAGGAATCACTTGAGGAATATTGGCCAGTGAAGCTTTAACCTTCTCCTCTGAGAATGAGAGGTCAACCATGTTACCTTGCAAATACTTTTCATAAGCTGGCAGATCAAAATGGCCATGTCCACACATTGCTGTCAAAATAACCTTGGCCTCCCCACTCTCTCTGCAACGAATAGCTTCCCTAATGGTTGCAGCTATGGCATGAGTTGGTTCAGGAGCTGGTATCAACCCTTCAGACCTGGCAAACTGTATAGCACCTGTAACCAAAAACACACAATTTCATCCTACATCATCTTAATTTGGCTAAGCACTTACTCTCTATAGTTATTGTGCCAAGTGAATTGTTTAGCCTTATAACTTCTGTCTAATCTGGCTTATTGTGTTCTTCCTTGAGATGAGAATGAGAATTACCTTGAAAACATTCTGTTTGTGGAATTGAAATTGCTTCCATTAGACCCAAGTCATAAACATGTGAGATCAATGGTGCCATTCCGTGGTAACGCAAACCCCCTACAAATAAGCAAAAATGTTAATGCAAAAGGAAATGTGATAGTAAGTAGACAACACCATACCCGAAAATGAAAAACTATGTTGATTTTCTCCTTGAAAGTTTGTTAATACAATTAGTCCTTGAATTTGTCACCATTTTGACTAATTAATCCTTCTGTCATGAAGTTGAACCAATTTGGGAACTAAATTTGTCTTAAAAGTTCATAGATGCCTGCACTAGATTGTCATGAAGTTGAAAGATTTGGACAAACTTGTTGTGTTGAGAAATTCAAGGACTAGAATGTGTAGACACATATTTTCAAGGACCAAATCAACACAAGCTAAGCTACCCACTTTCAAAAATTAAATTCTATAACGGCAAACTCTATCAGCATAACAAGTTATTACCAGCATGAATTGGATCCGGAATAAAGTCATGCCCAAGTGTGTGCATTTTCATCAATGGAGTCATCCCTGCTGTGTCACCATAATCATATGCATACACTCCTTTTGTTAATGAAGGGCATGCTGAAGGTTCAACTGCTCTTATAACAGGATTGATTTTCTTATTGAGCTTCTCTCTAAGGAATGGAAAGCTTAGTCCTGCAAAGTTGGAGCCACCACCAGTACATCCTATAATGACATCAGGGGTTTCACCAATAGCTTCCATTTGTTTGATGCACTCTTCTCCTATAACACTCTGGTGGTGTAAAACATGGTTGAGTACACTCCCCAAGCAGTACTTTGTATCAGCATTTTTAGCAGCAACCTCCACAGCTTCTGATATGGCTATGCCTAAACTCCCTGGGCTTGATGGATCCTGTTGAAGCAATCTCTGACCAGCCTCAGTGATCATAGATGGAGATGGATGCACTTTTGCACCCCATGTTTGCATCATCAACCTCCGATAAGGTTTTGAATCATAAGAAGCGCGTACTTGCCACACCTATATATATAAACCATTTAACTAAACACCATAGTTTCATATCCTGAGAATGAAATCATTCGATTACTGCTAACTTTGTTGGCCTAAAACAAAAGATCAGAAGAAGGGGTAAACAAGAAACTACCATTGGTGATTGCTTTCATAGTGCACAACTAATTCGATGCCATTTCAATTACATTTTTCTTGTTAGTTGTAAACAAAGATGCATGCATGATAACACAGTTAAATGTACCAGCACTAGCAAGAAATTAGTAGCATTCAAGACATCTTTGATTGAGCAAACCCATTAGTTCAGTTTGTTGAGTTCTCACTGAATCCAATCCCCACAGGCTCATACCTCACATTCAAGGCCAAATATGCTGCATGCAAAGGACAATGCACTTCCCCACTGTCCAGCACCAGTTTCAGTCACAACTTTCTTGACACCTTCTTGTAAATTATACCAGGCTTGTGGCACAGCAGAGTTCGGTTTGTGTGATCCCGCGGGGCTTACTCCTTCGTACTTGTAGTAAATCCTAGCTGGCGTATCAAGAAGCTTTTCCAGTCTCTTGGCTCTAAATTCATCAGAGTAGATAATCTTTAGACAATATCTCAAAGAGAAGTGCTAGCAACATACTATTTAACACCCTTTTTCTAAGACTTGATACTTTAGTTAAAATTTATTGGAAAATGCAAAATTTGGTGGTTTTCAATAAATTTTAGCCAATAATAGCATTCTTCCAAACAACTCCATGGAAAAGTGATAGTATATACATGATAGATAATCAAACCTAATGAGAGGGGTTGGGCGCCAAAGCTTGTAAACATCAAGAACTTCATCTGGTATGTCTATGAATCTGTCACTGGTTATCTCTTGTCTGATTAACTCATCAGGAAAAAGGGGTGACAAGTCTTCTGGTTTGATTGGTTCAAAAGTCTGAGGATGCAACGGTGGAGGTGGCTTTATTGGAAGATCGGCAATAACATTGTACCATTGGCGTGGAATTCCAATTGATTTATCAGCATCACCCAAAGTTGCTCTCACTCTGCAGGCACTTGAAACCCTCTTAGGGTGCATTGGCCTAACACTCAAGGCAAATCTCTGAGACCATGGCTTTCCAACTGAAGTTGACAAAACAAGAACAAGTAATCATAAGTAATAACCAATTTATGCAGACCAGGAATCAAAGGTCAAAACAAAATCGCAATCCCCATTTGATTATATAAAATTTAGCAACCAAATCTGCAAATCTGAGTTTGACAGTGTAGTGTGCACTATTTTAAATTACTTATCCTAACAGTTGTTTGTCTCCCACTTGGATTTTTTCCCTTGTTTGTTTATGAATAGAAAAATATCAGTTGGGGTCTTTAAATTTTTCATCTTATAAAACCCCATAAGCACAAAAAGCCTGAAAATTTGTGGAATGAACTTTGAGATTAACTTGCTGTAGAATAGTAATATACTTATCATGGAAAGTAAGAAGGAAAGTACCTTTAGAGTGGAAGAAAGGTGAAGGAGTAGCTGGATCAACAGGGAAAACACAGTGAGACATCATTTTCTGTTCAGGAGATGAAAAACTAGTTACTGATGAATGTTGCAGAAATAGAAGTTCTACTCTAGCACTATATAAAACTCTAACTCTCTGCTGATATATATAAGTTATAATACTGAAACTTCCACATTAAAGAAAAACAGCACCGAACTGTATTTGAAAACGTTGACGTTCCTCGTCAACCTGTTCACTGTGTCTCTGTAAATGTGTAGATCGTGCGAACCCAAGATTTTCTTTTTTTTTTCTTTTTTATTTTCATGTTTTAATTTTCTTTTATCTATCATTTTCTATTTAAAATATTAAATGATTATTGTACTATACAGTACAAAAAGAAAATACAGAGTAAAAATACCGAGTAAATAATGATGAAAATTAACCAAATGAATATCTATATAACTCAGTCATATTAGAAGAAATTGACTTTTATTACCACTAGAATTTACTTGACATTTGATAACGAATATTAGTTAATTAGATTATTTTTAAAAAGCCTACAAATATAGATTTATTATTATTAAGAGAGTACTCACTTAACTTTACTTACTTATTTATATACTCATATTCCATTAAACTTGTACTTATTTGAATGTCATAGAGTTTTTTTTAGGTGGATCACTCAGTTTTCATCATTAAAGCTCAACAACCCTTCAACGAAGAGGTCATTTAATCCCAATAACTCAGACATCTATCTCGAACAATTTCAGCTCATATCTGGTAAGAATATTTTACACCTATCGTGGGACCTCAATAAAATTCTTCCCAGTTTACAATTCTTTTAATACTCACCAGAAGTCAAACAGTAGAGTCAACATTATATTTTGAAATAGATCCCTCAACCTTAGAAGCACTTAAGACACACATACACACATCTTCTATAAGAATTAAACATTTGTACAACACGTGATCATGAGAATGCAACACAAATTCGACAAGGACACAAAGTTATTACAAAATCAACATCATGAGAAGATCCAAACTATCCAGAAACAACATCATAATGAGATAATGACTCTTCAACAACAACTTGCTACACTTAGCAAGATTAGACAACACACCATTCCGAACACACATATAGCAACACATAAAGCAGGAAGTTGAGTCCAACCCTGTAATTCCTCCAAGATCAATTGTGGACCTAAGCAGGACATTGCAAAGCATGCGAGGAAAGTTGATTTCGAATATTTCGCCAATACTGAATTACAACCAATCTTAAGGACTAGTGAAAACAGTTGATGCCCTACAACTGAGAGTTCAGTCACGAACTATAGAAACTCAACCGTGCCCACAACAATTATTCTTCAAGGCACTGTTGCCTCCACCCTAAGGACGACACATGCAAATGTTGGCCTACTTTCTTCCTTTCACCCTAGAGGTCATGCAAATTTAGTTACATGAAACATGGGGTGGTTGAACATTGAAAAATACGATGGGTACTCAAACATGAAAACTCACGTCAAGGCCTATCTCACTTGGGCCAATCTATTTTCCAGAGATCTTCGTATACAATGTCAGCTATTCACAACCACTTTGAAGGGAGCAACTCTCATGTGGTACTATCTTTACCTCCCTACTTGATTGACTCTTTCAAAACCTTTTGTGCCAGATTCACATCTTGGTTTGCGACTATAAACCCATTTTAATAGATTCCACGTCCCTTCAAAGTGTTATCCAAGAAGATGTCAAACCCTTATAACAATACATGACTCGGTTTTCCAAAGCATCCATGAGTATTCCTAACTTACATCCAGTCGTGGCCATGCATCTAGGGTCTTTCCTAGATTCTTTGTATGTTGATCCTTTGGCCAACATGGATGTCTTCCGAGCACGAAATGCTAGTTACATTAGTATTGAGCAAAACTCGAAGAAAACGAGTTAAAGCTCAGACTACCGCTCTACCCGCTCACACTCAAAACTTCAAAAAAAGGTGCAATAACAAATTTGAAACATACACACCTCTTAAAGCTAGCCGCAATACAATGTTACAATAAGCTTTTAACCTCGAGCTCGTCCGGGTACCCTAACCCATGCCATCACCCCCTTTTTTTTATCCGACCAAGAGATGTAGCTACCATCAAAATCAGGAGCGACTTATTGAAGAATGACACAAAGTGCATAACCTGATCAAAGAGCTCATATGATCTGGAGCTTTGGGCCGTTTTGTTCAGACTGGCCAGCCCAACTGCGATCGAGGACATGGAGGATGGCGAGGTAGAAGTTAAAACTTCCAAGGAGGCTATTAAGGTCATGATCGGGGAGCGAGTGCACACTAGGGTACATCAGCTTGCTCCCGGCCTTCGGTACCAGTGCGGCGCATCGAACATTAACTATCAAATATATTTTTGGATGAAGCAAATACTTCATAATACATGCTCATCGACTGTCGAACACTCAATCAACTCAGTGTTGTTATGTTTACTCCACATCTGACTATGAAGTTTCTCGCCGATAATGACTCCATTATCATAGTGAAGATCGACCCAAAAATTGCTTGGGAATGTTATGTACCAAGTTTAAAGGTGACGCCTTACTTCATGAAGGCTCCGACTTCGAGTAGTACCACATAGACGAAGCCTATCCTCGATATCCCTGAAAAGTACGGCAATACTCATCAAATTTACAATATCTAGGAGGCACATCCCGAAGATGATGTGGATTTGGATCCCAAGGCCGAGTTCGAAGAAAATTTGTCTAACTTCGACAAGTCGATGGCCATTGTAAAGTTCATTTCTCTTCCAGCCAAACCACACGAGTTGGAAAAATGGTTCGTCGTTCATTATAAAATGAGATAAAACAAGTTCTTTGTAGCAATGCTGATTTGTTTGCATGGAGCCCCATATATATGCCTAACATAGATTCAAACTCCATGTGCCACAAGCTTGCTATACTCCCTCAAGCAAAACTGGTGGCCCAAAAGAAGTGTTAGCTCGACGAAGAAAGATGTTTGGCGATTGATAAGGAGGTCGCAGTGCGAAAGTGAGTAAAGTGTAGAATGAGAGCGCGAGAAGAACGAAAGTGAGAATGACAGACTCGTAATTAGGGTAAATAAAAAAACACATAAACGACGATTATTAGTAAGAATCGTCATCTATGTCTGAATTTGAAAAAATAGATTGTGGTTTTAGGCCGTAGTCAATGTGATGCTCATAGACGGCGATTCCTATCAAGAACCGCCATCAATGAGTCCAGTCAATGCCATAGACAACAGTTTTACCATGAACCATTGTCTATATGTTTATTTTAATTTTAAAAAATATCACTGCGTTTTAATAGATAACGTTTGACTCTGAACTGATGTGTAAAAATTATCGTAAATTGACTATTCTACCTTATATTATTATATATATATATATATAAATGTTATCAAAATAATCTTTATGTATCCTAAATAGCTTTGTAAGAAAACTTTCATCTCAAAAGGTAGTAAACATCCTTATCATAAAAAAGAAAAAAACTATCTTTTAAAATTATTGTGGGATGAGGTGCAAGGACAATGAAACCATTGGCTTGCTATAACATGTGAGAACCCACTAATAAGCAAGTATTGTAATAATGCAAAAATAATAATTGAAGCGTTAGAAGTACGTCTTAGGACTTGCATTTATCTTGAAAAAGCTTACAATGACACCTCACTATTTGAATGAAATCACAATCAACAAAGGTGAGGTGAATTTAACATCAACATAAGCATAAACATATGTTATCATACCTTTCAACCGTGAAAGAGACTATTATCATTCAATATCTTTTATTCATAACAATGTTATATTCGATCGAGCTTTCTAACATTCACACTATTACATTTTTCTTCAAACTCTTCTCATATCCTATAAGAATTCGAACCTAATGTTATTGTGAAGGATAAAACCTCCCATGTATTTGATGATCACACACACGTGCTCTTCTTACAGTGCCCAATGCTCATTGAAATAATTGTTTGACACTGAACAAACAAGCACTTATTACTCTCATTATGCAATTATTAATTTAACCAAAATTATTAAATGAAGTGGTACCAAAAAAAACCCAACAGTAAGTTTTTAATTGCATTCTAAACGATATGAAAAAATTCAAAGCATTTTTTTTGTCAAGATTTTTCTTTAGAATAGCTTCACTATAAGCATATTCTATAATAATATTATTACAAAAAAAATTATTAAATAAAAAATAATTTTAAAAATAAAAATAATTAGCTATTATATTAATTAAATTAGATATTATTTTTGAAAAAAAAAATATTATTATTATTTAAAGTAATTTTTATTATCAATAAATAATGTTTAAAATGTCTAATTAGTTATTATTTAATTTATTTAATATAATAATTAATTATTTTTATCTTTAAAATTAATTTTATTTATTGATTTTTTTTATGTAATAAAATACCAAAACCTTATAATTTTTTTTAACCATACCTATGCTAACAACCATATTAGTTAGTATCTTACGATTCATGATACGTATCGTACGAAACAATACGGTTTCACCCTCTCACGATACGAATCGTTTGAAAAATCTTTTTCGTTCATGAATCTTAGTTGTATCGTACAATTTGTACGAAGAATCGCTGCATCGTGAAACGAAACGATTTCGTATTGTGAATCAATATGGATTTTAAAAAATGAGTAAATAAAAAAAGATAGACAGAATTTGTTTAATAACATTATGCACCACATTATTTTTTTAGAGGTTGTTTTGGTGAAATTGTGTGGTATATATATATATATATATATATATATAATTTATTGTATCTTGCATGTATACATATCTTATATATTTAATGTTTATGAATCTTACTATTCACAATACGAAATGATTTACGATTCATAATATCATCTCTCCGATACATTACTTGTATCTCGATTCTACTACCATATCAACTATAAAATCAACAATAAATAATCTTTTACATTAAATTTTAAATCCTATTTTGTGCGATCCTTATCAAGCACTTTTCTACAAAGGAATGTCTCTTGGAAACGTGTTCCACTATCTCCAAGAAAAAAAATAGTGGGGGTGTAGATGACTATTCACGGTGAAACTAAGTTGATGGCAATATTTGTAGATATAAAAACTAGTTGTTAAAGGGTATGCACAAAGGTATATGATGGATTAGCAAGAGACATTTTGCACTAGTTGCCAAGATCAATACCAATATCCATTCTTATGTCCTTACCAACAAATAAAGATTGGCATTTGCAATAAATTAATGTTAAAAATGCATCCTCATTGAAGCCTTGGAGAAAGAGATATATGGAGTTAATGGTAATATTATAGGAAGAAGAAAAGTTTGTAAGCTCATACTACTAAAATTATTAAAAAAAACTAATTTTAAAGATAAAAATTAATTAATTACTATATTTATTAAATTAAATATTATTTTATAGATAAAAAATTATTAATATTTAAAGTAGTTTATATTATTAGTAAAAATTTATAAATTAGTTTTTAAATTGATATGTAATTAGCTTAATTAGATACCAATAAAAAAACTAGTTTTATATTTTTTTATTAATAATAAAAATTACTTTAAATAATAATAATTTTTAAATCTATAAAATAGTATTTAATTTAGTAAAAAAAATAAATAGTTATTTTTATTTTTAAAATTAATTTTTATTTAATATTTTTTGATAGTCTGAAAAGTAGTTGTATGAGCTATTGAGAGATTCATTTGGGAGATTCTCTTTAAAAATGATTTTGTTTTTGGTATAAGCAAAGTAATTCTGTAAGGACCGAGAAAAATAGTCTTAGAGTATAAATGGTACAATTAAAATGACACTTGAATAAAGTGAAAAGGCTATATAAATAGAAATTTAGTTATTCAGGTTTCATTTTAAAAGAACCATCATCTCTCTAAAAACTCATTTTTCTTTCCTCCTCTGCATTCTCTCTAAGATTCTGATATCCTCGCTTATCAGTTTGGCGATCGGAGTCTGTCGTTGGACTCCTGGCAGCGAAGACTACAAGGCTGCCCGATCAAAATCTAAGTTCAGTTTTGTTCCTCATTTTCCTTTTCTCTCCTCCTCTCTAAGATTCTGATCTCCTTGCTTATCAATTTGGCGATCGGAGTCTGCCATTGGACTCCTGACAGTGAATCCTATAAGATTGCCCGATCAGAATATCTGATAGAGTAAGTTCAATTTTTACCTTTCTCTGAGTCAAATTTTGAACTTGTAGGTCTATCTCAATCTAAGTGTATGCATGTGCGTCTTTTAGTTTTAGGATTAGTCTTTAGTAGATCAGAGTCTTAGAGATATAGTTAGATTTTTTATCAGGACTCTGTGGTGCAGGTTAAGCTACTTTTGAAGATTTTGGTAGGTTTGGAGCTCTTCGTGAGCATATGCTCAAGTAAAGGTAAGGGAAGCTAGTTTAAAATCTTCAATAGAACCCTAGGTTAGAAGATTTGAATGTGAGTGTGACGGGGTCACCAATTCCAGATTTTGTTGCTAGATTTCTTGTTCTGAGTACATGGTAGTTTGTTTGAAATTGAAAGTGTTGTGATTGAGAATTGATTGTTTGATTTAAATGGTTTTGGAATTAGAAATCATATATATGTATAAATGGACATAATAACTCAATGATTCAATGAGAGTGATTGTATCATGCTATCAATGTAATGTGTAGATTTATAATTTATGAATTGAATGAGATATTGATTTATAATCTAATAGGTATATTAAGTTATGCAGAATTTTTCTGCATATTTCGCTCAAGCTAGCAAGTGCTAGCTCAAGCTAAAAATTTTGGGGTGCTCTCTGGAGGATTTTAGCCCAAGCTAAAAATTCTGGGTGCTCTCTGGAGGATTTTAGCCCAAGCTAGTGAATTTTAGCCCAAGCTAAAAATTCTGGGTGCTCTTTGAAGGATTTTAGCTCAAGCTAAAATTATGGGTGCTCTCTAGAGGATTTTAGCCCAAGCTAGCGAATTTTAGCTCAAGCTAAAATTATGGGTGCTCTCTAGAGGATTTTAGCCCAAGCTAGCGAATTTTAGCTCAAGCTAAAATTATGGGTGCTCTCTGGAGGATTTTAGTCCAAGCTAGTGAATTTTAGCTCAAACTAGCGAGTTCTAGCTCAAGCTAGCGAATTCTAGCTCAAGCTAGCGAATTCTAGCTCAAGCTAGCGAATTCTAGCTCAAGCTAAAGTAAAATAAAAAAAAATAAAAAATATTAAACTAATTTTTATTCGCTTTTAAAAGATTGATTTATTTATTTCTATATAGTTTTCTTATAAAGTATGTAAACTTTTATTTCATGTATAGTTAATTGAAAATCTCTTTAATTAGACATTTATATAATTAGTCAATGAATTGCTGTGTATTTTGGAAATTCTAAACATTGGTATGATTTGATTGTTTGATGTTGGATATTATGAGGTTCAAAATATGAATTCTAATCAAGACATAGTATTTTCAGGAAAGAGAATACCGTGTTGAGATTGTTATTAGGGTGTATTGATTTGTGAGTGTCCTGTGAATGAGACGATCCTGACTCTACTGATATAATGGAATCACATAGATGAAATTATTCAGTTGGTGAGAGTTGAAGGAGGTCCATTTGGCTGAGTTTGAGGTTTGAAAGAACTGATCAGATCAAATGGATTTACCCTGTCATATGAAGATGATGAGGAGATATTGAGATAACTATGCGCATGGCTGTGTGGGTTTCATAGCAGTAGTATGACAGGTGCAGGTCTCTGGATGCTAATTTCAATACACGAGTCTTCCGGAAGTAGAGTCAAATGTCTATGTGTTAAGAGTCAGTAGAAGTCTGACATGAGAAGGATGAATATTGAAATTGTTGACAGACACTTGATGGTTGTGTGAAATGCATGAGAAAGGATGGATTTATGTGGATGTTTAAAGCTATATTTGTGTTATAAGTTTTAAAAATACCTAGCTTACCCTTTGTTTTGTTTTGTGGTTGTTTTTCTTTAATCTGTGATGATCGTGTATTTTACACGGGAGCAGATGATGTTACAGGTGATAAAGTAGTTTCTCGGTGAGAAGATGAATGATGGAAAATATTTTTTTTTTCTTTTGAAATTTTGTTTTAAATTTTATGTAAATGTTTCAAGTCTTACGAAGAGAGAGATAATTTGAAACATTAAACTAATGAAATTTTATATATATTTGTATTATATTTATATATTTATTTTAATATTTCATACATAATTATTAGATATGGGAAAATATAGGGATGTTACAAATTCAAACCTTACTTTATTTATAAAACATTTTGAATAGAAGATAACACTCTTATTTGTATATGTTAGTTCTATGATTTTAAATAAGGATGATCCTTGCAAAATAAAAATATTGAAAAAAATATTTAGCATTTAAATATCACATGAAAGATTTGCAACACTTTTAAATAGTTTTTGAGGATTAGGGTTTAAAATGTATTAAACATTTTAATTAAATAAGTATTATTGTAAATTACTAGAAATACTTATAAAAATGATTTTTTTTTTTAAACTTCTCCAACCAAGTCTTCATAGTCAAATATCATTATTAACGGTTTGAGAGACTAATCCATTTATCCGATAGCTAGTCAAATATTAAAGCTAGTCATACTTCATCATCAAATAAATAATATAAGAATATTTTTTTTCAAATTTAGCATTTTTTTAAAATTTAAAACAGACAAATAATTATTTTAAATTAACACTACATTAAAAAAAATTATTGATATTTAAAGTAATTTTTATTATTAATAAATAATTTCTAAATTCACTACAAGAAAATCACTAAATATAAATTAATTTTAGAAATCAAAATAATTAGTTACTATATTGACTAAATTACAGATCACTTCATAAACTAAAATATTATTGGTATTTAAAGTACTTTTTATTATTAATAAAAATTTATAAAGTAGTTTCTAGATTGATATTTAACTATTAGCTGCCAAGATTTTAGTTACTGGTTATTTTATATTTTAAATTAGTCTCTAGTAGTCTTTTAGAGACTACTTTATAATATAAAATATTAATAACTAAAATATTGATAATTAATTTAGATATCAATTTAGAAACTATTTTATAATTTTTTTATTAATAATAAAAATCACCTTAAATACCAATAATTTTTTAATCTCTACAATAATATCTAATTTAATTAATATATTAAGTAATTATTTGTAATTTCTACATTAATTATTATTTAATAATTTTTTTATAGTGTTATCTAATTCTTTAAAATTAGTTTAAAATTCCAACAACTCTTCAGTTTATAAATGGTCACAAGAGATGCATATGTATTACAACTATCACATAACAACAAATACACAAAAGTTTAAAATACAATTTATGTGTAAACAAAAACATTTTGTGCATGGAGAGATAATTTAGAAATAAAACTCTTTTTAAGCATTCAAAACAAAACTTGGATATACTTTTCTAAATACTTTTACCATTATTTTTGAATTATAATTGCTTTTTTTTTTTTTTTTATCTCAATCTCATCCATATATAACATAAAACTCCAACTCTAATCCTACAAAGTAACAAATGTACTTAATTCTAGATTACTCCCACTTGCATTTGACCTTGTGTATGTGCCTAAAGTCATATCTCAACACTAACTTCCCTTCTAGTGTCCTCAAACAAAAACTTTCCACTAACACATAACATCCAAACCTTAACCATTCACCCTGGTTTCTTGCCTCTTCCCTCACTCTCACCACCTTCTCTCTTCCATGTCCATTGGCCCATCCTCCAGCCTCCTCCACCCATCTCATGTGCTCAACAATGGCTGAACTCAAACCCACATTAGCCTTTCTCCTGCTGTATGGATCATATGCCCTGAACCAGAAGAAACCATCAGCATCAGTGCTTCCACTCCTTGTGGCCTCCATGCCAGAAACCATAGCCACCTCTCTCTCCACACACACATCCACAACCACAACACCATCATCCCCTTCACTCTCTTCTCTGCCACAAGAGTAAACCTCTTCCCACCTTTGCTCAAGAGTCATGCTATAATACATGCACTTCTTCATTTGGTGGCTGAGTCTTGTTCCATCCCTCACAAACAGGAATGGACAGTACCATTTTCCTACTGTCAGAGGAGGTGAACGTTTTCTAGAGATGGTGAAGCTGAAATCTGGTAGCTGTTCCCTTAGAGGAGCATCAACTCCTAGAGCTTCACTTAGTCTGCATGACCTGTATGAGCCTGAGATTTCCATTCTCCACCCTTTTTTCCTTAGGAATGAGGGGGGAATGCCATCAGGAGTAATGGACCTAGCAAAGAAACCACCAGTCTGGTGACTGTGAATCTTGAAAATTTGGTACAAGTCTTTCAGATTGAAAGGCTTTGGCCTTTGATCATTCAACATGTCAGTGAAGCAACATGTGACAATGTCCCCCTCTCTCGAGCACTTGTATGCTTTCCTACAAAACCACACAATAGTTCCAACAAATGTTATCTAAGACAACAAATGTTAACTGCACAAACTTTTCTGATAAATCTTACATAAACTACCATTGTGGTTGCAAGTTTGACAAAAAGGCCGAATAAGTTCAAGTTGAACTAATTGGATTCATTCATAGTCAAAGACTCAAATTGGTAACATTACTCCTCTAAGAAGAATGAAGTGACCTTAATTCTGACTTCAGCTTGCTCATGACTAACTGAAAAACTAGTATAAATAATGAAGCAATTGTTAGATTGCATCTTAAAATCGATTCAAAATTAGTTAAGCTGTCTCTCTCTCTCTCTATATATATATACACACACCATAATAGGTTAGAGTTTAATATGGTGTTAGATTCAATCTTAAAACTAATTCACATTGACAATAAGTTAGATAAAGCTTTTTCTAAATGTTTGTTCTGAACAATTTTCTCTATAATAACTCTATATACCTTTCTAAGAAGAAAAAATAAAAATAAAAAGTAAAACAAGATCTTCTATAAATTAAAATTGAGTTGATACGATGATACAGACTTTCAACAATAGTTATGGCGAGCACAGAAGACTATGAAAAAACCATTTAAGCATGAGGTAAGGTGTTGGTCCATACTCAATATATAGACAGAACCAAAGCATAATGCACTCATATATACATACCCTTTATGTCTGCCTTTGGCTCTGATGACATAGTAGCGGTTAGAAGATAGAGGTTGATCAGGCACAGGGATAAACCAGACCTTGGTGTTTGAAGTTTGCTGATACTCTGATGCATGACTGATTGAGAAGATTTTGTCCTGAGGGAAAGGTAGCTTTTTGACATTCTTACGCCTGTATAGACGCCAACAACACATGTCTTCTGCTTCTGCTTCCTCATCTGTGATCACAAGATAACCTGAATATGGACCATCTGGTGGTGGTATTGATAAAGTACTTGGAGATCTTCTATACATAGACAAAGGCCTAGTTACATACATCTTTCTTTTTTCTCACCTTTTCTCTCTATCTAAGAGTCACAACACAACTCTAAGTGAAACCAATGGGGAATTTATCAGTTTCAGTTCCTTATGAGTGAAGATATGGAAGTGAGAAAACACATTAAAGTTCAAGAATGGATAATGCATCAATTATTAATTGGAGTACATGTAATTTTCATATACCACATTAAGCAAGAACCAATTTGGCACCTCTACCAGGATAATATTTCTGCTACTACACGTTTTAAATGGTAAAGATCTCAAAGACAATTAAAGTGGAAAAAACAAAGAATGCTGCTTTTACTTTCATTTATTGTCCACCTTCCTTTTCTTTTTCTTTTTTGCTGCTAGGCACACAAAGACAACCAGTATAGTGAAAATACAGATGTTATTTTCTCCAAATGTTATTATCAATGCCAGTGTTTGCATTTGAAATTGAAAATTATTAGCCAGAAATAGGCTCAATTGTTTTCTATTGTTCAGTTGTGCATTTATAATGAATTTGGATTAATGTATAGTGACAGTAGCATCACTAGGATTACAATAAAGAAAAAGGTAGTGACACTGCATTTAGTGGTTCTTATCTTAACTTTCCAAATCTGCTTTACCCTACTTTAATAATATCATGCATTAAGAGAAAATATATACAAGAATCCTATGTCATCTTATATTTGTGCAAGAACTTTTCTATGTTTTGTGTAATTATCTAGAGTCCAAGAAACTACAATAGCCTTTGGTAGTGTTTTCTAAAGTTGCCGGAAACAATGCTGCAATATTTTTTAAAAGTAGCTGCTCTCTACACTTTCACTCATTTTATTATGTGTTGTTTTTTTTACCAAAATCAACTATGCATTGTGTTTTCTTTGCTTCAGTAGAAATTGTACTGTTATTGATTATTAAAAGATGGTTTTTAGTATAACTATCTTTATTTTCAATAAAGAGTTCATACTCCTTTTATTTATGTCTTTATCAGATAGGTGTTCTGACTAGGAAGATTTGGATTAAAATGTGTCTTGGTGAGGCTATTTCTTAACCTCATAAACTACTGTTGGTTGAATTAAAAAACATTGAATTAGTTCAAATACATAAATTGCTATTTCCCTTGACTCAAAATTTGTCTCTTTGGAGTCTTTAAAGTAAAAAGCTTGATGAAGCATTTAGCTTAAATAACTTGATTAAACACTTATATACAAGTTGTTTTGTTTAGTAATTATTGTATAATATGCTTCTATAACTGAAGAAATAAAACTAAAATATAAGTTGTTTCTATTATTAAAAGTAATTGAAATTATGAAAAAAATTATTGAAATAAATCATGTCATTTTCATAACTTTTCTCAAGTATGTATACAAGTACTTGTATTACAAGTCTAAAATTACAGGCTTAAATATAGATTTCAAATCCGGTTCTTATTTTAAGATTTTTTTTTTCTTTGAACTGAGTACCTGATAAATTAAATATTGTTATTTAAGCTTTTAAATGAAATATTTATTTATATTTCTTTTTATTTAGGTTACTCGGATAATACTTTACATCAGAATTTGTTACAAGCCTCAACAATGGTATACTTCAAATACACTATATTGAATCACCAGCAAGAACTGTGCCTAGACTTTTTGCACACTTTTTCCTGGATTTGGTTTGTTCGTAATATGTCACTATTCTAAATTTCTATGCACTCCCTTTAGTGTTTTTTAATTTATTTTATGAAAATATGCTACTTTCATTTTGGTGAAAAAGCTCAGTGCAGAGACTTGTTCTGTTTCTCTCAGGGTTGCCTTGGAGACTTCATGCAGAGTGATCTGCATACTAGAACTGGTTTTTCATTTATTACGAAGTATCCCTCACGTCCGAGAGCGTGGGACAACATATTATGGATAATCCGATAGCGGGTGACACGATAGGCCCAACAAACACTCGATATGATAAGCTTTAAATGGTTCTGATGCCATATTACGAAGTGGACTTTAAGTCTAACTCAACCCCATAAAAACGGCTCATGGGATGAGATTTGCACCCACTTATATACAATGAAATATTTTCATCTCTGGTCTCCAACATCATTCTTCTATTCCTCTTGTTGGCTCTTTTGCATTGTTCTTCTGTGTCAGATTTTTATAGTAAGAAGTTTTCCCCTGATGCCTTTCTCTCAAACCACTTGATCATTTTCTAATTCTTTGCAGATCAAGTATTTGACAAATGGCTCACAAGAAAATATTTTCATGTAACGCCAAAATATCACAGATATATGCTTGAACTAGTTGTGCAATTTTAGCTGTGACTTTTGTTCAAAGGAAAGCATGACTCACTGAGTTCTTATATCTAAACTCCTTAGCTTGCTTTCTCTGACAGATTCATTATAACTCCTCTCTTTAGAAGCAAAAAGCTTACTAATGCTACTCCTTCAAGAGGCATTTCCCTTGAGCCTTTGGTATTGCCATTCCAATGCATCTTTTATTGGTTTGAAGGTGAATTGTTGTTAATCTAAATATATGAAAGCACAGAGAAAGCTATGAAGAGAATACATGATTTATTCAATAATAGAAGCATGGCTTTATAGGCCTGTACAAACTGAAATGGTAACAAATGAAGCGTAAAATAAGCAACTACTTAGATCTAGTCAGTCCTATAAGTTAGGAATGTTTATTGACTTATTAAAAATAGCTAACAAACTAAAATAGCTAACAATCCCTCCCTTAAGCTCTTGAGCTTATCTCATGAACTGCAAATACACCAAGCAAACGTCTCAGTTTTTCAAATTGTGCAATCTTTAAAGCTTTCGTCATAATGTCAGCCACTTGCTCATTTGTATTGCAGTATTTCAGTGTGATAGTTTGATCATTAACTAAGTCTCTGAGAAAATGGAATCTTACTGCTATATGCTTACTCCTGCCATGAAAAACTGAATTCTTGGACAATTGTATGGTAGAACTATTATCACAGAAAATTTTTGTAGCTCCGTTTGCTTCTATTCCAAGATGCTCTATAATTCGTTTGACCTAAATACCTTGGCATGCACAATATGCTACAGCAATGTATTCAGCTTCAGTGGTTGATAAGCTTACCACAGGCTGTTTTTTTGAAGCCCAAGATACAGCAGCAGTTCCAAACATAAATACTGATCCAGTAGTGCTTCTCCTATCATCTGAGTCTCCTGCATAGTTGCTGTCACTATAGGCAGAAAAACTTATTTTCTGCTGTCCCTTTTGATAGAAGAGACCATGTTCAATAGTGCCTTGTAGATACCTGAGAACACGTTTTGTTGCTGCCTAATGAGACTCTTTGGGGTTGGCCATATATCTACTAATTAAACTGACACAAAACATTAAGTCTGGACGAGTGACTGTCAAGTACATGAGGCTGCCAATTGCTTGTTTAAACCTTGTAGCGTCTACAGGAATTCCTTCATCATCCTTAGATAAAGCAGTTCCTGGAACCATGGGATTTCGCACAGAGTTGCTATGTAACATATCAAACCGAGCTAGAATCTCACGTGCATATCTTCTTTGGCAGATAAAAATACCAGCTTCATTTTGTATGACTTCTATGCCCAGGAAGTGTCTCATTTTGCCAAGATCAGTCATGTCAAACTCCAACTGCATTGAGTGTTTAAATTCTTCGCATATAGCTATGCAACTCCCAGTAAAGAGGAGATCATCCACATACAAGCTTACTATTAAAATATCGCCTCTAACCTGTTTTGTGAACAAGGTGTGTTCACTGGTGCATCGTGCAAACTGTTCTCTGGCAAAATAAGCTTCAATCTTACGGTACCAGGCTCGTGGAGCTTGTTTGAGCCCGTAGAGAGCTTTCTTTAGCTTGTATACTTGGCCTTCTCTACCTTCTTTGAGAAACCCAGCAGGTTGATGAACATAGATATTTTCTTGAATTTCACCATGCAAGAAGGCACTTTTACATCAAGCTGAAACACGTCCCATGCATGATGAGCAGTTACTGCTAGCAACACTCTCACTGTGTCAAGTCTAGCAACTGGAGCAAAAACTTCAGTGTAGTTGATTCCATATTTCTGAGCATACCCTTTTGCAACTAAGCGGGCTTTATACTTCTCTACGTGTCCTCTTTCATTGAGTTTGGTTTTGAAAACCCATTTTACACCTATGGGTATCACATCTTCAGGTGGGTCAACAAGTTCCCACGTATTGTTTCTTTCTATGGCTTTCATCTCCATGTCCATGGCCTCCTTCCATTTCTGACTCTTATTAGCTTCCTCAAAAGTTTGCGGATCGTCATGGCTCGTTGTTAGCATTGCTAGCAAGTTGTCTTCTTCTGCAAGTAGATTGGTTTCATAATTTGCCAGCCATGCAGGTTGTCTTCGAATTCTTGAGGCCCTCCCTTCAATAGGGTAAGATGCAGGATCAGAAACTGGTTCCTGCGGTTCTGAGTCAAGGTTGCTACCTCTAGCTGCTTCGTGAACAACAGTGTTGTCGTTCCCTTCTTCTTCACTTTGGCTTTCTAAATCAGGTGTAGAACGTGAGCTCTCGGCTTCACTCGCGTGCCAATTCCACCCTTTGTCTTCTTCAAATATGACATCTCTGCTCACAATGACCGTCTTTGTCATTGGATCAAAAAGCTTGTAAGCTTTAGTTTCATCACTCACTCCCAAGAGAACACATGTGTGACTCTTGTCATCTAACTTGCGTCTTCTTTGATCTGGAATATGAACATGTGCAATACATCCAAATATTCGAAAGTAATCAACACGAGGCTTTACTCCACTCCATACCTCTTCTGGAGTGCCATGACTTACTGCAGTAGTTGGATTGCGGTTTTGAACATGAACACACCATCTCACTGCTTCAGGCCAAAAGGATTTGGGGACTTGTTTTTCATGAAGCACTGCTCGGACTGCATTCATGATAGTACGGTTCTTGCGCTCTGCAATTCCATTCTGTTGAGGAGTGTAAGCTGCTGTCAGTTGCCTGGAGATACCATGATGAATACAAAAATCGGTAAACTCCTTGGATGTGAATTCTCCTCCTCTATCAGTTCTCAAACAAATAATAGAAGTTCCAACTTCCTTTTCAACACATGTTTTGAAATTCTTTAATGCTGTGAAGGCTTAAGATTTCTCATGTAAAAAATAAACCCATGTCTTACGGGAATAATCATCCACAAAACTCAGTATATACCTTTTTCGGCTATTGGAGATAGGTGAGATAGGACCACAAACATCAGCATGGACTAGTTGTAGCTTAGTTGATGCACGCCAAGAGCTTAGCTTGGGTATGGTTTCACGGTGTTGTTTGCCAACCAGACATGTGGTGCATATAGTTGTGGAAGTTTTCAATGAGGGTAGCCCAATCACCAGTTGCTTCTGTGCAAGTGTATTGAGTCCTCTGAAATTGAGATGACCAAACCGTCTATGCCATAGTTGTGTGTCTTTTTCAGAGATATCTTCTGCTTGGAAACACTGAGAAGTTTGAGAACACATCATTGCTGATAAATAGAACATGCGGTTCCCTTGCATGGTAGTATGAAACACCAGGCCACGGTCCGGATGAAATAATTTGCAGACCCCATGTTGAATTAGAACGGTAAGTCCTTTTTCTTGAAGTTGTCCCAAGCTTAAAAGATTTGTTTTGAGTTTCGGAACGTAATAAACATTCGAAATAACATGAGCAGTATTATTAATCTGAACCCGAATGTTACCTTTGGCAGCTACCTCCAGTGTAGTATCGTTACCAAGTTTGACAGTCTTGTGGAGTCCTTCTTCATGTATTTTTGTAAACCAGAGCTTATTTCCCGTCATATGATTACTGCACCCAGAATCAAGGAACCAATTCTCCATCTGGATCGGGTGGGTATCTTCTTCATATGCTACCAACAGAATCTCATCTTCACCTTCGGGTACCTCTTCAAACGTTGTATAATGAGCTTGTTTTGTAATAGCAGGGCATTCGGATTTAAAATGGCCCAACTTATGGCATTGAAAACATTCAATGAGTGCCTTGTTGAAAGACTGTCTTCCACGACCTCCTCTTCCACGTCCACGATAGCCGTGACCACGACCACGATTTGTTCCTGTGCTATCATCATACGTGACTTTCAGAACTTGTTCCTCGGTTTGAGAATTCTGCATGCGTTGTTCATGAACAAGTAGACTGCCATGGAGTTCATCAAGACTCAGGTGGTTCAGGTCATTGGACTCCTCAATAGAACACACGACATAATTGAAGTTTGCAGTTAAAGATCTGAGTATCTTGCTAACCACTGTGCTGGAATCCATTACTTCACCATTGGATTTCATTTTGTTAACGATACTGAGTGTACGTCCGAGGTAGCTATCAACCTTTTCCCCATCCTTCATTGCCATTAGCTCAAACTCACGTCGAAGAGCTTGAAGTTGAGCGCGTTTAACCCTTGTCGAACCTTGATACTTCTGCTGCATAGATTTCCAGATTGCCTGTGACGTGCTTTTGTCCAATATGGTTTCAAGAATTTCTCGATCAATAGCTTGAAACAAGAAATTTTTCACCTTTAGATCTTTTAGTTGTGCCTCGGATGCGGTCCGCCGTTGTGCCTCAGTGGGTGTAGTACCAAGCGTAGGTATTCCATCTTCCACAAGCTGCCACAGTTCCTTGCTGCGTAGAAAATTTTCCATAGTCATAGACCAGAAATCATAGTGCCCGTCAAACCGTGGAATGGCTGGTTGAACAAATTTTTCTGAGGTAGTCATGGGGTTGTACTCTGAAGCTAGATGCTCTCTTCACTCACTTTTGATCAGGCTCTTCACTCACTTTTGGTCAGGCCCCTTGCGGAGCTCTGATACCAATTGTTAATCTAAATATATGAAAGCACAGAGAAAGCTATGAAGAGAATACATGATTTATTCAATAATAGAAGCATGGCTTTATAGGCCTGTACAAACTGAAATGGTAACAAATGAAGCGTAAAATAAGCAACTACTTAGATCTAGTCAGTCCTATAAGTTAGGACTGTTTATTGACTTATTAAAAATAGCTAACAAACTAAAATAGCTAACAATTGTTTCTCCTCAGCATTTTCAAGCATAGGCATGTTATAGTGAGCAAGCTGACAAGGACAATCCCAAGATGGAAATGTAGAAGGGATTGTATGAAACAAAAAAATTCACTTGGACAAGTTTTTAAGCAACTCCTTGCTTTTTGGAGTGAAAATATCGGAGAGATTCAATATGAAATTAGGAAAATTCATTAAAAAAAAGCTAGCGTCATCTTTACTTACAAATCTTAATGAGTTATGATTTGTTTTTCTTATATATTACTCATTTTACTCATCTTCATCCAATATAGTATAGAATTGAGAACTGACAATGATTATTTATTTAGTGAAATTTGTCCTTCAAGAGTATAAACTAAATCAAAACCCATTATAGTCATTCATAAAAAATAACTAATAACCTTTTATTCTAACAAAAAAAACTTGCTAAATCAAAACCATTAACATTGACATTTAATTTTATTCAACAAAATTTTTCAGTAAACTTAAATGCTTTTGTTATCTTTTATGTTGAACAATTTCTTGTGGTTGTTGAAAGTATCGTAAATAGTGGTTTCATGAAGATATTTGTGACTTGATCTCAACTTGCCAAATGCACTAATTCCATATTTTCTTCTTTCGCATGATCTCGAATGAAGTGAAAGTGAATGTCAATGCGTTTGTTTTTCTCGTGATTGACTAGGTTCTTTGTTAATTCAATTCTTGATTTATTGTCATATCATAGTCTCAATGATTTGTTATTGCACCAAATCATAATAGAGATATTTTTTTATGATTATGCAAATATTGTTGTTTGTCCTTTCAACAAAGTTAGGAAGGGTTTTTCATGAAATGTCAATGTGGGCAAGCCCGTCGCGCACTTGGCCCGCAAAATGCAGGCTGGGTGGGCGCGTCCCGGATAATAAATGCGAACTAGTTTCTCTGCCTCGCCTCGCATAAGGGCTGGTCCGCGGGTCTGCGGGCCAGCCTGCATTTAGTGGTTTGACGCCCTTCACAACCATTCTAGAGAAATACTCCAACACCATCGATCATTCCTCGTGAATCACAAACTCAACAAGCATGGCATTCCACATGAACACTTCTTTCTCCTCGCAAGACTCAAACACATCCCTCGCAGTCTCAACACACTCACATTTCGC
Source organism: Phaseolus vulgaris (assembly GCF_051622355.1). Classification (NCBI taxonomy): domain Eukaryota; kingdom Viridiplantae; phylum Streptophyta; class Magnoliopsida; order Fabales; family Fabaceae; genus Phaseolus; species Phaseolus vulgaris. The sequence continues at coordinate 7,443,184 of NC_143501.1, read as the reverse complement.
ATACAAGTCCACCAACCTGGTTGCCAAATACGAATCAACCCGTATCCTATTTCGTTTAATGAAATCGTGGACGATGGTACCTTGTTTCAACTCCCCCAACTAAGCACAAGCAGAGAGAACTGACACCAATGCTATATTATCCGGCTTAACCTTCAAAGCCATCATCTCACTAAAGAGTTCAACGACTTGATTACACAGTTTCAAAATGACTGTACCCCGCGATCATGGTCCCCCAAGATATTTCATCTTGAACGGGCATCTCGGTGTGTGGTGTGGAGGCAGCGAAGCATAGGCACTGTGCGTCGTGATGGAGGTAAGGAACAAAAGGAGGAGCGTGTGCGTGGTGGAGTGGAGGAAAACCTAATTTAGGTTTTAATTTGTATAGAGTGACGAGAACAGAGAGCAGAGCAGCACTGCCAACACATAACACACAAACTTTTTTTTTGTGGGTCAGAGCCTGGGGCGCCCCGCTGTTGGCTCACGCGGGCTACGGGTTATGCAAGACAGGCTAAAGCAGGTTAGCGGGTTGATTTTCTAAGCCCACCCCATGCTTTTTATTAGCGGGTTGCAGGGCGACCCACATGGCTCACCTCGCATTGCCATCCCTACTCATGGAGACGAGTGAGGCATTGAATGAAAAAGTGGACACATGTTTCATTAATTAGATTCCATTGTTTTAGATTATGCATGTTTAGTTAATTTGATCCTAGTTGGATGGTTGAATGAATGATACATTTTTATAAAATGATGAAGAATTCATTGTTGAAAGAGCTTGAGACTCAATCTGTTCCTTTATATTTTCAATCGTCTACTTTACTTTTTTGTGAAACATCTTTAAACCCCCCCCCCCTTTTTAATCTTTACTGTTATTATAACATTTTCTTGTAGAGAAGTTGTGAACATTGATCTACTAAATTTATTTTTGGATTTGTTAGGAGACGACTTTAGGTCATATGACCATGTTTGTACTATCATCTCTTTGGTGCTATACGATATAGTCTTGCGTTAGACAATCTACATTGATTTGTTTTTAATTTGATTACTAAACGACAATGATCACTCGTGCACCATGTTCTTCTTCTTCCACTCATTTAGACCATATGATGTAGGTCTCCAAAATGGAGATGCCACAATGACATTCATACATTTTTCTCGAACGCTTCTCAATTCATCTTATACATGTGATTTTTTGCTCATTTCAACTTAAACGACCAGACGCCTGTGCTCATCTTTCAAGTGTAATACCTAATCAATCATAAGTATTGAATAACATTTCTTCATGAGTTTCCCATACACAGTTGTTGCTTTAGAGATATGGTACGTAATACACATCTTGGATTGACCCAATTAAGCCATCCTTTTGTACGAACCTTAGTCTAGTCTTTCACTTCAACCTTTGACGCATCTCCAAATAACACATGTCTAGATTCAACCTTTTGCTTCTCTTTGAAAATATATAAAAATTCTTTTATAAAATTGATGTTATAAAAAATGTATATCTTTGTCCTTAAATGGACATGTTTGGTTTTTTTAATCTTTTTGTTCTGGTACACCAAATAATCCCACATTATTTAGAAGTCGAGTTCTAGAACAATTTAAATACAACTTCCTTCCTTAACTCTCAAAGACATCTTTTTAAGAACAAAATAATGATTGAGTTCAGAGCTCCAAAACAGATAATATCTCGGATGCAGTGATTGACACTAGTGATGCTATCTCAACAAACTTAATATCGAATAATTTAAATATGTCTTCCTCTCTTAACCATCTAAGACGTTTTTAATGATATTATTTCCAATGATGCAGTTATTGAACCTAACAATATTATTTATAATGATATTATTTAATTCTAGAAAAAGTGTTGGTCCTCTTAGTTATTTTCAGAATTAATTCTAAAAATATAATTATTTTTAAATTACTACTTTTTGCAGTTTCTTTTGAAGGATAAAAAAAAATGTGAGAGACTAAAAACATGTTCAATCTTTAGAAATATTTCTTATACAAAAACGAATTTGACATAACGAAATTTTTGCAAAAGTCCAAATTCTTAAAAGAATACAAAATAAACTTTGATGTGATAAAAATGATTATTTATGTGATACAAAGTAAACATATGTTTTCCATTTTATAAAAGAGGGAAGTTCATCGCAATTACCGTTTATGCCTCTGCTGTGGGTTCTCTCTCTGTTCTCAGATCTCACTCACTTCCTTCGCCGGAGCCATAGTTCTTGATTCCTCCACCACTGTGATTCGTCTCGCCAATTTTCCCTTCTCTTCGAGGTTTCTTCTTCTTCTGCTTCAAACCTCTTCACATATTTTTAATTTCACCTTTTTCCTATTAATCATACTATCTATTCAAACTATGTTCATTTTTAACCATACCCATCATCGCTTCTGCCCCTTTCTCTCACTTTGGGGTTTAAAGCTTGAAGCTTTTCCCTCTCTTGCTAACTGGGTCGTTTTCAAATTGGCACGCCACTCCGAATTTCATTTCCCTTTTTTTCAATATGGATTTTGAATCTACGGTTGTTTTGACTTACATTTGCATTGTTGATAGCGTTTTTAATCATTAATAAATGGAATTTTCTGTTCAAATTTCTAGTACATTAAATTTGTTGAAATGAGGGGTTTCTACCTTCATGCTTAGTACACTCTTTCTTTCAAACTTATGATGTATTTGATTATTGATAGTGATTTGTTAGTTGTTGATTTTTATGGTATTATGGCGTGACAATCTATTTCTGAAATGGATCTCGCGTTGCCTTTGGGAATGACGGGTTTTGTTAGAAGAGGGTTTACTTAGTCTTGTATTATGTTATCTTGGTGTTGATTTTGTGTTCACATTGAAATTTTCTGATTGGTTGATTTTTTTTTGTGGTGGCAGTGAGAATGTACAATAATGTTGGATCCCAACCTGGGGTACCGCAGCCTCAACCGAGCTTGCCACCAAATCCTTTCGGGAGTGCTTTTAATGTTGCTGGTTCAGGGCTCATTCGAGGCGGATTGGGTGCTTATGGAGGGAAAATATTAGGATCGAGCTCTGAGTATGTCCAAAGCAATGTAAGACTAAGTAACATTGTCGAAGTTTTGCCCAATGATACATGAGACATGAAGTTGTTCCTCTAAATCTTTTTGCGTGACAATTTTATTCTTCATAGCTTATAGTGTAAAAGTAGCATTTAGGGTCTAAATTGATATTCAAAGATAAATTGAGTGATTGTATTCATGTCCATGTAAGTATGAATGCCTATATTTATTTCCTAAATCTTTGGAAGACCAACTTGTCTTTGTATCTTCGGAGGTAGTTGTTAATTTTATGTGGACATTGAAGTTCAAATTGTTGTTTTCCCTAATCTTTCTTGTGCTTAAAATGCGTCTCATACCTAAGAGAGTGGCCTAACCTCTTAAAAAAATTCAATCCCTTTTTTCTATAACTGTTGGTATATCTTCTTAGCAGTACTGATTTATCCATTGTCTGAAACTATTGTGCATGACTTTGCACTCTAGTGTTTGGAGTTTTTTATTAATCATTTTGAAGAAAATTTGAAATGATGCATGGTTTACTTTAAAATCTTGTTTGTAGATGGTATGTGCACTCACCTTTGATCATGACTGTATATCAATCTATTTAGGCTTGACTGATTATAGAGGGGATACCAATTGTGTAGCTCAAAAATGTCGTTGAATAGCTTGATGGGACTTGATTTGCAATCTATATGTATCTTGAGTATGGATAGTCTCTCAAAATGTTAATACAAGATTTGCATCTTTAAATTAATCTTCTCCATTGAATAACAGATAAGTCGGTATTTCTCTGATCCCCAATACTACTTCCAAGTGAATGACCATTATGTTAAGAACAAATTGAAGGTTGTTTTGTTACCATTCCTGCACAGGGTAAGCAGTAATGTTTCAATTTTCTGCATTTCTCCTTAAATTTGTTGGTTATGTTATTATCTTCATGCTGCTTATTTCTTCTTTTCTGGGTCAGGGTCATTGGACTAGAATAACTGAGCCAGTCGGGGGTAGGCTCTCTTATAAGCCCCCAATTTATGACATAAACGCACCAGACCTATACATTCCATTAATGGCATTTGGTACTTACGTTATTCTAGCTGGCCTCTCGTTGGGTCTTCATGGAAAGTAAGTACTCCACTTCTTCCTCTACCTTAATCCAATAATACAGTACTGACATGTATGTTGCTCTACTTATTCTTCTCAAATTTTTAGTTAGAAATTTTGCTCCTCACTTTCCTGTTCATACTTGCACTCTTGAATTGCCATGTATAAAATGTTGTCAACTATATGCTATTGCCATACGAGGGTATTTTAAAGCAATATAGAGAAAACTGTTTTCCTCATATTTTCTCTAGTTTGTGCTGAGTTTTAATTGGTCTGTAATGAATGTTGGTAAACCATTATCTGAGGAGGATTGTATGATGTGTGTGTCATTGGGAGGGGTCTACAAATATGCAATAAAATGCATAGTACTCTATTAGCAGTGTTGAATGTTGGCAACTTCGTTGCAAGAAATTTTGGCATCTGTGTGATATGTGTTTATTTCTGCTCCCCTTTGTTTTTAATTTCTTGATTTTTGCATCAGATGCACAAGTTTTTCAGTTTTAATTTTTTGAAAAATATGTTTTTATGTTGTATTTCCAACTGAAAACTTGTAAGAACCTTAGTTTGTAATGGACCGTGACTTATTAAGATGCTATATTTATTATGTACAGGTTTAGTCCAGAAGCGTTGAACTTGTTATTCATCAAGGGATTGCTTGGTTGGTTTATGCAAGCTGCACTACTTAAGGTGACACTACTTTCATTGGGCAGTGGTGAAGCTCCCCTTCTGGACATTATAGCGTATGCTGGGTATACTTTCACTGGCATATGTTTAGCTGTTCTTGGAAGAATAATATTGGGCTACTCCTACTACTTTCTGATGCCATGGACCTGTTTATGCATGGGAGTCTTCTTGGTGAAAACAATGAAGAGAGTTCTTTTTGCTGAGGTCAGGAGTTATGACTCAAGCAGACACCACTATCTCTTGCTCTTTATTGCTTTGGTTCAGTTCCCATTGTTCACATGGCTTGGAAACATTACTATCAATTGGCTTTTATAGGGTGATAGTTTTTACACTGTACTAGAAGCAATTCTTAGTGAAAGTTTTTGGTTGTTGATGTTGGAGCATTGTAATATATGACCATTTTATTTCCCCATTGTTTTTACCTGTTGGTAAGTTTTCAGAAATGCATAATTACAGGTCTTACTTACATGTTCTTATTTTTTTCTTGATTCATGAGAATTGAGACTATTCTTTTCTAAAATTATGTATACCACTGAAAACAATGTGAAGTTGGAATTTTATAGTTGTATCTGTGTACCGTATTCACTTCGGAAATGGTATGTCCCACGTTATAAGATATTTTGATTTTTGGCCTGCCTATCTTTTTGTTCTGCTATGTTAAACGTAGGACATGATTTTTTCTAAAGCTCATTAGAAATGGTTCCAAAGAATTGAGTTCTTGCAAAGATACTTACTCACGGGAAAGTGAGTCACTCCTTGTAAAAGAGTAAGTATAGCTTCATACCACTTACACATACATCACTCATGCACCTATGGGGTAGGGGAACAATTTTTTATTTTTTTTATTTTTGTGCCCATGTAGGTGCAACTGGAAACCAATGAAAAACTGCGCCTTTTGACAAGTTCCAGTTATGTGTATACCAAGTACAGTTTACTAGATTCTACTTACCAATATTGACATATTTGGACCGATAGTTCTGCTAGGTGGATCATATCGAACGTCAACAACAGCAAAAAATATCTCAAGTAGGCATGAGATGCAAAATCTGGAACAAGTTTATAGTGATAAAAGTAATAGGCAGAAGTCTCCCTTCCAAATGTACAACACGTGATTTAGATAGCGAATTAGAAGTTATATGGTTTAGGCAACTTTCAGAGTGAATTTCCATTCTTATTTAGATCTCTCTTCTGCCCTGAAATTATTTGTCTTAATGGAGACAAAAGGAAGTTCTAAGGTGCCTCTGTTTCCATGGCAAGCCTCCATCTTAGGACATTCTGTAATGGTTATGTCATGGCAGGATGGCAGCTCAAAGTGGTAAGTGCTTGAACAGAAACATCTAAGGCTTGGAAGCCGGTAAAGGGTTAACCATTGCAATGCCGGGAATATAATCTTCACCTTGCTTGGTTCTTCAGATGGTTTCTCATCTCTAGTGATGATCTCTTCTATCAACTCACATTCATATACTGAAAGCTCTTGGAGTTGTGAAAGGCTTCTGGCCATGGAAGGAGAAAGCACATTTTTCAAACTAGGACAGTGCTGAATCTTTAGCTTTTTAAGGTTCATAAAGCTCAGGATTTCACCATGATATTTCCATATGTGCATCAGTTTAGGAAGATCATACAGATGCAGTTCCTGTAGATCAAAATTGTACGGTGTTCTGGTCCACCCTTCATCTTCATTTTCATCCACTCCCCCCGATTCAAATATCTCAACTAGTGAACCACAATCATGTACCTTGAGTTGTTTTAGATGCTGGAACCTATGCAGCATGTTGGATGGAATACAATGCAACAGTTTTTCACTACCTTCAACGACCAACTCTGTATCACTTCTTATGTAAGACAGCAGCTTTTGACCATGCTCAATGCATGTGATTGTCTCGGATGTTTCTAGTGCAACCTGCAATATGTATGCTTGTTAATAGAAACTCAACTAAAGCTACATTTGGTAAATCTTATTCTGGGGAGGGGTTAGTATTCTGAAAGAAAAGCAAAATTCTTATAATGGCCTTTTCCCTTTTTATTAGGAATCACATCATTTGATGTGATTACATATGGAGAATGTATGTACCTTCAAACTCTCATTAGCATGATGGATGGTCATATTAAGGTCTCCCATTATGTCAATATACTCATATGAACCTTTATATATATGGGGAAGCTTTGCTGTGGTTACTGATCCATAGCAAAAGGTAGTCATATTGGGACATTTTTCAATTATCATTTCTTCACAAGATGGAAGATCAATATTGAAAGTTCCTGAGCAGAAACATTTGAGGTTGGGAACATAACGAAACTCCAGCTTGTTCAAAAGTGGAAATACAATCTCAGCATTATTTGATCCTTCTGATTCCTCATCTTCTTTAGTAATTATTTCCTCCATCATGTGGCAACTATGAACTCGTAGGTGCCTAAGTTGCACTAGACTTCTGGCTATTGATGGAGAGAACAAACTACACAAGTTGCCACAGTGGTGTACTTTCAGTATTCTAAGCTTCTGGAATGCCACAACTCCACCATAGTTTTTCCATAGGTGGATCAGTTTTGGTAGAAAATACAAATTCAATGCTTCTAGCTTGTACTGTATCATGGCATGCATTTCCTTTGCATCCACACCATGTGATTCAAAGACCTCAACCAGTGAACCACAATTTTTTATGGTGAGTTCCTTTAGATTTTGAAATATGTGTACCACATTAGAGGGAACTAGTTTTAGCAGCCTTTGAAAACCTTCAACTGTCAAGTGTTTTTCTTCGGTGAAGTATCTTTGTATGCATTTATCCTGCTTGATCCATTCAAGTGTCTCTGATGTTTGAAAAGCCAACTGAAAATCATATTCATGGGTAAATGAACCAAAGAGCCATGATTTCAAAAGACAAATTAACCAATTTAGTGTGAGGTTTTTTTTACTAGAGATTAGATCCTCCGAGTCTAAATATTTTATGTGAAAAATGTATTAATAAACGGCCTAATGGTGAAAAAAAATCTGTTCTTACAATTATTTTCAACGGTTTTTTGTACAACTTGGATGGATATTGGAAGATAGAGAAACGTGTGATAAGATGAATAATGTTACAAGTGATAGAGTGAAAAAAACTGAAATATTAAAAGTGTTAATAGTAATTATTTGTAGAAATAAAATAACTCGATGTAAAAGGGGATGTGATTAGACAAATTTGTGTCGTGTGTTGAGTAAAAGATGTGTGTAGTTTATCAATTTCTCATTGTTGTTCATGTATACTAAACCTCCCTTTTTAGTGCAGCATGAGCAAGGGTTGCAAATGTATCCATAATCCAATCCAACCAATCATGCCTACTTCAATCCAATCTAATCATTTTGATATACAAAAGTAAATGGCTGGAATGGGTTGAATTCAGTGATCAATAAATGGTTAATGATGTATCTATTTTTTCTTCCAATACATCAGAGTATTTAGTCATTGGAAACTGATGAACTGGTTTTTCTTCCTATTGCCATTACAAAGTTCATTTGTTTTTCTTTGATGCTTTTCCATTCCTATAAGAATATGATCCACCAAGAGTAATATTTTGTTGTGATTACTGAAAATAGTTTTTTAAAGATAATATATTTTAAATGGATGGATCAATAAAAAATGTTTATAGATTAAATGAGTCAACACAAATTATTCAAATCATCCATTGACACCCTAATCATGGTTCAACTTAAGGTTCTAATCACTTCAATGAAATCATTTTGCAGTATCAAACTTATCTCTTCTACTTCAAATCTCAAGTGACTGCATATATATAGGAATGCATCTTCCTAGATTTGCTTTATAGTCTTTTTAATTTAGTAAAGAATGGTATTATATGTACTCACAACAAACACATAAAAATGGATAGGGGATGAGAATGTTACTGACAAGTCCTTTGCAAAGTGGTACAGTAGCATTCAGATCTCCCATCCACATGTTCTTGGTTATGCTTCCAATTTCCATGATGACTCCTTCCAACTTTGGACTGTATGAAGGCTCATGAGAGAATGTCTCCATCATGTGGCAATTTTTCACCAATACTTCATGCAATGATGGAAAATCAAAGCCATAGGAACCCTGGCAGAAGGCCTTGAGTTTTGGTAGGTTTTCAAGTTTTAGACGTTGCAAGCTGTGGAACACAATCTTAGTCACATTCCCTTGTGTTTCTTCTGTAGACACTATTTCCTCTATCTCCCTACAGCCAGATATATCTAGCTCTACCAACCGCACAAAGCTAGTTGATGTTGAAGGAGAGAACAAACAGCTAACTTTGTTGCAGCTAGAAATTGCTAGATATGTTAGATTAGGAAAAATGAAGCCATTTATAAGTGGTTCAACTCTCATAATTCTGATTTCTTCATTACTTGTTGCCTGCAAATGGATAAAAAGTGAAAATGTAATTGGACCAAATCTCATAATTTGGCTTCAAGCTCACTGCTTCTTGGTGTGTTTTAGATTATAGTTGAAAATGTGGACACATGTTTATGAAACATGAATGATATAAATGTTTATGTTTAGAAAATTGTAAACTTATTACAACTTTTCAAAAACACTATACGTGTTGGACTGGAAATATTGCATATACCATTTTGAGGTTTAGTAAAAAGAATTCAAAGTAATTGTAAATTTAGTACTTTTTGTTTAAATTATTTACAATTTTAGTCTCTTAAAGCTTTTAAGTTGATTAAGTTCTCTTATTTTAAAAATTTGTGCCATTACAAATTTTTTTCCTACTAAAAATAGAGATAACAATTAACCATGAATGGATAAAGTTTGAAATGAATGCTACTTACATTTATTTTCATGTTTAAAATATAAAAAAAGACAGTATTGAACTCATAAAACTTTATTGCATATCCTTGTATAGTTAAACAGAAATATTATTTTATATTACAATAATAGAATATAAAATATTTAATTAAATGTAAATCTAACAAAATAAACCATATTTATAAATGTACAAGAATCACTACAAGAAAATCATGAAATATAAACCAATTTTTAGGGACAAATAATAATTAGTTGCTATACTAACTAAATTAGAGACCATTTTAGAGTCTAAAAAAAGTTTGGTTTCTAAATTAGTTTATATTATTGTTAAATAATTTCTAAATTGGTATCTAATTAGCAACCAAAGTTTTTGCTACCAAATTGAATCTAAATAATTGGTAGTTAAAATTAATTAGATACCAATTTAGAAACTATTTAACAATAATATAAACTAATTTAGAAACTATTTTTTTTTAGTTTTTAAAATGGTCTCTAATTTAGTTACTATAGCAACTAATTATTTTTTGTTTCTAAAATTGATTTCTATTTATGATTTTCTTGTAATGAATGTATTGGTGTAGTTTATAAACTAATTTGACTTTTACAAAAATATTTGTCAAAATAGTTTATCTTATGAGTTTATAACTTAAATAAGCTACTTTAACTACTTTTTTTAAGTTTATAAAACTTATTTAATTTAATTTTATTAATTTTTTATATTTTAATGTATTTTTCTAATATTTTTAGTTATTATTATTATTTATTTTTAAATTTCGTAGAAAAAATATATTTATTCTAATTATGAAATTATTTTTAGTATTTATTAAATTACTTTTTAATATTTTTTAAAGTTCAAATAAGAAATTTACCATTACAAACAACTGATACTTTGATATTAATTTTGTATTTTATAATTTCCTTCTAAATATTGTAAAATATTATATTTTAAAAAAAAATTGTTTTATTTCCCAAATATATTATAAATTTCATAAAATTAAAAGACTTAAATAGAACAACATTGACAACTAGTCCAAACTTTCTTAATTTTAAAAATAAAGAACTTATTGACTCTAAAAAACTTAAGAGACAAACAAAAGGGACTAAAGAGTGAGGTTAAGAAGAATACCATAAAGTTTTGCTACATAGACTCAAGTGGACTTACCCTTTTGAGCTATGCATTGTTGTCACTCCAAAAATAATTTTAGTAGCAATATTTGGCACTAGTTAGCAATGTATTACATACCTCATGGATGTTCTCAAATGGTGATTCTGATGCACAAGGTGTGAGACAAAAGCTTACAGCATTTGGTAGATGGCTCAATGTAAGAGATTGCAGCTGAGCAAATGAAGCAACTATGGTGTCTATTTTCTCCCCTATTTCACCAATAACAACTTCCAGCACCCCACAGTGAGATATGCTAATTCTCTTCAAAGATGACCACTCTAAGGCACATGCCTCTTGGGAAGAGGTGGCACAGTCACTAGATGAGGATTTTTCCTGTACTTTGAGAGAACTTGATTGAGGAAGAGATAGAGTTAAGCTATCTTCTCCTTCTCTTTGGACGAGTTGCTTTACCACCTTACAGTTTGACATTTTTATTTCTTGCAATTTCACAAGGAGCTTTGCTATGGAATATGAGAACAGATATCTCAACTTGTGACAAGTATCTATAGTTAACACAGTGAGGTTGTTGAATGCAGTGATTTCTGCTGGATTTTTAGGTGTTTGTGCAAGTGTCAACTTCACTAGACAATTGGCATTAGTGTCATCAGAAAGTTGGTTTTGTTTGAGAAGGAACAAGACTTGTAGTGAATCCCATCCTTTTACTTGCATTTGTTCCAAAACTGGAATGGGGGATACTGTTTCTGCTTTGGAATATATATTGCTGACAGAAGGGACATCTTTCTCTGTTGATGAAGCCTGCAATAAATAAGTTAACCATCATTTTACTAATAGAAAAAGGGTGGAATAAAAGAGTATGGTAAGAAAAATTCAATACACAAATAGCTAATCAATATCAAAGCCGAAGACTCATCATTAGAGATGTTTATTTATTTTAACTAAACAAATACATTTTTGTTTATAGTTATGGTCAATATTTATGTTTCTCTATATTTTATTTTCAACAAAAAATAAAATTATAATTAAAGGAAATACTTTCGGGTATTTCAACCTTTATATCATGCCATAACCACGTCACCTGATATTTTATTCCATAAAATTTTTGCAAACTACAAAATGTTTAAGATAAAAACAAAACAAAAGCTATATCAAGTTTGTCTAAGCTTTCAAAATGATAGTCCCCCCTTCCGAACAAAACAAAATTATACATCAAAACCTACTTATAAAATACATTAATACTAACCTTAATAATCTAGATAAACCTATGTTACCTTTTGCAAGTTTTGTAATCATCATGCACCTTTCACCCTCACCTTTCCATAATGTTTTTTCTTATGATGAATTTTAACCTTATGGTTCATATGTCACGATATGATGACTTCTTTGCAGCAAAATCACCATGACTGTCTATATTAGTTTTATTGAATTTGTTTGTATTTTGAAATTATGAAATTTTGGATGATGTAAATACATGTGAAACATACACATATATATATATATATATATATATATATATATTTTATGGACTACATTCAATATTTTTTTTATAAAGATTAAAATATTCCTTAAATATTTTTATTTATTTATTTTTTATTTATTGATTAAAAGAAAGTCAACTAAATTAAGAGTGGAACTAAATATGGCATAACATATTGAGGTTTGAGTTCAAGCACAAAATCAGTTTCTTGTTTAGTTTTCTGGACTTCGAAAGAATTTTAACCCGAAAGGGATAGCAAGAAAATATAACACACAAAAATTGTTAAAGTAAAAATTCCAAAATTGTGTGTGTAAGGAATTAAAACATAAATTACTTTCATATTACCTTAAACTTGAAGTTGGAAAATACATGTGGGGTGCATCCAAGGAAACAATGAGAAAACCTTGGTGAATCCTCTTTAGAAGTTCCATTTGCAGCATCACATGTTGAACAACTTGATGAGGCATTGAAATTCTCTTGCCTTGCCATGGAAGATGTCATAATAAGCTGAGGGCATCCATCAATGCATAAAAATCTCAAAGATGGCCACATGATTTCACAGGAATCTGGACAAATACTCATAAGATTTGGGAGATCAACAAGTGTTAAAGATTCTAATTGACCAAACACTAGGGTTTCAACATTTTTCTCTTCATCATCACCATTTAGGTTTACTTCTTTTGCAACAATTTTCTCCATGGATTGGCAGCTATGTATCACCATTTTTTGAAGTTGAGTAAGTGCCCTTGCAATGTTGGGAGTTAAAAGAAACCCTAAGGAATCACATTTCTTAACTTTGATTGATTTCACATTCTGAAAGCCTTGAATATAGCTTGGAGCATTACCCCAAATGTGTCTTAACTTAGTGAGCCAAGATATCTCTATTTCTTTCAACTGAGCAAATAAGAACACCAGTGATTCACCATGAAATTGTGATCTTTGCATATCAAACACCATATCTAGTGAAGAACATGCATGTAAGAAGAGTTTTTCCAACTTTGGAAACAGTTGCATCCAGTTAGATCTGAAAAGAGTAGCAATGGGCATAATTTGATCAACACTTGATTTTGAACTAGGCAATTGGACGTCTTCAATTAATTGATCATTGGATTCATGAATCTGCAAACAAATAAGACAAGAGAAGTTGTCCCCTTAAAAAAACACACAAGAAGTATTTATATATACTTTAAGGGAACTTCTAGAGGAAAACATGAAATGTTCTCCAACCAATTAAGATGAGGGTATAAACAAGGAAGAACGAAAAGGAAAAGAATACATAATTTCAAATTCTTGTAACATTTTTGGTTAAGGAGTACAAAGAGAAGAAAATATTACATGCCAGTAAGAAGACAAATTGGATTCTAATTCCAATTCAAGCTCAATGACACTACAAGAAAATCATCAAATAGAAACCAATTTTTAGAAACCAAAATAATTAGTTGCAATAGTAACTAAATTAGAGACAATTTTAGAAACTAAAAAAAAAATTGGTTTCTAAATTAGTTTCTAATATTGTTAAATAGTTTCTAAATTGGTATCTAATTAGCAACTAAGGTTTTAACTACCAATTATTTAGTTTCTAATTTTGGTAGCAAAAAACTTGGTTGCTAATTAGATACCAATTTAGAAACCATTTAACAAAAATATAAACTAATCTAGAAACCAATTTTTTTTTAGTTTCTAAAATGGTCTCTAATTTAGTTACTATTGCAACTAATTATTTTGGTCTCTAAAAATTGGTTTCTATTTGATGATTTTCTTGTAGTGTGATGCCTTGCATAGTGAAATGAAGAAGCATAACTAATGTGACAAACATAAATAGTGTGATACAAGCATGGAAAACCCTCATATTTTTCCTTTTCAACTTTTGACCAACTCTTATAAGTTTTCAAAATTAGACTTGCATTTGATTTAGAATTCATTTCATTGTAATTTGAATAATCTTTTTTTTTTTGGATGACTACTCCTATATATAATAATCTCCTTTCTTTGTATTTCACTTTTGAATATACAAGAATTTGAGAGGTTTTAGAAACTTTCGTGAGAATGGTCAATTTTCTAGATTCTTATCTTAGCTTTTAGGATCCAAATGACTATTCAATCCCTTTTTCTTATTTTGGATAAGGAATATGAAGATTTCATCTCAAGTGGTGTGTCATTCTTCCATCGTGATTATTCTCATATTCTCCTCTTTACTTTGAGTTCTTATTCTTGTTCAATCATTTTCTTTTCACATTATATCCATAGTTTGAGATTATTTTCTTATTTTGTTCGGTTCAATTTGTTTTTTTTTATTGTTGTGTTACAATTTTAGTTGTATGCTTGTTCTTATTCTTCTTGTAATCTAGTGTATGGAACTTTGTATATAGAGTAATGTTTAATCCATGGAAATTTATTAAACAACTTAGTTAAATTGAAATTTGTATGCTTATTTGGAATTTTGTCATTAACAATATTTTTGTGATAAAGCGTGTTTCAAATTTCATAGTAGACTGAATTTCATTACTAAGTTGATTTTTTGTTGTTAATTGTATTGGTAATTTCATTGCTACTTCGATTTTGTGTATGTGTTCATTAATTCTCAGTTAATATTGATTAATGAATAATGTTGTGATTTGAGCTTATGATTTATGTTGAGAACATGATATGACTTGATTTTCTTCATCGATTTAAGTTGTTTCTAATTTGCCTACTATTTTTGAATTTGAGTCATATTTTCCTTTGTTTAGTTTTATTTCACTATTTTCTTCTTTCTTGAACATACATTGAAAAATAGGATATAATTATGTGTTCATATTCTTCTTGTGATATTGTGTATGGAATCATAGATTCAAGTTTCCTATGCATTGATCCATGATTTAAGACAAACATAAGATTTAAATCTTGTTAGATTCATGTTTCATATGCTTATATCTTCTTGTGAACGTATGACTCATATCAACTTAAGCTACATATTTATAAGTAGCATAAGTGGGGACCAAAAAAAAAAATTAAGCATATTTTGAGTGCTTAAGCTACTAATTTTTGGGCAGCTTAAGCCAAACTCAAAGAACAAAATAATAAAATTTTGTGTGAACTTAAGAAGTACATTTGTTTGAAACTCAAATACCTTTATTATCTAAAACCCATTATGAGAAATGACCAATTCCTATAAAAGAAATTTTTTGAAACCATTCATACACTTAACACGTATAGACTAGAGATTAGGAAAAAAATCTTCTAAAGATTCTTTCTCCATGGCCATGAGCCGCTAAGTTTTTTCTTTCGTTAGTATTTAATGTAATGTAGTTGTTATATTTGTTTTTATTAATTGTTAGTAATTATTATTCTTCTTTTATGATTAATATTTGTGTTGTTCTAATTGATATGATTTTATTATTTCAATTGGAATTGAGAAACTTTTTTTAGTTAAAAACTAGAGAAGAAAACCAATCATGTTTATGTATATGGATAGGGTAAAGAGGATTAATCATTATTGGAATTTTTCTTAAAATAAGCTTTTGTTACCCTAATTAAAGTGATTGATAGTAAAATCAAGGGATTTAGGTTCTCTCACTTAAGGTATAAGTCTTGAATAATTTTGTAGGCTAATAATAATATAATCTTGACTGAATGAAAACAAGTAGTGATTGTATGTTAGAAACTTTAGTCTTTTACATTTTTTTTAGTTTTATCGGTCTAAAAATTATACTTTAATTATTAAGTTATTGCACAATTCTACGAATATGATCTTACTTACAACTTCATTACTTGTACAATTTAATATTCTTACCATCGTTTACAAGTAAACGAGACTTTATCCAAAAGTACTAAAAAATGCTAGAAGTTTAACTATTAAACTTCTTTATTTATTATTAATATTGTATGTTGATCAAGTAAGTTATATACTATTTAAAATAAGTTATAAAAAACATTGTAAAAGAAGGAGAAACATAAAATGCTTATATTTTTCCAAGATTTATGTAGTAACTTTTCATTAGTAATAAATTGTTTTAAAATCTTATGTTTATAATAATCATTTTTAAAATGATTATATCTATAATTAATCTCATCCAAACACCTGCTAACATGGGTGATATCAAAGTTAACATAAGTGCATAATATGCACATGTATATAAAGGGAAAAAGAAAGGATAAGAGAATATCAAACTTACTTGGATTATTGAGGAACGATTCTCATGAATAACATTGCTTTCAAAAAACCCGATCAAGTTTGGTAGTTCTTGCAACTTCAATTCTACTAAATTTAAAAACTCAATCATTGATTTCCCATCATACTTACTATTGCTTGAGATGATGCATTCAATTCCATAACTTTCAACCACATGCAAACATTGAAGTGTAGCCAAACTAATTTTTCTTGGAAACAATGTGAAGATAGTCTTCAACTTGTTACAATATTCTATTTTAAGTTTTGTAAGGGATCCAAAGCATTGAGATGAAGTGATGGAGTTAGCCTTTGTAAAGTCATTTGCTTGACTCATGTGACTAATGACATTGAATATCTCTTTTAAATTATCCAAACTACGTAAAGAGAATGATAGAAGTTGAGGAAAGATACAACCGTCAAATGCATCTACAACATATTCAAGGTTGTTGCAAAACTCGATACTTAGATGCTTCAAAAATGGAAAACCCCTTTCATTTAATTCCAAGATGACATTTTTCATGTTTTTTATATCAACCAAGTTGAGAATTTCAACTTTTTGAAGTAATTGTTGAATGGTCACACTTTCCTTGACATATTTGTAATATGAATTATTTAGTTTCAAAATATTTGGGTGTAAGTATCCTTTTCGAACAATTCCATTAAAAAAGGTAGATGAATCTCCAAGATAGACCCAAAATCTCTCAATATTTTCGAAGAACAAATCTTTGGGTAAATCTTCATTTGTCAAAATTGCAATTTCTACGACCTTCAGATGATGAGATAAAGACAGTAACTCAAAAAGAATGTGATTATTTTCCTTAGAAGGAAGATTCCTTACTCTGAGATAGAGTTCTTCTAGTCTAGATAAGTTTGCCAAGACATTAGTTGATATTTGAATGAGATAGTTGCATTCAGTCAAATCTAATAACCTTAGCGATCTTAGTTGTCCAATTTCTTCTGGCAATTGCTTAATATTTGAGTTAGAAAAGCTAAGAATCTCAAGCTTTTTGAGTTGCTTACCAATTATAGATATATCTCCAACATGACAATCTTCGAGTAGTAGAGTGTGAATGTTGTCCAAAGCTTGAAATGCAAAAGACATTGAATGAATGCACAAATTTTGAAGATTGAGCACCATAAGCTTATTAACACATTGAAGGTAATTTTCTGGAACCAAATCCATTTTCTTTGATGTTATTTGCAAAAGATTAAGCTTTTGACAATTTAACATTTTAGGGTATTCTTTTGCTTCTTCCAAGATAAGTGAAACTGCAGTGTTGTGACAACATGTTTCTTCTTTAGGTTGTTTGATTTGAGATCCATCACCATGTACGACAAAACCATATTCTTCTGTAGATGCAATTGATCTGATAACATCACGTACAATATCATGCATTTTGACACACTCTTCTACATTACCATCTAACAACATGAAACGTCTTTTAAGTTTATCAACAATGGTATGCACTCGATTTCTAACTTTCCACAATGCATCAATGCCTTTAAAGAATCTCAAACCCATTCCATGCCTGAGTAGAATTTCTATAGGAATGTCAAAGTCTTCTGGAAATAAGCAACAAAGGAAAAGAATTTTTTTGTCTTCCTCATTATCT
Organism: Phaseolus vulgaris; assembly: GCF_051622355.1. Classification (NCBI taxonomy): domain Eukaryota; kingdom Viridiplantae; phylum Streptophyta; class Magnoliopsida; order Fabales; family Fabaceae; genus Phaseolus; species Phaseolus vulgaris. The sequence goes on along the minus strand of NC_143501.1, from coordinate 7,425,249 downwards.
AAAAAATTGTAACTCAACTTGATACTTGAATATACGTAAGCTTGCATTCCTAAAAGAGAATTGATGGAGGAGTTTTTTAATTGATCCAGTGCATCTTCCCATATATGTTTTTCTTTATTTGCTAATGCTTTTGCCATTGTTACAATGGCAATTGGCAAACCTCCACATTCATTTGCAACCTCTTTTGCTATGTGATAAATATCAAGCTTGGTTGAAATATTTTTATCAACCATATCATGAAAAAGATCCCAACTTTCATCTGGAGACAAAACAGAAATTGTGAAATTCTTTTGACTTTCCATCCTATAACAAACATCTTCAATTCTTGATGTAAACAAAATTTTACAATTATTATGATGCTCACCATAAGGAATCCCAATAGACTCAAAATCAAAGTCTATCCAAACATCATCAAGAACTATTAGGATATTGTTAATACCTTTCAATCTTTCACCTAGTTGACATGCTCTTCCTTGAATAGTCTCCTTATCAAATCTCAAGCCTAAAGCATCTGCAATTTGACCTTGAATTTTCACATAATCAAGATTTTGGGAAACAACTGCCATTACAACTTCATCAAATAGTTTGCTTACATCTAGAGTTTTGATTACTTCTTTCACAAGTGTAGTCTTCCCAACTCCGCCCATTCCACAAATGCCTAGTATTTTGAAATTTTCATCTTTCAATTTCTCCAAAATCTCTATAATAATTGATTTTCTACTAGGGAAACTTTTGATAACATTTGTGAAGGTGGATCCAAGTCTTGGTGTTGGTGGGGAGTAAGATATGATGTCAAATTTCTCTTCATTTAATCTTTTAACATTGATTATCAATGTTTTTGCTCTCTTGCTTAATGAATAGCGTGACACCAAATTTGGAGACCATATATCAAGACACTTATTGTTTTCTACTTGAAAATCATTGGATTTTTCTACTTCATTTATGATTTTTTCCACTTTGTTGAGCCAATCTTGTACAATAGATACAATTTGGCGTCCATTCCTTTTATCTTCATCAACCACCCCTTGCAATCCTTCTTTCCTACCTTCCAATGTTTTGAGTTCATTTTTAAGATCTTTTATATTTTTTTTATAGTAAACTAGATATCCAAATTGATTTGCAATTGGTGAAACTAATGACTCTCCAAGTTTTGTGATGGTTCCTGTTGCTAATGCAATAATACACTGCATTTTTGCTTCCCAGATGAATGTATTTGAATCACTGTACAATGTTATAATGTAAGAGAACATAGTCAAATTAAATTTTGTCAAATCAGAAGAAAAAATATATGTATTTCTAAGATATGACTAAAACTATAAATGAATATTGGTATTTAATTATAAAAGAACTTTGATTGAAATTTTAAATTTAAATTGAAGCTTAAGGTAAAAAGATGTCACTCAGTACAAGAAAAACATGAAATAGAAATCAATTTTTAGAGACTAAAATAATTAGTTACAATAGTAACTAAATTAGAGACTATTTTAGAAACTAAAAAAAATTGATTTCTAAATTAGTTTCTATTATTGTTAAATAGTTTCTAAATTAGTATCTAATTAGCAACCAAATTTTTAACTACCAATTATTTAGTTTCTAAATTTGGTCTCTAAAACTTTGGTTGCTAATTAGATACCAATTTAGAAACTATTTAACAATAATAGAAACTAATACACTACAAGAAAATCATGAAATAGAAACCAATTTTTAGAGACTAAAATAATTAGTTGCAATAGTAACTAAATTAGAGACCATTTTAGAAACTAAAATTTTTTTGCTTTCTAAATTAGTTTTTATTATTGTTAAATAGTTTCTAAATTAATATCTAATTAGAAACCAAGGTTTTAACTACCAATTATTTAGTTTCTAAATTTGGTAGCAAAAACCTTGGTGGCTAATTAGATACCAATTTAGAAACTATTTAACAATAATAGAAACTAATTTAGAAACCATTTTTTTTAGTTTTTAAAATGGTCTCTAATTTAGTTATTATTGCAACTAATTATTTTGATATCTAAAAATTAGTTTCTATTTCATGATTTTCTTGTAGTGATATAGAAACTAATTTTTTGTTTAGTTTCTAAAATGGTCTCTAATTTAGTTACTACTGCAACTAATTATTTTGGTATCTAAAAATTGGTTTCTATTTCATAATTTTCTTGTAGTGACTTTTATACCAACTTAGATTTTATAATTGAAAGTCTATTATTCCACACTATTTGTTTATACAAATATTTATTTCATAATTACAAGAAAATCATTAAATAAAAATTATTTTTAAAAATAAAAAAATAGTCACTATATTAACTAAATTAAATATATCTTATAAACTAAAAATATTATTGATATATAAAGTAATTTCTATTATTAATAAATAGTTTATGAATAGGTATTGAATTAACTACCAGAATAATCTCAAAAGTACACAACATTATAATTGTATAATATTAAAAACTGAAATGAAACATTAATTTACGGTTCTTAACATTTTAAATACATATTATTATAGAACTTAAACAAAAAAAAGTTATCACATTAAAGTAGAAATTTCAATAATATGCATCCATATATTCACTACAATAAAATCATGAAATAGAAACTAATTTTTAGAGACCAAAATAATTAGTTACAATAGTAACTAAATTATAGACCATTTTAGAAACTAAATAAAAAATTAATTAGTTTTTAAAAATTAGTTTCTATTTCATGATTTTCTTGTAGTGATTATATAATAACTATAAATGTAAACGTAAAAAAATACTAAAAAATTTAAGTTAATTTAGTTTTTTTTAAATATTAAAATTTTGATTTTTTATTGGTTTTTATCAGTTAAACCAATTTGCAATAATTCTATACATTACCCATTTTGCACCACAATCAAACCAGGTAGATAATTGATTTTTGATCCAACAAGTCGATTAAGTTTGATATTAAGAAACATGTAAAGAGAAAATAAGAAGAAAGAAAATATAGAAAAATAAAATAAAATAAGAAAATTAAAAGAAAGAGACAACTATAGACTCTAGCTCCTAGTCTTATCATTAGAATCTAATCCAAGATGATTGAAAAACATACCTTAATTAAAAGCTTTTCAGTCAGAATCAACCAAATCCAAAACTTCTTCTTCTTTTTCTTCTTCTTCCACCCACCAATAACACTTCTTTCAAAGTATATCTGGCCAAAAGGAAACAGGAAAATGAATAAGATCAAGAAATAAAGCATGAATATAAGTGATCAAGATGAGAAGAACAAGAACAAGAACAAGAAAACATTACAACAAACTTAGGTTACTTACATACGATCTTTGAAAAGAGTGGTTTGTGTCTGTTTTTCACAAATGTTGTCGTGAACTTCTATATAAGCAATCTGGACAGAGCCAAGAAAGTATTAAAGAATTTCCCAGAACATTCACCAAGTCAAAAGCTGAGAAAAAAAGAAGGCTATTTCTTGATGAAAACGAGTAATATAGGGACAGAATGAATATTTAAATATAAAATGAGTTGCTTGGGGAAGAAAGTTCCGAGAATCAATTCTCACCTGCACTTTATATTTTTTTAAATTTCCAAAATTAATTTTTTTCAAATTTTAAAATTTGGAATAGTAAAAATAATTCAAAAATAAAAAAATACATTCTGAATAAAAAAATCCGAAACATAAAATTAAAATTGCACTATGGATAAATATTTTCAGAATATTCAAAAATGTGTTCCCGGATATTTAAATCTATGAATATTTCTTAATAAAAGATTCAGAAGTAATTTTTGTTTTGACACTTATTTTTTAAAGATTATTTTTATATTTTTTAAGAATATTTTTGTCATTTTCAATACTGGTTGGATACAGTTGGAATTGATATGGTGCAGGAACATTTGACAGAAGATAACTGAACCTTGTGGTAGTCATAGTTTTGAAAATACCCAACAACTTTTAGAATGTCACTCTAATTTGCCAAACTCTTCATATAGTTTTTTTTTTCTTAAATTTGAGATGGTGTAATAAAGACACTTTCCTGATTATTCAATTATAGTAAAATGAATTTAATGTATTTTAAATTATAAAAAGTAAAATATAAATTTGTATTTTAGATTATAAAATTTAGAATATAAAAATATTTTTCGGATGATAAAATTTGAAATATAATATATTATTGATTCTATAATATAAAATATAAATTAGAATTTATATTTGGATTGCAAAATCTATAATACTTTGTATTCTATATTTTAAAACTTGTTACAAATTTTGTATTTTAAATTTTATAATCTATAATATAAATTTATATTTTAGATTTTAAAATATATAATACAAAATTTGTATTTTTGAATTGTAAAATTTGAAATGTAAAATTTTGATATTTTAAAAAATATGAGATTGGAGAAGAAACTATGGAGATGTAATGCGAGCACTACAAGAAAATTATCAAATAAAAACCAATTTTTAGAGACCAAAATAATTAATTGTTATAATGACTAAATTAGAGACTATACATTTTTTGTTTTTAAATTAGTTTCTATTATTATTAATTAGTTTATAAATTTGTATCTAATTAGCTACCAAGTTTTTAACTATCAATTATTTAGTTTTTAAATTTGTTTCTAAATTTGGTAGTAAAAACTTTGGTTGTTAATTAGATACTAATTTAGAAACAATAATATAAACTAATTTAGAAGGCAAAAATTTATTTAGTCCTAATTTCTAATTTAGTCATTATAGTAATTAATTATTTTTTTTTCTGTTTCATAATTTTATTGTAGTGAAAACTTTTTATTTGAATAAGTATTTAATTGAAACTAAGAAGTAAGGGTGGTGTAAATTCTTCTATGATTCAATGTACTTTTGTGTGTGTACTTTTAGAAGTTTTCTTACTTTTCACTTATTAGTATGAAGAAAAGACAAAAAGAGGGTAGATGGATACAGGTAGAAATTAATAAAGAAGACCATTGACTTGCAGAAAGGACGAAAATAATGGCAGAGAAACTGAGAAGATACATTGGACAAAACTTGAGAATATTATTAGCTTAATAATTTTATATACAAGTATTATTATCTTAATAATTTTATACTATATATTCCATAAAAGTCATCTTTCATCTTTTTTCCTTTTCATATGGTAAAGAGAATATTAAGAATCACACAATAAAAGGTAATTTACTCTAGCATAAATGCACTCATATAAGGACAAATAAGAACGTACATCTAAATTGAACGTAATTTTTCATCTCAAGATTTATATTAATAAACACTCTTAGTCTATTTTATTATTTACCATGTAACTTTTGAGAGAAGAAAATTGGAATTTTCTCAAACAACTTTTCTATAAGATTAAAATTACAAACACTTTTATGTAATATTTTGTATGACACACAAATATCATCTTCTATATTCTAAAAAAATTATTACATTGTGATGGAAATAGTTTTGGGAATTTCTTATTTATAAATACTATGTTGTTCAAATTAAGTCAATTTTTCATATGAGGTCATTTAGAACTATAAAATATCTCAATCAATTCTTTGCATTGTTATAGATTATTTCCGCATTAAGATTCTTTATCATATTCTCAACTCTACGCTTTGCGGTATTGAGATATATGTCTGGTTTGATAAGGTTTAGATACATGAACTCGCCTTCCGATCTCAATCATGCTCCAAGGACATCAATGATCGTTTTGCACCATTAAGCATACTATCAACCCCACATAAAAAATAATAACTTAAGAAATATCACATTGTTTTTCAATCCCAACAGGATAAGTTTAGCAACTCATAGTAAAATCTTAAGTGAACGTTCAAGAATGAGAAACTAAAGAACAAAAAACATGAATCTATTCATGTTGTTGGTCAGCTTAGGCTTTTGACCCTTTACTTTAGAGTTTTGTTTTGGTTTGATGACTTGATATGACCCTAAAACTCAACCTCTCTTGAGCTTAGGCACTTTGAGCCTTTGGTTTTGAGCTCTAATGTTTTTAAGCCCTTGTTCTTCCTTTCCTCTCGGTGTTTTGAATGAGATCCTAAGGTCTCTATTTCGAGATTTTTAAAAAGGGGATTTAGTGGGTTCAATAAATTTGGCTTTCGCTCAGCGCATGCCAATCAAAAATCTTTTGGGCTTCTTAGGATTCACATATGTAGGAATTTGCTTGGGATTCACTTCAAGTTGAGCCCAACACATCCCTTTCTTGACCATGAATGAAGTCTTATTGAGCTTAGGATTGGCTTCAAGTGAATCTACATTTTCCTAATTTTGGCTCAGGTTGGCTTCAAGCCTTCTTTTGTGCGAATATGAACTTTATTCATGGGGAAGTATTTTGTGCACTCAACCCTTGTGATTTTGCTCAGCCCTTCATACTTTTAATCTATTTGTTCCTTTTGGCCTTTATCCGCTCAGCACATGACATCTGTTGAGTCATTTTTCATGCGTTGAGTAGATTGATTTTTTCTTATCTTTCCTTTACTTGTTGTTTCTTTTCCTTTTTCTGCAAGATTTCAACAATTTTCTTTCTTTTCTTCTTCTCTGAGTCCAACTTGCTTTGTAGTAGTTTGACATGCCATACATTCTATATAAAATGCATGTCTATCTTAGTATGAATTTTATAACAACTTAAGACTAGGAGTTGTCTATCTTTAATTAATCTAATCTTCTATTAAGAAGAAATACAACTTATCTAAAATCAATTATAAGACTTATTAATCATTAATAGAGATTATTTGTAGTGGTTTATTATGGTTGGTTTGTTGTGTATTATTTGTTGGATCCTGTTTTGCTAGGGTGTTAGGAAATTTGTTTTGAGTGTTTTGTATAAGGGTTGGGATACCCTGAAGTGTTTCATTTTATTTTATTTATTCTTTGCTGATAAAAAAAATCATTAAGAGATTTAATAAAACTACCAATTTTTTTTTAAAAAAAATAAAAGAATATGTAGTTATAGTACTGAATCACTTAAAATATACAAACTTTTATTACGAAAGTGGACTTTAAGCCTAACTCAACCCCATAAAACCGGCTCATGGGGTGAGGTCTGCACCCACTTATACACGCCGAGACTGCCAACTCGTGCGTGGGACTATATATTATGGGTGGTCCGATAGCGGGTGGCACGATAGGCTCGAAATGGCTCTGATACCATATTACGAAGTGGACTTTAAGCCTAACTCAACCCCATAAAACCGGTTCATAGGGTTGAGGTTTGCACCCATTTATATATTATGAAATGTCCTTATCTCTAGTCGATGTGGGATCTCCAACAACTTTAAAGATTTTATATTAAAATAATTATAACTTTTGCATTATAAATAGATAGTCGATTTTATATTATATATTATTCCACTCTTCGATATGATCAAGTTAATTACAATTTTTTTCGTGTCTCGTTCAATAAATCCAAATAAGCGATCTAATACAAAAAAATTGACTTTCTAAGACGCCTTAGACGATACGTTCTTTTAGAAATAATAAAAGAATAACAAATAAATTATATTATCTTTTTTATTATAATATGAAAACATATTATTATATCAAAGTATGAAATATCAATGATGATAATAATAATAAATTAGCATATGAAGTTAAGAATTTATGCCATAAAATAAGAATGAATTTACATTGGGAATTTCACCTCCATTTGTAGGACATTCATTTTAGTACTAAAAGATGACATTTAAAGCTAACGAAGAATGATTTCTGGTTTCAGTTAAAAAAAAGTTATATATAAAAACGAATATAATTCTATTGTTTATTTTTTATAAAAGCATTATTAAAAAAATTCAATTTTTTATTTTTATTTTTTAACTGTCTTAAAAAATATTCAACTATTATCTTTTTTTTTCTTTCATAAAATTACAAACTAAGAGATAAGTAAAAGTATATCTAACTAGACTGAAAATAATTTTGATTAATGTAAATTTCACATTTCTTTGAATTTCACGTTTCTTTCTTTATTTGTATTCACGTAATTATGTATTATTTTACATATATGATTAATTAAAAAAATATTTGTTGGTCTAAATCATTAAAAATATATATGTCTATTTGTTAGATTTGACTTTTTAGGAGTAAATTACAAGATTAAGTATCATTAGCTTATTCCCTTTTTAAAGAGTAAGTTTCTTAAAGAGTAGTAAGACGTTGTTAAATAAGGGAAAATAACATTTATTTTGAATTAGATTATAAGAGTAGAAAAAATCAATAGAAAGGTTAAGTATAACTTGCTTTCTATTTAAGGTGATGTATTATTAAGAATTTACTTGAATTTTAAATTTGGATGATAAATGATCTTGTATATGAAATTATGATTTGATTGGTAAAAGTTGATCTTAGTTGAGCATATATGTTAATATAAAATATTGAAACTTAGTTTTGATTTGAATTGAAAATAATAGGGTTGATTTTAAGGGGGTTAATTGTTCAGTTTTGAGCACTTTTTTCTTGCATAATCTACTTAGTGGATATAAATTTTTCCAACGGATTAGAGGCTTTAAAAATAAAATTCCAATTGTATGTATTTTGTCAAACAAAATGAATTTCACACATAAAATTTCATTAAACGAAATAAAGATAATGTGAAATTACCTAAATCTTACTCTACAAAATTATTTTCGCCCTTTAGACAATGTTTTCTTTGAGAAATTCACTCAACGAAATTTTTATGATTTAAAGAGCGTGTTGCATAATGTTTTAAATTATTTTAACATTTCTATGAATATCATGTTATGTTTTATAAGATTATATTGAAAGTGATTGGTTGAGATAAGTTATATGATGTGAAAAAATAATAGTTATTATGAAGATACTATTAATTATGATGATGTATAATGTAAATATTAATTTAAGTAACCAAATGATATATTTTAGTTCTATTAGCAATGACACATCTTAATAGAGATGAGAGGATGTCTTGATCTCCAACTCTATTATCAGATTTGTTGCTTCCGACACTTCTTTCTCCGAGAGTAGAGACAATGGTCAATGTTGTTAGTGATTAAGGAGTGTCAATTGTTTTATATCATTTATTCATATGCAAGGTGGGGTGGTGTAATACGTGTGTGGGAGGAAGAGAACTCGCCACACTACCTTGTGATGTGTGGAAAATGCATTCTAGTGGCTTTGTAAGAAAAGTAGACATCAAAATTACGCTTAGTTTGAGTATATTATTTTGACTCCCCAAAATTATTGGTGTCTCCTAAAAACCTAAGTCATATAAATGAAGATATCAAGTAGTGAGAGTGGTTTTCTATCATTTAGTCAAGGTTAAGAGTTGTTGATACTTGATAAGATGTGTAGGGGAATCACCATGTTGTATATGGCTACTAGTATAAGATATACTAGAGAGGGTGTGATTTCCAGACATACCAAATATATCAAATAGGTGTTAGTTTCTTAGTCTAAACTTAACACAATTCCCTAGAAGTCATCAAGTCTTATAACTACTTGAATGGTTCTTTGGGTATGCAATGGAGGTGTTTGATTATCTTTGAATATTAATAAATATGAAATGTTTTAAATATTTATATTATATTTTTTATTTTGTTGTTGTTTTATACCATTATGGTTGTATTTTGACGAGTGAGCATATATACATATAAGTATAGGACAATCTCCATTAACACAAAAGGAAGTTATGTAAATATATATATATATATATATATATATATATATTCCTAAATAAATTTTAAGTTATATATTGAGTTTTTGTCCTCTTTTGAGTATTTAATTAAAAATGATTGATATTGAGTATCTAATAAATTAAAAAAATTTAAAGGGATCATTATTGTTACTGAATCTCGTCAAATTGGTAATATGCACTACAAGAAAATCATTAAATAGAAACCAATTTTTGAGATAAAAAATAATTGGTTGCTATGTTGACTAAATTAGAGACTATTTTAGGGACTAAAAAACTTATTGGTTTTTAAATTAGTTTCTATTATTGATAAATAGTTTCTAAATTAGTATCCAATTAGCTACCAAATTTAGAATCTAAATAATTGGTAGTTAAAACCTAATAGCTAATTAGATACCAATTTAGAAACTATTTATCAATAATAGAAACTAATTTAGAAACCAATAATTTGTTTAGTTTCTAAAATGTTCTCTAATTTAGTTAATATAACAACTAATTATTTTTTATCTCTAAAATTGGTTTCTATTTAATGATTTTCTTGTAGTGATGGTCATTATCTTTCTATGTTTGTTGTTTATGTGTTTCTAGAAACAACATTAGGTGCTTCTTCTTCATCAATGCTTAAGGATAGGTGGTTTCTTTATAAGGAACACCACACCATTGTTCAAAGAAGTCCAAGGAATGTGAGGATGTTTTTAAAAGGCTCTTTAAATCCTTATTATTTTCTTCTTGATGATGTTTTTAAAAGGCTCTTTAAATCCTTATTATTTTCTTAATGTAACTAATAAGTAGCATATAAGGATGACAAAGAAAATGTAAATATGATACATGATAAAAAAAAAACTTGTATTTGAAAGTGTGAAACTAAAAAAAAGTAACCACCAAACTTTAACCAAAGTTGTAGTATTCGCAAGATGTTAATTCAACAATGATGGTAAGGAAGCAAAAATAGCATATCTTCGAGCACAACCTATGACAAAATTAAGGATACAAATGTCATCAAGAAGGTCATTGATAAGTTCAAGGGCTTTGAATTTGTTCTTTTCAAGACTTGTCGTGTTGCTTCTAGCACACTCTACTAGACACAAAAAGGATTGACAACCACATTAGCTAAACTTATTTGACCTGGTCCAGTCGTCACTAACAATTCTTACAACAACACAAGAGGCTCCAAATTTCATGTCAAGGAAAGATCTATATGAGCAATGTGGATGCGAAATTGGATGCATAAACTATCTTTCACAAGCTATCTGCAAAAATATCATGTATCCATTTTGACATAGCTTGTTTTTTTGTACTGATTCTTTCTTATAGTCTAAATCCCTAAGTTTTGCCATCATTTTCTTTTTCTCAAGCTTGCCTTCGTCATCCAATTCACTATTATTATCTAATTTATCCAACTTTTTAATCCTTTTTATGACTTTCTAATCTTATTCCAAATTTTTAATAATCCCTTCAGTTTTTCAATTTCTCTTTCCATAATCCCATGCCTACTCCTTTCTATGTGTTATAATCCCACAACTTTTTAATTCCATCCTTAAATTCTCTTTGTATTTACCATATATCTAGTGTTCTAAACGATTTTGGTCCCTAGTCTATGGTATTTTCCTTCTTTATTAATGCACATTAGTCTAAGAAACTCCTATCTAACACATACTGTTTGCATCCCTTCCATTAATTTATCCATTTTTAAGAGACTAACACTCTATCAGTTCTACTTTTTTATGCATTTTTTTTATACCATGTAAATTTCCTCCCATCAAAGGTCTATCTAAGACTTCCATTTTATCTATGAATAGATTAAACCCTTCTAATTTTTCTATTGTATTTATACCCTTTTCTTTCCTTTCTTTTCCTAATAACATTGAAGTTCCCGAGCAAGCACCACTTTTTTGCATGTTTCAGTACTTTTTATCAAGATAATTTTCTTCCACATCTTTTGTTGTCTTTGAGTTCACAAGACTAATATACATTTCCTATAACTACCTAAACACCTTAATTTCTACACTTTACTTTCATTATTATGAACCTCTTCCTTATTATTAGTTTTTTTTATAAAAAAAATACTCTTTTTGCCACACACTTAGGATTTGCTTCGCTCTTTGTTCTGCATTATTATGAATTCATTCAATGTTATTGTTGCCCCACATTTTGTAGCATGTTTCCTTAATTATTTCTACCTTTAAACACGTGAATTATATACATTCTCTCTTAATTAGGTTTCTTATGTATCGTACCTTATATTCATGGTTACTATCTTAATTTAGGACTTTGTCTTTGTCATTCTTTTTTCTTTTCGTTTACAATTCGATCTACCTCTTCCATCTCCTTTAATATGTTGATTATTATTTCATCGTCTCCATTAAACATAAACCCTAATTTTTTTCCTATATTTCGCAACCTAATTACTTCATTGTAACAATTATTCAACCAAACAAATTCTATTGCAATTCTCTATACCACTATCTAAAATAAAATTTCTTAGCATATGAATTGTTATCCTTTGTGCTCATCTCTGGTGTGTTTTGGTGTTTTTTTGTTTAATCCTTACACTTCTTTTGTATGTGTGTCTTGTTGGATTCTCCCTTCAATAAGTATTGTTTTGCTTTAAAGCTTGGTGGATCCACTATTGTGATGTTGATAAACTTTATATGGTTCTCTTATGTGTTTTTGTCTTCTGCTTCACTCTCTTCCTTTTCTGCAATCGCCTTCTCTTTGTCTTACTTTCCTTCATGTATGATTGTTTATGAGTCTCCTTTATTGTAATGTTTCTCACCTTTGTCATCTTCATCCCTTTTATGTTGTCCTAACTCGCCTTTACTTTTTCATAAATTCTTCTCTTTGTTGACTTTTACCTAGTCTTACATGATTTTGTATAATATTAATTTTGGTTTTACCTCAGTTTGGGCTTGATTTTGTTTTTTTTGCACTGGATTCCTTCGTTATTTATTGGGTTTGGTTGTCAGCCCACTTTTCATACTTTTCTCTCTCACTCTGCATCTCGGGAATCACATTTATTGACCCATTTCCCCTTTCATGTCTTGTATTACTTCTTTCTCTAAATCTTCTTTTATTGATCCTAGATTTTTCTCTTTGGTGTATCTAGATATTTGCTTCAACCCATTGAATTTTTCGGTGATATTCTTTGTCTTCTCCGACAATATTTTTAGGTGATTCGATTGTTGGGCCTATTTTGTCAATTAGTGCTTTGTAGTTGTTGTATCTTGAGTTTTCACTATTTGATTAAGCTATTTCTAATACTCCCATGCATGACTCCTTGTCGTCCTATTTTCTCCCACATTTCCCACACTTGCACTTATGTCCTTCATCTACTTGTTTTTCTTCCTCTAATGATATTTAATATATTCCCCCATTGAATTTCATCTTCCTTATCATGTTGGTCTCGCTTTCGATTGGTAATTGTATTCTTATTCTAACAAGTTCCAGTTAATCCCATATCTTAGTTGTCTCGTTCGCTTCTACAAGTGTTCCCATAATTGCAACCGATTTGCTAAAATATTCCTCATTCCAAGACAGTGGTAACCCCCTGCACTTTGTCCACACTATTTCTTTTCCCATTGTTTCTTCTTTCGACCATAGAGTGATTGATTTGAACATTGTGGATAGTTATTCTTCGTTCTCCTTTATTGTTTTCTTGATATCATATGTTCTTCCTCCTATTAGAAATGCCTAATTAGCCTTAAGATATTTCATCATTACCTATCCCTTATCACCTAGAATTAAGTTATCTTTTATGAATTTTAGGTCCTTACTGTCACGCATTCTACCAATGTAGCTCTCCCTCGGGTCTTTATGTTTCTTCCAACTTTGTAACCTTCTTTCACGTTATGCGCATAGGTTTGTTGTTGATCTTTTCTCCTCCAAATCCCTATGTTTCTCTTCCATTCGTTGATATGTCTTCCTTTTTTGCCTTAACTTCAAAACTTCTATATTTTGGTATGCTTGTGTGTAGCTTCATGTTACCTATCTAGACGTTATGAAACCTTTTCTCAAGTGTTGTTGCCTCCATAAAACCCAAGAACCGTACAAATTTGAATCTCTTTCCTTTCCAATTGTGTTTCCTTTAGATGAATGCCTCTTGGACTCTTCCCCATCTTTGAAATATCTACCACATTTCCTTCTCACTGAAGTTTTCTGAAAAATTTGAAAAGAAAAATGTTGAAAATATTTTTGAAATTTTTATTTGGATCCAACAAAGATTAACCTTAATCTATATATTTTCATCCATAACGAAAAATCAGAGTTTACATAATCTAAAAGTCAAAAAGATGTTGGTGTTGATATTTTTAATTTTTAAAGTTTTTATATTTGTTTAGATTTTACATCTTTATAACTAAAGATGTTTATATAGACAGTATAGACGGTTTGCATGAATTTATTTGGGTAAACTTATTGTTTTTAAGAAAATTGTATTTATTTAATCATTTATTTATTTATTATTATTTTTTTATCTTTCAAAAAATTGTTGGTGTTTGTATATGTAAAAATTAGGTGCCAAATAGAAAAATGATGCCCAGGAAGGGGTGGCAGGCTTTTAAAGAACTGATGGTGTGTATATGAAAAAAGTGATGGTAAAAAATAAAAGCGCTGGGCCGAATGCATGGACCTAACATTTTTACAAAACAGATAGTGTAGGAAATAAAAAAAAAGATTTGGAAAACAGAAATTTCCATAGACTTTGAAAATAAAATAAAAAAGAGAAGAAAAGGCCACATGCTTACGAAAGCCATAAAAGCCAAACAAAAAGAATAATTTGACACTCCTAAAAAAATATTTCTACCTATCAACCAATTTTAATATAATAATAGTACATATTAAGACTTTAAATTCAAAATAAATATTCTTTTAATAATATCAAATGAATGTATTTTATCTTTTAGTACAATCCAAATCCAAAATGAAGAGTGAATCACACCTACATTTCTGCTTCAAAATGAGGCTACTCTTTATATATTCTTTTCACACAAAACCTATGTATTTCTTTTTAATGCATTAAAAAAACACAAATCACCTATTTACAAGGTAGCTTAAGAGAGAAAACCGTAATCTGATCTAATTTGAGATAACCTCAGAATTTTATAGAGAAACTTGTCCGAACCAAAATCTTTGTGACATCCTTTGTTCCAACTACGTACCCCTTCTATTAAGAGGTTATGATTGTTGTCCGAGTTAAAAAAAAAATTACTTGATTGGTCTTGAAGATTGTAAAACCCATCTCGAGATCGAATTATTCTATCTAATGGTGATAAACCTCTCACCTATTGTGATTTAACTAAAAAAATTGTAACTTTTTGTGTGGAAGACTATTGGACCGTGGAAAACAATCCTCTTAAAAAAGTTTCTTATGAGTTTGAGTTTTTGAGATTGTTTTTCGGACAAGAGAAGACAAACTAAACTCATAAAAAACCTTTCAAGAGAGATTCTTTTACATGATCTAATAGTATTACAAAATAGAACAGAGATGAACAAAAGAGTAAACTGAAGACAAAGGATATGAGAATGAATATCTCTTCTTTCTTGTTATTCAAATCAAAACAAATGGTCTGAATATATACAAGTAGTACACTCATTCTAGGGTTTAACTAAAGAAGAAAACAATCAATATTAAATACTAGAATCATAACACACAAAAATAAAATAAAGGTTATTCCCTTCTATAAAGAGAAATAACTGATAATTAGAAAAGACACCCAATTATTCTTCTCTATAAAGAGAAACAACTGGTAATTAGAAAAGACTCCCAATTAATATTAGGATCCTTCTGTAACTCTGGTATCTGTATCCTTTAATACCCCGCCACAAGCTGGAGAGCAAATATTTATGAGACCCAGCTTGGAACAAATATTCTTAAAAGATTGAGGACTTAAAGCTTTGGTATAAATATCAGCCAGTTGCTCTGTGGTGGAAATGGGAAGCAAATGGATGAGACCCTTCTTTAATTTTTCTCTGACCACGTGACAAGTATATTTCTATATGTTTTGTACGCTCGTGAAATACTGGATTTGCTGCAATGTATCTTGCTGAGTCATTGTCACAGTAAAAAAGAGATGGTTGCTCAAAAGGAACTTTGAAATCTTGAAGAAGATAAGCTAGCCATTGAATTTCACATGTAACAGTGGCCATTGCCCTATATTCAGTTTCACAAGACCTCTTTGATATTGTTCCTTGCTTCTTTGATTTCCAAGATATGAGAGAATTCCCAAGATACACACTAAAACTAGTCACTGATTGTCTTGAATCACTGCAGGTGCCCCAATCACTATCACAAAAGGCTTTGAGATGAACAGAAGTAGTGGAAGAGAAAAATAGACCAAGACTTGGAGCCCCTTTGATATATCTGAGAATTCTAATCGTTGCATTATAGTGAACAATTGTAGGCTTAGCAAGAAACTAAGAAAGTTGTTGCACAGAAAATGTTATGTCAGGTCGGGTATTAGTGAGATACATAAGCCTTCCAATCAATCTTCAGTAAGGCTTGAATATCTGTGAAAGGAAGACTTCCAGTAGAAGAGAATTTCTCATGATTATCAATAGGAGTGGGTGCAGGCTTGCAGGCTAAAAGACCTGCATCGGTTAATAATTCCAATGCATATTTCCTTTGATTTACCATTATTCCTGTCTTACTTCTTGCTACTTCTAGACCAAGAAAGTATCTTAAATTCCCAAGATCTTTAATCTTGAATGTCTGATTCAAGGCTTGTTTGATTCGAACAATCTCTTCTTTATCATTTCCTGCCAATATTATATCATCCACATATACTAATAATGCTGTAAAAGATCCTTTAGAAGAATTAATGAACAAGGAATGATCATTCATAGATTAAGTATATCCCATAGAAAGCAAAAATGATGACAGTTTGGCAAACCATTCTCTGCTGGCTTGTTTAAGGCCATATAAAGCCTTTTTTAGTTTACAAACTTTTCCTGGTGGAATAGAAGTCAATCCAGGAGGAGCAACCATGTATACATCTTCTTTCAAATCTCCATGTAAAAAGGCATTGTTTATGTCTAATTGTTTCAATTCCCAATTATAAATAGAAGCTAAAGAAAGAAGCAACCTTATGGTGGTCATCTTTGCTACTGGAGAGAAAGTATCGAGGTAGTCAATGCCTTCTGTTTGTGTATATCCCTTTGCCACTAACATTGCTTTATACCTTTCAATTGTTCCATCAGCCTTATATTTTATTTTGAATACCCATTTGCAACCTATGGCAGCTTTGTTCTGAGGCAGAAGAGCAGTCTCCCAAGTTTGATTTGACTCTAAAGCAGATATCTCACATTGTATAGCTTTTCTCCAACAGTCATGTTTCACAGCTTCAAAATAAGTGTTTGGCTCAACATGTGAAGAAAGAGACATAACAAAAGATTTGTAAGAAGGTGATAAATTGCTATAAGACAAAACAGAATTCAAAGGATATTTAACGCTTGAAGATGTACTGGAAACATTAAGATTACAATGATAATCCTTTAAATACTCAGGTGATTTTTTTATTCTTGTGCTCATTCGGACATATGGATCTGATTCAGAACTTTGTTGTATATCATGATTTTCATTGAGGTTTTGGTCTATATGGGAACAATCTTCTTCTGAAACCTCAATTTGTGACTCACAATTATTATCACTGCTATTTTCAACATTATCACAAGGTGTATTATCACAAGGTGCAAGAATGGCTTGTGATGGCTGACTTAAGACAAATTGATCTTCAACAAACAAAATTTGATCATTAACGTCGGGATTGTTAGTTTCATTGCTAGTATCTTGAACCCTTTGGTATGGAAAAACATGTTCATAAAAGACAACATCCCTAGACACAAAAATTTCTCTTGATTTAATATTCAACAAAATATATCATTTTGTCCCCCGTTGAAAACCAATAAAAACACATTTTAATGCTCTTGGATCAAATTTTCTTCTATTTGTTGACAAGGTGCTAGCATAACATAAAGAACCAAACACCTTTAATCCATTAAAATTTGCATCAATTTTGAAAAGCATTTCATGAGGAGAAGAATAGTTTAAAACAGGTGTGGGAAGCATGTTTATAATATGCGCAGCATGTATCACAGAATATGACCAATAAATTTTGGGTAAATGAGATTGTATCATAAGAGCTCTTGCTACATCTAATAAATGACCATGTTTCCTTTCAACTATACTATTTTGTTGAGGAGTATTGACACATGATGTTTGATGTATTATTTCTTTACTGACAAAAAAATTAGTCATGAAAAATTCAGTTCCATTATCACTTCTTATTATTTTTATTGTTGTCTCAAACTGTGTTTGAACAAAAATAACAAAATTTTCCAAAACCTTAACAACTTCAGATTTTTGTTTCAAAAGAAAAATCCATGTGTACCTCGAATAGTCATCAACTATGGTCAAGAAATATTTATGACCATGAATTGATGGTATTGAGTATGGTCCCCAAACATCTACATGAATCAAATCAAAACATTTTTTTGATTTAGATGTACTAATAGGAAAAGAAAGTCTTTTTTTGCTTTGCAAAATGACAAACATCACAAACAAAAGATTTTTTATATTTAACAAAAAGAAATTTATTCTTGATAACATCAATACATTTATTTGAAATATGGCCTAATCGAAAATGCCAAAGGGTTTCTAGATCACTAGCACTGACATTAACAATATTGATGGTGTGTGTATATTCAAGGGGTTTAATTTGAAATTTCTGGTAAGATGGGATCCTGAGTATATAAAGTCTATCTTGCATCTTAGCAATTCCAATCATCTTCATTGTTATTTTCTCCTAAATGTGACAACCATTAGAGTCAAAGGTAAGAACACAAGATAGTTTATCGATCAATTTTGCTACGGAAAGAAGATTAAAATTGAAGCAAGGAATGTACAAAACATTGTCTATGACATGATTTTGATTGAGAAAAACACTTCCAGAATAATTGGCAATGACTTGATTTCCATTTGGTAATTTGACATAAATAGGATCAATTTGATGATATGAAGTGAAATAAGTTAAGGATGAACAAATGTGATCTGTAGCACCACTATCAATAATCCAAGAACTAAAAGAAGAAATAAAATTGTTACCTGTTTGATTGGAGGGATTGGAGGGAATAATAGAGACTTGATTAGAAGCATTGCCACTGGATTTGGTTTGTTGTAAAAGAGCTAACAATGTTTGATACTGCTCAGGAGTAAAACCAATTTGTTGAGACTCCACTTCTGACTTTGAACCTTCATGATTCTGCTCATTATTATTGAAATTTTGTATTCTGAAAAACTGCATTAGTATGACTCTGATCATGATTCTGATTTTTGAACTTGAAATGAGGTGGAAAGTCATGCTTTTTATAGCATGTATCAATGGTATGCCCTGTCCTTCCACAATGACTACAAATTTTGGAAGTATATCTTCTTCCATTGCTTTCTCTTTCGTATCCAACACCTCTGCCATAGGTTGTAGCATTGTTTTTATAACCTCCTTTGCTAGTAGCAATCATTGCCTTGGATTGATCACCAGATATTTGCCTCTCTTGTTGTGTAACAAGAGAGCAAACTTTATTCAAGGATGGCAAAGGGTTCATCTATAGAATTTGAGTTCTCACAGTCGAATAATTATCATTTAGCCCCCTTAGAAATTTGATAATCTGGTCTTGTGTTTTATATTTAGAAACATTCAAAAGAGTATTGCATTTAGAGGCACATGAAGAAGCAGATAGCGGGCGAAAAAGATCAAGTTCATCCCAAAGAATTTTTAACTGAGTGAAATAGTTTGTAATAGTCAACTCACCTTGTTTAAAAGAAGAAATCATCTCCTGGATATCAGAAATACGAATCATGTCTCCTTGTGAGAACCTTTCCTTTAAATCATTCCATATGTCAAAGGCCTTGTCCATACAGATTATGCTCTGCGCGATGGATTGAGAAACAGCCTTGAGAATCCACAAAACAACCAAACATATTGGCTCTCTGCCATGGTGGAAATAATGATTTGGTACGATTGGGAGCTTCTATAGTTCCATCAATGAAACCTATTTTGTTCTTTGAAATTAGGCTAATTTGAAACGAACGAGACCAATGATGATAATTTGGTCCCTCAAGAATAATAGGGACAATAAGAAAAGAAGGATTATCTGATGAACTAACATGGTAACGTGAACTAAGATCTTGTGAGGGATCATCAACTTCACCCATGAATAAATGTAACAAGCAGAGCTCTAATGATCAGAGCTCTGATACCATATTACAAAATAGAACAAAGATGAACAAAAGAGTAAACTGAAGACAAAGGACAAAGGATATGAGAACGAATATCTTTTGTTTCTTGTTATTCAAATCAAAACAAATGGTCTGAATATATACAAGTAATACACTCATCTAGGGTTTAACTAAAGAAGGAAATAATCAATATTAAATACTAGAATCATAACACACAAAAATAAAATAAAGGTTATTTCCTTCTATAAGAGAAATAACTCATAATTAGAAAAGACACCCAAAACGGATAATTAGAAAAGACTCAAAAACTAAATCAAACTAAGTCTTTAATAAATAGTCTTTCACTTAAATCAAACTAAGTCAAAGGTTTATCCCTTAAATAAAATAAAATAATGTGAAGTAATCATATACGAATCTAAATCCTCAAGACTAGTCGAGTAACCTTCCTTATCCCTTCTATTTCCTAAAATGTGAGTAAATATTTTCCTTTGATCGAACATAAATGATACTAATCCATCAAACAACGTGAAAACTCGTAGAGTCCTCCACCATTCACAAAGGTTAACAAACTGCGCCATGAACATCCACACTGTCGCTGCCCGCCACAGAACCAGCCAGCAAGCCACCACCGTGCTCACCGTCGTGCGACGCGCACCGCACACACTGCAGCACTCACCGTCGCGCGCCGCACAACCACTGTCGCGCACCTTCGCACGCCACCCACGTAGTCACGACACCGTGTAAGAACCGCCGCACCAGGGCGCAACGCTAACCAGAGCCCGCTCCGCCGCACACTACACCCACCACTGCACGCCCACGCGACTCACACAGCAGAACAGCCGCAAGCACCGCCGCCTACTGCACCATCCACGCATAAACCCTAACAACCGCGCGCCACCAGCACTGGGTTGCCACACTACCAACACCCTTGTGTCTCCACACCACTACCATCCTCCACACAGCTGGAGAATGAACGATAAGTAACACAAACCCTAGCCGTTACCATGGGAGAACAGATTATATCTTCATTTATACTTTTTAATTTACAGTATATAAAATTATATATTTATAGATATCACTAGACTTTTTAACAAATTTATTTATATAATTCGTAAAAACAAATTTAATATCTCAAATTTCTATTTATTTGATCTTTTAATAATTTTACCACAAGTTAGTTAATTATTTAATAAATTAGTTTTTTAATATTTGATTATATTTATTTAAATTTCAACTATTTAACCAAAAAAAAAATTATGATGTAATCATGTTATTTAATATTTAATCAGTTTATTATTTACTCTCAATTTTAACCATTTGAACAAGACAAATCTATTCAAAAGTATTGACCAGATCTTTAGAAAATATTTTGCAAATGTCAAAATAGATGTAAATATTTTTTGAGAACCAAACATATAAAATATACTAAAATTAAAAGAAATTATATTATATATATATATATATATTAATTTATACATGTGTAAAAAAAATTAAAGGGATCATAATAAGAAAGTTCTGGCACTATTGAAAACTATAAGTGAGAAAACAAGAATATGAACACGTTGAAATGAAATAAAAAAAAAGTTCAAATCACAAGAAAATAATTTATAAACCAGAAATTCTGATGTGCATGCTAGTGATGTCAATTACAAGGATTACATCAGAACTAAAGAATGCATTAGAAAAAAAAATCCAAAAGCACCAACAACAATAAAATAAATAACCAAAACAACATTTTATTCCAGATAATTTTCTTCTATAGTAGGAAGAAAACACCATAAAAAAATAAAAATTCCCATTAGAGAATAACAACTAGAAAAATTGTAAAATATTTCTCAGAGATAGTTTCATTTTAATTCAAAATTTAGAAAACCTGACCAAAATTTCACTGTTGCAAGGCCCAAATGAACAAAAGAGAACATCTGGGTCCAAACACTTCTTTTAGACAATTGTTTTTTGTTTCTTATGATTTATTTTTCATCTCTACGAATTGTTGAAAAAGTTTAAAATGTTAAATGTCTTAGCTTTCTAAATTGAAGAATTTTGAATGATTATAATTTAAAATATATTCTAAATTATATAATTCATAACACATTTTTTAATATGTAAATGTATTGTAATCCAAAAATTATTATAAACTAAAATAAATTTTTAGATTATGTAATAAAAGATATATTTTTAAATTTAAAAATATATTATGAATTGTACCATCTAAATTTATTTTTATATTGTGCTATTTAAAATACGTCTTTAAAATTCAAATGTTACAATCTAAAATAGATTTTCAAATTATATACTATAATATTTTCGATTTATGAACAATTTAGACATTTTTTATTTGATATATGTAGATAAATGAAACCATACTCAATATATTTCGTTATCCCTATTGTTACAATTGGACCATTCTATTTCTTGTAAATTGATGTTCTGTTTTGTGCCATCTAATTATAGCATGTTCTTTAGATGCCTCCATGTTTATGTTTTGATTATGAAAACTTGTTCAACAAAAGATGTTTCGTTGCAGTAACCTGCACTGCAAAATATTAGGATAACAGATATAAAAACTATATTCAGTGAAAGGAATTCATAAAATGATATCCGAGTTTAGAGGAAAACCAAATACTTTCTTAGAGGATTTCCATCCATATTTGGTATTCACTTTCAATTTTAAACCCTTTGTGATGAACTAATTTGATATTCAAAGTTTAACCTTAAATATTTTACTTTCAAGACTGAAATTGTTATTTATTATCATCTAGATCTGAGGTATTTGTGAGCTTCACTTTTATTAATCAGATGAGTCTCCTGTGGCAACAAGATTTGTAAATATTATATTCTCAACTATTGTTAGTCCTTTGAATGTTTATCTATAAATCAAATATTTTTTTTATATAAAAATGTTTTTATGTTAGGCATTATTATTCAACTTGACATCTTAGTTAGGCTGACACCTCAAGAAACAAAAATCATCTGCCATCATATGAAAAAAGTATTATTAAAAAAAAGATAAAAAATACAAAAATATGGGGAGACTAGGTCAAAACACATATGTTAACAAAAAAGATACATAGGTAGACTATATCTATTTATAAAGAATTTAACAGACTAGATGAAAGCTTATTATACCAATAAAATGATTCTCTATGAATAAATCCTAAATTAGCCAACTTATCAGCACACACATTCCCTTCACGAAAAATATGAGTAACCTTAAACCTGATTTTCCCACAGTAATTAACACAAGTATTTCATCTATTATGAAGCATTCCACGGAATATTGGTCCTAGCAATAAACGCTGCACAAACCAAGACAAAATCACATTCGACCCAGACATTAGTAAGCCCCACCTTTTGAGCTTCCTCCATGGCATGTATAACTCCATAAAACTCAACAATCATAATAGTCTGCACTTCAAGAAACGCAAAGAAAACACCAATAAATTACCACATACTTGTTGGGTATGAAGCCAGGACCAATTGGGTTGGGCTGACTAGACACATGTTTAGTGAGTGGGCATAATTATTGTGTCCCTTTATTATCTCTATTTAAAGACATCATTGTGCTTGTAATTTTGTACGCAACAGGAAAGAAATAAAACCTAATAGTTGCTCATGTGGATGTAGGTTGCAGTTGGCGACCGAATCACGTTAAATCTTGTGTTGTTTATTTTCTGCAGTTGATTCGTGATTGTGTGTGTTGTTTCCGCGTGCGTTTTTACTATCAAGTGGTATCAAGAGCTTTGGTTCGTTCACATACTAGAGATCCGATCAGCAGAAATTAATCGACGAGACGTGAAAATTGCGACTGCAGTAGTGTTCCAAAGCTAGGGTTTCGCAGAGGCGGCATCAACATCCCAAAGCTAGGGTTTTGCAGGGGTTGCAGCAGTATCCCAAGGCTTAGGGGTTTCACAACGGTGCAAGGAGAGGCTCCCAGATCTGCTTCACAACAGCGGTGACCAGCGACGGTGGTGGTGCGGAGCGCCAGTGCAGTGGGGACTGCGACCAGGTCTGTTGGTGAGTGATTTTGGGTGGTGCAATTTTTGTGTTTTTGATTTAAAAAAAAAAAAAGATTGCCAAGATCTGAAATCAGTTGTACCGAGTATCTCGTCTAGTCATTTGAGATGACAGAAGAAGGGAGGTTCCGAATTGAAAAATTCGATGGTATAGATTTCAGTTGGTGGAAAATGCAAATTGAGGATTTGCTAGTTCAAAAAGATTTGGACGTGGCTTTGGATGACAAGCCAGAAAAGATGTCTGATGCAGAATGGGCAGGTTTGGATCGGAAAGCTATGTCTATTATCCGACTCTCTTTGAGCAAGAATGTTGCGTTCAACATTTTGAAGGAGAAGACAGCGAAAGGTATCATGGAAGCATTGTCTAACATGTACGAGAAGCCATCTGCTGCAAACAAGGTGTTTATGATGAGAGAATTGGTAAACACAAGGATGAAGGAAGACAGTTCAGTTACTGAGCACATCAATAAAACGAATTCGATCTTAGCCAGACTTATGTCAGTGGGCATTAAGTTCGATGATGAAGTTCAAGCTTTACTACTGTTATCGTCTTTGCCTGACAGTTGGTCCGGAACGGTTACAGCAGTTACCAGTTCAGCGGGATCCGATGGATTCATTTTTGAGAAGATTCGTGATCTCATTCTTGGCGAGGATGTCCGAAGAAGGATTTCTGGGGAATTATCTAGTGAATCGCTATATGTCATGAGAGGTAAGAGAAATATCAGAGATAGTAGGAGCAAGAACAAAGGAAGGAGTCAGTCAAAGACTTGAGATTGCTCAAGTGTAACATGTTGGAACTGCAAGGAGGTGGGGCATTTCAGGAATCAATGCCCAAATGATAAACGAGTCAGCATTGCAGAAGAATCCGCGGACGAGGACCTCTTAGTCTGTTGCGTGGAGAGCAGTGTGGATTCTTGGGTCATGGATTCTGGTGCTTCATTTCATGCTACCCACAACAGTGAAGCATTGCAGAATCTAGTTATTGAGAACTTTGGAAAGGTAAGACTAGCGGACAATAGAACTCTTAAGGTAACAGGCATGGGTGACATAGTGTTGAAGACACCAGTTGGTTTTTGGACTTTGAAAAATGTCAGAGTTGTTCCAAGCTTAACGAAAAGTGTGATTTCTGTTAGGCAGTTGGATGAACAGGGACATGAAGTGAAGTTCGAAAATCAGCAGTGGAAGGTTGTCAAGGGAAATCTTGTCATGGCCTGCGAAAGAAAGAAAGGTTTGTTGTATATGGTCGGATTACCGTCTAAGGGAGTGACCATCCCAGTTCAAAAGATAAACAAAGTCCGGTTCACAAAATCTCGTTGGCAGAAGAAGGTTGTCTTTACAAGAGAGAAACCCAGAGCCACAGGTCGGATTTAGGATGAACGAGCATGGAAAGGTTCAGGTAGACCAGTCAGAGGTACTTGTGGCAGTGGGAGCACGGGTCGTGCTTCAGCTAAAGTTCCTAGACGACAGTGGGTTAGGAGAACCAGTATTCCAGCGGTTGAAACTTCTCCAGAAAATTTCTTGTTGAATATGGAAAGTGTTTGTTCTCAGGTTGTTCCAGGATCTGACAGTTCCTGTAAGTGGGAGTCAGTAGGAACAGAGAATGAGAATATGAAAAGTGTTTGTTCTCAGGTTGTTCCAGGATCCGGCAGTTCCTGTAAGTGGGAGTCGGTAGGAACAGAGAACAGGTCAGTGACTGACGTGTTGAAACTCAGGGGAGTTTTAACGAAGTCTTCAAAATGATTAAGAAGGCTGGTGGCAACTAGAGGTAGAACATTGAGTTTTGTCAACAAATTACAGAAGTACATGTACACAGTTGAAGCGTAGGTGAACATTGTTCCGTGACTTCAAGTGGGGGATTGTTGGGTATGAAGCCAGGACCAATTGGGTTGGGCTGACTACACACATGTTTAGTGAGTGGGCTTAATTATTGTATCCCTTTATTATCTCTATTTAAAGACATCATTGTGCTTGTAATTTTGTACGCAACAGGAAAGAAATAAAACCTAATAGTTGCTCATGTGGATGTAGGTTCCAGTTGGCGACCGAACCACGTTAAATCTTGTGTTGTTTATTTCCTGCAGTTGATTCGTGATTGTGTGTGTTGTTTCCGCATGCGTTTTTACTATCAATACTCCCACGAAAAATACCTCCGCAAGTAGCAAGACCAAGATACCCCTAGGAACCCCATCAGTGTTAATTTTAACTTAGCCTGGTGAAGGAAACTCACATCTAACAGGAGAGGACGAAGAATTTTACCACTATGAATATTAATACCAAAAAACTTAATCACGTTGAAATCCAACATATCATTCTTCATTAAAGCTTTAGACGATTTTCCCACTAGACATGTTAAATCTTTAATTACCGAAATAGCCTTAGAAACCTCAATCTTATCGTGAAATCTAACATAATTCTTCATACGCCATATGATTTAAATAGAAAAAGTTACCACAACAAGTTTAATCAATTTAACCAAAGGACTACCATCACTCTTAATAAAAGAAAGAAGATCATAACTTTCAAAAATTTATTTTAAAAACTCAGCAAAATAACCTTGGATAATAAGTATTTTAACAACTAATCTTGGATAATAAGTATTTCAACAGTATTTGTATATTTTTTATGATTAATGGTAATTGGTTTATATATTTCCTAGTTTTTTTGTTACGAGCTCAAACTTAAAAAAACCTTAAAAAAACCTGACTTATTTTGTTTTACCTTTTGATGTACGTATATTTAATGTGCAATTTTATTTTAAGTTATAATTGTTAATATTTAATTCTCATAATTTTGAAATATTTTAAATTAAGGCCTTTATTTTAAAATGTATCTAATAATTATTTCACTGTGAAAGTGAGATGTAATAAAGTTAATTTGTCATTACAATATGTTCTTGTAATCTTTAGTTAAGAACACGTGGCTTTGAAGCTTACATATGATAGATAATACAATTATTTAGGATATATAAAAGCAGTGATAAACACCAGTTGTTGCTGAGTTTGGTAATAGTGGCTAGTGACCCAAGTTGGGGCAGTAAAGTGGTGGAAGAAGCAATATTGGAGTAAGAAGAAAATAATGTCTTATTTAGTGTTTCTTCTCCTTAGATATAATAGGCATAAGTGTGGTTGAATTGTGATTCCTTGCTAAGACTGTTGACGACGACCATTAAGCTAGTGCCGAAGAGCAGTGTATACAGTGGAAGAGAGAAGTTAGAGATGATGAAAAATGAGGTTGAAGGTTATTTCAAACGGTAAGTCATTTTACAAAAATTTTGAAAATAATGGATTTTACGGATGTTCTTAAACCCATGGTATTTAATAGGGGTTCTGAAAGACTTTTCCTAAGGTTTAGAAAAAAACCCAAGGAACACGCTCCCCATAGATGGTTTACCGAAAGAAATTACAACCGTAGATAAATAACCTTGGGTAAATAACTTAATGGAGGTTTTAAACCTGGATAATATAAAATAAATCTCGTTAAAACCGTTTTTTTATTGTAGTTCATCTAGCACCCTAAAAGGTTTATGCCTCAAATCTACGTGTGTAGTTTGTAGAAGCGAACCACAATGATATGATACACTATATCTAATGTTAGTTGTTTACTATTAGGTCATTGTTTTATCCAACAAGGGAAACTACTATCCTATCTATCCTACTTTTTGATGAATAATTGTCTCTATACCAAGTGAATTTTCTTTCAATCAAAGGTATGTCAAACAACTCTACATTTTCCAAAAATTTAAAATTCAACTATTTCTTTTAGTTTCACTTACTGTTGGCTCTTACCCTTTTTCTCTGCTAGTTTTCTTATAATATTAAAACCTCCTTTACCGGTTCCTCCCATAGTAATTTCTTTTCAAAAAAAATTCATGGGGGATTACATGCTGACTATAGATATTAGCATTTTTTTTCACTGCATTGCTCTTTTAACTACATATATCCTTTCCCATATTTAGTTTGTGAACGTTGAAACATTTTTTTCTACCATATGTTTAGACTTTCCCTTACCCATCTATTGCAAGGTTATGTATCCATTTGAAATCCAGGTCTCCTCATATGTTTAAACATAATTGATTAGTTATTGTATTTGTTTCTTAGAACACTAGACGTTTTAGTCTCTGCTAGACAATCTAATACTCGCTAGATAGTCTCATGATAAGATAGTCTATGAATTTTGATGATAAAAAATATTATAAGATATATTAAAGATATAACAAAGGTAATTGATGAGCAGGTAGTAGTTTAACCTACTAGACAATCTACAATAGTAACATGTTAGACAGTCTCACATTGTTAAACCTATTAGACAGTCTTATAGCACAACATGATGGACGTTCTCACGAAGTTAAACTTGTTAAACGTTACAGGTGGGTTGAGACATTCTAGAAACTTCAAATGTGTTAAACGATATGATCATCTTCATCATGTTAGACAATGCAGAGAGTTTTTGAACTCAATGCTAAACAATCTATCACGTCAGAGAGTTTTTGAACTCAATGCTTATGTTCTTAAACTATTTTCTAATCATATTTAAATGTTTTCAAACCTTTTCTTGATAGTATTTAACCATTCGAATAAAAGATTTCACCTAAACATGTCAACTAGATTGATATGAAAAGTTTTCACATCATAAACGTAAAATAGAGCATTTCAAAAATTTCATATCTTAATTCTCTTGATGATACTTGAATGAAATATATCCTCTAAGAGAAATATAATTTATTTTGCATACTGATATGCTTCAACAAACAAAAGTTACACGGGTATTGAAAAGTTTTCAAAATAGAGTAGTTAACGAGACAATTTAAAAAAACAAAGACATAATTGATTATAGATTTAATCTAATTTTGAAATTAAATCTTGATGCATTAAAATTGAGTTAAAGTTTGATTCACTTCAATGTTTATAATTTATACCTACTTGAATAATTTTTTAATTTAAATTACAAGTAAGGCCTTTTGGTATAAAAGGTATTTTGAAATGAGATTTTAAAATTAAATGAATATATTCAGTGTTACCAATTTGATTTAATGATAATTATTACTGATTATGAATTTTAAATTGTTTCCAGACAAAATGTCTACACTAAAGACACACATTAACATCAAATTAGTCTAATGCAAAAACGAAGGTGCTATAATACAAGAACGGAACATTAGAAGAATCAAGCTTCAACGTATAAGATATATAGAATGACTTCGAAGATCAACATCAACAGATAAATACTCAAACTACAATGTTCAAATAATATAAAATACTTCAAATAATAACAATCTTTTATTTTTGGAAATAATGTTTAACTTTGTAAATTAAAAGAATTTTAATTAAATTTAAAAAATCCAGTTTTAATTTATTTTTTATTTAAAAGTTTTAATTTATTTTTTGCAGTGTAAATTATTTATATAATATGTACACATGTAAAAAAAATAGTATTCACAATATTTTTCTAATAAATACTAATGATATTTTATTGTATTTATTATTTTTTAGTGTATCATTGCGAGATTGAGACTATCATAAATTAATCTATCTTCATTTCAATCCCTAATATCTTGGTACTAGTCACCATTACAAATAATTAACTATTTTCATTATTTCAAAATTTTGAAATGTTATCAATTATTTAGTGAAAAAAGAGAAAAAAATGCAGTAAAATTTGGAGAACAACAAAGCATAAGAGAAATATAAATTTTTCTTTCCATTCATGAAAAACATAATAAATAAAAGAAGATTGACTCCGACATTGATAACTGAGATAAAAAAAATGAAAAAACAGCAACAATTTATGGTATATAGTAATTAAAGTGTAAGTTAATTATTTTACGAATTCTTATTATAATCCAAAAAAGATTTAAAGATGTTTGTGATAAGGAGTTCAGACCTAGAAAATTATTAAAGGGCTTCGTCTTCTTTCTTCTTTCACGCAGATTGTTGGAGTTTTGTTGTGATCCTTCTCGCCTCGATGTTACTCCCTCGGGCCTCGGTCTCTCAGTCTCATGTAGGTGCCGGATGGGAGGTTACATACATAAGGCACTCTGACGCTCAAGTCAGCAAAAAGAATATTCGGCACTCGAGATGTACAGTGATACTGACGTACTTTTCTTCTTAAAATGTGTACTATTTATATTATTTTAATGAACTTATCTTATTAGACCAGATTAGTGGAGTGTATCTATTTCTTAATAGTGGTTTAACTTTATTCACCTTTTAATGAATTAAATGTATCGATCGATCTGCATATTCATGCAAGTCTCGGTCAACTCAAACAGAAGTAATTACAGGTCGGAGGAAAGAAAAATTAGAAAGAAAAATCACCTTAAATCTGTGTAAAACTGGATTAAAACTAGATAACACTAGTCCTCTTCATCATTTTGTGATAAGATAACAATAAATTACCCACACACTCATGTGTTAGAACACAGAATCTGAGAATGAAAAGTTTTGCAGAAAAAGCTGCAACAGTGGAAGCAGAAATAGAGTTATTGGTTGAGAATGTTACCATTTTCTAGGTGCTGCAACTATAATAAATAATAAGCAAAGTCTCTCTCATGTGTTTGAATTTTGGATTTATCCAGAAAAAAAGATGAGAAGGATAAGGTGGATCTACGCAAGCAATTGCACCGACCGATGCATCCAACTCATATCTACGTGGAGAGTTTAACGTTACAAACTTTACAAGTTTTCTCTTTTAGGTCCAACATTAATTTTATTTATTTCACACTAAATAATATTATAATATAATATTTTATTTTAAAAAATAGTTTTTTATTAATGTATCAATCAAAGAAACTTTATTCTATTTTTTTTAGCAACGGTTGTGATTAGTGTTACTAACTCGAGTTACAAACTTTATTCTATATTTTTAGCAACGGTTGTAAAAGTTATATTACTCATAATTGTAATTTTAGATTTGTCTTGACTAACTAAATTTTTGTTAAACATTTTAGTACTTTTATTTTATTAAACCAATATAAAATCATAAAATTAGCACTATTAGAAAATCTTGAAATAGAAACTAATTTGTAGAGACCAAAATAATTAGTTACAATAGTAATTAAATTAGAAATCATTTTAAAAACTAAAACAAAATTTGATTTCTAAATTAGTTTGTATTATTGTTAAATAGTTTCTAAATTGGTATCTAATTAGCGACCAATATTTTTGCTACTACCAAATTTAAAACCTTCGTTGTTAATTAGATACCAATTTAGAAACTATTTAACAATAATAGAAACTAATTTAGAAACTAAATTTTGTTTTAGTTTCTAAAATAGTCTCTAATTTAATTACTATTGCAACTAATTATTTTGGTATCTAAAAATTGGTTTCGATTTCATGATTTTCTTGTAGTGTAGGATATGTTATTCAAATATTTTATTTATTTATTTATTAGAAATTTAATTTTTTTCATTTCTTAATTTAAATTACTCTTATATTGAATTTATTTTTTATAATTTTGATTGCGTGTCATCTTCACATGGCATGGCGTAAGGAAACATATATTACTTGAATTTTTACCCTGTAAAAATTATAAAGTAACCCATAAAAATCCTAAAAATAGTGCAATAATTAATTGCTGATAAAAAAAAAGTGCAATAATTAATTCTATCCACAAGATTGAAATATGTAATAATAGATACAACATAATTAAGAATATAAGAAGAAGAAAATAAATGAAAATATAAAAGATACTAATAAAAAACATTATAAGTTCATAGCTAAAAGTAGCTTTAAGTAACTTCACTTATCATTTAGAAACGTTTAAAACAGCATTTTAAAGTGCTTGCCAAATACGTTAATAAACAATAATTAACACACTAATGAATCAAAACTTTATATTACCCTTGATTTTTTTTAATTACAGGAATTGAATTATTATAGCAAGGAGAAAACAATTAATTATATTTATATTTCCCATGATTAAGATAAATTTACTTATATTATTAGATTGAAATTGTTGTTTTAAATTTAATTATTGACAAGAAATAAAGTGTGTATAAAATATGTTGTATTGGTCCCATTCCACATATGCAACTTGAAGGCATTACAGTGAATGAGGTTGGAAGAATTAGAGAGAAAAAATTAGAAAGGTTTGATTAATAAAAATAAAAAATAACCTAAGTTGACTTCTCTAAACTTATTTCACACGCTTCTACCATGCAACTTACCCAACTAGGCATTGAAGTGTTGTATTTTCCTTTCTTAACTCCACCCATTTTCTCACCATTTTGCCTATAAAACACACCTGAGAGCAACAAGAACCAGAGACAAAACACAACACAACACAACACAACACCTTAATCTCTTCAAAAAACAACATCATTGTAAAAATGGCTACCCGCGTGATTCCTCCCAGGATTCTCAAGAAATTCCGCTACAACACCGCCACGAAGCCCCTCAACGCGGTGCATCCCTCCCTCACGCCGGCCATCGCGCCGCCGGCGTTCTTCGAGAAGCCGCCAAGCGTGGCGGCTGAGGTGGCGCTGGGGATGGACGACGCGGAGCGGCTTTTCGCGTCGGTGTCCACCGGGCGGCTGCTCCGATCGGCCTCCGTGCTGCATGCGACGGCGGTGGGGCCCATGGTGGACCTGGGAATGTGGGTCATGAAGTCGCCGCTGCTCCAGAGTGGGCTGCCGCGGGATCTCGTCATGTCCGTCACGCGCGAGACGTTCTTCTCGCACTTCTGCGCCGGCGAGGACGCCGCCGGCGCCAGCAAGAGCATAGGGGTGCTGAACGACGCCGGCTTGCGCAGCATGCTCGTGTACGGCGTGGAGGATGCGCACGATAACGAGGGGTGTGACCAGAACCTCAATGGGTTCCTTCACACTGTTACTGTCAGCAAATCGCTTCCACCATCTTCTGTAAGTGCTTCTTCTTTCTCTTTGGTTTTTCGTTTTTTGCTCTCACATGCACATCGGAGAAAGCCACTGATAGTCGGTGAAGTGGGTCCCACTTCAATTCAGTGTCTTTTTTTCCTCTCCTATAAATTAGTTATTTTTAATTGATAATAAAAGAAAAAAAATAGTTAGTAAAAAAATGGGTGCATGAAGTTTCGATGGTGAAAATTTTACTCGAACTGAAAACCTCAGTTGATAATTTTTTTTTTTTACCCTTTTCTGATATCGATTTGGTGGAATCGTGTGCCTTTTTGTTTTCCCAGAGAAAAAAAAAATTATTTTGAAATGTTTTAATTTTGTAACTCTTAAATTAAAAAAAGAATAAATGTGCATGGAAAGATTTTGTTCCTTGTAATTTACTGTGATTTAATTTGAGACTTTTGTTCAGATAAAACCGGGTGTCATTCTTTTTCTTTAATTATGCGTATTGATTATATTTTTCAGAAGTTATGATGTTTCAATGCTCTTTATTTGTCTCATTTATTTGGTACAGTAACCAAAGAAAAAAAAGTGCGTGACCACTTGTTGTGAATCGCTCTTTTTTTTTTTATTACCAGTTAATTTTGCATATTAAAAAATACTGATTCTGACAGAAGAGAATGAGTGAAAATAGAACAACTTTTTGATCAATTCTTTTTTAATTAAATTAAAAATTCCTTTTCTTGAATCAGATGATTTAAAGATTCCTACTGGTGTTAGTATTTTGTATAATTGTGTGGAACCTTGAAATGGAACACGTACTGTGCAGCGTGTTTGATTTTTGTGTGATTGAATCTTCAAGTGGGTACCATGCACGAATCATTGTCAGAAAATCAACGTTTTGATGTGGGATGTGTTGTTTTGGTCCCTCTCAGAAAGAGGACAATGGGGTTGGCAATTTGGTATTGCTTCTGCACACATGAGCTGTGATTCACTCTCATGCCATGAAAAAATTGCAGAGTGTACGAATTGAGATAAATAGTTCATGACAGACACGGAACTTACATCAATTTCTAGCAAAGTTTTCAATGATTTCACTGTCAATTTTCTTGCATTGTGTTTGGTAGGCCATGGGGTTGACGTGTTTGTTGTATTGCTCATCTGTTTTTCTGTGTTTTCTGGTGTTAACTCGTGCAACCTTTTGATGTGACAGGTGAGCTTTGTCATTGTGAAAATCACTGCAATATGCCCCATGGCATTGCTTGAAAGACTCAGTGACCTTCTAAGATGGCAACAGAAAGACCCTTCATTTGTTTTGCCATGGAAGCAAGATTCCCTCCCAATTTTCGCAGAAACTAGCCCTTTGTACCACACACAGAAGAGACCAGAGCCTCTAACCCCAGAAGAAGAGAGCGATCTGCAACTTGCCAACCAGAGACTCCTTCAACTTTGCCAAAAGTGTGAGGAGGCCAATATTCCTTTGTTGGTTGATGCTGAACACACCACTGTTCAGCCAGCTATTGATTACTTCACATACGCTGCTTCCATCAAGCACAACAAAGCTAGCAACCCCATTGTGTTTGGGACCATCCAAACTTACCTGAAAGATGCCAAGGACAGGTTATTGCTCACAACAAATGCAGCAGAGAAAATGGGAGTTCCAATGGGGTTCAAATTGGTGAGGGGTGCTTACATGTCCACAGAGAGAAAATTGGCTCAGTCTTTTGGACATGCATCCCCAATTCACAATACCATTCAGGACACACACAATTGCTTCAATGACTGTGCATCATTTATGCTGGAGAAGGTTGCCAATGGACCTGATTCAGTTGTTCTTGCAACTCACAATATTGAATCAGGTACAATTAGTGTTTAATTTCTAACATTTACAATGTTGGTGCATGTACTATTTCCATGTTATGATATAAGAAGACTCAGCATCCCAATTTAAAGTGTTTGTTATGGTGTGAATGTTGTGTAGGGAAATTGGCTGTGGCAAAAGCTCATGAACTGGGAGTTGGAAAGGTGAAGCAGAAGCTAGAATTTGCACAGCTATATGGAATGTCAGAGGCACTTTCCTATGGATTAAGCAATGCAGGGTTTCAGGTTAGCAAGTATATGCCATTTGGACCTGTAGAAATGGTCATGCCTTACCTCTTAAGAAGGGCTGAAGAGAATAGAGGGCTCTTGGCTGCTTCAGGCTTTGATAGGCAACTGATGAGGTATGCTAAATTAAATTTCTTGTTCATTATAGGAAATACTTGTTTTGATGCTAACAGCATGATCATTTTTCTCTGAACAGAAAGGAGTTGGGAAGGAGACTTAAAGCTGCAGTCTTCTAATTAGCTAGGAAGCATGGTTTCATTCACTTTTGTAAATGTAGAGAGTTCTGTGATCAGATGGAATTGTGCTTTAAATAAAATGAAAATCTGCTTTATTTTGGTGCTTCTGTTGGAAATGCAAGTGCAATGAGGATAAAATGGAATGTGTTCAAGTCAAGTTGGTTCCTTTCATTTAACCATCATACAAACTTCCCATTCTTAAAAGACTTCAAATTGATTAGTAATGTTATGTGCAATGGATGCAAGTGGGTTTGTCACTAACAAGTTCTTGCACACTACAAAGTTTCTTTGTTATTAAAAATTACAATATTACTATTATAGTAATTACAGTGAGAGGCATTATTGATAATGCTTTCCTACAATATTTTGTTATTTCTATCATTTCTTAAATAATGTTGACATTCCTCTAATGTTCTAAAATACTTGTTGACATTTCTCTAATGTTAAAGGTTTAATTTCTCAAACACTTCTAATATTTGGATAAACTTCTTTATAAAACTTTAAAAGAGAAAAAAAAATGGTAAGTTAAAATTAATTTACACAAACTAAAATACAAAAAGTTCTAAAAATCATGAGAGATTTCTGCAATTTATTGATGTATAAACTAAATTTGTAAAAAAGACTACATTAATTGTGTAGTTTATTTCAATTTAAAGAAAGCTTTGACTGGCTCAAAGTTTTAAAAGTTATTGAACTCGTCACATTTTAATTTAAACTTGAGTTATACTTCATATTGTTTTGACTGGATTTAGTATTTTATATATATTTTTTTTCATTTTGTGTAAAAAAATGATAAAACGGATAGAACCTCACAGAATAACAATATATATCCTATATTTTTTTTAAAAAATTTATAGCTTTAACAATATATTGATACAAGACATTTTTAGTTAATTAATGTTGTATCTCCATATCATGATATTATTTGTTTTAAAATATATACAGTGAAATATACTTTAATTTTAGATTAATATTTCTATAAATCTATATAGTTTATATATGGATAGTTTTGATTGTGGAATTTGAAAAATATTGTGAATCACCAATTAGCCATTGATCATGCTCTTAGTGATAACAACACATTGAAATGAAAAGGGATTAATTAATATTAACATCTAAATCATGATATCACGATCTCTAATTTGCATGAACTTATTTTGATCTGAATAATATATTTTTTCATAAATTTAATGATCATGAGCTTTCTCCCTTAACAAAAAATATAGGTTTTTAACCATGGTCGGTGTGAAAAAACGAATCTCAATCCAAATGCTTGTAGATTCCATTGAAAGGTTGGGTTTGAAAAGAATGAGTTTTGAATAATCAATGATTATGCAAGCTTATCTTGGAAGAACTTTGAACATTTTTTTCCATAAAAAAGATAAGAATTGATTCAATATGATAAGAATTGATTCAACATATCATGATCATTACAATTATAATACAGCATCACGTAATCACTTATAATAAGTGATTGTGTAATATTTTATCGTTACTTTATACTTAATTCAAAAATTCTCAATCATTTATGATATACAAGAATTATATGACATAAGACTTGCGTTGTGTTCATCTATTATTTTTTGCCTTTCCTTTGTTTGATTCCATGGAAGAACTTTCACGTCAATCTCATCGATTTCACTTTCATGGTTTTATTTTCTACGTTTCTACTATTTGGTTGATAGATGGGGAGCATGAAAGTTAACTTTTTCAGAGATATTATTGTTTCCCACTTGAATGCATGAACCAATAAGAACACTTCTAAGGAAATAGAGAAAATATACTTATAGATATAACTTTTTGGTATAATAAGTAAGATGAAACGAAAGATAATTATATGTACACTATCAAAAAAATCATGATAATTAATTTTATGATAATTAGTTAAATATTAATTTAAAAATTATTTTGATATTAATTATTATTTTAGTCTTTATTATATATATATATATAATTTAATCAATATAATATTAATTATTATTTTTTCTCTAAAATTAATTTCTATATAATAGAAAGATATCCACATGATAAAAGTTAATATTGTAAAAAATATTATCAAAATTTATTATGTAATTAATATAATTAAAAATAATTAATGTTACTCAAATTAGTCCTTCGAAGTGTAAGAAAAATAGAAATACAAAAATTTAATGTTTATATTATTGTGGATATAAATTTCTTTTATATCCTCTTACCAAGAAATTCACCATTTTATATATGGTTTTTTGGAGAATCATTATAAAAAAAATGTTAATTCTAATATACATAATTTATATTAAATCAATTAAACTTAAAATAATTATAATAATACTTTATTTTTTCCAACACATACCCCAATATTTAATATTGAAGATAAGAGGGGAAGAGGAGGTGATGCCTCACCAATCAGTTTAGTTGCTGTGCTTAGTGAGTGGCTCCATTATGCAAAATATCACTTCTTTATTATTTATATTTATTTGTCTCCTTTTAATTATTACTTTTTATTTTATTTTAAGTATATACCACATCTTGCACCACGAAAACCTTATCTATTTAATTTATGATTAGAATGAATTTAAGTTAAACTGATTATACATTAGTTTTTTTTTAAATTATGATTATACTAAAACATTTTAAAATAATAATATTTTAATAAAATATATACACACGTTATAATTTATATATCAAATTACTATGTTTAAAAAATGAAATTAATTTTATCAATCTGACTTAAATTTAAAAAAAAAAATACTTTTTACACTTTTGATTCAACTTTTTAAAACAAATCAAAACGAACAATTAGTTGGATATAAATCTAAAATTACAATTAATTTTAAAATGTTAACCAGCTTCGTTCTTTACATATGGATTGCTTAACCTATCTGATAGAATAAAGTTTATATATATATATATATATATATATATATATATCAATTTTAACTTATCATATATCTCCAGTATTATACTATTAAAAGTATATTCTAACTTTACTATTTTTAATATTTAATTATTTACACGTATGGATGGAATGTGTCCTTAACATCTCATATTAATGAATTCAATAACTTATTAAAGAAATGAATCAATTCCTAACTCTTATAGTTAAAAACTTAAATAAGATTATTTATTTGTAAGTAGATCAGAAAATAAAGTGAATATCATGCATCATACCACTAATTTTAAAACCTAATTGAAAACACGATTACTTTATAACTTCATACACATAGAAACTTGTTGACTATCAATAATATAAATAAGTGAAATTTTCAAAATATTAATTGTTTATTATTATATATTTATTATGGAGCTAAGTTTAATGTGGGAATATCTTTATATACATCATTCTCTTTCTAGATGATAAATAATATATTTAAATAAATAATAATAATATAGAAATTAGACACTTCAAACACTTTATTGTAGAATTCATCTCAACCTTTTATAAGAATATTTGTTAATAAAACCTCAATTAAAAAAATTATTTCTTTAATTAGGTGTTCCGTACAATGGCTATAATAGTTTTTTTGGGGTAAAATAGAAGTGTTTTGAATCATGATCACGAATCTTCAATCTTGGTTATAGAAGACAAAATCAACCCAAAGTGTGTATCAAAATTATTATTATTTTTTTCACAAAAACGATGGTTTGATTTGAAAGAAAGTATATTTTCTGAAGTATATATTCACGAAATTTCGTCAAAATTAATAGTAAACTTTCAAAACAGAATATCAACGAAGAACGTTAACTCTTAAGCATCCAACTTTGAATAAAGAAATATTCCTTTCGAAAATTAAGCACTAAATTTTCAGGATGTAATAATCTAAAATAATAATTTAATAATAGTGGAATTGGTCGTAATTGAGTTTATATTTTTTAATACTAAGTAATATCTTAAGAAATAAAATTAAGAATAATTAGGATGAAGAAATTAGAAAATATAAAAGTGACCAAATTATTACACAATGAAAATGAATAATTATTGAAGAGATAATATCGAGTATTTAGATTTAAATATGTACTTTATTCTTCTTAAAAGTATCTTTAAAGTTAAAGTAAAAATAAAAAATTGAAAAAGACATATTGAATTGGTTTTTTTATACCAATTTTGGACTTTTCGATTTGTTCTTTATTAATTTCATGTTTATTTTAAAAAGTTATTTGATCTGTCCCATGATTCGACCTAATTTTAAAACAATAAATATATTATACAGTGATCGAATTTTCATTTTATATATCACTATTTATTAGTCACTCTTTCTTAAATTGTTGCTTAAAAATCATGAATAGTGATTAAATAACATTTATCTGGAGTTTTAATATAAATAAAAAATGCTGGGTAATATCATCTATTATTTATTATTTTTATGTGTATTTTTCTTCTAACTTTGTACTTTCTAAAGATAATTGCGTCATCAATTAATACATTTTATTTCTGTATATATTGTTTTCCTCCGACATATACAGAAATAATATTGTCTTTTTTAAATTTAAATTTTTATTATATATAGCTTTAATTATAGGAGGATAATATACCCTTTTACCATTTAATTGAAATTATATATTTATATTATTAAGATAATTATTTTATAATCAAAGTTGGTGAAGTGATTTTTTTCTTTGCAAATTTTCCATAGCTGGATAACTGAAAAGTAAATAAATCACAGCCTCAAGGAATTGGATTCCATAGTTCAAATTCAAAGGACAAAATTTGAAGTCCAAGTTGCAGATTCCATCGCCCACCATTGCTGAATTGGATTTCCTAGATTCCATTATTTCATGCAGAAAAAAAAAAAAAAAAAAATCTCCACTACTAATTAACAACTGTAACATGTGGTGTTTTTCCATGATAATCCAACATGTTTGGAAGATCTTCATCGGTGTCAGAGCATTCAGAATATCTTAATTCAACGGTCAAAATCTACTCAATGTTTTTATTTAATTTTCATATGGAAATGGAAATGGAACTAAATAAATAAATGGCTGATATCTTATATTTTTTATATATAATATTGTATGATTTGGTTATTAGAATTATTATGTGATATACAATAATGAGTTGTTTGTAAAATAAGGATGAAAAAGCTGTCCATGTTGGAAGAGATAATATAAACAAATATGGAAAACATAAAATATATTATCTTATTTTGCGCGACAAGAAGGTCCAAAGGCACATGCATTTCCAGATCCAATTTTTTGGCATCACATTAAAAGTGGAGACAACTGCCATTGATTATGGTTGAATATATGTAACTGTGTATATTACTTATGAGATAAATCTTTTAATATTTTGCCATGCTTTTATTTATTTTTTCTAACAAGGTTTACACATTTTTCCTTTAAAAATAATCTATTATAAAAAAATACACACTAATATAAAAATATTTTTATATATCTCCTTTTACAATCCTTAATTAGGTCTTAGTTTTAGAATCATAAAGAACTTCATCTATAGTTTTTTAATTATAATTTTTAATTATAGAAAATATCAACATTCATAGTTTATTTATATTATTATAGACACATGCACACGTTAATGCACACGCGCACACACATATAGAGATTAAACTTATAATATTCATCTATGTTATAAAACGAAATGAATTATGTGGCAAGACATTCTTCACATATTCCATTTATTTCGAATTTAGTGGTTGATCATCCATAAAATACTACGACACAGAATAAGTAAAAATTAGTGTTTAAAGTAC
This sequence comes from Phaseolus vulgaris, assembly GCF_051622355.1. Taxonomy (NCBI): domain Eukaryota; kingdom Viridiplantae; phylum Streptophyta; class Magnoliopsida; order Fabales; family Fabaceae; genus Phaseolus; species Phaseolus vulgaris. The sequence continues at coordinate 7,384,548 of NC_143501.1, read as the reverse complement.
ACATAGTTTATCATAAACAATAATACATAATAGTCACACTAATACCCTCCTAATTGTTTATTACACTACAATTCAATATTAATGAAAAGTTAATATTAATATTTTGAACAAACAAGAAGGACAAAAAGACAGAAAATTAATTAATGAAAATTACAAACATTTAGGTTCAACCATATGATCTTTTGGGACCTTGCACTTGGCCCACCTTTAAATATGTTATATCTAGTGTATGAGCTAATTAATAAAAAAACTTATTTGAAGACTTTTAAGTAATATACATAGGTAAGTTGATAATGTAATTACTTGTCCACTAGTTGCTTGAGATATCAGTGACTTCTTGTGCAATGAACAGAATCACACAACCGTTATCAATTACGGATATTAAAAGTAATTGTCAGTGATGCATGCATCATCCATGAAAATAATTAGTAAAACTTTAAAGGATGAAATACTAATAATTAATGACTTAAAAACTATACTTATTCATTAATATAAGGGACAAAATATTTATGTTTCCCCTGTAACCAAACAGTTCGTGATGGCTTACATCATCCAAAACTAAATGACGAATCTATTCAGGTACTCGTTATCAGTTGCAACCTCTAACACATCAGACATGTGTATGTATAAAGAGATTTTACCGTTTCTTCCAAAATCAGTACCATCCCCAGAACCTCCGTTAGGTTTGTACCAATAGCCACAACAATCTATAATAATGCAGCTATAGGATCGTCAATGGAAATTAGTTGCTTCTTCCTTTGCAGTCTTGGTTTTCAATGCAGTTGCTACAAAATAAAGAATATTTTCATTAAATTAAATATAATATAAATATAAATTAATAATTACAAATTAATTTCTTACTGGGGTTTAGTAATAAGTCGGAACGAGGTGTTTATTCCAGGCTATGAATGTCTGAAATGCCTTAACCACATTAGTTACCTCATTTGAAGGCAGATGAATAGGAGCATCAACAACTTGTACGTTCTCCAGTTCTCCATCTTGACCTTTACTACACCAGGGGGAGAGCCACATTATGTAAGGTAGTGGCCCCTTCAAAGACTTTCCCTCTAACCACCATCCGATGAGTGAAATCATCCTTTACAAGTAACTCACATTGACTTATCTCGCCAATGCATCCCCTATTCAGCAGGAGCTACACAACTCCCTTTTGAGCCCTTGAGAGTGGGAGTCACATGCTGTTGGAATGGAGTTGTGATATACATAAGATATGGAGTTGTTCCTGAAACTCATGTCTCATTTGTAGAGTAACTTGATGAGTTACCATCTGAATAACCTTGTCGGTAACATTCTCTATCACTTGTTCGGTGATATGCTACTATAATTGATTCATCACTTCTTGACTAATAACCATAATCTATATGGAACACATAGCTATAGGCGATGGTTGCCTAATAAACTGTAGTCTATAATGTCCATCATAAGCAACAATTTCTCACCAAACCATAGTCTAGAAAATAGATTATAATTAGAACCGTCGCCTATATGTTTTTCTTATTTACAAAATTGTCACCGTATTTTTTTAAACGATGTTATCACTTAAATCGTTGTCTATAGACGTTGTCAAACTCTCTTTTTCCACTGGTGCTAGTTCATAGCTACTAGCTATAAGAATCCATGACTCATCATTAAAATTCAAAAGCACCTAATATTATAATAAATTGAAAATGAAACATTGAGAGCTTCATTAAGTCCTATCCCTCGAACAAAATTATGGCGAATATTAAATCCTCTACACATAACACAGTAATATAATAGAAAAAATTTAAACAAAATGCTAAACAATAAAAAGAGTATATCTAAAAGAAAAGTGATAAACAATTTTTAACAACATACTCTGCAACTTCTATTTTAGCAAAAACTCAACGTAATCACATTAACAATAAATGTTATGAAACTTTAACTCCAATTGCAATTTAAAATTTGAAGACAAGGGAACTCCTCTACCATGTTAGAAAATGAGAAGGTGCCCAAAATTCCTTTTCCACACAAACATAAGGTCCAATTTAGATATGAGTGCAAAGCTGTACTTTTATTATAGTCTTCGTGAATCTCATTAGCTCATGCCTCCTTTTGAAAAAATGAATTTAGTTTCATGTAAAAACCAAAACAATGGTGATTTGAGTGAGGGATCTGTGGTTTTCTCTGTTAGCAAAACATGATGTGTTGATTTGATAATGTCTACACCTTTTGTTGACGTTCCTATCTCTATTGATTATCTTAATATGATAAAAACGTAAAACATGAATCAATCTCTAAGATGATCTTGAGAAAATTTACTTTGAAAAACTTATTATTTATCTTTCTAAACATAATAATCAATTATGTTAAGTTCATAATATAAAGTAATAAGCGATTATCCTTATCAAAATTAGTTTTTATATGTTTAAGAAATAATTGATTATTTTAGGCAATAATTAATTATGGTAAGCAATTTTAAAAACCTTACATTAGTAAATAATTATTTATGATTAAAAATAATAAATTATGTTGAGACAAAATTGTTTTTGAATTACGTGAATAACATAATAATCGATTATATCAGTTAGTAACCATATAACTCTTTGAAACTACTTTAAAAAGAAAAAACCTTGAAGTTTTCTTAGAAGAATACCTTTCAATATTTTCAAAAAGAACTCAATTGTTTTCTAAACATGGGTTTTCTTTCAGTATTATGCATTACATCTTGTTTGAAAAAGAAGAGGTTGAGATTCATAATAAATAATGATCATGTTATATATTTTTCGTTTTAAACCTGTCATATTTTAGGTGATATATATTTTGCCTTTTCTTTTATATCTTGTATTGGTAATTTTGCACACTACAAGAAAATCATGAAATAAAAACCAATTTTTAGAGACCAAAATAATTAGTTGCAATAGTAATTAAATTAGAAACCATTTTAGAAACTAAATAAAAAATTGATTTCTAAATTAGTTTCTATTATTGTTAAATAGTTTCTAAATTGGTATCTAATTAGCAACCAAGGTTTTAACTACCAATTAAATTTGGTCTCTAAAACCTTGGTTGCTAATTAGATATCAATTTAGAAACTATTTAACAATAATAGAAACTAATTTAGAAACCAATTTTTTATTTAGTTTCTAAAATGGTTTCTAATTTAGTTACTATTGCAACTAATTAATTGGTAGTTAAAACCTTGGTTGCTAATTAAATATCAATTTAGAAACTATTTAACAATAATAGAAACTAATTTAGAAACCAATTTTTTATTTAGTTTCTAAAATGGTTTCTAATTTAGTTACTATTGCAACTAATTATTTTGGTCTCTAAAAATTAGTTTCTATTTTATGATTTTATTGCAGTGGCACAAATGTTTGGTGTCTTGTAGGTAATTAAGTATTTTTGTTAATTTTTCAAAGGATGTTTAAAGGAGTAATTTGTATTTTTTTTGTTCTATTTACATAAAAGTTCTTGTAACTAGATAATTGAAGATTTTTAAGTGTAAGATTGACCTTGTTTGAATTAACTAGATAATTCAGAAAGAATTTGAATATAAAATATTGTGTGCCTTTTGTTCATATTGTTTTAAATATTTTTAGTTATTGGTAATCATTAATTACTACATTGAATTACCCTCTTTAATATAGTTTTAAGAATATTTTCTTTTGAAAAAAATGAAGAGATTTTTTAAAAATCGAATCTCCACTCTTGATTATTGGTCATGATTTTTACTTATTGTTTTTTTTTTATATTTTCTCTTGCGCGAATTCGAGATTTCAGTTTTACTAAGGCTCGTGCAATAAGAATTAAGAAACAGAGAGCGCAATATGCAAAGGACAAACCTTAATCGTGATGAGAGAGAAGAACAGAGAAAATAGAGGGTGCGAAGGGTAAAAGGGCGCAAAAGAAAGAAGCTCTTTGTAAGCGTAAAAGTATATTGGGTATTAGAAAGTAAAAGGCAGGAGTGTACATATAAGAAAAGCAATGCCTAAACATGTGGCAAAGACAGAAAATAAAATGGGCCCAATAAAAGGCCATAAACTAATAAAGTTATCTTTAACACCCCTCAAGCGGGGAGTAGATGTTGCGCATGACCAACTTGGGACTGTTTCTTCCTGCACCTCTATACCTTCTTCTCTCACCTCCATAAATTTTGAATTTCTAAATATGCCCCTCTATAATATTCCAGATTACATAATTCGGAAGTCATTTTTTAAATTTGTAATTAGCTTTCGGATTACATAATCCATAAGTCTTTTTTCAGATGCATGATTACTTTTCATATTACATAATCTGGAAGTCTTATTTAGCTTTCAGATTATGTATTCCGGAAGTCTTTTTTCAAATGAGTTTCTGGATTACATAATCCAGAAACTACTCTATGGGGGTGACACAAAAATGATAAAAATGTATTTTCATGTTGTGTATGGAGGTGGCTGAAGAAGATATGAAGGTGCAGGAAGAAACAGTCCCAACTTGGATTTAAGAATGTTGAATTGTGGAGGAGCAAGCTACTTTGTGAGGATGTCTGCAATTTTCATGACAGACGTGATTGGTAGTAATTTAAGGAGGACAACATTTAATTTTTCATTAACTAAATGACAATCTATTTCGATATGTTTGGTGCGTTCGTGAAAGGCTTGGTTTGACACAATCTAGATGAAAAACAAGTTGTCACGGTATAGAGTCCTAGGTTTGATGAAGGTAATATAGAGTTTGTTAAGGTGGTAAGTTAATAATTGCAATTCACAAAGTGAAGTTGTGGTGGACACTACTCTATATTTGGCTTGAAAAGGAGTTTTGGAAGACAATTTTTTGGTTTCTTTGACTTTCAAGAAATAAGGGAGTTTCATATTGTTTCACTCACTCAATTAAATTACATGCTGTTAAATTAAACCACTAAAATTTGCAATGGAACATCGAATAGTTGCATAGGACAAAATAGGAGGGAGATGAAAAAATTAGGGACAAATGAAATGAAAATAAAAATAATAGACAATATGAGTTGAAAATTTTGAGTTTAATTATTAAAATATATTGTTTTATAAATTTAAATATAATCTTATTTTAATTTATTTTATTTTACAGAAATTAGTAATAAAATTTTAAAAATAAAATATAAAAAACTAGAAAAGTATAAAAGATTAAAACTATTACAATATCAATACTTAAGTAATTTTATATAATAGCATAATTCATTAATTAACATTAAATGCTTAAATTACGTATAAGTACGTGAAAATTAAATATGATAGAATTTAATATAGATCATAATTTTTTATTTTAAAAACAAATTAAAATATATAAAGATTATAAAAAGTAAGAAAAATAAGAATTAATTATATAAATTTTAAACTTTATCTTATTTATAAATACACACATTGATATGAATCCAATAGCAAAGAAGAGATGATTCTTTGACATTCTATAAACTCAACTTGAGTTGGAAATAGCTTAGGCACTTATAATATAATTGGATCAAGGTTCTATGTTTCAAGAACTCACCAAGACTTGCACCAAACACCAAACTCATATGGAGGAGCCATCTATTGTCAATTGAACCGAACAAATTGTGTAAAAATGCAATTGCACCGATTGAAACTCTTAAGAAAGCATAAGAACCGAACAAAATATGAATTGGAACTATAGAACCGAATCAAAACATAAACAAATGCAAACAGCCGAACATAAGTGCAAGAGAAGGAAGATGAACCGAACAAAGAAGCTAAGACATGTTTATGCTTTGTATGATAATGGAGATGAAAGGAAAGAAGAACTTATGGAGATGGATGCTTTGGTTTGATGATCACGCCACTTAGAGGATGGTGACTCCAAGATGAGTGTGCAAGCCGCCACTTGAGGTAACCTTAGAACTCTCAAGATAAGACTAAGTGAGGAAGGCACAAAGCTCTTCCATTCTCTCAAAAATTGAGTATAGTTTCTCTAATCAAAATTCATATCTGAAAAATACAAAGGCAGCACCTTAATTTATAGCCTAGAGGTGCTGAAATGCAAAGCTAATTAAATTCAAAATTTCCCCCAAATACAAATGAAAGTGGCGCCAACTATAGTCATGAGGAAGGTGTGACTTTCTCTCTTACTTTGGCACCTCCCTATTATGTCTACACCACTCTACTAAGCTCACACCCCCTAAGCTTCCTATTATTTTCCTAAACTAAAGACCTAAAGATGCTTTCACAAAAGAGGTATCTTATGTTTCTCTCTAAGCACCTTTCTAAACAATATTCTTTATTATTTAAAACTTGGCCTTGCCCTTCATGGGATGGACTTGGGCTCTTTGGGCTTTGGCCTTCTTGGGCTTGGGCGTGGGCTTTGGGCTTGGGCCTCATCTTTATTTTATGTCTTCTTTTAATTTTGAGAAGACTAGAAGGAAGAACTTTAGATGTGAAGGCGAATGACCTCTTCCTTCATCAATAAAAGCCTCCTTTACTTGATTCTCATCACACATTCTATATTCCAATTTGTCCTTAAACTTTACCTTTTTGAAAAATACACACCTAAACTTTTATTTATGTGATTAAGCTTATTAATTTTTTATAAGATATTTTTTCTATAATTTTCAACTTAAATATTTTCACTAAATATTAACATGGAAGTTGTTAATAAGTTTATTACATAAGTTACATAATTAATACGTTAATATTTATTCATTAAAGAATCATTCATTAATATATTATTAATTAAATAATTTATATAAATATTTATTAATTGAATAGTTAATAGATTAATAGTTATTAATTTAGTAACTATTAGATTATTATCCATTCATTAAATAATTAACATATTATTAATTAAATAATATATATTAGATATCTTTATTTAAATAAGTATCACATTGATAATTATTAATTAAAAAAGTAGATTATTATTTATTAATTAAGTAATAAATAGGTTAGAATTTATTAATTAAATAATTAATAGATTATTATTATAAAATCAATACATTATTATTTATTCGTTAAATAATTTATATATTAATATATTATTAATTAAATAATTTATATTAATATTTTTAACTAAATAATTGCAAGTACCTAGTTAATTGTTTAAAAGTAGAAGTGGTATAAACGATATAAAATATGAATATTTTATTATTTAAGTATAAAGTTTATAAATAAAAAAATATTAGTTATTCAAATTTCATTTTAGAAAAATCACGTCTATAAAAAATTTTAATGAAAAATAAAAGAAATCTCTTCAATCTAGTTTACACATACAACATTTAATCACTACACCAACAAAATTTTGTAATATATTATAATTATTATTATTTTTGTAATGATTATAATTATCATTAATATGTTTATTAATTATTATTATTATAAATATTATTATTATTATTATTAATAGTAATAATAATATTAACAATAACATGAATACCAATATTATCATTCGTATTATATATTACTACTAATGATAACATTTATAATATCATTAGTATTAATAATATTAATAACATTAATAATATTTTAATAATAATAATAATAATATTATTATTATTATTATTATATTGGTTTAATTACTTTTTTGTCCATATATTTATAGCCAATAGTCAATTTGGTATAGTGGTTTTTAAAAAATTCAATTTGGTCCCTAAGTTTTTTAAAATGTATTCAAAATGGTCCTTTCTGTTAAATATCACCAAACGACGTTAAGTGATGCTTATGTGGCAGACACGTGTAAGTTACGTGGATTAACATTACTTTGGTGAATACTGAATTAGGATTTAGGTTATTCAAATTGGGGATTTCGAATTTCTGATTTAGGGTTTCTGATACAAGGATTGCTCCCCTGGTTGGATTCTGTGGTGCGCTTCCCTGCTTCGATTCCATTCGGAGGTGTGCTCCCCTCATTCGATTCTGTGGTGCGATCGTGAGTTACGATGGTGAGTTGCCATGGTCGATTTGGAGGAGCGATTATGTGGTGCGGTTCAGAGGTGGTGAAGGGGCAGCGATTGCGATCCAGACCGTGGTGTCGTTTTGTGGTTGCTCCTTTTAGTAATTTTTGACTTAGTTTCAGAGTGGTTATGTGTTTTTATTACTTTTAGATAACATATACAGAAATTCGAAATCCCCAATTTGAATAACCTAAACCCTAATTCAGTATTCACTAAAGTAATGTAAGCATCATCCACTTAACTTACACGTGTCTACCACATAAGCACCACTTAACGCCGTTTGGTTATATTTAACAGAAAAGACAATTTTGAATACATTTTAAAAAACTTATGGACCAAATTGAATTTTTTAAAAACCACTAGACCAAATTGACTATTGACTATAAATATAGGGACGAAAAAGGTAATTAAACCTATTATATTATTTGTATTACTTCAATCTGTTAATCTGTTAAAATTATGTACGGATTTTATTTACGATTCTTTTGTCAAATTACTTCATTGTTATATAAGAAAAAATTTATCGCAAAAATCTGTAGTTAACTCGATTTTACATACAAATAATGATATGTATTAACGTCCTATTTTATCCTATTTTGTGTATTTGTGAAGTAGATGATGTTGAGCAAAGCTATGCTGAGGAAATAGAAAAAGATTTTATGTGTATGCTTTGTATATTTTTTTTAATATATATATATATATATAGTTTATTTTGAAAAATTTAATAAAAATAAAATATATACGTATGTATGCCATACTAAAAAATAATTAAATTAAAAATTATTTACATCTAAATTAGTTTTTCTTCACAAAAAATTATTTAAACTTAAAAAAAATCATTTTATATTTATATTCCAAACTTTCAAGTGATATCTTTTGTGCCTCCCATATCTTAATTTGAATTTTCTTCTATTCTTCTTTGTTTAAGTTTCATTTTTTAATTCTAAAAGAATTATTATGTTAATTGTTATTTTTTCATATGACAAACTATAATCATAGATTGTTTTGTTATGGTCTAATCCTATACATGATGAAGACTTTTAGTTCTTGTATACAAATTGGAATATTCCTAGAATATCCATTTTTTATTTTTATTTATTTATTTTTGATAAAAAACTATAATCATAAAGGTGAAAAAAATAATTAATGTATTAAATACAATGTTTAATTTAAAACACTCATAGACTGAAATGAATGTCAAAAAAACATTAAGATTTTGATATTAACCAATAATTAATTGCTTTCAAATATTCCTTTTACAACAGATTTTTTTTCCAACTAAAACTTCCTTTAATATTAATATTTCAGGTGTTCAATTCTTGGTTTAATAATTTTTTTCTATATTAAATTTTATTTTTTACTATTTACATTTTAAAAATATTTATTTTCAGTTTTTTTTCAAAGTAACCTTTCCTTCTTAATTTAATATACTTATATTACTCTATTAATATTAAAAATATATGGTCAGTTCACATTTATTAATTAATTTGTTTCTTTTATTTTTTTCTATATTAATTTTTTAATCTCAATTTTGTCTATTTATATTTAAAAACATTTGTTTTCAGTTTTCTCTGATTGCGTTTTTCTTCTTAGATTTAAGATATTTATAATACTCTATTAATATTAAACCATATTCAGTCAATATATCAATTAATTTTTTATTTAATTATAATTATAGCTGTTATATTTTATTTCCATTCAAAGTAAACTTTCTATATAAAATTGAGTCGATAAGAATAGAATGAAAATATAAAATAGTTAATATGAATAATGAAAATTTTAAAACTGTACAACATTATTATTTTTTTCATCTTCGTTTATGAGATTTCATATTTATCTTGGTCTCAATACCTAAAGAGGTATTGAATTTTTATCATCTTCATCCCCATCGAATACGTATATATCTCTTACTATTTAAAATATTAACTAAATAAATTTAAAAAAATAAAAATTACAAAAAATAAAATATGATATTATTAAAGATTTAATAACAAAATGATGTACATTTCTTTTATGTAATATTAAATATAAAAAAATTATAATTACATAAACCTTAAATCAAAGTATAAATAACAAAACATAAAGTTGAAATAATTATAAAAAAGAGTAAAAATAATTAAGTGAATGTTCTATAAATAGGTTAGGAAATTAAGAAAAAAAAATCAATATAAATTTTAAAGACTACCTAACAAACTAAAGATGTTTTAATAATTTATTACTCCATTTTTATACTAAATTTAAAAATAAAACAAGTATTATCTATACAAATTTGTATCTATTCTACAAGAATTTCTTATCAAAATTATCCAATTTTGACAATATTTACAAAACGGATTCATTTGTCCTCATTATCATGAGTGAGTTTTGTATTTGATATTCCCTATATATATGCCTATATTTTAACTTTTGTAGAAGAAAAACTTGAATCTGCTATGTCCCATACCATGAAGCAGTGTCTACACCTTAGAAATGCTCATGTAATTCTTTTTCTCTTTACATTTTCTCACTCACAACACATATTTTGTCGTGAATAACCATCAAATTGAGTTTTTGGGATGCAATTATATATGCACTTCCATTTGGATTTTGATAATTTTCATAGCAAACTTTTGATTTTGTCGTGAATAACTGTCAAATTGAGTGTTTGGGATGCAATTATCCACTTCCACTTGGATTTTGATAGTTTTCATAGCAAACTTTTGATAGTTTTTATGTATTCTTCTTCATGCTTATTTTTAGGCAATCTGAGATCAAATTCACACTTAAAACCCTAATATCTGTTGATATATTTTTCAGACGTATTGTTCATACAGATAGATGCTTATGAAGACAAAAAAGATGTCTTTTGAAGTGATTATTTTTTTCATATGGGTCTGAGGCTGATGAGTTTGGTGTTGTATGTGTAGGTACTTGGTGTGATCTCTTTGATTATAATATTGGGATCACTAAATGTGAAGGTAGCAGAGTCTAGGGTTTATAGTTCATTGGCCAACATTGAATATCCTGCAATCAATTGCAGAAAGCACAGTGCAAGTTTGACAGATTTTGGTGGAGTTGGTGATGGGAAAACATCCAACACAAAGGCCTTTCAATCTGCCATAACCAAACTCAGCCAACATGCTTCTGATGGAGGTGCAACCCTTATTGTGCCACCTGGGAAATGGCTAACAGGACCCTTCAATCTCACCAGCCATTTCACTCTTTTTCTTCAAAAGGGTGCTGTTATTCTTGCTTCTCAGGTACACCCTATACCCTCTATTTTCACCCTTCTTTTGCAATGAAATTTTCAGAGTCTATAGAAAAATCAAATACAATCCTATATTATAACAACAATACATACTAGACAATGAAGCATTCACTTAATTACACATTTTTTTTCAATATTTGTATATAATATTTGATCTTCTTAATTGTCTAAATCTCTTTTAATCACCTCTTATTTATTTATTTCAATACCATATATACTTCTCTAAATTATTTCATGTTATCTAATTCAAATTGTCATAGTTTTTGTTTTATTACTTAAATTATATACAATGTTTTATTACTTAAATTATATACAACATCTTTTGCTTGTGCTGTTTTGAATTTTGAATGTTCTTTTTATTTATGTTGTGATCTTTTTGTATAAGAGTTGAGACACTTCTCAACTCTCTGAAGTGTCTCGCTTAATTTAAATTTATTTTTTATTGACAAAAAAGATATACAAAATCTTTTATATTTGATAATAATAATAATTAAATTACATTCTTAAAATATATTTATATATTTTGAATTGATTATATGCAAAATAGTTGTCCAATTTTATGCATTCACTGTTACATAGACTTAAATAGTCATTATGTAAATATGACTTTCCTCTATATATATTATTTTTATTTTTATACTGAATATTATTTTTCCTTTTATTTATTTTTTGTTAATTTCCTTTTCAATATAGATAAGGGTAATCCATAGTTCAACAAACAACACACATGATATCTACATTTTCTTATATTTTTGTTTTTGCTAAAGTATGATTAGCAAAATGTTCACTTACATTTATCACATTAACAGAATGAATTAGAATGGCCTCATCTTGCTATACTACCTTCTTATGGAAGAGGAAGAGATGCTCCTGGTGGAAGGTTTAGCAGTCTAATTTTTGGGACTAATCTCACTGATGTTGTAATTACTGGTAATTATTTAACACAAACAAACAGTATTCTATTATTAAAGATGGTTAAGTTATTTTTATAGTGGCTAAGTCATTTTGAATTGGATTTGCTTAAACTTGGTGATTAGGTCAAAATGGTACAATTGATGGACAAGGATCTTATTGGTGGGACAAGTTCCACAAGAAACAATTGACTCTCACTAGGCCCTACATGATTGAGATCATGTACTCAGATCAAATCCAAATATCAAATCTCACTTTGGTCAATTCCCCAACTTGGTTTGTCCATCCAATTTACAGCAGGTCTGATAAGATTTTCTTTTTCTCTAATCAAATTTCTTAAAACTGCATACTCTTTTTCCTTGATGTATAGTGTGCTTCATTATTCTGATCAACCTTTACATCTTCAGTAACATAATTGTAAGTGGCCTTACCATTCTTGCCCCAGTAGACTCTCCTAATACAGATGGTGTAAACCCAGGTAAAAAATTGTTTGTTTTCTGTTATATACTTATTTTCACTTACATATTTGACATTTATGCAGTAAAAAATAAGAGCATTCATATTGAGAAGTTTTTATTACTTGAATTGGCTAGATTATGTAACAACCATTGTCTAATTGTTCCAAACTTTTGTCTTCTCCATAGATTCATGTACAAACATTAGGATTGAAGACTGCTTCATTGTTTCTGGGGATGATTGCATTGCAGTAAAAAGTGGTTGGGATGAGTATGGAATTAAATTTGGAAGGCCAACCCAACACTTAGTGATTAGAAGGGTGACTTGCATCTCCCCAGACAGTGCCATGGTTGCATTAGGCAGTGAAATGTCTGGTGGAATTGAAGATGTTAGGGTTGATGATCTCACTGCTATCAACACTGAATCAGCTATTAGAATCAAAACAGCAGTTGGTAGAGGTGGATTTGTGAAGAACATATTTGTTAGAGGATTGAATCTGAACACCATGAAATATGTGTTTTGGATGACTGGCTCTTATGGAGAACACCCTGACCCTAACTTTGATCCCAAAGCACTTCCTACTATTACTGGAATAAATTATAAAGATATTGTTGCCAAGAACGTTACGTATTCTGCAAAACTTGAAGGAATCTCAAATGACCCTTTCACTGGAATCTGCATTTCTAATGTGTCAGTCCAAGTGAGTGCACAACAAAAGAAGCTTCAGTGGAATTGCACTAATGTTGCTGGAGTTACCAATAATGTCACTCCTACCCCTTGTGCATTGCTGCCACAAAAAGAGAAAACTGATTGTGCTTTTCCAACTGACAAACTACCCATTGAAAATGTTCAATTCAAGACATGTTCCTTATGAAACAGTCTTGTCGAGTGTATTTGAATCTTGGACTTATATATAGTAGAAATAAAGATCTTGTTTAAGGGACAGTATTCCTTTTAATGTAACACATACCATTAATATATCTTTAATAAAAAGTTTCTAGTGGTTTTTTTTATCAACAACGAATTAAATGGGTATCTCAACTCTTAAATAAAACTAAACAATTAAGATACAAACCAAAGGATAAACAGGCCAAGCCATCGTTGGTTCAAACATACACATACCGTTTGTATCTTCAACTAAGAGTTACTCCTACAAAAGATAAGAATCTGCACCATATGCAACCAAAGCAAACCCAGACAGCCACTGTACCAAACCCTCTGCTCCACAAAGATAGCTCAGTTAAAGCATGCAGCTGCAGCCTAAAAGCACCATTCTAGCATCACAGTCCACTATGGCTACGACAGGCATTCTCCTGATCAACGCGCAAATTCGTCCTTGCACACCATATCAGTACTAAACCAGCATTATTACCTCTAACAACAGACCATGGCTGCAGCAAAAACAAATAATTCCAGCACTTGACTAAGAATACAAAATTCTTGGTTGTGGGATATGACTCACTTTTGCCGTTTTCTTGACATAATGAATGAGCATATCCAAAGAAATCAAAAAGAGGTTATTACCGTTCACAATTAATTGTAATCAAAGACAGATTACTTAGAGTTCACAATTAATTGTTATCAAATGAAAGTTACTTACTATTCTCAAGTAATTGTTTTTTATTATTGTTGTCTTCTATAACCATTATTTATAGTAACTTTCTTCAAGCAATGTAACACAACAAAAACAACAACATACACTTGTTTCCTCTCTCCTTTCATATACTTTCTATCTCTTTGGGTGCACGTGTTTAATCCATATAGTTTAGTTTGTTTTGAGACTATTTATCTATTAACCTGAGAGGAATTCATTGTATTCTCAGTACTATTGTAGTGAAAGTTTTGACTTTCTCGCCGGTGATTTTTTACCTCTATTTAAAGGAATTTTTCACTTAAAATTTCTAATACCATTCTATTTTTTCTTATTAATTATTTTAATTTTTCATAATCTTTAGTTGAAATTATGCCCCAAAATTAAAATGTAACAACAACATAATACCAGCATTTCATTGGCTGGAGAGCCCTCCAAATCCTGCACTTTCTGCAAAAGCAAACCAAAACAAAACTCCTATAAAACACACGACTGCCTGCTGTGCCTAGGAATACAAGTCCAGAACATACATTTCCTTTGGTTTACAACAAAGCTTAGTTCCATATGATTGCATCCATAAAGTGCTAAAGATGCATAGAATCTGATATGGCACAACTATGTAGCATAAGAGTCACTACTTCCACAGCCCCGCACACAAGCTCTTTACCAGCACCACTACTCAGCTTTAGACTCATCACCTCCACTCAAACACCACCCAACTTACAGCTTCACACAAACTTCCCATTCTACATCCCTTTTGCCTTGCACCCCACTCTGGATATCCCTGTTAAATACCTTCAGGCACCTTATGGCATAGATGTCCACCCATCACTGTTGCCTCCACCTATTACATCTGATCTCCACCTCATACACCTTGACAGCCCCCGTGCCACACCCATCCATAGATTTTTTTTTTTTTTTTTTTTTTTTTTATCGGCAAAAAATAAAATAAATTAAAGAGATACTTTAGGGGTATCCCAACCCGTATACAAGAAAAATCACTTTTGAACTTAGAACAAATCACAAGCATTCTAAAACCCCTCCAACCAGTTTAAGCTTTACATAGTAATTCCCTTAAACCACAAAGAGAAGACCAAAAAAGTGAAGGAACACTTAAATCCAAACTCCACTTCATAAAAAGCTTCCCCGTACCTCCACCTGCACACTTATCCTACAAGAATTCAGCACATCCCTAAGATATCTTTCTAAACGAGATTAAAACCCCTTGAACTAGTATCCACTGTACCACACCACATTGAGAATTTTCATTCCAACACCATTGGGAGATGAATTTGAGTGTGGTGCAGACCTCAACAATCCAGCAGCTTATGCTCCCTGCAGTCTCAGCAGCTTGACAATGATATTGAGTGAAGCTTGAACTAGAAAGCTTTGTGTAATGTGCTTTCCTAGCCACAACTTCATGAGGATTTGGCACTGCAGTCCCATTCTCCGCCCTCACAAAACTGCACCCAAGGATGCACTCTTGAAAGAACCAACACCACCTATACCAGCACCTACATGGTTCTACTGTACTGTTCCCATGTTCACATCTTCAACTTGGTTGTCTTTCAATGCTTCACCCTTCACTTGCTCTTCTAGTGCACTGGAGTGGCAATTACTACCACCTAGAGAGGCGTTTACTGCTAACAAAATCCACCAAAGTCCATAATTGGCACAACATTTACAGCACCGCTAAGCCCTTAGATGTGCAAGGAGACTTGTTGATGCTCCTTCTTTGTAGCTCCATAACACAGACCATTCCATATTTCAACCCATTTCAAGGCAAGATTACCAAGTTGTTACCTTCTGCTGTTTCCTGCTTAAGACCAGAAAAAAGCCACTAGCAGGTTCACCTTGAGCAGCCGTAAGGTTTGCTTCAGAGTCCTCTCTCAATTGACTCCAGATAACATAATTGGCAAGAAAACCAATACTCCTACACCCTTTCTAATAAGACAAATATGCTCTACTAAGAATTCCTTCAGAGTTCCTGCCACACCAGCACACGTGTTCCTGCCACACCAGCACACCAGACACGGAGAAAGAGAATTCATCTGCAGACCAAACCTCCCCTATACTTAGGTTCTCAAGAACATCCGAATCAGTATACTTCATTGATCCAACACCCCTGTCACCCTCTCTTGATAAAAGCAGTCCACCCCTCAACCTTTGCTGATAGCAGAGCACCCCTGTACTCATTCTTTGTACATACTACACCTTCCTTTGCTTCTATTAAGCCTTGCAACATCATAACGTCTCCCCCTACTGAAGCTTAATCCCAACTCAGAATTTGGTGCTCAGATTAAAGATTGAATGCAGTTGAGAGGATATAACACCCAATCAGAGAAAGAAAAATCAAAGCTTTTTATTTTTCTCCTCATCCAAGTCCATGCTTGAAGTTGTGCCAAACTAAAGATTTCCTCAGCATCCACCTTTCTTTCTTTAAAAACCACACCATTTCGATGATTCCAAATGCTCCATAAGACCGCAATCCACATCCCTTTCCAGACCCTATTCCTTTTCGCGTTGAACTGACACAAAGTAAAATGCAACAGGTGCTGCTTCAAGTCTTTATGGTATACTGTCTTCAGCCCTACCCAAGTAGAAATCATCGACCAAACCTTGAAGGCAATCATACATTCCCCAAAGAGATGAGTGACCGATTCCTCAGATTGGTTGCATAACGGGCATAAAAGGGAAGGTAAAATGATCCCTCTTCTATGGAGATTGACTCGTGTTGGCATTTTACCTTTCACTATCCTCCATGCCAACATTAAAGCATTGGGAGTAACCTTGATATCCCATAGTAACTCTGTTGCCTGACATCTTTCAGAGGGTGCTAAAGAAACCAAGGCACAGTACGCTGATTTAACAGAAAACACACCTCCTTCTTCACCATTCCAAACAACCCTATCTTGACCTCCTTGCTGCAAAACTCCTTCAGACAGGTCTGTTTCCAGCTGTAGAAGTTGATCTTTTTCCCATTCAAAAAAAACTCTCCTCCACCTTAAATTCCATTTCCATGTGGAATCTTCCTACAACCCTACCTGGTGGATTCTTTTCTCTTTATCTTCTGATATGAGGTGTAGCCTAGGATATTTCTGTTTCAGAGAAACTCCTCCTAACCAAGGATCATCCCAGAAACGAACATCTTTCCCATTCCCCACCTTCCAAGATACCTGTTTGTTGAACCAACTTCTGTTTGACCTTCTTCACATATAATACATAGATCACGCCACCACCATGATTGACACCTTCTCTGACCATACTCTATATATTTGGACACGACTACCTCTCTCCATTTACCTGCAGACTCCACTTTCCCTTTCCACATTCATTTCGCAATCAAGGCTTTGTTAAAGCTGCTAACATCCTTGATGCCCAAGCCTCCTTCCTTCTTCGATTTACAACAAGTTTCCCATTTTATCCAAGCAATTTTTCTTCCTTCACTCCCCCAACCCCAAAGAAACCTTCTTTGTAGACTAGTAATTTCTTTGCACACTGATACCGGGGCCCGAAAAATTGAGAAATAGTACAGGGGAATTGCAGTAAAAACTGCTTTAATCAAACAAACTCTTCCTGCTAAGGTAAGTTTTTTCCCTTTCCAAGTGGAAAGTTTCCTCTTAACTTTATCAATAACCTCCTTCCAAAACTCTACCTTCCTTAGATTTCCCCCAACTAGCACCCCTAGGTATTTGAATGGGATCGACATTTGAGCACAATTAAGCATCTTAGCATAAACCAGGATTTGCTGGGCTTGAACTCCAATTGCTCCTATCTTAGTCTTGTGGAAATTCACCCTTAATCCTGCTGCTAATTCAAAGCATCTGAGAATCGTCTTCACTGTGAACACATTTTGGATTGTGTCCTGACATACCACTAAGGTATCGTCTGCAAACTGTAGCAAAGAAACTTCTATCTGATTAACACCCACTGTTACTCCTTCCAACTTCTTTAGTCTCACAGCTTTTCTAACCAAACCTGCCAAACCCTCCACTACTACCAAGAAAAGAAAAGGGGCGATCGGATCCCCTTGTCTGAGTCCCCTAGATGGAGTAAATTCCCTAGATGGGCTACCATTGACCAAAAAAGACACCGAAGAAGATTCCAAGCACCCTTTAATCCAACTCACCCATTTCTCACCAAATCCAAGTCTGCTTAGCATATAGTACAGGAACTCCCAACGCACAGAATCGTAAGCCTTTTCATAGTCAACCTTTATAACAATTCCAGACTTCTTCCCCTTCCTAAGATCCTCCACCACTTCATTAGCTAGTACAATACTTTCTAACAAACCCCTATCCTTGAGAAAAGCAGATTGGGAGCTATCAATAATCCTATGAAGGACACTCTTCATTCTGTTAGCTAAAACTTTAGAGATAATCTTGTAAATTGCGCCAACAAGAGAGATAGGCCTGTATTCTTCCAAACTCATTGGGTCCTTAACCTTTGGCACTAGAATGATGAAAGAGCAATTACAACCCCTTGGGATATTCCCCGAATCCATAGATAACTCCTACTGCTCTTATAAATTCTTTTGACAGCAACATCCCGTTAGGATTTACAATGACAGTGCACCCACCTACTTCTCAGCACGATAGAAGTAAAGGGCTTACAAACCTTGCTTAATCCTCTTCCAGATAGTACAATGTTTCCCTTCACATACTCTCTTCCTCCCCTTCTATGCAGGTATCCAAACTTCTAAGCCTGTCGTACAGTTCTGCAGAATTGATAAGTTAGCATTTTATACATTGAATTGAACTGGGTTTAAGTGCCACTTCAGAGAGTAGTTAAAGGACCGGAGTCTATGTTTCATCCACAATCAAGTTTTGATTTGGGCCAAATGGAAGATTTCATCATCATCCACTACCACTGTTTGAAGATTATAAGATTCCTTTGCTCCCATATACACCTTACAACTGTCACGCACATACCTTTCCACACCATATCTTGTTTATGGTTGAAAAGGGAAGAGTAGAATTGCACTAAGTGACATTTCAATTCCCTATGGACAAAAAAACTATTCTGACCCATCTAAAACATCGATTCCATACACGACTATACATTCCAAAAATAGGTGTTGTGTTGTTTCATTCACACTGCCGCACAACGCACATGAAGGGTAATTAATCACCATCCCTTTTCTCATTAAGTTTTTTTTATTTAGTAGTCTATCTAGAAGGACCCTCCATTGTTATCAACACAATAGGGAAAGCTTTTACCTGCCAATGTTGCTTAAATACACTATTTGGAGAGCCTCTGGCATAGTTAGAAAGACACTCATACGCTGCTTTCACCGAAAACACACCAGACATATTCCCTTCCTAAATCTGAGTATCCTTGACATCCCTACTCAATTTGATCCTGGCTATCATTCTTAGCAGCTCATATATTAGTTCGGAGTCCCACTTGAACCTGGGCCTTCTCCATCCCAACATCCAAGTCCATCCAATATCCTCCCCAATGCCTACCTCGGCCACCTTTAAACCCTTGTTCAGTGATAACGAAAACAACCTAGGATAAATATCTCGTAGTGGACTACTACCAGCCCATGCATCCTCCCAAAATCTCACCTTATCCCCACTTCCCACCTTCCATCCGATTGCACTATGAAACTAACTTACTTCTTCTCCCTCACCACAACTCTTACATAGATCTCTCCACCACCAAGAGAGGACTTCTTCTCATTGCTTTGATTTTGGTATAAGTCCATACCATACTTAGATAACATAACATCTTTCCACAATCCCTTTTCTTCACTCAAAAGCCTTCACTTTCATTTCGCTAGAATAGCACAATTGAAGTTCCTGACATCTTTAATTCCCAACCCTCCCTCCTCTAAAGATATCGACTTGTTCTCCCTTCCCCAACCCCACAAAAATCTTCTTTGAATATTGATAATTCTATCGCATACCGTTTTAGGTGCCATAAAGAAAGAGAGATAATATAACGAAAGAGATGTGAATACCAATTTAACTAAGCATATTCTGCCGGCCATAGACAATAAACTCCCCTTTCAAGCATTAAGTTTTGCGTTCAGCTTCTCTATAATCGGTATCCAACACATTTTCTTCCTGGGATTTCCTCCTACTTCCAGTCCCAAGTATTTAAAAGGTACCCTCATTAATGTACAATGTTGGCTCTTTGCATAAACATCAAAGGCCTTTTTTCCGACATTGATTCCTGCAAGCTTTGACTTATGGAAATTGATCTTTATCCTGAAGCCAATTCATAACACCTGAGTATTGATTTTATAGTGAAGACATTAGAGTATTCCTATGTATCTCACTCTAATCTTATTCATCTTCACGCAGTTGACTAAAGTTAAGGGGACATATGGCCTACCACACTACTTTCCATCCATGGAAGAACAAGATGCTTGGTCTCGACAATGGGACCTTTCTATTTCTCTTGTGAAGATCTCCTCACTAAATATGCAAAGGACTACTACCATTTACTTGCCCTCCGATCCTCGACCCCTTTCTTTATCCTCCATACCTCCTTACTCTTATACTTGAATGATCATAACCTTGCTGTTTTTTTGCCTCTAACAACCTCCCTCGTGTTCGTACTCAAGTCTTCTATATCTTGAAATGTTAACGAAAAGTTTCATGTTGCCAATATAGATATGGTCCAACTCCTTATCCAATCTATTCACATTATCTACCTCAAAAAACTTCACAAATCCAAATCTTCTTCCCCACCTGTTGAGTTTACGCGAAATGAACACCTCTTTCACCCTTACCTACCACTAAAAGATCTTGATCATATCATTCCCCATAACTTGCTAGAAAGTTTGAATTTTTTTTTTATAAAATTGCATGAAAATTGTTGAGACTTACGTTCCTCGTTTCCTCGAGCGCTCTTCGAGGGCTCCTTCTTCATTCTTCATGAGTGGGGTTCCAACATCTTACATACATACATATATTTAAACAATAATTTTTTTTTATAAAAAGCTTTCATGTTATGCATAATAATTTTGTTTGTTTTAATATTGTATGTCTTTATCTTGTTATATCCACACTCTTTTATTTTTTTCTATCACATCCACCATCTTTTATTTTTTTTTCCATGCAGACCAATAAGCATTAGTCATACCCACTTCATAAAAATAATATTATTTTTACGTCGATCAAACCTTCATCATAATATTATGAATTTACATTAAAATATATTTTATATCATCTTTTACGTCCGTCAAACCTATGTTCAAATTACTTTTTTTTTCATCTTATAAATTTAGTATCACATTTCGTGTTATTTTAATTCTTATAAATAAATTATTAATACTTTCTTATTTTTTAAAATTATTGGCTTAAGCTTTTTCTTTGCTTGGGAGACGCTATATTTTTTATTTATCTTCTTATCCAGTTTGCGTAGACTTGCCCACAAAAATAATGTTCAAATTCATGACCCACAGATACTCACGAGCACTAACTTAATATTCTTGTAATGTTTATATAATACATATGTTTATTCATGATATGAAATTAATTTTGAAATAAAAATTATGTGAAAAAAAATCACGTGTAATGATAAAAGAGGTCATTGTATAAGTATAGCGATATGAAAAAAAATTAAAGGAAAAAGATTAAAAAAAGCTTAACAATCCATTAAATGTTTAAGTCTCAATTCCTCGTAGACCAAAAAATAAGTCGTACCACTTTTATTCTTAATTCGAAGCAAAAAAATAATTTGTATAAAACTAAGATTTTGTCCAATAATTTTAATATGTTTCATTAAAATAAAAATATTAGATCTTATATCCTAAATCTAGACTCAGGATAATTCTCAAACAAAATTAAAGGTCAAACATTCAGAAGTTCATTAAAACCTAAACTGAAGGGATAAAACAGATCAAAATCATTGTAAATTAAATTATTTAATTAATCTAGTTAATGTTTGGAAAATATATTTTTCCTTTTTCTCTAAATTTTATTATTTTTTCTTTAATTAAGTTAAAATACTATTTAATTATCGTGATTGTAATAGTTTACTTTTCTTTTCTCTTAATTCACCATTTATCATTTTTGTTTTAATAGTTTAAAATAGAAACGAGTACCACGAAAATGAGTATTGAACAAGGACAAACCAAATATGTACGTAGTCATCTTAATTCTCATATCTAATTTTAAAAATTTGCTATTATCCATAAAATACTCATACTCATCCAAATGTGACGAGTCTCCATCAAAATCGAGATAAATATTAACAATATTTGTGGGGTGAATTCATTTATTATCCCTTTCTATCACTATATATGCCTATGTTTGTGTCTTTTGTACAAGAAAAGTGAAAAAAGTAAAACTTGAATGTTCCATGTCTCGTACCATGAAGCAGTGTCTACACCTTGGAAATACCAATGTAATTCTCTTTAGATTTTCTTACTCATTACACATATTTTGACATGAATAACCATCAAATTGAGTTTTTGGGAAGCAATTATGCAGTTCCATTTGGATTTTGATAATTTTCATAGCAAGTTTTTGGTTAGTAAACTGCTGGTATATTTTTCAGACGTATTGTTCATGTAGATGCTTTATGAAGACAACAAAACATGTCTTTGGAAACTGCTTATTTTTTTCATATGGGTCTGAGGCTGATGAGTTTGGTGCTGTATGTGTAGGTACTTGGTGTGATCTCTTTAATTATAACATTGGGATCACTAAATGTGAAAGTAGCAGAATGTAGGGCCATTGGATTGGGCAACAGTGAATATTCTGCAATCAATTGTCGAAAGCACAGTGCAACTTTGACAGATTTTGGTGGAGTTGGTGATGGGAAAACATCCAACACAAAGATCTTTGCAACTGCCATAGCCAACCTCACCCAACATGCTTCTGATGGAGGTGCAACTCTTATTGTGCCATCTGGGAAATGGCTAACTGGACCCTTTAATCTCACCAGCCATTTCACTCTTTTTCTTCAAAAGGATGCTGTTATTCTTGCTTCCCAGGTATACCCTAGACCCACTATTTTTTCCCTTCTTTTAGAGTCTATAGAAAAATCCAATATAATCCTATATTATAACCACAATATACATATTAGTGTTCTTGACCTTCATCTTACCAGAAACAAAACAATTTATGATAGACATAATACTACTTTTCCATCCAGTTTTCGCCTTATACTGCACTACTTCATAGACTTAAATAGTCATTATATAAGTATGATTTTCCTCTATGTTATTTTTATTCTGAATATTGTTTCCTTTTATTTCTTTATTCTTAATTTCCTGTTATATCTACATTTTCTTATCTGTTGTTTATGATAAAGTATAATTAGCAAAAAAAATGGTGACTTACATTTATCACATTAACAGGATGAAAAAGAATGGCCTAGTGTTGCTCTACTACCTTCTTATGGAAAAGGAAGAGATGCTCCTGATGGAAGGTTTAGCAGTCTAATTTTTGGTTATAATCTCACTGATGTTGTAATTACTGGTAATTATTTAACACAAACAGTGTTCTATTATTAAAGATTGTTAAGTTATTTTGTTAGTGACTAAGCCATTTTGAATTGGATTTTCTTAAACTTGGTGATTAGGTCAAAATGGTACACTTGATGGACAAGGATCTTACTGGTGGGTCAAGTTCAAAAAGAAGGAATTTACTCTCACTAGGCCCTACATGATTGAGATCATGTTCTCAGATCAAATCCAAATATCAAATATCACTTTGATCAATTCCCCAAGTTGGTTTGTCCATCCAATTTACAGCAGGTTTGATAAGATTTTCTTTTTTCTCTAATCAAATTTCTTAAAACTGCATACTCTTTTATGTATAGTGTGCTTCATTATTCTGATCAACCTTTACATCTTCAGTAACATAATTGTAAGTGGCCTTACCATTCTTGCCCCAATAGACTCTCCTAATACAGATGGCGTAAACCCAGGTAAAAAATTGTTTGTTTTCTGTTATATACTTATTTTCACTTGGATTTTTGAAATTTATGCAGTAAAAAATAAGGGCATTCATATGAATAAGTTTTTATTACTTGAATTGGCTAGGTTAGGTAACAAGAACCATTGTCTAATTATTCCAAACTTTTGTCTTCTCCATAGATTCATGTACAAACACTAGGATTGAAGACTGCTACATTGTTTCTGGTGATGATTGCATTTCACCAAAAAGTGGTTGGGATAATTATGGAGTTAAATTTGGAAAGCCAACAAAAAACATAATCATTAGAAGGATCACTTGTATATCCCCAGACAGTGCCATGGTTGCATTAGGCAGTGAAATGTCTGGTGGAATTGAAGATATTAGGGTTGAAGATCTCACTGCCATTGACACTCAATCAGCTGTTAGAATCAAAACAGCAGTTGGTAGAGGTGCATATGTGAAGAACATATATGTTAGAAATTTGAATCTGAACACCATGAAATATGTGTTTTGGATGACTGGCTCTTATGGATCACACCCTGACCCTGAATTTGATCCCAAAGCACTTCCTGTTATTTCTGGAATAAATTATAAAGATATTGTTGCCAAGAACGTTACATATGCTGCAAGACTTGAAGGAATCCCTAATGACCCTTTCACTGGAATCTGCATTTCTAATGTCACAATGGAACTGAGTAAAGAACAACACAAGCTTCAATGGAATTGCACTGATATTTCTGGAGTTTCCAATAATGTCACTCCTACCCCTTGTGAAGAGCTGCAACAAAAAGGTAAATCTGATTGTGTTTTTCCAACTGACAAACTACCCATTGAAGATGTTCAATTGAAGTCATGTTCCTTGTAGAACAGTCTTCACAAGTGTATTTGAATGTTGGACTTACCTATAGTAGAAATAATAGAAAATAATGTGCTAGAAGGGAAAAGGTTTAGTTCATTAAAAGAAATATTAAGTAAAAATTATTTTTTAGACCAAAATAATTAATTACTAATTAACTAAATTAGAAATTATTTTATAAATTAAAATTATTATTGATATTTAAAGTAATTTTTATTATTAATAGAAATTTATAAAGTAATTTCTGAATTGGTATCTAACCATTATTGACCAAAATTCTAGTTACTAACTACTTTATATTCTAAACTAGTTTTTTAAAAGACTAATTTAGAATCTAAAATATTAGTAGTTAAAATCTTGGTAACCAATTTACATATCAATGTAGAAACTATTTTATAATTTTTTATTAATAATAAAAATCATTTTAAATATTAATAATTATTTAGTCTTTAAAATAATATCTAAGTGACTAATTATTTTTTGTCTTTAAATTTAATTGTTATTTAATATTTTTTTAAGTAGTTTTTATGAACTAAAGATCACTCTTTTTGTTTAAGGGACATTGTTCCTTTTTAATGTATATATTTAATACACATCCTTAATAAAAAGTTATTTAGTGGTGATATAGAGGAGAACAACATAACTCATATTTGTGAGTAAAAGTGGTTATAAATTAAAATACATAATTAAATTAAATGAATATATCCTTTTATTTAGTAAGACGAGATAGTGCATAATAAAATATATAAGTACTTGCATTTTGATCTTATTTAAATACTTAGTTATATATAAAATAAATCATTTTATTCTTTAAATATAAAATTATTTGTTTCAATATAAATATATATGTAACAATACTTTTAACATACATATGCTTTCAAATAATTATTTTCCTATTTTATTTTTTTCAAAAATTTTATATATTAGCAAATATATAATCATACTCACTTAATTGAAATCATACATAAGTAGTTACAAGAATTATTTATACTTATTCAACCCTAATACAATTTCTACCTTTTGGGTAATTTCAATTGTTAATATATGAAACATGAGAGTAATTTTAATTTTTAATCAACCTTGTGTTCAATTAAAAAGGGATTTAAATCGATCTCGAAGAAACATTAAAGTTGATGACGGAATTTTATGATGCAAAACAATCCTTTTAATTTGTGGTGAATTATGTGACAATTATAAAAAATACGTGATAGACATTCATTCAAACTACTTTTGTGATGTGTAATTTATAATCCGTAATAAAGAAGTAACATGCTTTTTATTGATAAATTTTGCAATGGAAATATTTTGTTGTTAATTGTACCGATTAATTACATATAGTGTTACAATTAATATGAAATATTTCGCGATGTATTTTTCTATGGATTTTATTTGGTCGCATAGATTCCATCAACAAATCTATTAGAAAAAAAAATATTTAAGTGATGTCTTTTCTGAAATTTTTATTTAATTTTATGACTATATATATATATATAAACATTTTATTATTATGTATAATATTATTTCTTTTATATTATGTTATTTATCTATCTATAATGAACACAAAACCTACATTCAAGGTAATTTCTTACACGTTAACACAACAATTTTTCATACAAAATAATTTAAAAACATTTTAATCAAAAGTAGAAAAAAAGGCAACGTGGCTCATCCTATGGTGGACACGTGGAACGTTTTATGGCGGACACGTGGTACGTTTTATTTCTCACACACTGAAGCACTTTTCATTTCTCTCACACGGTCACATACTTCTCTCTCACCCTCACTCTCTGTCTTTGTCTTTCGCTCTTTTCGAATTTTTCTCTCAAAGCCAGAAATCTTTTAGGTTTTATCTTATAATTTATGCTAATGTTTTTTCTACAAATGTTTTTAGGTTTTATCTTATAATTTATGTTAATGTTTTTTCTACAAATGTCTCCACGATATCTTCAACCACGTCAAGGAAAAATCTTGCTTTGGAAAAGTAACATTGCATCTTTTGAGGCGTCTTTTATAGAAAGTGTTATTATATAGTTTATAAGTTTTTCTTCATGATAAGATCTTTCCTTAATATTGTATAGAAATGTTTTAGTTAAATATGATGTTTTTAGGGTTTTTAACTTCTTTTTAATTCCATGAACTTTTATTTTTCTATTTGTTTTTGGGTCTTGACATGTTTTGTAATAACTTAATTTGCCTTTTAATCATACTTCGAAGTGATTAACTTCCTTTGTATGTTTTGTTGACATCAGATTTTGTATTAAGGTTTTTAACTCCATTTGTGTATGATCTAGGTTCAGGACATGGTTACAGGTTTTTAATATTCATATTTCTATTCCTAATTCCTACTACATACATTCTTAATTATTCTTAATTAGCCTTTTCGTATTAGGGTTTAGGATTTTATTAAAGCTTTTTTTTTCTAATTCTATATAGGTTATGGTTGTATTGGTGGATACTTTTTTAATTTGAATTTTGAAATACCAAAGATATATATTCACTACTTTTTTTAATACTTATTTTTCAGTATATATATAGTTACTTCTTTTGTTTTGTATTAAGTCATATCATTTTCCATTTTTGCATTTGATTTTATTTTCTAAAAATTGTAAGTGATAATGTGGTACTTGCACAAATATACTAATTCCATCAAGGAAGTGATGTCTTAAGATAGTGATTTGGTTTCAAGTTCAATGCCTCACTACACCCCAATATTTGTAGTGACTACAATAGGGTTTGAGACTGATTACGTAGTTGATAAGCACAATTATTATGCTTTAAGCCCAATATAATTGTATTTTTCGTGTGCTAAAGTCATCCATTTGCGTAGATGTTATTAGAGTTTTCACATGTGTGGGCACAAGAGAGCTTCATGAGCTAACTTACAAAACTCTCCTCTATTCTTATATATGAAATGCGTAGGCTCCAATATGAATAATCATTGGACTTTTGATGGTGTTTCTACTTTGTTGTGTAAATTTTCTATACTTTGTTGTTGGTCATGGTTCTTATCATTGACATACTTTATTGGGTCTAGTTGAGGAGTTAGGGTACATTTCTACCCGATTAGATTTTCAAACAGAGTAAGTTCATTTTACCTTAAAGATCTCTTATTCTCTGTTTTTCTCTATGATTTAGTCATCAAGACAGTTGAGAAAAGTGTTTCTCTTAACTTGTTTTATCATATACTAAAATTTGGTGATATTTGGATAACTTGCTCTAGGTTCCTAAATTTTTTGTGGTTCTCCTATTTGAGGTGGAATTTCCACAAGTGGAATTTCAGGTAAAGGAAACTAACTTTAACTTTTAATAGTATTGTAGGCTAGAAGATCGAATGTGGAAGGAACGTGGTTCCAAGTTTCAATTTCTCTTATAGGGATGTTAGTTGATAAAATTGTTTGGTTTTATGTTGTGTGAGTATAAATATTATATTTTGATAGTTTGAAAGTTAAATAATGTTTTTGATGTTGGAAAAGTTCTTGAATGGTATGACTTTTTAAATGTTATATGTGATTGAATGATATGTATTATATATGAATGATGAAAATTGTATGAAATTGATATCATACATTTGGGATAATGTATGAGTTGTTTGATGGCATTAAGTATGAAAAGTCTATGTTTAATAGAGATCATCTAGCTTCATTGATGATCTAAGTCATATAGACTAAGATTTCACATGCTGAGAAGTTGAGAGGGAGTTCATACACACCGGATCCCGCAGTATACACTCAGTATTGGATGTTTGAACTTACCATAATCCTTTCTCTTAGATTCGTTGGCAATCTTTGGATCAAGTGTTAGTCTCTGGTAGAAGCATACTTAGTGAGTCTTCTGAAAGACGAAGTGGGATTGAAATGAAATCCAATTATTGTGATTGAAAATAGATCCATATGTGGTCTATATGAATGACGAAATTAATATTCAAATTTTATATGACAACATTTAAAGAAATGTTTATAAATGATTAGTTTGATTGGTTCTTTTTGCAATGGATTAGATATGTTATGAAATTTCTCTTCATTAGCTTACCCTTACTTTTTTTTGTTGTGTTTGAATTGCAATGACCGTACTATGTACACGAGCATGATCATACAGATGTTGGAGGGTTTTAGGATGTAGTTTATAATACTTAGATGTACTACGTACACGAGCATGATCATACAGGTGTTGGAGGGTTTTAGGATGTAGTTTATAATACTTAAATGTATTTCAAGGTGTTACAATCAACACAAATTCTAAATTATTTTATATCCAACTTAAATAAAAATCTAAAATAAATAAAATTTTAAATGTTTTCAAAATCCTAAGTTATTTAAAATCTTTCTTAAATAAAAATATGAAATATACAAAATTCTTAAATTATTCAACATCTAAAATAAATACAAATCCTAAATTACTTAATATCTTAAATAAAATTTCTAAATTATTCAAACTTCTAAATAAATACAAAATCCTATATTATTTAATCTTCTACTTAAATAAAAATCTGAAATAAAAAAAAAATTATTCAAAATTTTAAATAAACAAAGTTCTTAAATGATTCAAAATCTTAAATAAATACAAATCTTAAATTATTTAATCTCCTACTTAAATAAAAATATAAAATAAATAAAATTTCTAAATTATTCAAAATTTTAAATAAATACAAAAATTAATTTATTTAATTTCATATTAAATAAAAATTTGAAATAAATAAAATTTCTAAATTATTAAAAAAATCGTAAATAAATACAATTAATGACTATTTGATCCCAATTTTTTTTTTAAAAATGTATTTTCTCTGTTTTTAAAAATTCAATTTGGTCAGAATTACTTCAATATATAATGACAACAAAAGTTGAGGTGAATTTATTATAATGATGATGACAATCTAACAAGAGGAAAATTGCACTCAATTTTTAAGAAACTTTGAGATCATACCGAATTTTTTTAAAAAGTAAGGAAGAAATTGCTTTCTTTTAATTATTGAAATCAAAATGGTCATGAATCCTAAATACACATCATAAATTTAATGTACTATTTCAATAAAAATATGAATTAAATAAAATTCCAAATTATTCAAAAATCCAAAAATATATATAAGGTTTAGTGACTATTTTGATCCCAAAATGTTTTGAGAAAGTGTAATTTCATCTCACTTTTTTAAAAAATTCAATTTCATCTCAAATTATTTTAACATATTCAATTTGATGACAAAACATTATTCTTCAATATGCATTTACAAGAAACTCTCAGGTAAATCTATTATAATAACAACAATCTAACAAAAGTGAACTTGTACTTAAACTTTTTTTAAAAAAATAGGATGAAATTACATTTTTCTAAAACATGGTGAGATCAAAATGATCATTAAAACTAAATATAAATCCTAAATTATTTAATGTACTCTTTAAATAAAAATTCATTTCATCTTATTCAATGCAAATAATTCTGGTCAAAGAAAAAAGCCATGCCATCTAGCTAAACAAATGGCACAATATGCTAAATGAAATTATTTTCCCCAGTCTGTCAGAAATTGTTCTACTAAGCATGATCCCAAAACCAATACTCTCAGAATGAATAAAAAAATCTTAGATTATTTGCCTCTAATTTTTTTTTTTCTATACACTGAATGATGACAATGTAATCTCTAAAACCTACCCTTCTTATATTTACATTCCAAGCCACAAACTTAGATTATTTGGCTCCAATTATTTTTTCTATACAGTGAATGACAGTATAATCTCTTAAACCTACCCTCCTTTCATACTTACACATTCCAAGCCACAAAGTCTATTTTGTTGATGAGATGAGTGATGAGAAAACACATCAGAATGAATTTTGTCTCCCAAATTTTTTTCTGGGTTTGCGCATCACCTCAACTGGAATGATGGTCTCCATCAGCTACATCAAATCAAATTCAAGGGATACACATTAGATCTGCAAAACATCACATCAAAAACTAACAATCTATCGGAGGTTTCACACCATCATTTATCACTTATCACTTTTTGAAGTCATTCTGCTACAGAAATTGTAATTCTTAAGGAGAAGTAAATAAAAAAGTAACAATCTATCTGAGGTTTCACACTGGTTACATCATTTATCACCTATTACTTTTTGGGGTCATTCTGCTACATAAATTGCAATTCTTGAGAGAAGTAAATAAGTTCAATTTACTGCAAAAAGAGAGTACAGACTCTTGTTAACACAATTTTTATAAAAAGTTTTGATTTAGGTATACTGACACCTCAACTAACAACAATCATCTGTCTTTACATAAAAAAGTATTATTAAAAAAATAAAAAAAATACAAAAATATGGAAGATTAGACCAAAACTCATATGTTAACAAAAACGATACATAAGTAGACTATACATATTCATAAAAAAATTATAAGAATAGACTAGATGGAAGTCTATTGTACTCAAGGTTATCAAACTCTAGGGTTAACTCGTAAACCCTTAAGAGTTTAAGAGTTAGGTGAAGGTTTGCAAGTCAACTCGGGAGTAAACTCGTTTTTTATTAAACCCGAAGTTGACTCGGTCAAACTCGGTTAAACTCGGTCAAACTCGCGAGTTTAAGTCCGAGTCACCAAGTTACGTAAAATGGACCCAAAATGGTACGTTTCCTTGTGATTAGGTCATCGCGGCAGCATCTCGTCGAGCCGCTCGTCACACCGCACCGCACCGCGCCGCTTGTCGCACCACGCCGCTCGTCGCATCGTATCGTTGGTCGTCGCATCTCGTCTCGCTGCGATCCTTGTCGCACTGCACCGTTCGCGACTGCTGCTGCAGTGAGAACAGATTGGGTTAGGGTGGTGACGACAGGTTGGGACATATTAGGTTAGGGTTTTTAAAATTAGGTTTGAGCTTTTAAAAATGGATTGAGGCTTTTTTGTTCATTGGGTTTGGGATAGATTTTTGGGCATCCTGTAGTTTTTTTACTTTTTTTACTGCTTTGGACAAATTGGATTTTTGTTTAGGGTAGATTGACTAATTGAATTTTTTTTAATTTTTGGGATATAATAAGAAGTCTGGAACTAGTTTAAATTTAACATTTTCACTGCCACTTACAAGTAAGAATGCCATCTAGAAGTTATTTTATTGGTGTATGAACTTATTTATTTTAATATTATGCAATTGGTATCATGAATTTATTTTATTTTATTTTTAAATTATGTGAAGTAGACTCTTACAAGTCTACGAGTCGGATTTACGAGTCGAGTTTACTGGACTTCCACGAGTCATCGTAAACTCTTGAGTATGATAACCTTAATTGTATTAATGAAATGATTATCTACTAACACAACTTACTAACATTTTTATAGATGAATCCACACTTATCAAAAGAAAAAATGTAAATAGAATTTGGGTTCTTCAATAAACACATGTCATCACAAGACAGTATAGCAGCTAAAATACACAAGAACATGCAAATGAAGACAAGAACATGCAAATGAAGATGTAGAAAGGAGAGCAGATATATTACAGACCTGCTTTCTCCTCTGCCTTCTATTCTCAGCCTGCATTCGAAACCCAAGAAGATTTAATAGAACAAGTCAGTAGATTCACAACAAAAGATGAGACTCAAATTCACAGAGGGAAGTTTTTAAAGAATGCTAAATCATGCAATGCATTCAAACAATACTCATTTAATAGAATATCCATCAAAACCACAAACCAATTATTTGGTTTTAACTTGAAAATTGGTAACAGTTAGGAACCTCACCTCTTCATTGACTAAGTGGGTATTCTCTTGCTCCAGCTGTTGAACCTTATACTCCAGCTCCATTGTGTAAGCCTGTGCAGCAAAGGAACAAAACCACAAAAACAAAAATCCTAAATTAATCAAACGTAAGGTTATAGGGTTCCCACAAGTACCAGGTTCAATAATCCCAACACTGATACACAACATTAGCCATTTTTTCACATCAAACAAAGTCAGAGTAAATACGTACCTGCTTGCGTTCCCGCGACCTAGCTGCAGACTCACGATTCTTGATCATCCTCCTCTGCTTCTGAATCGTGGCCTTATCCATGGGTTCCTCCACCACCCTTCTCCTACCTCTGTGAACCAAATTGGAGGACGCAGTGCCCATTCCAAAGGGTTCTACGGAGGAAGGGCCTTGGGCGTGGAAAGGGAGAGGAAGAGAGAAAGAAACAGGGAGAGACGAAGAAGAAGATAAATTCTCCATGGAGCTGCCCTCGTAGAACTCCAGGGCGCTAGCGCCACGGTAGTCTCCGGCACCGCCACTGTAGTCTCCGGCACCGCCATTGTAGTCTCCGGCAGCGGCGGGGTGGTGTGGATGAGCACCGGCGACGATCTTATTCCAGATGTTATCGACGGTTGTGGCGGCGGTGGCGGCGGCGGTGGGCATGGAAATGATGGACTTGAAATCATCCATGGAGGAACTTACATATATTTAAGCCATAAAAAATCATATTTATGAAACAAGAAATGCGAAAATTGAAAGTTTAATTACTTTTTTTTAAAATAAATGCGATTTTATCTCTTGAATTTTTTTACACTCAGTCTAAAATTGATTGTTAGTTTTGATTAGTAACAATATCACTAAAAACACTCTTATTTGTGTATTACCGTTTTAAATAGAAATTGGTTATTAATATCTCAAGGATATTGAACAAATAAATAGTAACACTAAAATGTAATTAAGCCAATTGAAAATTGTACTTTAATCTAATCTTCTATTATTAATATAACTCATCTAAAGTCATTATTAACTTCTTAATATCATTATTTGTTATTAATACTTTTATTATTATTATTTATTATTATTATTATTATAATAACTTATCTAAATAAGTTATAGAATTTATGATTTTTAATAAAAAGATAGAATAAAACTACCTAAAATTTTAGTAAAAAGTAAAGGATTATTTGTAATACTCGAAAAAAAAATTAGAGAATAACATATAACTCACTAAAACTTATTAAATATATTTCTTACCAGGAACAAAGAGCTCAACTTAAATGTTCTGATTTAAAATGATTTAAACTATCATACTTAACTTTTGTTGCAATTGGTGCACTACATTGGTTTACTTGTGGGGATAGGGAGGAATGAAAGTGGTTGATTCCTTGGAAAGGACCATGTTTATCTTTGCAAGAATAATTGTTAGATCAATTCAATTTGCAAAATAATCATACATTTTCTGTCCAGAATAGGAGTGATATGCATTTAAGGATGCATATGTGCTGCTGCTAAATTGAAGTTCAAATTTACTGTCAAACTGTCCTCTGCTTTGGTGGTTTTGTTATCTGTAATCTAAACTTTGTTGCTGAACAGGAATGAATTTGTTTTCAGGAATAGTTAGCCTTGAAATTTTGATTTGAAACAAAAGATTATGAAACTTGGATTCTGGAAATCGACAAAGACCTTTCCAAATAAGCAATCCATAAGCATTTGTGTGTATTTTGTTTCCCAGAAATGGAAATCCATAAGTGATTTTGAAATAGAAAACAAATTCTAGAAAGCAAAATCCAGAATGTTAGTTATGAACTGAGGAATACGAATTTTAAAAGAGAAAATTTGGTTTACTGATTTGGATTTCCAGAAGACCTTTTAAAAAACTTATGAGTATTTCTGTCATTTTAGTTGGGAAATAGTGTAAGTTGCAAAATGAAATGATTCAGTGCAGGAAACAAAAACATAAATATAAATGTTGCATCCTCAAATTGCAGACAGAATGAAGTGCTTAGTGGCCATAAACTTGGCTTTTACCAGCTATATTATATTTTCTCTTTCTGATGTGACACTGTATATTCTGAAGCTTATGTAAAGGGTAACAATGAAATGAAGAAATATTGAGGAAAAAATATAAGGAAATTTAAGAAGAAAAATCATGAACTCAGTGATTGATAACCTAATGGTCCTTGCTGGTCATCCTGTCTCCTTTCATTTTTTCCCATCAATGATGGCATCCATGGGAATAGCTTGGTAAGCTCCTTGCTTAGTTTACTAGACCTCAATTGTTTATCATTGATTCCAAATTTTGCTCTTTCTATTGCTTCCATTATATCTTCCCTTGCCACAGTTTCACTACCTGCAAAATCCAAGTACATGGTCACTCCTAAACTCTTCATCACACTTCAAACTCTACACACATAATTTTTTTGCAAAAACAAGAAAGAAGGCAAAGTGAAGTAGAAGGAATTGTAGTGGGAAGAAAATAGGTGGCAAAACAAATCAGGTCAGCTGGACTAGGCCAAACCTACCCAATGAAATATAACACTTGAGCTTTAAATTTGAGCTCAAATTAGGCTCTTTCTTCCCGCACCTCCATATATTCTTCTCTCACCTCTATAAATTTTCATATTTCCAAAAATGTCCCTATGTAATATTACAGATTACGTACTCTGGAAGTCTATTTTCAAATTTGTAATTAGCTTCCGGATTACATCATCTGTAAGTCTTTTCAGATGCATGATTAGTTTCCAAATTACATAATTTGGAAGTCTTTTTTAGCTTCCGGATTATATAATCCGGAAGTCTTTTTTCAAATGCATGTCTGAATTACATAATCCGGAAGCTACTCTATGGGGTGACACAAAAATGATAAAAAGATATTTTCATGTTTTGTATGGGGGTGGCAGAAGAACATGGAGGTGCAGGAAGAAACAGTCCTCAAATTAAACACAAACCTTTTACTCCAACCTCATCTAAGCCTGATCCAAGCTTAGCCCACAAAACCCGTCAAAAGCCCAGAAAAAGCTTTAACCAAGGGCCATTTCTTCCTGCACCCCTCTGATTTCAACCTCCAACCCCATAAATTTGAATATTCTAACCCTAAACCCTAAACTGTGCAATTCAGAAACCTTCACAATATTTAAATATTTTTTTAAGGTCTAGAACATACAATCCAGAATACAATTTATTTTAGAATGTAAAATTCAAAATACAAATTTGTATTCTAGAATGTATAATCGGAAGACAAATCCTAAACATATTCATCTCAAAATATTTTTAGTTGACACAATGTACTCTTTCCAAAACCTTCACATGCACATACCGGAATAAACATACCCCATGGGCAAACATGCACATGCACAACAACAACAATAACTAAGGGCAACTTGGTTATTTCACCACCCCATGGGGTGTGCAAGAAGAAAAGGCCTTTACCAAGCTCGGGTTTTGTTTTACCGGCCCAAATTGAATCTATACTTTTTGGCCTGGCTTGTTATAGTCCACAACCTACATTTGGACCAGGCAACTCATTTTGCCATATCTTTTTAAGGCAACTAAAACTAATATATCTAGGACTAAGTTTCACAATGCTTCATCTATGATCAAATAGGTAAACATTAGTTGAGAAACAATCTACTGAGAAATGCTAATTTGTGAATGCAACAGCTCAGTGACCAGTGAGCTAGTGCATGTTTGGTTAGAATTAATGTTTAGGAAATAATTGCTTTTTTTAAGTTCTCTAAGAAAACTAACAATAATAAGTAATTATTTCTCTAAAATATGTTGAACCAATCACACATTAAATATAAAAATGTAAGCTGGTTTTACCTCTACGAGCAGCAAGCAAAGCGGATTCATTGACAATATTTGCCAAATCAGCACCTACAAAACCAGTAGTAAGAGAAGCAATTAAATGGCAAATGATGTTAGTGTCCTCCTCCAAAGGAACTCCTCTCAGATGCACAGCCAATATTTTTCTCCTTCCTTCTTCATCAGGTTCGCCTACATATACTTTTCTTGAGAAACGACCAGGGCGACATAGAGCCGGATCCAAGGCTTCTGGCCGGTTAGTTGCTGCAATGACTACCACTCTCATCTCTGATTCAAATCCATCCATTTCTGTCAGCAACTACATACACACAGCATACTTTGAAATTCAGCTTAGAGCATATAACTATTAAAAGAATATGATTTGTTTCTCACTTTCATACTTAATTCCAATTTAACATATGAAGTGTTTATCTTTCACCTAGAAAGCATCTACTAATACTGTGAAATAACTGAAGAAACTGGACTGTTGCACATTATTTTCCCACCACACTTTACTCTATAGTCAGCACTGACTAGTGAGCCATAAACATAACCAATTGTTGATAATTTGTATCTGATAAAGAAATACAGCATATTATGTAAAAACTTGCCTGGTTTAATGTCTGGTCACGCTCGTCGTTGAAACTTCTTCCACGCTTGCCTCCTACTGCATCAAGTTCATCAATGAATATGATTGATGGTGCAAATTTTCTTGCCGAGTTGAAAAGGTCTCTGATTCTAGCCGCCCCTCTTCCAACAAACAACTCCACAAACTCACTTGCAGATACAGTGAAAAAGGGTACACCTGCTTCCCCTGCCACTGCCCGTGCAAGTAGTGTCTTCCCAGTTCCAGGAGGACCCACCAGCAGCACGCCTCTAGGTAGCTTTGCCCCTAGCTTGCGGTAATTTATATCCCCTTGAAGACATGAAACTATCTACAAAAAGAGAATGTTTATCAATAACAATAACACAAAGAAGTTGTTTGCTTAACCATTGACACTGCTAAAATTATAAATCACCAATATATCAAGGCATTTGGTTAAATCCACAATAGCATAATTAGAAATTCATTTTCCAGTTGTTACAATTTAGTTCTTCATATTAAATTATTAGATGGGGCCAATTAATTAACAGAATATCATGTAATATTTTTCCATGCTTCATCTTAAACTTTTCATGTGTGAAATTTTCCTATCTCTGAGTAATCTTTTTAGCAAAATGGTTACATATCTCAAATTGGATATTAATAATTGAAGATGTTATTTATGAACCAAGAGAGAAGAAAAGGAAAATAGATAGAAACAAATTAAAAAATGAACAGTTTTATTAAATTTTTGAGACTAAGAGGGGTCTCTTATCCAACGATTCCTTTTGCCGTTTACTAAGGATTCTCCTTTCACAGAACAAATCCCTCTAATCCAATTTCCCCCTTTTATCTAATCAACCCTTTTAAATGAACTAACCAAAAGGACAACTGTCTAATATCTTTCCTTATTCAGCTCATAGTTCATAAAAATGTTAGTTTTCAATCTACAATATTTTGATGCATTCGTGACTACTTTCAAGATAATGCACCCAATTGCCACAGGCTATACTTATAAGAGGCATAACTTTAAATGACTACCTTTAAGTTAAGCATATCTAATTGGCAGGGAAACCTTGTTTCAATGTCTTAATTGTCCAACCCTGCATCAGTATGCTCATACAGCAGCAGCGAGGAGTATGAGCCATTCCAAAAATATTTAAATAGTGAAGCCGAGAATAATAATGAACAGAACTACATGCTATTTATGATTGAGGAGATCTAAAATAAGAGCATAACAGAACCTTAGGAATAAATGAATTTGCTTTTGACACAAAACAATTGCCTGACCAAAGTATTCTTTATCTTAAAACAGTCAAATGGATTTGAACATAATGATTCTGAGATAATAAATTCAGAATTTATTTAAACGAAAGCCAGAATGTTATCTATGAAATACTGTCACGTCACGTCTCACAAATTACAAGTCATGAAGTTAATTAGTTGCACTTTCTTAGCTCATTATACTAAAGCTTTTATGCCCCTTCTCATGTAATAAGCTAAATATTGTACCATTGATCACTAATTCCAACTTCAAAGTGATAAATAAGTAGAAATCCAAAAAGTAATAAAAGAAACAAAAGATGTCAAACTACTACAAACTACGTACCAACATTTTTATTTAGTTTTATAATACGACCATACCAGTTAGCCTTACTGATCTTCTCCAACAAAATGTTCCCGTATTTCTTCTTGCTATTTTATTACATAATTATTTATAAGCATTCTAGCATGAGATAATTACCTCCATGAGCTCTACTTTTGCAGAATCAACACCTTCCACATCATCAAATCCAACTGTCTGACTATTAGGCCTCTGTTTCCTTGCAGGACTATTAGCAGTAGAAAGTTGACGATATAGAATCCACATCAATGGAATTAAAGGTATCCACAGTGTTATCACAGTGATCAAAGTACTCCTCATTGACATCAACGCAGATTGAGGGGCAGAGCTATATGTAACCCCATTTTCTCTCATCAAACTAACAAGGAATTTTCCATCATGATCTATTTTTCTTGTGGAATACTGCCATTCAGGAGTTGAAGCTCGGGTCTTAGAGAATTTCTTTAGTACATTCACCACTGGTGTTTGGCCAGCCCTAGAAGCACTCTCACTCCCCATCTTATCAACATCCGCATCAATGGAAACATCTACAACTTGAGATTCTTCACCAGAAACATGATCATTTTCAACAATTTGGGACTTCATGTTGTAATATATACGCCGGGACCCCTCTTCAACTAAAACTTTTTCAACATATCCATTCTGAAGGCTGGTAATCAAGTCAGAATATGGAACAGATTTCGGAGGGGGGAGTGCTGTCAGTTTTAGAAACATGAAACAAAGGCTGAACACAACAGAAACTGAGGCAGAAAACGCCACTGCTCTAATGTTCTTACGAATAAGTACCTCCAACTCATTCAAAATGGACTTAATGGAAGCCCTTTTCATTCTCATAGCCAATAACCGTAACCTTGGCCGCAATCTCAATGAAAACCTCTTCTTCAACCTATTACCTTCACCCTTACCATAGTGAGTCTTCCTCTCACCCTTGCTTCTACTCGCAAATGGCTCAATTTTGTTGTTACTTGAAACACCAAGCGGGGTCTTGCAACAATAAGGAACCCTCAATGAGGGAACTCTACTTCTACCACCACAATACCCTACCTTCTTGTCCCAAACAAACCCATGTGGAAACTTGTAGCATTGGTTAAACCCTAGAGAAGTAAAAACAAATGACCTAGTGCCCAAACCTCCACACACCCCAAAATATGTTCTTTGGGCCATGGAAGGGGTAACAACAACAAATGACCCAGTATTACAAGGTAAAGAAAAACAAGCCATACCTCTTCCACAATCAAACTACACACCCATAGTACCTGCAAGTGCCACATAAACAGCATTATCCCCACAAAAAAAGGGTGAAGCTTGAAAACATAAAAGGATGGGGAGATACATCATTGCACAGAAACATCTATAGAGTAACACAAACATGAAAAAGAACGTTAACAAGAAGACATTTGTTACCTGATCTCATATTATTATGTCATGCAACACGAACACAGGAATTGTGCATAGAGTGGAAGCCTAAGCTGAAGAGATTGCTTCTTCAATGTTGATATGTCTCTTTTAAAGATTATTTATTTTGGGTATATCTAGTGTCAGCGTTTACATATTTTTTTTCTACATAATATCAATTTTAACCTACAACCTATCATCTTTTAAATTTTCTAAAATTATCTTTTATCCTGAATTTAAAAATCTAAAATTCAGAAAATATAATTTAAAAATCAAATTTCCATTCTAAAAACAAAATTCTAAATAAATAAAAACATTCTAGAAAAGAAAATTCGGAACACTAGATCTGAAAATGCCTTCTAAAAAAGAATTTTTAGAATTCAAAAATATATTTCAAACATCCAAATCCAACTGAAAAAGAAGATTTGGAACACAAAATCTGAAAATACAGAAAAAAAAAAATCGAAATTTAAAAATATATTATGAAAATCCAAATCCAAAAATGCTT
The DNA here is from genome assembly GCF_051622355.1 of Phaseolus vulgaris. Lineage (NCBI taxonomy): Eukaryota > Viridiplantae > Streptophyta > Magnoliopsida > Fabales > Fabaceae > Phaseolus > Phaseolus vulgaris. Next base: position 7,344,095 of record NC_143501.1, on the reverse strand, counting down.
TCTAGAAAAAAAGTTTTAAAAGTATTTATTTATCCACACTCTTCTTTCATTCAAGGTCTTTCGCATAAACATTTTAATAATTTTTAATGACAAATTGGATGTAAGTTGAAATTGATATAGTGCAAGGAGAATTTGCCTACATATTCAAACCATAACATACATATGGAACTAACAAGATTGACATTTAAAAGATCGTCCATATAATATTTTTCTTCCACTGTCTTAGGAGATTATTCATCACTCAACTTATAGTAGGAAACAAGAGGTGTGGAAACAAGTTTTAAGTTTGTCATACCAAACTTATCAAGGATATTTTTGAGATAGGTGATGCAATCCAAGCTTGTGGTTGATGGAATGAATGTTGTGGCAACGAATTTAGAGTGAAATAGGTGCACCAAAATAGATAGAAGGTGCAAGGATTCGATGAAGTTGAAGGTGCAATGAAGGGAAAGAGGTTTGGCCAACTTTCATTAGGTTCACCAGGTCATTTAGGCTCACTAGCAAGAGAGATTTGGGAGAGAATAAGGTTTCAAGTTCTGAACTCTTCATTCAATATTTGCAAATCAGAATACATGAGTGAGATTTAGGGTATTTATAGATGAAGGTAGTTTGCTCCTTAAGCTACTATAACCCTAGTTAAGTGAACTTAACTAAGGTGAGGTGTGGTGGCTTAAGGAGGCCAGGTATGCTCCTTTGAGATGCTCTAGGAACCCTTACTTGTGCGACAAGTTAGGATTTCTAGAGTGTCTTTGTTTCATCTATAAAGTACTCTTAAAAAGAAACCAAAATGGAGTTCTTATACATGTTTATTTTAGTATTTATACAAACAGTTCGTCTATCTTTTATTCTTGTGTATGGTGGGTTTGATGGTCCTCAGTCAATAGGTCTGAAACAAGTACAAACACTCCAAGTCACATTGTCTGGTGATCTTAATCTCTAATATTTTCCTAACAACTCCCCAATTCTTCATTTCAAACTCGTTGTTCAGCTTATTTTAACCTTTTTTTACCTCATATTTACTATTTCTTACTATCATAATATAGTCTACATACAACAATAATACAATAAACAAATTGTCTCCTATAGACTTAAAGTAGACATAAGTATCATGCTTATTACATTCAAAACCAATTCTAGCACTGAATTCATCAAATCGTTTATTTTATTCCCTTGGGGATGGTTTCAAACCATATAAGGATTTGTTTAACTTACAAACATAATCCTGCTTACCTCCTTGATGACTTTTCTACGGCAAGTGCACTGTGTTTTCATAAGTAATAATTTGTCCCGAAGGACAAATATCGAACCCACAAGGAATAGTTGAATAATCAAGTAAAAGACTCACTAAATAGAAAACAGAATAATAAAGTTTGTTGGAATTTGTTATGATTGCAATGATTAAAAAGAAAAAAGTCAAAGAGTTTGTTGCTTCAATTGGGAAAATAGGGATTGGGGTTCATCTTTCTCATTCTTTTGTATTTTGATTAGCATGACAATATTGTATCTTTTGATTGATATTGATGCATGTATACATTTATATCGATTCCACGCATATAAAATTATTAAGATGCCTCCTAAATATTGATTTCTCGCATATTTATAAAAAATTCTTATCAGTAAGATCAAACGTTGATAATAATTAACATTTCAAATTTATTCCTCGCATTAAAATATGTTAAGCATTATCATTTGGGTCAGAAACTTAGGAGTACTTTCCAGTCAAATCTAAATTTCAAAATCATGGCGAACAAGCATTACTAACAAAATGATAATACCAATCATCAATCAAGAACATAATATTATGTTTAGATACCACCTCAATACATAAGAGTTTGAACAAATTACTCTCAATCCCAAAGGGTAGAATTAGTCACACATGTTGGTTGTTACAAACAGGGAGAGCAAGAAAAGAAGATTTCATATGTTTCTCCTTGACAGTTGCCTCCTCTAGGGTTTTAACACCTCATATTCTTCCAACTGGATTACAATTCACTCAATGGCATTTCCTTTCAATCATGTGTGTCTATGGTTGTGCCTCATGCCTCCTATTTAACCTAATTGGCTTAGGTTAAGTGACTTATTACTTGGGCCTTATTGGACTCCCTTGGGCGAGTTGCTCAAAAAAAGATTCAACGTCACTAAAGTAATCTCGCCTGGGCGAGATTGTTTTCGCTTGGGCGAGATCCTCTGGGGTGTCTGACTTAGGCGAGTTTGGGCGAGCTTTGATGAGTGTTGGTGCATTATACCTTTCCCTTTTTAGCTTTGTGTATTCTTCTTTTGTCCAATCATCTCCCTTCTTCCCTATAATCCTAAAATTAACACAAATTTGGGAATAAATTGTTCTTATTCAAATTAAAATCACAAAATATATAAAAAAATGTATAAATTCATAAATTCAAGGTTATCTTATGTTTATTTTATCAATTAATATCCATAAGTGCATGTATTTTAATATGAAATATTACTGAAATCTAACATGTATCACTCCTTCCTTAAATCCTTTTTGATTCATGTATATGTTTTCATATAAGTCTCCATATAAAGAAGTAGTCTTAACATTCATTTGTTCCAACTTAGGTTAAGTTCAACAACTATGGCTAACAACATCCATATGGATATGTGTTTCACTACAGAAGAAAACATCATTGTAATCAATTTCTCCCCTTTATGAAAAACCTCTAGCAACGAGTCTCGCCGTGAATATTTATTGATTAGTTCCTGGAGCGTTATCTTTTTTTTAAAAACCATTTGCAAGTAATCAACATAGAACCCTCAGGTCTACGAACTAGAGTCCAAGTATTTTTTCAGACGAAGCAACTTTATCTCTTCATTCATGGCTTCTATTCATTGAGTACTCTTCTTACTTATTAAGGCAAAAGATACACTAGAATGTTCATCTTCTAATGCCCAACAATCATTAAGGAGAATGGAATTAGCTCTCCATAACCATTCCTTTCCAAAGTTCTCCTTATTCTATCTTTGGGAAGTTTGTAATCATCTACATGTTGGTCTTCATCAAATGTAACAGGATATCTATCATCTTCAAACGACCAAACCTTTTATCTTCTTTAGACGTATCAATCAATCTAATGACTTCAAACTCGTCTTGTATACTAGATTTCACCTCAACGTCAGTCTTTTCAACATCACTACTACTTCCAACCTTACATTAAAAAACTTTTAGCTTGTAAGCCATTTTAGTTTTATTAAAGACAATGTCTATGCTAATGATACACTTCTTGAATTCTAACTAAAGACACCACATAAAATATCCCTTCACACTTTTTGAATACCTAAAAAACATGCTTTTAACATCCAATTTACCCTGCCTAATGTGAGCATAAGCAATATAACCAAAGATTCTTAGATGATCAAATTTGGGAGAGTATCTTGACCAGATTTCTTCAAAAGTCTTCATATCCAATGCATTTGAAGGACATTTGTTGATCAAATAGGCAACATTAGGAATAAATTTAGCCCAAAAACTCTTTGGAACTCAAACTCCTTCCACAATGCTCTTATTGAACCTTTCTGCTAGACCATTTTGTTGAGGAGTGCATGCAATTGTCTAGTGCTTACCTATGCCATGCTCTCTACATAATGGGTTAAGTAGTTTCGAACAAAACTCAAAACCATTATAATTTTTGAACCTTTACACCGTCTTTCTGGTTTGGTTCTCCACTAGACGCTTCCAACTTCTGAAGTTCTCAAATGCTTCATCTTTGGTCTTTTAAGGGTAGACATATAACTTCTTTGAATAATCATCAAAAATCAAAATGAAGTATCTAACTACGAAGTGAGATGGAGACCATATATCAACATGAATGTAATCAAGGGTCCCCTTCATCCTCTATTGACTCTTGTTAAAACAAAATTTACAGGTTTTTCCTTGGACAATGTTCACAAAATGTTAGATGATCGGTTATGTCACTTCCAAACAAGCCTTGGTTGTCCAAATCCATTAAACTTTCTCGCTTATGTGACTTAACCTTTTATGTCATAACTTTATCTTGGAGTAGACGATTTTCTCAGCAGTAGATGTTGACCTAGTGTCTACAACACTTTTCAAGGCATACATGTCATTCTTCCTTACACCCTTCATAACTACCATGGAGCCCTTCAACACTCTCCTTTTACCTTTGAATACATATCCATTCTTTTAAAGTTCACCAAGGGATATATGATCCCATTTCAAGTTAGGTACATACCTAACTTCTTCAAGAAGCCTCTTAGTTCCATCATGCAAATGAAACTTAACTGTTGCAATACCAATTATCTTATAAGACTTGTTATCATTAAGAAAACACAAACCCTCCTTTAAGTTATGTAAATTGTTGGAACCACATACAATTAGGTGTAATGTGAAACGAACATCCAGAGTCTTAAATCCATTCGCAATCATCGACATATGATGTGACTTGATTTTAAGATTTCACATTTTATGGGTTACTCTTTTGTTTAGGATTTTTTTGAATTAGCAATTAAGGTGAGAACCCAAAGAAGATCCCCACTAGACACGAACTTAACCAAGTGATTAAATAAGTGTGAAGATTCACTTCTAGAGGGTAAATAGTAAAACACAAATATATGGTGTGGTGATGCAATAGTGCGAAAATAAAGAACAAATGAAGCAAGGAATGAATGAAGATGACCGAAAGTAAAGGAGGAATTAAAGAACATGAAGAAAAGGAAGGAACAAATGCATGTAAAGAAAAGAGAAAGAGTGAAGGAAGCTTATGGAATGAAAGGGATGATTTCCGCCACTTGGGGGGTGGGAGACTCTAAGATAAGTGGTGCAGAGCCGCCACTTGAAGTGCACTTCACTCAAGATAAGACCTAGATAAATTGATTACTCAGACTCACAAAACACTCACACATAGTTTCTTTACTTAATTCAATTTCAATGTCCCCATACATGGAGGGAGATATCCTTTATATAGGAAGGAGTGACTTGGAGGAAAAAATGAGTGAAGGGTAGAAAAGGAAGGGGAGAGGGGCAACTTAGGGTGTTGAAACTGCCCGTTAGGCATAACTTCTAGAAGTTAGGTTAAAAACCCTAATTCTAGGTGCATGTGTCATGAAAAATGGGCTTGGCGCAAGCACAATTTGCTAAATACACTCTTATTTATGCTATGTTAACCTACTCGAGCTTATTTTTCTATTTGGACCCCCAAATTGGGTCCAATTTATTTACATAACTTCTCTTGTGGAAAGACAAGAAGGAACAACTTATGATATTCTGGTTTATATCTGGTTCTTCTTTTGTTGATGCTCTCTCAAGGTTTGGTGGGGCTTGACTTTGTATACTGAGATGACTGACCTATTTGTGAAGTGCTTGTTGTGTCCTTAGTCATCTGCTGGTTGATGTGGTTTGTATCACACCATGAGGACCTCTGCTGATTCATAAATGTCTCCCACTATATTTACTTCGCCAGATGTAGGCAGTTCATTAGACCGTTTACAAAACCCAAACAGTCTATCAGGATTGCTAGCCTTCTTCTACCTCTAAGGACGATACTTCCTTGTGTGACCTTCCTTATTGCATAATAACAAGTGAGAACACTTGTAGACGTTTACTATTTTTCCATCACGAGTCTTCGACTTCGACCTCCATCTAAATCCTCCCTCGTTATATCTAGTAGACAATTTCACCTTACTATAAGGCCTTCCCCAATATTAAATGCCTTAAAGTTAAACTTCTTGTTCAACTCTTTTAAGTTCAGAGCATCTTGAACCTCCCCATAAGAGAAAGTATTTCTTCCATACAACAAGATCTCCTTGAAATGATCACGTGTCTAGGGAAATGACAAAAAAAATCATGCTTGATCTTCATCATCAATCTAAACATCAAAATTTTCAAGATCAAGAATCAATTTATTAAATTCGTCCAAGTGTTCACTGACTGCCTTTTCACTACTCATTTTGTACGAGTATAATGCTTACTTCAGGTACAACTAGGAACTTAGTCATATACAAGTATTCAAGCTTCATCCATAACTTTATTGCAATATTCTTTTTCCTCACTTACCTTAACACCTTGTCCTTAAGACTCATAACAATTGTGCTATGAGCGCCTTCTCCAACAACACAGTCATGTCCTTCTCAACCATGGTTCTATCAAGCTTGGATTCACTTTCCAAAAATCTCAAAGAGGTGATGTTGAACCAGAAGAATGCACATCTTAAACCGTTATAACCCAAGATCATTTTGGCCAGTAAATCAACCTCATACTTTGTGGAAGTTATGATAATTCAGTTTCCTTTACTCCACACTCACCATATTAGTTTGTAAGGAAATAACTCACAATTCACTAGATTGTTTACCACACAAACACACTAGGCGATAACAAAAGAACAAATAAAAGGTAAGCAAAAAGAATAAACGAAGAATCACATAGAGAATTAACGTGGCTCTATTAAAGTGTTAACTAATTCCAACCTACATACACAGTCAAAAATTCATTAAGTAGAAAATCGAGATTACAACATAAAGTTTATCTCATAGTGAACTCTCAACTCATAGTTTTTTTCAAATGTTCATTACAAGGTCATATTTATACAATTAAAATTGTATGACAAACTTCCATAAGACGCACCAAAACAGTTGTTGAAGTCACGTGCATATTGCTTCACATGTGAGCTCAAAATGTTAACCAATGTTGGGAAGTTATAATTGTTGCAACAGACAGTCTGATTCCTTCTGGTACTTTGAAAAAAGATGCCCTAAGAAGATGATAGAAGCTTTGATCAAGATAGACGATCTTATGCCACCAAATACTTTAAAACTAACAAATAATCTACTGCACCATATGGTTTAGGAACCTTTGAACACGACCTTGTAATAAACCAATTCTTCACAATACTTGATGATCCTGCCGGTTGACCTGAGTGCAAGAGCCTTGCCACGTCAAAGGTTTCTCCTTCTGGATCAGCTTCGCACCACGTTAGCTTCTGTCCTTCACGCCTCAATTCCTCGCAAAAACCTGAAGAAAACAGAGTGGCGTCGCTGCGGCCGATCGCGCTCCGACGCTCAAGTTAGTGACGGAATCACCAAATACTAAGAGAGAAAATCTAAACTCAAGGAACCGTGCGCAGTGAATCTCTGTGTACTCGAAAGTATTCTCAAAGCGTACTCAAGTGTTCTGAAAAGCGTACCTCAAAGTCTGTTAAGAGTTTCTTATATACCTGAGCACTTAAAGACGGTTATACCTCTGGACACGTGGCTCGCATCCAGCTGTACATGTGTCGCCATCTGGAGCCCCCTTCTACTTGAGCGTCACCTCTACTCTTCAAGCTATTCGACTAAGTTAGGAGTAACTTGGTGCACAGCTTCCTTTGGAGCGCGATCCTTTAAGTGGCGAGTATGGGGTGTCTCCATGCACACCTTCTCTGTGTTCTCGCCTGCCGCTATCACGATCTGCTTCACTTGCACATCGTGCATGTTCTGGGAAACTGTTCCCTTGCCTCGACCTCTGGCTAGGGAATGATCATCTGATAACCTCGTCCTTCGTACTTGTACCCCTTGAAAGCCTTAAGCAAGCCTTCCTGATCTTTCGGCGATGTGTCCCTTTAGGCGGTCTCTAACCACTTGATCGCCTAAAACTCACATACGGCGACTATGACGCAAGCCTGGTGACCGCCGGTTATACATACTAGAGATCGGAGAACGCCAAGCCAACAATTGGCGACTACACAGACTTTCCGATGTACTTCCCTTCTGTCAGCCAGGTGTCCCGTTCAACACGCCTATATTATCGCTGCTTGCTGCCACGTCCACTTCCGATTACCTGATCGGTACACTTGTGATTATATTTTGTAGTATTAATAACAAAACTCCTTGCGAAAATGAGATATCTTAACTTCATACATAATTTAATCACACGGATAAGATATTAGGTGGTGAAAAATTATAAAAAAATTAATGCTTATTATAACATATGCAATTATTTATCTTAAGATAAGATTCTAAGGTTGATTTTTATATCAATGATGACTTTAATGAGTAAGTGTTAATTTCTTGAAATACATGATTAATATGGATTTTTATGAAATATGTTAAGTGTAAAAAATTACTTTTAAATCATTGAGATGCAATTTAAGTTTCTTATATCTTGAATATAAATGATTCAATAATAATTTAAGGTGTTTGTTTTCTAGTGTGATACTCCAGTATGAGATATGAATGATATTGATGTAACAATTAGATTTTTATTTAATACAAAAATTAAATTGCTTCGAGATTATAATATTTAAATTAGTTTAGCGTATGTGTAATGTAAATTAGTATAATCATACTTGATAATATGTAACAGACAAACAAGTTAAACAAAATTAGAAAAGTTATTAATTATAAGAATAATATTTAAATTATATATATATATATATATTTTTTTTTTCTTTCACCAGTTTAATTAGTTGGTTAGAAGTTTTTAGAACTTTAAAATTTCATGTTTTAAAATTTATTTAAATTGAATTTTAATTATAGATGTGTTTGAGATCCCACATTGACTAGAGATTAGAGCTTTTCATTGTATATAAGTGGGTGCAAACCTCAACCCTATGGAATTGAATTAGGCTTAAAGTCCATTTCGTAATAAGATGTAACCTAATTTTTATATAAAAAGCAATTATACTCAATTGATAAACCTTTGCGGAATCTCTTTGTATAATTGCATTTTTCTTATCTATGAAATTTTGTTTAAACACCTAATTAATATTATAATTTAATAATATAGTTAAATAATAAAAATTATTTAAAGATATGAAAAATGAGACCTTAAATAATTGAGTGTCCTAAACCTAATGTTTGAGTGACCTAATGGTCTTCATGGCCTACATTTGCCATCTATGATTACTATGTGTATATGAATCTCATCCACTTATTTTTTTTTTGTTTTTTTTCTTATGACTTTACTTATTATAAACTTCTTTCTTCACTCCAATTATTCCATAATTACTATAGTTTTAGTTGTATAAACTTTTGAAATTGATTAATATTTTTACATTTCAGTGAAGTATTATTTTTTTCTAAGTTGTCCTCAAATCAATGTTTTTTTCTTTCTAAATTGTCCTCATATTAATTGATGAACACCACATAATGGATTGATTTATATCTTGAATTTTGAAACACACCAAGAAATATTGTCTCATTCTATCTATGTTCTTGCTTTTGTATAAATTTTACTTTTGTCATCTTTTTTTTTTGTATTCTTTTTAATTTACTCATATGAGACAAAATAACACAACATTCTCTTTTAATTAATATGATGCATATTAATCTTTATTATAATTTGATAAATATTTTTTATGATAGTGTAATTGGTTATAAACAATGTCATATTTTTTTTTTCATTAATTAATGTCATGATTTTTTTCTATCCTTATCCTTAGACAGTAGTTCACTTGAGATAGGTGTTTGTTTTCTCTTTCAGCTTCTTTTGACACTTTTATTATAATAATAATAAAAAAAAATTGTTGAAAACTGAAAAAAAGAAAATATCAAAATAATAATTACTCCTTGCCTTCTTTTTCTTCTTCTTGTTAAAAACGCCAATTTTTCTATCATTTCCCACTTCCGAGGTTGTTGCCGGCCACCCCAATTCCTCTTTCTTGTTTCTCTGTTCCTTCAAAATTCCACAATTCCCAATTTTCACCAATTCAACCTTTGATCTTTGATCTCTTCACCCACTTTCTTCTTTGTTTGGGCGATTCTCAATTTGGGTGCCCCTGCTGTTTCTTGTCTAACCATTGGGTCCAATAATTTGTGGTTTCTTCAAATTGAAAGCAATGGGCATAGGGTTCGACCGGAGTGATGGTACGGATGATGAAAAATGAAAATTTATGCTTTTTGGTTGTGTTGTGTGTGTTGGGCATAGTAATGCTGTTTAAATTCTTAAATTACATCATCATTTCTAGCTACTTCTCCACTGTATAAGTTAAATTTCCACATTTGGCACAGTAACTGTTCTCTTGCTACTGAGTTTTGTGATTAATGTTGAATGAAAAATATAATGAAATTTACAGATAATATGCCTTTGGGTGCACATCGTTTACATATTCTTTTGTGTAGAACAGGTATTCACTTATATGTAACTGAATGAAGAATAAATAAGTGCGTTTTGCATTTATTATCTTAATGAATTTGCAATATCCTCTTGCTCCTCCTGAGTTTTTTTTTGGTTTGTGTGCACGTGAGTTGGGGTATTTACTTTATTGTATTCAGTAGTTAATTTATGAGTTTAGTAGACATACATTGTCATTGTAAAAGATTTTTTACTTTTGACCCATTAGAAATCATTATTTGTATGTCCTGGAAGATAGTTGTTATAAAAGTCATCAAATTTACATGCATGTCAGCTTGTGATTGTCACTTTGATTGGACGACAGTGTGAAACTTCTTTACATTGTTAGTGTATAGACTGTTTACTCAATCTGTTTGACACCTTAATTAATGATTCTGTTGGTAATTAGGATTAGGATATAAAGATATTTGATTAGGTTCTCGGTTGCTTTGTTTTCTATATGCTTATGTTGTGGGTTATGGTACAGCTTACTGAATATTCTAGTTATTATATACTTGCAGTGTATGCTTTAAAATTAAATGAGCAAATACTGCAACTATGTGTATGAGAAACTTATTTATTTATTTTCCAATAAAAGTTGTAAATTGATAGTGACACATCAATATTTGTATGCGTCTATTTTTCAGGTTTTCCTCATTGTGGTGTTTAGGGAAGCCATTTGTCTTTTGGTTTGAGAGAGCTTTCTGAGTTTTGAATGGAAAAGAAAAGATTAGATGACTATGAACCAGGTCCAGTTCCATCACCAAGAGCATTAGATAGATTTGGATTTGTAAAACAGGATGTTAGTACTTCTGATGGCTTAGGCAGAAGTAGATCAGCCTACGAGTATGCAAGGTATTTTGTTTTTCTCCTATTGATTTGTGTTTCTACTGTGTTATGATCATAAAATAAATTGCCAGTGATTTTTACCTATATTACCTTTATCTTTCATCAGATATAGGGAGGAGAGAAGGGTTAGAAAATGGAGGAAGATGATTGGGGTTGGTGGCAGTGATTGGAAGCATTATCTAAGGAGAAAACCTCATGTTGTTAAAAGGCGTATAAGGAAAGGAATTCCGGATTGTTTAAGGGGCCTTGTTTGGCAGTTGATTTCTGGAAGTCGAGATCTATTGCTGATGAACCCTGGAGTTTATGAGGTAATCAAGTTAAATTATACTGATGAAAATTGATGATATATTTTGTAGAATATTGTGTAACCTGTGATCAGTGGTTGTTTCACTTTTGCTTGTTATAGTTCTCCAATAAATATGAACTAAAGAATATTCTCCATTTTTATTTGCACATCTTTTTGTTATGACTTTGTATATTTGGGCTTGTTGTCTGGTAGATATATTTGAGTTGAACAATATTTTTCTTGGTAATATAGATTACAAACTATTTTGAATATGGATTTGTAGATATTTGAAGTTGTTGGAGATTCTACATCAACTAGATATATAACCAAATTATTGTATATAAGTGAGTGCAAACCTCACTTTATAAGTCAGTTTTACGAGATTAAGTTAGACTTAAAGCTTACTTTTTAATATGGTTTTAGAGTCTATCTTAGCAAAATTTGTTGGACCTATTATGCATCATGCTATCGGACCACCTCAAAATATCTAGTCCTATGCTCGAAATGTTCAGTCCTTGACGTGAGGCGGTGTATTGGAGATCTCACATCGACTATAAATATGATCAAATTATATTATAGAAATGGGTGCAAATCTCATCTTACAAGTTAGTTTTATGAGGTTGCATTAGATTTAAAGTCCACTTTCTAAGAGAAGTTATTTGATTAATTTTTATTTGACTGCCACAAGGGAATCCTACTTTGGAGTTGTCTTCCCAAACGAATCATTTTTATTATTATTGGAGTACTATTTTAAATATGGATGTGTAGATATATTTTAAATATGGATGTGTAGATATTTGAAGTTATTTGATCAATTTTTATTTGACTGCTACAATGGAAATCCTACTTTGGAGTTGTCTTCCTAAAGAATCATTTTTTATTATTATTAGAGTAGTATTTTACTATGAAAATGGTTAGTATTATATGTTCTGTAATAATTGAACTGTTGTATATTTAGTTAAAGTCTGTTACAATCTGTTATGTTTTTCGTTCTTAGTTAGTTATTGGTTACCCTCTGTTAAATGTTACACAGCTATATATATTGCTGATCCCTTATCTTTTGTATTTTGTCGAGTGCAATTTTACTCAAATTCAAATATTCTTCTTTCTTTTCTCTAATCTTTAACAATTTTGTATGAAATTGAAGAGATAGTTTGAATTGTGTGGTTTTTTATACTGAGGTTTCCTCCTTTTTTTATGAAATTATCTTGAATTTTATTACACAACCGTTCCATTTTTTGGAGTTTGCATTGACAAGACATTGCATCTATTGCAGCAACTTGTCATATATGAGACATCAGCCTCTGAACTGGATATAATTCGAGACATTTCTCGCACCTTTCCTTCACATGTATTCTTCCAACAGAGACATGGACCTGGGCAGCGGTCTCTCTACAATGTTCTAAAAGCTTACTCTGTCTTTGACAGAGATGTTGGATATGTTCAGGTTTTACTCAGGAATTCATCACCTTTTTATGCTTGTTGTGAAGTAATTCATAATATTGATCATTTTAAAACTCCAGGGAATGGGGTTTTTAGCAGGGCTTTTGCTTCTTTATATGAGTGAGGAGGATGCATTTTGGTTGTTGGTGGCATTGTTGAAAGGAGCTGTTCATGCCCCAATGGAAGGCTTGTATCTGGTAACTGCTTTCCTTGAATTTATTTGTTTGGATTATTGATGGTGTCAGTGTATTATCCCTGTCTTATATAAGATACATGATATTCTATGAGGAGAGGACAGGATATCTAGAAAACTGCATGTTTATTTTTTAAATTTTATTTTGATGATAATAATTCTTTTCTAAGCAAAACTGATGTTATATTGATTGCAGGCAGGATTGCCTCTGGTACAACAATACCTCTCTCAATTTGAATGCTTGGTGAGGGAGCTTCTACCGAAGTTGGGTGAACATTTTTCCAACGAAATGATAAATCCTAGCATGTATGCTAGCCAGTGGTTCATAACTGTATTTTCATATTCCTTTCCATTTCATTTGGCTCTTCGAATTTGGGATGTCTTTCTCTATGAGGTTAGCAGTGCTTTCCATCTGAAGAACCATATGTGGGTTAGAAATATGAGCCTATAATGATAACTTTCTTCTCCTTCAGGGTGTTAAAATTGTCTTTAAAGTTGGCTTGGCCCTATTAAAGTACTGCCATGATGACTTGGTTAGTATCATGTGACCTGTGTCTGTTATAAATCAAAGCAAATTTCTACTCACTGTTTGTGTTTGTTTATCAGGTTAAACTACCTTTTGAAAAACTCATACATGCTTTGAAAAACTTCCCTGAGGATGCAATGAATCCAGACACGTTGTTACCACTTGCTTATTCCATCAAGGTTCTCTCCTTTCTGTGCTTTTTTATTTTCTTTAAGTTCTACTGACCCAAAAACACATGTTCTCCTCTTTGTCATAGACTATGAATGATATGCCTCCTTGTTATGTTTCCTTCACTTCATTACTTTAACATGCATTTTATTTAAATGTTCTAATGTCTGTTACTCTTAGATCTCTGATTTCTTGATTTGGTTGATAAAGTGATGATAATCTTAGTATTGATACAATCTCTGAAGTTGGTCTTGTCTTGTTCCAAAATATCAAATTACATCAAATCAGGGTGTAGAAAAAATCTGTCTACATATGGTTTTCAGCAATGTCTGAAGAAAAAAGGTTTTACTAGATCAAATTTCTTGACCAGTGTCTCTACCCTTTTATCTTTGCCAAATAGTTGTGGAACTTGGGATTGGCATTTATTATTTTGCACATAAAGCTCAATTGCAGAGCATGGTCTAAATACCTTTTTAAATTGGCAGTTTCCATGTCATCATATCATAATTGTTAATTGATAAATTTATGGTTCTCGACTGACACCATAATGCATATTATTCAGGTTTCTAGCATTTTTCATAAATTGACTATCAAATAAAATTGATATTAGCCTTTCTGATGACAGAAACACCAGTGAGGAATAGAGACAAAAGGTTTGAGGACTGTAAAGTCATGACTCATACCAAAGAGAGATCCTAAGTAACTGGCATGGGGTTCTGGGCCATGAGTAGGAAAGGAGAAATGAAACTAACTTCAAAATCTAGGATGAAATGAAGGATAGTGATTGTTATTTCAGACAAAAATACTAGAAAGGATTCTGGCAACACCAGAGATTGAAAGTCTAGTGTATGAAGTGGTGTTATTGATATGTATAACGGAAAATATTGTGAATTCCAAAAATCCTTTATAAAAATATATTGAGAGTAGTGTTATTGAAAAGTGGCCATGGCGGATTTCGGTGGTGGATCCGGCAGCCACAACATGATGGTGGCGAATCGGGTTTCGTATGGAGGCTCATGGCGGTTGCATTGGGTCATGGAGTGGTGGCTTGGATGCTCTGTGCTACTTTGCAAAATGAAGGAGAAGCCTTTATATTCTCTCCTTTCTTTTTCCTTGGCGGACTACAATACAAGTCAGACCAAGTGTTTTTTTTTTCTTAAAAAAAGGAGTTCGGGCATACAACACGGCCCCAAACCAAACATTTAGAACAGAATTTTAACCTAGGAACCCTACCCAACTTGAAGGTATCCCACCCAGCAGCCAACTTAATTTTTTGTGAAGTGTTCCGCGGCTGCGGCTATCAAATGCAGGTCCTCTTTTTTTTTTTTTCTTTCAATTTCCTTTTTATTCAACACCACTCTACTCACCCTCCCTAATTATTTTTGTCTTTTTCACTTATTAGTTATTTTCTAAAAAAAATTATCCCCTATTTCCCCACAACTACTATAGTTACTAAATAGGGCAACCCTAAACCATAAACCCTAAACCCTAACCCTAGGCACGAGTTCAGGACGAAAGTTACTTCCTTTTAATTTGTTTATCTGCTGTTCAAACCTTATACTCTGCCAATATAGGCAAATTTATGTTAAATTAGGCATCGATGGTAAATCATTGTAATAAAACTTGTCAGAATTCCTATAAAAAAATCGGCTGTATGGTAGCTTTTTGGGATGTAAAAGGAAAATAGAAGATTTAGATAGAGTGAAAATGCATTGAGAACCCTAAACCTTAGGTGATTCTGATTCATAAGATTTGCTTAACTCTAGGACTTGGATAGTATACTTGGGTTGTTGGATTAGCCTTATATTAACTTATTTGTTGGCCCATATGCTCTCTCTTTCTGGATCACCGTGGGAATGGCCTGGAGGATGGAGAGGATGCAAGGGACTTTCTTTGATCGGTTATAGGTGACTAAAACAAAATCTACATTGTCTTTGTCACTTGGGGATTTTTCGTAGGCTTCTTGAAAATTTGGTGTCTGAAAACAATGCTTTAGTGACTAAAGGATTATTACATTTTCTTTTAAAACCAAAATCATTGTGTCACCTAATAATTTAGAGCAGTCATAGCTATAAACCAGAATGAATGGATGACAATATGATTCGTGCTGTTTAACAATGTTAAATTTTTTACTCTGTTCTTCAATCATATGATGATGCATAATTGAATGAGGCATGACACATAGTTTACTCCCCTAAGAGCAAGTCTTTTGTTTGGTCAAAGCCATATAACTCTGTTTCCACACCCGTTTATAATTCTGGTTCTCAAATACCAGTAAAAAGTAACTAATTATTGCACACTAAATAATGGCCATTACAATATTACATGGCTGTGATGCTATTAGACTGTATAGTTTTTGTGTATAAAAATCTGCATTATGGTTCTCATGATCAGATATCAAAGCGTTTGAAGGAATTGAAACAAGAGTATGAGAAGAAGAATGGAAAGATTAGACGATCTGGAGAGCTTTCTGAAAATCCAACACTTCCTAGTGAGAGCAACTGAAGTGAGAGGATATGCAGACAACATTTGTTAGACATGTAGAACTATTGGTAAACCTGAGAGCAGGACCTCCTAGTAAAGGTCTCTCACTCTGCCCTCAAATTCTATGCTGTGATTTGTGACCATATATGTTGCATAATATGTACAGTTGTATTAGTTGCTTTCAGTGTTAAAAGAGGTTTCAATGATGATGAAAATCTATTGCATATGTAAGACATTGTGTCTGTTTGAGTGAAACTGAGAAAGGAGTCAGTTTTCAAGTGTCTGTGTAGAGGAGTATTTGCTCACCAAAAAAGCCACGAATAGAGATAATGGGGAATTACTATTTGTTATTGAGTAAATTATGTTGTAAAATTGGAGGTGTGTTAAAGAACTGTCAAATTCCAAATCTTTTAATAAATTAATTATCAATGAAATCCACTGTTAATAATTGAACTATTGTTGTTCTGTCATAACTTTTAATGTTGTTTTGAAAAACTTCATGTTTTGCTTGTTGAATCAAAATTGTGAGGAATTTAATTTGTCTTTTTTGTTCTAACAATAGTGGTAGTAATTAGTTTATTTAATATTAACTAACACAAAATGTATTAGTAAACTTTTTAAAAGTAATTTATGTTGTAAGTCATAGACAACTCCAATTACCTTTTTTTTATAAAAGCTTTCATGGTATCACTATTCAACTTCACATTTCAGTTAGGTGTCAATTCTTTTTTATAAAAACTTTCATGTTAGATATTATTGTGCAATTTGATATCTCAGCTAGACTGACACTTCAAATAACAATTCCAATTAGTTTATAACTTAAGTTATTTAATTTTCTTTTATTATTATTTTATATTTTAATGTATTTTTTTATCTTTTTATTTATTTGACCTATTATTTTTTTTTATCATTAATGCTTCATTACAAGGTGTCATGTGAAAATTATAAATAATAAAATAATTAAAAATTCAATTTAAGTTAGTTTAACTTAAAAATAATTTTTTAATTTTTTAAAAATAAATAAAAATCAAATTTAGTTATATTTAATTGATCAATTACTTTAAATAAAATACTTGTTCAAGTGAAAAGATATACAACTTATAAAAATATAGAAATAGAGTTTGGAACATATAAGAGTTTATGTGTAAGTGACTAGCTTAATAAACATAAACTAATTTATTAATTATTAGTTAGTTTATAACTTAGTTTTAACAACTACATCCTTATTATTCAAAATCATGGCTAAATAATAAAGTAGAAAATGCAACACGACGAGGAATGTAAGAGATAATTTATTTTTTCCAAAATTTAAAAAGTTTTACTATGAATATATGTCTTGCTAAAGGATTTAAGAAGAATTTGACATTTATTAGAATCTATGAGATTCAGACACGCCTCTTAAATGGTGTGTCCTATATTGCACATAGACACTTAAAGGATATTCGTAGGACACGTTTTGGTGAAGTGTTCAATACAAAAAATATTTATTGAATTTCTGGGAATTCTAGCACGGTTCTACACACAATTTTAAAAAGAAGAAATACATTAATTTTTTTAAAATCTAACTTATTGTATAAATTTTTATTATGATTATAAAAATAAAGAACAAATCTTTTTGAACCAACCACGAGAAACATCTTTTTGCTACAAAAGAAAATTAAAACACATAAATCTTTATTGTCAATTTATATAATTCATAATTATATAGTATAAAGATCCGTGTTCTCGTGTCCTATATTTTAGAGATGATACGTATCTCTGTATCCATGTCAGTGTCTATGCTACATAGATTAGAACACATTAAAGTTTGATTATTTTTTAAACCCTGAATATGAAATAAATTAAATTTTAGTTCTCTCAAATTAAAAAAATATTTTTATTTATCAATTTTTGTAAATATATTGTTCATGTCTCTAAAAATAAATTTGAGAAATTAAAAAGTTAAAAAAATAATTAATTTAGTCTCTCAAATTTAGTGTTAAGGGATTAAAATTAATTTTTTTAACTTTGAAAGACATTTTTTTAAAATATTAGTAAGTAAAATCAGAATTATTCTAAATATAAGCACTAAAGATATAATTAAATCAAAATTTAGTTACTTAAAATTGAAAAAAAATTCAAATTACATAAACAAATAAAAATTTACTTTTCTGGTATCCTCTATTTTTTTTTTCTGAATTTTCATTCTCTTTCTTCTTTCTTTTCTCGTCTTTCTATTTTTTTTTTCTTTCTCTCTTTTCTTTCTCCCCATTCCTTTAATCTCTTCTTTCTCCTTTCTCTTCTCTATTCACATATTATTTCTCTCTTATTTAGTAATATTAATATAAAAATATCAATATTTGTATTTTTGAATATTGAATATTATCTAATAAATTTTTAATTATCAAATATTGGAAAATTGATTCATTTTTATTTTCATAAAATTTAATATTGACTTTTTTTCAGTTTTTAAATATACATTTAAAAAATATATTTTGCACATTAAATAAATTCAATTGTCGCATCAAAACTAAGAATATGAAATTTTAAAAAAAAAATTGCATTCATTTATTGAAATAAAATATTTGATTTTTTTAAAGCAATTAAAAGTTTTTGGTATTTTAAAATTCCTTTCCAAACTTAACATAGAATATTACTCAATATCTATTTAAATTTTTTCTTCCTATTTTTTTTTCTCGAGTTACCAAAACAAACACACTGTTAATAAAGTAATATAAATGTTATAAATTTTCTGACATGCTTAAAAGGAAAAAAAGAGAGTTTAAGGAATTGAGATAGTAACTTGTGTGAAAGATTATGGACATAATATGGTTGATAAAATACATCTCTAAGTCACATTACACTTTATATTTTATTTTTTTATTTGATATATATATATATATATATATATATATATATATCCCATCAATTATTAAATTTGATACCAAACTCAACATTGAAATTTATTAAGAAAATGCTTTTAAAAAGGTCTAGAACATACATGTCCACTCATATTTGTGGCTCATATTAGACACAAAATAGATACACTAAAATTTAAAATTAGGTTTAAACTTAATGAGACACATGTATTGAGTGGCTTGATCTTTGTTCCACCATTAACAAAGTTTGTATTGTTCTGGTTATAGTAGCTGTTATTGATTGATATTTTAACTTTTTAATGAAATTTTATTTTTTTATTCTGAATTTTCTTTCAAATAAATATTTCAAAGTCATTAACATATAAAAATGATTTGATCTTTATTGAAAAAACTACTTTAAGCATGGAGAGAAGATTACAACCATAGAAATGTGAAACATCACTAATATTTGATATAGCTGAACTTACAAAATAGAAAATAAAAAAAATAATTACATTTGAAAAAGAATGAAACAATGTTCCTGCATAATACATGAATCAGCAGAGCAGGGTTTATTGGAAGGGAAACCAAGTCCAGCATAGTTAAAGATCCATTCATCTTCATTTGTTGCTGTTGCTGTTGTTCATCCCTGTTGCATTCTTCACAGCCTCAGAAGCTTCTTGTGCTTTAGCCTGCATTTGGTTTCCAACCTATGCATAACAAATACACTTTCTTTTAGGGTTTCCAATTTAACAATTGCATGTAAATTATTATAAATTTATTTGATTAGGATAAATGCTGGAAAATAGAGACCTCTTGCAAGGATTCTTGAGCAGAATGAGCAGCATTGGTAGCCTTCTCCATTATGGTGTTGGCCTTTTCCTGCAATGCCACCAAAAACCTTGTGTCAGTGTAAGAAAATCAAAGCTAAAACAACTATTTAAAAATGAGCAAGAAAACATGAACATGTCTCAAACCAAACCATGTAGTAATGATGTTTCATATGTTAAAGAAAGTTCTAGATGATTTTGAAATGAAAAGAAAGTTAAAGAGAGACCTCAGTTTGGCCCTTGGCTTGTCCAGCTTGGTAGTTGAGGTTCTGGGAGTCCATCTTGATTCTTGAAACTAAACTGTTTGTTTGTGAAAATGAAGTGTTGTTTTAGGGTTTGATCAAATGCTGATATATTTTTTTTCCATTCTCTGTTGTAACTTATATAGTTTCTGAATCCACTGCATAATTTGTTATCATGTTTTGTTGCAGAAATTGAGATTCACATTTTCTTCCTTCAAATGCGTTTTCAAGGGCACATGTCATCCAATTCTTGTTGATAAACATGTATGTGGATGAAGTTCATTCGTTATTTTAATCTCCTACATTAGCTTGGACTAGTTCTTATCTTATTTACTAATATTAGTGAAATTTAGTTCTATCTTATGGCTAAAATATTGGAGTAGAAAAGTATATATATATATATATATATATATATATATATAATAAAAAATGAATAAGTGATAGTATTTAAAGGATACTAAATAGTAAAATATTGAATTAGAAAAGTCTATACATATACTTTTATGTAATAAAAATAAATAAATAAAGGAAAGTATTTAAAGGATACCAAATATTTTATATGACAAAGTGAGAAATACCAAATGATGTTTAGGTACTTAGCATTATTAATTTATAAAATATTCTTCCACCCCATTTTTATACTATGTTTTTAGGGAAATAGTTTATTCTATTTTATATGGCGTGTTAAAGATAATTTATTCTATTTTTTTATAATTTTATAAAATTAGAGACGCATTTAACATTTTCAAGACTGAACAATTAGTTAATCAGAGAGATAAAAGGTTTATCATGAAATTTATATAATTTTTTTTGTTGTAAAATTTCAAATATTAATTACTTTCCTAAACTCCTATAACAAAATCTTAGAGGTTGTATTCCTAGTAGAAAATAATGGTCGTAAAGCATTGGCATAAGGAGGTAGTCCATTAATTTTGAACAACTCGATAAACTAAAAAATATCAAACTAAACTAATACAGTTAATGAATTTGGTTTATTTATTTAAGTTTAACCATATCAAATTAATAATTTAGAACCAACATATACTGATACTGAAATTTACTTTTGTGGATTCTGTGTAATTGTTACTTGGATTCAAAATCTTGGTCGATTTCCTATTTGATTCTAAATATTATTGTTATCATCATTTTTTAATAGAAGTGAGGCTGATACATCAGAAGTGTGTGCAATGGTGCAAACAAATGTTTGGTCTTAAATTTATGCAAAATCTTGTTCTGCCTCGTTTTTCTTCTCCAGTTGGTGTTTGGAACCTTTGAAATGTATGATAATGGTTTCTTGATGTATTTTAGGTTTTTTTAGTACGGTTAGTGCTTTTGTTTGTTAATTTGGTGACTTTAGTTTATTATTACAGTAAATGAAGATGAATATTCCTTGTCTGATGTGATGCTTTAATGTAACGTACGTAATCGCACGTAATCGTAATGAAGAAAGAGAGGTTTTGATGAACCCTAATTGTAGAGAAAAATAAATATAAAAGAAACTTTTATTCACTTGTATATTAGAGAGTAAAATACATGGTGTATATATAAGAAAAAGATTAAGACCTAGCTGAAACAGAAAAGGAAAGTTGGGCCAAACAAACAAAGCCCAATAATTTAAAATATAAAATTAAATATATTAACACCCCTCAAACTGGGGAGTAGATATTTGTCAGGCCCAGCTTGGATTTGAAAGTAGAGAATTGTGTGGAAGCAAGGGGCTTGGTGAATATGTCAGCAACTTGCATTGCAAAAGTAATGGGCAGTAGTTTGAGGAGACCAGAGTTAAGTTTTTCACGAACTAGGTGGCAATCAATTTCGATGTGCTTGGTTCGTTCATGAAAAACTTGATTGGAAGCTATTTGAAGGGCAGATTTGTTGTCACAGTACAGGGTTGCAGGCTGGGAGAGAGGAAGATGTAAATCCTGAAGGAGGTAAGACAACCATTGTAACTCACATGTGGTGGTGGCAAGGGCTCTATACTCGGCTTCAGAGGAGCTGCGGGAGATAGTTGGCTGTTTCTTTGATTTCCATGATATTAGGGAGTCTCCTAAGTAGATGGAATATCCAGTGACAGATTTGCGTGTGGTAGGACATGTTGCCCAGTCATAGTCACTAAAACCATAAAGGTGAAGTGAACTAGTGTGAGAAAAATATAGTCCTTCATGCCCTTGAGGTAACGCAAAAGACGTGAGACAACTTGCTGATGATGAGTTGTGGGTGCAGATATGAATTGGCTTAAATTGTGGACAGCGAAGGCGATGCCTGGTCGCGTGTTGGTTAAGTAAATTAGACGTCCAAGGAGTCTTCTGTATTGGGAAGTGGCATCGACATCGAGAGGTGAGCCTTGGTCGGGAGAGAGACGGGAGGTGTGAGTCATAGGAGTGGCCACAGGTGCAGAGTCAAGCATGCCAGTGTCTGGAAGGAGATCAAGAGTATACTTGCGTTGACTTAAATGAAGACCAGTACTGTTGCGAGCAATTTCCAGTCCCAAAAAGTAAGTGAGATTACCTAAATTTTTTTTATCTTGAAGTGATGGTGAAGGGATGCAGTAATTGTATTGATTTCCTCCGTGTTATCACCAGTTAAGACCAAGTCATCAACATAAACAAAAATAACAGTGAGTTTATCATTATTATATTTAAGAAAAAGAGAGTGATCAGCAACAGAAATAGAGTAATTATTTGATAAAAGAAAAGTAGAAAGTTTGGCGTACCATTGGCGACCAGCTTAACGAAGGCCATACAAAGACCGTTGAAGCTTGCAAACATGTTGGGGAGAAGGAAGAGAGAGGCCAGGTGGGAGGGTCATGTATACCTCTTCATGGAAATCACCATGAAGAAATGCATTATTGACATCAAGTTGTTTTAAAATCCAATTTTTGGTAGTGGCAATAGCAAGGAGAAGGCGGAGGGTAGTGAGTTTAGCAACAGGTGCAAAAGTGTCTAAGAAATCAAGTCCTTCAAGTTAGGTGAACCTTTGGCAACAACTCTAGCTTTGTGGCGCTCAACAGTGCCATTAGAATGGTATTTGATTTTAAATACCCATTTACAACCAATAGTTTTCTTTCCTGGAGGGAGAGGGGTAAGTTGCCAAGTATTGTTAGCAGTAAGAGCTTGAAGCTCATCTTGCATGGCAGATTGCCAAGAAGTATGTTTGGAGGTTTCGTTATATGTTTGAGGTTCAGGATGAGAATTGATAGAGGAAATAACATTTCTAAAATTGGAAGATAAGGAATTGTAAGACAAGTAATTATGAATAAAATATCTACTACTTACAGTGTTGGTTGCAGTGTGGAAATTTGCAAGATAGGCAGGTTGTCAGTGAGGACGAGCTGATCTTCTTGGAAATTGGGGTGAGATGCTTCCTGGAGATGCAGGCGGTGATAATTCTGATGGAGGTGCAATGTTGGATGCAGGAGCAGAGGCACTATTTGTTGGAAGATCATAGAATAATGAGGCTGGTGGAGGGACAGTATTGGGTGCAGGAGTAGAGGCACAACTGGCTCGACAGGAGGTGCAGTATCAGAAAAAAAATCAAAAGCAGAATTATATGCGTTAGAAATAGGGAGAGATAAAGTGTTAGGGTCTTTAGGTAAGCCACTGTCCAATTTATATGGAAAGTGGTTTTCATGAAACAATTTATAAGTTGTTTTTTGTAACTTTTATATAAGGGTTGAACCAGTGGTTCACATTTATTTATTTGTTATTGGTGATAAAAAAATCATTATTAATTATTTAGAATCAAACTTTCCTTGATTTTGATAAATTAGTTATGTTTAACTTTCATATGAGTGTGGTTGAATTGAATGTAGTGGTATGAAATGTAGAATTCATTGACTCTTAAAAATTTATAATATTTAAATTTTATAAAAGTTTGAATTTCAAACGTTTATTGCTGAAATTTCAAAAGGTGTGTGGCATTGTATTGTTTGTGTCAACCTTAACACTTTGTTTAAGATTTAATATGAAGATTAAGTATTTCAATTTTAATTTTTCTTATGATATCTTTTATAGGAAACTAGAGGAAAGAATGTTGATATTTATTATTTGAATCTGAATGGTCTATCTAGACAATTTGAGAATATTAATAAGTGGGTATTTTTTTTTATCACTGTTATATATATATATATATCATGAATTTATTGGTGAATTTATATTGTATTAATCTTTCTATGCATATTTTATTGTGGTTAGTTAATGTCATTATTTTTATTTTATATAATAACCAATGCAAAATACTTCTCTGAAATTTTGTAAAATGTAAGAAAATGTTGATTAAAATATATGTACTTATAAAGTAAAGAAGATAATCTTCCTCAATAAGATAGAGTCATAAAAAAAAAGTGAGATATTAATTTATAAATAAAGTTCTTTCGTTACATAGTAACATAAATGAATTGTGACAAATTATTAATAGAAGATATTATTATGCATATGTTAATTGTTTGAATGGGAGAAATAGGTATGCTAAATTTGTTAAGCATTCCAATGGTGTTCGAATGTCTAACATTTTAATTTGGTTATTGAAAATCGATCGAAGAAATGATTAATGAGGTTGGACAAGAATGTTTTCAAGTAACATGTTGTATATGGATTGTATAAATTTATGCGTTTAATATTAAAATTAGTTAATATTAAGGCAAACAAATTAGTAGACTATTAAAAGTTTCACTAAATTGTTAAAGTTCTTTAATGAAATGCTTTTAGAAGAAGGTAATACATTGTCCATTCATCACTGTGAGACAAAGAAGAAATTATGTAAAATATTTATGGAATAAAAGAATTTTTTTTCCTAGTGTCATTGTATAAAAAGTACAAACACATGAATCAATAAACCAAATCCATACAAAAACAAACAATATTTTTAAGAAATAAAAACCAAATCTAACTTTTGAAACCCAAATTAAGTTTATTATAATTTTTAATTTTAAAATAATAAAACAAATGGGTGATCTCACCTATTTCGGTCTCAATTGGAAATTTTTTTTATCACATTAAAGTTCTAAAATATAAGAAATTAATTTGAGTTTTTTTTATTAAAAGATGAATGATACTGAAGAACATAAATACAAAACATTTTATATATATTAAGTTAAAAATGTTTCAATTCACCCAAGAACAAAAAGAAAACAAATGCTTTGTACCCAGATTGTTTTTGTAATAGGATTTTAAGAAAATTGTAGGATTGAAGTTTTAACTTGTTTACAAGTTATTCAACTTATGGGTAAACTTGTTCATTTAATAAAAAGAATTCAAAGTGATTTTTTTTTTCTAAATACCAAATATTTCATAATCAAATTCAGATAACCATAAAAAATAATCATATTCTTGTGAAGAAATAAAACAAAAGTTAAAAAAAAGCACACACACCATCATCAAAAGTTGTATATACAAAATTTACTCATATAAAAGTTTAGTTGATTAACTGAAATTTAGGTACTAAATGACACTACATATTTTTCTTGACAGTAACTATTTTATCCTACGTAAATCATTTAGTTCGTTATCATTTAGACATAAATATCTTCTTATCAGGATTGAAATTATTTTATAACTACTTTCTCTTTTGCACTCAACTTGCTACTAACAACACCAAATTTAACATACATTCTTAAAAAAAGTTTGGTTTGTTGTGTCAAAATGTACATTGAAATTCGTGAATCCTTTTATAAATTAATATCTTAGTTAAGCTGGCACCTCAAAATCATCAATCATATGTCATCTTGTGTAAAAACCATAAAAAAAGTACAAACATATAAGTGACTAAACCAAATCCATACAAAATAAACAACATTTTGAAGAATTAAATAAATCAGATCTAACTTCTAAAACCCAAATTAAATTTATTATAATTTTTAAATTTGAAATAATAAAACAAATGGATGACCTCATCTATTTCGATCTCAATTGAAAACAAATTTATTACATTAAATTTCTAAACTATAGGAAACTAAATTGAGTTTTTTTTATTAAAAGATAAAGGAAACTGAAGTAAATAAATAAAATACCATTTTTTATATTTCAGGGTAAAATTTTAATTTGATTGAGTTAAAAATGTTTCAATTCACCAAAAAAAACAAAACAAATGCTTTGTACCTGAATTGTTTGTGTAATAGAATTATAAGCAAATTGTAGGATTGAGGTTTTAACTTGTTTACAAGTCATTCAATTGATAAATAAACTTGTTTTTTTAGTAAAAGGAGCTCAAAGTGAATTTTAATTCTTTGTTTAAATACCAAATATTTTAGAATCAAATTCAGATAACTATAAAAAAATGAATCATATTCTTGTAGAAAAACTAAGCAAAAGTTAAAAACACACACGCACTATATAGATAGAAGATTGTTTATACAAAATTTACTAATACGAAAAATTTAGTTAATTAAGAGAAATTTAAGTAATAAATGAAACTATTTTTTTTTTCTCGTCGGTCATCATATTATTCGATGTGAATCACCTTGTTGGTTATCATTTTAGCATTCCTAAATCGTAGACATAGATATCTTCTTTTACTAATAAACACAAACTTGTATATATTATCAATTATGAATAGCTAGATATATAGGCTCCAATGTTATCTCATGAAAATTAGTTAATATTATTGAAATGGATTTGGTTTTCTCTAACAATAAATATATGTTATACAATATGCAGATTTCTAAAATCAAGCTACAATAAAATAAAGGCACGAGATAAGCAAACAACAATAGTCTTCCTTATACACAATCACGCCCCCATAAACTTGATCATATTGCCACCTTTACTCCAACATGTTTTGGATCACAATTTTTATAATAACCTTTTGTTATTAATAGTGTGTTTCTGAAGTATTTTACAACCATTCAAATTTGAAACTTGAACCATGATCATTAATGAAGTTGGTTTCTCTAATCAAAAGGACAATGATTACATTTGAAATAAAATGGAATTATGCTTTTGAAAAATGAAAATAAGATGAATACATTTGAAATAATAAACAATTATATTTCAAGTTTATTTGAAGGGAAATCCAACATAATTAAGATTTAATTTGTTTCATTAGTTGTTCATCCCTGTTGCACTCTTTACAGAATCAGCAACACCTTGTGCTTTTTCTTTCATTTGTTGCCCAGCCTATACACAAAAAATAGACTCATTTTAATACATGTGTTTATATTATTGAACCAATAAGAAATTGTAGTAAATATGACTTTCAATTTAGCAAATGTAAGATTTAATAAACATATCATGCATATTAAATTGTAATTGAACAATCATGTAAAAAAATTTAAATTATAAGAGTTATTAATAAACATTGTAAATTAGGAGATCAAACATGAATGTTGCCACATGATTATTAATCTATTTGTTTTAGACAAAAAATAGAGAAATAAAACATATACAAACCTGTTGCATGGAGTCTTGAGCAGATTGAGCAGCATTGCTAGCCTTGTCCATCATGTTGCTAGCCTTTTCCTGCAACACCACACAAAAACTTTTCTTTGAGTTCTCAATATTGAGGATGCATGCACATGCAGAGACACCAAGTTAAAGGCAAACCTGAGTTTGGCCCTTGGCTTGTCCAGCATTGTAGCTCAAGTTTTGGGAGTCCATCTTGTATTTTAAAATGTTAATGAAAAATCAAGTGATGTTTGTTTTAATTTTTCTTGTGCTTATTTTCCCATTCTTTGTTCTAATTTATATAGTTACTCAATGCAATGCATCTTTCGACAAGTGTTTGTTCTTCTCACAGTTTCCCTACACAAATTCTTATTCACAGTTTCTCCTTCACTTACGTTTCCCAGGGCACTTGGCAAGCTAATTATGGAAAGTGGGTTTTGCACTTTTGATCAACATATATATGCATGTGGAGGAGAACCATTCCAATCTACCATACCTTCTCTTGGACAAGTTCTAATCTTATGTGCTAATAATACAAAAAATTTAATTTGATTTTACAATCTTTGATATTTTAATATATGTTCATTAGTCAACCTATTCAAGGTACGCATAATATAATGTTATACAACTGAGAAAGCTTAGCTATAATAGTAAAATACAAGTTTACTATAAGAATTCTGATATGTTGACACTAAGAAGTGTAGTACGTTAGTTAAAAATCGCTAATGTGACAAAAATAATAATATTTTAGAAATTAGTGGGTCCACACCAATTTCAAGTTTTGTTTAAAATAAATTGGAAAAACAACCTTCTCAATTCTCTATTTTAGAATTTGTGTTTGAAAAAAAATTGTTTGACACCCTAAATAGTAAAAAACATTCATTTGACAACCCTTATAATAATATAATAAATATTTTAATTTTTTTAAAAAAATAATATATTTAAAATATTAATTTATTGATTTGTTAAGTTAGTATATTTACTGTTTGGAGTGTCAAAATATCCAACACTATTTGCATTTTCCCTCTTTGGTGTTTGCTCTACTCTATAATTTTTTTTTGGCTTGCAAGATTGATTATGTTGGTTGTTTTGGGGTTAGTCGTTGTGGTGGTGGCAGTTTGGTGGGCCACGATCATTTTCTTTCGAGGCTGATAATGGTATTGTTTGTGGTGGCGGGAGAAGTTATGTTCCTCTCTCGGAGGTGAAGAGATAGTTGGGAGTGTCAAACAATCTTTTTCCAAACGCAAATTTTAAAATAGAGAATTGAGAAAGTCACTTTTCAAATTTAATTTGAACAAAACTTGAAATTGGCGTGTGGGACCATTAATTTCTAAAATATTATTAATTTTGGTCACATTAATGATTGTTAACTAGCGTACTACACTTTATATTATCAACATATCAAAATTTTATACTAAACTTGTATTTTACTATTACAACTAGTATACCAATATATTATATGTATCTTGGATAGGCTGACTAATGAACATATATAAAAATATCAAAGATCATAAAATTAAATTAAAATTTTCATATTATTAGCACATAAGATTAGAACTCATCCAAGCTAAGGTATGGGAGATTGTAATGATAGATGAATGACTCTCCTCCACATGCATATATATGATGATCAAAAGTGTAAAAGCCATTTTCCAAAATTAGCTTGACATGTGCCCTTGGAAACGCAAGTGTTGGAGAAGAGAATGAATAAGAATTTGTGTAAGAAAACATGAGAAGAACAAACACTTGTCGAAAGATGTAATGCATTGCGAAACTATATAAATCACATCACAGAGTGGGGAAATATGCATAAGAAAAATTAAAAGTAACATCACTTGATTTTTCATTAACATTTTAAAACAGAAATGGACTCCCAAAACTTAAGCTACAATGCTGGACAAGCCAAGGGCCAAACTCAGGTCTGCCTTAAACTTTTTTAAGTCTCTGCATCTGCATGCATGCTCAATATTGAGAACTCATAGATAAGTGTTTGTGTTGAATTTCAGGAAAAGGCAAGCAACATGATGGACAAGGCCAACAATGTTGCTCAATCCGCTCAAGACTCCATGCAACAGGTTCTTATATGTTTTATTTCTCAATCTTTTTGTCCAAATCAAATAGGTTAATAACCATGTGATAACATTCATGTTCAATCCATATTTACAATATACATTAATAACTCTTACAAAGTAAAGAGTTTTACAAGATTGTTCAATTACAAATTAATATAAGATTGTTCAATTACAAATTAATATGCACAATATGTTTATTAAATATTATAGTAGGTAAATTGAAAGCCATATTTACTACGGTTTCTAATTGGTTCAATAATATAAACACATATATTAAAATGAGTCCATTTTTTGTGTATAGGCTGGGCAACAAATGAAAGAAAAAGCACAAGGTGTTGCTGATTCTGTGAAGAGTGCAACAGGGATGAACAACTAATGAAGCAAACTGAATCTTAGTTATGTTGGACTTGGTTTCCCTTCAAATAAATATGAAACATCATTGTTTGTTATTTCAAATGTATTAATCTTATTTTCATTTTTCAAAGCATGATTCCATTTTATTTCAAATGTAATAATTTGATTAGAGAAACCAATTTCATTAATGATCACGATTCAAGTTTCAAATTTGAATGGTTGTAAAATATTTTAGAAACACAATATTAATAACAAAAAGTTACTATAAAAATTGCGATCCAAAACATGTTGGAGTAAAGGTGGAAATACGATCAAGCTTATGGAACATGATTGCATATAAGGAAGACTATTGTTGTTTGCTTATGTCATGCCTTTATTTTATTGTAGCTTGATTTTAGAAATCTGCATATTGCATAACATATATTTATTGTTAGAGAAAACCAAATTCATGTCAATAATATTTAACTAATTTTCATGAGATAACATTGGAGCCTATATATCTAACTATTCATAATTGATAATATATACAAGTTCTTGTTTATTAGTAAAAGAAAATATCTACGTCTACGATTTAGGTATGCTAAAATGATAACCAACGAGATGATTCACATAAGATAAAATGACGACCAATGAGAAAAATAGACATTTAGTACTTCAATTTATTTTAATCAACTAAATTTTTCACACGAGTAAATTTTGTAGTTTGATCTCTCTAGTGCTTGTGTGTTTTTAACTTTTGTTTTATTTTCCACAAAAGTATGATTAATTTTTTTATGGTTATCTGAATTTGATTATAAAATATTTGGTATTTAGACAAAGAATTAAAATTCATTTTAATAATTAAAAAGTTTATCCATCAGTTGAATGACTTATAAACAACTTAAAACCTCAATCCTACAATTTGTTTAAAATCCTATTACGCAAACAATGATTTGAATTAAAATGATTGTTGTTACTTGAGGTGTCAGCCTAACTGAGATGTCAAGTTGCATAGTGATGCCTAACATGAAAACTTTTATATATAAAACAAAAACAATTTGGGTACAAAGCATTTGTTTTCATTTTGTTCTTGGGTGAATTAAACGTTTTTAACTTAATACCCTGTAATATAAAAAAATGGTATTTTATTTATGTTCTTCACTTTTATTTATCTTTTAATAAAAAAAAAACTCAATTTAGTTTCTTATATTTTAGAGCTTTAATGTGATAATGTTTTTTTTTTCAATTGAGACAAAAATAGGTGAGGTCACCCATTTGTTTTTTTATTTTAAAATTAAAAATGACAATAAACATAATTTGGGTTTCAAAAGTTAGATTTGGTTTATTTGTTTCTTATAATCTTGATTATTTTTGTATGGATTTGGTTTAATCACTCATGTGTACTTTTTTATGGTTTTTACACAAAATGTCATATGATTGATAATTTTAAAGTGTCAGCTTAACTAAGATGTCAACTAAAGTGCACAAAAGTTGACTCACAAATTTTAATAAACATTGTGAAACAACAAACCAAAGTTTTAATGAGAAAGTATGTCAAATTTCTTGTTGTCACTTCGAGAAATGAATGTTCATAACATAAGGTACTTTATACATCGCAAGTCGAGTGCAAAAGAGAAAGTTATAAAATGCTTTCAACCCGTGATAAAGCTCTAACACATGAACAAAATATCAAAAAAAAAAACTATCAATGATTTTATAAAAGATGTATATAAATAAAAGTTTTTATCATACAAAACAACTAGTAATCTTACGTATACTCACATAACATCATTAGAATGTTGTATTTGATTTCTTTTATTTCTAAGTGTTACATTTTTTTTTCTCAGCAAAAAATAAATAAAATAAAATGAAACACTTCATGGGTGTTTCAACCCTTATACGTAAAGCTCAAAGCCTCTTACCTAGAATGCCATAAGCGAAAAACAAAAAACTGCAACACTATAATTATAAAATTGTCTTATAAATGTAAATAGATAGTAGGATGTATTTGTAAATCCTTTCACCTTTTTTAAATTCCCTTAAGGAAATGAGTGTTTAGATTTCATAATGTCCCTTAAAATAACATTCTTTCCTTATTACAATAAAAAGTGACCTTTATTATTTATAGAATACTAAAAAAAGTCAAAAGTAGTTTAGTTAAAAATTATACTTGTATGTTTTATCTCATGTGGAGATTAGAGTGATATCCATAAGTAGTTTTTTGTACTCATGTAAGTCAGAAGTAGTATTAAAACAACTCTTGTAATCTTCTTGTTATAGTGGAACATTTTAGATGTTTCTTAAAGAAGAAATATGCATAACTCAAGTGAATCAACATAAAAATAACAAATTTTCATTGCTTTTGTCCATTACATGCTTTGCTTTGATGACCATTTTATTCTTATATATTATAAGTTTTGCGTAAAATATTTTAAATTTTAAATTTTGAACTATTAGAGGATCACATCAAATATCAACCCATAGTGTCTTTTGAATTTTTTTATAAAAAGTTTTAAGCTCTAATGAAACCCCCTCCCTTCCCTTCTCACTCTAGAGCTAACATATTCTTTTCACCTTTTTTTTTAAACATTTTACATTTTATATCTTCTTCATTAGATTGATGGTCCGTACCAAAACTTGATTAAAGTATTATTTGAAAAAAAAAATATTAGCATTTCCATATGAAAAAAATGTAATTCGTCATAAGTTAAAATTAGTTTATATACAATTTAAAATTTCAAAGAAGTTACATGTGATATCTTTTGCAAATTACATTGTTCATAAGTTAATTTTTATTTTATTTTTCTTATCATTTCTTCTCCTAAAAGTCCTTATAGAGAAACTTGTTCAAATAGACCTCACATAAATGATAAAGAATCTAAATCAATCTCAATTCTTTCTCTTATCAAACTAAATATTGGCCTCTACGTTATGAGGATCAAGTTTCTATATTTAAAAAAAAAAATTTAAATAATAATAAACTTAGTGATGATTTAAAACTAATGTTAAAATTTATATTTTAAAATAGAAAAAAAAGGTAAAAGCACAAGTAAAATGTTACCTACAATAATGAAAAAGAGAGGTTTTATGTTACATTTATTATATTAGTTGTCCAAAAATCCTAGTTAGTAAATTAGCAATGACATTTTTCTAATTTAGAGTAAACTTTCAACATCAATTAAGCTA
Organism: Phaseolus vulgaris; assembly: GCF_051622355.1. Taxonomy (NCBI): domain Eukaryota; kingdom Viridiplantae; phylum Streptophyta; class Magnoliopsida; order Fabales; family Fabaceae; genus Phaseolus; species Phaseolus vulgaris. The sequence continues at coordinate 7,311,207 of NC_143501.1, read as the reverse complement.
GATCCAATGTGGAAAGTCTTCACTCTCCCAACCTCATGTAGTTTTGACGATATGTGGTTGGAGTTGTCAATTAAGGAAAAATAGATGGGGGAAGCCAATTGAGAAGATTGTGGAGCAGAATCCAATTGTTAAGACAATACTAGAACTATGTCCTCTGGATATTGAGAAGAAGGAAACATAATAAAAAATAAAACTCATGTTAAAGACACCCTATACCGTAAATCCTAAACCCTGAATTCTAAATTTAAATAAAACTCATATAACAATATAGTGGATCAAGTATCAACCCTCAGTCACAAAAAGATAAATGTTAAATTTACAGTGAAAAAACCCTAATACAACCATGGTAATCCTACTAGTTTTAAACTACATCCATAAACAAATAAATAATAAAGAAATTTAATACCAAAAAAAGGCAACATAGAACCTAAATTTCATTTGCAAATACTCAATTTTGTCTAATCGAACTACAACTACTTGCATCTACCTTAATTATATGTAACCCCATCTAATCAAACACTACAAGAAAATCATAGATAAAAACCAATTTTAGACACAAAAAATAATTAGTTGCTATAGTGACCAAATTAGAGACTATTTTGGAGACTAAAAATATTTTTGGTTTCTAAATTAGTTTCTATTATTGTTAAATGGTTTCTAAATTGGTATCTAATTAGCTACTAAGATTTTTGTTACCAAATTTATAATTTAAATAATTGGAAGTTAAAACCTTGGTAGCTAATTAGATATCAATTTAGAAACTATTTAACAATAATAGAAACTAATTTAGAAACCAATTTTTTTTAATCTTTAAAATGGTATATAATTTGGTCACTATAACAACTAATTATTTTTTGTCTCTAAAATTAGTTTCTATTTAATGATTTTCTTGTAGTGAAAACAATTACGCGCAAACAACACAAACAAATTGGCCATGCAAATCCACCCACAATGGAGGTACTTTTCCAAACACAACACAAAATGCAACTAAACAAAAACAAACCACTCCTGAACATAAAAATGACACCTTTCTTTGAGCCAATATTAGGGTTTTAAGGATTATGTTGACGAAAACGACTCTGACAATGGAAACACTTCAACATCCACCACCCAACTACCTTTTCATCGTTGAGACAAAGGAACAAAACTCCTCATCCACACAATGACCAACCTTGGAAGAATACAACCACGACCCACTGTACCACGACCCACCACGTCGAGAATCCTAACATACCTACCATGATCAATAGTGTTAGGTAGAGAAGAAATTATATAACAGAGTATAACGAAAAGGGAAAACGCAAATTCTAAAATGGAGAAAAAAGAAAGTCGTTTTACCAATTTATTTTAAACAAAACTTTGAAATCAGAGTGGGACTATTAATTTCTAAAATTTTATTACTTTTTGTCACATCAACAATTGTCAAGTCCTACTACACTTTCTAGTACCAACATATCAGAAATTTTATACTAAACTTGTATTTTATTATTATAGCTAAGCTTTCCAATAATATACCAATATATTATAAATACCTTGGATAGATTGACTAATGAACATATATTAAAATATCAAAGATTATAAAATCAAATTAAGATTTTCGTATTATTAGCACATAAGATTATAACTCGTCCAAGAAAATGTATGAGAGATTGAATGATAAATGAATGACTCTCCTCCACATGCATGTAGATCAAACGTGCAAAATCAACTTTCCAACATTAGCTTGACATGTGCCCTTCGAAACACAAGTGAAGGAGAAAATTATGAATCATAATTTGTGTTAGAAAACGTGAGAAGAACAAACACTTGTCAAAAAATGCAATGGATTGAGAAACTATATAAGTTACAACAAAGAGTGAGAAAATATGCATAACAAAAATTAAAAGTAATATCACTTGATTTTTCATTAACATTTTAAAACACAAGATGGACTCCCAAAACATGAGCTACAATGCTGGACAAGCCAAGGGCCAAGCTCAGGTCTGCCTTTAATTTTATGTTTTTAGTCTCTGCATCTGCATGCATGCTCAATATTGAGAATTCATAAACAAGTGTTTGTGTGGTATGGTAGGAAAAGGCTAGCAACATGATGGACAAGGCTAGCAATGTTGCACAATCTGCTCAAGACTCCATGCAACAGGTTCTTATATGTTTTATTTCTCAAAAAATTTGTCTAAATCAAATAGATTAAGAATCATGTGATAATATTCATGATCAATATATATTTACATATTCATTAATAATTCTTACAACGTAAAGATTTTTACATGATTTTTCAATTACAAATTAATATGCACGATATGTTTATCATATCTTACAGTAGGTAAACTGAAAGTTATATTTACTTCGATTTCTTATTGGTTCAATAATATAAACACATTTTATATTAAAAGTGAGTCTATTTTTTTGTGTATAGGCTGGACAACAAATGCAGCAAAAAGCACAAGGAGCTGCTGATTCTGTGAAGAGTGCAACAGGGCTGAACAATTAATGAAGCAAATTGAATCTTAATTATGTTGGACTTGGTCTCCTTTCAAATAAACCTGAAAGATTGTAAAATAAATGCGACAATACGATCAAGCATATGAGATGTGATTGCTTATAATAAAGACTATTGTTGTTTGCGTATCTAATGTCTTTATTTTATTGTAGCTTGATTTTACAAATATGCATATTTCATAACATATACTTATTGTTAGATAAAACCAAATCCATTTCAATATTCTTAACTATTTTTCATGAGATTGCATTGGATCTTATGTATCTAGCTATTCACAATTGATATTATATACACTTTCGTTTTACTAGTGAAAAAAAGAAATATATGTCAACATCTTCTAAAATGATAATTAGCGAGATGATTAATGTTGGATAAAATGATGATCAACAAGAAAAATATACAATTTCACTTAGCTCTTAAATTTCTCTTAATCAACTATATTTTTCATATATACTTTTCATATGAGTAAATTTTGTACAAACAATCTTTGATCTATCTAATTCGGGTGTGTTTTTAACTTTTGTTTTGTTTCGCCACAATAATATGATTCATTATTTTATGGTTATCTGAACTTGATTCTAAAATATTTTGTATTTAGACAAAAAATTAAAATTCACTTTGAGTTTCTTTTACTAAAAAAAGTTTATCTAATTGTTGAATGACTTGTAAACAAGTTAAAATCCCAATCCTACAATTTGCTTAAAATCCTATTACGCAAGCAATTTGGGTACAAAACATTATTTGTTTTCTTTTTGTTATTTAGTGAATTGAAACATTTTTAACTTAATCAGGTTACCATTTTACCCTAAAGTATAAAAAATGGTATTTTATCATCAATTTCATTTATCTTTTAATAAATAAAAACTCAATTTAGTTTTTTATATTAACGTGATAAATTTGTTTTCATTCGAGATCGAAATAGGTGAGGTCACCCATTTCTTTTATTATTTTAAAATTAAAAGTTATAATACACTTAATCTAGGTTTCATAAGTTAGATTTGGTTTATTTGTTTCTTACAAATGTTTTTAGCTTTTGTATGAATTTGGTTTAGTGAGTCATGTGTTTGTATTTTTTTTTTATGATTTTTACACAATATGACTTATAATTGATGATTTTGAGGTGAGTTTAACTAAGATGTCAATTAAAGTGCACAAAAGTTGATTCACGAATTCTAATTAACATTTTGACACAACAAACCAAACATTTTCTAAGAATATATGTTAGATTTAGTGTTGTGAGTGCAAGAAAGGGGTATTCATAACGTAAGTTACTTTATACATGTGAATTTTAGTGCAAAAAGACAATTTTTATAAGGAGCTTCCAACGCTTGACAAAGCTTTGACATGCACACAATATATCAGTAAAAAACTATTAATGGTCTTATGAAACACATTTATAAATAAAAGTTTTTGTCATCAACTAATAGTATTATATATATAGACTCACAACTTGATTAACATGTTGTATTTTATTTTTTTCTTATTTCTAAGTGTCATAAGACTCTCTTATAAATGAAAATAGATAGTACGATGTATTTGTAAATCCTTTCACTTTTCTGATATTCCCTCGAGAAAATGAGTGTTTAAATTTCATAACATCTTAAAAAAAATTTCTTTGCTTCTTAAAAATAACATTCTTTCCTTGTTACACTCAGAAGTCAAATATATAGAGTACTAGAGAAAAGCCAAAAGTAGCTTAGTGAAAAATTAACACTTGTATTTTATCTCATGTGGAGATTAAAGACATATACAGAAGTAGCTTTCTGAGCTTATGCAAGTTAAAAGTAGTAGTAAAAACTACTTCTACAATCTTCTTATTTTAGTGGACCATTTAAGAAGTTTCTTATTGGAGAAATAGGCAAAACCAAGTGAGCCAACATAAAAAAAAAAAAAGCTAATTTTCATTGTTTTTTCTATTACATGCTTACATGGCCATCTCAGAAAAACAAGAAAAAATGTAATTCATCGTAAGTTAAAATTTGTTTATAAAAAAGTTCAAAGGAGTTACATAAGATATCTTTTACAAATCACTTTGTTCATAAGTTTATTTTTATTTTTATTTTTCTTACCATTTTTTCTCCTAAAAATCTTTACTGAGAAACTCATTCAAACATAGCTAAATAAAAATAAAGAATCCAAACCATTCTCAACTCTTTCTTTAATCAAACTAAATGTTGGCCTATAAGATCTAAGGATCAAGTTTCTATATTTTTTAAAAATTATAAAATCATAATAAACTTAGTGATGATTTAGAACTACTACCTTTTTAAAAATAATGTGAAAATTTATATTTTAAAATTAAAATAGAAAATAAAAGCACAAGTAAAATGTTATCTACAATAGTACAAAAGAGTGGTTCTATGTCATATTTAATATGTTAGTTATCCAAAAATCCTATATAGAAAATTCACAGTGGAATTTTTCTGATTTAGAGTAGACTTTCAACATCAATTGACCTAGGTCCAATGTGGAAAGTCTTTTGTCTCCCAACCTCATGTAGATCTTAAGGATATGTGTTGCTTTCTATATGCATACTTTTTCTCGTAGCAATAAAGTTCTACATCCTCTTTGATGGGAAAAACGCATGCGAAAGCAACACACACAATCACGAATCAACTGTAGAAAATAAACAACACATGATTTAGCGTGGTTCGGTCGCCAACTGCAACCTATATCCACACGGACAACTATTAGGTTTTCATTATGTCCTGTTGCACACCAATTATCTCTTTAAATATAAATTATAAAGAGGACACAATGATTAAGCCCACTCACTAAACATGGTGTCTAGTCAGCCCAACCCAATTGGTCTTTGCTCATACCCAACACTCTTCTTGTTAGATGAGAGTTTCCTTTACTAGGTTGGATTAAAATTAACACTTGATTTTAACTTTGTTAAATGTCTTCTTTTATTTCAAATATTATGTCCATAACAAAATTTGAACTAAAAGAATTTGTTTAAGCAGTTACGGTTGAAGTTCTTAGTTGAGGTTAAATAGATGAAGAAGTCAATTAAGAAGAGTATGAAGGAGAATCCAGTTTTTAAGCCAATAGTAGAACTTCGTCCACCTACTACTGAGAATAAGGAAACATAATAAGAAAGAAAATCCATGCTGAAGACACCAACCACTGTCACATAGATTACAAAAATGGAAATAATTTACTATTGGTGTTGACTTAAGCACCACGATGTCTCTACTAGTAGCAAAAACTTTGGTAGCTAATTAGATACCAATTTAGAAACTATTTAACAATAATATAAAATAATTTAGAAACCAATTTTTTTTTAGCCTCTAAAATGATCTTTAATTTAGTCAATATAACAACTACTTATTTTTTTTATCTCTAAATTGATTTTTATTTAATAATTTTCTTGTAGTGCAAAGAAGTTTTGAATAGATGCTACCTTACTTTCATTTAGAGAAAACCGCATTACTATGAAAAGTTGTAATTTTTAGTGAGGGATCATACAAGGTAAATTGTCAATGACCGAGAGTTATATTTATTGTAAATTAATTAGGATTGATAGATGTAAACATATAGATAGGACATTGTGGAATCAATTTTTCTGTAATTTCCTATTAAAACTTTCTCAACCAAAATTCTCTATAGGAAAACAAGATTGAGGTAAAAAGAATACATTTAAAACATCAAATCAAATGACTAATTATTTTATATCTCTAAATTAATTGTTATTTCATGATTTTTTTAGTGCATCATTCAACTATCTTTTCACCTCTGAGACGAAGGAACACAATGTTGGAGATCCCACATCGACTAGAGATTAGAGCCTTTCATTGTATATAAGTGGGTGCAAACCTCACTCCATTGAGCCGGTTTTATGGGGTTGAGTTAGGCTTAAAGTCCACTTCGTAACATGGTATCAGAGTCATTTCGAGCCTATCCTAGCGAGTATTTGTTGGGCCTATCGTGCCACCCGTTATCGGGCCGCTATCGGACCACCCATAATATATAGTCCCACGCACGAGTTGGCAGTCTCGGCATGAGGGGGGGTGTTGGAGATCCCACATCGACTAGAGATTAGAGCCTTTCATTGTATATAAGTGGGTGCAAACCTCACTCCATTGAGCCGGTTTTATGGGGTTGAGTTAGGCTTAAAGTCCACTTCGTAACACATAACTCTGCCCACCATAGTAAACACCATTATCAGTGTTGGAAGAAAATGATCGTACCACACAAAACTGCCACCCATCACACAATACCACCACCATGATGATTAACCTCAACACATCTACCATGATCAATCGCACCAACTATAGAAGATATCAAATAGTAGAGCAGACACTAAAGTGGGAAAATTCAAATAGTGCTAATACTTTGACACTCCAAATAGTAAATATACTCATTTAACATACCAATAAAATAATATTTTAATTATATTCACTTTATTTTTTAATTTAAAATATTATTATAAAGGGTTTTGAAATGAATGTTTTCTACTATTTAGGGCGTTAAACAATCTTTTCCCAAACAGAATTGAGAAAGACAATTTTTCAAATTAATTTGAACTAAACTTGAAATTGGTGTGGGCCCACTAATTTCTAAAATATTATTATTTTTTATCACATTAGCGATAACTTGTATTGTTTACCATTATAGCTAAGTTTTATCAGTTGTATACCAATATATCATATGTACCTTGGATAAGTTGACTAATGAACATATATCTTAAAATATCAAAGATCGTAAAATGAAATTAAAATATCCGTATTATTAGCACAAGATTAGAACTCGTCCAAGAAAAGGTATGAGAGATAGGAATTATAAATGAATGACTCTCCTCCACATGCATACCTATGCTGATAAAAAATGCAAAAGCTACTTTCCAAAATTAGCTTGACATGTGTCCTTGGAAACGCAAGTGAAGGAGAAAAGTGTGAATAAGAATTTGTCTAAGAAAACATGAAAAAAAAACAAACACTTGTCGAAAGATGCAATGGACTAAGAAACTATATAAATTACAACAAAGAGTAGGAAAATATGCATTAAAAAATTAAAACTAACATCACTTGATTTTTCATTAACATTTTAAAACATAAGATGGATTCCCAAAACATGAGCTACAATGCTGGACAAGCCAAGGGCCAAGCTCAGGTCTGCCTTTAACTTTGTTTTTCTAGTCTCTCATTGTGCATGCATGCTCAATATTGAGAACTCATAGACAAGTGTTTGTGTGGCAGGAAAAGGCTAGCAACATATTGGATAAGGCTAGCAATGTTGCTCAATCCGCTCAAGACTCCATGCAACAAGTTTGTATATGTTTTATTTCTCAATTTTTTTGTCTAAATCAAATAGATTAATAATCATTTGATAACATTCATATTCAATCCATATTTATAATATTCATTAATAACTCTTACAATGTAAAGAGTTTTACAAGATTAATGTAAAGAGTTTTACAAGATTGTTCAATTACAAATTAATATACACGATATGTTTATTAAATATTATAGTAGGTAAATTGAAAGGCATATTTATTATGATTTATGATTGGTTCAATAATATAAACACATCTTATACTAAAAGTGACTCTATTTTGTTATGTATAGGGTGGGCAGCAAATGCAACAAAAAGCACAAGGAGCTGTTGATTCTGTGAAGAGTGCAACAGGGATGAACAACTAATGATGAAAACTGAATCTTAATTATAATGTGCTTGGTTTCCCTTCAAATAAACTTGAAACATCATTCTTTTTTTTTTTTCAAATGTATTCATCTTAATTTCATTTTTTCATAAGCATGATTCCATTTTATTTAAAATGTAATAATTTTCCTTTGATTAGAGAAACCAGTCTCATAAATAATCACGATTCAAGTTTTACATTTGAATGATTGTAAAATATTTCAGAAACACACTATTAATAGCAAAAAGTTACAATAAAAATTGTGATCCAAAACATTTTAGAATAAATGTTGCAATACGATCAAGCTTATGGGACATGGTTGTGTATAATGAAGAATAAATGTTTGCTTATCTCGTTCTTTTATTTTATTGTAGCTTGATTTTATAAATCTGCATATTGCATATATTGTTAGAGAAAACCAGATTCATTTCAATAATATTAACTATTTTCATAAGATAACATTGGAGTATATATATCTAGCTATTCAAAATTAATAATATATATAAGTTCATGTTTATTATTGGAAAAAATATATTTTCGTCTACGATTTATGTATGCTAAAATGATAACCAACAAGATGATTCACGACGGATAAAATGATGACCGACAAGAAAAATACAGAGTCACTTAATACTTAAATTTATCTTAATCAACTAAATGTTTCATATGAGAAAATTTTGTATAAATAATCTTTTATCTATCACAATCTTTTATCTATCTAGTGTATGTGTGTTTTTAAATTTTGTTTTGTTTCTCTACAAGAATGGGATTTATTTTTTATGGTTATATGAATATGATTCTAAAATATTTGGTATTAAGAAAAAGAATGAAAATTCACTTTGAGTTCCTTTTACTACAAAAACAAGTTTATCCATTAGTTAAATAACTTGAACAAGTTAAAACCTTAATCCAACAATTTCCTTAAAACACAAAGAATTTTTTTTAATTTTGTTCTTCGGTGAATGGAAACATTTTTAACATAATCAAATTACAATTGTACCATGAAATACAAAAAATAGTCTTTTATTTATTTTCTTCAGTTTACTTTATCTTTTAATAAAAAACTTAATTTAGTTTCTTATACTTTAGAACTTTATTGTGATAATTTTTTTTCCAATTGAAACCGAAAAAGGTGAGGTCGCGTATTTTTTTATCATTTTAAAATTGAGATGTTAGATTTGGGTTATTTATTTCTTAGAAATGTTGTTTTATTTTTTATACAATTGTTGCAGTCACTCATGTGTTTGTACATTTTTATGGTTTTTACACAAGATGACATATAATTGTTGATTTTGAGCTATCAACTTAATTATTGAGAAGGAACTAGCTTATTCTATCAATGCCCTAAAAGAGGGCTTGGATCAAGTAAAGAAACTTGAAGTTTGGTTGCATATGTGAACATTGATCCTACCTTACTCTCATTTAGAGAAACACGCATTAGTAATAAAATTTGTATTTTTTGGACTGATAATGTATTAACTTTATAATCTTTTATAATGAAAAAGTTATTTTTGTGGTATCATGGTGTTTTTTTTATTTTACATGTTTTCTTTTCTAAGCATTGTACATGTTGTGATAAGGAGAGATCATACAGGATAAAATGTCATTGACCGACCAAGGTGTTACATTTATTGTAAATTACAAAGGATTTTATATGTAGACATATAGATAGGACAATGCTGAATTGGTTTCATTGAAGTGCCTTATTAAAACATTGTCGACCAAAATTCTCATTAAGGAAAAAATAATTTGGGTACAAAAGAATACATTTAAATTGTTTACATTTAGTTCAAATAAAACATCAAATGTGTATTGATAACTCTCAATTTTCTTATGTTTTTATAGAGTAATTGCATTTTATTTGGGTTTCTTTTATATTTATTTCTTATTTTTTAGATTAGATTTTTACTTTCTTTGAAATAAAAGAGTTTCTAAAAAATGACTTAAAAATGACTTTTGTAGCTTATATTTGGTTCAATTCATCTAATACAATGTTTTAACCTTTTGAAAATCAAATTTGAAGATGGAATTGACCCAAGAATTGTGGAAGAAGCTGCTGAAGCAATGGAACTTCAAAATCGAGAGCTAAAATGTTGAAATGGTGTAGAAACATGCACCAGACGGTCAACGCTTTGCTAAAATGGGCAAAAGACAGTCAACATCAACAATAATTGGATCTAGAAGATCAACAATGTTTGTAAAGAGAAAGCACATAAGTCAATTAGGATGTAATTGGGAATTGGGGATCATTAACTGTCAAAGTTGAAACTCATTTCAATTTAGAAACTCTATGAATAAGATTTAAAAAAAACAAAGGGAGAGAGGGGGGTTGACAAAAAAAGTACAAAGTAGTTTTAGTTTAGTTTCCTGTTATTAGTTTTCTATTTTGAAAAGTGATTTCTAATAAAAGTTCTTTGTTTTCTTATATATTTTTTTCCGTAGTTTCTTTTTCTCTTCGTGTTTTATCCTCAACCCCACCTCCTTAATTAATAATTGTGGTGAAAGTGTGGAACAAAGACAAACTATAGATAGAAAAGTTATCAAAATAATCGATACGAGTCATCTACCAGCACATCCTCAACCCACCTCCTTAATTAATAATTGTGGTGAAAGTGTGGAACAAAGACAAACTATAGATAGAAAAGTTGTCAAAATAATCGATACGAGTCATCTACCAGCACACAAATCCAAGTAGTTCACTTGAGCTTTACTCAACCCACAAGGAGACTTTGGTTAAGGAAAGAAACCTTTTCTTGGAGTGCTTCTTTCTTTTTCTTTCATTTGGCCATGATCAATCTTTTATGCTAACTTGTTTTCTCTAATTGTTTGTTCATTGTGTTTTTGTGTTTGTTTGATAATATGGATCATCTTTCTAGTGGTGAATCATCTAAACAACATTCTCCTAAAAAAGGTTTCCTAATTGGAGAATTGAAGGAAGCTAAAAGAACCATTGCACAAAAAGAGGAGGCATTAAGACAAATGGAGGAAAGAATTCAAAGATTGGAAATGCAACATGAAAGACCTCTAAGACATAGAAGACAACATCATAGATATGAATCAAGAAGTTCTCACAGTTATGGTAGCTATGATGAAGAAACTGAATGGAGGAGACATCCATATGAAGAGAGGCGCCAAAATGTGGCTAAGCCTTATTTTCCATTTGTAAAATTACCTAGTTTTAAGGGAGATGGCGATCCTAATGTGTATTTAGGATGGGAAGCTAAATGTGAACAAATTTTTAATGTACATGAGGTCCAAGATGACCAAAAGGTAAAGTTAGCCTCCCTAGAATTTTTAGACTATGCCATGCAATGGTGGCATAAACTTGTAATGGACATTGGGCTAAACAAGAAACCACCCGTGGTTTCTTGGAATGATTTAAAAGAATGCATACGCGCTAAATTTGTGCCTCCATATTATAGGAAAGACATTTCGTTGAAACTCCAAAGGTTTCATCAAGGCACGCTTAGTCTGGATGCTTATTTTAAAGAACTTAAAATGCTTTTAACTAATATAAACATGCATGAAAGTGAGGAGTCCAAAATGGATCGCTTTGTAAGTTGTCTTAAAAGGGAAATCTAAGATGTGGTAAAATTGCATGAATATTCTTCTTTAGAAAATTTGGTTCACCTTGCCATCAAGGTAGAATCCCAACTTTCAAAGAAAAACTCTTTTAAAATATCTCACAGTGATGGCTTTTACCACACATCTTGGACAAATAAACAAAATTCTACTTCAACTTTTCCCTCCAATTTTAAAAAGGAGTCCACTTACAAACCCAAAGATCCAAAATCTTCACCTTCAACTCCTATATCACCTACCAAAACCTCGAGTAAAAAATGTTTTAAATGTTTAGGTTTTGGTCATATAGTCGCAAATTGTCCAACAAAGAGAACCATGATGGTTAAGGAGGGCCAAGTAGTTAGTGAACATAGTGATAACTCATCTAGATCTAACTCCCCTTCCTCTTCAAAAATCCTTAGTGAATATGAGTGTGAAATACCTTGTGAAGGTGACTTATTGATGATAACGCGAATGTTGGGCACAATTCCAAAACCTTTGGATGATACCCAAAGAGAAAATATTTTTCACACCCGCTGTCTTATCACCAACAAGTTATGTTCCTTGATTATTGATTGGGGTAGTTGTACTAATGTGGCTAGTACAAGAGTTGTGGAGAAGTTAGCCTTACCCACTATCTCTTATACCAAGCCCTATAAATTACAATGGCTTAGTGCCGAAGGTGAAATCATGGTTAACAAACAAGTCCTCATAAACTTTTCAATAGGAAAGTGTAAAGATGAGGTTTTATGTGATGTTGTGCCCATGGAAGCAACTCATGTTCTTTTAGGAAGGCCTTGGCAATATGATAGACATGTTTTACGTGATGGCCTATCCAACACAATGTCTTTTTCCTTCCAAGGGCGCAAGGTTACCTTAAAACTCCTCTCTCTCCACAAGGTCAATGAGGACCAAATAAAAATGAAAACTAAAAGAGATAATGAGAAAGCAAAAGAAAGAAATGATAAACTGAGTCACACTATTTTATCAACTAAATCACTAATGTTGACTCGTGCTATGCCTCAAGTTGAACCTCCAAGGTATTCTTCTTCTTTGTCTTATTCATTACCCAAAGTTCCTACTGCCACACCATATTGGATAAATAATGTTAAGGATGATTTTTACTTACCTCTTAATGGTTTTCACCTTTTAAGAGGATTTTTTCCAAAGAATATCATCATTCCCAAACAATCTTTTCCAACATGGTCTGTTTATAGGACATCTTTTTCTGAACTCCCAACGTTTCAAGATGCTAAGTCAAGTTTGCCTATCTCTTCTTGCGTTCTCTTATCTAATTGCAATCTGACTTTGTCTTATGCAGGAGTACTAAATTCGTGGTCGAATTTTCTTCAACTTGGAGGGCATGATGTGATCCAAAAATACATAAAGATGACCAAGGATGCTACACTCACTAGTACAAAAATAAGAAAAGAACGCTCCTTATTTAATGCGGTTCAGCGCTTAAACGCATTCGTAAAAAATACAGTGGCATTTTTAAAATTATTTTGATTTACAAATGCGGTTATTTAAATAACCGCATTTGTAAATACCGCATTTGTAAATCAAGAGCTTCCATTTACAAATGCGGTTATTTGAATAACCGCATTTGTAAATCAAAACGCTTGATTTACAAATGCGGTTATTTAAATAACCGCATTTGTAAATGATTTTTACCCTAAAAATTTTAGGCGCTCAACAGTTTCGTTCATTCTTCGTTTGCGCTCATATCTGTTCTTCGTTTTCTCTGGTTGCGAAGTTCTTCATTTTCGAAGGTACGTAACTGCATTGCCCCTTATTCTCTTGTTTCCATTGCTCCTAACAACTGCATTGAACTCCAATGGCTTTCGCTTTCCATATTGCTTTCGTTTTTAATGGGTTTCGCTTTGCATTTTGAAGGTGTACTCTTCCATTGCTTCCGCCGCTGTCGCATTTCGCTCTCGCCGCTCCGCCACCGCTTCCGCCGCCGCACTCGCCGCAGCTGCCGTGTTTCCTCTTCTCCCCTTCCACTCTTCACCAACAACGTGCCCCTAAAACCCCAGCTCATTCAGAAGAATATACAAATGCGAGCTCATTCAAAAGAATATACAAATGCGGTTATTTCAAATAACCGCATTCGTAAATCGCATTTACAAATGCGGCTCTATAGCCGCATTTGTATTTCTCTGATTTACAACTGCATGCTGATCAAATGCGGCTCTATAACCGCATTTGTAAATGTAAAATAGCCGCATTTGATTAGCATTTCTGCGCTAGTGACTTGAAGGGTCATCTCAACAAGCAAATAAAGACCTCGTTAATAGGAGAAATGGAGAAAGCCCAAAGCATTTGAAGTTCTTCTTATTAGTCTTCTCAAAAGATGAGGTCCAAGCCAATTAATATCTTTTGTAATATTTTTAGAATAGTTTCAAGACAGAACATTAAAAGGGTAGTAGGAAAAGTCACTTTTCTAGAATAAGAAAGTGACTTGAAAAGGGGTGGCATTTACCTTGTCTTTTCATATGCCTTGCCTTTTCATTTACAAGTGACTCTTCATGTATTTTTACCTTTTCATGACCGGTCCTCTATGCCTATATAAAGAGGAGCCTTGCTTTTGTAAACATAAGTTGAATATTGAAATTGAAAGTGAAGTTACTCTCTTGAATTTGAGTGGTTTCTTTGTGAGACTTGCTCTCCTTCTCTTTGTCTTATCTTGTGGGTCTTGGGAATCCTCAAGTGGCGACACTCTCACTCATCTTGGAGCCTTCCACCATCCAAGTGGCGTGATCACTCCCATTGTCTTCAACCACATAAGTTTCTTCAACTCTTTATCTTCTTCTTCCATACCCATTCTATATCAAAAACTCTAAAACATGTTTTGTTTCTTGTTCTTGATTTTCAATCGGTCAAATGTTGCTATTGAATGTTTCTAATCAATAGTTTGTCATTGGTTCTTGTTTTAATCGGTTGAAATTACTTGTTGATGTTCTATTCGGTTCATGTTCTTGAAATGGGTTTCCCATGGGTTTCTTGATTTGTGTTCTTGAAATGGGTTTCTTGATTTGTGTTCTTGAAATGAGTTTCTAATGGGTTTCTTGATTTGTGTTCTTAAATTTCTTGTAGAATCTTGATCCAATTCTTGAAAGTGTCATATGATGTTCCATCTTCTAATCAACTCACATCAGCAACTAAACAAAAACAAACTACTCTAGGCACAAAAATAATACCTTTCTTTGAGCCAAATTTAGGGTTTCGAGGATTATGGTGACGACAACGAATCTAGAAATATCAACACTCAAACAACCACCACTAAAAGAAAATCATTAAATAACAACTAATTTTGAAACCAAAAACAATTATTCATTATATTAATTAAGTTAGATATTATTTTGTAAACTAAAAAACTATTCGTATATAAAGTAGTTTCTAATATTAATAAAAAATTTTAAAAATAGTTTCTAAAATGGTATATAATATTAACTATCAATGTTTTAGCTACTAATTAGTTTAGATTCTAAATTAGTCTTTAGTTAAATTAGTGACTCTTATTCTTAACATATCGTAACTCTTATACTAAACTTGTATTTTACTATTATAGCTAAGTTTTATCGGTAGTGTACTAATATATTATACATATCTTTGATAAGTTGACTGAACATATATTAAAATATCAAATATTGTAAATTCAAATTAAAATTTGTGTATTATTAGCACATGAGATTAAAACTCGTCCAATCTAAGGTATGGGAGATTTGAATGATAGATGAATGATTCTCCTCCACATTCATATATATGTAAATAAAATGTGCAAAAGACTTTTTCCAAATTTAGCTTGACATGTGTCCTTAGAAACTCAAGCGAAGGAGAAAACTATGAATAAGAATTTGTGGAAAAAACGTGAAAAGAACGAACACTTGTCGAAAGATGCAATGCATTGAAAAACTATATAAATTACAACAAAGAGTGGGAAAAATAATGCATAAGATAAATTAAAACCAACATCACTTGATTTTTATTAACGTTTTAAAACACAAGATGGACTCCCAAAACATGAGCTACAATGCTGGACAAGCTAAGGGTCAAGCTCAGGTATGCCTTTAAATTTGTTTTTCTAGTCTCTTATTGTGCATGCATGCTCAATATTGAGAACTCATATACAAGTGTTTGTGTGGTATTGCAGGAAAAGGCTAGCAATGTGATGGACAAGGCTAGTAATGCTGCTCAATCTGCTCAAGACTCCATGCAACAGGTTCTTATATATGATTTATTCCCAACTTTTTGTCTAAATCAAATAGATTAATAATCATGTGATAAAATTCATGTTCAATCCATATTACAATATTCATTAATAACTCTCACAATGTAAAGAGATTTGCATGATTGTTCAATTACAAATTAATATACACGATATGTTTACTAAATCTTATAGTAGATAAATTGAAAGCCATATTTACTATAATTTATTATTGGTTCAATAACATAAACACATTTTATACTAAAAGTGTATTTTTTTGTGTATAGGCTGGGCAACAAATGCAACAAAAAGCACAAGGAGCTGTTGATTCTGTGAAGAGTGCAACTGGAATGAACCGCTAATGAAGCAAATTGAATCTTTATTATGTTGCACTTGGTTTCTCTTCAAATAAACTTGAAAGATCATTCTTTGTTTTTCAAATGTATTCATCTTATTTTCATTTTTCAGAAGCATGATTCCATTTTATTTCAAAATGTAATAATTTTCCTTTGATTAAAGAAACCAATTTCATTAATGATCACAATTCATGTTTCACATTTGAATGTTTGCAAATTACTTTAGAAAAACACTATTAATAATGAAAAGTTGCAATAAAAATTGTGATCCAAAACATGTTAGAGTAAAGGTGGCAATACGATCAAGCTTATGGGATGTGATTGTGAATAATGAAGACTATTTGATGTTTTCTTATCTCGTACCTTTATTTTATTGTATATTCATTTGATAAATTTGCATATTGCATGAAATATATTTATTGTTAGAGAAAACCAAATCCATTTCAACTATATTAACTATTTTTCATGAGATAACATTCGAACATATATGTATAACTATTCATAATTGATAATATATACAAGTTTGTGTTTATTGGTGAAAAAATATGTCGACAATTTAAGTATGCTAAAATGATAAACAACGTGATGATTCACGTCAGATAAAATGATGACCGATGAGAAAAATACACATGTAATTTAGTACTTAAATTTCTCTTAATCAACAAAATTTTTCATGAGTATATTTTCTATAAATAATCTTTGATCTATCTAGTGCATGTGTATTTGTAACTTTTGTTTTGTTTCTCCACAAGAGTATGATTCTTTTTTATGGTTATCTTAATTTGATTCTAAAATATTTGGTATTTAGAAAAAGAATTAAAATTAACTGATGTTGAATGACTTGTAAACAAGTTAAAACCTATATCCTATTACGCAAACAACTTGGCTACAAAACATTTGTTTTCTTTTTTTCTTGGGTGAATTGAAACATTTTTAACATAATCAAATTACAATTTTACCTTGAAATATAAAAAATACTCTTTTATTTATTTTCTTCGGTTTCATTTATCTTTGAATAAAATTTAGTTTATTATATTGTAGAACTTTAATGCGATAAATTTGTTTCCAATTGAGACCGAAATAGGTGAGATCACCCATTTTTTCTATTATTTTAAAATTAAAAATTATAATAAACTTAATTTGGGTTTCGAGAGTTAGATTTGGTTTATTTGTTTCTTAGAAATGTTGTTTGTTTTTATATGAATTTGGTTTAGTCACTAATGTGTTTCTACTTTTTTTTATGGTTTAAACACAAGATGACATATGATTGATGATTTTCATGTGTCAACTTAACTACAATGTCCACTAAAGTGTACAAAAGTTGACTCCAAATTTCAAATGAACATTTTGACACAATAAATCAAACATTTTCTAAGAATGTGTGTTAAAATTAGTGTTATCGCCGCAAGAAAATGGTGTTAAAAAATAAAATACTTCATATATAACAAGTTGAGTGCAAAAAGATAAAGTTGTTATAAAAGGTTTCTGACCCATGATAAAGCTCTGACATGTGAACAATATATCAGTAGAAAACTATCAATGGTATTATGAAAGACGTTTATAAAAAAATAAATAAATAAAATCATACAAAAATAACTTACAATCTTACATAGATTCACACAACTTGATTAACATGTTGTATTTGCTTTTTTTTTCTTATTTCTAACTGTCATATAAATGAAAATAAATAACAAGATGTATTTGTAAATCTTTTCAATTTTTTGAACTTCCATCGAGAAAATGAGTGTTTAGATTTTGTGTTTAGATTATAGAAGTAGTTTTTACTACTAATTCTAACTTACACGAGTACAAAAAAATACTTTTGGATATCCCCTTCATCTACACATGAGATAAAACACAAGTGTTGATTGAAATTGGTTTGGATTAATGACATTAAACAATTATTTATTTCAAAATCATGAAAATGTTATTCTTTTAAAGATGCACTTCTTCTTTTTTTTATCAGCTTTTAAATTCATCACTACAAGAAAATCATGAAATAGAAACCAATTTTAGATACCAAAAATAATTAGTTGCTATAGTGATTAAATTAGAGATCATTTTAGGGACTAAATAAATTTTTGGTTTCTAAATTAGTTTCTATTATTGTTAAATGGTTTTTAAATTGGTATCTAATTAGCAACCAAGGTTTTTCTACCAAATTTAGAAACTAAATAATTGATAGTTAAAACCTTGGTAGCTAATTAGATACCAATTTAGAAACTATTTAACAATAATATTAACTAATTTAGAAACCAATTTTTTTTTAGTTTCTAAAATGGTCTCTAATTTAATTACTATTGCAACTAATTATTTTAGTCTCTAAAAATTAATTTCTATTTGATGATTATTAGTGCATCTTAAACTGCATGTTAATTTTAATTATAGGTTATGAAATGTTAATTTTAATTATAGGTTATGAAATGGAAACTTAAATATATGATTGAAGATGGGATTAGCATCAAATGGAAAGTTGGGCCTGCTGCAGTGTGGAAAAATATGGGCATTTTCTTCATGCACCCCCTATTTACTAACTGCACGCTCCTACTACAAGCAAAAATACTAAAATAACCTTCACCATGTCGCTGTCCTACTGCACTCTATGTAGCTTGTAGCTTTGCAATTTTATTGAGTATTTCTTCTTTTTAATCGGTCAATTCATGTTAAAAGTGTTTAATTTTCAGTTTCTAATATGTTCTTTGTCATGTGACATTTCATTAATATCCTATAATCGTCATAAAACTCAAAAGTGTGCTAGTTTAGAAAGTGTTTGTAAAAATGCCTAACTGTGTTTAATGGTTGTTTGATAAAATGCCTGAACTAAAAACATGTGGTGCTTTGAGTGCTTTTTATTTTTATTTTTGAGTTCATAACTTGATATTAGTTCATTAGTAAGTTTCTTAGAGTTAAGATTCTTTTGTGTCTTTAATTGTTTGTTCAAATTTGGTCACTCCTGTCAAGATTCATTCTTGCTAAAAGTTTGAGTGATAATAGCACTGGTAAAAATTATTGTGAACAATTTACACTATATTTTTTAGTGAAATTTTATATTTGAGCACTTCAATGTATCATAGAAGCATAAAGCATTGAAGAAGAAAATGAGAAATTGGAGTTTTACAAGTCTAATGATTAATTTTGTTGAAAAAAAAAAAAAAAGTCAATTCAATCTCCAAATTATCTTCTTTTCTAAATTTGATTCTTCATGGAGGGGACCAACATATATGGATTTTGTTCATAAAAGAACACTGAAGAGAGGTTCTCCATGGAGGGAAGAAAATTCTAAAGTGATGCCTTTTTTCAAGAGGCATGCGTGTGATCTTTGCCTTTTGAATCCTATTTGGCTCATCATTTTTTTCTAGTTCATTAACTCATTACAAATTTTCTGTGCTCTTGTGGTCACTCTACTTAACTTTACCTTTTTTCTTTGCAGACCAAGAGACCTTATAATCGATTAAAACAGATGGCAAAGCAATTGAGATGTTCTTTTGCACCCTCCATTGTACAAAATCTTCTGTCATGACTCATTCATAAGCTTCATAATTTGTCAACCTTCATTTTTCTGTTCTAAAAAGCTCATTTCTGACATCTCAGTAGACATGTCCTACATGATCACATCATCTGGTTTATTTCGTTTTGAGCTGCATATTTTGAAAATGATACATCAACATGACATACCCTTTTAATTTCTCTCAAAAAATTGTACATGAACACATTTTCTAACACTTTTCATTCACACCTCTTGTTAAAAACTACAAAATCAGTATAAGATAATGATTAAACCAGAAGTGAATCTCACATTCCTTTATGTAACTTTCAATAAAGCTTAACCAGTTATAAAATGTGTCTAAGAAAACTATATTCTTAACATGTTTTCTGTTTTCTGTTTATATAACTACAATTTGGTTGCCATGTGTGTGGCCAAAAGGGAGAGAGTGAAAACTTAATCAATGAACAAAATGTGTTGAGATTGACCAATGAAGCCCTTCTGTTCCCTTGTTATCATTGTTATTTTAATCTTCAAATTCTTGCCATTTTGTCAACATTATTTGCTTTTATTTCAAGAATATTTTTGTTCAAAATTGAAGAGTTTATGGTCTGTGAATTTTCCAAGAGGAAGTGAATTGGAGCTTTCTGAATAGTGGCTTCAGACAATTATGAGACAGCTTACAGAAGTGCAGAGAAGAAGCAAAGAAACAAAGAAAAAGTTATATAATATGACAAAATCTCCATAATGATGATTAATAGCTATAGCATATACCAGTACTTCACTTCACATTAAATGAAAAAGGAGATGGGGCCAAAACAGAGGAGAAAAGAATGTTAATATCATAAATTTAACTGAGATAATGATCTTTAGTCACAGCTTTTTTTTTTTAAATGTAATATTTCTATCAGTTTGTAATCTATATTGTATCGTTTAAAAAAATGTACTATATGCTCTATGGTATATTTTTTTATTAGAAAAATATATATTACAGAATATATTTTTGATACCAATAATTAGTTTTTATTTAAACATTGGTTGATTAGTTTAAGTTTTTTCTTTATTCATGTTTTCTGTTTATAAAACTTATATTACAAGAAAAAATAATTTTACCAATTGTCAAAATATGTCGTTAATGTTAGAATTTTGTCGATAATTAATAATAATATTATTTTTTATTAACAATTTTAATATTTTTTTTTTGTTATGTCATTATTATTATTAAGATTATTATTATTATTATTACTACTATTTTTATTATTATTAATTATTATTAATAATACTATTATTATTATTAACATTATTATTAATATTATTAACATTAATATTATTATTAAAATTAATTATTAGTATTATTAATATTATTATTATAATTACTATTATTATTATTGCTATAATTATTTTTATTATCATTTTAAATAGTATTACTTTATAACATTAATTAATAATAATATTATTATCATTATTAATATTTTTATTCTTAATATGTTTATTTTATTATATTATTATTATAAATATTAATATTGTTATTACTTTAATTATTATTATTATTATTATTATTATTATTATTATTATATTAATATTATAAGATTTAGCGATAGACGGATAATATTAACAAACATTTACCAACAGATATTATTGACAGATTCACTACTTTCTGATAAATATTGATTCTGATAAATATTGATTCGTGTTTGAAAAAAATAATTTATAAATGAATAAATTATTATTGATAAATTTACTTTTGTCCATAAAATTTGTCAATAATAATTTAATTATCGATAAATACAAATTTCTCATAATATTATGTCAATTGATTAAATGAAATTTTATTGAAATAAAACAAATTTGTTATAACTTATATCTTAAAGTATTATTTTAAATGTTAAAATATCAGTAGTATGATGTGATATTTAAATTACAAATAGTGCAATTTGCCCATGATCTTACTATATGGTTAATTTGAAGTTTTTGGATTATCATTTTAGTGATTAGCCTTTGATAATTGACATGACAGATGGTCTTTGTGATTTCATAGTAACTACGAAATTTGTTATCTAATGTCATGAAAAAAGTGGCCATCAACAATAATATTGGGGAAAAGTAGGTGTAATCATATTTATGCCAATGTCTACAAATAGCTACCTATAAATACCCACAAAACAAAACTTAAACCCACCTATAATATTTCTCTAGTGCTGTGATTGGAATTTTAATTATGATATCAATCATATACTAAATTTTTGGGTTGCATACATATTATTATAATATAAACTTTGTTGCTTAAAAACAAAGTTTTCTAGTTTGTTTGGTGGATGGAAAGCACCAGAAGAAGTGGTTCGCCACAATATAATGAAGATATGTGAGTTGAATCTATGGCATGGTGCATAAAGTACTTAGTTTAACTAGTTTCACTTTTAAATTCACGGTAAGAAAATCATGAAATAAAAATTAATTTTAAATAAAAAATAATTAATTGTTATAGTGATTAAATTAGATACTATTTTAAAGACTAAAAAATCTTTAATTTCTAAATTAGTTTCTATTATTATTAAATGGTTTTTAAATTGGTATTTAATTAGCAACTAAATTTTTTGTTACCAAATTTAGAATCTAAATAATTGGTAGTTAAAACATTGGTTGTTAATTAGATATCAATTTAAAAATTATTTAATAATAATATAAATTAATTTAGAAACTATTTTTTTTTAGTTTCTAAAACAATCTCTAATTTAGTTACTATAACAACTAATTATTTTTTGTCTCTAAAATTAATTTCTATTTCATGATTTTTTTTTAAATTCTATTTCATTATTTTTTTTAAGTGTATTTGGTGAGAGATTGGTTAGGTGTCAAATAGAAGTTAGGAAATAAAGACATATATGATTCCCAGATGGTGAAAAATCATGGACCATGAAAAGAGGGAAATATGCATAAAAATGGGAGACAGTGAATGAGTTCAATGGAGGAAAATAAGTTCTAAGTCAAATTATAATTGAAATTATTTCTAATTTAGTTACTATATTTTTTATAAAAAAAATTGAATAGATACATAATAAGTAATTGAAGTAAAGGTGTAAGTACAAGATTATCTTACAAACATCTGTCTACCTAAATATGTATATTGATCAAGAAAAAAACCATGAAACATTAGACATGAAAGTTGGGTAAAAAGCTATGGGAAAAAATTAACCTATTTTAAAATGATGGGTATAATAGCTTTTAAGTCTAAGTAAGAAAAAATTCATTTTTTATATTAAGTGAATGCTCAAAAAGAAGTTTGACAACCAAGATAAGATGGAAAGAAAGAAAATTAGGTTAATAACCAGTTCATAAAAAAAATATAAATTATAATGTAACTTATACTTCAATTATTAGACTGAAGATGGTTTAAATTTTGTTATCATTTTGCTACTTTTACTCAAATGTGACTTCGTCAAATGAATGTAAAATTGTATTTTTAGTGGTTAATAAAAGAGTTAAAATAAAATAATCTTTAGATTTTAAAATGATTATGTAAAACTTTTTTCTTGTTGAAAATGGTTTTGGAAAAGAAAAAGTAGGTATACTACACGTCGGAGAGATTATCAAAGCAACAAATAAAATAATTACAATTAACATTAATTAATAAGTTTAATCACTTCATATTATCATGTTAAAATAAAATTAATCTAAAAAGTCATGATAACATAAATTCATTATGAAAAATATTCTCTTATAAATGAATCTCACTTGATAAAAAAATATATATGTTCTAATATGAGGATTGGAGAAATATTCTCTTATAAATGAATGTCACTTGATAAAAATATATATGTTCTAATATGAGAATTGGAGCCTAGAGAACTATTGAGAGGATTTTGTTATCTTCTTCGGTCGGTCATCTGTCCTTTAACTTCCTTCCTATTCTTGGCTCTTGGTCTTCTCGCAATCCAGATTCGGAGAGTACCTGCAAAAGACACTCTAACACTCAAGTCAACAAAGACACTCGGTACTCGGTTTTTAGAGCACTGTAAATGATGACCTATCTAATTCTTGGAATATGAGCTAGCTATTTATTACCTTTGGTGAATTTTCCTTATTGGGCTAGGTTAAGGAGTTGAACCATGTTTAGGACTGCATTACCTAACTTTTAATTGCGGATTAGTTTCGCTGACCTTGATTGAGAGTAATTGGACTTGTACTGTCGATTGACCCTATGAACATGGGTCTTTACCTCGATCGGTCAAGTGACAGAGATCGAGACATAACATCATTCGTACGACCCTCACCGATACCATATTATATTTCTAACAATATTTAGTATTCATACTACTGAATTGACTTCATAATACTTTGCAAATCC
Source organism: Phaseolus vulgaris (assembly GCF_051622355.1). Classification (NCBI taxonomy): domain Eukaryota; kingdom Viridiplantae; phylum Streptophyta; class Magnoliopsida; order Fabales; family Fabaceae; genus Phaseolus; species Phaseolus vulgaris. The sequence continues at coordinate 7,287,107 of NC_143501.1, read as the reverse complement.
CTCTATTTCGACCGAGATCCAGAAAATGACTGAAGATCCCACAAATACAGAAATGTCCAATCAGCAAGATAGAAAAGAATACATCATCTCCATCCATACCAGAACCATAGGTATTACTTATTTGTGGATATTATTGTTTTGATTTTGAATATCATTGAAAGTTATGTTTTGCACAGAGAGAGAAGGGGCATATGAAAGTTGAAAGAAGGGGAAAAAGGTGAATTTGGGAGATGGGGATAAAATGATTTGTTGTAGCGGTAGGTGAGCCCATGCAAGTGACTCTTTGGACCAAACTGAATCATAATGTGGGAAGTGCACAGCTAGCACAGGTATAAAGTGAGTGGATCACTCTCTCCAAAATCTTTCCAACATCTTAAAAAGCTCTCACAAAAGTAAGAACAAAATGGGACAACATGTTCCCTCACTTAACATTTTCCCTAATCCATCTTTCCTCCATATCACTCTCTTTCACCTTTCACCTTCTCTCTTTGTGCCATAAAAGCCCTATTAATTTCTCACATTTTCACCACATTTGAACACACAAATGGTATACATATAGACACCCTTGTACCTTCTTTGTAGTTATGTTATTGTTTGTGTCTCTCTATGGATCATCAATTATCTATTACCATGTCACATCTAACAAAATTATAATTCCAAGCTTTTTTAGTGCCTTCATGATTTTATTTTATTCTTAGTTTTGTCTTCTATATCTATTCTTGATGTGCTGCATATTGTAGATACACCTTGAGATGTAAACATTGTTGAGAGATCTCATTTCAGAGTAATTTTAGTATGGCACCATTTATTGAAAAAAAAAAGGATATTTAAGTGGTCTTAATTGGAAAAAAAAATCTTAAGGGAAATTTTGGATAAAATATTCTAAGATTTGTTAAAAAAAATAGTAACTTGGCTTTATAGAAAGAAAGAAAAAAGAGTATAATTCCATTATGTGTACTCATTTTTTATCTTTTCATTCTCTTTTCTCAAATATCTTTTAAGTTGATATATACTTCAGTCTTGAAATTTGGAGGGAATTTAATTTTGATTTTTTAAATTTAAAAAATATTTTAATTTCTTAAATACTAAACATATTATTTCGCTTCCCCAAATTTACTCTTAAGAATAAAAAGGATTTTCAAAAAATTATTTTAGTCTCCAAAATTATATTTGGAGATTGTAATTGTATATTCGATTTTTTTATATAAAACTTTCATATTAGTATCATTATACAACTTGACATCTCAGTATGATGATACCCCAATCAACAACAATCATCTATCATCACACGAAAAATATATTATTAAAAATAAAATAAAATACAAAAAAAATATGGAAAAATTATATCAAAACTCATATATTAACAAAAACGGTAGATAGGTAAACTAATAATATTAAAAACACATATATATTTTCTCAAAAATTAGGTGATAAATTTTTTGTTACGAAATGGACTTTAAGCCTAACTCAACCCCATAAAACCGACTCATAGGGTTGAGGTTTGCACCCACTTATATACAATGAAAGGCTCTAATCTCTAGTCAATGTGGGATCTCTAACAATTTTCAAAAGACTTTATTTTACTTTTAAAGTCTTGTTATGATATTTGGTTTCGCTATAACTTTTTTTTAAAAGTAGTTTTAATAATTTTAAAAAAATCTCTAATGAAAACAGTTATTTATCTATAAAAAAATATTATTTTAATCTCCATTTTATAAATATGTTTAATTTAAAGTGATTAATGTTTAGAATCCATTTTAAAATAGTGTTTTTATTGATAAACAATTAAGTATTTCAATGGATTTTTTTTTCTAAAAGATAAAAACAATACTCTTATTTATACTACATCTATCTCTAAAATAATTTGGGATATTTATGTTAGGCACTTTCTTTCTTTTCTCGTGTAAGGGTTGGAGCCTAAATAACTATTGAGAGGATTCGTCTTTTTTTTTTTCTGTCGGTCACGTTGCTCTCCAACCTCCTCTGCTCGTTACTCACCTTTCTTTCGTGGCCTTGGTCCTCGGTCTTCTCGCAAATACCGAATGGAGGGTACCTACAGAAGGCACTTTGATGCTCAAGTCAGCAAAAGGGTTCGACACTCAACTGCCAGAGTACTGTAGATCATGACGTACCTGTTTCTTGTAATGTGTGTTATTTATATTACTTGTGGTGGGCTTTCCTTATTGGGCCAGGTTAAGGGGTTGGACCGTGTTTAGGGCTGAATTACCAAGCTTCTAATCACAAATTAGTTTTGCTGACCTTGATTGTGCGTAATTGGACTTGAGTTGTCGGTCAGCCTGACGGACGTGTATCTCGACTACCTTCAGTCAGCCCAACGTCAGGGTCCAAGATGTTACATCGGTCGTGCGGCCCTTACCGGTACTCTTTCCTTCCTTTTACTTCTATAAACAAAAAAAAAAAGAAAAAAATATGTTTCTTTATTTTTATTTATTTCCCTACTAAATAGTAAAAAAAATCTATTTTTTCTTATATTAATTCACATTGAAGGGAAAGAATGACCAGTTTTCAATGAGAAAATGGGATATTTTGATTTTATTTATCTCAATATTAAAAAAATAAACATTTAAATAATTATTCACAAAACAATAATAATTTTGACATGTGCTTATATATATATTCTGACATCTTATATATAGCCATCATGAGGATCTCTATACAACCTTGTAAAAACAACATTCAAATTTTGAAGAATTGTATCTTGAGTTTTAGGGAAATTAAAGGCACACACAACGTTAAACATATTTCTATTTTTCTCTTTATTACTTTATCCTTTATAAATGCACTTCATCCTCTTTTGTGAATCTTCTGTACATTTACCCATTTTATTTATAGTAGTACAACTTTATTGATTTGTACATATTTTCATTTTAGAATATATTTTTCTCATTTTAAAAGAGTTAAATTCCTTCATTTATATCACATGCCCTTTTCAATTCAAACATAGGTAGAAATTAATTTTTAATTTTTTTCCTCAATATTTGTTTTGATAGAATTTTTTGTCTATAGTTTGACAAACTTATTCATAAGAAATTTTAGGAAAGAAAAATGAAAAAGTAAAATAAAATAATATTATCCATAAGTTAATATTAATTTATATTTAAATTAATTTGTAATTTTTTTATATAATTTATCTAAACGAGAGGTACATAAATTAATTTTAACTTATGAAATTTTTTATCTATTTATTTTTTTATGGATATATGCTCTTATGAAAAAGTTTATCAAAATAACATGAATCTTTGTTAAATATAATAATTTCAATGGAAGGATTGTTAAATATAATAAAAGAAAAATTTCTTAATTTAAGTGATTATTTTATTAAGTAATTGTTGACCTTAACTAAAATAGTAAAAAGAAATTAATTCTTAGAGGCATATTATTTTTCAACTTTACAATACTTAAAAAAATTGTGATGAAGTTACAAATAGGTTCTAAAATAAGGATTAAGCGGAGTTTAAGACTTTATTGCAAAAAGAATACTAAAGTATCTAATAGGAGTATTATAGGGAGTAAGAAGAATACAATGGGATAATATTAGTTCACACTTAATTTTTACATCTAATTTTATTTTAAGAAATCTTCACTTAAAAAAAATTGTGTACGTAGTGGTGGTTGCATCATTTCTCATTTAAAATATTACATTTAGAAGTGACATTTTTTTCTGGGTTTTTAATTCCCTTCATCACACTGATGAATTGTGAAAAGAAAAAAAATATTTTTTTCCAAAAAAACTTACTTACCCAACTTTCATCAATTTCACTTACTCACAACAAAATTTGTCAAACTTTTGGTCCTCACTTTGAACCTTTGAACCATATTCTTAAAAATTAGTAGTTATAGTTGTCTCAACTAAATATAATTTACATTAGCTAAATATCAATCTAGAAAACCAAGGGTAAATATATTAGGCATATCACAACATATGCCATTAACTTTCAAGAACATTTGAGTCCACTAACAAAAAAACACCCTCCAAAAGTGACACTATACAAAGTACTCAAATGGAGGGTGGACGGGGTTAAAAAGTATGTCATAAATAATAAGGATTCTCTTTGGTGGAGAGATATAAAGAGTATCTGGAATTCAGATAGGTGGGGGAGGCGAGTTTGAAGAGAAAGTAGATTGGGGATGAGAAGGAAACTAGGTTTTGGGAGGATAAGTTGATTATGAAGCATTAATGTTTTAATACCCAAGACTATACTTGGTTGTTGCAGATAGTGGTAGTTCTTTGTCACATGCAGGCAGGTGGAGCAATGGTAGGTGGGAGTGGAAGTTGGGGTGGAGGAGAAATCTATTTGTGTGATAAAAGAATCAGGCCACTCAGTTGTTGCTTCTGATAAAAAATAAAAAAATAGTTGAGGAGGGAGAAAGTGTAGCGGACAGTTGGATTTGGAGGGATGATAAGTTATTGGGTTTTTTAGTGAAATATGCTTATAAGTCTTTAAAGCTAGTGGTGGGAGGTGATGATAGGGATCTATTCGAAAGGTTCTGGAAGGTAAAGGCTCTTCCCTCTGCACAAATCACTGCTTTGAGGGTGTTGAATAATAGCATAGCAACAAAGGATAATCTGTTGAGACGAGGAGTCTTAATGGTAAGTTGTTTGTGTGGTGAGGAAGAGGAAACTATTTGTCACTTTTTTTAAGTGTAAAATTGTGTGGAAAATTTGGAGTTTGTGTTTGTCTTGGTTGGGTTGTTTGTCGGTGAACCACTATGATGCAAATGTACACTTTATGATGTTCAACCCTCCGAATGTTAATGGCCAGACTCTCAGAATCTGAGGAGTGGTGTGGATTGCAATTATAGGTGAAATCTGGAAACATCGAAATATGTGTGTTTTTAATAATGGGAGAGTTGACCGCATAGAGGTGTTTACGGTGGTTCAAAGAAAAACTTGGGCTTGGTTAACTAGTAAAGAAAAAGATGAAGAATTCTCTTATTCTGGTGTTTGGAACCCCTGATATGTATGAAAACTATGAATTAAATTTGTTTTTATTTCTTTGGTATGTTTCTCTAACTCCTTTGTAAGAAGGAAAACGTTGTGTGTTTTTCATAATGGTCTTAAGCATCGTTTTGAGGTTTTGTCTTGGTTTTTGGATTAAGTGATTCTATGGAGGAGCTTTTGTGAACTTAAAAAGGATTATCTTTGGTTTTTTGTTGAGGTAGTGGGTTCATTGGTTGTTGTGTTAGATGTAAAGAGGGGTCTTTTAAGTTTTTCTATTTGTTGGAGGTTTGTGCTTGGTGGTTTGTTTATGTTTTATGTTCTTTTAGATTTTGATGTGTTGGTATACTCTAGTTGTTTCCCAGGGTGAGTTCTTGTGTAGGTTTCTTGGGTTTTTGGTTAGTCAACAACCTTTTTTGGGAGATTGGTTTAGGTTGGGGTGTATGGTTTTATCTTTTTTTTTTTGTTATCTTTGTATAAGGGTTGAGTCACCCCTAAAGTGATCCATATTTATTTATTATTTCTTGTTGATAAAAAAATACAAAAGACTCGAAATCAATCAATAATGATTGGTGGGATCCCTTCTTGAGCTACTTATCTTCTGAGTTTCCATACTATATCTATATATAGTTAGGAAAAAGTCTTTTGCCTAAGGCTTTGTGCCCATAATTGTCTCCAACCAGAGTCATTCACACCACATACAAATTATAGCTAAAAATTTATGTCATGTACATTGTTATGTCTTAAGTTTGGATGTCAATGGAATGACCATATTTAAATAAAAGAAAAGAAGATAAAATATGAGAGGAAATTGGATTCTACCACAATCATTTTCAAAGCTTTTGAATACAATTTATGACCACCATCTACCTAAGCAGTTAACATACTACAAACTTTTCTCCACCAAGAACAAATCCATGAGAAATGCGAGAATTCTAGTATAAAATAAAAACAAAAATAGATATTTTGAGAATTTTCAAATTAAGGTTATAATATGGAAATAAAGACAGAATAAAAACACTCCAACGATGCAGAGACATTAAGAAGAAGAAGGTCGTGCAATACATAGCACAACAACACAAGATAGCGACGGTGGCAAAGTCCTCAAAAAGGGCATTTTCTCTTCACAACAACACTTCAGTTATGCAACCACACGAAGAAGAAGAAGCTGGAAAATCTAATATCTTGTAGCACACAATAACACAATGGCACAAGATGGCGATGGTGGCAAAGTCCTCGGAAGGCACTCTCTCTTTACAATAACACGAACAATTTTTTGTGTGAAAATAGATACATAAACACAAACAATACTCCTCCCTCCATTAATTTAATCTTCAATATTATAATAATATCCTTCATGGTCGAATAAAACTGCGTCTCTAAAAATTCCCTCACCTTAATCGGAAATTCAGTCTCCAAATTCAACTATTTAACATAGCAATTGAAACAAAAATTGGTCACTAAAATAAATTGTGTTTCGGTCACTAACAATACAACTTGTTTTTTTTCTTCATATAGCCACCAATTTAGTGACTAAACTTTCTCTACCATCATTTTCAGTGACTATTTCAGTCGCTATACAATACCACTAAAAACTTATTTTTTCACTGTTTCGATTGCAGATTTGTGATAGAAGTCAGTCGGTCGCTAATTGAATCATAATTTGCGACCAAACGATTTCTATCGCTATACTCAATCACTAAATGGATTTTTTTTTTTTTTTGGTGCCTACTACTAACCTAATGACATTTTTCTTTCTTATATAACTGAACTTGCAACACCGCCTTGTTAAACTCAATTAATTGTTTATAAGTTACTCGTTTCAAAAATGAGGTCTTGATGAGAATGTAGGAATACTCTAACTCCTCCAAGGACTTTGTTTGTTCTACTATTGAAATCATAGGCCCACAATAAGTGTTCTAAGTTTTAGAGGGAGAGATATAATCTTTCTATTATTCACTTCATGAAATTATCCTAGGAGCTTTAAATCATTCTCTTTTCAAGAGTTTCTCTATTCATTTGTTTTGAGGTTTTAATCTTAACGGAGATTCAGATGGATAACCATAAGTAATTTGTGTACTTATTGCAATCACAATTGATTTGTATACTCAGTTGTAATATTTTTATTATTATTAAAATTTCATAAGAAGTCATCTTAAATAGTTTGTGAGTTTATGTGAATCAATATAAAATTGTTTTATTATTTTTTATTTGCTTATTCGTTAGATGTTCTAAACTATTGTTCTCAAGAAAAAATTTAGAGCTATAATAAACCTCTCCTTTCAAAATCTATCATTCTAACACATTATTTTCTCTCCACGTCTCTATTTATGATACCACCCATCTTACAATTTTTCCATTATCTCTTCACTATTTACCTTCATTCCCCATCTATCTTCCCTAATATAAAATTGAGTATTGACTATCTTTCCTAACATTAATTGGATTATTAACACTTAAGGAACTTTAGTTATATCTCAAATGCAAAGATTACCTAAAGCAGGTTCAAATTTTAACAGTTATTTTGTATGTAGTCTAACTTGCAGGTTTGAACTTAAATAACATTTTTTTTAAAAGGGTTGAAACATACTAAATGTTTTATTTTAATTTTTAATTCTTTATTACTGATAAAAAAATATGTTATAATTATTTCTTTTTCACTTTTTGACCCTTCTAAATCTAACAAAATCAAACATTTGATCTTCCTTATTATTTTTTTTTAATGAAGAACTTCCCACTTCCTCACCAACAAAATATTTTCCATAAAAAATTTCTTTTAATACTCATAATAAACCTAGAGAAGAAATGCATACGCACACCTATGCATGCCTTCGGTATGGTAAACCCTCTTATCCATTCACTCGTAATTTTTTTATATAATTAAGATAAGTAGGCACACAAAAACATTCGTCAAGAGAATAACACATAGATTTTCATAAAAATATATTCATATTTTTAATTAATATTTGTTTTAAAATAATTGACATTCTACCACGTCATATAATACATTTCTTGCATATATACAAAATTACTCTCATTTTAATGGGTATTTTTTTTTATTTCCTTTAAACAATTCAAGTTAGAAACAAGTGCAAGAAGCATAGAAGCAATTCCTTCATGTGTTTGAAATTATCATCTAAAATATTATACCCTCGTGTAACAAAATTCTTATTCAAACCCTAAAGTGTAGGTCCCAAAGATGGTGGCCAAGGAAATTATTCACATGTTAGCACAAAGCTTCTCCCCCTTACTAATTTTGCTGTTTGTTCAATTGAGACCTAATCATTTACATTCATAATGTGGAACAAAACAACCATATTCAAAATTATCATGGCCATGTCAATATAGTCAAACAACTACATTGTGTCCATGTTTGTAACATCATTAGTATGATGCATTTCATGGAGGAAAACATCAACCCAATTATACAATATCTACATATGAATAGTGGAAAAATGTACTTTAAAAAATTTGAAGAAAATTTGAAATAATTATAGAAAAAGAAAAAAAGTGTTTAATTGTGTCAAGTTTATGAAATGTGGTAGATGGGGTCCAATGTATCTGAACTCATGCTGAGATGTTTTGTTTTGTCCTCTCACTGAAGAAACACAGTCAAATTGGTTTCACGTGGAGTACTTCAAAATTTTCAGAAACAAGAAGATATATACTACTAGCTTTTTGCTAAAATCCAATAAATTCAAGTACTAAAAAAAATATTTTTTTTTTAATGGACATGCATTATTCATTCAAGTGATACACATTTGAATCCCTTGAGCATGTGTTTTTTTATCCAAAGGATATAAAAAAATATTCACTCAATTTTTTTAGATATTATGATTAGCTTTCTTTTATTATTTGCAATATTATTTTATAATTATTGCAATTTTATTTGAAGTTTACTTTTTATGCTTTTAAATTTTCAATTATTCTGATCACATTTATTAATATTATTTTATCAATTAATAAAGTTAATATATTCAATTTATTTAATTTTTTAAGTAATTCTTTATTAATTTTAGTTTTGAAAAACTTATTCATGTTAAAAAAATATAACTTGTTAACCATATCTCATGAGCAATACTTATAGACTTTATTTTATATGTATGGGTGGTAAAAAAATTATGTGGATTGTTTATATATATATATATATATAAATGAAATTAATCATTTTTCTACGTACGTAATGTTATGAATGAATGATATGTTATAATATATTTTAACAAAATTACATATAAGTTTATACTATTTTGGGTTTAATTAATATTCACATTTTATTGATATAATTTTTGTATGGTTTTAATTTTTTAGAAATCATTTTTTTAACATCCCATTAATCGTTACATTAATACTAATCATCATAAGATAATAAATATCTACATAATATTTATATTATATTTTAAAATAAACTTTTCCCTCTAACAAAATAATATATATATATATATATTATGTTTGTGCGCGCTAAGATTTTCATCCTATAATATCACATGTTTTTTATAACACATTATCATTATAGTTTATAAACTAACCACAAACCACAAACATACAAAATATGATAAGTTAGTGTTCTAAAATCTAACATATATGTATATATTAAATTATATTCTTACAATTACATAATTTATATAAGATATTCAAATCTCATCCACACATTCTCAAAGATACATATTTCATAAATTCATTAATCATATATCAGAATCAATTTTCTAACTTTCAACCTTACTTAGTACCTCTCATGTCATAAATCAGAGACATCAATGTCAGAATGTCTAAAACATTGAACTAAGTAGTCACCTAACACAAAGGTACATGATAGGAACATAGTCCACACACATGACAAGGTAAATCTCCATGACCTACCAGACACAGTTCCTTCTCACATCGTAGACTAAGTTATAGGAATCTTCTTCGACTCTCACCACCTAATATTTCCTCTTTGTGAGTCCAATATCAGCAAAATCGAGATATCTCATATAGAATCTCAAATTCAATATACAACCTAAACATCTCAACAAAGTATTCCCTCTTTAGAAATAATTATGTTTACAATTGATCACACATACACACATTTATAATCAATATTCTATTTACATTTATATTTAACATTCACATTCAATCAATTAAAGCGACAAAAAAAAATAACTAGAAAAAAAAAAAACTTGAGAAAAAATCTAACCATGAACAAGGTTAAATTTATGCTTTATTTTTTCTTAAGTGGAAATCTTTCTCATAGCGAAAAAGGAGTAGAAAATAAATGTTGATTTCATAATATATTTTTATTTGAGCAAAAAATCATCGTTTGCGTGAAAATACCAAACTTTTTTTCAAAACTTATCCAAAATCAATATAATAATTTGCAACTTTTATACAAACTTAAAAGCCAACATGAGTATAATATGCTCAAATATAATTTTCACTATCATTGAGTTCATAAATCAATTTGTAGAATTATTTATTAACCAAAAACTCAAATAAAATTCTACTTCATTTCAAACATTTTCATATTTAAAAGAAAAAACACAAATCTTACTTTAAAATAATTTTAACTAAGTCACCTTTACATCTAGTTCATAATCTCAGAGATATTATCAAAATATAAACAAATTTTTTCTTACTTTTTTTAACTTGCTTAAATCAAGTTTAAGTTCTCAACTCTACTATTCTAATTGAAAAGTTAATTTTGTACATAAAATACTTTGATCAACAAACTAAGCATACACATGCTCCTAAATTAATAGAAATAGCACTTGCAAAACCCTATTCTTGCAACTATTTCCATAAAACGAATTCAAGAAAAAAAGAAAAACTAGTTTTTGTAAAATAAAGTTTGAATAGTTATGTTTTCTATTGATACTCCATATCACTCCTATTCTTAAATAATTTTACTCATCCTCCACAATCATTATAATATTTTATTACTAAATAATCTTTTTAATTATTATTTTAAAAATTATAGTTTTTATCAACAAAGAATAGATAAAAATAAAAGTGTAACATTTTAGGAATATTCCAAATCTTACACAAAAATAAAACAAAAATAAAACAAAAATTTTCAACCTAAAACCAGAAGGAGATACAAGACATGTTTCTACCAAAAAAAAACAAGCAATTGTGCAAACTACCCAACCAAAACCTTTTGTGTACAAACTAATCTATCTTCTTATTTTATTTATTTTTTTGATAAAAAAAAACAACTCCAAAGTGCTGAACCATAGACAAGAATGAGAGATTCTTTTAAAAATTATAGTTAAGACAAGTTTTAAACTTATTGAGAATATAAACAAAATAACATTAAGAAAGTATACAATAAACTATTGGAAATATTCGTTTCAAGTTATTCTATCGTATTTCCAAAACTATATATTGGGTAGGGAATTTATATTTCCATATTTGTTATAAGATGAAACAAAATTTGTTTTCAAGGATAAAACATAGAAGAAGAAAAAATCGTCTCCCCTAAAATAGCAGAAGTTTAGTTTTCCTCTATCTAAAGTAGTTTGTCCATTTTAAAATTCAAAACATCTAAACAATTTTGTCCATTTTTATTAACTCAAAATTCCAAATATAGACCATCTTAAAAATTAAAGAAAATTTGGGCCGAAGTGGTAAAAAAAATAAGTTAAAGACAATTTTCTTTGAAAACCAAATTTATGTTTATTATAATGTTATTTTGGTAATTTTATAAAAGTGTAGATAATTATAGAAAATTCTAAAAAAAGAACTCATTTTGATATCACAGTTAACATTCTGAGTGTAATATAAGCTTTTTATAATTTTTTAATTATATTTTCTCAAAAAACAATTCATATTACTTTGACGACTCTAAGAGTATTATAGTAATTTTTGGACTCCAATTCGAAAAAAAATAAATCAAAATCATATTTAGATTGTGCATAATATAATATAAGTGTAATCATCAATACATTTTAGAATTATCAAACTTTCTTAATATCTATCGATATAATTTTTTAATAATTCAAAAATAAAAATTAGTGTGAAGATCGGGATGTTACCAGCGGTTAAATATTTATTTATTTTTATTTTTATCTCTATTTATTTGAATGACAGTGACAAGCTAAAAAGAACAGAGAAAAATGAAAATGAAATAATGAAAAAAACGAAAAAGATATTTTAAAAATTAATTTTTCATTTTTGTCCCTGATGTTTTATTTTGATAAGTTCATCACGTAGACACGAGAAGAAAAATATTAAAAACAAATCAACAAAACACAAATTCAATAACATTATTTTAATTTTCCTTCTTTTAAAAACTAACTTATTAGTGTTTCCCACTTTCTTTTACCAAATTTATAATTTACTTAATAGCTTTCAAATTAAAGATATTTGTTTTTATATCTTGACCATATTTTTCATTTAATCTATGTCGAACGACTGCTTATTCTAATAGCCCACATTAAACCACAATAAAATGATTAAGTTCTAATTTTAATTTTTTTTAAACAATATTTTTAATACTTTTTTAAGATTAAAAAAAATTATTCTTTATATTATATGATATTAATCAAATTTTTTATATATTACATAAAAGATTAATTGAACTTTGAGAGAAAAACTCTTTAAGATTCCATAAAATAAATGTTCATTATCTATCCAAAGTGTTAAAGATAATTAATATAAGAATTTTGAAATATTTGATAAATAAATAAAAATTACAGGAACTTAAATCAAAATTCACAATATTATAAGAACAATTATTTCTAATTTTACAGGAATGGAAAAAAATTATAAAAACTGAAATAAAAACTCATTAGTTTTACATGGACTAAAAATATATTAAGTGTTATTATATATTATATAATAAAAGGGATGCACACAAATAATGATTTATAAGTTGTTTGATGAATTATTACATGCATCACATCTCTTCAAAGAAAATATTTAACTTAAATATTCTTACTTTAACTAGTTTACAAAAGAATAGTTTGATATTATTTGTTATATAACTAGTTTTATATATATATATATATATATATATTAAAAAAAACCATAAATGTTTAAGTTTTTTTCATAAACATTTTTAAAAAATAAAATATAAAAAATATCTATAAATTAAAATTAATTTACATATAAATTTAAAAAATTATGAAAAGAGTCTAGTACTGGTCGAAGTCGGATGATCCAGAATACAGACTACCCGACCAGCCAGTGCAAAAATCTCAAGCATACACGACAAATTAGATAATTTTATTTTTATAATTATACATATTAAATACACTTCATCAATTATATAGTTCATTATTAACGACATAAATAAGTATATTAGACATAACAAAGATACGTCTTTATTACAACATTAATAACACTCAAATATTGAATACTCACTCGAGTGTCAAAAAAACCTTTTATAGTTACACTCCCAACTGAAAGCCAAATAACTTAAACACGAAAAAGAAAAAAAAAACATGAGTAAGAAAAAAGAATAATTTTCTAGTCAGTCACTAACCTAAAGTATGTCACCCTCTTACTAAAAGTCTATAAATTTACTTTATTCAACATATAAGAATATTGATTATTTTTTCTCATTTAAAAATTCCTATGATGAATAAATACACCTTAACCAAAATTCATTCTCCTACTTAGCTAGCTTTTGAAAAAGAAAGTGAGATATGGATTGTTCATAAGGTAATTTTCATACAACAAGCACATTCCTTGTTCAGTCCCACACGTTGATAATAAACATAGCAACCTACGCATGGGGCATGCTCCACTCTCTCTCTCTCCCTCCTTCTGATGTTGATACTACTTCTAATAACTGGGTACAATGACCTAGCAACTTAGTTTTAAGCTATCTGTATCCAATGAAAGAAGGCCACGTGTAAAGTTCAATAACACTCTCACACGTGGCAGCTTCTGAATGCTTGTCTTGTGTGGTTTCCATCACTCACCATAAAGTGACCTATGTAGCCAAAGAAAAGAAAAGACACAGAAAAAAAAGACAGAAGAGGGTTTTAACTTCGAAGTTCATCAAAGGTTATGGTCCTTTACTTGTGGTCGAGTTGGTGCAAGGAAGGGACATTATCATCTACCTGTTATCTCATCAGATTCCTTCTTACTTTCTGTGTCTTTTTTATCACTCTATATTATTTGTTATCATTCAAATTTAGTTTATTTAATTTATAAATTCAAACTAAACTCATAATAACTTTAAATTACTAATATAATTTTATCTGATATTAGTTTAAACTTTTCTTATAACAGGTTTCAGTTCTCCTTGTTTTTGTTGTTCTAATTCTTTACTTGAAGTTTGTTTTATATGTTTTTCTATGGGTTTGTTATGATCCCTTCATGTTTTTATATTTATATTTTTCTTTTAATAGATTTGTCAATTTTAAGATATTAATGTAACTGATATCTCAAAGTTTAATATGATATTATCATAAATTTTAAAGAAAAAACTATATTTAAAGAATTCAATTTGTTCTAAGAAAATCAACCTATTATTATCTACTGAATAAGTTTCGTTTGCAATGTGCAAACATATCTGAAAACTTTAAAGTAATGAAAATTTATTAATTCGGATTTAATTTTCTTTTAAACATGAACTAAGTCAATACTTAGGAATACTATATACAGCTAGGTTATTTAAGAAAATGGAGAGATGTTTAATTCTCTAATATTAACATACAAAAAAAAATAAGTTGTTGTGAAAAATAAAACTCAACTTATCTCTATAATTCTAATAATCAATAATCTCATCACTAAAAAAAAATTAGTATTATCAACAAACTTTTATATACGAATTAATAATATTTAATAAGATTAATATAGTAATATTTAATAATAATAGTAATATTTATAATATTTAATAATATTAGTAACATTTAATAATATTATTAATTTAAATAATATTAAATATATAAATAATATAAATAATATTTATATTATTAATTATATTAATATTGATAATCATATTAATAAATATAATAATAATTATAAAATAAATAAAAAATTAACTGGTGTAATAATTAAAAAAAATAGTAGATAAATTACTTATGTTCATATTAAATACGAATTTTGTTTCATTGATAATCCATAAATAATGTTGATTTATCAACAAATTTTATTATTATCTATGCAATTTTTCGTAGATAAATTAATTTTTTTTTGTGATAGATATATATTAACTTATGAACAAATGTATATCTAAAATTTACAAGATTAACGTGTAGACCAAATTCTAAACAATATATAATGCAAGTGATGACAAGGTAGCAAGGTGAATGGTTATAGAACTCCTACAAATGGGTGGAGGATGATGTTTACAAATATGTGTAATAATGATATATATATATATATATATATATATATATATATGAAAAAGATGGCAACCTTTTTTTTCTTAAAGAAAAACTAAACTAAATATAATGGGTAGAGATTTCGTTAAATAGGAACCTAAAATAATCAAGCCATAGATTAATCATGTACTAAATTTTATTTGTCCCTTAAAATATAACACAAAAATATGTCTAACACCGAACATATCACTCATCTTTTATAAAAAAATCAAATCATTTAAACACGACCCCTCAAAACAACATAAACACTTTTAGAAGAATGAAGGTCATAAAAAAATTATTATCAACATATGACAGGGTAGAAAACCCCTTCACAATAATTAATATTATACATTAAAAATAAAAATTAATTTTAAAGATTAAAATTAAGTAGTCACTATATTATACTAAAAATATTTTTAGTATTTTATATTATTAATAAATAATTTTTAAATAAGTATCTAATTAGTTACAAATTTTATAATCTAATTACTTAATAGTTAAGAAATATCAATTTAAAAATTATTTATTAATAATATAAACTATTTTAGATATTAATAATTTTTTTAGTATTTAAAATAGTATTTTACTTAGTTAATATAATGACTAACTATTTTGTATCTTTAAAATTAGTCTCTATTTAATAGTTTTTTCACTAATCACAAGATTAATAGAAACTAATTTTATAAAGATAAAAAATCTAATTTAACTCTGCATAAAGCATAACCTATATACTTATTAGTATACATTAAAAAAAAATAATACATTTAGAATTTACAATATCTACTAATAAACCTGTGAAAGCTGACTATAGTCACTATATATACTTAGTTTGCATAGGAAAATAGGTTGGGTCTATTAAAAAGAAGTTCAATTTTCTATGCTCATGTGTTATCATGCAACTCCCTTATACAAGTAATACTAATAACACATGTTTTTTAATTTCTTAACACCATCTTAGTGGCACATAAACAAGTACAGTTTTATGAAAAGAAATATATAAAATTTAAATAAATACTAATATATCATGTCAATTAAATAACACAAAAAGTTGTAATGAGAAAGAAAGGAAAAATAGAATAATAAAAGGTGACGAAATGACAATGACTAAAAGACAGAAATGAGTTGAGCACATATTCACGTAAAAATTATTATGAAATATATTCACTCTTATAAATTGTAAAATTACCATGAAATAAATTGATAAAATGTCCTTAAAGTTTTTTGGTGGACAAAATTCTTCATCCTTTTTCTCTAAGATGGAAATTTTCTTCACCGAGTTGAGTTAAAATTAATATTGATGGGTGTTGCTAGGGATTCTCCTGGTTTTGTTGCCTGTGGTGGTATTTTTTGTGGGAGTATGGAGAATTTCATTGGTGGTTTCTCTGTTTTCATTTATATTCAAATTACTTTGGTTGCTGAGTTTTATAGAGTTATACATGTCATTGAAGAAGCTAAAAAGATGTGTCTTTCTAGTTTATGGCTTGAATGTGATTCTACCTTGGTTTGTGTTGCATTTACTTCTAGGACTAATGTTTATTGCTTCATAATAGGTGGAACACTTGCCTTGATTACTATGGGAAAATCAGGTTTAGGATTTCTCACATTTCCCGTGAAGGCAATGCATGTGCTGACAAGCTTGCTAACTTAGGGTTTATTCATAGAGAACAATTTCATTGATATAATAGGCTCCCATCTAGTCTATTTTTAGAATTCTTTATTAATAGGTATAGATTACCTAAGTATCACTTTTATTAGGTTTTTTTATATATGAGTTTTGGCTTAATCCCCCATATTTGTTTGTGTTTCCTTTCTTTATTTCTTTTTTCTTTTTTTAATAATACTTTTTTCATGTGGTGTGACAAATGATTGTTAATACTTAAAGTGTGAGTCTAACTGAGATGTCAAGTTTCAGAGTGATGCCCAACTTGTTTTATAAAAAACTGATATTACTTTTTAAATATTTTAAAATGATCAAACAAAATGATGGTAAGTTGTACCTAGTTAGAAATGGTCAAATGACATAACCACAACAATTGTATTCTAGTTTATGAAAAAATGGCATTAAACTCAAATTAACTTTGATTAAAAGTATTGTTTTTAAACAATGCTACAAATTTTGTTTGAAAGTAATCATGTATAAAAAAAATCTAGTTGAGTTCTACTTTGATCTAGCCAATTAATTCACATTATTATTAAGAAAAACTATGTTACATATTATTTTTTCCGACAAAGAATTAATGAATAAAAATGAATCATTTAAGGGATGGACCAACCTATATATATATAAAAAAAAAGTTTAGTCCTAACATGTCACAAGAAATAAGCATTCCATCATATGAGAATACTCAAAAGAATTCTAACTACCTAAGAAAGAAAAACACCCAAAACATTTGCAAAGAACCTATTACAAAAAGAAATTTCAAAAACCTATCTAAAACACTATGATACTGCAATTTCACATTATGTCGGTCAATTGTTCTCTTCCAACTCACAATATTGGCTTGTGGTTTTTCTAACAAGAACAATTCATCTTGCTTCGCCAATAGTTTTGCATTGTGTTCAATAGGCCTACATGAAAGATAAGGTTCCTACTAACTTGGTATCTCTCTTTATCATTAGTTCTCCCAAGCATATATAGATCCACTTCCTCTTGTTTCTTGTACTTAACAACCTTGTTTAGTGTTGACAAGATATCTATTGTGATGAAGAACTTGTTGCTTTCAAAATGTTGATTTTCTGGCCTTATACTTTATCTTTCGAGTGCTTGTGATGCTTTTACGGTTTATCTCTTTTCATGGCATGTACTGCCTTTACTACAATTTAAATCAGAGAATTTTTTTAAAGCATTGTGTTGTCATTTGAAGTAATTGTTTTCCACCTACAAACATAAAAGCAGAATTTTTTTCCAACCAGGTGCAAAGATCAAAAGCACCAATTCCAAGAGAAAGATCGAACCAATAGATCAGGTAAGTGTTACCTAGCATTAGGATTAAGACCCATACGAAACATTTTTTCCATTGTCTAGATTAGATGTCATATTTGATGTCACAATGTTAGTATGTGATTCTTCTTTGCATTCAATGCAGAAGACACCAATTTGCAATTAAACTTGTTTTAGTGTAGTGAGTTCAACCTGCATTGCTTGCTAAGAGAGAAAACTACCAAGACTTTCCTCTCTCCAATTCTTCTTTCCTACCTCCAATGCTTCTTTCCTACAAAACACAACGCAAATACCTTCCTCAGTCATATAGATATGAATATGATATTCATATAACTTAATAGCATCACAAATTAACAAAGAAAGATCACATATACTATTTATAAAGAACTAAGCCATTGAACCAGATTGTATGTTGTAGAGAGTTACATCAATTATCTATGCCACTATACCTTAGTTCCCTACCTAACAACTTCCAAAACATAATTGTCAACCCTAAACCATGTAGCATATATTATAAATATGGCATAATAGAGTACTAAGTGATAACATAATGTTTAAAGGAGTTGAGGGGGTATATAACATGCACTAACATTTCTAAGATCACTAGTCCATATTAATGAAAAATATGATAAATGACCAGGGACCAAAATCGTTTAGAGTAATGGACTCTTGGATGAAAAATATAAAATACAAATATTTAATTAACATAAGTATGACAAGAAATGATAGTTATGGAGTATGTCTTAGAAGAAGGGCTGAAAATGTTGGATTGAATGAATAAGCTTTAGGAACATATATAAAAAAATATAAGGAAAATGAAATAAAGGATGAATGAACTAGGAAACAAGGATGATGATATTAGTCTGATTGAGGAGGAAGAATGAAGAAAGAACTCTTAACAATAATTACGAAAATTAACAAATTATAATGAATAATTCATAATCAAAAGCCAAGGATTAAATTGTCAAGAAATGGAGGCAAAGTTACTAAATTTTTTCATGAGGTAACCAATTGGAAAAGAAGGAAAACTAATTTAAGAAGGATACATATTAATGGTGTTTGTGTGAATGAACTAAACAAAATAAAAGAGGAAATACACAAATTCTCTAGTGTTAGATTCCAAGAGAGAATTAAGAAGCTTAATTTAGCCTTGGTTTGGTTTGGAAAAATTATGAACTGGATGATGCGTTTCTTATCTCAAAATTCAAAGAGGAGGCAATCAAAGAACCTATATAGGAATGTGAAGGTTTTAAGAGTCCACATGCATATGATTTTAACTTTAAATTCCTGAAAGAGTTTTAACAAGTATAAAAGAGCTTTGGGGTCTCTTGGCACTCCTCTTTAATGCTCCGAGTAGGCAAGAGAATGAGATGTCACTTAGGAAAACTCAACTAAGAAATACTCTAACTAAATAGCTCAAAATGCTTTTCAAGTTGTATTTTTACATGGAAGGATGCTAGAATTAAGAATAAAGTCAAGTCTTAGAGAAACTAATTTTGATGATAATGTTTGAAGAATATGATGTTGAAAATGTAATTTTCATTACATATGTTTGTGATTCTTGCACACAAGGTAGATCACAAGAAGTTCAGTTTAGTACATAAGCTAACCTTAACCATAAAACTTATTTTGAAAGGTTAACTTATGTTGAAAATGTTTTAATTTCATTTTAATTGATTAAAGTTTTATATAATTGATTAATTTGTTCTATATATTTTCAAAACAAGATAATCAATTATTAGTTTTTATAATGGATTAAAATACATAACAAATAATTGAGTTAGCTAGTCTCTAAGAATAATTGATTAACAATATGAATAATCAATTCAGAAAAGATGAAAAACAAATTATATGATTTAACTAGTTTAAGTAATTGATTAAAATAAAGAGCATGTTTCCCTTATATTTATCCTTATATTTACTTTTATTTGAAGACCTTGTCTTTAGATCATATCACTTATAATCCATTGAGATAACTTTTAAAAACAATTTGTTAAGTCCACCATGAGAAAAAAAATTTGAAAATGGTGAGCCTAATAATCCAATGAGATAGAGTTCAAAACATCTCAATAAAAGTCTATGTCAAAATAGTGTCATGTAGCTTCCCTAAATTAACAAATTAATCTTTTAAGCACAAAATTCAATGGTCACACAAGATCCAAAGTAAGTGATACACATGATAGTACAATATGAAACTTATAACAGGAACATTAATATTAGAAAGATAATGAATGGAAATTATGTTTTATTCCACACAAAAATCTTATATTACTTACCATTCTCTTTATTTTTTAGAGTGCCATTTAAAGATAAAATTGTAAGATTTCAATTATAGATAAAAGAGACAATATCTTAAAAACAATAAAGATAACAATGTAATAATAAACTTGATATAAAAAAATTGATACTATAAAAATAATTTATTATTTTAATTAAAAGAATGTCATATCATTTATCCTCTTTTTAATATCTTAAAATGGTTTTTAAAAACAAAAGAAACAATAAAAAAATATGAACTAATATATATAATGAATCTAAAATTAAAATATTAAATCTAGAAGAGTTTACATTACACATTATCTAAACCATAAGACTAGGTTATACATGTCAATTGTAAGAAGACTCTCATGCATTTGAGTATCATTCCAACATACAAAAAAAAACTCACATTATTCATCTTCTAATATAATATTAATATTAATAAACTATTCAAAGATTAAAAGAATATGCATTTAACATGAGAGACAACAAAAATCACCTAAAAAAGTAAATATCTCAAGCTACAACCCACTTTACATGATAAGATTTGTCTAGATTTTTATAGTACATAATAGTAAAATTTGTGTGATAAAAAAAAAGTGTTAAAATGCAAAATTCACCCTTATCCATGAATATGCATTTACTATAGAAAATTGGTTGTAATTAATGATGTGAAAAAGGGTTGTACGAGAAGGGGTATGTGAGTGGAGTACATGTGGGGTTTGTCTATCTTCAAAATAACGTAGTTTAATTATTGTCCTAAGCAAATGTTCCTTTGACGGTGTGACCCATTCATAGCAACACCATTATTAGTGTTGTAGGAAAAAATCATTGTTTTCATATGAATCGTGATTTAGAACACATCTTCACCCATCTTCTAAATGCTTATTATATTAACTATGATAATATAACTTTTCAATTTTTTTAAAAGTATTTTACTTTCTAAAATAATATCATTTTAGTTTCTCAATGACTCAATTACTTTTTATCCAACTATTTGTACATTTGGTTTAATTGAGTACTTTAAACATGTAATAATAGAACTCTTATATTGAAATTTCCTATGTTAATAAAAAAATATAAAATCAAAATTAATTTTAGAGAAAAAATAATTAATTATTATATATTAAATTAGATATTATTTTAAAATTAAAAAAATTATTAGTAATTAAACTAATTTTTATTATTAATAAAGAATTTTTAAATAACTATCTAATTAATTATAATTTAGAAACTAAATTATATTTTTTATTAATAATATAAATTACTTTAAATACTAATATTTTTTAGTTTTTAAAATAATATTTAATTTAATTAATACAGTTATTAATTAAATTTTAAAAAATTAATTTTTTATAATGTCAGTTATTGTTATATATTAAGCATTAATTATATTATTTGTAAATTAAACCATTAAAATGATTGTGTTATTGTGTTTTTTTTTTAAAAAAATAGAAACTAGATTTAATGTTTTATTAATGAGATGGAGTTGAATAAGATAAATAAATATTTTTTTGAAAAAAATTAAACCTTACTCAATTTAATATTTAAAAGTTATAAATATTTTGTCTGCAAACTTTGAATTACAAAATTGTATTTTAAAATTTGAGTAATTAAAATATTTAAAAAAAAAAATTGAAAGATAAAATTGAGGTTCACGATAATTTTAAAAGTATTATTTAAAAATTAAGATGAAAAGAAATTGAAGCAACCTCAATACTCCTTTTTTTGTTCTCTTCTCGTTTCTGAAAATTGTACATCAATCATTTAGACGTGAGAGTATTGTTGAAATTGATAATTAAATATTTTATAATAAATTATTGTAGCAAAATAGACATAACATGTCATTATATAAATGTGTACAATTTCCATTTTTTTGTAATTGTTATAGTACAATTTCCATTTGATAAATGATAAATATGTACTTGGACTTACAAATTGGGTAAAAGTAAACAATATAGGTTCTTATCTAAAAACAGTAAGTTTATTTTGATGATTTTATTTTATTTATAGTTAGACTTTTTTTATAATTCATTAATGGGTTTAAATTTTGAAACACAACAAAAAATAGGTTTGGATTAAAATTTGGCAAGTCTTTTTGTAAAATTAATATACAATAATGAATTTTAATGCATCCAGTGAAGGAAAAAAATAGTTATTTTTAAAATAAAAATACCTTTTAATTCTTCAAATTTTAACCAACACATGCGCTTAAAAGTTAACCATCATAATTAATACATAATATTCTTTTATAACTTCTAAGTAACATAATACCATAAGACATCAATATGAAAACATTAGTCTAAAGAAAATAAAATTTAAACCTTTTAAATAGTTCCAAATTTAAATATGGTACCAACTAAATTTTGTTTGTATAAATCATTCATTAATACAACTATTTCCATAAGTTTCTTTATATATATATATATATTATAGATTTTAGATTTTTATGTAGAATCAGGAAACATAATAGATTTTCTATTTTAAATTCTTCATTTCAATTTTCCTATAAATACATTAGATAAAAAATAGTTAAAATTAGATGAAAAGTAAAACATAGTTGATAAAATATAACTAAATTATCTTAAAATTTAAAAATAACAAAAAACACAACCATTTTTTAATTAAAAATTAAAACATAGACACAATGAATATGTTTTCATCTTAGTAAAAATAATTAGAATAGGGTAAATCATAATCAAACAAATGAACTGTTTAAATGTGTTAGAGTTATTAGTATAATTTATACCTCAATTGAATTTAAGGATATTGGTTTTATATGGATTCAAATATGAATTACAAATCTTACATAAAATAGAAATAAATAATATAAGAAGAAAAAACTTATTTTGTCAAAATATTTGAAGATGGTGGTAACATATAATACTAAAATGTTGTAGGTAAGTTACAGTTTGGAGATTTGTTTTTCTTGGTGCAAGAAGAAAAAGCAAAGGAAGTTTGTCCCACTATAATTGAGCATGCTTCTTGGAAGAGCATGGAGTGGACTTGATTTGATATCAAAAAGAAAAGAACATGATTAATGGAAAAATATGTGTGGTTCTTTCAAAGGAGAGAGAGGAGTGGCAGCTTTTACTGTACAAAAATTACCAGTTTTGAACAAATCTAAGAGAATGGCTCTTTTTCTGAGGACATAGACTAAAACTCTTGTTCTTCTCAAATTTTAGGGTAATCTGAAATCTTTTAATCATGTTAAACTATACTTAATTATTAAACTCTCTAAACATGTAAAAAATCATGTTATTATGTTTATTGTTTTGTTATACACATATAATAAAAGTAACATAATAGAAAGCCAACAAAGAGATATTGATGGGGGATCATGGTAGAGTGGGTGGCCAAATCCATCATCAATTTCGAGTCCCCTATAAACCCCACTTCCTCGAGATTCTCACATTCTCAATACTTTTGATTTATAAATTTTGGGGTTTTGGAACTTTACTGAATGGCCAAACCCAGAGAATGTTGGATTCTTCATAGCACCAAAGCACATATTACCATCTAATACATAAGCTAATGAGCTCATAGGTTAAGTTTTCTGAGCAATTCAGCACACCACAAAGCTTGTAGCTGCAAGTGCCCATATCTAGGCAAATGCATACTGTCACTGGTGAATAAAATAAGCAAGGGGTTTGATTTTTTGACCCTTTTACACCAAAACAAGGGGAAAAAAATGTCATGGTTTGATGTGAATCTGCATAATGTTCACTCATACTAGTAAAATATAGTTCTCTCTCTCATTGTCCATTGTGCTTCTTTGGCTTTACTTTGGAGTGAATAAATAATTGTTAAAGCTCCTTTTGTTTCCTTGGCAAGTGCATGATTAAGACTCAAGTGAATTGCCAATTCTGTCCTTGCCATATTCTCTCCCTGCCATGTGTCATTTGAATTTTACCTTCAATTGGTTCAATTTTAAGGGCATAACAACACATTATCTTGTTTACAGAACCTGGCTCTATGACAGGCATGCTATGCTAGTTCCCTTTATATTATCAAAAGCCTGTCTTATTTTCTTGGGTCTGACACAAGATTTTTGGTGAATGGGATTCTGCACTTATTTTGAAAATCACTGCGGAAGAAACAACACTCACTCATTTGAGAATTGTTGCTATAGCCTCATTATCTTTATCCTTTAGTACTACTACCATCAGGTGTTTCCAGTACTTGTATTTGGTTCTTGGGATATTTCAATTGAATGGGAAAGCCAAGAGGAGGAGAAGCTGCTATTTCTTTAGTGGTTTTCTTCTGGTTTTGGAGCTCTTCCAATGCTTTGCTTTCTCCAAAGGGAGTAAACTTTGAAGGTAAAGTTGAACTTTTGTCCTTTATAGTTCCATAGATTTGTGCAAAAGTTTAGCATTCTACTATGTCTTCAAATCAGTTCATTGAGGATTTTTGTGTCTCTCTTGATGTAGTGCAAGCTTTAATGGGCATAAAAGCTTTTCTTGTGGATCCCCATGGTATTCTAGATAATTGGGACGGGGATGCAGTTGATCCATGCAGCTGGAATATGGTCACGTGTTCCCCTGAGAATCTTGTCATTAGCCTGTGAGTCTCTCTTCAATCTTCTTCTTCTACATTTTCAAGTTGGAATAGTTTCAGAACAAAGGATAAAATGTTGAACATTCCACAGCAACAAGTTTCAAGCTTGTATTGGAAAATGTTTTTTAACAGTTTGATGAACCTGGTTCTGCTTTGTGTAGGGGCATTCCCAGTCAAAATTTATCTGGTATTCTATCTCCAAGCATAGGAAACCTCACATATCTTCAGACTGTGTAAGAATCAGAAATCACTATGAAGTTTATAACTCTCAACATGGTTGCTTCTTATTTTTATTACTTTCATCAGCACTAAGATAGGTATTTTTGACTACTTTTCAGGGTGCTACAAAATAACAACATAACTGGACCAATCCCTTCAGAGATAGGAAAACTTTCCAAGCTTCAAACTCTTGATCTCTCTGACAACTTCTTCAATGGGGAGATTCCTCCCTCTCTGGGTCACCTGAGAAGCCTACAGTACTTGTAAGCATTTATGAGCTATGATTGAACCTTAGAATATACCATATTGTCAGTGTGTTCTACCCGGTTTCTTGAGCTAAATGGTTATTAAAATGGTTTCAGGAGGCTTAATAATAACAGTTTTGATGGAGAATGCCCAGTGTCACTTGCTAACATGGCGCAGCTTGCTTTCCTGTAATCTTCGTGACCATTTTCTTTTTCTCTCTTATGCATTTATTCTGTTGTTTGTATTTCCAAAGATGACTTTTTGTTTGTGATTCTATTCAGTGACTTGTCCTACAATAATCTGAGTGGCCCTATTCCTAAAATTTTGGCCAAATCGTTCAGGTAAAACTTTGTCTCTCTTTGATGATTTCTTCAAAACACATTAAAATTTTGTACTGACTTCAAAATTCTTCTTATTCTCTTGGGTTGTTTCAGTATTGTAGGAAACCCTTTAGTCTGCACCACTGAAAAAGAAAAAAATTGCCATGGGATGACACTTATGCCCATGTCAATGAACTTGAACAGTTCTGAGAGTAAGATCCCTTCACAATGCCTCATGAATTTCTGAAATTGAATGATTTTGCCAAATAACACTTTCTCTCATTTCTATTTTGATAATTTTTTATAGTAATTGTACTAATGTGGATAACATATCTCTTTGCTTTCATAGATGCTTTACCATCTGGTAGAACAAAGGCTCACAGAATGGTCCTTGCCTTTGGTCTGAGTCTTGGATGCCTCTGCTTGATAGTTTTTGGTCTTGGATTTATTCTATGGAGGAGGCACAAGCGTAAACAACAGTCATTCTTTGATGTTAAAGGTATACTTCCCATAAAAAACCTTTAGTTGAAGCTTACAATTATGCATCTTCATTGTACTATAAGGGTTGTATACTTGTACATATCTTAGATTTTGAATATATTTGGTCCAATTATAATGGTTCCTCCAATTTGTGTCTTGATTCTGAATCACTATAGACCAGCATCATGAAGAAGTCTACCTTGGAAACTTGAAGAGGTTCCAATTAAGAGAACTCCAGATTGCTACTAACAACTTCAGTAACAAAAACATTCTCGGCAAGGGTGGTTTTGGAAATGTCTACAAGGGAATTCTCCCAGATGGCACTCTTGTGGCAGTCAAGAGGCTTAAAGATGGCAGTGCCACTGGAGGAGATATTCAATTTCAGACTGAAGTTGAAATGATCAGCTTGGCGGTGCACCGAAACCTCCTCAAACTGTATGGATTTTGCATGACACCAACAGAAAGGCTTTTGGTTTATCCTTACATGTCCAATGGCAGTGTTGCTTCTAGGCTCAAGGGTGAGTTCAATTGTAGAGATAATCACTTTTTTTACAGTCTCTGATAAAGCTTTTGAATAAAATGTGATTATTGCATCAGACTTGGGTTTATTTGAATTTATCAAGTATTTATAAGGGTAAGGAAATAAGAGAGTAAAATGAATGGAGCTACTCTTACAAGTTAAAATCAATTTGTGTGCTTAACTCCAGTAGAAACTCTCTTACCTGACTTCTAAAAAATTTGAGTTGCATTGGTTAATTTTAACCTATGAGAAGTGAAATTCATTTTTTACCTTCTACTTTTTTTCTCTTATAAGTGATTTTATAGAAATCTATACACAGAGTCTTAAGCTAAAACAAACATGTAAAAAAGGTTATTATAGATAAACTTAGTCAAAAACATTTGCAAAAGAAGAAAATAGAAACAAAAAAAGAAATATGTTTATCTATATTAAAGTCTTCAAAAACTTATTTTTAGCTTATAAATCATCCATTTTAGCTTATTTTAACTTATTATTCTCCTATACATGCGTATACTAGTATACTAAGTAATTTGAGTACCTGATTCATGCACCAATGATGGATATTTCCAGGTAAGCCAGTGTTGGATTGGGGCACAAGAAAGCAAATTGCCATAGGAGCAGCAAGGGGACTGCTATACCTTCATGAGCAGTGTGATCCAAAGATAATCCACAGAGATGTGAAGGCTGCAAATATATTGCTTGATGACTATTGTGAGGCAGTGGTAGGGGATTTTGGGTTGGCAAAGCTTTTAGATCATCAAGATTCACATGTTACAACTGCAGTGAGGGGCACAGTGGGGCATATAGCACCAGAGTATCTTTCCACAGGGCAATCTTCTGAGAAGACTGACGTCTTTGGATTTGGCATTCTGCTTCTTGAATTGATCACAGGCCAGAGGGCACTGGAATTTGGAAAAGCAGCCAACCAAAAAGGAGCCATGCTTGATTGGGTAAGTTTGTTTCCCTTTGTTGTTAATTTAAGTTCCTTTTTCCCACTTTGTTGGCACAAAGAGAGTACTTGTGATTGTGTTTTTAAAGGGGTAAGGTAATTGTGTGCTTAGATGAACATCTGCAAACTTGATTTACAAAATTAAAGTTGGTTGCAATTTACTAAGAATCAAGTTTTGCCAAAAGCTAAAATAAGCATTTGTTCTTACTGTTGGTTCTTGCAAGAGGTAATGCCAAGGAGATTTGGCATGAATGAGCCAAGATTATTACATATAAGCCATCAAGACACCACTTTCAATCCAAAACTTTGACAATGAATTTGTGAGTCTTTTTATATATTTTGTTCATCTTTTTATATATTTTGTTCATCTTGCTCATTCCTACTCAACGTAGGACACAAACTCACACTAATCGTGAGCTCACAACACATGTCCAATCACACTATTAGTCCAATGTGAGTTTGGAAGCACAATCACCGATTGTCAAAAGTAACCAACATGTTCTTTTCCAAGAAAATCCATTAAATAACCTACTACATTTGTGCAAATTATGTTCTTTCCTTGAAAATCCTTTAATCAGATTCAGAACAACTACATTTGATACCTTTGAAACAACAATCAAACAAACACCAAGTCCTTACAAACATTATTGACAATGACATATTCACCCAGGTAAGGAAAATCCATCAAGAGAAGAAGCTTGAGTTGCTTGTGGACAAGGATCTCATGAACAACTATGACAGGATTGAGCTTGAGGAAATTGTTCAAGTGGCACTCTTGTGCACACAGTATCTTCCTGGCCATAGGCCCCGAATGTCTGAAGTTGTACGAATGCTTGAAGGTGATGGCCTTGCAGAGAAATGGGAAGCTTCTCAAAGTGCTGACACCACCAAATGCAACAAACCACATGAACTCTCTTCATCAGATAGGTATTCTGACCTCACTGATGACTCTTCTTTGTTGGTTCAAGCAATGGAACTCTCAGGCCCCAGATGAGTTTTTCATAGTCATTTTTAGCTCTTTTGCTTTCACTTTGCTTTTCTTTTTCATTTGGGTTTCTAGCTTCCTAAAGAAAGTATATGAAATTGAAGAACATGTGATCATTGAGTCCATTTTTATATGTTGTATGATAGAAGAAGCCTTCAAAGCTGAAAAGGGCTTTTTTTTTTGTTTTGTTTTGCTTTTCAAATGTATATATACTTATTTGTTGAAGATGATTTTGTAGTGCAAAGTTTTGTAAAGTTCAGAGAAATTAAATGACAACCTTTGCCAGGTTTTCAGTGAAAAGGTTACTAAAAATTATCTTACTTGCTTTCTATTTTCTTATGTTTCATGCTTACTTTATTAGAGATATTCATCATTTTACCATTTTTTGTTTATTCTTTATTTCAATTCCAATTTGTAATTTTAGTGTTTTTTTATTTGTTCTTTCATTTTATTTATTTATTTAAACAAGTTCTAGATAAAATAATTTTTTTATGGAATAATGTTTGTGATACTCATTTCTGTTTTACTCTAACTATTATATATTTTTCTATTTTTTTATATAATAAGTTTTACATTTAAAATTAAAAAAATTGAAAATGGAAGAATATATTAGATAACTTCAAATATTTTGTAGAATACTGTGTCATTTAATAAGGAGTCTGGCAGACAACATCAATTAACACTTTCTCTTTAATACATGTTTTAAATTACTTAATGTTTTCCAATGTTTTTAAATAGTTTAATAAATATGTTATTTAATGATAAAAGATCATTTGTATATTAACAAGAAATAAAAAAATACTTATTTTTTTAACACATCTTTTTATCATTGGTTATAAATCTAGAAAAGGAAAATAAGTAGTGTCATCGTATATTTGTGAAAATTTGATTCTAGTATGGGACTATTATCAATTTTAAAACATTATTTTTAATCATTTTTATATCATATAGTAAATAAAATACTCTATCAGGAATTCGATAAATTTTGGAGCATTATGATATTCTTATTTCAAAAATTAAACTTAATCTATATATAAACTTTTATTATAAGTTAATGAAAAGAAATTAACATGTAAAAATATGATCAATAATTTTAGATGTCATTGGAAGATGTATTTTGGCTTTTAAAAGTAATTTGAAAATTTGACATAACTAGAATGGGAAGATTTTTTTTATTAATTATTCTTATTTTATTTGATTTAAAGTTAATTTATGCATAATAAAACTAAAGATTTAAAAAGTTATATATAAGAACTTCTACAAATTAGTCTATATATATAAATTAATCTTAATTTATAAAAATTCATTTCCAATTTTTTCGTGTTTTTATTTTTTAAAGTTGTTTAAAAAAAATTAGTTCGTCATAACATATTCTAACCAAATTGTTTTCGGGATTCTGAAAACAAGAAAACAAAAACAAGTAGAAAATGTTTCCCCCTTTCTGTTTTCATCTTTGAGGTACAAATATGACATTAATTAGTCAGGAATAATATTATATATATATATATTGTTATTTTTATATACGAATCAAAAAAATTTCATAAAAAAATAATTATGGAAATTTTATTGATATTTTTTTTATATTAATTATGAAAAGTATGTATATTGAACATTGCATCTTTTATCTTGTACTAGTAAACAATGCATTTTTTATTTACCAAATTATGACAATGTTATAATCTATTTTTTGTAATTTCACATATTAAACAGTTTTTATATGAAGATAATTATCTACACTTTATATGATCGTTAAGTATTATACTAATGAAGTCAATAAAGTTAAAAGTTTCTTAAAAGCTAAAGAAAAATTACGTAAAAGCATAATAATTAAATATAAGTAAAAGTATAATAATTAGATATAAGCTATAACACCCCATAAATACATCTAATCATACTTGTTTATATAAGTTTGGAGTTATTTCTAACCTTCTTAATACATCATTAGAACTTATAAAAATACAAATATTTACAATATAATATTCAAAAGAACATCCTAAAGCCCTCAAGAATCTCTGACACTTGTACGATCATCTGCTCGTGTATATAGTACAATCATTGCAATTCACAATATAACAAAAAAAAACAAGGGTAAGCTAATGAAAAGAAGTTCCATAACAAACTTAATTCATGCAAAAATAATCATTCAGACTAATCATTTATAAACATTTCTTTAAATGATGTCATCTATAATTTCAATATCAATTACATCGTTCATATAGACCACACATGGATTTATTTCCAATCACAATCATTGATTTCATTTCAATCCATAGCACTTTGATTTCATTTCAATCACACAGAATACACATGAATTCATCGTCTTCCGGAAGACTCATTAAGTATGCCCCTACCAGATACTGACATCTAATTCATACATCAAGGATCAGCGGGACCCAGTGTGTATGAACTCTCTCATCAGCTTCTCACCACCTGATATCTTAGTCTATATGACTTTGATGATTAGTGAAGTTAGAGGATCTCTGTTAAACGTAGTTTTTTCATACTTAATGTACCATCAAACAATAACTCATAAATTATCCCAAATGTATGACATCAATTTCATACAATTTTCATCATTCATATATAATACATATCATTTAATCACATAATATTTAAAAATTCATAACATTTAAGAACCTTACCAATATTAAAAACAATATTTAACTTCCAAACTATCAAAATCTAATATTTATACATGTTCACACAACATAAAATCAAACAATTTTATCAAATAACATTCTTGCAAGAGAAATTGAAACTTGGAACCACGTCCCCTCCACATTCAGATTTTCTAGCCTCGGGTACTATTGAAAGTTAAAGTTAGTTTCCCTTACCTTGATTGTTCGCTTTACAAGCAACCTCTAGAATTTTATCCCCTCAGTCTGGATAAGCTTCAAGATATAAGAGCCTAATGTAAGTTATCCAACACATAACAGAAATTCAGTATATAGTAGAAGAAACTACTTTTCTCAACTGATCCCACTAAGATTGAAAACTAAATCCTAAGAAAAAACAGAAAATAAAGGATAATTAGAGCAAAAATGAACTTTGTTTGAAAATCTGATCAGATAGAAATGTTCCTTAACTCCTCAACTATAACGTGGTGCAATCAAATTCTAAAATAGCTGATGTATGGAGTGAGTGAGAAATGGAGAGAGAAGGGAGAAAGTTGGAGAGATGGAGAAAGAAAGAAAAAGAAACGTTCTTGGAGGAGAAGATTTTGTGATTTGATTTCTTTTACGTTGTTACATAAGTGAACAAAAATCTGATACTCAAAATTTATTTATTTTTAATAAAAGAGATTCAATTAAATAAATTAATGAAAACTTGAGCATATTTATTATATCTTTTAACATACTATATCCATATTTAATGTTTTGATTTGAAAAGCTTATTTAAAAAAATAGAACACAAGTAAGGTATTGTAGGTTTTTTTTTATCAATATCGGTCATTTTTTTTTAATAAATTAGAGTTGGTTTTAAAAAATTAAGAATATGTAAATCGTGATATCATGTCATTTTAATGTAATTTCAAATAGTAATTTTTTTAAGGTAAAGTCGTATTTAGGTGATACGACTTGAGTTTAAAGCAAGTTGCATAAAGCAAGTTGCATCGGAGTCGTGCATGTAAAGTATGACTCTAACTTTTTGTTGATTTTCTTTTATAAAATTTTATTTTTTGTTTTTCTAAATATAATGATTAATTAAATTATTAAAAATATTAAAACTTGATTTTTTTTTATAAAATTTTGTAGGAAAACAATTCAAAATAGTCATAACTTTTGATAGAAAGTCCGAATTGAAATGCGTTAAAAATAAAAGTTGCTTAAATGAGGTAAGTAATATGATGATCAATATTCGAAGGGAATCGAGAATACAATTTTTTTAAACTATTTACTAATTCTATTTTTTTATTTTTTTTATATATTTTTAGGTATTTTTGTATATTTTAGACTTTTAGTTTATATTTTAGACTATTTATTAATTAATTTTTCAAATAAAAAATAACTAACTATTTTTTTCTTAATTTTATAAAATTTGTTAAACTAATAGTTCAATTAATTATTGCAATTTTTTACTCAAATAATTGTTTTAAAAAAAATTCAATAAAGTGAAAGTCATATAAGGGTGACATGATTTCAGTGTAACCTTAAAAGAAATCGTTAATAAAGGTAGTATGAGATTGACACGATTTCACTTTAATATGACAAAAAATATCTCACCATTACATGACTTTTTTACAATAAGTTATCTTATGTTGAGATAATTTACCCAAATTCATCAGATTTAAAAAACAACCAAAATTAGTAAAAATGGAAATAATTATTTTAAATGGATAAAAAATCGTCATTATAAGTAAAACATGTGTGAGGATGGACTTTATATACGTAAATGTTACATTTTCTTTATATAAAAACCTGTTTTTTTATGAATTTAATTGTTAGATTATACATTTATATAATCATAATTACTTATTTCAAAATTTATAATTTATATATATTATAAATGGAAAACATTAAACTTGTTCTTACAACAAGGACCAAGAACACTTGAAATGGGTTAATTAAGACTAATCCTTCAATCTTGGGCTGAATACTGTCTTGGGCCGGGTACTCCTTGATGGAAACTCTTTGCTTCTCCTCTCGGCTGGTGCTCTCGGCTGGTGCTCTCGGCTTCTCCTCTCGGCTTCTCCTCACAACAGGTGGGGGGTACCTGCAAGTCGCTCCGATGCCAAAGTCAGAAAAGGTTTAACGTTCATCAGATAAAATCACTCTTACCTCTTTCTATCTCTGAACTCCTATTTATAGAGTTTCTTTAATGGGCTTTCCCTTTACTCTTGGGCTTTCTTTCTGCACCTTTTTTATTATTTGTGCACCCCTCTTGCAAGTTTTTATCTAATTGGGCTTTTACAACTTTTATATTTGTTTTATTCTTGTCTTTATTGCTTTCGGTCAAAACCTCTCGGTTTTAACTTAATCATCTTAATTGTTATACTATGTAGTTCTCGGCATGAACCTCTCGGTTTTACCCTATCAGTACAAAACTTAATGGTGAGTTTTAAAAAAAATATTATTTAATAAACATTTAATCAGTTCCCTTATTTATATATATATATATATTTAACAAACTAAATGTAATATTCCATTTTCTATTTGAATTTAAGTATGTTAAAACAAACTAATTTATTATATTTTTTTTAAAGAAGTGATGTTGAAAAATTTGGACCAATTATTACATTCTAAAGGAAATGCACGAGTTAATAAAATACAAGAAAAATAATTATTTTATACAAAAGCTACATTAAGAAAATAAGATATTTTATATTTTTTTCAATACATATGCTTATTACATTACTTTTTACTTGTTAATTTTACTTTCCCAGTAATAATAAAATAACAAAACGCTTATTTTCATTTGACAGAAAATATAAAGTTTTTATAAAATAAAAACTTGATTCCTATATTTTTATAAAAATTTTAATTTTTATCTTTAATTTTTTTTCACAATTTTAGTTACTTGAATTTTATTATCCATAACTTTATCTAATTTGGTTTAATTATCCATAGCTTTTTATTACTCGAACATGAATAATGAAATTGAAGCAAAACATATAGTATTTGCAGTTTTACTACAAGATTGAATATGACAACAACTACAACATTGAAGACACTTACTCTTTTGAAACTGAAAATAAAATAAAGTGAAAATAAAAAAATTAATTAATTAAGATATCGAAATTGCTTTAAAAAAAATTGAGAACAGCAATTATGAATAATTGAAAATTAAAGGTAAAATTACAAATAAATAAATAAATTAGAGACCAAATTTATAATTTTTTTAAAAATATAAAAAAATACAATTAAACCAAATAATTATTTAGTTTGTTTAGAAGAAAACAAAGGGCAAAGGACAATAACTAATTTGAGGCAATTACTCTTTGCAGTTCCATAACTTCTTCATGCACCTTTATGAACTGTTTATAATTTAGAAATATATTTTAGATTATGTAATTTAAGATATATTTTTATTTTATTTTGAATGATACAATTTAGAATATTTTTTAATTATGTAATAAAAAAATGTATATTGAAATGTATAATATAAAATGAATTTATGTTTTACACAATTTGAAAATATATTCTAAGTTATATAATTTAGAAATTTTGAGATTGTATAATTTAAAATATATTTTTAATTTAAAAAATGTATTATGGATTATAAAATATCTAATACATTTTTAAATTGTTGAATTAATAATATATTTTTTGATTTAAAATTATATAATTTAAAGTATATTTCTTGATGATGCTTAAATGTTTCCAACTATAAATAAATTGAAATTTTCCACAATGTGGAGGTTCACGATAAAGGTACGAAGGTGTTAAAAATAAATTGGAAGTTTCTTCCTGCACTCTACATTTTTCTTCCTGCAGCCCCACAATTTTGTAAATTCCGAAACTGACTGCTACAATTTCGGGATTTGGGAGTGTGCTACGGATTCATCAATCTGAAAGTGAATCATGGTGCATTCCGGATGAGGGGGTGTTCCGGAAGCAAAGTTTGCATAAATTATTGATTTCTAGATTGTTGAATCTGGAAACTTAATTTCTATTACGGATTGGTTGATCCAGAATGATTTTTTTAATTATGGATTTCTGAATCCGGAATGCATATTTTGAATTATGGATTGGCGGATCCGGAATGATTTTTTCAATTATGAATGTTTTGCATTTTTTTATTTTGAATTGACACTATTATTCACGTACTACTGGAAGCATCAATCCGGAGATTACCGAATGTGCCAATCCAAAAATTTACCGAAAGCGCCAATTCAAAAGTTTACCGGATTTCATAATCCGGAATTAAAAAAAAATTTACAGTTTATAGAGGGACAGTTTTGTCTTTGCGCAACCTTGTGGGGTGCAGGAAGAAAAATGTGGGGGTGCAGGAAGAAACTTCCAAATAAATTCTATCCATCTAAAGACCCAACTAATTTTGTTTGCGAATCACATTTTAAAAAAAGTTAATAAAATGGGCCTAGTAAGTGGGCCTAGCCCAATCGCTATCAATTTAAGATCAAAACACTGAAGCGGCAAAGTAGCGAATTAGGGTTTTGTTCTGTGTTTCTGAGAATTGTTAAGGGTTGTGTGTGTGTAAGAGAGAGAGAGAGGGAATCATGAAGACGATTCTTTCTTCGGAGACGATGGACATTCCCGACGGCGTGAGCATCAAGGTTCACGCGAAGGTGATCGAGGTGGAGGGACCTCGTGGGAAATTAGTGCGAGATTTCAAACATCTCAACCTCGATTTTCAGCTTATCACCGATGAGAATGGCAAGAAGAAGCTGAAGATCGATGCCTGGTTCGGATCTCGCAAAACCTCAGCTTCCATTCGCACCGCGCTCAGCCACGTTGACAACCTCATCACCGGCGTCACTAAGGGCTACCGCTACAAGATGAGGTTCGTCTACGCCCATTTTCCCATTAACGCCAGCATCGGCAACAGCAACAGATCCATTGAAATCCGAAACTTCCTTGGCGAGAAGAAGGTTTATTTTTTATTATTTAATTTAATTTCTTACTTATTTAATTTTTATTTAAATGTTCTTTTAGTCGCTTAGAGTTAGGTAGTTTTTGATTTTGTTCTTTTTTGTTTTGTTTATTTTAGTCTCTTTAAGTTTGTTGTTTTGTTTTTATCCTTCCAATTTTTGAATCACTAGTCCCTAATATTCACAGGCAAAATAACATTTATTTTACATAATTTTAAAAGTATTTAGTAGTGTTATAGTTTCTTTGTAGAGAATCTGATACCTTCTATACCAATTTAGAAGAAAAGAAATTTAATGAAACACTTGATTTTGATTAATAAATTTATTTTGATTAGAATAAATTTTGCATTTTTAATCTTGTGTCTTACAAAGTGTGATTTTGGCCTCTCAAGTTAAAATTAAGCAAATTAGGTTCGCAATTGTTGTATTTATGCGTTTTTCGTATTGTTTAGATCTTTTGGTTTCATTACTGCGCCAATGAATGTTTTGTATCTCAGAATGTGTGATTTTGATCTTTGAAGTTAAAATAATGCAAACTAGGTTACGAGTTATTGTTTTTGCAGGAATTTAGTCTTCCGATTGTTTAAATTGGATCTGAAGGTGTATCTCTGTTGTGCGATTTTGATTTACTCGTCAATTTTTTGGTTAAAAATTTTGATGTAAAAATTTGCTATCTTAATTTTCTGCGCTCTGAAGTTAAAATTACTCAAATAGGTTTGTAAGTGTTGTATGCTATTAATATGATTTTTGTCTTCTAAATTTCAGTTGTGTAAATTATATCTTTACGATTTTGATTAGTTTGCTTATGTTTTTGTCAAATATTTAAAGAATTTTATTGACGAACCATCTCAATAACATTTGGTTACAGGTGAGAAAAGTGGATATGCTTGATGGTGTGTCTGTTATTCGATCTGAAAAGGTGAAGGATGAGTTGGTTGTGGATGGAAATGACATAGAGCTTGTTTCCAGGTCTTGTGCTCTCATTAATCAGGTATGTTTATCTTATTTCTCCCAAACCCTTATCTAATTTTACTCTTGTTTAGATTTTAATTGTGTTTTTCATTTGTTTGCTTTGCTACAGAAATGCCATGTTAAAAACAAGGATATTCGGAAGTTCCTTGATGGTATTTACGTCAGTGAGAAGGGAACAATAGAAGTAGAAGAATAGAGTAGACCATTCTGCTTTCTTTTAGATTGGACATCTTTTTTGTTGTTATCATTTTGAAATTGGATTTACAATTTTGTGTTGTTTATGGCTTTTTTTATTGAAATGTTTTACTCTAAATTTACTAATCCAACATGCATTGGAGTGAAGTATTTGCTGAAATTACTTATTGCTGTAGTGATAGATGAATCTGGTTAATATGCAGAGTCACAATTAAAAGTTGCGTTTTTAGGGTGGGATTGATACAATTTTAAGAAACTATTTGGTTTTTAAAGTGTTAGATTACTCATACAGTCTGATGGATGGATGTTGTAAGACAGAGTAGTGTGTAGAATTTAAGCAGGGTATGATCAAAAGATGAAAACGAAAGCTGTCTCTGTTTTTAGGATATTAAAACATTTTTTTTGGAAGCACTTTAAGTTAATAAGTTTTTGATGAGGAATTGGTGTGTGGAGTTTTTATGTTAAATAGTTTGTAAACTAAAAACGAGAAGGGAATTAAACATGACCAAGTGTGGTGTTATAACATATTTCACCATTTGCATTAGTGTGCTAACTTTCTCATGCAGCTGCTGGAATAGTCTGTGTTAATTTTCTTATTTTCTATATACTTCCATTGGGTTTTAAATCCTGAGTATGCATGTGATTTATGCATAAAAAATATGATGAGTTTTGAATAATGTTTTATAACTATGAATGGGACATATTTAACATGACTAATCCTACTGAAGATTGCATACAATGAGTTTTGACATGACTAACGTTTTTTTAAAGTTTACTTTTTTTTATTAAGTTATTTTATAATGGGGAAAAATCGTAATTGGTTTGTAACGGGAAAAACCTGTTTAACTTAAGGTGATATTTAAACATTTTTTTATATTTAATTATGTTTTATTTATAATATAAAAATATATTGATTTTTTCCTAAATATATTGATTTATAATTTTATTTTTATTCTTTTTTTAATCTAAATAGCATCCCTATCACTTTATCCTTCTCAATTAGAAAATAATTTTTCATGAAAATAATCTTTCCGTCTTACTTTTTCCTTGCTTAAATTAATTATTTGTAAATTTCATGTTAAGTTCAGTATATATAACATAGTATACAACGGATTCTCCTTTTGTATATATTTTATTTTTAATTGTATTTTAAAATTAAAATAAATTATTTAAATGTTGAAAGTAATTCCACACACATTTCAAGATTAAAACACATTACAAATCAGAGGCATGAAATGTAAACTTATTGAATTTGACTAAATGGCTCAATTCTATACATGTTTTATAATTATGAGTAGTGAATAGTTAATAAGACTAAACCTATGCAAGATTGCACATGATAGAAAAATTAATATTTTAGTTTAAGTATAGCAACATGATATATTTATTCAAATTAAAGTGACTTTCATAATTTATGAAAGTATCTTAAGCACTTGACTTGATAGTTTACTCTGTTCAACAATGTCAATCACCATGTTCTTAGGGTACGTAATATGATTTGGGTCGACATGGTTTGTCTTGTAGGTATCGCTATAAACAAATTCACGACTTTTGAAAGAATAATTTCATTAGTGCAACTTAAAAGAATTAATACCTTACAAGTACTTCAACTTCAATCTTAAACAAAAGACAAAGAAAAAAACCATGAATACAACACTCACTAGATAAAGTGAGTTCCTCTAGGAGAATCGAACTTTCAATAAAGAAAATTGTTTTGCCATCTTCCTAAATGGATATACCACTTATATTGTATGATTAAATGTGCGAATGCAAAGTTTGCATGCGCTTTTTTTTTTGTCTTCGTGGACATGAATATTTGATCTAAAAATATAAAAACCAAAACATTAAAATTATACTATATCTTTCAATTCCATGGTATAGATTCGGCCACTTGATTGCTTTATACCCATTGTGAGATGGAATTGGTAATTTGAAATCTTAAAGTGAGGAAGAAAAGAGAAGTTTAGTTGCACTTTTTCACTTTAAATTTTAGGTTGTCATGGTCTAGGAATATTAGAATAATCTAAATCTGCAATGCCATTTGTTACCTGTTGTTAGCATTCACTTTTCTTCCCCACCCAGAGGAAGATTCACGTTTCATGGTTGCAATTGCAAAGCAATGAAGAAACCAAACCTGAGTTCACAGCTGTGTTGAGAGGTTAGAATATTCTTAGTATAACTCATACTAGATATTGCACAAATACTCTCATGTGAAGGGATATATAAGCATAAGTCCTTTTTAGATTAACTTTCAAAAGTTAGTTAATTGGTAAAATTAAAAGGGTCGTCTTTCACCTTTAATTTCATAATACTCTCATTGATAATGTAAACTAAATTTAGCTCAACATATTTGGCCTTTTCTTCTCTGTAAATTTGCTAGTCCAAACACCATATAAAGACTTAAAGTGTAGCTAGGTGGTCCTCAAAAGTGGCTGCACTTTTTTACTTTTAAAAGCCTTGAAGTGCACGTGTAATGAAGTTTAGACAAAGCATGTGGACGTTGTTGTTACACATTTGTATGGATCTATACTCTTCTCTGTGCTGATCTACTGGATATCTCACTAATATTCACCAACTATCAGATGAGGTTCAGACAGTTACTTCCACCCTCGAAATTGATTCTGAAGACAAGAAAAGAACTCCCTCTAATTGAATTTTTCTTTTCTTTACTTCTGGTTTCAGGATCGTAGAACTTTAAGATTTTCAATTAAATTGTTATAGTTTTTAAATTTCATGATCAATTAGTCAATATATAGTAAAGTTTTTGTTAAATGTTATCTCAAGGTTCTTTGATCAACCGTTGTAAAATTATTTCACCTTAATTAATGGTCTTGAGTTGGCATTACAGATATGTAGTTGCATTAAGATTGGGAAGGAAAATATTACCAGCTATAGTTTTTCATATCCTATTTGAATAGGGTTCTGGTTATACCAAAAAAATATCTTCATTGTTACATAATTAACACGCCTAGATGTATGGATTTATAAACTAATTCTTTGCATATGTTTGTGTCTCATTGATTGATGATGAATGTACTTGCAAAATACAAACTTTAAAACTTCATATTTATAGTAGTCATACTTCTAATTAAGTACTGTGGTGGACTTGGTGGACTTACATTTGGATTTGGAGAAAATATATGAATATGAGCATGA
This sequence comes from Phaseolus vulgaris, assembly GCF_051622355.1. NCBI lineage: Eukaryota > Viridiplantae > Streptophyta > Magnoliopsida > Fabales > Fabaceae > Phaseolus > Phaseolus vulgaris. Next base: position 7,246,504 of record NC_143501.1, on the reverse strand, counting down.
TACTAATGCTTTAATTCCCATATTTATAGGTTGAGAAGGAATTATAAATATGATAATACTAATATTATGCTTCATCATGGTGTGAGCCCAGGGCATCAATGAGACCCTCCCAAGCATAATGGTCAATCTTTTGCACTCTTTCTAAATGGCATATGCCACATAAGAAATAAAGTGTAAAAGAACAGTTTAGGTGCACTTTTAGCCATCGTGGAAATGAATATTTTACAAAAAGAACAACACACGTGAAAGAGTTAAAACAGGTTGTCCACCATGCATGAATTAGAATGCTTAATTTTTATTCATTGTGTGATGAGAATGTTAGTAATCTCAAATTTGAAAAATGGAAAGAGAAACTCACACTGCACTGAACTTAGTGACTTTAAATTTGGGGTTGTCATGGTCTTCGAATATCAGAATAATCTGTATCTGCAATGCCATTGGTTATGTTACCTTTGGCACTCGTCATTCTCCTCCACAAAGAGGAAGATTCACGTTTCATGGCTGCAAAACAGTGACACCATAGAGCTGTTGATGCACACTGCAAAGGGTCGAGTGGTTGGAATATTCCAGGAGCCTCGTTGTACACTAAAGTGCATACATGTCACTTCCAAGTTCTTCCATGTATTTCTTTCCCTTTTCTCTTCCCATCTCTCTTTTCCTCAAAGAGTGTATATTGCAGTGTCAAATGCTATTTTGTCTAAGAGAAGAAAAAATTACAAGCTTCTGTTGTGTTTATTCTTTAGTTTACTTAAATATAGTTTGTGAGTGTTCTAAAAATTATTGTCTACTTGAATTTATCAGTTAAAATGAAAGAAAACGACCTTCTTATGCTTTAAAAAGGCCTCTCAAAAATAGAAAAATTCTGCGAAACTGATGCACGAAAAAAGTAAAATAACAGTAACTGGCTAATGTAAGTCCTCTAACTTGTTAATCATTTTAACAGTACAATAGAAAAATTGAATAATAGTATAATATGAGTAATTTAATACAAACAAATAATAAAGAAAATGGTGTTGTAAAAGTTGTAGGTGAGAACACTGTTACTATTTTTGTTTTTGGTTTGGAACTGGAGTAGAAATGAGCTTGTTCAAATATTGGTAAAGTACATCTTAGGTCAAAGTTATTGGGTCAAGTAAGTGGTCCAAAAAAGTGTGTGCACTTTTAATCTTTAGGGAAGGAACGAGATACATGCAGAAGATTGCTTTATTCCCATTGTGTGGAAGGAGCATTGCACATTTTCTCTTGCACTATTTCACTTTAAATTTTTAAGGCAACAATGGTTAGGAACATTGCAATGATCTATATCTGCAACGGCATTTGTTAAATTTTTAGTGCTACAGGTCACTTCACTTGCTTCCCCACTGAGAGGAAGATTCATATGTCACAGTCATACACACTCCACAGTCTATATATAAATAATTACTTATCTTGACACAGTGATTACATCCTTTCACAACAATGAATTTCCCAAGAGAAGAGAGCATATATTAAGGAGTAACTTGAGATTTTGACAGGTGCAAGCATTGCATGCCTATAGAATCTACCTGGACCCAAATTGACACATGTCTCCAAGTTGTGCCATGAACATCTCTTTAGTGATTCCAAAAGGCAAAGAAGCAATGTGCACAGGTTCGACCAAAACAAAACCCCATCACCTACTATTTTAGTACCAATCATGGAAATCCTTCCCAGTAAGTAACACTTATATATAATTATAGATCACAACTTTTTCTGAGTGTTTAATATAGTTCTATAGAAACAAAAATTAATACTCAAAACTACTAATTATTAAACTGAAAAAACTCGTTTCCGTTATTTATATCTGAAATTATACTTGACAGCAGTAGTTATACACTGAAAACAATCAAAACCAGTTGTCCTTGCTTTTGGTGGTCTATCCCTGAAACACAACCAACCACTAGATAAGCAAGAACTTTAGCAGGCCACTAACTTTGTGCCACGATGGCACCCTTGATTCTCCCCCAACACTACTTGGTTCAGCTCACTGAACTCAACCCTTCACTCACTCACTTCACTTCACTTCACTTCCAAACTCAACACACAAACCCTCTCTACTTCCCTTCCTCCAAAACACACACAAACATACACAAAATCCAACCAAGTACAAACACTGGTACACCCCTCATACAGTATTTTCACACACAACATGTTGAAGGAAGGCACCAACAACGTTGGTGGCAGCTCCAGCACCTGGTCACGTGTCTGCGACACGTGCCGGTCAGCGCCATGCATAGTGTACTGCCATGCAGACTCAGCATACCTGTGTTCATCCTGTGATGCTCGTGTCCATGCAGCTAACCGCGTGGCCTCAAGGCACGAGCGTGTGTGGGTGTGTGAAGCGTGAGAACGTGCTCCCGCAGCGTTTCTTTGCAAAGTTGACGCAGCTTCTCTTTGTTCTTCGTGTGATGCTGAGATTCACTCAGCAAACCCTCTAGCCAGCCGCCACCACCGTTTCCCCGTTCTCCTCATCTTGGGTCCCCTCTTGGGAGAACCAGATCACGAACCGGAACACAGATTCGTGAACGTGGTGGAAGAGGAAGAGGAAGAGTTTTCTTATGAGTATGACGATGAGATTGAAGCTGCTTCGTGGTTGTTGCCACATCCTGTGAAAGGCAACGAAGAGGAGGAGAATGGTTTTATGTACGGTATTGAGTATTTGGAGAACCTTATGGATTGCAACTCGTGCGGTCACAATAATAACCAGTTTAGCAACGTTTTTCAGCACCAGCAGAACTACAACACTGTCCCTCAGAACTATGCAGTGGTTCCAGTTCAGGTGCTGCAACAATCGCAGCATTTTCAACCGGGTTTGGAGTTTGACTCATCAAAAGCTGGTTTCAGTTACGATGGTTCTCTTAGCCAAAGTGTAAGGATTTTTCTCTTACCTAAGGGCTTTTTGATTTTTACTTTTTCTTCTTCCAAACTCTTTAGATCATTCATCAATTGAATTATACTTTATCAGATTTTGCTTGACCTCTGCTGGCTCTTCCTTCAAAGTGCCAATTTCCTTGCTTTTTTTCCTTCCATTTCAAAAAAAGGTTTTAAATTGCTGTCGCAATCTTTATGGTAGTTTTCTCCCTATTTAAGACAAACAAACACTGTTGATACAAGTTTAGGTTTGGTCATGAAAAGTCTAAAACATTCATGTTGTAGTCCAAATTTCACTCACATACTGATTTTTAAAACCTAGGTTGGAACCAAAGTGGGATTTAGAAGCAGTAACTACTGTAGTTCCTTTGCAATGTTACTCTTATTCATTTCAAAGTGTTTCATATTTCTTTTGACTACCCTCTTTCATTCTTCTGTCTTGAGTGACATTTTTTTTGTCGTATACATGAGTTTTCCCCCTTTTACTGTTTCTTGTATTCGCTAGCTAGTTCTATCTGTGATTCCTTATAGACATACTTTGAAGGGTAACTTTTCACCTATTTTCACCCCTACGTTGTTAGATCTCCCTAAACTTTGTTTCTATCTCATTTCAACATAATTTCATCAATTGTGTGTTAATTTCCCTCAATTTTGAAGCTTCCATACAAAAAATGAGCCTGAGAGCCTCTTTTCTTGAAGTCAAAAATTGGTGGGGGGATTAATTTGTTAACACCTTTCTTTTATACTTTTTCTCTTTTGCATCTCCTCTTTTTTTTTTTTTTGGATTCTCTCCTTTCTTCTATTATACATCCATCACTTTTCTCAATATTTCTTGCTTTTCGTTTTTTCTCAATTTTTCTGCTTCTTTTCACCCTATCTTGTTTCTGGGATGTGAAACCAACATTAGTTTCACAAAAATGGTTTTCCATTAGCATTCAGTTTATGAATTTGTCACGAACATGTGATCCTTTTTCTTCTTGGTTCACTTTGGGCTACATAATAATCTTTGTTCTTTGTTTATTCAGGTATCAGTCTCATCAATGGAAGTTGGTGTAGTCCCAGAATCAACAATAAGTGATATCTCAGTGTCGTATTCAAAGTCACCAATAGGGACAAGTGAACTATTTCCTCCCCTTCCCATGCCTTCACATCTTACACCAATGGACAGAGAGGCCAGAGTCCTAAGATACAGGGAGAAAAAGAAGACAAGAAAGTTTGAAAAGAAAATAAGGTATGCCTCAAGGAAGGCTTATGCAGAAACTAGACCACGCATCAAGGGTAGATTTGCAAAGAGAACAGATGTGGAAGCTGAAGTGGACCAAATGCTCTCCAAAACACTATTCAATGAAGTTGGTGGTACAATTTTCCATCTTTCCAGGAATGGAAAGAAAAGAAGTTATCAATAGCCAAAGAAGAGAAGGTTGAGAACCACATCATTGGAAGGCACCACCCCCTAATGTAATTTTTATTTTGTCTAATTAGTTTGGACTTATCATATATATTTATTTTTCTATACTTATGCTTCATAAATAGAGTACTTATATATATTAAGTCAGCTAATTCTGAAAATTTTGCCTTATAATTTAATTTCTCAGTTGTGTTTTCTGTTTATATTTTTCTGCAAATTTCTATTTGTTCATCTCTTGTGCCAGTCATTGGATTAACATTCAGTGGGAAAATATTAAATTGAATCAATGATAACTACTAGTTAACAGCAAACAAATGGTTTCTCTTCCACCTCACAATGAAGGCTAGAACATAATTCTTTAGTTTAGTTGATGTGTGTGTGCAGTTAAAGAATCCAAAGGAAAAGTGTAAAACTCTGGGAGTTCAATTTTGCATTTACTATAGGGCAGTTTGAGCAACACGTCCTGTGAAAATGTGAATTTTCCTGTCACTGTCACTGAATCGACCCATTGGGAATTTTCCATGTCTTTCACTTGAATCAAATTATTACCATAAAATGTTCCTGAAATATGATGACACGACCTTTTAATGTTACGAAATATGAAAAAATGTTACCATTTGCAACATTTTAAAAAGTATAATTTTATAGCTTTTAGGTCTGGAGTTTATGAATGTGTTGTGTTACGGGTAATATTGGTGATGGTGAAGCCCTCATGGTAAATAACATGTGATTAAAAAAAGTATAATGTAAAAAAATTATGGCATTTATAATTATAAATGTTACAAAAATATAATGTAAGGAGAACAAGTAACATTTCTAGATATCACATTTGCATTGTGAGTAAGTGTACACAAAATTATATTCCTAAACGAGCAGGCTTCACTTTATTCTCATTCTTAGTAGTTTCATTGTTTTTTTTATTAACAATGAATGAATTAAAATAAAATAAAATGAAGGATTTAAAGGGTGTTCCAACCCTTATACAACGATAAATAAATCCTACAAATAGAAACAATATAGGAGGAGAATATAACAACTATGAATAATAATGGATGATACCAATAAGCCTTCCAGACATAACCAAACTTGAACCTATTTAAAATTAAATGACTCTCTGTAAAAAGCATCAGAATTGTGCCTTGCCCTCCATGGTTCTTGGTTGCTTTACCCAGGTCCCCTCAGAATCTGTTCCCACAAAAGGAAATGCTTTTGGTAGACTTGATACTACTGTCCATTGCCATTGATTCACAAAACTCTCTACAAACTTGGTCTATGAAAGAGAATACAACTGTAGTAAGGACTCAAGAATGCACTTAATCCAACCTCTCCTTCTTTCTGTATTTCTTCATGGTCTCATTTAATTAATTTCTTCTGGAACCATCCTCCAACAGATGCACCATTTAGATTCCGGTGTTCCTCACAATCCAGCCTTCATGTGGTTTACACATTGGACTTCCTAGCATCACATGTATTGCAACACATGCATAGCAAACATAGAAAACAAAAAAGAGACACCTAGAGCAGAGGCCTACAATTATGTATCAAAGCAAAATTTCCATAGTCCAAAAAACTGTTTCCCTTACTAGCCATAACAGATACATGGATCAAAACTAAACCCCATTGATGATTGTATTTCCCTAAGTTTTTTTAAATAAAAAATTTAATATACACAATGTTATCAAAGTACCAGTCACAGTATGAAAAAGTTGATTTAGGATAAAGTTTCTTACCTAAGCCTAAACAGTTCTTGGTGTTGTGCAAAAAAGTTCTAGAGCTTCAGGACATGCAAAGTTAAAAATAACTTGGTTTCTTTGTTTTGTTTCCATAGGTATCAAACCAAACCCACCCAGACCCCTTTTTAGACAAGATTACCTTTTTGACCTAGCAAGCACAATCCAAAAGGATTGAAGTTTTGAATGGGATTGATATGAATGACATTAGATATTATATATTCCTACCCACTTTTCACACATATGCCACACTTTTTCTGTTATCCTACACTTAAAGAACAGACGATCTATAGTTTCTAAAGCTTTTGAAAACATAGGATACAAAAAACAAAGTATATCTAGTTGCCTTTCTTCTTCAAAGTTAAGAAAGTTTATTTCGTTGAAGCATGACTAGGAGCGAATTCAAAGTCAAAACAAATTTTATGCTTAAGAAAGCTAAATTCGTTGGAGAAAGGCTTGGAATGAAGCCAAAACCAAAGAAAAGTAATCAAACCCTTTCAAACACTGGACATTTTAATGGGTAAAAAAAGTCATCATGCTTCACCTGGAATGCCCGAGAAGAGCATGATGAAGTCATGATAGCAAACTGAGTAAAAAGTGAACTTGAAAAACTGTAACACCATATTGCCATGTAATCAAAATACATACCTTTGACCATCTAAATATTCCTAAAATTGAACTAACTTGTTGGAAAATAAAATTAGCAGTATAAACACTAAGCAGTGGTACAAAACCATGTGGTGAACTGAAAATAAAAAGCATAACAGGCATTGATATTGTGCGCAAAACGTAGAAACAAATCACCGAAATGAACAAGATGTTGTGTAGGTTTGTAATTGAATCTGTGACTTTCGAACTCATCCCAAGTTCAGTATAAATAAAGCATAATCCATGACGGAACATCTAAAAACGAAGGAAAATTGAAACTATTGCTTTACATAAATCAATCTATGAAAGTGATCTGTAATTGGAACCAAACGACCACCTGCAATTGAATTATGTTTCAGTTGAGCTTCTTGAGGATGTTAGAAGCCCACCGCTTGACTCGTCCCCTGAGCGAGTAACCGAAAACCATTCCAGCAACAAAGCAAATTGCACAAAGCTTTGAGCACGTCCAATACGACACCGCGTGTCTGCAACAAACAAAACACACAATAATTATCTCAAGTTAAGACATCAAACCCTAATCTGTAAGAACATTGTTAAACAATGAAAACGAGTGATCTGAAATAAGCTTAGATAAGAAGCAAACAGAGAGAGAAATGCCTTGGAGCTCTGGTAGCTAAAAGAAGGGAAGAATCAAGAGGCGGCGGTGGCGACGGTTGCATACGGTCGAACTCCGGCGAGTTGATATGGCCGGAAACCTTACTGACGGCACCGGCCATCGCTACAAAATGCTGAAGGCGCTGGAGACGACGACGGTTGAACTATGCCCCTTTTTCATTTTGTATTCATTTTCGGCACATCTAAACGACACCGTAATAACCATTCCCGCATAATTCACATATTTAAAAAAATTATTTTTCACCTCAATAATTTCTTTATGCACCCCATATTTTGATGATGATTTTTTAATATTTAAAAGTATTTTTTATTTTTATAAAATGCATAGATTATATAAGTTTTAATACTCATCAAAAGCTAAATATAATAGTGAGACCTTAGTTTTTTTAATATAGTATTATTATTATTGCATATATTATTTTATATTATTTTTCATTAGAATAGAAATCATGTGTTTACATCTATTATATTCAAAAATTGTATATATGTAATGAAGTATTTTATTAGAAAATTTATTAGTATGATTGAAATTAAAATTTCATTGAAAATCAAAACATCGTAATTTGTTATCCATATTTCATTATGCATCTGTTGTGAGAATAATATTACGAGACCATTTATCAAATTCATCTAAATAAAAAAAAAAATTAATAAACAAAAAAAAATTAGTTTTTAATTTAAAAAAAAATCTTATGAGAGGGGGGCCAACAAAAGTAACCCGCATATTTTATGCAGAGCCAGACACATTTTGCAGACCAAGTGCGGGCTAGCCTGTGTGAGAGAGGTTGGCTCGCATTGCCATCTCTAACTATCCGATACTTAAGTCAATAAGAATTCTTAAGTATAATATTATAAAGTAAAATATGAGTCAAAAGTGTGTGTCTACTTTCACATAAATACTTATATTTGTAGGTCTTTTGAGAAATAACCGTGAAAGAATCATTATAATTACTATCGGAAACACATGCACTCTTGCGCTTGTGTATCCGCATTTTTTATTTTTATAATTTACATATAATTGTTTAATATTAAAAATTGAATAAATAATTTTATTATCCGCACACTTAATTAACAATATAAATTTATAATTCATTTTAATAAATATGAATACACATGAGAAAACATATAAATTATCTCTAAGTGCACCTACTAATATATTGTTATCGAAACATAACTAACATAGTTATATATGGTAAATTTACAAATATCATGCAAAATTATGACATATATTTTTATATACATATGTTTCAAAGAAGAAAACAACAATTTACAATTTACAATCTCATTGTTTTGCAATAATAAATTCTTAAACACCAAATAAAGATTGATATTCAAGATATCTTTCATTTTTTCTGTCTTTTATATAATTCACAAGGAACTTCTATATAACAAATATTTGGTAAAGTACAATATTCAATTTTTAATATTAATAACTATGTATAGATGATACAAATAAAAAATGTGGATACACATACGTAATGTCTTTGTTTCTCTTAGTAATAATAATGATAATAATGTGTATCTACATTTTTATTTTTATTATTGTTATATGTATTATTTATATTTATTAAAATATTATAAATTTATACTGTAATATTTTAATTTATCATAAATTTATGGGTATTTATATTTTTTAAACATATATGCATATAAATTTATGATAAAATTATAAAAATATAAATACAATAGGTTGATATTTAAAAAAATGCAAATACACATAAATTTATAATAAATTAAATATTACATTATAAATTCCAAAAGAAAATTGGAAACATGAAGTGGAAAGTAAAAAAAGAGGTGATCAATTGAAATGTTGCACCACTTTGATATCTCTAATTTCTCTATATATGCATTAAATAGTTTTATTTCAAATCTATCTTTAAAACTAGTCATGCATCCTTCTATACCACGGTAATATGACAAAAAGTTTATAGCTGTCCCATTCCATGTAACAACAAAAAATTTATAAAACTATACAAATTTTACATATTTGTTTTCAAGCCATGTATAGCCATCCTAAAGCACAAAATTTGTTTTCAAAATCCTAGAGAACGTAAAGGTATACTAGGCATAGTTAGAAAATAAGAAATTTCAAGTGAGTTTTAATATTGAAACTCAATGGAGAACTTTGACAATCCCAAGCAGCCATCCTTGCACAATAAACACACTTTGTCCCATTTAATAGTAATTGACTTCCTTTTGTGTACAATACTTGTCAAAAGAAGGTTTTGAATCAAGGACTTTAGTTCATTCAAACATGACATAGGCCAAGCATAAATATGAAACACATATAACAACATACCTAATATGTATTTATAAGTTGGAATCTTCCCATGAAAGATGATAATTTCCTTTTCAGGAATCAACTTTTAGTCTAACTTTATCAATGATTCCTCAGAAGTAGAAAGCACAGGGAGTTACATTAAACATAGGAACTCCCATATATTTAAGGGATAACAAGTTCATAAGATCTAGAGGTCAGCAGGGTTTGTCACTACACTTTGTAGAAAGGAAGAAAGTATACAGTTTCATTTTGCAGGCCATGGTCATACGTTTTTGCAACACTATTCTTAAAACTTAATAATGCTCTTTTTTGGGAAGGGAAATGAGGCTGCTAATGTAAGGAAAAGTAAGTTATAGGTGTTGTTTTGGATTTGTCTTATAAAAGTGCCACTGCTGGAAAGTTATGTAGAATTTGTTGCATAGATTGAATTTGTAACAACAGTGATGGGAGTGCTAAATCATAGGCTTTTCCAAGTTTTTATGTTGTTTTATAATGCTTTTGAATTGTAAGTTTTGGTGGTGAGGCCTTTTTTGTATATGTATAAGGGTTGGGACACTCCTAAGTGTCTCTTTTATAGGATGTCAAGCTATTTTGAAAAGGTTATGATTATGAAAGTATGTGTGTCCTTTTATTTTAAAACATACAAAATAATGTTGTATAATCACAACAACAATAATTTTGGTAACAATGTTTTTGTCTTTTAAAGTTTAATGGTAAATATAAATTTGTGCTTGAGAATTAGATTAAATAAGAAAAATACTAAAACAAATGTGATAAGAGATAATACTAAAGGAGACCCATAATCTCATTAATATGTATAGGAAGATTCTTAATTCTCATACAATATGAGTTTTTTTATTTTATTTTCTATAACTAATGAATATAATAAACAATAATTGAAAAACCTTAGGATATATAATTTTTTTAACCAAAGAATAAATACAATATATACTTAATCCTTCTAAGAACACCAACAATGTACTAAATCACAATATTGGTATACATCAACCCCAAGCTCTCCATGCGTGAAGTTGCAAAAGCCAACATGATCGCTGGTTGATTGAAGCGACGTTCTCCATGCGTGCCTAGTCGATGGTCGCCGAAGTTATGCAAATGCCAACATGATCGCCGGTCGAGGAAGCGGCGTTCTCCATGCGTGTGTAGTCGATGGTCGTCGAAGTTATGCAAAGGTCAACATGATCGCCAGTCGATGAAGCGACGATCTCCATGCGTGCGTAGTCGGTGGTCGCTGAAGTTGTGCATCATTACCGTATCCAAAGAACAGAAGATCAGATAACTGGAAATCGCCGAGGTGGACACATCGCCGAGTTCTCCAGAAAGCTTATTTGAAGCTGTTGGAGATTTAGGTGAGTAAGTCCAGATGTGTTGGTTCGATAAAGATGTCTGTTAAACCTCAACATGAGCAATGAGATGAAGGGAACAGCTCGCCCGTCGACGAGGGGATTTCCCGAGTGGATCCTCGTCGAGAGCGGGGTTTCCTTAGGTCAGAGCATACATGGCGAGTAGCATTGGTGGCAGGCGATTTTGTAGAGATTGTGCTCCTCGTGGCACTTAGTGCTCACCAGAGTAAGCTACATGGCGAGTTATTCCCTGCATGGGTAACTTGTCGCGTGGTGAGGTGAATGTAGGTGGCCTCAGTTCTAGGCGTTTCGGTAAAGTTGAATGTTGCTTTGAGGTAACTTGTTGGTTATATTTTTGGGTATGTTTTTCTCACTTTATGGTTGTTCTGCTCCAACCATAAAGGAGAGTTTCTTTTGTGGATGATATAGGAAGTCCCCTTGTGGTTACTGTATATGGGTTGGGATACCCTTGAAGTATCCCCTTTAATTTTATTTAATCATTGTTGATAAAAAAAAAAATCAACCCCAAGCTCTATCAACAATTGTGTTCTACTTGGTCTTTATAATTTATATCATTTTTTTCCAATTCATGTTTATATTGTCTTCCTTTCATACTCATTTTTTTTTTGTATTAACAAATATTTGTTCAATCAGTTCAAGAACAAAATATACTTTAATCTATCTTGAGTCTCATTAACAAAAAGGATTTATAAGACATTACAATACATAAAATTTTATAATAAAAATACTTAAAAGAAATTATAGCAATGAATCAACTTTACCATGTCAATAATATAGTCTTTATGCCAATGAAAGACATAACAATTTTTTGTCTCCTTACCAAGCTCCCAAATGCAGTTAGTAGAATCTCCCATTCTCAATTGAAAGGATTTCCAAAATAATCTCATTCAATAAGTATAATTCCCTAATTGACATGACCCACACCTTTACCAATATATCTAAAACAATATTATAAACTTGTATTTTCAAATGGGCAAAAAATTAAAACACAATGTATCTTATACGCATTACTAGTGTACATATGATTCCTTAACTATTTCTACACTTGATATTTTCGTGATCATTCTCATCTCAAGAATCCTCGATGTCAAAGTTCACATGGTCATCTTCAAAGTGATAATGATTCATGGTCACAATTTTGTCAATCACTTAGTTATTTTTGCTCTTCCTCTTACTAATCAAACCATACCCTGTCAAGGAGTCTAAAATATCAATTATCTCACCATCACTTTTTTCGGTTGTGAGTTCGCCAATGTGTTCAAAATCTTGCTGGGGGGGGGGGGGGGTGATTGAAAAAGCCAAGAGAAAAAAGGGAAATAACCAAATGATGAATTGAGTTGTGATGGTTAATATTCTTACTCCGAAGATGACCATGCAGACTATAATATTGAGGATTCCTGCGATGAGGATGATTACGAAAATATGAAGTTGTTACAATTGTTAAGGAGGTGTACTTCACCAGTATGCTTATAAGATATATATATATATATTAATTTTTTTTAATAAATAAGATTACCCAAAAAGAGGTAAAAACATAATTACAAGTACCTACACAAAAAAAACCTTAATTATACAAGAATTATAAAAATAACAAGAAAAAAAATCATGATAATAAAATAAAGTACTTACTTGATTGCTTCTTCCCAGTGCCACCTTAATCTAGGTAACCACCTACAAAATTTTTAGCAAGCCCTAATAAATACCAAAGAATCTTACACATGAAAAATTGTCTCTTCAAAAGTGAATGTGTGTTTTTTAATTGAAAAAAAAGTAGATAAAAGCGTATTAAAATCATAACCAAATTTATAGAAAAAAAATAATAGAACCAATATAGTTGGTGAAACACCTGCACTATTATCACTGAAGACAATCTATGGTGATAAGAACTTCTCCAAAATCAAGTGGATAACTAATGCACCACTATTTGAAACTGCAACACTATCTCGTCCCTTATCACCAAGGAACCTTCAAAAGTATATAAGATTGTGTTTGTACTCTATTAGTGATCTCCTTTTTATAGCCTTAAATTGCTAGTTGTTGATGTGTTACAACGGCCGCATCCAACAATTATGTAAATTAGGGTTTTGAATGTTGTTTTATAAACATGTTCAATTGTAATGGACTTGGCCCACTTTAAAATGTTTTTTTTTCTCTTATTTTTTTTTACACATAAAATGAATTTATGGGCCTTTTAATATAAATTGAAGTAAATAATTTGTTAAATAGATTCAAAATTTCTGAAAGTCAAATGGTTTCGAGTCTACATCATCAAAGTATTATCACATAAATATGTATTACATACACCAAAATATAATAATAGTAATAATAATAACAAAAAATAAAAATAAAAGTAATAATAACAATAATAATATAATATTACTAGTAGTAAGATATATGGATTTGGATATACACCTTTATCTACTTCTTAAGTACGATAGTTTAAAAATATTAAAGTTTAATAAAGTAGTGATAACTTAAAATATCAATACATAAATATATTTTTATTACGAAAAAAACTCATTAAATATAAACTAATTTTAGAGGTAAAAAATAATTAATTATTATATTAACTAAATTATATACTATTGTATATATTAAAAAATATTGATTCTAAAGTAGTTTATATTATTAATAAAAAAATTATAAATTAGTTTATAAATTAGTATCTAATTAGTTAGCAAGGTTTTAAGTATCAAATTTAGTCAATATAATAGTTAATCTTTTTTCTAAAATTAGTTTTACATTCAGTAATTTTCTTAAGGTGTTTAAAGACTTTCATGACCAACTTTAATTACACCAATAACATATAATATTTTTTTATTGAAAGTTTATTTGAATGCAAATTATAAAAAAATAGAGACTAAACACAAAATCAAAATCAAGTTACTAAAACATGCGAACAAAAATAAACTTGAACATGATTTTAACCAGATCATAGCTTAAGTGTGTCTTTATGATAGGTGAATTAATAAACTAAATGTAAGGTTATGAGATTAGCGATGAACTTGTGTTGTTGGTAAATACCAATAGATATATCTATCAATAAGTTGTATAATCATGATGAAGTTACTCACAAAATTTCACCAATTAATTTGTTTTCTTTAATTCTCAATATTCTACTTCTAGACAATTACGATACTTATCAATAAACACTGAGAATAATTTGTGGTTAAAACAAGTTAAACTCTAAATCTAATCTTGGTAGTCAATCTTTTTATCATCATATAAACATGTGAATTATATAGTAAATCACAAAGTTCAAATATCTTAGTTTATGAAATTTCAAGTTCAAAATAAAACCAAAGTTTAATGTTTAAGAACTAAGTATCATAAAACAACCTAATATTACAATTCTACTAATCATTTCTATTAATTCAAATAATTAGGAGAATATTGTTGTTGTATTAGATTTTCCTCTCTTTAATCATTCTCTTCTTATTGGTTTTATTGTTGGTTATAAAAATATGAAGTTGTATCAAATGTATGTTAAAAGTGCATTCGTCAATGGTATCATAAAGGAAGAAGTCTATGTAGAACAATCCCTTGAGTTTAGTTCCTTTACTTAGAACATTTTCAAACTTAATTAACAAGACCTTGTTTGGTGTAATACAAACTCCTCGAGCTCGATATAATAAACTATGTTCATAACGCTTATCTAATTAATTAATCTAAACAATAGATCCCTATCTAACATCACAAGTTATATTAAAAAATTTAGAATTGAAAAAAATAAGTTGAATTATTCTTTTTTCTTTTGATAAAGCACTAGAAATAAGAATGGAGACATGAACCATATTAATAGTATTATGAGCACTAAATAATTATTTCACAAACCTACCTTTAAAACTGGTTATGGGTCCTTCCATACACTACAAATTTGTCAAAAAAATTATACTTATCCTATTCCACGTATAACCCAACCAAAATTTTATAAAACTGTAGAAATATACATTGATATTCGAGACAAAATTGAAGAGGATGTATACCCAACCTAAGACACAAAACATGTTTTCAAAATCCTATAATGCATAAGGATATACTAGGTATAGGTAGAAAATAAGAAATCCCAAGTGAGTTCTAATATTGCAATTCTAATGAGAACTTTGATATAGGCATTTCCCAAACGGCCCTCCTAGCGCAGTAACCACACTTTGTTCCATTTAAGAGTAACTAGATTCCTTTGGTGTACGTTACCTGTCAAAATAAAGTTTTGAAGCAAAGTCTTTACTTCATTCTACAATGACATAGGCCAAGCATAAATCTGAAACACATAAAAACATACCTAATATGATAGTATTTACAAGTTGGACTATTCATATTGAAGATAATAGTTTCCATGAATCAACTTTTGGTCTAACTTTATACATGATTTTTTGAAGTAACAAGCATAGGGAGTTACATTAAATAGATGAACTCCCGTGTATTTAAGGGATAAGAAGTTAATAAGATCTCTTGCACATGAGATATACAATTAGTGGAGATATTACTAAAATATGACTTACTCGTTATATATGACTTATTTTTACAAAGTAATAAGTCATTTTGAAAAGGTTATGATTATGAAACCATATGTGTCCTTTTATTTTAATACATACAAATTGAAACAACATCGTACAATCACAACAATAATAATTTTGGTAATAATGTTTTCTTCATTTCAAGTTTAAGTGTCAATATAAGTTTGTGCTTGAGAATTAGATTTGAATAAAATAATACTAAAACAAATTACAAAAGAGACAATACTAAAAGAGACACATAATCTCATTAATATGTTTAGGAAGATACTTAATTCCCATACAATGTGAGTCTTTGTATTTTTTATGACTAGTAAATATAAAAAACAATACTTGAAAAATATTATGATATATAATTATGTTAACAAAAGAGTAAATGCAATATGTACCTTATCCTTCTAAGAACACCAATAATGTAGTAAATCACGATATTGATATGCATCAACCTTAGAATTAGGTATATCAACAATTGTGTAATGTTCAATCTTAGCAGTTTATATCCTTTCTATTTCAATTCATGTTTACATTGCCTTCATTCCAAACTCAAATTTTGTCTTAGGACATGCATAGTTTTTTCAACAAGTTGAAGAACAAAATAAATTTGACAAGAAAAATATCTACAAAAAATTCTAGACATGAATCAACTTCACCATTTCAGTAATATAGTCTTTATGAATGTCTTTCCAAATAATATGAAAGATATGACAAATTTTATGTCTCTTTCTCAAGCTCCCAAATGCACTTAGGACAATTTTCCATTCCCAATTGTAAGGATTTCCAAAATAATATACTTCAATAAGTATAATTTCCTATATGGCGCGACCCACACAATTTACGTGTAGTATAACTTTTTTTTTCTTTATTTCACCTAATTCATAGTCTTGACATTTACCTATATTTTTAAAATAATATTATATACTTTTATTTTCAAATGGATTTAAAATTAAACATATTTTATCTTATAGGCATTACTAGTGCTCATTATGATTCCTTAACTACTTCTACACTTGATATTTTCGAAATCATTCTCATCTCAAGAATCCTCGATGTCATAGTTCACATGGTCATCTTTAGAGTAATAATGATTCACGATCACTATATGGTAAATTAATTAATTATGAAGTTGTGACAATGGTTGAGGAGGTATGATTCACTAGCATGCCTATAACATATGTTGTAAAATCAAAAAAGTTATGTTCGAAGTCTACAAAATATAAATCATTCATGACATACATATATAAGCATATTAAAAATCATAATAAAAAAAGAATAGAACCAATATAATCGGTGAAACACCAATCACTACTACAATTTGTTCTTAATCTATCCTGAAGACGATCGATCTATGGTGATAAGAACTTCTTTTTTATTTTTCTTTCCTATTGTTTTTCTTCTCGGAAGCTCCTTTTGTGGACTATAAATTCGCCTCCAATATCAAGTGAATAACTATTGCACCACTCTTTAAAAGTGCAACCCTATCTTGTTCCTTATCACCAAGGAACCTTCAAAAGTATATAAGATTATCTTTACATTTTTAGTGACCTTCCTTTCTTTATATTTTATAACCTTGTTGATGCGCTAAACAACCGCATCCAACAATTATGTGAATTAGGGTTTTAATCCAGTTTTATATACACATATTCAATTGTAATGGACTTAGCCTAACCTAAGATGAATTTGTGGACTTCTTTTGATATATATTGAACAAAATTATATCAAATTGAATCTAAAGTTGTATTAATCGTATAAGCATTTGTCATATTTCTTACAATAAATAAAACACTCTATCTCTAATAATAATAATAATAATAATAATAATAATAATAAAAGTTATATTATAACTATGTAAAAAACTAATTGTTTATATTAATAGTGAATAGAAAAAAAATTTATTTTATTGATAATAATATTTTTTTTATAAAATATATAACTATTCATGTCTTAATTAAAATTAGTAATGAGATATTTATTTAGGTTCAAAATTATTTTCCGTAATCTAACGTCATTTTAAAATTATAAATTTAAGAATGCCAGCTATAATAACTTTTAAAATCTTCCTCGAAACTAAATTTTTTAAAATAATAATAATAGTAATAAAGATTAAGATATTGATTTGGATATACACCTTTATATTTATTTTTTCAGTACGATATTTTAAAATATTAAAGTTTAATAAAATAATGATAACTTAAAATATCAATACATAAATATATTTTGAAAGATTTCAAGACCAACTTTAATTACACTAATAACTTAAAATATTTTTTAGTGACAACTTTTTTCATGCAAATTATAAAAAAAATAGAACTTCATATAGATAAACACACAAGAAAAGAAAAAAAAAACTTTTGATCTTTATAATTGAAATGATTTCTGAGTGATAGCATGATCCGTGAATTAATAAACCAAAAGTAGAGTTATGGATTAGTGATGAAATTGTGTTGCAAGTAAATACCGACATATATACCTATTGTTAAGTTATAGAAAAGTTTCTTTTATTATTAAAGAATAAGTAAATTACAAAGAGATTTTTTATGGACATCCCAACTCTTATATAAAGAATGTACAGTCACAACAATAATAATTTTAGTAACGATGTTATCATCTCTTCAAGTTTACTGTAAATATAAATTTGTGTTTGAAAAATTAGATTAAATAAAATAATACGAAAATAAATGAGAAGAGAGAAAATACTAAAACACATAATCTCATTAATATGTTTAGGAAGATTTTTAATTCCAATACAATGAGTCTTTGTATTTTTTTATCACTAGGGAATATATTGTAAAACCTTAATAAATAATTTTGTTAACCAAAGAGTAAATACAATATGTACCGAATCATGATATTGGTATGCATCAACTCCAAGATTAGGTATATAAGTGGTTGTGTTCTACTTGGTGTTAGCAATTTATATCCTTTTTATTTCAATTCATGTTTACATTGTCTTCATTTCATACTCAATTTGTTGTACTATAACATGCTTTGTTTTGTTCAATTAGTTCAAAAACAAAATAAATTTTATCTATCGTGAGTGTCATTAACAATATACATAAAATTTTACAAGAAAAATACTTAGAAATTTTTTAGTAATAAATCGGCTTTACCATGTCAACAATAAATTCTTTATGAATGACTTTTCAATGAAAGATATAACAATTTTTATGTCTCTTTACCAAACTTCCAAATGCACTTAATAGAATTTCCCCTTCCCAATCGAAATGATTTCCAAAATAATCTAATTCAATAAGTATAATTTCCTAACTTGCACGACCCACACATTTACATATATGTATAACCTTTTGTATTTTTTTAACTTAATTCATAGTCATGACATTTACCAATATATCTAAAACAATGTTATACTTGTATTTTTAAATGGGAACAAAATTAAACACATTGCATCTTATATGCATTATTGGTGTACACATGATTCCTTAACTTTTTCTGCACTTGATATTGTCGTAATCATTCTCATCTCAAGAATCCTCGATGTCATAGCTCACATGGTCATCTTCAGGGTAGTAATGATTCTCGATCACAACTTGATAAATCACTTAGTTATTTCTCCGCTTTCTCTTATTCATCAACCCATACTCTGTCAAGGAGTGTAAAAAATCAATTATCTCACCATAAGTTTTTTCGGTTGTGAGTTGTTAAAATTATTGGCGGAGAGTGATCAAAAGAGTAAGAGAAATGGGAAAAATAACTAATTAATGAAGTCAGTTGTAATGATCAATCATTCTTACTCTGAAGATGACCATGCGGAATATGATATTGAGGATTCCTGTGATGAGGATGATAACGAAAACATGAAGTTGTCACAATGGTTGAGGAGGTATAGTTCACCAGTATGCATATAACATGTTGGAATTAAAAAATAAAATTATTCAATGTTTACAAAATATTAACCATTACATATAAATATTTATAATTAAGTAACTTAACAAAAATCATACTATTTGAAATAATCCAATAAGAATAAAAATAGGGGTGAAAAGGAGTCTAAATTGAACAAATGTCACATATTACCTTTAAGTTAAGATCTTATGATAATAAAAAGGGAGACAATTTCTTTCATTTGTTTCAGATTTGCAAAGGTCGTAAAAAGTAGAAGGTGAAAGAGATACAACTTTGCATATGAAATATATCAATAAAAAATATTATACAATGAAAAAATGTGTTCTTGTAGCCAAAATCAATAACCAATTTACCTCTTCACGAAAAATATAGTAATTGATATATGTGTGTGTTTGATCATCTCAGCAATAAGATAAAACTCCATAAATTGACTTACTTTTACTTTATTTAAGAAATAAGATTACCATAGAAGAAGTAAATTTATAATCATAAGTACCTACACAAGAAACAAACTTAATTATATAAGAATTATAAAACTAACAAGAAAAAAATCATGATAGTAAATAAAGTACTCACTTTGATCGTTTCTTCCCCGTGCCACCTTACTCTAGGCAACACCTACAAAATTTTTAGCAAACCCTAATAAATACCAAAGAATCTTACATCTGGAAAATTGTCTGTTCAAAAGTGGATGTATCTGTCAATTGTAAAAAGTAGATAAAAGCGTATTAAAATTATAATCAAAGTTAAAGGAAAAAGAATAGAACCAATACAATTGGTGAAACACCAATCACTACTACGATTTTTTCCTTAATTTGCCCTGAAGATGATCTATGGTGATAAGAACTTCATTTTTGCTCTTCCTTTTTCTATTGTTTTTCTTTTTACACAGTCTTTGAAACTACAACACTACCTCATCTCTTATCACCAAGGAACCTTCAAAAGTATATAAGATTATGTATGTACTCTATTAGTGATCTCCTTTATATAACCTTAAATTGCTAGGGTTTGATGCGCTAGAGAACGGCGCATCCAACAATTATGTAAATTAGGGTTTTGAATGTTTTTTTATAAACATGCTCAATTGTAATGGGCTTGGCCCACTTTACAATGGTATCTTTTCTCTTATTTTTTCTCACAAAATGGATTTGTAGGCTGTTTTTTTTTATACAAATTGAAATAATAAGTTAAATGATTCAAAATTTCTAAAAGTCAAATTTTTTAGTCTACATTATCACTACAAAGTATTATCAAATAAGTATATATTAGATACAACAAAATTATATAATAATAATAATAATAATAATAAAAACAATTATAATAATAATAATTCTACAATGTGTGTATATAAAACTACAGTTTTTTAATGATAAAAAAAATATAGGATAAAACATTAAAACATTTTTTATACACAAGTTTAATAGTATATATTACTATGCACAATGGCATCTTTGTTGATACTTAAAAATTTATCAATCATATGTAAGATAGTAAATTTTTATTAAAAAAAAAGCTACAAACATTGGCGGACCACAAAAAAACTTATGTGATAAACTTGTACTAAAGCAAATAAAGCCTATTTTGAAGAAAAAATATTCTTAATACAATTTGGTATAACATCGTATTAACAAAAAGGATCTTATCAATAATTCATTGATTTGTACATCTATATTCTTATACGAAAATATGTAAAAATTCAAAATGCACAAAAACAAATTTTAAGAAAACATAATTACCTTTATCTTAACCTTGAGAGAACCAGACCAACTTCAGGTAATGTTTATTGGACAAGCATAGAATCACTATTCTTTTCAAGTTCAATTCAAACCCTTTTAAGTTTTCTTGTTCAATAGTTATCAATATCAATTCAAATCCTAGAGTTGTATAAATCTCATAATAAATAGAGAAGACTCTTAAAAGTCCCTTTTACATATGCTACAAATATATGGACTTGAGTAATAACTAGGATGACCTCTGGTAGCTCCATCTAATTAATTAATTTGCACAATTCTATATGCTTATCTAGAATGATAAGTTGTATTAAATAATTTTAGAATTGAAAAACATAAGTTGGAATATTCGTATATCATTTTGATAAAGCACTAAAAAGAGGAATGGAGACATGAACCATATTAATAGTATTATAAACACTAAATAGTTTTCTCTCAAACCTACCTTGAAAACTGGTTATGGGTCCTTCCATACTATCAAAAAATTTATACTTGTCTCATTCCATGTAATTCAACCAAAAGTTCATAAAACTATAGAAATATACATTGATATTCGAGAAAAAAATGGAAGATGATGTATACCCTACCTAAGACACACAAAAATTTAAAAACGTAGAGTGCATAATGGTATAGTTGGCATAGTTAGAAAATTAGAAATCTCAAGTGAGTTTTAATATTGTAATTCTATTGAGAACTTTGATAGAGCCACTCCCAAGTAGCCCTCCTTGCGCAGTAAACACGCTTTGTTACATTTAAGAATAACTAGATTTTTTGTGTGTACATCACCTGTCAAAATAAAGTTTTGAATTAAAGTCTTTAGTTCATTCAACAATTACTTAGGCTAAGCATAAATCTGAAACACTTATAACAACATACTTAATATATTTGTATTTACAAGTTGAATTCTTCTCATTAAAGATAAAAGTTTTCCTTTCCAGGAATAAACTTTTAGTGTAACTTTATCCTTGATAAATAGTAATAATAATGATGATGATAATAATAATAAATTATTAAGATATAAGTATTTAAATACACATCTTTATTCATTTGCTTCAGTATACTCTTTACAAGAAAAAATATTTTTTATGGAGGTTTATTTTTACATTACCAAGGGTTAAAACCACCTGTTAAGTCATTTACCCGAGATTGTAGTTTCTCTTGCTAAATCATCCGTTGAAAACATGTTTCCCGATGATTTTTTAAACTTCAGGAAAAGTCAGTATTTAATGGAGGTTTTCAAAACCCCTCATTAACTACTATGGGTTTAAAAACCCTTGTAAAGTATCATGGTTTTCAAAACCTCCATAAAATACCATGGAGTTCAAAATCTTTGTAAAATACCATGGGTTTGAAAACCTCCGTAAAATATCATGGATATAATGGGAAGGTTAGGGTTTGGTAGAGGGGTGGTGTGTGAATGTGTAGTGGTGGTGGTGGTGTGGTTAAAAGGAGTGGTGTATGGATGGGCGGGTGATTTTAGTTTTTGAGTCTCTAGTTTTGTCTTCTATGAGATTAGCTACGCCAATAGCTTGTGAAATGGAATAGGGGTTCAAGATGGTGATTTCTCTCCGAATCTCCAAGACAAGACCTAAGATGAAACAATTGAAAATGGTCTAAGGGGTTAAGTCATGTACGCAGTTGCATAATTGTTCAAACCTGGCTTGGTAACTAGTGACAATAGTATGTTGTTGAAGTTTTAATAATTTTACTTGGTGGTTTGTGTATGAGGAAGGTCTAATACGTATTTATAAAGAACCTGTAAGTGATGGCCAGTTGGTAATGTGGTGGTTTTTATGCAACTATTTAAACCAACTAAGAGAATCTCATTTCATGTATAAAGGAACCATATACAATATATTTTATGGAGAAATTTGGTAAAAATCAAAGTATTACTCTAATTGAAATAACCAATCCAATGGGTCTAGTCCTTCAGAAAGAGCTAGTTGTAGTTTGGATGGTCTGAGGGATGGGAATGGGGTTATTAGAGTGTTGGTTTGCTTCTGTTTAGAATGAAATGACGAAGAAACATGAGGAGGTAAAGAGGAAACATCGTCCCTTAACATGGTGAGAGAGGATTGAATGAGGTCATTGTGTGCTTCAATATTGGTCTGACAGGTCTCATTGGCCTCCGTTTGGGACTGGATGGTTGTTAGGTCCTGAATGGCATGAAAAATTTCTTCTGAGTCTTTGGATTGAGATTTGGAAGGCATGGAACTAGTTAATAAAAGCAACAATGATAAAGTTTTGCTACAATGTCTACTGAGAGCTTCGAGTACTCAAGGAAATGATTACTAACTAGGGTAAAACTTTTCTCTATTTAGAGTCATATAACCTAAATAGGTGATATTTCTTTGTTACATGAGACTTGGCCTTACGTGAGCTCATCTACTATTACTGTTCATATACTCCATTTATAGAGAAATTCTCCTTACATCTTTATTTCTTTCCCTTGCACCTTTATACTCTCTTTTTTAATTTCAATAATACCCTTTTGAGTATGGTGGAGAGTGTGATGTTTTTTTCTTCATTTTTAAGTGGTGGTGGTTGCTTGTGGTTGTTGGTGATAAACCTTGTGATGGTTGGTGATAAACCTTATGATTGAAGTAAGTTTTGTGGTGTTTTTACTGGTGGTGATTGTGTTTCGTTCATTTTTATTTTTTATTTTTTTAGAAACCACAAAACCCATAAAAAAATAAGCAAGGTGAAAAAATGGAGTACAAAACTAAAAAAAAAGTTATCTTCGTACTAAGAAACATCAAATAAAAGAATTTTCTCGTCAACATTCTCACACACGCTCAAATGATGAAACTACTCTCTCAACCATTGCGATTGGAGAAAAATTAAAGTGTTATGGACGAAAGAGAGGTATGGAAGTACATAGTATTGATGTTCTTTAAAAAGAAAATGAAATTATGCTTTATTTAAGACTATTTAAAAAAATTAAAAAACTTAAAATCGATTTTTCACAAGAAACCATTACTATTCTACCTTTTGCAAATATTAAACTTTTATTTGAAGAAAAGAAAGGAATGAATCTGCATATAATGTAAATTGATGTGAAAAAGAAAACTGGGAAATGCCTCAGCTGTAAGGACACGTTTTCTGGGGCCTATTATATAATATTGTATAAGCAAAGTCTTAAATGGGGCAATAATTTCACATTTATATATTCTTGCTTCAAAATTAGTTTTAAATACCACTTTACCAGCTATTAATTGCATATATGTACTTAGATACCCAAGATGCTTGTGTTGATATTTAATTTAATTTTTAAATTAATAAACTAGTATAAAATGGTTTTTATTAAATATCAATTTAAAAATTATTTTAGATACTAATAATTTTTTTAATCTTTAATATAATATTTAATTTAATTAATATAGTGATTAATTTTTTTATATAAATCTTAAAAAAAAGTATTATTTTAACTCTTACCAATAAAATGATTTATTGGTAATTGTTGACTTCATGATATGTGAATTAATAAACCAATTGTGAGGTTATGAGATGAGCGATGAACTTATGTGGTTGGTAAATATCAATAGATACATCTACCAGTAAGTTGTATAATCATGATAAAATTACTCATGAAAATCCATCAAGTAATTTGTTTTCTTTAATTCTCAATGTTTTACTTCTGAATAATTATTATACCTATCAATAAATACAAAGATTTTTTTTTAATTAAAATAAGTTAAACTCTAAACCTAATGTTGGTAATCAATCTTTTTATCATCATATAAACATGTCAATTATGTCGTAAATCATAAGTTCAAATAGTTTGTTTATGAATTCCAAGTTCAAGATAAAACCAAAGTTTAATGTTTAAGAACTAAGTATCATGAAACAATCTAATATTACAGTTCTAATAATTATTTCTATTAATTTGAATAATTAGGAGAATATTGTTGTTGTATTAGATTTTTCTCTCCTTAACCATTCTCTTCTTATTGGTTTTCTTGTTGGTTATAAAAATATGAAATTGTATCAAATGTATGTTAGGAATGCTTTCATTAAAATAATATCTAATTTAGTTAATATAATAATTAATAATATAATGGTTAATACATCATATAATTTTTACTTTGCAAATATATTATTTTGTGATTACTATTGTCTCTATAAAACTATATTTTATTTTGCAATACACAAAATACAGGATAAAGGATTAAAACATATTTTTTATATAAAAGTTTTAATTGTACGAATATTATGTGGCACCTCACGATTATTTATTTTATTAATTGATCAATTACCATATTTATCCTATTATATTATTGGTAATTACTTGATGGACATAATTACTCTCACCATAAATAATTAGGGTTTTCCCCTTAGGTGTATTATAAATAGAGATTATTAGACAACTAAAGAGACACCCTTATATTCTAACATCACACGGTCGAAACTAATTCCCTAAAGGTATTTTCGAGCCTCTCATCTCTTTGTCTCTCTACTCACATAATTCCATTCTAAGTGATACACCGTAAAGGGGAACCCGATCAAGATCATGTCTTCGTCCCTCAGCCATACGATCAGGGGTCTACCAGGTATTATTTAATCATTATTCACGTTTCATTATATGACTAGAGGAATCCTAATCCAATATTTAGTATAAAAGCGTTTATGTTGCTTAATCGATTCTTCTTTCGTTTTCCCGAAATTTGGAAGAAACGAGGATTTTGATTCAACCTATTGATTTTCAATGTTTTTATTTTGGTATATTATTGAACAACTTATTTTCGAAAATCCACCTTGATATCATAAAATAAATTTTAATTTTTTCGAGATCCATAATTATTTTAAGATTTCGAAAATTAAAATTTAATATGAATGTTATGTGTTCTTCATAATTTTCGTGAGTATTCCCTTATTTGGAATGTTATTAATTTTGATTTTATGTTCATCATCATTATTTGTTGTTAATATGAATTCTCGAAAATTAGGAATAAAGAATTTTCGGAAATTAATTATTCCCTTAATTAGGAAATTTTGAAAATAATATTTTTTCTTAATTAAAATTTTTGAAATACAATTGATTCCCTTAATTAGAATGGATTTGATTTGATTGTGTTTTCCTAAAAAAAAAATTGATATCTTAGTCTCCAAGTTTTTCCTTATTTAGGATAGTATATTCTTGCCTTATTAATTTTCGGGTATTATTATTATTACTATTTTCGAAAATAGCAGTCGTGTCAAACTTGGAAACATATCAATCTAATTAAAATTTTGAAGACCAAATCTAAAATCAAATCCCTAATATTCCGCTACTCACCTTATTGGGTTTACGAGTAACATATTTACATGTTTCCTTTTATTTATCGAATTAAATATGGTAAATCTCATGATACCGTAATTATGTTTAAAAAAAATATTAAGTTTGACAAAATTAAAATTAAAATTTTTGCTTAAACTTAATAACATGAGTCTCTCTTCTGTCCAACGATGATGGGTTATGTCTTGTTATTTGAGTCTAATTAAGCACCTTCACTTACTTGTGAGTACACTTAATTATTAAATATTCACATGACATTTGCCTAAAAACACAATTATTTCTATTTTGTCCAACGATGTTTGTTGCACTTGTGTTTTGCAAACTTAATATGTGCATAAGCCTAAATGTTCACTTCTGTCCAAAGATGATGTGTCACATTCTTATTGCACATACCTTACTTATAATTGTTCATTATGCTTAAATAATTGGTAATTAACCAAAGTGAAAGCTGATTGTTTAAGTAGAACCTAATCTAGTATATTATTTTGATGTTATAATAGATTTTATCACAGCTTCATTATCATAATGGTTCTTACTTATGCTTGCTTTAGATCTAAGTTTCCCTATGTCACTCTAACTTTTTCCTTAGCCTAAGTATCTTAATTCATCGTCTAACCAGTCCCTTATATGGGAATTGAGACCTTGACTGATGAAAATCATTCTTCTTGGAAATATTCCTTGATGTTGACTCTTGGGATGCTGGATTTTGATCATGCACTAATTGAAGTTACTCCTCTTGCCCTCACTGATAAGAGTACTCCTGAAGATAAGATGGCTTATGAGAAATGGCAAAGGAGTAACAAGATGTGTCTTATTCTTATCAAGAATTCCATCAGCCCAATCATCAGAGGAGGCATTCCTGATTCACCTAACGCTAAGGCTTATCTAGCTTCTGTGGAGGAACAATTTCAAGGAACCTCTAAGGCACATGCTAGTACTCTTATCTTGAAGTTGGTGACTACAAAATATGACAGGCGCACCGGCATTCGCGAGCACATCCTGATGATGAGCGACATGGCCCGTAAACTTAAGGGATTAGCCATGAAGATCAGTGAAGGTTTCCTAGTCCACTTCATTATGACTTCTCTTTCTTCTGCGTTTGAAGCCTTCAAAGTCAACTATAATACTCATACGGAAAAATGGTCCATGAGTGAGTTGATTGCTATGACTGTTCAAGAAGAAGAGTGCCTGAAGCTGGAAAAACCAG
Source organism: Phaseolus vulgaris (assembly GCF_051622355.1). NCBI lineage: Eukaryota > Viridiplantae > Streptophyta > Magnoliopsida > Fabales > Fabaceae > Phaseolus > Phaseolus vulgaris. The sequence goes on along the minus strand of NC_143501.1, from coordinate 7,218,940 downwards.
ATGTTGCTTACCTCGTGGCTGCTGAACCGAAGAAGCGGAAGGGCAAATTCCATAAAAAGGAATCTAATAAGGTCCCTAAAACTGATGCAAGTGCACCCTCCAGCTCTAACAAATCCACTAGCAAGTCCTACTGCAAGTTCTGCCGCAAGGTACGACATAAGCAGTCTAAGTGCTCAAGCTTTAAGGAGTGGCTGGCTAAGAAAGGTAATCATCTAAATATGATAATTGAGTCCTTTAATTTAAATGTTCCAACTAATACTTGGTGGTTTGACTCTGGTTCTATGGTTCATGTGACCATTTCAATCCAGGGATTCCTTACAATCCGGAAGCTGGAAAGAAACCAAAGAACACTTAAGATGGGGAATGGACAAGAACTATTTGTTGAAGCTGTGGGAACCGTAGAATTACTTATGAAAACTGGAAAATGTATTAAACTTTATGATACCTTATATATGCTCGAGATTACTCGGAATCTTGTATCAGGACCAAAGTTAGACATTGATGGTTTTTATGTTTCCCACGGTCATGGCAAACTTACTATTTCTTTAAATTCTCAATTGTTTGGTACTGGTTTTCTAGATAACGGTCTCTATAAGTTAGAACTAGATGATAGCTTATCCAAATCTTTGTTATCATATAATATTAATGAAAACTTAACAAAGACCAAGAGAAAACGAGACTTAGAAACTTCATCCATGTTGTGGCATCAACGTTTAGGCCACATTTCACGAGATCACTTATCTCGACTTGTGAAGGATGAAGTCTTACCATCTCTCGATTTCACTGATTTTGGAACATGTGTCAAATGCCTCAAAGGCAAAATGACATCCACGACTAAGAAAGGTGCAACTAGGAGTTCAAAATTATTAGAACTTATTCATACTGACATTAGTGGCCCTTACAACATCGTTGGAATAACATGACATAATTCATTTATCACTTTTATAGATGATTATTCTCGTTACATGTACTTGTATCTCATTAAGGAAAATTTTGAATCACTTACAACTTTTAAAGATAATAAAACTGAAGTTGAAAAACAACTTGATCTTCAAATAAAAGTTGTGCAATCAGATAGAGGAGGTGAATACTGTGGTAGACATACTGATTTGGAACAAGCCCCTGGTCCATTTTATGAGTTTTGTAAAAACCAGGGGATTGTGAACCAATACACCATGTCCGGTACTCAACAAAACGGTGTTGCTGAAAGGAGAAACAAGACCCTAATGAACATGGTGCGTAGTATGTTAGCCAACTCCAATTTGCCCTTATTCCTCTGGACCGAGGCATTAAAAGCAGCAGTTCATATACTCAATAGAGTTCCTTCCAAATCTGTCCCTAAAACTCCTTATGAACTTTGGACTGGAAGGAAACCGAGTCTTAGATATATGAAAGTACAGGGCTGCCTTGCTGAAGCTAAAGTTTATAACCCTTTCTTAAAGAAGCTTGACATGAAAACAATAACTTGTCACTTCATCGGGTATCCCGATCACTCAAAGGGTTATAGATTTTATTGTCTTTCCCACGTCACTCGCATTGTAGAAACCAAGCATGCTCATTTCCTAGAGGATTTCAAGATCAGTGGGAGCAGTGACAATCCTTACCTGGATTTACTAGAAGAGGCGGGGGGAAGATCTACATCGACTACTAATTTGCCTATAATCACTCCTCTTGTACCCACTCTGCGCGTCACTATACCACCTACTCCATGCTCAGAACCTGATGCTACTCTGAATCCATCCGAGAATGAAGGAACCCTGAACGACAAACATCAGTACAATGCAGAACCCGTTAATCAGCTCAGGAGGTCATCTAGAACAAAAACTGCTACTAAGTGACTGAAGCAGAAATGGATGCTGGAAGGTATACTGATCCTACCTGTTACAATGAAGTCATTACTAGTGATCAGTATTCTGAATGGAATAATGCCATGCTCGATGAGCTTGACTCCATGAAGAAAAAAATGTTTGGGATCTAGTAGAATTACCCGAAGGAGTAAAACCCGTAGGATCTAAATGGGTGTTCAAAACCAAGCTAGATCATAATGGAAACATTGAACGCTTCAAAACAAGATTGGTTGCAAAAGGGTTCACTCAGAAAGAGGGAATTGATTATCAAGAGACCTTTTCACCTATCTCTCGAAAAGATTTCTTAAGGATCGTAATGGCCCTCGTATGGACGTCAAGACCGCTTTCCTTAACGACGACTTGTATGAAGACGTGTACATGAAACAACCAGAAGGTTTTAAACCTGAAGGTCAAGAACACTTAGTCTGCAAGCTGAAGAAATCCATTTACGGGCTCAAGCAAGCCTCACGGCAGTGGTTCATAAAGTTTGATGAAGTCATGAAGAAACAAGGTTTCCTTAAGTCATCAAGTAATTTGTTTTCTTTAATTATCAATATTCTACTTCTGGACAATTACGATACTTATCAATAAACACCGAGAAAAATTTGTGGTTAAAACAAGTTAAATTCTAAATCTAATCTTGGTAATCAATCTTTTTATCATCATATAAACATGTCAATTATATAGTAATTCACAAGTTCAAATATCTTAGTTTATGAAATTCCAAGTTCAAAATAAAACCAAAGTTTAATGTTTAAGAACTAAGTATCATAAAACAAACTAAAATTACAATTCTACTAATTATTTCTATTAATTCGAATAATTAGGAGAATATTGTTGTTGTATTAGATTTTCTTCTCTTTAATCATTCTCTTCTTATTGGTTTTGTTGTTGGTTATAAAAATATGAAGTTGTATAAAATGCATGTTAAAAGTGCATTCATCAATGATGTCATAAAGATAGAAGTCTGTGTAGAACAATCCCTCGAGTTTAGGTCTTTTACTTAGCACATTTTCAAACTTAATTAACAAGACCTTGTTTGGTGTAATACAAACTCCTCGAGCTCGGTATAATAAACTAAGTTCATAATGCTTATCTAATTAATTAATCTAATCAATATATCCTTATCTAACATCTCAAGTTATATTAAAAAATTTAGAATTGAAAAAAATAAGTTGAATTATTCATATATCCTTTTGATAAAGCACTAGAAATAGGAATGGAGACATGAACCATATTTACATGAACTATATTAATAGTATTATGAGCACTAAATAATTATTTCACAAACCTACCTTTAAAACTGGTTATGGTCCTTCCATACACTACAAATATGTCAAAAAATTTATACTTATCCTCTTCCACGTATAACCCAACCAAAATTTTATAAAATTGTAGAAATATACATTGATATTCGAGACAAAATTGAAGAGGATGTATACCCAACCTAAGACACAAAACGTGTTTTCAAAATCCTATAGTGCATAAAGATATACTAGGCATAGGTAGAAAATAAGAAATCCCAAGAGAGTTCTAATATTGCAATTCTAATGAGAACTTTGATATAGGCATTTCCCAAGCGGCCCTCCTAGCGCAGTAACCACACTTTGTTCCATTTAAGAGTAACTAGATTCTTTTGGTGTACGTCAACTGTCAAAATAAAGTTTTGAAGCAAAGTCTTTACTTCATTCTACAATGACATAGGCCAAGCATAAATCTGAAACACATATAACAACATACCTAATATGATAGTATTTACAAGTTGGACTATTCAGATTGAAGATAATAGTTTCCATGAATCAACTTTTGTTCTAACTTTTTACATGATTTTTTGAAGTAGCAAGCATAGGGAGTTACATTAAATAGATGAACTCCCGTGTATTTAAGGGATAAGAAGTTAATAAGATCTCTTGCACATGAGATATACAATTAGTGGAGATATTACTAAAATATGACTTACTCGTTATATATGACTTATTTTTACAAAGTAATAAGTCATTTTGAAAAGATTATGATTATGAAACCATGTGTGTCCTTTTATTTTAATACATACAAATTGAAACAACATCGTACAATCACAACAACAATAATTTTGGTAACAATGTTTTCTTCATTTCAAGTTTAAGTGTCAATATAAGTTTGTGCTTGAGAATTAGATTTGAATAAAATAATACTAAAACAAATTACAAAAGAGACACATAATCTCATTAATATGTTTAGAAAGATACTTAATTCTCATACAATGCGAGTCTTTGATTTTTTATGACTAATAAATATAAAAAAAAATACTTGAAAAATATTATGATATATAATTATGTTAACAAAAGAGTAAATGCAATATGTACCTGATCCTTCTAAGAACACCAATAATGTAGTAAATCACGATATTGATATGCATCAACCTCAGAATTAGGTATATCAACAATTGTGTAATGTTCGACCTTAGTAGTTTATATCCTTTCTATTTGAATTCATGTTTACATTTCCTTCATTCCAAACTCAACTTTTGTCTTAGGACATGCATAGTTTATTCAACCAGTTGAAGAACAAAATAAATTTTACAAGAAAAATATCTACAAAAAATTCTAGACATGAATCAACTTCACCATATCAGTAATATAGTCTTTATGAATGTCTTTCCAAATAATATGAAAGATAGGACAATTTTTATGTCTCTTTCTCAAGCTCCCAAATGCACTTAGCAGAATCTGCCATTCCCAATGGTAAGGATTTCCAAAATAATATACTTCAATAAGTATAATTTTCTATATGATGCAACCCACACAATTTACGTGTAGTATAATTTTTTTTTCTTTATTTCACCTAATTCATAGTCTTAACATTTACCTATATTTCTAAAACAATATTATATACTTTTATTTTCAAATGGATTTAAATTTAAACATATTTTTATCTTATAGGCATTATTAGTGCACATTATGATTCCTTAACTACTTCTACACTTGATATTTTCGTAATCATTCTCATCTCAAGAATCCTCGATGTCAAAGTTCACATGGTCATCTTCAGAGTAATAATGATTCACGATCACAATATGGTAAATTACTTAATTATATCTTTTCTTTCTCTTATTCATCAAATCATACCCCGTTAAGGACTCTAAAATATAAATTATCTTACCATCACTTTTTTTGGTAGTGAGTTCACCAATGTGTTCAAATTCTTGTCGGAGAGTGATTCAAAGAGCAAGATAAAAAAAAGAAAAGAACCAAATGATGAAGTAGGTTGTGAAGGTTAATAATTCTTACTTTGAAGATTTCCATGCAAATTATGATATTGAGGATTCTTGTGATGAGAATGATTACAACAACATGAAGTTGTGACTATGGTTGAGGAGGTATGATTCACTAGTATGCCTATAACATATGTTGTAAAATCAAAAGAATAATGTTCGAAGTCTACAAAATATAAATCATTCATCACATACATATATAAGCATATTAAAAATCATAATAAAAAAAAGAATAGAACCAATGTAATCGGTGAAACACCAATCACTACTACGATTTGTTCTTAATCTATTCCGAAGAGGATCGATTTATGGTGATAAAAACTTCTTTTTTATTTTTCTTTTCCTATTGTTTTTCTTCTCACACACTCCTTTTGTGGACTATAAATTCGCCTCCAATATCAAGTGAATAACTATTGCACCACTCTTTAAAAGTGCAACCCTATCTTGTTCCATATCACCAATGAACCTTCAAAAGTATATAAGATTGTCTTTACATTTTTAGTGACCTTCCTTTCTTTATATTTTATAACCTTGTTGATGCGCTAACAACGTCGCATCCAACAATTATGTGAATTAAGGTTTTAAATCCAATTTTATATACACATATTCAATTGTAATTGACTTAGCCTAATTTATGGTGGGTTGTTTTCTCTTATTTTGTTTTTCTCACATAAAATGAATTTGTGGACTTCTTTTGATATATATTGAACAAAATTATATCACATTCAACCCAGAGTTGTATTAATCGTATAAGCATTTGTCATATTTCTTATAATAAATAAAACACTCTATCTCTAGTAATAATAATAATAGTTATATTATAACTACGTAAGAAAGTAATTGTTTATATTCAAATAGTGAATAGTGAATAGAAAAAAAATATTTTATTGATAATAATATTTTTTTTTATAAAATATATAACTACTAACCAAGTTTCATGTCTTAATTAAAATTAGTAATGAGATATTTAGATTCAAAATTATTTTCGTAATCTAACGTCATTTTAAAATTATAAATTTAAGAATGCCAGCTAATAATAACATTTAAAATCTTCCTCGAAACTGAAATTTTTAAAATAATAATAATAATAATAATAATAATAATAATAATAATAATAATAATAATAATAATAATAATAATAATAATAATAATAATAATAATAATAATAATAATAAAAGATTAAGATATTGATTTGGATATACACCTCTATATTTATTTTTTCATCAGTACGATATTTTAAAATATTAAAGTTTAATAAAATAATGATAACTTAAAATATCAATACATAAATATATTTTGAAAGATTTCAAGACCAACTTTAATTACACCAATAACTTAAAATATTTTTTAGTGACAAATTTTTGCATGCAAATTATAAAAAAAAATAGAACTTCATATAGATAAACACACAAGAAAAGAAAAAAAAAACATTTTGATCTTTACAATTGAAATGATTTCTGAGTGATAGCATGATCCGTGAATTAATAAACCAAAAGTAGAGTTATGAATTAGTGATGAAATTGTGTTGCAAGTAAATACCAACATATATACCTATTGGTAAGTTATAGAAAAGTTTCTTTTATTATTAAAGAATAAATAAATTAAAAAGAGATTTTTTTATGGACATCCCAACTTTTATATAAAGAATGTCCTCGGTCACGACAATAATAATTTTAGTAACGATGTTATCATCTCTTCAAGTTTACTGTAAATATAAATTTGTGTTTGAGAAATTAGATTAAATAAAATAATACGAAAATAAATGAGATAAGAGAAAATAGTAAAACACATAATCTCATTAATATGTTTAGGAAGATTCTTAATTCCAATACTATATGAGTCTTTTGTATTTTTTTTATCACTAGTGAATATATTGTAAAACCTTAATAAATAATTTTGTTAACCAAAGAGTAAATACAATATGTATCGAATCATGATATTGGTATGCATCAACTCCAAGATTAGGTATATAAGTGGTTGTGTTCTACTCGGTGTTAGCAATTTATATCCTTTTTATTTCAATTCATGTTTACATTGTCTTCATTTCATACTCAATTTGTTGTACTATAACATGCTTTGTTTTGTTCAATTAGTTCAAAAACAAAATAAATTTTATCTATCGTGAGTGTCATTAACAATATACATAAAATTTTACAAGAAAAATACTTAGAAAAATTTTAGTAATGAATCGGGTTTACCATGTCAACAATAAATTCTTTATGAATGACTTTTCAATGAAAGATATAACAATTTTTATGTCTCTTTACCAAACTTCCAAATGCACTTAATAGAATTTCTCCTTCCCTATCGAAAGGATTTCCAAAATAATCTAATTCAATAAGTATAATTTCCTAACTTGCACGACCCACACATTTACATATATGTGTAACCTTTTGTATTTTTTTAACTTAATTCATAGTCATGACATTTACCAATATATCTAAAACAATGTTATACTTGTATTTTTAAATGGGAACAAAATTAAACACATTGCATTTTATATGCATTATTGGTGTACACATGATTCCTTAACTTTTTCTGCACTTGATATTGTCGTAATCATTCTCATCTCAAGAATCCTCGATGTCATAGCTCACATGGTCATCTTCAGGGTAGTAATGATTCTCGATCACAACTTGATAAATCACTTAGTTATTTCTCCGCTTTCTCTTACTCATCAAACCATACTCGCTTTCTCTTACTCATCAAACCATACTCTGTGTAGGAGTCTAAAAAATCAATTATCTCACCATCAGTTTTTTCGGTTGTGAGTTGTTAAAATTATTGGCGGGGAGTGATCAAAAGAGTAAGAGAAATGGGAAAAATAACTAATTAATGAAGTCAGTTGTAATGATCAATCATTCTTACTCTGAAGATGACCATGCGGAATATGATATTGAGGATTCCTGTGATGAGGATGATAACGAAAACATGAAGTTGTCACAATGGTTGAGGAGGTATAGTTCACCGGTATGCATATAACATGTTGGAATTAAAAAAATAAAATTATTCAATGTCTACAAAATATTAATCATTACATATATATATATATATAATTGAGTAACTTAACAAAAATCTTACTATTTGAAATAATCCAATAAGAATAAAATAGGGGTGAAAAGGAATCTAAATTGAACAAAGGTCACATATTACCTTTAGGTTCAGATTTCTTTCATTTGTTTCAGATTTGCAAAGGTTGTCAAAAGTAGAAGGTGAAAGAGATAGAACTTTGCATATGAAATATATCAATAAAAAATATTATACAATGAAAAAATGTGTTCTTGTAGCCAAAATCAATAATCAATTTACCTCTTCACGAAAAATATATTAATTGATATATATATATATATATATATATATGTGTGTGTGTGTGTGTTTTTTTTTATCATCTCAACAATCAGATAAAACTCCATAAATTGAATTACTTTTATTTTATTTAAGAAATAAGATTACCATAAAAGAAGTAAATTTATAATTATAAGTACCTACACAAGAAACAAACTTAATTATATAAGAATTATAAAAATAACTAAAAAAAAATCATGATGGTAAATAAAGTACTCACTTTGATTGTTTCTTCCCCGTGCCACCTTACTCTAGGCAACACCTACAAATTTTTTAGCAAACCCTAATAAATACCAAAGAATCTTACATCTGGAAAATTGTCTGTTCAAGAGTGGATGTATCTGTCAATTGTAAAAAGTAGATAAAAGTGTATTAAAATTATAATCAAAGTTAAAGGAAAAAGAATAGAACCAATACAATTGGTGAAACACCAATCACTACTCCGATTTGTCCTTAATTTGCCCTAAAGATGATCTATGGTGATAAGAACTTCTTTTTTGCTCTTCCTTTTTCTATTGTTTTACTTTTCACACACTCTTTGAAACTACAACACTACCTCATCCCTTATCACCAAGGAAACTTCAAAAGTATATAAGATTATGTTTGTACTCTATTAGTGATCTCCTTTTTATAGCCTTAAATTGCTAGGGTTTGATGCGTTAGAGAACGGCGCATCCAATAATTATGTAAATTAGGGTTTTGAATGTTTTTTTTTATAAACATACTCAATTGTAATGGGCTTGGCCCACTTTACAATGGTATCCTTTCTCTTATTTTTTCACACAAAATGGATTTGTGGGCTGTTTTTTTTTTATATAAATTGAAATAATAAGTTAAATAGATTCAAAATTTCTAAAAGTCAAATTTTTTAGTCTACATTATCACTACAACGTATTTTCAAATAAATATGTATTATATTAAAAAAAAATGATATAATAATAATAATAATTCTACAATTTGTGTATATAAAACTACAGTTTTTTAACGATAAAAAAATATAGGATAAAACATTAAACATATTTTATACAAAAGTTTAATAATATATATTACTATGCACAATGACATCTTTATTGATACTTAACAATTTATCAATCATATGTAAGATAGTAAACTTTTATTAAAAAAAGGCTACAAACATTGGCGGACCACAAGAAAACTTATGTGAGAAACTTGTACAAAAGCAAATAAAGCTTATTTTGAAGAAAAAATATTCTTAATACAATTTCGTATAACATCGTATTAACAAAAATGATCTTATCAATAATTCATTGATTTGCTCATCTATTTTCTTATACGAAAAAATGTAAAAATTCAAAATGCACAAATTTTTTTTTTAAGAAAACATAATTACCTTTATCTTAACCTTGAGAGAACCAGACCAACTTCAAGTAATGTTTATTGGACAAGCATAGAATCACTATTCTTTTCAAGTTCAATTCAAACCCTTTTAAGTTTTCTTGTTCAATAGTTATCAATATCAATTCAAATCCTAGAGTTGTATAAATCTCATAATAAATAGAGAAGACTCTTAAAAGTCCCTTTTACATATGCTGCAAATACATGGAATTGAGTAATAACTAGGATGACCTCTAGTAGCTCCATCGAATTAATTAATTTGCACAATTCTATATGCTTATCTAGAATGATAAGTTGTATTAAATAATTTTAGAATTGAAAAACATAAGTTGGAATATTTGTATATCTTTTTGATAAAGCACTAAAAAGAGGACTGGAGACATGAACCATATTAATAGTATTATAAACACTAAATAGTTTTCTCTCAAACCTACCTTGAAAACTGGTTATGGGTCCTTCCATACTATCAAACAATTTATAGTTGTCTCATTCCATGTAATTCAACCAAAAGTTCATAAAACTATAGAAATATACATTGATATTCGAGAAAAAATGGAAGATGATGTATACCCTACCTAAGACACACACAAATATTTAAAAAAACGTAGAGTGCATAAAGGTATAGTTGGCATAGTTAGAAAATTAGAAATCCCAAGTGAGTTTTAATATTGTAATTCTATTGAGAACTTTGATAGAGCCACTCCTAAGCAGCCCTCCTTGCGCAGTAAACACGCTTTGTTACATTTAAGAATAACTAGATTTTTTGTGTGTACATCACTTGTCAAAATAAAGTTTTGAATCAAAGTCTTTAGTTCATTCAACAATTACTTAGGCTAAGCATAAATCTGAAACACTTATAACAACATACTTAATATATTTGTATTTACAAGTTGAACTCTTCTCATTAAAGATAAAAGTTTTTCTTTCCAGGAATAAAATTTTACTCTAACTTTATCCTTTATTAATAGTAATAATAATGATGATGTTAATAATAAAAAATTATTAAGATATAATTATTTAAATATACCTTTTATTCATTTTCTTCAGTACACTCTCTACAAGAAAAAATATTTTTTATGGAGGTTTATTTTTACATTACCAAGGGTTAAAACCACTTGTTAAGCATTTATTCGAGATTGTAGTTTCTCTAGCTAAATCATCCGTTGAAAACATTTTTCCCGATGCTTTTTTAAACTTCAGGAAAAGTCGGTATTTAATGGAGGTTTTCAAAACCCCCCATTAACTACCATGGGTTTAAAAACCCTTGTAAACTATCATGGTTTTCAAAACCTCCATAAAATACCATAGATTTCAAAATCTCCGTAAAATACCATGGGTTTCAAAACCTCCGTAAAATATAATGGATATAATGGGAAGGTTAGGGTTTGGTAGAGGGGTGGTGTGTGAATGTGTAGTGGTGGTGGTGGTGTGGTTAAAAGGAGTGGTGTATGGATGGGTGGGTGGTTTTAGTTTTTGAGTCTCTAGTTTTGTCTTCTATGAGATTAGCTAGGCTAATAGCTTGTGAAATGGAATAGGGGTTCAAGGTGGTGATTTCTCTCCGAATCTCCAGGACAAGACCTAAGATGAAACAATTGAAAATGGTCTCAAGGGTTAAGTCATGTACACAGTTGCATAATTGTTTAAACCCGGCTTGGTAACCAGTGACAATAGTATGTTGTTGAAGTTTGAATAATTTTACTTGGTGGTTTGTGTATGAGGAAGGTCTAATACGTATTTCTAAAGAACGTGTAAATGATGGCCAGTTGGTAATGTGGTGGTTTTTATGCAACAATTTAAACCAGCTAAGAGAATCTCATTTCTTGTATAAAGGAACCATATACAATCTATTTTATGGAGAAATTTGGTAAAAATCAAAGTATTACTCTAATTGAAATAACCAATCCAGGGGGTCTAGGCCTTCAGAAAGAGCTAGTTATAGTTTGGATGGTCTGAGGGATGGGAATGGGGTTGTTAGAGTGTTGGTTTGCTCCTGGATAGAATGAAATGGTGAAGAAACATGGGGAGGTAAAGAGGAAACATGGTCCCTTAACATGGTGAGAGAGGATTGAATTAGGTCATTGCGTGCTTCAATATTGGTCTGACAGGTCTCATTGGCCTCCATTTGGGACTGGATGCTTGTTAGGTCCTGAATGGCCTGAAGAATTTCTTCTGAGTCTTTGGATTGAGAATTGGAAGACATGGAACAAGTTAATAAAAGCAACAATGATAAAGTTTTGCTACAATGTCTACTGAGAGTTTAAGTACTCAAGGAAATTATTACTAACTAGGGTAAAACTTTTCTCTATTTAGAGTCATATAACCTAAAGAGGTGATATTTCTTTGTTACATGAGACCTGGCCTTATGTGAGCTCATCTACTATTACTGATCATCTACTCCATTTATAGGCAAATTCTCCTTACACCTTTATATCTTTCCCTTGCACCTATATACTTTATTGTTTAATTTCAATAATACCCTTTTGAGTATGGTGGAGAGTGTGGTGTTTTTTTCTTCATTTTTAAGTGGTGGTGGTTGCTTGTGGTGGCTGGTGATAAACCTTGTGATGGTTGGTGATAAACCTTGTGATTGAAGTAAGTTTTGTGGTGTTTTTACTGGTGGTAATTGTGTTTCGTTCATTTTTTTTATTTTTTTAGAAACCACAAAACCCATAAAAAAAATAAGCAAGGTGAAAAAATGGAGTACAAAACTCAAAAAAAGTTATCTTCATACTAAGAAACATCAAATAAACGAATCTTCTCGTCAACCTTTTCACACACGCTCAAATGGTGAAACTACTCTCTCAACCATTGCAATTGGAGAAAAATGAAAGTGTTGTGGACAAAAAAAAGGTATGAAAGTACATACTACAATTGAAAAAGAAAACTGGGAAATGCCTCATCTGTAAGGACACGTTTTCGAGGGCCTATTATATAATATTATATAAGCAAAGTCTTAAAATGGGACAAATAATTTCACATTTTTATATTCTTGCTTCAAAATTAGTTATAAATACCACTTTACCAGCTATTAATTGCATAGATGTACTTAGATACCCAAGATGCTAGTGTTGATATTTAATTTAATTTCTAAATTAATAAACTAGTATAAAAATCAATTTAAAAATTATTTTAGATACTAATAATTTTTTTAATCTTTAATATAATATTTAATTTAATTAATATAGTGATTAATTATTTTATATAAATCTTAAAAAAAGTATTATTTTAACTCTTACCAATAAAATGATTTATTGGTAATTGTTGACTTCATGATATGTGAATTAATAAACCAATTATGAGGTTATGAGATTAGCGATGAACTTATGTGGTTGGTAAATACCGATAGATACATCTACCAGTAAGTTGTATAATCATGATAAAGTTACTCATGAAAATCCATCAAGTAATTTGTTTTCTATAATTCTCAATGTTTTACTTCTAAATAATTATTATACCTATCAATAAACACAGAGATTTTTTTTAATTAAAATAAGTTAAACTCTAAACCTAATCCTTGTAATCAATCTTTTTATCATCATATAAACATGTCAATTATGTCGTAAATCACAAGTTCAAATATCTTGTTTATGAATTCCAAGTTCAAGATAAAACCAAAGTTTAATGTTTAAGAACAAAGTATCAGGAAACAATCTAATATTACAGTTCTAATAATTATTTCTATTAATTTAAATAATTAGGAGAATATTGTTGTTGTATTAGATTTTTTCTCTCCTTAATCATTCTCTTCTTATTGGTTTTGTTGTTGGTTATAAAAATATGAAATTGTATCAAATGTATGTTAGGAATGCTTTCATTAAAATAATATCTAATTTAGTTAATATAATAATTAATTATTTTTTAATTTTTAAAAATAACTTTTATTTAATAATTTTCTTATAGTGTGATGTGATGGTTAATACTCCATATAACTTTTACTTTGGAAATATATTATTTTGTGATTACTATTGTGTATATAAAACTATATTTTCTTTTGCAATACACAAAATACAGGATAAAGGATTAAAACATATTTTTTTATATAAAAGTTTTAATGTGTATGTATTACAAAAATAACATGATATCTCAACTTGCTGATACCTAATAATTTATTAATTATGTGCAACACAAACAAATAGGGTCTATTTTTAAGAAAATTATTCCTAATACAATTAGGTATAACATGATATTAAAAAAAAATTCTTATAAATAATTCTTTGATTTGCACTGGTATTTGCACATCTATTTTCTTATATAAAAGTATATAATAATCTAAAATGAATAAGATAAAATTTAAGGCAACATAATTCATTTTATTTTAACTTTGAAAAGATCGGACCAACTTCAACTTCAGATAAGGTTTAGTGGACAAGCATAGAATTTGTGTTCTTTTAAGTTCAATTCAACCCTTTGATATTCGTTGACAAAAAAAAAAAACCCTTTGAGTTTTCTTGCTCATATATTCTTTTGATAAAGCATTAGAAAGAAAAATGGAGACATGGATCATATTAATAGTATTAGAAGCATTAAATAGTTTTATTTCAAATCTACCTTTAAAACTAGTCATGCGTCCTTCTACACCACAGTAATATGTCAAAAAGTTTATAGTTGTCCCATTCCATGTAACAACCAAAATTTTATAAAACTGTAAAATTTTTACATATTTGTTTTCAAGCCTTGTATAGCCATCCTAAAACACAAAATTTGTTTTCAAGCCATGTATAGCCATCCTAAAACACAAAATTTGTTTTCAAGCCATGTATAGCCATCCTAAAACACAAAATTTGTTTTCAAAATCCTAGAGAACATAAAAGTATACTAGGCATAGTTGGAAAATAAGAAATTTCAAGTGAGTTTTAATATTGAAACTCAATGGAGAACTTTGACAATCCCAAGCACCCATCCTTGCACAATAAACACACTTTGTCCCATTTAATAGTAACTAGCTTCCTTTTGTGTACAATACCTATCAAGAGAAGGTTTTGAATCAAGGACTTTAGTTCATTCAAAAATAACATAGGCCAAGCATAAACAACATACCTAATATGTAGTTATAAGTTGGAATCTTCCCATGAAAGATGATAATTTTCTTTTCCGGAATCAACTTTTAGTCTAACTTTATCGATGATTCCTCAGAAGTAGAAAGCACAAGGAGTTGCATTAAACATAGGAACTCTCATATATTTAAGGGATAACAAGTTCATAAGATCTAGAGGCCAGCATGGCTTGTCACTGCACTTTGTAGAAAGTAAGAAAGTTTCATTTTGCAAGCCATGGTCATACGTTTTTGCAACAATGAGTTCTTTTATTTTCTATAACTAATGAATATAATAAACAATAATTGAAAAACCTTAGGAGATATAATTTTTTAACCAAAGAATAAATGCAATATATACTTAATCCTTCTAAAAACACCAACAATGTACTAAATCACAATATTGGTATGCATCAATCCCAAGATTAGCTCTATCAGCAATTGTGTTCTACTTGGTCTTTGCAATTTATATCATTTTTTTCCGATTCATGTTTATATTGGTCTTCCTTTGTTTGTTCAACCAGTTCAAGAACAAAATATATTTTAGTCTATCTTGAGTGTCATTAACAAAAAGGATTTATAAGACCTTATAATACATAAAATTTTACAATAAAAATACTTACAAGAAATTCTAGCAATGAATCAACTTTACCATGTCAATAATATAGTCTTTATGAATGTCATTCAAATGAAAGACATAACAATTTTTTTGTCTCTTTACCAAGCTCCCAAATGCAGTTAGTAGAATCTCCCCAATTGAAATGATTTCCAAAATAAACTCATTCAATGAGTATAATTCCCTAATTGGCATGACCCACACATTTAGTAATATATCTAAAACAATATTATAAACTTGTATTTTCAAATGGGCAAAAAATTAAAACACAATGTATCTTATACGCATTACTAGTGTACATATTATTCCTTAACTATTTCTACACTTGAGATTGTCGTGATCATTCTCATCTCAAGAATCCTCAATGTCAAAGTTCACATGGTCATCTTCATAGTGATAATGATTCACGATCACAATTTGGTCAATCACTTAGTTATTTATGCTCTTCCTCTTACTCATCAAACCATACCCTGTCAAGGACTCTAAAAAATCAATTATCTCACCATCACTTTTTTCGGTTCTGAGTTCACCAATGTGTTCAAAATCTCTGGGGAGTGATTGAAAAAGCCAGAGAAAAAAGGGAAATAACCAAATGATGAATTGAGTTGTGATGGTTAATATTCTTACTCCGAAGATGACCATGCAGACTATAATATTGAGGATTCCTGCGATGAGGATGATTACGAAAATATGAAGTTGTCACAATTGTTGAGGAGGTGTACTTCACCAGTATGCTTATAAGATATGTTGGAAATAAAAAGTGTTTTGTTCAAAGTCTACGAAATATAAACCATTCATGATATATATATATATATATATATATATATATATATAAACCAAAAAGAAAAAAAAACTTAAATATTAGTGTTAAGAACCATAATTCCTTCACAATTGAGGTCTCTAATACATTACACAAATTAAAAAGCATAGAATAATGAATATATCTTTATTTGATATTAAATAATGTCTTTTATTTGTTTCAGATCCACAAAGGGTTCCAAAAAGTAGAACGTGAAAGAAATACAACTTTGTACATTAAATATATCAACAAAAAATATTACACAATAAAATAATATGTTCTTGTAGCCAAAACCAATAATCATTTTACCTCTTCACAAAAATATATATTAATAGGTATGTGTATGTATTTGATCATTTCAACAATGACATAAAACTCCATAAATTGACTTACTTTTTTTTATTTTAATAAATAAGATGACCAGAAAAGAGGTAAAAACATAATTACAAGTACCTAGACAAAAAAAAACATAATTATATAAGAATTATAAAAATAGCAAGAAAAAAAATCATGATAATAAAATAAAGTACTTACTTGATTGCTTCTTCCCAGTGCTACCTTGATCTAAACCACCTACGAATTTTTTAAGAAGCCTTAATAAATACCAAAGATTCTTACATATGAAAAAATTGTCTCTTCAAAAGTGAATGTGTGTTTATCAATAGAAAAAAATAAGATAAAAGCGTATTAAAATCATAACCAAATTTATAGGAAAAATAATAGAACCAATATAGTTGGTGAAACACCTGCACTACTACGATTTATCCTTAATTATCACTGAAGACGATCTATAGTGATAAGAACTTCTCCAAAATCAAGTGGATAGCTAATGTACCACTCTTTGAAACTACAACACTATCTCACCCCTTATCACCAAGGAACCTTCAAAAGTATATAAGATTGTGTTTGTACTCTATTAGTGATCTCCTTTTTATAGCCTTAAATTGCTCGTCGTTGATGTGTTAGACAACGACCGCATCCAACAATTATGTAAATTAGGGTTTTGAGTGTTGTTTTATAAACATGTTCAATTGTAATGGACTTGACCCACTTTAAAATGATTTTTTTTTCTCTTATTCTTTTTTTACACATAAAATGAATTTATGGGTCTTTTAATATAAATTGAAGTAAATTATTTGTTAAATAGATTTGAAATTTATGAAAGTCAAATGTTTTTGAGTCTACATCATCAAAGTATTATCACATAAATATGTATTACATACATCAAAATATAATAATAATAATAATAATAATAACAAAAAATAAAAATAAAAGTAATAATAACAATAATAATATAATATTACTAGTAGTAGTAAGATATATGGATTTGGATATACACCGTTATCTATTTCATAAGTACGATAGTTTAAAAATATTAAAGTTTAATAAAGTAGTGATAACTTAAAATATCAATACATAAATATATTTTTACTACTAAAAAAATCATTAAATATAAACTAATTTTAGAGCTAAAAAATAATTAATTACTATATTAACTAAATTATATACTATTGTATATATTAAAAAGTATTGATTCTAAAGTAGTTTATATTATTACTAAAAAAGTTATAAATTAGTTTCTAGACATGAATCAACTTCACCATGTTAGTAATATAGTCTTTATGAATGTCTTTTCAAATAATATGAAAGTTATGACAATTTTTATGTCTCTTTGTCAAGCTCCCAAATGCACTTAGCAGAATCTGCCATTCCCAATTATAAGGATTTCCAAAATAATATACTTTAATAAGTATAATTTTCTATGTGGCGCGACCCACACAATTTACATGTATGTATAACTTTTTTTTCTTTATTTCACCTAATTCATAGTCTTAACATTAACCTATATTTCTAAAACAATATTATATACTTTTATTTTCAAATGGATTTAAAATTAAACAAATTTTTATCTTATAGGCATTACTAGTACACATTACGATTCCTTAACTACTTCTACAGTTGATATTTTTGTAATCATTCTCATCTCTAGAATCATCGATGTCATAGTTCACATAGTCATCTTCAGAGTAATAATGATCCATGATCACAATATGGTAAATTACTTAATTATTTCTTTTCTTTCTCTTACTCATCAAATCATACCCCGTTAAGGACTCTAAAATATAAATTATCTCACCATCACTTTTTTTGGTAGTGAGTTCACCAATGTGTTCAAATTCTTGTCGGAGAGTGATTCAAAGAGCAAGATAAGAAAAAAAAAAGGAACCAAATATAAAAAAATAAATAAAAAATGATGAAATAGGTTGTGAAGGTTAATAATTCTTACTCTTTAGATTATCATGCGAATTATGATATTGAGGATTCCTGTAATGAGAATGATTACAACAACATAAAGTTGTGACAATGGTTGACGTGGTATGATTCACTAGTATGCCTATAACATATGTTGTAAAATCAAAAGAGTTATGTTTGAAGTCTACAAAATATAAATCATTCATGACATATATATATATATATATATATATATATATATATATAAGCATATTAAAAATCATAATAAAAAAAAGAATAGAACCAATATAATTGGTGAAACACCAATCACTACTACGATTTGTTCTCAATCTATCCTAAAAACAATCGATCTATGGTGATAAAAACTTCTTTTTTATTTTCCTTTTCCTATTGTTTTTCTTCTCACACGCTCCTTTTGTGGACTATAAATTCGCCTCCAATATCAAGTGAATAACTATTGCACCACTCTTTAAAAGTGCAACCTTATCTTGTTCCTTATCACCAAGGAACCTTCAAAAAGTATATAAGATTATCTTTACATTTTTAGTGACCTTCCTTTCTTTATTATTTATGACCTTGTTGATGCGTTAAACAACGCCGAATTCAACAATTATCTGAATTAGGGTTTTAACTCCAGTTTTATATACATATATTCAATTGTAATAGGCTTAGCCCTTCACAAAAGACGAATTTGTGGGCTTCTTTTAATATAAATTGAACAAAATTATATCAAATTCCATCCAGAGTTGTATTAATCGTATAAGCATTTGTCATCTTTCTTATAGTAAATGAAACACTCTATCTCTATCAATAATAATAATAGTTATATTATAACTACGTACAAAACTAATTGTTTATATTCAAATAGTGAATAATGAATAGAAAAAAAATAGAAAAAAATTTATTTTATTGATAATAATATTTTTTATAAACTATATAACTACTAACCAAGTTTCATGTCTTAATTAAAATTAGTAATGAGATATTTAGGTTCAAAATTATTTTCCGTAATCTAACGTCATTTTAAAATTATAAATTTAAGAATGCCAGGTATAATAACTTTTAAAATCTTCCTCGAAATTGAAATTTTTTTAAATTAAAATAATAATAATAATAATAATAATAAATATTAAGATATTGATTTGGATATACACCTTTATATTTTTTTAGTACGATATTTTAAAATATTAAAGTTTAATAAAATAATGATAACTTAAAATATCAATACATAAATATATTTTGAAAGATTTCAAGACCAAATTTAATTACACCAATAACTTAAAATATTTTTTAGTGACAACTTTTTGTATGCAAATTATAAAAAAATAGAACTTCAGATAAACACACAAAAAAAGAAAAAAGTATTTTGATATTTACAATTGAAATGATTTCTTAGTGATAGCATGATCCGTGAATTAATAAACCAAAAGTAGTTATGGATTAGTGATGAAATTGTGTTGCAAGTAAATACCGACATATATACCTATTTGGTAAGTTATAGATTTTTTTTTATTATTATTAACAAAAGAATAAATAAATTAAAAGGAACTTTTTATAGATCCAAGAATGTACTTCAGTCACAACATTAATAATTTTAGCAACGATGTTATCATCTCTTCAAGTTTACTGTAAATATAAATTTGTGTTTGAGAAATTATATTAAATAAAATAATACGAAAATAAATGAGATAAGAGAAAATACTAAAACACATAATCTCATTAATATGTTTAGGAAGATTCTTAATTCCAATACAATATGAGTCTTTCTATTTTTTTTTATCACTAGTGAATATATTATAAAACCTTAATAAATAATTTTGTTAACCAAAGAGTAAATACAATATGTATCAAATCATGATATTGGTATGCATCAACTCCAAGATTAGGTATATAAGTGGTTGTGTTCTACTCGGTGTTAGCAATTTATATCCTTTTTATTTCAATTCATGTTTACATTGTCTTCATTTCATACTCAATTTGTTGTACTATAACATGCTTTGTTTTGTTCAATTAGTTCAAAAACAAAATAAATTTTATCTATCGTGAGTGTCATTAACAATATACATAAAATTTTACAAGAAAAATACTTAGAAAATTTTTAGTAATAAATCGGCTTTACCATGTCAACAATAAATTCTTTATGAATGACTTTTCAATGAAAGATATAACAATTTTTATGTCTCTTTACCAAACTTCCAAATGCACTTAATAGAATTTCCCCTTCCCAATCGAAATGATTTCCAAAATAATCTAATTCAATAAGTATAATTTCCTAACTTGCACGACCCACACATTTACATATATGTATAACCTTTTTGTATTTTTTTTAACTTAATTCATAGTCATGACATTTACCAATATATCTAAAACAATGTTATACTTGTATTTTTAAATGGGAACAAAATTAAACACATTGCATCTTATATGCATTATTGGTGTACACATGATTCCTTAACTTTTTCTGCACTTGATATTGTCGTAATCATTCTCATCTCAAGAATCCTCGATGTCATAGCTCATATGGTCATCTTCAGGGTAGTAATGATTCTCGATCACAACTTGATAAATCACTTAGTTATTTCTCCGCTTTCTCTTACTCATCAAACCATACTCGCTTTCTCTTACTCATCAAACCATACTCTGTGTTGGAGTCTAAAAAATCAATTATCTCACCATCAGTTTTTTTGGTTGTGAGTTGTTAAAATTATTGGCGGGGAGTGATCAAAAGAGTAAGAGAAATGGGAAAAATAACTAATTAATGAAGTCAGTTGTAATGATCAATCATTCTTACTCTGAAGATGACCATGCGGAATATGATATTGAGGATTCCTGTGATGAGGATGATAACGAAAACATGAAGTTGTCACAATAGTTGAGGAGGTATAGTTTACCTATATGCATATAACATGTTGGAATTAAAAAAGTAAAATTATTCAATGTTTACAAAATATTAACCATTACATATATATATATAATTAAGTAACTTAACAAAAATCTTACTATTTGAAATAATCCAATAAGAATAAAAATAGGGGTGAAAAGGAGTCTAAATTGAACAAATGTCACATATTACCTTTAAGTTAAGATCTTATGATAATAAAAAGGGAGACAATTTCTTTCATTTGTTACAGATTTGCAAAGGTCGTAAAAAGTAGAAGGTGAAAGAGATACAACTTTGCATATGAAATATATCAATAAAAAATATTATACAATGAAAAAATGTGTTCTTGTAGCCAAAATCAATAACCAATTTACCTCTTCACGAAAAATATAGTAATTGATATATGTGTGTGTTTGATCATCTCAGCAATAAGATAAAACTCCATAAATTGACTTACTTTTACTTTATTTAAGAAATAAGATTACCATAGAAGAAGTAAATTTATAATTATAAGTACCTACACAAGAAACAAACTTAATTATATAAGAATTATAAAACTAACAAGAAAAAAATCATGATAGTAAATAAAGTACTCACTTTGATTGTTTCTTCCCCGTGCCACCTTACTCTAGGCAACACCTACAAATTTTTTAGCAAACCCTAATAAATACCAAAGAATCTTACATCTGGAAAATTGTCTGTTCAAAAGTGGATGTATCTGTCAATTGTAAAAAGTAGATAAAAGCGTATTAAAATTATAATCAAAGTTAAAGGAAAAAGAATAGAACCAATACAATTGGTGAAACACCAATCACTACTACGATTTGTCCTTAATTTGCCCTGAAGATGATCTATGGTGATAAGAACTTCATTTTTGCTCTTCCTTTTTCTATTGTTTTTCTTTTCACACACTCTTTGAAACTACAACACTACCCCATCCCTTATCACCAAGGAACCTTCAAAAGTATATAAGATTATGTTTGTACTCTATTAGTGATCTCCTTTATATAGCCTTAAATTGCTAGGGTTTGATGCGCTAGAGAACGACGCATCCAACAATTATGTAAATTAGGGTTTTGAATGTTTTTTTTATAAAAATGCTCAATTGTAATGGGCTTGGCCCACTTTACAATGGTATCATTTCTCTTATTTTTTCACACAAAATGGATTTGTGGGCTGTTTTTTTTATATAAATTGAAATAATAAGTTAAATGATTCAAAATTTCTAAAAGTCAAATTTTTTAGTCTACATTATCACTACAAAGTATTATCAAATAAGTATATATTAGATACAACAAAATTATATAATAATAATAATAATAATTCTACAATCTGTGTATATAAAACTACAGTTTTTTAACAATAAAAAAATATAGGATAAAACATTAAAACATTTGTTATACACAAGTTTAATAGTATATATTACTATGCAGAATGACATCTTTGTTGATACTTAACAATTTATCAATCATATGTAAGATAGTAAACTTTTATTAAAAAAAAGCTACAAACATTGGCGGACCATAAGAAAACTTATGTGATAAATTTGTACTAAAGCAAATAAAGCCTATTTTGAAAAAAAATATTCTTAATACAATTTGGTATAACATCGTATTGACAAAAAGGATCTTATTAATAATTCATTGATTTGTACATCTATTTTCTTATACGAAAATATGTAAAAATTCAAAATGCACAAAAACAAATTTTAAGAAAACATAATTACCTTTATCTTAACCTTGAGAGAACAAGACCAACTACAGGTAATGTTTATTGGATAAGCATAGAATCACTATTTTTTTCAAGTTCAATTCAAACCTTTTTAAGTTTTCTTGTTCAATAGTTATCAATATCAATTCAAATCCTAGAGTTTTATAAATCTCATAATAAATAGAGAAGACTCTTAAAAGTCCCTTTTACATATGCTACAAATACATGGACTTGAGTAACAACTAGGATCACCTCTGGTAGCTCCATCTAATTAATTAATTTGCACAATTCTATATGCTTATCTAGAATGACAAGTTGTATTAAATAATTTTAGAATTGAAAAACATAAGTTGGAATAGTCGTATATCTTTTTGATAAAGCACTAAAAAGAGGAATGGAGACATGAACCATATTAATAGTATTATAAACACTAAATAGTTTTCTCTCAAACCTACCTTAAAAACTGGTTATGGGTCCTTCCACACTATCAAAAAATTTATACTTGTCTCATTCCATGTAATTCAACCAAAAGTTCATAAAACTATAGAAATATACATTGATATTCGAGAAAAAATGGAAGATGATGCATACCCTACCTAAGACACACAAAAAAATTTAAAAAACGTAGAGTGCATAAAGGTATAGTAGGCATAGTTAGAAAATTAGAAATCCCAAGTGAGTTTTAATATTGTAATTCTATTGAGAACTTTGATAGACCCACTCCCAAGCAGCTCTCCTTACGCAGTAAACACGCTTTGTTACATTTAAGAATAACTAGATATCTTTTTTTTGTGTACATCCCCTGTCAAAATAAAGTTTTGAATCAAAGTCTTTATTTCATTCAACAATTACTTAGGCTAAGCATAAATCTGAAACACTTATAACAACATACTTAATATGTTTGTATTTACAAGTTGAATTCTTCTCATTAAAGATAAAAGTTTTCCTTTCCAGGAATAAACTTTTTGTCTAACTTTATCCTTGATAAATAGTAATAATAATGATGATGATAATAATAATAAATTATCAAGATTTAAGTATTTAAATATACATCTTTATTCATTTGTTTCAGTACACTCTCTACAAGAAAAAATATTTTTTATGGAGGTTTACTTTTACATTACCAAGGGTTAAAACCACATGTTAAGTCATTTACCCGAGATTGTAGTTTCTCTTGCTAAATCATCCGTTGAAAACATGTTTCCCGATGCTTTTTTAAACTTCAGGAAAAGTCAGTATATAATGGAGGTTTTCAAAACCCCCCATTAACTACCATGGGTTTAAAAACCCTTGTAAAGTATCATGGTTTTCAAAACCTCCATAAAATAGCATGGATTTCAAAAATCTTCGTAAAATACAATGTGTTTGAAAACCTCCGTAAAGTATCATGGATATAATGGGAAGGTTAGGGTTTGGTAGAGGGGTGGTGTGTGAATGTGTAGTGGTGGTGGTGGTGTGGTTAAAAGGAGTGGTGTATGGATGGGCGGGTGGTTTTAGTTTTTGAGTCTCTAGTTTTGTCTTATATGAGATTAGCTAGGCCAATAGCTTGTGAAATGGAATAGGGGTTCAAGATGGTGATTTCTCTCTGAATCTCCAGGACAAGACCTAAGATGAAACAATTGAAAATGGTCTCAGGGGTTAAGTCATGTACACAGTTGCATAATTGTTCAAACCTGGCTTGGTAACTAGTGACAATAGTATGTTGTTGAAGTTTTAATAATTTTACTTGGTAGTTTGTGTATGAGGAAGGTCTAATACATATTTCTAAAGAACTTGTAAGTGATGGCCAGTTGGTAATGTGGTGGTTTTTATGCAACTATTTAAACTAGCTAAGAGAATCTCATTTCATGTATAAAGGAACCATATACAATCTATTTTATGGAGAAATTTGGTAAGAATCAAAGTATTACTCTAATTGAAATAACCAATCCAGTGGGTCTAGTCCTTCAGAAAGAGCTAGTTGTAGTTTGGATGGTCTGAGGGATGGGAATGGGGTTATTAGAGTGTTGGTTTGCTCCTGTATAGAATGAAATGACGAAGAAACATAGGGAGGTAAAGAGGAAACATGGTCCCTTAACATGGTGAGAGAGGATTGAATGAGGTCATTGTGTGCTTCAATATTGGTCTGACAGGTCTCATTGACCTTCGTTTGGGACTGGATGGTTGTTAGGTTCTGAATGGCATGAAAAATTTCTTCTAAGTCTTTGGATTGAGATTTGGAAGGCATGGAACAAGTTAATAAAAGTAGCAATGATAAAGTTTTGCTACAATGTCTATTGAGAGCTTCGAGTACTCAAGGAAATGATTACTAACTAGGGTAAAAAAATTTCTCTATTTAGAGTCATATAACCTAAATAGGTGATATTTCTTTGTTACATGAGACTTGGCCTTACGTGAGCTCATCTACTATTACTGATCATCTACTCCCTTTATAGGGAAATTCTCCTTACACCTTTATTTCTTTCCCTTGCACCTTTATACTCTCTTTTTTAATTTCAATAATACCCTTTTGAGTATGGTGGAGAGTGTGATGTTTTTTTCTTCATTTTTAAGTGGTGGTGGTTGCTTGTGGTGGCTGGTGATAAACCTTGTGATGGTTGGTGATAAACCTTGTGATTGAAGTAAGTTTTGTGGTGTTTTTACTGGTGGTGATTGTGTTTCATTCATTTTTTATTTTTTTTTAGAAACCACAAAACCCATAAAAAAAAATAAGCAAGCTGAAAAAATGGAGTACAAAACTAAAAAAAAAGTTATCTTCGTACTAAGAAACATCAAATAAAAGAATTTTCTCGTCAACTTTCTCACACACGCTCAAATGATGAAACTACTCTCTTAACCATTGCGATTGGAGAAAAATTAAAGTGTTATGGACGAAAGAGAGGTATGGAAGTACATAGTATTGATGTTATTTAAAAAGAAAATGAAATTATGTTTTATTTAAGATTATTTAAAAAAATTAAAAAACTTAAAATCAATTTTTCACAAGAAACCATTACTATTCTACCTTTTGCAAATATTAAACTTTTATTTGAAGAAAAGAAAGGAATATGCAAATAATGTAAATTGATGTGAAAAAGAAAACTGGGAAATGCCTCAGCTGTAAGGACATGTTTTCTGGGGCCTATTATATAACATTATATAAACAAAGTCTTAAATGGGGCCAGTAATTTCACATTTATATATTCTTGCTTCAAAATTAGTTTTAAATACCACTTTACCAGCTATTAATTGCATATATGTACTTAGATATCCAAGATGCTAGTGTTGATATTTAATTTAATTTCAAAATTAATAAACTAGTATAAATTAATTTTTATTAAATATCAATTTAAAAATTATTTTAGATACTAATAATTCTTTTAATATTTAATATAATATTTAATTTAATTAATATAGTGATTAATTTTTTTATATAAATCTTAAAAAAAATATTATTTTAACTCTTACCAATAAAATGATTTATTGGTAATTGTTGACTTCATGATATGTGAATTAATAAACCAATTGTGAGGTTATGAGATTAGCGATGAACTTATGTGGTTGGTAAATATCGATAGATACATCTACCAGTAAGTTGTATAATCATGATAAAGTTACTCATGAAAATTCATCAAGTAATTTGTTTTCTTTAATTCTCAATGTTTTACTTCTGAATAATTATTATACCTATCAATAAACACAAAGTTTTTTTTTAATTAACATAAGTTAAACTCTAAACCTAATGTTGGTAATCAATCTTTTTATCATCATATAAACATGTCAATTATGTCGTAAATCATAAGTTCAAATATTTTGTTTATGAATTCCAAGTTCAAGATAAAACCAAAGTTTAATGTTTAAGAACTAAGTATCATGAAACAATCTAATATTACAGTTCTAATAATTATTTCTATTAATTTGAATAATTAGGAGAATATTGTTGTTGTATTAGATTTTTCTCTCCTTAACCATTCTCTTCTTATTGGTTATAAAAATATGAAATTGTATCAAATATAGGTTAGGAATGCTTTCATTAAAATAATATCTAATTTAGTTAATATAATAATTAATAATATAATGGTTAATACCTCATATAATTTTTACTTTGCAAATATATTATTTTGTGATTACTATTGTGTATATAAAACTATATTTTATTTTGCAATACACAAAATACAGGATAAAGGATTAAAACATATTTTTTATATAAAAGTTTTAATTGTAAGAATATTA
The DNA here is from genome assembly GCF_051622355.1 of Phaseolus vulgaris. Classification (NCBI taxonomy): domain Eukaryota; kingdom Viridiplantae; phylum Streptophyta; class Magnoliopsida; order Fabales; family Fabaceae; genus Phaseolus; species Phaseolus vulgaris. The sequence continues at coordinate 7,191,636 of NC_143501.1, read as the reverse complement.
TGTGGCACCTCACGATTATTTATCTTATTAATTGATCAATTACCATATTTATCCTATTATATTATTGGTAATTACTTGATGGACGTAATTACTCTTACCATAAATAATTAGGGTTTCCCCTTAGGTGTATTATAAATAGAGATTACCAGACAACTAAAGAGACACCCTTATATTCTAACATCACACGGCCGAAACTAATTTCCTAAAGGTATTTTCGAGCCTCTCATCTCTTTGTCTCTCTACTCACATAATTCCATTCTAAGCGATACACCCTAAAGGGGAACCCGATCAAGATCATGTCTTCGTCCCTCAGCCATACGATCACGGGTCTACCAGGTATTATTTAATCATTATTCACGTTTCATTATATGACTAGAGGAATCCTAATCCAATATTTTGTATCAGAGTGTTTATGTTGCTTAATCGATTCTTCTTTCGTTTTTCCTAAATTTGGAAGAAACGAGGATTTTAATTCAACTTATCGATTTTCGATGTTTTTATTTTGATATATTATTGAACCACTTATTTTCGAAAATCCACCTTGATATCATAAAATAAATTTTAATTTTTTCGAGATCCATAATTATTTTAAGATTTTGAAAATTAAAATTTAATATGAATGTTATGTGTTCTTCATAATTTTCGTGAGTATTCCCTTATTTGGAATGGAATTAATTTTGATTTTATATTCATCATCATTATTTGTTGTTCATATGAATTCTCGAAAATTAGGAATAAAGAATTTTCAGAAATTAATTATTCCCTTAATTAGGAAATTTCGAAAATAATATTTTTTCTTAATTAAAATTTTTGAAATACAATTGATTCCCTTAATTAGAATGGATTTGATTTGATTGTGTTTTCCTAAAAAAAAATTGATATCTTAGTCTCCAAGTTTTTCCTTATTTAGGATAGTATATTTTTGCCTTATTAACTTTCGGGTATTATTATTATTATTACTATTTTCGAAAATAGCAGTTGTGTCAAACTTGGAAACATATCAATCTAATTAAAATTTTGAAGACCAAATCTAAAATGAAATCCCTAATATTTCGTTACTCACCTTATTGGGTTTACGAGTAACATATTTACACGTTTCCTTTTATTTATCGAATTAAATATGGTAAATCTCATGATACCGTAATGATGTTTAAAAAAAAATATTAAGTTTGACAAAATTAAAATTAAAATTTTAGCTTAAACTTAATAACAAGAGTCTCCCTTCTGTCCAACGATGATGAAATATGTCTTGTTATTTGAGTCTAATTAAGCACCTTCATTTACCTGTGAGTACACTTAATTATTAAATATTCACATGATATTTGCCTAAAAACACAATTATTTATATTCTGTCCAACGATGTTTGTTGCACTTGTGTTTTGCAAACTTAATATGTGCATAAGCTTAAATGTTCACTTATGTCCAAAGATGATGTGTCACATTCTTATTGCACATACCTTACTTATAATTGTTCATTATGCTTAAATAATTGGTAATTAACCGAAGTGAAAGCTGATTGTTTAAGTAGAACCTAATCTAGTCTATTATTTTGATGTTATAATAGATTTTATCACAACTTCATTATCATAATGGTTCTTACTTATGCCTGCTTTAGATCTAAGTTTCCCTATGTCACTCTAACTTTTTCCTTAGCCTAAGTATTTTAATTCGTCGTCTAACCAGCCCCTAATATGGGAATTGAGACCTTGACTGGTGAAAATCATTCTTCTTGAAAATATTCCATGATGTTGACTCTTGGGATGCAGGATTTTGATCATGCACTAATTGAAGCTGCTCCTCTTGCCCTCACTAATAAGAGCACTCCTGAAGATAAGATGGCTTATGAGAAATGGCAAAGGAGTAACAAGATGTGTCTTATGCTTATCAAGAATTCCATCAGTCCAATCATCAGAGGAGGCATTCCTGATTCACCTAATGCTAAGGCTTATCTAGCATCTGTGGAGGAACAATTTCAAGGAACCTCTAAGGCGCATGCTATTATTCTTATCTTGAAGTTGGTGACTACAAAATATGACAGGCGCACCGGCATTCGCGAGCACATCCTGATGATGAGCGACATGGCCCGTAAACTTAAGGGATTAGCCATGGAGATCAGTGAAGGTTTCCTAGTCCACTTCATTATGACTTCTCTTCCTTCTGCGTTTGAAGCCTTCAAAGTCAACTATAATACTCAGAAGGACAAATGGTCCATGAGTGAGTTGATTGCTATGACTGTTCAAGAAGAAGAGTGCCTGAAGCTAGAAAAACCAGATGGTACTTACCTCGTGGTTGCTGAATCAAAGAAGCGAAAGGGAAAATTCCATAAAAAGGAATCTAATAAGGTCCCTAAAACTGATGCAAGTGCACCCTCCAGCTCTAACAAATCCACTAGCAAGTCCTACTGCAAGTTCTGCCGCAAGGTACGACATAAGCAGTCTAAGTGCTCAAGCTTTAAGGAGTGGCTGGCTAAGAAAGGTAATCATCTAAATATGATAATTGAGTCCTTTAATTTAAATGTTCCAACTAATACTTGGTGGTTTGACTCTGGTTCTATGGTTCATGTGACCATTTCAATCCAGGGATTCCTTACAATCCGGAAGCTGGAAAGAAACCAAAGAACACTTAAGATGGGGAATGGACAAGAACTATTTGTCGAAGTTGTGGGAACCTTAGAATTACTTACGAAAACTGGAAAATGTATTAAACTTTATGATACCTTATATATTCTCGAGATTACTCAGAATCTTGTATCAGGACCAAAGTTAGACATTGATGGTTTTTATGTTTCCCATGGTCATGGCAAACTTACTATTTCTTTAAATTCTAAATTGTTTGGTACTGGTTTTCTGGATAACGGTCTCTATTAGTTAGAACTAGATGATAGCTTCTCCAAATCTTTGTTATCATATAATATTAATGAGAACTTAACAAAGACCAAGAGAAAACGAGACTTAGAAACTTCATCCATGTTGTAGCATCAACGTTTAGGCCACATTTCACGAGATCGCTTATCTCGACTTGTGAAGGATGAAGTCTTACCATCTCTCGATTTCACTGATTTTGGAACATGTGTCAAATGCCTCAAAGGCAAAATGACATCCACGACTAAGAAAGGTGCCACTAGGAGTTCAAAATTATTAGAACTTATTCATACTGACATTAGTGGCCCTTACAACATCGTTGGAATAACAGGACATAATTCATTTATCACTTTTATAGATGATTATTCTCGTTACATGTACTTGTATCTCATTAAGGAAAATTCTGAATCACTTACAACTTTTAAAGATTATAAAACTGAAGTTGAAAAACAACTTGATCTTCAAAAAAAAGTTGTGCAATCAAATAGAGGAGGTGAATACTATGGTAGACATACTGATTTGGGACAAGCCCCTGGTCCATTTTATGAGTTTTGTAAAAGCCAGGGGATTGTGAACCAATACCCCATGTCCGGTACTCCTCAACAAAACGGTGTTGCTGAAAGGAGAAACAAGACCCTAATGAACATGGTGCGTAGTATGTTAGCCAACTCCAATTTGCCCTTATTCCTCTGGACCGAGGCATTAAAAGCAGCAGTTCATATACTCAATAGAGTTCCTTCCAAATCTGTCCCTAAAACTCCTTATGAACTTTGGACTGGAAGGAAACTGAGTCTTAGATATATGAAAGTATGGGGCTGCCTTGCTGAAGCTAAAGTTTATAACCCTTTCTTAAAGAAGCTTGACATGAAAACAGTAACTTGTCACTTCATCGGGTATCCCGATCACTCAAAGCGTTATAGATTTTATTGTCCTTCCCACGTCACCCGCATTGTAGAAACCAAGCATGCTCATTTCCTAAAGGATTTCAAGATCAGTGGGAGCAGTGACAATCCTTACCTAGATTTACTAGAAGTACAAGAGGCGGGGGGAAGATCTACATCGACTACTAATTTGCCTCTAATCACTCCTCTTGTACCCACTCCGCGCGTCACTGCACCACCTACTCCACGCTCAGAACCTGATGCTACTCTGAATCCATCCGAGAATGAAGGCACCCTGAACGACAAACATCAGTACAATGCAGAACCCGCTAATCAGCTCAGGAGGTCATCTAGAACTAAAACTGCTACTAATTTTGATGATTATGTAACCTACCTGACTGAAGCAGAAATGGATGCCGGAAGGTATACTGATCCTACCTCTTACAATGAAGCCATTACTAGTGATCAGTCTTCTGAATGGAATAATGCCATGCTCGATGAGCTTGACTCCATGAAGAAAATAATGTTTGGGATCTAGTAGAATTACCCGACGGAGTAAAACCCGTAGGATCTAAATGGGTGTTCAAAACCAAGCTAGATCTGAATGGAAACATTGAACGCTTCAAAACAAGATTGGTTGCAAAAGGGTTCACTCAGAAAGAGGGAATTGATTATCAAGAGACCTTTTCACCTGTCTCTCGAAAAGATTCCTTAAGGATCGTAATGGCCCTCGTATGGACGTCAAGACCGCTTTCCTTAACGGCAACTTGTATAAAGACGTGTACATGAAACAACCAGAAGGTTTTAAACCTGAAGGTCAAGAACACTTAGTCTGCAAGCTGAAGAAATCCATTTACGAGCTGAAGCAAGCCTCACGGCAGTGGTACATAAAGTTTGATGAAGTCATGAAGAAACAAGGTTTCCTTAAGTCATCAAGTAATTTGTTTTCTTTAATTCTCAATATTCTACTTCTGGACAATTACGATACTTATCAATAAACACCGAGAAAAATTTGTGGTTAAAACAAGTTAAATTCTAAATCTAATCTTTTTATCATCTTATAAACATGTCAATTATATAGTAATTCACAAGTTCAAATATCTTAGTTTGTGAAATTCCAAGTTCAAAATAAAACCAAAGTTTAATGTTTAAGAACTAAGTATCATAAAACAACCTAAAATTACAATTCTACTAATTATTTCTATTAATTCGAATAATTAGGAGAATATTGTTGTTGTATTAGATTTTCTTCTCTTTAATCATTCTCTTCTTATTGGTTTTGTTGTTGGTTATAAAAATATGAAGTTGTATCAAATGCATGTTAAAAGTGCATTCATCAATGATGTCATAAAGATAAAAGTCTAAGTAGAACAATCCCTCGAGTTTAGGTCTTTTACTTAGCACATTTTCAAACTTAATTAACAAGACCTTGTTTGGTGTATTACAAACTCCTCGAGCTCGGTATAATAAACTAAGTTCATAATGTTTATCTAATTAATTAATCTAATCAATATATCCTTATCTAACATCTCAAGTTATATTAAAAAAATTAGAATTGAAAAAAATAAGTTGAATTATTCATATATCCTTTTGATAAAGCACTAGAAATAGGAATGGAGACATGAACCATATTAATAGTATTATGAGCACTAAATAATTATTTCGCAAACCTACCTTTAAAACTGGTTATGGTCCTTCCATACACTACAAATATGTCAAAAAAATTATACTTATCCTCTTCCACGTATAACCCAACCAAAATTTTATAAAATTGTAAAAATATACATTGATATTCGAGACAAAATTGAAGAGGATGTATACCCAACCTAAGACACAAAACGTGTTTTCAAAATCCTATAGTGCATAAAGATATACTAGGCATAGGTAGAAAATAAGAAATCCCAAGTGAGTTCTAATATTGCAATTCTAATGAGAACTTTGATATAGGCATTTCCCAAGCGGCCCTCCTAGCGCAGTAACCACACTTTGTTCCATTTAAGAGTAACTAGATTCCTTTGGTGTACGTTACCTGTCAAAATAAAGTTTTGAAGCAAAGTCTTTACTTCATTCTACAATGACTAGGCCAAGCATAAATCTGAAACACATATAACAACATACCTAATATGATAGTATTTACAAGTTGGACTATTCAGATTGAAGATAATAGTTTCCATGAATCAACTTTTGGTTTAACTTTATACATTCAGATTGAAGATTATGAAACCATGTGTGTCCTTTTATTTTAATACATACAAATAGAAACAACATCGTACAATCACAACAACAATCATTTTGGTAACAATGTTTTCTTCATTTCAAGTTAAAGTGTCAATATAAGTTTGTTCCTGAGAATTAGATTTGAATAAAGTAATACTAAAACAACTTACAAAAGAGACACATAATCTCATTAATATGTTTAGGAAGATACTTAATTCCCATACAATGTGAGTCTTTGTATTTTTTATGACTAGTAAATATAAAAAACATTAATTGAAAAATATTATGATATATAATTATGTTAACAAAAGAGTAAATGCAATATGTACCTGATCCTTCTAAAACACCAATAATGTAGTAAATCACGATATTGATATGCATCAACCCCAAAATTAGGTATATCAACAGTTGTGTAATGCCTGATCTTAGCAGTTTATATCCTTTCTATTTCAATTCATGTTTACATTTCCTTCATTCCAAACTCAAATTTTGTCTTAGGACATGCATAGTTTATTCAACCAATTGAAAAACAAAATAAATTTTACAAGAAAAATATCTACAAAAAATTCTAGACATGAATCAACTTCACCATGTTAGTAATATAGTCTTTATGAATGTCTTTCCAAATAATATGAAAGCTATGACAATTTTTATGTCTCTTTGTCAAACTCCCAAATGCACTTAGCAGAATCTGCCATTCCCAATTATAAGGATTTCCAAAATAATATACTTCAATAAGTATAATTTCCTATGTGGCACGACCCACACAATTTACGTGTATGTATAACTTTTTTTTTCTTTATTTCACCTAGTTCATAGTCTTGACATTTACCTATATTTCTAAAATAATATTATATACTTTTATTTTCAAATGGATTTAAAATTAAACGTATTTTTATCTTATAGGCATCACTAGTGCACATTACGATTCCTGAACTACTTCTACACTTGATATTTTCGTAATCATTCTCATCTCTAGAATCCTCGATGTCATAGTTCACATAGTTATCTTCTGAGTAATAATGATTCATGATCACAATATGGTAAATTACTTAATTATTTATTTTCTTTCTCTTACTCATCAAATCATACCCTGTGTGAGTTCACCAATGTGTTCAAATTCTTGTCGGAGAGTGATTCAAAGAGCAAGATAAAAAAAGAAGAAAAGAACCAAAGATAAATAAAAACAAAAAAAAACAAATGATGAACTAGGTTGTGAAGGTTAATAATTCTTACCATGAAGATTATCATGCGAATTATGATATTGAGGATTCCTGTGATGAGAATGATTACATCAACATGAAGTTGTGACAATGGTTGAGGAGGTATGATTCACTAGTATGCCTATAATATATGTTGTAAAATCAAAAGAGTTATGTTCGAAGTCTACAAAAATATAAATCATTCATGACATATATATATAATATATATAATATACTATATATATATATAAGCATATTAAAAATCATAATGAAAAAATAATAGAACCAATATAAATTGGTGAAACACCAATCACTACTACGATTTGTTCTTAATCTATCCTGAAGACGATCGATCTATGGTGATAAGAACTTCTTTTTTATTTTCCTTTTTCCTATTGTTTTTGTTCTTACACGCTTCTTTTGTGGACTATAAATTCGTCTCCAATATCAAGTGAATAACTATTGCACCACTCTTTAAAAGTGCAACCCTATCTTGTTCCTTATCACCAAAGAACCTTCAAAAGTATATAAGATTATCTTTACATTTTTAGTAACCTTCCTTTCTTAATATTTTATAACCTTGTTAATGCGTTAATATTACCGGACAAAATCATTATTAGACTTAATTAGACTTAATTACAGGAATATAATCACTATTAATGAGTCTATAATTAGACTTAATTATAGGAATATAATCACTATTAATGGGTCTATAATTAGTCTTAATTACAGATGTTATGTGAGAAAAAGAATCTGTACGGTTCTAATGCTATGGTTATATATATGTATCATTTTTATAGATGAAAGACAGATTGAATAAAACAGAGAATATTCTTTCCTGGTATCAGAGTAAGCAAAGGCAACGGTGCACAACCATGGCAGATGCACCAGAAAAGAATAATGCCAACAAAGCAGAGCACGAAGGAGGAGGTGCTAAGAAGACCTACTCGCCATATGATCTCAACGCGAGTGACAATCCCGAAAACATAATCACGCAAGTTCAATTGCGCGGAGAAAATTACGACGAATGGGCAAGAGCAGTAAAGATCTCGCTTCGTGCCCGGAGAAAATGGGGCTTCATTGATGGAACACATATCCAACCAGAGGATGAGGCACCCGACCTTGAAGATTGGTGGACCGTGCAGTCCATGATTGTCTCTTGGATTCTAAACACCATTGAACCAAGCTTACGATCCACAGTAGCATATGCTGAGACTGCACATAACTTGTGGGAAGACATTAAAGAAAGATTATTGGTCGTGAATGGACCTAGAATTCAACAACTAAGGTCGGACTTGTCAAGATGCAAGCAGGAGGGAATGGTGGTGGCAACTTACTTTGGAAAATTGAAGGTCCTTTGGGATGAGCTTGCTAACAGTGACAAAATTCCATCTTGTACGTGTGGTGGATGCAAGTGTGGGATTGGTGCTCAGTTGGAAAAACGAAGGGAGGAGGAGAAGGTTCATCAACTCCTTATGGGGTTAGATGACGCAAGCTACGGGACAGTAAGATCAAACATTCTGGCCTCAGACCCATTGCCGTCTCTGAACCGCGTATATGCTATGTTGGTACAAGAAGAAAGAGTGAGAATGATGGCCAAATCAACGGAAGAAAGGGGGTTGGTCGTGGGTCTCGCGATGCAGGCCAACTACAAAGAAAAAGGGCGTGGAGATATGGTAGAAAAATTAATGACGTGCAGTCATTGCGGTAAAAATGGTCACGACATGAAGGGATGCTTCCAATTGATCGGATATCCCAAATGGTGGGGTGACAGACCAAAAAGTGAAGGCAAATGGAACGGCATGGGACGCCAAGGGATGCGAAACAAAGGTAACCTGACACGTGCAAATGTGGCACACGCTAGTGGAAGCAACAGTCAAGCCAACAATGACGACAAGAAACTTGAGATGGCAGGTCTGACCAATGAACAATGGAAGGTACTGGTTGATATGATCAGCAAACAAAAATCAAATGAATCAGAGAAAATGACTGGTAAGAGCATTTGGGATTTGTGGATTATTGACAGTGGGGCATCAAACCATATGACCGGGTCACTGGAAAATTTGAGTGAAAAGGAAACTATACAAGGGTGCCCCGTAGGGTTACCCGATGGTGAACGTGTTCTAGCTTGCGAACAGGGAACAGTGACTCTTGAAGAAGGACTTGAATTGAAAAATGTCCTTTATGTTCCCAAATTAAAATGCAATTTACTTTCAGTACCTCAATTGACGGATGAAGAAAATTGTGTTGTAACATTCACTGATAAATTGTGTATTATACAGGACCGCACTTCGAGGACGCTGATTGGAGCAGGTGAACGGAAAGATGGGCTTTATTGGTATCGTGGGGTACGGAAGACTCAAGCATGTCATGTCAAGATGGAAAATCAACTAGCACTTTGGCACCAAAGATTAGGACATCCGTCATTTAAGATTGTGCAAATGCTTCCTGATATAAGTGGGAAATGTACTCGTGATGAGTTGAATAAAGTTTGTGAAAAATCGAAACAAACGAGAGATAAGTTTTTCTTAAGTGCGCATCAAGCTTTGAATATTTTTGATTTAATTCATTGTGACTTATGGGGTCCTTATAAAACTCCTTCATCCTGTGGTGCTTCATATTTTTTGACAATTGTGGATGATTGTTCACGGGCAGTTTGGATCTATTTGTTAAAAGAAAAAACAGAGGTATCAGTGACTTTGAAAAAAAATTTCACACTCGTTGAGAGGCAATACAACAAATGTGTTAAAATGGTTCGCTCTGACAATGGAACCGAATTCATGTGTCTAAAACACTATTTCATTCAACAAGGTATCCTTCACCAAACTTCCTGTGTCGGGACCCCGCAACAAAATGGACGCGTCGAACGCAAGCATCGGCATATTCTGAATGTTGCTCGGTCATTACGGTTTCAAGGCAATCTTCCCATTAAATTTTGGGGGGAATGCGTTTTGACTGCAGGCTACTTAATCAATCTCACACCATCCTCCATTCTAAAAGGAAAAACCCCTTATGAAGTGATCCATGGATGTGTACCCAGCTACGTGCACTTACGAGTATTTGGTTCATTATGTTATGCTCATAATCAAAATAGACAGCGGGATAAATTTGATAGTCGTAGCCGAAAATGTGTGTTTGTCGGGTATCCATATGGCCAAAAAGGATGGAAATTATTTGATTTGGAAACAGAAACTTTCTTTGTCTCTCGTGATGTACATTTTTTCGAAAATAAATTTCCATATTTTGAAGCCAAAAAGATGGACACTGCACCACCATTGCAAAACCCAATTATTGCCAACTCTTTAGAAACTAGAACGGACCCACATTTTCTTCATGAAGTTGCCTCCTCAAACCTAGATGAATGCATCGTCAACCAACTCATTGCATCTCCCATCCCAGCCAAGGAGGATGCTACCCTCACAGATGACTTCGACCACACTATCAACGACTCCGATCCGTGTATAGAAGCCTCGACGCTACCCGCGGATCCACCGCCGCGTCCGACAGAGACGGCGCCGTCGGTTTCTTCACCACCGCTGACGGTCGCGGTTCCCCTTGGGCGAGGGCATCGCGCGAAGCTTCCTTCCGTACGGTTACGCGATTTTGTCGCAGCCACCACGATACCGTCAAGCCCCTCTGTTCCGTCACCTCCTTCAACAGAATCCTCAGGTGTTTCGTATCCTATACATGATTTTGTGAATTGTGATTCCTTTTCTAACCATCATCAAAGTTTTCTTGCCTCTTTACACACCGAGCAGGAACCCCTGTTCTTTTCTCAAGCGGTCCGAGAACCCCGGTGGCGTGATGCTATGGCACAGGAGATTCATGCTCTCGAACTCAATGACACCTGGAAACTCACCGCTCTCCCTCCTGGAAAGAAGGCACTTGGGTGTAAATGGATCTACAAAATCAAATACAACTCAGATGGAACAATTGAAAGATTCAAGGCTCGATTTGTCATTCTTGGCAATCATCAAGTGGAGGGTTTGGATTTCAACGAGACGTTTTCTCCTGTCGTAAAGACGGTAACCATTCGCACAACTCTAACAGTAGCAGCCGCAAAAGATTGGAAGCTTCATCAGATGGACGTTCACAATGCGTTTCTCCATGGTGATCTTGATGATGAGGTTTATATGAAACTCCCTCCTGGCTTCCAAGAATCTCAACCAGGGGCAGTGTGCAAGCTTCAAAAGTCTCTATATGGCCTCCGACAGGCCCCAGGTGTTGGTTTGCTAAACTATCTTCTTCTCTCACTCGTTACGGCTTCCAACAATCCCCGAAGGATCATTCCCTGTTTACTCTCAATAATAATGACATACAGTTGGTTGTGCTAGTCAACGTTGATGATCTTGTGATTGCAGGGAATAATGGTACTGCCATCCAATGTTTTAAAGGCTACTTAAATCAATGCTTTCATATGAAAGATTTAGGCCGCCTCAAGTACTTCCTGGGGGTTGAAGTTGCTCGCTCCCCCAACGGAATCTTCCTTTGTCAGAGGAAATATGCCTTAGATATCATTACTGAAGTCGGATTGTTGGGTGCGAAGCCCGCCACTACACCATGTGAAGAAAATCACAAATTGAGCTCCGCTACTGGTTCTTTTCTTTCTGACCCGGCTACTTATCGTAGACTTGTTGGGAGGTTAATTTATCTGTGTTTCACTCGACCTGACCTTGCCTACAGTGTCCAAGCTTTATCTCAATTTATGCAAAATCCACGCTCCAAGCATTGGCAAGCTGTTCTTCGTGTTGTTCGATATTTAAAGGGGCATCCTGGACAAGGAATACTCCTACCTCAAGAGAACAACTTACAACTCTTTGGGTGGTGTGATTCTGATTGGGCAAGTTGTCCACTGACACGGAAATCTCTCACCGGATGGTTTATTCAACTCGGCACTTCCCCAATCTCTTGGAAAACCCAGAAACAACAAACGGTTTCTGCCTCCTCTGCTACATGCATGTTCCTCATCCTGACCCAATTCATCTTTATTGTGATAGTCAAGCAGCACTTCACATTGCTAAAAACCCGGTCTTCCACGAACGCACCAAACACATTGAAGTTGACTGCCACTTTGTTCGAGATGAAATCATTCACAAGCGCCTTCTTCCATCCTATGTGCCCACACATACACAACTAGCTAACCTTTTCACCAAAGCTCTCGGTGCTAAAAAGTTTGGAGCCATCTTGGTCAAGTTGGGCATTCAAGACTTACATGCTCCAACTTGAGGGGATATTACCGGACAAAATCATTATTAGACTTAATTAGACTTAATTACAGGAATATAATCACTATTAATGAGTCTATAATTAGACTTAATTACAGGAATATAATCACTATTAATGAGTCTATAATTAGACTTAATTACAGGAATATAATCACTATTAATGAGTCTATAATTAGACTTAATTATAGGAATATAATCACTATTAATGGGTCTATAATTAGTCTTAATTACAGATGTTATGTGAGAAAAAGAATCTGTACGGTTCTAATGCTATGGTTATATATATGTATCATTGCTATAGATGAAAGACAGATTGAATAAAACAGAGAATACAACACCGAATTCAACAATTAGGAGAATTAGGGTTTTAAATCCAGTTTTATGTACATATATTCAATTGTAATGGGCTTAGCCCTTAACCCAATTTATGGTGGGTTGTTTTCTCTTATTTTGTTTTTCTCACATAAGACAAATTTGTGGGCTTTTTGGATATAAATTGAACAAAATTATATCAAATTCAATCCAGAGAGTTGTATTAATCGTATAAAATAATAATATTAAATAGTAGTTATATTATAACTACGTAAAAAACTAATTGTTTATATTCAAATAGTGAATAGTGAATAGAAAAAAAAATTATTTTATTCATAATAATATTTTTTATAAAATATATAACTACTAACCAAGTTTCATGTCTTAATTAAAATTAGTAATGAGATATTAGATTCAAAATTATTTTCCGTAATCTAACGTCATTATAAAATTATAAATTTAAGAATGCCAGCTATAATAACTTTTAAAATCTTCCTCTAAACTGAAATTTTTAAAATTAAAATAATAATAATAATAATAAAGATTAAGATATTGATTTGAATATACACTTTTATATTTTTTTTAGTAAGATATTTTAAAATATTAAAGTTTAATAAAATAATGATAACTTAAAATATCAATACATAAATATATTTTGAAAGATTTTAAGACCAACTTTAATTACACCAATAACTTAAAATATTTTTTAGTGACAACTTTTTGTATGCAAATTATCAAAAAAATAGAACTTCATATAGATAAACACACAAGAAAAGAAAAAAAATATTTTGATCTTTTACAATTGAAATGATTTCTTAGTGATAGCATGATCCGTTAATTAATAAACCAAAAGTAGTTATGGATTAGTGATGAAATTGTGTTGCAAGTAAATACCGACATATATAGCTATTGGTAAGTTATAGAAAAGTTTTTTTTTATTATTAAAGAAAAATAAATTAAAAAATATATTTTTTGTCATCCCAACTTTTATAAAAAGAATGTCCTTCAGTGACAACAATAATAATTTTAGTAATAATGTTATCATCTCTTAAAGTTTACTGTAAATATAAATTTTAGTAATGTGTTTGAGAAATTAGATTAAGTAAAATTGTTCCACCTTGGAAAAAAATAATACGAAAATAATTGAGATAAGAGAAAATACTAAAACACATAATCTCATTAATATGTTTAGGAAGATTCTTAATTCCATTATAATATGAGTATTTGTATTTTCTATCACTAGTGAATATATTGTAAAACCTTACAATAAATAATTTTGTTAACCAAAGAGTAAATACAATTTGTACTGAATCATGATATTGGTATGCATCAACTTCAAGATTAGGTATATCAGTGGTTGTGTTTTACTTTATGTTAGCAATTTATATCCTTTTTATTTCAATTCATGTTTACATTGCCTTCATTTCAACTCAATTTTTTTTTTTGTATTATAACATGTTTTGTTTGCTTTGTTTTGTTCAATTAGTTAAAAAAACAAAATAAATTTTATCTATGGTAAGTGTCATTAACAATATACATGAAATTTTAAAAGAAAAATATTTAGAAATTATTTAGTAATGAATCGGGTTGACCATGTCAAAAATAAATATTCTTTATGAATGTCTTTCCAGTGAAAGATATAACAATTTTTATGTCTCTTTACCAAGCTTCCAAATGCACTTAGTAGAATTTCCCCTTCCCAATCGAAAGGATTTCCAAAATAATCTACTTCAATAAGTATAATTTCCTAACTTGCACGACCCACAGATTTACATATATGTATAACCTTTTGTATTTTTTTAACTTAATTCATAGTTAAACAAAATTAAACACATTGCATCTTATATGCATTATTGGTGTACACATGATTCCTTAACTTTTTCTGCACTTGATATTGTCGTAATCATTCTCATCTCAAGAATCCTCGATGTCATAGTTCACATGGTCATCTTCAGGGTAGTAATGATTCTCGATCTCAACTTGATAAATCACTTAGTTATTTTTCCGCTTTCTCTTACTCATCAAACCATACTCTGTCAAGGAGTCTAAAAAATCAATTATCTCACCATAATTTTTTTTGATTGTGAGTTGTTAAAATTATTGGCGGGGAGTGATCAAAAGAGTAAGAGAAATGGGAAAAATAACAATTAACGAAGTCAGTTGTAATGATCAATCATTCTTACTCTGAAGATGACCATGCGGGATATGATATTGAAGATTCCTGTGATGAGGATGATAACGAAAACATGAAGTTGCCACAATGGTTGAGGAGGTATATTTCACCAGTATGCATATAACATATGTTGGAATTAAAAAAAAATTATTCAATGTTTACAAAATATTAATTATTACATATATATACATATATATATATATATATAGTTGAGTAACTTAACAAAAGTCTTGCTATTTGAAATAATCCAATAAGAATAAAAATAGAGGTGAAAATGAGTCTAAATTGAACAAAGGTCACATATTACCTCTCTAGGTTTAGATCTTATGATAATATAAAGAGAGATAATTTCTTTCATTTGTTTCAGATTTGCAAAGGTTGACAAAAGTAGAAGGTGAAAGAGATACAACTTTGCATATGAAATATATCAATAAAAAATATTATACAATGAAAAAAATGTGTTCTCGTAGCCAAAATCAATAATCATTTTACCTCTTCACGAAAAATATATTAATTATATATGTGTGTTTAATCATCTCAATAATCAATTAAAACTCTATAAATTGACTTATTTTTATTTTATTTAAGAAATAAGATTACCAGAAAAGAAGTCAATTTAAAATTATAAGTACCTACACAAGAAACCAACTTAATTATATAAGAATTATAAAAATAACAAGAAAAAAATCATGATAATAAATAAAGTACTCACTTTGATTGTTTCTTCCTCGTGCCACCTTATTCTAGGCAACACCTACAAAATTTTTAGCAAACCCTATAATAAATACCAAAGAATCTTACATCTAAAAAATGGTCTCTTGAAAAAGTGAATGTGTCTGTCGATTGTAAAAAGTAGACAAAAGCGTATTAAAATCATAATCAAAGTTAAAGGAAAAAGAATAGAACCAATACAATTGGTGAAACACCAATCACTACTCCGATTTGTCTTTAATTTGCCCTGAAGACGATCTATGGTGATAAGAACTTCTTTTTTGCTCTTCCTTTTTCTATTGTTTTTTCTTTTCACACACTCTTTGAAACTACAACACTACCTCATCCCTTATCACCAAGTAACCTTCAAAAGTATATAAGATTATGTTTTGTACTCTATTAGTGATCTCCTTTTTATAGCCTTAAATTGCTAGGGTTTGATGCGCTAGAGAACGGCGCATCCAACAATTATGTAAATTAGGGTTTTGAATGTTTTTTTTATAAACATGCTCAGTTGTAATGGGCTTGGCCCACTTTACAATGGTATCTTTTCTCTTATTTTTTCACACAAAATGGATTTGTGGGCTTTTTTTATATAAATTAAAATAATAAGTTAAATAGATTCAAAATTTCTAAAAGTCAAATTTTTTTAATCCACATTATCACTACAAAGTATTATCAAATAAGTATGTATTAGATACAACAAAATTATATAATAATAATAATTCTACAATGTGTGTATATAAAACTATAGTTTTTTAACGATAAAAAAAATATAGGATAAAACATTAAAAAAAATTTATACAAAAGTTTAATAGTATGTATTACTATGCACAATTACATCTTTATTGATACTTAACAATTTATCAATCATGTGTAAGATAGTAAACTTTTACTAAAAAAAAGTTACAAACATTGGCGAACCACAAGAAAACTTATGTGAGCAACTTATACTAAAGTAAATAAAGCCTATTTTGAAGAAAAAATGTTCTTAATACAATTTGGTATAACCTGGTATTAACAAAAAGGATCTTATCAATAATTCATTGATTTGCACATCTATTTTCTTATACGAAAATATGTAAAAATCCAAAATGCACAAATTTTTTTTAAGAAAACATAATTACCTTTATCTTAATCTTGAGAGAACCAAACCAACTTCAGGTAATGTTTATTGGACAAGCATAGAATCACTATTCTTTTCAAGTTCAATTCAAACCCTTTTAAGTTTTCTTGTTCAATAGCTATCAATATCAATTCAAATCCTAGAGTTGTATAAATCTCATAATAAATAGATAAGACTCTTAAAAGTCCCTTTTTACATATGCTACAAATACATGGACTTCAGTAATAACTAGGATGACCTTTGGTAGCTCCATCTAATTAATTAATTTGCACAATTCTATATGCTTATCTAGATTGACAAGTTGTATTAAATAATTTTAGAAATGAAAAACATAAGTTGGAATATTCGTATATCTTTTTGATAAAGCACTAAAAAGAGGAATGGAGACATGAACCATATTAATAGTATTATAAACACTAAATAGTTTTCTCTTAAACCTACCTTAAAAACCAGTTATGGGTCCTTCCATACTGTCAAAAAATTTATACTTGTCTCATTCCATGTAATTCAACCAAAAGTTCATAAAACTATAGAAATATACATTGATATTCGAGAAAAAATGGAAGATGATGTATATCCTACCTAAGACACACACAAAAATTTTAAAAACGTAGAGTGCATAAAGGTATAATAGGCATAGTTAGAAAATTAGAAATCCCAATTGAGTTTTAATATTGTAATTCTATTGAGAACTTTGATAGAGACCACTCCCAAGCAGTCCTCCTTGCGCAGTAAACACGCTTTGTTACATTTAAGAATAACTAGATTTATTTGGTGTACATCACCTGTCAAAATAAAGTTTTGAATCAAAGTCTTTAGTTCATTCAACAATTACTTAGGCTAAGCATAAATCTGAAACACTTATAACAACATACTTAATATGTTTGTATTTACAAGTTGAATTCTTCTCATTAAAGATAAAAGTTTTCCTTTCCAGGAATAAACTTTTAGTCTAACTTTATCCTTGATTAATAGTAATAATAATGATGATGATGATGATAATGATAATGATAATAATAAGGGTTATCCTTTATGAAGGTTTATTTTTACATTACCAAGGGTTATCCTTTATGAAGGTTACCCTAAACCCTAAACCCTAAACCCCCTATTAACTACCATGGGTTTAAAAACCCTTGTAAAGTATCATGGTTTTCCAAACCTCCATAAAATACCATGGATTTCAAAATCTCCGTAAAATACCATGGATTTCAAAATCTCCGTAAAATACCATGGGTTTCAAAACCTCCGTAAAATATCATGGATTTAATGGGAAGGTTAGGGTTTGGTAGAGGGGTGGTGTGTGAACGTGTAGTGGTGGTGGTGGTGTGGTTAAAAGGAGTGGTGTATGGAGGGGTGGGTGGTTTTAGTTTTTGAATCTCTAATTTTGTCTTCTATGAGCTTAGTTAGGCCAATAGCTTGTGAAATGGAATAGGGGTTCAAGATGGTGATTTCTCTCCAAATCTCCAGAACAAGACCTAAGATGAAATAATTGAAAATGGTCTCAGGGGTTAAGTCACCTACACAGTTGCATAATTGTTCAAACTTGGCTTGGTAACTAGTGACAATAGTATGTTTTTGAAGTCATGTACACAGTCTCATTGGCCTCCGTTTGGGACTGGATGGTTGTTAGGTCCTAAATGGCCAGAAGAACTTCTCTTGAGTCTTTTTGATTGAGATTTGGAAGGCATGGAACAAGTTAATAAAAACAGCAATGATAAAGTTTTGCTACAATGTCTACTAAGAGCTTCGAGTACTCAAGGAAATTATTACTAACTAGGGTAAAACTTTTCTCTATTTAGAGTCATATAACCTAAATAGGTGATATTTCTTTGTTACATGAGACTTGGCCTTACGTGAACTCATCTACTATTATTGATCATCTACTCCATTTATAGGCAAATTCTCCTTACACCTTTTATATCTTTCCCTTGCACCTTTATACACTTTTTTTTTTAATTTCAATAATACCCTTTTGAGTATGGTGGAGAGTGTTGTGTTTTTTTCTTCATTTTTAAGTGGTGGTGGTTGCTTGTGGTGGCTGGTGATAAATCTTGTGATGGTTGGTGATAAACCTTGTGATTGAAGTAAGTTTTGTGGTGTTTTTACTTGTGGTGATTGTGTTTCGTTCATTTGTTTTTTCATTTTTTTAGAAACAACAAAACCCATAAAAAAAAATAAGCAAGGTGAAAAAATGGAGTACAAAACTAAAAAAAAAATTATCTTCGTACTAAGAAACATCAAATAAACGAATCTTCTCGTCAACCTTCTCACACACGCTCAAATGATGAAACTACTCTCTCAACCATTGCGATGGGAAAAAAATGAAAGTGTTATGGACGGAAGAGAGGTATAGAAGTACATAGTATTGATGTTATTTAAAAAGAAAATGAAAATATGCTTTATTTAAAATTACTTAAAAAAATTAAAAAACTTAAAATTGAATTTTTACAATTTATATAAAGTTAATGGAGAAAGACATGGAGGTAGAGAAAGAATTTACTTACATTATATAATCTTCCATCCAAATAAGGTGCTTCTTCTGCCTATTGAACCGGCCCATTGGGCCGGCCTATGACATCAAACGATTACTATTCTACCTTTTGCAAATAATAAACTTTTTATTTTGAAGAAAAGAAAGAAAGGAATCTGCATATAATATAAATTTATGTGAAAAAGAAAACTGGTAAATGCGTGAGGACACGTTTTCTGGGCCCTATTAAATAATATTGTATAAGCAAAGTCTTAAATGGGGCCAAAAATTTCACATTTATATATTCTTGCTTCAAAATTAGTTATAAAAAAAGTATATTATACCACTTTACCACCTATTAATTGCATAGCTGTGTTCATTATTTTCTTCATTTTAGAAATACCAACTCATCTTATTCAACTCTCAACTTATCCAAATAAGATTCTGCATTTTATAAAATTAACCATAAATAGCTACTCTCTCATACGAACTTTCGTGGTCATAATTTGAGAAAAATAGAAAAAAAAAAATTGTTCATCTTATTACTCGATTATTATTATTTCAAAAAATTAATTATTGAGTTTTTTCTGTGTATTTTACCATCAATATATTTTAGTTTTCACATATTTTACCGGTTCATTCTATTCTTAATAAAGGAAGATGTGTCATGAAAAAATAGAAAAATAAGATCAAAAGACATCATATTGAAAAAAAAAATAGTAAAATGACGCCATTTTAATTTTTTAAAACTCATTTTAGTGACTTGCCATAATTTTATTAAAAATGTAATTAATTAATAAAATATGTAAAAATTGAAGAATTTTCTTCAAAATGATGTTTAAATAATAATAATAATAATTAAGTGATAAAAAGTATATTATTAAAAAATTATACACCCTTACAAAATATTATTCATCTATATTATGGCAAAATCATATTTATACTATAAAAAAATATTGAAAAAATCAATTTTAGAAATAAAAAATAATTAATCACTATATTAATTAAATTAAATATTACGTTAAAAGATTAAAAAAATTATTAGTATCTAAAATAATTTTTAAATTTATAAACTACTTTTTAAATTGGTATTTAATAAAAAATAATTTATACTAGTTTATTAATTTAAAAATTAAATTAAATATTAATAATTTTGTAATTTATAAAATAATATTTAATTTATTGTGACTAATTATTTTCTTTTTTTTAAAATTAATTTTTATTTAATGATTTATTTAGTAATGTAAAGTGTTGTCGACTATTATATATTTAATAGCTATAAATTATTTAAATTATAATGGTTTTATTAATATCAATAATTTATAACAAGAGATTGTATTCTTATATTATAATATAAATATATAGGAGCATATATATAATATATCATTCTTTAAATAATTTCTTAAGGAAGAGAATATAAATAAATTATTAGTTCCTTTATATATATATATATATATATATATATATTAACTCGGACGATCAATTCAAGCTTTAATGTAAAACCTTATCAACTATATTAGTTTAAGTCTGCATTTTTTACAACTATATCTATCAATAAGCTTATTCAAGTTTAAGTGAAACTAAGTTTGAATCATCTTCATTCGAATTTTATAGATGAAAAAAGATAATTAAAAAAAAACATTCACCAAAAAATTTAGACACAAATGTTATAATTAAAAAAAAATATGTTTAGACCTATTAGGAGGGCCCTAGTTTGATTAATGTTGATATGAAGGAATTAATCCATAGCCCAAGAGAGAAGGAAGGTGATCTAAAAGACAAAGCAAGATATGATGCTTCAACACACACCAAAGAATCAACAAATATTATTATATAGCAATTCTAACTTCAACCATTTTTTCAAGAAAAGAATATATGGAAATTTCATGGAGAATTCAGCATGTGGGCCACTCACTACAAGAAAATCATGAAATAGAAACCAATTTTTAGATACCAAAATAATTAATTGCAATAATAACTAAATTAGATACCATTTTAGAAACTAAAAAAAAATTGGTTTTTAAATTAGTTTCTATTATTGTTAAGTAGTTTCTAAATTGGTATCTAATTAGCAACCATGGTTTTAGAGACCAAATTTATAAACTAAATAATTGGTAGTTAAAACCTTGGTTGCTAATTAGATACCAATTTAGAAACTATTTAACAATAATAGAAACTAATTTAGAAACCAATTTTCTTTTTAGTTTATAAAATGGTCTCTAATTTGGTTACTATTGCAACTAATTATTTTGGTTTCTAAAAATTGGTTTTTATTTTATGATTTTCTTGTAGTGACTCATGAGTAACTTCAAGTAACTTCACAATCCCTTCCCTTTCATCACCGTCCAAACAACATTGTGTGTCACTTTAACTTGCACTTTATAAATTCCCATAAAGTTATTAGAGTAGTAAGAAATTCGTCTCACACTGCAACAAAATTTTGTTAGGACAGAAAATTTTCCGATCATCACTGCTACTTTGTTCACTGTTGGATTAAGCGGAGATTTTTTCAGTAGGTTCATAACTCTTAGTGCTTCAATTTGATCGTTTGGATTGTTGAAAAGTCACCGAAACAGTGATCCATAGGCTGCATACAATAGCTGCGATTTTTGTGAATTTTCTGGTTTCTTGTTCTCTATTTCATCTCGTCTTATTTGTGTTGTGATTTGAGACTCTCTTGTAACCTTATTTTTTTTATCACAGTGGAGCGTGATTCTTACTCGTAGTTTTTACTTCTCACATTGAGAAGGTTTTCCACGTTAAAATTTTTTGTATCTTCCTTCAGTGTATTTTTTGTTGCTGCCATTATTTGTTATTATTCCTCACAGATTCTTGTAAGTTGGGGAAATTATTATTCGTTGCTTATTTATCTGGTTGAGTTATTATTTTACTATGTAAAATTTCCCATCAATTTGGTCATGTATAGTTTAGTTAGCTAGTTACACATAACTTACTTTTCAGCAAGTGCAACTTTTTGTATTTAAACCTTCACTTACCCATTGTTTTTGGCTCTTGATGGTGTTGATTCAAAAGCGTTTTATGTTTGCAAAACAGTTTTACAGTCTGAATGAGTTGAGTAGGTCTAAGCAGTTTTACATTGTGTATGTTTTTTTTTTCTTTGATTTTTGGTCTGTCTAATGGACTTTTTCTAGCTTGACAATCATTTAGTAGTTGATTTAGTTTTGACAACTATCACTCTAAGTAAGTTTGTTGTTTTATTTAACTATTTGTTACTTTTTTTTATCAGCAACGAATTAATGAATTAAACGGGACACTTGAGGGGTGTTCCAACCCTTATACAAAGATAAACAACTAGGATACACAAAACAAAGGAAAGCTAGAAAAAAAGAAAAACAACAACACCCTGCCAAAAAAGGTTCAAACATTCTTACACCGACTGTATCCTAGAAAGAACTAACCGCCTACAAAGAAAAGTCCAGCAGCATGTGTTGTCACTAACAAAACAGATGACCACATTTACAACAACCCAAAAACCCCACTTAAGACATACCCCTTTGCCACCATCACCTAACTCTTTGCCACTTTGGACATTAAATACTCTCCCCCCAGCACACCAATTCCTTTTAGAACACCAACAGGACCCCCTCATAAAACCCCTTACACCATACATGCGTCATATAGAGAGCAACTCATGGCTAAGGGTGCACAACAGTTGCTCTTGGCTATAAGGTAGACAAAAGTTAGTCTCTCACACCTATGTGCCAGTTCCAATTCCATATTTGTATGCCTAGTTTAGATGAATGACACACTTCCTTTGCCTTCCATTCAGCACCGTATCAGCATCGGCAACACTGCTTCTCTTAATACAGTGCCCTCCCACACCTTACTTCTATTCCTTTTGCCTTACAACAGCTCACACACACTCATTACCAGTACATCCCTTCCAAAGATAGCATCGCCTATCTCCCACCCTTCAAACACCTACCTTTATACCTTCCATTCTACACCTTTCACCTTGCAATGAGTCCCTCTATTGAGTCGCAGATATCCATCCAATCCAGATGCCTCCATCTATTCCTCTGATCGGATTTACTATACCTTAGCAGTCCCTATATCCTGCCCAGCTAATCCTGCTGCTAACATGTTTTAACAGGAATAAGTAACATAGCATCATCACTGCTAGACGAACAGATTTGTTCCTTGAACCGCCTACAGGTTGTTTTCCTTCATCACAAGGTTACCCTTCACAACCTCTATATCACCCCTTCAGCATAGGTAATGTTAGCTCTTTATACAATGGATTGGGTTCATATACCATTCCGCTAATGAGTAGTTAAAGCACCTCAGCCTATGTTTCAACCACAACCACGCTTTGGTTTGTGCCAAGTGTAATATTTCATCATCATCCGCTACTCCTTGGTTAAAGATAATATTATTCCTCTGTTCCCAAATGCATCTCACCACCGCTACCCACATGCCTTTCCACAACAAGTTCTGATTGTGATTAAAGATAGGGAAGTGGAACTGCTCGAAGTGATACATCAATTCTCTGTGCTGGACAAAAGCTATTCCCATCCATCTGAGAAATCTATTCCATACACGTTGCGCAACTGTACAATCCAAGAACAAGTGTTGTGCTGACTCAATTCCGCCACCACACATCACACATGGTTGGCTATTAATCATCACCCCTCTAGTCATTAAGTTTGCCTTAGTTGGAAGTCTGTCTAGTAAGGCCCTCCATGCAGTTACCAGAACATTGGGAGACGCTTTAACCTGCCAAAGAAGCTTAAAGATTACATTTGGCCTACCTCTGGTAGATTTTGCAAGGCAGTCATACGCTGTTTTCACCGAATACACTCCAGATGCATCCCCTCCCCACGTCTGGATATCTGTAGTGTCCCTTCTCGGTTTGATCCTGTCTATCACTCTTAGCAACTCATCTAGTAATTCAGACTCCCATTGAAACCTTGACCTTCTCCAACTCAACTTCCAGGACCATTCTTCCTCCTCCCATTCCCCCACCTCGGCCACCTTTGATCTATGATTCAGTGATATTGAGTAGAGCCTCGGATAGATGTCTCTTAAGGCCCTGCTGCTAGCCCATGTGTCCTCCCAAAATCTCACCTTATCCCCACTTCCCATCTTCCAACCCATTTCACTATGGAACCAGCTTACTTCTTCTCCCTCACCACAACTCTTGCACAAATCGCACCACCACCAAGATAATTTTTTTTGGTTTCTGCCCCTTTGATTAAGCTCTGTGCCATACTTAGACAACAAAATATCCTTCCACACTCCCTTTTCTCCGCTCATAAGTCTCCACTTCCATTTCGCTAAAAGTGCAGCATTAAACTTCCTGACATCTTTAATCTCCAGTCCTCCCTCCTCCAAAGGTCTGCATATATTGTCCCAGCTCACCCACGATATCAGTCTATTCTCCCTTCCCCAACCCCATAAGAATCTTCTTTGGATACGGACAATACTATCGCAAACCGCTTCAGGAGCCTTAAAGAAGGAGAAATAATATAGCGGTAGAGATGTAAATACCGATTTAATTAAGCAGATTCTACCAGCCATAGACAAAAACCTCCCCTTCCAAGTATTAAGTTTTGTGCTCAGTTTTACGATTATCGGCTCCCAAAACTTTTTCTTCCTAGGATTTCCTCCTATCTCCAACCCCAAGTACTTAAACGGTACCCTCATTAGAGTACAGTGGAGACTCTTTGCATAGACTTCAAGGGCCCGACTTTGGACGTTGATTCCAGTGATCCTAGACTTATGGAAATTGATCTCCAGTCCCGAGGCCAACTCAAAACATCTAAGTATTGCTTTTATAGTAACTATGTTAGAGTATGAGTCTTCACAAAAAAAGAGCGTATCATCAGCGAATTGTAGCACACAGGCCTCAATCTCTCTTCTTCCCACCTTAATTCCAGCAAGCTTGTTGGTTCTAAGTGTCTGCCTAACAAGCCCAGTTAACCCTTCAGCAACCACAATAAACAAGAAAGGGGCTAGAGGATCTCCTTGCCTCAACCCTCGCTTGACTTTGAACTCCGTAGTAGGGCTTCCATTAACCAGGACTGACACTGTGGCAGAGTCCAAACAACCTTTTATCCATAGAATCCATCTCTTATGGAATCCCAGTTTATGAAGCATATCCAAATTATTCTTGTTACTTGTTACTTGTTTGAATAAACTATTCTTTACATCCAAATTAACTATTTTTTTTTTAACTCTTTTTCTTTTAACTTTATTTTGATACATGTACGCATTACTAGATAAGTAATGTTTTATTTTAGATAAGTAATGTTTTATTTTGTTGTTCTGTTGTAGTCATACTAATTGGAAAAACCGTACGTGGATTTGTAAATTACGAAACATCATTAAGTATGCCAATGGTTGAACAAACTGTACGTGGATTTGTAAATTACGAAACATCATTAAGTATGCCCCATGGTTGAACGTATTTTTGAATATTGCATTTGAAAACGTGTTTGTTTTGGTTATTTTAGTTTCCTATGGGCATGTATATTTGGTCCAAGCTAAATAACGGGGTTGAAGGTCTTGTGTACTCTTTTAAAATAATTTTTATCAATTCATTTGAAAATGGTGGTGTGTGTACCTCAGTACATTTAGTGAATCAAATTAATTATATTAAAGAGAGAGGCTTGGGCATGTAATAATAACTTGAAATCACGAGAAAAAAAGAAAAAAATTGAACAATTATTCTTTCATAGTGACTCATTTATAATTTATATTAGTTAGTTGTTAAAATTTAATAGCTAAATGTTAAATAAAAATTTAGATACTACTTTAATATCTATAGTTTTTTAATTTTGTAAAACAATCCCAGGATTAATTATATTTTTATTTTTAAGATTAGTTGTTATTTAATGATATTTTTAGTATTGATATTTTAGTATTGAGAAAAGGTAGATCTAGATTCAGTTTAAAGGTGATCAAATGGAAAATTATATCAGATAAAAGATTGTGGGTATGGCAACTGGGAGTATCTATTTAAATATGTATTGTTTAGGAGAGTGAATATGGACATACCTGTTTTGCAAATAAGGTTTAGAATGTTTGAGTAAGGAACTTTAATTTATAAAATAATTATACAACATGTCTTTCACCTATGTCACTTGTCGTCATAAGTAGTCACAAATGACAAAGGAAAGGTGTATTGTAATGATAAAATTGAACACATTAAAACAAAGGGCAAAATGAAGAAGTAGAAGTATCTAACGTAATAATTGTAAACATTAGAAAAACTTATTTAATCCATATTCCTATGCAGGCTTCCCTACACTACGACATAGTACAAAGAAGTAGGTAATGAAGAAGGAAGTTGTATGTTACGTAATGGAAAAATTGACACGGGATCTTTGAATTCAATATCCTCCTTGTTATTTCCTTCTTCATACACACCGATTAGAGTCCAATTTGGAATTGCACTAAGAAAGCTCAATGTTGCGCTCTCATTTCCACGATTTCTTTGCATAGGGAAGCCTAACTCAAATACAATCTCAACTTTATTCCACTCTTGCTCTGAAAACACCCCCTCCACTTTGCCTTCTACATCACACCAAAGTATTGTTTCCCTGTCTCTTTCTATGAAATTGCTCAGAGCAATGAATTGCATACTCTCGTTAATGAATACTCTGAACTTGAAATTCATTGCCATCAAACTTTTCCAGAAAACCGCTGATACTTTACAACATACCGCTATCTTAGGAAATTTGTTTCGAAACGAGAAATGAATCGATGATTCCCTGCGAACGTGCTTCTTTTTCTTTCTAAGCTGTTGGAATAACAAACGGAAATCAGAATGCATAATAGGATTAGGACTGCATACTTGGATGCCATTATTGGGACTTATGTATGAATAATACACATCAAGATATCGGTCATCACCGTCAATAAGCATGGCACTTGCAGACACCTCTGAGCTCAACTCTTCAAAATTTTGATACGTTCCATGCCCATAACCCACTAACACCTTAACTTCCCGTATCATGCTTATACTATCTGGTAGCTGATAAAGTCTTCGGCAACCCTTCAAGGACAGCAGTTCAAGCCCAACAAAATTTCTAATTGAAAATGGCAATTTCTCTATATTTGTGCCGTCTAAATATATTTTCCTTATTTTCTCCATCTTTCCCAATACTTCTGGGAAACTCTCAAGACTTTCGCACCTCCGAAGATCCAAAGTTTCAAGAGATGTCAGCATGATGCAGGGTGCAAGAGTTTTCAGCTTGGTGCATTCTTGAGCACTCAATAAGCAAAGCTTATCAAGAAACCCAATTGATTCATCAATGTTAACCAAATTAGAGCATTTATCTAGACGCAGAGTTGTTAAGAGTGGTGCTTCTCGTAGGCTCGGTAGATCAGTTAAGAACTTGCAATCTTCAAGGTTTATTATAGACAATGATCCCAACATCTGCAACATAAAAAGCAAATGGGTCAAGTTATTATCTTTTAATGTAGAAACTCATGTTGAGAACTAAAACTTTGACAGATAAACATGCCTTTTCTGGTTTGAATATCTGAAGGCAACTTTCAGGCATAAGGAGTATCTCAAAACGTTTGGGATTGAAATCAGAAGGTAAAGATGGTGAAGGATAGCAACTCCAGTCTAGCACTCTCAGGCTATTTGGTAGATGCTTAGGGCCAGTAGAAAAGGTTGAATCTTCAATGATCAAAATTCTCAAGTTCTTCATTTCCCTGAATGCCTTTCCATTCCATTGCACTTCTATGTTGTTGTGCCCTTCAAGCTTTATGAATTCTATTTTATCAGATCCCTTCCACGCCAAACAATAGTTTATCCACAAAAACGTGCTTTTAATTAGCTATGCCATCCATGGATAAATATGTAATACTAAATCTAGCATGCATTCAATAAAATGGGTAAATAATAAAGGGATGAAAGGAGAGAAAATAGCAGAAATGTTTATAATATCAACATACCGTATTTTCTTCCAAAACATGAACAATGTCCTCGTTAAACCATAATCTACTACGTCTGCCTGGCTCAAGTGTTGATTCCTGCCTTACAATTTCTCTACCTGTGTCTAGAATTAGATCATGCATTCTCACAAAACCAGAAGAATCAATCTTTATGAGAGATCTGTCAACCAACACTCTCAAACCATCTTCTACATAAAAACCATGAGCTTCTAGAATTGGTGTGACATTGCCCAGTTCACAGGTATTGAAGAAACAAGCAATGTCCAGGAAAATTCCCTTCTCATTTTCTTCCAAACCATCATAGCTTACTTTAAGTATTTCATGAATCTTCTCATGAGGAATACTTTCATATTTATCTAATGCAGAACTGCACTGTTCTAAACTTTTTCCAAATAAGTGAGATCCTATAACTTCCAGAGCCAACGGAAGTCCGCATGCATAAGAAACTGCACGGTTGGAAATATTCGTATAAGCTGGACCAACTTTTCCCTTTTTGAAGGCATGCCAGTTAAACAATTCGATAGCTTTTTCAACATTTAAAGGCTTAGCCTCATATAGGTTTACCACCCCATGAGCATCTAGCAAGTACTTGTCTCTTGTGGTGATGATGATTGTACTTCCAGAGCCAAACCAATCATGTCCCCCTGCAAGTACCTTTAACTGCTGTAATTTGTCAACATCATCAAGAACTAAAAGGACCTTCTTCTGTTGAAGTCTCCTTTTTATTATCTGGATTCCTCTATTGACATCTCTCACTTTAATATCTTCTTCTTTGAGTGTTTCAGAAAGTAGTATTTCTTGGAGTCGCACAATCCCATGCTTATTAATTGTATTTTCTCTAATGTCAGGTAGAAAACAGGAACCTTGAAAATGCCAAAAAAGACAATTATACACAGCACGAGCAATCGTGGTTTTACCTATACCCCCGATACCATAAATTCCTACCATGTTGACATCAGACCCATCTCCAAGGAGAGATTTCACTCCTTGCACTGCATACTCCAGCCCAATTGGATTATCAGCAACATGTAAAGGGATGTAATTTATCTTTTCAGATATCTCTTCAACAATCTTTCTGATAAACTCATATTCTGGTTGTTGAGACCTATCCATTACAAGAAAACATGTCAGCTAAAACTAAAGCATCATATTTTGTTTTTAGTTCATTCCTTTCGATCAGAACTAGTGACATAAAATTTTGCATCCATTTCTCAAATTTTATAGATCAATGATCCATACGATTTATTTGACTTTCCTTCCCTATTAGTATTAATACGAAAATTATTAGCAAAAGGAGAGTTTATATAATATATATATATATATGTGTGTGTGTGTGTATTCAAAGAATAGTATGAAATACCCATGTTGGAAATGCCAGCCGGATAGATTAGCTGCTTCATGTAAAGCCTTCCTCCATTTTTGTGCCTTCTCATTGTCAGCGTCAGTGTGGAACCTAGCTTCGTGTTTTGACAATGCTTCTGCATAAGTTCCAGTCTGATGTCGAACTTGTGATGGATCCACCTCATAAAATATTGGATAGATCGATCGGCCTTCTTCCTTCGCGCATTCAAGTATCTTTACAAGTTCGTTTAAGCAATAGGTTGAAGATGCATAGTTTTTGGAGAAGACAACGATGGAAATCATTGAATTTTGAATAGCTTTGAAGAGAGAAGGTGTAATATCTTCCCCTCTTCTAAGACCATCATCGTCGAAGAAAGTAACAATCCCCTTTTGGCGCAACGAATTGTAAAGATTATATGCAAACTGTGAACGAGTATCTTCACCTCTAAAATTTAGAAAGACATCATAATGCCATGGATTCCTGGAGGAAGAGAAGGATCTCTGTGCCATGATTTAAGAACATCAAAAATAAGAAACTAGTAAAACAACTTATGTTTGCAGTAAAACAAAGGTTGTGATGAGTGAGGAGCAATTAGGAAGTAGTTGCTTTATATTCGACATGAAGATCTGGTGGGTGAGCTCAGTCTTTTGCAATGGCAGATACTTTTCAAAGTATCATTTATGGTAGACAAATCATATCAAAACACGTAAATGGAGATAGATAGAAGAAAGATAGAAACAAAGAATAAGTATATAATAATGACCTTTGAACCGACAGAGCAAGTGGCTTTGTGGTGTCCGGAAATGTTATTATACCGTAGAAAACACGTTAATATAATTTCTTTGACTCATTCAATCGGCATTAAAACCAATATTAGACAGGTCATAGTTGAAAGTATTCGTCTTTAATGTTATAGATATAATTGATGATGAAATTGACGCGATCAAACTTTTAACATCTAGAATCAACGTTTTCTAATTCCACAAAATTTTCCAAAATCCTTTGAAACCCTATTCCCACCCTTCTTGGAAACTCCTTCATTGTGCGCCAGGTCTTGTACCGCCTTCCCATTGCAACGATTATCAACAACGAAACACACGATAGCAACCCCCAGTGACGAACTAAGAAGATGGTTCTCATAGAACATCTTAGTGTCGCTGGTCTCAAAGGCGGCAAGGAGGTCGAGGTAAGCATTGGACTAGACGAGGGAGTTGTAGACCTGCACGATGATGATGAGAATGTTCTGTTTCATGCCAAAGATGTCAATGGTTTTCTCGAGGGTGGGAGGAGAGAAGCATTTGCCTTATTAGGTCGATAGTATCATATTGCAAAGGGATGGATTACGATGGTGGGCACAAGAGTTTCAAAAATCATGAAATAGAAATTAATTTGTAGAAACTAAAATAATAATAACTAAATTAGAGACCATTTTAAAAACTAAAAAGAAATTTAGTTTATATTATTTTATATTATTGTTAAATAGTTTTTAAATTAGTATCTAATTAGGAATCAAGGTTTTTGTTACCAAATTTAGAAACTAAATAATTGGTAGTTAAAACCTTAGTTGCTAATTAGATACCAATTTAGAAACTATTTAACAATAATAGAAAATAATAGCAACTAATTTAGAAACCAATTTTTTTTTTAGTTTCTAAAATGGTCTTTATTTAAGTTTCTATTGTAACTAATTATTTTAGTTTCTAAAAATTAATTTTTATTTCATGATTTTTTTTTTAGTGTAAACTTATTGTTGCAAGGACGACTATTCAACATTTACTCATTTGTTTCTGATCAATCACGAAAGATTTATGAGAATTTCCTATCATTTTCTCAAGAAAATTAAGTCCTCCGCATCTTCTTTGATTTTTCTTGGGAAAACTCTCACCAATCTTCACTAAAATCTTATTTTTAGTGGAGATTTTTTAATGTTAACCTCCGATAAGACATGCTATACTGGAGGTGTTCTAAACCCCTTGTAAGTAGATACTGTATTTTAAAAAGTTGCACCCAATTTCTTATTAACTTTAAGTTTTCCCGTGTTTTTCCTTTTCTGCACACATTGCCTTCACACACACTCCTCTTTCCGAACCAATCGTCAAATTTTCAAAATCTCATTGCTTCGACACTCGTTTCTTCGAACCTCAAAGTTTTGAGACCTTCAGCCTTCACACAAAATTTTTTTTCATATGTTCAAATCCATTTTAAAATCCCATTTCAGAATCAATCTTCAAATCATCTTCTACCTCTGTTGTGTGTGACGTTGATTTCAGAACCTCATTGCTTCGAACATCATTTATCTCTACTTCCTATTGGTATGTATTTTTGAACCCTAATTTCTTATGTCCTAGATCTCATCTTTGCCTAACTCTAATGTGTTTGTTTGTTTTTGTGAAGAATTTTTTTTCAGCTGGTGCATTTTACTCCTAGAACTAAGTGCATTTCATGCGTTTCGTACATTTCGCGTGTTTCGTGCATTTTGTGGTTTCGGTGCTTCTTTGGTTTCAGTTCAAGAATCGAACACTTCTCTTCGGTTCGTCTCTTATTTTTCTCTTCTTTGATATTGTCTTCTTTAATATTAGTTCATTTGCTTTGGAATGATTACTTTTGCTTTTTAATGTCATAAAATCTAGCTGTGTATTTTTATTTTGCTTTGTATTTTTTTATTCTATTGTGTATAAAACTAATCACAAAAGAAGGCAGAGGAGAGGCATAATTTAGTTGCCTGTATTATAGTTTATGATGGATGGAAACTGTGCGTGCCAGTATCGCCATAGACATACTAACATGATAGCAGACTTATGTGAATTTAATGCTGAGTTTAATGAAGTTGTTTGAAGCACGAGAAGAGGAAAATGGTGAGTGATAGAGTTTGAGGGGAAGAGTGAAGAAGAATGGACGTAGCTATCTGTGGATATGATGCAAGGAAACAATGTGCAGTGGCATGTGTTTTGTTGGCTTAAATGCTAATTATTCCTTTTCTAAGCCCTTGATTTTTGAGTGGCATGTCTTTTTCGGTTTCATCCAAATTGAAAATTGCTTCTAAAGATACTTTTAGAGGTAGTGATGTGATTCTGAAACTATTTGGTTGATGAGAAATAAGTCACTGTAGTAATATGTAAGTAAGAGGTAGTGATGTGATTCTGAATAATTTTGGTAACAATGTTTTCATCTCTTCAAGTTAATCGTAAATATAAATTTGTTATGGAGAAATTAGATTAAATAATGAGATAAGAGAAAATAGTAAAAGAGACACATAGTCTTGTTAATATGTTTAGGAAGATTCTTAATTCCCATACAATATGAGTTTTTGTATTTTCTATCACTAGTGAATATAAAAATAAATAATGGTAAAATCTTACAATATATAATCTTGTTAACCAAATATAATATGTACTTAATCCTTCTAAGAACACCAAAAATGTACTAAATCATGATATTGGTATGCATCAACACCAAGATTAGGTATATCAGTAGTTGTGTTCTACTCAGTCTTAATTTATATCCTTTTTTTTTATTTCAATTCATGTTTACATTGCCTTCATTTCATACTCAGTTTTTTGTATTATAAGATGCTTTGTTTGTTCAATTAGTTAAAGAACAAAATAAATTTTACTCTATCGTGAGTGTCATTAACAAAAAGGATTTTGTAAGACATTACAATACATAAAATTTTACAAGAAAAATACTTACAAAATTCTAGTAATGAATCACCTTTACCATATCAATAATATATTATTTATGAATGTCTTTCTAATGAAAAATATAACAATTTTTATGTTTCTTTACCAAGCTCCCAAATGCACTTAATAGAATTTCTCCTTCCCAATCTAACTCTAACTGGCATGATCCACACATTTACATATATGTATAACCTTTCGTATTATTTTAACCTAATTCATAGTTATGCCCTTTACCAAAAATCTTACTATTTGAAATAATCCATTATAAACTTTAACAATGCAAACCAAAAAAAATATATATACTAGTGTTAAGAAGCATCATATATATTCACAGTTGAGGTCTTTAATCCAAAATAAAAAATAGAGAATAATGAATATATCTTTATTTGATATTTGTTATTTTTATATAAGAATAAAAATAGGGGTTAAAATAAGGGGAAAAAGGAATCTAAATAGAAAAGGTCACATGTTACCTCTAGGTCAGATCTTATGGTAACATAAAGGGAGATAATGTCTTTTATTTGTTTCAAAATCACAAAGGTTGTCAAAAGTGGAAGGTGAAGGAGATACAACTTTTGCATATTAAATATATCAACAAAAAATATTATAATGAAAGAATGTGTTAAAATCAATAACCATTTTACCTTTTCAAAAAAAATATATTAATAGGTATATGTATGTATTTGATCATCTCAACAATAAGATAAAACTCCATAAATTTACTTACTTTTATTTTATTTTAAGAAATAAGATTACCAGAAAAGAGATAAATTTATAATTATAAGTACCTACACAAGAAACAAACTTAATTATATAAGAATTATAAAAATAACAAGGAAAATAATCATGATAATAAATAAAGTACTTACTTTGATTTCTTCTTCCCTGTGCCACCTTACTTTAGGTAGCCACCTACAAAATTTTTAGCAAACCCTAATAAATATCAAAGAATCTTACATATGGAAGATTGTCTCTTCAAAAGTAAATATGTGTTTGTCAATTTTTAAAAGTAGATAAAAGTGTATTAAAATCATAATCAAAGTTAAAGGAAAAAAAGAATATAACCAATATAATTGGTGAAACACCAATTACTACTGCGATTTGTCCTTAATCTACCCTGAAGACGATCTATATTGATAAGAACTTTTTTTTCACTCTTCCTTTTCCTATTTTTTTTCTGTTCACACGCTCCTTTTGTGGACTATAAGTTCGCCTCCAAAATCAAATGGATAGCTAGTGAACCATTCTTTGAAACTGCAATATTATCCCATCCCTTATCACGAAGGAACCTTCAAAAGTATATAAGATTGTGTTTGTACTCTATTAGTGATATGCTTTTTATAGCCTTAAATTGCTAGGGTTTGAAGTGCTAGAGAACGACCACATCCAACAATTATGTAAATTAGGGTTTTGAATTATAATTGCGGGCTAGAATTCTCAACCCACCCCGCATAAGAGCTGGCCCGCGGGTTTGCGGGCCAGCCCGCGTTCTTTTTTTTTAAAAAAAAATTAAATATATATATATTTTTTTTACATTTTTTTCTTAAAAACTTGTCAAATTAAACCTATATATTTGTTACTATCAAACCTAAATTATTTTCTTCCTTTTCAAACATAATCAAACATTAAAACATTAAACATTAAGGTAAATATCAAATATCACTATTCTTCCACTTCCAAAACATTAAAAATACCTAACTCCAAAACATTAAACATAAACATAAACATTATTGACGCGATTGTGTTGTGTTTCTTTCTTTGAAATTTTGTGAAAACCTAATTGCATTGCCTTGCTGCTGCTAAGTGCCAATTTTATTTTTTTTTGCGGGTTAGCGGGCCAACCCGCCCCGCCCCACTGTTGGCCCGCGCGGGTTGCGGGCTAATGCGGGTTAGCGGGTTGAAAAGGTCAGTCCGCCCCACGCTTTTTAGGAGCGGGCCACGGGCCGGCCCGCACAGCCCGCCCCACTTTGCCATCCCTACTTTATGATGGTATCTTTTCTCTTATTTTTTTCACACAAAATGAATTTGTGGGCTCTTTTTTATATAAATTGAAGTAAATAGTTAGTTAAAAAAATTCAAAATTTCTAAAAGTCAATTTTTTTTACCCACATGATCACTACAATGTATTATCAAATAAATATGTATTACATATAGAAAATATATATAATAATACTAATAATAAAAATACTACTAATAATAATTCTGCAATGTGTGTATATAAAACTACAGTTTTTTAACAATGCAAAAATATATAGGATAAAACATTAAAATATTTTGTATACAAAAGTTTAATAGTATGTATTACTATGGACAAAATAATTTGAAGAAAACTTATTCTTAATACAATTTGGTATAACATTGTATTAACAAAAAAGATCTTATCAATAATTTATTAATTTGCACTCGTATTTGAACATCTATTTTCTTATATGAAAATATGTAAAATCCAAAATGCACAAAAACAAATTTTAAGAAAACATAATTACCTTTATCTTAATCTTGAGAGGGCCAAACCAATTTCAAAGAATGTTAATTGGACAAGCATAGAATAATTATTCTTTTCAAATTCAAAACAAACCCTTTAGGTTTTCTTCTCCAATAGTTATCAATATCAATTCAAATCCCAAAGTTGTATAAATCTCATTATAACGAGAGAAGACTCTTAAAAGTCCCTTTTACATATGCTACAAATACATGGACTTTGGTAATAACTAGGATGACATCGGTCTTAATAACTAGGATGACTTTGGTAATAACTACATGGACTCTTAAAAGTCATGTTTATATTGGTCTTCCTTTGTTTGTTCAATCAGTTCAAGAACAAAATATATTTTACTCTATCTTGAGTGTCATTAACAAAAAGGATTTATAAGACCTTACAATACATAAAAATTTACAATAAAAATACTTACAAAAAGTTCTAACAATGAATCAACTTTACCATGTCAATAATATAGTCTTTATGAATGTCATTCAAATGAAAGACATAACAATTTTTTTTTGTCTCTTTACCAAGCTCCCAAATGCAATTAGTAGAATCTCCCCAATTGAAATGATTCCCAAAATAAACTCATTCAATAAGTATAATTCCCAAATTGGCATGACTAATACCTTTAGCAATATATCTAAAACAATATTATAAACTTGTATTTTCAAATGGGCAAAAAATTAAAACACAATGTATCTTATACGCATTACTAGTGTACATATTATTCCTTAACTATTTCTACACTTGAGATTGTCGTGATCATTCTCATCTCAAGAATCCTCGATGCCAAAGTTCACATGGTCATCTTCATAGTGATAATGATTCACGATCACAATTTGGTCAATCACTTAGTTATTTATGCTCTTCCTCTTACTCATCAAACCATACCCTGTCAAGGACTCTAAAAAATCAATTAACTCACAATCACTTTTTTCGGTTCTGAGTTCACCAATGTGTTCAAAATCTTTGGGTAGTGATTGAAAAAGCCAGAGAAAAAGGGTAAATAACCAAATGATGAATTGAGTTGTGATGGTTAATATTCTTACTCCGAAGATGACCATGCAGACTATAATATTGAGGATTCCTGCGATGAGGATGATTACGAAAATATGAAGTTGTCACAATTGTTGAGGAGATGTACTTCACCAGTATGCTTATAAGATATGTTTGAAATAAAAAGTGTTTTGTTCAAAGTCTACAAAATATAAACCATTCATGATTGATATATATATATATATATATATATATATATATAAATCAAAAAGAAAAAAAACTTAATATTAGTGTTAAGAACCATAATTCCTTCACAATTGAGGTCTCTAATACATTAAACAAATTTAAAAGCGTAGAATAATGAATATATCTTTATTTTATATTAAATAGTGTCTTTTATTTGTTTCAGATTCACAAAGGAAGCCAAAAAGTAGAACGTGAAAGAAATACAACTTTGTATATTAAATATATCAACAAAAAATATTATACAATAAAATAATATGTTCTTGTTCAAAACCAACAATCATTTTATCTCTTCACAAAAATATATATTAGTAGGTATGTGTATGTATTTGATCATCTTAACAATGACATAAAACTCCATAAATTGACTCACTTTTTTTATTTTAATAAATAAGATTACCCGAAAAGAGGTAAAAACATAATTGCAAGTACCTACACACACAAAAAAAAACATAATTATATAAGAATTATAAAAATAGCAAGAAAAAAAAATCATGATAATAAAATAAAGTACTTACTTGATTGCTTCTTCCCAGTGCTACCTTGATCTAAACCACCTACGAATTTTTTAGCAAGTCCTAATAAATACCAAAGATTCTTACATATGAAAAATTGTCTCTTCAAAAGTGAATGTGTGTTTGTCAATTGAAAAAAGTAGATAAAAGCCTATTAAAATCATAACCAAATTTATAGGAAAAATAATAGAACCAATATAGTTGGTGAAACACCTGCACTACTACGCTTTATCCTTAATTATCACTAAAGACGATCTATGGTGATAAGAACTTCTCCAAAATCAAGTGGATAGCTAATGCACCACTCTTTGAAACTACAACACTATCTCCCCCTTATCACCAAGGAACCTTCAAAAGTATATAAGATTGTGTTTGTACTCTATTAGTGATCTCCTTTTTATAGCCTTAAATTGCTCGTTGTTGATGTGTTAGACAACGGCCGCATCCAACAATTATGTAAATTAGGGTTTTGAGTGTTGTTTTATAAACATGTTCAATTGTAATGGACTTGGCCCACTTTAAAATGCCTTTTTTTTTCTCTTATTTTTTTTTACACATAAAATGAATTTATGGGGCTTTTAATATAAATTGAAGTAAGTAATTTTTTAAATAGATTTGAAATTTATGAAAGTCAAATGTTTTTGAGTCTACATCATCAAAGTATTATCACATAAATATGTATTACATTCATCAAAATATCATAATAATAATAATAATAACAAAAAATAAAAATAAAAGTAATAATAACAATAATAATATAATATTACTAGTAGTAGTAAGATATATGGATTTGGATATACACCGTTATCTATTTCTTAAGTACGATAGTTTAAAAATATTAAATTTTAATAAAGTAGTGATAACTTAAAATATCAATACATAAATATATTTTTACTACTAAAAAA
This sequence comes from Phaseolus vulgaris, assembly GCF_051622355.1. Lineage (NCBI taxonomy): Eukaryota > Viridiplantae > Streptophyta > Magnoliopsida > Fabales > Fabaceae > Phaseolus > Phaseolus vulgaris. The sequence continues at coordinate 7,153,361 of NC_143501.1, read as the reverse complement.
ATTATTAAATATAATCTAATTTGAGAGGTAAAAAATAATTAATTATTATATTAACTAAATTATATACTATTGTTTATATTAAAAAGTATTGATTCTAAAGTAGTTTATATTATTACTAAAAAAGTTATAAATTAGTTTCTAGACATGAATCAACTTCACCATGTTAGTAATATAGTCTTTATGAATGTCTTTCCAAATAATATGAAAGTTATGACAATTTTTATATCTCTTTGTCAAGCTCCCAAATGCACTTAGCAGAATCTGCCATTCCCAATTATAAGGATTTCCAAAATAATATACTTTAATAAGTATAATTTTCTATGTGGCGCGACCCACACAATTTACATGTATGTATAACTTTTTTTTTTCTTTATTTCACCTAATTCATAGTCTTAACATTTACCTATATTTCTAAAACAATATTATATACTTTTATTTTCAAATGGATTTAAAATTAAACAAATTTTTATCTTATAGGCATTACTAGTACACATTACGATTCCTTAACTACTTCTACACTTGATATTTTCGTAATCATTCTCATCTCTAGAATCCTCGATGTCATAGTTCACATAGTCATCTTCAGAGTAATAATGATCCATGATCACAATATGGTAAATTACTTAATTATTTCTTTTCTTTCTCTTACTCATCAAATCATACCCCGTTAAGGACTCTAAAATATAAATTATCTCACCATCACTTTTTTTGGTAGTGAGTTCACCAATGTGTTCAAATTCTTGTCGGAGAGTGATTCAAAGAGCAAGATAAAAAAAAACAAAGATAAAAAAAAAAAAAACAAATGATGAAATAGGTTGTGAAGGTTAATAATTCTTACTCTGAAGATTATCATGCGAATTATGATATTGAGGATTCCTGTAATGAGAATGATTACAACAACATGAAGTTGTGACAATGGTTTAGGGGGTATGATTCTCTAGTATGCCTATAACATATGTTGTAAAATCAAAAGAGTTATGTTTGAAGTCTACAAAATATAAATCATTCATGACATATATATAAGCATATTAAAAATCATAATAAAAAAAAATAATAGAACCAATATAATTGGTGAAACACCAATCACTACTACGATTTGTTCTTAATCTATCCTGAAGACAATCGATCTATGGTGATAAAAACTTCTTTTTTATTTTCCTTTTCCTATTGTTTTTCTTCTCACACGCTCCTTTTGTGGACTATAAATTCGCCTCCAATATCAAGTGAATAACTATTGCACCACTCTTTAAAAGTGCAACCCTATCTTGTTCCTTATCACCAAGGAACCTTCAAAAAGTATATAAGATTATCTTTACATTTTTAGTGACCTTCCTTTCTTTATATTTTATGACCTTGTTGATGCGTTAAACAACGCCGAATTCAACAATTATCTGAATTAGGGTTTTAAATCCAGTTTTATATACATATATTCAATTGTAATAGGCTTAGCCCTTCACATAAGACGAATTAATTGAATAGGCTTAGTCCTTCACATAAGACGAATTTGTGGGCTTCTTTTGATATAAATTGAACAAAATTATATCAAATTCAATCCAGAGTTGTATTAATCGTATAAGCATTTGTCATCTTTCTTATAGTAAATGAAACACTCTATCTCTATAAATAATAATAATAATAGTTATATTATAACTACGTACAAAACTAATTGTTTATATTCAAATAGTGAATAATGAATAGAAAAAAATAGAAAAAAAATTATTTTATTGATAATAATATTTTTTATAAAATATATAACTACTAACCAAGTTTCATGTCTTAATTAAAATTAGTAATGAGATATTTAGGTTCAAAATTATTTTCCGTAATCTAACATCATTTTAAAATTATAAATTTAAGAATGCCAGCTATAATAACTTTTAAAATCTTCCTCGAAACTGAAATTTTTTAAAATTAAAATAATAATAATAATTGTTCCGTCCGGTTGACCTGGGACGTCGTTGTGCGTGACCTCAACCGTCAGTTAGGGACTCCTTCCCACTGGTTACCTGTGGATTCCTGCAAAGAAGGACAAAAGGGCGCCCTAGCGGCCGTTTGCACTCCGATGCTCAAGTCAGCCAGCAAGAAACACCAAAAACTCTGCACCTCCGTCTCGGAACACCGTGAATGGCACTCTGAAGGTGGTTAAAAGGAACTGTGTCTAGTGTGTATTTTCTCGTTCTGGCAAAAGATCTTTCCGTAGTCCCTTGTGCGTAACCTCAAGGCTCGAGCAAGCAACTAGAGTGTTTCTGGAAAATTTGCCAAAAGTTCCAACCCCCTTTCCAACATTCAAGGCGCTATTTAAGCTACTCTAGCATTTAAAGCGTCTTAAAGCGCATTGAATTATGAAACGTTCAGCGCATTTAAGACGTTTAAACCGCTTGGGAGCATTTATAGTACCTTAAACGCTCAAGACGGAAACTGTATTAAATAACCTTAATTACCTTGTACCTGACAAAATGGCGTTTCTATTCTGACCTAGCTGCTGTACACGTGGAGGGCCTCACAGCGCCGTGACCCCATCTAGGGGCATTTCTTCGTGTGAGTCCTCCTACTTGGGAGTGCAACTGCGCAAGGGGTGACTTTTTGGGTGCCAACTCATGCCCCCAAACATCTAGTCACTCACTTTGAGAGCGTATCTACCTTCCTCTCGTACCCTGCACCTGGCTACCCTGGGCGTGACTCTCCTCTTGAGTCGTATCTATCCCAAGGGCGTCTCTGGGCGGCAGGGGCACTTCACGAGTCAGGTTGCCCTACACTGGCGTTATCACTATGGCCTTGAAGCCACCTTTCTCTTCTCTTCCTCACTACCCCGGATTATCGGGATTTGAGGCCTTCCCACGGCGTCGCTCCCTCCATGGTCTTTCCTACCTATGGGTATCGGGGAGCCACACTGTGATTGCCTTGCCTTTGTGAAATTTGACCTTAGCGACGCCCTAGTTGGGCGACGCCTTAACTGGGCGATGCCTTCACCTAGGCGACACCTTCACTTAGGCGACGCTTCCTCCTGGCGACGCTGGCACTTGGCGTCTCCCCACCTAGGCGACGCCTTACGTTGACTTTGACCCCCGACGTTGACTTTGACCTTGACTTTGTCAACGCCCGGATACGGGACGGTACACAAGCCCCCCAGTCTTAAGCTGAAGACTTGTCTTCAGCGCAAAGACTAAGGTCTCGCCCACGCCGCCCACGTGTCACCCTGGTGACGTGTCATTCTTTGCTGACTTAACACTTCTCGAACTATTGACGTGACATTCTCTTAACCATGGGGGTGCCCTTAATGGCCGATTGGACATCCTCTGAAGCGGGGAAAGTAACACCTTTTGGGGTCACGCTTAATCACGTGCCACGTGGCTCATCACACGGTCAGCCTCTAAAGTCCTTTGCGCTCCCCTTGAGCGCTTAATCCTTTGACACGCGGCACGATCACACGGTCCCCAATTAGCGCCTCTTGGGTTGCAAATGTAACGTTCAAGTTACCCAAAACCCCGCTCAAACCACTGTTTCATCCATTCTCTCTGCATTTCCGCACTGTTCATCGACTTCGAGCTCTTTCTCTGCGATCTCTGCTCTTTCCTTCGCGCTTCCCTTCCTTCCCCACTTCGACATTGAAAGGTAAGATTTTTTCATCTCCATGACTCTTCTTCTTCGTCGCATTGCATCGTTGTGTATTGAACTGCCTGGGACTGTTTATGTTTCTGCATTTCTGTGTTCTTTCACTCCTCCGTTCTTCTCCGTTCTCTTCTCCTCCTTTATGGGTTTCCTCGCGTGGGTGGCATTTTTCTAGGGTTTTGTTCCCTTTTCTGCCTTGGCATCGCTTGTTAAAACCCCTTTCCTTTCTTCTTTCTCCAGTTATTTATCCGCATCATGGTGCGCTTGAAACCAAGGTCCAGCTCTCCCCCCAAGACCGACTATAAGGCCCTCTATACATGGGCCCCTGACGACCTTTTAAATGAATGCACCACCCTGACGACCTTTCAGGACTTGAAGGATCATCGCGGTGACCTGTTTGCGTGGACGACAGACCCAGGAAAGGGAACCCCTTCTTCTTCATGTATCAAACTGTATTTAAATGCATCGGGGTACGCCTTCCGTTCACACCCTTCGAGAGGGAACTCCTCACAGAAATCAATACGGCCCCTGCCCAGTTACATCCCAATAGTTGGGCCTTCGTTCGGGCCTTTCAGATTTTTTGCGGGTATCTAGGCATCCTCCCTTCTGTGGACGTCTTTTTACACTTCTTCGAGGTGAAGAAGCAGGGGAAAAGCTTCTAGGTGAGCTTTTCCGGGATCGCTAGCAGGATCCTTCTTTCCCTCTTCCAAAACTCGTACAAAAGCTGGAAGGGAAAATTCTTCAGGGTGTGCTGCGCCAAGCATGACCCCACAGCCTTGGACGGCTTCCCTCTATATTGGACAGAGCATCCCGAGCTGCTCAAGGCCAAGGCCCTGGATGAACTGTCCCCTATTGATAGGGAGATGTGCAAGGCCTTGATTGGCCTGGGGATCGTTTTCGACACGCTGAAACTCATCGCGTGCGAGTACAACGCCCACTCCCTGTCCACTTACTTTGGTAGGGAGGCTCCTCTCTTGTTGCCCTCTGTTATCTGTGTTTTACTGCGTCATGTTTGCCCTATTGGCCTCCTTCACCTGTTTCCCTCTGTGCTAAGTGCCTTATGTCTCGTTCATCTGCGCGTTTTGTGGATTTGTATAACTGCTTTAGCCTTAACTTCTGCTATTTGCTTTGTCTGAATGTAGGATTGGTGATGGATGCTTCCAAGAGGATGGTCTTGGCGAAAGCGATGAAGGCTGCTCGTGCCGCCAAGGCTGGCGCCTCCTCCGCCCCTGCTGCTAACCCAAACCCCTCATTAACCTTGCCCTTACCACCACCAACCACTATCAAAGCCCCACTAGGCTCATCTTCACCACCCCCACGTAGCCCCCAACCACTTCAAATGCCCAGCTCACCTCCGCCCATCGCCGCAGTCCCACTGGCTGTGGCTTCATCACCTGCTCCAACCCCCCTTGACAAAGGAAAAAGGGTATTAGAGATTCTCTTCGATGACGAAGACTCTGACGGTGGGCTAGTTTTCAAGAGGAGAAAAGCTGCTAGGGTTCCCATTCTACCAGCAGCGTCGCCCCAGGGAGGGAATTCCTTCAGGGACAACCCTCCAAGTGCTACCTCTCTTCCTCCCACAATGGTCCAAGAGGAAACAGGCGAAGGGGCCGAATCTGCTCCGCCTCCACCACCGGCAGAGGTCTCTGCCGCTCCTGCCTCCGTCGCTGCCACCCCAGACCTTATTGCCATCCCTCCTCCAATTATGCATATGATGAGGGACTTCAACGGGGGATCAATGCCAGAAGGCTCCGACAGGAGGGAGGGAATGCCCTTCTACTTGGGAGCCTTCTTGGCCGTGGCCCTTGACTGGCGTGCCCAAGCTAGAAATGCTGCTTTGCACACACAAGCCCTCCAAGCCCTGGAAACAAGGGTCGCAGCACTGGAGGAGGAGAAAAAAGCTCTGGGACGCCAGAACGAAACCTACCAAGCCTCTCTGAAGTTGGCGTAAGAGGCCAATAAGGAGGCTGAAAAGCAGTTGGGTGAGGCGATGGAGCATCAGGCCGACTTCTACGCTCGGGAAGTCACTTTCCAAGTTTAAATAACGAGCCTCCAGGGCATGGTCGAAGCTTTCGAAGAGGTTCAAAAGGACTTGAAGGACCGATGATGCGAGCAGGCTGAAAAACTGGAGTGGATGGAGGGGGAGATGGCTACCCAGGCCAAGGCTCTGGGCCTTCTCCAGGTTGACCATGACAAATTACAGGTCGAGGTCAGCCGGCTCCGAGTGGAGAAGGAGGCTCTGGAGAAACAGGTGGTTTTCAGGGACTCCGCCATCGAGGAGTTGGAGAAGGCCAAGAAAGCTCTGATCGACGACATGGCTGGCATCTTCGAGGAGGGATTCAAAGAGGCTCTGACCCAGGTCGTCTGCGAGAATCCGGGGATCGATGTTTCAAACTGCGATTCCACCCATCATGTCGTCGACGGAAAGGTCGTGCCTCTCGAGCTGGATGACTGAACCGTCGCCCTCAACCGCCACTTTTACCCTTTGCACTTTATATTTGTTTCTGCCAATTTTGATGAACTTGTAAATCCTTTGGACTATTTGCACTTTGTTGGGGTAATAGGCTTTGTGTAGCCACTTCATATTCGTTCTTTATTTTTATGTGCGCCAACTGCTTTGCCTGTGCTTGTGTTGGGCGATCGTGTTTGCCCGGCACCTTACTTCTAACATGTGCCTCGGAACCTGTTCCGCCTTCGTGTCTGTGAGGTCCCTGCCTCGTGAAGGCGTCAGCAGCTTCACCATTGCTGCAACGCAAAAGTTGAGACCTACTCTGGGTCTTAAACACTTGGGACAAGGTCACGCGTCGATGCCCACGCCCATGGAGAGGCCTGCCTAACAGCGCCGTATCGTCCATGGGGTGTCTCAAACACCAAGGCGGTCTGTCCCTTGGCTCTTGGCGCCTGGCGCCCACTCCTAAGGAGAGACTTGCTACAGCAGCGCCGTATCGCTCTCAGGGTGTCTAGAAACGCCAAGCACCGGGAAGGCGCGAAGCCCCCAAGGGGTCATTCCCTCCATGGTCTTTCCTTCCCAAGGGTATCGGGGAGCGACCTTACCGGTGGTTTACTCGTCTCTCGGCAATCTCGTCTCCCTCCACAGTCTTTCCTACCTGAGGGTATCGGGGAGGCGACGCCGTAGGTGACTAGCTTTGACTTCTTCGGTTTCGTCTCCCTCCACAGTCTTTCCTACCTATGGGTATCGGGGAGGCGAAACTGCTGATAATTTGTATTGGCGATGCCCTCAGCATCTCATGCTGGCGACGCCTTCTGCGTCTTACACTGACGACGCCCTCTGCGTCTTGGCGACGTCTGGCGCGGTCAACCCGTGAACTTTTTCTTGGCATTGACTTTGACTTCGACTCTGGTCGACGCCTGGGAGTAGCGGAGAGCTGAAGGTCTCGCCCTTGCCAGCCACGTGGCGTTCTTCGTATGTCTGATGGGACGTCCCCTCTCTTGGCTTGATCCTAACACATTCTGAGTTTCTACAAGATGCTCCCATTCTCGACGGCGCATCGTACCCTTGGGCATCTTGTCGACGCGACGTTTTTCTGAATGTTAACCAGTGACGCCAGGATCATCCTCCCATCCTCGGACACGTGGCCCAATAGCACGGTGCTCCCATTGCGTCATTTGGCGCTCGAATTGCAACATTTAGGTCTTCGAAATCTTACACCTGCCCTTATCATCTCTGTGCTTTCGAACCCTACTTGCACCACTTCTCTTCTCGCAAAAAGCTCTTCGAGTGTTCATTCTAGCCAATGTTTTACCCCCGCATTTCCAGCAAGTCATTCTCCTTCAACCTTCCAACTCCTTCCCCGATACTGTTCCGGCATGTCTTCTCATGTTCCCCCCAGGGTTAACCCCAAGGACCTGTATACTTGGGCCTCGAGCGAGCTCCTTGACGAGTGCTCGTGCTTGCTTTCTACCAGGGCCATAAGGGAGCACAAAGGGGATTCGTGCTCCTATGATCACCGTGCCTTCGCGGAGACGCACGACGACGATATCGTTGTGCTCCTTTGCACTTTAGGGGAGCCAATGTGCGGGGATGAACGAGCCAACGACGGGGTCCCCTTCTTTTACTTCTATCAGGTGGTATTCAAGAGCATCGGCGTGTGCCTACCCTTCTCCAGGTTTGAGAGGGAGCTATTGACGGAGATTAATGCTGCTCCGGCCCAGTTGTATCCCAATAGCTGGGCTTTCGTCAAGGCTTTTGACATACTTTTTGGCTTTCTGGGGTGTGCACCCTCGGTTGATATCTTTCTTCACTTCTTTGAGGTGAAGAGGCAAAGGAACAACCTTTGGGTGACCTTCAGTAACGTTCCCGGCAGGGTTCTCCTAACCCCCTTCCAAAACTCCTTCACTGGGTGGAATGGTAGGTTTTTCAAAGTCTGTTGCTCTGATCTCGTGCCTTCCGTCCTGGATGGGTTTCCGCTGTACTGGGTGAAGGGAGACGAGAGCTCTAAAGTCCAAACCCTTCAAGAAACTAACCCCGAATGACCAGGTGGATTGCCGGATCCTGGCTGAGGCGGGGGGTTTTGACTCTGCCACTTTGATCAGTTTGGAGTTCAACGCCGGAACCCTAGAGAAGTATATATGTACGAGTGGCTGTTTTAGAAATTTCCGCCTTTGATGCTTTCTAAATCTTCGCGTGTTTTGCCTCATGGTGTCTTTAACATGTTCATTTCCCTTGGTGCAGGTTCGAAGATAAACCAGCAGCGGAGGTCACAACTTACCCGGGCCCTGCGGGCTGAGAGCGGAGCTTCGTCTTCCTCTCATCCCGACTCCGAAGGCCACTGAAGAGTGGTACGTTTGTATTTTTTGTATGAGCACAGGGCATGTAATGTTTGCCCTATTCACCTTACTCCCATTTATCTCGAACACTACTTGTAAATTTAACTCCACTGTACCATGCTTGGTTTCTGTAACGCCGCTTTACTTTTGCACACGCTTCATATACTGTGCGTTTTTCCTCCGTTATGTTTCTTGGCGACGCCCACGCTTAGGCGACGCCTTCTTCTTGGCGACGCCGTCTTCTTGGCGACGCCGTCTATCTTGGCGACGCCTTCTTCTTGGGCGACGCCTGTCACCACTTCGAACGGGAAAAAAAAATAAAGACTAAAAATCAAGGCAAGGTTTTTTTCGAACTTTTTTTTTTCTTTTATTTGGGTGACCTCGTTAAAAAACCCCCGAAAGGAAAAAAGAGTGTCCCCTTCAACAAGATTGTTACATGGCTGCTTACATAAGTCAACTAAAATAAAACTTCAAGTTGGTTGCATTCCAACTGTGCGGGATGGGACCCCCCTCCAAGGTCTCTAGGTTGTACGAACCATTGCCCTTAGCCTCGGTAACTCTGAAGGGTCCGGTCCACTTGGGAGACAGCTTATTCTCCAGCTCGTATGGGTGAGCTTTCCTCATAACTAGGTCGCCAATCTGAAACTGGCGTGGCTTCACTTTAGAGCTATATTGTCGCTCTACTCTTCTCTTTACTGCTTGGGCCTTTATTCTGGCTTCCTCCCTGGCTTCGTCTAGTAGGTCCAGGTTCACCCGCCTTTCTTCGTTGGATTCCTCAGCCACAAAATTTTGAAAGCGTGGCGAGCTTTCGTGTATCTCGACTGGATCATCGCATCCGACCCATATACTAAGCTGAAAGGCATCTCCATGGTGGAAGATTGGGGCGTGGTGTGGTATGCCCATACGATCCTTGGTACTTCCTCCGCCCACACCCCTTTGGCATTTTCTAGCCTTCTCTTTAGCCCCCTCAGCAAAACTCTATTTGCTGACTCTACCTGCCCGTTGGTTTGGGGGTGTTCGACTGATGCGAACACTTGCTTGATGCCTACCTCTGCACACAGGTTTCTCAACTGCTTGCTGGCGAACTGGGTTCCATTGTCGGATATCAGCCGCCTAGGCACGCCAAAGCGGCACACAATGTTCTTTTAAACAAAGTGTTGCACCTTGTGTGCAGTAATCTCGGCCACGGGTTTCGCCTCTATCCACTTGGTGAAGTATTCGATGGCAACAATCAAATACTTCATCTGTCTTATCGCCAAAGGGAATGGACCCAGGATGTCGATTCCCCACGTATGGAAAGGCCACGGGCTGTATATGGATCGTAGCTCTTCTGGCGGCGCCTTGTGCCAATCAGCGTGTTTTTGACATTGCTTGCAACGCTAGGCGTGCCGCGCGCAATCCTCCCTTACTGTTGACCAATAGAAACCTGCGCGTATCACCTTAGAGGTTAAGGACCTTCCCCCTACGTGACTCCCACAAATGCATTCGTGGAGCTCCGCCATTATTCTGGTACACTCGTTGCCGCTGACGCACGTTAAGATAGGGTGAGTGAACCTGTGCCTGAATAATACTCCGTCCACCAGAGTGTATCTGGCGGCGTTCCTCTTAACCTTCTTACCCTCTTCAGGCTCTGCTGGGAGAGCCCCATCCGCCAGGTACCGCCTGTATGGCGTCATCTAGGTGTCTCCTTCGGCTAAGGCACATATCTGCGTCTGCCTTCCTTCTTCGGGCGTGTCCGCGTATGTGCTGATGCGGGGCGTCTTCAACGTATCTAGAGTCAGAGAGCGATGACTCATTGGCCTCCCTCTCGCTGTACAAACATGGAGGACGTCCAACCTATTATCCTCCACGAATTTACGCGGAGCTTTGAGCGTCTCTTGGATCACTGTCCTCTGTCTGCCCCCCTTGCCTGAGCTGGCCAACTTGGCAAGCAGGTCAGCTCTGGTATTCTACTCCCTTGGGACATGTACTAGCTCAAAAGCGTTAAATGCTCCCTTCAACAGTTGGACGTATTTCAGATACGCCGCCATCTGTGGGTCTTTCGCCTGGAACTCACCCGACACCTGCCCAGTAATCAACTGGGAATCGCTTTTCACCAAGAGGTTCTGTGCGCCCATCTCCTTAGCCAGGAGCATTCCTGCAATCAGAGCTTCGTATCCAGCCTGATTATTACTTGCCTTAAAGGCGAAGCGCAGAGCTTGCTCTATCAACACACCATTGGGTCCCTCCAAGACTATTCCCGCACCACTTCCTTGCTGGTTGGAAGAGCCATCAATCGAGAGCAACCACTGTGAGCCCACCTCCACCTCTTGTTCACCTCCGGGCGAGAGTTCTGCCACAAAATCTGCATACACCTGCCCTTTGATGGATCCTCTAGGCTCATATTGGATGTCAAACTTCGACAACTCTACCGCCCAGCGCACCATTCTTCCAGCTACATCAGGCTTCTACAACACCTTCTGTATAGGGAGGTTCGTCATCACTACCACCGTAAAGCTGTGGAAGTAATGACGGAGCCTCCTAGCCGAAAACACCACTGCCAACGCTGCCTTCTCCAGCGCCTGGTATCTCGTCTCTGCGCCTTGTAAGGCCTTGCTCACGAAGTAGATGGGCTTTTGAATCTGGTCCTGCTCCTGGACCAGCACAGAGCTGATAGCTCGCTCTGTCACCGTGAAGTACAGCCGGAGGGGTACACCCGCTTCCGGTGGCGTCGCCAGGTATTCTTTCAACTTGATGAAAGTCGTTTCGCATTCGTCAGTCCATGCAAAGCGACTATTTCTCTTGAGGCACTAGAAATATAGGTGCTCCTTTTCTCCTCCGGCAGAAACAAACCTTGAGAGTGCCGCCATCCGTCCCGTCAGCTACTGCAGTTCTTTTACTGATGTCGGGCTTCGCATGGCGATGATTGCTGCGCATTTGTCGGGGTTCGCCTCTATTTCCCTTCTCGTGAGCATAAAACCAAGGAACTTACCGGTCTCCACCCCGAAGGCACACTTCTCGGGGTTTAGCTTGAGGCGATACTTGGAGATGGTGACAAACAACTCCTCTAGGTTTGCCACATGCTGCCTCCTATCCTTCGACGCCACCACCATATCATCCACGTAAGCGTACACGTTCCTTCCTAACATGGGTGCTAGGACCTTGTCCATCAGCCTTTGGTAGGTGGCGCCTGCGTTTTTTAGCCCGAAAGGCATCACCTTGCAACAGTAACTGCTGGTCTCCGTCATGAATGCAGTTTTACTCTCGTCTCTCGGGTGCATTTTGATCTGGTTGTATCCCGAGAATGCATCCAAGAAGCTAAGTACCTTGCAACCGGAGGCGCTGTCCACCAACGCGTCGATGCTGGGCAGTGGGTACGAGTCATTCGGGCACGCCATATTTAAGTCTGTGAAGTCCACGCACATCCTTCACTTCCCATTCGCCTTCTTCACCAGGACGACGTTGGCCAGCCACTCAGGGTATTGGATCTCCCTGATGTGGCCAGCACTCAGCAGCTTCTGCGTTTCTTCCCCTACCACCAGCTGCCTCTCTTCAATAAACTTTCTCCTTCTTTGGCGCACGGGGCGGACCGTGGCGTCCATGCTAAGGTGGTGACATAGGAAATCCGGGTCGATGCCGGGGATATCCGAGGCAGACCATGCGAAAGCATCCAAGTGGCGTGAAATCACCTCTACCACCCCCTCCTGCTCTTCTTGGCTCAGCAAACGCCCTAGCTTAAACGTTTTGCCGCCAATCTCCCTCTCCACCGTGTTAGCCGCCTACTGATCCCTGCTATTATCCTGAATGGGCGCCGCCTCTTCCACGGGCGCCGTGTCATCAGGGCCCTCCTCCATGAATGTATCTACCTCGGACGTCATCCTCACGGGTGTGGCCTCGTCAGGCATTGACCAGCGGGCGTCGCCTCAATCATCGTCGTGTCCACACTGGGCGGACGCTCAAATACTATGAACACGCTTCTTTTCGTTTTCAGGCTGTTTTCATAACACTTCTGCACCTCCTCCTGATCCGACTTGATGACTATTACCTTGCCACTGAGGTCCGGCAGCTTCATCTTCATATGGCGCGTGAAAGCTACTGCGTTCAACCTATTCAACGCCGGTCTGCCCAACAAAATGTTGTAGGCGGAGTTGGCGTTTATGACCAAGTACCAGATGCTTTCGGTACGCGAGGCTTCTCAATCTGTGAGCGTAGTCCCCAACTCCAGGTAGCCTCGGACTTCCACCTGGTGATCTGCGAAACCATATAAGCACCCTGTGTAGGGCCTCAAAAGGTCAGGAGACAGCCGCAACTTGTTGAATGTCGACCAAAACATGACGTCTGCAGAGCTTCCTTGGTCGACAAGAACCCTGTGCACCTTTCGGCCCGCCGTGACAACTGAAATGACCATGGGATCGTTGTCATGCGGCACCACGTCTCGAAGATCCCCTCTCGTGAACACGAGGTCCGATTCCCACGGATTACCTGAGATCCTTTCCTCAATTGAGTTGACCCCCCTCGCCTATTTCTTTCGTTGGGAGGCGGTGGGTCCTCCGCCGGAAAAACCTCCAGCAATGGTGTGAACCTCACCGAGAACAGGCATCTTGTGCGTTTGTTCTTCCGCTGGCGCCGGCAGGGCGGCAGTCGTGGCGGGTTCTGCGACATAATCCTTCAGAAATCTGCTTCTCACCAGCTCATCTAGCTGGTAACCCAGCGACAGACAGTTATCGATGTGATAACCGAAAGCCTCATGGAACTCGCACCAAGAGTCTTTCCGAGGCCCTAACACCTTATCAGTCTTCGCCGGTCGCCTCAACCTCTCGGCTATATTAGGCACGGCGATCAGGTCCTTTAACTCCACCACAAAGTTGTATCTCGCCGGCCTTGCCCTCTCTCTGGTCGAGCGATCGCCTCCTGCTGGGCCCCGGGGCTGGGGTTTTCTAGCTTCATAGGAGCGTCTCCCCTCTGACTTCTTCCTTCCCGTCGTGGTCTCGTTGACCCTGACGGGCTGAACCCGTGTGTGTGCCCTCGGGCGTGAGGGTACGACGGTGGTGCGCTTCTCGCACACCTCTCCTTCGGAGGCGATATGTTCCACCGCCCGACGCCGTATTTCAGCAAAAGTCCTTGGGCGATTGCGAATAATAGATTCGCAAAAAGGGCCGGGACACACGCCTTTCCTGAAGGCATACACAATCATGGGCTCCTCCGACGTGCCAAATTTTACCACTTGGGCCCCGAAACGGTTGATATATTCCTTCAAACTCTCCCCTTGGTACTGCTTCACATCAAACAGGTCGTAGGAAACTGGCGGCGGGGCCCTGTTCGCACAGGTATTGCTCTCTGAACAGCTGTGACAACTGCTGAAAGGAGGTGATATGGTCGTTAGGAAGGCTGATAAACCAATCCATCGCCATTCCTGTCAAGGTGCTCATGAAGAGCTTGCATCTTGCGGCGTCGGAGCCGCCTACTAACACCATCTGCGTGTGGAACGTCGTGAGATGCGCCTCAGGATCCTCCATCCCGGTGAAAATCGCCTTGCGCTCTGCGAAGGTGTTGGGGATCGCCGCATCTAGGATCTCCTGCGAGAAGGGAGTGGAAAACTCCCTTGGTGGGGTGAGATGCTCCATCTCCTCTTGTTCGCGTTGCCCCTGGTTGTTCCTCAGACCCCGGCGCAACTCCTCATTAACGCGACAGAGCTCTTCGCTTCTCACATGCGAGGCTTCGAGATCCGCCTGCATGCGTTCTTGTTCTATCTTCGACTCCGCCATATCATCGTGTAGCCCCCGCATTATCTCCAGGACCTGCTGCATGGACATTTCCTAACCCGCAGCGCGTGCAGTACCTTGTCTAGTGGTATCCCTCATTCTTCATTGTTTCCTCAAACTTCCTCCAACGTTATTGTGACTTGATAGGTCTTCTCAAACTTGCGATGGGATTGATGTTTTATATCGGCCCCACGGTGGGCGCCAAATGTTCCGTCCGGTTGACCTAGGACGTCGTTGTGCGCGACCTCAACCGTCAGCTAGGGACTCCTTCCCACTGGTTACCTGTGGATTCCTGCAAAGAAGGACAAAAGGGCGCCCTAGCGGCCGTTTGCACTCCGAAACTCAAGTCAGCTAGCAAAAAACACCAAAAACTCTGCACCTCCGTCTCGGAGCACCGTGAATGGCACTTTGAAGGTGGTTAAAAGGAACTGTGTCTAGTGTGTATTTTCTCGTTCTGGCAAAAGATCTTTCCCTAGTCCCTTGTGCGTAACCTCAAGGCTCGAGCAAGCAACTAGAGTGTTTCTGGAAAATTTGCCAAAAGTTCTAACCCCCTTTCCAACATTCAAGGCGCTATTTAAGCTACTCTAGCATTTAAAGCGTCTTAAAGCGCATTGAATTATGAAACGTTCAGCGCATTTAAGACGTTTAAACCGCTTGGGAGCATTTATAGTACCTTAAACACTCGAAACGGAAACTGTATTAAATAACCTTAATTACCTTGTACCTGACAAAATGGCGTTTCTATTCTGACCTAGTTGTTGTACACGTGGAGGACCTCACAGCACCGTGACCCCATCTGGGGGCATTTCTTCGTGTGAGTCCTCCTACTTGGGAGTGCAACTGCGCAAGGGGTGACTTTTTGGGTGTCAACTCATGCCCCCAAACATCTAGTCACTCACTTTGAGAGCGTATCTACCTTCCTCTCGTACCCTGCACCTGGCTACCCTAGGTGTGACCCTCCTCTTGAGTCGTATCTATCCCAAGGGCGTCTCTGGGGCGGCAGGGGCACTTCACGAGTCAGGTTGCCCTACACTGGCGCTATCACTATGGCCTTGAAGCCACCTTTCTCTTCTCTTCCTCACTACCCCGGATTATCGGGATTTGAGGCCTTCCCACGGCGTCGCTCCCTCCATGGTCTTTCCTACCTATGGGTATCGGGGAGCCACACTGTGATTGCCTTGCCTTTGTGAAATTTGACGTTGGCGACGCCCTAGTTGGGCGACGCCTTAACTGGGTGATGCCTTCACCTAGGCAACGCTTCCTCTTGGCGACGCTGGCACTTGGCGTCTCCCCACCTAGGCGACGCCTTACGTTGACTTTGACCCCTGACGTTGACTTTGACCTTGACTTTGTCAACGCCCGGATACGGGACGGTACAATAATAATAATAATAATAATAATAATAATAAAGATTAAGATATTGATTTGGATATACACCTTTATATTTTTTTTAGTACGATATTTTAAAATATTAAAGTTTAATAAAATAATGATAACTTAAAATATCAATACATAGATATATTTTGAAAGATTTCAAGACCAAATTTAATTACACCAATAACTTAAAATATTTTTTAGTGACAACTTTTTGTATGCAAATTATAAAAAAAATAGAACTTCATATAGATAAACACTAAAAAAAGAAAAAAGTATTTTGATATTTACAATTCAAATGATTTCTTAGTCATAGCATGATCCGTGAATTAATAAACCAAAAGTAGTTATGGATTTGATGTGAATGCAATAACAAGAATACATGATTTTTTGACATTCTTAGGAGCAACTTGAGTTGGTCATGAAATGGCACTTTACTTAGAATTGGATCAATGTTCTAATTCAAGAACTCACCAAGACTTTGCACCAAACCAAAGCTCATATGGAGGTCCATATATTGTCAAATGGAATCAAACAACAATAATGAAGAACAAGAAATGAAAGCTGGACAAAAATGAAAGTTTAAGCTACTGCACCAAACAGAACAATTGGAAACAAAGCTGGAAACGGAAATTCAAACGGTAGAAAAGCAAGTAAAACACTAGAAATTAAAAACTACCGAATGAAAATTGAAGAAAAGGAAGAAGGAGCACTTATAGAAGAGAACTTGCTGGATTTGAGACTTGGAAGAACAATTCACGCCACTTGGAGCCTTGATCCAAGATAAGTGAAGGAGTGTCGCCACTTGAAGCTCACCATTGCACACAAGATAAGGCAAAGGAAGAAGAAGACTCAAAACTCACAATTTCTCTCTAAATTTGAGTATAGTCTCTCTACTTCAAAATTCCAATCTGAATTTTACAAAGGCAAGCACCTTATTTATAGCCTAAGAGGTGCTGAAAAATGGGTGGGAAAATTCAAATGAAACTCATTTGAAATTCCCACAAAAAACAAGTCACATGGGAGGTGTGACCTTTTTCTACTATGACACCTCCTAAAAACTACACCTACACCCCCCTACTAAGTCACATGGACAATGTGACTCTTTCTAATACATTCACACCTATTTATTTAATATCCACACCTCCTACAAGAGTCATTCAAATGATGTTCTTTTATTTAATGCTTGGTCTTGCCCCTCATGGTTTGGACTTGGGCTTCTTGGGCTTGGGCTTTGGGCTTGGGCCTTCTTGGGCTTGGGCTTTGGGCTTGGGCCTCATCTTTTGCAAAGACTAATAAGAAGAACTTTAAATGCTTTGGCCCTTGTCCATTTCTTCTATTGATAACATCTTTTTGATTCTCATCAGGATTATTGATGAAATTGTGTTGCAAGTAAATACCGACTTATATACCTATTTGGTAAGTTATAGATTTTTTTTTATTTTTTATTAACAAAAGAATAAATAAATTAAAACGAACTTTTTATAGATCCAAGAATGTACTTCAGTCACAACAATAATAATTTTAGTAACGATGTTATCATCTCTTCAAGTTACTGTAAATATAAATTTGTGTTTGAGAAATTAGATTAAATAAAATAATACGAAAATAAATGAGATAAGAGAAAATACTAAAACACATAATCTCATTAATATGTTTAGGAAGATTCTTAATTCCAATACAATATGAGTCTTTGTAATTTTTTATCACTAGTGAATATATTGTCAAACCTTAATAAATAATTTTGTTAACCAAAGACTAAATACAATATGTACCGAATCATGATATTGGTATGCATCAACTCCAAGATTAGGTATATAAGTGGTTGTGTTCTACTCGGTGTTAGCAATTTTATATCATTTTTATTTCAATTCATGTTTACATTGTCTTCATTTCATACTCAATTTGTTGTACTATAACATGCTTTGTTTTGTTCAATTAGTTCAAAAACAAAATAAATTTTATCTATCGTGAGTGTCATTCACAATATACATAAAATTTTACAAGAAAAATATTTAGAAAAAATTTAGTAATGAATCGGGTTTACCATGTCAACAATAAATTCTCTATGAATGTCTTTTCAATGAAAGATATAACAATTTTTATGTATCTTTACCAAACTTCCAAATGCACTTAATAGAATTTCCCCTTCCCAATCAAAATGATTTCCAAAATAATCTAATTCAATAAGTATAATTTCCTAACTTGCACGACCCACACATTTACATATATGTATAACCTTTTGTATTTTTTTAACTTAATTCATAGTCATGACATTTACCAATATATCTAAAACAATGTTATACTTGTATTTTTAAATGGGAACAAAATTAAACACATTGCATCTTATATGCATTATTGGTGTACACATGATTCCTTAACTTCTTCTGCACTTGATATTGTCGTAATCATTCTCATCTCAAGAATCCTCGATGTCATAGCTCACATGGTCATCTTCAGGGTAGTAATGATTCTCGATCACAACTTGATAAATCACTTAGTTATTTCTCCGCTTTCACTTACTCATCAAACCATACTCGCTTTCTCTTACTCATCAAACCATACTCTGTCAAGGAGTCTAAAAAATCAATTATCTCACCATCAGTTTTTTCGGTTGTGAGTTGTTAAAATTATTGGCGGGGAGTGATCAAAAGAGTAAGAGAAATGGGAAAAATAACTAATTAATGAAGTCAGTTGTAATGATCAATCATTCTTACTCTGAAGATGACCATGCGGAATATGATATTGAGGATTCCTGTGATGAGGATGATAACGAAAACATGAAGATGTCACAATGGTTGAGGAGGTATAGTTCACCAGTATGCATATAACATGTTGGAATTAAAAAAATAAAATTATTCAATGTTTACAAAATATTAACCATTACATATATATATATAATTGTGTAACTTAACAAAAATCTTACTATTTGAAATAATCCAATAAGAATAAAAATAGGGGTGAAAAGGAGTCTAAGTTGAACAAAGGTCACATATTACCTTTAAGTTCAGATCTTATGATAATAAAAAGGGAGATAATTTCTTTCATTTGTTTCAGATTTGCAAAGGTCGTAAAAAGTAGAAGGTGAAAGAGATACAACTTTGCATATGAAATATATGAATAAAAAATATTATACAATGAAAAAATGTGTTCTTGTAGCCAAAATCAATAACCAATTTACCTCTTCACCAAAAATATAGTAATTGATATATGTGTGTGTTTGATCATCTCAGCAATAAGATAAAACTCCATAAATTGACTTACTTTTATTTTATTTAAGAAATAAGATTACCATAGAAGAAGTAAATTTATAATTATAAGTACCTACACAAGAAACAAACTTAATTATATAAGAATTATAAAACTAACAAGAAAAAAATCATGATAGTAAATAAAGTACTCACTTTGATTGTTTCTTCCCCGTGCCACCTTACTCTAAGCAACGCCTACAAAATTTTTAGCAAACCCTAATAAATACCAAAGAATCTTACATCTGGAAAATTGTCTGTTCAAAACTGGATGTATCTGTCAATTGTAAAAAGTAGATAAAAGCGTATTAAAATTATAATCAAAGTTAAAGGAAAATGAATAGAACCAATACAATTGGTGAAACACCAATCACTAGTACGATTTGTCCTTAATTTGCCCTGAAGATGATCTATGGTGATAAGAACTTCATTTTTGCTCTTCCTTTTTCTATTGTTTTTCTTTTCACACACTCTTTGAAACTACAACACTACCCCATCCCTTATCACCTAGGAACCTTCAAAAGTATATAAGATTATGTTTGTACTCTATTAGTGATCTCCTTTATATAGCCTTAAATTGCTAGGGTTTGATGCGCTAGAGAACGGCGCATCCAACAATTATGTAAATTAGGGTTTTGAATGTTTTTTTATAAACATGCTCAATTGTAATGGGCTTGGCCCACTTTACAATGCTATCCTTTCTCTTATTTTTTCACACAAAATGGATTTGTGGGCTGTTTTTTTTTATATAAATTGAAATAATAAGTTAAATGATTCAAAATTTCTAAAAGTTAAATTTTTTAGTCTACATTATCACTACAAAGTATTATTAAATAAGTATATATTAGATACAACAAAATTATATAATAATAATTCTACAATGTGTGTATATAAAACTACAGTTTTTTAACGATAAAAAAATATAGGATAAAACATTAAAACATTTTTTATACACAAGTTTAATAGTATATACTACTATGCACAATGGCATCTTTGTTGATACTTAACAATTTATCAATCATATGTAAGATAGTAAACTTTTATTAAAAAAAAGCTACAAATATTGGCGGACCACAAGAAAACCTATGTGATAAACTTCTACTAAAGCAAATAAAGCCTATTTTGAAGAAAAAATATTCTTAATACAATTTGGTATAACATCGTATTAACAAAAAGGATCTTATCAATAATTCATTGATTTGTACATCTATTTTCTTATACGAAAATATGTAAAAATTCAAAATGCACAAAAACAAATTTTAAGAAAACATAATTACCTTTATCTTAACCTTGAGAGAACCAGACCAACTTCAGGTAATGTTTATTGGACAAGCATAGAATCACTATTCTTTTCAAGTTCAATTCAAACCCTTTTAAGTTTTCTTGTTCAATAGTTATCAATATCAATTCAAATCCTAGAGTTGTATAAATCTCATAATAAATAGAGAAGACTCTTAAAAGTCCCTTTTACATATGCTACAAATACATGGACTTGAGTAATAACTAGGATGACCTCTGGTAGCTCCATCTAATTAATTAATTTGCACAATTCTATATGCTTATCTAGAATGATAAGTTGTATTAAATAATTTTAGAATTGAAAAACATAAGTTGGAATAGTCGTATATTTTTTTGATAAAGCACTAAAAAGAGGAATGGAGACATGAACCATATTAATAGTATTATAAACACTAAATAGTTTTCTCTCAAACCTACCTTGAAAACTGGTTATGGGTCCTTCCATACTATCAAAAAATTTATACTTGTCTCATTCCATGTAATTCAACCAAAAGTTCATAAAACTATAGAAATATACATTGATATTCGAGAAAAAATGGAAGATAATGTATACCCTACCTAAGACACACACAAAAATTTAAAAAACGTAGAGTGCATAAAAGTATAGTAGGCATAGTTAGAAAATTAGAAATCCCAAGTGAGTTTTAATATTGTAATTCTATTGAGAACTTTGATAGAGCCACTCCCAAGCAGCTCTCCTTACGCAGTAAACACGCTTTGTTACATTTAAGAATAACTAGATTTTTTTTTTTGTGTGTACATCACCTATCAAAATAAAGTTTGAATCAAAGTCTTTAGTTCATTCAACAATTACTTAGGCTAAGCATAAATCTGAAACACTTATAACAACATACTTAATATATTTGTATTTACAAGTTGAGTTCTTCTCATTAAAGATAAAAGTTTTTCTTTCCAGGAATAAACTTTTAGTCTAACTTTATCCTTGATAAATAGTAATAATAATGATGATAGTAATAATAAATTATCAAGATATAAGTATTTAAATATACATCTTTATTCATTTGCTTCAGTACACTCTCTACAAGAAAAAATATTTTTTATGGAGGTTTATTTTTACATTACCAAGGGTTAAAACCACATGTTAAGTCATTTACCCGAGATTGTAGTTTCTCTTGCTAAATCATCCGTTGAAAACATGTTTCCCGATGCTTTTTTAAACTTCAAGAAAAGTCAGTATTTAATGGAGGTTTTCAAAACCCCTCATTAACTACCATGGATTTAAAAACCCTTGTAAAGTATCATGGTTTTCAAAACCTCCATAAAATACCATGGATTTCAAAATCTTCGTAAAATACCATGGGTTTGAAAACCTCCGTAAAGTATCATGGATATAATGGGAAGGTTAGGGTTTGGTAGAGGGGTGGTGTGTGAATGTGTAGTGGTGGTGGTGGTGTGGTTAAAAGGAGAGGTGTATGGATGGGCGGGTGGTTTTAGTTTTTGAGTCTCTAGTTTTGGCTTCTATGAGATTAGCTAGGCCAATAGCTTGTGAAATGGAATAGGGGTTCAAGATGGTGATTTCTCTCTGAATCTCCAGGACAAGACCTAAGATGAAACAATTGAAAATGGTCTCAGGGGTTAAGTCATGTACGCAGTTGCATAATTGTTCAAACCTGGCTTGGTAACTAGTGACAATAGTATGTTGTTGAAGTTTTAATAATTTTACTTGGTGGTTTGTGTATGAGGAAGGTCTAATACGTATTTCTAAAGAACCTGTAAGTGATGGCCAGTTGGTAATGTGGTGGTTTTTATGCAACTATTTAAACCAACTAAGAGAATCTCATTTCATGTATAAAGGAACCATATACAATCTATTTTATGGAGAAATTTGGTAAAAATCAAAGTATTACTCTAATTGAAATAACCAATCCAGTGGGTCTAGTCCTTCAGAAAGAGCTAGTTGTAGTTTGGATGATCTGAGGGATGGGAATGGGGTTATTAGAGTGTTGGTTTGCTCCTGTATAGAATGAAATGACGAAGAAACATAGGGAGGTAAAGAGGAAACATGGTCCCTTGACATGGTGAGAGAGGATTGAATGAGGTCATTGCGTGCTTCAATATTGGTCTGACAGGTCTCATTGACCTCCGTTTGGGACTGGATGGTTGTTAGGTCCTGAATGGCATGAAAAATTTCTTCTGAGTCTTTGGATTGAGATTTGGAAGGCATGGAACAAGTTAATAAAAGCAACAATGATAAAGATTTGCTACAATGTCTACTGAGAGCTTCGAGTACTCAAGGAAATGATTACTAACTAGGGTAAAACTTTTCTCTATTTAGAGTCATATAACCTAAATAGGTGATATTTCTTTGTTACATGAGACTTGGCCTTACGTGAGCTCATCTACTATTACTGATCATCTACTCCCTTTATAGAGAAATTCTCCTTACACCTTTATTTCTTTCCCTTGCACCTTTATACTCTCTTTTTTAATTTCAATAATACCCTTTTGAGTATGGTGGAGAGTGTGATGTTTTTTTCTTCATTTTTAAGTGGTGGTGGTTGCTTGTGGTGGCTGGTGATAAACCTTGTGATGGTTGGTGATAAACCTTGTGATTGAAGTAAGTTTTGTGGTGTTTTTACTGGTGGTGATTGTGTTTCGTTCATTTTTTTTTTATTTTTTTACAAACCACAAAACCCATAAAAAAATAAACAAGGTGAAAAATAGAGTACAAAACTAAAAAAAAAATTATCTTCGTACTAAGAAACATCAAATAAATGAAATTTCTCGTCAACCTTCTCACACGCGCTCAAATGATGAAACTACTTTCTCAACCATTGCGATTGGAGAAAAATTAAAGTGTTATGAACGAAAGAGAGGTATGGAAGTACATAGTAATGATGTTATTTAAAAAGAAAATGAAATTATGCTTTATTTAAGATTATTTAAAAAAATTAAAAAACTTAAAATCGATTTTTCACAGAAACCATTACTATTCTACCTTTTGCAAATAATAAACTTTTTATTTGAAGAAAAGAAAGAAAGGAATCTGCATATAATGTAAATTTATGTGAAAAAGAAAACTGGGAAATGCCTCAGCTGTAAGGACACGTTTTCTGGGGCCTATTATATAATATTGTATAAGCAAAGTCTTAAATGGGGCCAATAATTTCACATTTATATATTCTTGCTTCAAAATTAGTTTTAAATACCACTTTACCAGCTATTAATTGCATATATGTACTTAGATACCCATGCTAGTGTTGATATTTAATTTAATTTCTAAATTAATAAACTAGTAAAAATTAATTTTTATTAAATATCAATTTAAAAATTATTTTAGATACTAATAATTTTTTTAATCTTTAATATAATATTTAATTTAATTAATATAGTGATTAATTTTTTTATATAAATCTTATAAAAAAAAGTATTATTTTAACTCTTACCAATAAAATGATTTATTGATAATTGTTGACTTCATGATATGTGAATTAATAAATCAATTGTGAGGTTATGAGATTAGCGATGAACTTATGTGGTTGGTAAATATCGATAGATACATCTACCAGTAAGTTGTATAATCATGATAAAGTTACTCATGAAAATCCATCAAGTAATTTGTTTTCTTTAATTCTCAATGTTTTACTTCTGAATAATTATTATATCTATCAATAAACACAAAGATTTTTTTTTCATTAACATAAGTTAAACTCTAAACCTATTGTTGGTAATCAATCTTTTAATCATCATATAAACATGTCAATTATGTCGTAAATCATAAGTTCAAATATTTTGTTTATGAATTCCAAGTTCAAGATAAAACCAAAGTTTAATGTTTAAGAACTAAGTATCATGAAACAATCTAATATTACAGTTCTAATAATTATTTCTATTAATTTGAATAATTAGGAGAATATTGTTGTTGTATTAGATTTTTCTCTCCTTACCATTCTCTTCTTATTGGTTGTAAAAATATGAAATTGTATCAAAATGTATGTTAGGAATGCTTTCATTAAAATAATATCTAATTTAGTTAATATAATAATTAATAATATAATGGTTAATACCCCATATAATTTTTACTTTCCAAATATATTATTTTGTGATTACTATTGTGTATATAAAACTATATTTTATTTTGCAATACACAAAATACAGGATAAAGGATTAAAACATATTTTTTATATAAAAGTTTTAATTGTAAGAATATTATGTGGCACCTCACGATTATTTATCTTATTAATTGATCAATTACCATATTTATCCTATTATATTATTGGTAATTACTTGATGGACGTAATTACTCTTACCATAAATAATTAGGATTTCCCCTTAGGTGTATTATAAATAGAGATTACCAGACAACTAAAGAGACACCCTTATATTCTAACATCACACGGCCGAAACTAATTCCCTAAATGGATTTTCGAGCCTCTCATCTCTTTGTCTCTCTACTCACATAATTCCATTCTAAGTGATACACCCTAAAGGGGAACCCGATCAAGATCATGTCTTCGTCCCTCAGTCATACGATCACGGGTCTACCAGGTATTATTTAATCATTATTCACGTTTCATTATATGACTAGAGGAATCCTAATCCAATATTTGGTATCAGAGCGTTTATGTTGCTTAATCGATTCTTCTTTCGTTTTTCCTAAATTTGGAAGAAACGAGGATTTTGATTCAACCTATTGATTTTCGATGTTTTAATTTTGATATATTATTGAACCACTGATTTTCGAAAATCCACCTTGATATCATAAAATAAATTTTAATTTTTTCGAGATCCATAATTATTTTAAGGTTTCGAAAATTAAAATTTAATATGAATGTTATGTGTTCTTCATAATTTTCGTGAGTATTCCCTTATTTGGAATGGAATTAATTTTGATTTTATGTTCATCATCATTATTTGTTGTTCATATGAATTCTCGAAAATTAGGAATAAAGAATTTTCGGAAATTAATTTTTCCCTTAATTAGGAAATTTCGAAAATAATATTTTTTTTTAATTAAAATTTTTGAAATACAATTGATTTCCCTTAATTAGAATGATTTGATTTGATTGTGCTTTCTTAAAAAAAAATTGATATCTTAGTCTCCAAGTTTTTCCTTAGGATAGTATATTCTTGCCTTATTAATTTTCGGGTATTATTATTATTATTACTATTTTCGAAAATAGCAGTCCTGTCAAACTTGGAAACATATCAATCTAATTAAAATTTTGAAGACCAAATCTAAAATCAAATCCCTAATATTTCGCTACTCACCTTATTGGGTTTACGAGTAACATATTTACACGTTTCCTTTTATTTATCGAATTAAATATGGTAAATCTCATGATACCGTAATGATGTTTAAAAAAAATATTAAGTTTGACAAAATTTAAATTTAAATTTTTGCTTAAACTTAATAACAAGACTCTCCCTTTTGTCCAACGATGATGAGTTATGTCTTGTTATTTGAGTCTAATTAAGCACCTTCATTTACTTATGAGTACACTTAATTATTAAATATTCACATGACATTTACCTAAAAACACAATTATTTCTATTCTGTCCAACAATGTTTGTTGCACTTGTGTTTTGCAAACTTAATATGTGCATAAGCTTAAATGTTCACTTGTGTCCAAAGATGATGTGTCACATTCTTATTGCACATACCTTACTTATAATTGTTCATTATTCTTAAATAATTGGTAATTAACCAAAGTGAAAGCTGATTGTTTAAGTAGAACCTAATCTAGTCTATTATTTTGATGTTATAATAGATTTTATCACAACTTCATTATCATAATGGTTCTTACTTATGCCTGCTTTAGATCTAATTTTCCCTATGTCACTCTAACTTTTTCCTTAGCCTAAGTATCTTAATTCGTCGTCTAACCAGCCCCTAATATGGGAATTGAGACCTTGACTGGTGAAAATCATTCTTCTTGGAAAGATTCCTTGATGTTGACTCTTGGGATGCAGGATTTTGATCATGCACTAATTGAAGTTGCTCCTCTTGCCCTCACTGATAAGAGCACTCCTGAAGATAAGATGGCTTATGAGAAATGGCAAAGGAGTAACAAGATGTGTCTTATGCTTATCAAGAATTCCATCAGTCCAATCATCAGAGGAGGCATTCCTGATTCACCTAACGCTAAGGCTTATCTAGCATCTGTGGAGGAACAATTTCAAGGAACCTCTAAGGCGCATGCTAGTACTTTTATCTTGAAGTTGGTGACTACAAAATATGACGGGCGCACCGACATTTGCGAGCACATCCTGATGATGAGCGACATGGCCCGTAAACTTAAGGGATTAGCCATGGAGATCAGTGAAGGTTTCCTAGTCCACTTCATTATGACTTCTCTTCCTTCTGCGTTTGAAGCCTTCAAAGTCAACTATAATACTCAGAAGGACAAATGGTCCATGAGTGAGTTGATTGCTATGACTGTTCAAGAAGAAGAGTGCCTGAAGCTGAAAAAACCAGATGTTGCTTACCTCGTGGCTGCTGAATCGAAGAAGCGGAAGGGCAAATTCCATAAAAGGGAATCTAATAAGGTCCCTAAAATTGATGCAAGTGCACCTTCCAGCTCTAACAAATCCACTAGCAAGTCCTACTGCAAGTTCTGCCGCAAGGTAGGACATAAGCATTCTGAGTGCTCAAGCTTTAAGGAGTGGCTGGCTAAGAAAGGTAATCATCTAAATATAATAATTGAGTTCTTTAATTTAAACGTTCCAACTAATACTTGGTGGTTTGACTCTGGTTCTATGGTTCATGTGACCAATTCAATCTAGGGATTCCTTACAATCCGGAAGCTGGAAAGAAACCAAAAAACACTTAAAATGGGGAATGGACAAGAACTATTTGTCGAAGCTGTGGGAACCTTAGAATTACTTATGAAAACTGGAAAATGTATTAAACTTTATGATACCTTATATATTCTCGAGATTACTCGGAATCTTGTATCAGAACCAAAGTTAGACATTGATGGTTTTATGTTTCCCATGGTCATGGCAAACTTACTATTTCTTTAAATTCTCAATTGTTTGGTACTGGTTTTCTGGATAACGGTCTCTATAAGTTAGAACTAGATGATAGCTTCTCCAAATCTTTGTTATCATATAATATTAATGAGAACTTAACAAAGACCAAGAGAAAACGAGACTTAGAAACTTCATCCATGTTGTGGCATCAACGTTTAGGCCACATTTCACGAGATCGCTTATCTCGACTTGTGAAGGATGAAGTCTTACCATCTCTCGATTTCACTAATTTTGGAACATGTGCCAAATGCCTCAAAGGCAAAATGACATCCACGACTAAGAAAGGTGCCACTACGAGTTCAAAATTATTAGAACTTATTCATACTGACATTAGTGGCCCTTACAGCATCGTTGCAATAACAAAACATAATTCATTTATCACTTTTATAGATGATTATTCTCGTTACATGTACTTGTATCTCATTAAGGAAAATTCTGAATCACTTACAACTTTTAAAGATTATAAAACTGAAGTTGAAAAACAACTTGATCTTTGGGACAAGCCCCTGGTCCATTTTATGAGTTTTGTAAAAGCCAGGGGATTGTGAACCAATACGCCATGCCCGGTACTCCTCAACAAAACGGTGTTGCTGAAAGGAGAAACAAGACCCTAATGAACATGGTGCGAAGTATGTTAGCCAACTCCAATTTGCCCTTATTCCTCTGGACCGAGGCATTAAAAGCAGCAGTTCATATACTCAATAGAGTTCCTTCCAAATTTGTCCCTAAAACTCCTTATGAACTTTGGACTGGAAGGAAACTGAGTCTTAGATATATGAAAGTATGGGGCTGCCTTGCTGAAGCTCAAGTTTATAACCCTTTCTTAAATAAGCTTAACATGAAAACAGTAACTTGTCACTTCATCGGGTATCCCGATCACTCAAAGGGTTATAGATTTTATTGTCCTTCCCACGTCACCCGCATTGTAGAAACCAAGCATGCTCATTTCCTAGAGGATTTCAAGATCAGTGGGAGTAGTGACAATCCTTACCTAGATTTACTAGAAGTACAAGAGGCGGGGGGAAGATCTACATCGACTACTAATTTGCCTCTAATCACTCCTCTTGTACCCACTCCGCGCGTCACTGCACCACCTACTCCATGCTCAGAACCTGATGCTACTCTGAGTCCATCCGAGAATGAAGGCACCCTGAACGACAAACATCAGTACAATGCAAAACCCGCTAATCAGCTCAGGAGGTCATCTAGAACTAAAACTGCTACTAATTTTGATGATTATGTAACCTACCTGACTGAAGCAGAAATGGATGCCAGAAGGTATACTGATCCTACCTCTTACAATGAAGTCATTACTAGTGATCAGTCTTCTGAATGGAATAATGCCATGCTCGATGAGCTTGACTCCATGAAGAAAACAATGTTGGGGATCTAGTAGAATTACCCGACGGAGTAAAATCCGTAGGATCTAAATGGGTGTTCAAAACCAAGCTAGATCAGAATGGAAACATTGAACTCTTCAAAACAAGATTGGTTGCAAAAGGGTTCACTCAGAAAGAGGGAATTGATTATCAAGAGACCTTTTCACCTGCCTCTCGAAAAGATTCGTTAAGGATCGTAATGGCCCTCGTATGGACATCAAGACCGCTTTCCTTAACGGCGACTTGTATGAAGACGTGTACATGAAACAACCAGAAGGTTTTAAACCTGAAGGTCAAGAACACTTAGTCTGCAAGCTGAAGAAATCCATTTATGAGCTGAAGCAAGCCTCACGGCAGTGGTACATAAAGTTTGATGAAGTCATGAAGAAACAAGGTTTCCTTAAGTCATCAAGTAATTTGTTTTCTTTAATTCTCAATATTCTACTTCTGGACAATTACGATACTTATCAATAAACACCGAGAAAAATTTGTGGTTAAAACAAGTTAAATTCTAAATCTAATCTTGGTAATCAATCTTTTTATCATCATATAAACATGTCAATTATATAGTAATTCACAAGTTCAAATAGTTTATGAAATTCCAAGTTCAAAATAAAACCAAAGTTTAATGTTTAAGAACTAAGTATCATAAAACAGACCTAAAATTACAATTCTACTAATTACTTCTATTAATTCGAATAATTAGGAGAATATTGTTGTTGTATTAGATTTTCTTCTCTTTAATCATTCTCTTCTTATTGGTTTTGTTGTTGGTTATAAAAATATGTTGTTGGTTATCAAATGCATGTTAAAAGTGCATTCATCAATGATGTCATAAAGATAAAAGTCTAAGTAGAACAATCCCTCGAGTTTAGGTCTTTTACTTAGCATATTTTCAAACTTAATTAACAAGACCTTGTTTGGTGTAATACAAACTCCTCGAGCTCGGTATAATAAACTAAGTTCATAATGCTTATCTAATTAATTAATCTAATCAATATATCCTTATCTAACATCTCAAGTTATATTAAAAAATTTAGAATTGAAAAAAATAAGTAGAATTATTCATATATCCTTTTGATAAAGCACTAGAAATAGGAATGGAGACATGAACCATATTAATAGTATTATGAGCACTAAATAATTATTTCACAAACCTACCTTTAAAACTGGTTATGGTCCTTCCATACACTACAAATATGTCAAAAAAAATTATACTTATCCTCTTCCACGTATAACCCAACCAAAATTTTATAAAATTGTAGAAATATACATTGATATTCGAGACAAAATTGAAGAGGATGTATACCCAACCTAAGACACAAAACGTGTTTTCAAAATCCTATAGTGCATAAAGATATACTAGGCATAGGTAGAAAATAAGAAATCCCAAGTGAGTTCTAATATTGCAATTCTAATGAGAACTTTGATATAGGCATTTCCCAAGCGGCCCTCCTAGCGCAATAACCACACTTTGTTCCATTTAAGAGTAACTAGATTCCTTTGGTGTACGTTACCTGTCAAAATAAAGTTTTGAAGCAAAGTCTTTACTTCATTCTACAATGACTAGGCCAAGCATAAATCTGAAACACATATAACAACATACCTAATATGATAGTATTTACAAGTTGGACTATTCAGATTGAAGATAATAGTTTCCATGAATCAACTTTTGGTCTAACTTTATACATGATTTTCTGAAGTAGCAAGCATAGGGAGTTACATTAAATAGATGAACTCCCATGCATTTAAGGGATAAGAAGTTAATAAGTTCTCTTGCACACGAGATATAAAATTAGTGGAGAGATTACTAGAATATGACTTATTTTTACAAGGTAATAAGTCATTTTGAAAAGGTTATGATTATGAAACCATGTGTGTCCTTTTATTTTAATACATACAAATTGAAACAACATCGTACAATCACAACAACAATCATTTTGGTAACAATGTTTTCTTCATTTCAAGTTTAAGTGTCAATATAAGTTTGTTCCTGAGAATTAGATTTGAATAAAGTAATACTAAAACAACTTACAAAAGAGACACATAATCTCATTAATATGTTTAGGAAGATACTTAATTCCCATACAATGTGAGTCTTTGTATTTTTTATGACTAGTAAATATAAAAAACAATAATTGAAAAATATTATGATATATAATTATGTTAAGAAAAGAGTAAATGCAATATGTACCTGATCCTTCTAAAACACCAATAATGTAGTAAATCACGATATTGATATGCATCAACCCCAGAATTAGGTATATCAACAGTTGTGTAATGCCTGATCTTAGCAGTTTATATCCTTTCTATTTCAATTCATGTTTACATTTCCTTCATTCCAAACTCAAATTTTGTCTTAGGACATGCATAGTTTATTCAACCAATTGAAAAACAAAATAAATTTTACAAGAAAAATATCTACAAAAAATTCAAGACATGAATCAACTTCACCATGTTAGTAATATAGTCTTTATGAATGTCAATCCAAATAATATGAAAGCTATGACAATTTTTATGTCTCTTTGTCAAACTCCCAAATGCACTTAGCAGAATCTGTCATTCCCAATTATAAGGATTTCCAAAATAACATACTTCAATAAGTATAATTTCCTATGTGGCGCGACCCACACAATTTACGTGTATGTATAACTTTTTTTTTTCTTTATTTCACCTAATTCATAGTCTTGACATTTACCTATATTTCTAAAACAATATTATATACTTTTATTTTCAAATGGATTTAAAATTAAACATATTTTTATCTTATAGGCATTACTAGTGCACATTACGATTCCTTAACTACTTCTACACTTGATATTTTCGTAATCATTCTCATCTCTAGAATCCTCGATGTCATAGTTCACATAGTTATCTTCTGAGTAATAATGATTCATGATCACAATATGGTAAATTACTTAATTATTTATTTTTTTTCTCTTACTCATCAAATCATACCCTGTGTGATGTGTTCAAATTCTTGTCAGAGAGTGATTCAAAGAGCAAGATAAAAAAAAGAAAAGAACCAAAGATAAATAAAATAAAAAAATGATGAACTAGGTTGTGAAGGTTAATAATTCTTACCATGAAGATTATCATGATATTGAGGATTCCTGTGATGAGAATGATTACAACAACATGAAGTTGTGACAATGGTTGAGGAGGTATGATTCACTAGTATGCCTATAATATATGTTGTAAAATCAAAAGAGTTATGTTCGAAGTCTACAAAATATAAATCATTCATGACATATATATATATAAGCATATTAAAAATCATAATGAAAAAATAATAGAACCAATATAAATTGGTGAAACACCAATCACTACTACGATTTGTTCTTAATCTATTATGAAGACGATCGATCTATGGTGATAAGAACTTCTTTTTTATTTTCCTTTTTCCTATTGTTTTTCTTCTCACACACTTCTTTTGTGGACTATAAATTCGCCTCCAATATCAAGTGAATAACTATTGCACCACTCTTTAAAAGTGCACCCCTATCTTGTTCCTTATCACCAAAGAACCTTCAAAAGTATATAAGATTATCTTTACATTTTCAGTGACCTTCCTTTCTTTATATTTTATAACCTTGTTAATGCGTTAAACAACACCGAATCCAACAATTATGTGAATTAGGGTTTTAAATCCAGATTTATGTACACATATTCAATTGTAATGGGCTTAGCCCTTAACCTAATTTATGGTGGGTTGTTTTCTCTTATTTTGTTTTTCTCACATAAGACAAATTTGTGGACATCTTTTGATATAAATTTAACAAAATTATATCAAATTCAATCTAGAGAGTTGTATTAATCGTATAAGCATTTATCATCTCTTCAAGTTTACTGAAAATATAAATTTGTGTTTGAGAAATTAGATTAAATAAAATTGTTCCAACCTCGAAAAAAAATAATACGAAAACAAATGAGATAAGAGAAAATACTAAAACCCATAATCTCATTAATATGTTTAGGAAGATTCTTAATTCCATTACAATATGAGTATTTTTATTTTCTATCACTAGTGAATATATTGTAAAACCTTACGATAAATAATTTTGTTAACCAAAGAGTAAATACAATTTGTATTGAATCATGATATTGGTATGCATCAACCTCAAGATTAGGTATATCAGTGGTTGTGTTCTACTTGCTGTTAGCAATTTATATTCTTTTTATTTCAATTCATGTTTACATTGCCTTCATTTCATACTCAATTTTTTTTGTATTATAACATGTTTTGTTTTTCTTTGTTTTGTTCAATTAGTTAAAAAACAAAATAAAATTTATCTATGGTGAGTGTCATTAACAATATACATGAAATTTTACAAGAAAAATATTTAGAAATTATTTAGTAATGAATCGGGTTTACCATGTCAATAATATATTCTTTATGAATGTCTTTCCAATGAAAGATATAACAATTTGTATGTCTCTTTACCAAGCTTCCAAATGCACTTAGTAGAATTTCCCCTTCCCAATCGAAAGGATTTTCAAAATAATCTACTTCAATAAGTATAATTTCCTAACTTGCACGACCCACAGATTTACATATATGTATAACCTTTTTGTATTTTTTTTAACTTAGTGAATATATTGTAAAACCTTACGATAAATAATTTTGTTAACCAAAGAGTAAATACAATTTGTATTGAATCATGATATTGGTATGCATCAACCTCAAGATTAGGTATATCAGTGGTTGTGTTCTACTTGCTGTTAGCAATTTATATTCTTTTTATTTCAATTCATGTTTACATTGCCTTCATTTCATACTCAATTTTTTTTGTATTATAACATGTTTTGTTTTTCTTTGTTTTGTTCAATTAGTTAAAAAACAAAATAAAATTTATCTATGGTGAGTGTCATTAACAATATACATGAAATTTTACAAGAAAAATATTTAGAAATTATTTAGTAATGAATCGGGTTTACCATGTCAATAATATATTCTTTATGAATGTCTTTCCAATGAAAGATATAACAAATTGTATGTCTCTTTACCAAGCTTCCAAATGCACTTAGTAGAATTTCCCCTTCCCAATCGAAAGGATTTTCAAAATAATCTACTTCAATAAGTATAATTTCCTAACTTGCACGACCCACAGATTTACATATATGTATAACCTTTTGTATTTTTTTTAACTTAGTGCATATATTGTAAAACCTTACGATAAATAATTTTGTTAACCAAAGAGTAAATACAATTTGTATTGAATCATGATATTGGTATGCATCAACCTCAAGATTAGGTATATCAGTGGTTGTGTTCTACTTGCTGTTAGCAATTTATATTCTTTTTATTTCAATTCATGTTTACATTGCCTTCATTTCATACTCAATTTTTTTTGTATTATAACATGTTTTGTTTTTCTTTGTTTTGTTCAATTAGTTAAAAAACAAAATAAAATTTATCTATGGTGAGTGTCATTAACAATATACATGAAATTTTACAAGAAAAATATTTAGAAATTATTTAGTAATGAATCGGGTTTACCATGTCAATAATATATTCTTTATGAATGTCTTTCCAATGAAAGATATAACAATTTGTATGTCTCTTTACCAAGCTTCCAAATGCACTTAGTAGAATTTCCCCTTCCCAATCGAAAGGATTTTCAAAATAATCTACTTCAATAAGTATAATTTCCTAACTTGCACGACCCACAGATTTACATATATGTATAACCTTTTGTATTTTTTTTAACTTAGTGAATATATTGTAAAACCTTACGATAAATAATTTTGTTAACCAAAGAGTAAATACAATTTGTATTGAATCATGATATTGGTATGCATCAACCTCAAGATTAGGTATATCAGTGGTTGTGTTCTACTTGCTGTTAGCAATTTATATTCTTTTTATTTCAATTCATGTTTACATTGCCTTCATTTCATACTCAATTTTTTTTGTATTATAACATGTTTTGTTTTTCTTTGTTTTGTTCAATTAGTTAAAAAAAAAAAAAAAATTTATCTATGGTGAGTGTCATTAACAATATACATGAAATTTTACAAGAAAAATATTTAGAAATTATTTAGTAATGAATCGGGTTTACCATGTCAATAATATATTCTTTATGAATGTCTTTCCAATGAAAGATATAACAATTTGTATGTCTCTTTACCAAGCTTCCAAATGCACTTAGTAGAATTTCCCCTTCCCAATCGAAAGGATTTTCAAAATAATCTACTTCAATAAGTATAATTTCCTAACTTGCACGACCCACAGATTTACATATATGTATAACCTTTTTGTATTTTTTTTAACTTAGTGAATATATTGTAAAACCTTACGATAAATAATTTTGTTAACCAAAGAGTAAATACAATTTGTATTGAATCATGATATTGGTATGCATCAACCTCAAGATTAGGTATATCAGTGGTTGTGTTCTACTTGCTGTTAGCAATTTATATTCTTTTTATTTCAATTCATGTTTACATTGCCTTCATTTCATACTCAATTTTTTTTGTATTATAACATGTTTTGTTTTTCTTTGTTTTGTTCAATTAGTTAAAAAACAAAATAAAATTTATCTATGGTGAGTGTCATTAACAATATACATGAAATTTTACAAGAAAAATATTTAGAAATTATTTAGTAATGAATCGGGTTTACCATGTCAATAATATATTCTTTATGAATGTCTTTCCAATGAAAGATATAACAAATTGTATGTCTCTTTACCAAGCTTCCAAATGCACTTAGTAGAATTTCCCCTTCCCAATCGAAAGGATTTTCAAAATAATCTACTTCAATAAGTATAATTTCCTAACTTGCACGACCCACAGATTTACATATATGTATAACCTTTTGTATTTTTTTTAACTTAGTGCATATATTGTAAAACCTTACGATAAATAATTTTGTTAACCAAAGAGTAAATACAATTTGTATTGAATCATGATATTGGTATGCATCAACCTCAAGATTAGGTATATCAGTGGTTGTGTTCTACTTGCTGTTAGCAATTTATATTCTTTTTATTTCAATTCATGTTTACATTGCCTTCATTTCATACTCAATTTTTTTTGTATTATAACATGTTTTGTTTTTCTTTGTTTTGTTCAATTAGTTAAAAAACAAAATAAAATTTATCTATGGTGAGTGTCATTAACAATATACATGAAATTTTACAAGAAAAATATTTAGAAATTATTTAGTAATGAATCGGGTTTACCATGTCAATAATATATTCTTTATGAATGTCTTTCCAATGAAAGATATAACAATTTGTATGTCTCTTTACCAAGCTTCCAAATGCACTTAGTAGAATTTCCCCTTCCCAATCGAAAGGATTTTCAAAATAATCTACTTCAATAAGTATAATTTCCTAACTTGCACGACCCACAGATTTACATATATGTATAACCTTTTGTATTTTTTTTAACTTAGTGAATATATTGTAAAACCTTACGATAAATAATTTTGTTAACCAAAGAGTAAATACAATTTGTATTGAATCATGATATTGGTATGCATCAACCTCAAGATTAGGTATATCAGTGGTTGTGTTCTACTTGCTGTTAGCAATTTATATTCTTTTTATTTCAATTCATGTTTACATTGCCTTCATTTCATACTCAATTTTTTTTGTATTATAACATGTTTTGTTTTTCTTTGTTTTGTTCAATTAGTTAAAAAACAAAATAAAATTTATCTATGGTGAGTGTCATTAACAATATACATGAAATTTTACAAGAAAAATATTTAGAAATTATTTAGTAATGAATCGGGTTTACCATGTCAATAATATATTCTTTATGAATGTCTTTCCAATGAAAGATATAACAATTTGTATGTCTCTTTACCAAGCTTCCAAATGCACTTAGTAGAATTTCCCCTTCCCAATCGAAAGGATTTTCAAAATAATCTACTTCAATAAGTATAATTTCCTAACTTGCACGACCCACAGATTTACATATATGTATAACCTTTTGTATTTTTTTTAACTTAGTGAATATATTGTAAAACCTTACGATAAATAATTTTGTTAACCAAAGAGTAAATACAATTTGTATTGAATCATGATATTGGTATGCATCAACCTCAAGATTAGGTATATCAGTGGTTGTGTTCTACTTGCTGTTAGCAATTTATATTCTTTTTATTTCAATTCATGTTTACATTGCCTTCATTTCATACTCAATTTTTTTTGTATTATAACATGTTTTGTTTTTCTTTGTTTTGTTCAATTAGTTAAAAAACAAAATAAAATTTATCTATGGTGAGTGTCATTAACAATATACATGAAATTTTACAAGAAAAATATTTAGAAATTATTTAGTAATGAATCGGGTTTACCATGTCAATAATATATTCTTTATGAATGTCTTTCCAATGAAAGATATAACAATTTGTATGTCTCTTTACCAAGCTTCCAAATGCACTTAGTAGAATTTCCCCTTCCCAATCGAAAGGATTTTCAAAATAATCTACTTCAATAAGTATAATTTCCTAACTTGCACGACCCACAGATTTACATATATGTATAACCTTTTGTATTTTTTTTTAACTTAGTGAATATATTGTAAAACCTTACGATAAATAATTTTGTTAACCAAAGAGTAAATACAATTTGTATTGAATCATGATATTGGTATGCATCAACCTCAAGATTAGGTATATCAGTGGTTGTGTTCTACTTGCTGTTAGCAATTTATATTCATTTTATTTCAATTCATGTTTACATTGCCTTCATTTCATACTCAATTTTTTTTGTATTATAACATGTTTTGTTTTTCTTTATTTTGTTCAATTAGTTAAAAAACAAAATAAAATTTATCTATGGTGAGTGTCATTAACAATATACATGAAATTTTACAAGAAAAATATTTAGAAATTATTTAGTAATGAATCGGGTTTACCATGTCAATAATATATTCTTTATGAATGTCTTTCCAATGAAAGATATAACAATTTGTATGTCTCTTTACCAAGCTTCCAAATGCACTTAGTAGAATTTCCCCTTCCCAATCGAAAGGATTTTCAAAATAATCTACTTCAATAAGTATAATTTCCTAACTTGCACGACCCACAGATTTACATATATGTATAACCTTTTGTATTTTTTTTTAACTTAGTGAATATATTGTAAAACCTTACGATAAATAATTTTGTTAACCAAAGAGTAAATACAATTTGTATTGAATCATGATATTGGTATGCATCAACCTCAAGATTAGGTATATCAGTGGTTGTGTTCTACTTGCTGTTAGCAATTTATATTCTTTTTATTTCAATTCATGTTTACATTGCCTTCATTTCATACTCAATTTTTTTTGTATTATAACATGTTTTGTTTTGCTTTGTTTTGCTCAATTAGTTAAAAAACAAAATAAAATTTATCTATGGTGAGTGTCATTAACAATATACATGAAATTTTACAAGAAAAATATTTAGAAATTATTTAGTAATGAATCGGGTTTACCATGTCAATAATATATTCTTTATGAATGTCTTTCCAATGAAAGATATAACAATTTGTATGTCTCTTTACCAAGCTTCCAAATGCACTTAGTAGAATTTCCCCTTCCCAATCGAAAGGATTTTCAAAATAATCTACTTCAATAAGTATAATTTCCTAACTTGCACGACCCACAGATTTACATATATGTATAACCTTTTGTATTTTTTTTTAACTTAGTGAATATATTGTAAAACCTTACGATAAATAATTTTGTTAACCAAAGAGTAAATACAATTTGTATTGAATCATGATATTGGTATGCATCAACCTCGAGATTAGGTATATCAGTGGTTGTGTTCTACTTGCTGTTAGCAATTTATATTCTTTTTATTTCAATTCATGTTTACATTGCCTTCATTTCATACTCAATTTTTTTTGTATTATAACATGTTTTGTTTTTCTTTATTTTGTTCAATTAGTTAAAAAACAAAATAAAATTTATCTATGGTGAGTGTCATTAACAATATACATGAAATTTTACAAGAAAAATATTTAGAAATTATTTAGTAATGAATCGGGTTTACCATGTCAATAATATATTCTTTATGAATGTCTTTCCAATGAAAGATATAACAATTTGTATGTCTCTTTACCAAGCTTCCAAATGCACTTAGTAGAATTTCCCCTTCCCAATCGAAAGGATTTTCAAAATAATCTACTTCAATAAGTATAATTTCCTAACTTGCACGACCCACAGATTTACATATATGTATAACCTTTTGTATTTTTTTTTAACTTAGTGAATATATTGTAAAACCTTACGATAAATAATTTTGTTAACCAAAGAGTAAATACAATTTGTATTGAATCATGATATTGGTATGCATCAACCTCAAGATTAGGTATATCAGTGGTTGTGTTCTACTTGCTGTTAGCAATTTATATTCTTTTTATTTCAATTCATGTTTACATTGCCTTCATTTCATACTCAATTTTTTTTGTATTATAACATGTTTTGTTTTGCTTTGTTTTGCTCAATTAGTTAAAAAACAAAATAAAATTTATCTATGGTGAGTGTCATTAACAATATACATGAAATTTTACAAGAAAAATATTTAGAAATTATTTAGTAATGAATCGGGTTTACCATGTCAATAATATATTCTTTATGAATGTCTTTCCAATGAAAGATATAACAATTTGTATGTCTCTTTACCAAGCTTCCAAATGCACTTAGTAGAATTTCCCCTTCCCAATCGAAAGGATTTTCAAAATAATCTACTTCAATAAGTATAATTTCCTAACTTGCACGACCCACAGATTTACATATATGTATAACCTTTTGTATTTTTTTTAACTTAATTCATAGTCATGACATTTACCAATATATCTAAAACAATGTTATACTTGTATTTTCAAATGGGAACAAAATTAAACACATTGCATCTTATATGCATTATTGGTGTACACATGATTCCTTAACTTTTTCTGCACTTGATATTGTCGTAATCATTCTCATCTCAAGAATCCTCGATGTCATAGTTCACATGGTCATCTTCAGGGTAGTAATGATTCTCAATCACAACTTGATAAATCACTTAGTTTTTTTTCCGCTTTCTCTTACTCATCAAACCATACTCTGTCAAGGAGTCTAAAAAATCAATTATCTCACCGTAATTTTTTTCGGTTGTGAGTTGTTAAAATTATTGGCGGGGAGTAATCAAAAGAGTAAGAGAAATGGGAAAAATAACCAATTAACGAAGTCAGTTGTAATGATCAATCATTCTTACTCTGAAGATGACGATGCGGAATATGATATTGAGGATTCCTGTGATGAGGATGATAACGAAAACATGAAGTTGCCACAATGGTTGAGGAGGTATAATTCACCAGTATACATATAACATATGTTGGAATTAAAAAAAAATTATTCAATGTTTACAAAATATTAATTATTACATATATATATATATATATATACATACATATATATATATACATATATATATATAGTTGAGTAACTTAACAAAAGTCTTACTATTTGAAATAATCCAATAAGAATAAAAATAGGGATGAAAATGAGTCTAAATTGAACAAAGGTCACATATGACCTCTCTAGGTTCAGATCTTATGATAATATAAAAAGAGATCATTTCTTTCATTTGTTTCAGATTTGCAAAGGTTGACAAAAGTAGAAGGTGAAAGAGATACAACTTTGCATATGAAATATATCAATAAAAAATATTATACAATGAAAAAATGTGTTTTTGTAGCCAAAATCAATAATCATTTTACCTCTTCACGAAAAATATATTAATTATATATGTGTGTTTGATCATCTCAATAATCAATTAAAACCCTATAAATTGACTTATTTTTATTTTATTTAAGAAATAAGATTATCAGAAAAGAAGTCAATTTAAAATTATAAGTACCTACACAAGAAACCAACTTAATTATATAAGAATTATAATAATAACAAGAAAAAAATCATGATAATCAATAAAGTACTCACTTTGATTGTTTCTTTCCCGTGCCAC
Source organism: Phaseolus vulgaris (assembly GCF_051622355.1). Lineage (NCBI taxonomy): Eukaryota > Viridiplantae > Streptophyta > Magnoliopsida > Fabales > Fabaceae > Phaseolus > Phaseolus vulgaris. Next base: position 7,112,971 of record NC_143501.1, on the reverse strand, counting down.
CTTATTCTAGGCAACACCTACAAAATTTTTAGCAAACCCTATAATAAATACCAAAGAATCTTACATCTGAAAAATTGTCTCTTGAAAAGTGAATGTGTCTGTCGATTGTAAAAAGTAGACAAAAGCGTATTAAAATCATAATCAAAGTTAAAGGAAAAAGAATAGAACCAATACAATTGGTGAAACACCAATCACTACTCTGATTTGTCCTTAATTTGCCCTGAAGACGATCTATGGTGATAAGAACTTCTTTTTTGCTCTTCCTTTTTCTATTGATTTTTCTTTCCACACACTCTTTGAAACTACAACACTACCTCATCCCTTATCACCAAGTAACCTTCAAAAGTATATAAGATTATGTTTTGTACTCTATTAGTGATCTCCTTTTTATAGCCTTAAATTGCTAGGGGTTGATGTGCTAGAGAACGGCGCATCCAACAATTATGTAAATTAGGGTTTTGAATTTTTTTTTATAAACATGCTCAATTGTAATGGGCTTGGCCCACTTTACAATGGTATCTTTTCTCTTATTTTCACACAAAATGGATTTGTGGGCTGTTTTTTTATATAAATTAAAATAATAAGTTAAATAGATTCAAAATTTCTAAAAGTCGATTTTTTTTAGTCCACATTATCACTACAAAGTATTATCAAATAAGTATGTATTAGATACAACAAAATTATATAATAATAGTAATAATAATAATAATAATAATAATAATAATTCTACAATGTGTGTATATAATACTACAGTTTTTTAACGATAAAAAAAATATAGAATAAAACATTAAAACATTTTTATACAAAAGTTTAATAGTATGTATTACTATGCACAATGACATCTTTATTCATACTTAACAATTTATCAATCATGTGTAAGATAGTAAACTTTTATTAAAAAAAAGTTACAAACATTTGCGAAACACAAGAAAACTTATGTGAGCAACTTATACTAAAGTAAATAAAGCCTATTTTGAAGAAAAAATATTCTTAATACAATTTGGTATAACCTGGTATTAACAAAAAGGATCTTATCAATAATTCATTGATTTGCACATCTATTTTCTTGTACGAAAATATGTAAAAATCCAAAATGCACAATTTTTTTTTAAGAAAACATAATTACCTTTATCTTAACCTTGAGAGAACCAGACCAACTTCAGGTAATGTTTATTGGACAAGCATAGAATTACTATTCTTTTCAAGTTCAATTCAAACCCTTTTAAGTTTTCTTGTTCAATAATTATCAATATCAATTCAAATCCTAGAGTTGTATAAATCTCATAATAAATAGAGAAGACTCTTAAAAGTCCCTTTTTACATATGCTACAAATACATGGACTTCAGTAATAACTAGGATGACCTTTGTTTGCTCCATCTAATTAATTAATTTGCAAAATTCTATATGCTTATCTAGAATGACAAGTTGTATTAAATAATTTTAGAAATGAAAAACATAAGTTGGAATATTCGTATATCTTTTTGATAAAGCACTAAAAAGAGGAATGGAGACATGAACCATATTAATAGTATTATAAACACTAAATAGTTTTCTCTCAAACCTACCTTAAAAATTGGTTATGGGTCCTTCCATACTGTCAAAAAATTTATACTTGTCTCATTCCATGTAATTCAACCAAAAGTTCATAAAACTATAGAAATATACATTGATATTGGAGAAAAATGGAAGATGATGTATATCCTACCTAAGACACACACAAAAATTTAAAAAACGTAGAGTGCATAAAGGTATAATAGGCATAGTTAGAAAATTAGAAATCCCAATTGAGTTTTAATATTGTAATTCTATTGAGAACTTTGATAGAGACCACTCCCAAGCAGCCCTCCTTGCGCAGTAAACACGCTTTGTTACATTTAAGAATAACTAGATTTATTTGGTGTACATCACCTGTCAAAATAAAGTTTTGAATCAAAGTCTTTAGTTCATTCAACAATTACTTAGGCTAAGCATAAATCTGAAACACTTATAACAACATACTTAATATGTTTGTATTTACAAGTTGAATTCTTCTCATTAAAGATAAAAGTTTTCCTTTCCAGGAATAAACTTTTAGTCTAACTTTATCCTTGATTAATAGTAATAATAATGATGATGATAATGATAATAATAAGGGTTATCCTTTATGAAGGTTTATTTTTACATTACCAAGGGTTAAAACCACTTGTTAAGTCATTTACCCGAGATTGTAGTTTCTCTTGCTAAATCATCCGTTGAAAACGTGTTTCCCGATGCTTTTTTAAACTTTAGGAAAAGTCAGTATTTAATGGAGGTTTTCAAACCCCCCCCCCCCCCCCCCCCCCCCCCCCCCCCCCATTAACTACCATGGGTTTAAAAACCCTTGTAAAGTATCATGGTTTTCAAAACCTCCATAAAATACCATGGATTTCAAAATCTCCGTAAAATATCATGGGTTTCAAAACCTCCGTAAAATATCATGGATTTAATGAGAAGGTTAGGGTTTGGTAGAGGGGTGGTGTGTGAACGTGTAGTGGTGGTGGTGGTGTGGTTAAAAGGAGTGGTGTATGGAGGGGTGGGTGGTTTTAGTTTTTGAATCTCTAATTTTGTCTTCTATGAGCTTAGTTAGGCCAATAGCTTGTGAAATGGAATAGGAGTTCAAGATGGTGATTTCTCTCCAAATCTCCAGGACAAGACCTAAGATGAAATAATTGAAAATGGTCTCAGGGGTTAAGTCATGTACACAGTTGCATAATTGTTCAAACTTGGCTTGGTAACCAGTGACAGTAGTATGTTGTTGAAGTTTGAATAATTTTACTTGGTGGTTTGTGTATGAGGAAGGTCTGAAACATATTTTTAAAGAACGTGTAAATGATGGTCAGTTGGTAATGTGGTGGTTTTTATGCAACTATTTAAACCAGCTAAGAGAATCTCATTTCATGTATAAAGGAACCATATACAATCTATTTTATGGAGAAATTTGGTAAAAATCAAAGTATTACTCTAATTGAAATAACCAATCCAGTGGGCTCAAATGATGAAACTACTCTGTCAACCATTGCGATTGGAGAAAAATGAAAGTGTTATGGACGGAAGAGAGGTATGGAAGTACATAGTATTGATGTTATTTAGAAAGAAAATAAAATTATGCTTTATTTAAGATTATTTAAAAACTTAAAATTGAATTTTTCACAATTTATATAAAGTTAATGGAGAAAGACATGGAGGTAGAGAAAGAATTTACTTACATTATATAATCTTCCATCCAAATAGGTGGTTCTTCTGCCTATTGGACCGGCCCATTGGACTGGCCTATGACATCAAACGATTACTATTCTACCTTTTGCAAATAATAAACTTTTTATTTGAAGAAAAGAAAGAAAGGAATCTGCATATAATGTAAATTTATGTGAAAAAGAAAACTGGGAAATGCCTCAGCTGTAAGGACACGTTTTCTGGGGCCTATTATATAATATTGTATAAGCAAAGTCTTAAATGGGGCCAATAATTTCACATTTATATATTCTTGCTTCAAAATTAGTTTTAAATACCACTTTACCAGCTATTAATTGCATACATACTCAGATACCCAAGATGCTAGTGTTCATTATTTTCTTCATTTTAGAAATACCAACTCATCTTTCAACTCTCAACTTATCCAAATAAGATTCTGCATTTTATAAAATTAACCATAAATAAAAGCCACTCTCATACGAACTTTCGTGGTCATAATTTGAGAAAAATAGAAAGAAAAAAAAATTGTTCATCTTATTACTCGATTATTATTATTTCAAAAAATTAATTATTCAGTTTTTTCTGTATATTTTACCATCAATATATTTTAGTTTTCACATATTTTACCGATTCATTTTATTCTTAATAAAGGAAGATGTGTCATGAAAAAATAGAAAAATAAGATCAAATGACATCATATTTAAAAAAATTAATAAAATGACGCCATTTTAATTTTTTAAAAGACTCATTTAGTGACTTGCCATCACTTTATTAAAAAAGTAATTAATTAATCAAATATGTAAAAATTAAAGAATTTTCTGCTAAAAGATGTTTAAATAATAATAATAATAATAATTAAGTGATAAAAGGTATATTATTAAAAAATTATACACCCTTACAAAATATTATTGATCTATATTAGGGCAAAATCATATTTATACTATAAAAAAATTATTGAAAAAATCAATTTTAAAAATAAAAAATAATTAATCACTATATTAATTAAATTAAATATTAGGTTAAAGATTAAAAAAAAATTAGTATTTAAAATAATTTCTAAATTTATAAACTAGTTTCTAAATTGGTATTTAATAAAAAAAATTATACTGGTTTTTTAATTTAGAAACTAAATTAAATATTAATATTTTTTGTAATTTATAAAATAATATTTAATTTATTGTGATTAATTATTATTATTTTCTTAGATTAATTTCTATTTAATGAATTTTTAGTAATGTAGAATGTTTTGGACTAAAATTAAGTGTGCAGTTTTTACAACTACATCTATCAATAAGGTTATTAAAGTTTAAGTGAAACTAAGTTTGAATCATCTTCATTCGAATTTTATAGATGAAAAAAGATAATTAAAAAAAATAGTCACCAAAAAAATTAGAAAATATTATAATTAAAAAAAATATGTTTAGACCTATTAGGAGGGTCCTAGTTTGATTAATGTTGATATGAAGGAATTAATCCATAGCCCCAAGAGTGAAGGAAGGTGACCTAAAAGACAAAGCAAGATATGATGCTTCAACACACACCAAAGAATCAACAAAATATTATCATAGCAATTTCAACTTGAACCAATTTTTCAAGAAAAGAATATATGGAAATTTCAAGGACAATTCAGCATGTGGGGCCACTCATGAGTAGCTTCACAATCCCTTCCCTTTCATCACCATCCAAACAACATTGTGTGTCTCTTTAACTTGCACTATATAAATTCCCATGCCTCTTTATACATGCCTATCATTGCCTTGTTAGAACCCTAGAACACCAAACCCTAGCTCCAAAACAAGGTAGAAATCAATAAAAAAAAGAAGGGTTTTGTTGTTGTTGTGTAAAAGTATCAATGGGGCATGCAAGTGGAAGCAATTACTCCTACTCCATGGCTGAGGCACCAAGTTCTAGTTTGAGAAACTCAACCTCTGCAATTCCTTACCTCTTTGGTGGTCTTGCCTTCATGCTTGCACTTGTGGGCTTGGCATTGCTTATCCTAGCTTGTTCTTACAGTAAAACTTCTTCATCTAATGGAGAAAGAGCAAAGAGAATGGGAATGGAGGTGGATTCAGAGCCCAAGATTGTTGTTATAATGGCTGGAGAAAGCAACCCTACATACATGGCCAAGCCACTACCATCCACTCACCATGCTCAACAACCAAATTGATTCATCAAGGTATATTACATGATCTCAGAAAATAGGAATAAAGAAAAAAAAAAGATAAAAGAAAAAAGAAAAATTCTTCTTCCCCTCAAATCCAGATTCTCTACTGGGTTTTTGTATTGTCCATCCAATATGTCTTTAAAATATACTGATTTTTATATATTAAAAAGAAATTTATTTTAAAATACTAAAATCAGTGTATTTTTGAAAATACATTTAAAGACAACACAAAAATCTACACTACTACAAGAAAATCATGAAATACAAATTAATTTTAGATATCAAAAATAATTAGTTGATATAGTGACTAAATTAGATATCATTTTAGAGACTAAAAAATTTTTATTTTCCAAATTAGTTTTTATCATTGTTAAATAGTTTCTAAATTGGTATCTAATTAGCTACCAAGATTCTAAATTGGTAACAAGAATCTTGGTAGTTAATTAGATATCAATTTAAAAACCATTTAATAATAATAAAATTTAATTTAAAAACCAAAATATTTTTTAATTTTTAAAATAGTTTCTAATTTAGTCCCTATATTAACTAATTATTTTTTGTTTTTAAAATTAATTTCTATTGTAGTGATAGAGAATGAAATTCCTTTCCCTCTTCATGTTTCTAGCAAATATAGTTTTCTTTGTTCATTGGCATATATGTATATACACCTTTTTGTACAATTCTTTAAGCTTAAGGAAGAATCAGTTATTGTATATTTTTCTCTGTTCTTTAGCACTTTCTTTTGTCAAATAACCAGTTAGATCATTTTTGCTATTGTTAGTATAAATATTTTTATTATTTTAATTAATTAAATATCATTTCAGATAAGAATAATATTAGCAATTATATCTGAACGAACTCTTTATTTGAGATTTACTAAAAATCATAAATTAATGAATTTTTGTAATATCGCTCTCTGTTTAATATGCTTCATCGCGAGTTTCTAGTTTTTAATAAAAAATTATTAATAATATAAAGGAGGTAAAATGTGTGTTATAGGCTTTAAAATAATTATCTAAAGTCAATAATCTTGTTATATATTTATAAATAAATTTTTGCTGGAATGTGTAAAATTCAAAATATTGCTTTTAATTCAAAATTTTAAAAGAATAAATATATAAACCCTTTTTTTATATTATTTGTTTTATCCATTTTTTTAATTTAAAATTATAATTCTTATTTTGTATTCTTAATAAGGTAAACCAAACTTAATACCAAATTGATGTGGACTAATCTCATATCAAATCTGATCATGCCTTCACTTTAAGAAGCCAAATCACTATACCATAAATATTAACTATCATTCAACAACACTCACTATAAAGGAATTCATATTTAGCAAATTCATATTCATTTTATATAGTTTAAGAATTTAGCATTTTTGCCTATATTTCATGAATATCCATTTCAAAATTCTAACTGAATGGAAAAAATTATTTGTCCAAAATAACACCTTAAGTTATTTAAAAATAATTTTCTTGTATCATGTTTATTTAATTTATAATTTTATATTAAATCAAAGTTTTTTATCATTATTCAATCACAAAAAATATTTAAAGTTTGTCTATATTTTTTAAGAAAATAACTGTTACTTAACTTGCCTCAAACCCGTTATTTATTTATTTATTATATGAATTGTAAAAAAAAAAAACACAGGTCCACCTTTAAAACTTGTGTTAACACAATAATTAATAATAAAACTTATGTTAACACAATAACTAATAATGAAACTTATGTTTCGAAGGCAGAGTCAAAATTATATACCTATATACTCAATACAGGTTGCAGTTTTGGTTTAATGATTTTTTTAATGTATATACACAAAAAACAATAATCATTAATTAAGAAAGAAATTAAAGATTGAGATTATACTTAATTTTAAATTTGATATATACATATTTTTATTATATAAAAAATCTAACAATTAATATTTTAATTAATCCTGAGAGCACTTTGTTCAGGAAAATGAAGTTCCAAGTCAACTTCATTTCATTTCTTTTTAAATTTTTGTTTAAGGTTATTTTAGAAAATTGATAAATACAAAAATTTTCTTAATTTTAATAAACTATTTATAAAATTTCTATTTACCTTTTTTGTTTTTATATCAGAAGATACATATATAAGTTAATTAAATACTAAATTATATAAATATAAATAATAAAAAAGAAATTAGTATTACATTAAATTACCACAATTAAAATGAAAAATAATAGAAGTATTTATTAATTCTCGATTTTTTTTATTTCTTATATAATTTTCAGGTACCGTTGAGAAATAATTATTGTCACTTCTAATAACTTCTACGAAATTGATATTATTCATAGTATTTACTATTAAAATAAGTAAATTTAAAAATATTACAAATTTGATAAATTATGTTTAGAAATAAAATTTTAAAATGAAAAGAATGCGTGTTATAAGTATGACTTTTATTGAATGTTTATTTTTTTTATTTAACTCAAATAGTGATTTGAAAGCACAATTTTTATTCAACGTTTATTTTTTATTTAACTCAAGTGGTGTTTTCAAGTATGATTTTTTTTATTTTTTAAATTTAATTTTAATAAATATTTTTTTTAAATTGTATTTCAAAGCGATTTTTTTTAAAAAAAAAAAGTGTGCTGTTAGACACGATTTTTTCATCATATAGAAGCACGATTTTATTTATTTATTTCAAAATAAATAAATAAATTCTAAAAATTAAAAGAAAGTCACGGAGTTACAAAATTCTAGTTTTAAATTTTGTTAGGACATTTATATTTATTTTATAAGCACATATTCTATATTTTTACACAATATAGCTAATTAATTAAATTAATGGTGTTAATTTAATGAAATTTTGAAAAAAAACTCAATAAAAAATTGAGAAAATAAATAATAATATTGAACACTCTCGATGAATTAAATAAATTTAATAAAGTGAGGATTGATTTTCAACCATAACACTTAAGAAAAGACTAATAAACAATTTTATTAATAGATTTATGGTGAGACATAATCATCATTGTTTTTATTTTTATTATTGTTTGTCGTTTTTAGTCTCACAATTGAACTTATATGAAGATGGTGTAGGTCTATAACAATCGATGGATGAGATTGAACTATATGTTAATAGCAATATTATTATAAGTGACAAACATATTTAGTAGGGTGAAAAAAAGATTTGATTAAGATAGAAAATTTTTATAGATATAAGGAACTTATGCATTGTGCAAGCATGTTATGATGATCCACTTATTTGAACACTAAAAATGATTAAAAACAATATTAATTGTTCTCACCGGTTGACCTTGGTCGGACTTGGAAGTGAGCTCTATCGAAGCGAATTTGTTTGGGTGTTGATCCGAGTTGAAGACGCTTTGTGATGAAGGGGACTTCGCCTGTTGATCACACTCCAACGATCAAGTCAGTGAGAGCATTCAAACTATAAATCTATATCAGTATAAGATTCAGAAAAGCTTACCTTTACTCGGGTTCTTAACCCCTTTTATCAACCAGAATATTACTTCAACAAGAAGAATATAATTTCAATAGTAAGAACATTTTGTTAACGTGCACCTTTATTTTCAAGTGCAATGCCACATTATTCTTAACAACTTTTATTTGTATTTAAAAGATATATACGCTTTTACTAATTCAATTATTCTTTTTGTTGTTTTCACTTTAATTATCATTTTCATATAGACTACCAAATATCTTGACCGACCTCGTAAGGCGTCATTGGGCCCATACCTGCCTCAGGGTGAATTGAGTATTTCTCACATAACATGTCTTATCGAGCTTACTACGCTTAAGTGCTTGAATCGAGTACTTGAGCACGTTCGATCAATACATTAACCAACACATTCTTGTGGAGATTGTTGAAGGTTTGAAGAAGAACCAACATGATAATAAAAAGTTGTGTTTTCATTTTTCTTTTTTCTAAAATTTTAATTATGCTTTGTTACAAAAATTACAAAAAAAGATAAAAAGTTATTTAATAATCTTTATCAACATATTGGTCCCTTGTGGGTAACGATTACTGCTAAATTTATAACTAAACTGTAGTAAGTGGGATTCAAAATCAAGTCTCTTGAGGAATGATCAAATAAGCTTTAATCATTACACCAGTCAAGTTTTATTATCATGTTATGATTATTATTGTACTTAATAGTATGATTATCAATATTAATAATATTATTGATATTTTTAAATATTATTAATATTATTAAATATTATTAATATAATTAATATTATTAAATATTATTAATATAATTAATATTATTAATATAATTAATATAATTAAATATTATTAATATAATTAATATAGTTAAATATTATTAATATAATTAACATTATTAAATATTATTAATATAATTAACATTATTAAATATTATTAATATAACTAACATGATTAAATATTATTAATATAACTAATATTATTAAATATTATTAATATAATTATATTATTAAATATTATTAATATAATTAATATTATTAAATATTATTAATATAATTAATATTATTAAATATTATTATTAAATATTATTAATATAATTAATATTATTAAATATTATTAATATAATTAATATTATTAAATATTATTAATATAATTAATATTATTAAATATTATTAATATAATTAATATTATTAAATATTATTAATATAATTAATATTATTAAATATTATTAATATAATTAATATTATTAAATATTACTAAATATTATTACTATTATTAAATATTACTAATACTATTAAATATTATTAATTATTATTAATATTAAAAATATTATTAAAAATTATTAATATTATTAAATATTATTAGTATTATTAATACTATTAAATATTGTGAATAGTGTTAATATTATTAATTTAGAGATTTGTAGGTAATAGTTGGTAGGTAATAAATATTCGTGGATAATAGTTGGTAGGTAATAGGGATCCATAATAGTGGGTAGGTAATAGAGATCCATGGATAATAGTTGGTAGATAATGTTGAATTTACCTACGAATTCAGATTTATGGATAATATATGTAGGTAATGTTGTTCGTAAGTAATATCCGTAGGTAATACTAAATTTACATACGGATTCAAATCCGTGTGTAAAAATTCGTAAATAATACTGATTTTTTTTTAGTGATATACATGCAAAGAAGTTATTTGGATTAAAATGTTAAAGGAACTCAAACACAAGCAACAAAAGATTGTTGTGTATTGTGTCTATTAAAGTGCCTTGTACATTGAAAGGAATTTTGTCTTTTATTCAATAACAAAAACTGTAAGTATACAAAATCACTTCACTTGTAAGTATAAAAAATCACTTTATTCAAGAAGTAGGTGAAGAATGAAATTCGAATATCACTAAAAAAAAATATTAAATAACAATAAAATTTAGAGACAAAAAATAGTTAGTCATTATATTAACTAATTAGATATTATTTTAGAGACTAAAAAATTATTAGTATCTAAAATGATTTCTATTATTAATAAAAAATTATAAAATGGTTTCTAAATTGGTATCTAAATTAACTATCAATGTTTTAACTACTAATATTTTATATTATAAATTAATCTTTAAAAGACTAATAGAGACTAATTTATAATATAACTTAGTAAGTAGTTAAAACTTTGGTATTGTAAAGACTAATTTAGAATATAAAGTAGTAAGTAGTTAAAACTTTGGTAGCTAATAATAGTTAAATACTAATTTAAAAACTATTTTATAAATTTTTTATTAATAACATAAATTACTTTAGATACCAGTAATTTTTTGAAGTTATAAAATTATTTCTAATTTAGTTAACTAGTTATTTTGGTATATAAAACTAGTTTTTATTTAATAAATTTTTGTAGTTTATGAAAAAATCTCACTAAATAAAACCTAGTAGATATATTGAAAAAAAAAATATTATGAAGACTGTACCGACCAGGTCATCGGGTGTGATGACGTGTCTTGCACGTGCTCGGGTGGGACGTGCTCAGTGGAACACGTAGGCTAGAAAAGATGAATGGTTCAGAAGTGGGCATAGTCGCCGATCTCTGAATTGGCGTTCTCCGATCTCTAGTGTGCGTAACCGGCGGTCAGCAGAGTTACGTCACAGTCGCCGTATGAGAGTGCTAGGAGATCAGATGATCCGAGATCGCCGGGGAATGCTAGGAGGTCGGGTGGTTTACACGCCGCCACAAGGAGCACATCGTCGGATCTCCCAGTAAACTTAGTTAAAGCTGTTGAAGGCTCAGAAGGGTAATTTCAAGCGTGTAAGTTCAGTAAGACGATTGTTGCACCAGCATGGGCATAAAGGTCGAGTGGGTTGGGGGGAACACCTTGCTCACCAGCGATAGGATTCCCAGAGTGGACATTCGTTGGTGGCAAGGTTTCCCCAGCTAGAGCATGCATGGCGTAGCAATAAGGAGGGTGCCACTTGCGACGAGCGATATCACAGAGATGATGCACTTTGCTGCATCCGATACTCGCCTTGTCAGGTGGTGTTTCACAGCGCATTACGTGCTAGGTTGCTCCTTGAGTTGAGGACTTAGCCGCGCGACTGGCTACTACGCAGAAGTGACGTTCAAGTTGCCCCAGCCCAGATGACGATACGTGTAGGGTTTGATGCTCTCAGTTACTCCAACCCAAGTGATGACACGTGTAGGGCTGGGAGAAATAAAGAAGTGACGCTCGAGTTATCCTAGCTCAGATGATGACATGTGTAGGGCTGGGTGCTACCTGCCATCCCAGCCCAGATGGCGACACGTGCAGGGCTGGATGCGAGCCACGAGTCCAAAAGCATAACGGCCTGGAGAGAGAAGAAACCTAGCTATAAAGGTAACCTTAACAGAATTTGCAGAGGTACGTTTTTCATTACGACTGATTCTATTAGGGTTGTGTGCCTTTAGTACGGTCCTACAGAGCATATTTTCTCTTAGTTTTTTGGGTGTTCTTGTCACTGACTTGAGCGTCAGAGCGCCATCGGCCGCAGAGGCGCCACCTTGTCTTTTTCAGGTTCTTAGAGAGACCATCTGTGGTGTGGACTTGGAGGGCACGTGGTGTCAAGCTGGTGAGAAAAATCGTGACGAGACAACGCTCTTGCGCTCAGTCAACCGGCAGGATCAAAGACTTTATTCTTTTTAGTTAAAGTGAGATAATTGTTAAACTTAGAGATCCATATTGGTGGGTCTTTCCTTGTTTTCAAATTTCTTCTTATATAAGGGAAGTCTTGTGGTGTGATTTAAATACAAGAGAAGCTATGTCAAAAAAAAAAGACTTACTACAAAATAAATAAATAAATAAATAAGAAGAGATTACTAAACACTTTCTTTCAAGATTATGGAATAAAAGACAAACAAGAGAAATGTAGAAGAAGTTTGAAGAAGACGTTACAAATATTTTTCTTAATAATTCTTATGATTTCATTGTAAATACTAATAAAGAAAATATTTTAACTTTCTATCTTAAAAGTACTTATAAAAAGTTTCTGCATAACAGCTAAATCATACATATAAAATATAATTATTTGTCAACCATATATCTGTCTTCATTATTTGACAGAATTGGACAGAGATGTTTCTGAGTGTTCATTTCTCTTCACACGGAAAAAAAACTATATAATTTGGTTTTTGAAAACAAAACAAAAAAGTGCTTTAAAAAAGTTGCAAACATAAGTATATTTCTATTATAAAAATTGCACCGCCATATTAGTAACCCTAAAAACTATTATTAAGGAATGCTTTTACTTCCTCCGACATGCTATTTAAGGTTTTATTTATTAAAACAACTTTAGTTTTTAAATATTTTTTTTTCTTTAATTGAGAAATAAATCTTAATTAATTGAGGACAAATTAAAAAAATAAATAAAATATTTTATAGTTAAAACTACAATCATTATCAACAAAGAGAATAATAAGCAATCTATGTAATAAGAAAACTAAGTTTTTTTAATTTGTGATCTCTTATTTTAGTTTCTCAATTTCTCCACATCTTAACATTTTAGTTCCTTTACATTAAAAAAATCGTGATCTTAAAAAATGCTTTTCTTATAAGAAAAATTAGGATTTCCACTCTGATTTAATTTTTTTTATTAGAAATGTATCTGAACAAAATATAAAAGTGTATATGGTTTAAGTTTCAACTTAAAAAAATCAGAACTAAATTAAATAAATTTTGCGATTCACATTAAATCAATTTCACAGTATTATTATATATTTTTTTTATTAGTGTATGCATTTAGTTTTACCTTTTCTATATGACACTAATTTTATTCTCATTTATTTGTAATCTTAAAAATTGTGTATAGTATTTAATAATTATTTTTTATCAAGAAATCAATGGTTAATTTTTAGTCTGCTTTATTTAGTTTTATTTATGATATTTTAAATGTTAAACATATTCCATTATTTCTCTATCAATAATAAATTTATAGAGATAAGCTAAGTTATATTTTTCTGCACACTCGCATATTTTATTATATAATTAAAATAATAAATAATATAATAATATTTAAAATTAATGTCTGTTTAATTGGTGTATTTCTAAATGCCAAAATTTAAGCTGAACAGAACCATTCAGATCTAAAAAAAAAGACTTAATCTGTTATAAATTTCTTGTTCAATTTCCTGTTAATTTTTTACGGGTTGGGTTAAAAACCTAAGTATAATATCATTAAATTAAATGTGTTAGCTTCTCTTTATCATTATATTGTTATTTATTATTTATTTATTTATTGTGGACACAGATAATTATGTCTGAACATATGTGTTGTCCTACATGTATTTTCCGTGTAACGTTGAAATGTTATCCACAACATTTGACTGAAATTGCTACGTAACGCGTAAATGACGTGGCCACTAGTTAATTAATTTGAAATTAATTTTATTTCACTAAATTCAAATTAAATGAAACTCTATATGGCATTGCCACGTGCTACTAACTAATTTATTTGTTGTTTGGCGTTGAAAAAGTCAAAGATTTGAAAGTGAAGTGATAACGTGATGGAAACAAGTTTCAACGTTTTTTTAAACCTAAGAGAATAATCACTTTCTTGAAAGCTATTGTTTATACAAACTTCAAGAACAAAACATTATAGAAAATTTTTACTTATTTTATAAAAAATTTAAATTTTATCCATTTTATTAAATTCCACCTCTTCAAATTAACTGATGTTTTTATGTATAAAACATAAAAACAGTTACTTTATAGTCACATCAAAACACAAAATCTTAATTTTTTAGTAACAAAATCAATGTAATTGACTGAATATATATTTGAATTTCCCAACATAAAGTAAAATTTGCTATTTATTAAACCTTATCCAAAACTTCTCCTATAGAAGTAATTGATTCATTCATGAAAAAATATGTTCCACCCAATTGCTTGAACAAAATAAATCAACATTTACAAAAACCCATAAGTATATTATTTATCAATTTAAATATGTTTTCGTTTCGAAATATTATTGTAGCATTTTATTCTTTTTAATGATTTACATGTTTGTTTGGTTTCTGATTTCTTTTTTTATTTTACATTAATTTTATTAATTTGACACGTTCCTCGAAAAACGTGTAATATTTATTTCAGAAATCGAAAAAATAATGTAAACTATATTTTATTGACACATGGAAAATTGTGATATATTTTTATGATTCTTGGTATAGTTTTAACATTTAAAACTCTTAAATGTGGAATAATTTTCAAATTTTAAAATCTCCTGACCAATATGTTATTATCTATATTGGTTGGGATATAAATATGATGATTTAATTAATTAGAGAGTAATTTCTCATTTCACAGAGTTAAATTTCCACGAACAAAATATAATTTTTAGAAATAAAGCAAAAATTATTAAGAAAAAAATCTATTTTTTACAGACAATAACATGTTTAAATTACAATAGCACAACGGTAAAAATGATAGTAAAATGTTCCTAAGTTTACACTTTGATCCTTCTACATCATTGTGTGTAAATTCAATTCATACAGAATATTACTTTTCCATTTTTCTCAGTTCACATGTAAAGATTCTTAATATTCTTTCAACGAAATATTGCGCATAAACTACTATGATTCCACTCAATTAAAAATTGGCTCCACCTTTGTAGCTTAAAAATGTAAATCTAGAGGAAACGTAGGAATATTGGAATTGTGTTCTAAAAGATTGAAAAGAAAAATATGTAATTAGAAAAATAGGAAAAATTAAAATCTCAATCTAAATATTGGATATTTATAATTATGAAATTTTTTAATATTAAGAATAGATAAGGATTAAGAAGTGGACTTTAAACTTAACTTAAACTCATAAAAAGTAGGATCTCCAACACACTTTCCTCACGCCGAGGCTACCAACTTGTGTGTGAAAATATATGTTATGGGTGATTCAATAACGACCTAATAACGGGTGATATAATAGACCTAACAAAACTCTCATTAGGATAGTTTTAAATGACTCTCATATCATGTTAAGAATTAAGTGAACTTTAAATCTAACTCAATTTCATAAAATCAGCTTATAAAGGTGAGGTTTGCACTTATTTATACAAAATAAAATATCCTAATCTCTAAGGTAAGATCGTCAATAAGTTATAAATATAATTTTTTAAAGTAAGAAATTGAAAAAGGAATAGTTGTTATTATAAATATCTTTTATGTTTTTCTTTTCTATTGATTACAAGTTAACTTGAACAGAATGATCACCTGAGGTATGGAGATTATCCAGATTGCATCCATACCCATCCCAAGGTCAAAAAGCTTGTTTATAATATAAAAAAAGGTTTCTTTAAAAGTTATATATTATAGTTTTATGATATTTATAATAAAGAAGATCCCCATCACCAAATAAGTTTCTTATCACATAATTAATTATAGAATTTTAATCCTCTAAATTGTAATATTGAATTTTTATTTAGAACTAATTAAACACTCAAAAACTCATAAAATTATGAGAACAAGAGACAAAAAAGGAAATGAGTACTTACATATTGATATGCCTTTTTTATAAAATATAACTATTTATGGATGAGGTCATGTGCCTGGTCATACGGAAATTATCATTTGAAACATTTTTCAACTTACATTTACTTTCCAATTCTTTTTGATAATAAAGTATTATATTAAACTAATTAAAATAAATATAAATAAAATTTTTGAAATCAAAAAATAATATTTATAGTTATTAGTAAAAGAAAATACTTTGGCATTCTTAAAAAGTATTTTCACCTAACAATCAACTTTAATAATTAATAATATATATTAAAATTTTAAATTAAAAAAATATTTTTATCTTTTAATAATTTCAAATAAATATATTTTATCTTAAAGTAATGTTAAAATATCAAACTTTTATAAAAATAAAACAGGTGTCAAAGTATCACTTCCTCTCATAAAGTCTGTTTTTTTGTTGTTGAACCAAAGAGAACAACTTTAACGTGTACACGAGAAGTTTGAACAAAATATTGACTATCGTGAGAAAGAACGCAGAAGTCGACAAAAAAAAGAGAACTTTGCTTCGTTTGTTTCCAAGAATAACTTAACTACGTTAAAATTAAGAACCTTTACTTTAACAACCTATAATGAAGAAACAAACAACTAATTATATTAATATTTTCATTATATTCTAAAGATTATTTTTTTATATATATATATATATATTATTATTTTATTAAAGTGTAGTTTTGGGATACACCTTCCTCGTAACATCATCTTCTACCTTAAATAAACCAAATTGATATAAAAGAGCCGAAACATCATGAGAAACATCTTTAGTTCATAATGAAATGCTGTATTTTCTTGTGTAAGTAAGAAATCTCTCTGCATACTCAACGCGTTAGATATCTAAGATATATATATGCATAGATAGATAGATATGTAACAATCTCATATATCAAAGCGTAGTTATTCCAACATCTTTGGATACATCAGTTTCACGTACGAGGTAGAGATTATAACTGTGCTTTCTTTTGTTGATCCTATACATATATATTGTGTTACAAATACCTTCGTTCTTTCCATTCATTGTCTTCTCCATATAACACTTTGTGTTTGTTCTTCTCTTATTCTTATATTGAATAAGTTTGTCACCTTGTTCTTGAAACCATGTCATTGCCCTTTCTTACAAACATTAACCGCGTTGAGATGCTTCTCAATGCATCCAGCACTGTTAGTGCATCGCATAAAAGATGGCACTCTGCATTCATGGCCATCTATTGCTCCCGAGCTATCATGTCACTCTCCACTCGCAACAAAACACACAGAATCAAAGCAAAAGTCTCACCTACACCAACACCACCACCATCTTTCGTCACGGTTGATTTGATTCCTAACCATTCCTTTGGTATTGGCCAAACAGCCCTCACTGACATTGTCAAAGAAAAAGACCTTAAGAACCTTGATGAAATTGGTGGAGTTGAAGGGGTGGCAACAGCCCTTGAAACCCATCTTGAGTATGGTATCAGAGGTGGTGATGATGATGGTGAAGACATCACACGTAGAACACAAGTGTTTGGTTCCAACACTTACCCAAAGCCACCTTCCAAAGGGTTCTTCCACTTTGTGGTGGAAGCCTTTAAGGATGTCACTATTCTCATCCTTTTGGCTTGTGCTGCTCTTTCCCTTGGCTTTGGAATCAAGGAGCATGGAATCAAAGAAGGTTGGTACGATGGTGGAAGCATCTTTGTTGCAGTGTTCATTGTGATTTCCTTGTCAGCTGTGAGCAACTTCAGACAGAACAGACAGTTTGACAAGCTGTCTCAGGTGAGCAATGACATACAAATTGAGGTGGTGAGAAGTGGGAGGCGACAACATGTGTCAATCTTTGAGATAGTGGTCGGTGATGTCATTTGCTTGAAGATTGGGGATCAAGTGCCAGCAGATGGGTTGTTCATAGAAGGGCATTCACTTAGAGTGGATGAATCAAGCATGACAGGAGAGAGTGATCATGTTGAGATTAGTAGGCAGCACCGTCCTTTTTTATTCTCAGGCACCAAGGTGGCTGAAGGGTATGCGAAGATGCTTGTTACCTCAGTTGGTATGAGCACAACATGGGGCCAAATGATGAGTTCAATAAGCCGAGATATTGATGAGCAAACTCCTTTGCAAGAGAGGCTAAACAAGCTCACATCGTCCATTGGAAAGGTTGGTTTGGCTGTGGCTTTTCTTGTCCTTGTTGTTTTGTTGGTTAGGTACTTCACAGGGAACACAAAGGATGACAATGGGGTCAGAGAGTTCAATGGAAGCAAGACCAAGTTTGATGATATAATGAATGCTGTTGTGGGAATTATTGCTGATGCAGTTACCATTGTTGTTGTTGCAATCCCTGAGGGTCTTCCATTGGCTGTGACTCTCACTCTGGCTTATTCAATGAAGAAAATGATGGCTGACCATGCAATGGTGAGAAAGCTCTCAGCATGTGAGACAATGGGTTCTGCCACAACAATTTGTACAGATAAGACTGGCACTCTCACACTCAATCAGATGAAAGTGACCAAATTCTGGCTTGGTCTAGAACCTGTGGCGGAAACTAAAAATGCTAACTCAAAGGTTGCTCCATTTGTTCTTCAACTTATCCAAGAAGGGGTGGCTCTAAACACAACTGGCAGTGTGCACAAGTCCAATAAATCAGGTTCTGAATTTGAGTTTTCAGGTAGTCCCACAGAAAAAGCTATCCTATCTTGGGCAGTTTTGGAGTTGAACATGGAGACGGAGGACTTGACAAAAGGCTGTTCCATCATTCAAGTGGAGACCTTCGACTCAAAGAAGAAAAAAAGTGGAGTTTTGTTGAGAAGGAAGGCAGACAACACGGTTAGTGCTCACTGGAAAGGAGCAGCAGAGATGGTACTAAAGATGTGCTCAAGATACTATGATGCTTCTGGCATTGTGAAAGATCTTGACAATGATAAAATGTTGAAGTTTGAACACATCATTCAAGGTATGGCAGCTAGTAGTCTTCGTTGCATTGCTTTTGCCCATGTAGAAGTAGCCGAGGAAGAGCTTGGAGATGAAGACACAATGATGAAAGTGAAAGACAGCGGTTTAACATTGTTAGGACTTGTTGGGATTAAGGATCCATGTCGTCCAGGGGTGAAGAAGGCTGTGGAAGCTTGTCAAAATGCTGGTGTGAATGTAAAAATGATCACAGGAGACAATGTTTTCACTGCAAAAGCTATAGCAAGCGAATGTGGCATACTCAGGCCAAATCAGGACACAGTTGGAGCAGTGATTGAAGGAGAGGAATTTCGCAACTACACACCTGAAGAGAGGTTGGAGAAGGTGGACAATATCTGCGTGATGGCTAGATCTTCTCCTTTTGACAAACTTCTAATGGTTCAATGCCTGAAGCAAAAAGGTCATGTAGTTGCTGTCACTGGGGATGGCACAAACGATGCACCAGCACTGAAAGAAGCTGACATTGGACTCTCTATGGGAATTCAAGGGACTGAAGTGGCCAAAGAGAGCTCAGACATTGTTATATTGGATGACAATTTTGAATCTGTGGTCACTGTCTTAAGGTGGGGAAGGTGTGTTTACAACAACATCCAGAAGTTCATTCAGTTTCAATTGACAGTGAATGTTGCAGCACTTGCTATCAACTTTGTGGCAGCAGTGTCAGCTGGGGAAGTGCCACTCACAGCAGTACAATTGTTATGGGTGAACTTGATCATGGACACATTAGGTGCTTTGGCTCTTGCAACAGAAAAACCTACCAATGAATTGATGGACAAACCACCAGTGGGTAGAACAAAACCTCTCATCACCAATGTCATGTGGAGGAATCTATTGGCTCAAGCTTTGTACCAGATAGCAGTTTTGCTGACTCTTCAATTCAAAGGTGAGTCCATCTTTGGTGTGACATCAGGGGTAAATGACACATTGATTTTCAACACATTTGTTCTCTGCCAAGTGTTCAATGAGTTCAATGCAAGGAAGATGGAGAAGAGGAATGTATTCAAAGGCATACACAGGAGCAAGTTGTTCTTAGGCATTATTGGCATAACAATAATCCTTCAAGTTGTTATGGTTGAGTTTCTCAAGAAATTTGCTGATACAGAGAGGCTAAATTGGGGGCAATGGACTCTCTGCATTGGTCTAGCTGCAGTTTCATGGCCAATTGGTTGGGTTGTGAAGTTGATACCTGTCCCAGATAAACCATTGCTCAATTTTTTCAGAATCAAGAAATGAAGACATAACCATGTAGGGTGGTTCTCTTGTGTTATCATTCTATTTGTATAATTCCTTTTTTTTTTTACCATGTAGACACTTTATTACACATTCTTTAAATTCTTTTATCATATGTATTGTAATTACATATTTGAATAATTCAATATAACATAGAGAATTACTTTATTAATATAAAAGTGTTAGAGAATTCTATTAACTGTAGTCAAATTCACTATGCTGTTTACAATATCATATTCCTAGGAAACGTAATAACTTATTAATAATATTAATATTATTACTATTATTATTAAATTAATATTTTCACTTTAATATATACAATATAAAATAAAATTATTAGTATTAATTTTATAATAAATTATCATTAATAATTAAAAAATTAATACTCATAATAAATAAATTAATGCTAATAATAAAAACATCATAATGTCATAACACAAACTGAATAAAATGATAGAAATAACATTAATAAAAACGAAATGATAAAAATGAGATGAAGATATCACCATACAAATGGAAAAAGTGATAAAAATGGAAACTTTAATAACATAGAACAATGAATTTCGAAATTGGAATACAAAGTGATAAAATGAAAACATCACAGAACACAAATTCTGAACAGAAATGATAAAAATAACATTAACAAACTAGAAAACGAAATGATAAAAATGAGATGAAGAAATGAAAATACAAATGGAAAAAGTGATAAAAATGGAAACTTTAATAACATAGAACAATGGATTTCAAAACTCTAATACAAAATGATAAATAAAAGACAAATGCTCTTGCACCCAACTTGGTATTGAAAATGATAAAAATATCCTTTTAAAATTACGAAAATAATCTTAAAAAAAATGTAAATAAAAATTGTTTTGAAACCTTTTATCTAAAATCTTCTGGATTTAGATATTTGAAAAATAATTTTTAAATTATGGAAATTTTTATCTGATTTTTAATTTTGTGTTATGATCTTTTTATTCAAAATGTATTTTTTTTTAAATTATATTTACTATTCTGGACTTTTAAATCCGAAATAAGTGTAATTTTGAAAATTTTTAAAAATAACAGGATGTATATTAGAATTGATATGGTGTTGGAAGAAATGATCTAAATTAAAACATCAGATAGTTTGAACACAAACTGACCAGAAATGATAAAAATAGCGTTAACTAAAAAAAAAATGAAATGATAAAAATGAAATAAAGAAATCACAATGAAAAAAAAAGTGATAAAAATGGAAACTTTAATAACATATAACAATAGATTAATTTTAATAATTTAAAAACTAGTTATATTAAGACTAAAAAATAATAGATTAAATTGAAGTAAGTCAGTTTTAGTTTTACCCATTTAACTAGTAATCCAAATAAGATTAAAACAGACAAACATGAAGGTTCATAGGTCTATTTTTAAAAATAAAATAATTTTAAAAAAATAATATTGTTATATTAAAACACATATACGTTTTTAAATTTATACATTAAATTACTATATCTAAAAATTCAAATCAATTTTATTCATGTATTTTATTTTTTTTTAAAAAGTTTATAAATTGGACCAAAATTTCTTATTCACGCAATATATAGTCGGAATTTATAGGGGATTAAAAGGAAAAATTTTAAAGCATAGATAAGGTCCACACAATTTGCTCTTTTCTTATGAGACCTCAAACTAATGTTTTTCCTTTTACCTTCATAATATATATATTTTTATTTTAGTTCTTAAAATATTTTTTTTTATGTTGAATTAGTTCCTATAAAAAAAAATTTATACAGGGATTGAAAGGAAAAAAAAATTAAAATGAAACAATGAGAACCAAAACTTAAAAATAATTATCAAGAACCAAAAAGTCTATTTTTTTTAGAAAGTACGACTAAAATATTTAAAGAAAAAATTTATTAAACCCTTTTTATAACGTTAATGTTGCTATTTAGAGATAAAAAATATAATTAAGAAAAAACTTATTACTCCAACATTAGATTTTGAACCATCAAAACCAGAACCAAAACAATGTACAAAAGTGTTTATAAATCACTATCTGTGTATCTTTGATTTGGTGCAAGGGAATTATTCTCAAATAGTATTGTTTTGACTTAAGAACGGTGAGATAATATCATCAGACTCAATACAATTATCATGTGAGGTATTTTCAGTTCTAAAATTTAAACTTTCATCACGATTTTATCTTCTTTAAAAAAAATTAAAAAATTAAAGAAGAAAAGAGTATAAAATTTCTTCCTTATTTCGACTTTTAAAGAAATTAAAAAATTAAAAAGGAAAAGAGTATAAAATTTCTTCCTTATTTCGACTTTTAAATGAAGTGAAACTATTAAATGTATGGACTTGGATTTAATTTAAGTTCAGAACATATATTAACTAAAAAGTCACCATGAACAAGAATAATTGAGCATATGTAGGCAAAATAACTATGCAAAATCGGCAAAGAAACAGAAGACAGTTGAAAAAACAGAAATGAAGCAGTGAAGATGGACAAAGCAATGAAATTGAAGTTCACCACATTGCAATTGTGTAAGCTCTTGCTTAGCACACAGTCCTGAGCAGAAAACATTACATTTATTCATTGATGAGTTTTCGAAGGCATTAATCTAAACCCTTGACTGTTTGGCAATCTTGAACCACTCAGTGTGGAATGATCCCTCCATGTCAATCCTCTCATATGTATGAGCACCAAAGTAGTCTCTCTGAGCTTGAACCAAATTTGCTGGCACACTTTCCCTTCTGTATGTGTCAAAATAAGCAAGACTAGCAGCCATGCCTGGGGTGCTAATACCATTGTTGATAGCTAGACACACCACTCTCCTCCATGCAGATTGTCTATCCACTATTTCCTTGGCAAATTCTGGATCCACAAGAAGGTTTGCAAGGTTAGGACTTCTATCATATGCTTTCTTGATTCTGTCCAAAAATATGGCTCTTATGATGCAACCTCCCTTCCAAATCCTTGCAAGTTCACCCAACTTCAACTCCCAACCCTTCTCCTTGCTCTTTGCCCTTATCAGATTCATTCCCTGTGCATAACTACAGATTTTTGCAGCATAGAGAGCCTTCCTAACATCATCAACCAGCTTCTTCTTGTCAACAATTTGGTGTTGGTCATTCAAGATGCTATCTAACCCTCTTGACTTGAACAACTTTGCAGCTTCAACTCTCTCCTCTTTCAATCCACTGAGGAACCTTGCATCCAAAGAAGCCTCTATTGTGGGAGCAGCAATTGATAACTCAGCAGCTTGTTGCACAGTCCATTTGCCAGTGCCCTTCATGCCAGTTTTGTCCAGAACCTTGTCAACCAAATACCCTTCTGCTTTGTCGTCCTTGATTCCAAATATGTCTGCTGTGATCTCAATGAGGAAACTCATGAGTTCCCCTTTGTTCCACTCTGAGAACACACTTTGTAGCTCCTCATTTGACAACTTCCCAACTGACTTCAGCACATCATAAGCCTCAGCAATGAGTTGCATGTCACCATACTCAATTCCATTGTGGATCATTTTCACAAAATTGCCTGATCCACCTTGGCCAATGTAAGTCACACATGGACCACTGTCAGACACTTGAGCTGCCACCTTGAGCAGAATGTCTTCTATGTATTTATAAGCCTCAAATGAACCACCTGGCATCAAAGAGGGACCATGTCTTGCACCCTCCTCACCACCTGAGACTCCCATTCCAAGGTAGAGTAGACCCAATTCAGACATAGCTTTCTCTCTTCTCTCAGTGTTCTCATACCACTCATTGCCACCATCAATGATGCAATCACCCTTTTCCAAGTATGCAGAGAGGGTCTTGATGGTTTGGTCCACTGGTGCCCCGGCCTTAACAAGCATTATTATGACCCTTGGTTTTTGAATCGATTGAACAAAGGACTTAGGGTCATGGTAACCATACACAGGAAGTTTTCCTTCTTTTTGTGCTCTTTCCACTGTCTCATCAACCTTGGATGTGGTCCTGTTGTAAACAGAAATGGGAAAACCCTTTTCAGCAATGTTGAGAGCAAGGTTTTGGCCCATCACAGCCAGACCAGCTAGACCTATTCTTGTGAGGTTTGTAGGTTGAGCCATAACTAATTATTTCCTGTTCAATGTTGGAAATTTAACATCAGATAAAAAGTATAAAGGTAAAATAATAAGCACAAGACATGAACTTCTAATTTGTTAAGAAAAACAGAAGGTGTACACTACAATCAAAGAGGACAATTAGAACTTGGTTCGAGGCATCTACAACCTTCTAAAATGCACACTAGGGGAAAAAGGAGTCTTCAAATTCAACAACTCAGAAGAAAAAGGGTATTATGGTTGATTACTGTACTTTTTCCATGGAAAATGAGATTCCCAAAACACAAGAGTACCCCAACTTCAAAAATAAGATTCAGAGTTCCAGTTCATCATTCAATTATCCAAAGCAAGATATATTAACCACAAGTGCAAAAGAAGTGTATAGTTTTCCAGAATTGCACAGATCATGCAAGAGCCATGGCTTGAAAGAAAGAACAATGTTAAATAAAACCACCCGATATGCAGATTGCACTCAAACAGAGTCATCTTCTCATCAACATTTCCATTAATTTGTTTCATTTTTTACTTACTGCATAGTAAAATCTAACATTCATAGAAACCAAGAAATTAGACAACAGATACCATTGCCCAACAAACCGATCTCATTATCAAAGCCAGTAACTTAAACAGAATCATCGCAAGTATAAAAACAAAAATGCAAGTAGAGTGTCTGAGCAAACAAAACAAGTTCACTGATCACACATAGCACCAATCCAACTACACTGAAGTTAGCACTGCATAAACAAAAGGCAAATAGTGTCAAAACAAACCTGGTTTTTGAATGGAAGAACTGAAGAAAATTGAGATCTGGGTATCCCAGAGAGTATTCAATGCATAAAATGAGCCTGTACAAACAATGTTCATTATATACACTAGTACACTACTGACCAAG
The DNA here is from genome assembly GCF_051622355.1 of Phaseolus vulgaris. NCBI lineage: Eukaryota > Viridiplantae > Streptophyta > Magnoliopsida > Fabales > Fabaceae > Phaseolus > Phaseolus vulgaris. Next base: position 7,087,492 of record NC_143501.1, on the reverse strand, counting down.
TTGAGATTGCAAGCATATGTGTGGCACACCAACTTCAACAACTACCAACTTTTTCAGAGAAAGGAAAGAAAACAAATGATTCTGATGTAAACGTGTGAAATTTATCCAACCAACAAGTTGAGTAGGTGGAGAAGCTCCAAGGATCCAATGCCATTGATTCCACTGTCAAAGCTCACGTGTGGTGTTGCACCCCTTTCTTGTTTTCCTTAATCGTTCATTGGAAATAACATTTTTTTAGTTATACCCTTTAATTAATATGGAAAGAAATAAAAATAGTTATATTTATCATTATCATTATATAAAGGAAATACAACTTTTTAATTGGAGAATTTTACTTTTAATAAATAAGTTTCCTATTTAATAAAATACAGTATACAACTTCACCAGTTAAAAATAGCTATCACATATTTTTTTTCATCACTCTTATAAAATTATACATATTTTATTGAAATTATATTATTTTAATATTATAAAAATGTGAATACCTTTAAATATAATGACAACCATTAAACAAAACTCAAAGAAGTATAATAGGTAACTCATTTTAAATAATATAAAAATCAAATAACTGCTTTTACTTAAATACAAATCTTTAAAAGACTATTATAAAGAAAGAAAGAAATAAATCTACCGTTCCTTTTTTATCATTTCGTAAATTTCACTTGTGAAGATATTTTTTACACATTTTATTTCTCTTTGTTCCGAAGTGTGTCATTCTAACGATTTAGTTTTATATTAAGATTGTAATTGGTTTACAAATTTAAAACAACATTGGTTTTTCAGGTATACTCTTATTTACATATTAAATTTTACAAAAACTACTACTTTAAATAAAAATAATATTTTATAAATATCTATAAAATTATATAAAAGAAATATTTTTTTTAACTATTTTTAGTATAAAATTTTAATTATAAACTTATATCCTTAATAAAAATATTTTTTTCACTTAATAAAATACGCAACTACATCATCTCTATTAGGGGTGGTAAAGTGGGGCGGGTCGTGCAGGCCGGCCCGCGGTCCGCTGAAAAAAAACGCGGGACGGGTTGCTTATTTCAACCCACTGGCTCGCTTAGGCCCACCCTGCACAACCCGTAGCCTGTGGGCCAAGTTTGGGACGGGGCGGGTTGACCCGCATAACTTTAAAATGTAGAATTCTTTTTTCTATACCTCCATATTTTCTTCATGTATAGCCTCATATTTCACATTTTGAAAATTTTAATAACATCTTAGTACGCATGTCTCGTGAAAATAATATTGTTAAATCATTTACCTAATGCATCTAAATAATAAAAATTCCAAAATTTTATTTAAAAAATATATTTCTTATGCGGGCTGGCCCGCAAACTCGCAGACCAATTCTTATGCGGGACAGACCAAGTGCGGAACGACCCTATATGGGATGACCAGCCCGCATTGTCACCCTTTCTACTCAAAATTATCCTTTTAAATATATTGTGATATACCTTCTACTCAAAATTATCCATTTAAATATATTGCGTGAGGAACTCCAGTAACCATGCAAGACAAGATTTCAATGTGGAAGCAAATAGAAATCTTGATTAAGCATTTGAAAAAAGCATTTATGAAATAAATGTAACAAACCATTGACACCCTACATTGAGGGGATGTAAGGTATAACATGTATTACTTTTTCTTTTTTCAAGTATGTTAATGTTGTTAGGTTACTTATAATCATGTAAATATTTTAGTTAATTAGATATTAATTTAAAAATTAATTTATAAATTTTATTAATAATAAAAATTATATTTTAGATACCAATAATTTTTGGATCTATAAAATAATTTCTAATTATAGTGACTAATTATTTTTTATTTCTAAAAGAATGTTAATATAAAAACAAAATTTCTAAAAATAACTAACAATTTAAATATATCTAGAAATGTCAAAACTAAACAATAATAAGAGCTTTTTATATAAAAAGTATTAAAACAAAATATATTTATACCAAAGTGAATTAAAATAATATAATATTGTAAAAAAATATAGACTCGTTTGATTTCCACACCCTTATCTAGCAAGTGCAAGAATAACAAATCACACACAATATGATAGAGAGAGAGAAGTGAATGAATTTCAAAGTTGATATTTATTGGTGTGTTTACATATGTATTGTATGCAAGATCTATATTATCTAGCACTAAGTAACCACTTGCAACTCCACATTATTCCTTGTGTTATACACAACACTAAACCCTAAACAAAGCAAGAAATATATATCCCAGGCCCACCCTATACACGTGCACACTGCAATTTTTTTGTTCCCCCAACTAATTAAATCTTGCTAGAACAATTGAAAATTGAGTTTAAAGCAAGAAAAGAAGGAATTGGTAAACAAGAATATGAAGAAATAACAAGTAAAAGGGCATATGCTTGCTTATAATTTTGGAAAGAGGGTGCAAACAATTAAAAAAAAAATTAGGAAAAGGACATTGATCCACTTTTTTAGAAGATTCATAATTTTCAAAAAAGAGATTTATTTTGTTGATTTTTTTAAGCAGTATCCTTAATAGACTTGTTTACACAGTTCATAAAGGAGAGAGTAAATTTGGAACTCAAAAAAGTGATTAACATTTGATTGTGTGTTTGGAATGACGTTAACAAGTTACTGTTAACGCAAATAGAGCTAGTTTAAGCAGATTTTGATGTGTTGTAATGGATCTAATAATAATCAGTGACTTAAACTTGGAAATCAAGGGAAGGGAAATAGGACATGTCTTGCATCAAACCCTCAAAGTCCCATTCTCCCATTCTAAAGTTTTCCCCTTGCCCATGATGATTTCCAAACCCAAACATGTCCTCTGCAACAACGTTGTTGGAGGTTTGAATATGAAGATCAGTGTTATTGAAGCAACTGTTCTTGAAGTGGTTGTTGTTATGGGTTTTCACATCAATTGGGGTAGTAGAATTGTCCTCAATATTGCTTCTACTTTCTAGTGGAGGAAGGGAAAAGTCGCTTTCTAACCCCATTTTATTAGGTTCCAATGCCCCATAATCACCATGAACAACCCCATCATCATGATCTGCCATACCAACTTGGGTTAAGCATGCAGCCATGTTGTCGAGGAAACCGGCTGCACCGGTGGTCATGTCGTAACGGTTGGACAGCAAGGGAAAAGGGTCAAATTGGTCAGTTAGTGCCATGTTGGCTTGCATGGAGTGCATGGATGATGATGATGTTGATGAGGAGGAGTCCATGCACATGGTCATGAGGTCATGCTCATTCATTGGCATTATCCCCCCCATGACATCTCTAGGGTCTGATGAGTCACTGTTGTTTGGTGATGAAGTGGTGTTGTTGTTGTTGCTCATTTTCAACCTTTTCTTCAGTGTTGAGTTCCAAAAATTCTTTATTTCATTGTCTGTGCGACCAGGGAGACGTGCAGCAATCTGAGACCATCTGATATTCAGAAATAGTTAAAACAAAGAGAAAACAAAAAATTTAAATAAAAAAATTATTAAGAAAGTGTATTATGAAATATTTTTTATTTTTATAATTTTATAAAATTAAGTTAAATTTATACTACAAGAAAATCGTTAAATAAAAATCAATTTTTAGATACCAAAATAATTAGTTGCAATAGTAACTAAATTAAAGACCATTTTAGAAACTAAAAAAAATCGGTTTCTAAATTAATTTTTATTATTTTTAAATAATTTATAAATTAGTATTTAATTAGCTACCAATTATTTATTTGGTAGCAAAAACCTTGGTTGTTAATTAGATACTAATTTAGGAACCATTTAACAACATTACAAGAAAAACATGAAATAGAAATCAATTTTAGATACCATTTTAAAAACTAAAATAAAAATGGTTTCTAAATTAGTTTCTAATATTGTTAAATGGTTTCTAAATTGTTATCTAATTAGCAATCAAGGTTTTAAATATCAATTATTTAGCAAAAATCTTGGTTGTTAATTAGATACCAATTTAGAAACTATTTAACAATAATAGAAACTAATTTACAAACCAAAATTTTTTTAGTATTTAAAATGGTCTCTAATTTAGTCACTATAGCATCTAATTATTTTTTGTCACTAAAAATTAGTTTTTATTTCATAATTTTCTTGTAGTGCAATAATAGAAACTAATTTAGAAACTAAAAATTTATTTAGTTCTTAAAATAGTCTCTAATTTAGTCACAATAACAACTAATTATTTTTTCTCTAATATCATTCGTTTTTAATCTCTAATTTTTAACTAAGAAAAATATCATTGGTTTGGAAAAGAAAGTATTTAAGTAGTAAATATGGTGAGGCAGCAATGTTAGTGAGAAAATATTGAAGTAATCATGGTTGAGAGTGCGTAAGATTTATTAAATAAGGAGTGATATATACGTCATCTCGTGAACTTCAATAATTTTGGTAAATAAAAGTTGTGTTGAAAAAGTGTTGGTGACATTTGTTATAGTAGATGAAGATGATGGAAGAGAAGACTCTAATATTTAATAATTGATGGTTTAGAAAATATTTTAAAAGATTTCTTGTGAATAGTCAAATGTATTATGGGTCAGGCATCCTTAAGCAGAAAGCTAAACCATGATAGTTAAGGCAAAACTCCTTAAATGCTTTTAGGCTAAGTCTTTATGTACTTATATATCTTCAAATTTTATATATATAAAAACCTATATTCACTCATTTTCTGAAAAAAAAAATCTTAATTCGTTGGGAGTTTTCCTTACACCTTTTACATGTTAAATTAATCTTGAAATGACATTAATTTTGACTTCTTTATCAAAGTCATTTTTGTTTATCCATTATGATAAAAATAAGTTAATCTTTTCAAAAAGCATCTCCAATGGAACAACCATGATATAGAATTGCTTAATTTATTTTCATGGACTATATTTATAATGTCACATGAAATTTCAAAAACTCAATTTTTTTTCTCATATGATATTTAACAACTTAAAATAAATATTATAACTGTTTTACAGTTCTTGGGAATCCCAAAGAGTGTTTGGTTATATAAATAATTTTCCTCACATAAAATTTGTCATTTTTAAGTTCTTATAAAAGTTGTGTAAAATTCTTTAACTCACGTGCCATTTAATTACAAAAAGCCACCAAAAAAATATTTAAATACTGCTTTAAGGTAATATAAATAAATACACGTTCTTATTGATAATTAGGTCTTTATAGATTGAACTGGATGTAATTATACGTGAAACTATTTTGGAAGGAAAGAAAATGAACTTTGGCCTAACCAATATTTTTTAATAAGAACATTTACAAAGTAAAAAATTATTTTTTTTATGCATAACTAATAAAGAAATTCATATAATTTATCTAATTTTTTTATATTTTAAATTGTGTATAATTTACAAAAAAAAAAAAAAACACTCATTTCATTTTTCCATGTGTAAAAACAACACCCAAAATATTGCAATGCAAAAGGGTAAGAACTTTGAGGAAGGAAAATGAAGTTTGATGTAAGAAAGTATGCATAGCAATGCAACTAATTAAAGAGAAAAAGAGTATTATGAGTTGGTACCTATTTCCAAGAATGGAATGCAAATGAATGATGAGTTCTTCCTCTTGGGGTGAGAATGCACCACGTTTGAGATCAGGTCTCAAGTAGTTGATCCAACGAAGACGACAACTTTTGCCACACCTTTGAAGGCCAGCATTCCTAGCAATGTCACTCCAGCACCCTTGTCCCTTAGTGATCATGTACCTTATCAGTTTCTCATCTTCCTCAGGTGACCACAACCCCTTCCTTAGCTTGCTCTTGGTGCTGTTGTTGGTGGTGTTAATGGTGGTGGTGGTGGTGGAGGAGGAGGTGTTCAGTTTGTCTTTTCCCATGATATCAGGTTTCCTCATTTGCCACAAAGGGGTGACAATGGAGTGGCTATATGAGATATATGTGAAGAAGCCCTTGAGGCCTTATGAAGAGGGTTTTGATGGAGATCTATGAGAAAGCTATATAGGTGAATGATGGTTTTGAGGGACAGATAGAAGGCTTCATGGGGTGGGAATGGTAAATAATGATGATGATGATGGTTGTGGGGTTTGCTTAAAATATGAATATGAGGGTATAGATAGAGAGAAAGAAATGGGATTGTGTTTGTTTGTTGGTTGATAGGTAGAGTGGAAAACGGATTGGAGGGGGACCTCCATAGCCAAGAGAGTGATGAAGAGAAAAGATGGTTGGTCTTCTTGTCTTTGACTCAATTCTTGTCTTTTTTCATTTTACTTCACTCACAAGGTAATCATACTCTTTCATTGTATGGAACACAAACTATTTTGCTTCCACTTCACATAATGCTTTCTATTTCTCTCTCTTTGCTCACTATAGGGTTTAAACTTCAAATTCACGTGTGTTGATACTAGAGAGAAGAGAGAGTGTGTGTTACCTATATAGTGATTTTAATATTATGGCAAAAGTGTGGCATGCTTGACAAAAATGTTTCCTGATTTTCAAATTGTTTTGTAGTTGTGTGTAACTTACATTCTTTGCATGAGGTTCATTAGGGTGGCTAACCACTCATTGGCATACTTCTGAAGCAAACAATGTACAACCTCCTAACAAAGCAATGCCCTTTTCATATTTTTTTTTTCCTTCTTCTTTTCATAGCATGATTTTATCATTTCCTTAACCTCAAATCACATTTAAGCAAAGTAACTAATTGATGATGTTTTACAAAGAATTAAATATCTTTTCGTCCATGTATTATAACACGAAATTAATTTTCGTTTTTGGTATAAACATTAGACTATCCAAGTGTTTGTACTATGAAAATGATTGGAATATGTAGTTTTGTACATGGAATTGATTCCATTTAAGATTTTATATCATCAACCCATTGAAAATAGCTAGCAATCTTTTAAAAAAACACTAACAATTATTTTACATACAAAATTATTCATTAGACATTATTTTTATACTACATGTATTTGGATAGTCTAAAGTAAAAGGAACGAAAATCAGTATTTTAATATAAAGATGGATAAACATATTTAATCTTTAGAGAATAAAACATGACATATACTATATACTTAGATGATTTTATATGCATAATTCTGCAACAATCATGGCAAATCAATTTCTCGTGATTGGTTTTGTTATCTTGAATGTTTTGATTTTCATGTGGTTGTTGGTTCTTGTATAAGTGTTGGAATACCTCTAAATATCTCTTTTAATTTAATTTTATTCTTGGGTGATAAAAAAAAACCTTAAATAGTTTTATGACATTGAGCTGTTAAGTACAAAAACTTTTACTTTCTAATTGTTTAATAATAACTTTTAACCTGCAGATGCTCAATGATGATAGTTGCAATGAATTTGCAGTACTTTGAAGACTGTTATTAATAAGTGGTACTTGTTAAAAGTTGGTTGCTTCCTTAAAGGTACTATGAATGAGGATCAATTGATGAAATTAGAAGAACACGACACATGAGTCCAGAGTTCTTATGCAAATTGTTAAGATTACTTTTTTGTTTTTGGCAAAGAATAAAAATAAATAAATAAAATAAAATAAAACTGTTAAGATTACTTAACTGTATGGATAAATTTAGGTTGTTTTACTTCATGTTGTTCCATCTTTGACAAGGACTTCTACTTGCCCTTCAAGAACTCTATACGTGTATTTCTTATCCATAGTAACTACCTCACATCATCTCTTATTCAAACAATTTTACTAAAACAATTAACTTTAATTGATTTGGGGTAAATTTAGAATAAAATAATTATTAATTCATTAAAATATAGTTAACTTTTTTGTTAAGAGATTGAAACTACATTCATTTTGTATTTTGGGATGCAATCTAAGTTTGTTTATTTTTATGATAACTATTTTAAATGGCATACTTAACATGAATGTTATATGGATGTTATATGGATTCTTTAGTTTTATGTTCTTTCTTGTTATGTTAAAACAAGAGTCAAAAGAACCTAGATCTTTATGTTTGTTGTTTTGTAAGTTTTCTTTGTATAAGGGTTGAGACATCTCTGAAATGTTCTCTTTAATTCATTTGTCTACTGCTGATAAAGAAAATGAATGCTATATGGATTAATAATAGTGTAAAAATATTTATAAGTAATCTAATTAAGCTAAGTTTGTGTTAATGTTAATATTCATTAGTTTGAAGAGTATGAGTAAGTTAGGTGTTGAAGAGGTTGATTTTTGGTATTTTTGATACAAGGGTTGCGATATCTTTTGAAATGTTTGTATAAGGTTGAAACATCTCTAAAATGTTTGTATAAATGTTGAGACACTTCTAAAGTATATATTTTTTTATTAATAAAAAAACATTATAAAATGTTTTGTCATTGTGCATGTACAACATGGTAGAACCTCTCTTCTAAGAAAGTAAATCTGGTACAGCTTTAATGTTTTTGGCAAATGGAAATTCAAACCTAAAGCTTAAGCTAAAAACCATAATAATTAGAAAGATCCATCTCACAAAGATTTTTTTTCAACTATGTGGATAAAATATGGTTACATTCCATGATCCATCCTTTTCTCCCTGGCTTTCAAAGTACATTTCCCTGAGTGAGATTCCCTTTCCATTACCTAATTACCTTTGAGACAAGCCAATAATTTTGCAGAAAAAATTTCATGAACCTAAAATATCATGTTACTTTCCAATTCAAAATCAGATACACATGGGGGAGTCTTTGTCAATTCCTGCATACAGCAAGGGCAATATGGTTATTCCCTGTTCCAAATATGTGTTCTGATTGAACTTCCACAATCTTCTGGGGAAAAAGTGAAGCTCAAACCTCTCCATATATATATATATATATATATATATATATATATATATATATATATATATATATGTATATATATATGTATATATATATATACTCAAATGTTTCAAAATCATCATATCTATCTACAGCTGTATATATAGGGCATATATAAGAGGAAGAAAAAAGAATGATCCAAAATCATCTTATAATGCTTCTTTTATGAGGGTGTCCCAAGCAACATTCTACTTTGTTATCAAGACAAGAAAATACAACTCATATATATATGATATGATATTTTATTGCACTTTGTACTACATATATAATAAGAATGTGTTACTAGAATGTTGAGGCCAAAAAGTAGTTGAACTTTAAAACGAAAAATCATGAGCTAAAAAGTGAGAAGGCATGGAAAGAAATATGGAAGTAAAAAGTCCAGATAAAAGAAGGGAAAGATACAGATTTAAAATCAAGTTTTGTGATATTTTAAGGGAAAAAAAAATATATTTTTGTTTATTTATTTATTATTTTTATGATTTTAGTTTTTTTTATTTTATTTTAGGGTTAAATAATCATAGATATAAAAGGGATATTCATTTATGAACAAAGTGATTCAGATGAAATTAATCCGCACTTAAGGTCTTCAAATTTCGGATTTTTTAAAATTAGTTATATAGGTTGAAACTTTTTAAAAATTTCAAATTTTGTTGTTATCATGTTTGATTAATTTCATTTTTTATTTTATATTTTTTTTAAATATCAATGAAACAGAAAAAGTGTATTACACACTACAAGAAAATCATGAAATAGAAATCAATTTTTAGAGACAAAAAATAATTAGTTGTTATAGTGATTAAATTATAGACCATTTTAGAAACTAAAACAAAATTGATTTCTAGATTAGTTTCTATTACTGTTAAATAGTTTCTAAATTTGTGTTTAATTAGCTACCAAGATTTTAACTACCAATTATTTATATTCTAAATTTGGTAACAAAAACCTTGTTAGTTAATTAGATACCAATTTAAAAACTAATTTAGAAATCAATTTATTTTTAATCTTTAAAATGGTCTCTAATTTAATTATTATAACAAGTAATTATTTTTTGTCTCTAAAATTGATTTTTATTTCATGATTTTCTTGTAGTGAGGGAAGTGTACTATCCAAAACCTAAATCCATATTCTCTGGGTTGAATCATCCCTAGCTTAAGTGCTTTTGGCTTTTTCCTATGAACACAAGTCGAAGAACTTTGGCTTTAGTGTACTTTTTTGTTGAAACGTAACGCTATAAGCAAAAAATTATTTTTCCTTTGACCCCTTTTTTTTTGTCTCGTTTATGCTTTATTGAACTCGAAGCACTAAACAGAGAGAGGTTTACATTCTAGGTATTCAAATGTTCTGGTGTTTAATTTTCTTGCATTGTAATCTAAATATTTTTACACCCACTAGTAATCATTCATATTGAATTTTATGTTTTCCTACAATTTATAATTTGTTCTTAAGATTTTGTCTAGCCTTTCTTACTTGCATCTTCTACTTATTTTTGAAAATGTTATGAATTTTATCCTTTCAATTATTTTTTTTTTTTACCAATAAAGAATAAAATAAATAAAATTAGAACATTTGAGAGATGTTTCAACTCTTATTCAAGAAGTTATTTTACATTATATGTTAGAAAAATGATGTTTTGACAATCCTTAGAGTTATATATAACTCTTGATGTGATGAGTTTAAAAATAAATATATATAATAAAGGATAAATTTAGAATTAAATTATATGAAAAAAATATTATAATAATAATATTAGAAGTTGTAATATGGTTATATAAAAAATGTAGGTTGTTAATGTATCGTTACCCTATGTGTTATAACCTTCAGAATCAACATTAGAGAGGACTAGTAGAACTTGTATTATAGTTTCAACTACCACCCACTCATACAACCAAATTTACATATAGCAATTGTTTTTGACACCTCCCACTAAAAAACTTGGTTTGCATAATACCATAAAAACATCATGATATACATTGTCCAAAATATAAAGCTTGCACCTGAGAAAGTATTGTTGTAGCTCTTTCCTTTGGAAACAAAGGATTTGTTGCTAACTATAGTAATGTGTTGTGCGATGGGCTACACGACATGTTGAGCCTCATGAATGGAAAATAGAGAGTGCAACATAGATATAAGTGTTGGAAAAATCAGAACTAATTTTTCTTCTTTGGTGTAGATACAAATTGGGCACCTGCAGAAGCAATAAACAAATAATAGAAAATAGAGCAAATAGAATAATATTACAGAGAATTTTTAACGTGGGAAAACGTCTTCAACTTTAGAAGTAAAATCCACGGGACCTATTCTAGAAAATGTCTCCACTATGAAAGTAGGATTACAATATTTGTTTCTCTCACTCTTTGAGGATAAGACTCTATCTCACCCAACAAGGATGGAATACAAAGTCTCTCTAGTATCTCACTAGGATCTCTAATCTCACCCAAGAAGAATGGAATACAAAGTCTCTCTAGCATTTCACTAGGATTTCTAATCTCACCATTATGGTGGTTGGTTATCTATTCTCTAATTTCTCTCTCTATATTGCTCTTCTCACTTGCTTGTTTTTCTCTTCCTCAGAAGTTCTCTTTATACATAGAATGAGAGAAAGACTTCTTCATAAAGAGATTAATGCTCATTACATTTTCAAGAGAGAGTTACAATTCCAAAAAACTTTTTGGAATGGCCATCATTGGATATATTTAATGGATCAGTTATCAATATTCATTGGTCATGATCTCCCATTAAATTAAGGGGTATCAATAATTCAACTACCCCACAATAGTGTTACCAATATTCATTGGTCATGGTCTTCCATTAAATTAAGGAGGGATCCCCAACAATAAGAACATAGAAAGAGGCATGAGTTATAAAAATGAGTAGATCCAAAGCAGGAAAAATGTAGGGCTTGGTTTCGTCCTCTCTTTTACATTAGAATCCTTGCACGCTGCTTTACACTAATGCCTAAAACATGTAACCACTGCCACTTGAAGACAAAAGAAACCAAGAAAGACTAGATTTCTTGATAAACGGTTAACCCATACCATTAGTGCGAAATAAGGATATAGAAATTGATGCGAAACCAAATACGGTGGCAATTGATGTGTCACCACTTTCATTTTGTGCAACCTGAAGACCAATACGAAATGTTGTCAAAATTTTGTGAAATATAAGGGGTGATGATTAAAGTTTATGTACTATTGAAGTAATAACATAAGTTAATCTTCTTGAATGGGATATGTTCATACCTTTAATAAAAAATGTGAGATTTGACATGTATTTAGTCAATACCTCAATGATGATTACAAAACATATATATGGATCGAGCTTGAATCAATTCGGCGGACATAAGTGATGAGTACAAGAGAGGATTAAAAGAATTTATACAATTTTCGGATCATAACGCCAATACTAGTGGTGATGGAGTAAAGTTTAGGTGTTCTTATGTTAATTATTTGCATGGGAAAAAATTGGATGCTAACAATATCAAGGAGAACCTTCTATGTGATGGATTTTTACGGTCTTATACAACTTGGACATGGTATGGTGAATTATTAAATTTATCAAATTTGTCTGAATCTCAAGAATATGTTTAGTCTACCATGGATGATGAGCGATTGGAAGACATGATTCGTGATGTTAGAGTTGAGTCTTTCGCAAAATTGCATGGATATGAAAATATGTTTACTAATGCAGAGACCTCCTTGTATCCTGGACCAACCAATTTCATATTGTTGTCGATGGTGATAAGATTGATGAATTTGAAAGCAATTAATGGATGAACTGATAAAAGCTTCACATAATTGCTTGTTTTGTTGAATGAAATGTTTCCACTCTACCTAATCATAATTATGAGGCCAAACAGAAAAGCGCCAGTTAGTTGGAAGTCTACCTTGCAGTCTACGGTGGCTTTGTCTACGACAGAGGCAGAGTATATGGCGATTACAGAGGCTGTGAAGGAAGCAATTTGGCTTCATGGGTTGCTTAAAGACTTGGGAGTTGGTCAGAAACAACTTGAGTTATATTTTGACAGTCAGAGTGCTATTCATTTAGCAAAGAATCAAGTCTTTCATGCACGGACGAAGCACATTGATGTTCGTTATCACTTTGTGCGTGAGATTCTCGAAGAAGAGGAGATTGTTCTCTAGAAGATTCACACTATGGAGAATCCTGCAGATATGCTCACCAAGGTGGTTACAAGGACCAAGTTTGAACACTGTTTAGACTTGGTTAATATCTTGCACATTTGAAGTTGGCGCTCGGAGGCGCAAATTTGAAGCACTGTAAAGTTTGTTTTTGTTATGTTTTGAGAAGATTTGTTTTAGGTGGGACTTGAAATTAAGCCAAGGTGGAGATTTGTTGATTTTGGCTTAATCCCAAGTCCCACATCGGTGGGTTCATTGTTTGGGAAGGAGGTTTGAGGGTTATAAATTAAACTCTCCTCCTTCACTATTATATATCCCAATTTGTAATATCTTCTCTCATAATAATAAAAGTGAGTTGTTTTTGCTGTGCTCGGAGATTAGGCTAAACAGGCCGAACTCCGTTAACAATTTTCGGGTGTGTTTTTTGCTCTTTATCTCTTTTATTATTCCGCTTTATTTATTCAATATTATTTGTCGGGTAGCTTTGTTAGGGTTTTGTTTTAGTGGGAAAATCACCCGTTTTTCCCAACACATGCATTGTACGTAAAGAAAGAAGTTGATCTACTTTTTGTTGCTCTTTATGTTGATGATCTTATTTTCATAGGGAGTAATGAGAAGATGGCTGAAGAATTTAAGTAAGTTATGAAGCGAAGGTTTGAAATAACAAACTTAGGATTGATGAAGTATTTTCTTGACCTTGATATTAGGCTCTGTGAATATCGTAGTTTAGTAAGGAGTCTACCGTATCTCACATGTACAAGGTCGGATATTGCGTATAGTGTTGATAGAGTAAGTCGATTCATGGAGGATCCATGACACTTGTACCTAAAAGCTATTAAAAGAATTTTTTTGATACATTCGAGAAACAAAATCACTTGTACTATTCTACTAAAAGAACAAATGAATTTAAGTTGGTTGGATGTAGGATACCAATTTGTGAACAAAGAATATATCTTTATCTAACTGTTGTACTTTGAGATGAAACAATTATACTATAAATTACATTCAAAATTAGAATTAGAATTAAAAGTAATAATTATAGTTCATTCAAATTTTATCAGAAAGAGTATTATGTTAACCGGAGGGAATGATGAAGAAGAAGATAATATGTGTTCGCAAAGAAAACTGGTTAATTTAGAATTTTGATAGGTGTCACTTTTATATTAGGAGAGAAATTGGTTAAATAATAAGTGAAATAAAAAAAATATTATTTTAACAGATTTTGGTCAAAAGGGGGATAAATCCTTTCAGAAAAAAAAAATGAGATTCTCAACTCATAACTCATCATTTGATTAAATACATTTTTCACTTTACACTAAAATCCATATCCATCAAAACAAAGCATTATGATATCATATTCACTGAAAGAGGAACATATTATGAATCAAATGAAATTCCAACTAATACCACAAATCAAATAGCTTAACTGAAGAAAACAGAAAAAGCATCAAATCTGAAGATCCCCCTGAATCCCTCCACACATCAATCTGACAAATTCCTATAAAATTAACTATCCAATCTCTGTAAAGTACTTAGCAGAAAACATATGCCAGAAAAAACTCAAAAGTTTTGTAAAATTGAAGCATCTCTAGTTTAAAATTCACTGTTCAAGTGAACCAAATCCCTGAAAAATCTCTTTACCACATGGCTTTTGCTTATGAAATATATCAGTATTGAAAATACAAGGAGGCATGTCAAGAAACCTACAAAAAATAACATTAGTAGGTGTGTTTAAAAGATGAAAAGTAGTGACTTTTTCGTTAATTAGAATCATGACACTACCATCATCAGCAATACATGATAAATATGCCTCCAAATACAGAAGGAGAAAAAGCAAAAACTACTTCGTGTAAATTTCCAAATACAGTCTATCAAAATTATTGCCTAGTATATTTTACTTGGTGACAACACAGAACTTCTCTGTGACAGGCTACATTTATCATGAGACTTAAATTCAAAAGAATATGGTAAAACCACATTTGACATGTTATCTCAAACTTTTATCATGATGATAGTTGAGTGCTGATCTCAACTATAGGCCAAAATTGCACATCTGCACAAACTCCATATCATTGTCCACGTATTTGGTCCAGAGATTTTTGTATTGATTCAAAGCAATATCAAGCCAGGGTTTCATGTTTCCATTGTAATGAATGACTGCAGCATTGTTGATCTCGTCCATGCTAATGCTGGGATTGTAACCCAGGCCAAGCACGTGCCAGGATTTGTCCAATGACTTGGTTGTGGAGTAGAAGGTGATCAAACCCGGTGGCAAAGGCCCCGCTTTCCACAAAGTTTGGTCTTCATTCTGATAACAGAAATATACATTTAGCAACAGTACAGAAGAATAGTTTCAGCATTATTCAAGAAACATGTTCAAGCAAAATAACAGTTTCATAGGCCCTATTTGGATAAGATTCACAATAAGCACTTGTTGAGAAGAAAATAACAAGACCAAATGAACAAAAATTCTCCTAAAGTTAAAGCTAACTTATGTATAAGTTAAATAAGCTTTTGGAGAAGTTAAATACAAAAACTTTTATAAATTAGTTTATGCACGTAAACTAATACTAACTTACAAAAAAATTAATTGATTTTACTTATATTTTTTTCCTCCAAGTACTTATTTAAGAAGTTTATCCAAACATGGTCACAGTAGCACAGAAAAGATAACTATAAGAAGAAATTTACCAAGTTCTGCCAATACTGGTAATTATCTGTACACTTTTCCCTCCTCCAGGCATCGAGATTGAATATATTCATGCCATAGGCCCAAGCACAAGCTTTTGGATTGAATTTCTCCTTGATCAAAGGATGAGAGAAATTCATGTAGTGGGCATATCGATGGAAGGAACCAAAACAGATCTCAACAGCACCATTCACCTTTCCATCCAAATCAATTTTCCACAAACCTGTCAAGTCTTTCTGAACCACAACATCTTCATCCAAAAGTAAGATCTTATACAATTTAGGGTACATATCTGGCAAATAAAATCGAAGGTGATCCATCATGGACAGGGACTTGGCATTTTTCATGTTTGCATCATTGGTGCCATTTTCAGGCTGATTCATTTTTTCAGACTCAAGTTGCCTCAAGATAGGGACATATGATGAATTTAAGAATGCGAATTCTTCAACCGCTTTCACCTCCAAAAATGCACCCCCTTCAATAGGCCTCATCTTAAACCAAACCTTCATTGCCCCAACATTCATCCTGTTTGCAACAACATGGAAAACATGCTTCCATGGTTCCTCTGCATTCTTCACAACAGATCTCACCACCACAGACACAGCTATTACATTGTCTGAGAATATTGCATAATGATACAAAGCAGGATCTTCAAACTCTGGCTTGGGCCCTTCATCTCTATATTTCTCAGGATTTGAAATCTTCTCACCCATCAGCCTCATTGCCAAACAATGCAAGCTCTTGGGAATCGATCTGGCTGAAATCAAGCTCGCCAATGCCCCATTCTTCTTCGCCTTCGCAAGTGACTCATGAACAGCAAATATTGTATCCTTCAACTTCTGGATCTTCAACTGATTATCATAATTCTCTTTCGCCTCAACAATGATCAGCCGTGCAATCTTCACTCTCTCCTTAACCTCCTTCTCAAACTGCTTCAGCACATCCTCATCAATCGGTCCATCTGACTCAAACAATGACTTTTGGTAAACCGGCTTCAATGCAATATCCGAAAAATTGCGCGCCAACTCATCAAAAGTCTTCAACTGCTTAGAAATGTCAAGCTTGAGCTTCCTTGCATAAGCACCATAAGCATTCACTAGAGCTATGTGATCTTTAGCTTGCTGGTGTATCAAATCCACTCGGGTCCTGAGAGGGTCAGATTTCAATGCCAGAAAAGTTCGTTGCACATATGCATTACCAGTGGTGGGAAGATCCTGTGACAAAAAAAACACCTAAACCATTACACGGGGCTGTTCAATTTTGTCAAATCATCATGTGGCAAGGTTTTAAGAAACGGTCCATGGCCATAATTTTGGCCACAACACCAAGCTTTTCAGTCTCGTTACAATTTCCCAAAATATCAAGGATCAATCACAATCTCGACAGTAACCACAATTTAAAACCTTTTCATGTGGGTTCCGCTTTAAATTGAATCTACAACAATGGGTCGTCTCCAATTTCGCAAATTAAAAACGGGTTTCAATCAAAATGGAAAATTTGGCACAAAAACACCAAAGGGCAAGGAAAATCGCAGAAAAAAGAAAAAAAAAACAGAGCAACTTACAGATTCATCGTTGGATGTGGAGGGGTTGCTGGTGAAGAGGACCGAAAGGGTTGCAATGAAGAGAAGAGAGAACATGGCAGAGATGAAGATCCGGAAGGAGAAGAGGCCACGAAAAGTAGATCCACCTCTGGATCCTCTGGTAGCCACCGCCATTGGATTTTGAACTGAGGAAGTCAGATCCAAGAATTGGAAGACTCTGTGTGTGAAAAATTGATGATGGGTGTGCTTTGATTGTTGTTAATTTTGAATTTATGGGTGGAAATTGGAAAGTGGAGTTGGCATGGTTGTTTTGGGCACAAAATGAATAGGAGGATGAATGAATGAATGAATGGGACAAGAAGGTTGCAAAGTTGAAGTGAGAGATAGGGATATGCAATGAATGCAGAGTGTGTAGTTGTGAGATTGTGTGTGTGAATCAGTAAAGGTGGGCTAGTAATGTTTCTCAGCCTCAATCAATCCTAGGACAAATCTGGGATCCATCTCTCAATTTTTCCTTTTTCCTCTCTTCATTTTCATCAATAAAAATTTCCTCTTCTTTTCACCTTCTTTTCTCTTGCAGTGCAAATCATGGATTGTTTTCAACTCTTATATTTGTCTTATGCTTTTACTTTAATTTCTATCTTTGTAAAATGTTTAGAATTTAATGGCCCATGTAAAGCACTTTAAGTGTGTCTTTTAATCATAATTTAATGTTGATATGACTTTTTAAGTAAACATTATAAAACACAAATTTATTATATAGTTTGTGATTAGTTGAATTTATTGATATGTAACACTTTTCTCAAGTTTTATAAGATTAATCAATACAAAATATATTTTTAATATTTTAATATGATGATTATTTATTTTGTCAAATTTATTATATATAAAAATTAATGATTAGATAACAATATAAAAAAAAATAGTCAAAATTTATATGCACATGATATATATTATTATTTGCATTCTTATAATAAGACTTAAATTAGAAGTATTTTTTGTTTGTATTTAAGGTTTTTAACATTAATTAATTTTAGACTAAAATATCCTAAATTTTATCCGAAAATATGCTAATTTTTATACAATATTTAAAATTTTGTCACAAGTTTTAACAAATAAAATTAATTTTGAGAATTTCACAAAAAATATTATGTAATCTCTTAATAGATTTTTTTTATCTCTTTAATTAATTATTTATCTATTCCTAATATACTCTTAATGTGTTGAGTATTTATTAACAGCAATCATGGAAACAAATATTTAATACGTCATTCATTTTAGAAAATGAGACAACTAGTCTACCAATTCGATCTTATTAATAGTTTAATTAATTTAGTATTTTTATACAATTATTATCACAAGTAATCATATATAATATATTTATTAATTTACAATAACTAATTTAAAAGATATACTTACTTAATAGTGCAATTTTTTTTATTAAAAGTAATCTGGTTTCTGTTCAAATTAGCCATCAAACTATTTTTCTCCTTTACTTTTCATTACTTTCTTTCCTATGCCAAAAAGTTTAATTTTATTTATTTATATTATTTACTTAATTTTATGCAAAATAAAACTAATTATTGGTAATTTAATTAGTATGAATCTATTAGTCATTGATTCCTCCCCTCTAATTAACCATTTTAATTTGGTTGACTTGTGAAGTGAATTCGTACCAACATATCCATTTTCTTTTATTCAAATTATAATTAATGTTTGTTTTGACTAATCAAACCAACCAAATGGCCTTAGTCATAAAGTTAACTTTTGATTAAAATTATTGCTTACAAAAATCAATTCTACACATATCCCTAATGGTGTACTTCAAGCAATAAAAAA
Source organism: Phaseolus vulgaris (assembly GCF_051622355.1). Lineage (NCBI taxonomy): Eukaryota > Viridiplantae > Streptophyta > Magnoliopsida > Fabales > Fabaceae > Phaseolus > Phaseolus vulgaris. Next base: position 7,068,505 of record NC_143501.1, on the reverse strand, counting down.
ACTAAATTAAGATATAATAAAATTACTTCAATTAACTCTACTAAAAATATTTTCATGAGAAGGTACTGAGGTATGATAATATTTTTCAAAAGTAATAACTTTTTACTTTACCAATTATTTTTTTTAGGTTTATTTAGCAACAAATTTACTTAAAAACCTCCATAATATCACCAATTTCTTAATTAAAGATTGGTAGTGTGTTGGTTAGGTATGATTCCAATAACAAACCTAAATGCTTTTTAAAACGAAAAAAAAAAGGAAAAGAATAAAATGCACTTTCTTTTTTTATCAAATAAAATATCCAAAGGGCCAACTATTTGTATTTTAAGTATATGATTAGGATTTGATCTTGATTTGTGTATAGTGATAATTATTTATTGTCCAACCTAATTTGTCAGTTCTGTTTGAAATTTAATTTTGACGAATCTAAATTTTAAAATAGACCTTATTATTTGTAGGACTGGTTCAGATTATATTTCAGGTTATCTTAATTTTTTTAAAATATAATTTTTAAGCTATTTTTTGTTAATTATACAACTTGTTTTTATAATAAAAAAGGTTAGGCAACTTCTTCCTGCACCTTCTACAAATTTCTTCCTGCACCTCATCAGTTTCAGTGAAGTCTGTTTTACCTCCTTTAAAAAATGACTTTCGGATTTTTCTTTTTTTTGAAATATTTCCGGAATATCTTTTTCAGAACATGTTTTATGAATTCTGGATTTATAAATCCAGAAATAAATAAAAAATTGTGTTTCAGAATAATTTTTTGTCTTCCAAATTTTCTATTTCGGAAATATCCTTTACTTATGGAACCACTATTTGGAAACACCAAAAATTGTAAAAAGTAATTTCGGTATTTTTGAAGAATGTAGGGGTGCAGAAAGAAAAATGTAATGGTGCAGGAAGAAATTGTCAAAAGGTTAACTCCATTCCAATTACCAAATAAAATATCAGCCCAATATGCAAATGGCAGTCCAATTCATAAGGTTCATTAGAGTTTTAAGCATCACATTTGGGGCCCAAAATCATTCTTCTTAATCTCTCAGTTTCTAATTTTATTCCCAATGAACCCTTCTTCATTGCAACTATTAAACTATATTCTTCCTTCTATTCATATTCTAAAGCTAAACAAGAATAGCCAACCCAAAGAAACTCTTCAATTTTAAATTCATGGAAGGAACATTAGATGTGCAAAACTCTATTGCAATTGATTCAAATCAATGCCACCAAATGGAAAATGAAAAATCTATTGAATTTTATGGCAAAACTGTAAGATATGAAAATAGTTGCCAACCATGCTAAGAACATAGACTAAGAAACCAATAAGTAAGAAAAGGTTGAGATTGCATTAGACATCTCAGTACAATAGAATCATTAGATTAGATAGAGAGAAGTTTAAGAGAAAAAAAAATAGTTAGACAATTTATTAACTAAATCATTTTCTAGTTTAGAGACAAAAAAATTATTGATATATAAAGTATTTCTATTATTGATATAGAGAAATTTTAGAATTTAATTAGTTGGTAGCTAATTAGATACTAATTTAGAAACTATTTATTAATAATAGAAATTACTTTAGATATCAATAATTATTTTTTCTTTAAAATAATATTTAATTTAGTTAATACAGTGACTAGTTGTTTTTTGTTATAAATTAATCTCTGTTTAATGATTTTTTTTTGTAGTGTTCAAGCAATAGTGATAACAAAGCAGGACAAGTTGTGTGGGTCAGCTCGTGGTCTGTTAAGAAAAACGTGAGGCAGGCTATCTATTCCAACACCCTCGTCCGCTTAGGCCTGCTTCGCATAACCCACAACTCGTGTGGGCCAAGTGTGGGACGGGGTTGGCTGACCCGCATAACTTAAAAATTTAAAAATTTCTTTTTGCACCACATCATATTTCACCTTCCAAACTTTTTACTCACATCTTATTAGACATGTGTCGTGAGAATAATATTGTAAGACCATTTACCTAATGCATGTAAATAAAAAAAATAATAGACCCGCGAGTCAACCCTTATGCATAACAAACTAGTAAAATCAACCCGCATATTTTATGTGAGACAGATCAACCCAGTTCACATTTTGCGAACCAATTACGGGATGGGCCTATGCAGGACGGGACAACTTGCATTGTCCCTACTCAACACAATATACATTTTTACACTTTTTTTAATAAAAAAACCCTCATAATTCTTTAACTAGTTTTACTTATTATTTTATAAAATAAATTTATTTTTATGTAATTTTACTGAAAAGTAAATAGTAACAAACTATATGATATTCTCTTTATTATATCTTACTTTGAGGTAATCAAGTTTTTATAAAATATTTGATTGAAATTAGTTAGCTCATCTAAATTAAGATGTTAGACAACTTACATAACTCATAACAATTTTTTTCCTTTTGTAAGTCAAACTGATAAACTTAGTTCTTACACTAATTATTTGATATAATATTTATAATTTCACCATCAAAAGTTAAAGCTACTGCATAATTTTTTATTTATTTTAAAAGTATAGCACCATTCAATTATGACTTATACATAACAGATAAGTGTAGAGAGCCTCTATGACTTTTTCTGAAGTACATCAACAAGACAAAAGAAGGATATGTGTGAACGTGCGGGCGATGACCACAACATTTTTGTCGGTGATTATTCATATTTAACATAGTATTTTTGTTTTGTTCCATTCCTGAGCTAATTAAATTTCCACTACTTTGTGTTTCTGACTTTTGCACTCTCTACCCTCTCATGTATCCAAACTTAATGACCATAAAGAACCAACTCACCCCATTTGCCTAAATTTTCCAGATCTTACATTTATCTCATTTTGTGTTGCTATATGATTCTGCAGCACTGAAGGGCCATAACAGGAATGTCAAAAACATGCCACAAGGTAAGGAAAAAAATGCAAGAAAGAGCTGAAACATGATTTTTTGCAGAACATATATTATACTGGTATTGATTTCTAAGCTTTGATCAAGAGCCATATTATTGTAGGGAAAAGGTACATGAGGGTGACAAAGGGTAGTGCACAACTTGTGTTGGATCCCTGTCAAAACTTGGGAAAGTAAATTAGCAAAGTTTAAGTTATTTTCCAATAGTATGCAGTTAAGGTATAGCTCTGAAAAAGAGATAAAATAGTGATAACAATTTTAGTGGGTGGCCTGTCCAAATGTTCTCCTTTTTATGGCAACTTTTCTATCATTAGCCAATGACCATTACAGACACCCTTTTATTTCTGTGTCATGTCATACTCTCCTCATCCCAATTCCACCTGACATAATTACCTCCATTATTTTACACAAATCATATAAGGATCATGTTGGCTTCTCATTCATGTATACTTTCTTTTGCTCCATATTTTTCTTTATTACATAATCTTTTATTAGTGCACAGTTCTGTGGATATTACTAGAAGATGGTGAGGTCATGAAGGCTTTCAATATTGTTTTCTGGGATGGAATTAATCATCATGGTGTTTCTGACTCTCCTAACTAAGTGTCCAACAAGTTTTAACTATCAGTTAAACCAGTAGATTTACAGATAAATCTTCAACCTCTTTAAATGTTCATGCCACAAGATGACAAAGGCCAATTTAAAAAAAAATGTGATTTTAGCTGCAACGTCATACACATAATAACTCTTCAACCTTTTTATATGTTTATGGCATAAGAACACAATACTAACATTAAGAAGAAGAAAAAACACAATTTTGACTTCAACTTCAAGATTTTTGACTGTGTTACTGCATCATTCATAAGGAAATTATGACCATGACTTTGCGCAGAACATAAAAGCTAGAAAGAGAGGAGGTAAAACAGTGGCAAGTTAATGAACTAAAAAGGGGTGAAGTGAAATTACTCATCAAGACATGTTATTGCCATTTATCTTTTCTTCTCACACAGCGCAAAAGGGAGGAAAAGACTTGTTTTTTTGACTTCCACATAGACATAGAAAGAAGAAGCGAAAGAAAAAGAAGATTAGAGAAAGAGATGATAAAAATTTGGACCCACTTGTGTTGAAATTCAGCCAAGGAGGTCTATGTTGTTACATGAGTTGGATTGGTTTGAAGAATCGGATCTGAGATATGGTGAGGTGCAAGGAACATCATCTTGAAAAGGGGTGAAGGAGGGGCAAGGGCTGTGTATCTGCATGTCCCTCATCATTTGGCGAAGTTCTGAGGCTTCCTCTTTCAGCTGAGCATTCTCTTGGAGCACTTGGTCATGGCTCTCTGAGACATGGTTGAGCTTCTCTATGAGTTGGTGGTTCTCATTCCTGAGCCACATCACCTGAGACCAAAGCTCATCAAGGTGCTTCTGCTTCCTCATCCGTGACCTGCGTGCGGATTCTCGGTTTGATATCATCCTCCTGTGCTTCCTCTCGTTGATGAGACTCAGCTGTTGCTCATCTGCCTCATCAGAAGTGGAGTTGCTGCTGATGCATGATGATTGAGGGCTGAAATCATAGGGAGTGTTGTGGCCATATAATTGGGTTGAGAATCTTGGGAACTGAAATGTGGGAATGTTGTTTTGGATGGTTGTGTAGTTGTTAGGAGGGAAGGGAGAAGGGTTTGAAGGGAGTAAATAGTTGAGGGCTGAGACTTCCCCAGTTTGCATGGTTTTTGGTTTGGCAAAAGGATTGCAGGGCCTTGTTGGAGGAAGGTACAGAGTGGTGAGTGATTGAGAGAGTTCAATTGGTTTTGAGAAGGAGGAAGAAAGAGTGGGAAGAGTAGGTATTATATAGGGTCAGAAAAAGATGAAATGACCCCACTTCATCACAGTACAGTAACAGTCTTCAAGTTTCAATGCCTATTACATTAATCCATGGAATGGAATCACCATGCATTCTCTTTACTTCATCATCATTCTACCCAAAATCTGAGATTTTTTTTTTTCAAAATTAACCCTAAAATCATTAAATAAAAACTAATTTTAAAAATAAAAAATAATTAGTTATTATATTAATTAAATTAAATATTTTTAAAAATTAATTTTTTTATTTTTAAATTAATTTTTATTATTATTAAATAGTTTCTAAATTAATATTTAAAAAAATTTTATTGTTAAATTTAGAATCTAAATAATTGATAGCTAATTAGATATCAATTTAGAAATTATTTAATAATATAAATTAATTTTTAAAAAAATAGTCTCTAAAAATATCTCTAATTTAGTTAATATAACAACTAATTATATTTTATCTCTAAAATTGATTTTCTTAAATGTAAAATGTATTTTTAATATAAAAAATGTTTAGAATAATAATACATTCAGAATTCAATTTTATATATAACCATATTACAATCTTCAATATTATTATTTTAATATTTTTTGTATTATCTAATTACAAATTTATTTTTTATTATATATATTTATTACATCAAGAATTATATACAACTCCAAAAAATTATTAAATTAGAATTTTCCAATTATTTACAAGAGTTTTTAAAATCATGAAGCATCGATTTTACAACTATAAGTCTATAGTTTTAGTTTTTAGACGAATCATAGTTTATTAATATTTTATAGGCATCAATTATTTTATCATCCAATGTCTATATATTTACCAACAAGATATTTTTCCTTTTTATATCTAATAAAGATGAGTATATTTTAATGCAAAATTTAGACATAATTACTTAAATGTTCTATTTTGGTAACCTATGCTGACTTTTAATATAAACTTCTGCTAAATTAAACCTTAATTCATACCATAAAACGTTAGAAAACGTTAAATTGTCACCCTGCAATGATGTCTTTGTGTGGGTTTAATTTGGTTAGTTGCAATCATGCCCTCTTTCTTTTTCTCTATATAAAACATTGAATTCATGTATGTGTGTATGTGCATGACATGTGACATATGTGAGATGGTATGGGTGAATGGCATGATGCACATAAGAAACGCAACTTGGGTTTGTGGATATAATCATTTTGTAGAAAAATATGCTTACATAAGAGAGACAGAGGTATTTCATATCATGGGAAGTATAATTAAATAACTCTATTGGAGGACTGTTTGGTGAAAGCAAGAACAGGACTTTTTTTTTAATTAAAAAAAGTAACTTAATTATTTAATTCCAAACTGTTCCCATCATGGATCGTATAATTCTGTAATTAAATGACGTAAGAAAGGCTGTGGAAAAACGAGGCTGGGAAAGACAATTCTTGAAGGTGACTTCCATGGACTTATTAAAAAAAAAAACACGCTCCTAATCACAAATTAACTGAAAAAATAAACACAAAATTTAACATGCTTCGATGGTTAACTTGCAACCTACATTTACACTAATTATTTATGTTATATTGCATACCAATTATAAATATAATAATTTTTTTTAAATAAATTATAAATAAATGAGACACAATAATTAAGTTCACTTATTAAACATGGTATATAGTCTGCTCAACCCAATTGGTCTATCGTTAAGCTTAAAACTTCATTTGAGAAACATGATGTATAGTAAGCTCAACCCAATTACTCTATCGTTAAGCTTAAAACTTTACTTGAGAATAAATTTTTTTAATTAAAACAGGAGAAAATGCTCTTTCTTCAATCCACTGTTTGATCATCACCACAAACAAAATAAAGATAGATAAATTTGAATTAATTAGTATAGAATTACAGCTACCTTTTTTTAAGTATTTTGATTCATTAAAACTAAACTTTTACCTCAATAATTTGGGTTTATCTAATAAAAAGCAAGTGTAAAAGTAAATGATGTTATAACCTCGATATATTTGTGATTTATTATGTGTGTATACATATATATAATTTTTTCTATCAACGTCTAAAATTTGTTACACTTTAATTAGAGAAGAGTTCGAATAATTTATATCAATCTTCTTTATATAATTAATTATTGAGTTAAAGTTATAATTTTAATTGGAAAAATACTAGAAACGCAATAAAAAAAATTAAAAACACTTATATTACTGTAGTAAGTTTTAACCGTAAAAAAATTAAGGAAATTATTATATTTTAATATGATTATAGTTACATATACATTTATTTTTAAAAACATGTTTTTTCTTTAAAATAAAAATCTTGATGTTATTAAACACTAAACCAAACGTCATATTTGACTTTTTGAGACTATTTCTAGAGATTTCTTTAATTCAAATGGGCACCCACATTTAAATTAATTTCCATAAAGGAAACCCCATTTATTAATTCACGAGTTGCCAAATTCGTAAGAAGAGATAAACAAAGAAAGAAAGGAATTAACAATATTTTGATGACTCAAGAACCACTTATTATGAGGCATCTAAAAAACAATTGTAAGTGTATGGATTAAATAGAAGCCAAATGTTTGATCAGCAATATTCACTCACTTTTGCTTGGTATGCTTAGTATATATGGTTAGGTACTTGGTTCAAATCAACCTCTATTTATTTGGCTGTGGTAATGACAACAACTTCAATAGTAATAATCATAGAAAAAAAAAAGATGGTTATTCTTCTAATTCTACTATCCACAACAAAAGTATCCATAAATATGCTAAATGAATCATGATGGTGTGTTTGTTTTAGCTTCTAAAAAGTTACCTATGTCTCATCTTTTCGTCTTTTTCTTGCATATTCTCATGGTTATTCTCCACAACCCACATGGTCATCATATTGCCCTAATTGTGAACTAAATGGGATCATGACAAGAGTAAAGATTTGAAAATAACTCTTATAGAATTCTACCACACCCTCCCGAGATAATACCTATCTTCTTTGTATAACTTTTTTTTCAAGAGAAATTTTCTTTATAAAATCTTTTAAAAAAGAAGATAAATATTATATGAAAACATTTTCTTTTAATGAAAAGAATTGAATATTGATTTGTCATTATCTACATATTAGTGCTTCACTTTCTCATATTTAGCTCTTTCTCCTCAACACAAATATATGTCCTTTGATGATGTTAAGTAGATATATGTTCTTTGATGATGTTAAGTAGGTTTCTGACTGGTGTTAGGTGGTTTGAGATATATAGCACTTTTGATTGTTGTGTTGTTTTTCGGGAGTTGTCTTTTGAGAGTTATACAAGTATCATAGCTTTTTTTTAATAGGGTTGGAACATCTCTAAAAGGCTTCACATTTATTCATTATTTTGTCGATCAAAATAAATAAAAATAAATATATTAGTGTTTCTCAATATAGTTGGATTTTTCGTTATAAGTTTGAATTTCTAATAATTTATCTCTCAAATATGAGTTTTCATGTTGAAGTACTCAACCTCCTAAATACTTCAAATAAAACGGATTAACAAAACTTACATTCACAAAACGGTTGGGAGTGGAATCCTGAATGGAGAAGGCACACCTTTGAATGAGAAAGATAACAACTGTCACAATTCCTGAATGACATTAATAAGGTGGAGAGTACATAGTTAGGTCTGCATAGGTTATCTTACATCAATCTAGTCCATGAGATTCAAGCCTAGCCATGGAGACTTTGTAGACTATTAGAGTTTTATGCACTCACCTTATCCTGGAGAATCTTGAAAGGAAAAATCCAAACAAGGATGAACTTAATTAGAATATGTGTTATCTTATCTTCTAATTTTTCCCTTCTATGTAGCTAGGTTGAGGAAATTGTCCATCATCTTTCTCTGGAATACAATGTAGCCTATCAAGTATGGACAATGTGTTTTAAGTGGGCAGGGGTCTAGGTTACTTTTCATCCAATTCAATTTTAGGAAGAATCGTGTGTTGAAGGGAGTTTGAGTAGTTGTACTATGGAGCATTTGGAGTCATAGGAATAGTATTGTTTTAAAGAAGGTAGGGTAGATGCTGAAGAGATTTTTTCTCCTAGCACAGTTATAAACATGGTTCTAGACAAAAAAAAAAAAATTCAAATGTTAGCTTCTCATATTCGAATTGGATTCTCCATCCTATGAATTATTTGACATCTTTAAAGTAGCCTAGGGGTTTAACAATGTTGTATGCTACTATTTTTCCATAAATACGTACATGGAAAATTGCTTCTGCAAAAAAAAAAAGTGATATTTGTCCTTCTTTCTCTTATATGCTTTCTTCTAGCGCTGATGTATTATGTATTCCCTCTCTATGCGTTGTCTTCATGTTTTTGGTTGGGAAATGAGGGTTATAATGCATGTTCTGGAAAAGATAAAGGTGCAATGAAAAGGTTGTGCCTATGGTGAGGCTACAACAGAATGGAAGGAGGGTAGTGAGGTGTTTGTGCCTATGGTAGAGAGGTGTACCTGTAGGTTTAGGGTCCTAAGGAAGAAAGAAGACAGGGGTTGTAGTAGAATGGGATGAGGCTAGTCAAGTTGTAGCCAACATGTTGGATTGGAGCTACATGGTACAAGCATTTTTTTTATGGTTGAAATAGGATTTAGAGTAGTATAGAAAAAGAACATAGCTAATTTCTTAGTGTGCATAAACCACTGGATAAAACATTCTAGAATATCCAATTTCAATGCTTGTACCATTTCTGTAAGGACTAATGATTAATACAGAGTTTGTGTCGTAGGGATGCTGTTATTTTTAGATATTTCTACAAGAGAACGTTATATGCTTTCTTGAAGAATCCTGATATATATTTTTTTATCTCTGTTGGTATTGTAAACATCTTGATTGGTCAATTTCTTGTGTCAATCTTTTTGGAAAACAATTCCAAACTAGTACAATGTATAGTTTTTCTTATACAAGTTGTGGGAAGGTCCATGATATTATGGATTCTATTTTGAGACACTCTCATGTAACAATCCTTTGTCTTAGACTATATGAGAGAGTTTTTTTTACAAGAGTTCAGGTATTCCTTAAATACTTCTACTTATTTATTTTTTTATTTGTTGATAAAAAAAGCTAAAAACAAATAAGCAATTCTATTATTACTTGTTTGACTCTTTAGAGAGATTTAGTTTATTTTCTCATCAACAAACCAAAAATATTATCAAAGTATTACTTTGAATATAAAATTTTAAAATAACGAGTTTATAGTTGTTTCTAATTCATCTTGATCATTTCATTCCATTTAAAACTTTCAACCTGCACTTAAACTTCTACCTTTTTTTATATTTATTGATTTTTTAGTAATTTAAAAGAACTATAAATAAAATATAAATCATTATTCTTTTTTCACTTTATAATAACCGAGTTAAAAGTTATGTTTGATCCTTCATTTAAAGTCTAATTTAATTTTTTTGGGTATTAGTTATTTTTTATAAAATCTTAATTTATGATGAGTTATCGATCTCTCTAATTAATTTCAATAAATAATAAGTTAAATATATTAATGTTTTAAATTTTGTAGAGTCTAACTTTGCCTCGTATAATGAGCAATGTGATATTGAATAAAAGCATTTCAGTTTAATACAACAATATATTATTAAATTCATTAAAAAAATTAATTTTTCGTTTTTGAACATTAAAAATATGAAATTAAAACTTATATCATAAAAAAATTCAATAACATATTTTTTATAATGTCCTCTTAGTTTAGAAACATGACTCCCATATTTTACTAAGATCACACGAAATTCATACCAAAAGAATGTAAACAAAATATTGTGTATTACAAACTTTTTTTTTCTTATAGAATACACATTTCACAAGGTGGGGTACTACATGAATTATGATAAAATAATAATCAAGCATTATTTCTTAAACATTATACACAAATCGAGAAAACTTTATTATGAACATAATCTTAGATTTAAAACAAACAAAAAAAGGCATAATACTTTATCACAGATTATGTCTAAAAACAAATCATTGAAGTGTGTGCCAATCTAGGTACACAATAAAAAAATTAATTATTTTTATTTTCAAATCCTAAAATTCTCAATTAATTGATACCCTAAAGGTCAAGGATATATGAAATTTGAATGTGATAAGCTTTGGTTAAAGGAGAGAGAGAGAAAAAAAAAAGTCAGAAAAGTTTATAGTGGCCTTGAGCAGTTGTTCACTATCCAATCACGTAGATATATAACATTCCACGTGCCACTTCTTTGTACAATAAACTAATATATATTTACAAATAAATAATAAAATGAAGCATGCTTATACCCTATTAGCAACTTTAAATTGTTAAAATATTTTTAGTAAGATTAATGAAATTACAAAAACACTACTAATAAATCACTAAAAACAATTAATTTTTAAAATTAAAAAATAATTAATTATTACATTGATTAAATTAAATATTATTTTAGAGACTAAAAAGTTACTAATATATATATATATAAAATAATTTATAAAATGATATATAATTAGCTATCATAATTTTAACTACCAATTATTTAGATTTTAATGTTACTAACTAAAACCGTGGTAGTTAATTAGAAACCTATGTAGCACAGATATGGATACGGACACTGACACGATACAGATACGGACACAGAGATACGTATAATCTCTAAAATATAGGACACGGAAACACGGATCTATATATTATATAAATTGAAAATAAATATTTATGTGCAAAAGTATGTTTCAAATTCTTTAGGGAGCAGGAAGATATTTTTCATGACTGGTTCAAAAGAAATTGTTTCTTATTTTTATAATCATAATAAAAATTTATACAATAAATTTGAGTTTTTAGAATAATATTATATTTATACCTTTTAAAATTGTGTTAGAACCGTACTAGAATTTTAAAAAATCCAACAAATATTTTTTGAATTGAACACTTCACCGATAAGTATCCTACGAGTGTCGATACGGATACATGTGTCCGACACGGATACGCCATTTAAGAGAAGTGTTCGAGCCTCATAGTTAGAAATCAATTTATAAACTATTTATTAATAATAAAAACTATTTTAGATATCAATAATTTTTTAGTTTTTAAAATAATATCTAATTTTGTTAATATAATAATTAATTATTTTTTATTTTTAAAATTAGTTTCTTGTATTGATTTTTAATTTGTGTTTGAATATGCATGGCATTATTACATGAATAATAAAGTAAATTGGAATCCATGTAGTTTGTTGAATTTAGTGAGATAAATGAGGCATAAAATTGGGAGAAATATAGTGATTGAATTGAGGGGATGATAGAAAGAAGATGATGAGAAGTAGGTCTTAACCACTGAAGGAAGTGGAGATATATTATGCATAACATATGGTTGAAATGAATGAGTAGGAAATGGTACTTGTATTGCATCTTCCACTAAACCAAAAGCTTAGATGCATTGAGAAGGATGAAATGCTTTAGATCTATGAGTCTGTCTCAGTGGACTCAATGGTCAACACTATCATTAGACAGATTTAGACTCCCCTTTCATTCTTGTCTTCCCACACTTTATCACAAATCCCTCTCTCTCTTAATTTCTTCTTTTCCACATCAACTTTCATAAACATTTCAAGCACCTTCTCTATCAATTTTATAAGGGATTAACTATATATGTGTTTCCTTGCTATATTTTTCAGTTAAATTACTTTATTTTATTTTTTGTATTTTTAAATTCATAAAACTTGAGTGTTTGATTTTAGTAAATAAAAACTATATATAGTCAAAATTTTCAATATGAATTAATTATTAACAAAATTAATAGTGGATATACTATATTATAAAAGGATTACTGAATCTAGATTTAATCCCTTCAATTGTGACAGTAAAAAGTTACTCTTAATGTTAACTTTAAACATGAAGATGAACTAGTTTACGTTTTTTAAAAATTTGAAACACTAATGTTTTTAGTTAAGAAATATCTAAAAAAATATTTTTGAACATTGTTGTTTGAGTATACACTACAAGAAAATCATGAAATAGAAATTAATTTTAGAGATAAAAAATAATTAGTTGCTATAGTGACTAAATTAGAGACCATTTTAGAGATTAAATAAATTTTTGGTTTCTAAATTAGTTTATATTATTGTTAAATGGTTTCTAAATTGATATCTAATTAGCAACCAAAGTTTTTCTACCAAATTTAGAATCTAAATAATTGGTAGTTAAAACCTTTGTAGCTAATTAAATATCAGTTTAGAAACTATTTAACAATAATAAAAATTAATTTAGAAACTATTTTTTTTTAGTTTTTAAAATGTTTTCTAATTTAGTTACTATTGCAACTAATTATTTTGGTTTCTAAAATTTGATTTCTATTTGATGATTTTTTTTGAAGGGATTAGTTTTCTTCACTTGTATTTTTTTACTTATATTTATACTTTACTTATGATATTTTGATTGTGATGATATGAGATTAAAAGTGGTAAAATGGGTCATAAATCTTGACACTCTAGTTCTTTGTTTTTAATTTTTTTTTAACTTTTGTTTTTATTATATATATATATGTATATAAAACACTTTTAATCATAATATTTTCTAAACTTTTAATGGATTAATTAAATGTTTCTAATTGAATAAAGTAAAACAATTATTATATTTATATGTTAAATTATCTGATGATAATTAACAATTAAAATTAAGTTTGTAAATATTAATAATTTAAGTTACAATATATTATATATATTATATATATATATATATTATATATATATATATATATATATTGTATCCTTTAAATAATATAAGACAAAAAAATTAATTTTTAATTAAAAAAACAAACTAGTAGGTCAGATTGTCTTATTCTCCATTAATCCATCAATTTGGTAGGTCAAATAAAGTAAACTAAACTAGACTCTCATATTGTAAACCCTAACCTAACTTTGTCAAATTGTTGTGTGCTAATTAACAAAGTGTCCTTGATTCACTTTGTCACTCTTGTAAAGGGTGCAATAGGGAAATAAAATGTTGGAATTTTAGAATTATTATTGGTATGTTTGTGATTGACTAAAGAGTAATTGTACTCTAGAATTGTACGTGTACTTGGCATACGTATATACTTTTGTCAAATCAAAGTTGAAAATGGTATGAATCGAAAAGACAAGTGGAGAAGCAAAGTTCATAAATTGACTTTGGTAATGGATTCAGGTAGATGTTGTATCATTTTCTTTACCTTGTATTTTCCTTTTGGTGAAGTTCATCATCATCAGATACGTGCAATCAGTATCTGGTTTACATCAGTTCGTACACTTGTTCACCATGTCTGCTTTCTTTCTCACCAGGGCCTACAGTTCAAACCTTCCACTATTTCTTTATCAAATCATGTATTGCATTGCATGCAAATTAGGGTTCTATAAATGCTCAACAATTCACACCCTACCAATGGATCAATTTAATGTTCTTCTCTTTCACATTTTATAATTTTCTAATAATACAATAAGAAAGGATGTTGTATTATATTAATATTAATATTTATTACTTTTTATGCCAATATAATTCTTTTTTTTATCAGCGTAATTCTTTTTTATATTGTTGACATAGGAAAATAGTAAGTAAAGCAATATTATGTATGAAATTTTTTACCAAAAAAAATCCATAAGTAATTTGAGCATAAGTAATTTATCTACAAATGAGTTTATGGGTAACAACAGTCTAGGTATTACCTATACACTATTATTATTGTATATTTTTATTAATAATAAAAACTAATAGTAGTCCGCAAATAATACTCATTAATAGTAGTCTCTATGTAATATCTATCAACAATTATCCGTAGATAATACTCACCAACAAATGTCTGTAATCTTTAATGATAAATTAGTGATAAATTTAGAGTCTAAAATAGTTAGTAGTTAAAACCTTGATAGTTAATGTTAGATACAAATTTAGAAACTATTTTATAAATTTTTATTAATAATATAAACTACTTTAAATCCAAATAGTTACTTAGTTTATAAAATAATATCTAACTTAGTTAATATAATAACTAATTATTTTTTATCTTTAATATATCTTTTTATTCATCTTCACATCTCTAAAATTTAATCACTATACCATCATTCTAAATGATGTCTCTTAACCCTTTTAAGATTAGTTTAATAGTTATTTGAATAAATTTGTTTAGAAGATAGATTTATGCAACAACACTACAAGAAAATCATGAAATAAAAATCAATTTTTAAAGACTAAAATAATTAGTTACAATAGTAACTAAATTAGAAACCACTTAGAAACTAAAAAAAAATTTGGTTTCTAAATTAGTTTCTATTATTGTTAAATAGTTTCTAAATTGGTATCTAATTAGCAACCAAGGTTTTAACTACCAATTATTTAGTTTCTAAATTTGGTAGCAAAAACATTGATTGCTAATTAGATACTAATTTAGAAACTATTTAACAATAATAAAAACTAATTTAGAAACCATTTTTTTTAGTTTGTAAAATTGTTTCTAACTTAGTTACTATTGCAACTAATTATTTTGGTATCTAAAAATTGATTTCTATTTCATGATTTTCTTGTAGTGCAAGTTTTTACAATTAGAGTTATGGATTTACCGATAGATCCCAAAATATCATCAACTTTGTGTTCAATAATTAAAATTGAAAGTTTCTACCACTTTTAAGAAAAAATATAACATGTACTTTACATATGCTTATGCATCATATAAACTATGCTATTTTAGTATTATATATTTTACCATATATCTATGCCATTCCATAAACCCAAGTTTCATTTCATCCTAATTTTGAGCTTGAAGTTGATAACTACGTGGAAAGTTCAACTCAACATTGTTATAATCAAGATAAATGCATTTTTATATATTAATAAGTGAACTTTAAGAATAAGTTAATTTTATAAAATTAATTTATAAGATAAAATTTAATTTATTTATATATTATAAAATATCTAATAATGTGAAATATTTGTGAATTTTAAACTAATTATATATTCACCACAAAACAAGTAAAGAGACTTTTATTACTTAAAAACTAATCAAAACCCAAAACACTTAACCTAAAACAAATTCTCAATTCCAAGAAAAAGATGAAAAAGAAGAAAATTTATAGAAAAATGTTGATGGTAATTAGCATGAATTTACTTTGGTTTAGGCATGATATGGAGCAGTTACTTGTTCCCTCAAATTAGAATTGAAACTAATCAGTGTCTTCCATTATGGTGTCCCAAATTCCCAAAATGACCTTTTTTTCTATTTTGTCTGAATTGTGGGTATTTAGCTAGCAATGGATTTGCAAGGTATAATGAGAGAATAACGAAAATAGACAGATTTTAAGACCTGAAGGGTACATGATTTAACTGCTGCCCTTTTCCTGCCTAACAGAGACACCCCAAAATATTTTAAAACCTATAAAAAAAGGGTCCCACTCTCATGCTCGTTAGTTATATTGCCCTATCATTCCAACTTATTTTAATGCATACACATATTTCTTCTTATAAAATACCACAAACATCTCTGCATTTTTTATTATCATATTCTATTTTAATAAGTTAAAATTTAATATTTCTATTAGTTTTTTAATTCATTAAAATTGTTTAAATCTAATATCTTTTTTTACTTGATGTGTGATTTATGGTTTGAATAAAAATAATGTTAGAGAAACAAATTAAATTAAATTCTCACAAAAAGAAAAAAAAATGTAAATGTATTATATGGAGTAGTTAAAATGTGTGCCGTTGGTTTTTTTTTTTTTGAAAGAGAAGTAGTTTATATATTTTTTTGTTTTTTATTATTTACTATTTCATATGTAAGAAAATAATTTTAAAAATATAATTTGGAGTAAAATAAAAATTGAAATAATAAATGAGATTTTTTTTTATATAAAGGTTCATGTTAGGTATCACTATGAAGTTTGACATCTCAATTAGGTTGACATCAAAATCCATCAATTATCTGTCATCACATGAAGATATTAAAAGAAAAAGAAAAGTGTAGATATTAAAAGAAAAAGAAAAGTGTACAAAACATTAGGAGACTAGATCAAAACTCATGCAACCAGAAAAATTCACTCCCAACTACAACCTAAGGAAGATTGTATATGTTATGAAAAAACTTCAAAGTAATACAAGTTTTTTTATCAACAATAATACACAAGCCAGTAAAGTGTCATATCAAGCAAAATCTAACTTATTATCTAGTCTCAGGTTAGCACGTTTATCAACACACTCGTTCTCTTCCTCAGAAATATGAGTGACCTTAAAGTCAATCCTCTTAGAAATCTTCAAACAATTTCTCCATCTCCCCCTAATAAGCAAAGAGATCAAATCACTAGAACTAAAAACTTGACAAAGCAAAGATGAATCAGTCTTTAGCCAAAGTCTTATAAAACCATAATGCTTAATTGCAAGAATTGCACCCACAACTTCTGCATAAAACGAATTTTGAATCCCCAAAAAGGTTGAAGCCTCTCCTCCCGGCCAGAACAAGCAAAAAGATCGGGAAAGCCTGTAGAAGCCCCATCTGTATTGACCTTGATCCAAGCATATCAAGAGTTTCCCAAACCACAAATTAAAGACTTTAGAGGATCTAGTGTTGATTCCAAAATAATTTCAAAACAAAAAAGTCAAATATATCATTAAGAATTTTTTATTTGAAAGGTTACCCGAAATTTTGATGTGAGTTTTAATGGAATTAATGATATAATTCATCGAAATACATTGTTGGAATCTAACTTGATTCCTCATCCTCTAAATCATCTATAAGATAAAAGTAATAGAAGCAAGCTTAATGTGTTTCCCCATTGGGCTACCTACAAAATTCAAAAAAGAAAGAATGTCTAGAGTAGACAGGGTAGTAATATAAAAAAAAAAACACTATGAATTCAAGTACAAAAATTTCAAAAAAAAAAAGCCGAATGTCTTCCTCCTGAGCCTTGCACAAATTACACATAAAGCACATCCTAACCTATCTCTTTTCAACATCCTTATTAGTAGGGAGTCTATTGTGAAGAACTTTCCAAATGACTACTGATTTAACCGGAAAAATGACATTATACCAAACCAAAATACCCCATTCCTAAGAAGGAGAAAAAATAAATAAGAAATTTTCATTCTATATCATTATAGATATAATCTAAAAAAATTTAATATATGCACTAAAAAATGAAAAATAGCTACATAATTTAGGATTTAATTTTACATTATTATATCAATGGTAACTTGATTGATTGTAATATTATTTACAACATTTTTATATAAACATAAAACAATTTTTTTCGTATAGATTAGTAAAGGTGACATTTTGCTCTTGTAAAGATTTAATTATAAATTTGATACTTTATATTTTAAAATAAATTTATTCTATTGTTAATATGTCATTTGATATTGAACAACAAACTTTGGAACATGAATATTACTTATTTTTAAAAACTATTAGTATCAAATCATTTTGCTTATTTCATGTAGATTGTCTTTAAACATGACTAACCACATTTGAATGAATATTTAATTTACTACATGAGAGAACACATAATTATAATAATCTCATTCTCTTTGAGTAAAGCCTCTAGTCACTAATCTCATATTCAATTTTCGTTGACTAATTTTTGGATTACCAACTTAAGTTTGAAAATCCATTTAGAATTGACCAACTTAGACGCCAAAAGTCTATGAACAAGAGTTCAGAGTGTTGTTCAGATGAAGTGACTTCATCTCCTCATTCATGACATATAACTAATGAGTCTTCTCCTTACTTGCTAGTGCAAATGATACACTAGAAGGTTCATCTTCTAACACCTTACTAGCAGTTACTAAGGAGTATGCAATAAGCTTTACATATTCATACCTATCTAGAGCTCTAATCGTCCTCCTTGTTTTATCTTTGACAATCATATAATCATGAGCATACATGTCTTCATCAAAATTTTATTATCTGTCATCTACAAAATAGTCTAATGCAAACTAGACGCTTCATCTCCGCTAGACTCCATCTCATTATTAGCCTTTTCACCATCTTGGCTAATCCTAAACTCATATCCTGAAACATTTGACTTATAAGCCATCTCAGTCACACTGAAGATGATGTCCCGACTGATAATACACTTCTTGAGTCTTATCTCAAGACGCTATATACAATATGTTTTCACACCTTTTTTATAGCCCAAAAACATGCGTTTAACAACACATGCATCCAATTATCCTGGCCTCGTGTGAGCATAGGCAACAAAACTAAAGATTCCCAAGTTTTCAAAGTTGCGGGAATGTCTTAACCAAGATTTCCTCAAGAGTCTTCATATCTAGCGTTGTTGATAGACACCTATTCATCATGTCTAAACAAAAACAACATCAACTTCACCACTAACACCCTTTTAGAACTCCAACATTCAACAACATGCATCTCACTCTTTCCATAGTGACCGTGTTAAATATATTGGCTAGGTCAATCTATTGAGGAGTCCTTGCTACCATTTGAGGAATTGCTATGTAATTTTACTTGCAAAATGTGTTGAACAATTTGAAGTAGAATTTAGTGGCAAGTTCAAGCGTTTGTTTTGTTTTGCTCACATTTTGAATTAGATTGTGACTGATGGGTTAAAGGACATTGAATCCCCAATTAAAAAATAAGGGTAATTTACTTGCAATTTTGTGAGGTCTTCTCCAAGTAGGTGACTATTTTTAAGAAGTGTGCAAAACAAGTTGGTGTAAATTCTAAGACTAGTTGTGCCTTGATGTGCAAACTAGTTGGAAGCTACTACTATCTTCTCTTTTATTTCTCCATTTGTTTATAATGTGAAAAAATTATTTTTCGAAATGTTTAAACGTTTAGAGTTGTATGGTTTTTCATTAAATACTATTATCTGTAAGACTACTCCTTATAGGGACTAAAATATTAAAATTTAGGACCACTCATTGTGTAAGTGCAATTTATTTTATCTTTAAATTTTGTATGTTTAATTCATAAACTTGATATTATTAATAATTTATTATATATTTGTTTGTTTTGTAGTGCTTAATATTTGGGGAAAACTTCATTTGTGACTATTATTTAATCTTTATATCATATTTACTTTATGTTAATGTTCATTTTATTATTATAACTTGTTAATTTGAACAAATTGTGTTGTGAATAAATTGCGTTATATTTTAATTTTCATGTCTTGGATTAATTTTGATAAATTTGTTATGACTTAACTTTATTCACTTTCTTGAAGTCTTGAATTAATGTTTGTAAACATCGTATTATTTTTTAATTATGTTAATACTTGAATAGTATAACTTTTGATATTTATTTTTTTAAATCTTGATCCAATTCAATCTAAATCACTCAAGATTTGGTTGGATTGGATTGAATTTAATATGAAAAAATGCATAAAATCAACCTAAGTTGTTGTTTCTTTAGTGGATTATATAATAGGTTTGTCCAAATCCTATCCATTCATTTGTCCACAAAAAAAATTATTATGAAAAAGCGGGAAAAAATGTAACATCCATAAGGGACTAAAACAAGGTACATAAAAAAAAAATTGGTAACCCAAACAAATTTTTAATGAATTATTGACTAATACAAGAGGGCAAGTTTCAAATCAATGAAAAATATTAGTTAGTTTATCAGCACAAATGTTTCTTTCTCTATATACATACAAAAAATTAAAATTTCAATTTGGCTCATCGTTATGGGAGAGTTTACTAAGGAATATATTTCTTAACAAATACCAACAACCTATTAAAATATACAAATCTTCTGTTGTGTGGAATAACATAAACATTTGGTTAGACATTATTAGAAATATTGCACAATGAGTTGTGGGAAATGACACAAAAATTCACTTATAGAATAATTCTTGGTGCATGGATGAACCATAGTTTAAGATGTAGTAGTTGCCCTTCGGTATTTGCACGGGCTTGCAATTTGTTGTAGTTTATGCTTGCAACACTGAATGTGAAGTGTCTACTTGGATTTTGGGGAAAATTCCTAGTCTACAATCTCAGTTGGATAACTTTACTCTTTCAAATAATCAAGATGCGGTGAATTGGACAATGATGGTGGATGACATCTTGAATAAGAAATCTATGAAGTTTTATATCAGAGACAAACAACAACATTCTCAGGTTTCTTGGGCAAAATGAATTTGGAATGCTTGTATTCCTCCTTCAAAGTCCTTGGAGATCGGGAAGTTGTTTTATAATAGACTTCCTATTTATGATAATTTACAGAAGAATGACTTCTCCGTGTGTTCTTCTTGTTGTTTCTGTCGTTCTTATGTTAGAAATCTACAACATATATTTTTCAATTGTGATGTTGCATATAATTTTTAGTTATGGATGCAAATTTATCACACTATTAATTTCTCTTATATTATTGATGTTCTCATGAGTTTTTTTTTCTCCAATAGGTTTTAGCTTTAGAACATGGAGTTCGCGAGTTTTGATCACATATTGTCATTCATTTGATGGATGAGGAATGGTCAAAAATTTGGTACGCCAATAAATTTCATCCCTCTAAAGCTCTAATTGTTGGTTGTATTGGTCGTACAAGAAATAAATCTAAAGGAATGATGAACAATAGTGTTGACGAATTTATGATTCTTAAACACTTTAATAACACAGATTATTCTAGGAAAGCTCTCCAAGTGATTAAAATTCTTAGAAAGACTTATATAGTTGGTATTATCAAGTGCAATATTGATAGTGTTGTGTAAATATTTTGACCTTGCACCTTCTGGTGAACTACTAGGAGATAGTAAAAGAGAACATCTTAATTTCATTTCCTACATTATAAATGTATTAACTTTGAAGGTTGAGGTTATCAAACCATCTTGACTATTGAACTTGAGTGAACGAATGATTTTAGTGTAAGAGACTCATTCTATGTAGGGATGAAAAAGTGGATCGAGCCTGACCTACCGACCCACCATCATTTAGCAGGGCATGTCAACCTTTTGAGCCTGCCAACCCGTATTGGTTTGACTTGCCTAACCTGTCAATCCGTCGGGCCGCAGGTGGGGCGGGCGAGCCTGCCAAGCACCCTTCTTTATTTTTGACACTTTTAAAGACGAATGTCATGCTTTTATAATCAAAATTGATGGTGGTCAATATTTTACATATTTTTTGTATATTAATTTCTTTATACATCATCTGATTCATTGAAATATTGTTGATATCTACTTTATTTTGTTAGACATTAAACTTTTTTTTACTAAAATATTATAGTTTGATTCAATTTCATTGATCTTCCTTACATTTTTAATGTCTAAAAAGTGATATTAATAACAACAACCAAATAAACAGATCCAAATAAAAAAAATTGCAACAAAAAAATAAATTAAACTGTGACGGTCAGTCTGCAAATCCACCCTATGACGAAGTTAATTACCAATTTCAACCCATATAACTTTAACGGATCAACCTGATTTATCCTAGGGGAGAGTTGGACCACCCCGCCCCCTCTCAATAATAGGTTACACAAAGATGGACTGAAATTAATCTGTTAGAATATTATTAAAAGATGTTAACTTGAATTTCTGAAATAGTTACACTCTAATTACATAAAATAAAATGAAATGCATAGAATTAGGTAAGGCCTAAATTTTCCTTTTTCACTGTTTAAGATTGTGATACATTAAGAATTGATGTTTGTAGTAATAGAAATAACTATTGTTTTTCATACTAAGTGTATGTCGTGAGCTTCAATAATTTATAGTAGGTTTATATTTTAACTATATTTTATCTGGTATTATATTATATTAGGTATATTTTAATTAAGTTGGCATTTGGCAGTAGGAAAAAACCAAATAAAATGTTTGACAGAAGAGACGAGAAAAACGCAGGCGCATAGTAGATGTCATCTGTGGGGCCCATGCTAACGAGCACGCATGGCTAGCTATTCCACCATCCTTAGCCCTATTGCTCGCCCTGTCAACTCAAATCATTTTTCTAATCTCTTTTTTTATATTATTTTTGTCTTAGTTTTCTTTTTACATTTTTTTTCTAATATAATATATTAGCCTCAACATGTTGTTTATTGAAGGGGTATATTTTAAATTAGCTTTCGAATTTTATTCCCATAAATAGAAAAAAAAATTAAGAGGAGAGATACATTAAATCTGACTAGATTTTTTTTAATAAAAATGAACCATGCTTGATTAAAATCTGTAAATATTATATATGTAATTATAATATTATAATAACAATGTAATGTTTTTATTTTTTTAAATTTTAAAACAACTTTTATTTAATCCTTTAAAACACATTTTGTAAAATATTCATCATAAAATAATATCAATTTATATTTCATTTAAACTTGTTTAGTTTAGAAAATTATTTAGTTAATTTTTATAATAATAAACCATATAAGGGAAAGAGAATTTGATAGAATAAATAAGGTGTCTTAATTTGGGAGATAATTTTGATAATTATGAAACAAATTGTAATTAGAAATCTAAACAAATTAGCTACATTAATAATGAACACTTATTATCCACAATTAAAATGGAAATTATTTATTTTAAACGGGAAAGATGGACAATAACTGTATTTTTCAATAATTTTAGAACTCTTTTTCTGTCTCTCACATTATTAGCACTAGCAAAATGGATGTAAAATCTATAATCTATATTTATAAATAAAGAAGAATCTGTTTCATAAATGCTGTTTTAGTGTACATACATTTTTATTCATTTTACCTTTATAAATATAACCAATTTTATTGATTTGTAAAAAACTACAATAAATTTTTTATTAGTATAATTCTAATATTGGAAAATTAATAAAATATAATTTCTTATAATTTCAATATAAATTTAATAATTATTTCTTATTTTAATAATTATAATAATAAAATTATTATTATAATTTGTTAATTTTATTATTTATTATAGTAAAAAATATACATGCAAGTACGTATATATTTTCACTAGTGTAAAATAAACTAAATTTATTAATTATTTATTGAATTTAGTTTTAAAAAATTAACTCTTTCATTATGATAACATGTATTTTGGTGTTTTTTTTACAATGTAAAAGAAACAAATTCTTTGTTTTTCTTTAAAAAAAATATTTGTGTTTTGATAAAAAAATGTTATCCGTATCTGTATCTAAGAACTTTTTTAATACTTTATAACCATTTCATAAATTGTGAAAACTATTATTTTTTAAAAATAGTATACATAGGTTTAATTAATTACCATTGTTTGTTTTAGTGATTCTATTATATATATATATATATATATATATATATATATTTTTTATTTTTTTTTTTATTTGAAGGTATTTTGGAATGCTAAAAGAGGAATTAATATAAACCAGTCTTAACTTCAAATCTTAAATGATGTAACATTATTAAACATAGAACAAATTCTTTAGTCAAAGATCAAAGAGATGGAGGAGAGTTCACTTTCTGAACCTCTATTTTGTTTCCACATGTAGCACTAATATTTGGGTCAAATGGGACACCAATCACTTTTTTTTTATATATATACATATACCTAATTAACATTTTATAATTTATACTATTATTTAATATAATTTTTTATTTATAAGATTTTAGAATTTTAATGTCAATTTAATAATTATTTTTTATTCTAATAATTATTATAATAATAATTTTTAATTACATATATATTTTTTATAGTAAAATAAATATACATACAAGCATGTATGTATTTTCACTAGTATTAAATAAAGTAAATCTATATTTTATTTATGAAAATTCTATTAAAGAAATAATTCTTTCATCGTCTTACAATGACCACATATATTTTTTTGTCTTTTTCACAATTAAAGGAGAATATATATATATATATATATATATATATATATATATATATATATATAAATCCTTAACATAACTAACATGAGATTATTCAAAACATATTAGAGTAACTTCTTAATCAAAGACCAAAGAATATAGGAAAATTCGCTTTCTGAAACATCTTTTCATTCGCATTCGTATAGATAGGACCAATACCTTACTCAAACAATATATAAATCATCTTTTATATATACCTAATTGTAATAAGATTAACTAATTGACATTTCTATAATTTTATATTATTATTGAACTACAAATTATTATTCATATAATTTTTAAAATTATTATTAACAATTTGGTTTTAAAATAATAGTTATTTATGATTTGTAATTGAATTATAATATAAAATTGTTTTACATTGTTATTTTGTAATCTTTTTTATTATTTATGTAATAATCTTATAAATTACACCTTGATTAGTCTTCCCAACATGTAATTAGCACTTTGTCTAAAGATGAGAGTGACATCTCATCACTTTTATCCATAAATAAACTCTATAATTTTTTTATACTTTTTTTTTTCATTTTATATTCATTCATTTTTTTTTTTAAGTTTTAGGGTAGGGGGTAGGGGGAGTAAGCATGGGTTTTGAAGATGTCACTTGAAATAATGTGTGCACCCCACTATGCAAACTCACATTTCTTTTCTTATTGTACATGATATGAAAGCCTAAGATTTCATCAAATATACACAGACATTTCATCAATCAATTCACTTTTTGTACATCAACCAAAGTTTTACAAATTCATAGGAAGAAGATCAAAACACAGAATCTTGGATATTGGGTGGTACTTTTGAACCTCCTCTCAGATTTTCTGCATGACATATTTTTAGCAAGAATCTCAAAAGGGTCACACTTCAGCATCATTATGTTCTTTAGCATGTAAAAAGGTATAATCAACACATTCTCCTCACTCAAACAACACATCTTTCACCTATGCATGCGTATTTCATTAGAAGATTTTACTGATTTCAATTCTATTCAGTGTATTGGATAAAGGTGTCCAAAGATTTCCTTCTAGGGTTCTTATATTTCAGAACACCAATCAAGAGTACTACACCTATAAAAGAAAATTACTTTTAACAACTGCAAAAATAGAGATGCATCAGTTTATAACTGTGATTCAATTAATATATTTTTTACAAGGTGCTATTGCAGAATCTCAATGCAAAACAACTATATCAGATAATTAAATATTGTCTTGGTGCAGAACTTAACTTGCATGAACAAGAACATATATATTATATTAACTGGCTTACGTAGTTGTTCTGGCAGGTTTTGAACCACTAGCAAAATTATGGATATAAAGATGGTGATGATTCAAATTTAATTAATGGCAATTGGCTGGGACCTAACAGTGGCTCCATTTTTTCTACAAGGGTTAAGCAAAATGTGTGTTGTTGTCACCAAATTTGTTGTTATGTTATGCATATGTTGCAGCTGTTGCTGATTCTGGTAGTGACAGTTGTGGTGGATTATCCAATCAAAAATTGTAAACTCTTGACGTTATCTGCAGTGGCAGATTGTTTAATTATGAAACCTGATTTGGTTTTATAATGGCTTAGTGCCAATGCCATTTAACATCTCTGCCACTCAGTTTGATGCAATCCTATATGTGATAGTTCAGTGTGCAAGTTCTTTACAACCCATGCTTCAAAGTGACCATTAACACATTATTAATCCAACCAAATGAAAATAATTGGCACATCTCTTTATGTTTAGGTTTAAATCCTTGGACTTCAAATGATTACTAGGATGATTTACAAAACTTTCTTGCCCCCAAGATACCATAAAAAGTCCTTTATAATTACAAAAGAAACTAATTAACTAAAATATTTTTTTTATGGTTAAAAATGTTTAGGTAAATTGTAATCATTAAATAAAAATTAATGTTAGAATTAAAAAATAAAAATTTATTATAATAATTATTTTAGGAAAAAAATATTGATATATAAAATAGTTTATATTATTAACAAAAATTTATAAATTATTTTTAAATTGATATCAATTAACTACTAATGTTTTAGGTATCAACTTTATAATATAAATTAATTGCTAGCTAAAATCTTGGTGATAGTTAATTAGATATAATTTAGAACTAGTTTATAAATTTTTATTAATAATAAAAACTACTTTATATACCAATAATTTTTTTAAATAATATCTAATTTATTTAATATTGTAATTAACTATTTTTATTTTTAAAATTAATTTTTATTTAATAATTTTTTTTTATAACGAGATATAGTTTGATGGATAGGAGAAGATTCATTTCTAAGTAACAAGTTCTTTATAATTACATATACTTTGTTTTTGTATTCTATATTATTGGTGTCAAGTATTTATTTTTTTATCCATAATTATATTTCATTTAAATATCTAATTGGTTATAAGGGAAATCTGTTTTTCTAAAATTTAAATAATGTTTTTGTAATTTATAAGGTTAAAACTTATTTATAACTTCTACTTGTTTTTATGCATGTTGTGTGGATTAACATAAAACTATATACAACTACTTTTAAAAAAGTAATAAATAAAATAGGTCTCATAATTAAAAGGGTTGTTACAAATATATTTAAATTTATACTTTTTATTATTCACATTTTTTTACAAAAGTTGAGTAAATTCAATACTAGAACGAATATCTCTTAAATTATAAAATAGATTTAAAAACTATTTAAAATTTAGAGTTTAGACTTTATGATTTAAGTTCCTATAGTACTAAAGTCCATAATATAAATATGTATAATGTCTAAGAAAAAATCATGGCCTAAAAAATTAGTTAGAAACAAACCAATAAATGATTGTTTTCTTTGATCATAACAAAATTAAAACATGCTAAGCTCAAAACATTAGTGCTATATTATAAAAGTTTTACTCCATTGTTTCATCTCCCAAACATGGAATCACATATTATTTTTTTGACTCCAATGAAACATAAAGTTGTTTTTTTTAACATTTCAAATACTACTATTTATTCCAATATAGTTATAGATAGTGTCCGATACAAAACTTCAATTATTTTCAAAATATTTTTAGTAGATGATTAAAACTTATTTAATGTAAATATTCACAAAACTAAAATAAAAACCTAAGACATTTCAGATGCTTCTACACTTCTATCAGCATATGCTCATAGTATATTCATAACAATTCACAACATAATAAGAAAAACAAGGATAAACTAATGAAAATAAATTTCATAACATACTCAATGCAAAACGAATCAATTAAATTAGTCATTCATAAAAATTCTTTCAAATGTTGTGATATAAAATTCCAATATCAATTACATCATTCATATAGATCAAACTTAGATCTATTTTCAGTCACAATCACTTGAGTTCATTTCAATCCATAATACTTTGATTTCATTTCAATTATATTGACTACACATAAATCCATTTTCAATCATAGTATCTTGATTTCATTTTAATCTCCAGTATTTTGATTTCATTTCAATCATATTGATTACACATTGAGTCATTGTCTTTCGGAAGACTCATTAAGTATGCTCCTATGAAAGACTAACATCTAATCCATACATCAATGATCAAGGTAAGTTCAAACATTCAATACCGTGTGTTTATAGCGGGTTACGACGTGTATGAACTTCCTTATCAGCTTCTCACCACCTGATATCTTATTCTATGTAACTTAGATCATTAACGAAGCTAGAGGAATTCTGTTAACACTAATGCAAAATGTAGAAACAACTTCTGTTTATTAAGTGCAACTTTACGATCAGACACAGTTTTTAAAAATGCGGTGACATTTTTGAAATTAAGTTCATTACGACTATTTGTAATAACTGCATTCATAAATCAAACGTTTTGATTTACGAACTATAAGTAAAAATGAAATTTTGATTCAGTTCAAAGCACAATCTAAATCCATTTGATTGAATGGGAAAATGTTGTTACAACTCACACTCTCGCAATTTCAAGAAAAGATAAAAAATAGAAATGTGAAAACCTAATTTCTTTATTTCTTTATTTCTTATCTCACGTTAAACAATCATGTTTATGCAAGTTGAATTATTATTATTATTACATTAAGCATATTATTTTTAAGAAAACATTAGTCCTTCTTTTTGTATTTTTATATTTTTGTTTGTATCGATTAGAGTAACGTTAGAACTTACTAATTTAAAGTAGTATATAATCTCAGTGTCTACTTTTGGTTCTAAAAGCAAACATAAACTAATATTTGGTTTTTTGTTTTTATTTTTAACACTTTGTAACATGAACCATTTATGGTGTGCTTGGTGTCGCTAAAGCAGACGCTATATTGTGAATGTTTGTCGTAGTGAGAGGCTTTGTTCCACATTGTTATGAGCTACAAATCTGTCCTCTGCATCTCCCTATTTTGTTTTTTTCTGTCTTGCCTTTCAACAATAGCATCTGTGAATGAGTTCATGCTCCAATTTCAGTGCCTCATTCACATAAAATTCTTTGTCGTGGCACGGCTATGAAACACAAAGCTGTCACTAGATTCTGGGCTATACTTATAACTCTGTGGCCCTGTGATTTGCCAACAGCATCTAACGTATGTTTGTTTGTTTAATAAGGTTCATGTATCTACTTTATGTGCACTCTGGTTGCAGTTTCAACACTACATCAATTATTTTATAAATAATAAATAAATAAAATTAAACGGGATATTTAAGAGATGTCTTAATATTTATATAACAAAAAACTTATTGATTGATACATCTGGTACACTGGTAACTATTTATTTATTTTTTATCTTTTTTATAAAAAGCTTTCATATTAGGTATTATTATGCTACTTGACATTTTAGTTAGGCTGATACTTCAAGTAACAACAATCATTTGTCATCACATGTAAAAAGTATTATTAAAAAAAAAGGAAAATACAAAAATATGGGAGACTAGACCAAAACTCATATGTTAACAAAAACGATACATAGGTAGACTATACATATTAATAAAGAATTCTAAGAACAGACTAGACAGAAGCCTATTATACCAATGAAAGGATTCTCTATGAATAAATCCTAAATTAGCCAACTTAGCACATGCATTCCCTTCACGAAAAATATGAGTAACCCTAAACCGAATTTTTCCACAATAATTAAGACAAGTATTTCATCGATTATGAAACATCCAAGGAACATTTGTCCTAGCAGTAAACGCAGCACAGACCAAGACAGAGTCACATTTCAGTCAGACATTAGTAAGTCCCAATTTTTGAGCTTCCTCCAAAGCATATATAACTCCATAAAGTTCAGCAATCAAAGCAGTCTGAACGTCAAGAAACGCAGAAAAAGCTCCAATAAACTCCCTCATACTTCCACGAAAAATACTTCCACAAGCGGCAAGACCTGGATAACCTCTAGCAGCCCCATCAATGTTAATTTTAACCCAGCCTGGTGAAGAAAACTCTCATCTAACAGGGAGAGGACATATAACTTTACCAGTACGAGTGCTAATAAAGTAAAACAGTTTATTTCTTAATAAAGTAAACCAGGATCTGATTATGTCATTTTTAAATATAAAATAATATTTTTAGTTTTAATCATTGTATAAATATAAATATTATAATTACAAAAATAATGCCTACATTAATAATATCTTTAACAAAAAGTAAATCATGTTGCAATATGATGCACACTAATTTTTCTCTTTTTAGTATTTTAACACAACATACTTGATATTTAATTTAAATTTACCGATTAGCTAGAGTCCACTTTACAATTAATTAGAATAAATTTAATGAAAAATATAGATTTTGATACAAAAGATAGAATTATTAATTTTTATAATAATTATTTTAAAAATCATATTTTGAGACGATTAATTATGCAAGAAAATTTATATTATAACTTATATTAATATTAAACTCAAACTTTTACAACCTAATTTGATTACAAGTTTTCATGGAATAATCTAAGAGTACAAAATATAATATAATTTTAAAAATAATTGATGTTTTGTGACAGAAAACTTTATTTCAGTTTATATCTCTGAACATATAAATAAATGATGGTTGACTGAGATAAAATCAAAATGTCTAATTTACATAAAATTTGATGTGTATAACATATCAATTAAAATAATGTTATGTTAGCCAAACGGTTAATTTTTTTTAATTTTAATTAATCTTATAACTTAATTTCCGCAACCAATACTTTGATTACGTCCCTAGTCACTGGTGTCTCCTTTCAAGATATAAATCATTCCATAACTATATATCTATCATAATGATATTTCACATGTATTGAAATTAAATAAATAAAAAAATACAATTCGTTAAAATGAAATTACAATAAGTTAAAGTATCTGAAGAGGAAAAACAACATATTTTTACACACCATCAATATTTTCCCATCTTTTGTTTTTTTTTTATTTTTTCCTGCAACTTTTTACTGTGTATAATTTATTATAAAAGAAAGTGATCTATAAATATCATTACTTTTTTTCAGAAAAATATTGAATATATATAGACATATAGTAATCAATAAGGTCTAACACAATTAATAATTGTTGATGATGCATGAAACATGGTGAAAAAATAAAACCTAATTTGATAATGACTTAGACACACACAAAAAATGTCTAGTTGTTTTGGTTCATATAGATAAGCTTGGTGTAAAAGAAAAAAAAATTGCATTATACTTGGTTCCTTAATAGGACAAAAGGGTAGTGACAACAAGTGAGGGTTTAAAGCAAAGGAGAAAGGTAACCAAAGGGGGCATTAATTTGAGAGAGCTATATAATTTTCAAACCTATTATGATTGATGTAATAATGATTCTTATAGTCTCCACTTTAGTCTTAAAAAATATCCTCAATGAAGAAGCATAAATGTTGAACCAAAAGCCACACTCAAGAGCCACACAAACACAAAGCAAGATTAATTTCTAGAGAGAATGAGTGCTATCATTTCTCCTTGCCAATGGACACCAAGGAATCAAATGGGCTTCTCTGTATTCGTCTCGAACGGTAATGATATATTCACAACTCACATTTTTTATACAATCACGTTACAACTCTCAATATTATTATTTTAATATTTTGTTTATATAATTTAATTAAAAATTTATCATCCACGTTACAACTCTCAATATTATTATTTTAATATTTTATTTATATAATTTAATTAAAAATTTATCATTTATTATATATATTTATATCTAAACCCATCACATCAAGAATTGTGTAGAACTTTCAGAGTTTTCAAAAGCAACATTACCCTTAGTCAAAATCATTTGTTTCACTCTTTCACACTCTATTGCGTGTTTTGCTAGAGTTGTTCTTCCAATATTAGGGTAAAAAACACCAAAAGAAAAAACAAATCTAAAAAAGTAGATTGGTAAAGTCAATCCACCACAACATCTCACCTACAATTGTTTTTTATTTGGTTTCGTATAACGGTAGACACTATCATCAAAATTCTAGGGTTTACTGCTGTAAAATCGACAGCCATTTCAATCTTAACCCCATTAAAGATGCTTTTGGCATGAACTAGCATAACCACATTTGTTCAAACCAATCAGAAACACAAATGATATATTGTCAATTGGAGTGAAACTTTATAAGAGAAAAATATTGGTTTGAGAACTGCACATTAATTTATAATTGTGATGTAATACAATATAATTTTAAAATTGTTTAATTTATTCATGTGTTGTTTATATTTTAGAAAAAAAAAATACTTTTCTTTTCCATCGGAATCTAGTGTAGGATTCTGAATCAGTTGGAGTTATAAAATTGATTAGAATTAGTGATGTGATATTGAGTGTTTTTATTCTCCAAGTAAGATACTAGTCAAAGTTTTTTTCTAAAAAAAATTTATCCAGTCAAAAGTTACTAGACATGAGAACTTTTATCTAATATTATACATGAACTAATGTTTCAAAATAATTTTGAATGACTTAATGTGAATTCAAACCACATGGCATTTACAATTTAATTGAAATATATATTGTTCCTTTATTCTGATATTCAAACATAAATTGACAAATTACTACAAAAAAATTATTATATAAAAACTAATTTTAGATACCAAAATAATTAGTCAAATAGTGACTAAATTAGAGATATTTTTTTTAAAGCTTTCATGTTTGGCATCACTATACAACTTGACATCTCTAGGCTGACACCTCAAACAAAAACAATGATCTGTCATCACATGAAAAAAATATTATTAAAAAAAAGAACAAAAATATGGGAGGAGTAGACCAAAACTCATATGCTAACAAAAACGATACATAAGTAAGCTATACCTATTTATAAAGAATTTTAAGAATAGACAAGATGAAAGCCTATTATACCAATGAAATGGTTCTTTATTAATAAATCCTAAATTAGCCAATTTATCAGCACATGCATTTCTTTCACGAAAAATATGAGTAACTCATAAACTTGATTTTCCCACAGTAATAAAGACAAGTATTCCATAGATTATGAAGCATTCACGGAACATTAGTCATACCAGTAAACGTAGCACAAACCAAGGCAGAATCATATTCAAGCCAAACATTAGTAAGTCCCATCTTTTGAGTTTCCTCCATAGCATGTATAACTTCATAAAACTCAACAGCCATAGTCGTCTGAACTTCAAGAAATGCATAGAAAACACCAATAAACTCTCTCATACTCCCACGGAAAATACCTCCACAAGTAGCAAGACCAGGATACCCCTAGCAGCCCCCATCAGTGTTAATTTTAACTCAAACTGGTGAAAAAACTCCCATCTAACAGGAAGAGGACGAAGAACTTTACTACTACGAGTATTAATACCAAAAAACTTAATCACATTGAAATCCAACATATCATTCTTCATTGAAGCTTTAAACAAATTTCCCACTAGACAAGTTAAATCTTTAAAATTTCCCACTAGACAAGTTAAATCTTTAATCACTAAAATTTCCCTAGAAACCTCAATTTTATCCTGAAATCTAGCATAATTCCTCATACGTCATATCATCCAAATAGACGTTATCACAACAAGCTTAATCAATTTAATCAAAGAACTACCATCACTCTTAATAAAAGAAAGAAGATCATCCTTATTAAAAAAACGAGAAGTAAGAAAAATTTGTTGAATCCAACTCCAAATATGCAACGCATTAGAACATTGAAATTTATAAACTAAAAAATTATTAGTATCTAAAATAGTTTATATTATTAATAAAAAATTATAAAATAGTTTATAATTTGGTATCTAAGTATTAGTTACCAAGGTCTTAGCTACTAACTACTTATGTGCTAAATAGTCTTTATTAGTTTTTAGAGACTAATTTAGAATCTAAAATATTCGTAGCTAAAACTTTGGTAGTTAATTTAAATACTAATTTAGAAATTATTTTATAATATTTTATTAATAATAGAAACCACACTATATATCAATAATTTTGTAATCTCTATATTAGTATTTAATTTAGTAAATATAGTGACTAATTATTATTTGTCTCTAAATTTGGTTACTATTTAATAATTTTATTATAATGAATACTTGGTATTTAATAATTTTATTGTAGTGAATACTTGGTTGAAAATTATGAATGTTTTACATAATTATTTTTTATGTTATATATTTTCGAGGGTTTTTATTAATTGATTGAATGTATGAAATTTCTTCAACCAAAAAAAAACTCTAACCTATTTCAAGCACAATATTGTTGAACACTGACTTAATGCCCATATATAAGGTTGATGTTTTTAATTGGGATGGCACACATGTTGGACAATACTTTAAATATAGAAAAATAACTTAAAAGATGAACAAGTTAAATAGGAAAATTATAGATATCTTTACCCAATGCTTCATGGCTATATATAACGTGAAAAAAAACATATATACCGAAAATATTCAATTATTGATTGGTTATTGGTATTGTTGTTTTACTTCTAAATTTTCGTAACAAATTGAGAATCTTAAATCTGGCCAAGAGGAAGATGAAACCTAATCCCTATTTTTCCAACTTGGGAAACCAAGAATAACCTCTAGAAGGTACACACACTATGGGAGTCAAGAAGAAGACCAAGATTGGAGAGTGCATAACTTTGAAGAGAGACCACTACAAGAAAAATTGGAATTACATACAGTCAAAATCCGTATGTAGATCTGTCGTAGGTAAACATTACATACAGATCCACTCGTATAATAATAATATAAATTATATTAATATTAATAATAATATAAATTATATTAATATTAATAATAATATAAATTATATTCATATTAATAATAATATAAATTATATTCATATTAATAATAATATAAATTATATTCATATTAATAATAATATAAATTATATTCATATTAATAATAATATAAATTATATTTATATTATTAATATTATATTCAATATTGTTAACATTATTAATAATATTGTTAACATTATTAATATTATATTCATATTATTAGTATTATTAATATTACTAATAATATTGTTAATATTATATTCATATTATTAGTATTATTAATAATAATAAGTATAATAAAAATCATAATAATTCTACAGAATTTGTCTGTGGTAGTGTTTAAATGTTCTTTGGTCATCGAAGGAATGTGGTTTTGAATCCCATCCACTGCAAATTTTATTTTATGGTGTGCCATATTTATATACGAAATAGAATTCGTATGTAATAATCTATATATAATTCGCGTTTTTCTTGGGGGTTTTGACCATCATGGGGTCTTTTTTTTCCGTTTTTACCAAAATGGGGTCGCTTTCAAAAAAATTACAAATATGTAGAAGTCGTGCCAAGTTGACACGACTTTGTCCACGTCACATATATATATATATATATTTTATTTTATTTTATTTTTTTATTTTTTTTTTAATTTTCTTGTAAAATTTTCTTATTTAGATATTGAGTAGTAAGTTATGTAATGTTTAAAATTAATTTGACAAAAAAATTTCTAAGGGTGTTAGTTTTAAGAAATAAAAAAATGAATAATTGTGTATGAATCATGTTTGACGGTAATGTAATATATTAATTTGGTTATTAGATTAATAAAAAATATGAAAATAAAATGTTCGTATTGCAGAACTGAAGGTTACAATAGAAGTAATTTTTTGCACAAACAAGCTTGATAATAAAATTCCATTTCAAGTTTGATTATTAATTTCCTCATTTTCTTTACCTAAGTATTTATTCCTTCATAAAAAAATTATTTATCAAATTAATTTCAAATATTACATAACTTATAATTTTAATTATAATTAAATAAGTATAATATATATATTTATTTAAAAACAAAAAAAATTAAAAAAAATTTGATGTGGACAAAGTCGTGGTTGGCACGACTTCAGGTTGACGTGACAGAAGTCGTGTCAACTTGGCACAACTTCAGGCTGACATGACAAAGTCGTGTCAACTTGGCACGACTTCTACATATGAAGTCGTGCCAAGTTGGCACGGCTTGTCCCAAATTTGTAATTTTTTTGACAGTGACCGCATTTTGGTAAAAACAAAAAAAAATACCCCATGATGATCAAAAAACCGTGTTTCTTATAGTGGGCGCCATCAACACCCACCACCAAAGAATTATTTTCCTTTTGTAAAGTTACCTAGTTTTAGTGGGGATGATGACCCCAAATGTTTATTTAGGATGGGAAGCTAAAGTAAAAGAAATTTTTAATGTGTATGAGGTTCAAAAGGACCAAAAGGTTAAGTTAGCTTCCCTAGAATTTTTAGATTATGCCATGCAGTGGTGGCATCAAGTTGTAATGGACATTGGTTTGAACAAGAGGTCAATCGTGGTCTCTTAATATGATTTAAAGGAATGCATGCGTGTGCAGTTTATTCCTCCTCACTATAGGAAGGAACTCTTGTTGAAGCTTCAACGACTTCAACAAGGACCTAAGAGTGTAGATGAATACTTCAAAGATTTAGAAGTAACTTTGACCAAGATTAATATGCATGAAACTGAAGAGTCAAAGATTGCTAGATATGTGAGTGGATTAAGAAGAGAAATTCAAAATGTTGTAGAACTATATGAGTATACATCTTTGGAAAAATTGGTTAACCTAGCCATAAAGGTTGGTTTCTATGATGGAAAATCTTTCAAACATACTCATAATGATGGTTTCTATGACTCTTCTTGGAAGGGTAAAAATAATTTTTCAAAACAAGATAATCCTTCCAAAGAATCCATCCCACAAACTTCTAAAAATTCTTCTCCTTCTAGGACTAAATCGCCAACTAAAACCTCAAGTACCAAATATTTTAAATGTTTAGGTTTTGGACACATAGCTCCCAATTGTCCAAACAAAAGAACCATGATGGTTACGGGGGAGGGGGGCAAGTAATATGTGATCATAGTGATCAATCTTCTAGGTCTAACTTCCCTTCCCCTTCAAAAATCCCTAGTGAAAATGAATGTGAAATACCTTGTGAAGGTGACTTATTGGTGGTAAGGCGAATGTTGGGAACAATTCCAAACCTTTGGATGAAACTCAAAGAGAAAATATTTTCCACACCCACTGCCTTATCAACAAAAAGTTATGCTCCATGATAATATATGGGGGTTGTGCTAATGTGGCAAGTACAAGAGTAGTGGACAAGCTTGGATTATCCATTATCTCTCATACAAAGCCCTATAAACTACAATGGCTTAGTGAAGAGGGTGAAATCATGGTTAATAAACAAGTCCTCATAACTTTTGCTATAGAAAAGTATAAAGATGAGGTTTTATGTGATGTTGTGCCAATGGAAGCAACACATATTCTATTGGGAAGACCTTGACAATATGATAGACAAGTTTTACATGATGACTCACACTTTTAATAACCACTATATTAAAACTCCCATAACTTCCATGTTTTTTTTTTAGTGAATGAAGTGAGAAACAGTATAGGCAACTTGGATGAGATATGCATGCAATAATTTCTTAAGTGCTTTTACAAAACAACACTTCCTAGAGACACCTTTATAGTGTGTGTTTAATGCTATGAATTAGACTTTATATCAAAGAGTGTTTAAATTTATGTATTCTCTGAGTGAGAATTTTCTTCTTCTTTTGTAAAATAAAACCATTTTTGTTGCATAGCCAAACATGGATTTGTGTACTCATGGTATGATATACTTATATTTTATAGTAGAGAAAAGATAAACAAATAATTATTAATGTTTTTTTATACTTAAATATAAATTAAAAGCAACCGTAAATAATACTTGTAATCAAATTTAATTAAATAGTACTTATAATCAAATTTGATTAGTGGAAGTATTTGTGAATTAATATAGCTAAAGCTATTAATACTATATAAGTTGTTATTGATCTCATTAAATGTTTTTCACATTATATATGAACATATTCTAAAATCTTTAAGAGAGTCATCTATCATAATTTAATTAACAAGCTACTAAAAAATACTTTTCCATAATATTTGAAAGCTATATTCAACCTTTCCTTTCTAAACCTAATCACTTATTTCAATTAATGTCTTCCATTTCATGATAACCTGCCCTAAACTCACACCTTGAGGAAGTGTCTGAAACAAGTGCCCTGCCCCCATTTATGGAATACACTTTATTATTTATTATAATAAATAAAGGTAAGTGTGTCCCCTTGAAAATGTAATTATTTTGACCATGCCCTTCAAAATAAGGTTGAGATAGCTATGCATGCAAGCATAGATACGATCACTACAATGACCAAGCCCTTATGATTGAGTAGATTCCTTTCAATTAAAATTATTAGGTAAGGTCTATGGACCCTATTGTTTATAAAAAAAAAAGTGGATACCCATTGTGAACTTTTTGAAGATATAGATGAACACATACATCACAATGCAATTTGTTGATCAATGATATCAAATTGGCCCTTTAAAACATAATATTACCAGTTTCCTCCTTTCAAAAGAAAAGAATAAAATATTTATTTTTTTCAATTTTTGAAGTTCAATTTTTTCATTTTTCCAAAAGTTTAAATTTTTCTCTAGTTTTAAAATGCATTACTTTTACTATATCAAAATAGTATACATAAAACTTTATAGATAGATGAAAAGTAGTCTAGATACAACTTGTGGAATATTAAAAAAAATAATTTAAAACTAGAAAAAAAAATGGACAAGTGTTAGGGTGATTAAAATTGAATGCTGAAAATTTTAAAGAAAACAAATACACATTTACCCAAAATTAATTTAACATCAACTTAAATTAATTTGGTAATGTATTGTATAATATACATTTGAAAGACATTTATAAATATACACTAAAAAAATCACTAAATAAAAAATAATTTTAAAAACTATTATTAATAAAAATTTATAAAGTAGTTTCTAAATTAGTATATAATATTAACTATCAAAATTAGTTACTAAATATTTTAAATTAGTCATTATATAGACTAATTTAGAATCTAAAATAGTTGATAGATAAAATCTAGACAACTAATGTTAGATATCAATCTAGAAACTAGTTAATAATTTTTTTATTAATAACAAAAACTATTTTAGATATTAATAGTTTTTTAATTTATAAAATAATATCTAATTTAATCTAATTAATTATTATTTTTTCTAAAGTTGATTGATATTTAATGATTTTTTATAACGATAGGACAAAATATTGTCCTCAAGGATCATATCTTTTCCTTATCTAAGAAAACAACTTGGCTTTGTCTCCAAATCCTTGCTTAAGGATTTAGTTGAAATTAGTGGTTTTCTTGTTTAATTTGGCTTGGAATACAAAGAATAATATCTTGTGAAAACCGTATTATCTCAAACAAAAGAAAAAGTACACAAGTGATGTGAAGTATATCTTGAATGCTTTTGTGTACAAGAGAATGGGACAACTTTTTTGGTCTCTCCTTTGGTTAGGGAAAGTACACCAAGATGTTGTGTGTGTATAAGAAAGATAAAAAAGCAAGCAAAAGAAAAAATAATTTGATATAAGATGTGAATTATTTGATAGTGAAATAATGCAAATTGTGTATTCTTGGAAAGAAAAATGGTGGGGTCAGAATTTTGGTTTCTTTTGACTGTCACAGAAGGGAAAATGGGCTTATGGCTAAGAGGGTTGGAGGAGTGAGTTCAATGCCCTTTTGTCACCTCCTTTTATATTGCTCTTTATCACACGGTTGTTGCTTTTTTGCTTTTTTTTTTTTCTCTTTTCTTTTCTATAACCTCATCTCACAACATGATCATTTTGACCATCTAATCACTCACAAAAAAGTTGCACTCTTTTCCACTCTCTTCCCATGCAAATTTTTGGCCTTTTTCTCAACTATTTCTTGCACCCTTCAATTTCTCTTCCCTATGTACAAATATTACCCTTTTAATCCATAAAATAATATTACTATAACTTTTTTATGTAGTTTTTGTGAAAAAGTTGTAGTGCACTTTGAAATCACAAAACAATGTAAAAACCTTTTGCCTTATTTTAATACATAAATTGTTTCAATTCTTGCATTCATATAGAATGACATATGATTGATACACATAGAGGTACAACTCTTGTTAGGATAGTAATGTTTTATAGTGATCTATTATGTTGAGTAAACGAATTTCACTAGGTTCATGTGGTTTTTTTTAGAGGTTTTTGTTATTGGAACATGTATGTTGGGTTATTAAAGGTAGTTTTTTTATAGGATTAAAATATCTCTTAAATATTTTTATTTATTCTTTTATTGTTAATAAAAAAATTATATTATATTTTTATTATAAAATATTATTTAATATTTAGATTCTTGAATAAACATCAATTTCATCTTATGAGATAGTTCATCAAATGAGTGTTCATCAATTTCTTTTACATTAATAGCTTAAATTAATGAGTTATGTGTACATATTAATAATCTTTTATGAAAATAGAAACATCTCACTTTTTCTCTCTCCCTTTCTCTTCCATAAATACTTAGAATAACTAACTACAAGAAAAAAGGGTTTTAAACAAAGGTTATTTAACGGATGTTAATATAATCATATATAAATTGATTTAATTAATGAAGGTTTTTTTTTTAACTTTTGTTAAGTTCCAAAGGTTATTCTAAAACCTTAACATAGATTTTTTTAACCTTTCATTAAATTTTGAAAGGTTTGTTTTAAAATCTCAGCAAAATAATGGAGTTTTTTTAACCTTCGTTAAATTCTAAAGATTTATTTTAAAATCTCAGCAAAATAATGGAGGTTTTTTAACCTTCACTAAATTTCAAAGGTTTATTTTAAAACCTCATCAAAATAACGGAAGTTTTTTTAACCTTCGTTAAATTACAAATATTTAGTGTAGAACCTCAATAAATAAATAATTAAAAACTATATAGTCTTAATATATTTTATAACTGAATTCTCTAAAATTTTGAAAAGTGTAACTTTACATTACAAATAAGTTTTCTAAAGTTTCAAAAAATTATTTTAAAAGAAAAATTACCTTGAATAATAAGTATTTCAACAACTAATATTAGATAATAAGTATTTCAAAACTATTTGCATATTTCTTATGATTGATGGTAGTTGGTTTATATAATTCCTAGTTTTATTTTGTTACAACAAGTTCATACTTCTAAAACCTGACTTATGTTGTTTTAGCTTTTGATGTACGTATATTTTATGTGCAATTTTAGTTTTAGTTATAATTGTTAAAATTTAATTCTCATAATTTTGAAATATTTTAAATTAAGGTTTTTATTTTAAAATGCATCCAATAACTAATTCACTGTGAAAGTGAAAAGTAATAAAGTTAATTTTTCTTTGCAATATATTCTTGTAATCTTTGAAGCCCTCGTATTCAATAACACACATAGCTTTGAAGCTCACATCTAACTGATAATACAATTATTTAGGATATATAAAGTTGGGAGTAAGGTGATGGAAGAAGCAATATTGAAGTAAGAAGAAGATAATGCCTTAACTAGTGTTTCTTCTCCTTAGGTATAATACACACTTTCATCTATCATATTTAAAACTATTTTTACTTCTATTTTGCTTTCATTCTTATTTTTATTTTATTAATAAAGAAGAGTAAGAATTACCATACTTATATAAAAAAGAGAAAAAGAAAAAAAAAGCAATATATGCATATAGTAATTCTCGATATATGAAAGGTAAGTAGTTCTCAAAAAATGAAAACATTCTTCAAATTTTCTATTGAACGTTTATAAAATATGAATTAGGAATTAAACATAGGAATATATGTTAAATACTTAAAGAGATTTTTAATATAAGATTTAATTGAATACATAAACACTTATACGATAAGAAACTAAAAGAAAAAAATGTTTCACAAATTAAAATAATGTTATATATAAAGCTGTGTATTTTATAAGTTTTTTCATATTAACTTACCCAAGAGTTAATTTTAATATACTGAGAATTTATTTAAACTTAAATATGCTCGATGTAAAATTAGTGATTTTGGATTTGTGTCTATCTAAAATGTATTGTTAGTGTTTAGTCTCTGAAATTAAAAATTATTACCTTTCGTTTATAGTATTACATGACACCAATGAGTTGTTTTCTATTCAACAAAAAGAGATAAAGTCATCATTCCAAATTATATATTAACGTTATGATATAATATCATTGGCTAAAAATCTCAAAAAGTTATATTTATGTTAAAATATGTATCTACTCACTGTTACGGTCAAATACATTCAAACTAATAAGTTACTTATTTTATTTAATATAATATTTAAGATAAATAAATCAAATTATAATTTATTTAAAAATTACTAGCAAGTTATAAGTTATACTAATATAAAATTAATTTGTATCTCAATTATTATTTAATGTCTTCTTTAACAATCTATATTCAAGAAGACGTGTAAACACATCATTATTTTTAAGAAATATTTATTCAATTCTTTCATATTTTCTCATACTCACAAATATCATATATCTTTAGTGACTTGAGTGTGATAGTCTTTTGCATGTGAATCTCCCTTCTTTCTTTGTGATATACTATTATAAAAAAATTAGTCATAGATAAGTCATCATTTTTTTCATCTTAGAACTCTCACGTCATCTCTGAACTAAAAATAATTTAAAATTAAAAATCTTGGAACTCTCAAACCATCTCTTGACTAAAAATAATTTGAAATTAAGGAAGGATGCACATTGGTAAAGAAATATTTTATAGCAAGTAAAACCAAAATTAATGTAAGGTTTAAAATAATTATTTCACATTTTGTAGGATGAAAAAAAAGGAAAAAAAAATTATAGAGACTAGAATCAAAATTCTCTAATTTTTAAAGAGTTAAAAATATATTGAAGTCTATCTATTTATTTATTCATCATTAAATACTTTTAGATAAAATTATTTAAATACATCCCTTGTACTATTATATTTAGGGACTAATTGAATACTTGAAGAGGAAAATGATTCTCTATTCCTCTTGAATAAACTCAATTTTCTTTCATATAAACACATCTATCAATATTATAAAATCATTAAATAAAAACTAATTTTAGAAATTTTGATTAATTAGATACTATTTTAAATACTAAAAAATTATTAGTGTCTAAATTAATTTCTATTATTAATAAATAATTTCTAAATTGATATTTAAATTAATTACTAAGTTTTAACTGCCAATTATTTAGATTATAAAATTAGAAACTAAAACATTGATATCTAATTAGATACAAATTTAGAAACTATTTATCATAAATTAATTTAGATAATAATAATTTTTTAGTCTTTAAATAGTATCTAATTTAACAACTAATTTCTAAAATTAATTTTTATTTATTGATTTTCTTGTAGTATATTTATCCTATATATAGTTCCATTTTAGACTTACATGATTTCTCACACAAAAGATGTGGTTAAACTAACTTCAATTTAGAGATGCATGGCCCATTTAAAAGTAATCATATGTCACTAAAGATCAAAACTTTAAATCATCATCACTAATCAAAGATATCTAGCTAGCAATTGGTG
This sequence comes from Phaseolus vulgaris, assembly GCF_051622355.1. Classification (NCBI taxonomy): domain Eukaryota; kingdom Viridiplantae; phylum Streptophyta; class Magnoliopsida; order Fabales; family Fabaceae; genus Phaseolus; species Phaseolus vulgaris. The sequence goes on along the minus strand of NC_143501.1, from coordinate 7,025,130 downwards.
CTAGGGTTTAAATTTAAGGCTAGAGTTCCATTAAGACTATGTTCAACAAAACATTGGAGATGACAATTGGCCTAATTAATGGCAATCATTGATGGAGTAATTAACACAGTGCACTACTATTTATTAACTTTACAAAAACATAAAATTGTTTTCACTGTTCAATGATCCCACCAAGAACTGGAATTTGTTAGTATTAAGGCAAGACCATTTGCTGATGTTTCATCTGCTTTATTATGTTGGATTTCTTTTGGCAAAATGATTTGTTTTGTACTTATGTTTCTAACACAAATACTCCAAATATCATGGTTCTATATCTTTTGTAATTCCAGAAGGGTAAAACATCATTTAGTTTGTCAAAATGAAAAACATCTTAATAGTTCTTGAAATTAAAACAATAAAAAAAAATAAGTATCTAATTTTATTTTATTTTTTTATATGGGTTTGAGTACCCCAATACTCATTTATTAATATATTTTTTGCTGATTAAAAAAAAGTCTCTAAATTTGATTATTTATTTCCATTTTTATCTTTAAATTTATATTAATGTTATCATTCTCAAGTGATTGGAAAATTACGTACACTTTTAAGAGTTTTTTTTTTTTTTACTTTTAAAACTAATATGAACACTTTTAATAGGGATCAAATGGTGTTTTACTTCCAAAACCTCAACTAAATGACCCTTGTGTTTTCTGCACTGAATAATATAATCAACTCCTGCAGAAATTTGTTGAAGATGCTTTAGTGCTATATTTGCATTTTCCTAGGATTTAGGTAATTTTTTCATAAACACTTTTAGAAGAAAAAAAACAAACTTCTTCATAAATTAGAACTATCTTATACATAAGTTAAAGATTATCTTTTAAATAAAAATCAGTATGAAAGAGTTTTTATAGATTTTAAGTTAATTTTAATATACTGAGAATTTCATATTATTTTATTTTATATATTTTTCATACAAATAGTTACCAACAATTATTTGTTCATAACCAAATATATTTCTATTATTAAAGGAAGGTTAGATTAGAAACTGAAAACCAATTAAAAACATATATGCTTACTCCTTATTCAGTAATTTTCAGACACTTGTTAACAGGACTTGTATTTTATTTTTTATTTTTTACAATAGGACTTGGATTAGAAAATGAAAGTATATTATGCCTTTTCTGAAAACCATGAATTTGAAAATGGAAGCCAAAATTAAAAGCATCAATTGAAATTGGAAATCCTATTCTAGCTGATCAAGGACCACTAATTTTTAATTAGAGTTACTCATTTCTAGTGAATGAAAATGGAATGTTTATCTCATATTTTGTCTCTAAGTACATAAATAAAAGGAACACTTTAATTTTACCTTTATGATTGTATACATTATTAACAACTAATACAATAAAATTTAAATTAGAATCTACTTTTAATTAAATACAATTAACTCAACCTAAACCTTAGGTCAAAAAGATTTTGAAATTAAACAAGGTTAATAAAGTGAAGCCACTACTTAAATTATTATTATGTCACTTTCTCAACTTTCAGAACCTTTTTAAAAGAATAGTGTCATTCTCACAGAAAAAAGAAATTTATAACAGTTTTTTGCAATTTTTCTTTATTTCTCTTCATGGCACCACATCTTTTATTCCATGCCTCTTTCTTTTCTCTGCCTATATCTTTCTGTGTTGTGAAATGTGGAAAAATGTTGTTAAAAGAGCATTACTCTTTTGAGAAAATAGACATCAACACACCCCAATGCCACAAAATAAACAAAACCTAAAAGATGGACAACGATCACTGACCTATCTTGACCCTTTTATTTTGCAATACTTATCATAGTTATTTGAGTCATATTCGAGTTTTTTTCTTTCAAGTTTTTTTCTTCTGACAAACCAAAAAATCTACTTTCTTCAAATCTAATTTGTAAAAAAATTTGACAATAATGTGTTTTTATACATCCTCATAACAACTATTTTAATAATAAAATATTAAACTACAAAGATAAAATATAATAATTATAAAAAAATACTTAATAAACATGACTTACTAAAAATATTTAGTGGCCAGTGGGTAATGGAGAAAAAAAAAATCTCCAGAACCTTTATTAGGGGAAAATACGCTCAAGGATAGAACATAAGTATGGAATGGAGTAGACAAAATATAAAGGTCAATGAGACAGGACGATAGGAAGATGGTATTTTGAATTTGAAACATTGCTTAAAGAAGAGTATTGTTTGAGTGGGAAAAGTCATTGCTCAATTCATGGAGGAATTTAAGGAGGTTAACCTTAGTCAACATAGGGATAATAAGTGGGTATGGAGTCCAAATAAAAGTAGGTTATACACGATGTTGTCAACCTTGGGTAGTGTGGAAATGGATGTTATCTCCCCTTCTCTCTGAAAAATCAAATGTCTACCCATTGCTAAGCATTTTACTTGGCGGGTTCTAAGAGGTAAGGTTGCTACTTTAGACAATCTTAGTAGAAAGGGAGTAGTTCACTCTAACAACGTATGTCCTTTATGTAAGTCCTTTAGTGAAACCATCAATCATTTTGACAGGTATGAAATCTTTGTCATAGGTGGCTAAGAATTATCTCAGTAAACTATGCATTTCAGCCTATTATGTACATCTTTGTTTAATTTAAATGGTAATTCTATATGAAAAGAGGTATGAGTGGGAGTTGTGTGGGGACTGTGGAAACAGAGGAATGATGTTGTATTTAATAATGCAAGGGTTGATGTTGAACAAGTTTTTTGTGAAACACAACTAAAATTCTAGGCTTGGGTTAAGAATCTGTTTTCTAAGTCATCTTTCACATGTTCAGATTGGTATATTAATTAAATTTCACAAGTGACATGTCATGATGTATACAACACACAATATCATTAAAATAGTCCTTATTTGTTTCTGAACTTTCACATGTCCTAATGTATTTGTATAGGTATTTTATATGTAATACTTGATGTGTTCGTGAGGTAACATTTAAGTTTGAATTTTTCACTATCTCATATTGAAGTTATATACAACAAGTGGACAACAAGTAATGAAATAACGGTTAAGAGAGAGTGAAAAACATTTATATTCTTTTTTAGATCTAGTAAACCCTAAAAAAACATATTTGTGTAACCTAGCAGATAATTTATCTAGACCAGAACAAAAATTGTGAACATAACATGTAGACCCAAAAACTTTAGGTGGTAAGGGATGAAGAGGTTCATGAGGAAATAAAATAGAATGAAGAATTTTATTCTCTAAAACTGAAGAGGGCATACAATTAATTAGATAACATGCACTAAGAACAACATCGCCCAAAAATGTTGAGGAACGTCACCATGAAGTAACATAGTACGAGTAGTTTCAACAAGGTGTCTATTCTTACGCTCAGCCACCCCATTTTGTTGAAGGGTATAAGCACATGAGGTTTGATGAAGAATGCCATGAGATTTCATAAAAGTTATAAAAGAATGAGAAAGATACTCACGAGCATTATCATTGCGTAAGGTTTGAATTGAAACACCAAATTGATTTTTAATTTCGTTATAAAAAGATTGAAATATAGAAAACAACTCAGAACGAGATTTCATTAAAAATAACTAAGTACATCTTGAATAATCATCAATAAAAGTAACAAAATACTGAAACCCTAAATTAGACTTAACACGACTTGGTCCCTAAATGTCAAAGTGAACTAAGGCAAAAGAGGATGAAGCACATGAGACATTACTAGGAAAAGAATTGCGATTGTGTTTACCTAGAGGACACAACTCACAAGAAAAATTAGACATTTTAGACAGATTTGGAACAAGGTGTTGCATCTTAGCAAGACTAAGATGACCTAGCTGAGCATGTACAAATGTTCGTAGGTGGTAAAAACCATGAGACTGACATCCGGTGCCAATTATCCGTCCTGAACTCCGGTCTTGTTAACAAATAGAATCTTTGGTAAAAGAAATAACACAATCAAGGAAACGAATTAGACGACTAATGGATAATAAGTTAAAGGGAGACCTAGGAACATAAAGAACATTATCAATAGATAAAGAAGGAAGAAGATGAATAGTACCAACACCATGGGATGAGATCCTATTGGAGCCATGGTAATGGTTGGTAAATAATCAGAGGTAGAAAACGAAGAGAGAAAAAAGGTTTATTACTGGTAATATGATCAGTGACACCTGAGTCGAAAACCCAAGGACCAAGAGAATTGGAGTGAGTAAGGGCATCAAAAGGTGTACCTGAATGTGCAATAGAAGTAGTGGAACCAGAGTTCTGACGATCCTCATACAATTTAAGAAATTCATTGAAAATTGCAGGTTGACCTGAGATATAAGATGAAGTAGGATCCATGGTAGAAGGTTGCACAAGAACATTTTGGGCAACCGCAACAAATAAGAGAACTACCATGTAAGGCATAACACCGATCAATTTTGTGGCCAAGTTTGCGACAATGGTCACACTTGTGACGCCCTTTGCCCGACTTGGAAGAGGTATATCAGTGATGTGTTTACCTGACACACGCAGAAGGGTAGAACAAGTGGAAGTAAAATTGGGAACAATAGGAGATCCCAAAATTTGATCACGGACATGAGAATAATCATCGGAAAGGCCATGTTAGCCCAATAATTGGGAACTTGGACGGTTGTTCGAACATAAGAACTTGGACTGTTGTTTTAGTTCTTGAGTAGGAGTGGAGGCAGGAGGCAATAATTCATGAAGAAAAGCATGTAGTTTACCCAAATATTCAGCCATCATACCATCAAGACGTTTGGAACAACAACACTAAGGAGATTTTGACACTCACCATAAAGACGTTAAGTATCATTGGTGTATAATAATTTCGCATGTTCCCAAACTTCTGAACACGTCTCAAAAACACGAAAAAATTGTTTTAAAGATAAGAGAATAGTAGATTTAATAACAATGCATAATTGAGCATCAATTTTCAACCTACGGGAAGCCTCATCTGCAACAACAATGCGAACACATTGGGTAAGATAATCAACATAATCTTGACTCTTAAGTCATAATTTAATATCTGAGGCCCAAGTGTCATAATTAGTTTCATCCAATTTGTCAATAGAAAGATGAACATTGACATAACTAGTATAGATGGATGGATTGGGCATAGTGGTAGTCGAGGAAGTCATAAACCCAGTTGTCGGCAGCATAGTGGTAAGAGATGGATCCATAGATCTACTTGCTATCCAATTGATGACAACAACAATAGCAGCGGCTCCAACGAGATTCTAGCAGTGGTGGCAACTTCGGCAGCTGTGTCGGCAGTCCCGGTGGCGGTTGACGGTGAATAGTGGGTTCACCTAAAAAAAATTGAATCTTAATCCTAAGCTTTAGATACCATGTTAAGAATGAAGAAAATGAATCTAGAATCGATACCCCTCGTGTAAAATACACACATAGGGATCTTTATTTATAGATGAGAATAATAGCATAATCAATAACATAATAACAAAATAATATAAACTATGGACTAAGTCCATTACATTCAACAATATTGTTTTGCTTGATATTCATTGGGTTAACTTTCTCTATAACTTTTGTTTGGTTTGAAAATAAATGAGAAAACAACTTTATTTGGACATTACAACAAGTAATAGGGATCTTGTTATGTGTATGTCTTCTACTTAATAAATATGAAAAAAATTATGTATTTAATTTTTAGGGTGAAAGTTGTACATTGGAACTTGAAGAAGATGCTTCAAAGTAGTATGAAAGATTTGTGTAACAGTTGGGATGTAGTGAACAATATCATAACCTTACGACACAATAAAATTAAAGCATCATTTCATAAGAGTCTTCATGTTGTAGAATATATATTTAATGTCATCATACATTTTTCAAGAGTATGATTAAGATAATTTGGTGTCAACAATCAAAGTTGTACTTACATATTAAGATGTACTCATGAACTACCATATGGAAGGGAATTACGTAGATATGAACTTAGTAGTATACTATTGAATGTAGTGCATATCATGTAGACCAGACTTAGTCTTTCTTATTTATGAAAGTAAACATGGATATCTTAGTGCACAAAGTAAACATGAATATCTTAATATGCTCATGGGACACTAACTTTAACTTTTCATGATCCTACAAGTACAACATTGAATATCTTAGTACAAAAAGCAAACATAAAAATTCAATAAATTTAACATTTTACCTCAATATCCCACACAATCTTATCAACATAATCAACATAGCTCGTCAAAAAGGCATACCTCTTCGTCTGCAATAAATCATTCATTGTATACAACTCTATGTGCAGGTGCATCTTGTATATCAACACGCACATGAGAAGCTCCAACAAAAAAAATTCTATGAATTAAGGTTAAAAGCCTTTGTCACTAATCAAGTTAAAAGGCACCACCTCTTGTCCTTGTCATACCTGTATTGAAATTAAAATTATTCAACCATAACTTCAAAGCAAAACAAAAACAATAACCTAGGATGTTTGAAGTTTTATCTACCTTAAAGAAAGAAGTAACGCATAATGCAATCTCAAGTTTAAATCAAAACTATAATTTGTATTTGCAAATAAGTAATGGTACTCTCAAAAGCATCATCATTTATATAGTACAAGGTTAAATCCAAATTACGGTGAACACAAAACGAGTTACATAACATGACACCAAATCTATTTATTTAAAATAAAGATATATAACTAACCTAATGAAACATTTTTTTCCAAAATGAAATGTGTTATGGATTTTACCATCAAAATTTATTCTGGATCTTACAATCTGAAATATGTTTCTAGATTTGGAAATGTATTTTGATTTGTATAATCTAAAATACATTATTTTAAAAAGATATGTTTGAAATTTTACTATCTAGAATACATGTCTAAATTCAAGTGTATTTTTAGATTCCACGATCCAAAATACATCCCAAAATTAAACACGTTATGGATTACAATATCTGTAGCAACATTTCAAATTGTACAATTCAAAAAAATTATGGATCAATCAATCTGAAACAAATGTTGGCAACCCAACAAAGAAATGTGAAAAGAGGAAAAAACACTAACCTTTACAAATAAAAACAAAATGAGAGCAATGCACCACAACATAAACTTATGACATATTCAAAGAGCAAATTACAAATTGAGAATAAAAAGGAAAAAGGTGTATGAAGAAGTGGATAGAATTGATTTATCTATCACATACTTCAACAAGTTACCTACTTGAGATCTTAAATAAAATTAGTCTTATTGAATATTTATTCTTTTGTTCTCTTTTACTTTAGCATAAGAAGTCATGAAAAGTGAACATTGACTCCAACCATGAAAGAAATTAATACATTGAAAGAAACTCAATATTGAATATTGTTTACAAATCTAATGACAAAAGAGCTGCACGATGTTAATGGATATTTACAATTAAATACAAAACAGATGAAAAAATAGACTAATATAAAGTCATGTTGGTTGTAAAGAAATACATTTAAAGTTATGAAATTGACTATTACAAAACATTTGCTCTAATGACAAAGAGGAATACAATTCAAGTTGTTCTTGTCTTGCTTTGGTTGGGACATATACTAGTTGGATATGAAGAATGTATTTTTGCATATAGCTATAGAAGAAGAAAATGTACATGAAGATTGCTCAATTTTAAACACATAGTTATTGCTAAAACACTCTCTTCTAGGTAAATTCATTATATTATCGATCCATGTGAATTATATTATTATTACAAGAGATTATAAAACTGAGAAGTTGACTTTAAAAGAATAGTTGAAGGCCTAATTTGAAATGAAAGACTTGAAAAAACTAATATTTTCTGAAAATATAGGTTGCTTATTCTAAAAAAAATCATCTCTTAGAAAATATGTACCTGATTTCTCTTAAAAAAATAAGTTGGGATGTTAAACTTTAAGGGTTCTTATCAAACAAAATCATGAAATTGGAAGTGAAGAGAGTTGTCTTGTAGAAAACACTCAATGACAGAGATTGGTAGGAAAACTTACTTTTTAGTAATAAGAGACCAAACAATGTTCATGCAATTAGTGTGGTGAATCAGCTTTAGGAGTATTCATTGGGTCGGATTACTCGATAAACCGTATTAGATTGGGTCGGGTTCCATATATGATCGAGTCAAATCTCACCCAACTCAAACTAATTCAATTTTATCCGGGTTGGGTGGTTTAGTATGGGTGACCCGTGACCCATTTTTATACTCGTCTACCACTCACTTGAAACAGACATAAACCTAAGCAAACCTAAATGACAACAAAAATACTGTATTTATTCAAATTAAAGACTGAAATTTGGCACTAGAGAGAGCACAAGAGGCAATAGGTCTCACATCAGTACCAAACATAAAAGCAACTTGACCTCATTATTTACAGACGACAACGACAGCATCAACTTGATCACATTAGTTTAGTACCAAATTTGTTCATGTCTAACAGAGTAAACTCCAACTTTTCCAAAATGAATACTAAGTATTGTACAACAATAGTCCACCTCTAGAATAACTTCATTGTTGTTTCGAAGCACCAATAGCCATCTTAGGGTATTTTAGTTATCAGACAGAAATCAACATTAAAACTGAGGTACTGGGTTGAGGCAACAGAGAAAGTCCTGGGAAAAACGGGGGAAACTAAAGTACCCTGGTGATAGATGCTCCTCACTTCACACAGGTATGAGGAAGGCTAATTGTTCACACCTTCCCATGCATAAACAAAGAGGCTCTTTACGGAACCATTGCCCTCAGTAAAAGGGGCTATAGAACAATAAGAAAGCAGATGGGATTAAACCGTACCTTCCTCTTCTAAAGGATCAATCTCAAAACATTTCAGTCCAATAAGGTGAAAACACTATAGAAAATCAGAAGACAAACTCGAGAGAAATTAAATTGAAAATGGTATCAAATTGAAAGAATAAAGGCAAAGCCCTCTTGAGTAGAATGTTGACAATCCGATACACATGAATCAAATATCACCAAATAATGAGCATTACCTCAATGCCAAGATCTATAGATGTTTGAGGATGTATAGAAACTACAAAGGATTGTCCGTGCTGTGGAACACTGAGAAAACAATGTTTGATAAGAGCAACAGGTAATGAATGACATTGGATAAAATACTTGAGCACACAACAAATATATGGCTATAACCGAACACCCTGTCAATCAGGGTCCATGCCTGCTATGTCTGCTTGACACTTACGCTAGGCTTCCATTACACACTAATCAATATAGCATTAAACTTCCTAAGAAGTAAACATCAATTTTAAAGTTTGCCAGCTGTTAAGTTGCGAAATAAGAAAGAACCAACAGCCAAAGCATTTCTCCCACTCCAAGAGTGCTGGACATCCAAAAATATGTCCAATACAAAAATGTAAGTCACAACGGTGATAACAAACTATATATAAAAACAAAATAAAGAAGCATAACAGCTAGTTGAGTAGGCAACGCAGTTACGCACATGTTTGCTTCACACAAAAATATTGATCAGATCCTTGTGAGAGCATTTAAAAAATACACGATTTTCACTAAATTTAAGCCGAATCGAACATGCTATGCAAGATCAAGGTTAAGTAACAAAAATATTTTAGATGTTAAGTGTTAATGACCTCACTGAAATGTCAAATGTAAAAAGATGCAGCATAATAAAGATATCATAATGCAAATTTCAATAATAGTAATAATAGAAAGGAAAGGAAAATCAATTGCCCATATGTGCAATACTCAATGCAAAAATGAATAGTTTATATAAGAATATCAAATCATCCGTCCTTACCAAAACCATAAAACATTTGAAAGAAAAATAGATATGAAAAAAGGGTGAGATAACAGCAAAATAACTTGACTACAGAAAGAAAAAGAATGATGATTCAAAAGCCACATTCAAATATTCTATTTCTATCACACAAGATAGCACTTCTGCAAGCAGTGTAGTGTAGCATTGCAGAATCTAGCCATTCCAGAGAAGCTGTAGTATCCTGTTTTTGTGGAGTGTTTGCTTCGGGGCGAAATTGTGCCAATTTGCAGCTGTTGCAACTAAAATTGATAATGGACTTATAAGAACATCTTTGCTCCAGATTGTTGTCTTTCACGAATTCATTTCATGGTTTTAGGAAAAGGATGAGGTTCAATTTGTGATCTTGTTTTCTTGCTATTCTATACTTCTATATTATTTAAGCTTAATGCATAATATATAAATTATTTAATTTGTATCTATTTAGTGGTCATCTTGCTATTCATCATCTCCCTAAGCCAGTTTTGGAGTTGCCTGGTCCACATTACTATACAGGGTCGATAGTTGTCAATTCTAAAAAGAGGCAGTGGCCAACCAAATATTACTAGTAGGATAGCACGGGTACTTACATGGTCGGTATGCCTATTCTGATCAATCAGAATTAAAAAAACCTAAAACTTAGAAGTGCAAAACACAATGAGATGAAAATACAGTTTTAAAGAGAGTAAAAATAAAACCCAGAAGAAACAAAACAAAAGATATATGGGTCACAAACTCACAGATAGTTGAAAAGAGTGACAGGTTCACCAGAAAATGGCCAGAGATACGGGATGGCCGAAAAAAGTCACTCTTTAGCCAGAAAATAAGAACACTGTGACACAGAGAGTGGCTATATGTCAGAGGAAAAACAGAGGTTGCTATCATCTGAGAATGTGCACACAAGTGACCGAGTAGGGTTTTTGGTTTTGGTTCTGATTCAAAGGAGGAAGGCAAAATCCAAAATTTTCCCCTCTAAAGCAGCTCTGAATAATGCTGTTTTATAGTTCAAATATGTATTTGTTGATCCACTCCAATAGCCTTCCTCGGCTACAATTTTCTATTATTTAGCCATAACGCTGTTCAATTTCTGTAGGGTACTCTGGCTGCTTCATGACAATTCTGAGATAGTACCTCTGTTTGGGACTACTATTTACAACTACGACTAAAGTATGGCAATAATCACTAACAGCTTTCCGCTGCAGAAACCATAATAGCCAAATTCATGGCCCCACGTGTTTTCCATGCGAGACAAAGACATCCAATTATGTTTATGCAAGAGAACTAAGCAGGTAAAATAGAAAGAAGGCAAAATCTCTGAAAACATAGGGAAGGAGTAATATCCTTCATTACACAAAATGAAAATAATAAAGGGAATATATATATATATATATATATATATATTATATGTGTGTGTGTGAGCGTATGAATTGGAATCATGTTAGCTTACAAAAAATTTAGAATAACATTCAACTATGGAACATAAATACAATTTTTTTCCTTTTCCTTAGAAAAGCAACTCTTTGGAGAAAGGATCAGCACAAGGCAAACTAAAGTGTAGATATCCAGAAAACCAACACTTAATATATACATCATGATGCTGAACACAGTTGCAGAAATTCCAAAACTATAACATAATTAAAAGGAAACGCTAAACCAACAACACGATCCTTCTCGCGGTACACTTTAACTTTTGAATATAAACTGAGTATTGATAGGCACTCATTTCAGGTATATCAAGGGCATGCAATATGGTATGAAACTTATTCCAAAATCACCACAACAGACTACTTACAAAAGATTTGTTCTCATCACCAGTTGGATGTGAGACAAAGCAAACTGCTATTTACACAAGACTGGGTGTATAACCTGAAGCAACAACAAGTCAAAATTGCATCCCTGCTGTTGCAAGCTCCAACAGATCATGAGCAGCCCTGTGGACCTTCCTCTGCTCATAGTCCGGATCATCTGTGGGAAGCTCAAACCGACAAACTGGGCATGTGTTGCGAATTTCCAACCATGGCAAAATGCAGTCCCCATGGTAACAATGAGAGCAAGGCAGCCTCCTGACCTTCTCCTCCAACAAAATCTCATCCTTGCAAATGGCGCAGGCCAAGTTCTTCCCCTGCAACAGCTCCTCCTTCGACAACTCCACCAATGGAAGACTCTCCACAACACTCTTCGCAGCGGGAGGACTTCCCTTCAAGGCACTCTCATTCTCAAGAAACTGCCCGAATAAAACATCATACTCCGCCGCATACACATAACCATCTTGGATTGTCAGCAAATCAGCAGCACCAGCAATGCCCTCATGCTCCAAACCACCACCATTGTTAACATTCCTCTCCGAATTGTTAACCGCCAAGAGAATCTCCCACTCAAGGTACCTCAGCGCCTCTTCACCTCCATCTTCCTCCTCCTCCTCCTCCTCGGCATTAGTAAACCCCACCGAATCACCGTCATCATCATCCTCAATTTCAACTTCATCAACCACCAAACCCGAATCCTCCCTATCATTCACCCTCTCCTCAACTTCCTCCCATTCAAAACCCTCATTCAGTGTCCTCTGATCCTCCAAACAGAGACTATCCCAACACAACCGAACATCGAAATCGTCAAACCCACCACCCTCATCACGAACCCCACCCTCCTCGCCATTCGAATCATCCGAATCCGAACCGAACCCTTCAACTCTAAGCCCTCCCCAACCATCCCCCACCGTGAAATTGAAAACCCTATCGTAATTATTCTCATCGTTGTCCTGCGTTTGGGAATCAATTTCGACGTCAATCCCTAACCCTAACCCTAACCCTAGCACGTGCTCGGAGCGATGGACGTCGCAGACGGCGTCGGAGAAAGGGTTTATGTCAGTGTCGTCGCATGAACAGAGTCGCGAGCGAGTCTCGAAGAGATCGGTGACGAAGCAACTCACTGAGTCCGAATCGGAATCGGAATCGGAGTGAGTGGAGAGGGACGCGAAGGGATTGGGAGAATGATGGTGGTGAAGGTGATGATGACGAGACATGTTATGTTATGTTACAAAAACAAATTCAATGCGATTCTCTGAATCTCTTTCGTTTTGTTCTGTGTTGTGTTCTGCCAGAAAAACACGACAAAGATTTCAGGTTTGTGAAAAATAAAATCTGTTCTTATCGTTTGTGGTATCTTGCGTGTGATTTTTAACGTTCTTCTTCTTGTTCTTTTTCGTGACGGAGACTTGGAAGAGTAATAGCAGCAAGAGTGCGAAGATGAGAAAATGTAAAAAAAAAGTTTAACTGTGAATTTAAATTCATTTTAATTGTAGATTTTTATTAATGTGGATTGAATTTTTTTAATATCAAAACAATTAAGTTTATTAGAACTTTTTGTCCATTGTTTAAGAATAAGAGGAGATGATTATAAAAAAACTATCACTGGATTATTTATGTGTGATGAAAAAAATAGTAAAATCAACAGAAAAATATGATAAATTAATTAACTAAGTTTTCACTTCAACTATGTATAATACAAAGTAAGTTTGTATAACAGTGTAAGATACATAAATTTAAAATAAATAACTCATTCTAATAATCATGAGTTGGGACATTTCTTCTATTCAAAACTACGCATAAACATGTTTTATGATTTTTAATAAGCTTACATAAGTTTCATACATCTTATATAATTGATTTCTTGTATAATAAATTATCTTTTAAAATTGAATACTTATTAAATTATAAAAATTTGGTTAAAGTTCTCTATTTATTTATATTGTTTACTATGTTAATATGTTGACTATTTTAAATTGATATCTCAAATTTGATTTTTTTTTCTCAATTTATTTTTATTGTAACAATTATATATTTGTGATGTATTTTATCAATTTAAGTTTCCATTGATTGCTTGGAGGTTTATGGTATGACTAAAAATTAATTTTTTTAGTGTGTACTTAATACTTTCAAGGCACTTTTACAGTTAAATAGGATTTAGGATTTTAGCGTGGAAAATTTTTGTTTTATGTTGTCCACTATTTCCTTTTCAATGTATTAATTGAAGGATTAGTTTGTAAATTATTTTATCTTTGTGTGTATATCCATGCTTGATAGGAATGTTTTATTTATTGGTTATTATATATGAAGGATTTTTTAACGTTGTGATCCACTATGGAGGTTTTTTTTTTAAATAGTGATAGAGTAAGATATTGGTCGTGAGACAAATACATGATCATCTCATTCAGATAGATGGAGTTATTTTGAGATACTAGGCTTTCTAAAATAATGGACTATTTAACACTAAAGGAGTTGTGGTATTCATGTGGTGGGTGTTCTAAGTTGGAAAATAAGTCGTACCTATTGTTTGATATCAGTGGTACAATTAATATGGTAAACAAACATTGCAAATAAATATGAGAAAATACATTTATTTGTGGTACGCATTGTGTCAAAATCCTAAGTCATTGCTGACCTTTTTTAGAATATGAGAGTGGTAATGATGGAGGGATTCAGAATGAAGTTAACTATGACAATGATGGTGAGGAGTCTGAGGGTGAGGGCACTAATGGTGATGACATTGATGGTGATGTAGATGAGTGATAAATGTCATAATTCAGTAATATTTCATACAAAATTGATAAAATAGTTATAATTCAACCTCTAATTTAGGAATTTGAACTTTTTTACATATTTTTTTATTATGAGATGAATAAGAACAATTTATTCCCAATTTTGTGTTATTTTCAGAAATTTAAGGAGAGATGAAGCAAAATGATATATTATGAATAAATATGTCACTTAACTCAAGCCCAATTAGGTTAAATAGAAAATGTGAGGCATAACCCTAAACATCATTGGGAGGAACCAAATGAAGGAAACCCAAAAGAGGCAGCTGTCAAGGAGAAACGCTTTGGATATTTTTTTCTTGTTGTCCATGCTTGTAATAGCCACCATGAGTGGCTAATTCTTTTATTTGGGATTGAGACTAATATGTTCAAATTCTTATATATTAATGTGATATTTATCTATAGTATTCAATTATTGATTGATGATTGAAACTATTCATGATTTTGATCCTTAAATTTGATTGGAAAGTACTTATAAGCATATGACATAAATGATAATGCTGAACATATTTAAATGCTAGAAATAAATTTGAAATGTTAATTGCTTTATAACATATGTTCGTAATGATAAAAAGTTTTTATAAATATGCGAGGAATCGATATTCATGATGCTCTCTTAATAATTTTGTATGCGATAAAATAATATGAATGATTGCAGATATTAACAAGGAGTGGGAAGATTTAGACAGTGGGGATGAGAGTGAGGAAGGTGATGATGGACCACAAAGTAGTGGTAAATTTGATACATTTAGAATGCCCAAAAATATGGTTAATTTCAAGTGAGATTTAGGGACCTATTTTAGAGACAAGGAGACTTTCAAAGATGCAATAGGAACATATGTTGTCCATTCTGAGAGAAATTTAAAAATCTTGAAGAATGATAATAGGAGAGTTAGGATTAAATGTAAAGGATCTATGGAAAGTATAGTGGTGTGCATATTTTGGCCATTTACCATCGACCAGTTGTTGACCATTAAGGAAAATTAATAACATTCATACTTGTGGTAGACAATTCAAAGTAGATTTACTCAATGTTAAATGGTTAAGTGGGAAGTTGGAGTTTTCTATTAGACAAAATTCAAATTTGACTAGTGTTGATGTACATAATAGAGTTGTTAAGAAATGGAGCACAAGTATTTCTAAGTCAAAGACACCAAAGGCAATGTTAATGGCATTAAAGAATGTGCAGAATTCATTTCAAGAGCAGAACAAAAGGATTTATGGTTCTTTTGGAATGTGTTATACTTATTTGATTTTTTGTTGAGACTATGAATGACTCTCATGAACTAATCCTCGTTAGTAAGACAAACAGATAAATATGTTAATATTATTTGTCTTAGACCTTTGTATTAGAAAAATTAAAAGTTGTTTTTGCATGTATAATGATATATGTATATATACACAAACATAAACTTCATCATTGGTAATTAATTAAATTTATGTCACCTTACTCTTATATTATTTTGTAGTATGATGACTTCTATTATCATAATTGGTATAAGAAGAAATTATGCTTTATAAATAATGGAATAGAGATGTTTTATTTCCAATATGTTTTGAGTATTATTAAGTTGTGAATGTATGTATCTTAGCTTTATGTATGAGTATATTATGAAATATGGAAGATTACGTTGATTTTTTCCAAAAACAACTTTCAACAACACTTAAAAAGAAATAAAAGGGGTAAATAAATTTAAAAGTAATTATATTTTTCTTATATCTAGAAAAAACTTCTTAGTTATTTCTTATATATAGGATTGAAAGTATTATATTTTAAAAATGAATCATTATATATATAAAAAATTTGTCTACTTACCCAACCATTATATATATAAAAAATTGAGATTAATACATTGTCATTAATATATAGGCATCCTATGGGAATATAAGATTTAATTTTTTTTATCATATTATACTTTTCATTAGCTAAATAACATTATTTCAGATCGAATATCCACATAAAAATGTTTTATACTAACAATATATATAACTCTTAAAAGAAATTAACATAAAATTTCTTTTAACTTGATTGTGTTGAATGATACTAACAGTGTTTTCTATTTCCAGGAATATGATTATGAAAGTTTAATATTTGTTTTGTTTCGAGTTTTGTAAAATTGTTCCTGATAGCGTTATGATTATGAGAAGTTCGTTCAAAATTATTCTTCATTGAATTCAACACTTGCAACAAAATTTGACTACTGCAATGTGCTTTGTATTGAGTACCTCCTATGAATAAATACAACAACAAGAAGGTAAAAAAATAGAAACTAAAAAAAATTCATGTTAACTATTGATACATAGACACAACAACTTCAAGTAAAACATGATGAAGAGGAACCAGTAAAACAAGAATTTGACATGAAAAATCCAAGAATTCCTGCATCAGTTCTCCTCACACTCCTCACTTTTGGCACTGAATCAGTGGGTTTGACTTCATTAACAGCTGCATATTTGTTTCTGAAGTCCTGTGGTAAAACAAAAATTAAAAAGTAGGGCAATAATAAGATTTTCTTTTGGTATTTTGGGATATCATCATATTAGTAAGAATCTCCATCAATGCATCCTTTTACTTCTCTGTTTCCTTAAGTTTAAATCTTTTTTGTCTTGATTCATGCAGTAAATCTTTTAGTCATCTATACTAAGTAGATAAAGAGGATAACAATTGTGATATCTGTTTTTGGCATACACATATCTTATCTTTATTGTTTTGGCAACTAGGTTTACATATAACTGTTTTCTATTTCTATACCAATATAACCAATTCTAATAACTGTTTTTGGTGTACACTTGGTAACTACTTATAAGTTATGATGATAATTATTTCCTTCTATATTACAGAAATATGACACAGAGAGGTGTTGTGGCGTCTCTGTTTTCACTAGTATAATGCTATTGGTTGAAAAATCAATCTGGTATACTGATAGTGGTAAGACTAATGCATTGGTGGCACAATTTAATACACCGTGTTTGTATGTATATATTAACAAATTGTATGTTTTTGCTTCAAGAAACATACATGATAATGTTGTATTTAGTCTTTCATTAGACATAATATTAGTAGTTTAGTGGTTATAGACGGTATAGAAGCTTCTACGTATTCAGTTTTGTATGACTTCAACAAATTTACCATACATTTGCATGTACAATGAATCAATCAAGAAGCAAATGAAGAAGGTTCAAAGTACCAACCTAATAGCCAGTGGCTGAAGTCTCAGTGGCTTGTTAAGAAGGATCCTCAACATGTCTGCTTTGATTTCACTACCAAAATTTTGTTCTCACTTGCTAGGGATGATATCTGTAGATAAAACACAAAAGATGTCTTAGGTTTCACCATATCATTCATCGAAGTCTTATTGTCTGTTGATCTTTTTCTACCTCATCTATCAAGATCATTAATATTTTTACATGGTTACTGCATCATCAACTTTGTGTGTTAACATTACAGCTCATTATTCTCAGTATGAATTTTCAATCCAATTGCTTTACGTGAAAATTAAGCATAAATTGGAAGAACCTGCAAGCATGATGAATCACACAGATCATAAAAAGAAAATCTTAAACAGCAAGTGGAAAAATTAAAGGATAAAAATGCTTAGTCCAATCACACACACTCACTTAAAAAGTGAATTTTACATCTAACTTAATTTCAAAAAATTCACTTGTAAAATAAAGTTTATCCTTACTTATATATTATAATTTGACTATATTTCTATTAAACGTGGGATTTTCAATACAATTCCCCACTTAGAAAGTGAATTTCAACTCTAACTTAACCTCACAAAACAAATTTATAAGATGAAATTTACACATATATATATATATATATATATATGAATTTAGTCATATCTTCAATTAGTCAGTTAGTGTAAGATTTTTAACACACCATGCTTTACACGAGTGAACACTTGAATATGGAACAAGTAAAGTTCATACCAAAGGGAAGGCAAAACATGCATGTACACAGTAACATTGATGTAACCATCCTATACCAAGGCATCAATCTGTTTATAGTAGTCAAACACACACACACACATGAATATATATGAAATTTTGTGAAATCTTAGTAACGGAAAGGGGTTGAGGAGTAAAGGCAAGTGGCGTAGTATGAAAAGATTAATGATTCTGTTAAAAATAAATTTTCTTTATCTAGATACCTGCTGCTTAATACGCTCTCTCTCCACAGCCAGTTGTGTAATCAATTTTTTGATTACTTTGGCCTGCTTTCCAATGTCCTTTGCAGTTTCCATTTTCGCTTCTTCCTCCTGGTGAAGGGATCCCTCCACACTTTCCAATCTACTCCGCAAAAAGTTGAGTTCCTCATTCAACTCAGCATTGGATTCAGACAATATGATACAATTGTCCTCTGCACTGTCAGCCCTACTCTCAGCTTTCAAAACCTTTGAATTTAGATCCTTTATCAAGCTTTCCTTATCTCTAATTGTGGAATACAACTTACTTTGTTTCTCCTGACTAGCTTTTGCAGATGCCACCATATTCTGCAATCGTAGAGTAGATTCTTTCAACTGCTTCTCTAGCAAATCTGCTCTCACAGATGTGCCTCTCAAAAGAGCCAGCTCCTCGTTGAGTTTTAAATTTGTCTCTGTCAGTAAGTTACACTTTGTTTCTGCACTATTAGCCCTACTTTCTTCATTAGATACAGCTTCTTTCAGCTCTACAATGATACTCCTCATGTCTCTTGCTTCAGAACACACAAAATTATACTGCTTCTGATATTCATCAGCAGAGGCTTTTGCATTCAGTAAC
The DNA here is from genome assembly GCF_051622355.1 of Phaseolus vulgaris. Taxonomy (NCBI): domain Eukaryota; kingdom Viridiplantae; phylum Streptophyta; class Magnoliopsida; order Fabales; family Fabaceae; genus Phaseolus; species Phaseolus vulgaris. The sequence goes on along the minus strand of NC_143501.1, from coordinate 7,006,022 downwards.
TGAACTTCAGATTCTTTTAGCTGCTTCTCAAGTGAAGACACCTTGTCACTTAAAGAGAAGACCTCAGAATTGGTAAGGGTTAGTTTATCTTCAGCATCTTTCAGATTAGCTCGAAGCTCAGATTCACGATGACTGAGACCTTTCAAACTGAACTGAGAAATGTGGAGTCTACCTAAAAGGCCTTTTGAAATTCCCAACAGAACCTCACTTGCATTGTCTGCCTCAAGCCATCTTTCCCAAACATCAATTGCTTCTTCCTCCATGTTAACAAGCTGTTGTTCTGTAAAGAACATCCTTAGTTTTAGAGTTTCTTCAATTTCTCTTGAATCATGTAAATCCTTCTCAAGATCCAGTTCTTTTGCCAATGATTTCTCCAGCATCATAAGAATATTTCTTTTTTGCTCGACTGTTTGCAGTTTTATCCCTGCTTTTGCATTCAAAGATTTATCATCCTCTCTGATGATTTTGACTGCATCGCCATTACCTGTTGTCATAAAAACTTCCCCATTAAATCAATCAAGAAGCAGAAAGTTTGAGCCAGTCAGTTCAATGTTCTTCATAGTTATTTCTTTCTCCCTTCCTTTTTTTTTGTATCAATTTTGTGATAAAAATAACCTAAAAGAGATGTTTTGGTTGCTCGTACACAATCAATTTCACAGCAAAGTTGAAGAGAAAGCCCAGAATACAGGACACACATATAAGAATTACCTTTTCTAACAACTTAATCAAGTATGGTAAGTTTATGAAGTTCTGTAACAATTACCTTAAAAGTCATAGCAAGGATAATTTTTCAATGGTTGATAGTGTAAAGCCTCTAGTGCATGTTAGTCAAGCTCAAATTTTACAAGTATTTATCCTTAAATTTAGCAAAACCAAGTGATTTTAGTCCCTCACTACCCGTTTTTAATACCATGTAAAGGATTAAAACCACATCATTTTGTTAAACCGAACATAAATGAAGTTTTGTAATAACTAAAAAAATTGTGATATTTTTATGATCAAAACCATTTATTGTAATATGTAAGCAGATGAACAAAATGAGATCCCCTACATACCATTTTCTGCCTTCTTAAAAGAAATCAAACTCCTCTGCAAATCAGCTGACTGCATCTTGATGTCATTCAACTCCACTTCAGACTGCTTCAACTGTTGTTCATAATCAACCAACTTATCTTGCATTGCCACAAAAGCCTCGCCCAAATGAGTGTAAGAACACACCCTCTCTCTAGCCTCGCCAACCCACCCTTGAAGGGTGTTCAAGACTTCCCCCAACTCTCTCACCTCTGAATCTAACACCACAGACAACAGATCAAACATCACACCCTTTTCCAAGCAACCAGTGTGATCCTCCTCCTCCTTTTTCAAAACCAAGGCCTCAAACTCACACTCCATGGTTTCCACATACATCACAAAAATGCTCAAGTTGGAAACTTTCTCAGAGAAACCAGCCACACCCAAATCAAGCCTTGTGAGCATTCTGCTGCAAACGTCACCCAGATCTCCCATCACATTCCCACTGGATGGTGAAACAACAACATCTTCAAGAACACCACTGGCATCATGTTCAGCACTTTCAGTGCTCATTGTAGCACCCCACTTGCTCCAAAAATGTGGGAACGAAGTTAAGTACTAAAAAGGAAAAAAAAGTTTAAAATTTGCTACCAGAAAGTTGACTTCACTGAATTTGGGGAAAGGAATTCAAAAATGGAAATTGCAGAATTGAGACAAAGAATTCACAATTTGAAAAAATTGCATGTGAAGGAAGAATCAGAATTTCAGGAATTACAAAGTTCCAGAGAGCATAAGAAATTAAATGATACAGTTGATCGGATCGCTAATTTACAAGTTCCATTGGCAGTTACACTTACTCCGCGCCCTAACTGCAACGCAGCGTTTTTGTGTTCAACTGTTATCAGTTTCTTTCTTTGGTTATCAGTTTATTTTTTCTACAGGAGGGTTAGTTAATTAGTTTAATTTTTATTTACAGTGAGTTAGTATAAAGTTTTTATATGTTCTATAAGATAAAATATTGTTTATATTTTATTCTTAATAATTTTTTAAATTACAATATAAAATTTACAAAAAAAAATTAATTTAAAAAGTAAAAGTTCAAAAATATATTAAAATATAGTAAAAAAAAATGGGTTAAAAAAGTAACTAATTATTAATAGAAAAATAATCTCTCATAAATTAAAAAAATTAACTAATCATATTTTAGATATAATTAAATTATATATTTAAAGTAATTATTTTTTATTACAACATGTTTCAATACAATATATAATAAATAATATATTTAATTACTTTATTTTCATATAATAAATAAATATATAAAATAAAAAATAATATACATATATATGTGTGTGTAATTATAACTTTTTTTAACAACATAATAAATAAATTCAAATGACACCTAGGAATCCACTAATTAAATAATAAAAAATATTGAGATTACAAATTTTAAACTAATTATTTTAAAACACTGTAACACTCTCTCTATATAGATATAGATAGATAGATAAATCAATTTATAATTAAATGGGTTGATAGATTGAAATTTATTTATTATAATTATTTCACTTTTCAGTTCAAATACAGTGTATTATTAAATTTATTGTTTTACGTTTCTCTTTATGTTTTGACTTTTTATTCAGTTTAAATTTTGATTTTATCACCTCAAGTTTTCCATAGGTTTTTGGAATAAAAGCAGTATAATTTTCCGAATTTATTGATTTGGATAATCTTTAAAAATATTTCTAGGTTGAGATAAGTTGACTTTCTAAAACGAAGTCAGTTACTTAATTAATGACTTTTTATTTTTCTAATAAAAAATGACAACTTTTTTTTGTGAGAAAATCTTACTTAAAACAATTCCTTTTATTTGTTTTTTAGAAGAAACGTTATTTGAAGTGAATACTTTTATTTTGTATATAAATAATCAAAAAATAAAAACAAAGAAACATTTCAACGTGAGTTGGAATTATTTTGCTTCAAAAACCAGCAGACAAGTCCTTTTTTTTCTTTTTTCTTATTACATCTCTCTTTCATATAGGTCCTTCTTCAAAGAGCAATAATTATATGCAACTCAAATAATTCATGTAGGAGAGTGAAACACTGTTGTTTATTTTTATCAAATAAAAAAGTAGAGAAAAAAGAATTAAGAAATGGATGTCTAATTAAGTTCCAAAGCTTTTGGCTTATAACATTATTGTTCTTTCACATATTGTTTTGGACCATGCAAATGAAAGTCATAGTCCTATTTCAAAGCACTAAATACTAACCTTACAAGATGCCCAACTCAAAAACATTATGATAAAATTAGTTTTTATTTTAGTTTTGTGTTTCGATTTTGGACTTCGGCATGAGGTTTATTGTTTTTTCTGTTATTTTTTTATGGCTTTTCCTCTTTCCACTCCTTGTTTATATAGATTCTGCTCACATTAATAATACACATTTTCTCATACTAGTGTTTTCTCTTTTCTTTTTCATTCCTCTCTGCTTTCTTATCTCAGACCTTCATAGTTGTATCTTTGCCTCTGTAAATGTCTCTGATACATAAAGCTAATTTTGTGCACTTTTCTGTAATATGGTATCATCAGAGCTCTTCATTGTGAAGAGCTCTGTTGCGCTCACTTTGGTTCCTCTTTCCAAGTTTCTTGTTCTTATTCATGTTTTCTTATACTATTCTTTTTTGTGCTTTCTGATCTCTTTTTCCCTTCTTGTTTCTTTGGCAGTTTTGAAATTGCTTTACAATGGCTTATCAAAACTTTGATCGAAGTGAGAACCCAAACCCTAATCAGAACAAGAACCCGATTCAAGGTGATAAGCCTGTTCACAACTTCTTGAATTTGCACCCTAGTGAAAATCTTGTGACTCCTCTTGTTTCTCATGTTCTCGATTCAACGAATTATCATTCTTTGAGTCGCTCGATCCTCACTGCGCTAAGTGCAAAGAACAAGGTAGAATTTGTCAATGGTGTAATACCTCGTTCTCCAGAATCAAATCCTTCATTCTCGTCTTGCATTCGCTGCAATAATATGATGGTATCCTGACTTGTACATTCGGTCTTGGTCCCTATACGAAAATGCATCATATGGATGGATAAGGCACTGGATATCAGGAACGATCTTAAATCTCGCTACTCACAAGGCGACCTATCCCGCATTTCTGATCTTCAAATGGAGTCTTCCTCTCTCAATCAAGGTGATCTTTCTATTACTGATTATTTCACTAAACTTAGGGTTATATGGGATGAATTAGATAATTTTAGACCCTGCCCTGTATGCTCTTGTAATGGTTCTTCTATTATTACTCAAAGAAAAAGAGAGGATCAAGTCATGCAATTCTTACGTGGCCTAAATGATCAATACAATAACATAAAAGCCCATGTCCTTCTTATGGAACCTATTCTTGCCATTACTAAATATTTTTCCTTGTTGTTCAGCAAGAACGACAACTTAACAATAGTGTTTTGATTGCCAATATCAAAAATAGTAACCCTACTACTCATACCAATGTTGTCACCTGTTCTTTTTGTGGAAAATTGGGTCACAATGAATCTATTTGTTTAAGAAAAATGGTTTTCCTAACCAAGAGATTAAGAGATCTAGTAACAACATAAAAGTTTGTACATATTGTAATAAGATTGGGCACATTGTTGATGTTTGTTACAAGAAACACGAGTATCCTCCTAGGTATAGATCTCAGTATGGAAAATCCACTCAAATCAATAATATCATCACTCAAGAGGACAACTCTGGTGAACGAGATCAGACTAAACACAATAATGGTGGTGATTTTCGTATTACTTAAAACCAGTTTCAAATTCTTTCATATTTTTTTGAAGAATGTGAATATCTCAAATGGTCAAGTTCAAGTGAACCAGGTTGGTTCTTGTATTGGATAAGAGCGCTAAGAACTCAGCACTCGGTGGTCGGACATCGGCATCTGTCACAGACATCAACTCGGCTTTTGGACAAGAATAGCGGGCCATGTAATTGGGTCTCAAATGTATGTATAGGTCCATTTTTGTATAATTAAAGTAATCCTTCATGCATAAGGCCTAGGCGACTGGTGACGGGTAATTTTGGACCTAGGGGTGCGCTTAGTGTGCATGGGGTCTAGCTTAAGTAAATACTTTCTTTTAAACCTAAGCTCAGGTGTGTTAGGGCATGTAATGGTTATGTTGCATGTATGATGAGAAGGAGCGTAGTGCCATGTTGAGGGTGCCTACATAAACAGACTGGACCCCAGATGCTGGTACATGAGTTGGTACCCTAGTGGTTATTCTGTTATTATTTTATGCACTCCTTGGAGGAAAGATTTTGTTCTGTTGCAGCACTGTGAGAGTGTGCCCTTGAACAAAATATTTTCCTGTTGAGTATGCTTTCAATTGAGATTAGATTCTCGTGATAGAAAGTTGTTACAAGAGGTAAGCTATAAAAGGGGCTTTAGACCCCAGATTAAGGTACGCTGTTTCTAAGACTGAAAATTATTACTTCTTAATTCTTATAAGCCCTGTACTGACTTGATCGTCGAAGTGCAATCAACAGGTAGGGCCCCCTCTGTTTCAACAGAGCTACGTTCCAGAGCAACAAGAGATAGAACAGATTCCTAAAGAAACAGACAGAGCTAAAGCTTGTCATCAGAGTCAACCAGCGAGCAGGTCAACCGGCAAGAACAGTTCTATTTCTACTGATCTTCAAGATTAGAACTTTGTTGTCACAGGTAACTCTTATAGACTCATAAACCTTAGTTTCAATAAATATGCTTGGATTCTAGATTCTAGTGCAACATACCATGTTTGTTTTTCTTTGTCAAACTTTGCATCATATTATCAAATTAAACCGATTATTGTTAAACTTCTCAATGGTGATTCTGTTACTGCCTCTCAATCTGCTACAATGATTTTCAATGACAATTTTATTCCTTATATGGGGAATTAGATGAAGAAGTCTACATGATTTTTCCTCCAGGTCTTCAATCTCCATCTACAAATCTGGTTTGTCGCCTCAAGAAGTCACTTTATGGCCTCAAACAAGCAGGAAGGAAATGGTATGCTAAACTTTCAATTTTTTTACTTTCTCACAAATATATTATTTCCACTATTAATCATTCCCTGTTTTTGAAACATGATGGCAATCACACCATGACAATTATGGTCTATGTGGATGACATTGTCCTCACTGGAAACAACCCTATGGAGATATCAAACATAACAAATCTTTTGAATAATTTATTTCATATTAAAAATATGGACGATTTAACCTACTTTTTAGGCATTGAGGTGGCTCGTAATACCATTGGGATTCACTTAAGTCAAAGGAAGTATACCTTAGGTTTGCTCAAAGATACTGGCATGCTCGAATGTGCACTTGTGTCTACCTTAATGCTTCACACATCAAAGTTATCAGCAACAAAAGGTGTTCATCTCAATGACAAGGAAGCCACTGCATATAGGCACCTCATTAAACGTCTCATTTATTTAACAAATACTCGACCCGATATCCTTCTCTATCAACCATCTCAGCCAATTTGTTTTCAAGCCCACATATGAGCATCAAGCAGCCATGTGTGTTCTTTACTATCTCAAAAATGCTCCTGGGCCAGGTATTTTTCTTCATAGCCAAACTCCTATTCAATTAAAAGCATATAGTGATTTTGATTGGGCAACTTGTCCTAAGACTAGAAAATCTATAACTAGTTTTTCTGTTTATTTTGGAGAATCTCTTATTTCTTTGAAGTCCAAGAAACAAAAGACCATATCAAGAAGCTCTTCTGAGGCTGAATATCAGGCCCTAACTGCTACTATTTGCAAGATTTAGTGGATCACTTATCTGCTAGTGGACTTAATATCGAGCACTTGTAATTCGCAATATTATACTGTGACAATCAAGCTGCAATTCGAATTGCAAATAATTAAGTTTTCCATGAGATGACAAAACATATCGAAATCGACTGTCACATTGTTTGGGAAAAACTCAACACTGGTCTACTCAAGCTTTTCCTAATATCATCCTCACTCCAAGTTGCAGATTTCTTCACCAAACTGCTTCCTACAACTCAGTTCAATATTCTGTTTTCCAAGTTGGGAATAAAAAATATTTACTCCCACCTTGAGGGGCTGATAAAATTAGTTTTTATTTTTCTATTAATTATTTTTTATTATAGTTTTTTGTTCTGTTTTGGGTTTGGGCTTTGGCTCGTGCCTTATTGTTTTTTTTATTCTTTTATGACTTTTTCTCTTTACACCCCTTGTATAAAAAGCTTCTGCTCACATTACTAATACACCGTTTTTACGTTTCTCATATAAGTGTTTTCTCTCTTCTATTTCGTTCCTCTTTACCTTCTTATCTCAGACATCCACAACTTTATCTCTGCCTCTGTAAATATATCTGATACATATTGATTTTGTGCTTTGTAATGTAATACATTATATTTTCATTTCTTTCTTCACCTTTATAGTTTTCCATTAGAACCTCTATAGGTTGATTAAAAGATTAAATTACCTATTTGTTTTCATCACCACTTACTATCATCGACATATTCCCTTTGTCATGGTCGCCTTTTTGTCGTTATGTCACTATTGTCTTTATATTATATTATAGATTAACTAAAAAAAGCGTTATGAATTATGTAATCCAAAAAACACAATTGTATTTTGTAATTTAGAAACTATTTTTTTGCATAAAAAAGGCTTTTGGGTTGTGTAATTCAAAATGCACTTTCACATTACACAATTTGTATTTGAATTATACAATCCAGATGTTAAAAAATGAATTTCAAATTGTGTAATTCATAAAACTTTCAAATTGTGTAATTCATAAGTAAAAAAAGTAACTTCTGAATTGTGTAATCGGAAAAACTCTCAAATTAGGCAATCTAGAGCTTTTTTTTATGAAAAAATTACTTTCAAATTGTATATCTATAAGTTTTCTTAAAAAAAAAAGACTTTTAGATCCCACAACTTCAAAATAAATAAAAAATAAAAAAACTTCCAGACTGTACAAGCAAAAATTAAAAAAAGGTAATTCTTGAATTATACAATTTTAAAACTTTTTTAATGCAAATAAATTTTAAATTACACAATTTAAAACTCAAAAAAAACTTCTAAAATACACGATCCATAAGTAAAAAAAGTCTCCAAATTATACTATGTAAAAGTCATTAAATTATACAATCTTTAAGTAAAAAATTTCTATATTACATAATTCAAAAGTTTATTTTTTCAGGACATGAATTTTTATATTTGTAAAATACAAAAGAAAATTATGGAAATGAAAAATAAATTCCATAAGTTTTATCTTAGAAAAATCGGTACTCACATATGATAATGAAACTTTTCCTTTTCATAATGAGCCAAAGCTCTCAAAATCATATTATCAACAATTGGAACTCAAGGTTTCCAAAACAGTTTCATATTCTCAAACTTTCTAATTTTTGTAACTCATGCTTATGTGCAACAATTATTTGACATTCTTATAAAAGATAAAAAGAAAAAAGTGCATCCATTGATAGAAGATGTGTGTTGGTATGACATGCATGTGATGAAGGATGTGTGTTGGTATGACATGCATGTGATGAAGGATATGTATTGTATTCACAACTCAATTTATTATACTTTGTGGAGCACCCACGTTGTGCTATTCAATTTTATATAAAAGCAAATTATGGGTATTATTAATATTATTATTGAGTTATGGATGTTACAACTTAAATGTCAATGCAAGTCTTTATTATATGGTCCAAGATACCCATCCAAACTAGTGGTGATGCACCTTCATCTCTTATTGTCTTATGAATGTTAGAAAATGGTTAATTTATATAACTATATAAAGGATATTTTTTTTATAGTTATATTTTGTTACTTTTTAATTATATAATTCTATTTTTAATAAATTTAAATGATATTTTATTTTATTAAAAATAATATATAATTTTTTTTTTCATTTAAAATTAACTAATATAATATATATTAACTCCAAAAAAAATTATTAAATAGCAACTACATTTAGAGACAAAAAATAATTAATCATTATATTGTCTAAATTAGATATTATTTTAAAGACAAAAAAATTATTCATATTTAAAGTGTTTTCTATTATTAATAAAATTTTATAAAATAGTTTCTAAATCAATATATAAATTAGCTACTCAGGTTTTAGCTACTAATATTTTAGATTTTAAATTAGTATCTGAAAGACTAATAGAGACTAATTTAGAATATAGAGTAGTTAGTAGCTAAAACCTTGGTAGCTAATGTTGAGATACCAATTTAGAAACTACTTTATAAATTTTTATTAATAATAGAAATTACTTTAGATACAAATAATTGTTTTAGTTTATAAAATGGTATTATATTTAGTCAATATAGTAAGTAATTATTTTTTTCTCTAAAATTAGTTTCTGTTTAATGATTTTCTTGTAGTGAAAGTTGAAGAATTAAAACTAAAAATTTGTTTGACAAAAAACAAACTTACCCTAAATCAAGTTTTGATATATTAAAATATATATGATGTATTTTAAATAAATTGGATTAAAAATAGGTTGTGTCATAAATTAAAAATATTTAGTACTTTTTAAATATTGTTAAAGTTAAAAATATTTTTGTTGTTTCTAAAATATTTAAATTATGTTCGTGAAGTAGTGTTTAGGGTTGATACAATTAAAATAAAAGGGATAGCGTTTAAATAATATTTATAAAGCGATAAATAAATACAATTTATACATTAATTAGAAAATACAAATGTAGAAAAATTTGTCATCTTTGAGAAGTTGTGCCAGAAGGTGGTCTTCTTCGTGGTAGTCCTTATGATTGTTGTTCGAATGGAATGGTAGGAGGAGGCCGAGGTGGAATGTCATTGTCAGTGTCTTCGACTTCATTATCCTCATTCTGATTTCCGAACACCTATGAAAGCATTGTTGGTCGATAACAATGCACGAACGATATTTGATTGTAAGCAGATGAGGGCTCATGATAGAGGTTGCAAAGGAATTTGATGGACCAACAAGAAATTGTCGTTGAGATGGAAATATTGAGTAGTTAAAAGGTGGTTGATGGAATGACAATTGGAATGACATGTGGGGTTGATCCATATACATGAACAACTGAGTCGGGTGAACACACTACAAGAAATATTGATGTTAGTCTCCTAAAAAAACCCACACAGACTAAAAGGGACACTAAACTCACTCTAATTATCATTTAGTGTCTCCCTTTTAGTCTTTGTGTGGGTTTTTTTGGGGAGGCTAATATCAATATTTCTTGTAGTGACACCTAGTGGACGAAAAGATTGTTATTGAAACGATCCAACATGAGAAGAAGATCTGACATGATGTTGATGGAGAGGTTGTATAGTCTCCTATGACATATCATATTGTTTTGATCATATGTGTTAATTTTTTATGAGTCAATGAAGAATGATAAATGTACCATTGCATGTATGTTGTATTGTCATGCAAATGGTCATTTCCGTTAAACTGATTTCTTTTAGACGGTTATGATGGTCATTCCACATAGTTATCCATGTGGCATGATACTTTGGCCAATGTCGATCAGTATGTCCTCTCATATCCTCTTTGTGAAGTTGATCAAGGTTTAATGGGTCACTTGGAATATTCTGTGGAAATCCACATCTTCCACCTTTCCACTAATGTTGTAAGCAGTAGGTGGTTGATGTCAATGTTCTTACACTTTAACAAATGTCTAAAACCAACGTGATCAATTAAGTATTTGACTAGATGGTGAAGTATCTCCTCATGCATTAGTATCCAAATTGCATGTCATTTGGGTCTCAGGAGTCTTTCACTACCTTCCCATAGATCCTTAGTAACATGTTTCTCTTGGAATTGAAATAAGAACATATCCATGAGAAGGCGATGAGATGCCATGAATTTCTAATAAGATAGAATTCAGAAAATTAAATTCAAAATATTAACTATGCTTATGCCACAATATTTATTGTTAATGATATGCATAAATTTCTTTTATACGTAAATTGAAGAATTTGAATTCAATTTCACTCTCTATCGACCCTAAAGTCATATGTAAAAATATAATATAAACATATTCATAAGACTGAAAAAAAAGTTATTTTTTTATATATCTAAATTATATAAAATATAAAAATAATATCTATGTATTTATTGATCAGTTTTTAAAACATAAAATTCAATAAATAATGTGAAGGTTTTATACATTTCAACATCGTAAATACTATTTGTTATTAACTTCTTTTATGTATAGAACAAACATAAAAATTGCATATTAAAATATTTTGATACAAAAAATGTTATGGGCAATTTTCCTCACTTACTCTATGCAAAAATCATTCACAACATTGTTATTCAATTCATGTAAATTTAAACAATTTTTAAATTATTATATACATATTTCATTTTAAAAAATATTAACTATTATTTTGAAGGGAAAAGAATATTTCAACTAAAATTGGCAATTGGGATAACAACTTCAGTTCAAATAAAATACATTGAAGTCGCCAACCTGAAACCTGAAGTACGAATTCTTTATATTTTATTTGAATTGAAGTTGTCATCCCAGATGCGACTTTTATTAAAAAAAATTAATTGGCAGATTAATGGGTTTAATTAAATTCGTATATATGATTAGCGACTTCAATTCAAATTTAGGTGTTTCATACTCACGATATACAACTTTGAAGACAAATTGCCCATTTTGGTTTTTTTTTTTTTTTTTTGCATTTGTCCATTTTGGTATTTTCATTAGCGAATTACACCATTTTTTTAAAAATTCTCCATCCATCCCCACCCAACTGCATTTAGGCTCATTAAGGAAGATCTTTGATGATTCTATCAAGATATGGCTAATGCTTTAAAAGGTGGTTACTCTTCCACCTTTTACACCGAAGTTCTACATGCCTTAGAGGGACATTTTTGAAGGTATAGGAAATATCTTTTCCAGTAGTTTGTGAAGGATCAAACCATAGTCGTCTCTTTCTCCATGAGGGTAACTAGGCAGACAATCTATGAGGTGTTCCTATAAACTATTTTTCCAAGGCTGCCAATGCTAAATTTTAGAAACTTGAAAGCAACCACACTGCCAGCTCCCTAGAGAGTCCAAACATTCACCTACACCTTTGCCTAGAGATTGGAGTTATGTTTTTCATGAAGCACAAGTTTGCTAAAACCCTTAATGATGAAGAAGTTGTAGTGGCTTGGAGAGGGAAGTTGATGAGAGACACACAACATACCTCAACATCTTATGTATACAACAATGAGGCTTTTGTGTTGGAGTGGCATTCTAAGGCTAGACGCTTGGTGAAGAAGAAGTTATAAGGAAGGAAGCTAAGGAGACTATTAATCAGCATGTAAAAGTTGTTATAGAATAATAAATGTTTAGTATTGCTCTAAAGGTCAAACAACCTAAGACTTTAAGTTCAAATGTCCTTCATGTCGTGCCCATCTCTCAATAACATGTTGTGTTTGACATCGTCCAAGTAATGATATAAGACGCTCTTCGAGAAGAAAGGCAAGTCATACCTGAGTAGCTAGAGCCATGGAAGAACATTAAGCTCAAAGGATTGAGCTTTACTTTTGGTGCTTAAATACAAAGTTTTCAGGAAAAACATAAGGGAGGGTTGAATTATGTTTTAATTAATTTTTAAAACTTTTTACCAATATTGTCTGATGATAAATATTCAGACGATAGTTTTTTTCAACAAATGATAATACAAAGGACTTTGCTTATCATGAAGTACAACTAACACAACTTTTTAGCTTAACTGAAATAGGTTAAACATGTATTTTTCACAGTCATTCTCTTTCCCAAGTTAGTACAAGTGATAATAACATTGAATGTAATTGAGATAAGGAAGAGAGAAAATAACACAACAGATTGAGTTCCACTAAACAAACTAATGTTGCAAAGTACACTTCAAGTATTCTTTAGGTTCGTAACCATTTGTGGCTAATCCTTAAGTATTGTTTGGGGTCATAGTCACTCTTGGCTAACCCTTGAGTATTGTTTAGACTCGTAACCACTCCTGGCTAACCCTTGAGTATTGTTTCAGCCTCCAACCACTCTTAGTTAACCTCATTTAAGTATATTTTTTCACAAGACACTCCTAACTTAACTAAGTATTCTTGTACTAGACACTCCTAACTTCACCAAGTACTTTTATGCAAGTCACTTCTAACTTAACAAGTATTCTTTTCCAAAATGTCATTCCTAGCTAAGATATAAAGTTTGAATGAGGGTATGATCATCAAATCATGAGTTTTTCATACTAGGGAGGGATAACGTATTTTTTTATGTGTAAAAGACTTAAGCACTCTCTCCTAGTTTGCTACATGAACACTCACACTAATCTTTTTGAAAAAAAAATGGATCTAGAGATTTGGTAGAGTTTATGCTCTATGCATGAAGATCTCTCTATTCTCCTACTTGAAAGTTGACTTTATGTGGATGTTGAAGAATATAGTCGTTGAGAGATTGTTTATGGTTGTTAAACAACTTAAGCTTACTTGAAAGTCCTTTCCGCATCTTACTAACTTGAATATGAATATTGCATTAATTCAACTCTGTAAAAAAATTATTTTTTGACTCGAAGACTGTAGATTGTTCCAAAGCTCTTTAAGCCTTAATGGTCAACAATGAATACTTAGGTGATCATGTATCGTTTACGAAGAAAAAAAATCACTAATGCGCTGTTAAGAACCTAACATGTTAATTAAAATTATCTTCACACTGGAGAATGTCAAATACAATGAATCTTCTCGTCAATTCTCTCACACACGCTCAAATGATGAAATTACTCTCTCAAACATTACGACCGGAGAAGAATGAGAGTGTTATTTGAGAGTGTTCTTTTAAACACTGCCGCTGGAGAAGAATTAAAATGTTGTGACGAAAACGGGGTATGAGAGTAAGAGAGTGCAATTGATGTTATTTAAAAAAGTGAGAATATAATTTATTTAAGATTATTTAAAACTTTTAAAAAAAGTTAAAACCAACTTTTCACAAATTAACGAAGATGCATGAAATTAATGAAGATGCATGGAGAAGACATGAAGAGGGAGAATTTGTCCTTCAATTTTACTTGGAGGAGGGGAATGACATAGCACTGTCACAGAAAAGACCCACTCAAAGGTGTTTCTTCCTGTCCCCCATCACAGTTCTTGCTGCACCTCATCAATATCCGAAAAGACGACCTTATCCTTTTTTTTAAGTGACTTTCGGATTAGCTTTTTCAGAATCTTTCCAAACACTCTTTTCCAGAATTTAAATAAGTGGAATCTCGGAAAGCATTTTCTAGAAAGAATTTTTATAATAAGATTTTCATAATGTGTATAATCATTTCAAAATGTATTTTCCGTAATAACTTTTCTATAATATATTCTAAAAATAACTTTTCAGAATAAGATCGATTAGACAAAATATTTTAGTCATTTTACCTATTTGATGGGGTTGAAGAACTTTGATAGGGAGCAAGAAGAAACACCCCCACTCAATGCAAGTATGAATGTCAGACAAAATACATGTAAATTCTTTTGAAGTTTTTTTTAATTTAAACAGTTTTCTTAATTCTAGACATTGTTTTCAATAAGCACAAAATGAAAATAAAATAAAAATCTTCGAAATCTCACTGTTAACCAAAAATTATATATATAATAAGTGCAAATATCTGCAAATTCTAACTCAGTCAAAAAATTGTGATCTGAATACTTAATATTGTGAAAAATTGTAGACAAAATAGATAATGCAGTCACAATTAAGATCATGATGATCACAAACTCCAAAATCCTTGAAACCATTTTTAAAAATCTTGATCCATAATGGCCATAAGCACCAAGGATGTGCTGAATTTCCCTAACCCTTATTGAACTGGTCTTACAGGAGTCTACAGACAGAGGACTACATCTGCAATGATGCACCACAACAAATTCCTCAGTCATAGTAACTTCAAAAGAAAAGGATGATTCAATATAGTACAAAAAATCCAAATATGCTTGCGCATTGATTAAATCTAGATCATGAAGCTGGAAGACCAGGCATAAAAATTGGCACTCCCAGAACTGTGTTTTTAATAACACTCTCCCTTTGGAATCAACTGATGCTAAACTTCTACTCCTAGTTATGTCTAGGTAGATAGCACAGGCTGCTCAGATGGCTCTTCTGCCTGCAAACTTTCATAGTACTTGACAAGAACATTCCACCCACTTGGGCACATGAAACCTTCCGGTGGATTCTCCCCGCTTTTCGCAAAAGCCCGCATCTACAACGTAAATCATCAAAAAACCATGAAAACTTGTAAAGAACAGCTGTTCCATTGTCAAATGATTTCAGAAACCAAACTTGATGATACATGTGATGTTGGACTATAAAAGACACTTAATCCCATTGACAGAACCAGCATCTTAATATCTTGCAATTAACATGTTATAACGAGTAAAATATATTTTGGTTTCTCATAATGTCTCAAAATTCGGTTTTGGTCCTTACATTTACCAAAAGTGACATGGTTTTAGTTCTTCATCAAGGACTAAAATGATGTGTTTATGTTAAAATATAGACTAAAGTTGTGGTAAATGTTTATTGGACTAAAACTGAATTTCACAGCATTTTGAGGGATTAAAATTTAAACTTGGAGATTAACAAACTTGAATTTCAAGTATTCATGTACAAACTTGACAATTAAGAAACAGATTTTTAGTAAAATCCAAATGTTGTATTGCATGCCTTTCATTAATTGGTCCAAGTTCAATCAACCCACTTTGCATACATAGAATTTACTTCGTTTAAGTTGCAACCAGATTCAATTCAAGTAAGAAGCAGGAACCAGGATCCTGACATTGTATCCTAGTATGTAACTTAGGAGTATTGTTGACAAATATCAAAGTTAAGGTTGTGAAACCTGAAGCATCTGATTGAAGGAGAGGGAATCAAATACCTTGGTTCCGGATATAAAGAGGAAATCTTTAGCACGGGTTGGGTCAAAAAATGCCATCTTATTAACCTTGGTGTCATAAGCTGCAACCTGTAATTTAAAAATGACATGCAAGAAAACGGCTATTATCAGACATATATGTATGGTCCAAACAGTCACAGAAGGAAACAAACAAATCAGCAGCATAACTTCAGCTAGCATATTAAACTTATGTAAACAACATTGTGCATAAATAAACAAAATAATGTTATTTCCCATCCCAAAAATAAGTCATTGTATGTTTGACTAAGTAGTTGATTAATTGATTTAATTGAGTATCAGCTTGAAAGAAACTAAGTACAAAATATTAAGTAAAGCATTGTGCAGAAGATAGCATTGAAAGAAGGTATCTCTCACTGGATTAAGAAGCTATAACCATATATAAAAGTAATACTTCTTACCCTGAATGGCAAAATGTTAAGCTTCTCCAAACCAGGAGCCATGCTAAGCACCTTCTTTCCATGATCAGGGTCATACAAATCCCTTTTCTCAGTTGGGTGGCCCATACCTGCTGGATCACGACCAACAATATAGAAGTTTGCACCTGCATTTATGCGTGCCTTGGCATGCCACTGTACTTCAGTTGGACCAGCATAATGCATAGGGGATGGAAATATGGCGACTATGGTAGTCTCGGGATCAAGAACTCCATCTTCCAGGACCTAAGATGAACACAAAAAGACTTGATAGAATAAAATTCCATGGACTGCAATTAAAAAATGGGTAGATTTTTGAAAATGAACAACAGTTCAATCACTTCTGAGCATCCATTGATACAGAACATTCACATTCACACTAACATTACGGTTACTCTAATTTTTTAGAAGAGCAGTGGGAAGTTGGGAATTACCTTGCTATGTTGCTCCATCCTAACATCCAAGGGAACATCATCAGCCTTTGTGAATCCTCCAAGAGGATGAAGCAGTAAAATTGGATTTTTGTAGCCCATTTCCAGTAGGCGCTTGCGGGTATCATTCATTAACAAGGCATGACCGTTGTGCACAGGGTTCCTTAACTGAAAGGCAAAAACTGCATCCGCTTCACGCTTGTCAAATTCATCTCGGAGTTGTTTGGGAGAGAGCCTGTAGTTATCAAGGCCATCATTATATTTTATAGGTTTCAGCACTTCCAAATCTCCTCCAATAAGCCAATTTCCAGCTCGAGTAATCACCTCCTCGACATACGGTAATCCAGGAGCAGTTGTTCCCCAAGTTCTAGCTATTCTCTCTTCCTTGTTATGCTTGTAGATTTCAAAACTGTATAGGAGCTTAATGGTTAATGATAGCTTAGAGACACCATGACAGAAATTTACTTACATAGCTAATGTACTTCAACCATCTTATTTCCAAAATAAAATCACAAAATGACTTTATGGTTTACAGTTAAAACAATACAGGAGACTGAAACTGAAGAATAACTTTAATCATCCAAGTATTAAAATGTGAGATGTATGAAAATATAAGTTAAGATAGGTCAACATTTCTTCTTAGCAATTTTTATCAAGTCTTTTACTCAGTTATTTAAGGTCTCCAAATTAGCTGCATAATCAGTCTCATACAATCCAAATACAAAAGTATCAACACCAAGTAGAATGCTTGTTCTGCATATACTCAAAATTATTTATCTTAGCTCCACAGCTCAAAGCACAATCTAAATCCCATGGGTGATTCAAGCTTCACAAACCCTCCAAACCTAACTTCCTTTCATCCCTATTTACCTTGTTCCGGAAATTCTTCAGATAATCCCAGCACCTCTTTAGTTTTTTACATGCTCAAAGGATAAGATTGTGTCAAAAGGTTTTCACAATAGTCTTGCCTACACAGACAGTTAGAAAAAATGAGTGTAGATCTCAGGTTGATTTTTAACAAGGGACTGCGACAACATATTTTGATAAAGATGAAGACTTTGTGAGAAGAACTGGTGACATTTTTGGCCATCCCTGCAACCAAGGAGTTCGCAAAAATGGAATTAACTATGCTTGGAGTGATGTGCTGTGCCATCTCAAATTTGAATTGAGCCACTCCCAAATCTGAGCAATGTTCATAACTTTGTAGCAAGAGAGGATGCTCAGCAAGACTGTCTTGCCTTTCAGAAATTTGAAACAGAAGCTAAGACCTTTCATGTCAGCTAGACCCTTCAAAACTCAAATCCATGTCTCTAAAGAATGGACTCTAGATACTGATACTTCAGATCACATGAGTGCTACTGACACTTTTGGACTTTCAACCCCATTGAAACATCCCTTTTTTAACAAACAGTTCCCATTCCACATATCATCCAATTCTTTCACGAACACCCCAGACATAGTGAAATGGACTGCCACACTGTTTGTGAACAAGTTCAAACAGAGAACATATCTCTCCACAACACAACGCCAGTTGCAGTTTGTAGCCATCTGCACTAGAGCATCCGGATGGAAACAATTCTCATCCTAGCTCAACAAGTTTGGCATTTCAAATCAAGGGGCATACGTATTAACACTTGAGGAAAAGAATTTTGTAATTTGACCAAGATGGTTCAATATATAATTTCTGTGAAGTGTTCCAATTAACTGAGTCTTTCACTCATCCTTCTATGAAGCTTACTGTTCAGTTTTACAATAGCCAGTTACATTAATGTTCACAAATCATCTACCAGCGCATATTTTTGGCAGCAGAAACCAAACCTGAGTCCTTTAAGACTATACGGTAACAGTAACCAGCCGACCAATCCCCTTTCTTGGGGTTTAAAAAATTTTCTTCAACCAACCCCCTCTGCAATGGTAATTTCTCATTAGGGATTCAAATGGAGATACCGTACTCCTAGTATTTGTTCCTTTCACAATTTTAATCATTAAACTATCCCTCCAAAATTCATACAAAACACCACAATGGAAGGATCAACAAGAAATTAAACACCAACCAGAAACAAAAAATGCCATCGGACTGACTAACCTTCGAAGAATTGCAACACAATCTCCATCAGGCCCCAGCAACCCCACATGCGAAGAGGACCCAATTCTCCCTTTGGTCTCGTCGTCAATGGCCAACACAATGGGAAGAGACATGTTCACCAAAGAACCATCCTTGACCCTAAGGGAATTGAAATGCAAACTCTGAAGATACTCCTCCTCCCTCATGAACCCTCTCAAGGGACTAGCCCACCCTTCCGCCACCACATGCACCCACTCAAGATCAATCCTTGTGAGCTGCACCTTGGGCAGCGTCTCGGCCTCAATGATCTTAGCACCCCTCAAACTCTCAGGCACCACAAGATCCACCAATGCCCCTCCATCAGGCTCTATCAAAGAACTCTTGATCATGGCAGCACACTGAACTCTTGACCTAACTCTACACGTGGGGACGATCAAAGGGTTGGTGCTATAAATGGGCTTGGGACGAATCTTGGTGTTGTGGGAGCAAGTTTTGAAAGTTGTTACCTTTTTTGCATGGTGGTGGTGGGTGTTGAGGGTAAGGTGGGAAGAAGAAGATGAAGCCAAGTGTAGCTTGATGGTTAAACTTAGAGACATGCTATAGAAGGAAATGGGGTGTTGTTGGAGAGAGAAACAAGTAAGTTTGTGAGGAGAAAAGGAAAGTGAGAAACCAACGCGTGTAACAACGTAGGGAACACAGAAACAACAACAACAACAAAGAGCGTTGTGGTATTATGGTATGGCATGGTTTCACTGACAACCACAACCTATGAATATGGAGCACATGTCGGAGTGATAAGGCCACGCAAGTGGGGTTGTATGCTTTTTTTAGTGTGTGGACGAGAGAAGGGTGGCAGTCATTGCTGCTGCAACTGGGGACCATGATTTGTACTAAAAGCTTCGAACCTCAAACTACAGCCATTGATTCTTCAAACCGCACCAAAATCAAAATTCATTCAACCGTTCATTTTTCCTCAATTTCATATTTTCATCCTTTACTGTCATCAATATATAAATTCTTATTTTATCTTTTTCTAATTCTTCAATCCATAAGTTAAAAGTGTCGTTTGAACGATTAAATATAAAAAATATTATTCAATATAAAAAATATTTTTAACTTTTATATTACATAATTTAAAAATCATTTTTTTACTTATTAAATTTAAAGTTTACAGATTACATAATTTAGAAATTATTTTTATTTTTAGATTGTATAATCTAACTATTTTTAGATGGTGCAATTTAAAAGGGAAAATTGTAACAGCAGTAGAGAACAAAAGGAAACAGCGCCCCCCAACATTCATTTTCTTTTTCTTTTTCTCTCAATTCACTTTCTCTCTCTATTTTTCTCTCTCTTTTTTTTTTTTCTCTCTCATGTCATTTATTTCAAAATCTGATCACACCTTGTAGTAGCTGAGGAGTCAAGGATACATTTATATCTGATCAGATTTTCAAACATAGTAAGTTCATTTTTACTCTAAAGTTCATTTATTTTATGTTTTTCTATATGATTTAGTCGTTAATATTAGTGAGACCAGTTGAGAAAATTGTTCCTCTCAACTTATTTTATCATATACTAAAGTTTGGTAATATTTGGATAATTTGTTATAGGTTCCTAAATTTTAGAGTGATTTCCCTATTTAAGGGAGAATTTTCATCAATGGAATTTCAGGTAAGGGAAGTTAACTTTATATTTCAATAGTACCCTAGGCTAGAAGATCTGGATGTGGAGGGAACATGGTCTTAATATTCAATTTCTCTTGTAGGGATGTTGTGAATTTATATATTGTGTTGTTTGTTTATATATTATTTAAACTTGTAGAAATATTAGAATTTGATGGTTTAATATTTAAGTATTTTTTATGTTAAATGGGATTTTGAATATTGTAGATGCGTTTAGAATGATATTATATAATGAAAATGGTATAAAATTGAATTCATACATTTGGAATAATGTATGGATTGCTGTTTGTTTATGTATTAAGTATTGATGTTTATGTGGTAACAAAGATTTTCGAGTTTCCCTCCTTTCTGTTGGATTTGTTGGTAATCTTTGGATTAGGTATTAGTCTATGGTAGAACTTACATTATACGGGTATTTCAGAAAGTGTTGTTTGTTAAATATCTTGGATGTGTAGATCGATGTAAGATCTATGTGATTGTTTTATTCTTGAGATTTGAAGAATATTGAATAATTGAGAAAATGATTATGTAATTTGATTTTCTCTTTTGATTTAATTGTGTATATTATAAACATTTATTTTCACTAGCTTACTTTTGTGTTTTTCTTGTTGTGTTTGAACTGCGATGATTGTACGTACATTAACATATGATCACACAGGAGTAGAAGGTCTTGAAAGACTTTAGGATGTTTTAAACCTTATATTATAAATATTTGTATTCCTATGAGACATAATCTTATAATAGAAATATTTTGAAAAACTCCAAATTTATATGAAAACCTATAGAACTTGTATTATAATAGTTATATCTATTTTTCTCATGTTAAAAAAAATCTCTTCATATATTATATAATTAAAAACTTTTATTAAAAAGTTGTCTTTTAATTATAGAAAACAAAATGAGAAATGTCAAACTTACGAAAGTGAGTCAAAAATTTGGAAGTGAAAGAAAAAATACCAATCGTTTATGGATATATTCACCAAATAAGGTGAGGGTTAGGTCTCAAGAGTATCGAAAGAATAAAGTTAAAAGAAAATTAAATCCAATCCAAAAAATTTACAATGAAAATAAGTTAGACTACTCATTAGTTTATTAAAAAAGTTAGAATTAAATATTTTTAAAAATATATTATATCTTATAAATGGAGTTATATTAATACATATAATATCTTATACATAATAATAAAAATAATAATATAAAAAATGTGCAAGACTACTACACATTCTTAGGTTGATAGACATTTTTTTAGCCAATATGCCTATCAATATTATATTCCTTGCAAATAAAATAAATTTTAAACATATTTAGAGACCAACTTTTTATGGGTCTTAAAAAAATTCTACATGAAGAATAGGTTTATTTCTATCAAAATCCTGTTTAACTTGATATGTATAAAATAAATACGAAAGTAAAAATAAAAAATTGGGAAAAAAAGATATTAAAAAAAATATTATAAAAATCTAACTTTATCTTATAAAACGAATTTTCTCACTACTTATATTTAATCAATATATGATTAAAAAATATGAATATTATAGTAAAATAAAACTTAAAAAACTTTAGTTTTGTATAATATTATATAGTTTTATAAAAATGTATAAACTTGATGTATTTTAAAAAATTATAAATAAAATTATTTAAAGCTTTTAAATAAAAATATAATCATTTTAATAATGGTTTACTAATAATATATACAACGATAATAAAATAAATTCTTTTACTTTATGTTCTTTATGATTTTTTTCTTTGCGCATAAAAAGTTTAAATTTTTTGTTATATATATACAAAAAGATCATCTATTTCAAGAGTAATTGAAATTAATTACTTTTTAGATGGATCATAGAAGCATATTAGTTATTTGTCATAGGAAAATTAGGGATGTTTATTAAGTTAGGATATTGATTATTCAAATCAACTAATAAAACTGAGTGAAATTTTTATTTATAATTTGATTAAACTTAATTCAATCCAAATAACTTATTCTTATTAAATCAAAATAATAAATTTAGTATAAGTCTTATATATAAATTATATTATATTTTCTTTTAATATTTTGAATTAGTTCAAACAAATTTATTATGATTTTTTATTTAAAGTTTTGAATTAAATTTTATGAAAATTGTGATATTTTCTTTAATTAGATTAATACTTAAAAATTATAATTTATTTTAAAAAAAAAATAACATATTTACCAAACTCAATCCAAATAAACTCAAGTGTGAGTTCTTTTAAATAGAGTTTAATTAGTGTGTTTGTTTTCTTAAATAACATTATTTCTACTTTTATTTCTTTATCTAATATCTTTTTATTTTTATTTTTCTATCAAACATTATTTTTGACTTTTCATCATATAACACTATTTTAACTTTTAAATATTTATAAAATTGTAGTGAATTTAAATATTTATAAAATTGAAATAGAAGAAAATTTGAAAATTGAAATTTGAAAATTAAATATATGAAAATTTATGAAAAAATATCAATACAAAAAGAATGAAATAAAATATTTTATAGATATTTTGATGTAATTATGAAGAAAGTAAATATAAACCCTAAATCCTAAACTCTAAACCTTAAACCCTAAATCCTACCCATAAATCATAAACTCTAAACTCCAATCTTAAAATTTAAAATCTAAAGTTAAATAGGAAAATATATTTCTGTAACTTTTTTCATATAATACTTATCAATATATTTAATTAATTCATTTTATAGTTTCTCCTTTTTTATTAATTTTTATTCTTTTTATTTTATTCTTACATTCTTTTCACTTTTTCTTTCCTTTTTATTCCTTTGTCATTTTCCCACCCTTCTCACCACTTCACGTGGGCTGTGTGAAAAACATCACTCTAGCATATATTCTTCGTAGTCGAAATTGATAAATGAAAATGAAAACAAATTTTGTGTGATTCTTCTGTTTTTTTTTATTCAGAAAAGTAAAACAAATAAATAATGTTGAATCGTTCTAACTTATTTCCTTACCAAGAAAATTATATTAAGTAATAAAAGTATTGATATTTTATTTGTATTTTCAATGCGCTCGATATCTGCTTTATTATGTCTTTATTTAAAGTTTAATTTTGTATAGTGGGAAAAAAAGTATTAATTGTATTTTTTCCTATTTAAATTTTATTAAATTTGTAAGACTTTAGTAAAATGTAATTTTTAAATAGTTAAAGAATATAAAGTGAATAAAATAAGTTATAGACACTTTATTTTATTTTAAATTTTTATAATTTTTTTTCTTAGATAATCAAATTACTATTGTACTTTGCTAGTAGAATAAACTCCGAAAAAGTAGCAAGATGAAGAACCAATAAAGTCTTCCTCTATTTAAGGAAATAAAGTTTCTCACGCGAAATGAGTTTGCTTAAACGACCCATATTTGGTGATGAGATGATGTTGATGATGAACATGTGATGATGTTTATACATGAGAATAGTATATTGATATGCATATGTGGTATGGTTATTAATAATGATTAAATGTATGTTAGTATTTGATATACATTGTGTTTTATATTGTATGTGATATATGTATGATATGATATCCTTTTAAGGATATATTGCCTTTTATGATTCTGACCCCTATGAGTGTGTTGCTCTTTGTGGTGTGTTATAGCCCTTTATAGGTGTGTGGTAACGAATACCTCAAATGATATTGTGACCCTAATGATTATAATATTGAGCACACAATTCACTAGAGAAAGAAAATATCCTATGCATAATTAATTATTCAATCATCGATAAGACAATAGGTGGTGAGAAGTTGAAGGAGATTTTGTCTTAACACTTTTTTATAACATATGCAAAGAATCACCCTAACATAAGAAACTTTGGTTGTTTTTTATCAATGGTATTTTCGATGGGTCAAATGTTAGTCTCTGCTAAGATGATAAGTGTCATATTTCAGTAATATTTTACATTAAAAGACAGACACTAATGAATATTTATTGATAAAATAACTATAATTTAACCCTTAATTTATGAATTTAAACCTTTTTTACATATTTTGTGATTATAATATGAATAAGAACGATTTATTCTCAAATTTGTGTTAAAGAGCTAAAGGAGAAAAGACAAGATGAAAAGGGAAAGTTGGAATGCTCAAAACTCGCCTAACCATATCACTTTAGAGGAACTCGCCCAAGCGAGCCCAATCTCGCCCAAGCGAGATCACTCCAAAGAAGTTGGGCTTTTTCTCGTCCAACTTGCCCAAGCAAGCTATAGCTCGCCTAAGCAAGAAGTCACTTAGCTAAAGCCCAACTAGGTTAAATATGAGGCGTGAGATACAACCCTAGACATCATTGAAATCATTGGGAGAATAAAAGAAGATAGAAAATCCTAAAGGAGACAACTGTTAAGGAGAAACATCAAAGATATAATATTATCATGTTTTTCAAAATACAAAAGAGTGAGAAGGATGAACCACAATCTCAATTTTCCCAATTGAATCAACAACTTTTTACTTTGCTTTATTTACACTCTTGCAATCTCATACACAATAAATTTCCAATAAAATTTATTATAATTTTTTCTATTTAGTGAATATTATACTTGAGAATTCAACTATTCCTTGTGGGTTCGATATACGTCCTTAGAGACAAATTTATTACTTTTGACACAGTACACTTGCCGTAAAATAGTCATCATAAGATAATCTTAATATGATTCTTCTGAAAGACATTAAGTGTGACAAATTACACTATATTTCATTAAGATATAGTTTAAGATTCTTATATTCTTGGATGGACATGATTCAATAGTAATTTGTTGTGTTAGTTGTATAGTGTGATGCGATTGATATATGTATATGTATGATGATTTTTAAAACAATTAGTTCTCTCTTAGGTGTGTGAATTACTATAATTATACTTATTATTATTATTATAAAAGGGAATGGCCTTCTGGAACCAAATTCGCCCAACAATTAATGCTCTTGGGTTTTCTAAATTATGAATTTTTCCCAACAAGCATAGGACTCACCCAACAAATTTGCATAATTATACATATTTTGTGGAATTCTAAAATTGGTCCAAGTGACCCAAAAGGGTTTTTAGAACCTTTTCTACTTGTTTTTGAAGATTAACACCCCTACTCAAATCACTTGATCCTATTCAAATTTCTACAACTACTCATATAAGTATACATACTAATTCAGACAATTCAAACAAGTAGATGTCCACACCAACAAGTCAGATATCAACATAAACTCATACATATATCAATAATAACCATAATTTTATCAATACATCTTAATCAATCTAAACAAGCTCAATTAATGTAGTAAACAATACTCACAAACTCCAAACATCAATATAATTTCATAATACCTATCAATTTAAACAATATGTAATTCAATAACACTTAATTCCTATAAGAAATTTCAACTAAGTTACCTAGTCACTTCCACATTCAGAACTTCTAACCCATGTTACTATTGAGACTCAAGTCTAACTTTCCTTTTCTGATTGGATCGTTGAGTACCTAATATGAGCTCCAATTCCAAAAAAAATAAATATACAAAGACTGTTGATTTTGGCTTAATCCCAAGTCCCACATCGGTGGGTTCATTGTTTGGGAAGGAGGTTTGAGGGTTATAAATTAAACTCTCCTCCTTCACTGTTGAATATCCCAATTTGTAATATCTTCTCTCATAATAATAAAAGGGAGTTGTTTTTGCTGTGCTCGGAGATTAGGCTAAACAGGCCGAACTCCGTTAACAATTTTCGGGTGTGTTTTTCCTCTTTATCTCTTTTATTATTCCGCTTTATTTATTCAATATTATTTGTCGGGTAGCTCTGTTAGGGTTTTGTTTTAGTGGGAAAATTACCCGTTTTTCCCAACAAGTGGTATCAGAGCCGAAGGTTCGCCTTGGGTTGTTTGAAATTATTTGTAATATTGAATATTATATTTTGAGTTTGTAATGGCAAATCAAGAAGAAGAAGCCAAGGATGTATCCAGAGTGTCGGACTCCTCTTCATCATGGTCGAGGTTCCCGGTGTCCACCTTGAAATTGGCGGTGGAAATATTTGATGGCACTGGACATTTTGGCATGTGGCAAGGAGAGGTCTTTGACTCTCTTTTTCAGCAGGGTCTTGATATTGCTATTGAAGGAGAGAAACCAAAAGAGGTAGAGGAGAAAGATTGGAGCATCATCAACCGGTTGGCATGCAGAACTATTCGATCCTGCCTGTCCAGAGAGCAGAAGTACGCTGTAAAAAACGAGACTTCTGCACACAAACTGTGGAAGGCATTGGAGGACAATTTTCTGAAGAAGAGTGGTCAGAACAAACTCCTGATGAAGAAAAGGTTGTTCCGATTTGACTACCAACAAGGTACTACTATGAATGCACACATCACTATGTTTAATCAATTAGTAGCAGACCTGTTGAATTTAGATGTGAAGTTTGAGGGTGAGGATTTGGCTTTGATGTTGTTATCATCTCTTCCTGATGAATTTGAACATTTGGAGACTACGCTCCTTCACGGGAAGGAGAATGTGTCGTTAGATGCTGTTTGTTCTGCTTTATATAGTCATGAATTGAGAAAGCAGGATAAGATGAAAACCAAATCAACGACATCAGAAGAAGCACTGGTGGCAAGAGGTCGTCAGCAAAGCCAAACAAAGGAGAGAAGAGGGATGTCTAAATCTAAAGGTCGAGCCGTTGCCAAAGATGAGTGTGCTTTCTGTCATGAGAAAGGACACTGGAAGAAAGACTGTCCAAAACTGCAGAAGAAATAGAAGGTTCCGCAAGATGCAAATGTTGCAGAATGCAAAAGTGATGTGGAATCAGATATCTCTTTAATTGTCTCGCTTTCAGCATCATCGTATCCAGATGAGTGGATATTGGATTCAGGTTGTACTTATCATATGTGTCCCATTCGGGAATGGTTCTTTGATTTTCAAGAACTCGATGGCGGGGTTGTTTACATGGGTAATGATAATCCATGTAAGACAGTCGGGATAGGTTCAATCAAGCTGCGGAATCATGATGGATCCACCAGAATTTTGCGGGATGTACGGTACGTGCCAAAGTTGAAGAAGAATCTCATCTCATTGGGCGCTTTAGAATCTAAAGGCCTAGTTGTGACGATGCGAGATGGAATTCTTAAAGCAACTTCGGGAGCACTGGTGATGTTGAAAGGCGTGATGAAGAACAATTTGTATTACTATCAAGGTAGTACAGTGGTGGGGACAGTAACGGCAGCAACTTCTAGCTCTAAGAAGGATGCTGAGGCAACGAAGTTGTGGCATATGAGGTTGGGACATGCTGGAGAGAAATCCTTGCAAATTCTTACCAAGCAGGGATTGTTGAAAGGTACGAAGGCTTGCAAACTTGAATTTTGTGAGCATTGTGTTCTGGGAAAACAACGAAGAGTGAAGTTTGACACTGCAATTCACAATACCAAGGGTATTCTGGATTATGTGCATTCAGATGTGTGGGGACCTGCCAAGACTCCGTCAATCGGAGGTAGGCATTATTTTGTCACTTTTGTGGATGATTTTTCCAGGAGAGTTTGGGTGTTTACTATGAAGAACAAAAATGATGTGCTTGAAATTTTCCTTAAGTGGAAAGCTGAAGTTGAAACCAGACAGGAAGGAAGATTAAGGTTCTCCGAACAGACAATGGAGGAGAATACAAGAGTGATCCGTTCCTGAAGGTATGTCAAGATTGTGGCATAGTTCGGCACTTCACTGTTAGAAAAACACCACAGCAGAATGGGGTGTCAGAGCATATGAACAAGATACTTGTGGAGAAAGTTCGTTGTATGTTGTCTAATGCTGAGTTAGGCAGAGAGTTTTGGGCTGAGGCTGTGACATACGCTCAACATCTCGTCAATCGTTTGCCATCATCTGCTATAGATGGCAAAACCCCGTTAGAGGTATGGTCTGGAAAACCTGCAACTGATTATGATTCTTTGCATGTTTTTGGTTCTATTGCATATTATCATGTGATTGAATCAAAGTTGGATCCACGGGCAAAGAAGGCTCTTTTCATGGGCTTTAGTCCTGGAGTGAAGGGATACCGTTTGTGGTGTCTAGAGGCAAAGAAGACGATTATCAGCAGGGATGTTACCTTTGATGAATCTGCCATGTTAAAGAAGGTAAATCCAGAAGGAGCTGATAGTACTCCGCAACAGGTGGAGTGTGCCCGGAAGCAGGTGGAGTTTGAGCCGACAGTGGTGATCCCAACACGAAATACCACAAGTGACTCTCCTATGGCAGAAGAAGAGTCAGATGAGGAAGAGGTTCCTACCCAAGAATCTCAACAACAATCAGCGCCAATTGCAGTTAGAAGACAGAGACGAGATATTCAGAAGCCTGCTCGTTTCATGGATATGGTTGCCTATGCACTTCCAGTTGTTGATGACATTCCATCCACTTACCCAGAAGCCATTCTGAGTTCAGAGAGTGGTAATTGGGCGGGTGCGATGGAAAAGGAGATGCAGTCTTTGAAGAAGAACAAGACGTGGAAGTTGGCACAATTACCAAAAGGTAAGAAGGCAATTGGGTGCAAATGGGTATTTGCAAAGAAAGAAGAATTTTCTAATAAAGAAGATGTTCGCTACAAGGCAAGGTAATTACAAGGGCCAAGTTTGAATATTGTTTAGACTTGGTTAATATTTTGCACATTTGAAGTTGGCGCACGGAGGCGCAAATTTGAAGCACTGTAAAGTTTGTTTTTGTTATGTTTTGAGAAGATTTGTTTTAGGTGAGACTTGAAATTAAGCCAAGGTGGAGATTTGTTGATTTTGGCTTAATCCCAAGTCCCACATCGGTGGGTTCATTGTTTGGGAAGGAGGTTTGAGGGTTATAAATTAAACTCTCCTCCTTCACTGTTGAATATCCCAATTTGTAATATCTTCTCTCATAATAATAAAAGGGAGTTGTTTTTGCTGTGCTCGGAGAATAGGCTAAACAGGTCGAACTCCGTTAACAATTTTCAGGTGTGTTTTTCCTTTTTATCTATTTTATTATTCCGCTTTATTTATTCAATATTATTTGTCGGGTAGCTCTGTTAGGGTTTTGTTTTAGTGGGAAAATTACCCGTTTTTTCCAACAAAGACGACCTAACATGCACCACAAAGTTCTGATTAATGATCGAAAAACATCACTAAGATCCTAAACTAACATAGACTAAACCTATAATCAATCACATCACGTGTAATGCACTTCTATATAGATACATAGAAATATAGGTACATAGAAAGACGTAAAAACCAAGTCAAAGAAGAATGAGTAAAAATACACTTACTTTAATAAAAAAGTAATAGATGACATAGGAGAAAAAGAAAAAAAATCTTAAGAGAAATGATTGTTATATTAAAATAAAACATGATTTTTTTATTTACAAGAACTTTAATTTTAGTAATAAAATATTCATGTTGCATTCATTTAAAAAAAATCTCTTAAAACATATATATATATATATATATATATATATATTTTAAATCAATTACGGAAACAAAGTTAGTAAAATAATATCCATAAAAATTTATTATAATTTTATTTTTATCTCCTATATGCATTTTCTTGTTAAATATGTATGGGATATTTTCTTTCCCTAACATGTAAATACATTTTCTAAAAAAAATTCAAAACTTAATTCACTTTGTTATTGAAAACGTTAAAAAAAAATCTTATTTATTGGTTGAGATACGATATATTTTATAAATCTCTAGGTATTGATTAAAACTTAAGTATTAGAAGGTGCAAATGAATATATATAATAAACCCATGTAGTTGTTGAAGATGGTTGCTGCCCCTTCAAGATTGTGTTTGATGAAGACTTGTATGTTGTGTTTGATGAAGACATTTATGTACTTTCCATGCTTTTGTGCTTTGCTTTAAGTATGTCTTAGTTAGTGCTTAGAGGTTGTCTAAGAGTAGCTTTTTGCTGAGTAACTCACCTCATAACCACTGGCCATGTGTTAAGAACAAGCATAAGTTTTCTAAAACTGTTTTTCACATGTTTTACACAAAAACACGTTTTACTGCATAAAAATAAATCTGTTCTTTTCTAAATAAACAGATTCATTTTGTTCACTGATGCCTTGGCTAAAGTCTTGTAAAAATTTGATTTTGTGCATCAGGAATTTTGACTAAGTCTTCTTCTTTTCAAAACGACTGAGTTTCAAATAGTTAAACCTTCTCTGTTTTCGTTTTGAAAAATAAATCTGTTCATCTGTAAATGAATAGATTCTTTTTCTCTCTGGTGCCATGACAAGCTTAAATGTTTTCAGTTTTATCTCTGCACCAGAATGGTTGACTAAATCTCCTCACTTAACAGATTCTCTAACTGCTTTTTGAAAATAAATCTGTTCATTTTATTTTCAATCTGTTCATTTTATAACAGCTTTAACTGTTTTTCAAAAATCTGTTATAAGCTGGCTTTCTATAAAATGCAAACTTGTTTTCTGAGTTTAATAATGATTAAAACAGTTCATACATTTGCAAAAAACTAGTTTTGACAGCAGAGAGTTAAGTGTTTTCAAGGATTAGCATTTGTTCTTCAAAGATTTCGAAAATCACAAAGTGCTTGTTCTTGGTTTGGTTCCAAAAGCTTGGTGTGAGGTGCAGCTACTGTTCTAGCAATCTTGCCTACTGGTTTAAGGCTGATCTTTGTTACCTCAATCAGGTGTAGTCGTTTCACTTCTTATTACTTGTAAAAGTTTGGTTGAATCCTCTTCTTGATTGGTGTTCTTGGAGAGTGGATGTGTGTGTGAGTGCTGAAATAGGTTTTTTCAGCAAGAGTACCTAAGTTCTTGTAGGTTTCAAGAACAGTGGGAAGTGTACTTGATTGTACTGTGTTTTAGTGATTTCCACCTGTTGTTGGTGAAGACTGGATGTAGCTCAGGTTGAGTGAACCAGTATAATTGCTTGTGTTCATTCTCTCTCTCTCTCTGCAATTTCGTTTCTGCATAATTGATAAAACAGCAAAGAAATAAATCTGTTCAATTGAAAATAAATCTGTTCTTTCTGGGCACTGTGCATACTGTTCTTTATTTCTGAAAAAGCTGTTGTAATCTGATAAGAACATACAGAATCTGCTAAAACCAGTGGAACAGATTGACTGTGATAGACTGATCAAGAAACTGTCAATATCATTAATTGAACCTTAAACAAATTGCTAAAAGTTGAAGCTTGCTGTTCTGTGATTAAGTGTTCTTAATTTCTGGAAAATTGCTTAATATCAAGAAGAACATTCATAGTCTGTTAAAGTCCACTGGAACAGCTTGTGTGCAAAGGTAACTCAATTAATTAGCATGCTATCAATTGAACCTTAATCAATTGCTTGAAATTGAAGCTTGCAGTTTCTGTGATTCACTGTTTTTTTCAAATATGATATTTGTGTGTGTGCTGCTGGAAATTCTCACCGCATAATCTTGTGATTAATCTTGCTGAATTAAAAGCGTTTCAAACAGAAAAACAGTGCTGAAATAAATCTGTTCATTTTCACATAAATCGATTTATTTTCTGTAAAACTGGGTTAAACACTGTTTCTGCGAAGACGTTTTAAAAGGTCAATTCACCCCCCCCCCTCTTGAACTTTGGCACTATTAAACCCAACAGTAGTTACGTAGAGCATGCATCCAGTACAAGAAAATAACTATTTAGTCACCGAATTTAGCGATCGAAAATGAGTGGTCGCAATTTGCGACTGAAATAGCCACTGAATACCCTCAGTCTCAAATCTGCAAGCGACCGAATAAATTTTTAGTGATGTTAGTTAGTTTAGCAACCGAATCAGCCACTGAACATGAGAGTGACATCGGTCTCTGCGATCCAGTGCGATGACTCTCTCTGTTAGGGTTCAACCGTTTCATTCTCTCTCACTCAATCCCTTATTAGTAGGGTTTCTGTTCGCGACATGCTCCACTTCTCCCGATTCAACTCCACGGTTAGGGTTTTGTTGTTCCGTGGTTCGCCTCCGCGATGCCGCGTAGTTCGAAGCACAAATCGAGTAAGCACAGTTCTCGGACGCGAGGGAACACTCTGACTCCAAGCGAGATTCCGACACGAAGGATCGGAGGAGCAAGGAGGAGAGTGGTAAAGTGAAGGCGTCGAAGGAGTCAGATTCCGGGGAGAAGCGAAGGCTGGATTTGAAGAAGGCACATGGAAATGGGGAGTACTTTGACGAGTACGTGTCGTCGTCGAAGCGGCACAAGGAAAGCAGCGAGGGAGACAGGTGGAATGGCGGCGAGGAGGGAACGAAGAAGTCGAAGGCAACGGGGGTAAGATAATTAGTATTGAGAACCCACCAATAGCACTAAGTTGTGAAGCTTTCATAATTTTAATTTAGTGGTAATGTAGTTGGAGCGGGCCATGATTTTATCCTCAAAGTTCAATCGATGATCCACTATGAAGAATTGCTTAACACTTGATACTTCAACACGGGAAGAAGTCGATTCTCTGAGAGGGTGATCAATCCTCATCCATGCCTTTTTCTTTTGCATCTGTAATTTTTTTTCAACTTGGATGTTAAAGCATTTTGTTGGATTTTAAGGTTATTTCTCTGTGAACGCATTCATGAATTTACTTCATTATTTCATAATTCTCTTTACTATTTAAATAAACAAAGTAGCAAAGTGGTTTGCATAAAACGTATCACTTGTTGATATCTCTGTTTTAAATTTCTCTAGGTTCAGGTGGATGAATCATATGTACCTGCTCTTCAAGATGAAGTAATGGAAGTTGAGCTTTTGCTTGCAGAATCAAGAAACAATCTTGCTTCCCAGGATGGTATATTCTATTTTAATGAGTAGAGTATGAAGAAATGCTATGTTGCTGAAAATATTTCCTCTGAATTTTGAACTTAGTTTTAAATCAAATAGTGGTTATTCTTAAATGAACTGAAACTGTTATTTATGATTCTATATTGTTTGATAGAGATTGTTTAGAAGTTTATTATAATTGATGTTGCATTGTAAGAAAACCAAACTTTTTATATTTGATATATTATCATTGATTGGAATTATTTTGTCTTTCTATAACGGGTTTCTCCTAGTCCACTTGGCTCAATTAGATAAATTTAATGGTTGATAAAGTTGTATTGACAGTGTCCTATATTCAGAGCATAACAATAGCTTTTGCTTTTAAACTTTTTATTGGGGAGATATATCTAATAGTAGTAGAGTGTTTACATTCATCAGGTAGTTTGGATTCTCAAACAACTTTCACTACAAGAAAAACTCAAATTACATACAGATTATTACATACGGATAAAAATTCGTATGTAAAGTGGGATTGCATACGGATAAAATGTCGCATGTAAATAAACATTACATACGGATTTTTCCGTATGTAAGCAAAATGTCGTTACATACGGATAAAATCCGTATGTAACTTTGGCGCCAAGAAGCGGGAAACATTACATACAGACCCAATCCGTATGTAAGTTATTTATAATTTTATTTAAAAACAAAAGTGTTACATACGAATGTTTTCCGTATGTAACTGATTTTAAAATTAAATAAAAAATAATAAAAATTATTACGTACGGATATTTCCGTATGTAAGTTATTAATGTGGATATTCGAATGGATAGAAGATATGTGCCATTTGATCCTTTTATCATTGCACATAATGTTTGACAAGTTTATTATGTACCATATCCAACATCACGCAGAGACAAATGTGGTTGGTGTGTTGCAATCAAAACGAAGCCCAGAGGTAGTATAGATTCTGATGATGTAGAAGTTGAAGTGCCATATCAAGTGGATGAAATGTCACATGTTAATGAAGTCATTGAAGTTCAAAGGGTTTCAGGATTACAAGATTTAGAGGCTGAGCTTGAAGAAGTTGACATAAACAATGCATCATCATTTCAATATCAGATAGATGAAGAAACAAATGAATGGGAAGAAGACAATGAAGAGGGAGAAAGTGAAGATGAATATGGAGATGACTTTAACATCTCTAGCTCTGAATAGACTTAGGAAGCTAATGTTAACAAATAATATTTATTGTAGGAACTAGTATTGTATTGTTGTTGTTAACATACTGTTTATTACTCCAATTAATTTGAGGTTTATGTTTGCTGATGAAATTTGTACATGTTTATTTCAATTTTTTTATTAAACTATATTCGGCATATTCTTCTTCATTGATAAACTTATATAACCTTCATTATCATTTCATGCCATATATATAGATGTCATCCAGAGATTCTGATCAACCATCACCGAGTAACAACAAAAAAAGGGAAAAAAATGTCATAAAATTGTTATCACGATTTAACAACCAAAATTCATCATCCAGTCAACCCAATACACCTATTTCTTCTTCAGTTCATGGATCTACCCCACCAGTAGCAGATGCTACCCAATCCACCCCACCAGTACAAGATGCTATTGCATCAACACCATCTCCACGTGTTGGTTATAATGCATCAACCCCACCAGATATTACACCATCCCATATACAAATCTTGGAGGGATGCACTCAGCTTCTGCAGCGAATAACTTAGAGGACGAGGTCTTCTCAGTTGGTGATCGCCCTCTGATTTAGCCTATTGGGGGAGGGTAAGAATATAACAAAATTAAATTTATATAATTTATTATTATTGTCTTATAATTTTGACTAACTTTGTTTAGGTATTTAGGTTTTATCCATAAAAAATTGTATCAAAGGCCATCACTGCCAGCATCAAGCAACAATTTGGTGAGCCATGGCCAACATGGGGGGCAATCCCAAAGGGTGAACGAGATATATTTTTTCAACGTTTTAAGGTACTTGTTTTTTTATTCCCTTTAAAATTTTTATATTTTACAATTTGGATTGATGATTCTTTTTGTTTTGCAGAGGAAGGTCACATGGAAGGTTGAGGACGAGGAAAAAGTTAAGAAAAATTTCCATACAAAAGCTTCTCACACCTTTTCACAAATGTTTAAAGATGCTAGCCAAGAAGGTAAACGACCAGAATGGATTGGCAATAATGTTTGGAACAACCTTCTTGAACAGTGGAACATGTCTGTGTATCGATCTAAATGTGATACAACTAAAAAGAATCGTTTGTCTGAAAAAGGTGGATGTTTGCACACTGGAGGATCTATTAGTGTTTATTAACACGCTATTCATATGGTATGATTTCCATATAATTTTTTTATATTAATTTTTGATTAATTATTATCTTCTTAATTTATGAAATGTTTTCTTTATACACAGAGGAGCTTGGCTGCTCGGTCCATGTTGATGAAGTGTTTCAACAAACACATATATGAAAGAGCACTGGAGATTTTGTTGATGATAGATCAAGGCGGACTCATGTTAGTTATTTTAAACTTTTTTTTCATATACATTAATTAGTATGATAAAAAATATTTTTCATTTTAGTAGGAAGATTTTGAAAGTAGATTGTCTCAAGCCTTATCTGAGTCACAATCTACCTCAATATCTACTCCATTAGATCCTGTTGAGGAGGAAAGATTGAGAAGCCGTTGTTGGTTAGAAACTGTAGGTGGAAGGTACAAGGGACGAGTATATGGGGTTGGACGTGTTGATTGTCAGGACGATTGTGTTAGTCGTTACCTACAAGAAACACAACCATCTTCTAGTAATAAGAAGGCTGATTCATAAGAAATTGTTGAACTTAGGCAGCATATTGAACGCATGGATGCAAAGTTTCAAAACTTTCAAAATTTTATGATGCAATATCTACCACCTGAGGCAGCAGCTACAGCACAACAGTTTTTTCAGCACCCAAATACCCCGCCACCAACTCAACCGAATCAGCAGTCAAATGAAGTGCAACATCATAGTAATCATGATGAACAACAAATTCACCTGGTGAAGATTATAATAATTATTAGTTTCTCTAGAACTTTGTTTTAAAGAAAATAAATTTTAGATATTTGGAAATAGTAAGTATTGTATGCATGATTGTCAAACTCGCGAGTCAACTCGTTGACTCGTCCGAGTTCACGTTTCCACTTTGCCTTACCGAGTTAACTCGGTAGCAGACTCAGTTTTGAGGTAAACTCGGTGGACTCGGTGTGGAATCGGTAGACTCGGTGTGGAATCGGTAGACTCGGTGTGGACTCGCGACTCTGGTCCGAGTTGGCGAGTCCAGTTGGGTTTTTTTTAAAAAAAACAAAACTGTGTCGTTTTGAATGGAGGGCCTGAATGAAATAAAAAAACTTAGGTTTTTGCGTTTCGTTTTGTGTTTCCGTTCTGTTCTGTGGAGTCTGGCAGTGATAGATTGAGTTGTGAGTTGCAGTGGTGGTGGTCGCGTCGCGAGTTGCTACAGGTTGCTGTAGGGGGTGGTCGCGTCGCAAGTTGCTGCAGGTGGTGGCGTCGCGTTGCTACAGGTGGGGCGTCGCGGTGGTGCGTTGCGGTAGTCGCGTCGGAGTGTTCGTCGGACTCATGGGTTGTTACAGGTGGGGTGTCGCGGTGGTGCGTTGCGGTGGTCGCGTCAGAGTGTTCGTCGGACTTGTGGTTTGTTGCTGCTCATCATATAAGGTTAGAGTTGGGTGGTGTGAAATTAGGGTAGGAAAGGGAAGGGATTATTAGGGTTCTGTTTTTTTTGTCATTGGTTGCAGAATGAACTGTTTTTTAATTGAGAATAGTTGCTGATTGCCCTGCACTTTTGTTTTTTTGACAGAAATTGAATTTGGAGGAGAAATATTTTTGTTAAGAAATGTCTGGGAGTGGATCAAATTCAAGTGAGCTCAATAGAACTGCATCTTCTAATAGAAGTAAAAATGCTCCAGGAAATAGAACTGATGTTGGATGGAAGCATGAGATAGATATTAATGGAAATGGTAAAAAAGTGAAGTGTAGTTATTGTTCAAAGACTGTGAGTGGAGGAATATTTAGGTTCAAACATCATCTTGCTGGAACTAGGGAGGACTCTGAACCTTGTTGTTCTGTTCCAGAAGAAATAAGAGATTTAATGATAAAAATTATTGCAGAAGTTAAGCAAGCCTCTTTGAAAAAAAAGAAAGTTAAATATAATT
Organism: Phaseolus vulgaris; assembly: GCF_051622355.1. NCBI lineage: Eukaryota > Viridiplantae > Streptophyta > Magnoliopsida > Fabales > Fabaceae > Phaseolus > Phaseolus vulgaris. The sequence continues at coordinate 6,968,503 of NC_143501.1, read as the reverse complement.
GATGAAAACCAAGGATGTGAGGGGCTTGAAGAAAGACAACATATATTTGGTTCTAAAGGAAAAGAAAAAGTTGGTAGTAGGGGGCAGTTCAAGCTACCGTAAATCAAATGATGAAGAAAGGTTATAAAGAAGAAGTGGATGCTCAAGTTGCTGAATTTTTTTACACAAGTGCCATTCCGTTTAATGTAATTAAAAATCCAGCTTTTACAAAGATGTGTGAAATGATTGGAAAATATGGAGCTGGATATAAACCCCCATCTTATCATGATATTAGAGAAAAACTATTGAAGCAAGCAATTGACAAAACTGATTTAGTGCTTCAAGAATACAAGGAAGAGTGGAAGAAAATAGGTTGCACAATCATGTCTGATGGGTGGACAGATAAAAAGAGGTGTTATATTTGCAACTTCTTGGTAAATAGTCCTAAAGGGACTGTTTTTATGTATTCATTGGACACCTCAGACATATAAAAAACTGTAGATAAAGTTTTTAAGATGCTGGATGACGTTGTTGAATTAGTTGGAGAAGAAAATGTGGTGCAAGTGGTGACTGGTAATGCTGCAAATTTCAAGGCAGCTGGAGAGTTGTTGATGCAAAAAAGGGAGCATTTGTATTGGACCCCATGTGCTGCCCACTGCATTGATTTGATTTTTGAAGATTTTGAAAAGAAGTTGAAGGTCCATGAGCTTACTATCAAGAAAGGAAGAAAGATCATCACTTATATTTATGGCAGATCAATGCTAATTAGCATGTTGAAGAAGTTCACAAAAGAAAGAGACTTGATAAGACTGAGTGTAACTAGATTTGCCACCGCTTATTTAACTCTAGGTTGTCTTCATGAACTGAAAGCCTCATTATTGACCATGTTCAGTTATGAAGAATGGAAAACAAGTAAATTTGGAACTTCACAATAGGGGAAAAAGGTTGAAAATATGATATTAGACAACCGATTTTGGAAGAATATCTCCACGTGCCTCAAAGTTGCTGCCCCTCTTATGGTGGTCCTAAGATTGGTGGATTCAGATGCAAAACCTGCAATGGGTTTCATATATGAAGAGATGGATCGTGCAAAGGAGAAGATTAAGAACAATTTTAATCATATTAAGAAAAGGTAAAAATTTTATAGCTTTTCTCTTTAAAAATTTAATTACTCCTTCTTCTTCTATTACTTATATGATAGTTGGTTGGTTGGTATTGATTACTATTGAATGAATGTATGTAGCTATGAAGAAGTTTGGAAAATAATTGATGCGATAATCAACTTCATAGGCCTCTGCATGCAGCTGCATACTATCTCAATCCCCAATTCCATTATGAACCTGAGTTTAGATCTGACGATCCTGAGGTGAAAGAAGGCTTGTATACATCCATGAGAAGATTGGTTAAGGATGCTGCTGAAAGAAGGATAATTAATGTGCAACTTGTTGAGTATCATTTTGGTAGAGGAGCCTTTGCAATGGATGATGCAAAGGAAAGTAGAAAAACAATATTTCCTGGAGAATGGTGGGAGATGTTTGGGTATAGAACTCTAGAGTTGAAGAGGTTTGTTATCCGAATTCTAAGCTTGACTTGTAGCTCTTCTGGATGTGAGCGAAATTGAAGTTTTATATGGTAATTGAAGTTATTTATGATTTCTTTATTTAGTTTTATATGGTTAGTTACTAAATTTCCTATTTAATATAAGTTCATACAAAGAGAAGAAACCGTTTGCATCAGAAAAAGATGAATGATTTGGTGTATGTCATGTACAACTTGAAGTTGAGTAATAAGCAAATTAGAAAAACAGTTGCTCTTCCCTTTGATGATATTCAATCAGATGATGAATGGATAACTGAAGAGGGAGATAATATTGATGAGATTGATCAAGTTCAAGATGCAAATGTTCACTTAAATCCGGCAATAACAGTTCCAACTCTAGATGCATTTGATCTTGAAAATTTGACTTTTGATGTCAATGTGGATGAAGATGGAGATGATGATGAAGATGATGATGGAGATGATGATGGAGATGATGGAGGAGATGATATCATTAGAGGATTGGACATAGAAATTTGAATTTCTAATTATTTAATTTCTATGACTTGAATTGAACAATTTAACTTTTGTAGTATTAGTATGACCTTCTTTATTTGAGACTTTGAAGTTAGATGATTTGGTATATTATTAATTCTCATTCAGGACTAAATGTAGTTATTTACACTATTTATTTTAATATGAAAGTAGACTCTTACGAGTCTACGGAGCTCCCACGAGTCTACGTAGACTCGCGAGTTTGACAACCATGATTGTATGTATGGACAACTTTGAATGTGATGAATATTTGTCTTCTAAAAACTGGAATGTACTGAAATGTTGATGAATATATGCAGGTGTAGAATATGGGGTGCTTCTAAATACAAAAAATATAGGGTGCTTCCAAATACAAAAACTGATACTGATGTGTAGAATGTTACATACAAATTTATCCGTATGTAAGTTTGTCCGTTAATTACATACGGATTTTACATACGGATTTATCCGTATGTAATTACATACGGATCCAAAATCCATATGTAAGAATTACCTACGACAGTTTTACATACAGATTTTTGTCCGTATGTAATCAGTATGTAACTATGTTTTACATACGGATTTTGTGTATTATATACGGATTTTGGCTGTATGTAATTTGAGTTTTTCTTGTAATGTTTGAACAAAAGGATGATTTGGAACTGGAGATATTTGTCTTCAATCTCTCTGTTGCTGTTAGGGTGATATTTTAGCTAGATTTCATAGATTTTTTTATATTTTATGGTGCATGTTAATAATTTTTTACTTGAGTCTGTCATCTCAGATTTATATCACCTTGTTTAACATCAATTCAAATTGCATAACATTACTAGTTAGTTACATAACATCACGTGCTGTCAATTTGATGGATTTATTGATCATTGGGTAGAATATAAACAAAAGTTCTAATTTATGAAACAAAATATCTCCTTATTCTAAATTATAATCCCTTGAACTTTATTAAAATAATATAGTGTATATTATCATAACGACTGCCTATTGAACTAAGATGTGGTGGAATGAACTTAAAGATTAACAGAGCAATATAGAACCAAGAAAATGTTACTTAATTTTTTAAATTGAAATCTAGATTTAGAGAAAAATTAAATGAAAGATGTCTAAAGATGCTCTTAATTACCTACGTGGGTATTTTGACGTGGATGATTGAAGTGATTTAATAATTATTTATTTGACATGTCTTCGTTTTCCTAGATTAGGTTGACAATTGTCGTTTTTATTACATTAGCTAAAAATAACGGGAACAATTAGTTAAGGGTCCTGCACTAAAAGAGGAGGTTGGGGTACATTAATTTATGGGATAAAATTTAGGTGGTTTCCTTAATGATTTGTTACTTTTTATTAGTCTGGTAACACCCATTCAGTCTGGAAAAACCAAATTGTATCTTTTGTACACACTAAACATGTCACTAAATAATAATTCCAAATAAAATAAATTGACCAATTGACAATAATGAAAGTCATTTCACAAGGAGCAGACTCTTAAGTTCTGAAACACAAACCATAATAACTCTGATATTTTTTTTTTAATATTTTGTTTTTCAGAATGGATTTCTTTACAGCATCACAACATGGGATATCAAGCCTGGAAAAGTTGCATTGCTTGGAAGGCGAACATACTTCTCATTACCAATTTTCAATATTTCTATATGTTTCTTATTATTTGACTTTAGTTTGTATTAGTATTTGTCACTTTAGAAAACCATAAAAAATTGATTATTTTTTTAAGTAATACCTCTATTTTTTGGTTTCTCGTCTAAACTAAATGAATAACAATTTTACCATTTTATCACAATATAGAAAATATTCTATTATATAATTTGAAACTGGCAAGAGACAATATTACATATAAAAAAATATCATTTTTAAATAGGTATTAATAATAAATATAAAAATAGCCACTGAAACTGATTTGGTGACTATATCTATAAAGCTGCTTAGCGATCAAAACACAATCAATCGCTGTAATTAAAAGAAATATTTAGCCACTGAAATCAAATTGGTCGCTATAAGGGTCTTCATTTAGTCACCGAACTTAAATCAGTCGCTATAAGGGTCTCCATTCAGTCACTGAATTAGTAACTACAAGTTTTTTTTAATTAATTTTTTATTTATTTATTAGGGACCGGAAATGGTGGTCGCTATCACCTTCTATTTCAGCCACCGATTTAGCCACCGAAAATAGTGATCACTAATTTGGTTACTATATTTTGGTGACCAAATTTTCTGCGACTGATTTAGCCACCGAAATTTCAGTTGCAAATTTGCGACCACTTTATAATTCGGTCGCTAAATGTTTTGTGACTAGGGTTTTCGCTTCCATCTTTATTTGGTGGCCGTTTCGGTCGCAGATATGTTTAGCGACCAATTATAGTGTTTTTAGCGACCGAATTTGGTAGTCGCTAAAAGTGATTTTTTTTTTGTAGTGAGGGTCGTTACATAGAGTATGCAGTAACAGTCTAACACCCCTTCGTAAACTCATGGTTGGACCAGGAACAACCTTGAGTTTATTTCGAACCCGAAGAAAAGTGGCTCTTGACACATGTTTAGTGAGTAAATCAACAACTTGATAACATGCTAGAATGTGAAGGAGCTGAACTTGTTGGGTTTGGACACTATCTCTAACAAAGTGAAGATCTAACTCAAAGTGTTAGAGAGTGCATGAAAGGATTAACATTAAGGAGAACAACGCCCAAATTATTAGAGAAAACTATCTTGTTGGTTGTATGCGGTAAATGCATGATTACTGCATGTGAAAGAACCATCAACAACATGAATAAGAGAAGGAGGAACCTGAGACCCATCAAGAAATTTGGACATAAGTAAGTCGTCTATTGTGATAAGAACTTGTTGCTTCCACAACAAAAAAATTTCTTTGGACAATTTGAGAGAGATCGGTGTGGTGAAGAAATGGAGGGAAAAGGAAGAAGAAGAGGAGGAGGAGGAAGATGAAGAAGTCATGGAGAGTGTGGAGGTGGCGGAAGACATGTGAGAAGGAAAAGAAAAAGAGCTTTAAATACCATGTTAGATATCAGTGGGGAACATGAGAGAGAAAAGCTAAAGCTAATGTTTATGATTAAAACTTAAGTATGTGGATTACTCTTTGCAATGAAGTGGTTGATTAGGTTAAGGGTGTTGGTAACATTGCCAACAATTACATCATAGGCGTATTGCCTTAGATTTTCAAGGTATGTACTTGGTTTTGACTTTAAAAGGTTTGAACAAAATAAAGGGTTTGTGGTTCTTCTTCCAAAGAGATAAGAGATATTAAGAAGTTAGTTAAAGTCTAACTTATTCTTACAAAACCGATTTATAAAGTGATGATTATTTAACTTATACACTGTAAATTGACTTAATTTCTAGTTGATATACAATTTTCAACATGAGATTTACACTAAAAAGTGGGGTTCATAATGATAATAATGATGCATGGAGTATATGGACCAAACAAAGGGAACATTAAGAAAATAAACTAAGGATGGTCTAATGGTGAAATGAACCCTTTTGGTGTTTTCTTTTAATTTTTTTTTTCTTGGTCTCACTCTTAAGGATGATAAATGAGTCTGTTTATGTAGGTATTGTCCGAATTTATTTTGATTTTTACGATGAATCTTTACATTAACTAGATATGAGTATGTGTAATATCCGATTTTTTAAATTAGGTATGAGAATGAGAATAAATATGTACATATCTACCTCATTCGTATCTCCATACTCATCTTCATTCTCATACGTGTCGGCATTTTAATTTACTAACATATTTAGTTTGTTAGGTAACCTACAAAACTCATTAACTTTTGTTTGGTCCTTGGTTTCATAACTAATTCTCCAGTCATACATTTGATCATATTTACTATTTTCTAAAATTATTTGATCTTTATTCAATTATTAATTAATGCTCTCATTTGATATTTATTTATACAATTATAATTTAATATTTGATATTGGAAAAAATAATATGTGCATCATTTTGATATTAAAATGTTTTTGTTGTTGTGATCTTTTATGTTTTAATAAAAATAATTTAATTAATATTTAGAATAGTAAAATGGTAGATACATGTTCAAATACTAGTATATTTGTTCTCCATTAGAGATGAGGATGAGAAAAAAAAATCCATTAAGTATATGGGTGAGAATGAAAACAAATTTTTACTTTAAATATGATAATGGTAATGAATTTTAACTTCGGATAAGAACCCACCCTTTACATCCCTAGTTAGTCTTAGTTTAAGATATTAGTTAATGATTTTTATATAATTCAATTCAATGCATTTGTACTAATAGTTATCCAATTCTTTTAATAATAATAATGAGATAGATTACAATGTACTTAATGCTTTAATATGTTTCATGGTTGAAAATTAAATTAAATTAAATACAGATAAATCTACTCATTTGTTCCTTTTTAGTTAAACACATTATTTTTAGTCTTTATATTTACATATCTACAAATAATCTCATTTAGTCTTTATAGAGGTTATTACTAATTTTTTTTATCCCTATTACATTATAAATAAGATATAGATGATATTAAAGTTATATATATATATATATATAATATATATAACTATATATTATAAAGACCGAAAGATATTCAATAAATATTTATAGGGACTAAAATTGATAATTAAAGGAAAGGTAAAACTTCTATAATTGTAAGAGCTATAAACCTTAAATATATATTCTTTAAATGTCGATCTCATAAAAAAGTTAATTAGGAATACATATTCGAATTTATTAAATGTAATAATTTTTTTTAATTTTTTAAATATATTTTGTTAAATTAGTAAGCATATTTTCGTAATTTATTAAAAATTTCTAAATTAGCTCTAAATGAATTTATTTAACAAAAGTTTAAACATTTAAATTTATATTTTACTTATATATTAAGTGTACTACCCAATCCAAAAAAATATGGATTATTAATATTAAGATAATATAATGGATATATCACATCCATGATAACTAATAGTTATTTCAATAAAAGTCGGGCTGTTAATATTATTTTATACTAATCCCTCCATATTAAAATAATGAATTAATATAATTACTTAAAAGATAAATATATATCATAAATATTGGATGATTCCTTATAATTCAGATCTATTTATATAGTGATAGTGTCACATGTAAAACTTTTACTATGTATAAATATAAATTAAAAAAATTACTTTTACTCATTTAATATTTGATATTCACTTATATGAAAGTAGATGGACTACCAATTTTTTATTTATTACAAATATTTTTTCCAAGTATTACAATAAAATACACATACAACATTGAAAATTAATCAAAAGTTTTTATGTAATTTTTAGTTACAATTTTGTTATATATAACCATATTATATCAGTTTGAAGCTAACAATTATTTAATAAATAATTCTCATCCCCATAAATATTATAGTATTTATTTATAAATCAAAACAATAAGTAATTTATTTAAAATAAATAAATTATTAAGTTTTTTCCTTACAAAAATTTAACCCGAATTTAATATAAAATTCTATTTATAAAAATAGGTCAATCTTAAAATTTAAATTAGACAAAAATTAAAATTCAATATTTTTTGTTTGAAAAATAAAATAAATAACAATTGAGATAAAATTAGTTTGAGATATTTATTTACAAAACAGTTAAATTTAAAGATTAAATAACACTAAATTAAAGTTTACAATTTCTGTTTAGATAAAAATAAAATTTTAAAGAGATGAATTTTATTTGTACATAAATAACTACTATAACTATTAAGAAAGATGATTTTTTTTATAACATGATTTTTCTACACATTTAGTTATCAATTATACCTTGTCAATATAATTTATTTTATTATTTTATCCTTTACATTTTGTAATTTCTTTTAAAATTTAATTAAATATTTACAATAAAATATTACGTACAATAAAATTATTTATTTCACAATTATTTTTATGAATATTTTTTTATAATTTTTTTTTAAATAATTACTATAAATTTTTTTGTTAACATATTAAAAAATTTATATAAGAGAGAATACATTTTTAATATTTCTTTTATAATTATCTTTATGGATATATATTTTTTATAATTTTTTTTAAATAATCATTTACCATCACATGAAAAAATATTATTAAACAAAAATATATTATTTTATAAAATTTAATATATATTTTTTTATTTTTTTTATCCATATGGATGACTAGATATAAAATATATTAATGAATGTAAAGTAAACTAATTTTATAAAATGAAATTAAATTTAAAGTTTATTTCTCCAAAATGATATTATTGTAATGTGAGTTTATTATTTTAGTAATTATTAAAATTATTAAGAAATGAAGTTTATATTTAAATATAAAATATATAATAATACTTATAAATTCATCATATATTAATTAAAAACATATTATAAATTTATAATATAATAATATTATATAAAAATATTAAAATAATACAGATTGGGATAAACATTCAAATCTTCCTTACACATTAAAACATTAAACTCATCTAAAGGAATCTAAATAAGGAAAATGATTCATGTACACTAAAATATTTATCAACACTCCATATATACTTTAAGAAAAAGGAAAGTTATAAGTTTATAAAATATATAATATGATAAGAAAAATGAAAAAGTATTTAGTATATATGAATATGCATTTATTAAATAAAGACAATGTTTCTTTAAATAAAGTTATCAATTTTTATTGCATGTTGTCCCGTGACTTAATTGTCATGTGAATTACGTGCAACAGTTTGATCACCAACTACTATTGTTCGTTAGTTTTTTTCTTTATTCAATCTTATCTATTTTGGCATATTACTCAAATTGTAGTAAATAAATAATCTTCATTCAGCCTTCATCAAGCACTTCCTCTGATTTCTAATCTTTCTCTCCTTGTTTTCGTTTTCTTCTTTGGTTCCATATTTCCAACACACCCAAAATCTCTGACTTTTGGATTGATTTGTTAGAGAGATTTGGGTTCTGTGTTACGAGCAATTTGGTGATCTGGGTTCTGTTGATCCTCTCTTTTGAGTTTCAAATTTTCAATCTTGATTGTTGTTTTCTTCTTTCTGGATTCTGGGGTGTCTTGAAATTTTTATTTTCAGGTTTGTATAACTGAGCACGCAAATATTTCTGTATTAATTGTTCCAAAGTTTGAATCTTTGCTTTAACTTGAAAAATGGGTGTATTTGGTTTCTGGCAGATCATTTGAGCTGGTTTTAAATTTCAAGGAAAAGAGAAAACTTGAAAGCTGAAAATGACAATTGTAAACCTAGAACCCAAGGCACAGAAGACAAAATCAAGGAGGAACAAAGCAGTTTCTGATGAAAAGGCACCTTTGTTACCTAAGACTCATGAAGCTGATTCTTCAGGGTTTGATGATTTCAACGGTGCTTCGTTTTCTGGGGCTGTTTTCAACTTGTCCACCACAGTTATTGGTGCTGGGATCATGGGGTTGCCTGCATGTGTGAAAAAATTGGGGATGGTGCCTGGTCTTATTGCTATAGCCTTAATTGCTTTGTTGACAGAGAAGTCAATTGGGTTCATGATTAGGATTTCCAGGGAAGGAAATCTTTCTTCTTATGCGAATCTAGTGGGGGATACATTTGGCAAATTTGGAAAAGCCCTGGTGCAGATATGTGTGGTAATCAACAACATTGGAATGCTGATCATTTACATGATTATTATCGGTAAAGACTATACTCTTAAGATTAATACATAAGATTTTATGAACTTAATTGGAATACTCAGATAAGGTAAATATTTATTTTTTTATACAGTGTTGTCATCTGATCATTAATTTTGCCCTTATCGTGTATGAAATTAATCTCATTTTATTTTGGTGGACTCGTTATCTACTTCATAGATTAAGATTTTAGTTGAACCTGAACACTTCAATCTGTTTAGATGAGAATTTTGGGTTGTGATTCAGCCTTGTGTTGTTTATATTGAAGGTGATGTGATTTCTGGAACATCTTCTGGCGGAGTTCATCATTCTGGTTTACTTGAAGAATGGTTTGGAGTTCACTTGTGGACAGGACGTTCATTTGTTCTTCTTGTTATAACACTTTTTGTGTTTGCACCTTTGTCCTGCTTCAAGCGAATTGGTGAGTGTTCTTCTTTCTTGGATTAAAGTGAAAAATTAAAAAAACATAATATTAGCACAATTTAGGGATTGACCACCAATTGTTGTGGTTGTGACAATGCTTAGGTGTTGTTAAAATGGCAGTTTTCATCTCAAATTACTCAAGTATTTATTTGATGTGTTGATAGTCAAGATGAATTAGCATTAAGGCTTGACATAAAATGGGAATACCTATTTGCTTCATTTCTATAACAAGAAACCCATGAAGATTTTTGTTCATGCTGTGTTTTTTGCAGATTCGTTGAGATACACTTCTGCATTATCATTTGGTTTAGCAGTTGTCTTTCTCGTCATTGCTGTGGGAATTTCAGTTTTTAAGATTGCTATTGGAGGCATTGGGATGCCTAGATTATTCCCTATCATCACTGATGTATCCTCAGTTTTTGAACTGTTCACAGTAACTCCTGTGGTTGTCACAGCCTATCTGTGCCACTTCAATGGTGAGAAAATTTCTCAGAACTTTGTCTTGAACTCTTTACCCTTGTTTTAATGTTTTTTTATTGAAAACAGACATATGTTTTTTTTTTTATCAGCAATAAATAAATAAAATTAAGAGGGATACTTCAGGGGTATCCCAACCCGTATACATCAACCACATAGTTACTCTCCCCTTTATGGCTTAGGGGAGACAACCGTTGTGTGGCAAAACCTGCTTAAAAAACTGTAAGCACAGAACAACAAACCAATTTGCATCATCATGACAGAGGACCTACACGGTTATGACAGCAACCTAAATAATTGCTACACAAAAGCAGCAGTACATTATACACCTTGGCATCCAAACACCGCTACACCACCTTGGCCTCACCTACACCCTTACCTACATCCACAACCTATACTTCCTACCTTTCACCTTTATTCCATTACCCTTCACAAAAGAAAAAAAAAAAAAAAAAAAACAGGCAGACATATGTAGATATAAGTTTGTCAATAGTTTGTGAAAAATATTGACTTCTTAGGTCATTCTGACAGTTCCTTTCATAAGCCTCACCCCAGTTCTTGTCCAACTAATTTGAAAAGAAAACTTCAATGAGTTTAAAGTGTTTGATAAATGCATGTTGATTTCTGCCTGGCTAAAGTTATTTTGGTTTGTTTCTGACTGTCCACCGTCATACAATACTAGAACAGTAGAGCCTTTTTGGTTTGAGAAATTACATTTTCTATTTTTTTTGTTCTCATTTGATTTCCTCTTTTTAAAAGTTTATACAAAAACAGAACTTTTTTTATTGTTTTTGTTTTCACTTTTTCTTGTATAAACTTTAGAAAACAGGAACAAAGTGTGAAACCGCAAACGTTTTCTCAACCCAAATAGATCCTAGAATCTCTCCATCTGGTTAATCATGTTCTTCATTGTGGTGTTAATAATATGATGAATGGTAGTATGCCTTTTGCATCATATGCTTGGTAGCTTAAAGTTGTGGTAGAAATTACTAGCAGATTCCTCAAGTGCTATTAGACACTTGCAAAAGTTTCAGTTATGTGGGAATGGAAGCATAACATGACTGCAGTTAGCTATGCTGATTTTACCTGTTTGCTTCATGGATATATAGCTTGATGTTTATTGTGTGTACTCTTCTTTTGCAGTACACCCCATAGACAATGAACTCGAGGACTCGTCACAGATACAAGGGGTTGTGCGTGCTTCCCTTACTCTATGTGCTTCAGTGTACTTACTGACAAGCTTCTTTGGGTTCCTCCTATTTGGTGAAGGAACTCTTGTTGACGTGCTTGCAAATTTTGACACTGATCTTGGGATTCCTTTTGGTTCTGTGCTTAATGATGCTGTTCGTGCTACCTATGCTGCACATCTTGTGCTTGTATTTCCAGTTGTCTTCTATGCAGTGCGGATCAACCTTGATGGGCTCCTATTTCCATCATCTAGGCCTTTGGTTCTAGATAACGTCAGATTTGCAATAATTTCTACGGGACTTATTGTTTTTTCCTTTTGGGGAGCAAATTTCATACCCAGCATTTGGGATATTTTCCAGTTCACTGGAGCAACAGCTGCAGCATGTTTAGCATTCATATTTCCAGCTGCCATCATCCTTAAGTGAGTTTGGTGCTAGATTTTTTCAGTTCAGTAGTGCATGTAGTTTTCAAAATGTTATATTTTATGCTGTTTTTAGATAACTATTAAGTACTCACAATGGAAGGGAGGAGAAAAATGAAAGTAAGGTACAGTTTAGATAAACTTTTCCATAAGCACAGTGAGGAAACAAATATGAAAAGGTAAAATAAATTGAGCTTTTCCCATATACACTTCAGCTTTTGAAGAAGTTAGATGAGAGAACTTACATAAAAGTGTAGTGAATAATTTCATTTTAGCTTAAGGGAGATTTTCAAATCATATTTTACTTTCTTATTTTCTTTTCCTGTGAGTGTGATGAAGAAGTTTATTCAAACAAGATCTAAATAAATATACATATTGGATTACTGTACTTGATTGTAGGGTTTTGTTCTTTAACCTGGAGAGGAAATAAATAGCCATGGAAGACGGCATTGAGCTAAACTGACAAATAGTAACATGATTTTAGTAGTTAGAATACCTAACATATCAAACAATAGAAAATGTTGGTAGTTCTGTTCTCCAGTAAAGGAATACCACTAAGCCAATATAGTTAATAGTCTATGCTAATAAGTTATGTGAAATTGCTGAAACTTTACCAAATGAGGAGTAACAATTTAACAATATTGAGGGTCATAATTCCCTTATGTGCAAGCAATTCTAGAATGAATCGTCCTAATGTCTGATAAGCACAAGCTTCACATTCAAATAAAGGCACTGTAAAGAGAGGCAAAATTCATGTTGGTTAAAAAGGATATAAAAATCCTGGATGAAGTTGTCTTGTGTATTTGATTGGTTCTGCTCTTTCTACTGATTAATTAACTCAATATTATCATTAAAAGTTTGTTTTCTTACTACAGGGATCGGTACAAAATTGCAACTAGAAGGGACAAGATTCTATCTGTCATTATGATAGTCCTTGCAGTCTTTGCAAATGTTGTGGCTATATACAGTGATGCATATGCCTTGATCAAGAGTAGTCTTAGCTCAATGCGATGGATTTCTTGAAAGTTTCTTTAGAAGTCCACACTTCTGATATGTTCATACTTGCAGATATAGGAGTGACAGGGTTATTGGCCAACTAGAAAATTGATGTTTTCTGAGAGGGTATAATGGGTTGATTGTAAGATAAAGAAGCAACCCTGTGTGCTGTTCTTCAAAATTGTAAAAGGCCTACAACATATTCATCCTCCTTTGTAATGTGCTCTATATGCTATTATAGTTCTAGAGGTTCTTCTTGATTGAGCCTCTTTAGTAGGCTTCACCAGTCTCATATATGTAAAATAGAATGTTAGCTGAATGACTCAAGGGACTTGCTATGAATAATGAAATAATGATTCAAGCATTGAAGGTGAGACAAATTCCCCCGAAATAGAACACTGGTTGCACTAGTCTTATTATTTTTCAGATGAATATTTTCCTAAACATACTAACTTGTGCATCTATTCATATTGATATCTTGTAAAGTGCATGACAATGGTATGTTGACATTTGACTAGCCATATAAAGTCTGTCTGAATACAAGACTAAATGAGTTTTTGAGAGCTTCTTTTCTTTATCCAAAATAAATCTATTCACTAGTCATTTTTTCACATTTTTTTTTATTAAAAACTATGAGGAAAGGTTGAGGAAGAAACATCCACAAAGAAAGGGAAAAGTGTAAAATCTAGAGCAAGATCAAAGATTCCAGTAGGAACCTGCACAAAAGAGATGATATATATTTGCTAAGGTATCCACAACCTGGTTAGCCTTTGAGAGTGAGAGAGCTTGACATTACTACACCAGCTTAAACCATGATATGACAAATCTGTTTAACCAGAGGTTAAGAGGGGTGAGTAATAAACATGATGGCACTTGAAAAATCATATTCATAGAAACAAGTGCCACAATTTTTTTTTGTCAGAATGACATCACAATTTTTTTTATATAACCTCAACTGCGAGATTTCCAACTAAAGAAATTTATTAAAATAAAAGAAAAAGGGATAAAGCCCTTGTATACGAAGACCACATAGTTTCTGTATATACGGAAAAAAAAATGTAAAAATATCAGCCCATTACATAAATAAAGATATTTAATAATATATAGAAATATTTAACATAAGTATCTAACAATATTTAACCCATCTTGTTACAATATAATAATTCTAACTCCTTGGAAAAAATTAGTAAAAATATTTGTTAATTGATCATTTGAATTATCAAACTCCATCTGGATATATCTTGATACAATCTTTTCTCAAATAAAATAACAAACAATCTCAATATGAAAAGGAGATTTGAGCTAATATGAAAGCAATCTAATTATCACATATAAGTGTCATTTGATTGACTTCTTCAAATTGTAATTCTTTAAGTAGCTGTTTAAGTCAAATAAATTCACAAGTAGTTAATGTCATAACTTTATATTATGATTCTACACTAGATTTCGTCACAACACTTTGTTTCTTGTTCTTCCAAGAGATCAAGTTATTACCAATGGAGACACAATATCCAAAAATGGATCTTTATCAGACGGAGATCTTGTCCAATCAACATCTAACAACATCTAAGTAACTAACGATTTTAGTATGGTTATTGTGATTTAGGGTTTAGGGTTTAGGGCACTTTTTCCAAGAGTCTTTGATGTACTTCAGTATATGAATGATTACATTTCAATAATTTTTAATTAAAAAATTGACTCACCACACTAACTACAAAGAAAATATTAGAGACAAGTAATTTCCAACATGTGTAGAGGTTCGTAGGTGATCTGATGATCCTCATACCATTTGAGAAATTCATTGAAAATAACATATTGTCCTTAGGTATCAAATGAAGGAGTACCATATGAGGTAGGACTCACAATAAACATTTGTGAGAGAGAAGTTTGGATAGCTGCAATAGAAAAGGCCATAGATAAAGATGAGAAAGAAGCATCTTAATGGAGAGAGAAAAACCTTAAAAATCAAACGGGCTCCTATCAACAAGACAAGGCCAGATCCAGAACAAGGACAACAAGGCGATCTTGTCGATGTGAAGTGGAGATGGTGACAACGACGGGGCAGCAAAGCAGTAGTGACAACGAAAAAAAAATCCTATGAGCAATAACTTCATTGGGAAATCAATAATTTCCCTTACTAGAGAGTTCAACTAACAACTTTTTCTTTTTCTTTTTGTGATGCTCTTTAAGCTTATCCAAAATGGAGTTAGGGGGGTGATCAAAGTTCATCCTTTGCTACAAGTTGTAGCTGAGTTAGTAAGAATCGTCTCTTACCTTGAATCAATTCCATTTCCTTTCTTGCAATTATGTTGTTCTTATCATGAAGAACAACTTATTTCTCCTTTTTTCGTAATCTTTCGTCTTAGAAGATCTAAGCCAAGACTTATTAGATTTCATTCTTAGACCACTCACACCTCACAATTTACCATATCTCATGACTTATTGCCTTTAACCTCACCAATCTTCTCCATAATTTTCAATAGATATACCATTACATTCTTAAACTTAACCCAACAAAGAAACCAACCAAAACACAAAATTTTAGCTATGACACTTTCACCTTTAAGAAATCAACCTTATGCAAACTATCTACTATCATACCTCTAATAATTCCAAAAATACCTCAAGAAGGCATCCTAACATTACCAAACCTTAGTAATATCTTAACCAAAATAAAACCATACCTATTATAAACTAAAATCATGCAAATAGTCATTATCTTAACCAAAACAAAACCATACCTAAACTGAATCTTGACCATTAAGAGTGGTTCTTCACGAGTTTGTTTATTGTTTTAAGTTGTTAAACTTAGAGTGGAATGCTCCACCTTTCCATGAATCCTCCTTTAGCTTCACTTAATTCGTCTAATATTTTATGTAATTCTAGTTACAACTTTTTGATATTTTATTCAAAGATAAGAAAATACAATTAAGTGATGATCACAAACTTCTTATTGTAGAGCAAATAAAAGGTACAAGATATTGTAAGTATCATCATGCATATAGTCATTAGCTAATAATTCCATTCCTTTAATGAATACAGTTCAAGAGGACATGGACCAAAGAAGGTTGAAATTTGAAGGTAAGTGAATGAATGTTAATTTTGTTTCTTTCGAAATTGAAACTAACTACTTTAAGCTAGTTTTGAAGGTTGATGTTACTAAGGATATCAATCTAAGACATTATATACCAAAAACTCCGATGAAAATCTAAAATAGGATATAAATGCTTTTGAACATGAGAAAAAAGTGATATATCCAAAAGTCAAGGATCCCTAATCAAATTCCTCAGTAGGAAGAAGGAAGTTAATAAGGATGTGCCATTATTTCTTAGATGTAATGATGTGTTTGATAGGCCAATTGATAAGGCTTTTAAGAAGGTTAAGAAAGCTCACTTCATTATAAGTCTAAGTTATCAAAGAAACTACAATTTCAATGAAAAACAAATAATACAAATGTCATTAAATCATGGACCTTTTCTTTATGCACCCCAATTTATTTCAAATTGGCCACTTTGTCCTTTCTATTTTATAACAACCATGATTTTCAAAGTTTTTTTGGTTGTACAATTTGAAAGTCTTTTTGAACTAGAAATTCAAAATAGTAATTTGTGTTGTAGTCTTGTTACATACTACATGTTTTGGAAGAACAAATGTAACCTTTCAAATCTTACAATCCGTAGTTAAAATGAAATGAGTTCCAAATTGTACAATATGGGGAAATCGCCTCAATTTGAAATAATATTATTAAATTTTAGTGAAGAGATTCATACAATACAACGATAAATTCTAGATTTAGTAGTCCAAAATTATTATTTTTCATTTTTTGGCTTGCTCAATGCAAAAATTTGTTTCTTTTATCAATGTCATTGTATGGTTTTTTATATAGAAGTGAGTGTTTTGCATATTTACAACATGCAAGTGTAGAATACAAAATTACATGAAAATTAAAGTTGAAAATAAGCATCAACATTTAAAATTAATGTATAAGATGTTTCTTGGAAGGGTTATAGTGACCACTGTAGTAAGAGGTGAAACCACAGTTTGAAAACAAAATTTTGCGAGTGTGGCGATGATGAAAATATTGAGAATGTATCGTTGATTATGAAGCTGTGAATTTGACCTATGGTCCACATATCAACACCAACCCTCTCCTAAAATAAGCCTTCTTTTATTGATCCACCAAATCAGTGGGTTAAAAAATCCCCTAATACTTTTTAGGATTAGAAGCAAAGTGGGTTTGACCCAATACAATATTAAAATAAGATTTCAATTAATTTCTAAATACTTTTCAAGATTTCATATATACTTTTCAAGATTTCATATGACTCCTTTAAATATTTTAAATTTCAATTTGATTCATAAATATTTTACATTAATTATAAATTAATTCTTAATTAATTTTATTATTTGCATATTAATTGTAAGGTTGAGACTCAAGCTAACTTGAATGGGCCGAACTCGATCTAGCTTGACTTGAACTCAGATAAGTGTGACTCAACCTTGCATGTCTTGAACCAATCCAACTCGATCTATTCTACCTTAAACTAATTTTGACCTAAACCGACTCAACCTGACATGAGTTAAACTTGACTTGAACTCGACCTAATCCAATCAAGGCTGACCTAAGCTCACCTTTATTTGATTCATCCTTATCTAGGCTAGATGCAACCCAACTTAAATTGGCTCAATCTAGAACTCATATTAACTTGAGCTCAAGCCAAGCTTAGCCCATGGACCCAACACATCCCAACATGACTTATGTTCGACGCAACCTAACCTAACCTAACTTGCATGAGTCCAGCTTGGCCCAACTTGACTTAGACACAAAGCGACCCAACCTTGCATGACTTGGACCAACCGACCTAACCTCTCCTGATTGGGACTCAACCTGACCTATGCTCGACCCGACTTAGTTTGACCTAGGCTCATATCAACTCATGCTAACCTTGGTCTGCCTTGACTCAACCTAGATGAGCCTGACTAACTTGAACCTAACTCAATTCGACTTAACCTAGATCAAACTTAATTTAACCTACCTTAAACTAAACCCATTTAAGCTCAACCAACTTGGCCCAATTTGGACTCAACCTAGCACTGATATGGACCCAACTCAACTCGATCTGACCTGGACTCAACCCAACTCGACCTATATTGGACTTGACATGATCCAAGTCCAATTCCACCAACTTGACATATAAACACAATGTGACCTTGTCTATATTGATTGATGATCAATCTTGCATAACTTAGGTCTAATTTAGCTTGACCTTTCCTAAGTTATATCTAACTGAGTCATACCTTACTTGAATATGATATAATATAATCTTTCATAACTTGAATTTACTTAGTAATGATAAATTTTTTTTCATATTGCTAGTAAAACAATTTTTTTATGGGAATAACTAAAAATTAGAGCAATTAATACTTTTTATTTTCACATGTATACAAATTTTTTTATTCTCATTTTCAAAAAAACGTTTTCTTTAAAGAAATTATTTATAGAACCTTTTTTTTAGACATATTGGTCCTATAAACTTTTTTTTTTTTATGTAGATCGTACCAATTTAACAAGATTCTCATCACATGTCGTTTTCAGGAGCTCATCATAGCTGCAGGTGCGTGTCACAAGGATCCACCATAGCTTCAAGTTTGTTTATAAAAGAAAATT
Source organism: Phaseolus vulgaris (assembly GCF_051622355.1). Classification (NCBI taxonomy): domain Eukaryota; kingdom Viridiplantae; phylum Streptophyta; class Magnoliopsida; order Fabales; family Fabaceae; genus Phaseolus; species Phaseolus vulgaris. The sequence continues at coordinate 6,949,592 of NC_143501.1, read as the reverse complement.
CAAATTAACAATCCAAAAATATATAAAAAAAAAAAACGTGTCCTAGATTGTAGATAAAAAATTCATAATTATACTTTTAAATTATTTGTTTCATAAATTAATTAAAGATACTTTTCCCATTTATATAATCCATAAAAGTCTCCTAGATGAAAGTGTATGAAGGGGTATTTGACATTTCTCACTATATAAATGGAAAAGAAAACATAGAAGAAGGAAAAGCATAAGCTCGTGCTCAACTATAATATTAATTTATTATGACGTACAAATGTAAACTCACATGCAATTCATATTAAAAAATATTTTGGCATTTTCCTACAAAGCTATGACATGAGTTTTAAGGCTAAATTTGAAGTTTGAGATTCTTTAGCTTTATCAATTATTTAAAATTTAAAGTTGTTGGGATCTGAATTGAGAAAGAAAGTTACTTTTCAATTCATTCTTTTATAAGAACCAAAAAATTAATCTTCAATTGAAAATGTGATTCCTGTTAACTTAATTTTCATAAAAATACTTTTGCTATGAATCATACTTCTTTGGTGAAATTTAAGTTGTTTATTCCTTTTAATCATAAAGAGAGAGAAGAAATTTGCAAGCCATGGGAGAGGAAAAAGTAAAAATTGACCTTAAAAAACAAATTTTTTGAAAGTGTGTTATTTCTTTCACTATTATATTTAACTAAAGCATAGGTAAAACATGTTATATGTATATAAATTACATTTTGGAAAATTCTGTAGGAACTATTCCGTACATGTACTTTCTCTTTCACGGCCAACTGTTAAAGGTTATGAACTAAAAGAAACCATTTAGACCTTAAAATTTGCTCCACTCATTTCTCTCTTACTCAACTAAAAGAAACAGTGTCAAACTTACAAAGAGGTTATGAAATAGAAGACCAACATCCTAAGGTACAAAGCCTTTCAAATTTTGAATCTTTATTTTGCTCCAAACAATGTCTGGCTTCTGGGGTGTCTTGAATTATCACTGTTCAGTTTTGTGTCTCCGAGCTTTTGAATTGTACTGAAGTTTTTCATTCAAAGTTTGATGCTTTTCTTCAACTTGAAAAATGGGTGTTTTTGCTTTTGGAAAAAGATTAGTTAGCTGATTTTAAATTTTCATAAAAAAATTGAAAGGTGAAGATGAGGAGTGAAAGTGTTGCACCTGAGGCAGAGGAGCAAAAATCAAGAAGGAACAAGAGAGTTGTTGATGAGAATGCTCCTTTGATACCAAAGGTTCAGGGGAGTGATGCTGAAGGGTTTGATGAGTTTAATGGAGCTTCATTTTGTGGGGCAGTTTTCAACTTGTCCACCACAATTATTGGTGCTGGGATCATGGGATTGCCAGCATGTGTGAAAAAGTTGGGGATGGTGCCTGGTCTTCTTGCTATAATCTTAACAGGTTTATTGACAGAGAAGTCAATTGAGTTCATGATTAGGAACTCCAGGGCAGGGAATCTTTCCTCTTATGGGAGTCTCATGGGTGATGCGTTTGGGAAATATGGGAAAGCTTTGGTGCAGATATGTGTTATAGTCAACAACATTGGTGTGTTGATTGTTTACATGATTATAATTGGTAAGGACTTTATTCCTAAGTCAAATACATCAAATTTCAAAAGTGTTTTGGTGGAGTTGAAAAGCTATCATTGGTTTTGGTTGTCCTTCATTATCATTAATGTTGTCTGATTCAGTTTTGTGTTGTTCATGTTGAAGGGGATGTGATTTCTGGAACATCTTCTGGTGGAACTCACCATTCTGGTGTCCTTGAAGGATGGTTTGGAGTCCACTGGTGGACTGGCAGAACGTTTGTTGTTTCGTTTACAACAGTTGCTGTGTTTGCGCCTTTGGTCAGCTTTAAGAGAATTGGTGAGTGCTTTTCTGTGTCATTATTTGAAGTAAAAAAAATGACTGGTGAATTATTATTAGCAGTTCACTTGTTAAATTACAAATCTCTGAAAATGACTGGCCATAAACTGGGAAACAATGAGAGCAAAATAACTGAAGCCCTGTGATTCATGTTCATAAAGGAACTTTTTTTAAGTTCAAGTATTGACTACCAATGGTTGTGTTTGTTACAAATGCTATGGGGTTGCTAAAAAGGTTGTTGTTATTTCAAATGACTTAAGAACTCTTTGTTGGATTCCACCTTGTTTCAAACAATCTAAACAATAATAATGGCAATACATTCATCCCTTTTCATTAATCCAATCATATTGTAAGGCTTAAGATATGTTGGAAATCTAGAATACCTATTAATTGCATGCTAATAGTTCTTATTTCCACATTATCATATTTTCCACGGATTGAAAATATAGTTTTTATGGTAGAAATTTGGGGACAAAAAACTAAAATTGGGAGATCTGTGTGTTATTTTATTGTTGGGTATGCTACTATCCTACAGAAATAATGCCTTTATACACCATTATAGACATGACTACACTTTTATGACCATTTCATGGCTTTGGTGCTTCTTCATATACATCTTGATTTTCATTCCAACAAATTAAATCCTTTGAGCAATATATTTTGTGTTCAAGTTGAATGCTGGAATGATATCATAGGAGATTTCCTTTCATGCTATATCTAGGTTGGTTTTTTATTCAAATCCTATAAGAGTTTTTGTGCCCTCTCTGGTTGTTGCAGATTCTTTGAAATTCACATCTGCATTATCAGTTGGGCTAGCAGTAGTTTTTCTAGTAATTGCTGTTGGAATCTCAATCTTCAAGATCATAATTGGAGGCATTGGGATGCCCAGACTCTTCCCAATCATTACAGATCTGACATCAATTTTGGAACTGTTCACAGTAGTTCCTGTGCTTGTGACTGCCTATATCTGCCACTACAACGGTATGCAAATCTTTTTTAGGCCTTTGTGTAGATTTCATTTCCTTTTTTTTATTGTTTTTACTAAGATCATATATATATATATAAAATATATATATACATACATATATATAACTCTAACCCAGTTAGTAATTTGCTAAAAATGCTGTCAAACTGACAAGTTCAAATTTGAAAATAAAGTATCATTTTTATTTTTGTCTGTTTCTGGCAGCACACCATGACTTCAAATTACTTATTCTGTTTTAGTTCATTTTTGTCAGCAACATGATGAATGGCAATATATATTTTGCTTCCTATGCTTGTTTCTAGAAATAAGGCTACTCATGGTTAGATTATTTGAGTAAGTGGTTATTGTGATGATCCCCAGCTTGAAGTGATTTAGAAATGTGAAAGTGATTTCCTAAGAAGTAGGATTAGACAAGGTGAATTTTTCTGTAAAATTAGTTTCTATTTAATAATTTTCTTATCATGGTTATAGTTTCGAAGTAGCATGACATGGTTGCAGTTAGGTACCTAGATGTACCTGTTTGGTTCATGAAGATATAGTGTGATGGTTTTATTGCATGCACTCTATTTGCAGTTCACAGCATAGATAATGAACTTGAGGACTCTTCTCAGATGCATGGCGTTGTACGTACGTCCCTTGCTCTATGTGCTTCAGTGTACTTACTCACAAGCTTCTTTGGGTTCCTCCTATTTGGTGAAGGAACACTTGATGATGTGCTTGCAAATTTTGACACTGATCTTGGAATTCCTTTGGGTTCTGTGCTGAATGATGCAGTTCGTTTCAGCTATGCTGCACATCTTGTGCTTGTATTTCCAATTGTCTTCTATGGAATGCGTGTGAACCTAGATGGTCTCTTATTTCCATCATCTAGGCCTTTGAGTCAAGACAATTTCAGATTTGCATCAATTACTATCTCAGTTATTGGTGTTATCTTTCTGGGAGCAAATTTCATACCCAGCATTTGGGATATTTTCCAGTTTACTGGAGCAACAGCTGCTGTTTGTGTAGCATTCATATTTCCTGCTGCCATCATTCTTGGGTGAGTTTCATCTCCAAATTCTCTTATTTTCATCTCCATATTAGGAAATATAAATACATATTTGATTAGAATTTTACAATGAGGAAAAAACTAGCTAGGAATGATGGCATTAACCTACTTTATATGTTAATTGGTAAATAATACTTATCTGTTATAGAATTTAAGTTTAAAGTAAGTGATATTGCTTGTTTAGTTTTTAAAGTAAGTGGCTCACTTTAGAAGAGTAGGCTCTTTATTGAATTTTGTTGTTTATTTTGTTGTGTCTGACAGAAAGTTTCCAGTGCAAAAGAAAATGGTTTGATATATGCTTTTGCTGCAAACTAATTGACAACTATGGCTAAGTATTCATGTTTTGATTTCAGGGATCGACATAAGATAGCAACTAAAAAGGACAAGATTCTATCTGTCTTTATGATAGTTTTGGCTGTGTTGTCAAATGCAGTGGCTATATACAGTGATGCTTATGCCTTGATCAAGAAGAACAAAACTAATACATGAATTTTATTTTCTTGAAACTTTCATTGAAGTCCAAGTCTTGGTAACATGTTCAAAAGTGTGTAAAGGACATTTATCATTACAAAAAATAAAAATTGCTACTAGAGTTAATGATCTCCAAGTGAGTTTCCCTTTCTCTATTAATATGGTCTTCGAGTTTTTTTCTTCCTTCCATGTGGTTCCAAACGCGGTGTTGGAAGTAGGTTTTGAATGTTTTTTACACATCTAACGTGAAATTGAAACTGAAGATGGAAATTTAAAGTCAGATCAAACACATGCAAACACCAAGACAGTGAAACTAACATGCTACTAGAACATTAAAACGGTGTCACGTAATACTTTGGTATAAGATATAATAACAAGCTTTTTATAGAAAGATTATCGAGATCTCGCGTTCTATGTTTCAAGAACTAAATTAGTTTAAAGCAAAAAACATATGGGCACCTAAAACTTAGGATCACTGAGGATTTGGTCTTTCAGTATTTCAATAAAAACTGATAGAATTTTGACATGTGATTAATATTTTTTTTTTCAAAATTTCCCTCAGAGTTTATAAATAAATGCTGGTAACAAAACCCATTTTGAGTGAACAAATATTTATCATTGATAACTTTGTGATGTTAGTGATGCTTCTTTCTTCTTTGAAATCCTTCATCCCTAATAACCACATCTCACAAATGCAGCCCAACTATCAATCAGAGCTTAAGTCACCATTAAGCACGCAGAGATTACTCCTATCAAAATACTTGTTTAGTCACTCAAGACACCATTAAATCTACTTATATTTGTTTTATTATTGCAATATCAACGATGGTTAACCCCATGTGTATGTATGATCTTTTTTAATGCATCATTAAAATAATACAACTGTCAAACTCTTTCGAGAGGTTTAACATATGATTGGATTAGGTGTGTATGATAATCTTGTACAATATTTCTTATCTTAAACTTAAATTAACTCATTCAAAAGAAATAAGGAAAACTAATAAATGACGTTGTTACAAATGGCTTAAAACGATCTACTGTGAATGTTAAATAACTACTGTGCAGCAACTGATAAAATTATTTCTAGGGTTTTCTTTAATGGCAGAGTCAAATAGAAACATACTTTCCTTTTCCAATTATATGCACTTCGCTCTGAATTTATGCGCCTCAAAACTATAAAGAGAGAGAAGAAAGAAATAAATATAAATGGAGCAAAATCGTATAGGGCAGGAAGAAACAGCTGAAAAACTACATTGCAGTGGTACCATCGAAGTTAAATTATGCATGCTATTTGACAACAAAATGATTTGTCTACAACTACACAGAATGTTACAAAACTCTCATCCCAGCCTATGTAGTATGTACAACGTCTATCCTGTAGCAATCCCTACTTCATCTTTGGACAGAATATATACAGAAAATGAATTATACAATCACGGGTTACCAATATTGGGCACAAAAGGGACTAGCTTTTTCTGGTCCTTTCTCTTACCTAACGCACTTCTGTCCAATACCCGACCAAGAATCAAACGAGTATTCTGCAGAGATACCTCTCTGGTTGTCATCCCAGACTCGGTTGAACCAAGCTGTCCAGGTGTAAAAGCTGAGCTTAGTCCCGAACCAAAGCCATACTGTAGAGGGCCACTTCGGGCCTTGAATGAGGTTTGTGGAGCAAGCAACTTCTCTTCAGTTCCGCCATATCCGTTCTCAAATGAACCTTGTTCATATGGATGAGAACCGGTCAATGAGCTGCAACTTTGTAGAAGGGCTTCTAACACACTTAGTGCCTCCCAACACAAAGTGCTTTCCACCAATTGGGACACAATTGCATAGATATGTGGACTCTGGGTAGCGTCCATTGGTGTGTGCTGGAGGAGAGCTTTGAGCATGAGTAGAATGACACGTTGATACTCAACTGGTCCTTTTTCTAGTAGCCTTAGCAAGTGTCCAAAGGCCAAAGTTGAATGTTTTGGAAACCATTCATTACATAAAAGAGGTGAAACACAAGCCAGAAAATTATCAATACTCTTAATCTCTCCTCGAGAGTAAATCATAAATACAGTAGCTAATTCATCAAAAGATTTTGCTCGACACCAAATTGCTATATTGACAGCAACAGAGCATGCCTTCTGATATTGATGTTGGAGGGGTGAAACTGGACCTATCACTATGTCTTTACTAAGTTGAAGACAAAGCCAAGGGAGTAATCCTATGATGTGCATCAGGAGTCTTGTCTCAGCATCACCAAATATAGAATCGCATGAATGAACTGTTGTACGAGAGAGAACATCAATTGCAACACTGTGACTGACACTCGACATAAGTCCTTTAAGAACAAGGGGCTGAACCCCTTCAAAAGTTGGCAAACTCCCCTCTTGTAGAGGTTCGTAGCCACTTTTAGATTCTGTGCGCTGAAATTCTCCTAAATCACTACTATCAAGTTCATCTCTGGGCATACTTGAAAGGAGTACATTTTCTGTTGTCCGATCACGAAAAGATAAACGGTCAATCACATGAGAGAATAGCTCTAGAACCTGGCGGTAGACATGGACAAAATCAGTGTGCATCATCGCAACACATCCCCAAAACAGCTGTGGGTAGAGTATCACCTTCTCTGGCTCCATATTCTCGACCATAACTTGCAATGTCATCAAAATTTCCATAACAAATCCCAAAACTTGAGGTACTGGATTTCCCAGGCATCTATGGAGGCACCGAAGAAGTGATACACAAGAATCACTTGTTACACTTGGTCGAAGTGCACGGTAGATCTGATGTGATCGACAGGCAAGGTGTCTTGATGTACACTCCATAGCCCATGTAAGAGCTTCTTCTCCCCAAGTTTCCCGAAGATCTCCTTGGAAGAAGATAGCATCCACCATGCTCTGAACAAGGGCAGAAAGAAGTGCTGCACTTGGAAGCTCAGTTCTTACAACTGTTGGATCTTCATTCTCCCACATCATGCTTCCTCGCTTAGATTGTACATATTTAATTAAGCTCACAACTTGCTGTTTGTTCTCCCTATCATTATTTTCAACCTCATACTGTTCTAAGTGGCGTCCTGCTAGGGAATATAACAAATTAACAAGTAAATGCTGGCAATGCTCAAGTACAATGTCTTCTGAGCTATCCATTGAAACAAAGATAACGTGAAAGAGTAGAGGCAAGTATTGGCGGAAATCTTCATCATTTTCATATGCAATTTCAGCAAGAAGAATCAGTGCTATATCTGCATGCGTAAGTGAGTGCTGCTGATGGCCCTGTAAGGCTGATTGAAGTTCTTTTGCATTCACAGCATGCATAGCACTCCCACCATGCAGTCCATCTTCACCTGAGTTTGGAGTGTCAACAAGATAATCTCCACTGTCTCGTGAAACATGGCGGCTACGTAAACTCCCTGTTGAGCTTCTAACACCCATCAAGGGTCCTGACATATTAACCAGGGCTGGAAGGAGCTGTCCGGACCGCCCAGCGCTTACTGGGACAATGTTCAACTCTGGAGGCATTGGACTTAATGGACCTGATACACTCCGGCCTGTCATACCTGCTGTTCTCCAGCTCAAGCTCCCACTAACATTTCTTAGTGGACCATCTAAAGAACCTCTTACAAGCAATGGGGACATGTGTGGTTGGTTATCCATAACTGACGTCATTTGGGCCACAGCAGGACCTTGTGAGAATTCTAGCACAAAATTTGCATTGGCATCACCCTTACTTACAACTGGCTCCATGCTATCCTCTAGTAGTCGTTGAGACAATTGGAAAACTAGGTGATCTATAGTCCGTTGAGGGCATATTCGTGCTAAATAAAGACTTACCCGTTTTGCAACACTGAAGTATGTAGCAAATGCGCCACTTATTTCAGTTGATGCATTTGAATCACAATCTTCAATGCCTTTTGTTATCAAGAAATCTAAAACAGGGCTGATATTCTTATTTTTGCTAGCAATTGTGCTCCAAAGTTTCTCAATTTCATCGGGAAATTGGTCACCATGCCGCCATGTTACATAGTAGAGACTTTTCAGTAACCTTTCACTCCAGCCTTCTTTGAGTTTCCAGAAATTAAGGTTCTCAATCCATGGAGCCATGCATGTCAAGACCTGATGCTGTGCAATTATATCAACAGCATCTAACTGCCTCTGCATAATCTCCTCACAAAGAAGTTGGCTTAATTCAGGATGATCTTTGGCAAGCTTACAGGAAAGCTTGTATTGGAATTGTTGATAGGAATCAGGAAGATTACCAACAACGGCAGCTCGATAACTTCCTGAACCCTCAATGCCATCCTCAGCCCATTCACGAACAGAAAGCGTCTCCAGCATCTGAAGTGCATCGTCACGAATTTGTCTTGATGGGTCTACCACCTTGTAAAGGATCAGACTCAATAATCTTTGTATTTCACAGTTCGGTATCTCCTGGCGCATGTAGACCTCAGCCAGTACACTGAAGTATCCATCAGCTACAGAAGAATTAGAGTAGTAGCACTGCAGAGATCAATTAGGTTGGATAAGCTATAATGCCAGTATGACATTGTATAGATAAAATGAATAGGTTGTCAAAAATCAGAAGGGCACTGCTTACAGAAACTATATCTGAAAAAATTAACAAAAAAACTGCGTATGGAACAAAATCATATTTCCTCCCCATTCATGTTATTTGGCTTTCAAGTTTACAACTTTCCAAATATCAGGAAAAAAAAGCATACACAAGTGTAGAACTGGGCATGGTGTCGTATGGAGACCACATAAAAATAGGGTATTCTCCAGGCCAATGAAGACCAAAAGAGATGGCATGATTTAGTTTGGTGATAAATATAAGAGGCATTACAATTTATAATGGTGAGAGCTATGGGACTACGCTTATTTTGATTGAGGATGAAGTTGATTAAGCATAGACCTTTAAAAAAGTAAATTGAACAATTACTAGAGTGATTTAAAATCCAGTGTTCACCTTCCCATATGGTCCGTTTGCGCTGGTTTTAGTTGTAAGTTTCAATTTTTTTAAACTAAAACCAAATTTTAGTTTTGGGTGATTTTCAGTTTTAAATTATGTTTTATTTTCTATTTTATACTTCCAAAATATTTAGTTTATTACAAAACTCTCTATCCTGTTAAATACGATTATAATAGTTGTAATGGTGGCAGCAACATTAGTAGCAGTGACGTGGTGACAACAATGGCAAGATGGTAGCAGAGTTGGTGGAGGCAGTAACAATGTTATTGGTAGGTAGCAATGACCATCATGGTGCTTGCAGTGCAAGCAGAGAAAGTATGAATGTTGGTGGTAGTGATGATGGTATAGTGGTGGTGATGGTGACAGTGCTGAAAGTGACAGTGACAATTAAAAGGGTCATTGTCAAGAGTTGAGAATGTATTTTTTAAAACTAAACCAAATTCATAAATCCTTTCTTGTTTTTGAAAATCAATATAGAAGTGTTTCAAAATTGAGTTAAAAACCATTTCAGCTCAATTTTTTTTCCGAGCTGTTTTGTTTTAAAATTATTATTGGAAAACTAAAAACTTAACCATCTCAAATGAGTCCTTAGGTTTGTTGGTGTGCTTTATTTCTTCAAATAGTCATCAGGCCTTGGCTTATCATAGAAGAATGGCCCAGGTGGCACAGGCCATCACTTCACATCAAAGAGATATGGAGGGCTCCAATCCTGAGTTCATCTATTATATGCTAATAAATGGATAGTCTCTAATGTCACATTACCTTTCTTGACATTAATTAAGAAAAATACTTCCTGCGTAGTTCTATTTTCTAACAGCCTATCACTAAGAGAAATGCATAACACATTTTACTTTCCCACTCAAACTTTAACGTCCAGAAACTGCCTTCTTACACCAATTGGCAACTTGTTTTTAACATTTATTCAAAGCTTAGTTTGTGAGGTTATGCAGTGTTTGCCAAGCATGTTTATAGAACTTGATTCATTGATTGAGGAAGCATTGGTGTATTCTATACTCTAGTAGTTGAAAAGGAACAGTGGTTTTATTAATTTTTGTCACACACAATACATGATTCAATCTTTATAGGAGAACAACTATCCTTGAAACAGGAAATAAGGAAACTACGAGAAATAAAGGATTAGCGCACAATGTCAGTTTGCATATCCTAAAATATTTTTTATTTACATCACTAATACATATCTTCCAAATATTATCATTTTTTTATAAAAAAAAATCATATAAATATTTTCACAATCACAAATTTTCTAATGATTATATTTGAGAATAATACAAAGGAATTTGAAATTTAGAGAGTGTTGTTTCCTCCCTTAAGATCTCATATTTATAACTACTTTAGATAGACCGGATACAATGTATGTATCTATGTATATAAGTATGTATGTATATATATGTATGTATGTATATATGTATGTATATGTATATATGATTAGATAATCAATATTATTATTCTTCACCCTATCACTATTTATATATGATTAGATTTCATTGCTAAATCCTTAGTTGGATAATAATGTTTCCTAGCATGTAATGCACAATATAACATGGAAACATTACCTGATCAATACAGGAAGGAAACAAGTCCAAATTTGTAAGCAAAAGATTCTTCAATGCTAATTTCGCTAAAGAAACTCGGTGATGGCCACCCTTGTGCCTGTCACGACCAGCAGCTCCTCGACCACCTTCCCCCTGGTATTTGGTATATGATGGAGTTCTAGGATCAGCTGGTGAGAAACCAAATGGAGCCCTTGGTGTAGGCTCCAAAAACAAACCATTAATCCAAGATATCACCCGGCCACTCATTTTCCTTGCATTGTCATCAAAACATGGTCCGTACAAAAGTGATGCTATTGCATTCATGGATGCCCACTGGATTGCCTCAACCTGTTCATTCAACTCTTTGTCAAATGATATTTTATCCACAGAATCTTTTGATCTTGCATGTTGAGAAGACTTGTAACGATCAACTTCACGTCTATAATCACTGACACCATCTTGACCCCATGCGCTGCCTGTATCATCACACCAGGAGAGAAGAAGATCAAAGAGTCGCTTTCTAGTTCTAACATCAAATTTCTCAGATTTTGAATCAACAAATTCAGGGGCTAATGATCTTAGAACACAAGCAAGTGCATAGCGGAATGGTTGCATGTCTTGAAAACTTTCAGGAGTTGTTGAGATTAGTCTTGTTGTCTCATCAATGAATTTAAGATAATGCAGGCGGAACACTGGCTTCCGTGCTAGCATGCCAGGCCATATATTTTCTGCAACAGTACGATAAATATTTGCAATGTGGACACGCAGCTCTTCCCGGCGAGCCTTTTGACTCTAAGAATAAAATGTACATATATATTGTAAGTGTCAAATACTAATTCAACAATCCAGGAGAAGAAACATCTGAAACAATAGTGCGAGAATTTCACAACATAAATATGAATCATTGTCTGTAACATTGTTTGAATATGCTAGAAAGGTTTTAAGAACTCAAAACTCTTTATTTAATTTCTTTCACTATCATACTGTTCTTATCATTCATAATTTATGATAACTACCTACTTCCAAGTCCTCAAAAGCGGGGATAGAAATAAAACAAATTTCACACATCCAAAACTATACCTTCCACTTTGGTTTTCCTTCTGTCTCAGATGAAACCTCATCAATAAAAGATGAAAGTTCGCTGAACATGATTTCACATGCTTCCAAATGTGAGCGGCCAAGAGCCATGGTCGCTGCATGCTATATCAGAAACCTTGTCAGCAATAACAAAGACAACAAAAGTGATGGGTAAAAAAATTGGCAGGAAAAATTTAAATGCCTTTATATACGAAATTGCTGTAATTAACATTCAATAATCTTCATACTACCTCTTCCACATAGCAAAGGACTCAAAACTAGCAAATATAAAGAGACTCTTTGTGAAACCACACAAAAACGATATTCAACTGGAACAAATGCAAGAAATGGAATTAAATTTCTAACTTTAATCTTATCTACCAAAATACAAACATTATGCACCAACCAAAAATCAAATAAGAACATGATTTCATTTAGCATATAATGGGAATAAATCAAAACAGTTTTTGTCAGGGAAATGCACAAAATAGATAGAACTATAAAAGAAGAAATATAAAAGACTATAAAAGAAAACAATGAGATCACAAGACAGGTTAAATGAAGGAATAGTAATTGATATTTAAAAGTAAAACGTTTTTAAACCTGTCACCACAACATTGTATTTATAAGTAAAATAAACATTATGAAAGAGTGCCCTTCAGCCTGCATAACTTGCATCTGACTTTATCTTGAATTTCTTCATTCAAATTACAGATTCGATTGGTTTTTCTTGCCATTCAATCACTTAAGGAACTACAAATAGTTTCATATGAAAAGGCAAATTATTTTTAAAACGACAAAGAACAAAAATATTCTCAGAGTGTTCTTTAATAATTTTGGTTTTGAAAACATTGAAATAAATACAAAACAATACATCAAGTACACATGCAACTCTTCATCCTTTGACATTGAGTGCTTGAGAAGATAGACTAAATGACAAGTTAAGTGAGGCACTCTTACAACATGAGCATCAGATCCAGATTTTAGTGAAGGGAAAATTAGATGGTAAAGATCTTTGGTAGACTCTCGAGCAGCTGGTGGACATGAACAGACAAACATGGCATACATAAGCCACTGGTCCAATTTATTATCAATATCCTGCGACTGATGAGCTTTTCCACCCAATTCAGCAGGTGTGATATGAGTAAGACGTTGCATGACCTCTTTCCTGCCCAAATTTGAGTGATATAACTAAGTTTTAGATAAAATTAAAACAGACAATGAAGAGGGGGAGGGGGGAGCAAAGCACGTGAGTAAAAATATTTTTTCCCTCTTTTTCACAATAACAATAAATCACTCAATGAAACTTCTCGTAAAAGATATTATTTGATCTTCAGTAATCAGGGATATTCTCCATTACTAGGTTACCTAATTATAATGATTATATATAAAGGATTTACAAGCTGATTGAACACACAATTCAAAACAATAGAAAAACTCTTTATGGTATTAGAGCTAAGTTTTCCTTGTTGTCTTTTTTTATCCACATCGTAATGTACATGAAGCACCGACCAGCAAACCACTGCAATCCTCCATTTACCACCAGTGAGCACTCTTTTCTACAAAGAGCACACTTTTAGGCATCATTTGGCACTATAACTCTATGGCTTCTTCTGATTTGGCTTCCACTCAATCTCTCGTGACTTCACCAACATACCATTGATCCTATGCGAAAATGCTACTGATGAAATTACTAAGACCTTGCATTGTTAGCCTGGCAGGTCAAGTACTAAAAATACCAAAATAAATAGAATGAATATTTTAAGTTTATATAAATAAATGCCTTTTCTGACTAGATGTTGCAGGCTACATAAATCAAGTGACACCTTTGTGTTCCGTCAAAAAGCAAAAGCTACATTATTGTCCATGCCTTGTTTTACCTTTTACATGTGTTGTTTATATCTTTGCTTCCCTTCGAGGTGGCAATATTTCTTGTATTAACTTTTGGGAAGAAAACTGGATACGACTAAGATTGTAAAAGAATGCCTGTTCAGGGAAATTTCCTCCCATGTCTCTATCTTCCAGTTTTGTACATAGCTCTCTTGCCATAATTTTTATAGCATTCAATGTTCCATTTTTCTTAAAGTCACTTTTCTCATACTTTAAATTTGAATGACAGAGAATTGTTTGAGTTGGAGCTCTATTGGATTTCATCAACTCCCGTCATTTGTATTGTAAATGGATCAAAGGATTTGGACACTTGGTCCTTTTAAGGTGTTTTCATTCAACATACTTAGCGTCAATTACTAATTGTAGTCTTGCTACCATGCTTCATTCTCTGCTGTCTTTTGAACCAACTCTCATGCTTCATTCACCGTCTAACTTTCTATGCATGTCATAAAATTAAAGATTTCTTATTATTTTCCATCAACTAGCAATGGGGTTATAGATTTTTATTTTCTTGCAAGACCTCTTTTGATGTTAAAAATATATTTACTTCTTAAAATTTGAATTTAGGCTTAATTCAACTCCCGTAGAACTGGCTCAGAAGGTGAGAATTGCCTCCTATTTAAATACTCATGTCAGGCTTTTTCTTCTAACCAAGATGGAATGTGGAGTTTTTCCAGTACACTTTGCACGCCCAACACTATTAGGTCCTAGTACATGGATAATATGGTGGGTGACCCTTTCAAATAAATCTAATATTAACCGTCTAAATGCAATTTCTTCTTCTTGAACAAGGGGATAAAGATGTTATGATACCATTTTAAGAAAGTTGAATAATCCTAATGTGGGATCTCAAACACACCCACTCATGACTCTCTCAAGCTTGACTAAGATACTCTAAATATCTTTGATACCAAGTTTAACTCTAGGGAAGAGAAAAGCACTAGGATGAAACCGTGTGTTTGTGGGACAGCACAGATGTGTTTGTTTATATTGAGAAAAAGAAACCAATAGAATAAATAGAGGAGATTTGATATCCCATAATAACAAAGATATGATACGGGATTAAATAAATAAAAAAGTTCTTAATAATACATATATAACCTAGATATTCCTATTATATGATCAACTCCTTATTTCATTATTCACCTGATTATATAGGATCAGCTCCCATGTTTCTAGGATGATAACAGTTTACTAATATAATTTTAGACTTTCCTATTATTTAACAGATCTTTCATTACTCTGAGGGCTTGTAAATTTAATTATAATTTATCTACGATGTAATATTTAATAACAATTATGATTTATCTAAGATTTTATTATCTTATCCTTTTCAGAAATAAGAACTTCAAAATTAAAGTTAAGTTTATTTGGTAATTTTCTGTGTTTAGGTTAAAATTTATTTTAAAGTTGGAATATAATACAGAAAGAGAGTAGAACAAAATATCAGAAAATTAACTTTACAAAAAACTTCCTTTATAATGTTTTCTTCATGGAGAAACAACTACTTTAAGATAAACCCAAAATATGTTAGGTTAAATACTACCTAAACTGTTAACAGGTGTCTGATAACTGATATCTCCTATATTTTGTGTATATGAAACATGAGTCTGAAGAGGACTCTAGCCTTGTTTATCAAAGGAATAACTTGCCAACATAAGCATTTTGGTTACCCATTCTACACTTCAATAGAGATTCGTGGAAAGCTCCCTTCTCTTGTTAGGTCAAATGTTTTATTGAAGTGAAAGATAGAAGTAAATAATTCAAATGATATCATTCAAGTTCACAAGCCACATCCAGATGTGTGGTTTGTGGTCCTGGATCAGAATTGGTTCCTCGTGCCTTCCTACAATGTTCTGCTACTGCCTATATACAAAATAGGGCAGTAGTTTTGGTACAAGGGGAAAGGCTAAATTTTCACGGCAATGTACATCTATGCTACTATCTTGGCCTTTAGTTGGGGCGTAATGCTTATATATTTAAGGATGTATCATTGGCAAAGAAGCTGATTTGAAGCAAGATTAAATGAATGACTTCTATTCAGTGTAAGGTTACTTGCTCTATTGAATTTTCTCATTGTCTGTTATTCATTCTCCCATTTCTTTGGAGGATTCTTTGTCTTCCAAATTCCTTCTACTTTCTTGTATTTCAGTATTGTTCACATCTTTTATTGTAAAGAAAAAATATAGGGTTCCCTTATATTAATTTATTCAGTTCCTACCCTAGGCAAAGGGATTTGATAATTGATATAGGAGTATTGTAGGATCTGTCAAAGGGTGGATAAATTTAATGTGTTCTTGTCTCCTTAACCAAAAGACCAGTCTCCTTCTGGTTTCTATCTGGATCTCTATGCGCATTATTTTCCACTAAATATATTTAGTTCTATAGAGTTTGGACTTCAGTCAAGACAGAAGAAGGTAAACAAAACAGAAACTTACTTTGCTTCCTGAACAGAGCTTGGACAAAGTTCGGCAGCATATTTGACTAGCTCACTAAGACACCGAGCCCACCTGTTCTTGTCAGGGCTCTCAAATATTATAGATTGAAGTGTCACTTCCGGAGGGATGGCATCAGGTTCTCGTTTCAAATCAAATGGTCGCCCTGAATCCCAATAGCAGTTCTGAACAATCTCATCCTGCAATGCCAATGTATTTAATCTTTAAGGCGACCAAAGCTTAATATGACAAGATACAACTCAAAATTGAACAAATAGAAAATGCATAAAATAAAAGCTTAGCTGATAACAAGACAAAATATCATTCTGACAAAATTGAGCTATAAAAATAATAAGGCAAAAGTGTACCCCATGTTCTTCCAGAACATCAATAATAAATATTGGTTCAGCTTCATATTTTAACATAAGATTTGATTGCTCATGTATCCTCAGGTCCCGAATATCATTCCTCAATGCACGAACACAACGCAATAACTCTAATGCTGTATGCCTAATTTGACTATCAACGGAACTAAGGAATATGAGGCCAACTGCGTCAATTTCGGATGCACGAAACTCAATTGCTTCGCCTGATTGTTGAATGGAAGACTTTCTCAATCTCTCAGTTTCATGCCCTAGAGATTTTGCATCTGCATCAAGTAGTATCCTATCATCTATTAGACAAGATCTCCAAAAGCGCATGAGTTCCAACAGGCGTCCTAATGATGTTTGAATGAGAAGAGGAAATTCATCAGGAAGTTTTAATATGAAATTGGCCATTCCCTTCATTACTGCAAAACGACGATGGGGTAGGTACTTCACAATTCGGTTTAGTACTTGCACTGCTTCTTCTCGAACACCGGGGTCAATACTTATGCCATGTTGTGGTATTATTTCAGTAATTTTATCAGTTCGCCCAACTTCTTCTATTAGATTTGGGATGCACTTCAGCACAGATCGGAATAGATACCCTTGAGACTTTTCCTTCGTTACAGCATCTACAAAAAATATCCCAAGGCTTGAAGTGTGAACCATGCATAGTGTCAATATACCTTCTGCTAATTTTAAATGTTAATTTAATTATGAAGAATGGGTGGCACAATTTAATTGGCTAGTAAGGATTTGACTCTAAAAATTTGATCATATGCACTTCATATACCATATCAAGAAATCAACTCTTTTAAAAGTTTCAGCAGTTCAATATGTGCTGTATATACATTTAAATGTTAATCAAATAAATATTGAGACGTTATTGTTAATTGCAATGTATAATAATATATTTTTTATTAATGCTAAATATACTTAATGCCGCCATCTTCATCCTTTCATATATTTTTTACAAAACTAATCTATCAAACAATACTTTTGAATGCACAAAGAAACTTATTTGTACACCATAAAACAAGTTAAAAAATTTCAGTATACATAAAATATGATCAAAGCAAAATTCTTTATAAAATAAATCCACAAGTCATTACTTAGTTAACAAATATGTTTTCCACAAAAATATTGAGGTTTGATTCAGCTTCTACACAGTTATTCTTATATACTAAAACACATTCAATCCAGCTAGCATATAATAGAAGTAATTACCTATTGTGGTCCGTGATGATGTCAAAAGTGCTTGACTATAAGTTTTATGGCATGACCTTAATATAGATTCAATTGCAGCTTTCACTTTTGGAATATAGTGGCCAATGTCAGGACCTGCTCATTCAACAAAACTGTCAGAGTTTTACTGCAGAAATAAAGCTATAAACATGTACTCCAATTAAACAATACCATGTACAATTATTCTACGCATATGATTAAATAACCTTTAAATATATCCAAACCAAAATGCTTACTTGAAGGTGACATAACAATGGCAAGCAATGCCCGAAGACCAATAACCTTTGCTTCACTGGGACTGTCTTGCTTGAGTAATTCTAGTATCATATGATTCATGGTAAAGTCAAGGTTATGTTCAGCTATAGTTACACAGAATTCAACCAATTTATCATGTTGAACATCCTGAGTAAGCAATCCTTTTCTTAGAACTGCTAAAAGTTGTGAAGTTACACTGTCTAAGTTGTCCCATATCCGATTTGGGGCCTGGTTTGCCGCATGGACACTCAAGTAAAATCTTAAGACGCGATGAAGACAATCTAAAGCCATGAATCGATGACTCTTATCCTGCATGACCAACCAGAGAATGGATTCCCAATATAGTTTAAAAACATAGAAAAAAAACTAAAGAACAGAAATAATGAAAGTACTATGAGCTCTAGTTGGCCACTTGTACATATTAGGAGTTAAAGAGTAGCAAAAAACTATCTGTGTTTTCATTAGGGAAAGAAAAGGACACTTTACGCACCCTTCTCTGACTTTCCTATTCCTTGGACTAAATGCATTTCAGGACACCCTAAACAAGGATGATGGCAGACGGATTAGGAATATTTACAATACATGTGTAAAGTAATAAAGTATTAATATGGATTGTATCATTTTGGTAAATAAAAAGTCTTGAGTTTAGAGGTTATCCATTGGTATATCACATGATATTTGGCTTGTCTATTTGAATATCTAAATGTAGTTATAAACTTTAGTAGATGACAATGAATTAATGAATGAGATGATTTTCCATCAGCTATTCCTCTCTTCTTCTCTCACTCAACAGATTCTCTCTTGCACTTGGCTGCCCCCCTTTTCAGTATTGTTATGCTTGTCTTGTAACTACGGCATAGAGAGTTACTTGAAAGAGACATAGGGGGAAGAAAACAGAAACTCTGATTCTAATTTCTTAATTTTAAACAAGTACAAGAACTTACTTTACAAAGAACTCTATCACCCTATAAATAATTACAGAAATAAAATAACAACTCTTTGTATCCCTACAATATCTTAATATCAATTACTACAGAGTCTTATAATATCTTCTTGTAACTCAAAAGAGCTAAATCTTATAAATAAGGATCAATGATTTGGGTATGATAAATACAGTATCTAATAATATCTTCTCCTAACTCGAGCTAATTTCTATAAATAAGGATCAACAATTTGTGTATAATAAATACAAAAGTGTACGGTTAGCATGGCCACTTAATTATACTACTTAATTTTGTCAATACAAGCAAACATTATACTCAGGATTCAGAGAATATGACAGCTAAGTAGCCAATCCCATATAGCAGCACAGAGCTGTCCACCCAAAAAACACTAGCATTATGACCTTTGTTGCGAAGTCTAAAATACAACATACATATTATTTATTCTTGAAAAGTGGACTTAAAGTCTAACTTAACCTCAAAAACCGACTTGTATAGTGAGATTTACACTCATGTATATACTGTAATTTGGTTTTATCTCTAGTCGATGTGGGATCTCAAACACATCCTCTCACACCAAGGACTGGATATCTCGAGCATGGGCTAGATATTTGTTGGTAGTTTACTAGCGACCTGACAATGGGTGGCACGATAAGCCCGACAAAGTCTTTTCACATATTGATTGGCCTTACGAGTAGATGACAGAAAAGCACTTCACGGGCATAGCTATTTTTTGGTCCTAACTTAATTTATTGATGGTCAAAAAACACAACTTAGTTGAAACACCAACTACTAAAATTGTGTAAAGGAGCTTAGCTATGGAAGCTTATGAAGTTCTACAGCTACAGTCCTTTCTTCACGAGCTTCAAATAAGCATTCCCACACCAGTCATCTAATGTGACAATCAAAGCACCATTGCTTTGAGTCACAGTCCTCTTCTGCATTCCATGACGAAACATATGGAGTTGTTGCACTTTCTTTCTATGTGAAAAAGTTCTCGACAAGTCTCTAGTTGTCTCTTATGTGCATGCTCAAGCTCAAGTTGCTAATATTCTAACTAAGCCCCTTGCCATAACTCAGTTCAATCATCTCAAAGCCAAACTCAGGGTTGAGTTCTTCACAATCCTTAGTTTGGGGTGAAGTAATAGGGTATTAGAGTTCTCCTTTGTTATGTAAGCTTATTGGCTTTGCCACACCAGAATAGTTGGTTGTCTTTAATTGTTTATCTTTGTAAGCTGATTGGTTGTTGCCACATCGAGTAGGATGAGCTACTTGATGTGGTACTTAAGCCTTGAGGCTCTCCTACTTGGTGGACTAGTCTTTTGGGTTGAACTCTCGTCTTAAATAGACTTTATTGAAAAACTAGTATGGGCTTCGTGTTGTACCTAGTTTCTAGATATGACCTATTATTCTCTTTTTCCTCTCATTCATTGTATTTGAACTATCAATGTCATTATAAATGAGAACCTAAGAGAGGGGAATCAAGCTCTCTAATTCACTTTCTATTCTTTTGTATTCATCTAAAGTTGGTATCAGAATCTATCATGGCAAAGTTTGTTGGGCCTAGCAAGGTTTGTGGGGCCTATCGTGTCACCCGTTATCAGGTCACTATCAGACCACCCACAAATATCTATTCCCATAGACGTAGCAGGTGTAATTAAGATCTTATATCAACTAAAGATAAAACCAATTTACAGTATATAAGTAGGCTAGACTACACCTTACAAGCCAGTTTTGTGAGAATGAGTAAAACGTAAACTCACTTTCTAATAGTGCTCAAGTCCTAACAGTCAACTGATCATTAATTAGTCAGCTACTCATTAGTTCACTAGTTACTCACTAGTTCACTAGTTACTCACTAGTTCACTAGTTACTCACTAGTTCACTAGGTACTCACTAGTTCACTAGGTACTCATCAGTCAGTTACTCATCAGTCAGTTACTCATCAGTCAGTTACTCATCAGTCAGTTACTCATCAGTCAGTTACTCATCAGTCAGCTACTCAACAGTCAGCTACTCAACAGTCAGCTACTCAACAGTCAGCTACTCAACAGTCAGCTACTCAACAGTCAGCTACTCAACAGTCAGCTACTCAACAGTCAGCTACTCAACAGTCAGTTACTCAACAGTCAGTTACTCAACAGTCAGTTACTCAACAGTAAGCTACTCAACAGTCAGCTACTCAACAGTCAGCTACTCAACAGTCAGTTACTCAACAGTCAGTTACTCATGAGTCAGTTACTCATTAGGCAGATACTCATTAGGCAAATACTCATTAGGCAGAAACTCTTGTAACTTCTTTTGTACTCTATATAAATTGGTCTCATTGTTTGAGATTAGATTACAAATAATATAGAAAAACTTCATACAAACTTTTTTCTTATTAGATTATAAATTTTCCACACTCATTAGTATGAGTTGGATTGCTAGTATAGATAAACAATCAACTTTTTTGAGTTTTCTCTCACTTCAAATATGAATATATGAGCCATGTGCTGCAATTTACTCATTGAAGGAAACTTTGCATGATGATACACTACATTGAATTAAATAAAACCTTAATCTTAAAAAAGTAAATTTAACATAAGGATCCCTATACAAACACAGAGAGAGTAAGCAAAGTCTTAGAAAGTGAACTTTAAGTTTAACTAAACCTCTCACAAAACTGGCTTGTAAAGTGAGTTTTGAACTCACTTATATACTATAATTTGATCATATCTCTAGTCAATGAGGAATTTCTAACGCAACCCTCACGCGAAGAACTAGATATCTCAAGCGTAGAACTAGATATTTGTGGGTGACATAGTGACCAAATAGCAGGTAGTACAATAGACCTAAAAAACTCACTAAAAAATATACTATGATACCATTTTAGAAAATGGACCTTAAGACAAAAAGTTTAGCAATCATGAGTAATACTTAGCTGAAACATGAGCATTTTACAATGCATAGTATATTGTTTGCCTTGCCACAGTTCAAATGTAATCAAAGAATGTGCGAATTGAATTTAAACATACCCTGAGAAGTTTGTAGAGTTGATCCATGTGAGGACTTAAGTTGTTGTGAAATATTTGAGGATCACCAAGACATAAAAGAAGAGTTACGAGTGGATACCCAACCTAGATGACAACATGAAATAAAATCTTAAGAAAAACTAACATTAGAAAACAAGGAAAAATAATGAAATTGGTAAAGAGAACAGCTTACCGCAATGTGTTTGCTTTGTTTATCCATCCAATGCATGAGTTGAACTCTTATACGTCCAACAGCTTCATACCATAATGTAAGTGCAGGTTCAACACCAGAAGGTGGCCATTGACTTTTACCACCATCTGCAAGAGGTGCTAGAATGTTTGAAAGCATATTGCATAGGGCATGATGAAGCTCACTTTTCCGTTTATGAGGAGCACGGTTTAAAGGATTTGCTTTTGCAACAAAGGAAGCTGATGCATTTAATCCACCCTCTGTTTTAACCTGTGATGGAGCTTATATTTAAACAATACTAGTACCATTTAATACTTTACATGAAATATTTAATTTTTACACATACCCCAAGCTTCAGGTAGCGCATCCCATTAATGATACTTAGTGTCTCACTTCTAGCAGTACTAGTATCAATTCGACGGGTGTTGAGTTCCATGAAAAAACGCTCAGTAACAGAACTAAACCTATAAAAACAAGAAGAGGAATACCATGAAATAATAAAACATTTTTTTTGTTGAGAAACAAAAGCAATACAATTATGGCTAACATCTATATTATCAGCCATGGCTAACTGAACGATAGTAAACAGGACTGAAGCAGAATCACCCAACAGCATCGTCCCTATCCCACCAGAACTGAACCAGAATCACTCATCAAATTTTAAAATTTAACACAACCAAAGTTAATCATCTCAAATTTACAAAGCTTTAATATTTAGGGAGACAGAATTCCACCTGAAATGGAGAACTGAAGTATACAATTCATTTTTCTAAATTGGTAATTTACTAGATTCTAAAAATATCTCCATACACTTTTTGTTGTGGTACTGCAACTAACGCAACAAATGAATATGAGGTCCTGATAGAACATTAGTTATCTCAATACAGAGTCACAAATAAAATATATTCTAACAAGGAAAGCCAGCACTAAGCACACAAGGAGATACATCTCAAGAGAATTTGAGTGCCAGTGATTTGCTTTTTGTATAGAATCTATCCATTGCCTTGTCTTATTCAAAAATTAGTATTAAGGCATAAACTAAGAAATCAGAGAAAAATGATAAAAGGCATAAGGCACCAACCAAGAATTAAATCACAAGATAATTGAATTTCTCCTATAGCACCAATAGCCTACATTTGTCAGGACTGAGAACAATACATACCCTTAAAAGGCACAAGACAGCATGAACCTTAAAACTCCTAAAGAAGAAAACTACACATTAAAAAAATTAAGATCAATAAGATTTCAACATATAAGTTATCTATATAACCCATCAGGCCCAATAGAATTGTGTATGTGACTGATATGAATAAGTATTCATTAAAAATATGTGTTAACAACATAATTGTCAAATAATTTTCAATCATACTGGATAAATTTTAAATACAACCCTGAGAAATCAGATATACCTGATACGGGACAGAGCACCTAAGAGTTGAGCAACTAAGTCCAAAAGAAGCCCCCTCAAATCAACCAGTGAGGGATATTCAACTTGGCTAACGACCCTGAAACAAGAGTTCACTAAGTTCACACCAAAGTTCATAAAAGAATAAGAGAATTAAAAAGTTTATGGAAACCTAATTATTAATCTTTATACTTTGCTACTAAGACACCATATTCTAGTCTGAATTATAATAGATGTAACAACATTTGCAAAGTATTCCAATATGTAATTTTGGGTATAAATGAGTAGTTATTCATGAACTATTCAGACCCTACTCGTTAATTACTCATTCAAGCCATGTTTAGCAAAATAAGCAAACTCAAACTTGATAATGGGCTTGAATATTTAAATGAATGGAGTTCAAGCTTTAAAATCTCAATACAAAGGGCTCTCGAACAGTTCATTCATTTATACATAACATATAAATATGTGTCTGTATATATATATGTATATATATATGCATATACATATTACATAAACAATATAATTTTATGTGTATATATATATCATATATGTATATATATTATATGCACATACATATTACATAAACAATATAATTTTCATGTGTATATATATGTATGTATATATATTATATGCATATATATATTATATACATATATATATTACATAAACAATATATTTTTTATGAAAACAGTTTTACATATATTATACTATTTATAAACAATATAATAACTTTTATAAAAGTACTTTATATTTACTATTTATCACTTAATGTTAAAGTAAAAATAATTAAGTTATATATGAGCTAAAACGGTGAACTCAAACTTATTTTTGCAAGCCCAAATCAAGCTTTCAATTAAGCTCATTTAAACAAATGAGTTAAGCTTGAATATCCAATTCTTTTCACAGGCCAAACTCAAGCTTCAAATGCTCAGCTCGGTTCAATTCATTTACACTTCTATCTATAATTCAGCTTAACTATATTAAAACACATCCAATGTTGAGCATTCCAAAAATCAAATCGAAAAAAAGAGATGCTTGAGATTCTAAAATTATTAGACATAACACACCACATGGACATTTCAGTTGTGTTTACTTTATGTTAGGATTCAATTGCAAGTCATGGGATTTGAATCCCACATTTGATGTATGGGATTATAGTCTGGGGTGTATAAGGTCTTCGGCTCTCCAACTATAAATAGCTAGCTTTCGTGGTGTGCTTCTCTCAGGGTTTTATCAATTGATATTAGGGCCTTCCACCATGTTTGTGCAAACACATGGTGATAATGGCATTGCAATGTTGACATGGAACCGGTCAAAAGACTAGTGCACAACCATACCTTTTTTCCATTCCAGCACTCCAATCCAAACCCTACCTTTGTAGGAAAGAAGGCCTCCTATTTTCTTATTGATACAAGGATAGATGTAAATGAGGATTGTCAACTACTTGCTTGTGTAATAATAAGTACTAGTCCAAGGGGCTTATCTTCTTATAGCATCTCCTATACCAAAGAGGAACCACTTCCTTTGCTTTGAATTAATCATATCATTCATCAATAGAGGCCTAATGAACTTGAGAGACCTACAAGCAAAAACCCTTGTCCTTTGATAGTGGTTGGTGCAAAGTTGTTCTAGGAAATCTCTTTTTATTCTTGCAATGATGACTTCAAAGAGTACCGTGGAACTTGTCAAGGTACAACTTTCAGAAGAGTAAACAGCACTCTTCCTAGAACTTTAGGGAGATGAAGCCCTTTCAACTCTAGGTTCCCCTTTTCCTTTTCATGCGAGTTTGCATAGGTGCTACAACTGAGGAGTGTAGTCAGATGTAAGGATCCAATGCAAGATATTGGACTTGCATAATGGCTATCCAACTACATGTAATGGATAAACAAGTAAAGTAATAGTGGATCAATGCTATCACTATACATATCTATGTCGTATTCAGTGTAAAATATCGGAGACCCCCAAAAACCTTTATGAAATTAACGAATGGCATAAGCATAACGTCAGCGGCGACAAACAGTAGCAGCAAGCGACAGTGGGATTGAACAACAAAGGAGATGTTGCTGGAATGTGGATAATGTATTAGGTTAAATTATAATGTTTGCATTGGGTCAAGTATAGCCCAACCTTTAAACAAAATTAACATTTAAGGCTAATTACCCAACAAAAGAATAAGAAAAGAGAAAACATTAGGGCTTCTCATATGTAAGAAATTTGGGTTTCTCTCATGCGTCGTTGCGTTGCACATTTGCCTCCTTTGTTTTCGGATGGGTGTTGCATGCCTTTCCGCCTTTTTCTCCATCTTCGTTCTGCCAACATTATGTGATGCAAAAAGTAGCCGCCATGAGAAACATGCATCGCCACCACAATGTTGAGGCGACAAGTAGTAAATCCACCACCGGTTTCCACCATGGTGCTGCCATAA
Organism: Phaseolus vulgaris; assembly: GCF_051622355.1. Lineage (NCBI taxonomy): Eukaryota > Viridiplantae > Streptophyta > Magnoliopsida > Fabales > Fabaceae > Phaseolus > Phaseolus vulgaris. The sequence goes on along the minus strand of NC_143501.1, from coordinate 6,923,478 downwards.
CAGATTTTCGATTACACTGGTTGTATTATTAAAAAAATGTCTTCCAACACCAAATCAACCTACAAAATAGATTCTCTCATCTTTTCTAACCATATTGTTAGTATTGAGTCACCAATTGCTCCTACATCAAAAAATGTCTTCCAACACCAAATCAACCTACAAAATAGATTCTCCCATCTTTTCTAACCATATTGTTAGTATTGAGTCACCAATTGCTCCTACATCACCGGCTGATCTAGCAACATTTGAAGACTTTATCTAATGGTGTGTGACACGTCAAACCACTAGTAATACTACTTCAGTGACACCCACAAGTAATTCATCTGCTTGTCTCTCACAAACTCCTTTTGGTTCTTGGGTTTGGGTTTGTAACTCTAGTGCAATTGATTACATATCTATTCATTGTTCCGTTGTCTCCTGATTTAGTACTACTGCCAATTTTTCTTTTATAATTGTTGACAATTGATAATGGTTCACAAACAAAAGCTTGCAGCATTGATACTACCACTGATTTTAAATATTTTGTTACCATTATTGATCATTCTTTTTAGATGTACTTGGATTTGGTTAACTGAGAATCAATCAAAAGTGTTTTCTGCATTTCAAACATTTTTAAATGAAATCAAAACACAATTTGATATATCCATGCGTGCTTTTTATAATGACAGTGTTGGTGAATTTTCGTCTAACCAATTTCCAACAGTTCATGCAACCCAATGGTATCTTTCATCAAACTTCATGTCCTCATACTCCTCAACAAAAGGAAGGACCCCAATGCAAAAACAGACATCTAATTGAAACCATGGTAGTTAGAATAGAACGATTCAAATAGCGATTCGTTACAAAATTCCTCATCCGCGATACATATTTTTTTGTCAATTGTTTTTTAGTTCGAATTGTAACTTGAGTCGGGTGAATCAAATGTGAATCGTGTGATTCGGGATTCAGTTCTGTCATAGACGATTAGTGAGCAAGAAACAAAAACTGAAAAATCACGAAGAAACGAGGTGGAGAAGAAACTCAGCGTAGAGGAAGTTCAGTGTAGAAAATGGAGTTTAGCAGAAAAGATGAATTGCGAAGAAGAGTGGAGAAAAAAATCAAAGAATAAAAATGAAGACAAACAGTGAAAAGATAGTAGGAGAAGATGATCAATAAGAAAGGAGTAGATGAACAGTGAGAAGGGAGAAGATGAATAGTTAAAGAGGGCGTGAATAGCTTTCTCATTTTTTCCACTAATAGTTTTCATCTTTTTTATGCTTTCATGATACCAACTTATTTGTAACAACAATATTTTATGTTATTTTTTATATTCTTTTTTATAAAAACTTAATATGATCTCTTATGAAAATATTAATTACTATTTAAATTAATATATAAGTGTTATTATATTTTTTTTATATATATAATTAATTTTTATTTAACAATTTTTATTTTCTTTCTTTTTGTAAAAGCTTCACAATATTATTTTAATTATATTCCTTTCTATAAAAATTAATGATTTTTTAAGGATTTTTTATTTGTATTTTAAATTATTAAAGTCATGTATCTTACTGTTTATAATAAGATTCGATTCACAATTCAAATAACATAAAAAACTATTCACAATTCGAATCTCGATTCACTAACTATAATTGAAACTACTTGGACACTTCTTTTTCACAATCAGTAGTGGGTATCTACGGATTAGATACCATGATATTCGTACCCTCCCCATTAAAGCAGGTAATTAAAATACTTGTACTCATTACCAACAAGAATCGATTAAAGATATTCATTTAGTATACTTTACAGATTTTACCTATGGATATTCATAAGTATGAATTTTTCTTTTTTTTGTCATCCCTATCCAACACCATCTCCCATATCGAATCTTGTCTCATCTAAAAAAGACTAGTCTATTGCTATTTGAAAAGGTACACATTTTAATCATAACTCATTTCCCCACTATACAAACCTCAGTTATCATAGACTTTCCCTTATACAAGATACTTGTTTTCCCTTGTTATATTCTATTCCTATTCTTAAGTCTCCAAGTGAAGCTTTATCTCACCCAGAGATGAGATGTGTGCCCTTCAAAGTAGCGGTACATAGGAGTTGGTTCCTCTTCCAATTGTCAAATCAATTGTTAGGTGTTGATGGTTGTATTGTATATTCTTAAATCAAGACCTAATGGTAAACATCAATCGCTATAAATCTCAACTTGTCGCTAAAGGATACACACAAATCTATTACTGAGATTATATTGACACTTTCTCTCATGTTACCAAAATGACATATCTAACTTCAATTTTCCATTACAATTATTCACCACTTGGCACAACTATAGATAAGGTCTTTGATGAAGAAGTCTACATGGAGCAACCTCCTAGATTAGTTGCTCAAGGGGAGTCATCTAATATGGTATGTCTTCTATACAAATTTCTATATGGTCTCAAGCAATCACCCTGTGCATGGTTTAAGCATTTCCATATTGTCATTCAGCAATTTGGAATCATACGAAGTGATGCTAATCATTCTTTATTCTATCATCATTCTTCTCTCCATCGTTGCACTATGTTGATATGACATTGACGGGTGGCGTGTCACTTACAATGAATTTGTGATGAAAGGACTAAAATCACATAATTGCAATACTTGAAAGACCCAATTGATGCAATTGAAACTTGAAATCTTAAAGTCAAACATTTGTGATACTTAGAAGGCCCAATAGATACTTGGGAGACTAAAATCACAAGTTTATGGTACCTAGGGAACCAAAAGTGCAATTAATCCTAAAAAGAAGAAGGAACTCTTCAAACTGATCAAGGACACTGCAGAACTGATAGATCCCTGAGTGAATGTGTCATTTATCTTAGGCTAGTGTTTTAGAATGACTCCAACTATCAATAATTACTATCTTAATGCTCAGAAAACTCCCCAGAAGCAATGGTTAACAATCATTGGAGAGAAACATAAGTTTATGTATCTGACTTTTCTTTCTTTTCATACTACCAAAGCATTCTACATAAACATGAGCACCAATGTAGCAAAAGCTTAAACCTGTTGAGAATTTAGAATGACACAATATTGAATATTGTAAGTCTTAAGCAATTAAGAACCTAAGAATGACATTCACATTATGAACTGAAAAAAATGGAAAAGTAATTCATAGGAGAACCCTATATTTTATAATTTAGACATCACCAATGGTCCAATTACTTTATTAAAATATATTTTTGTGAACTATGAACATACTACAGTGCTTGTATTACCATCTACAACAGAAATACCTGTCAGCATTTATTAACCAGTCGAAAACAAAATTTTCTAGCCCAGACCACAGTTTCTCTGTAAGAACAGACAAATGGCAGCAATAAGTAAAAAAAATATCAATAATAAATGTGAATCATATGTTCAAAACAAAAGAAACACAATAACATATACATAATACAAACCAGTAAGTCCTTCTTGTGGACAACACTCCACAAAGCGTATGCATGCTGAGCAAAAAATGCACTCCACTGCAAGCTGAAATCAACAAAAAACATGCTATCATAAACCTCCAAACAAGCTGACCACTGTTCTCAAAACAAAACCAAAGCAAATGTGCCAAAACTCAAAATTATACAAGCATTCATTAACCTATCAAAATTCTTGCACACAAACCTTTCTTTGGAATGTTGATGCATCATTCGCACCCTTGGGAGATTCACTACAACAGTAAAAAAATTAATCATTTCAGTGAGTCATTTAACTACAACAGGCTTGGAAATGTGCAAGTATAAGAAAAGTTTCACATCATAAACCAAAGACTAAAGTACACTTTTGGTCTCTTGTACATTGTTTTTGTTTTAGTCTGGTACCTTAAGTTTAAAGATTTTCACTTTGGTCTTTTAAAGTGTCTATGTCAGACCAAGAGCCGCTCCACCAGTCCACACACACAAACACTTACTTGGTGACAGGTGCCAAGGTGAGTGTGATAGATGTTACATCACAGGCATGTTTTCCATGTCAAGCAAAATTAATATCATTACTGTAAAAGACTGTCAGAATGACCTATACAGTCTCAGCGAGACACTTCAAAAGACCAAAACGAAAAACTTTTTAAACCAAGTGAAATCAAAATGAAACCAAAAACTTAAGATGAAGAACAAAAACGTTATTTTAACCTAAACTGAACTATACATTGTTTATCCGTTTATGCCTTGAAAGTGTAAAACTTAATCAAATGAATTTCCAGACACACCCTAACTCGGTGACACATGGTAAAGTCTGAAAGTGTTTGCATTGCAGTTTGAAGCTTTTCAAATGGAGACGCACACACTCTCCAATGCACAAACTAAAAGAAATAAGTTTCTCCATAAATATTTTGGGTAAATTTTTCCATAAACACTTCTAGGAAAATGAAAAGAAAAGTGAAATAAATTTCACCATAAACATTTTGGGTAAATGTTTCCATAAACACTTCTAGGAGAAAGAAAAGAAAAGGTGAAATAAGTTTCTCCATAAAATTACTCCAGGCATGAGTTAAAATTTGAGCTTCTACAAATTAGTTTACAAATTATACACATAAGTTAATTTTTCTTCTTATTTTATTCACCTACAAGGACTTATGGAGAACCTCATTTAAGCATACTCTTTGTCGATTAACATAAATGTAGTTTACGATGAACTTAACTTTTATCCAAACATAGTGTGAGAGACGTCGGCGTAAAACCCATTTGGTCACGGACACCTTAGAACCAAAGTGAAACTTTTTAAACTTAAGTTATCAAAGGAAGAGCTTAAGTGCATTTCAGCCTAAACAAAACTACACCAGCTAAATTAAAAAAACACACTGAAAGCAAAATAACAAAGGGCAAATTAATTAAGATGAACTGAAAAACAAAAAGAGGAAGAGCTAATTAACCAAACCTCTCCCTCCATTTCAGCAAAGCTTCCAACAGAGGAACAGGAGTGTGGCGCGCGACCATTGCGAGGGAATCGAGGACCTGCTCGTAGGCCGGATCAGATGGTCGCAAGTATTGCCCATCCTACGGTGAATCCCCATGACAGCCGTTAATCGAAACCACGAAATTGGAAAAGTTGGTTTCAGAGCAAAAAGAGGTGTTGATGCAAATACCTGTGCTTGAGCGGTTTCGATACGACGCCGTGCGAGAGGGAGGAAGCGCTGAAGCAGAGCGTCGACGATCAACTTGGCAGCACTCCCTGCCTTCATTTCAATCGATTAGAGGAAGAAAAGGACCATTCGATTTTCTTCCGATTCTGAATCACATCCCAATTGAGATTGCGACCAGAAACAAAGAAAGAAGGAGAATTGAAGAAAGAGGAAATTGAAAAGGTGAATTTGAGAAAAGGGTTTGAGGGTTCAAAAATGAGGATCTGAATTCTGAAAACAGAAGAAGGTAATGGTTTCTGTGACGTGACCATCGCGGTGAGCTTACGCAAAAACCATATTATTATAATTATTATTATTAGATTTCATGAAGAGGTGAGATATTGTTTCGTTTTAAATAAATAAATAATTAAATTAAATTAAATTAAAATTGGATAAATCATATATAACAAAAATAGCTATTAAGTCTTATTATTAATATCAATAAGTAGTATTAATAATTAATAATTAGAAATTAGTAATATTATAACATTTACTTAAATATCTTTAATTCAAATAATTTTAATTTTGAATTCTATTCATGTTGTTGTCTGTTCGATTCAACATCTACTTCGAAAGCTATATAAACTCGTAATTTTGGTTGTGATATCATTTCAATTCATTCTAAAACAAATAAAAAATATTTATATCAGAATGATAAGTTTAGTTTAGGATTTATTAATATTTTTGTTATTGAATTAGGATTGTATAAAAAATATTGCATTGGTGATATTATTTTTTATTATAAAATTTTCAAAAGGTTATATTATAGTTTTATCTGTTAATTTGCTTTTTATATTTCTTTTGGTTTTTAAAATTTTAAAAGTTTAATTTAGTTCTTTAAATTTTTAAAATTGTTAGATCTCTTAAAATAGAGTTTTTCTTATGTGAGAAGTCATTATTTATAAGAGTTTTTTCTTTTTAATGAAAACTAGTAAGTAATTCAGTTTTCAAAGAGAACCTCTAGAGCTTAAAAGTTGAATGAAAACTCAAACTATAAGAAATCAAACTTTGTTAAATTGTGTTTTTTTTTTCAAAAATCATGTAATTCAGTTTGATTGACTTTTTTTATCAAAATCAAACTCCATAATACATAATAATAGTAATAATAATAATAATAATAATACTTATTATTAAATATAATTTATTTAGTTATTTGAAGTTGGTTATGATTCAATGTATATATTAAACATATTTTGATATTTGTTAATTAGAAATATTTGATATGTTGTTCCTTTCAAAAATATAGTATTATGTGTTTTTTTACTTTTCCATTCTCTAAATTTTTAATTAATGTAGTACAAATTGGCTTTTAAGTATGACTATTTTATTGTAAATGTAATCGAGTAATGTTTGAAAATAACTAATATGCAATATTATTTTCTTTACATATAGAATTAGGAGGGGTTTTTATTACTTTTAAGTATACTCCAAATTTTATCCTAACACTTCTCGAGTTCTTGGTAATTATGATTATCTTCAGTCAAAAGAGGGAGTGTACCTGCAAAATATTCTTTAATGTTTAAGTCTGTTCAATATTCGGAGTAATAATTGTTCGAAAAAGAAAATGTACTTTTTCTCATATGATGTTCATGTATTTATAGAGTCCTTGCAGAGCATTGTTCATACTCAGCCAGATTATCTCATCTTTTTAGGTTAATTACTGGAAATAAAGATTAATTACTGAATATGATCTTGACTTTAACTATGTTTGGGAACTAATCATCCAAGACCTTGATTTCGACCTATGGTCTCGGCCATTCTGTTTTAAAATTCTCTTATTAGTAATGTTTTTAAATATGTAGCAAAATTATTTTAAAATGATAAAAAACAAAAACAACTCAAACAATAGAAGTTTTGTTTGTTATGATTTAGATTGAATAAATAATTTTAACCAAACCAAATCTGCCATAAACATCCTAGTAAGTAACTTGTGCATTCTATTGTCAATAAGTTATACTTATTTTTTAAATACTTATCAATAGTATAAGTTTTCATTTGGAAACATTACAATAACTATGTTAATAAAAAAAATAACAATTATTATTATTGTTTACTTGATTAAAAGTCAACAACTTATGTTGGTAGGAAAAAATAAAAAACCTTAACATTATTTTCAGAGATTTTGATTAAATGTTTTCCAACAAAGTAAAAAATATGAAAGAATGATTTTGGTATTTCATAGGACTACGCAAAAACTTATTAATGTTTCTACTATGTTTTGCAAAGAATGTTCTCTCATCTTACCACTAAGAGAATCGTACAAGAAATGTCAACATAAAAAATCTCTCAAAGAATGTGTCAAGGCTACTTTATGCCAATGACCTCTCTGAAAGAACTATATGTCACATCTACATGGACCATCCATCTTGTACAATCCTAACTTTTACTCAAGATGAGATCAAAGTTATCTAAACTAAGCTTAATAAATCATGATGAGTATCAAAATATTTCTTCAAGAAGAAGTTTGCATTAAATGTTGTAGTAAGAAACATTTATTGTAACCCTCATTGTATATGTTACGCAACTTGAAGAACGAAGAACTTCTTAAAACTCACAATCACTAGTAAAGATTTGTAATGACTATCTTTCAAAACCTTTATAAATATAAGTGACCTTGAAGAAGTTCTTGGACTTATTCCTTTTAGCTCACAAATGAACTACCAACTTTATAGATATCAAAAATATCAAAAAACTTACAATCTAGCATGTTGATATAACACTTAAGTGTTCTTTAGCAACTTAAAAGAGTGAAACCTAAACCTTGTATTCATCTTATAAATATTGATGATGAGTTTTTTGACATCATCACAAACATAAATATAATAGCAAATGCCTCCATAAACAAAATGGGTTTTGTGAAGGCCAATGCATGTTGGATTCCTAAAGATAAAAAAGTATGTACTAACGCACCAGATGATCTAGTACATTATTCTATTACACCTAAAGTTGGACCAAGCCATAAAGAAGAGATCCAATTATCACAAATATTAATGACTATCTTCCACCAATAAATAGGGGTAATCCCCTCTCCTAATATGAGCAAATGTTGCTTACACGTTTAGATAGACTTGCTACTGAACAACAATCTCGTCATGAATTTGTTGCTACTGAACAACAATCCTGTCATGAATTTTGTGCAACTCGATTTCAGCATATGGACAATAAAATTGAAGAAATTTATAATGGACTTGTTAAGCTTCAATTTAATAAGGGAAACTAATAACTTTATTTGTATCATTTTCTAAATCATTTTTATTTCATACAATTTTTTTCTACAACTGCCAAACAATTTAAATATTTCGTACCATATATTTATTTCCCTCTCATATATAATTTGGTAAATTCAAAGGGGAGAAATATTTATGTATGCAAAAAAGTCTTATTTGTGCAAGATATTATTATCGGCTCATGCATAATCATTCAATACTCACTATGTATTGTGTCAAATCGTATTATTTGATGAACTCAACTGTTCAATGAAGATAATTATAAATATCGTGAGGAGAAATGTTTTATGAGGACATAGAGTATATTTTATTTAGTTTGTACTGACTAGGATGAATATTGTTAGTTTTTGGCACCTTGATTTGATCTTGTTTTTCTACTAATGCTCCACTTCATTTATGTTATAAAGTATGCTTATCTTAAACACTTCTTCTATCTTCAAGATTTCATCTTCTTTCTAATGACTTCATTTGTCTTTTATTATTTCTATTTTAATTTATTAAAATGATAAATTGATTAATTAAAATTCACTTACAAATAATTCTAACATATTGATTTGATGATTTAGTTTGTTAAAACTCTAAGCTTTTATTTTATGATGATTAAAGTAGTTTAATCAGTCAAAATAACTCAGATTGAGATTTTGTATATGTCTTTCTGCCATTCGAAACAAAACACAAAGAAGTGCGAAAATCATTTTAAGATTTTTTTTAAAAGTACATTTTTCTTAGAGAGAATCATTGTTGAGCAAAATTACTTTGGCTTTAGATTTTTATTTAGACAAATTGTGATTGATATGTTGGACGAAGCAAGAAAGCATCATTTTTCATCATTATGCTTATCTCTTATCTAGTTCACTTTTTTCTAAATTTTTTTCTACTAGGTATCTATGTTAGGTTGTGTAACTTGGATAAAGTTTCCAGGTTGATCTTGTGATAGGGTGTTACGAGACGTTAAATTAAGTCTTGTAACGTTCAAGACTTAGGTTCTTGTGTGCTTTTCTTTCTATGTTTTGTTGAGTGTATGTAAGAAAGTATATAATGTGATACCTGACCGGTGTGGTTGAGCAACTAGATCTAACTCTTATGAAAGAGTGAACCAATATAACTTTTGGTGTATTCTTCTCTCTTTCTCTCCTTGTATTGCATAAAGTATCTTGTATATTGATATTTCTTAATCTATAAATCTACATTTAATCTTATTCAAGATAATTTGTTCAATCAATTCAATAATAGTTTCATCATATATTTTTAGAAATTGGTGTTAGTTCAATTCATACCTCTCTAGAACTCGGTCTTCAAAAACTATCATATTTCAATCAAATCTAAAAGTGTATCATTTAAAGGTCATTGATGAACATAGTTTTACTCACACTTTCAAGTTTTAATCATAGATTTTTATGACTCTAATCATGAATAAATTTGATCTTTTAACTAATATTCATCTAATTGGGTTTATTTAGACCTAAATCGTTATTTATCCTAATTTTTTGTTTTTAGACGCAATAAATCGTCTAATATTTCACTAGATAAAAGGTATGACTAGACGGTCTAGTGGTTACACATAGTAGATGGTTCAATGACACATCTACCAAGGTTCAAGTAAAGAAAACACCTTAGAAACATCAAGTGTAATAAAGATAAAAAGAGTTTGATGCAAATTATGAAGATTAGACAATTTGTTAGATGGTCTAAAGGAAATGTCTACCACTGATAAAGTAAAAGATCAAGTTTCTTCTTTGAATCAAAATGAAAAGCAAAATCTAAGTAGGAGAATAAAAGAACAAAATCCATAATATCTCAGAAATAGAATTAGAAGCAAGTCATCTGCGAAAATACGAAGAAAAAAAATCGCAATACAAGACAAAAAAAAATGAATTTTCTAGAAAATTGAAAACTAAGACTATATTTTCTAGATCCTTGGAGAAGAAAACTTTAAAAATGATTCAATCCCCAAGAAGAAGAAGAAAAGTCTCCATAGCGGAACACGTTCGAAAAACTTAGCATAATAGTTTTCTTAATTTTCTTCGTTGTAATTATTTTGTTTTGCCTTCTTCGTATGGAAGACTAAATCTTTTGAGTTGATTCTCCTGTGATTTCACAATGAATTTTGAGATTACTATTCAATAAAGTTTTGTTCTTCAATTTAGTCTTTCTAAAATCTGATTTATGTTACAAAATTTGTTTTTTTTATCGCTTATTGATAATTTAGTTATTTTCTTTAATTAGATATGTTTGTTTGTTCGTTTAGTTTTAGTTAATCTCTTGTTTGATTAGTTACGTTTCACAAATATACTCACAGATAAGTTAGATACAAAAATGTATCACTAGACATTTGTTTCAATTTGATCACCTATTATAATTATGTGTGAGAAGACATATGACATTTTAGAAAATTGAAACTCTTCCTATCACCTCCTTTTTAATTAAAAATATAAATTTTAATTATTCAAACAAAAGTTTCTAAGCAGGTTTTTCAAATTAACAAAATATATATATAAAGCATTTAGTTATGGCGAGTCGATTGATGTATAATTTGAGTAATTTATACAAGTTATAAATTAAAATATATGGTTATTGAATCCAATAACATATAATTGCTTAAAAATCACAGTTTATTTTACATAAGGTTTTTTCATTAGCCAAATAAATTCTTTGTTCATGTACAGAAAATTAAAACCTGTATAACAGGTTTCATATGATATAAATCTTTAAATAGACTAACAGATTAATAATTTCAAATAAGTTAGAACTAAAAATAAAAACCTATAATAAATAACAAACTAGAATCAAATTTGTAATTGATACCTATGAGGCTCAGACACCCATCTTAAATGTGTCGGACACACGTATCAGACACTGACACTCGTACAACATTTATAGGATACGCATAGGATGAAGTGTCAAATTTAAAAAATATTTGTTGAATTTCTGACAATTTTAGCACGGTTTTAACACAATTTTAAAAAGAAGAAATACATTAATTTTATAAAAACTCAAACTTATTGTATAAATTTTTATTATGATTATAAAAATAAGGAATAAATCTTTTTGAACCAGTCATGAGAAACATCTTTCTGCTAAAAAAAGAAAACTAAAACATACTTGTGCGCATAAATCTTTATTATTAATTTATATGATTCATAATTATATAATATATAGATTTGTGTCCTCGTGTCCTACATTTTTGAGTTTATACTATATGTATCTCTGTGTTCATGTTTGTGTTGTATCGGTGTCTGTGATATATATTGATACCTTTTAAAAAAGAATGCCACCAACAAGATATATTATTTTCTCAAAGCATATTAGATAAAATGTCACTACACTATTTTTAACGATATACAATATATTTTAATAATAAAATAAATTTATTAGTTTTTTATTTATGAAACCGATTATAAGAGTATGTAACATATGTGAGTTTCACAATATTTATTTTCATTTTAGTTATTAATATAAAAACTTATATTCATCACCATTTTTTTCAATTTAATGAGTATGGACTTTATATTTCATCTTGTTCTCTTTGAGTATCATCTCTTTTTATACTCGTATTTTTTTTAAAATAATAACCACTTTCAAAGAAAACATATTATAAAAATTATAATGATAAAAAAATATGCATTTTATTCCGATATCAAATAAGTTGAAATGATATTAATCATCACATCTGAGGTGTTGACCACTTTGAAGTTCAGAGAGTACTGGTTTTATCCTTAAAAAGCATCATAATGAAGTTAAGAAGAAATGTGTATATAAATTATCATTGACTTTGATTCTTAAACTATGTGGGACTATCAAACATACCAGAACAATATAGTCTCATATCACATAGGAAAAGAGTTCAAAAACAATTTATATACATTTGTCTTCTTTAATCATCTGATGCGTCTTTTAAACATAAAATCGTGACGGAACACTGCACTTCAAAATGTACAATACTTCGGATGTCTTCCTTCAAATCAACCCAAACATTGCTTTATATCCCTCTCACCATGCTTTCCCTACCAAATATTAAAAAAATGGAATCTCATCATTTCAAATTATAAACAAGCATTACTCATTGAGTGCAAGTTTACTAGTAGATTTCAAGCTTATCAACAAATCTTCTTTTGTCACCCCATACTAAATGTAAAAATACCATTTTCTCCTTTTTTTTTTGTCACCTCCATACATAATTCAGAAGTGTTCTTGAGATTTATAAAATCTGGAACTTTTTTTTGCATTTGAAATAAGCCTATGAATTATGTAATCAGGAAGCTAATCACACATCTGAAAAAAAGACTTCTGGAATACATAATCCGGAAGCTAATTTTATGTATAGAAAAGACTTCCAATTATGTAATCCGGAAGCTAATCAAAAAAGGCTTCCGATTATATAATCCGAAAACTAATTCTGGATCTAGAAAAAGACTTCAAAATTATGTAATCTGATATATTGAAAAATGATAGTTTTGAAATATAAAAAACATATGGGAGTGGCGCAAGAAGGAATGGAGGTGGAGGAATAAGAGATGCCAAAATCTTTACCTTTAGGTGTTAAATTCGGAATCTTGTTTTCACTCTGGCTGTAAAGATAACAACTGTCGCATACATCCAATCGCTTACGGTGATGAACAACTGAAAATAAGCACGTCTCCATGAACTTTTTACCATTAGAGTTCCACAAACACTCCAAAATCCAACACAAAATCCCAATCCCAGACTGAGATAAAACTCAAAGCTTAAGACTTGATCCTCATTTTTTTCAACTCTTCCTCTTGGTGGAATCACATCTCCTGGGCATTGGTTTTCGAGTGGCAAGCCACAAAGCCCGATGTTCTCAACATACGAAGAGTTATCAAAGGTGTCTAGTTGGGGGCCTACAGGAACCAATCCTGTTAAGTTGTTGAAAGACAAGTTCAAGACCGTGAGAAAATGCAATTGTGAAAAGCTTGATGGAATTCTACCATGAAGATGGTTTCTTGACAAGTCAAGTGATTCCAAGTTCACCAAACGACCAAAGCTGTCGGGAATGAATCCTGTAAGATTATTTCTTGAAAGATTTAAGGCTATTAAACCCACTAGTGATGTTATACTTTGCGGTATCTCTCCTGTTAAATGGTTATCAGAAATATCAATGCTTTTAAAAATTATTGGAAGATCATAAAATTTCCCAATTCCACTATCATGAAATATTAAAGGTGCAGACGTTCCAAAGAAAGTGTAATCTACTCCAAATTCCACATATGACATCTCATTTATGTCACCGATGCATTGTGGTATTTCCCCTGTAATATTGTTTGATGAGAAATCCAATAATTTAAGAGATAATATATTGCATAGACTTGTGGGTATGCTTCCTCGGATCCTGTTACCTCCTAGAAGCAATACTTCCAAATGATCCAACTCTAACAGTGTTTGTAATGTTCCTTCAAGATTATTATCCCCAAAATCAATGAATCTTATTCTTTTACAAAGACTCAGAGACGGAATCTCACCAGAGAAGTTATTGCTATTTAGCTGCATCCACAAAATACTTTGTAAATTGCCAAATGACTCTGGCACTGTCCCTGATAAACTGTTATTTGCCAAATTCAGAATCTCCAAATTTTGAAATTTCTGCCAACAATTTGGAAGGGGGCCCGTGAGTGCGTTACTATAGAGTTCAAGATAAGTTACAAACAGTGGGGATGTTTCACAAAAGGAGGATTCAAACCCCGTGAACATATTATTTGAGAGAAAGAGTTTATATACTTTTGGAGGAAAAGGAGGTAATGGGCCAGACAAATTGTTGAAACTAAAATCCCATGTACACATAATCCCTGTTTTAATACCTGATAGTGATTTTGGTAAGACTCCACTAAGTTTATTATGGGAAACATTTATGTATAACAAACTTGATGATATGTCCCCAAACCATTCAGGAAATACATCCATAATGTGGGTATTAGAGATTTGCAGCACCTGAAGTTTCCTTTGCTGTTTAAGCCACATTGGAAATTGAGGCCCCAAAATGCAGGATGATGCATACAATGCCACCAATTGGAAAGGTGGAACCCAATCTGAACTCAAGTTAAATGAAAGAGAATTTTGACTCACATCAAATATCTTCAATCCAGATAGTTTCAATAAATGCTCTTCACTAATGTTCCCATTAAACTCATTTGAGGAGATGGACAAAAACCAGAGATTAGAAAGTTGTCCAATAGTATACGGAAGTGTCCCACTCAATTTGTTGTGTGAAAGATCCAAAAAATGCAATGAGGAAAATTTGGTAACCTCGAATACAGGCAATGATCCACTCAAATTGTTTAAACTAAGATCCAAAGCTTTAAGACGAGGCAAGTGACCAAATGATAATGGCCCAACAATACTGGTATTTTCAAGTGATAGTCTTTCCAAGGATGAAAACATTGAAAAATCAGGAAGCGACCCATTACCAAATGGGTTGTGGTCGAGATTCAACACCTCTAAATCTTTTGCAGAACAAAATTCTGGTAAGTAATCACTGAGTAGATCAGACAATTTGTTGGAACCCAGGTACAACTTCTTCAGTTGACACAAAGAGTTAAAGGACTTTATTATGCCACCATCAAGTTCATTATGTGAGAGATCAAGAACTGTGAGGACTTTGCTAACATTCAACACCCATGACAGAATTGAAGAGTCAAAATTATTTCCTGATAGACTGAGGATTTGGAGGAAAGTGGAAGAATTGACGTGGGAGATTGATTTAGGATTGACTTGAGGGAGTCCACAGTCATTTAAATAGAGTTCAGATAGAAAAGGGATTTTACTTATTGATGATGGCCAATCAATAACTGCACCAAGATTGTTATTTGAAAGATCAAGGTATCTCAAAGTAGAAAGGTGAGAAAGCCAATTAAGGTCACTTGCAACAAAATCATTTTTCCTAAGGTCAAGATATTGCAAATTAGAAAGATTTGACAAAGCATCTGAAACGGAATTAAGACCATTCCATGCAAGTTTTAGATGTGTCAATTGACCAAGTGAACCAATGCATTTTGGGATCTCTCCCACTAAGTCATTATGACTGAGATCTAAGAAACTGAGATGCTGCAGTTCACATATTGAAGAATCTATCCTACCTCCCAATGCTGTAGTGCCACTGAAAAATTCCATCACTGGCATTGTGTCTAGAAGATAGTTTAAATCTTCAACTTTTGTAAAATTTGAAAATGTGAGATGAAGTGAGGTTACATGACCTGTTAAATTATTGCATGAAACTCCTTTCCATTTGCAACAATCATCACCGTTCCAGGAGGATAGAAGCTCCGTTTGATGAACAAAACCTTCCTTCAACTTGAGAAGAGCTTGCTTCTCTGTCTCCGCACACATCTCTGCATGGAAACTTGCATGAGATAAAAAGATGCATAAAATGGTGGCCACACAAAACTGATAGAGTCTGCTACTAAACATGGTGATGAGCTCTAACTTTTGTGAAGATTGTAAGAAGTAGATATGAAGAGAAAGTAGTGAGGGCAAGAGATTTATAGACAGCAATTAGAAGAAGCTGAGAAAAAATGCATGAAAAATGCTCATTTATGTTACAGTTGGAAGATGTTTGATTTTAGGGTGTTGTGTAAGTTCTCCCTATATTCCTAGTATTTTCCAAGTCTACTTAATCAGTCACCTAAACATGTGCTGCTCGGGGCAAGACTTTTCTGCAATACGACACCAATAGCTGACCAAAAATCCATATCCGTTTATCATTATTAATAAATTTTATTTAGATATTTTAAAACAAATTAAGTAATCAAAATGAAGGTATCCATGAAGTATTGAAGAATTATTTAATATTATTTAAACTTAAGAAATTGAAGTTGTTTTTAAAAGGATTAATTTTTTAAAATTTATATTTCATGGTGCAACTTATTTACATTTATCTTTTAAAGAAACCAAATTTATCTATATCAATATTTTATTATGTAATTTTATTTTAATTATATTTCAAAATTAATTTTTTATCCAAATTTATATTTTAAAGAATTGTTTTCAAATAATTTTATTTAAAATTATAAGGTAAAAATAAAGATATATGCAAGTATCTAAGCGTGATATAAACAAAATTTCAAGTATTTTTTCAATGGTAGAAGATAATTTTTTAAATGGAATGGATGACAGATAAATAGTAAGCAAGCAAGATATTCCTAGACCCTATTTGTAGGGATATTGTGTCTGGAAGCATGATAATTTCAACCAAAGAGTGTGAGGAATTAAAGTAACAAGAAAAAGAGAATGATACCAGAATTTTTAGGTGGAAACTCCTTTAAATAGAGGAAACAAGTTTATGTTTCTATTTGTTGTGTTACATTAATTGAAAGAAGCCACTATATATAGTGGTTCTAGGAGACAACAATAATAAAAACAATTAATGGTAAGTAACCTCTCTTTGATAACAATGAATTGTGGTAAGTAACCTCCCAATTATGCCAAGAAAACAAAAAATGTGAGTCATAACCCACACTATCATCATTAAATTTTTTTTTAAATCACCTGGATTTGAAAATCTGAAGTTCAAAAACAAAAAAAATCACAAGTCAAAATTTAGATTTGGAAAATGAAATCCAAAATGCCAAAAATACATTTTGAAGAAAAAAATGCAAAACAAAAATCTGAAAAAACATTTTAGAAAAAAAATTCTGGAATTAAAAAAAGTAATAGTTTATTTTGACGACCTTATCCAACGTACCATCGTTATGTTTGTGGGTTATGACTCACCTTTTCGTTTTTTTGGCATAATTGGGAGGTTACTTGCCACAATTAATTGTAATCAAATGAAGGTTTCTTACTACAATTAATTGTCATCAAAGGGAGGTTAATTACCATTAATTGTCTTTATTATTGTTGTCTCCTAGAACCACTATATATAGTGACTTCCTTCTAGCAATGTAACACACACAACAACACACATTTGTTTTCTCTCTCTTTTCCTATACTCTCTATTTCTTCTCTTGGGTGTAAGTGTATAACCCATATAGAGAGAATTTGTTTTGGGGCTATTTATCTATTAGCCTTAGAGGAATTCATTGTACTCCCAATACCATTATAGTGGAAGTTTTGGCTCTCTCGTCGATGGTTTTTTACCTCTATTCAAAGGGGTTTTCCACCTAAAAATTTCTGGTATCATTCTCATTTTTCCTTGTTACTTTAATTTCACATAATCTTTTGGTTGAAATTATCACGCTTCCGCACACGATATCCCTACAAATTGGCATCAGAGCTTTTCGATAATTCAACCAAATCTGTTGTTCAATAATGTCAAAATTGGATATTGAGAAATTTGATGGTAAAATCAGCTTTGCTATCTGGCGAGTCCAGATGCTAGCTGTTCTCACCAAGAATGGTTTAAAGAAAGTTTTAACAGGTAAAATGATGAGACCAACCACTATGACGAAGGAGCAGTGGGATGAGATGGATGAAAAGGCATTGTCTGCAATCCAGTTATGCTTGTCCCGTGAGGTGTTGCGTGAGGTCATCAACGAGAAAACTACAACAGGCATATGGAGTAAATTGGAGTCTCTATACATGACCAAAAGTCTTGCAAACAAACTCCGGTTAAAGGAGCGACTCTTTACACTCCGAATGTCTGAAGGTACTCCCATCCAATCTCACCTTGACGAATTTAATTCCATCATAATTGATTTGGAAAATTTGGATGTTAAAATTGATGATGAGGATAAAGTCGTTCTACTTATTGTTTCTCTACCACCCTCACATCGACAATTCAAAGAAATTATGTTATACGGTAATTATCTTACCTTAAGCTTTGATGATGTCAAGACTAATTTACTAGCCAAAGAAAAATTTGATACTCACTTTCATTATGAGAGTTCTGGTGAAGGATTAGTAGTTAGAGGGAGAAACCAAGAGAAAGATAGGAACAATAAGTATAAATCTAGGTCAAAATCTAGAGGCAAGAACTCCAAATATTGTCGTTATTGCAAGAAAAAGGGACACGAGATCTCTGAATGTTATAAATTGAAAAATAAGCAAGATAGAGAAGATAAGGGAAATGGTAAACAACCAGAAAAATTTGTCGAAGCTAGTATTGTTGAAACTGAATCTGATGGGGATTGTTTTGTAGCTTCCAACATTAAACAAAGGTATAAAAATGAATGGATTCTTGATTTTGGTTGTACTTTTCACATGCCTCACTATAGAGATTGGTTTACCACATATGAACCAGATTATAATGGTCTTTTTTTGATGGGAAACTATGCTCAATGCAAAGTTGTTGGTGAAGGAACAATCAAAATCAAGACACATGATGGAATTGTTAGAACTTTAACAGGTGTCAGATATGTCCCTGAGTTGAAACGAAATCTCATTTCCTTAGGCACCCTTGAATCTCATGGGTGTAGATACTCAGCTGAAGGTGGAGTTTTAAAAGTGTCTAAAGGAGCTCTTGTGTTACTAAAGGCAATTCGATGTGATAGTTTGTATGTGCTGCAGGGTTCAACAGTTACAGGTTCTGCAGCTGTTGCCTCACCCAACAAAGATAACACCAAGTTGTGGCATATGAGATTAGGCAACATGAGTGAGAAGGGAATTCTAATCCTCAAGAAGAAAGGTCACCTTGGTAACCACTGTACTGGAAAGGTTGATTTCTGTGAACATTGCCTTTTTGGTAAGCAGAAAAAGGTTAGTTTTTCTAAAGCCATACACATAACCAAAAGTACTTTGGATTATATTCAATCGGATCTTTGAGGTCCGTCAAAAGTTCCTTCCAGAGGTAAATGTCGTTATATGATAACAATTATTGATGATTTCTCACGAAAACTGTGGGTGTATTTTCTCAAACATAAGAATGAAGCATTTTCCACTTTTAAAGAGTGAAAATTATTGATTGAGAATTAGACTGGCAAGAAGATAAAAAGGCTAAGGGCAGACAATGGCCTTGAGTTCTGTTCGAATGAATTTAATGACTTCTGCAAGAAAGAAGACATTTCCAGACACCTCACCATCCCAGAGACTCCACAACAAAACGGGGTTGCAGAAAGAATGAATAGAACTATCCTAGAGAGAGTTTGTTGCATGCTCTCCCATTCTGGTTTGAACAAATCTTTTTGGGCTGAAGCGAATTCAACGACATGTTATCTGATAAATCGTTCTCCTAACAGATCAATTGATTGCAACATTCTAGAAGAAGTTTGGTTAGGTAACCCTGTTGATTATTCTAATCTTAAAATATTTGGTTGCCCTGCTTATTCTCATGTAAACGAGGGAAAATTAGAACCTCGTGCTAAGAAGTGCATTTTCTTGGGTTATGGCTCAGGGGTTAAAGGCTATCGTTTATATGACCCAGAATCTCATAAAGTAATTCACAGTCGGAATGAGACCTTTAATGAAAATGTTATGCTTTCTTCTGTAAAAGATACTGTCATTTCCTCAATTGATACAGGTGACCAGGAAGATGCTTGAGAGAAGGTGGAGTTTGAGATTAAAACACCCGCTCATGAGGAAGACGTTCCCAATTCCTCCAGTACTCAAGGTGATCAAGTCACTGCTATTGATGGTACAAATGAACATTTGAGTCCACATGAGCAATGTCCACCTAAACGACGAGGGTTACCACAGTCATGGTCTGTGGCTCAAGAACTTCCACAACAGAGACCAAGAAAACCAACTCAAAGATTAATTGCAGAATCTACCAACATTGCTTATTTTTTAACTCTTGCACAAGAGATGGGTGAAGAAGGTGAACCCAAGAATTACTTTGAAGCTATCTCTAGTGACGACTCAACAAAGTGGATTGCTGCTATGCAAGAAGAAGTTGAGAGTCTTCTCAAAAACGAAACATGGGAATTGGTGAAGTTACCAAAAGGAAAATGAGTCATTAGTTGCAAGTGGATCTTTAAGAGAAAAGAAGGGATCCCTGGTTGAGAGTACAAGGAATAAAGCAAGATTTGTTGTAAGAGGTTTTGATCAAGAGAAAGGTTTCATTCTTCCATGGCCATTGGATGCATAACTAACATTGTCCTCACTTGACATCTCTTCTCCATGTTAAACCCATATTGTGTAGTTAGGCTTAAAACCATATTGTAGCAAATGAGCCCTCACATGAGATGGTGGAAGAATTTTCTCACAGACACACTTTATGCAAGGACACCTTATCCCTCATTCCAAAGTAAAAAAAGTTTGATCCATTGCCTTTGAAACAAATTCACTCACTCCAATAATGAATGGTTTGCTAAGTCTCCTTGAAGGATCAAGTCATTCATACATCCAACTTCGATCCATTTTTCTGCATGGAATATATGTATATAGTATTGATGAAACTATTAGCCAATATAACACTGCTCTATGAGTAATGATATATAAGAATTATCAAACAAAACTATCATACCATGTCACAATGGTGTGAAATCAGTTTTGACTTGTAAAGTGATTTTCAACTCAAAATATTGGTAATAAATTGGTTGTAATCCGGTTTTTTTTAATTGGAGGGTCTTGTGAAGCCACAAGATTTGTGTGTTTGCTTCAATAATATATTAGATGGAATAAACAAAACCTAAATACTTATCTCAATAGAAAAACTACAAAATTGACCTGAAGGGCTTACCACTGGAGGAATCTTATAAGTGATTTTTGAAGGAGTTGAAGTCCTTATGTGTTTAAGAGACTCGACAGTCACTTCAAATTTGCACCTGCTAACCTGTAAGTATAAACAAGATATAAAAAATTCATTGAAGGAGTTGAAGTCCTTATGTATTTATGCATTCCTCTAAAAACTAAAGTTAGACCTGATCAACAACCATGTGTTACTTGTACAATAACCATGCACTTGCACTTGTTGCATGCATCAAATTCTTTTACCAAACATAGTCAAACTTTGATACAAAAGATAGACTTAAGAGATGGATAAAAGAAAACAAGAAAAAAAAGGAACCTCATAATTTTCAAACTCCTCCACTGAACAAAATCTCAAGCATGTAGCTCATTGGAGCTAGTTGCCTCTTTGAGTTGCTTGAAATAAATTTTCTAATATCAGATCAAATAAAAATATTTTGATATAATGATCATAAAATATATATTTTTCATCTTCTTTAGCATAATATAACTGAACTCGTGATTAAAGAGTCATAGCTTTAGTATATTAAATTTCGTAACAAATCATGAATTGCAATAACAAACTGACAGTAGTGAAATTGTTGAGAGACATGCATGCTTAAATAGTTGCCCTGATCTTGGTGACGTGGCCTTACAATAACATTACAAACATTGTGCTCTAAAGGGTGATTATTTACTGAACAAGAATATTACTTGTTGATTCATTCTCTATAGTTATTTTTTCAATATATAAATAAGAGGAAAGAAAAACGAGAAGAACAAAAAAAATAGAAAACGTGCTGTTAATTTTTTTTATACAAAGAAGAGAACTCATTATATACCTACCTTTCCTCCTATTCTACTTTATATTTCAGGTAT
The DNA here is from genome assembly GCF_051622355.1 of Phaseolus vulgaris. Lineage (NCBI taxonomy): Eukaryota > Viridiplantae > Streptophyta > Magnoliopsida > Fabales > Fabaceae > Phaseolus > Phaseolus vulgaris. Next base: position 6,901,680 of record NC_143501.1, on the reverse strand, counting down.
AGTGAAAGATAAATTAGGAAGTATATTGCATTAATTTTTGTGAAATAAAAAAAGAAAAAGAAAAATAAAATTTCTCTGAACTTTCTGTTCCTTTTTTTTTTCTACTCTTTCTTCTATTTTATTTTCCATCATGAAGAATATGCTTTTACAGAAGCCAAGGAAAGTTGAAGACAACAAGCATGAAGATGAAGACAATGAGACCGAGGAAAGTGACCATGAAGATGATTACTATGTTGAGTCTGGTGTTGGAAGTGGGTTTGGTGAAGGATACAGTGGAGAGCAGGGTTATGAGAATGAGAAGCAAGTGGCTCCTCAGTATCCTAGTGGATATGGGTTGGAAGCTGTGGACATTTGTGAAAGCTAACCTAATCTTATTCATATACCCTCATGTAATTAAATACTCACAAGCCATTTTCTATTTTACATTTTAGTCTAAAAAAATATGATCAACATCAAACACAGAATAAAATTCAGCACTAACCTGCTATCTTGGCCCTCTGATGTCAGGTATTTGTCCTCAGACTTCTAGCAACAATCACTACATCACTGGATTGTATAAGTAGACACAATCTGAAATCAAGAAGCTAGGGTTAGTGCGAAAGATTAAGAAAGGAGAAGGAAAACTCACTATGAGTACAATCGCTCAATCGCTCTCGCTCAAATGCTCACGGTCCACTGCTCAATCACGTTCACGGTCACGTTTCACTACTCTCGCTCAAATGCTCCACTGCTCAATTACGCTCCATTGCTCAAATGCTCTCATTCACTCAAATGCTCTCAGTCACGTCCACTACTCAGTTGCTCAAATGTTGAAGCTCAAATTCAAAATGAGTTTACGCCCTCAAAAATGGAACCGTTTGTTGCGTACTTTGATTTTCACAAATTGTTTATTTAAATTTAATTTTAAAATGCATAGGGCTAAACCTTCAAAAATTAAAATGGAGATAGTGTGGACTTAAACTTCAAATTTAAGTAGGTATAGCGTGGCTTAACCTTCAATTTTATTATTATTAATTTTTTTATTTTTTTTTAAGTTTGTGTGAGGATAACCCACACTTTCCCACACTTTATTTTATTTTCTTTAATTGTGAAGGTTAAGCTGACACTATTTAGTGTCCACAAATGACACCATCACTTTTTTTTTCAGCTAAATGTAATTTTCCTTGTAGTGAATTATATTATGAAACTTAAATGAATAATAGTATCTTAACCAAACCGGTACCAAACTCAAAGATTCAAAACTGTTTTCAAATACTAAACATATATAATTTTTTGGTTATGCTAAGTTTTTAATTTAGGAATCTAAATATCTATAAATACATACTAATGTTAAAAAGAGTATCTTCTTATAAGTGTTCACGTTTCAAAATATCAAACTTAAATTCTCAAAGATCTCACTCTTTTCGACCGGAAAGAACAATACTTGACCATAAGAATAATCAATAGATAAATCATCAATAGAATGCTGAAACAATTTGATTAAATTAATTTTTCTTTCATAATAAATATATTACTTTTATTTTGCTTATTCGTGTATTTCTTTTTCTATAAGGAGTTTTTAACAATTGAGTCATCATTTTCGATGAACATGATAACATTTATCTTATCATGAGCATAATTTAACTCATACTTTCAAACTTTAATCATAAATTTTTATGAGTCTAATTATGAATAAATTTGGTGTTTTAACTAAGATTAATCTAATTGAGTTTATTTAGGTCTAAATTGTTATTTATCCTAATCTTTTATTTTTATACACAGTAAATGGTCTAATATTTCACTAGATAGAAGGTCTGACTAAACAGTCTAGAGGTTACACATAGTAAATGGTTTAACAACACATCTACGAGAGTTCAAGCAAAGAAAACACCTTAGAATCATCAAGTGTAATAAGATAAAGGTGTAGAACGAGTCTGATGCAAATTATGAAGATTAGGCACTTTTGTAGATGGTCTGGAGGAAGCGGCTACAGATGATCAAGAAAAAATCCAAGTTTCTTCTTTGAATCAAAAGGTAGCGTGACATGCAAATCATTAAAAAGACAAACATATACAAAGAAGAAATCTTGTGGGGCGTTTTCCCGACCATGACAGACCTGATCGGTGTGATTACAACTATCAGCTGCAACCACGTTCGAGGGGGAGTCGAGCTTCAAAATCGACACTTTAGACAAAAAAAAACCCGTCTAAAGCATTAGGATCCCTACAACAAGTAGGGATGTCCAAAACGTGTGGGTTAACTCACTCATAGTTCGGACCATCAGACGGTCAGCTATCAAGGTTGACCACCTGATCTGAACCGCTTACATCTCTCAAACCGCCAGATGCGGAGTGAGTACACTCGGAAGACGAAGAAGAACTTGAAACAATACTAGCAGACCCAGCGAGAAAAGACATTACTAACCTTTTTGAATGAAAGTGCGAAAGGAAGAAAGTTGAACAAAGACTCGACACTTGGACAAACTCTTGATAACTCAATCATCGTGAAAGTGACAGTAAACATTGCAAGTTCACCAAACGTTTCTATTTATAAAGAAGCAATGAAGAAAGAGAGTGAGACGCTCGCCTCTCGGCACCGTTAGATTGCTTTTCATCCAAGGGCACACAATACTCGACATTCGAAATGACATGACTTCACCACCGTTAGATCTCTTTGATCAAACAGTGCACGCTCAAACGACGTGTTGAAAAGACGCACTTCACGTCTCTGACAGTGCTGCATTTAATGGGTCCTAGTCACGTCTCACCTCGAGCATCCAAAAGTCATATCTTGACTCTTCAAAAATAATCATTCCTCAAGCCAGGGGACAAGTGTCTCGGTTGGTACCGATCGAGCCAGTCACTCGACCTCAGTGACCAACTGACTGCATCAGGGTACATTTAAGATGCTTAATAAATGACATCAATGACAATTATGGAAATTCCATATGAATCGAGATCATGTTCCACCAAATCCGGATGATATTCTCGAAAAGTCAGCAAACACTGATTTAGTGGAAGATATTGATTTATTAAAGATATTATCAAAATATACCTCCCTATAAATCAGGGAATATTGCTAGAAATCAGGCAACACTGATATTTGACAGATTTGATTCCATCACAGCATAGGCCCATAATTAAACACTATAAATAAACCTTCCACAGAGGTGTAAGGTACATTTTAATTAGTTTTTCACTATATACTCTTAACACATAGTACTTACTTGATCGTCGGAGGGTCAACCCTGACCGAGCATCAACAATTTAAGGAGAAGACTTGGAACGAAGAACGAAGAAACAATTGACACATCAACAATTATAGGTACTATCCCCACTTTTTCTATACAGTACAAGTACAAGACTCATATGTAAGACTCATATATGATCTTTTGTACTCAATTTTAACGATTCTTGCTTCTTGCAACACTTTCGTCTGATATTTATACTAAATATATACAATCTTCATAAATATGTGTCTAAAATTAGAAATACATCCAACACTTGTGAGACATCGTCTAGACTTTACTTGTGCCATTTTGGCTTAAAAAATATCGTCCAATCAACAAATTTGTGTGTAGAAATTTGAATTCATATTTCACCTAATCAATACTTGTTATGATTATGCTTATTTAATCAAGTCTCATACTTGTTCCATACTAAATGATTTTGGATAAACATAATTTTTTTTTATCTTATTTATTATCATCATATCAAGCTGATAAAAAAAAAATTGTCATCATATCAAAATATGAGTGTTATATATACGGTATATCTAATTATGACAAAATTCATCTATGCATTATCAATAAATATGATCAAATGTTTTTTTTTCTATTTTTTATTTGATAACCTAATCAAATCGAAGATCAGTTAAATCTAGGCAACCAAATGATACCAAGAAATATACCTTTTATACCTCATTTCTACATTGTACGGCAAAGTAGAATTCCAACCTTTGAGGGATAAAAACAAATAATTTTTTTATAAGAACCAAAGTTGAATTTCATTAATTTATGGAAATAAAGATATAATTAAGTCATTTTAATTAAAAATATAAATTTTAATTATCTAAGCAGGTTTTTAAAATTAACAAAGATATATATATATATATATATATATATATATATAACATTTAGTTTTGGCTGGTAGATTGATAGATTGATGTATATTCGAGTAATTTATACAAGTTCTAAATTAAAATATATGGTCATTGAATCCAAAAACATATAATTGTTGCTTGTTTAAAGATCGCAGTTTATTTTACATAAGGTGTTTTCATTGGCCAAAGAAATTCCTTGCCATGTAGACAAAATTAAGCACGTCTCCATGAACTTTTTATTTATTTGTTTAATAAAATTAATAATATTGAATAGCTTTTCTTTATTTTAAAATAATTATTTTTTTATTTAAAATAATAGCTATATAAATTTTTAATACTATTTTTACAAAATTATATATATTGAAATATCCTACTTTTTAAAATTAATTATTTATAAAAATAATAAACTATAAAATTATAAAATTAAATTTTAATATAATAAAAATAGAAATACACATACCCAATAGCACATTTAAAATATAATAATACCACATAAACTATATAGAGAGAGACACACTCATAATGTCTTAACGATGAAACAGTTTGGGAGATTAGGCACAACTAGAAACTTATTTGTGATTCCTGTGAAGTTGAAATGGAATTTATGTCTTCCTTGAAAATCAACCAAAACATTGCTTCATATCCCTCTCACCATGCTTTCCCTACCAAATATTAAAAAAATGGAATCTCAATCATTTCAAATTATAAACAAGCATTACTCAAAGGGTGCAAGTTTACTACCAGATTTCAAGCTTTTCAACAAATTTCATCGTGTACTACAAGAATTAAAAAAGGATATGGTATTATAACAAAGAGATGCCAAAATCTTTACCTTTTGGAGTCAAATTCGGAATCTTCTTTTCATTCTGGCTATAAAGACAACAACAATCACATACATCCAATCGCTTACGGTGATGAACAACTGAAAATAAGCACGTCTCCATGAACTTTTTACGATTAAAGTTCCACAAACACTACAAAATCCAACACAAAATCCCAACCCCAGACTGAGATAAAACTCAAAGCTTAAGACTTTATCCTCATTTTTTTCAACTCTTCCTCTTGGTGGAATCACATCTCCTGGGCATTGGTTTTCGAGTGGCAAGCCACAAAGCCCGATGTTCTCAACATACGAAGAGTTATCAAAGGTGTCTAGTTGGGGGCCTACAGGAACCAATCCTGTTAAGTTGTTGAAAGACAAGTTCAAGACCATGAGAAAATGCAATTGTGAAAAGCTTGATGGAATTCTACCATGAAGATGGTTTCTTGACAAGTCAAGTGATTCCAAGTTCACCAAACGACCAAAGCTGTCGGGAATGAATGCTGTAAGATTATTTCTTGAAAGATTTAAGAAGAATAAACCCACTAGTGATGTTATACTTTGCGGTATCTCTCCTGTTAAATGGTTATTAGAAATATCAATGGCTTTTAAAAATCCAAAAAATCTCCGAAATTCAGAGTTTCTTCCTTTCCATGTCAATGATAATTTATCACTAAAAAACCCAATTCCACTGTCATGAAATATTAAAGGTGCAGACGTTCCATAGAAAATGGTTTCATCTTCAAATCCATTATCTGACATAGCACTTATGTCACCGATGCATTGTGGTATTTCCCCTGTAATGTTGTTTGATGAGAGATCCAATACTTGAAGAGATAATATATTACATAGACTGGTGGGTATGCTTCCTCGGATCCTGTTACCTCGTAGACGTAATACAACCAAATGATCCAACTCTAACAATGTTTTCAATGTTTCTTCAAGATTATTATCCCCAAAATCAACGAATCTTAAGCTACTTTTACAAAGAGTCAGAGATGGAATCTCACCGGAGAAGTTATTGCTATTTAGATGCATTGCCGAAATCCTTTGTAAATTGCCCAATGACTCTGGCACTCTCCCTGATAAACTGTTATTTGCCAAATTCAGAACCTCCAAATTTTGAAATTTCTGCCAACAATTTGGAAGGGGGCCTGTGAGTGCGTTACTAGAGAGGTCAAGATAAGTTACAGACAGTGGGGATGTTTCACAAAAGGAGGATACAAACCCTCTGAACATATTATTTGAGAGAAAGAGTTCATATACTTTTGGAGGAAAAGGAGGCAATGGGCCAGACAAATTGTTGAAACTAAAATCCCATGTACTCAGAATCCCTGTTTTAATACCAGATAATGATTTTGGTAAGACTCCACTAAGTTTATTACGGGAAACATTTATGTATAACAAACTTGATGATATGTCCCCAAACCATTCAGGAAATACATCCATAATGTGGGTATTAGAGATTTGCAGAACCTGAAGTTTCCTTTGCTGTTTAAGCCACATTGGAAATTGAGGCCCCAAAATGCAGGATGATGCATACAATCCCACCAGTTGGAAAGGTGGAACCCAATCTGAATTCAAGTTAAATGAAAGAGAATTTTGACTCACATCAAGTATCTTCAATCCAGATAGTTTCAATAAATGCTCTTCACTAATGTTCCCATTCAACTCATTTGAGGAGATGGACAAAAACCAGAGATTAGAAAGTTGTCCAATAGTATATGGAAGTGTCCCACTCAATTTGTTGTGTGAAAGATCCAAAAAATGCAATGAGGAAAATTTAGTAACCTCGAATACAGGCAATGATCCACTCAAATAGTTTAAACTAAGATCCAAAGCTTTAAGACGAGGCAAGTGACCAAATGATAATGGCCCAACAATACTGGTATTTTGAAGTGATAGTCTTTCCAAGGATGAAAACATTGAAAAATCAGGAAGTGACCCATTAACAAATGAGTTGTGGTCGAGATTCAACACCTCTAAATCTTTTGCAGAACAAAATTCTGGTAAGTAATCACTGAGTTGATCAGACAATTTATTGGAACCCAGGTACAACTTCTTAAGTTGACACAAAGAGTTAAAGGACATTATTATGCTACCATCAAGTTCATTATGTGAGAGATCAAGAACTGTGAGGACTTTGCTAACATTCAACACCCATGACAGAATTGAAGAGTCAAAATTATTTCCTGATAGACTGAGGATTTGGAGGAAAGTGGAAGAATTGATGTGGGAGATTGATTTAGGATTGACTTGAGGGAGTCTACAATCATTTAAATAGAGTTCAGATAGAAAAGGGATTTTACTTATTGATGATGGCCAATCAATAACTGCACCAAGATTGTTATTTGAAAGATCAAGGTATCTCAAAGTAGAAAGGTGAGAAAGCCAATTAAGGTCACTTGCAACAAAATCATTTTTCTCAAGGTCAAGATATTGCAAATTGGAAAGATTTGACAAAGCATCTGAAACGGAATTAAGACCATTCCATGCAAGTTTTAGATGTGTCAATTGACCAAGTGAACCAATGCATTTTGGGATCTCTCCCACTAAGTCATTATGACTGAGATCTAAGAAACTGAGATGCTGCAGTTCACATATTGAAGAATCTATCCTACCTCCCAATGCTCTAGGGCCACTGAAAAATTCCATCACTGGCATTGTGTCCACAAGATAGTTTAAATCTTCAACTTTTGTAAAATTTGAAAATGTGAGATGAAGTGAGGTTACATGACCTGTTAAATTATTGCATGAAACTCCTTTCCATTTGCAACAATCATCACCGTTCCAGGAGGATAGAAGCTCCGTTTCATGAACAAAACCTTCCTTCAACTTGAGAAGAGCTTGCTTCTCTATCTCCGCACACATCTCTGCATGGAAACTTGCATGAGATAAAAAGATGCATAAAATGGTTGCCACACAAAAGTGATAGAGTCTGCTACTAAACATGGTGATGAGCTCTAACTTTTGTTGAAATGTTTTGGGATATCAAATGTGAAGAATGTAAGAAGGAAATATGAAGTGAAAAGTAGCGAGGGCAAGAGATTTATAGACAGCAATGAGAAAAAGATGACAAGAAGTCAGTGAAAAATGGTGATTCACGTGTAAGTTCTCTCCATATTCCTAGTATTTTCCAAATCTGCTTTATTAGTATAGTCACCTAAACTTGAGCTGAGGGACAAGACTTTTCTGCAATACAAAAGCAAAAAGCTGACAAAAACTTCCATATTCATGGCTACAATTCACACTTCTTTTCTTGAGAGGGTGGCTCTCGGCTCGGATTCAACCCTACCCACAGATACTTACTACATGCTCACTGCTATTATTGTTGTTAATAAATTTTATTGAAATATATTAAAAATAAATTAAATAATCAAAATAAAGTTATTGGTGAAATATCGATGAATTGTTTAGAATATAATTTATATATTTTTAATTTAAACTAAAGAAATTGAAGTTGTTTTTAAAAGGATTGTTTTCATGGTGCAGCTTGTTTAAATTTATCTTTTAAAGAAACCAAATCTACCTATATCAATATTTTCTTATGTAATTTCATTTGAATTATATTTTAAAATTATTATTTTTATCTAAGTTTATATTTTAAAGAATTGTTTTCGAATAATTTTATTAAACATTAGAAGGTAAAAATAAAAATATCTGCAAGTATCTAACCGTGGATATAAAAAAATCATAAGTTTTTTTCAATGAAAGTAGGAGGATGAATAATAGAAGATAATTTTTTAAAAATGGATAACACCTATACAGGAATGTGTATAGGAAATTGCTTCCTGCACCCCCCAATGTGGAAGTTACTGAAATGATTGTGATTCTAACACAACTTAGACCACTATAAGAATTACATAAATTTCATTTCCCACAATTTCATTCGTCTTTCATACATCTACCTAAATTTACTTAGCCTTAAAATTGATTTTGAGCTATAATTTCATTATAAAATTTAGTAGCTTTTCTATAAGAAAAAACAAAGGTTCAAAATGGGATCAACCTTACATCACAAAAGTTCACAACAAAGTTTTGAATCAAAAGTTTACAAATATTGGTGAGTTCATTATAATCTAAGAGATTTAATAATGTGATGTGAATTTTGTTTTTGTCAATCTACATATGTTAGTTTATTCATCATCTAAGAGTTTATAACTATTTTTGCAAGGATGATCACTAGTGGAGGAACAAAAAAGATGAAAGATTGCAATACATGCTTTAATTAACCATTGTACAATGTTGGTCTTGTGTTTACATATGGAAAGTAAGATTGATATTTAAACATGATTTTCTTGATGTATTTAATTATATATTCTGTTGGATGCTAGTGTTCGGATCTTTGAATGAGTTTAAGAAAGAGAAAGATTATTGAATACATAAATCATGGTAGGCCTTTCAAAACATTTTGTTTTGACAAAGGTGAACATATGAAATCTACAAGATTGTAAATCTAGCAATTCATTCACTTGAGACTAGGAAACAATTTAAATGTTAATAACGAAAAGTAAAAGTTTTACATTATTGTTGATTAGGAAGATGGACTTTGGGTAGGTACACAGATTGCACTTTTGATTCCAACAAAGCGACATACTTGTCAAGCATAGACACCACAGCTTCAAACTCAGTCACCTGCTTCTCTATGTTATCAATCTGCTCAACATATTCATTGAAGTTACCACTCTTGCATTTCAACTGCTCCACAAAAACCCTCAACCCTGAAGCCAAGTCACCAAACCCTTTGTACTCTTCTCCCACCCTTACATTCATCTTCTCCAACAGCTCTAGGTGATTATTTGTCCCCTAACATAAAATCTCATCACACTATAACGAAACAAGTAAATAAAAATCACAATAAACTTTTCAAACAACGATACATTTCAATTCACCAAGTGTTTCATTGAGAACATATGAAAAATAGGATGTCAGAGGGAAGGAAGAAAGAATTTGGAGTTTCACCTGAAGCTCGGATTTGATCATGGTGGAAATGCTACAGAATAGATCATCGAGTGATTCAGCAAGTTGATCTTGCTTCCCATCTTGAGGTTCTTCTTTCTTCATGTTATCCATAGTTGGAGAGCATATATTTGACCAATTGACAAGCCGACAATCAAACCAAGAGTTGGTTTTGAGGTCCAAACTGCAGTAATTTGAAAACAACAACAACCCAATGTAATTGCAAGCTCAGAAATCGAACACTAACAATCTTCTCATAAATTGGATGAAGAGTTTCCATACTGCACCAAAACCCCATTCTGCTTCTAAAAATTTAACAGAATAAAGGGATCAAAACATATAACATCATATCATATAACGCACAATTCATTCACTAATAGATAATTGCAATTCAAACAAATTAATAGCGACGATTTAGGGTAGTGGCCTATGCAGTTCTGCTAAAATACTCTTTAAACGCTAAGATAGAGAATTGAAATCCAACATTCAGCTACGGACACTCTCGCAATTCACACAAACACCAATGCTAAAGTCTGAGCCCGATTCAGGAAGTGAAACCCGATCAATTGACTAGAAATTGTTAATTTAGTTCAACACAGAAGCGTAAGAAATACACAGAGCAATCTCTCAATAACCAGCTAAAATCGACTTGGAGTTGCCATTATTTGAATCGAAAATTGCGAATCAAATCCGATTCGAAAGAAATATGAGCGATTGAAAAAAACAACGATACCGGATTTAAGAAACGAACTACTGAAAAACCTTTACCTTCTACGACGCTGTTTGATAAATTGTTGTTACGCGGTGCGCGAAGAACACACACTTCACACCACCCTTAATTTTAACAGATCTTCTAAACATAGGGAGAATCTCCAGAATGTGTGACACGCCGATGAAATACGATCTGGTACCGTTAGATATATTTATATATTATAATAAACGGTTGTGATATTATTACACCTGCAACTGGTTTGGTGAAATGTATAGAGGGTTCCATGTTATCCTTTGTTTTTGTTACGAGAAAGAAAATCAATTTTTGAAGTTTTAAATATTTATTAATATTTTTTAAATAACTCAAATTTAAAAAATTGAATTAAATGGTAAATTATTTAAAATCATTTCTGATAAAATCAAATAGTGCAAATTCTTCTTCTATGCATTTTGCTCTGCTCACCACACTAATGCTAGGGTTCTTTTATAGAAAATAAAAATCTATAATTTTTTATTAAAGTACAAGTTGTTTTACTTATCATTCTCATATTTGTTCTTTTTCCACTTAATTCTATCAATGGATAGAAGTATATATTTATCATTAAAAAGGTTGCCATGAATTATTCTAAAAAAAAATATTCTATTTATATCTTAACATTTATTATCTCAAATTTATTTTCACTACTAAACAATGGTAAGTGAAATCAAGCATTAACGAAAGTGTTGATGTTTCTGAATTTTAGAGTTTATTTTTTTCCATGCCTAAATAATTTTTCGATCCCTACTTCCTTCTTCAATTTTTTCTTTTATAGATAATTTTTTTCTTCATCCAAAAATTTCTTCATTTTTCTTTTTTAACCGACTAGGATCATGGATGAAAACTACTTTTCTTCTTTCATAGTTGATTCAATCCTTTTTTTTTTCGTTATTATTGCATTTAAACAATAAAGAAAATCATGTTTTTGTATTTCTGCTTTTTTAAACAAGATATTGGGATTGATATTATTTTGTTTTGAGAATATATTGATCGCCTAACCTTCGTTTCCTTGTGTTGTTCATCATCGACCTTTGTCTACTCATGTCCTAGGTTTTATTCGAATAAGGGTTTTTAAGTCTCGGACCTCCTTAATACCGACCAGGGACAGGATAACATAGAAAGTAATTGTGTTTGCAAATGATCAAAATCACGAAGGTGTATACTACATAAATTATGATACTTCTAAACCAATCTACAACAAGTTCTTCCACAAACCTCAACATATCACTTCTACCGTAATAATAGTTTACTTCGACGACTATATCATTATGTCCTTACTTACAAATGTTGTAACCTTAGAATGAAGTCCATTTAGTACTGGTTCGGAGTTTAGGGTTTAGTCTTTCTCTCAATTGTTTCACAAAGTCACTCAAGTACTAAACTATGAAAATTGTAAAAAAGTGACAAAAATCAACTACCAACATTGGATTCAAATTGCAAATAAAAAAATTATTCATGACGCAATAGAAATCAAAACTAACATTAATGTCACACATTTAATAAAAAAAAATACAAGCTCTTCACCAAAGTTTAGAATGTGAAGAATCACGAGACAAGATTAAATTACTTATCCAAATAAAAAATTTATAAAGATTGACACTTAAAAAACTTAAGAAGATGATTTATGACTTAAAAAAGAAGATAAAAAATTTATAAAGATTGACTTAAGAAGATGATTTATGACTTAGAAAGGAAGATGTTTCGTGACTTAAAAGACAATATACATTGACAAACACACGATAAAAAGGTCAATATTTATAAATATAATTTCAATCATATTTTCAAATTTCTTTAAATTTTTCAAATTACATTTTTGTTATTTCAATTTCATTTTTTTATATGTATCTTTTACTTTAAGAAAACGTTAATTGATATAGTCTTATATTTTAGTATTCTGTATGTTAAATAATTATTTTATGCAACTTAAATGAATAATAGTATACCAGACTCAAAGATTCAAAATGTTGCCAAATACTAAACATAGTCAACTATAACTTTTTGGTTATCTAAGTTTTTAATTTAGGAATCTAAAAATCTATAAATAAATAACAATGTCAAAAAGAGTATCTTCTTATAAGTTGACGTCTCAAAAGATCAAACTTAAATTCTCAAAGACCTCACTCTTTTCATTTGGAAAGAACAATACTTGCTCGTAAGAATAATTTTCAAAATCATTAAAGTTTAAGAATTTTTTTCATATAAATCATCAATAGATATATTGAAACAATTTGATTAAATTAATTTTCCTTTCATAGTAAATACATTACTTTTATTTCGCATATTCGTGTAATTTTTTTTCTATTTGTAGAGATTGAAGAGTAGTTTATAACAATCCAGTCATCATATTCAATCAACAAAGTTGAATCTGTTAACATTTATCTTATTACTTAAAGAGAAACTATAAATAAAATAATTAATAATATATACAGATTTTCTTTTTCACATCTAATAACATTTTATAGTTATAATACAAAATTCACAATAAAAAATATTAATATAAAAAATAAAGCATAATGAAGCAACTGAGGAACTAGAAAAAAAAAAACTATTATATCTTGTACTTTTTTTATTTGATAAATGAGTCACCTTAATTTCTAACTCATTAGCTTTAGAGGTCCCAACTTAGGTGTGGTTTAATAGGTTTCTATACATAGTAATACAGTCTAATATGAATAGTAGAATAAAAAAAAAGATAAATATATATATTCGTAATTAAAAATTAAAATTTTTAAAAATAATATATTTATTTACATCATTTTATATTTTTCAGCTACATTAACATATATATAACATCTATATATACCAAATTACTTACCATATGATAAGCCAAGTTAATTCAACGTTTTAGTTTTCAACAAACCTTGCAGCTAGTTCTTGCCGATCATAGCCAATGCCTCTTGAAATATAATGAATTATTGTTTGACGAAACAAAAATGCAACAAATCTTACATTCTACACCATATACATCAAAATATCCATGCAAACAAATAGCTTTCATGACACTGGAATTAGCATGAACACCAATTGGCATGTCCTACCTTATATGGATATTATTATTATTGTCTCAACAAACCCACAGGCTTCCAAGGGCTTCTTCATGTGCCCGTTTCCTACTTATTTCTACACTCCATCCTCCAGCTCTTGCTCCTCTCTCAGCTTGTAGCCTCTTTGCTTCCTTTTCATCACCTGCAAATCCCAGCATGTCACCTCCCAGTGGTAAAGGTTGTGGAGCCATACCTGTGGGTCTAGGCTGTCCTCCTGCAAATGTAGGTGCATACTGTCCCTGAGGAACAGCACCAAATCCTGTTTGAGAATTTTGGTTTGTGGCCTGCATCAAGAGTATAGAGAGTTGTTAGTAGGATATTAAATATACTACTAGAAGCGTCCTAATAACTATCAGGATCTTAAATGTAATAGTAGAAGTTCATAGAAGTTGTAGAAGATTCTAAAGATCTCTTTGGAATAATTACTTTAGGTTTAGAGTTCTCTATATATCAAGACTGGTGTACTATTTCAATTAATTCAATTGAATAAAAAAAAATCTTCTTTCATTCAAATTATTGCCTTTCAAGTTAGTAGAGCTCCCGATCTTGGGAACATTTCTTCTTTACCATTTTAGATACTATTCTTTTTAGGGTTGCTTGAAGTGCACCCATTTCCTTTGATTATTGGGCTTGCCTAAAGTGCACCCAACTAGTGGTTCTATCACCACCCACAGCCATCATTGCTGCAAGATCTGTCACCAGCACCAGAGTATTTTTTTTTTTGTCTTACTATTTCAATTTACTGAGGGAGACTAAGAAATCCATATTATTTATCTTAGCATCGCAACTCCACTAAGCAATGCTGATTTTCCTTCATCCTCTTCAATTGAAGATGAAATGTCTGCATTACGTGCTGACATTGAACATCTAAAATCTCTCTTGAAGTCTATCGGTAAACCACCTTCTGGTACTCACTCTCTAACCATGACTAGTAAGAACTCCAATTCCTCTTTTAATGTTTCAAAAATCTTATATAAGGACTCTGGGGTTTTAGACTCTAGTGCTATAGACCATATATGACCCCTCACTCATCTCTTCTAACATCATGTTTCCCTTATTGGTAATCACATTATTATTGTCAATGGGACTTGTATCACAATAGCTAGACATGGTAATATTTCTCTTATGTCATCTCTCAACCTTAAAGATGTCCTCAATATTCCAAAACATTCTAATAACCTCATTTACGTTCAAAAACTTACTCATGACCTAAACCGTTCTGGAACCTTCTTTCCCACTCATTCTGTTTTTCAAACACTTGTCACGGGGAAGACGATTGGAACTGTTAAGGAACAAGGAAGGTTGTACAGCTTTAACAACTTGGGAACTAAGAATAGAATCAATAGACAAGCACCTAAGGAATCGGTCTTGTACCAAGTATCCCATTTCTTATTTTGTGACCACTAAACACCTTTCTACGCAACACCAGGGTTTCCTTTCTGCCATTGATGCAATTAGAGTCCCTACATCAGTTCAAGAAGCATTGAAGGATGAGGATTGGGTTCAAGCCAAGAAATGAATAGATGTGTGCCTTAGAAAAGAACTAGACATGGGAAATTGTTGACAAGCCACAGAAGAAAAATGCAGTCAAATGCAGATGAGTTTATAATGCAAAATATAAAAATGATGACTCATTAGACCGTTACAAAGCAAGGTTAGTTGCTAAAGGATATACTTGAACTTATGGTGTTGATTATGAAGAAAAATTTGCTCTAGTGGCAAAGACGAATAATATTAGAATCATTCTCTCATTATCAGCCTATTTTGGTTGGGAATTACTACAATTTGATGTGAAAAATGCTTTCCTGCATGGACAATTAGAGGAAGAAGTCTACAGGGAAATCTCTCCATGTTTTAGGTCTTCAGAAGAAGGGAATAAAGTGTACAGGTTGAAGAAAGCCTTGTACAGACTCAAGCAGTCTCCCCGTGCTTGGTTTGGTCAACTCACTTAGGTTATTATCTCCTTAGGGTATCGACAAAATCAAGGTGCCATACCCTGTTCATCAAGCATTCCCCGTAAGGTAAACTCACTTTACTCTAGGTCTATGTTGATGATATGATTGTTGCAGGAGAAGATGAACATGAGAAACAAATCTTGAAAGAAAAGCTTGCTACTAAGCTTGAAATGAGTGTAGTTAGTCAATTTATGCATGATCCAAGGGAGAGACACTTACAAGTTGTGAACATAATCCTTCAATATTTGAAAACAAGTCCAGGAAAGGGATTATTGTACAAGAGGAATGAAAATTTAAGAATGGAAGTATATACTGATGCGGATTATGCATGGTCTATCACAGATAGGAAATCCACCTAAGAATATTGCATGTTATTGGGTGGAAATTTGGTGACTTGGAGAAGCAAGAAACAAAATGTTGTTGCTAGGTATAGATAGTACAGAGGCTGAATTCCGAGCTATGGCACATGGGGTGTGTGAATTGTAATCGTTGAGAATTATTCTGAAAGATCTTAAAGTGGCATGTGAAGAGTTTATGATTCTTCATTGTCAAAATAAGTCAGCTATTAGCATTGCTCACAATCTAGTTCTACGTATAGGACCAAGCTTATAGAGATAGATCAGCACTTTAGTAACGAGGAAAAGGATAGTGGCCTTATCACTACTTCTTATGACCCATCTAGGCTTAAGTTAGCAGACTTGTTTACAAAAGGTCTTTCCATTGAATGATTTGATAGATATCCATTCACTAGCCTAGGGGAGTGTTGTTAGTAGGATATTAAATATACTACTAGATGTTGTTAGAAGCTGTATATTTTAGAGATCTCTTTGTAATAATTACTTTAGGATTCAAGTTCTCTACATATAGAGGCTGGTGTATGTTAGGCTGTCTGGGAACCTAACAGTGTACTATTTCAATTGAATAAAAAAAATCTTTCATTCAGATTATTCCTTTCAAGTTAGAGAATAGAGTAAGTTAGGTGTGTTCTTAAAACTGTTGAAATCCAGTTGAAAGGACAATTTCCACTTTTCAATGCAAAAGTGTTAAGGCGAGAGTGTTAGATGAGGTTTACCTTCAACATAGCTGCAACACAACACTTTTGAAATCTCACATATTAATATTAAATTTCGCAAATGTGCTCCATGATTGTGTAGCAAACTAGATATTGGAACAAAACAGAGAAAACACTTTAACGTGCAAATCATATTGGCTAATTCAAACATAGTTAACCAAAATAAAACTGCTAAAAGAAAGAAAAGGCTTCAAGCAAAAGTTTTACTGGTATTGAAGGCCACAGTGATAAAAAATTTAATTATACTGGTTATTATAAAAGTTTCAAATTAAAAATCTCACAGCTGGGGTATGCTAGCAAACCACAATAATAATATATGTTATCGTTATACACACTTGCATCTACAATGAATCCAAATTTTCACAGTTGCTTCATATATAGACACGAGCAACCCATCAACCATTAAATGTCCTAGAGTTTTTTATGTAACTGTTGGCCAATTTATGCCCCAGAGCTTGTTATGTAGTGATAATTTGGCTCATTTTATCTTTTTTAACAACCATATGTTTTTCTTTTTAAGGGAATCTGATTGTGTTGTATGGGATTTCGAGGATTCATACTTTTTTCCTGTCAAATGTGGATCAAAAAGACACCAAATGCTGACTTAAGGAAACACAAACAACAATTTTCACAAATGAAACAGAGGAAGTAGTTGTATTAAGAATCAGTTAGTGCAAATATATATATATATACACACACACACACACACACACACACATATATATAGAGGAAGTAACATGATAAAACTAAAGCCCAATCCCATATAACAGTCTAAGCTAAAGAAAGTTTGAATACTGTGCCAAAAAGCAATACTAATCAATTTATAGAAGTTCAATGCTCACCACATCGTTATCAGTTAGTGCAGGTTGTCCCTTACTTGCTGTCAGAGCTGCAGCCAACTCTTCAGCCTGATTAAGTAATATCACATTAACAACATATTAAAAATAATGACAGGAAACTATACTTGCATAACAAACTTAAATTGCACTCTTTTTGTGATTGAGGAAAAGATTCGTATGATTCTACATTTTACTGAGATGTATAAAGAGCATGTATGAAAGAGACCATAAATGAAGAGTCTAATCTTAAATGTACCTTCCGAGCTCGATTAATCATTATTTGTTCTGCATTTTCTTCCTGGTATTTAGCAATTTTTTCTTCAATGGTTGAAACATCTATTCCTTCAATCAAGTTAAATGCTGCAATGGGGAAAAAGTGCGAAAAATCATGAAAAGAAAGCAAAAGTTATCAAGTGAAACAGATGTTAACAAGACAATAGAAGCTTACTCATGTCCTCTACTTCCTCCAAGTAATCATTATATTCTTTCAAAGATGGGAAATCATCTTCACGTTTATTAAATCTATAAATTTAGAGTTTAGTTAGCACAATTAGACAATTGAATGAATTTGAATTAAAATGGCCAAACACAGTAAGAATTAAAATGCTGAATATAGTGCCATAACAAGATCATGATACTTATTTCTATAGTACAAAATATGTGTAATTTAGTATATCTATTCATTAAGACCTCTAAATATGATTGAGAAAATAAGTTAGAAGGCATGGCTCTCGAAACAAAAAAAAAAACTCTACATTTCATGCCAATATCCCAGCTCTTCATTTCCAAGACACAAAACCAACCAAAGTAACCAAGCATATGGTCCTATGCCCTGCACAATTGGACCCTTCAGCAATGAGTAAACACATTCTGCAAATTTGTATAGGTTTTTCTATTTGAATTGATTAATTTAATTGGAATTTTTTTATGTGAAAATTGGTGGGGAATCAGTGCAGCATATTATAACATGAAATAAAGAAAGAAACGAAAGCAATAACTAATGCAATACTACCTACCAATAAATGACATTATTCTAATATACGCTATATCAACTTCTCCAACAACTGCAACTTCAATATTTTTCATAAGAAAGTAACAATTTACCGTGAAAATTCTGCAGAAATATTTTAGTCTAAATTAAATGTGTTTGCATTATTTTCGTTCTACAGGATGAAAACCAAAGAGACACATCACATCCGATGCATTATTAATTTCGCATGTCAGATATACTAAACAAGCAAAGAACAATCATTACAATGCAATAGAAGATAAATAAAAAGAAAACAATTACATGCTACAAATCCTCCTCCTGATGGCTATCTCCTTGTTGTGGGGATTTGTACTAGAGACCACCATACCGTTAATGTGAACTTCTTCTGTGAATACCTTTCCTGTTTACGAAACAATTAAGTATTGTGAATGCAACGAAAATAATCAAGATATAAAAATCTAGGTAACAAAGGCCTCAACAAAACGGAGAGCACAATACATTGAGTTCTAAGTTCAATATTCAATATCCAGAACAATTGTGCTGATAACATGTAATTTCAAAGGGATGGTGGAACATAAACAAGATGGATCACAAACTCACGACCACTGACCTAAGTAAGTTGTGTCATTAACAACAAGGACGCTAGACTCGCACACAAAATGGGAAAACGAAATTAAAATTAAACAACTGGAACTCAAATCATCCCAACTAGGGCAAATAAATAATCCATGTTTATTGGGGAATTACAGAAACAGACCGATAAGGTAACAAACCTAGAGAATAGGACTCGGCGCGACGGAGGGAGGGCGGCGGAGGCGAAATGCGGCGGAGGGAGAAGAGATGATTAGATCTTGCGAAATCGCCACTTAGCCATCTACCACATTAAACCCTCCAATTTTTCTCCCAGATAAACCTTTTCTTCAAAAAGTTTTCCCAACCCAGATTTTTACCCAATTCACCTCTTTCTTTTTTTTCAACTACATTTAAAACTCGCTTAACTTCAAGTACACTTCCAATTTTTAGAATCCATCATTAATGTGTACAATGAAAAATAATTTAATTTAATTCACATTAAGAAAGTACTAGCACATTTTTTAATTTATATTTTGATATAAAGTTATTCAGAATTTAAAACATTTTATAATGTTATTATTATTATTATCAAAATGTATTTATAAAGTAATTATTGATGTTGAATCCGAATTATTTTATTTAACCATTTTTAGATTATTGACATAATTATTGATTCAAATCATTTTTATGACCATAACAAATATTTTTTTTAAATATTTATTATAATAAAAGTTATGTAAGTATCAAATAAAAAGTATAAAACGTTCAATTAAAAAATAAAAAATAAAATTTTTAATATACTTGAAGAATTTTGAATTTATACTTAAATAAAGAATTAGCAATTTTGCTGTTATTAATTTAAACTAATTTATAAAGTTATTATTATTAAGCTAAATGTACTTCTATTATTCAATTTGTCATGTCAATATTAAAGGTAAAAATATTGATAAATATTATTACTAAATATTTTTTTTTATTATTATTATTAAATTATATTTTATACGTTTCTCACAAATAATTTTTTTATTGAGTTAAATTAAATTACTTTACTAAGTGTTACTTTTAGCCCTATATCATGTAAAATGGTTTGTTATGAATATTATAACTAAGCCTTTTCATACTAAAATTTGCTTTTTTAAATTATAGTTTTGCTTAATTTTAAATATTCCTTTCCCTGCTCACACCTAAATATATATTTTTATGTAAGAAATAACCATTTTAAATAACAATTTGATACTAAACACAACAATATATACAAACTATATTCATTGTTAACAAATAATTAATTTATACATTTATACAAACACAAGTTAAAAAATTGTAAAAATAATTGTTTATTACGTTTTAATTTATATAGTATTCTAACGTTAAAAAAAGATGAACCATTTAACTGATCCAGGTAACACTTGAGTACATCAGAGAAAAGGAAAAAAAATTATTGAAGTATCATCGACGCTTATACAAACAAGGTTTAAGTGATGGCCATTCAATCTCCTTCCTATTAGGAATTTGCTTTTCCTACACACATAACAGTGAGCTGAATCAGTTCGAGGATTACATGCTGCAAATATATATAACAGAAGAGAGAAAAAAACAATGAAATCATATTCAGTGCAATTTTCTGCATACCTTTTTTGTAAAGTAGAACAAAATAAACATTTTATTTGAGAAGTCCTGCATAGCAAATACCAGTTAGCACAACTCAAATCCAAGTTAATTGTAAGGAAATGAACATATCCACACCTTCTTTACAGAGTTGAAACCAAGCTCAGAAATGGCATTTGAAAACTTTTCAGGGTCTGCTCCTCCAGTATTTGGATCAAACCTACTCTTTACTTCTGCTATCAAAAGCCAGCCACTGTTAAAAAAACTACACAAGTCAGATCCTCAGTGGAGAAGCAATGTCCACCAAGAGAAGTTAAGATCAGACAAAAGAAAACAAACCCTGGTTTTAACACCCTATTTGATTCTTCAATGTAAGTTTGATAGTTGGTTCCCATCAATGAAAGACAGAAGACCGCAACATTAACAGATTTGGAGACAAGGGGAGTCTGCCAATATTTCACAGAAGCACTAGTAAGTAATCTGGTTATAACCATAAAGTATTCAAATAAATGCTTAGAGACAGTTCTACTTCACATATTTTGAAACTCACAAAATATGCAAACCTGAAGCCTTACAAGAAGGAAAACATACATTTGCCATGTCACAAGCAATTACATTTGGATCATTGGAGACAAGATCCAGAGAGAAGACTTTATTCTTCACACTTTTAGCAATGAGTGCATCCCCTAGAACAGAAACATGACGGTACTAAATATGAGCAAAAGAACTTAGGCATTTGGTAAAAGTTAAAATTTGCAATAAGATCAGAGTAACTTCTCACCACAACCAAAATCAGCAATAACAAAAGAAGGGCTCTGTTTTTTCAGCCACTTGATAATTACATTAACCGGCTGTTCAGGCCAGTTGGACATCTGAGATTGGTATCCTGCATGATACTAGCCAGATAAATGAAAGACAAATTGAGACAGACAATAAGAATGGACTGTATAAAAAACATTAAAATCCATGCCAGAAAAATTGAAGCAAGTTTCAAGGATAAGACTAACAAAGAAGAGGTTATGCAGTTCAATCACTAGTCTAGCAAGACAAAACAAATCTGACCCAAAAAATTAATTCATCTGTGAATTTCAAATCCAGTTTAATGAAACTTCAACCAAAACCCCTCCCTTCTTTCACTCTACACAAACCTCTTTTAATTTATATAATAAAAAGCAAATCATACTGCTCCCAGTAACAGAAACCTCTCCTTATTCTCAAGAACTACAAGGACTGTGCTAGGCCAATGTAATGTAATCGGTCAAAGTTTGAATAAACCTCAAGGAAAGTGAGTTTAATTAGCCCTTTATATCAATAACAACATACATTTTTGCACTTTAAACAACAAATACAGGTCATTATATTTTTGGAGTCTAAAATTGTCACAACCTTTCAGTTTAATGTTCTTCCATTGATCGAACTACATTATCCATTTTGAAGGCTAGGGCATGGCCTTAGATTCAACAAGGTGATACGTTCAATCAGACAAGAAATAGTGAGCTTTTTTTTTATCTAAAGAAGGTAAACTAAAACAGCCCTTACCATGTTAAATAGCGATGGTTCTTCCTGGAAATAATCTAGAGCCTCCTTCCCACTGAAAAGACATGACACAACACAACAAACAACATATGACAAATAATCTAAATTTCAGGGTTCACAAAAGCATTGAAAATGCAGAAATCAAAGAAGAAAATAAAACCGGCGTACAAACAACAGAAAAGAACATACGTGCAAGTGTAGAGCTTCTCGTTAATCATCCTGAAGTGCCCACCAGACAACCTCGCTCTCATCTGCGACAAAGAACCCATTCTCATCAAACCCAGAAAAAAAAACACAAATTTATCAAATAAAAGGTTGTGTTTTGGTTATGCAGTACCTTTTCCAAAAAGGTGGAGGATTCCTTCGACTTTGTGCGCTTAGCAGAAGGAGAAGGAATAGTCTGCTTCTCCTCCTTACCCTTTTGGCTTCCGCGTCTCTTTCGTTTCTTACTTTCACCCATTGTTGAGATTTTGATTTAGCTCTGCAAATTCTTCTTCTCTGCCCTTTGCTAGGGTTCTTCTATTGAAAACAAAAACCTATTATGTTTTATTAAAATAAATGTCGCTTTGCTTATCATTATCATATTTGTTCTTTTTCCACTTAATTTTATCAATGGATAGAAGTATATATTTATCACACAAAAAATGGTCTCATGCATCATTTTCAAATTTATTTATTCTATCTATATCTTAACATTCTTTTAATTCTGAAAATATAACTATAATGAAAAACATTTATAATAAATGTATGCCTAATTAAGTTAATCAGTTGAATTTTTTAAATAATAAACAGATATTGATTTTATGATTAAGACAATATTTATATCACAATTTTATAACAGTTTATTGTAATAAAACTAAAATCAGGTTAAACATTAATTGATTAAATAAATCTTTAAAATCTATCTTTATTCATATATTTTTAAGTAAAATTACCATATTTTAAAAATAAAATATATTCATATATTCTAATTAAATTCTTTTATACAACTGAAAGGAAAAAATAGAATAAAGAGAGACTAAAGAGCTAATGTGAGTGACTACACTTATTTCACTAAGCATAATGGAAGCTATGGTAGAAGGGTAATGTGACCATGAATGAATACATTCTTCATGATAAGAAGAAGCACACATATGGATGAAAGTTTCTAATTTTTTTATCAACCATTTCCAATGGCAACTTCGAATCAATTTCTGAATTCCATAAAATAAAGTGATAAGAAATCTATAGGTAGGTATATGTTTTACATAGTTTATTAGAAATTTTGTACCTTAATGTTAGGATCAAGTATTTTAAAAAAAATAGCTTGGTAACTATTTTTAGAATACATATATTGGAAGAACTTTTATTAGTTTTAAAAAAATAAAATTGTTTATTTGTAAAGTAGACAACACTTTTGATTGTAACTTTTAGAATTAAAATTTATTTTTTATTATATTTTCTTTCATTTGTAAAATTGGTATAAATATCAATTTTTGTTTGAGCTTAAATATTGTTCACGAAGAGAGTTATAATTAGTGAGGAGATCATCAAAAGAAATATCATTAAACGATAAACATGATGTATCATATGTAATATCAAGGTACAAATCAGTTTTAGACGACGTCTTTTATTTGTTTGCCATAAGACAAATGTTGGCATATTCATTTGTGTGAGTCAAAGTTTTCCTACGTAGTCATTAGACTTTGCTTACTTGGCCCATGCTTTCTTCTTATCTAGAGACATTCATGTTTCATGTATCCAGGCTAATTGAATTTGAAGTAGAAAATGTCTTCTAACGAGTCTTCATCCTTTTGCCTATAAAAGTATTATTTTCTTTTAATAGGAAATATTTTGTTTCTTTGTTCCCTTCTTTTAAGCGATTGCTTAAACCTTTTGTATATGAGAGAGACTTTGTCAAATGTTGAATAATTTAACTCCTTTTCATATAAGTCCCTTGTTTTCCTTTCGATTGGTGATTGTATGTTTTGAGAAGGATTTTTCTTGTAGTCATTTCTCTATAATGGTCATAGTCTCCTTCTATTCTTTGTCTTGTATGTGGATTTCATGAACTCTCAAAATGCAAATAAGTTCGTCCTATTTAAGCTTCTTAAAGTATAGCCTCAACAATGGTTGTTGTCTTGTTCTCCTATAGTGACTCTTTTTGTCTTTTGCTTTCGGTCTTCACGGCATACAAGTGCAATGATATTTGATTGGTTCTTCCCTTCACCGAATGAGTTGGGTGAAACCTGAAAAGGCACTCTGATGATCAAGTTAGTCCAAGTACAATGTGCAGGTGAGTCGAGAGAAAAAATTACCTTAGTCGCTTGGCTTCTTATGATATTTATACCTTTTGGATGGGCTTTAGCTGTCATAGGTCTGCTCGTGGGTCCAAAAGAGGGTTCAATCGTGCCTTAATCACCATTTACAACTAAATTGACTTAATTATGGTTAACTGTAGGTTTACGGGATGTGTTTGGATTAAGAGAGTCATTTGACCATGTCGGTCTTCTCGGCTATCCGGTAGTACACAATTTCAGATTTATCTAAACCTTGAAATAGTTATGTCCAAGGGCTTCCAAACCATTTAGAAGAATCTAGATTCTTCTAAACATGTCATCCACACTTTCTTCTTCCTTCTTGGTGAAGGATTCATATTGTCGAGTCTTCATTTCCTTCATAGTTGACCACTAAGGACTCTCATATCTCCTTTGTAGTTTTCAATCTACACACTTTCTTGTATTCGTTTTTTGCAAAGCACACAAATAAGTGTATACTTATCTTTATTGTTAAGTTGCATCTTATTGTAGTCTTCTTCATCCCAATCCTCTTTTGAAGTTGTGATTTTTATATTTCCTTTTATAATGATCTACCACACCACAGTTGATATGTGAATCTTATGTACATTTCCATTCTATCTTTTCAATGTGGAAAGTCCTCTTCAAGGAATGTAGGAGGTATGGATAGTGAAGTTCCTTCTTTAATTAGTTGTGGTTTCATGATTACAAAAAGGATCTTTTTCCTCGACTCAACCTTTTTAGAGGTCGAGCTCTAATACCAAATGTGAAAAACAAGAAATAACACAAGAAGGAAGAGTTGAATTGTGTTTTGAAAATTTTACCATTTTTCGTTAATATCGTTTGTTAAAATGTTGTCAAGCGATAAACATATAAGTAGAAGATTTGAGAAATCTTGTAAGAATTAGTTTAAATTCTTCCTTCCTTCTTTTAGTCCGTTAAACAACAAAATAACTTATTCAATAAAGAAAGAAAAAAAGTTACTCAATATTTCTTAGAATCTGTTTTTTTAGTCTACACAAAAGATAATATCTTCTCACTAGATGTAGCTTGATCTCTTTTGAGCTTTTCATTTTCTAAAGTTAAAAATTTAAACTTTGTTTTAGTTTAAGATGTTTGTTAGAGATAGAGTTAAAACTAGTGAAGAGATCCTAATAAGACATATCATTTTGATGTCTTAGTACGCTAACTTAATGCATTTGTTATTAGGGCTCTTAAACCCTATTCTGAAACTAGATTCCTTCTTCTTCTCCTGCTCAGCTTCCACCATACTTATTTACAACATGTTAACATAAGAACAACGATGAAACAACATATTTGAATCCATAAAAGAGATACAAACTTTTGTAATTGTTTTTTATACGTTTTTCTTTTTCTTTGTCATCTAATTAATTTTTTTTTCATTGAATTTAAAAAATAAAATACACTTTTCAATCTCTATTCACGTTACACTTGTTGATGAGTAAAAATCTTCTTTTACTAAATATTTAGTACCCAAAATTTAGATTAACTTTTATTTTAGTTACCCAAATTTGCTACTGGTGTTTTTAGTCCTTCGTATTTTAAAATTGATATTTTAAGTCGATCAAATTTAGAGTGATTTTTTTAGTCCTCCAAATTATAAAGTTATACTTCTCAAATTTATGAGTGGCTTTTAGAGTTTTCTAATTTGAAAACAATTCATTTTAATTTTTAAAGTTAGTATTGTTGTTCACTTAGCTAAAACGTTTTTTTATTTGAAAAAGATTATTATAATCGTGTTCGAAATATCTTTATTACGTCTCTCTTTGAAAAATCATTTTTGTTTTTAATTTGAGGGAATACAACTTCAATTTTAATTTTCGTGGACTAAAAAAATCAAATTTAAAGTTTGAAGAACTAAGAAAATCATTTTTAAATTTGAGAGATTAAAATAAAATTTTACCTAAATTCAGTGAATTAAAAAAATATTTTAACCAACAAATGAAAAAGTGAATTTTCATGTTATTATTTTAGTTATATCTATCATTATTAATGTGGAAATGGTTAGTCTCACCAACAACAAGAGCAACACCTACAGTGCCAAGGGGCCAATGTGAGTATTTTAAGAAATTAAGAACTAAAAAAGATAATTTCTAATATGAATGACTAAAAGAAAAGGTGACCTAAATTTAAAGGCTAAAAGCATGTTTAAACCTAGATCAATTATTAATAAATTGAAAAAACACTTTGCACTATGATTGTAATTAAAAACATAAAAAACAGAGAAATAGAAGGCTATTCCAAAGTGCTCAAGCCAGGTTAATACAACAAGCTTTGTTGTACAAACTAACTTGTACCAATTGAAATAGACACAACTTTCGTTGTCCTTATCGCCAAAGGCAATGAAGAACAAGAACTTGTAGTTGTAGTTTATATGTCAGTGGTCACATCAGTACAAACACAATTTTACACCATCTGCTAGTTTTCTCAGTTCATTTATTGTTGAGTTGATATAATAAACGGGTCATCTTTGACTCTTGGCAATTGAGGATATCATAGATTTGTACTACACTGTGTGCATGGAAATATAGTGCTTCACCAAACCAAAATATCAACATCTTTGCACAAGTTCATAATATTAGATATTCTATAGAGGATAAAACACCATAGTGCTTGACCAGTGCAGGTTTCACCTGTTGAGAGGGTTCACATTTTTAATTTGTTGAATTTGCTGATAATATATATTGAAACATACTCCTTTCTTTCTGTTTTTGGCTCAAGAACATATTCCTTCTTTATGGCAACAAACATTAAGTCTACAACATAAGATTATAAATTTTTCTTTAACCAAAATTAACCCAATAAACGAAAAGCACCTGGGTAGAGGCAACCCCTTGCTATAAGATTTTGATCCCACATTCGGTTGGTCAGACAGCCAAAATCATCGTGGTAAACTACTAAGACTAGAATGTTTGGCAAAGCTCGTTTCAATTGAAAAAACAAAAAATGAACTTATGTAAAGCTAATTTAACCCAAGAATAGAATCAAACTCAATGCATATATGTTAGCATGACCACAAAGGTTAGATTATTAGCTTGAACTCGAAGGTGATTTTTGGGCTACATGATCTACTTGGTTAAATTACTTTCCTATCAATCAGACACAATGAAACATATACCTAACCCCAGACAACCCACCAACCAATCATATATATATTGGGAAAGAGAAAAAGTTAAAGGGTAGGCTACCTCTTTCCAAGGTAAGGGCACAAAGCCTTGGCAAAGGCAACCAATCAAATAATTAATGAGAAAAATACAAGCTCTGCATACGCTCCACCATCTTCTTTATGCATGAGTGGCTGTGGGCCTGAAACAATCGATGTTGCACAATCCAACAGATCTCACCATCTCCCCAAAGCTGCAACCACAAAACAGAAAAGTAAAAAAAAAAAAACATCATCACTGCATCAATTTAACTCGCTAAACTACATTGAACAAGGTTTGTATCTGACCGGTCAATACTATTTCTAGCTTTTTCAGGTATATCTGCTCCATGATATGCCTTCTCAGGGCGATCTATACTCTTCCTTGATTTATCTCTCCGGTCTATGCTGGCTCTTGACTTCTCTTTATGGTCTGTGACTGTGCTTGCACCAGGCTTTTCTTTGTGATCAATACTCCTCAAATTCTCCCTAAGATCCATGCTCGGTCTGGATTTCTCCCGAAAATCTATGCTGTTCCTAGGTTTGTCCTGTGGATCAGGAATATGACCAGATCCAGTTTTTTGATGTAGTGACTTCTCGATGACTGTAACGAATTTCTTGAGGTGCTTTATATATTGAGGGTAAAGTTCCAAATCACAGTGATTTCCTCCTTTAATCCACAAGGGCTCATACTTTTGTTTACAATTTTCCCAAAGTTGCTTCCCATGGGAGCAATCCACTACATCATCAGCTGTTCCCTAAAATATAAAAGGCAATACAAAGAACCATCACACTCTATAAACACAAGTGAAGTTGAAACACAACCTTTAGTTGCATCTCACAATTCGTATGCACACTTACATAGTTGAGCAAGGAAAGAAACAATCTAACCCATAAATATGTTACCAAATATCTAAATAAATACTGACCATATGCACGCAATTGGTGTACTCACATCACAGTTGATCACTCAAAAGAACATTCTAACCCATAAATATTTCCAAAATATATAAATACAAAGACTGGCTGAAACGCTGACCAATAACATGATACCATCATACTAATTGGAGCATGAATTTCAAATACTTTGGCCTATTTGAGACAGACAAGTTAATTGTGGCTGGAAAATGCATATAGGAAGCTCAATCAGTGATCAGCAACAACAATGGTCAAGAATCAGCAATTGACCACCTAATTTATAATCAGAATATCTAAAATAACATTAGCAAGTTCATATGGTCCAATGAATTTATTAAGTGGGAATGATAAGAGCATGTACAGAAACCAAACCAAAATTATAAACACCAGCTACAAATATAAGTTAGGGAGAAGTAGGAGGAGAAAGTGACCTAGTGCACAAGGCTCCTTCATATTGGGGTCTGGGGAGAGTAGACGTAAGCAAAATACACACTGACCAAAGAAGTATTTAACAAGAAACTATAGAAAAGAAGTCATATAATTACTCCAATATTGCAGCATCTTCTATGCAATGGTATATCTACTTTCTAACTATAAATATAAGTACCGTCAGAAATGAGAAGAATACTCACGTGAATCACAAGAACGGGACAACTCACCAAGGGAATTTTATCGATGTTCTGCATCAAAAGCAGATCAATAATATTAAAATGGACGAAAATTGAACATTGTCGATTATGTCAAACCGATTAGCATTGAAATAGGTTAAACCTTATAAATGTCAAACCAGTATGTGCGCTTCACAGGATACATAACACGAAGACCAGATAAGATTGGACTGTGGAGAATCACTGCCCTAAGGTTTGGTAAACGAGAAGCCAAATCTATAGTTGGTCCACTACCAACAGATTGCCCATACAAAACAATATCTTCCTCTTTTGCACCATACTTCTCCTGCAGGCATTTATAAACAGCTTCTATATCTGCATAAGTGTTCTGCTCACTAGGCTGCCCAGAAGAAAAAGTATCAAATTGTTAACCCATGCTATGCTACCATGCAGGAACCAATCTCTCATTGATTTATATACCCAATTTCTTTCTTCATTTTTCCTCTTCTGTCATTATTAAATTTTTTCAGTCAAAAAACTTTATTAAATTTAAAACAAATTACTTATCTTTTTCCTAAGAGATTCTAAAATTATACTCTCCCTCCTTTTCCTTTAAATATACTGTCCCCCTAAGAGATGAATGAGTTACACTTTAATCCTTTTCAATACATACGAGCTTCTTAAAAGGAAGTGAATAATATTTCTCCTAATGACATTTGATCTTGTTTCAACTTTCAGTGCCATCAACAACTAGTTCTAAACACCATATTACTGATTTTACTATTTTAGAAGATATAATAAAGTTTTAAATACATTTAACATCGACTTTGAAATTTGTCTACAATCACAAAATTGATGGTAGCTGTTCAAGACTAATTATAATTAATCGAGTCAGGAATCAACATTAGGTGGGGAAATCTCTCTAAAACTTACTTACATTAAAATGAACTCAAATATTTGTATTTCATGAGAGCTGTGTATTCTAAAATATAACGGGAAGAGGATGTAATACAAACATCTTTAAGGGAGGGGAATACAGTTTCCGTTGAAGTTACTTAAGTAAAATCTGAGTAAAATTTTATTATTATAAAGATTTCATTAAACAGTCATGAAAATCTCTGTGTTAATACAATAATTTATTGCACTTATTTAAATTAAAGCTTACTATTAAATTAAAATGATAGTCAAAATAACGGTTAGTATTTGAAGTTTAAATGAAATAATGTGTTTGAATACCAGTTGACAGTTCCAAACCAACTTTAATCTTCCATCGCACGTTATGTCAAACATATTTGACATTTTTTTTTCTCCATCATATTAGAAACAAAAAGCAAAATTGACCCGAACTTTAATTTAATTAAACGCTACAATGAGTTACTTTCTCTTAACTCTCATTAAGTTCAACTCATGTCAAGTTCCTAACTATTATCCAACACACACTAAGGAGTATAGTATTTTTAAAATTCAGAAAATCTGCCTGAAAAAAATTCTTATATTATAAATAAATTATAAATAAAAATACACAACTTGGAAAGCAATACTCTCACTCTCAATGAGATATTTTCAATATTCTTTCTTTTGAATGCCAGCACCTAAACAAAAAAACTCTCAAACTAAATCATCTCAACCTAGTTTCCTTTTTCCCCCATACAAAACAGTTTTTCTTTTATTTTATTAATTAATATTAATGTATTTATATATTAATTTTTGAATTACATGTACCTAATTCTAAATTAAATTTCAATACTTTTTTACAGAAAAACTACCAACAGTTAAAATAACCTTATATCATAGTTTAAAAATTAAATTAGTTATTCTAAATATAAAATATTGTTTTATATATTTAAGAATAACTAATAGATTCTTACATATTAAACTTACTAATACAAATATATAATACAAGTATGCATACCTTCCCAGATGACTGTCCATATCCAGAATAGTCATAACTACAGAGAGGAAAACAACAGACATTTTTTCAGAAATTGCCATAGGCTTCCGGTTAGGTGCAGAAATAGAACAAACAAAACCCCATTTCAGCCACCTCTCTAAAAAGAGGAATGGGTGTAGTCTAAAATTCAATCCTTAAAGAAGAAAATCAGGTCCCCAAATACAATTAATCAAAGGTATAATTCGATCAACAAATGCTATTTCAGGAAACCATGTGACAATTTCAATTTTCCAAAAATTTAAGAAAACTATGCTATCTCTCTCACAATTCACGACCTAATTTTGCCATTTAAGAAATTATTCGGTCTTTTGCCAATATAGTGAAAGAGGAACAAATTTGACTTGAAACATGAAAAGTAGAAGTTCTTTCCCCCCAAAACTAGCTTCAGTTTCCTTAAAATTTCATTCAGAACCATGTGGATGAAAAAAACTTTAATTGTTTGCACTACGAAGTAATTAAGAAACAAATAAAAAGTCTAAAATGGTAAAGATAATCTAAATATGGAAGCAAAATTACATAAATAAGATAACAAATAACCAAAATTGCTTTATAACTGAATGAACAAATGGATAAAGGAAAAAAAAAATGAAAGGTTTGAGAAAATAACCCCATGAGGTTAACTCGGAGGTGGAGACTCAGTTCGCTGAACAACTCGTACATCTGACCCAGATCAGCGGCGTTACCGTGCGAGTAAAGCAAAGTCAACGACGCTGTCGGGTTCTTAATATACATCGCCACAACGCTGTTCCCTCTCTCCGTGCGCACCTTCAAAACGTCGACGTTTTCCCTCGTCGCCACCTCCACCATCTTCGCCCTCCCCTCCGCCTCCTCCGCCACCGTGTACGACGGCGGATCCGGCGGAAAGAACGCAAACTTGGCCGCCATGGACGACGTGACCGCTCCCATCGAAACACGGAGAAAAAAAAGGAAAGAAACAGAATATTTTAAAAATTAAAAAGTAAAATTAAAAATTAAACTTTAGGCTAATTTTGAAACACTGAAGCTGATTGTTGAGAATGAATTAATAATGGAAGGTTTTGGAGTGTGAGTGGAGGTGAGTGATTATATTCATGTGGTGGCCTAGGGAGTGTTTGGTTCCAGAGACAAACACAAAAGGAAAGTAGCGTTTTAACGTCTTATTTTAGGGTTTTTCTTTTTGGATAATCACTCACTTCTCTTCTTTTCCAAAGTCTATTCATTCTTTCTTAAAAGTATCAAAACTCAAAAACAATCTCAAATATTCATTTTCGAAATAAATCAATGTAAAAGACCTTATATATAAATTAACTTTTACTTGTAGAAAAAATTATCTTACTTTTCTTTTTTTCCTAAAAATACTTATAAGAATGTATTTAAGTATATGTTTAATGTTCACATTTGCATAACATATTTTTTGTAATACTCTAATTCTAAATTTAATCAATTTTCTCTAAAAAAAAAAACATTATAAGATTTGATAAAACATAAATATTTCATATAAAAGAATTAAGATATTGTTTCTAATTTAAAATTATAGATATTTAGATGTTCTTCTTATTTTAAAATTATATTCTTATGTTCAAGAAGTGTATAATTTATGTATAAAAATTTGACTATCCTGAAATGGTTCATATATATTTATTTATTTATTTATTTATTTTTATTGAT
The DNA here is from genome assembly GCF_051622355.1 of Phaseolus vulgaris. NCBI lineage: Eukaryota > Viridiplantae > Streptophyta > Magnoliopsida > Fabales > Fabaceae > Phaseolus > Phaseolus vulgaris. The sequence goes on along the minus strand of NC_143501.1, from coordinate 6,868,895 downwards.
TAAAAATAAATAAATATGAGAAACATATATTTCAAATCCCTAAACTAATTCTCAAATATATTTTTAATTTGTTAAGTTTAAATTTTAAAATTAAAATTGTAGATAAAATATTCTTCAAGAAATCAATTTTTATATATATATTTTTTGGATTTTGGTGTGAATGAGCTGTGTTGGGGAGCGTGGATTTTGAGAGGAGGGATTTCTGGCGCTGATAAAGAAGGTGGCACGTGCGAGAGGAGGGAATGATTGCGTGCAACGCGACTCATGGTCACAGTCTCTCTATGTTCGCCACGTGTCCATTTTTAAATTGGGTTGTTTTTGGAAGTTGAATCGAACAAAAGATTCTGCACCTTTTACTTAAATCATTACTACCTGATAACACATACCTTTAATTTTTACTTTTCTTATGTATAAATTAAAGATTTAAATAAGTAACTTAATTTCTCCCTTTTTAAAAAATTTATTTTTCAGTCCATATTAAAATTTGTATATTTTTTTTTCTTTAGGTTTATATTATATATATATATATATGTGTTTGTTTTTAGACCAACATTTTTTAAATTAAAAATAATAATTAGTTTTCCATAAATTAAAATAAATTTATGTGAGTTAAAATAAAAGTTTTAAAAAATTATATCAGATATTTTTTATATATTAACTTATATGTAAGTTAATTTAAACTTTTTTATTGTTCTTTTAAAAAATTCTGCGGAAGTTTATCCAATGAGACAAAATAAAGTTATACATATATAAATGTATACAATAGTTTTAATCTTTGTTTTTTTAATTTATAAAGATTAAAAAATAATAAATAATATATAAGAACTAGAAATTAATTCTTAGTATGGAAATTAAAAGACAAAATATATACAACTGTACAATCTTATGAGTAATTAAACTAAAATAAAATTAGTAATTATTTTGAAAAAAAAATAGTTATATACAATCTCTAAAGTGATGTTTTGACCATTATTCATTCAGGGGTTTCTGAGCATAGTTTTGATAAGATTATTATTATTTATACACAAAAATGTAAAATATAATGAAATGTCAAGATAAATAAAAACTAAAATATCTTTAAGCTAAAGAAATACAAAATATAAAAAAGAAACTAGTCAATAAAACATAAATTTTGACAGCATCATTAAAATGGTCAGATAATTTATAATACAACTTTTTCTCTAAATTACTCTTATATGGAATTATATTTTCTAACTACAAGAGACATAAAATTAACTATTCTTCAATTACTTTATTAAAATTTTATTTTTAAATATTTTTACATTGAATAAACACAAAAGATAAATTAAAATATACTAAAATAAAATTATTTAATCACTTTTTTAGTTACAATATTTAATAAAAAAATTATAATATTTTTTAAGTTTAAAAAAAATCAACACAGGCAACATTCACCTCTGTTTTTTTTAATACAAATAAAGGGGGGAATAATATTATTAATATAATTCAAAATTCAAAATAAGAGAGAGTTTTTCTCCAAATTATATATATATATATATATATATATATATAATTTTAATAAATATCTAATAAAAAGTATTACTCCTTTAAAAAAAAATATTTTAAAAGTTCATCTCTAATGCCCAATTAGAATATATCTAAGTTCACTTAAAATTAATATAAAAAGTAATAGCTGTTGTTGATATACATAATATTTTTAGTTAAAAACTTAAGATTATATAATTCTTACTTATTTATTCATATGAAACAAATGATAGATAAATTGGTTGAATGAATTTTATCTAGCTTTTCTTTCTTATAAAGATAATAAAACATACTATTATATGAAATTAAATACAATAATTAATTACATTATGTTAGATTACTTTAAATATAAAGAAGGTTTTCAAAGTTAAAATATATAAAAATATTTTTTAATTATTTAAACAATACAAAGCATGAAATTAATCCTCTACCTATGTCAGATTAAAAAAAGTTTTTTTTTCCAAAATTATAACTAAAAATAAAATAAAAGGGTAAATTTAAATTTTTAATTTTAAAATTCAACTGCTCTCTTCTTTTCATTAAACAAAATAAATCATAATAATTAATATCTTTTAAGATTTCTCTTCTTTTCGTTAAACAAAATAAATCATAACAATTATTATCTTCTAAGATTTCTCTCTGAAACATAATGTAAGAGAATATATGTTTAAATTGTATGTGATATCAATTTATTTCAAATATAATCATTTATAATATATATATATATATATAAATCATTTTTTAAAAATAAAGAAAAATTAATTATTAGATATCTTATAATTATCTATACCTATATATAATATATAATTTATATGATGATTCTTTTTAATTGATATGAATTCTTTTTCTAGTTTATTTTTATATTAATATTTAATTTTATTATTATATTATGGTTATTGTGTTATTTTTTATTTTTTCTAAAATATATTAAAACCGTTAGTAATTTTGAATGTAGAGTAGTTTTTTTTAGTTTAATTTTCTGAAATATATTACATTTCTTCTATTTTCAAACTGTTGCTGTTTTTCAAGCTGTTTTTCAATTTGAATTTTTGGGATTTTAGCAGTATTCTTTCTCTCTTCGTTCTTTCTCACTTTATTTCTCATATTTCTCAAATCTCTTAAAACTTAATAATATGACTCGCATGCTCTATGTGTCTCTCGTATATACAGATACATATAAATCTATATTTCATTTAAGATTGAGAAAGTAATTGTCAACTGAATAATTGGGTTTTTTTTATTTTAATTTTTTTTCTTTTTCTCCTAATGTTCGATTTCAGGTTTATGATCAATAATCTATTTGTAAAAAATTCTCTAATATTATAATAAATATTTGATATTCTGCACAATTAATATTATAATAATAATATATATTTATTTAATTTGTTGTGCAATTTATAGATTATGTGGATCGACCGACATTCAATATCAATATTCTGATTTTATCCGCTAAACCGGACAAGAGAAGAAAATACGTTTCTATAGGAAAATAAATTATAATGTGTTTAAAGTAAAAATAAAAATTATATTATATATGATATTATAATGAATATTTATATGTGGTGTGTAGAATGTGTTTGAATAATGTAAGAGTTAATTTATGTGTTCATATTTGGAGGTTTTCATTGTTGGTCGGATTGAAAATGGAAACACTCTGTTTTTTTAATTAATAATTATTTTTCTGTTTTTTTTATTAACTAATCTAAGAAAAGTTGTCACTTCATGTCTTGTTTTGTTTGTAGTTTTGCAGTGGAATTTGAATGAAACTTTGTTTGTTTCCTTTTTTTACTTTAATAATTTTGTTGCACATTTTAAGTTGGGCTGTAACGTGTTGTACCGACATGACCAAACACAGTTTGCAAAGAAAATCCAAACTAAAAACATATCAAAGTCAATCCATAACATTATAAGTTATTTTTCTTATTTTTATAAGAAAAAATATATTTATTTTTCTATATATTTAAATTTCGGTTTTATTTAATCATTTTGATTTTTAAAAACCATAATATGCTGTGAATTTAATTCCTGAAAACATAAAAAAATAGCATTTCAATGTGTACAAAAATAAAAACTGACTTTTTGTAACAATATTTATCATTAAAATTAAACTTAAGTATTAGTCATATCAGGTTAGGTCGGAATCATATATTTCTAACTCGATTTTAAATGAGTCTGGTCGTTTTACGCTGAAATCAGCTAGGACTTTTTTCTTGGATCCAGGAGTTCCATGTGGTTGGGGCAAATTTATTTTATCTTCATATCTTCCGCCTTCCAAAACTCTGGTTCTTTGGAAAGTTTTTCGTGGGTGACTTACTACAGATCAACATATTAAAAATAAATGTTAACATATTTGTTCTATGTGTACGCTTTGTGAATAGCACGAAGAATCTATTCAACATTTATTTTTTGAATGTTCTAATGCTTTGCGTATTTGGAGTTGGGTTCGACAGATTTTTCCTACTTCTCATTTCTTTAATAAGGATGATCTTCTCTCTTTTATTAAGAGTGATGATAGTCCTTTGATTAAATTGACTAAGTTTGCTGTGATAACTTTTTCTATTTGGATGACATGGCGTATGAGGAATTATGCTTGTTTTCAGGATAAGATTGAGGTTTATACGACAATTTCAGTTATTAAAGATTTAACTTGTCTAGTGGGTAATTCATCTAAAGCTTCAATGAAATGAAGAATGATATGTTGGATTTCAATGTGATCAAGTTTTTTTTGTATTAATACTCGTACTGGTAAAGTTCTTCGTCCTCTTCCTATTATATGGGAGTTTCCTTCACTAGGCTGGGTTAAAACTAACACTGATGGAGCTGCTAGGAGATATCATGGTCTTGCTACTTGTGGAGGTATTTTTCATGAGAGTATGAGAGAATTTATTGGAACTTTCTCTGTGTTTTTTGAAGTTCAGACTGATTACTGTGTTTTATGGGGTTATACATGTTATGGAGGAAGCTCAAAAGATGGAGTTTTCTAATGTCTGGCTAGAATGTGATTCTGCTTTGGTTTGTGTTGCGTTTGTTGCTAGGACAAATGTTGCTTCGTAATCGATAGAGTACTTGTCTTAATTACTGTGGGAAAATCAGGTTTAGGGTTACTCATATTTTCCGTGAAGGGATGTGTGTGCTGATAAATTGGCTAATTTTGGATTTATTCATAGAGAATCTTTTAATTGGTATAGTCTGTTATTAGAATTCTTTATGAATAAATATAATCTACCTATGTATCGTTTTTGTTAATATATGAGTTTTGGTTTAGTCCCCCATATTTTTGTATTTTTTTTTCTTTTTTAATAATATATTTTTTTATCTGATAACAAATGATTGTTGTTACTTGAGGTGTCAAAATAACTGAGACGTCAAGTTTCATAGTGATGCCTAATATGAAAACTTTTATTTAAAAAAACTTAAGAATCAATTTGATACTAACTTATATTTTTTAAGGATTATAATTGGATATTATGTAATAATAAAGTTTAGAAACCAATTTTTATTTATTTACACATTTAAAGATTAAATTAGTTTTTGTTTTTCAATAACTAAATCAATACTAGTTTACAATTATAATGATAAAAACACTCGTTTGCCCATTAGTTTAGTTATTTCAGAAAAAAAAGTTGTCCAATTTTTTATTTATTTCTAAAATGCGTCATATATATTTTTTTTTAAATCTAAACACTTTTTAAACTATTATTTTATTTTATTTTATAAAGTACTATTTAAAAAATTTAAAATATAAAAAGTGATATATTTAAAAATTATAAAAACCATAAAAAATATTTTTCTTTGTAAAAGTTAAAATTAAATTTTAAATAAATGTTAGTAAACCTATTATCTGTTTGCAATAAATAAAACATATTTTATATATATATATAAATTACAAACCAACATATTAAACTTTTAAAATATAAAACATAACTATATACATAAAATATAAAAGACACATCTCTTTATTAATGTTTAAATGAGTGTCTTTCATTTGTATATGTATTTATTTATATTGTAAAACATGATCATGCAATTAGAAAATAATATAAAAGAAGAAAATGGGCAGTTAGTGTTTTAAATCATTGCATATTAATTAATTAATAATAATAATCTGACATATTTATTATTTACTAAAAACATAAAAAACATTAATTAAATGTTCAAATATTTGACTATTCTTAAAAGATGATATTAAGTTCAAACTTATAACTAATTTGTTATGTATATCTAATGTATAATGTAGACCATTAATGATTTTTTAATGCATAAAATGTTGCTATGAAACAATTTAAAGTTAAAGGCTTTTAGATTTTTAAAAATATTATTGATTAGATTCTCATAGTCAAGTTTTGTATAAGAGCGTGTTTTATAAAAATAAAATTGAAAAGCCTTAATCTTGACACTTATTTGATGGCAATTGCTACTTGCACCATATCATTGCACCCACAGGGGAAAAAACCGAAAATATTCTTAAAAAAATAGGGTACATATAAAATTGTATTCCGGATCCCTTTTCTGGAACACAATAATCTCTTTCGGATAATTTTTTTTGGAATATATTATTTTCAGTTCTGGATTTTTTTTATCCAGAATGGGATTTTGATTTTCTTTTTCTGGATTTTTATATCCGAAACACAAAAAGTTATTCTGGATTTATTTTCCAGAATGCATTATTTTTAATTCCGGATTTTTATTTCCAGAATAAAGGGTATTTTCGGAATTTTTGAAATTATATTGGGTGGTTCAAAAGTGTTGGGTGTAGGAAGCATTTGCCTTATTTGATTAGGAAGTGGATGTTAAAGGCTTTTATTTTAATGTTGGGCTTGACCCATTTTGTATTCTCTTTCAGTTTTGCTTCTAGGCTCTTCATTTTCTATATATGTACTCTTGCAATTGATTAATGAATACACACGAGCCTATTAGGTTTTCCTAATTAAACTTTCTATCTTTCCCTTATACTCTATCTCTATCTCTTTCTCTGCTCTTTGTGTTATGCTCTATCTCTTTCCCTGCTCTTTGTGTTCACAATGCATAGGGTTTGCCATTAACCATTTTTTGCACACACAGTTTCTTACCTTTTTTCTTCCCTTTGTTTTTCTTTCTGCTCTGCACCTTCAACCTTCAACCTTCAATATGGTACACCTTCAACCTTCAACCTTCAATATTATATCAGAGCTGTTCGGATAATATGGTATCAGAGCTGTTCGGATACCTTTGTTTGTTTAACGAGCTTATACAGTTATAGAGACTCAACTACTTAAAACAAAAATACATAAATAAAATATTTTAACATAAACTTTATTGATCAGACATTAGGAGGGTGTACAATTTACACAAGATTTGTTTGCCTTGATAAACTGCAAACTTTGAATAAACCAAAAGCAACTAAAATTTTTGGTTTGAAATTTTTTACATGTCTGAACTGAATACAATATTTACAAGATATGCTCCTCCTGCAATCACTCCTGTTTAGAAAAACTTTCAGAAGATGCGAAAGTATCAAAACAAGTTGTCGAAAAGAACCAGAAACATGAACTTAAAAGGTGTCATGATCATCCATCGTTATCAGTGTGCAGTCACATCTCCATTTCACCATCTTCATCCTCATCCATTTGCTCAATCTTCAACTTCTTCACTGCCTGGGCAGCATCAGATCGTTGCAGCAGTGGTCCATTAGGCATCTGAATCAGAATATATAGCTTCCTTGCATCCTTGGGTAATTACCATGTGTTTGACTTTTGTAGTAAACAATGCTACAACATTTTTTAACTTAGATAACCAACTTATTGTGCATCCTGAAAGTATAAACACATAGCCAATAATAGATCTCATTTTACCAAGATAACCTCTAAACTTTGAACCAACATAGCCCCTAACAACTAATTTGGATCCTCCAAAACATAATGTCACACTTGAAGTTCTTTTAATGTATTTAAGGATCCTCTTAATAACATTTCACTACTTTCCACCAGGATATTTTTCATAAATCTACTAATGAATACGATACTCAAGACATTTCCATCCTCTATGCTTTATTGTTAGGACCCATACTTGACAATAACTTATAATTGATAGGAATTTAGGTAGAAATTTGCTTACAATCTGACATTTTGAAGCGCCATGATGGAATTGTATAGTCGCGTCCAGTCTCAAAATAAAACTAAGAATATATATTTAATAGATTTTGGATCCAACTTGATTCTTTATTCTTTCTTGGTTGTGTACATCACGTACAAGGACAACTGAATAGACCTAAGAAAGATCAGTAAGATGGTTTTCCTATCTAAATCTTCATCGGTGTCTTCAAGCCAATAGTTATTGATGGTAATAGATTTATCACCTAACACACTATTTTAACTCCTTGTTCCTAGAAAGAGTTGGTCACTCGTGTTATTCTTAGCATAACCCTTGTTCTATTAAGGAAACTTCTACCCACTCGTTCTATCACCCCCATTTGGTTTAGGTGTGTGTAAAATAGAAAATTGTATCATAATACAATTTTGCTTGCAGAATGCTAAAAATCACCATCTACATGTTCTCCTTTATTATTTTTCCTTAAGCCTTTATTTCTTTTCATAGATTCAAGTTCTACTTGTGTTTTGAATTCCTTGAATATTGGAAACAACTTTGACTTCCTCTTAATAAGGTACACCTAATATCCTAAAGTAATAATCAATGAATGATACAATATAATTTGCTCCTTCAAAGGATAATACTAGTGATTCCCACACATGAGAATAAATCAAGTCCAATATTTGCTTACTTTTGGTAGTCATCCTAGTAAAATTCAATCTATGTTGCTTTCTTATCCACAATGCTCACAAAAAAGTGAAATAACTTATTTGAGTTCAGGTAAGAGATTATTGGTAGATAATAGATTCTTTATTAAGTTCTTCACATGTTGTATCCTTTGAATTGTGCATACAATACCATCATAAATTTTTATCTTAACAATACTTACTCCAAAAACATTTAAGGCTCAACGTGGAGTCATGTGTCAGGTTGGACTTGAATCCACTACACACCCATCATAAAATTGTTTTTTACTATTATAGCTAATTATTATTTTGCTAACCAAAATATCTTTATCTTCTGGCGTGCTTGCAACACAACCTTTCGAGGTTCGTGCTTCAAAGTTATGTCCTCCATTCTTCATATGCCAACAATCTTTCTTCACATGTCCTCTTTAGTCACAATGGTAATATTTAAGATTCTTCATTCTTAGATACTTTAATCTACCATGATTTTGACTCCCACTAGAGTCATGTTTTATTGATTTATCTCTCATCGTGATTAAAAGGGTTAGTCAATTAAAAAAGGTTAGTCAAGAGTCACTTGATGCATTCATGTGAGCCAAAAGTGATAATAAATATATTTGTTGTAATTTGTGAATTATAATAAAATCCTTTAAGAGTTGCTTGAAAGAGAACTTAATATAGCTTAGTTTGAATCAGCCAATATAAATAAGTACATATCTTCTTTTTTATTGTGCTAGTCGTCAAACTATTTTCAACTAAATTTTACAAAATTATTTTCAATAGTTAGATGATCTTCCACCAAACCATCTGGTAAAGGTTGTGTTTTCCAAAACTTATGCAAAAAAAAATTAAACTTCATTTAAACCCCTTCTTAAATTAGTTTAGTCGTATATTCTATTTGGTGTTGGTTATTTAATTTATTCTAAAGGTTTGCATCCATGTAATAAATTTGTTGTAGGTGACATAAATTATCTTATATGGAGACTAAGTGGACCAACTGACAATTGAATCGTAGCATTTGAGTTGTTACACTCTTAAGTAGAAAAATATCCACCCTACTATAGATTTTGGTCTAATTGTAAACACTTAATACAATAATTAGTATAAGAGTTAATTGGTACAATAAGTCACGAGTTTGATTCCCACAAGACAATTGTTGAGGAAAAAGTTGTTACAGATGACCTTAATTGTCTCGTGGTGGAGGTCAGGTGAGCATCGAATCAAGTGACATTAATTATCCTATGACAAAAATTAGATGAACTAAGTCACAATTGGATCATGACATTTGAACTGCTACACTCTTAAATACAAAGAGTTTACTATCACCTATAAATTTTGTTAATACTTGAAGAATCAGTCTTGGATAAATATATTTAAATCTTATAACCATGTCATTGATATAAGGAAACTTTATAACTATATTGCAAAAACATATATTAAAATATAAACTAAATAAATTTATAAATAATGAAGTTATTCATTTGTAAATTATTTAGTCAGTTTTATTTATCTTTACTTGCTTCAAACATTGTTTATAAATATATCAAAATACACACAACTATTAAATTAGAAATTTACAATTAATAAAAATTTACCAGTAATTTTATGTTATTAAATTATAAATTTACAATTAATAGAAATTTACCAATAACTTTATGTGGATACAATTTGAAAATTACAATAGAACATTCACTACAAGAAAATGATTAAATGACAACTAATTTAGAAACCAAAAAAAAATAGTTTCTATAGTAACTAATTTAGATACCATTTTATAAACTAAAAGTTATTAGTTACTAAAATGGTATCTATTATTAATAAAAAATATAATAAAATTAGATACTACATTTTTGGTAGCTAATAATAAATAAAAAATAAAATAAAATTAGAGACCATTTTTTTAGTCTCTTTGTTAAGATGTAATTAGAAACCAATTTTTAAGTCACTTTTAATCTATTTTAGAAACTAATTTTTTTGTTTATAAAAATAAAAAATTAAAAACTAATTTTTTAGTTTCTAATCATCACATAATTAGATACTTAAATTTTTAGTCACTATTATTTAAATTTAGATATTTAAATTTAGTTACTAATTTTAGAGTAATTAAATTTTATAAAATTATTTTTTTTTTAATTTGAGCAAATTGGGTGCAGGAGGTAAAATTAATTATTTTTTTAAATTTTTTTAACTTGAGCAAATTGGTTGCAGGGTAAAATTAATCTAGGGTAAAATGAATCTATCTTTTTCTCTGTAGCTTTTTCTTCTCATCTTTCAATCTCCACAACACACTCTCCAACCGGCGACGCATCCACGACGGCGACGCTCTCCGACGGCGACTCACTCGCGACAGCAGCGCGCAACGGCAGTGTATCCCGCGACAGCAGCGTGCGACGGCAGCGCATCCCGCAACAACAGCGTGCGACAGCAACGCGCGACGGCAGCGCAACGCGCGACGGCAGCGATTCTGCGACAGCAACGCACGACGACAGCAGAGTAGTATACTTCTCCTTGTCTCATTTCGTGCTCTATTCTTACTCTGTTTTTTATTTTTTGTGCTTGCTCATCCTTATAGATTTTAGGTCATTGCAGTAGAGTATGATGTTTTCCCTTGTCTCAAATTTAACAATTATATTCCAATGTGGAGTTTCAACATTTGATTTTCCCATAGAATGGTCCTCCTTCACATTTTTATTACTATTTCAGAAATTCAAAACTTAGCAATTCTTTTTAATCTTCTCAGATTGCGTAAATACTTAATTTATAACTTCTCAACTATAAACTGATAACACAGTTGTTCCTTATAAGATAATAATGTTAGTTTTATATTAGTTGATAGTTTTTTTAATCTATGTACAGAATCCTTATAACATAATAGTGTTAGTTTTTGTTTTTTGAATAGAGTATTCTCTGCTGTGTGCTATAAAATGCAAATCAATTCATTAATTTATTCACAAAAGTCTCCATCACTCTTAAATTTATGCATCTTGAACACATTAATAAGATATCCATTTGTATGAAATTGGTCTTATAATCTTGCACACACTTTTTGATCTAGTTCCAGACCTATAGGATTGTTACATATAATATTGAATGACTGAGTATTAAAAGTCATAAGATTAGAACGTCTTATGACTTGGGATAACCTAATTTTTTATGAGTTTCCTTTCTACTTATTGGACTTAGGATTTTAATTGGATATCCTCTTTGTTATCAATCCTTTTGAAAAATGGGATTTGTTTAGCACTACCATCTGCATGAAGCTGAAAATTAAACAAGAACTGCCCAAGATAACTTAATTTCTTCTATGTGTTGAGATGGATTTGTTTAGAAGTCTTATATTTATTCATAGGCTTTATATATGAAACTGTTTTGTTGAATGTCTACGTAGCTAATATGTGTATTAATATGTGTGTGGTAGGTGAGTAAATAGGTTGAATTCTTTTAGTCCAAGACTAGTACCTGTGGGGCTGCAAGTTTCTCCTGTTCTTCCGGCAAAAAAAAAGGTTAGAAATTTTTTATTTTAGTCATTGTATGTTAATAGTTTAGGGAATATTTGATTGTTCTCAAATAAATTAAATAATGATAGATTATTAGACTTTCTTTTATAGTTGAATGATGCATTGTGTTATACGACAGATTATGGATATTCGTCAAAATCGAAGTTGGATGTATGATAGATTTATGTCTGATAGAAGGGGATATAAAGATGCATTTTTAAAAGGAGTAGATGAATTTGTGTCATATGCATGTGCAGAAACAAATTTGTCAAATGGAAAAATAAGATGTCCTTGTTCTAAGTGCAAAAATCTAAGGTTCTTCCATTTTGAAGAAGTTAAAGTTCATCTTTATAAGAAAGGATTCATTCCTGAATATTGGTATTGGACATGTCATGGAGAAAGTGACCCAAACATATGCATAGATACTAGTCTTGAGATTTTGAGTACACAAGAAGGATACCTCAATAGATTTGAGAGCATGGTTTATGATGTTGCTGGTCTAGAGTATGAAATATATCATGATCAAGAAATGGATGACTCTCCAAGTATGAATGAGACTCCAAACATAGAAGCCCAAAGGTTTTACGAACTATTAGATGCAGCCCAAAAACCATTATGGCCCGGATGTAATAATCACACCGAATTATCTTTTGCTGTTAGATTTTTGACAATTAAATCAGAGGGGAACATGTCTCAAAGATCTTGTGATCAAACATTAGCCCTTATGAAAGAGACACATCCTATTGGTAATCTTATTCCTAAAGATTTCTATAGGGCCAAAAAGTTAGTCTCAAAACTTGGTTTAACTGCAAAAAAAATTGATTGTTGTGTTGATGGTTGTATGTTATTTTACACTGATGAAGAAATGAAGTTAAGAGAATGTAGATTTTGTCACAAACCACGTTTTCAGATACGAGGTGTTGGTAGAGATAAATACAAAGAGGTTCCTGTTAAAAGAATGCATTATTTACCTCTCATTCCTAGGCTTAAGAGATTATATGCCTCCATGAGTTCTGCTCCACATATGAGGTGGCATCATGAAAATAGATGAGAACCTGGGGTGTTGTGTCATCCATCTGATGGTGAAGCTTGGAAACATTTTGATAAAATGTATCCTGAATTTGCATCTGAACCAAGAAATGTAAGGTTAGCTTTATGTTCTGATGGTTTTTCACCTTTTAATAATTCGACTCCACCTTATTCTTGTTGGCCGGTAATTATCACCCCTTACAATCTTCCTCCAGAATTATGCATGACTACTCCTTTTATGTTTTTGACATTAATTATCCCTGGGCCACATAGTCCAAAAGGTAAAATTGATGTGTATTTGCAACCATTGATTGATGAGTTAAAACAATTATGGAATGGAGTGTTGACATATGATATTTCAAGAAAGCAAAATTTTATGATGAAAGCTACATTAATGTGGACTATTAATGATTTTCCTGCATATGGAATGTTGTCGGGTTGGAGTACATCAGGGAGATTAGCATGTCCATACTGTATGAACCAATCAAAAGCTTTTAGATTGAAAAGAGGTGGGAAAATTTCTTGGTTTGATTCTCATCGTCAATTTTTGCCTATGGACCATTCATTCAGAAGAAATAAGGATGCATTTTATAAAAATCGAATTGAAAAGTCTCAACCTCCAAAATTTTTTACTGGGAATGAATTGTGGGAACAAGTTTGTTTTCTCCCAAAAACAACTGAAGTTAGTCCTTGTATTTGTGATGAACATGGTGGGTCTCATAATTGGACAAAACAAAGCATCTTTTGGGAGTTGCCTTATTGGAAAACCAATTTGATAAGACATAATCTTGATGTAATGCATGTAGAGAAAAATGTGTTTGATAATGTCTTCAACACAGTGATGGATATAAAAAATAAGACCAAAGATAATGTTAAGGCGAGAATGGACTTGAAGGAGTATTGTAAGCGAAGAGAACTAGAACTACAAGTTCAATCTAGTGGAAAAGTCTTAAAGCCTAAAGCAAAGTTTGTTTTGTCCAATGAACAAAAAAATATTGTTTACAAATGGATTAGTGAGTTGAAAATGCCAGATGGGTATGCCTCAAATTTGCGTAGATGTGTAAACCTAAATCAGAGGAAGTTGTTTGGAATGAAAAGTCATGATTGTCATGTGTTAATGGAGATGTTATTACCTATTGCTTTTCGTGCACTTCCCCATCAGGTGTGGAATCCTATAGCTGAATTAAGTAAGTTTTTTAAGGATTTGTGCTCAACAATTTTGAGAGTGGATGATTTGTTATTAATGGAAAAAAACATCATCATTACGACATGTAAGTTGGAACAAATATTTCCTCTTGGATTTTTCAATTCCATGGAGCATCTACCTATTCATCTACCTTATGAAGCTAGAGTGGGAGGTCCTGTTCAATACCGCTGGATGTATCCATTTGAGAGGTAATTGTTTACTTCATTTAATGTACACAATTGTATATGTTACTTATAAGTTTAGTAGTTAACAATATGCTTTTGTATAGGTACTTGAATAGGTTGAAACGAATGGTTAAAAACAAATCCCATGTAGAGGGTTCTATTTGTGAGGCATACTTAAGCTTGGAGACTTCTCATTTTTGTTCATATTATTTTGAGTCACATGTCCAATCAATGAGAACTAAAGTTGGTCGAAATGATTTTGGAGGTCAAAATGACACGAGGCAAACAACTTTATCAGTTTTCAATCATGTTGGTCGTCCAGGAGGAACTTGTAAGAGTCATTATTTGAATGAGAAAGAATTAGCTACTGTGCATTTGCATGTCCTGCTTAATTGTGAGGAAGTTCAACCATATATTGAGTAAGTATTTTAATTTTATATCTCATTTATTTATTTTTTTAATAGTTTTAATGTATATAAGAATGTATACAATTACAGACACTTTGTGCAATATTTGGAAGCATCTATTCCAAATATAAGTAGAATTGATATTGATGGGAGAATTGCATCCGAATTTCCATTTTGGTTTCGAACATATGTAAGTATTATACACTTTTCTTTTGAATAGTTTTATTAATTATGAAAAATAATGATTTTGGGATTGTTATTTATAGGTTCATGATAGAAATAACTTAGTACAAAATCAACATTTGCATCACTTGGCATGGGGTCCCCAAAAAAAGGTTCATACTTGGCCCATATACTTTGTCAATGGTTTCAAGTTTCACACGAAAGAATGGAGTATTGGTAAGAAAACAATCAATTGTGGAGTTTGTGTGAAGGATGATAATGAAAAATACTATTATGGTATTATCAAAGAGATTATGCAAGTAGAATACTCAAGAGAACCAACCAAACAATTGGTGGTATTTAACTGTGAGTGGTTTGATAATACCATTAATCATGGTATAAAAGTTCAACCTCAATATGACATTGTGGAGGTTCATTGTCAAAGAAGATATTCAAATTTTGATCCTTTCATATTTGCAACAAATGCAATTCAAGTATATTATGTACCTTATCCAGAAAAAATAAAAGAAAAGGTCAATTGGTGGGTGGTTATTAAAACCAAACCAAGATGTACAGTGGATGATCGATATACATTAGAGGTTGCTTATCAAGAGTCAACAACTAACGTTAATATCACAACAAATGAGGAGTTACTTGGTCATTTGATGGATGAAGACGAGTATGAGGAAATAGATGAACTAGACATGAGAGTTGTTGAGAATTCGAAAGAAAGTAAGCAAATGGAAGAGGAAGAAGAGGAAGAAGAGGAAGAAGAGGAAGAAGAAGGTTTTTTTGAAAGTGAATTTGAGTATGATTCTGAAGATGATGAAAACTTAAATCAATATAGACTTGATGATTACTTTAATGGTAATAGTGATGATAGTGATGAGTAAATCACTTTCTTTATGATACTGTAAAGGTGAGGCTTCATTTGTATTTGTGTTCTATTTTCTATAATTTTTTCTATTATGTTTTATTGATTTCAACAATTTTCTAATTTGTTTTATAATTATTGCAGATGTTAAACAAAAATCATGGTAAAGAAGTTACTTTTTGTGAACATTCGACCAAACAACGTTCAAGACGTCCTTCTCAAATTACTTGTGCTTCTCGACCAATTGCTTTCCATCCATTGATTCATCATTCAGAACATCTCAGTTTGCAGCTCAACCTTTGGCATTAGGAGCTTTTAGTTCAAATTCAAAACCAAATGTTAATCAATCATTCAAAACACCTAAGTTTGCAGCTCAACCTTTGGCACCAGGAGCTTCTAATTCAAATTCAAAACCAAATGTTGATCAATCATTCGGAACATCTCAGTTTGCAGCTAATTCAACATCAAATGAAATTAATTCAACACCAGATGAAACTAATTCTACATCAGAGTCACATGGCAATTATGTCAAGTCAGTTTTAAACCTTGATGGGCAAGGGTATGTATATCAATGTAATCATTACTCTTATAACAACCAAATTAATAATAAACTGTGGAATTATGATAATTTACATGTCATTTTGCAGATTCTTACCTTCACGCCCTGCAGCTAATGGGATTGGAAATATCTTCAAAAGTCATTATACCGATCCATGACCATCTTGGAAGAAGATACCAATTAGAACAAGAGACTTGTGGTTTGGAGAGTTTTTGGTTGATTTCATATAATTAACTTTGTTTAATTATCTAGTTTAATTTTATTATCTATGTTAGTCTTACATATAATTAACTTTGTTTCTTTATTAATGCAGAAGAAGTTTTCGATTTGTCCACCGGATCATTGGTGGGCAAGAAAGAATTTTGAAATGCGAGGTGCTGTAATCATGAAAAATAATCTAAATAAGGCTCGACAGAGAAAGATTAAGCCAAACTGGATTGGAGATAGTACATGGGATATATTATGTCAGCAATGGGCATCTGAAGAATTCCAAAAGAAAAGCACGATCGGGAAAATAAATAAAGTCTCTGGATGTGGAGGTTTTGGAGGATCTCGTCACACATGTGGCTCTATTAGCACATCTCAGCATAAATATAATATGGTAATTTGTTTTCTAACTATTTTCTTTTTATAACATCTCAATATATATATATATATATATATATATAATATGGGAAGTGTGTGAATTTTATTTTTTTAGACAAAGATGAATGGAATTCCTCCCACTATATTAGAATTGTTTTGTCGCACGCACCAACGACGTAAAGACAACTCTTGGGTGGATAAAAAATCAGAACAAGTAAATGTAATGAACTATTACCTTTTATTTTAGTTGTTTTGTTATATTTTTTGTTTTTTCATTTTCAATGTTAAAGTTATTGTTAGTTTATTGCTGTTGTGTGTTTAAATATTTTGAAATTTTGGATGAAAAGTAGTGTGGTTGAAGTGAAACAGCTTGCGATAAAGCTCAATTTCATGATTTTCAAAAGCTGGGATAGGTTTGTAGAAAAAGTTGTTAATGTGCTTTCCCTGAAAACTGTTTGAGCTAGAGGCATACACTGCTATAGTGATTAGTCTCTCTCAACCTCTAGGTTCCTAGTCTATCCGACCTGTCCTTCATCATCAAGTTCATCTAGATTTTGCCTCTTAGGTGCATCTTACAAGACAAGGGTATGTATGTATGTTCCTTGTCACTTTTTTATTATTATATTTCAAGGGTAGGTGCATCCATAACTATTATTACAAAACACAACTCAATTATGCAAGACCACAGTGTAAGAACCGAGGGAAATCCTAGACATGGATGGGGCAACCTAGACATGGTAAAAAGCAACCAGAGAAAGGGTTACTCTAAGTGAAACCCTAAGCCTGCAAAGGAGTCAGACTCTGACTGGATATCTAGAATGGCCATAGTGAGCACGGGCTTTTGAATTAATATCTCACAGAGCAAATATGGAAGCATATTGTGATACTTAGGCCTTGAGGCCCTCCTGACCAATAGATTAGCTTTGAGATGGGTTTTCCTCCTGGGTTTGAGTCGTACTAAAAACATTGGAACAAATCAAAGGGAGCATGTCCCAATTAAATAAAGACTAAATCAAATTTAAATGCAACTTTCACGTTTAATTTAAAAATATAAACTGCTATTGGTGGTGATGAAAAGCCAGAGGAACCAATAGCTCCAGTTATGGCAGCATTGGCTGCCTGCTGAATATACACCATGTTGTTATTTTGATTACACCTGCTGAATATAAATCATTTGTTTACAGTTTTACACTTTAGAGCATATATAAGTGACCTCCAATTACAATAAAGAAGCTTTGCATGTAAGTACACAATGAATTTAAAGAAAATTAATAAAAGATAACAAGATAAATGTCTTGCACCACTGTATCAGAATGAAACCTGACAAGGTTTTAAATTTCTAATCAATAAAAACAATACCTTAAATCAATGCTAATGAACCGAGGGGAATCAAATCAGTGTGTTAGGTTGTTATTAGACATTGGAAAAACCGAGGAACCAGTATGACACCAAACCAACACTGGCAATTGCTTCTTTGGTGCCAAAGAGAAAGAGGGGAATTGCTGGCACACACATAGATCCTTACCAAATAAACCTCAGAGTACACTGTTATGATATGTCACTGTTATTGTTTACCTGTACATTAATGAAAAGTTTCCAACTAATTTCTTTTTAATTACTTCAAATAGACCGAGAAGCAATCATTCATGAAATAATATCTGTTTGTTTTCTTGATCAATATTCTATTGGTATAAATATTCTATTGATGTTAACAGGCAGAATTTACACGTAAATTTGAAGACTTAACACAAAATGCATCTGCACAAGGAATTCCCCCTCCAAATGAGTTAGATGTTTGGTGTGATGTAGCTGGAACCAAGAATGGGAGGATATATGGTCTTGGAATTGAATCTACTGTTATTGGAGGTAGGCCTTACTACCTTGGCTCATCTTCTTCCTCAAATGGGTGGATACAAAGTCAAGAGCTTGATGAACTTAAAAGAGATATGGAAGTAGTTAAGAAAGAAAGAGATGAGCTTCGAATCAAAATTTTAAATATTGAGCAACTTTTTGAGAAAAACAATGCAATGATTCGACAATGGATGGATAGTATTAATCGTCAATCAATGCCACCAAGTTTTGAGGAAACTCAAGATGAGGATGAAACACAACCACCTAGTCAACCACTCAGTCCTTATCAAGGTAATTTTGTTACACTATTCTATATATATTTTTAAATTTCAATCTTGCTAATAAATTTTATTTTATATTTTTTGACAGGTAGATGATTATTGTTATAGCTAGCATCAAAAGCTCACATGGTACACCACTGAGCATTAGCTCTTCATGGAATAAAGTTCACAAAAAAATGATAGATTAAGCATTTTACTTTTCAAGCGCCTTGTTTGAATCATTTGTAATGATTAGCAGCAGCTCTTAGCTTCTACATTGCATAAAATTACTTCTAACAATAGAAATAGTTGTTATAAGTTGTTAATGACAGCATAGTTGGTGCTGCAGAATTATAATATGTGTCATTCTCATGTGCTTTGAAGTCCTTTTGTTCTGTTTTTTATGCAGTTTTATTCCAGCTATGCCAATCTTTTTTTGCCTCACTGTCAGGAACTAAAACCATAGTTGGTAGAGGGTAGATAAAGTAAGAGTGGGTATGCTAGTAGGTGCAACTGTGTAATTTTTTACCTTAGCTGCAGGTTCCTTCTGTTGATAAGCTCAAGAGGGGTGGTTCTGCAGAACCTTATATAGACAAGTAAGATAAATGATATAGTGAACAATATTGAGAGGGCCACTATTACAACCATCTTGCTTGGACAAACTGGTTGATGGAAATCTTGCATGGTGTCTGTCTCACTGTATTGTGCTTGAACATTAGAATGAAATAAAGAACCATCATGATGAACACTGGTAAATGGTTCTTGAAAGGCATGTTCCTGAAAATTGAGATCATGCCACCAGTGATGATGCTCCAATGCATATTTGGCAAATCATTTTTAGAGCTATAGCTATATCTGTATTTGATAAATGCAGACAATGAGAAAGTTTTCAATCTTGGCTTTTAATTAGTTTTACACTCCCCAACAAGGAAGGTTAATCTGTTTGTTGGTTTATGCAATGAACGCATCAACAATTAAATAAAAAAAAATAATAATAATAAAATAAAAAAAAATAAAATAAAATAATAATAACATAAATAAATAATAATAAAATAATTAAAATAATAAAATAATATTTTATAATAAATTATATTATTTAGAGACCAATATAGTGACCATTTTTTGGTATTTATATTCTATATATTTTGGTCACTAAATTAGTTTAAATAAAATTGGTTGTTAATTTGGTTTTTATATAATTGGTCACTAAATTAGTTTCTATATATTTGGTCACTAAATTAGTTTCTACATATTTGGTTACTAAATTAGTTTCTACACATTTAGTCACTAAATTAGTTTCTATATATTTGGTTACTAAATTGGTTTTTATTTAATGTCACTAAATTGGTTTCTAAATTAGAATCTAAATTGGTATCTAAATTAGCGACCATGATTTTAGCCACTTAAGACTATTAGTTTCTAAATTAGTTTCTAATAAGTTAATGACTAATTTTATCATTTTAGAAACCAAAAAATTAGTTTCTAAAAGCACTTTTTCTTGTAGTGATTGATACGTTTGTCATATAAAAATATTATCTACTCCAAAATCTCATCACAAACTTAGACTTTAATGATAGGTCAGAATTAATTTGGTCTAATATTTTTCCTTATCTTATTTGGCATAGTTTTTATAAGAACCTGGAATGTCTACCTATGCATAGTTTTGCTTGATTCTTCCACATGAGTTTATGTTGTTTTGTTATCGTGTTGGAATGAATTAAGGAAAGAGGAAACACAAAACATCTGATAACAGAGAAAAGGATACTCTAAGATGCACCCAACCGTGTTGATTTTCAATTGGATTTAGTCCCTTCATTTTGATCTTAAGGGTTTAGGGTTTATATGCAGTGTATGTATGTGGTTTTTTTTTTCATTTGTAATGGAAAGGTTGGTTAGTTGATATCAATGGAAACAGATTTTTTCCTGAATTTTTTCAGTTTACTAGAACTTCTCAAGGAGGAGGCCATCATAATGACATTCTAGCACTCCTGATTATAGAAAAAAATTTATGTTGTTTCAAAGTGGCATGCAGGAACTCATGTTCTATCAAGAATGGTTCATATAGTGAATTTTCCCTTCAGTCCATGATTTATAAATGGCAACATTGGAACATTGATTTGAACATATAAGTTGTTTCATTAGATTAGCTGTAAAATTCCTTGGTGCCATAGTAGCAATGGACCAAAGTGATTCTTTGAAATCACCCCATATACAAGTAATTATGTTCATACAGTTTCTGTTAGGCTAATGGTTGACATCCTGCTAAGTTCAACCTATTCTATAGTCTCTACCTTCCTAACCCTAACCCTAACCCTAATCTCTCTCCAAATCTTTCTTTTTCAAACTCAAAATCTAGCTAATTAGCTTTAACACCAATGGACAAATTTTTTTTTACCAAATATTAAACAAGAACCAAAAGACTTAGAACACAATCACCAACTTTTTAGGTCAAACTCAGATTTAATTGGACAAACTTCAATACAAAGAGTGATAGCCCAACAATAAAAAAGAATAAATTAGCTCAAAGACAGCTTTGATAAGTAATTTTGGTAAAAAAAATATTGAAAATTTAAAATTATTTGGTTGAAAACTAACTTTTTCCATAAAAAAATATATAAGAAAAAAGTATATAAATATTTTCATAAATTAAAATTAACTTATATACACAAATAAAAAATGATCAATTTTTAAAAAACTTAAATATGATAATTTGGACTAATTATTTTTTGTAAATTATAAATTAATTAATTTCCTTTTTTTCTTTCATTCTTTTCTCATATGATTTCAAACGATTTTTAACAAATAAATACCACATCTTAATATTTACGAAATAAAAACATTACCAAAATGTAATCTATGGTTTTTTTTTACGAAAAAAAATAAAAATGACCTTTTATATTTTTTCTTCAATATGAAAGTAATGTTTTTTCTCGAACAAGGTGTGAAGAATCTAATAATCAATTATAGTGGGAAAATAATACACTCGTTTAATTTATGTGATAAAAGGTTTAATTTTTTTTACCAAGAAATTTGTAATTTTTTAAAATTGGTAATATCTATACATAATTCCAACAGTTTGATGAACATTAATTAATAGTTTTATGAATTTGAAATATTTTATATTATTATTTAATGACAAATAATAATATGTAATGATTTTTAGTAATCATTTTTCAAAAATTATATTTACGTTATTCTTTTACTAAGTGATAATAAACTTTTTATATTGATAATGTGTAAAATTCAAAACCTCAACATTAAACATTCAAATTCTCACATTATTATTTAATTTTTTTACATTTTAAAAAATAATATTATATGTATCACATGAATAATTATATAATAGGATAATATGATACATTTAATAAACCTTATTAAGATAATCTCTTGTATTATCTTAAATCAACCTATAAAAATGACTCTTAAGGTTATCTTTAATGTAGTATCTTATTATTTTTTATATCTCATTATTTTTCACATTTTCTTACTTCAATGCAAAAGTTATATAATTTTTCTTTTTTTTGATAAATTTCACATTAATAAATTTAATTTTGATAAAAATAAGGTAATTTAATTTGAGTAATCAATTAAATAAACTTTAGATGTGTTTTCAAAAACATTAAAATTGAAAATTGACATTTAATTTTTTTCATACTCTTAAAAGATCGAAAAGTATTCATAGTTATTTATTTCACATTTGAGAATCAAGTAAAAAATAAACTTGTTAATTCTGCAAATTTTGTGCTCTTACAAGGTTTTGAAACAAGTTTTTTCTCCTTATGCATGGTTTTTGTAGTCATTTGACTTTTTAAGCTTTTAGTGAGATTACTTTGTATACTAATTTGACTTTTCTTTTCTTTTAAATTTGAAACCAATTTAATAAAAAAGAAAAGAAAAGGAAGGTTAAAATTCCTTACTATTAAAAAGCAAGATTAAAAATCCAATTACAATCTCCAGATTGTAGAGGAGAGGTAATAAAGTAGTAAAATATAATTGAAACAGTAACATACAAATAAGAAAAGTGGGTTCTATTTTATTCCTTCAAAGACAAGTTTAGAATCAAATAGACCCACCAAGAGGTTCAACAAAAGAGTTTGGTTCAGAAATCCACTTTCCAATCTACAATGTTCTAAGAATTAATGTTTAAAGTATTTGAATTTCAAAACTCCATTCTTTCAATTTGTCTCTCAGATGTTGGAGTTTGCTCGGGAATTGTATAATATCATGGTACACTGCTAGAAACCAACTTTGGAAGAGCTGTGGAAGAAATAAGGTAGAAACAAAAGCATTAGCACATTGTTCCATTTAAATCATTAACTTAAAATTCAAGAAAGAATGTGTGTACCCATCATAAATACACTAGCATACAAATTTTATAGAGCTGCATGCAATGGGGTTGGAGTAGCTACAGCTTGAATTGAGTATGGTGAGTGAGTGATGTAGTTGATGAATGATAAAGCACATGTCTCTGCCATTAATGTATATTCTAATTCCTACTTTCAGAACCTCTACCATCACATGGAAAATGTTCGACACATTTGGTTGGAAGAATTGAAATAATTTTGCACGAAAATAAGAGTAAAATAAAAGTAATTGATTGATGAAAAACGTAGTTGAGCCATCCTCCTTTAATAAATATCATGAGTTTAAGAAGTATAACATGTGCTGCTCTTTTTTGGAAAATGGCAATTATAGGTTTACCGTTTGCAACTAAAAAAATTGTAATCCAAAAGGTACAAAGATACTGTGGAGAATTCGAACCTGTTGGGAAAAACGGGTAATTTTCCCACTAAAACAAAACCCTAACAGAGCTACCCGACAAATAATATTGAATAAATAAAGCGGAATAATAAAAGAGATAAAGAGGAAAAAACACACCCGAAAATTGTTAACGGAGTTCGGCCTGTTTAGCCTAATCTCCGAGCACAGCAAAAACAGCTCCCTTTTATTACTATGAGAGAAGATATTACAAATTGAGATATTTAACAGTGAAGGGGGAGAGTTTAATTTATAACCCTCAAACCTCCTTCCCAAACAATGAACCCACCGATGTGGGACTTGGGATTAAGCCAAAATCAACAAATCTCCACCTTGGCTTAATTTCAAGTCTCACCTAAAACAAATCTTCTCAAAACATAACAAAAACAAACTTTACAGTGCTTCAAATTTGCGCCTCCGGACGCCAACTTCAAATGTGCAAGATATTAACCAAGTCTAAACAGTGTTCAAACTTGGTCCTTGTAACCACCTTGGTGAGCATATCTGCAGGATTCTCCGTAGTGTGAATCTTCTGGAGAACAATCTCCTCTTCTTCGAGAATCTCACGCACAAAGTGATAGCGAACATCAATGTGCTTCGTCCGTGCATGAAAGACTTGATTCTTTGCTAAATGAATAGCACTCTGACTGTCAGAATATAACTCAAGTTGTTTCTGACCAACTCCCAAGTCTTTAAGCAACCCATGAAGCCAAATTGCTTCCTTCACAGCCTCTGTAATCGCCATATACTCTGCCTCTGTCGTAGACAAAGCCACCGTAGACTGCAAGGTAGACTTCCAACTAACTGGCGCTTTTGCTAAAGTGAACAAATAACCAGTAGTAGACCGTCGCTTATCCAAATCACCTGCATAATCAGAATCACAATATCCAACTATGCATTGACCAAGTGATTCATCTTGCTCAAATGTCAATCCAACATCTAAGGTATTTTGGAGGTACCGTAGAATCCATCTCACAGCTTGCCAATGACCCTTGCCCGGATCATGCATGTACCTACTAACAACACTCACAGCCTGTGAAATATCTGGTCTTGTACACACCATTGCATACATCAAGCTTCCAACTGCATTTGCATATGGGACTTTCGCCATGTATTCTCGTTCTTCATTAGTCGTCGGAGATAAACGGCTACTCAATTTCAAATGAGGAGCAAGTGGGGTACTTACAGGTTTTGTATCTTCGTGTATACCAAAACGTTGTAGTACCTTCTGCAAATACTGCTTCTGTGACAGCCAAAGTTTTCCCCTCTCTCTGTCCCTGTTTATCTCCATGCCGAGAATCTTCTTGGCTTCCCCCAAATCCTTCATCTCGAACTCTTTACTCAACTGAGCCTTTAACCTGTCAATCTCAACTTGGCTCTTTGCTGCAATCAGCATATCATCAACATATAAGAGTAAGTAAATGTAGGAACCATCTTCAAGTCTGCGCAAATACACACAGTGATCATATTTGCTTCTCTTGTACTTCTGATCCTTCATGAACTTATCAAATCGTTTGTACCACTGTCTCGGAGATTGTTTCAGTCCGTACAACGATTTGCTAAGTTTACAAACCCAATCTTCTTTACCATCAACCTTGTATCCTTCTGGTTGAGTCATATAGATTTCCTCCTCCAAATCACCGTGTAGGAACGCGGTCTTTACATCAAGTTGAGCAAGCTCCAAATTCAACTGTGCTACCAAGGCCAACAAAATTCGAATGGAGGAATGTTTTACAACTGGAGAAAATACCTCATTATAATCAATTCCCTCCCTCTGAGCAAAGCCTTTAGCAACCAACCTTGCCTTGTAGCGAACATCTTCTTTATTAGGAAATCCTTCTTTCTTTGCAAATACCCATTTGCACCCAATTGCCTTTTTACCTTTTGGTAATTGTGCCAGCTTCCACGTCTTGTTCTTATTCAAAGATTGCATCTCCTCTTTCATCGCACCTGCCCAATTACCACTCTCTGAACTCAAAATGGCTTCTGGGTAAGTGGATGGAATGTCATCAACAACTGGAAGTGCATAGGCAACCATATCCATGAAACGAGCAGGCTTCTGAATATCTCGTCTCTGTCTTCTAACTGCAATTGGCACTGATTGCTGTTGAGATTCTTGGGTAGGAACCTCTTCCTCATCTGACTCTTCTTCTGCCATAGGAGAGTCACTTGTGGTATTTCGTGTTGGGATCACCACTGTCGGCTCAAACTCCACTTGCTTCCGGGCACACTCCACCTGTTGCGGAGTACTATCAGCTCCTTCTGGATTTACCTTCTTTAACATGGCAGATTCATCAAAGGTAACATCCCTGCTGATAATCGTCTTCTTTGCCTCTAGACACCACAAACGGTATCCCTTCACTCCAGGACTAAAGCCCATGAAAAGAGCTTTCTTTGCCCATGGATCCAACTTTGATTCAATCACATGATAATATGCAATAGAACCAAAAACATGCAAAGAATCATAATCAGTTGCAGGTTTTCCAGACCATACCTCTAACGGGGTTTTGCCATCTATAGCAGATGATGGCAAACGATTGACAAGATGTTGAACGTATGTCACAGCCTCAGCCCAAAACTCTCTGCCTAACTCAGCATTAGACAACATACAACGAACTTTCTCCACAAGTGTCTTGTTCATACGCTCCGAAACCCCATTCTGTTGTGGTGTTTTTCTAACAGTGAAGTGCCGAACTATGCCACAATCTTGGCATACCTTCAGGAACGGATCACTCTTGTATTCTCCTCCATTATCTGTTCGGAGAACCTTAATCTTCCTTCCTGTCTGGTTTTCAACTTGAGCTTTCCACTTAAGGAAAATTCCAAGCACATCATTTTTGTTCTTCATAGTAAACACCCAAACTCTTCTGGAAAAATCATCAACAAAAGTGACAAAATAATGCCTACCTCCGATTGACGGAGTCTTGGCTGGTCCCCACACATCTGAATGCACATAATCCAGAATACCCTTGGTATTGTGAATTGCAGTGCCAAACTTCACTCTTCGTTGTTTTCCCAGAACACAATGCTCACAAAATTCAAGTTTGCAAGCCTTCGTACCTTTCAACAATCCTTGCTTGGTAAGAATTTGCAAGGATTTCTCTCCAGCATGTCCCAACCTCATATGCCACAACTTCGTTGCCTCAGCATCCTTCTTAGAGCTAGAAGTTGCTGCCGCTACTGTCCCCACCACTGTACTACCTTGATAGTAATACAAATTGTTCTTTATCACGCCTTTCAACATCACCAGTGCTCCCGAAGTTGCTTTAAGAATTCCATCTCGCATCGTCACAACTAGGCCTTTAGATTCTAAAGCCCCCAATGAGATGAGATTCTTCTTCAACTTTGGCACGTACCGTACATCCCGCAAAATTCTGGTGGATCCATCGTGATTCCGCAACTTGATTGAACCTATCCCGACTGTCTTACATGGATTATCATTACCCATGTAAACAACCCCGCCATCGAGTTCTTGAAAATCAAAGAACCATTCCCGAATGGGACACATATGATAGGTACAACCTGAATCCAATATCCACTCATCTGGATGCAATGATGCTGAAAGCGAGACAATCAACACATCACTTTTGCTTTCTGCAACATTTGCATCTTGCAGAGCCTTCCCTTCTTGATCCGAATTTGCCATTACAGACTCACAATATAATATTCAATATTACAAATAATTTCAAACAACCCAAGGCGAACCTTCGGCTCTTGATACCACTTGTTGGGAAAAACGGGTAATTTTCCCACTAAAACAAAACCCTAACAGAGCTACCCGACAAATAATATTGAATAAATAAAGCGGAATAATAAAAGAGATAAAGAGGAAAAAACACACCCGAAAATTGTTAACGGAGTTCGGCCTGTTTAGCCTAATCTCCGAGCACAGCAAAAACAGCTCCCTTTTATTACTATGAGAGAAGATATTACAAATTGGGATATTTAACAGTGAAGGGGGAGAGTTTAATTTATAACCCTCAAACCTCCTTCCCAAACAATGAACCCACCGATGTGGGACTTGGGATTAAGCCAAAATCAACAGAACCTGTTGAAGTGACAGACAAATTCAAATAGGTGCACGCCTAATATGATCGAATATCCAGTTTTTGGATGTGAGCAATCTTTCCCCAGTCTTCGCCATCTGGATTCCGACAACGCTCCTTCAGCAATGGACAACCACAGATTGTAAGAGAATAGATGGATTTGGGGAGACCCTCCGCTGGTAAGCATTCAAGCCTGGGACAACCATGAAGTGTGAGAGAGGAGAGGTGGCAGAGACCCTTGTAGTGCATCTTTTTAAGATTTGAACAATTATGGATATATAGAGAGATGAGAGAGCGTGGCAGCAAAACTTCATCGGGAAAACACTCCACGTCGTCCAACTGTTCAATAAACAAGGTTTGAAGAGATGTGTTGGGATCCAAGTTGTCTCTCAAGGAGGCTATAAGTTTTAAACTTGAAAGAAACATATGTTTTATATTTAATGGCAAACCTCCATCTGGGAACAACTCAACTTCTGGACAATTAAGTATATAAAGCTCAGTAAGAGACGGAAACAGGATTTGCATGGGTTTGGGAAACAGGAATGATTTAAATTGAGGGCAATCACGAATATGTAGATTCATGAGATGATTATGAGCGTACTCCTGTGAAATTATTTCTATGTGGTGGCACAATGTCAGATGAAGTTCATGGAGCTTTGGAAAGAAATGTAGTCGAAAGATGCCATCAGTATGCGATGTGTCCATACTGTTTCCGCTAATTCTGAGCTCATCACTAACAACTTCTTTCGTACCTTTCAGTTTCGGACAATCATTCACAAAAAGCAGTTGAAGACGTGGAAAAGAAGTAGTTTTACACTCCCATTCTTCCCATTCCTTCATATTCCTGAATTCCAACCACTCCAAGGATGCAAACGAAGAGTTACTCCCATAAAATTCATCACCAACGCTCACTATTCCATCTAACCCTATAATTAGGAGGGTCTTCAGTGATGACAAAAGTCCAAGGGGAGGCAAACATAGGCAATATTTACACTTCTCCAACTGTAAAAACACCAGATTTGAATTATCGAATTCCCAACTTGGGAATTCTGTACCACTGTAGTTCCTAATAAACAAATTCTCCAAGTGATTGGAAGGTTGTAGATTCTGAAGTACTTCCTTTTCTTTCTTTGGATCATCAGGCATGTGGTCCGACTTCCATTCTAATTCTAGCTTCACAAGGCGTTTATCTTTCAAATTTGCTTTTAATGCATCCAAAGGATTCCCAATATTCTGCACGTCATTGATTGATAGCCTTCCATGAAGATTGAGTCCTCCCAATTCGCCCAGTTGCTTAGTACTTAGCTCACTATTTTTATCCACGAAAAACATACTTAGTACTTGAAGATTCTTCAATTCTCCAAAATGCATTGGCATCTTTCTCACTTTTGTACCTTCAAATTCCAGGCAACGCAATTTGGTAAGCTTATGCAAATTTGAGGGAAACTCCTCCAACAATGAACAAGAGCTCAACTTCAGTATTAGTAAGTTATAGAGCAAACATATCGAGTCAGATAGCTTTTGTATAAATGTAAACGAAAGATCTAACGATTGGAGATGTTTAAGATCACCTACAGAATCTGGGACCTCTCTAAGGTCTGAACAACCATAGAAAGATAACACGCGTATAAACTTAATCTTGGAAAACAAATCATGTATCAAAATCTTGAAATGCCATCCCCCAAATGTTGAGATAGAAAGAAATGAACGAAGTCTTTTAGCATCAGTTAAACTCTCAAAACCATCAAAACTTTCGACGTCACGAAATTCAAATGAAAAATGACGGGTTGTTTTCGACATACATTTTTCATTATAAAATTTCAACCTGAAACAGAAATCCGCACATACATATTTTGCCAAATCATTCAGAAGGTCATGCATGACGAAACGCCCTACGAAGCTTGATTGGTTAAAAAAACACCTTGACAGTAGATCATTGAAGTACTCTTCACCAACTTGTTCTGGATGTCTAATCTGTTGTGGACTCAGTAGAAAATTTTGGGCCATCCACAAAAAAATTAACTCCTCCTTCCCAAACTTATAATCTTTGGGGAATAAGGCACAATAAGCAAAGCACCTTTTAAGATGAGAAGGAAGATGGCGATAGCTCAAAAATAACGCAGGAATAATTTCACTGTGTTCTTTTGGTAACTCCCATATCTCACTTTCCAATATGTTCTTCCAATCTGAAATGGATGACTTTGTGCTCAAAAGACATCCAATTGTTTTGAGAGCTAGAGGTAATCCCTTGCACTTCTCAACTATTCTTCTACCAACCTTCATTAACTCATCATTCAATTCAAGATCACCATCTTTTAATGCATGATTTTCAAAAACTTTCCAGCATTCATCCTCTCCTAATTGCTTTAGAAGATGCACTTCAGACCTCATGCTAGAAGCAACTTTCTCACTTCGAGTTGTGACAAGAATTCTACTTCCTGGAGCCCCGTAGCTAAGAGGAGTTCGCACAGCTTCCCATTCTGCTGGTCTTTCGTTCCAAACATCATCCAAAACAAGAAGAAATCTCTTTCCTAACAATTTTTCTTTCAGTTTTTTGTGAACCATTTCTAGGTTCCCACTGTCATCTTTTTGATTTGTGATTGCCTCAAGAATTGTTCTTGTCACGGTCAAAACATGAAAATGATCAGAAACACAAACCCATGCTTTGATATCAAATTTTGCATCTTCGATCTTAGGATCACTGTACACATGCTGGGCCAGGGTGGTCTTACCCAACCCACCCATGCCCACAATGGAAAGTATTGATGGCTGGTTAGGATTGTCAGTTTCAGATGTGAGCCAATTAATTATTATATCTTTATCAGCATCTCTCCCATAAATAACACTTTCAACCACCAAAGAAGATGATGGCAATTTCTGTGACATTCTACTGCCTGATCTATCATTATCATCAGAATAAGTACCCTTTTTCAAACCAAGAGCATCCTTTTGGTTTGCAAGATATTCTAGTTTCTCGAGGACTTCTTTCATCTCTGATTCAATTTTCTTGTTAAATGAAGTAGAGTTGAAGAAATTTGATACCTTGGAAGTAAAGGTTTGAGGTTGGGATTGAGCTTCGACTTGGCATCTGGTGAGTTCGTAGTCAATTTCACCCAACAGATCCTCTGCATCAAAGACAGCCTCTTTGGCATCAAAAAGCCATGCTTTGACGTGTGGATCTGTGAACTGCTTTAGTTCAGCATCATCAGCGAGAGCATTGATGGAGTGCAGCATGGTTTTCAAATTGCTGAGGAGCTTCTCATCAAGTTTTCTTCCACGAAAGAAGTCTACAATTTGAGGAGAAGCGAGCCTATCGAATGCAACCTGAAGAAAGGCGGAAAGAAGAGCACCACCAACAACTTCTGCTGCCATGGTAGGAAGGAGTTGGAAATGAAGTGAAATGGATTGAGTGCAGGAATGAATGGTAGAATGATGAAAAGAGAAGTTAGAAAGGATGACAGGGGAACATCTTTTTCTTTAAAGGAATGAATGGATATTGATTGAACTGAAGAATGATGGCTTGACTTTAATTGCTACTCAAGCAATATGCATTCAAGGGTTGTGATGAATTAAAGTATGAAATCCTGATATGGGAAGAGGGTTGTGGGCCCCAGTGAAGGAATAATTGTTGACTGTTTCTGATAAGAAAAGTGTTGCCAACTGTAATCCATGAATGGATGTCTGATAATAAGATGAAACAAATGAAATCTGAGAGTATTTCGAAACCAAAATTTTAATTGCTTGGATAATCTCTGACTTCAAATAATATCTTTTATGCAACAATTATATTATATTCATGCAAATTTAAAAGATATATGATATGGAGGAGTTTAATTTATTTATTCATATACTCTATATAGAGTAAAATATAACAAAATATCAAATATTAACAATATCTCAATCTGAATGTCTTAAATATAAATAATAAAGGAATATATTTTTATCTTTATGCAAGAGATATTTGTGAAGGAGAATTAGGGTAAGAAATGCTCGTAAGAGGAATGATGATAAAGATGCCAAGGAACCCTTGTCACTCTTGTTGAAACCTGCGACTGTGAAAATTTGTGTTCTGAGATACATGCCTTACCATGATGAAAGGCTTGTTTTTTAAGTTCTTCAATATAAAATTTTAGCACGTTAAAAATTAGCACCTGAATTGGACATTTTTTATTTATTTTAACTCCATCTTGAGTTCAATTACTATAATTTTTAATTTCTTATATTTTACTAATTTATTAAATGTTTACATATGTATTAATATAAAAAAAAAATCTTCAATACCTGTAAGATGACATTGTTTTCATATTGTTTCATTTTCTAAAGTTTTTTTTTTACTCATTAATAAATCTTAAACTATTCTATCATCTACGTTTCTTTTCATAATCTATCACTGTATTGTTACCAACTATTCTAAAAAAAAAGTTTAGTTGTAATGTTAACTTCAGACTCTTTTCTCTGGAAAGTTTGCTTTTTTTTTCCAACTAGTGAATTGGACATTTTATTATTTCTTTTTTTTAGCATGAACATAAACTGTCTATAACAGTTCTCTGTCTATAACATAAACATGTTCATCAATATGACATTGATGAACATTAGGACCATATGTTAGGTGATTTGTGCAAGCATTTGTGTCCAATCTTTGCAAGCTGCCTCACTTCTTCAAGATTGCATTTTCCCACTATTTTCTTGTCAAGAATCTCATCTATACCATCATGATCCATTGCAGCCTTGCAAGATAAACAACAAGATGAGACAGAAATTGTGAAGTATTCCAACATCTTCTTCAAAGAAAAGTAACTTACAAGGTTAACATACTCCATCAAATTTTGATGAGGGTGGATGGCAGTGATGAGCTCAAAAACTATGATACCAAAACTGTATATGTCACTCTTCGTTGTTAACTTGCTTGTGGAAATGTATTCAGGATCCATGTAGCCATATGTACCTTTGAGACCAGAATTCCGGCCATCAAAGATCTCTTCTTTTGAGAGTCCAAAATCAGCAACCTGCACAGTTCAATTTTGATAACAATTTATTCATATCTGGATAGAATATTATCAATGCCATGAATGCCAAATTTAACTGTTTATTATATATTCCAATATACAAACACAAGCTTTAGAAATGCCACCTAAGCTTCTTGATTTTCAATCATTTAGCCACCATGCAAGAGCTTCTCTCTGATTTTGTAGTCATGCACAAAGTTCTTTTGACCAACAATAACAACATAACCAATGAAGGATAGCACTGTTTGATTCAATATCTAATGCAAAATTAGGAAAATGAATGGGGATCTGACTTTTAAAAAGAGCATATACAAAAAAATATTACCTTAGCTCTCTTTGAGTGATCTAGCAATATGTTGGCAGACTTTAAATCGCGATGTATGACAGGTGGGATTGCCTGTTCCATGCATATTCATATTCATCAACACATTTTCTCATACATTTAAGAAAAAAAATACATCAATGAAAATACATACTCCTTCATGAAGGTATTCTATTCCATGTGAAATATCAAGAACAATTTGCAGCCTTTCATCCCAACTCAATACTTTTTCTTCACCTACAAACATTTGCAGACTATTCTCAATTGAGACAACTTAGTTTGTCACGTGACATGTAAAAACATGCAAAAGAAGATACTAGACAAAAAAACAATAAAAATAGATGAACAACAAAGACCTTCCTCTTACCATATAAAAGATTTGCTAAACTTCCATGACTCATATACTGATAAACCAGTATGCGTTGCCCTTTATCTACACAATATCCAACCAAATTCACAAGATTCCGGTGATGCAGTCTTCCTAGCAGAAATACCTGAAGCAAAAAGTTAAATATAAAAAGTTCAACAAACCAACTGATGGCTGATGTTATAATATATTAGCTTATCCTGAATTACTCAAATTAGAACCAATATCATCAATTACATAAATGATATAACCTTGCGGAAGTGGTCTTCCCTATCCATTTTAAACTGTGATATATTCAGTCTTGAAAATTAAACAACCACTGCAGGCTTTTATTTCCAATGATGATAACCATACTACAAAAACCAAAATAATAATTCTAAATTTTAAGGTCATTCATATGGTAATGTTCCAAAACAATTTGATAAAACGGGTACACTTGGGGTTTCAATTGTGAGCTAAGTTTTCTAGTTTTTTTATAAAAAAAAAATTATAGAACAATTTTCAAATTTTGGAGAGTAAAAGTGGGAGAATATGAAACAATGCAAGGAAGAATGCAAGTAACAGAAAACTTAAAGTAGAAAACCAAAACAACTTAGAAGAGATGTTCAGATCTTCTTTTAGATATGAAAGATGTCTTAGTTTTGAAAACAGTTTTCAAAAATTAATCTTATCAAGCAAGTTTTTCTGTTTTCTTTCTTTTTGTTTTTAAGAACAGAAAAAAATTTGCGAATGAGAATCGCTACATATTTTACATATATATACTGATTTTCTGAAAATGAACAATAAACTCTTTAATATGAGGAGTAATTGAAGCAAAAGCAAGGATAATCATCACCAGCTAGATTATTAATCACTTCAATTGAAGTCAAATAAATAAGTATCAAATCATCTATGAACTTTGCAACGGTTTAATACCTTTAAACTTATGTTTTTATGAGTCTCTGAATGAAAGGAAAGAAATGTAAATGGCTGAGGAGGAAATGTATAAGATAATTATGACACCTTTTTCCAGTACTATACAAAATTCTGAATCCCACAAACCAAGTAACAGAATATACCTCTGTTTGGAATTCTTTCTCCCCTTGTTTGGAATTAGGTGCAAGCACCTTCACTGCTACAACCTCCCCAGTAGGCATTGTTGCTTTATAAACTGTCCCAAATGATCCTTGTCCCAAGGTTATCGTGAAGTTTTGTAAGGTAAAATTAATTAAGAACTTAATACTAATAAAGTATTTTGGTACAATTTATACAAGATTTGTTTGCATTGTAAACTGCAAACTTTGAATAAACCAAAACCAACTAAAATCTTTGGTTTGAAATTTTTTACATGTCTGAACTGAATACAATATTTACAAGAGGATGATCCTCCTGCAATCACTCCTATTTAGAAAAACTTTCAGAAGATGCGAAAGTATCAAAACAAGTTGTCGAAAAGAACCAGAAACATGAACTTAAAGGTCTCACAGTCATCATCCATCGTTATCATCAGTGTGCAGTCACATCTCCATTTCACCATCTTCATCCTCATCCATTTGCTCAATCTTCAACTTCTTCACTGCCTGGGCAGCATCAGATCGTTGCAGTGGTCCATTAGGCATCTGAATCAGAATATCAGACTTCTGACCAGTCACAGCATCAACCATTCCACCGTTGTTTTCCACCCGGTAAATTAGGTCGCTGCCCTCAGGACCAGCATCAATGTAGACAGTGGAGTTCTCATCAATTTCTTCCTTCACAAGCATTCTAGAAAGCTCCGTCACAACCTTCTTCTCCAGCCACCTCCTAATCGGTCTGGCACCATAAACCGGATCATAGCTCTCACTAAGGATATAGTCAAGAGCTGCATCAGTGACTGCCATGGCAATTCCCCTCTCAGCAAGACGAGAAGCAACGTCCTTCATTTGTAACCGTGCAACCTTCCTTAGTTGCTGGTGCGAAAGTGGATCAAACACAACAATTTCATCAAGCCGGTTCAACAGCTCTGGCCTAAAATGTCTTCTTACCTCCTGCATTACTTTATCACGACCCACTTGCATTGAAGATTTTCCTGAAAGTCCAGAAAGGAGGTGCTCTGCTCCAAGGTTAGAGGTCATGATGATGACCGTGTTTCTAAAGTCCACAGTGCGGCCTTGGCCATCGGTTAACCTTCCATCATCCAAGACTTGAAGGAGAGTGTTGAAGACAGATATGTGTGCCTTTTCTACTTCATCAAACAGTACCACACTGTAAGGTCTTCGCCTCACAGCTTCAGTTAGCTGACCACCTTCTTCATGTCCAACATACCCAGGTGGTGCACCAATCAAGCGTGAAACAGAGTGTTGCTCCATGTATTCAGACATGTCAATTCTCACCAACTGGTTTTCATCGTCAAAAAGTTGCTCGGCGAGGGCCTTTGCAAGCTCGGTCTTGCCAACACCAGTTGGACCCAAGAACAGGAAGGAGCCCGTTGGTTGTTGAGGTCTCCCAAGCCCTGCTCTTGATCTCAGCACAGCCTCTGCCACAGAATTAACTGCTTGGTCTTGTCCTACAACCCTCTTGTGCAATCTGTCAGCAAGACCAATCAACCTTTCTTTTTCATTTTGCCCAAGTCTCGTCACCGGTATGCCAGTCCAGCGGCTCACCACCTCCGCAATGTGTTCGGGTCCAACAGTTTCTGTCAACATTACATTCTCCTCAGTGTTCCCTTCAAGCCCTTGAATTGCAGATTCCACCTCCTGAATCGCCCCATACCGCAAATCCGCAGCTCTGGCAAGATCATATCGCCTCTCAGCCTCCAAAAGAGCAAAGTTCAGCTCTTCTCTTTTCTGCTTTAGTCGTCGAATCTCATCAACCCTCTGCTTCTCCTTTCTGTACTTCATCATCAAAGGTTGCAGCTTGTCTCTCAGGTCATCAAGCTCTTTCCGCACTTCTACCAAACGAGCTTTGCTGGCTTTGTCTTTCTCTTTCTCCAGAGCATGAAGTTCCACTTCCAACTGCATTCTCTTCCTTTCAAGGTTGTCAATTTCCTCTGGCTGGCTATCAAGCTGAACTCTCACATTCGCGCAAGCCTCGTCAACTAAATCAATTGCCTTGTCTGGAAGATGTCGACCAGTGATGTAGCGACTAGACAATTGAGCCGCCACAACCAAAGCACGATCAAGAATTCTTACACCATGGTGGCCTTCGTATCTTTCTTTCAAGCCACGGAGTATACTTACAGTATCAACAACACTCGGTTCCGCCACATACACCTGCTGAAACCTTCTCTCAAAGGCTGCATCCTTCTCCACATACTTCCTATACTCCTCAAGTGTAGTGGCGCCAATGCACCTCAACTGACCCCGCGCAAGCATTGGCTTAAACAAATTAGCAGCATCCATGGAACCCTCACCTTTCCCAGCACCGAGAACCAGATGAATCTCATCAATGAACAGAATAACCTTCCCCTGAGCCTCTTCCACCTCCTTCAAAACTGCCTTCAACCGCTCCTCAAACTCCCCTCTGTACTTCGCACCCGCAACCAACGCACCCATGTCCAATGCAATTAGCCTAACATCAGCAAGATTACTAGGAACATCTCCTTTAACTATCCTCTGAGCCAACCCTTCAACCACAGCGGTTTTTCCAACACCCGGTTCACCAATCAAAACCGGGTTATTTTTTGTTCTTCTGGACAAAATCCTCACAACCCTTCGTATTTCCTCATCCCTTCCAATAACCGGGTCGAGCTTTCCTGCCTGTTCCACAAGGTCTCTTCCATAGGTATGCAAAGCCTGAAAGGTCGTGTCACCGGTGGCGCTTTCCACTTTCCTCCCTTCCTTGCCGCGAAGCTTCTCGACTTCCGATTTGACCTTCGATGCCGCCACGCCGGCTTCCTTGAGCAACTCCGCGATCTGAGAATCTTCCAGAAGGCCGAGGATGAGCTGGTCGACTGCCAGGTGCGTGTCGCCACGCGTCTTCTGGTGCGTCTGCGCTCTGCGGATGACTTTCACGAGGTTCGTGCTTGCCGGAACCTCATCCGGAGGAGGAGTTTGCGAGGGCAGTTTCGTCAGCGCCTTGCTGAACACTCTCTCCGCCGCGCGCGCCGATTCCTCGCCGGCCGCATTGGATAACGCTTGGAAGAAGATTCCGGCCTTGTCGGAGAGCAGAGAGGAGGCGAGGTGGAGAGGAGTGAACTGCGCGTGGCCATTGCTCACCGCTGTTTCGTGAGCAGTGACGAGAGCCTCGTTGGTCTTGTGCGTAAACTTCTCGGGATTCATTTTCGGACTTGAGATTATAGGTTTGATTTGTGGGAATAGAGAGATGAAATGTTAAGGAAAAAACGAACAGAATATGAATTGGTTTGAGTTTTGAGTGATCAATGTCTGAAATGAGGAAGAAAGGAAGCATAGCCAATTTATTACTGGAAAAGATGTTTCTTGAAAGTTTTAGAGCCTCCTTGAGGATGAATAAGAAGCTTCTTGAAAGTTTTAGAGCTTCTTGAGGATAAAGAAGAAGCTACCAGATACTTCCATTTTTTGTTATTTTAAATAAAATAATAGTTTATTATGTCATCATAATAAGCTATTCTCACTGTAAATACCAATTCTCTTTCTCTTTACAATAATTTTATTCTACCAATATTATTTTCTTCAATTGAAAATCAAAATCCTTACATGAGAACAAACCATTTTATAATATGTTCTTAAGAAAAGAATAATATGAAAAGAACCCAGAATTCGATGCAATAAAATGCAAAAGTTCGAAGAGGGAAAGAAATAAAAGAATTTATTAAATCAACATGTACTATTTCACTAGTAACTAATTATAAGACACACTGTTTTGATTTTGTTAAGTTTTAGACACTATTTTATTTGACAAACTTCCCATAAATAAATAATCACCAAGGAAAACATAAAAAAGTCATTGCTTGATCTCTTGATGTTTGAACAATTGCTCCCATTTGCATCATACATACTGAAATATGATATTTGTTGTTGACCCGAAAAAATAGACAAAATAAACTTCAAATATTACAATAAATTATAGACCATAATTAAATGTGCGATTAATTAATTAATTATGTATTGACTTAATTTGTGAACGATCTAAAAATAGTTAAGTACATAAGTCTTTCATAACTTAGATAACAGACTAAGAAGTATTTGAGAGAACAAAAATATTTAGTTTAAGAAAAAACTCATATCAATTATAATTTGTTAACAGAAGAAAAATCAGATATGTTAAAATGATATTGTCGAAGTATACTAACAAAATTATCAAAATTATAAAAAACCGAAATAAGGAGTGATATAATTATAATTGTAATTAGTCACGTCATTATTTAGATTTTAATAATATATGTGTTGTCTTTATTTTAATATTATCACGTTGATAGGACTTAATTTTTTATACCGTGAAAATATGACAAATTATTAACATGATGTTGTAGCAGCCTTTTTTTTTATTTCTTTTGCCAAAATGGTAAACATGATTTAATAGATTTTTTAATGTAGTTGTGGGTTTCACATACAACCTACTGTTTACTTATTAAGATAAAGTAATATTCATGCTATAAGATTTTAGTAAAATCATAGTTTGATTAATAATGTCAAAAGAAATAGTTATACCCTAAAAAAAATTATATTAAGGTTGAATAATTAAAATTATGATTTAATTGGATGAATATGTTAATGTGTGTTTGATATGGATTTCAATTTTAAATTATAGTTAAGCTAATTTGTATGTGATATTTCAAACTAAAAATTACGGAAATCATCTGTAAAAAATACAAATTTTCTTATATTGAAGTAAATTATTTTTATTATTTATTTTTGTAATTCAATTTATGTTTGAATACTATCTTTATTAAAATTTATGTTTTTTTTTTCCTTAAAAGACTATAATGTACTATTTATTCTTTAGATATTATTACATTTTTATTCTGTGGACATATTAATTTCTACAAACAGTTTAATTTTTGTTAACATTTGAACTTGAATTTTATTTAATATCTATTAAAGTTTTATTTTAAAATTTTGTTATTTTACAAATTATACACACTGACAATTATTATTTTACAGTGAAAATCCAATTTATAGGAAAAACACTTAAAATTTATTAACATTTAATCAAAAATTCATTTTTAAGAAAAGGAAACTTTGTTCATTTATTAAATATGTCAATTAATTTTTTTAATCTATCAAATCAATTAAATTATTGTTTCATTTTTCTTCATTTTTTTACTCTCTTTTATTAAACAATCAAATATTTCACTTTTTCTCTCTTTTCTTTCTTTCCTTCTTTGCTATCTTATTTTCACTTCTCAGTCCAAACAAACAATTAAAGTGGTGTGTGAAGTCTTAAGAAGTTCTTTTGGTGAGGTAAATGGTCTTTTGAAGTTGTTATAAAGAGCTAAAGCAGCATCATGAGAAATTAGTTGTATAACAAAATTTAAATGCATGATCAATTACTGAAAATGAAAGTTCTTTCTGATGATAGCCCATTTTGTTTTGTGGTGATTGAATCTTCAATCCACCTCATATTTGGTTGTTATTCCTCCTATAAAGTGTAACAAAGATGTTATGAATGTTGGAGCTTATCTAATCCTTTTTCTACTGATTATGCATCTCCTTTGTGACCATATTTGAGAAATGAAAGAGAACAAAAATGCAGAATTGTGAAAATTACTGATGTAATGTTTTGGTTTAAACCACTTATTATAACTCCAAGTTATTATATAATATAATTTCAAATCACTTAGATCGATGTTAAATTAGACAAATTTTAGTATAACTCCATATTATTATATATTTCAGTACAGTAATATAGTCCTAGATCACTCCAGAATCAAGAATAAATTAAACAGATTTTAATTGGTCTCCAATAAATATTGGCAAGAGTGGAGCAGAATTAAGTTAAAAATGAAACTTGCAATATTAAATATGTGATGAGCTTAGTCCATTTATCCATGCTAGATGTCACCATAAAAGAGATGAATATAGGACATAAAGTTTTCAAATTGGTATGGATGGATTATTCCTCCTAGAATTGTTACCCCTTGACCTTGGATTTTTTGAAAACCAATACACCACACTGCTGCACCACCCTGTAACATGCATAGGTTCACCATAGCATCTAGTGAGGTCACATATAGTACACAAAAGTTGGACAATACAAAGCAATAAAGTGTACGTGAAGAACAAAATGCTATCAGCAATATCTGTTCTCAAGACGCTCAGAGAATCTAAGAAATAGCAATTGAAGTTTGAATACTTACAATAGAATTATGTTGTATCAGGTAGTCCCGTGATCTTAAAAGCAGAGATGCCCCACCAGCAAAGTTCAGACTTACTTGAGGAAAAACGTTAGTGACACTAGACACCGTACATGCAAAAAGGATTTAGAAAAACAGACTATCAAGATGATCCACTTTTTAGAACCCAATTACCAATGGGAAAAATAAAATAAAAAAGAAAGTCCAAAAAAGAGAAGCATAAAATACTCAGTCTAACTTAGTGGTGAGTAAGTAACATTGATTTCCCCTGGAAACAACAGTGCGTACAGATTGTAGAATTGTAGTTGTAATCTGCATTGATGAAAATAAGCATTCTTGCCATCAATAATTGATAAACCTCCAACCTAGCAAAAAAGCATGCAATGATTAATGATTGCTAATTATTGCATGACGATAAACATTAAAGCAATATATGTTTTAGATAAACTGAATTATTTGAAATTACCTAACTGAAACTCATCGCATTGACAAAAGGATCATAACCCTTTATTAGATTGAGTTTCTCCAAATGATCACAAGTATGCCTGTACTATGCAAAACATCCATAAACTTCTAGGAAGAATGATATTTGGATCTCACAGTACAAGTTGCCATAGCAGTAGTTAATCATATGCACAAATTTATCAAGTAAAAACCCTGAAAATACCTTTTTATTTGGTTATCTTATCATGAACTTGGTTTCTTCATGGTGTCTTGCTCTTAACTTGCAGGCTGATAAACATGAAGCTCCAGTGAGCAGTTGGCATGAAAAACAAAGAATATTCTGATTTTTAGCATCTAGTAAATTTTCCTTTTGGGTTCCTTCAGCTTCTTTCAGGTTTAACCTTTTTTCAGATAGAAGTGACTAACTAATTACTAAAACAAGTGTTAATCACATTGCTAAGATGTTAATCTTTCTAAAACAAGTGTTTATCATCTTCTTCTATCAACTTCAAGTGGAAAAATTTAAAGATAACTCTTTTATTCCTAAAATTGTATATCAAAATGTAAATATGAACTTGTCCTTGTTTATATTAGAGAATCCCAACAAACATTGCATGATTGTTGAAATGTAAATGTCTACAACTTTTAAAATATTGGTATGCATCAATTGAAGCAAAGTGCAACTTTGAAAAGGCTTATGTTAAATACTTTATATTTTTCAATCAATTACTTTAGTCCTTACCACCAGGTGGTACAATTGCAAGAGCCATAACATTGTTTTCCTCCAATTCCATAGCTATTAGATTTATTTCATTAAGTCCCTACAAAGGTATACAAGTGTTATTCATTCCATAAAGTGAACATCACAAGCATCTATACAAACAATTATTTTATAATCAACACATACCAACAAATCATTTGTACCATCATCACTTGATATCAAAGGACCACCTCCTCCTCCTTGGAATGTACCTCTTCATCTGCTACCGAATCTTCCTCATTGACTTCCTCATATTGTTCTCCATTTTCTTGAGGCTCTCCAGTTTCACTGGATTTTGAATCTTCTTTAGATGATTCATCGTTTTCTTGATATTTCTGATGTTGAATGACATTTATTACATTGCAAGTATAAGTATTTTTATAGTGAAAGCATTAGAGCAAGTTTTTTATGAAAAATGATCACATTGTAATAATGACATTGATAAATTTTTGTTAACTATAATTCTGACAAATAAATTGTGAAACAGGATTCGGAAAAGAGATAACTTCTCTATGATGTAATTCAAAGAAATGCCACATTCCAACTTCAATCAGATGATCATACTTTGTGATTCTGACTAAGGTCGTTGCAATTCAGATTATCTGATCACCCTTGTCAGCTTTATACATTCGCGTGGATCAACACAGACATAAATGTGCTTCACATTGCTTTCAGCACTTCTCAAATAGTACAACTATTCTTTTAGTTAATTTCCATCGTATCTGTCTATTCTTACCAATAATCCCCACAGGAACAGATACCGTCATTGAAGTGGTGAAACCGGTTAGAATCCCTTAAGATAATCAATCTTCCAACAATCTTGGATATGTGTCTGATGGCATTATGACAGTCTTGACAAACACGTAAGTTTTTCATGACTCGTATTGGTCTGCCAGCACGAATAGTCAGAATTCCAAATGCTACAGCCAATTTCTCACTGTGATACTTGAGCATGTGCTCCTTTTCTTCCTCTTCCACATCATGCAAAACCAATTTTGTTGAAGAAACATACCCGTCACGCCTCATTTTCAAATCTAGCTCTTCTAAGAAGGCATATATTCTATCCTTTTCTGGGTGGAAACAATCCCCAACTGCGAATGTATGAATCTTGTTTTGTACCTCAACCCAACTATATCCAGTTACCTTCTGCACACCAACTTCCTTCATTCTTGATCTCATCTTGCCAACATCAACCCACCTACCAGAAGCCGCATATAGATTTGAAAGAAGGACATACATCCCTGAGTTGTGAGGTTCCATCTTAAAAACCATCTCAGCAGCCTTCTCACCCAGTTCAATGTTACCATGAATCCGGCTTGCACCTAAGAGAGCTCCCCATGATGCGGCACCAGGCTCAAATGGCATTTTTCTCATTAAGTTCTCTGCTTCTTCCAGGCGGCCAGCTCTTCCAAGAAGATCAATCATGCAAGTATAATGTTTTGAACTTGGTGTTACATTGTAATTACTATTCATTGAATAAAAGTATTCAGTTCCCCTGTCTATCAAGCCAGCATGACTACATGCAGATAAAACACTAACCTGAAACATAATTAGAAGAATAAACAGAAAGTTAGAACACAGGAAAGGGTTAACGAAGGCATGCCACTACTGATTTGTAGAGACAAACAAGATTAACGACTCCTTTTTAGTTCTTTTTTCAGTAATTGATTATAGTTTACCGGGCTAAGAGGAAAGTACTTGAACAACTAATTGTATTTACAGGGAAAAAGAAAAACTTTACTAAAACAAGGAGGTTGCAATAAAAATGAAGATACCACACAAAGGAAGAAAACTAAGGGAATCCGTTATTAGTGCAGGGGGCACCTATCTTTCATCTTATGAGATAAATAAAGCCAAGAGGTTCAGTAACACAAGCTAGATAAAACTAAGCAAATTGACATTGTACACAAATGCTCTAGTAGCATTTCTGATAGGATTTGCTTATCCAAGTTGATGATAGTGACAAAAGAAAGACAAAGTCAGAGAGACCACAGCAGTATACTCTCGCTTTCCCTTATTCCACTTTTGTCTGTACTTAATTTTTTGGTATTTTTTTGTGTACTTGATGAAATACTTCTCTTGCAACAAATTTAAAAGTACACAACGGCATGCATCACTCATAACTAAAGAAGAGAAGTAGTGGGGGTAAGAACCAACAAAACTGTATTAAAAAGTTATCTTTTATATTAAGCTGTTCCAATTAATAAGGTCAACTAATCAAGAACATTCTTAACACCATATACTACATCAGTGTCAATTTCTTCATGAACAAACATAATCATCACAATATAAGTAATAGATTAAGAAAATGATAATGTATTACAGTATTACTAACAAGGATTAATTTCATATCAAGAGAGATAGCAGGTTCTAGAGTATGAGATACTGAGTACAAAGAAAACAGGAGAACGAATGGTCCAAGGGAATTCAAGAGATTTCCACATCTTCCCAATGCCCAATCTAATTCCAGCCTAAACCTTCCCAAGCTTATACCTCCTATAAACCAAACTGGATGACATATGAAGTACATGCAAACAACAAGCTCTAAATGAAAAATCTAAATTCTTATGAAATGTAAAGAATGTATACCATTGTAATCTCATCAGGTTTAACACCTTCTTTCTTCATTGATTCAAATAAAATTAAAGCTTGCCCACCAAGTCCATGCCTAGCATAACCAGCTATCATTGTGTTCCAAGAGACGACGTCTTTCTCCTCTATTCCTTCAAACACTTTATTAGCCTCATCTGTGCTGCCACATTTAAAATACATCCCAAGAAGCGCATTTCCCAC
Organism: Phaseolus vulgaris; assembly: GCF_051622355.1. NCBI lineage: Eukaryota > Viridiplantae > Streptophyta > Magnoliopsida > Fabales > Fabaceae > Phaseolus > Phaseolus vulgaris. The sequence goes on along the minus strand of NC_143501.1, from coordinate 6,824,312 downwards.
AAAACAACCAGTCTCAAATCCTGCCTTCACCGCCTGCCCATGAACTTGTTTCCCTAACTCCAAGGCAGCAATATCAGCACATGAGCTCAAAGCACAACTAAAGGTAGACCTATTGGAACTTTCCCCATCTCGTTTCATCTCCAAAAACATGTTAAGAGCCTCCTCAAAGTGTTCATTCTGAGTATAGCCAGCAATGATCGCTGCCCAAGATACACAATCACGCTGAGGCATCACGTCAAACAGTTTTCTGGCTTGAGTTATACCACCATTCTGACAATAGCCAGTAATCATGGTATTCCATGAACTTATATTTTGACAGGGCATTGCCTCAAACAACTCCCTCGCAGTGTCCATTTTCTTGTCTTGCACATATCCCGCAAGCATTGCATTGTATGAAATTTCATTTTTTACCGGCATCTCGTCAAAATATTTTCCTGCTTCATCCACCATTCCATTTTGCACATATCCAGAAACCATTGTCGTCCAAGTGAACACGTCCCGAACTGGAGATTCATGGAACAACCTCTTAGTCTGAGACAAATCTCCAACCTGAGCATAACTAGAAATCATAGTGTTCCAGGAGATGGCATCCCTAACAGGCATCTGGTCAAAAATTCGCTTAGCATCACCCAACATGTTTCTCTTCACATACCCACCCATCAAACAATTCCAAGAAATCAATTCCCAGTCCGATTGGGACTCAAACAGTTGTCGTGCCTCCTCAAGTCTCCCGTTGTGAACATAAGCTGCAAGCAGCCCATTCCAGGAGATGGAATTCCTATGAGGCATCTTATTAAAAACCTCCCTTGCCTCATCAACAAATCCATTCTGGGCATACCCAGACAACATGGCATTCCAGGATACAACATCCTTTTCAGGCATAAGGTCAAACAACTTGCGGGCTTCGCCGAGCCTGCGGTTCCTAACATATCCAGTGAGCATAACGTTCCAGGAAAACAAGTCCCTCTCAGGCATTTTATCGAACAGGTCCCTTGCGAGGGAGAACTTTGCGTTCCTCAAGTACCCAGATATCATGGCGTTGTAGGAGACAGAGCTCCAACGAGGCATGGAGTTGAAGACTCGAAGAGCAGAGTCGCAGTGGCCATTGCGCATGTGGGAAGAAATGGCCTTGTTCCATGTCACAATGTCAGGGTCTTTGACTTTGACGGAGTTGGTGGTGGTGGATGAAGACTCGTTGCTTCTGCTTCGTCTTTTACTCCTATAACTATTCGTACAAAGATAACGTGAATTACACTTACGCAAATGCCTCACAACATAGACATAGTTGGTGTGCATTATATTATGCTTCCACGCACACTGTCTTCTTCACCATGCATCAACTTGTTCAACTATCAAGAAAATACATGTCACTAATGTTAGCAAAAAGAGGTAAAATATCTTCATATACTATTAAAGTATAACACATAAAGAAGAAAGGTTCAACTCTCAAAATAAAGTATAAAGGTCATCGAAGAAAGAGAGAAGGTACAATAATAGAGTACAATTTGTACTTATAACTAGTTTAATTCTCATCATATTTCACACTGTTACCAATAATCCCCACAAGAACAAATACCCTCACTGAAGTGGTGAAATCGATGAGAATCCCTTACAATTATCAACCTTCCAACAATCTTGGATTTGTGTTTGTTGGCATTATGACAGTCTTCACACACTCGTAAGTTTTTCATGACACGTATTGGTCTACCGGCCTGTAGAGTCAGAATTCCAAATGCTACAGCTAATTTCTGACTGTGATACTTTAGCATATGCTTTTTCTCCTCCTCTTCCACATCATGCAAGACCAATTTTGTTGAAGGAACATACCCTTCTTGTTTCATTTTTAAATCTAACTCTTCTAAGAAAGTGCATATTCTACGTTTCTCTGGGTGAAAAAAATCCCCAACTGTGAATGTATGAATCTTGTTATGTACCTCAACCCAACTATACCCTAGTGTTTTCTGAACACCAACTTCCCTCATTTTCAATCTAATTTTACTAACATCGACCCATCTTCCTAAAGCTGCATATAAATTTGAAAGAAGAACATACATTCCCGAGTTATGAGGTTCCATCTTGAAAATCATCTCAGCAGCCTTCTCACATAGTTCCATATTGCTATGAATTCGGCTTGCACCTAATAGAGCTCCCCATGTTGCAACATCTGGCTCAAAAGGCATGTTTCTGATTAAGTTTTATGCTTCTTCCAGACAGCCTGCTCTACCAAGAAGATCGACAGTGCAAGTATAATGATTTGAATTTGGTTTCACACCATAATCCTTATCCATTGAATGAAAATATTCAGTACCCCTGTCTGTCAAGCCATTATGACTGCAAGCTGACAGCACACCAACCTAAAATATTATTTGAAGTAAAATGATATTTCTTGTAGAATAGAGTCAAAAGGCAAGCTAGTGCATTATAGATAAAACAATAATATTCCTCATTCATAATTGATTTGCCATTTGCTCCTGCAAAAAGAAAAGTTATTTGAAAGATAGGAATAACTTTGGAAATGGATGATTAAACTGGGTTAAGTATTAAAGCCTAAAACTTAATCAGAAATTGAGTTATTAATCTGTTGAAGTAAAAAAACAATTAAGTGAAATTTAAGCAATAATGACAATTATTCACGCATAAGAAGAGCGTAAAATATGTGTACCATGGTAATCTCATCAGGTTTAACCCCAGCTGTGATCATTGACTCAAATACTGTTAAAGCCAGCCATCCATGCCTAGCATAACCAGATAACATTGTGTTCCAAGAGCCATCTATGCAGCCACATTTACAGTACATTCCAACAAGTGCATTCCCCACTAAACACCCGTTCTCATACCCTGTCTTCACCACCTGTCCATGAACTTGTTTCCCTAACTCCAAAGCAGCTATATAGCACATGTGCTCAGCGCACAACAAAGGGTGGATCTTACCTAGGCAAGTCTTGGTTAAACATTTGGTTAAAACTTGTTCAAATATTGGATTGACAACTTGCACATTAAACAGCCTTTGTTCTGTTTTTTTGGAGATTTCATTGGTTTCATATTTGTTATTACTCATGGATTTTAATATTAATGTCTTTTCAAATATGAGTTTGGCAGACCAGCCTATGAACTTTTTTTTTTATTTTTATAAAATGCCTATGAACCTTTTCTGTAATACTCAATTTCACTTTATGCACAGAGAGAGTTTGTGCTCCCAAGGATGAAAGTAAACAACACAACGATTCTGAAAATCCAAGTGGATCAAATCTGCCGAGTTCTACAGAGTCTAATGCAACAGGTTTTCAAAATCATGGTTGTCAAGTCAACTCGTTAACTCATCCGAGTTCACGTTTCCACATACCTTACCGAGTTAACTCGGTAGTAAACTCGGTTTTTTGAGTAAACCCGGCAGAATCGGAGTGAACTCGGTGAACTCGCTCAAAGTCGCGAATCTGCTCCAAGTTTGCGAGTTCAACTGGGTTTTCGTTTTAACCCAAAACGGTGTCCTTTTGAATGGGAAAAATTAAATGAAATAAACTGACCTTTAGGATTTCGCGTTTCGTTTTCGTTTTGGTTTCACTTTGCGGCTACTGTGGAGTGCGCGGAGGTTGTGCGTCTTCTCTGAACGAGTGCGGCGGTGGTGGCGATCGAGCGGAATGGTTGCGGTTGTGGCGGTTCGTACATTCGTGCGTTCGTGCGGCGGCGATTGCGGTGGTCGCGAGTTGCAGGTCGACGGTGGTGTGAAGGTGTCGTTCATCATATAAGGTTAGAGATGGATGGTGTGGAATTAGGGTTCCATTGTTACGTGGTCTGATATAGGAAATTAGGGTTCTGTTTTTATTTTATTGGTTGCACAAAATGGACTCCAAATTGGATTTTTTTTACTTAATTGAGGTGCAGAATTTATTTTTGTTTGCTAATATCTTTTCACGTGCATGGCTTTATGAAAAGAGAAATTGTTTTCTAGTTTAAGAACATGATGTTCCAACCAATCTTTTAGGGGGTGTTTGCTTTTGGGGGTGGTACTGTAGACGCAGACGGATGTTGGGTGCCATCCCCGTTTGGATTTGTAGATGGGTGAGGGTGAGGGTGAGAAGAAAGTTGGTCAAAATGAGGGTCTTCTCATAAGTGAAGAGAAAGGAGAGGGTGAGGGAGTGAGTGCCACGTAGGATAAGAGAAAAGTTATGTGTGCCCTTCACTTGAAGGTATCTGGCCATGCATGAGGAAGTATTTTGTTTGAAGCTTTTCAGCAAAAGCATGCATGCACATCAGCAACAAGCACATGAGATTCCTCACAAAACAGAGACAATTCACTTGTTCACAAAGCTTCTGTGAATTTAATTTCGTTCTTAACCGACTATGAGTGAAAATGAACGTCTGCCATAATCGATTATGTGGGAAAAAATTTGGTGGGATAATCGATTATGGTGTTTTTTGCACTTGAAGCATAATCGATTATGTGTGGTATATTGTGAATAATCGATTATGCTCACGACATAATCGATTATCTGTAAAAAAAATTTGGTGGGATAATCGATTATGGTATTTTTTGCACTTGAAGCATAATCGATTATGTGTGGTATACTGTGGATAATCGATTATGTGATAATTTACACTGAGGTGATAATCGATTATGTTTCTTAATTTTTCAGACTTTTGGATTTCTATTTTTTGAATTAATTTTTGAATGATTTTTTGGACAATTTTATTTTGAATTAAATTTGTTTTAATTATTTTAAAGTACTTGTTAATTAGTTTATAATTTTAGATGTGAATGTTTAGGAAAATTGATTATCTAAAATTGTATATTATTAATGTAAAAATTTCATGAAATTTGAATATGTTATTTTTTTATATGAATTGAATTCAATTTATTATAGATTGAAATTAGAGATCTATTATTTTAATATGCCTTTATTAAAAAGATTATAAAAATTGTTGCAGTAATTTAAAAACGGAAAAACTAAATATACAAAAGATTTTTTAACATTTAACAATGTTAATAAATAAATTTATGAATGTATACATAATAATTTTATTTTTTTAACTTTGAAGCTGTTAATAAATAAATTTTTTGATTTAAATTTACATAATAGATTATTTTTTAGAAATTATTATTTTTACAGAATGTAAATATAACTTTTTAATGTTATTTTTTAAAACAAATATTGTATTAATAAAAAAAAGAAAAAAAATTACATAATAAATTAGAATTTGTAATATTATGTGTACATAGTTACTATTTTCTGAACATTTAATTCTTTATAAAAAAATATATTTATTTATTTGAAATGATTATTTTTACTTAATGGAAATATAAATTTTGAATGCTATATTTTATAATTTTGGACATTTTACATACACATACCATAAAATACATATAATTTATTTGTCATATGTTATTATGAAAAAATTAAAACAAATATTGTAGTAATTAAAAAGAACAGAAAAAATTACATAATAAATTCGATATTTTAATAACATATGTAGATATTTAATATTTTTTTAACATTTAATGCTTTATAAAAAAACATTTATTTATTTGAAATTATTATTTTTACAGAATTTAAATATAATTTTTTAATGTTATTTTTTTTAAAAAATATTATTAATTAAAAAAACAGAAAAAGATTACATAATAAATTAGAATTTGTAATAATATGTCTACATAGTTACTATTTTTTGAGCATTTAATTCTTTATAAAGAAATATATTTATTTATTTGAAATGATTATTTTTACTTAATGGAAATAGAAATTTTGAATGATATATTTTATATTTTTGGATATTTTACATACACATACCATAAAATACATATAATTTATTTGTCATAGTTTACATAAAAATTATTTATTTGAAAATTATTATTTTTATAGAATGAAAATACAAATTTTGAATGTTATATTTATAATTTTTGTTCATTTTACATAGACATACCATAATGTTGTGAACTATTTGCATTATATATGGCATCCCAGAAACGCCACAGAATCCATAAGGGTAAAGAGCCAGTAGAAGGTCATGCCGTTAATCCTCCACCAACAACGGGGATTGAAGAAGTACTTAATTATTCAAGATACTTTACTTCAAAACGGCAAATGATGGTGTTTGAAAATATGTTTCATGGAAGACCAGTCATAACTTCGAAAGCAATGCATTCTCCTTTTTTTGTTGCACCAGGGTTTGAATTTCAAAAGCTTCTAAACTTCCAGCACTTACAAACTTTCCTTGGAAAGAAACTTCCCTACTATGAGGAATTAGTGCGAGTGTTTTATACAAATTTGAAGATCACACCTCATGGTGAACTTGCCATTGAGATTTGTGGTAAGCGGATACACATCAATGAAATGGATTGGATTAATATTGCTTATTTGAGGTATGACGGTGTTAAGTTAACACTTGGGACGATCCCTGAGGACTGTAATTTTGATCGAGCCTTAGCATTATCGTCCATGCTTCGTGAAGATGTTCAGGAACAGAATGTCAGAAATGTCGCTAGTCTAACAATGAATTTAATAATATTAAAACTATCAACAAACAAAAATTTAACTAATACAAATTTTTTCAATTAATAAAATTAAAAATAAAGAAATCATATTTCATTTCTATATTTTATTTTTTAATTAATTTCAATTTTATATTATTTTTTAAGTTATAATTGAAACTTACAATTATTTTAATTATCAAAGTTATGTACAAAATTAATAATTATTTTATTTTTATTTTTTTACACACATGAACAAAAGTGTACTTTATTATTATATATAACATAATGTAATAGAAATTAAATAATATAATACTAATTAATTTAATTAACTTAAATTTCCTTTAAACTAATTAATATTTCATTTTCTTATTTATTTATATATAAGGGTAATTTTGTAATCTTACAATTTACACTATTCAAAATATATTAAAATACTCTCACAACTATCACATCATTCACACTTTCCAATAAACTTTCTTCACACACATCCCTCAATCCAAACACCCTCAACTTTCTCCACACTTTCTTCACACTTCCACTCACTCACACCCTCAACTTTCCACTCACCCACAACCCCTAATCCAAACAAAGCCTTAGTAACCAAACCACGCACGTGTAAACGCATTCTTCACTTTATAAAAAAGTGTTAATAATGTGTTACATAAAAATAGGTTGGAACCAGACGATTTTGGACCTCAAACTAACAACAAAACCATTAAATAAAAATTAATTAATTATTTTATTAACTAAATTAGATAATATTTTAGATACTAGAAAAACTATTGATTTCTAAATTACTTTATATTATTGATAAATAGTTTTTAAATTATATCTAATTAGGTACAAAGGTTTTGCTACTAATTTAGAATCTAAATAATTGGTAATTAAAATATTGGTAGTTAATTAAGTACAAATTTAGAAACTTTTTATCAATAATAGAAACTAATTTAAAAATCAATATTTTTTTAATTTCTAAAATAGTATCTATTTTGGTACAACAACTAATTATTATTTTTTTATTTAATAATTTTTTAATATTAGTGTGATTGTAAATGTTGTGAGTAAGATATATTGATGTAATTATGTATTTGTTTTGCATTAGCAAGAGGCAGTGAGGGAGATAAATGATGAAGAGGTGGATGGAGTGAGAGATGTTGGTGCCCTCCATGCTTGATTATGATTTTGGTCTTGCTTCGTTCCTTATTTCCATACTTTGATTCTTTGCAAAATCAGAGAGAAGTGTTGATGGTGGTTTGAAGCAATGTTAGTGCGAGAGAGTAAGGTACCCTGTAGGGTGTGCAGTTGAAATTTATTAAATTTGCTATATGATATTAATTGTTTACTTAATAATTTAGGCATATTGTTTTGCATTCTATGAGGCTCGAACACGTATCTTAAATGGTGTATTTGTGTCAGACATATGTATTGGATACTGACACTCGTACGACATTTGCACTTCTATGATATGTATCCGTGAACCGTGAAAAGTCAAATACAAAAAACATTGTTGAATTTATGACAATTTTAGCATAATTTTAAAAAGGAGAAATATATTAATTTTTTAAAAACTTAAACTTATTGTATAAATTCTTATTATGATTATAAAAATATGGAATAAATGTTTTTGAGCTAGTAATGAGAAATATATTTCTTTTAAAAAAAAGTGAAACATGTTTGTATACATAAATTTGTATTGTCAATTTATGTAATTTATTATTATATAATATATAAATCTGTGTCAATATGTCATACATTTTAGAGATTATACATATCTCTGTATCCGTGTTTATGCTACATATTACACTTCATTGGGCTAACATGTATGCTACATAGGCAATTTCTTCCTGCACCATATCATTTTTAAATTGCCACAAGAGCAAGCCTATCCGCCAGTATCTTGGAAATAATTTTAAATTTGAAATTAGCAACAGCAATTGGTCTGTAATCTTTAATGGAATCAGCACCCTGAATCTCAGGAATAAGAGATACCACATTACTGTTCATTCCAGGGAGAACCCAATTTTGTTTAAAGAACTGTTGAACAGCATTACAAACATCTGTCGCAATAATTTCCCAGCAAGAATGATAGAAAACACCACCAAAACCATCAGGACCAGGAGCACTATTACCGTTAAAATTAAAAACAGCATTCTTGATTTCAGAAAAATCAGGACATTTAATCAACATCATATCCTCCTCAGAGGAAACCATCGCAGGAATATAAGTACCAATAAAATCTTCCATATTATCAGTATACTCAGCATAAAGATTTTTATAAAAGTCCAAAATATGATCCTCAATGATTTTAGGATCCTCCGTAACTCATTATCAATCCGTAGACGATGAATCCCACTAGAATTATTTCTCCTTTTGACCACAGCATGGAAAAAAGTGGTATTTCGATCTCCATCCTTGAACCATAACATCTTAGCCCTTTCTTTCCAAAACAAATATTGACAGTGAAGAGCATGATCCAGCTCCTCCTTAGCAATCTTTTCTTGACAAAGAAACCCATCACTATCAGACAAACTAGCAGTCTCTAAGTTTTTTTGAATACCAAGGAGGATACCCTGCTTAAGAAGAACTGCATTGTGAACATTACCAAAAGAATTTTTATTCCAGTCTCGGAGCTCAAGTTTCAACCTTTTTAACTTATGTTGCAAGATAAACATAGGACAACCAACAACCTTATTAGCCCAAGAATCATGAATAAGCTTCATACACGAAGTGTCCTGAAGCCACATAGAAAAGAAACGAAAATTGCTAACCTTCCGCAAAGAATTACTAGCAAGACTAGCAAGAATAGGGGAATGATCAGAACAATTTTTAACAAGAACCTGATAAGTACAAGAATCTCATTCATCCAGACACACTCCATTACATAAAGCCCTATCCAGTCTTCTATGAATTCTATGCAACCCTCTCCTTCCGTTACACCAAGTATAACAAGATCCAGTAAAAGGCATACAAGAAAGATCATTAGTATTAATCCAGTCTAGGAATTCATTACAAGAAACCTGATTAGGAGCCACCCCCCTTTACAGTCCTCCGCCGAGAGCACAACATTAAAATCTCCCAGAATACACCAAGGCCCTGTAAAGAAACTAAGATCCCTCCACAAAAATCGTCTAGACAAGTATGTGTTAGCACCATAAACACCTGCAAAGCTAAAACTTTTATCCTGTAGAAGACAAGTTACAGAGATAAATTGATCATTAACCAAGAAATTTTGGACAAGATTAGGAATCGACAAACACCAAAACTTAGCAACTTTATTAACAATAGGAGACGTAGCCACCAAATGCATATTAACAGATTTGAAAAGGACATCGAAAGCATTAGTGTACGGCATCATGGGTTCAGCAAGAAAAACCAGGATAGGTTTATGTAGATTAAGTAAACTAAGCAACATCTCCACAGTTTTGTGGTTTCCCAATCCTCTGACATTCCAAAAAAATGAAGAGACCTTCATTGCGACGTTGTAGAGAGAACTGCCTTAGCATTTTTTCTGGATTTACCAGTCCCCTTAGGTGGTCTTCCTGGTTTTCTTTTAGTGCGAACTATTTCCTCCCCATTATCACTGCCATCCTCCTCCATATCATTAGAGTCAGCCCAAAATTTTGAAACAACCTGATTTTCAATATGATCAGAATTAATTCCAACAATGGTAGGTGGAATAGTTGACGCTCCAATATGAGAATCACCTCCCACATTTGTAGTTTCCAAACCATCAAGAGAGAAAAAGTGATTTTGAAGGACCAACGATATTGCTTTAACATCCCCAATATATTTAGCCTTCCGAGGGGAGGTATGAGGTGACTGAGATGGTACAGTCACAATAGCAGAGACCTCCACATTAGGATTAGTATCTGCATGTGATTTAGCCATCCGAAGAGAGGTAGTACGCAACGGAGATGGTACAATCACAGGAGCATAGGCCTCCACATGATGACCATCAATAAGAATCGTTGAATGTGACTCTGAGTCCTTAGCTTGCATAACACCAAGTGAGTCCAAAGTGGGAGTGGACAATAAATAAATAATCCTTGGTGATTATTTATTTATGGGAAGTTTGTCAAATAAAATAGTGTGTAAAACTTCAACAAAATCAAAATAGTGTGCCTTATAATTAGTTACTAGTGAAATGGTACATGTTGATTTAATAAATTCTTTTATTTCTTTCCCTCTTCGAACTTTTGCATTTTATTGCATCGAATTCTGGGTTCTTTTCATATTATTCTTTTCTTAAGAACATATTATAAAATGGTTTGTTCTCATGTAAGGATTTTGATTTTCAATTGAAGAAAATAATATTGGTAGAATAAAATTATTGTAAAGAGAAAGAGAATTGGTATTTACAGTGAGAATAGCTTATTATGATGACATAATAAACTATTATTTTATTTAAAATAACAAAAAATGGAAGTATCTGGTAGCTTCTTCTTTATCCTCAAGAAGCTCTAAAACTTTCAAGAAGCTTCTTATTCATCCTCAAGGAGGCTCTAAAACTTTCAAGAAACATCTTTTCCAGTAATAAATTGGCTATGCTTCCTTTCTTCCTCATTTCAGACATTGATCACTCAAAACTCAAACCAATTCATATTCTGTTCGTTTTTTCCTTAACATTTCATCTCTCTATTCCCACAAATCAAACCTATAATCTCAAGTCCGAAAATGAATCCCGAGAAGTTTACGCACAAGACCAACGAGGCTCTCGTCACTGCTCACGAAACAGCGGTGAGCAATGGCCACGCGCAGTTCACTCCTCTCCACCTCGCCTCCTCTCTGCTCTCCGACAAGGCCGGAATCTTCTTCCAAGCGTTATCCAATGCGGCCGGCGAGGAATCGGCGCGCGCGGCGGAGAGAGTGTTCAGCAAGGCGCTGACGAAACTGCCCTCGCAAACTCCTCCTCCGGATGAGGTTCCGGCAAGCACGAACCTCGTGAAAGTCATCCGCAGAGCGCAGACGCACCAGAAGACGCGTGGCGACACGCACCTGGCAGTCGACCAGCTCATCCTCGGCCTTCTGGAAGATTCTCAGATCGCGGAGTTGCTCAAGGAAGCCGGCGTGGCGGCATCGAAGGTCAAATCGGAAGTCGAGAAGCTTCGCGGCAAGGAAGGGAGGAAAGTGGAAAGCGCCACCGGTGACACGACCTTTCAGGCTTTGCATACCTATGGAAGAGACCTTGTGGAACAGGCAGGAAAGCTCGACCCGGTTATTGGAAGGGATGAGGAAATACGAAGGGTTGTGAGGATTTTGTCCAGAAGAACAAAAAATAACCCGGTTTTGATTGGTGAACCGGGTGTTGGAAAAACCGCTGTGGTTGAAGGGTTGGCTCAGAGGATAGTTAAAGGAGATGTTCCTAGTAATCTTGCTGATGTTAGGCTAATTGCATTGGACATGGGTGCGTTGGTTGCGGGTGCGAAGTACAGAGGGGAGTTTGAGGAGCGGTTGAAGGCAGTTTTGAAGGAGGTGGAAGAGGCTCAGGGGAAGGTTATTCTGTTCATTGATGAGATTCATCTGGTTCTCGGTGCTGGGAAAGGTGAGGGTTCCATGGATGCTGCTAATTTGTTTAAGCCAATGCTTGCGCGGGGTCAGTTGAGGTGCATTGGCGCCACTACACTTGAGGAGTATAGGAAGTATGTGGAGAAGGATGCAGCCTTTGAGAGAAGGTTTCAGCAGGTGTATGTGGCGGAACCGAGTGTTGTTGATACTGTAAGTATACTCCGTGGCTTGAAAGAAAGATACGAAGGCCACCATGGTGTAAGAATTCTTGATCGTGCTTTGGTTGTGGCGGCTCAATTGTCTAGTCGCTACATCACTGGTCGACATCTTCCAGACAAGGCAATTGATTTAGTTGACGAGGCTTGCGCGAATGTGAGAGTTCAGCTTGATAGCCAGCCAGAGGAAATTGACAACCTTGAAAGGAAGAGAATGCAGTTGGAAGTGGAACTTCATGCTCTGGAGAAAGAGAAAGACAAAGCCAGCAAAGCTCGTTTGGTAGAAGTGCGGAAAGAGCTTGATGACCTGAGAGACAAGCTGCAACCTTTGATGATGAAGTACAGAAAGGAGAAGCAGAGGGTTGATGAGATTCGACGACTAAAGCAGAAAAGAGAAGAGCTGAACTTTGCTCTTTTGGAGGCTGAGAGGCGATATGATCTTGCCAGAGCTGCGGATTTGCGGTATGGGGCGATTCAGGAGGTGGAATCTGCAATTCAAGGGCTTGAAGGGAACACTGAGGAGAATGTAATGTTGACAGAAACTGTTGGACCCGAACACATTGCGGAGGTGGTGAGCCGCTGGACTGGCATACCGGTGACGAGACTTGGGCAAAATGAAAAAGAAAGGTTGATTGGTCTTGCTGACAGATTGCACAAGAGGGTTGTAGGACAAGACCAAGCAGTTAATTCTGTGGCAGAGGCTGTGCTGAGATCAAGAGCAGGGCTTGGGAGACCTCAACAACCAACGGGCTCCTTCCTGTTCTTGGGTCCAACTGGTGTTGGCAAGACCGAGCTTGCAAAGGCCCTCGCCGAGCAACTTTTTGACGATGAAAACCAGTTGGTGAGAATTGACATGTCTGAATACATGGAGCAACACTCTGTTTCACGCTTGATTGGTGCACCACCTGGGTATGTTGGACATGAAGAAGGTGGTCAGCTAACTGAAGCTGTGAGGCGAAGACCTTACAGTGTGGTACTGTTTGATGAAGTAGAAAAGGCACACATATCTGTCTTCAACACTCTCCTTCAAGTCTTGGATGATGGAAGGTTAACCGATGGCCAAGGCCGCACTGTGGACTTTAGAAACACGGTCATCATCATGACCTCTAACCTTGGAGCAGAGCACCTCCTTTCTGGACTTTCAGGAAAATCTTCAATGCAAGTGGGTCGTGATAAAGTAATGCAGGAGGTAAGAAGACATTTTAGGCCAGAGCTGTTGAACCGGCTTGATGAAATTGTTGTGTTTGATCCACTTTCGCACCAGCAACTAAGGAAGGTTGCACGGTTACAAATGAAGGACGTTGCTTCTCGTCTTGCTGAGAGGGGAATTGCCATGGCAGTCACTGATGCAGCTCTTGACTATATCCTTAGTGAGAGCTATGATCCGGTTTATGGTGCCAGACCGATTAGGAGGTGGCTGGAGAAGAAGGTTGTGACGGAGCTTTCTAGAATGCTTGTGAAGGAAGAAATTGATGAGAACTCCACTGTCTACATTGATGCTGGTCCTGAGGGCAGCGACCTAATTTACCGGGTGGAAAACAACGGTGGAATGGTTGATGCTGTGACTGGTCAGAAGTCTGATATTCTGATTCAGATGCCTAATGGACCACTGCAACGATCTGATGCTGCCCAGGCAGTGAAGAAGTTGAAGATTGAGCAAATGGATGAGGATGAAGATGGTGAAATGGAGACGTGACTGCACACTGATAACGATGGATGATGACTGTGACACCTTTAAGTTCATGTTTCTGGTTCTTTTCGACAACTTGTTTTGAAGGTTTTTTTAAATGGTAGTGATTGTAGGATGAACATCTTCTTGTAAATATTGTATCCTTCCTTGTTTTTTTTATGCAAGATTAAATATCTTAGTCCCTTTTCTTCACCTAGAAACATTCGCAGACTATTCTCAATTGAGACAACTTAGTTTGTCATGGGACATGTAAAAACATGCAAAAGAAGATACTTGACAAAAAAACAGTCATTTAAAAAACAACAAAAATAGATGAACAACAAAGACCTTCCTCTTACCATATGAAAGATTTGCTAAACTTCCATGACTCATATACTGATAAACCAGTATGCGTTGCCCTTTATCTACACAATATCCAACCAAATTCACAAGATTCCGGTGATGCAGTCTTCCTAGCAGAAATACCTGAAGCAAAAAGTTAAATATTAAAAGTTCAACAAACCTAACTGATGGCTGATGTTATAATATATCAGCTTATCCTGAATTACTCAAATTAGAACCAATATCATCAATTACATAAATGATGTAACCTTGCGGAAGTGGTCTTCCCTATCCATTTTAAACTGTGATATATTCAATCTTGAAAATTACACAACCACTGCAGGCTTTTATTTCCAATGATGATAACCATACTACAAAAACCAAAATAATAATTCTAAATTTTAAGGTCATTCATATGGTAATGTTCCAAAACAATTTAATAAAATGGGTACACTTGGGGTTTCAATTATGAGCTAAGTTTTCTAGTTTTTTTAAAAAAAAATTATAGAACAATTTTCAAATTTTGGAGAGTAAAAGTGGGAGAATATGAAACAATGCAAGGAAGAATGCAAGTAACATAAAACTTAAAGTAGAAAACCAAAACAACTTAGAAGAGATGTTCAGATCTTCTTTTAGTTATGAAAGATGTCTTAGTTTTGAAAACAGTTTTCAAAAATGAATCTTATCAAGCAAGTTTTTTTTTTCTTTTTTTTTTTAAGAACAGAAAAAAAAATTTGAGAATGACAATCACTACATTTTTTACATATATATACTGATTTTCTCAAAATGAACAATAAGCTCTTTAATATGAGGAGTAATTGAAGCAAAAGCAAGGATAATCATCACCAGCTAGATTATTAATCACTTCAATTGAAATCAAATAAATAAGTATCAAATCATCTATGAACTTTGCAATGGTTGAATACCTTACTAAATGTGTTTATGAGTCTCTGAATTAAAGGAAATAAATGTAAATGGCTCAGGAGGAAATGTATAAGATAATTATGAAACCTCTGTTTGGAATTCTTTCTCCCCTTGTTTGGAATTAGGTGCAAGGACCTTCACTGCTACAACCTCCCCAGTAGGCATTGTTGCTTTATAAACTGTCCCAAATGATCCTTGTCCCAAGGTTGTCGTGAAGTTTTGTGTGGCCTTTTGAATTTCTCTGCACCATGTAAAGTGTCAGGTTCATACCATTACAATGTTAATATCCCTTTAATAGTGTTTTTATCTGAATTACGTAACATCTCCATTTCCCTACTTTCTCCTTTTCCTTTGTCTTCTGAACTAAGGTAAAATTTGCAAGGCGATTCATCCAATTTATAAAGAAACTTCCCTATAAAAAGATATATAAAGTTCACGATGCAACAAATCAAATAATGAACAAATTTTGATATCTATAGTTATATGCTTCAATTTTAATAGTAGTTATCCATATACAGAACAATTAGGCAAAAAATAAAGACTTAACCTCATGCTTAAGAGAGAAATGGGCATACCTGTATGAATACTTCAGAATGCCTGATGCAGAAGTAAACCGATCTCTGTTTTGATGATTCCACCAAGTGAAATGGGAATTTTTCTTGAGATGCACTGAAGTTTCAACCAGATCTAAATGACATCAATTGAACTCCAAGACAGTAATATATCCAAATATTCTTCTATTTTATTCCCC
This sequence comes from Phaseolus vulgaris, assembly GCF_051622355.1. Taxonomy (NCBI): domain Eukaryota; kingdom Viridiplantae; phylum Streptophyta; class Magnoliopsida; order Fabales; family Fabaceae; genus Phaseolus; species Phaseolus vulgaris. The sequence continues at coordinate 6,808,437 of NC_143501.1, read as the reverse complement.
TTTTGACAATAGAGGAGATAAAAGATTGTTTAAACCAATGACTCAAATGCAACAGCATTTGCAAACTTTCAGATGTAAAACTCATGGATGCAAATTTACTCTACAATTGCAAAAAGCTAATACCATTATCAATATTGAAACACCTAAAAGTTAGGCTTAACTAAAGAATGTAACACGGATACCTTAATTCTGACAACAATGACTACATGCATCATATCTGAAGTACCATATTTAGAAGAAAAAAATTTCAAACCAAAAATTTTAGTTGCTTTTGGTTTATTCAAAGTTTGCAGTTTATCAATGCAAACAAATCTTGTGTAAATTGTACCAAAATACTTTATTAGTACTAAGTTCTTAATTGATTTTTCATAATTTCCCTTTTAATCTTTTATAGCTTACACTCTTCAAGGAAATATAGGATTCTTTACAATATCATCTAGAAACCCTCCTAATGTCTGATCAATAAAGTTTATGTTAAAATATTTTATTTATGTATTTCTGCGGGCCTCAATAACTGTATAAGCCTGATAGTTTTTCCTTTTCTGTTTTTGCCACATGTTTAGGGAAAGCATTTTCTTATTAATACACCACTGTAATTGCTTTCGGATACAAATGATATAATAACCTTTTTTCACTTTACTTTCATATCAGACTTCTTTTTCTTCTCTCATGCTTTTGTCACTATTTGCTTGCGTTCTGATTAGGAGCTTTTGTTTCTCTCTTGCTTTTTTGTGTTTTCAGAGGATCATCCTCATCATGAACAAAGCATCATCCTTATCACGGATCGTAATATGATTTCAGAGCTCTTCAAAGAACTTTGCTGCGTTTCTTTATTTATTATATGAATTCCTATGCTACTTGACCCGAAATACAAGACCCAAAAGATATTCTACATTATTTTGTACAAATATTTACGAGACTTAGAATAAAGAAGACTCAAAGATTGAGTGTTCTCAATAATATTTTATCTTATCTGATTTTCTTAGTCAAAGATGTGGTAACTTGGATAAACCTCCATCAACTGTTCCATGTGACTACCGCCTCACCAATGAAAAAATGAAATATTTTGAAAATATTTTCTTGTTTTATAAAAGTAATATTCCTTTCAAGCATGTCCTTCTTATTAAACACATCTTCTTCTTATTGTGACTCTTCTTCTTCATTTTCTTTAAATTTATGGAAAATATACTTTGATAAACCCCTAAGTTTGCTGGTAAATAAACCCCTAAATTTAATTCCATATTGATTTTTTTTTCTTCCATTCATTCTTCTTTTCCGTTCTTATTCATTTTACTTTTTTATTTTCACCATTTTCTTATTTATTATCATCCATTATCTTATTTCTTTTGTTTTTTTCCCTCTTCATTTTCCTTTATTTATGGTGTAGTACGGGGTGATTGTATTGATTATATGTGATATTATGAATATTTTATGTGGACAACTAGGAATGGCAAAGCGGGCCAGCCTGCCCCGCATTGGCTCGTCTCGCGCTTGGCCCGTCCCGCAAAGTTATTGCGGGCTAGAATTCCCGACCCGCCCCGCATAAGAGCTGGTCCGTGGATTTGCGGGCCAGCCCGCGTTTTTTTTTATAATTAAATATTTATTTATTTTACATTTTGTTCTTAAAAAATTGTCAAATTAAACCTATATATTTGTTATTATCCAACCTAATTTTTTTTTCTTCCTTTTCAAATATAGTCAAACATTAAAACATTAAACATTAAGATAAATATCAAATATCACTATTCTTCCACTTCCAAAACATTAAAAATACCTAATTCCAAAACATTAAACATAAACATTAATTCAACAACATTAAACATAAACATTATTGAAATTTTTCAATAACATTGGATGCCACCTTAGAAGAACTTTCATCCATTTTTTCATAATTATAATCTTCCCTGTCATCTGCATATATTAAAATAATGACAATTAATTAATTAATTTTTCATAAAAATAATATAATAAAAATAAGATAACTTTTGGCTCAATTGAAGACTTGGTCATGGGTAACTTCTAAAATATCCTCTGCTTGCTTCTCCTTTTCTGACTGGTGTCTTGCTCCTTTATCGTGTTTGAAATCGATTTAATTGGCATGACCCAGTTTAGGGTGATAGGTATCTCTATTTCGATGGTTGTTGGTTTTTGTGGAATGTTGGGTTGATGGATAAGAATTGTTGTTCTTTTTGCCCCTGGTTATGGTTGCAATGAGTTTTTATTGGGTTTGTTTTGAGTTTGTACGAGTTTGTACGGGTTTTTTAGTGGTAGATTTTTTTTTACGTTGCCTGCAGCTACTAAGTGTCAATTTTTTTTTTCTTGCGGGTTAGTGAGCCAGCCCGCCCCGCCCTGCTACTGGCCCGCGCAGGTTGCGGGCTAATGCGGGTTAGCGGGTTGAAAAGGTCAGCCCGTCCCGCGTTTTTTACCAGCGGGCCGGCCCGCCCCGCTTTGCCATCCCTGTGGACAACTATATAAATTATAGATATTTTGCTTGGAAATAACTTGATTTTTTTTTCAAATGATTATTTTAAGTAAGATATATGAAATTGAAAATTGATGTTATAAAGTTTGCAAGTTGTAGGTATCAATTCCTCTAAATAACTTTCCTAATCTACTCATTGAAAAGAAACTGAGTCTTTGAAGTTCTTGACATATACTCAATTCGATCCTTTTGGAGCTCAAGTCATTTCCTCATGATGAAGCTCTAGTCATTTTTTCCACCAAGTTTCATCAACTTTCCAATTATAATTTTGGGTTTAGGGTTTAATGTAATGTAATCAAAGACTATGTACATTATAATTTTGATTTTTTTTTTCTTCTTGATAAGTGAAAAACACAATTAGTTGGATTACCTAAAAGGGAAGATTTTTAATAATAAATTTTACATAATAATGTATGAAAAAGAAGAAGATGAATGAAAAGGAAAAGAAGTCACATGAAGACGATGACGAGAAAGAGGATCCAATAAAAAAAAAACATATTTTCTAAAACATTATTCTTAACTGACACATAAGTAAATATTTTATAAAATATTATTCTTAACACAACACAAGTAAAAATAAAACTCTTAGTTAACATTCGTGTATCCATTTAAAGACTAATTTTAAAATTTAATATTTTTAGGTATTAAACCAAAAATTAAACAAATAAATAATATATAAATAGGATAAAATTACAAAAAAAGTAATATTATGATGAGAAATGAATAGGAAAAGTATGTGATTTGGATGAATAGGCATATGAATGAAGTGAAGAAATTTCTCCACTTATTTAGATTGATGAAAAAAATGTGAATTTTATGAAACTAATAGTATTTAAAAATGTAAATTATTATTCTTTTTTTTAAAACATGATAATTTTTGAAAATGAAAGTAAAAAAAATCATTTTTCTTATTTCATTCCATTTTAAAGAACATGTCTGGACACACTGCCCTACCTCTTATGAATTGATTGTTTTAGATTACAAGACTTTGCAATTAAGCATTTGAAAAAGAAAGTGGAAAAAACTTACTTATAAGTGTACATATAGAAAAAGTATGTGCTAGTGGCAACTTTTTCTTAACTTGACTCATAATAAAGTGCTTTATTCTTGTGAGTCACCAGAAGATCTTGAGTTCTTATTTGAAGTCTATTATCCACTTTCATAACCCCAAATAACATAAACAAAACCATTAATAAAAAATAACTTTTTAAAAAATAATAATAATTTATTATATTAAATAAATTAAATATTATTTTAATAACTAAACAAATATTAATATATAAAATAATTTTTATTATTGATAAATATTTTTTAAATTAATATTTAATTAATTACTAAAATTTTAGTCGTGAATCATTTAAATTCTAAAATTATAATTAAAATCTTGATTTTAGATACAATTTAAAAATTATTTATTAATATAATAAAAAATATTTTAAATATTAATATTTTTTTTTAATTTTTAAAATAATATATAATTTTATTAATACAACAACTAATTTTTTTTTACGTAATTAATTTAATAATGAGTATATGAATAAGTTAGAAGTTAGCCCCCTTGTAAAATTGACCATTAAAGTATAGAAAAACAAGGTAAGATTGAAATGCAGGCATGCAGAGGCAGAGACATGCAATAATACAAAATAAATGAAATACAGTTACCGGCTTTCTGCTTTTATTCCAATCAAATATTAATAACTCATTGTGAAATCAGAGATTCTTTTATTAATGGAATTTTATTTTAGAAGAATAAAATATAAAAAACTTTTTAATTTAAAAAGTACTTATAGAAGTTACATACATGTATTTTTGTCTGACAGTTATGAGACATGGTCTTTGTCATTTAACACAACCATCATTTTAGGGTTAGGAGATTTTTTTAACTATTTGAAAATTGTTTTAACTATACAAACAATTAAATTGTATTTCCTTATTTCTATATATTTCTTAGAATGAAAAAACTTAATTAAGATGGTGTATATAGATTATGATTGAGAAAAATAGTTGAAAGTTGAACAATAATTAATTATTAAAGTTATTGGCTAAAAGTAGAAAAATACTCAGATGATTTATTGAGTTATAAGTATTTGATAAAATTATTCGTTAAGATATTCAATAAATGTATAGTAAAAAAAAGAGCATATTTACGTGATTAAAATTTTATAAATTAAAAGTTTTTTCATGTATGAAAAATATTTTTAGTAATTACAAATTTAGTTCTTAGTTGATTACAGGATCTCTTTTAATTTTTATTTGAACAAGTTATTTTAATCATAACTTTTAGTTTTGGTTAATATAACTTTCACATCATATCTTAAAAGGAAATTTTAGTAAACATTTTAGTAAAAGCTAAAAAATTAAATATAAAAAAAGTTAGAAGATAAAGCGTTACTTGAAGCAACATTTCAAAAAATTATGTTAGTTATTGAAAAACTATTTATTAAAAATTACTTAAGAAACTTACTGTTTTTTTGTATTTTAAGGAATGTTTTAAATTTTTTGGAAAAGTGATATAGGAGTAAATGATAAAGGAATGTTTAACCGTTTTTATTTAATATATTTATAAAGTAATGATTAACAGTTTTCATAAAAGCACGAGAGAAGACATTTTTTGATGAAAGGTTTTTTTAAAAAATAAAATTAAACTGTTTAAATTTTCTTAATTAAGATAGATTTTTTATTTATAGTAAGGTTAGAAAAGTAATATTTTTTATTTCTGTTTTATCATAAAAAAGTAAAATATTAAAACAGCAGAAGAATAATGAGACAAACAAAGAAACAAACATTCCAAAATCTGTACCCATTTCCCCAAGTTTTTAAAACCTTAAAACCCACTCTCACTTCAATTCAACTGCACTTAACGCCCTCACCCACTCCACAACCCTCTTTTTTATCTCCACTCACTTCCATTTTCAATCCAACTCAAATCTCTTCCAGTTATACACTTTTACTGTTTCACTCTCACCACTAACAAAAAACAGTTTCTTTCATCAACTTGGTCTTTGTTTCTTCCACTCATGCCGTTGACTCTGGACTCCTAAGTCAACAACAAGCTCGTATAGCCAAAAGGGGGTTTGTTTCAGAACCATGGTTCGCACTTCACACACCCCAGAACAAAAAAATCTGTTTTTTCCATCATGGTGTTGTTATTCTGCTGATTAGGTATGTGGGTTTTTTTTTTCTTACAAGGTCAGTGAAGGTTTCTGATTCAATTTTTAAGCTTGGTGGGTTTGTTTTGGAGGATTGTTTTGTTGCTGGTTTGTGGGTTCTTTTTTGTTTATGCTTTCACCGTTTGAAGAGGGTAGTGAAAAGTGGGAATCTTTTTTTATATGCTCATGTTTGATAGGTAGTGCAAAGTGAATGAACAATTAATTGATGTTGATGAGTTTGTGGATAGCGCACTATCTCCCAAACCCACCCTACTCCATTTTAGTGTTATCTGAATCATATAATGGAGGAAAAGGGTTTACTTTTGTTTTTATTAATTTTTCAGATGTGTGATCTATCTTCAGGGAAACTTTTAATATGCCTCAGTTTTTTGTGGTTTTATCTTACTGTTATTATCAACTGTAAAAGATAATTAGACTGTCTTTTATATCTTGTAATGTTTTAGGAAAAAAGGAATTCTTTGTTTTTCTTCCGAAGGCTCTTTTAGAAAGATGCAAAATGGAAAGATGTTGTTTCTTCTAAATATGGTACTTCAGATATGCATGTAGTCATTGTTGTCAGAATTAAGGTATCCGTGTTACATTCTTTAGTTAAGCCTAACTTTTAGGTGTTTCAATATTGATAATGGTATTAGCTTTTTGCAATTGTAGAGTAAATTTGCATCCATGAGTTTTACATCTGAAAGTTTGCAAATGCTGTTGCATTTGAGTCATTGGTTTAAACAATCTTTTATCTCCTCTATTGTCAAAAGGGGAATAAAATAGAAGAACAATTGGATATATTACTATCTTGGAGTTCAATTGATGTCATTTAGTTCTGGATGAAGCATTGAATTAACATAAAATTGTGCCAACTCTGTGACAGTGGACCTCTGCAGTACCAGTCTTCTGCAAAATGATTTCATTGTTTGAGTATCAAGAGAGATCAAAGAATGGTTCGCCAAACTGATTTAGTTATCATTGGTGTTTCTGTTGGTTTGGCACTTGGAATTCTGATATCTTGCCTCATATTTTTCGGCATAAGATGGTACAAGAAACGTGCTGCTCATCTTAGATTATCTGCAAATGAGTCTAGTATAACAACTCTTCCAATACGAACAAATGGATTGGGAACAAGTACCGACTTCAGTGCATCACTTGATAGTTCCATAGCCACATCGAGGTCAGAAAATCTCAAGAAAAATTCCCATTTCACTTGGTGGAATCATCAAAACAGAGATCGGTTTACTTCTGCATCAGGCATTCTGAAGTATTCATACAGGTATGCCCATTTCTCTCTTAAGCATGAGGTTAAGTCTTTATTTTTTGCCTAATTGTTCTGTATATGGATAACTACTATTAAAATTGAAGCATATAACTATAGATATCAAAATTTGTTCATTATTTGATTTGTTGCATCGTGAACTTTATATATCTTTTTATAGGGAAGTTTCTTTATAAATTGGATGAATCGCCTTGCAAATTTTACCTTAGTTCAGAAGACAAAGGAAAAGGAGAAAGTAGGGAAATGGAGATGTTACGTAATTCAGATAAAAACACTATTAAAGGGATATTAACATTGTAATGGTATGAACCTGACACTTTACATGGTGCAGAGAAATTCAAAAGGCCACACAAAACTTCACGACAACCTTGGGACAAGGATCATTTGGGACAGTTTATAAAGCAACAATGCCTACTGGGGAGGTTGTAGCAGTGAAGGTCCTTGCACCTAATTCCAAACAAGGGGAGAAAGAATTCCAAACAGAGGTATATTCTGTTACTTGGTTTGTGGGATTCAGAATTTTGTATATTTTGAATCTTTATGACTTGTATAGTACTGGAAAAAGGTGTCATAATTATCTTATACATTTCCTTCTGAGCCATTTACATTTCTTTCCTTTAATTCAGAGACTCATACACACATATAAGTTTAAAAACCGTTGCAAAGTTCATAGATGATTTGATACTTATTTATTTGACTTCAATTGAAGTGATTAATAATCTAGCTGGTGATGATTATCCTTGCTTTTGCTTCAATTACTCCTCATATTAAAGAGTTTATTGTTCATTTTCAGAAAATCAGTATATATATATATGTATATATATATATGTATATATGTAAAATATGTAGTGATTCTCATTCGCAAATTTTTTTCTGTTCTTAAAAACAAAAAGAAAGAAAACAGAAAAACTTGCTTGATAAGATTAATTTTTGAAAACTGTTTTCAAAACTAAGACATCTTTCATAACTAAAAGAAGATCTGAACATCTCTTCTAAGTTGTTTTGGTTTTCTACTTTAAGTTTTCTGTTACTTGCATTCTTCCTTGCATTGTTTCATATTCTCCCACTTTTACTCTACAAATTTGAAAATTGTTCTATAATTTTTTTTTTTTATAAAAAAACTAGAAAACTTAGCTCACAATTCAAACCCCAAGTGTACCCGTTTTATCAAATTGTTTTGGAACATTACCATATGAATGACCTTAAAATTTAGAATTATTATTTTGGTTTTTGTAGTATGGTTATCATCATTGGAAATAAAAGCCTGCAGTGGTTGTTTAATTTTCAAGACTGAATATATCACAGTTTAAAATGGATAGGGAAGACCACTTCCGCAAGGTTATATCATTTATGTAATTGATGATATTGGTTCTAATTTGAGTAATTCAGGATAAGCTGATATATTATAACATCAGCCATCAGTTGGTTTGTTGAACTTTTTATATTTAACTTTTTGCTTCAGGTATTTCTGCTAGGAAGACTGCATCACCGGAATCTTGTGAATTTGGTTGGATATTGTGTAGATAAAGGGCAACGCATACTGGTTTATCAGTATATGAGTCATGGAAGTTTAGCAAATCTTTTATATGGTAAGAGGAAGGTCTTGATGTTCATCTATTTTTATTGTTTTTTTGTCTAGTATCTTCTTTTGCATGTTTTTACATGTCACGTGACCAACTAAGTTGTCTCAATTGAGAATAGTCTGCAAATGTTTGTAGGTGAAGAAAAAGTATTGAGTTGGGATGAAAGGCTGCAAATTGTTCTTGATATTTCACATGGAATAGAATACCTTCATGAAGGAGTATGTATTTTCATTGATGTATTTTTTTCCTAAATGTACGAGAAAATGTGTTGATGAATATGAATATGCATGGAACAGGCAATCCCACCTGTCATACATCGCGATTTAAAGTCTGCCAACATATTGCTAGATCACTCAAAGAGAGCTAAGGTAATATTTTTTTGTATATGCTCTTTTTAAAAGTCAGATCCCCATTCATTTTCCTAATTTTGCATAAGATATTGAATCAAACAGTGCTATCCTTCCTTGGTTATGTTGTTATTGTTGGTCAAAAGAACTTTGTGCATGACTACAAAATCAGAGAGAAGCTCTTGCATGGTGGCTAAATGATTGAAAATCAAGAAGCTTAGGTGGCATTTCTAAAGCTTGTGTTTGTATATTGGAATATATAATAAACAGTTAAATTTGACATTCATGGCATTGATAATATTCTATCCAGATATGAATAAATTGTGATCAAAATTGAACTGTGCAGGTTGCTGATTTTGGACTCTCAAAAGAAGAGATCTTTGATGGCCGGAATTCTGGTCTCAAAGGTACATACGGCTACATGGATCCTGAATACATTTCCACAAGCAAGTTAACAACGAAGAGTGACATATACAGTTTTGGTATCATAGTTTTTGAGCTCATCACTGCCATCCACCCTCATCAAAATTTGATGGAGTATGTTAACCTTGTAAGTTACTTTTCTTTGAAAAAGATGTTGGAATACTTCACAATTTCTGTCTCATCCTCTTGTTTATCTTGCAAGGCTGCAATGGATCATGATGGTATAGATGAGATTCTTGACAAGAAAATAGTGGGAAAATGCAATCTTGAAGAAGTGAGGCAGCTTGCAAAGATTGGACACAAATGCTTGCACAAATCACCTAAGAAACGTCCCTCCATAGGTGAGGTTTCTCAGCTCATATCAAGAATAAAGCAAAGGCGTCAGAGACGTCTGACAGAAGATAACTTGTCATTTGCAAGCAACAACTTTTCTCGAGCTGTGAGTCGATTAGAAGATCGACAGGTTGAACTTAGCAGGATGTCAACCATTAGCCTAACAGAAACTGTATGAACATAATTACTTGTATATGGGGTGATTTCAAAGAATCACTTTGGTCCATTGGTACTATGGCACCAAGGAATTTTACAGCTAATCTAATGAAACAACTTATATGTTCAAATCAATGTTCCAATGTTGCCATTTATAAATCATGGACTGAAGGGAAAATTCACTATATGAACCATTCTTGATAGAACATGAGTTCCTGCATGCCACTTTGAAACAACATAAATTATTTTCTATAATCAGGAGTGCTAGAATGTCATTATGATGGATATTTTTCTACTTTAAGAGTGTAACAATTCAAATGCTACGATTCAATTGTCAGTTGGTCCACTTAGTCTCCATATAAGATAATTTATGTCACCTACAACAAATTTATTACATAGATGCAAAAGATTAGAATAAATTAAATAACCAACACCAAATAGAATATACGACTAAACTAATTTAAGAAGGGGTTTGAATGAAGTTTAATATTTTTTGCATAAGTTTTGGAAAAAACAACCTTTACTAGATGGTTTGGTGGAAGATCATCTAACTATTGAAAATAATTTTGTAAAATTTAGTTGAAAATAGTTTGACGACTAGCACAATAAAAAAGAAGATATGTACTTATTTATATTGGCGGACTCAAACTAAGCTATATTAAGTTCTCTTTCAAGCAACTCTTAAAGGATTTTATTATAATTCACAAATTACAACAAATATATTTACTATCACTTTTGGCTTACATGAATGCATCAAGTGACTCTTGACTAACCTTTTTTAACTGACTAACCCTTTTAACCGCGATGAGAGATAAATCAATAAAACATGACTCTAGAGGGAGTTAAAATCATGGTAGATCAAAGTATCTAAGAATGAAGAATATTAAATATTACCATTATGACTAGAGAGGACATGTGAAGAAAGATTGTTGCCATATGAAGAATGGAGGACAAAACTTTGAAGCATGAACCTCGAAAGGTTGTGTTGCAAGCAGGCCAGAAGATAAAGATATTTTGGTTAGCAAAATAATAATTAGCTATAATAGTGAAAAACAATTTTATGATGGGTGTGTAGTGGATTCAAGTCCAACCTGGCACATGACTCCACATTGAGCCTTAAATGTTTTTGGAGTAAGTATTGTTAAGATAAAAATTTATGATGGTATTGTATGCACAATTCAAAGGATACAACATGTGAAGAACTTAATAAAGAATCTATTATCTACCGATAATCTCTTACCTGAACTCAAAGAAGTTATTTCACTTTTTTGTGAGCATTGTGGATAAGAAAGCAACATAGATTGAATTTTACCAGGATGACTACCAAAAGTAAACAAATATTGGACTTGATTTATTCTCATGTGTGGGAATCACTTGTATTATCCTTTGAAGGAGCAAATTATCTTGTATCATTCATTGATTATTACTTTAGGATATTAGGTGTACCTTATTAAGAGGAAGTCAAAGTTGTTTCTAATATTCAAGGAATTCAAAACACAAGTAGAACTTGAATCTATGAAAAGAAATAAAGGCTTAAGGATAAATAATAGAGGAGAACATGTAGATGGTGATTTTTAGCATTTTGCAAGCAAAATTGTATTATGATACAATTTTCTATTTTACACACACCTAAACCAAATGGGGGTGATAGAACGAGCGGGTATAAGTTTCCTTAATAGAACAAGGGTTATGCTAAGAATAACACGAGTGACCAACTCTTTCTAGGAACAAGGAGTTAAAATAGTGTGTTAGGTGATAAATCTATTACCATCAATAGCTATTGGCTTGAAGACACCGATGAAGATTTAGATAGGCAAACCATCTTACTGTTCTTTCTTAGGTCTATTCAGTTGTCCTTGTACGTGATGTACACAACCAAGAAAGAATAAAGAATAAAGTTGGATCCAAAATCTATTAAATATATATATTCTTAGTTTTATTTTGAGACTGGACGCGACTATACAATTCCATCATGGCGCTTCAAAATGTCAGATTGCAAGCAAATTTCTACCTAAATTCCTATCAATTATAAGTTATTGTCAAGTATGGATCATAACAATAAAGCATAGAGGATGGAAATGTCTTGAGTATCGTATTCATTACCGGTGGAAAGCCTTATGTATACCATGATTAGTACAAGGCTAAACATTACACAAGTAGGGAGAGTGGTTAGTAGATTTATGACAAATATCCTGGTGGAAAGTAGTGAAATGTTATTAAGAGGATCCTTAAATACATCAAAAGAAGTTCAAGTGTGACATTATGTTTTGGAGGATCCAAATTAGTTGTTAGGGGCTTTGTTAGTTCAAAGTTTAGAGGTTATCTTGATAAAATGAGATATATTATTGGCTATGTGTTTATACTTTCAGGATGCACAATAAGTTGGTTATCTAAGTTAGAAAATGTTGTAGCATTGTTTACTACAAAAGTCAAACACATGGTAATTACCCAAGGATGCAAGGAAGCTATATGAATCCAAAGTTTAATTGAGGTACTCAGACACAAACAACATAAAACTGTTGTGTATTGTGAGAGTTATAGTTTCTTACACATTGCAAAGAATTCTACCTTTCATTGCAAGGGATTTTTTGAGATATAGTAGAAGAATGAAGTGTGGATATGCAAAAGAATCAAACCAATAAAAACCTAGCATAAGCTATAAGAAAGTTGGTTAGTAGTGACAAGTTCATATGGAGATCAATCATAATGTCTTATTGGAAAAAAAAAAGTAACATGAATGACAAAAGTTAAAACATGGTGTGAAGATTTGATTAAAATCGAAGTGAAAGAATATGAGAATGAGAAGAGGCGTTCCACATCAAGAAATTTTTACTTTAGTGTTTATTTTTTGTGATACGAACAAGACACAATGTTTTCATAAAACACACTAAAATCACTTTCTTTTCTTTTCTATTATTTTAATATTTTAGAGAAAAAATAGTTTTTTTTTAAGATTATCTCAATAGTTATATTTTCTTTCCAAACACAGAGTGTTATTATTTTCTTCTTGAATTGAAAGACATAAATATTATAATTTTCTTTCCTATATTAAAAATACACTGTTAGTTTTGTTTTTATTTTTATTTTACCTAGAAATTATTATATTGGTACCCTCCTACCTAAAAGTAATTAGGGAAAGGTTTACATTGATTTAAGAGGACAACATATAATATTAAATATAATATCATACTTTCAAATTAAATAATTAAACAAAAGATAAAAAAAAAGAGAAAAGTTAGGGCAGTTAATCAACACAATTTAAAATCTACACTCATTCAATATATATAATAATAAACATGTCTTTTAGTGTCATTCTTGAGTTCAAGATCATCTCCATCCTTAAGCACCTCTAAGAAAAAGAAAATACTCAAAGTAAAAATATCCTGCTATGAGTCTTGAACAAGTTACACATGGAATGCTCATAAAATGGCTGTGATGACCATTTGCATGCACGTCTGAGAGTTATCACAGAATGGCTCCAAATAGATACAGAGAAACACCGAAGAGTAGTAGTGGTGATCCTTTTGGACTCAAAATCGGCATCTTGCTGTTTGGGTGTGTTGAACCTGCTCCAATAGAGACAATTGCTGTTACTTTGCACAGACAAACACTGTACTAAACCATGTTATGCTTTGAGGACCACATTACTACATGACATGAGACTAGTTCTTGTCTTATAAATAAATACAACAACCACCACCATCACCTTCAAAAATCAAAGATGGTGATGACCTCTTTGTAATGTGAAATCTTTGTTGGATTAAACAAGCTTTATCCTCATATATGTGATTATTGATTTATAAAATAGGAGGAATGAGCCTTTAAGTGTAAGCATAAAGCAATCTATGGAGGGTGTTATAATTGGGTAAAATCCCACTTCAGATTTGAGATAATGGTAATATAAAATTGCAGCCCCAGAATAAAATATAAAAGACATGCGAGGTGTAAAGGTCAACCAACACCCTCAAACACTTCAAAAATAAAAATATGAAAGGATTTTTAATTTTTCTTGTTATTATGTTAACTAAGAGCATTTGCAACCCACCAAACCTTTTTGAGATTCCTAAATGACCTCATATATAGCATCACTTATTTCTAGTTAGAGAACTTCAAAATTATTTCATCCCTAAAAAAAACAACCACATGGGGGTTCCTTGTTCTTACATTTTAAGACATTAAGTGGTAAAAAAAAGAAATAAAAATTTTAAAATAAAAAATAGCTAGTTTTCATAAGTTTGATTTGGGGTTTAGAAAAAAAGCATAAATAATTAAATTTTAATTATTTTATTTTAAATGATGAGAAATAACTTGTACACTTCAAACTTAAAAATCATCTTCACCATTTCAAATTAAAAGATTTCATTAATAATTAAAAATTACACAATTAATAAAAACTAGATGATAAAAAATAATAATTAAATTTATTGATTATCATATCCAAAATATTTCTAAATATGTTTTAGAAGATATGCTTGAAGTTAACAATGATATTTGTCTATTAGTAAGAAATGCTCTTCTTGGTAGGTATAACATAATATTCGGATGAGGTCTATTATGTCCAATTGTTGACATGAAAATTTGATTGTAGGGTATCTTCTTTTAACTCTCTTCCAAAGTTTGGTTCACAATAACTCTAAACACAGTTTTCACTTTTTATAAACAACAGCTACAGATTAATAGGATTAACTGTTTTAACATCTCCTTTGTGGATGTTTAAGGAGGACTATCTTTGGCGTATTGGTAAAGATATATCAGTTAATAGGTTTTAAGAGAAATCTGTTAACTTTTTTTACCTATAAAATGAGTTGCTATCTTTGTAAAGGCCATATGAAATATAGGGCAGCCCTCTGCCACAAGTCTCCACTGAGAACTGCTTGAAGTTGGTTGTTCTAGTCTTGCCTAAACCTCAAAAGTAGCTGTTATTCCTAAAATGATACAAAAGTATATTATAATGCTAATCATCATTCTTGGCCCACCAATAACCTTCAATGAACTATTTTTGAGTCTTACCACCCCATCTTAGAGTCGTACCACTTAATCTTATTTTGGTCCACAAACATAATCACAGACAATTATCATATGCAGCAAAAAGCAAATACAATATCTTAATAGACAAGAAGGTTCCAAGAGACTTCAGCGTTGTTGTTCATTCATCTTCTATTATTTCAGCGCTAACTATGAGTATTTGGTAAAGAACCATATTTGAAATTATAAAAAGACATAAAGTTAATAGTAAAAAGTACTCTACACATCTTTTGCTCTTCTTTACAGTATAGAAGATATAACTCCACTTTGCTGTTGCTTTACACAAGAACCTGTTCCTCAAAACGTGAAATTTATCCAATTTTATCTAAATGATTCCAGCGAGGAATAGCCCACGTTCCTTGTGTTCATTGAGATCCTAATTCATGTACAGAATCAGGTCCTCCCCTGAAGTAAATACCAATTAGCATTGCCTTCTGATGGAACAAACTGTTTAGAGGAGGCACGTGTTAGATAAGATAGGATCATGGGCTACTCAATGGTTCATCTTGGAACTGAAAACACTCCTGTGGATTGGAATAAAAATAGTCTTCTTCTTTGGGTCTGTCTGGAATTATAATTCTTCTTTTGGGGTTTCCCATTCTATTGGCATGAGTTTTCTTCACCATAATGGAAAACTCATCCCAGCTTAGTGACCCATTGGTGTATTGATCTATAAGGTGCACCACATGCTTTCTATCAAGTAACATAGTCCTTTTGAAGCCTAAAAATCTGAAGAACAAGAAGCATGATATTAGTAAAAGGAGAATAAAATCAGTATCAGAGTATATGATATCAAACAATCTCGACAGATGATTTTGGCACCAATAACAAAACCTAGACGAAGAAAAAGACTTGTTTGCAAGTGCACTCAATGGCTCAGATAATGTAGCATGGACAAAAATAATAATGTGAAAGTAAGATTGTGGTGCTTGTTAAGTTGTTCAATCAATCATGAGTTTCCCCATATTATATGGATATCATTTGTCAAAAAGGAGGGAAAAGATCATAGATTTCATTATATACTGAATGAAATCAACACATCTAACCAAGGATGAGATCAAAGAAGATGACTCAAGGTAAAACATCTTGCGTGATAGTAAGTAATACCTTCGGTGTCCTTCCACAACCTTAGCCATGTTCCCATCATACGTTGGAATGAAGATATCACTCTCTAGAGACACAAGGTAATCCAGTGCAGCCATTTGTGATGAGTGGTTTTGAAAATACTTCAAATCTGAAGGTTCGAGCAGAGTTTCCTTCCTCACCTGTTGAAGTTAAAGCACATATAGGTTACATAATAACATATAAACATAGAAATATGATTTTGTCTCTTTCTACTGACCACATTTGGGAAAGTTGCTCGTAAACTTGCCATCCTTCTCTCTCCATCGTATATTTCTCCAGCAGCAATATAAATTTGAATACTTTGATCTATGCCTAGAGCTGTCAATACCAGTGTAGTCTCCTCGGGTGTCAAAGGGCATAGACCATCTTGTCTCTTAAGCTCAGAATTAATAACTTTTTCCTTCCACCAGGGATAAGCATATCTGAAAAATGCAATTTTCCAATATTATATTCAATTTGAGAAGCAAAATTGCACAGTGACACTGACACATTAGTTCAAGATTTAACATACCTCATTGTTGTGAGTTCCTCCACCTCCCTGCTGTCACATCCATGAGTACAGCCAGAGAAGGCCAACATGTCCATCTCATATCTAAGGTGAAGTACAAGGAAGGGTCCCTTTTGCCTCAAAATTTTGACTATCTTCCTACCAAGTTCTTCTATCTGGGAAGTAAACCTCAGAGCATTATAATTTACACGGCATCGCAGCCTTTGAATCTTCAAAGGTAGTCCATTATTGGCAAGTCGAGCATCAGTTCTGTTTAGGTGCACAACCTTGTGTTTCAGTAACAGAGGAAGGATCTGCGATAAGCAAGTAGGAAATTCAGCTGAATTCAAGTAACCAAAAAATTGATAAAGAAAAGAAGTCATGTTAACTGAGTAAACACCTGCTTTTCATAGTATGATATGTTCGACCAGCTAACTGGCGGTAATGAGTAGAATAATCCTTGTTCAACTCTTCTCTTGAGCCTAGGTGGTAGTTCCTTTAATATTCTAACCTCATCTCTCAAGGATCCAATGAAATTATCTACATCAAATATGTCTTGGAACTCACTGCCACATCAAGGGAACAGAAATGAGGACACCATTTCAATTAAGAAATCAAGAAGACAACCATGGAAATAAACACTTCCTGAACTAAAATCATGATGTAGCAATAGGAAATATGAAAACCTTGGATCAGCCCAGAAAGATGTTTTATCCAGCTCCGGAACTATGAGAGTAACATTTAAATGTCTTGCAATAGTAACCA
Source organism: Phaseolus vulgaris (assembly GCF_051622355.1). Lineage (NCBI taxonomy): Eukaryota > Viridiplantae > Streptophyta > Magnoliopsida > Fabales > Fabaceae > Phaseolus > Phaseolus vulgaris. Next base: position 6,791,280 of record NC_143501.1, on the reverse strand, counting down.
TGTCACATATCTGTACAAGAACAAACAAAAGTTAGAGAAAGACAGAATCAGACTTTGAATGTTGCAGTGAATGTAATAAGCATTGGCACTCACAGCTGCTCGCATTTGGTTGAGTCCTCCATTGCACGAAACCATAAGATAACCATTATTCTTATGAATCCCTGATAAAAAGAATCATCGTATTCCTCCTCCAGTCATAACTAGTCATAAAATTATTTAGCACATACATATATACAAAGCTTAAGAAAGTCACCATTCTTTGAACAAAAATCACAGACCCTCAAATAAGGAATTCCCTATCCTTAAAGAAATCCTTAAAATAGTTTTTGAAAAACAGTTCGCAGCCGCAATTTTGACTGCCTGATTAAAACTTTTGGGGTGTCTGCGACCACATCGTCATAACAAACACAGTCGCATCGGCCGTGTATATTGCATTTTCCGGCAATACCAACTGCGAAACTGAGATCGCAACCGCAAGTTAAAACCTTAAAGATCAATTTATGTGACAAAACAAGTACTTACTTTTGGGTGGAAGCACAACCTTGGCTGGAAGAAAAGCCTTGGCAATTACTGGAGATTCATCTTGGTGGCTGAAACAATGAGGCATGCCCTTCAACAACCTTGGTCCCCAAAACTCCCCAATTGCCATCAGCTGAACCACACAAGTCCAAAGTATCACTGTAGTGATGGCACGGGCCATCCACACCCTGATCCTAGGTCTCACAATCAACCTTTTGGACTTGACAATTTCATCACCACCCAAAACATTGAACCCCATATCCATCTCCTCACTGTCACAGTGATCACCTTTTCCATCAGAAACCTTTGCCCATCTCAACATCATTGCCTTTTTATGTTCTTCACTTTCTGCTTACACTCCAATCGGTGGCGTGAGGTTAACTCCTCGGTCTTCAATCAGGGGCCTTAAAAAACAATTAAAAGGATGAGAAACAGAAAAAAAATCTTGAATTCAGTGATGCTATTAAATGCCATGAATCAAGGCCAAAACCAATGTTTTGAGGATTGAAGTTCGTTTAGATCTTCAGCCAAAAATTAAAGGCTAATTAAACGAAAACCATTGACCTCACACTAGTAATTAACATAAGAAACCAAAAAAGGAAATAATAAACCCCCCATACCCCACAAACAAGGAAAATCTCCAAATTAATTCGCATCAGCAAGTGACACCTTGAAACCATAAAACCACATTGAATTTTCAGAATCCATATCATTAAAAGATTGTTATCATTGTGACTTTCACCCAACAATGACAACTGGTATAACCACTACACTACATTCAAGATCATGCAAGTAAAAACCATGAGCACGACATTGAACAATACCCAGAAGAAAATCTGTGAATTTAAACTGAAATTCACTCAAATGTGTCTAAATTCACAGGTTTCCAATTGCATTGCAGAGGTGACTGAGCTGCAACAGAGAACAAAAGAAAAAAACTGTGTAAAAGAGTGTTGTGAGTTTCGTGTTAGTTGGAACGATATTGGTGAAGAAGGTTGATTTTGTAAGATGGGAAGTGCTAATTTTCCGTCGGGTTTCCCGGTTAGATTCCGGCGACAGTCGCCGGAGAAGAGAGGTGGAGAAGGAAAATGGAAAGAGTTGGTATAAAAAATGAAAATGAAGGAAAAAGAATGCTATAATTAAGGCGGTAGAGAAGGTAGCATTAGTAAGAGAGGTGTATGTGGGACCCTTTTAACTGTAACAAACCCCACTTTCCATTTTTTTTCTATTTATTATTATTTTATTATTATTATTATTCCCTTCAATTTTATTCTAGAGTTTTCACTTCCACCAAACTTAAATTTCATTTTTTTTTCTAACCGAAGACCAATTCTAGAATAATAAAATAGAATAAATGTTTCATTTTGTGAATGACAATTTTATTCTAGTAAAGTGAAATAACTAAAAGACAGTAAAAGTTTTCATGCATTTTTTCTTCTTTACTTTTTATATGTTTTTTTTTTTCATTATATAACGACAAATCTTACTTGTTCGAATGATTGAACTTGAATTTTTTAAGTAAAGCTTTTTAAGAATAAACATTTGTAAAAAATATAATTGAAAGATAATATTCACTTAAAATATATTAGATATGATAAATAATTTCAATTTACTAAGAATTAAAATTTAAGAATTTATACTCTCTTTAAATCATTCAATATGATAAAAAGATAATTCTTCTGATAGAAATAATAGATTATTCTTTAATTTCGAAAAACTTGTATAAATATTGTAAAATTATTTCTGAACAACCTAATATATTTTAGTGGTTTTCTTACAAAAAAAAAAATTCTTTTATAACAAACATTAATTTGAATAATATAAAAGCTACAAAACTTAAATAGAGATAATTAAAAATTAGAAAAACCAAAATCATCGTAAAAAATAGTTTATTAATTGCATTTTAAAGCTCTATTATGAGTTAATTCTCTGATATACATTATACATTTTTTAATTTAAAAATTAATAAAAATACCAGATAAAATGTTCTTCCGAATATGTATCTTAACTTCTCATAAAGATATATCTATATAAATGCATATTCTAAAACATCATTGTTTTTTAAAATGCTTTTTATAAAAAAATTTACAAAACCATTTTTGTAAGGAAACTGATAATCCTTGCCTTTTTTTCTATTTATTCTTCTCTCCCTCCCATATCTCAAAATAAAAAATAAAAAATTGTTGTTCTTTTATTAATATGTTGTTTCCCCATTTAAATCAAAATTAATTAAAAGAATAAATCTCTTTTAATTAATTTCTTTTATTTCCTTGTTTGGTGGCTATAAAAGCTTGATTTTAGGTTAAAAATAAAAAAACAAAAGGAAAAAGGGTTTTGGTGTTGAACTCAATTAGCAGCTAAATAAAAAATATTTTTTTAATAACTTTTAAGTTTGTTAAAGTTTGAAGTGATAAGTAGGACTAAATTAGTCAATCGAGTAAAATTAGGATCAAGATCTTGAAATAAGACATTAAATTCGAGAATTTATGAATAAAAAAAATGTATTAGTTAGAAGAAAAAGCATCATTAATTATAGATGACAAGTAAAGTTATACAAATATCAGTCTCAAGCAAAATTGGTAAAAACACGATTCATCAAGTAAAAAAATAGTAATTTAGCTTTTGAAAGTGAGTATCAATTAATTTATTTTTAAAAATTATAAAAATGTTATTTAATTAATCTCTAAAATTACAAAAAGAAGGGTATTTTTTTATTATTATTTCAGCAAGTAAAATGATTCTATAATAATGAAAGTTGGTGGTACAATATATAAATGTGACATGTTGTTTAATTTAGTACATGAAGTTATTTTATATGAATGAATTCCAAGAAGGTGCAATAAGAATAAGAAACATTTGATGAATCAAATCCCATTGGATTCATACACCCAATAATAACTATAGACAAATGGACAAAAAGCTTATATAAGGAATAATTATTGAGATGAAAACAAGTTATTTAAATGAGGCAAAATGATGGGAAAGAGACAACAAAAAATAAATTAATTAAGAAGAAGATTACATCATAGAAAAAATTGTCACCCACTTAGAAATAATACATGAATACCTAACAACAATAACTTTAATGCTTAAGTTTTTTTAATAAAAAAATGGCATGTGCTAAGAACTAATAACCCTAGCCAATAAAATAAAAAAGATAAGTGTATGCTCCAAATAGTACTAATGCTAAGGACTTAAGAGGCAAAAATAAATGTTCTACATATATAATAAGGGTGTGAATTTGATTAAAGGGAATATTAGTTTAATTTGGACAATTTGTTTGATTTTATTTTGTTTTACAAAGTGTCTAATCCACTATACTTTAGATAAAGTAATTTCTTGAAAAAATAAAAGGAATAAATATAAAATAAAAAAAATACACATGTGATAGTTTTACTCTTTTATTGGTTAAATTGTAATTTTGATTTCTTTTTAAATTTTTTGTTTAATAAGTTAATCCATCTATTTGTTTCATGATTTCAATTTTACAATCTAATTATTAAAATTATAAAATAAAAATAAAAAAACGAAAATCGTGAATCAGTCATTAAAAAAGCCAATAATTTTTTACATGTTTATTTCTTAAAATAATTCTTTTGCATCTTTTCTTATATAAATAAAAATAAAAACTTGTTAAAGATTAAGAAAATATAAAAGAATAAAAATAACAGACGTGACAACAACAAAAATAAAGAAAATTTCAAGGAAAGATTACAAGAGAAAAATTTAAAGTTTTATAAGAAAATTAAAAAATTTCTTAAAACTCTTATATTGTAATTTTTTTTTTTGAAATATCTTATAATCTAAAGTCATAAAAGAGAAAAAAATTTCAAATGTAATAGAGTCAAATGAAGAGTTTCAACCAACACATATAACTTTATAACTTTCACAAGTATAATGATTAGTTATAAAACTCTTATATTATAGGTTTTTTTTAGAATATTCTACGTGCTTAATTAAGACACATGGAATATGTCAATCTTAATTTTAGGAAAGTCATCATGAGTTTTTCTTTAAATCAAAGTATTACTTTCTAAATTTAAGTAACTATTTAAATATTTTTCTAATACAAGGAATTATATTATGCTTATCTATTTTAGGAATTAACGGAAGAGTTAAGTATAAGATTTGGAGAGTCAACTCTATATTAGTGTTTCTTTTCTTTAAGCTTGTTTTTTCTTCTTCCTAGTCCGGATTTCGTGTTTATAAAAGGAGATTTTTCCCATTTTGAAAAATCACTTTTGAAAATTAAATAAAATTATCTTTGTGAGTTCACTTTGAACGAGTATTACACTCTTGTTTTAGCTTTTATCTTAAAAAAATGTTCAAGTGACGAATCTTCTTACACTTATCTTTTGTGATTCATCACAAAGGTAACTTGCTTTTCTCCATTTCTAAGTCTCAATAAATTTTCTATTTCATTTTACAACTTTTCTTGTTTTCTTTTTTGTTTTGTTTTGAAATCCCAAGCCTAACCTATACTTCTTCTTGCTTCCACCATAATGGGAATTCTCTCATGGGTCTTTTGCGAACACCTCAAGAGTTTATCATTCAAACTTTCTAAGGTTTACATCACTCTATTTATAGTAAAATGAAATATTGATCATAAAAACATTGCTAGATTAAGATTTCGATGAATTGGGAAAGTATAGATTTCTTTGAATTGATTAAATTTGAACTTAATAAGTATGATTAAACCTTACTCAAGTTATGGACAATAAATAAATTATTTGATGAAATATGCATCAATCTAGGTAAAGAGAATTAGTATTACATTTTTACAATGTAATGGTTGTTTTGATGTATAAATTATATGGAATTTAAAGATATGTGAATAATACAAATTTTTGAATGGGATTGACGATTTGTGTTTATATTATTGTCCTTGTAAGTATGAGGTGTAAAATCCCTTTATAGATGATGAAAATGTTTGGAAAAAATTGTTTTATAGTTGCTTGGCGTGCTCTTGGTACAAATATCATTCGAGCAATGTGTTGTTGTTCAAGTGATACCCAATCACTAATCATTGCACTTACTATTATACATCGCCTAAGAGATATGATGTATAACTCAAGCGATAACTTGTAACTTGAGAGAGAGACTCACACAATTCTCTCTTCTTTGAAAGCATATGGCTTAAGCATTCTGCAAGATATTTAAGCGATATGGCTTGTGTCTCAAATGTTGTTTTAAATGCTTAGGCATCATGACATGGACAAAGTACATGTGTCCTTAAGGTGCGTGACTCAATCACTAATCATTGCACTTACTACTATACATCGTCTAAGAGATATGATGTATAACTCAAGCGATAACTTGTAACTTGAGAGAGAGACTCAAACAATTCTCTCTTCTTTGAAAGCACATGACTTAAGCATTCTGCAAGATATTTAAGCGATATGACTTGTGTCTCGAATGTTGTTTTGAATGCTTAGGCATCATGACATGGACAAAATACATGTGTCCTTAAGGTGCGTGACTCATAATTTGTGTTCTGGACGCTCAAGTGTCCAATGGTGGCAGGTTGACTTTAAAACTTGTTAAAATATTTTCAACAAATAGTTATTACTCAAATACTAATAAAAACATTTAAGTGACAAAGTAGTCGCGGGAACAATATATATTTGTGGTAGATTAGTTAAATCAACTTATATACATGTATATGTGTTCATATATATATGTATATAAGGATTGACTCTGGTTGGATGGTATTAAATGAGTGATTTGTGTGATTCTTGATAAATGTCCATAGATGATTGGAAGGTATTATACATTGAATAAGAGACACAAAGATGATATTTACATTAGTAATTTTTACATGAACTTAATCAAGTGTGATAAAAAGAAACCCCGAAATATAAATTATAAAATTAAAAATCCAAATCAACTAAAAATGAAAATATAAAGAAAAATAAGGACTTTATTGACAACACATAATCAAAGTCTTGCTACACTATTTAACAATCAAAACTACTTTATTTAATCTTCCATGAAGTTTCAATCAATGAGGCCAATAATATATCATTGTTCTCCGTGATTACATTTGATAAGAAGAACCTTTATATCTCATATAGCTGATCTGTTGTCAACAAACCAATCAATCACTTATACTTAGCTTAGAAATTAAAAGATTTGGTGATGGAGATGATACTTTTCAATTATAATAAAATATATGTATAGTTAATGATTTATAATATTCATCTTGGAAATTTAAGTTCATGTGTATATAAAATAGCATCCTAGCAATAAAAGATTTTATACTCCCACATTGTTTCTTTTTCATGGTTAGAATTTTGAAAGAAATTTTATTTATTTGTTATTATTTTTAAGTTTTAATGTGAATTAATTATTGTGTTATTATTTATATATTCATTTTTCACCTAGTCTTATTGAGATTATATATATATATATATATATATATATACACGGTAAAATATATATTTTTTATAAATTTGTTAAACTAAAAAATTTCTATATTTCTTAATTTCTTCAAAATAACCTTAAACAATACTTAAAAAAAATAAAGAGAGTACTTTCTTAACTGTAGAAAAAAAAATAAAAATATAACTCCACCATTATATAAAAAGAATATACTATTTTGTAAATACATATAGTATTATTTTTTTATTTGATAATTCTATCCTTTAATAATGAGAAATATATATTTTTTAAAATCTTCAAAGACACATGAAGACTTAAAAGATACATGATGTCTTCAAAAGACAAACAAAATCTTAAAAGGAAATTAGATAAATGCAATACAAGATCAAATCAAGGTATCGGAAATTTATAATACCCATCCTACTTATTATAGATCTTGCAATTAAACTTTACCTTTTCACAAACTCATAAAAAATCTTCAATCTTAAAGTATTCTCAATGAGCACTTGGATTCGTCAAAAAATGAAATTATTGATATTGAAACCCAGAAACTTATAACTCAATTTCTCATACTAATATATTAATGTTAAGTTATATGATTTAAACTATCAATGAAATTTGAATATTTCCTTCCAACAATGACTTCAATACTCAATATACCACAACACTAAAACCAACTATGTTGGATTATCATGTCTAATAACTACCTTTTTAAATCAATACTAACCAACACACATCTTAATTCAAAATAATCCAATCTCACTCATTTTATTTCATAATAATCATTACACTCACATAAATATAATATGATTTAAATTATCACCATACAATAAAAATAAAAATAATATTAATACAACAATACACACAATCTTCGAAGAAAATAAATTTAAATTCTAAACCCTAAAATCAATTTACAAATATAAACTTAAAAGTTTTTTTTAAAAAAAAAAATCAACTAGAGATTTAAACTTGGAGGATGTCATTTGAGTGATTCTCCTCACTTGAACATCAAAAAATAATATAACTTAAAATAAACCTATTTTTTTTATTCAATTGGATTCCAATACTTAGATTTTATAATAAACAAAACTAATTTAAAAAAAACACACTAAATAAACACAAATCAATCCAATTAAAAAAATCTAAGGATTTACATAAACCCTATTTATCCATCAACATTCTTCCACCCGCACCAACTCCATGTCATCAACAAATTTTGTTTTATAATAGAGATCTAACCTATGTTTTAATCCTACAAAGTTTATATTATCCAAATAAACTCATTATTTTCATATTGATTAAAATTACATTCGATTACTATAACTCTATAATCTATTATTTCTTAATTTATGGATTCAGAAAAGAAAAAATAAAAAAGGATTATTGCAGAAATCTAGATAAAATGTAGAAATAATTTATTAGGCTTTAAATCCTTACTCTAAAAATAGATGTTTACATAATTTGTAAACCAATTATCCCACGCTTGTGTTAAGTTATCAAAAGAAAACTCTCTTTTTTAAGTCTAATGTAAAACATTCTCACAAAACAATTGATTAGGGTATTAAGAGGTAAACTTTAAGTTTATTTCAACTTACAAAATTGGTTTATAAGATGAAATTTATATCCACTTATACTATGAAATGTTTTAATTTTTAGTTGATGTGAGATCTGCAACACACTTTTATATGTCGAGACTGTCCAATCATGTATATATTTATGGGTGGTCCGATAGCAGATGGCCTGATAACCTAACAATTTTTTGTTAAAATAAAGTCTAAATGACTCTGATACTATGTGAACAGTTTAATTCAACCTTACAAAATCGACCGAATTAATGTTTACATTATCTTATGTAATATAAAATATCTTAATCTCTAGTTTTTTTTTAGATCTTTGACATAAAGTTTTTATTTTTAATTATATATTTTTAAACAGTAAAAAAGAAGAAGTTAAATTTGATTTTGGAAAAAGGTTTCCCATTGGGCATGGTTGGTAAAGTAAGTACGTACGTAGTACGAGCATATGATAAAACAAAAGGCACATGTGTGCACATATATCTCTTGTGGTCCGTGATGAGCAGCTGCTATCAACTCAGATTCAGAATCTATCACGTGAGTAAATACGAAACTTACCTTTGGAACATATACACTTCTTAAATATTATGAATATTCATATCAGGACCCACTTTTGTCTCTTGTTACTCTCCACTATACATACATATATAAACATATATACATATATACATACATATATAAACATATATATATATATTTATATGTGTATATATATTTATGTTAAATTTTTAAAGAAAACTAAACACGTCAGAGATTTTATTTTGTTATATGGTTTAATATAAGTTACTTTTTAAGAAAAAAAAGGTTAGTTTTTAAAAGTAATATAAGATTAATTATGATATAACTTACTTTAAATTAAATTAAATCAAATCAGGTACAATATAATGACTAATTTTTTATTCCGGAATTAATTAGATAAAAATTATCCTTTTTAACTGAAATTTAATTAATTACCATGCGAGTGCCTTCTTAACTGTTTTAATTAATTATGATATAAATTACAATTTGTTAATGAAATTAAATTAAATATACTCTTACAAATGTTTCTTTTCTTAAATATATTAAATAAAAAATAAATATCAACTATGTTAACTAAGTTAAATACTGTTTTATAAACTAAAAAATTATTAATATTTAAAGTAGTTTTTTATTATTAATAAAAAATTATAAAGTTTGTTTCTAAATTGATATCTAACATTAGCTACTAATGTTTTAGTTACTAACTTCTTTAGATTCTAAATTAGTCACTAAAGTAGTTAGTAACTAATATCTTTGTAACTAATGTTAGATACCAATTTAGAAATTACTTTATAAATTTTTATTAATAATAAAAACTAATTTAAATACCAATAATTTTTTAGTTTATAAAATAATATCTAACTTAGTCAATATAATGATGACTAATTAATTTTTGTCTCTAAATTAGTTGATATTTAATTATTTTCTTGTAGCGTCCTACCAAAAGCTAAAAATTCATTGCAACTTCTTATAGTCTATTAATGTTGTTAATTATGAGGTATCACTTTCTTAGGTTTTCTGTGTTTTGGGTTATTTTCCTTAGGTTTATGACTAGATGTGGGTTTGGTCATGCTAAACAATCCATCAACTCATCAAACAAAGTGTATAATGAGTTGAGTATTTTAAGTAGATTTGTCCTATATAGTCCTTAATATACTCGAGCCAATGACACGACATGACAAACTTAGTTTGCATAATTCATAACAAAAAATCTATCATAATTTCAGTGTTGTTGAAATAGAACAACAAAAATGATGTTTTTAATGTCAAGATAAGATAGTGATTAATTACTATAAATTTTTAGTAGACAATAACTTTTTTTTTATGTTTAAGAAAGATTTAACTTTGATATATTTATTTGATACAAATGTTAATCTTATGTTTATTTAGCTTATTTAAATTTTATTGTCAATGACAGACTCATGGAGTAAAACATTAAACAAAATTATTATTGCAATATTTGCATGTTGGTTTTTTTAAAGATTTTGCTTATATAGGTTGTCCTGCACGCGCGCGAGCCTATTATTATGTGAGGTGAACCCAGAATTATTAGTGAACTCGTATTATCATCCTTATTTATTTTTTTACTTTTTTGGATATACTTGAATGTGTGTAATTATTACTAGCAAGTCATAATAACTAATGTTTATAAGAAGATTCTTAACTTTAAACTCATTAAAAACTATACTAGTTATTTATGAAAGTGCTCCTTCAACTAAGAGAGGGAATATGCTCATTTAACTTGGAAAGAAATAAGCTAGACTAGGCTAAATTGTTAATTAGTGTTATCTTTCTATTATTGTATTATATGGAATACACTCACACACAACAAATACACTTTTATGACATAATAATACTATTGTAACTTTGACATGGTTATCCTAACTTGATATAACAACCAGACGGTCAAACCAAGTGCATAAGTAAAAATCAAAGGAATACAAAAATAAGAATTGAAGGAAACAACAACCTAATAAAGGTGAAGATAAGAGCAAGTGTTAAACTTACTTGAAGATAGATTTTAAGGGTTTTGATGATTTTCAGTCCTTGATGTCAACCTATATGTGTTTGTAACGAAAAATTAAAGAGACACTTATTTATGCGAAAAATATGTTACGAAGAAAATCATTTAAAAGTATTGAATTTGAGTTTGTTTCAAGATTAAGTAAGAACAAATTTTAAGTAAATCCTATGTTGATACGAAGTGTTTTCAAATTAAATAATTAATACTAAATAAAAAATTAGTTATAAAATGTTAAAGATGGTAAGATTAAAAAAAATCTTAATTATTAGAAAAACAAATCCGTAAGTAAATAGAGATTACTGAATACTCTAGATTTAAATATAAATTAGATGCAAAAAATTCTCTACAGGAAATCGATTCAAATAAGAGGAGTCGTAAGAATATTGTCTACGAGAATCTTATCTATCACTAATTTACATTTGAATAAATGTGTAGGTAAAATATTGACAAAAATTTTCGGCTACAATATTATCCAAAGATTAAATCCTTGAATAATTATTTGCTATATGAACAAAATTTATTAGTAATTTGTAGCTAACATTTATAAGTATGCATAATACGATGTGTCTATATCTATTGTTGTGCAAGAAAAGACTAAACGGGAAGAAGCAACACCAATACATTTTTAATTTCATATTTTTTTTTTCGATTTGATTTCGTAACCCATATTCTTTTCCCCTTCAATATGTGATATGTAACTTCTTCTCCTTCTTTATCTCTTACACATTCTTTTTGTAGTTATAGATAAACGAAAAAAGTGGGGGTATTCTTCCTGGAAGCATATGTTTGTTGTTTGGCCATTAGTTTTAGGAAGTACTAAAGTAAGTTTTCACATTTTGAGTCAAAGTTTCAAGTGATGTGTGTCTTCTTTTCCTTCTCTATCTCTTACACATTCTCTTTGTAGTTATAGACAAGTGATAGAAGTGAGGGTATTCTTCCTGGAAGCATACACAAATTGCGTCTAACCATTATTTTTTTTTTAAGTACTAACTAACACTCTATTTGTAGTTGTAAACAAGCGACAAAAGTGAGGATCTTCTTCTTAGAAGCATATGTTGGTTGCGTCTGACTATTAATTTTGAAAGTACTAAAGGAAGTTTTTGCACATTTTTCTAGGGTTTTTTTTACCTATAAGCATATGTAGTTGTGTTTAATGAATATTTATTGAAAGTATTGAAGTAAGTTTTTTTTACATTTTCTCACCTAATATGAGGTGATCTATGTCTTCTTCTACTTCTTTATCTCTCACAGTTTTTTTATAGTTGATTTTTGGTATCGACGAAGGATTAAAAACAAATAATAGAAGGGGATGTGCTTTTTTTAAGCATATTTCAAATGATATTTTTTTTAAGCAATTAGTTAATAGCCACAACCTAATGTTATTTTAAATGGTTTGAAATTTTATTGTAATATGTTAAAATTACTTAAAACCTAAAAAAAGTTATGTGGACATGTTTAGTGTGTTAAACCTTGTTATTTGATATATTGAAATCTCTTGTTTTTTTTGGATGTTGTTATTTTGTTATGTTTTTTAATAGATTAAAGACTCAAATTAATACACTGTTTTTGCTTTAAGTGAAATTAATTGGCTGTATCGATTTTTTAATCCACTAAAAATAATAGAACATTTTGGAAAAGTATTCTTCTGTAAAGATTATAAAAACATCTTTTGAAAAACTTTCGAGGTGAGAATTTTAAGATTTTCAAAGATAGAGCTTAATAATTTTTTAGAGAAAATTTTATTCTAAGCGAAAACTTTTGATCCTTGGAGTATTGTTGTAGTATTCTTGGATTTCGTATCTTGATTGAAGAAGTTTTTCTTGAATTTTCAAAACTTGACTTTTTCTGCCGTAATTCAAGTGTAGTTCTTCCTTAACTATTTTGTTTTGAGTTCTTGTATTGAAATTAAATCGTTTTTCTGATTTCTATGGAGCAACATGGTGTTGTTTGTGGCTTGGATAATTCTCTTAGGGTTCAAGAGTGATAATCTTGTGAGTCTTGTGTTGTAAAGATTATTTGTTTTAGTGTTATTATCTTAGTTGGTGTGGCTGGGAAGCTGGATGTAACTCTTGAAGAATAGTGAACCAATATAACATTCTTTGTGATTTTTTTTTCTCTCTCTTTATGTCTTTGTATAGTGAAGGAAGCTTTTTGATTGAAGTGTCTAGCTAAAAAGCTAAAGGTACAAGACCAAGTTGTCACAGTCTACTATGACAACAAAAGTGTTATACAACTATCTAAGAACCAAGTCTACCATGAAATAACTAAGCAAATTGATGTCAAACTTCATTTCGTAAGAGAGGAGATTACTCAAAGACCTTTGAAGGTGGTAAAGGTCTCAACATATCACAATCGCTCTTATATAATTTGAAAGCTTTTCCTAACAATAAGTTGTTTCATTTCTTGTTTTAACCCAGTTGATTGGTGATTAAGCTTATGATGTGTTTAGAGACAGTGAGTGTTTTATCGCTTAGAAGATTTTTACTAAACCAAGGTGGAGACTTGTAAAAATTATCTAAGCAAAAAAACCTTGTTTAAAGGTAGTACAAAGTTGTCTGTTTTAACCAAGTCCTCTTTCTTTTTCTTCATGTGTCTATTTTCAGGGCATTAGGGGGTATCAAATCATCTACTCTACATCAATGTAACTTTTTTTATTGTGTGATTAGGGTCTCGTTTAACATTTCGAGTTCAAATGATAAAGTGTCTTCTTCAATCATCGTAGTGTGATTTACGAAAGTTAGTTTTGACAGTTATTTTTATAAATAAGATCTTGTAACTGAAATAACTAACTTAGAGTTGAGAGTTTACTAAGTTAAATTTCAAATAGTAATCTTTGTCTTAGTGAATTTTTATTTGTAGATTAAGTTAATTAACATTTTAATTGAATAACATTAACCTTTAGTTGTTATTGTTGATTTCTTTGTTATCTATTATTATTTTTGTTTGTGTTGATAGATTATCTAATGAGTTTGTGAGCTATTCCACACTAGGATTCTTGTTTTATTTGAATTTATATGAAACTCAACCTAAATTACTTCATGTTTTAAAACATAGAAAAGATTCAACTTTCTTCCAAAAACATTAAAAACTCTTGAAAGCAATAAATATAAATTTGATATTGATGTGTTTCTTTGACTTTAAGATCATTTAGGGACAAATGAACCTAGGAGTAGGCAATGTAGCTAATGCACGTCTTTTAGGGTACATAATTGAGGATTGAACGAGGGAAACCTTCGAGTCATAATTCCATTAATCTATCATATCATATCAGTGCATGCAAACCTACATATATTCTTATTGTGATGTTAAATCAGTGAGTTCAATGACTTTTACATCGGGAAGTAAATATTCCTCAAAGTATAATGACCCTTCTCTTTTCTTACTCTTTCAACATTGAAATAATCTTATTTTCTATCTTGAAATAAAACTCATTTTTTAGAGTACTTGCTACTTAAATGTCGTCATAATCAATATTAAAAAAAACATGTAATAGAGTGTTTAATGATAAAAATATAAAATTAAAATAAGTTATTGAGTTAACGATTTACAATAATCAGTTATATAAATAAAATCTTTAATAACATTTGAGATAAGAAATTAAAATATTTTTATTTAATTACAGCTTTTTTTGAAAAAAGAATTTTAAACTCGAATGATAAAATAAACTAATTGTAAATTTTATAAGTTAAAAGTATTTAAAATAAAAAATATTTGGATACTGCCTAACAAGAAAAATTTATAAAAGGAAATAAACATTAATGAAGGGTAATATCAAGTAAAATGTTTTTTCTCTTTAGGAGTAAAAACTTTTGGATGTAAAATTGTTTACTATAATAAAATCATTAAATAAAATTAATTTTAAAAATTAAAATATTAATTAAATTATATATTATTTTAAAAAATAAAAAAATTATATTTAAAATTAGTTTTTATTATTAATAAAATTTATATACTGATATCGAATTAATTACTAATTATTTTAAATTTTAAATTTGGTAGCTAAAATATTAATAATTAATTATATATTAATTTAAAAATTAGTTTATAAATTTTATTATTTATAAAAATTATTTTAAATATTAATAATTTTTTTATTCACTAAAATAATATTTAATGATAAGTAAAATCTGTTTGTGTTAATAATTTTTTTGTAATGGTTAAGTATTAGAATTTTATAGTTGTTTTAGACATTTTCATTATTGAATGAAATAATTAATATTATTTTATTTCAACGTGTGGCCCTGTTATAAGCTATTTACTTGTAGGTTGTAATTATTATTGGCTTTTTTTATGAAAACAATAGCAACTGATATGATGGTACTTAAAAGTGTTAATTAGTATTGATGATCCATGCTTAGAGAGTGATTATTGTTGTTTCTCATCCTTTAATCATTATGTTTTTCATCTATCAAGTGATTGTTTACTGCATGGATTTAACTCTACACTATTGAACCAGTGTTTTGTATCCACTACACAATCCACAATTTTATAGTTTTCATATAACCTACTTTTTTTTCTTTTTTGTATTCTCATTAATTAGTTAGAATCCCTTTTACTCTTTTAGAATTATAAATAAAAAAATGTTTTTTTTTCTTTTAAAATGATATTATTATTAAGATCTATTTAAATATTTAAACTTTATTTAAAGAATACAAGTTTATTTGTTAGTTTATAACTTTTTTTTTTGTGAAAAAAGAAACATATTGCAAAAAGTATAACTCAAATCACAATTAAGACAAGTGAATCATTTTCAACAATGACTCTTGTAATTTTATTTTTTCTTGAAAACTTGGATGTAGAGTGTAATACACAATGACAATTGTTTCAATGAATGAAAGAAAATTAGGATAATAGAATCAAGATGATAGAAACACGAATATTAATTAGATTCTAAAAAATCTACATCAAATTTAATCCAAACAACTTTAGAAAATTGTTTCCGTATATTCTTAAACTATTCAATTACATTATTTATATGCAAGTAAAACAAGAAAGATTATAATCTCTCTTGAAAAATCCTTTAAAAAAGAAATCCAACATATTACAAATATTTAAATACCTATACAATTGGGTGTTCATGCTAAATCCAATAAAATGGATTAGAGTTAAAATTCATATCTATTTTAATTAAATTAAATTTGTTTTAATTTATTTGAATTCATTTAAAATATATTAAATTTAGGTTAAATTTACTTTGTTAATTAGATTAAATAAACTTTTTCAATTAGTCGACTCGACATGGAAACTAGCCGATTCGGCTCGATATCGGTCTAGGTCGACCGATTCGATTCGATCTAGGTTTGGGTCGACTTGGCTATACATGGGCCCAATATCGATCGGTCTCGAACTGGGTCTAGGTTGAATTGGCTCTACACGGGCTTGATGCTGACTCAACCTTGGTTGGGTTGACTCGACTCGACATGGTGTGGACTGACTCTGCTCGAAATTGTCCTGGATTGACTCAGATCGACATGGACTCGGGCCAACTCGGCTCGACATGAACTTGGGTTGACTCAGATTGACATTGGATGGGGTCAACAAGGCTCAACAACGACTCAAGCCGACTCGGATCAACATCGTCCCGAGCCCACTCAGCTTGACAACTTCTAAGGTCGACTCGGCTCGACATCTTCTCAGGTTGACTTAGGTCGACATCGGTCTGGGTTGACTCGGTTCGACATCGGCCCAGACTGACTCGGCTCGACATCGACCCATAACGACTCGACTCGAAATTTTTCAGTCCCACTCGACCAAACATCACCCTCAGGTCAACATCGTTCTGAGTCGACTCGATTCGACATCGGTCCGGGTCAACTCAGCTCTACACTAGCTCGGACCAACCGAGCTGGACAACGGCCTGAAATGGGCCCGACCTGACTTAGCTCGACATCGGCATAGGCTAACTCGACTCGACATCGGTTCGGGCTGACTCGACTCCACATTGACCCGGGTTGACTTCGTTTGACATTGGCTCGAGCCGACTCGAACCAAATTCGACCAGGACAATTGTGCTTGACATCACCCAGACCGACTTGGTTCGAAATTGATCCGGGCCAACTCGAATGGGTCCGGGACGAATGGGTTTGACATCGACCCAAAATGCCCCCGAGCCCAATATCGACTCGAATGGCTGCAGACCGACTTGGATCAACAATGACCTGAAATGGGCCCCGACCAACTAGGATCGACATCGATCCGAAATTGACCCGAATCGACTCGACTATACATCGTCTCAGGTTGCCTTGATTTCACATCGACCCGTACCGGCTTGATATCGACTCAGATCGACCTAACTCAATATTGACCTGAAATGAATTCGGATCGACTTGACTTAACATAAACCCAAAATTATCTCCGACATATTGAGCTTTAATATAAATTCTAAAGTTTTCATTATTATTTTAAAATATATAATTTAAAATGTATTCCCCTTTTTTTTTAGCAAAATACTTTATTAAAAATAAATTTAAATATTATAAATTACATATATAACTTGTTATCACTCGAATAGTATTAATTTGAGACGAAAAATATTATAAATTATGTTAAAAAATGTGTTGAATGTTATTTTATATTTATTATTTATTAGTTAATTTATTTTAATGCATTCAGTTCAAATAAATTCAACTCTTAGCTTATAATTTATAGGTTTCCTGGTAGTTTATTTGAAAAATAAAAAATAATTGAATCCCAAACTAAATTAAGTTTGTAAAAAATAAGCTTCTGAAATTTTGAACTGAACTTGGTCATGACATATTTTATGAATGGGTAGAATTTCTTTGGTTTGAGATGAGTAATATGGATGGAGACATAAAGAGTGGAGCATTCTGGTAAGGGTTAGACCATACTTATCACCCTAAAAATATGTTATGACAAATAAAAAACCCCAAAGATTGTGTTTAAAAACCATAGGAAAATAAAATAGAGATTCAACAATAAATCTAATTTGAGAAAGAGAAAAGACATAACATTAACTTTTAACTATATGAATACTATAACTTTCATCCTGATCAACTAAAGAAGTTAATAAAATAATATGAGAATCATATTCCTAAAATTTATGTAAAACATATTTGATATATTAGAAAAAAAATATAACAATATATATATATATATATATATATATTATAGCAATCTTCCTTAATTAAAGTTGTCAAGTAGAGTGATGATAAGGTTTTGAATATGATAAATTTTGTTTGAGATGAGGTAAAAATGCTATTATTTTATAGATTCTTTTTAATGTTAAAAACTTTTGCTTGACGTGGACTGATTTAAGTTCAAATAAAAAATTATTATAGAGTAGGCATAGACCTACTTGGAAGTTTATCGTAAAATACAATTTCGCTTTAATCAATAACAATTATCAAATTATAGTTCTTTAGACGCAAGGAAATCATTTAAGGGTCCACAAATATTAAATTTTTAAAATTTTGTTAAACTAGTCACAATTAATTACACGAAATAGATAAATAAATGAATATATATATATATATATATATATATATTAAATCAAATATTGGGAATGGGTCCACATAATAGCTAGTGTGATTAAATTTACAAAGTGGGGTAGTTTTATTTTTTATTTTTTAAATAATGACAGTCTATAAAAAAATTAAGGAATGGGTATAATTAATATAATAATTCATAAAAAAAATTAATGATAAGTACATAATTATAGTTATCAAATTATAGTTCTTTAGACGCAATAAGGAAATCATTTAGAGTTCCACAAATATTAAATTTTTCAAATTTTGTTAAACTACTCACGATTAATTACACGAAATATATATATATATATATATATATATATATATATAATAGCTAGTGTGATTAAATTACAAAGTGGGGTAGTTTTATTTATTTTTTAAATAATGACAGTCTATTAAAAAATTAAGGAATGGGTGTATAATAATATAATTCATTAAAAATTAATGATAAGTACATACACTACCAGAAAATCATGAAATAGAAACTAAATTTTAGAGATCAAAATAATTAGTTACAATAGAAACTAAAATAGAGATCATTTTAGAAACTAAAAAAAAAAAGTTTCTAAATTAGTTTATATTATTTTCTATTATTGTTAAATAGTTTCTAAATTGGTATCTAATTAGCAACTAAGGTTTTAACTACCAATTATTTAGTTTCTAAATTTGGTAGCAAAAACCTTTGTTGCTAATTAGATATCAATTTAGAAACTATTTAACAATAATAGAAAATAGTAGAAACTAATTTAGAAACCATTTTTTTTTAGTTTCTAAAATGGTATCTAATTTAGTTACTATTACAACTAATTATTTTGGTTTTTACAAATTGATTTCTATTTCATGATTTTCTTGTATGATAATTAAGTTACAATTGTTATTCATCATTTAAACTCTTGAAAAACAAATGGGTCGATAGAATTATAATAAAATGAAGCTTCTGAAATTTTCAAAATTGTTATTATATATTGGTAAATACTTTGATTATTATAAAATATGAAAAAAAGAGAGTTATATTTAGTACGTGCTTAGTGGTGTCAACTCCCTAGTGTGGTCAAACCATACCGACCATAGACAATTTCCATTGAACCAAAATATATTAGGTTGAGTTTTCATGATTACACAAAAGGAATCATAATAAAATCTTAGCAAAGAAAATCACAAAACAAATCAAATGAAAAGCAAGTTTTAAGCATTTGGTGCAAGAAGATTTCACAATCACACACCACTATATAAGCTAAGAAAAGAATTGGCAGGTACAAGGTCTTAGTTATGATAATCAGTTTTATCAGTTTAATTAGGGTTGGTTTAGCTTCCTAATCCACTTTCCATCACTATATTATTTGATGCTTTACATTTTATTATGATACATTTGAATAACTTGGTTTTGCTAATTGAATATTCATCCTTTGTCTGAAAAAAATTTGGCACAACTTGCTTTTGGGACATACACGTAAAGCGAAAAGCATGCGCACTTACAATGTATAGTTTCCACATTCCAAACCCTAATCAAATAAGAATGAGCCAAAATGTGTACAATTAGTTAATTAAGCAGAATTTTTCTTATGTTTTTAATCTGATTAATTGGGATTAGGTTGGAGTCGAAAAAAAATAATAGTTTGAGTTAAATTATATTGGAGTTATTGTTTGTTTTAAGCAGTTCGATAGTTGATTTGGCTAATTAAAACAATAATTTACTTAAAAATATAAAATATCAATATCATTACAAGAAAATTATTAAATAAAAAAATTAAAGACATGATAATTAGTTTTTATATTAATTAAATTATATATTATTTTAGAGATTAAAAAAATTATTGATATTTAAAGTAGCTTCTATTGTTAATTAATTTTTAATCTGATATCTAATTAGTTATTAATATTTTAGTTACCAAACTTTAAAATCTAAATAATTAGTATATAAAAATTTGATAGTTAATTAGATACTAATTTAAAAATTGTTTATTAATAATAAAAATTATGTTAGATACCAATATTTTTTTAGTATATAAAATAATATTTAATTTAATTAATATAATAACTATTTTTTTTTATCTCAGAGATAATATTTTCTTTGAGGTTTTAGAGTTATAAAACTGAATGATTTTGCTAATACAAAATCAGCTTCCTGATAATTAACATGAACAACACTATAAGAAATTCAATCAGCTTACAACATAATGCAAAAAAAAAAAAGCACTAATATATATGAAGCTAGTTCAAAACATATTAATAACATCAGTTAAATTAATTTAAACATTAAATCTAATAATGATATTACAATAAAATTATAATAAATATCATTAATGAAGGTATATTGGGTGGGCTCTAGCGCCTTGAAATGTAGATTTTCACGACTCTTTCCTCTATCGATTAATGGGTAACTAACGTGTAGACTCTTAATTGGAGAAGGGGATTTTTTTTTTTTTGCATGGGAGGAGTCACAGGTAAGTTAGCTTCTTACAGTAGTACTTTGTTCAAGTCTCGATTTAGGGTCCGAAGATAGATGAGTTTGGAAGGTTAATGAGTCTAAAAGTTTTTCAGTTAATTCCGCCTACATTATTTTGAGAGGTGAGGAAGAAAGGGTTTTTTTCACGGGTTTAATACTTCTTCTAGAGGATTAAGGTCCTGCTTTCAGCTCATGTCATTGCTTAGAGAGTGATTGAAAACAAGATTGCTACTAAGACCAATCTGGAGAGACATGGGGTTATGGTCGAGATTAACCTTTGTTATTTTTGTGGGGAGAAAGAGGAATTGACAAGCCATCTGTTCTTTGTATGCAGAGTCTCCTGGCTAGTGTGGAATCTCTGTTACACGTGGTAAAGAGTGAGCTCTGTAGATTCTCTTATTCCTATCTCACATTTCACGCAGTTCATTTTGCTCGATGGGCCTTTCTCATTATGGGTAATATCTAGATTGTGGTGGTAAGTGAGTTATGGAGGCATATGAATAATTGTATTTTTAAAGGAGGAGTGATTGATTACTTTGAAATTTTCTCCTTAGCTCAACTAAAGGTTTGGTCTTTGATTTCAGTCAAAGTGTCT
This sequence comes from Phaseolus vulgaris, assembly GCF_051622355.1. NCBI lineage: Eukaryota > Viridiplantae > Streptophyta > Magnoliopsida > Fabales > Fabaceae > Phaseolus > Phaseolus vulgaris. The sequence goes on along the minus strand of NC_143501.1, from coordinate 6,769,736 downwards.
TCAGTTGACTTTGTGGCAGTGTTCAATGTCAAATCTTTTAGCTGGTGTTGTTCGTGTTTCTATGTAGGTAGTAGGCGTCATTTTGTGGGTTTGAATTTGTTTGGATGAAGGAGATGTTTGACTCTTCGTTCTGTATAAGGGTTGGTCAATCTTTAAAGTGGACCACATTTATTTATTTATTTTTGATGATAAAAAAAATCATAAATACTAATAGGTTGAAAAATCATATAATATAATCAATATTTGTCTAACACAACTTGAAGACCTAATATATGAAATCTAATTATAATTAAATTGAGTTGATCATATTTACAATTAAACCTAATACTTTTAATTATCTCGAATTCTCGAATTAGACTCTAAATTAATAATCAAAATTTTCTATAACATAATATCAGTAACACTTTACAACTATAACATATGATGTTTCACCACTATGTCACAACGTTATAATAAAAAAAAAAGGTATCATTCATATCTTGCAATATATGTTAAGAAAAGTTGTAACTGGAACAGGGATAAATTCCCGTGATGGATGACTTTTCCATTCAAAAATAGCATGTGACGTTAGTATAGGTTTAAATGGTTGGAAATTGAATCAAATATCAAATAATTTATAAACTCAAATTTCTACATTTATAATTTAGCCCATGGTTAAAAATAAATTATTTTATCCTGTATTAATTTTTTTCCTGATAATTTTCAATTATATTTAATTCTAAAACAGAAAACTTTATTTAGGCTTCACTTTAACTATAACTATAATGTTCTCTATTTTTCTTCAGTTTCGATCTTCATAAAATTAAAAGAAATATATCTATTATATTTAGATATTAATATGAGATGTGTATAATCATCTCATATTAGTAACTATTATTATATAATTACATAATTAATACACGTCACACCATTAATAAATACTAATAATAATAGGTTTGATTTTTAGGGAATTAATGAGAATAAAACTAACATTTTTTAGACAATTAAAACTAAAAATAACTATATTTACAAAAACTTAAAAAGTTATTTCACCCTTAATTATTTTAGGTCAAATCATGAAAGAATCTTGAAGGGTTCACAAAGCAAAAATTAAACTTAACATAATTAAATATAGAAGTGATTATAACTTTTTTTTTTTTATAAGTAAGACTAGTATAGATGATGAGGATGATAAAAGTGAAGCAATATTCATGTTGCACTTGGCAAATCAACAAAACAATGATAGTGGCATGCTACCATACTCTTCCAATTAAATGCCACATAATGGTGTCATAACTTGTGTTCTTTGACAAAGTGGAGATGATGAACATCACAATTCATGGCTAATTGAAGTCACTCACATCCTTATTAAAACTTATAACTGAACAAAGTAAATGGAAAATAGTGTGTTTTGGGGAAGTTGGTCTGCATAATAGGGAAGATCAAGGATGGTGATGTTGACTTTTTCTTTGCAATTTCATATGTGGTTTTGTAGTGGAAAGCACACAAGGGTAATAATCTTTTCAAATGAATATAACATCTTGGTCCTATGCTTTGTTGACCTTATAGGATGTTCCATTACCATTCTCATAGTTATCCAATAATATAATAACATTAAGCCTTAAATATATGCTTCTAGGGTTTATAAGACAAGTGTGTGTCTTATATAAAAAAAAAAGTTTGTTTTGATTATGGTTTTATATAATGTTTTTCTAAAATTTAAAATTATTTCTTCAATTCTTATAGAAGTGGGTAATTTTTTTATTTGTAATTCCTTGAAAATATGAAATTATTATTTTGTTTATTAAACTTTATTTTAAGGTATACATATATCATATGTATTGTAGGATTAAAAAAAATAAAACTCTAAAATGTTAGCAATATTCTAGACAATCCTTTGTAGGTGTTACTTAAAATGTTCATTCAACTCTTCTTTAAATATAAAAACAGGTAATGAGGATTTCATATTAATAAAAGTAAATAAGATTTAAACATTTTAAAATATTTTTTTATAAAATTAAAAAGAAAAAGATAATTTAATATATATATATATAATATTTTTTATGATTTTTTTTGGACAAAAGTGAAAAAGAGAAGGAAAAGATTTTGAGAATGTCTTGCCATATGAAATTGTTGGTTTGTTGGCAGATAGCAAAATCTGTGTCAATGGAGTTTGGTCCCTACATTGCAATTTGATAGGAAGCAAAATTGAATTGTTCCTTTTCAAAACTTGTTCACTGCTGACACTCCCAATCACATGTCATATGTGGCACCATATTTGAGTTTTGAAAATAATTTATTTTATTATCATAATACATATCTTTTAACTTTTACAAATTTGTGAGAGAAGAGTTCTCAGTTTCTTTTTTATTTTAAATATTGTTTTCATAAGATTGGTATTGTTTATATTTCATTTGTATTAAATTATTTATTTATTGGGTAAAGATGAGGTGTTGTGTAAAGATGATGCATTGTTTTTTCCTCCAAAATTCATAATAATTAATCATTCTACTCTTTTTAATGTATTTTTGTTTATTTCAAAATGTTGTAAGATATTTTTTTCCTTCATTTCCTTTTTTAGTAAAAATATACAAGGATATAGTTATGATATTGTTTTTTTATTAGTAATAAAGAATCAATACATATGAACCACTTCAGGAGTGATCAAACCCTTATACAAAAACTGCGTATTAATCTCTCTAACGACCAAAAACACCTCCAGCAGCCAACAAAGCAACTCTCCTGTCAAAAACCTCAAAAACTAATAAAGTAGAAACCTGTAAGGTACAACATCAAGAAACCAACCTCATACCCACTAAAGGGTCCAAAAACTAGTCTGAGTAAGAGAACGAAACAAAGCTTGACTTGGAAGTAATCCAAGACCAACCATTTACTTGAATAAGTGCAAACAATTCAGACTCATCAGCCACGCCCCTATTAAATATGACATTGTTCTTGTGTTTCCAAATTTCACTTACTACTCCAACCCAAATTGCTCCCCAGATTTCATTAACTGAATCCGAAACATTGCCCATCCTAAACTGTAAATTTTTTGACTAATGACCATTGTGAGACACGGTTGTCTTTCCAAGCCAAGACAAATGAGCATTGACTCCACACAAGCCAAACTAATATGCATTCGAAAAACAAGTGACGACAAAACTCCTCCTCCAACCCGCACAAACTACACAAAGGATTTTCGACCTCAATCCCACGCCTTTCCAAATTGACCATTATCCTTCTTTCATGTTGAATCCTATTTTAACCAAATCGTTCATTAGGTTTTATAAAAAGCTTTCATGTTAGGCATCACTATGCTACTTGACATCTCAACTAGGCTGACACCTCAAGTAACAACAATCATTTGCCATCACATGAAAAAAGTATTATTAAAAAAAAGAAAATGAAAGAAAACACAAAAATATGGGGGGACTAGACCAAAACCCATATGTTAACAAAAACGATACATAGGTATACTATACCTATTAATAAAGAATTCTAATATTAGGTTATGATTATTGGGCATAATATTAAACAATGATAAACCTATCTCGGTAGGTGCAAAGGAAAACGAATCTTGAAAGTGAGACTTAGAGTTCTCAATGATTTTGTTTAAAAAAGAATCAAAACCTCATAAAAAAATTTAGAGTATCAACACACTCGTCCAACTCATCTTTTCACGAAAGGCACTACGGTGGTCACAAAAAGACATTATTTGTTACACAAGTAAGCTTGAATTAGTAACCTTTCTTAGCTTGGCTTTAGTAACCTTACTTAGCTTGGCCTTGAGGTTTCCATGAATTATGTTCGCTTCCTCAAATGACTCTTGCAGTTTTACAACACTATCCTTAGAAAATTTAGCATTCTACTTGGAGTCCTTAAGGTGTTTTTTCAATTCACTCATCTAAACAACAAGGTCTTTATTTTGTTGCCCCAAATTATTATTATCATTCTCCACCAAGATAGCTCTTTGAGATAAACCTTAATTCCTTAACCTTGGTGGATATCAACAACTGGTGGTTTTGCATTGTCTTATCTAAATCTTTGATATGTTAACACTTTTACATATGATTTTAACTACCATATTCTTCTAGTATGTATTATCGCCATTCATTTCACCAACATTACTTCACATAAATCAAAGCTTCCTTCAAGGCCAACAATGTTTAGCAAATTAACAAAAAAAAAAAAAACACATGGGAAACCTCCTCTAACAATTTTAACTTGGTTGTTCCTCATGTTTACATGCCACAACGAGTGTGTATTGAGTGAGTTTTTTAAAACATGGTTCATTTGGGTAGTGAACCATCTTTTCTTCTTATAAGGATGGAAAAAGGCCTTCTTTCTTGATAATGTAAAACCCCCAGAGAACTTGAAAGATTTGGCACCAACTGAGGATATTGGAATATCTAACCAATAGTCGAGTTAAGAGTAGTAACCATCTCCACATTTGGTTGTGGTTGCACAAAGTCTTCGTTCAAGCTAGAGGGTAGTGTTGGTTGACCTAACATCCTCAACCACAACATGCATAATCACAGATAAAAAATTCTTCTTCTTTCTCAAATGCCTTTAAAAGTCAATCAGAATATCCTTTTCCAAAGTTGTACCAACCTTAGTTCACAGTTTCTTGTAATTGACGCTTTTCCTCAAGACCTTTGCACAAAAGACCAAAGGTCAACATTAAAGGTAACACAAATTAATATGAAAATCAAATAAAGTCTTACCTAGGAACCAATCTACGTGGTCATGTATAATGAATACAATTAGTAGATCCTTTCTACTTGTTGGATGAGGAAAGTTCTTGATAATTTCAACATCTATCCTCTCCTAGATAGAAATAATATATTGATTTTAATGTATCCAACCTTTCTAGTATAAGAGAAATGACGAGTAAGATCAGAATAAAATAATGTACTTTTATTGATATTTTGGGTTGAACACCTGATCTTAAAAAAATCTTTTTAGGTTTTGAACGAATAGGCATATATTGTGAAAAGTGGGCCAAATTAGGCACTGTTTAATGACACCCAACTAATTGTGGTACCATGCTTTAATTGGTATACACAAATTTATTGATTATGGAGACAAGTTGAAGATACTAACACAAGATTAGAAAAGTCCAACTATTTAGATGAAGTTAACTTGGTGTCACATTCATGGCACTCAACAACCTACATCCAAAATTTGACAAAGAAAAAAAGACATCAAATTCTTTGAAAAAAATATATCCCTATAATTAAAATAATCACTATTAAGGGAATGTTTAGTATATAATCCATCTTCAATTGAACACTCCTTAACTCTTAAAAGTTTGACCTTGTCAATAATATGTGCACTACAGAATTTTAGAAACCCTTCTACGGAATCCTTTTAGGCATAAGTAAATTTTTTACCAAGTATCCATATGTGCTTGGGATTATAGACAAGGGGAAATTTATCCTTAGTTTTCTTTTTATGAGTACTCAATTATGTTGGATATGCACTTTTTAGAGCAAAGGTTTTTTGCTTCTGCCTAACTTGGATCTTAGATGTGGTGGCAAGAGGGTTTACCTCCAACAAGGGGAGAAACCTCCACAACAACACTAATGGAGGGCAGAAAAAGAGATTGTGCCTTCTATAAAGAAACCTTCAATATAAACAAGTCAATGTGGTTAACAAGTCAATGTGGCTTTGAGAAGCATAATCCTCACCAACAATGAAACTTCCTTTTCTACCATAGGACTCCCACCATTGAAAAAGTTGGAAAAACCATTAGAAGAAGACACAATGAAGGAATGATAAGATACCTAAATACCATAATAAAGAAAGGCTTTGATTAGAGGAATAAACATGAAAGAGAAAGACACGAATGATCAATTTGCAAAGTAACTTTAATTGTTATTAAGGATAAAAATGAAAATAAATAAATAAAATTATTTAAATAAGAAAACACAAATTGTTTAATTAGAAAGAAAGTAATTTTATTATAAATTTTACATGCATTTAATAACTTCTATTGAGAATTTCAATGAAAATGATGATTTTTAAAATATGATATGTTTTTATTCTTTGAAAAAATACTTTTACCTGTTTATGATTCTCTAAGTTTAAAATGCGTCACTTTTAGTTTTTAAGTCGTTTAGGATATACAAAGTATTTTATATTATAGATAGACAAAATATAGTTTGAATACGCAAAAATTAAAAAAAAAAAAACTGATGGTTAAAATTTTTGAACTTAATTTTTTTTTAAAGGAACAAAAGCAAGTTACATTTAAAAAAATAAAATTTTAAATATTAATCCAAATTAATTTTGATACAAATTTGTATTTTCAAAATATAATTAATTATGTTACCATTTATATTTTTAATATTAATCAAATTAGTTACAGTAAAAAAATTAATTAAAATTAAATTAATTTGATTACTTAATTATTAATGAAAAGGATAATTGCTTCTTAACTAATCAAATTACAAAAAAAAAAAATGATAATCTCAAGGGTAATAGTTTTCTTTTCAATTAAAAGTGATAATTTGTAGGATAAAATATGCATTTAGTTCTTATAAATTTTTTGTCTCTATAGTTTTATAATAATTTTACTTTTGGTTAAGTAAGTACTTTACTTAAGCTTTTATTGATATAATTTAAAGGAACAAAATTGGTACATTTTAAAGTTAGAAAAAAAAATAAAAATAGATAAAAAAATATAAAATAGTTAAATTGAATCTAACTATAAACATATTTTTATTCTAATTTGTATCATAATTAACTCCTTTTCTATTAAAAGCTAAATTTTATCACTTTAGTTTCAATTAAAAAAATATCATAATTAAATTTATTGATGTTCAAATATAACCTTTTTAGAAGAAAAAAAAATTGTATATGAAACTAATTACTCAAGGAAAGCATATTTGATTTTTGTAATGTAAACATATTTATAATAGAGACATATGTAAATTCACATCGTATAATAGAACACAAATATATTTTATTGTGTATTTTTCTCAATATAAAATGAATTTTCATCAAATATATTTTCGTCTTGGAAAAGATAATGGTGTGAACATAGAAAAACCAGGGGTTAGAACAGTGACCTAAACTTGTTAGCATGATTAATTTTAACTTTAGTATCCAGGTCCATTGATGGCCCAATTAAACTAAATTCGTTGAAAACCAACTGTAACTGGACCCAATAAAAAAAAACTTTTCACAGAGACAAATTCTTCCTTCACCATATCAATTTTAATTTGCACCCTATTATCTTTCAAAATTTCTAAAATTACCCTCTATTTCATATTTGAAAATCCAGAATTTAAAAAATATAATTCAACAGTCAAAATCTCTACAGTAAAAAATACATTTTAAAAAAGAAAATTCAGAACAAAAAATCTGAAAATGCAATTTGGAAAAGAATTTCCATAATTAAAAAATGTGTTATGAAAATCCAAATTTGAAACACAAAATCTGAAAATTTTTCAGAATTAAAAAATGTGTTACAAAAATTCAAATCCATAACACAAAATTTGAAAATGCATTCTGGAATTAAAAAATGTGTTCTGAATATTTAAATTCTGAAATGTATTAAAAAAAAGTTCATAAGTATTTTTTATTCCCACTCTCCTTTCTTTTCATTTAAGGCAATTTAAGGTAATTTTCGTCATTCTATAGGAGCATTTTCATCATATTTATGAAAGATTGAGTGTAGGTTGAAATTGATAATTGCACCCAATCAAGTAGGGCACTGTTAGGCAATTGCATTTTACACTCCTAAGATTTCTCCATGCATCTCCATGGGAGTGTTGCAATATGTATTGGTGTGGACCGAACGACTAATCAGAGTCTCAACCCCATTAGCGGATCGCCGATCCAAGGCCCATTCCCAGTGGGCCAATCGATGTTATAAATCTTATTGCACCTAGACAGACTCAACAAACCTAATCCCGTGATTAGCAACTAGGTAATGCAATCCTAAACGCGGACTCACTCCTTAACCTGACCCAATAAGGAAAACTCATTACAGGTAATATAAATAACACACATTCTAAGGAACAAGTACGTCACTAATTACTGTATATTTCTGAGTATCGAATACTCCTTTCGCTGACTTGCGCGTTAGAGTGTCTTCTACAGGTACCCCATTCGACATTCATCCGAGACAGTGAGACCAAGACATAATAAGAAGGAAAAAAAAAACAAGCTAAGGTAGGAGTTGACCGCACGACAAAAGGAAAGGAGACGAAGTCAGAGTAAATGATTAAAATAAATCTTTAATAATATAATATATTAATTTTTTTAACATACAAACAAAATTCTAGTATAAACTATATTATAATATTATAAATTCAAAACGATAACTCATTTTCCACGTCATCTCCTCTCTCTCTCCCTCCAAATTTCAAGTCGCTAGAATCTCCACGGAGACCTTGGAGGTCTCATCCCCACGTCGGACAATTTCAACTTCCACCGCGAAATCGCACGCCTCACCGTGCTCTACGGCAGGCTTGCGGCATGCGCCACTCTCGTCTAAAAGCTCCGAGTGCTCAACGCCGCTTCCAGAGTGAAGCGCTTCTTCGGCTCGGGTCGCGACCTTGCTAGGGTTTTGGCCTCGTTCCGGTTGAGCTTTGAGCAACTGTTCCTGCTCAAGTTTGTGGTTGTCGTGGAGCAGGTGCACATGCTGTATTTGGACAAAACCGAATTGGTAGAATCCATGGTGCGAAGAGCGCGTTCTACGCTATAGCGAAGATGATTGAGAATTTGAATTCCAATATTGGCAATAGTTGTGCGAGTTTGGGGATGGCATTGGGGGATTACGAGATTATAGAATTGAACAAGTTTCTAGAAACTTTTGCCAGAAATATAACAATTCTATGACTGTATTGGAGGAATTATTGGGTGAGTTCTTCGTTTTCCTACTTTTACCATTCGCTTAGTGTGAAACAAATGGAGAAGAGGTGGAATAAAATTAACATACCTTGCTTTTGCTTTTTAATATATTAACAAGAAAGCAATTGTATTAAGATTAACTTGTGTGAGTTACTTAGAAACTATTGTGCTTCTTAATCTTCTTTAGTTTTTTTTTTCTCTTTATATTTATAATGACTTTTAAGAAGAGGAACCTATTCACCTTTCCATCATTACTTATCGTCCTAACCAACGTAGTGTAGTTCCAGTTCCTTGAAAGAGTAAACTGACAGGGACTATGGTATTACAGGGGTGTCTTTGTTCCATAGTATTATGGGATGTTTGGTGAAATATTTAAATATTTGGTTTTCACCTCGACTAAAGGTAAGAATATTCTATAATAGACAAGTGAGTCCAAATTTTACTTTATAAATCAATTTTATAAGGTTTGAATTATGTTTAAAGTCCACTTCTCAAGATAGTATTATAGTGGGTATTAGATTTTTTCTTTGTATTTTCTTCCTCCTTTTGCATCTTTTGTCGTTTTTCTTTTTATCTTTCTTGTTCTTTTTTTTTTTTCATGGATGCCACGTAACAAAGTTCTCCCAAGAATGATCAATAGAATCCAGGTAATGCTTATTACCTTCACCCAGGTAAAAGCCCAGTCATGGTCTTGGTCACTCCACATCTTGATGAATCAAACTATCATTCATGGAGTAGGGCAATGAAGTGTTCTATGCTTTTGAAGAACAAGTTTAAGTTTGTTAATGGGGAGATACCACAACCTCCATGAAGTGATAGTCAATATGAAGTGTGGGAGAGGTGTAATGTTATGGTGATCTCATGGATCACACAAAATCTCACAACACAGATAGTTTAAAGCACTCTGAACATCGACAATGCAAGAGAACTGTGAGAATATATTATAGAAATATTTGTAAAGAGTAATCACTTTTGAGTTTCGAATCTCTTACAAGAAATTAACTCTATCAGGCAAGGAGAAATGAGTATCATATATTACTACACTGATTCTAAGACCATGTGTGAAGAGTTGGATTCGCTACGACCTCTGCCAACTTGTGTTTGCAAAGTGAACTATAACGAATTACAGGGATTTTGAATGGGTGTTATGCTTCTTGAAAGGTTAAGGAGAAGCATACAGTGATGTTAAAATGCAAATCTTGCTAGCAAAATTGTTGCCATGTATTAATCACGTCTTCTCTTTAGTTCTCTAGCAAGAAAGACATCTGAACGAGTGATAAGTGCCAATATTTTTAGTAATATTTCATATTAAAATATAAACATAGGAGGTTTGAGGCACAACCATAGTGTGCAAAGTTGTGGGGAAAACATCATTGTCTGACTTGCAATCCAATTGGGAGAGTAAAAGATGTGAACATGTGTGGCTAATTTTACCCTTTAAGATTGTGAGTAATCTGTTCAAACTCTTATGTATTGAGATGATTTCTGAACATAATATTATGTTCTTAATTGATTATTGGTATTATTGTTTTGTTTTTAATTCTTGATCTAGAATCTTAAATTTGATTGAAAAGTACTTTTAAGGTTCTGACTTAATTAATAATACTTAACATATTTTAGTGCTGGGAATAAACTTGAAATGTTAATTGATATCAACGTCTGATCTTGATTCTAAGTTGTTTTTATAAATATGCGAGGAATCAATATTTAGGAAACATCTTAATAATAATTTTATATACAAGGAATCAATATAAATGATTTTTATACAACATCAATATCAATTACAGGACACCATATCATCATGAGTAATCAAAATACAAAAGAGTGAGAAAGATGAAACTCAATCCCTATTTTTCCAATTGAAGCAAGAACTCTTTACCTTGTTTTCTTGTTAATGATTGTTATCACAACAAATTCCAACAAACTTTTATTATTCTCTTTTATATTTAGCGAATATTTTACTTGATTATTCAATTGTTTATTGTGAGTTCGATATTCGTCCTTAGGGACATATTATTACTTTTGATAACGCAGTGCACTAGTCGTAAAAAGTCATCAATAAGAGCATGGGAATAGACACAGAGGTCTTGAAACAACGTGAACCAAGAAAGAACAAACAACATAATCAACAATGGCAATCATGAGTGGCACAACTATGGAAGAGGAAGAGGAAATAACTGTGGAAAACAATGTTCTTTCTGCAACAAGATAAACCACATGGCTGACGAATGTTATTCAAAGCATGGATTTCCACCATGGATGAAACAGAAAGCTAGTTACGCTACAAATGCCTTTGAAAAGGATGAAAAAAATGAAGCCGAGAAAGAAAAGTTTACGTAAGAAGAGACTCTTAATGAATAGGTAATGAAAGTCTTTGGGTTTGAACAACTGCAACAACTTGTGAATATGATCTAGAATTCTAAGAATAAAGAGAAAGAAATTAACAACATCATAGGAGATTGTCCAAAAATAAGCAAGAACGTAGGGTAAATAAGGTATGCATAGTTGGATACTTGATAGATGAGTTGGAAGGTCTCGGCGTGAGGGAGGTGTGTTGGAAATCTCGCATCGACTAGAGATAAAGATGTTAACATATTTAATTTTCTATTTTAAATTATTGGGCTTTGTTTGTTTGGCCCAACTTTCCTTTTCTCTTTCAGCTAGGTCTTAATCTTTTTCTTATATATACACCATGTATTTTACTCTTTAATATACAAGTGAATAAAAGTTTCTTTTATATTTATTTTTCTCTACAATTAGGGTTCATCAAAACCTCTCTTTCTCCATTACAATTACGTGCGATTACGTACGCTACATTAAAGTATCACTTCAGGCAAGGAATATTATTATTCATCTTCATTTACTGTAATATGGTATCAGAGCTCTTCAAATGAAGAGTTCTGCTGCGGTTCTCTCTGATTTCTATTTCCCTTTTTGCTGTTCTTGGTTTTTTTTTTTTTGTTCTCTTTCAAAATCTTGATTGGGTTTAAAAATCTCTTAGGCAATGTTTAATGAAAACCCTAGTCTTCATAGTCTTAATAGTAGTCATACTATTACATGCAATTTCTGTGGTAAATATGGTCATACTGAGGCTGTTTGTTTTCGCAAAGTGAGTTTTCCTTCTGGTAATGTTAAAACCTCAAAGTTTTCTTTTACTAGAAAAGTCTGTACTTTTTGTAATCGTCTTGGCCACACTGTCGACACCTGTTATAAAAAGCATGAGTTCTCTCCTGGCTACAAATTCACCAATTGGACATCCCAAGCCAATAATATGATTACTACTGACACTTTTTCTGAGCTTTTTCATAAAGAACAGGATGTAAAGGGGATTCAACTTACATCACAACAGTGCCAATTCCTTACCAACATTTTACGTCAGCAAAACCTTGAGGATCCTGCCCCTCACACTCAAATTAATCAAGTCGACAACATCTTTACGGGTGAAATCCCCAATACTGAGCATTCTTCAACAGGTAAGCTTCTCTCTTCACTATCTTCTATAAAAGAATCTTGGATTATTGATTCTGGTGCCACGGATCATGTTTGTCACAATTTGAACGCTTTTACTACTTATACTAAAATTAAACCTGTCTTAATTAGTCTTCCAAATGGCCAAACTGTTTATGCCACATATTCTGGTTTAGTACGTTTTCCTGATAAGTTTTATTTGTCTGATGTGTTATATGTGCCTCATTTTCAATTAAACTTAATATATGTTTCTAAACTCACACACCAACTTAAATGCACTTTAACTTTCACTTCAACCCACTGCATTATACAAGACAATCTCACCCAAGAGAGGATTGGTACAGTTAAAGCCACCGCTGGCTTGTACCTTGTCACTACCTTGCTTGCTTCTAGTCGTTCTCGGAGAAAACACTGTGACATTATAGACTAGGACACCCTTCACTTGAAAGATTACATGTCTTAAGCAAACAATACTCTTTTATTACTATTGATACTCATCATGTATGTGTCACTTGTAGTCGTGCAAAACAGAGAAAACTTCCTTTCACTTTAAGTAATACTGTTACCTCTGCTATTTTTAATCTTGTACACTTTGATATTTGGGACCATGTTCCATAATTTCTATGCAAGGTTTTCGTTATTTCTTGACTATTGTTGATGAATACTCGCGTTATACTTGGGTTATTCTGCTGCATAACAAATCTGAAGTGCGTCAGCACATCATTAACTTCACTGTTTTCGTTCAAAATCATTTCAAAACTAATATCAAAACGATTTGTACTGACAATGGTGTTGAGTTTGCTATGTCAAATTTTTATGCTTCAAAGGGAATTATACATAAAAAATCCTGTGTTGAAACACCACAACAAAATGGCATTGTAGAACATAAACATCAACACATACTAAATGTAACCCGGGCTTTACTTTTTCAAGCAAATCTTCCTCCTAGTTTTTGGGAATTTGCTGTAAATCATGTTGTTTTCTTAATAAATGTTATTCCTACTCCATTACTTAATAACATCACTCCTCATGAAAAGTTGTTTGGAAAACCATATGACATTTCCTTTCTAAAAGTGTTTGGTTGTCTCTGTTATGCTATTACCATTACTGCACATAGGAAAAAAAAATTAGATGATAGATCTATCAAAGGTATTTTTCTTGGCTTCCCGCAAAATACAAAAGGTTATATTATCTTAAATTTAAAGTTTCATAGCATAGAGATATCAAGACATGTAATCTTTCATGAAAACCACTTTCCATATAAATTGGATAGTGACTTCCCTAAGGACCCTAACACTTTATCTCTCCCTATATCTAATGCATATAATTCTGCTTTTGATTTTTTTTTCTAATACTGCACCTTCTGTCGAGCCATGTGCCTCTACTCCTGCACCCAATATTGTCCCTCCACTAGCCTCATTATCCTCTGATCTTCCAACAGATAGTGTCTCTGCTCCTGCATCCAACATTGCACCTCCATCAGAATTATCACCGCCTGCATCTCCGGGAAGCACCTCACCCCAATTTCCAAGAAGATCAGCTCGTCCTCACCGACAACCTGCCTATCTTGCAGATTTCCACACTACAACCAACACTGTAAGTAGTAGATATCCTATTCATAATTACTTGTCTTACAATTCCTTATCTTCCAATTTTAGAAATGTTATTTCCTCTATCAATTCTCATCCTGAACTTCGGACATATAACGAAGCCTCCAAACATGCTTCTTGGCAATCTGCCATGCAAGATGAGCTTCAAGCTCTTGCTGCTAACAATACTTGGCAACTTACCCCTCTCCCTCCAGGAAAGAAAACTATTGGTTGTAAATGGGTATATAAAATCAAATACCATTTTGATGGCACTGTCGAGCGCCACAAAGCTAGAGTTGTTGCCAAAGGGTTCACCCAACTTGAAGGACTTGATTTCTTAGACACTTTTGCACCTGTTGCTAAACTCACTACCCTCCGCCTTCTCTTTGCTATTGCCACTACCAAAAATTGGATTTTAAAACAACTTGATGTCAATAATGCATTTCTTCATGGTGATCTCCATGAAGAGGTATACATGACCCCCCCACCTGGCCTCTCTCTTCCTTCTCCCCAGCATGTTTGCAAGCTTCAACGATCTTTGTATGGCCTTCGTCAAGCTAGTCGCCAATGGTACGCCAAACTTTCTACTTTTATTTTATCAAATAATTACTCTATTTCTGTTGCTGATCACTCTCTTTTTCTTAAATATAATAATGATAAACTCACTGTTATTCTTGTTTATGTTGATGACTTGGTCTTAACTGGTGATGACACGGAGGAAATCAATACAATTACTACATCCCTTCACCATCACTTCAAGATAAAAAATTTAGGTAATCTCACTTACTTTTTGGGACTGAAAATTGCTCGCAACAGTACTGGTCTTCATTTAAGTCAACGCAAGTATACTCTTGATCTCCTTCAAGAAATTGGCATGCTTGACTCTGCACCTGTGGCCATTCCTATGACTCACACCTCCCGTCTCTCTCTCGACCAAGGCTCACCTCTCGATGCTGATGTCACTTCCCAATACAGAAGACTCCTTGGACGTCTAATTTACTTAACCAACACGCGACCAGACATCGCCTTCGCTGTCCACAATTTAAGCCAATTCATATCTGCACCCACAACTCATCATCAACAAGCTGTCTCACGTCTTTTGCGTTACCTCAAGGGCACCCCTGGTGAAGGACTATATTTTTCTCACACTAGTTCACTTCACCTCTGTGGTTTCAGTGACTCTGACTGGGCAACATGTCCTACCACACGCAAATCTGTCACTGGACATTCCATCTACTTAGGAGACTCCCTAATATCATGGAAATCAAAGAAGCAGCCAACTATCTCTCGCAACTCCTCTGAAGCCGAGTATAGAGCCCTTGCCACCACCACATGTGATCTACAATGGTTGTCTTACCTCCTTCAGGATTTACATATTGCTCTCTCCCAGCCTGCAACCTTGTACTGTGCACTAGTACAAAAAGGTAAATTAACGACGGTTAAAATCAACATTTAAAGACGGTTCCAAAACCGTCGTTATTGCGGGCGTCGTTAAAAAGTGGGGGTTTTTCACGACGGTTCTGGAACCGTCGTTAAAACTCAGACTTATAACGACGGTTGTATTAACCGTCGTTAAAAGCAGCTCTAATTTTGGGACTTTTAAAGACGGTTCCCAGAGGACCGTCGTTGTAAGTTGGGATTTTAAATTGGAACCGTCGTTATATGTAGCTATCGTAAAAAAAAAATTAATAAATCTGAAACCTGCATAAAATTTTCAAATCTAGAAAATCAAAACATTTAAAATGATAATTTATATATAAAAATTACATACAACAAATGATAACATTATACAAATTTTTTTTCTAATATATGAAAAAGTATGTCATTATAATAATTTATCTATTGTAAGGTGTTATACATGGTTAAAAAATACTTTGACCATGTTGTTCTCACATACTCCAATGCTTCCGAATCTAATGGGTGTTGGTCGTTGAACAACTGTAATATTTGAAATTTTTTGAGTTAGTGCATGAATAATAAACCCCAAATTTGAAAGTGTTTATTGTATTGAAGTATTACCTGATCCCAACCTTTATGAATTGAAGCTTGCGAAATAGTCAACATCCATTGCATAACATAGTAACCGCACTCATAATTTCCAGATTGTCTGATGTGAAAATAAATGTATTAAATGAATGAGTTAAACACATTAAATTGAGTGAACAAATATACTTTAAATACCTTAAGGTACATCCAAGTGAGTTTTTGTGCATTTGAACTTCTTCTCCCACATAACATATTATATCCAGAGTAAGCACTAAAATAATAAGATTTCATGTTAGAATACATAACATTATATAATGTATAAGTAATAATAAATGTTAAATGAAATTGTCGTACCTGTATATAATGTTTTTAAAATAGGTAGGGGGTTTTCTATGCAAGGAGCAAAACCATACAACGGTATGATGTTGAACAGATATGATCAATAGTTGCCAATGACGCCTATATAACAAATCAGTTAATTAGTTTATCTTATTTCAATAATTTATTATAACTTATTTAATAAATAAGGACTTACTCGTGGATGTACGGAGCAAAATAAATTTGTTTTCCACCATTCTTTAAGGCAGTGGTGATGTATGTTCGTGTTTCCGACTTCTCGTCTAAAAACCCATATATTTGTGTTTCCCCTCATCCAAGCATAATCCAAAAAGATACCTAAATTTCAATAAGTTAGTACTAATATATTTAATAAATCAAAAGTATAAAGATTTTAAAATTTGAACTTACATCATTCATAATCGCAGAACTATTATGTTAATCTCTTGATCTCCGGATGCAAGGTCCAACAAATCAGACATGTGAACGTACAACGGTAGATTACTATGCCTTCCAAAATGATTGGCATCCCATGGAACCTCTAAGACGGTTGTATCTAAAGTTGTAGCAACTTCCACCAATGCCGCCAGAGGATCATCAATGGAGACTATTTTCTTCTTTCCCAGAGCCAGATTTGTCTTAGGTTCCTGCTACTCATCAAAACAAACAAATACTTAAATTAGTTAGAATGTAATATATCTTATATATAATTCTATTAGTATTAGTGCAAAGATATACCATAGAATCTATAGGTCTGGCGAGATGTCTAGGCTAGACAACGAAAGTATGTAATGCCTCTGCTATAATTGTGACCTCTGATGTCGGCACAGGAACTGCAAGATCACCATAAAGGACCTTCTCCACTGTGACCTTCATGAAATTAGAAGGAAGAGGCACATTGTGTAACATTGTGACCCCTTCATAACACTTACCTAAGGCAACGAGTCGGGTCAAAGAAATAGACTCAACATATAATTCGCATTGGCTAGTTGAGCCAAAGTCATCCCCTGATAGATCAACTGTTGAACAACTCCCTTTAGTGCGGACTTTCTTAATAGGAGGTGGAGGTGGTTCATCTTCTACCATAGTAGGTGGTTGCTGTGAGAGTCCTAAACCCTCCCATAGTTTTTTGAACTCCATTTCCATTCGCGCACTAAACTCCTCCATGAAGCTTTCTTTAAGCTCTTGAGTTACCTCAGTCTTTAACTGCTCACGTAGTTGTAGTAAATACTCTTGGCTAGGTTCATTGGACAATTGTTCCTTGCTGTGTGATGGAGGTCCAAAGTATGACCGAATCCCAACCCCATATCCAGCTACACGAACACGTCCAGGGTGTTCAGGTCATCCGAGAGCAACATTAAGAATATCATTGCGACCACATGGTTTGAAAGTCCCCTGTGTTGATTGCTCATTAAGAGAATCCTAAAACAAATGAAAAGAAATTGTCAAACTTCAACACATTGAATTTAAAATAACACATAGAAAACATATTTCTTACAATGCGTTCAACTGTTTGTTCTGTAGACTTAGAACTCCATGTCCCTAATGGGTATATACGGGCACCCTTCCACATCTCATGTCGGTGTGGTGAGGATGGAGGTCTTAAGGAATCTACATTATTCATTTCCTCAATGGAAGTAGAACGCGCTTTAATCTTTTCTTCAAGCATCTTCTGCTCTAGCAACTTATAACCACCACGAGACAATAAGTGTGGGGTATCATTATGTGCCTGACTGGCTTTTGCTTCGTTTCGAACCTCCTATCATAACACTCAAAATTTAGTAATACGTTAATATAAACTATATTCAAATATAAAAGTGATATTAACCTGCCATTTTTCAGTTTGTCGAATATTCACAAACTGCTGCCAAGTTTCTTCATCAATGGATGCATATTTTGCACAAGGATTTTCTTCTTTCCTTTCCCCATATATATAGTCTGTTGTCAATTTTGATTTGAACTGACGAAACTTGACACCCTCATCTGAAAGAACCTTCACTTTCAAGATTTCCACATTCGAGATCTTGTAATGTATCTACATTGTTTGAAAGAATTAGTTCATAAACAAAAACAAAGTATAAAAGAACTTTAGATTGAGCAAAGTAAAAACAGTTACATACCAGAATATATTGCCAAATCATGTTTTTCTCGTGGTCAGGCACGTGATCCCAGGACTGAGTTAAGATAGAGATCCTTTCACGAGACAGTACTCCGAGATAACTCCTGTATTTCTTTGCATATTGCCCGGTGGCCACACCCGTGTGGATATCAATTGACAAAGGTATTTTGTCATCTTCATTTATCTTCTTAAACATATTCTTTAATCTTGTAGGTCCTCTACCAGTTTTTGAACGAGAAACTTTATCATCTGCCATGTTCCTGTTATCAAACAAATATGATAAGCATCAAGAATATGAAATATAATTAAAATGAAATATATTGTAAAACTAAACATGAATCACATATACATACAAATATATATTCCTTCATCATGATCATTTCGAGTTGCATGTACAACATCAGCAACATCCTCGTACTCTTTATTGATGGTCGTTCTTGTAAGTGATTCAATCTCACAAATGTCATTGTTTGTATCTTCTGGGTCATTATGTTGTTTTTTTCATTACGTTTTACGATGGTTCTTTCTAAACCGTCTTTAAAAGCCGTCGTTAATGAAGAATTTTGTACTAGTGGTGACAACCAATCTGCCCTTCAAATAGCTTCCAATCAAGTTTTTCATGAACGAACCAAGCACATCGAAATTGATTGCCACCTAGTTCGTGAAAAACTTAACTCTGGTCTCCTCAAACTACTGTCCATTACTTCTGCAATGCAAGTTGCTGACATATTCACCAAGCCCCTTGCTTCCGCACAGTTCTCTACTCTCAAATCCAAGCTGGGCCTGAGAAATATCTACTCCCCAGCTTGAGGGGGGTGTTAACATATTTAATTTTCTATTTTAAATTATTGGGCTTTGTTTGTTTGGCCCAACTTTCCTTTTCTGTTTCAGCTAGGTCTTAATCTTTTTCTTATATATATATACCATGTATTTTACTCTCTAATATACAAGTGAATAAAAGTTTCTTTTATACTTATTTTTCTCTACAATTAGGGTTCATCAAAACCTCTCTTTCTCCATTACGATTACGTGCGATTACATACGCTACATTAAAGTATCACATCAGGCAAAGAATATTATTATTCATCTTCATTTACTGTAATAAAAGACTTTTCATAGTATATAAGTGGGTGCAAACCTCACATTTAAGCTTAAGTCAACCTTATAAGACCCTTTTATAAGGTGATGTTTACACCTACTTCTATACTATGAAAAGTCCTTATCTATAGTGGATGTGAGATCTCAAACACACTCCTCACGTTGAGAACCTCAAACTCGTGCGTGGAACTATATATTATAGGTGATCCGATAGTGATTTGTCAACAGATGACCTTATAAGTTCAACAAACTCTCGATACGATAAATTATAAAACAAATTCTGATACCATATTTGAGATTTTGTGTTTTATTTAAGGGTGAACAAGGCACATAGTTTTGCTAGAGAAAAAAAAGAGTAAAGAAAAGTGTTAGAATATTACTATTCTTGCTTCCATTTAATGCCGCCATGTATTATAAATATAGATAGAAATAAAATGCGTGTTGGGCTTGGTTCAAACAGAAAAGAGACCCAAGATACATAAGGCCCAAAATCATCAAAAGTTTGGGTGCTTATCACATTCACCCCACAAAACTTGACTCTACAGCTTTTGCAAACCTTTTTTAAACTTAATTAAAATTTATTACAATATAATTATAATAAATATTATAACATAATTATAATAAATATTATAACATAATTACAATAAATATTATAACATAATTATAATAAATATTATAACATAATTATAATAAATATTACAACATAATTACAATAAATATTATAACATAATTATAATAAATATTATAACATAATTATAATAAATATTATAACATAATTATAATAAATATTATAACATAAATATAATAAATATTATAACATAATTATAATAAATATAAATATAATATTTGTTTATAAATAATTAATTACAATTATAAAATTCATTAATGTTAAAATTGATCTTATAATGATAATTAATATTTATAATTAATATAAATACTATAATTAATATTTATAATAAATATTTAGATTTATATTAATTATAAATATTTCCTTATTATAATTATAAGATATTTTTAATATAAAAAAATATTGATAATAATATATTTTTTAAAATTTTAAAATTTTTATATAAACTAAATAAAATTAAAATTGAAGACAGAATACTCTTTGCTGACTTGAGCTTTGGAGTGTCTTCTGCAAGTACCCCATTCGACATTCACCTGGGATAGAAGAACGAACCTAAAGAAGTAGCGCTAAGGTGAAAGGAAAAAACTGAAGTTCGAGTGGACTGCCCGACTGGAAGGAGGATAACGAAGTCAATCAACAGTTCTCTAGTTCCATCTCCCTAACAGGAACACTAATCATATTTAACCATAAATTTAAATACTATATCGGTTGAAATAAACACACTCTGAAAATTACTTTGATTTGCAAAGCAGAAAAGTAATCTATGCAACAATGTTAACATTTTGGGAAAGATGAAAATTCTCTACTGAGAAAGAGCCTTTGACTTTATGTTTTGGCATATGGGAAACAGAACACAGTAGTTAACAGGTTTAGGAGTTGAATATAAATATTGGTTCATCCCACTTAAAAACACATGCTTATCCATATTGTATCTCATTCTCCAAAGCTCTCTCTTCACACTACAAGAAAGAAATGCAGATGAGTAACCCTGCAGAGAGAAAACCACACGCAGTGTTGATCCCATATCCAGTTCAAGGCCATATCAATCCTTCGTACGGATTAGCAAAGTTGTTTCATCTTAGAGGCTTTCACATCACCTTTGTCCACACTGAATACAACTACAAACGCTTGCTCAATTCAAGGGGTCTTAAAGCCTTTGATGGTTCTCCAGATTTTCATTTTGAGACAATCCCAGATGGTCTTCCCCTCACAGATGAAGCTGTAAATGTCACTCAAGACTTAGTGTCCCTTTCTAAATCAGTGATAGAGAACTTTCTCCTACCCTTTCGTGAACTTCTTGCTAGACTCAATGATTCTGCAATTGCTGGCAATATACCTCCAGTTACTTGCTTGGTTTCTGATTGTTCCTTCACTTTTACTACACAAGCTGCTCAAGAACTAGAACTCCCTATTCTTCTATTTTCACCAATCAGTGCCACCACCTTATTGTCTATTATGCACTTCCGTACTCTTTCTGACAAAGGTCTAATACCACTCAAAGGTATGCATTAAAGCTCTTTCTTTTAAAAAAGTGCATGAACAACACGAGTAATTCGGATCCGGTTCCTCTAATTGAAGTAATATCAACAATCGATATTATGTATATGTGCATAACAAGTAATGTATTTGCTGAGATATCAGTTGTTGGTTTTTTCTGATAAACTGAACTGAAAATATTACTTTACTTTATCTTTTCTTTCTTTAGAGAAGTTTTATAGCATTAGTTATAGCATCCATCAGGTAAGACTAGACAGAATCACAATTTGAATTGAGATAATAACTGAAGGTAACAAAGTCCACGGAAATGTTATTTCAATGTTAGCCTTTTTTACTATTTGTAACTAATGGATACATGCTAACGAAGAAAATGTTCATTTGTATTTATGTGGAACTTGTAACTATTGGCTTTGTGATCATGATTGCAGATGAGAGTTATTTGACAAATGGGTATTTGGACACCAAACTAGATTGGATTCCAGGTTTGAAAAACTTTAGACTGAAGGACTTGCTTGACTTTATAAGGACAACAGATCCAAACAACTTTACAGTAAAATCTATCATTGATATGGCTGATAGTGTGCTCAAAGCCCCTACAACTGTTATAAATACTTCTGAAGAACTTGAGACTGAGGCATTGAAAGCTCTCTCTTCTATGCTCCCTTCTGTTTACCCCATTGGCCCTTTCCCATCATTTTTAAATCAAAGTCCACAGAATCATTTGGAATCTTTAGGTTCCAATCTCTGGAAGGAAGATACTGAGTGCCTTGAATGGCTTAATTCCAAGGAACCTAATTCTGTTGTTTATGTGAATTTTGGTAGCATCACGATTATGTCTCCAGAGAAACTTTTGGAGTTTGCTTGGGGTTTGGCCAACAGCAAGAGACCCTTTTTATGGATCATTAGGCCTGACCTTGTGATTGGTGGCTCAGTGATTTTGTCATCTGAGTTTGTGAATGAAATATCTGATAGAGCTCTAATTGCAAGCTGGTGTCCACAAGAGCAAGTGCTGAATCACCCTTCAATTGGTGGATTCTTGACTCATTGTGGATGGAACTCAACAATTGAAAGCATTTGTGCTGGTGTGCCAATGGTGTGTTGGCCATTTTTTGCTGATCAGCCAACAAATTGCAGAAATATTTGCAATGAATGGGGCATTGGGATTGAAATTGACACTGATGTGAAGAGAAAGGAGGTGGAGAAACATGTGAATGAATTGATGGTGGGAGAGAAAGGAAAGAAGATGAGGCAAAAGGTGATGCAGTTGAAGAAGAAGGCAGAGGAGGACACTAGATCTGGTGGTCTTTCATTCATGAACTTGGACAAAGTGATTAGTGAAGTGTTGTTCAAACAAAATTAGATTAAACAACTTTTCTTTTTCCTCTAAATCTGAACTCTGATGAGTCATTTATCTTGGATCTGTTGCTTTGTGAAGCAAAAATAAGTTAGCTTCATCACAACAATAAAAGAAAAGTTTAGTAAAATAAATTAAAAAATTATGCACAACCATTATTTTTTAAAGTTTTGTTTTAAAATATAATTTATTTATTTTTGCTTTTTTTTAGTTTCCTAAAAAAGTTATTTATAAAACTAATTTTTTTTTCTCAAATTAAACTATAATTTCTTTAGTTGGTAGTTAAAACCTTAATTGCTAATTAGATACCAATTTAGAAACTATTTAACAATAATAGAAAATAATAAAAACTAATTTAGAAACCAATTTTTTTTTAGTTTCTAAAATGGTCTCTATTTTAGTTCTTATTGTAACTAATTATGTTGGTCTCTAAAAATTGGTTTCTATTTCATGATTTTCTTTTAGTGTTTTTGAACTTAAATTGTTTTAAAGGAACACAAGTTACATTTTAAAAAAGAAACATTTTAATATTAATCAAAATTAATTTTGATACAAATTTGTATTTTCAAAATATAATTAATTATGTTACCATTTATATTTTTAATATTAATCAAATTAATTACAGTAAAAAATTAATTAAAATTAAATTAATTTGATTACTTAATTATTAATAAAAAGGATAATTGCTTCTTAACTAATCAAATTACAAAAAAAAAATGATAATCTCAAGGGAAATAGTTTTCTTTTCAATTAAAAGTGATAATTTGTAGGATAAAATATGCATTTAGTTCTTATAAAGTTTTTGTCTCTATAGTTTTATAATAATTTTACTTTTGGTTAAGTAAGTACTTTACTTAAGCTTTTATTGATATAATTTAAAGGAACAAAATTGGTACATTTTAAAGTTAGAAAAAAAAATAGATAAAAAAATATAAAATAGTTAAATTGAATCTAACTATAAAAAACTTTTTACAGAGACAAATTCTTCCTTCACCATATCAATTTTAATTTGCACCCTATTATCTTTCAAAATTTCTAAAATTACCCTCTATTTCATATTTGAAAATCCAGAATTTAAAAAATATAATTCAACAGTCAAAATATCTACCGTAAAAAATACATTTTAAAAAAGAAAATTCAAAACACAAAATCTGAAAATGCAATTTGAAAAAGAATTTCCATATTTAAAAAATGTGTTATGGAAATCCAAATTTGGAAAACCAAATCTGAAAATATATTCTGAAAAAAAGTTTTCAGAATTAAAAAATGTGTTCCAGATATTCAAATCAATAACACAAAATTTGAAAATGCATTATGGATATGAATTTCTGGAATTAAAAAATGTGTTATGAATATTTAAATTCAGAAATGTGTTAAAAAAAAGTTCATTAGTATTTTTTATTAACTCTCATTTCTTTTCATTTAAGGTAATTTTCGTCATTCCATAGAAGCATTTTCATCATATTTATGAAAGATTGAGTGTAGGTTGAAATTGATAATTGCACCTAATCAAGTAGAGCACTCTTAGGCAATTGCATTTTACACTCCTAAGATTTCTCCCTGCATCTCCATGGGAGTGTTGCAATATGAATTGGTGTGGACCGGACTAACCAGAGTCTCAGCCCCATTAGCGGACCTCCGACCCAAGGCCTATTCCCAATAGACCAATCGATTTTATAAATCTTATTACATCTAGACAGACTCAACAAACCTAATCCCGTGATTAGCAACTAGGTAATGCAATCCTAAACGCGGACTCACTCCTTAACCTGACCCAATAAGGAAAACCATTATAGGTAATATAAATAGCACACATTCTAAGGAGCAAGTACGTCATTAATTACTGTATACTTCCGAGTGTCGAATACTCCTTTCGTTGACTTGTGCGTTAGAGTGTCTTCTACAGGTACCCCCATTCAACATTCATCAGAGGCAGTGCGACGAAGACGTAATAAGAAGGAAAAAGAAGCAAGCTAAGGTAGGAGTTGACCGCACGACAAGAAGAAAGGAGACGAAGTCAGAGTAAATGATTAAAATAAATCTTTAATAATATAATATATTAATTTTTTTAACATACAAACAAAATTCTAGTATAAATTATATTATAATATTATAAATTCAAAACGATAACTCATTTTCCACGTCATCTCCTCTCTCTCTCCCTCCAAATTTCAAGTCGCTAGAATCTCCACAGAGACCTTGAAGGTCTCACCCCCACGCCAGACAACTTCAACTTCCACCGCGAAATCGCACGCCTCACCGTGCTCTACGGCAGGCTTGCGGCATGCGCCACTCTCGTCTAAAAGATCCGAGTGCTCAACGCCGCTTCCAGAGTGAAGCGCTTCTTCGGCTCGGGTCGCGGCCTTGCTAGGGTTTTGGCCACGTCCCGGTTGAGCTTTGAGCAACTGTTCCTGCTCAAGTGTGTGGTTGTCGTGGAGCAGGTGCACATGCTGTATTTGGACAAAACCGAATTGGTAGAATCCATGGTGCGAAGAGCGCGTTTAACGCTATAGCGAAGATGATTGAGAATTTGAATTCCTATATTGGCAATAGTTGTGGGAGTTTGGGGATGGCATTGAGGGATTACGAGATTATAGAATTGAATAAGTTTCTAGAAACTTTTTCCAGAAATATAGCAATTCTATGACTGTATTGGAGGAATTATTGGGTGAGTTCTTCGTTTTCCTACTTTTACCATTCGCTTAGTGTGAAACAAATGGAGAAGAGGTGGAATAAAATTAACATACCTTGCTTTTGCTCTATGGAGGACACCATATTATCATGATTAATCAAAATACAAAAGAGTGGGAAAGATGAAATTCAATCCCTATTTTTCCAATTGAAGCAATAACTCTTTACCTTGTTTTCTTGTTAATGATTGTTATCACAACAAATTCCAACAAACTTTCATTATTCTCTTTTATATTTAGCGAATATTTTACTTAATTATTCAATTGTTCATTGTGAGTTCGATATTCGTCCTTAGGGACATATTATTACTTTTGACAACGTAGTGCACTTGTCGTAAAAAGTCATCAATGAGAGCATGGGAATAGGCACGGAGGTCTTGAAACAACGTGAACCAAGAAAGAACAAACAACACAATCAACAATGGCAATCATGAGTGGCACAACTATGGAAGAGGAAGAGGAAATAACTATGGAAAACAATGTTCTTTCTGCAACAAGATAAACCACATGGCTGACGAATGTTATTCAAAGCATGGATTTCCACCATGGATGAAACAGAAAGCTAGTTACGCTACAAATGCCTTTGAAAAGGATGAAAAAAATGAAACTGAGAAAGAAAAGTTTACGTAAGAAGAGACTCTTAATGAATAGGTAATGAAAGTCTTTGGGTTTGAACAACTGCAACAACTTGTGAATATGATCTAGAATTCTAAGAATAAAGAGAAAGAAATTAGCAACATCATAAGAGATTGTCCAAAAATAAGCAAGAACGTAGGGTAAAGAAGGTATGCATAGTTGGATACTTGATAGATGAGTTGGAAGGTCTCGGCATGAGGGAGGTGTGTTGGAAATCTCGAATCGACTAGAGATAAGAACTTTTCATAGTATATAAGTGGGTGTAAACCTCACATTTAAGCTTAAGTCAACCTTATAAAACCGTTTTATAAGGTGAGGTTTACACCCACTTCTATACTATGAAATGTTTTTATCTATATTTGATGTGAGATCTCCAACACACTCCTTACGCTGAGACCCTCAAACTCGTGTGTGGAACTATATATTATAGGTGATCCGATAGTGATCTGTCAACAAATGACCTGGTAAGTTCAACAAACTCTCGTTACGATAAACTATAAAAAAAAATCTGATTCCATATTTGAGATTTTGTGTTTTATTTAAGGGTGAACAAGGCACCTAGGTTTGCCATAGAAAAAAAAGAGTAAAGTAAAGTGTTAGAATATTCCTATTCTTGCTTGCATTTAATGCAGCCATGTATTATAAATATAGATAGAAATAAAATGTGTGTTGGGCTTGGTGCAAACAGAAAAGAGACCTAAGATACATAAGGCCCAAAGTCATTAAAAGTTTGGGTGCTTATCACATTCACCCCACAAAACTTGACTCTACAGCTGTTGCAAACCTTTTTTAAACTTAATTAAAATTTATTACAATATAATTATAATAAATATTATAACATAATTATAACAAATATTATAACATAATTATAATAAATATTATAACATAATTATAATAAATATTAAAAGATAATTATAATAAATATTATAACAT
This sequence comes from Phaseolus vulgaris, assembly GCF_051622355.1. NCBI lineage: Eukaryota > Viridiplantae > Streptophyta > Magnoliopsida > Fabales > Fabaceae > Phaseolus > Phaseolus vulgaris. The sequence continues at coordinate 6,742,561 of NC_143501.1, read as the reverse complement.
AATTATAATAAAAATAATAACATAATTATAATAAATATTATAACATGATTATAATAAATATTATAACATGATTTTAATAAATATTATAACATAATTATAATAAATATATATAATTAATATAAATATAATATTTGTTTATAAATATTAATTATAATTATAAAATCCATTAATGTTAAAATTGATCTTATAATGATAATTAATATTTATAATTAATATAAATACTATAATTAATATTTATAATAAATATTTACATTTATATTAATTATAAATATTTCCTTATTATAATTATAAGATATTTTTAATATAAACAAAAAAATATTGATAATAATATGTTATATAAATATTTTAAATCTTTTTATATAAAAGAAATAAAATTAAAATTGAATTTAGTATCTCAATTTTCATGCATGTAAAAAATAAATTATAACTGAAAAAATATTATGATATTATAATATAATAATGATAGAATCTCGTTTGTCATGTCAAAATAAAGTAAAACTCGTTTAATATCAATGATTCATTTTAATTATTTTACTACCAACACAACAAAGATTTCAAGTTTGAACAAAGAACTAATAACTTGGTCCTCATGATCGAGCTTACCGAGCCCAGCACGTCCATGCGGGCCGACCGACACACCCAACTCATTAATGCTCAAATCAAGAGTAAAGTCAAACCACCATTAAGAACTAGGTAGTACGCCCCTATGTACGATCCACTCCACTAATCCAGCCCAATAAGGTAAGCCCATTAAAATAATATAAATAGCGCACATTCCAATAACATGGTACGTCATTAGTGAATATACTCTAACAACTGAAGGTCGAATAATACTCTTTGCTGACTGGAGCGTTAGAGTGTCTTCTGCAGGTACCCCCATTTGGCATTCACCTGGGATAGAACGAACCTGAAAAAGTAGCCCTAAGGTGAAAGGAACAAACTGAAGTTCGAGCTGACTGCCCGACCGGAAGGAGGATAACGAAGTCAGTCAGCAGTTCTCTAGTTCCATCTCCCTAGCGGGAACACTAATCATATTTAACCATAAATTTAAATATTATATCGATTGAAATAAACACACTCTGAAAATTACTTTGATTTGCAAAGCAGAAAAATAATCTATGCAACAATGTTTCCATTCTGGGAAAGATGAAAATTCTCTACTGAGAAAGAGCCTTTGACTTTATGTTTTGGCATATGGGAAACAGAACACAGTAGTTAACAGGTTTAGGAGTTGAATATAAATATTGGTTCATCCCACTTAAAAACACATGCTTATCCATATTGTATCTCATTCTCCAAAGCTCTCTCTTCACACTACAAGAAAGAAATGCAGATGAGTAACCCTGCAGAGAGAAAGCCACATGCAGTGTTGATCCCATATCCAGCTCAAGGCCATATCAATTCTTTGTTCGGATTAGCAAAGTTGCTTCATCTTAGAGGCTTTCACATTACCTTTGTCCACACTGAATACAACTACAAACGCTTGCTCAACTCAAGGGGTCTTAAAGCCTTTGATGGTTCTCAAGATTTTCATTTTGAGACAATCCCAGATGGTCTTCCCCTCACAGATGAAGCTGATAATGTCACTCAAGACACAGTGTCCCTTTGTAAAACAGTGGGAGAAAACTTTCTCCTACCTTTTCGTGAACTTCTTGCTAGACTCAATGATTCTGCCATTGTTGGCCATATACCTCCAGTTACTTGCTTGGTTTTTGATTGTTGCTTGACTTTTACTACAAAAGCTGCTCAAGAACTAGAACTCCCTATTCTTCTATTTTCACCACTCAGTGCCAACACCTTATTGTCTATTATGCACTTCCGTACTCTTTCTGACAAAGGTCTAATACCACTCAAAGGTATGCCTTAAAGCTCTTTCTTTTAAAAAAGTGCATGAACAACACGAGTAATTCGGATCCGGTTCCTCTAATTGAAGTAATATCAACAATCAATATTATGTATATGTGCATAACAAATAATGTATTTGCTGAGATATGAGTTGTTGGTTTTTCCTGATAAACTGAGCTGAAAATAATACTTTACTTTATCTTTTCTTTCTTTAGAGAAGTTTTATATAGCATCCATCAGGTAAGACTAGTCAGAATGACAATTTGAATTGAAATAATAACTGAAGGTAACAAAGTTCACGAAAATGTTATTTCAATGTTAGCCTTTTTTACTATTTGTAACTAATGGATACATTTTAACGAAGAAAATGGTCATTTGTATTTATATGGAACTTGTAACTATTGGCTTTGTGATCATGATTGCAGATGAGAGTTATTTGACAAATGGGTATTTGGACACCAAACTAGACTGGATTCTAGGTTTGAAAAACTTTAGACTGAAGGACCTACCTGACTTTATAAGGACAACAGATCGAAATAACTTTATGGTAGAATATTGCATTGGTATGGCTGATATTGTGCTCAAAGCCCCTGCTATTGTTGTAAATACTTTTGATGAACTTGAGAGTGAGGCATTGAAGGCTCTCTCTTCTATGCTCCCTTCTGTTTACCCCATTGGTCCTCTCCCTTCATTTTTAAATCAAAGTCCACATAGTCATTTGGAATCTTTAGGTTCCAATCTTTGGAAGGAAGATACTGAGTGGCTAGAATGGCTTAATAACAACGAACCTAATTCTGTTGTTTATGTGAATTTTGGTAGCATCACGGTTATGTCTCCAGAGAAACTTTTGGAGTTTGCTTGGGGTTTGGCCAACAGCAAGACACCCTTCTTATGGATCATTAGGCTTGACCTTGTGATTGGTGGCTCAGTGATTTTGTCATCTGAGTTTGTGAATGAAATATCTGATAGAGCTCTAATTGCAAGCTGGTGTCCACAAGAGCAAGTGCTGAATCACCCTTCAATTGGTGGATTCTTGACTCATTGTGGATGGAACTCAACAATTGAAAGCATTTGTGCTGGTGTGCCAATGGTGTGTTGGCCATATTTTGGTGATCAGCCAACAAACTGCAGAAATATTTGCAATGAATGGGGCATTGGGATTGAAATTGACACTGATGTGAAGAGAAAGGAGGTGGAGAAACATGTGAATGAATTGATGGTGGGAGATAAAGGAAAGAAGATGAGGCAAAAGGTGATGCAGTTGAAGAAGAAGGCAGAGGAGGACACTAGATCTGGTGGTCTTTCATTCATGAATTTGGACAAAGTGATTAGTGAAGTGTTGTTCAAACAAAATTAGATTAAACAACTTTTCTTTTTCCTCTAAATCTGAACTCTGATGAGTTATTTATCTTGGATCTGTTGCTTTGTGAAGCAAAAATAAATTTGGTCCATCACAGCAATAAAAGAAAAGTTTAGTAAAATAAATTAAAACTTAATGCACCACCATCATTTTTTAATGTTTTGTTTTAAAATACAATTTATTTATTTTGCTTTTTTGGTGAGTTTCTTAAAAAAAATTATTTCTAAAAATAATTATTTTTTCTCAAATTAAACTATGATTTCTTTTTTATGTGTATAAGTTTATACTATTAGTGTTACTTATTTTCTATAATTATTGTGCATAAAATGTACACAACAGTTATTTCTTTAATTATAATCATTAAACAACATTAACTTTCAAATTTGATAATATTGTTTAAAATTACAATATAGTTTAATTTTCAGATAGTTGATTTTATACAATGCTTAATTTATTCTTTAGAATATATACTACAATAAATCTCCTATTCCAATAAATATCGTTCGAAATTCATCTATTTATATATGCATACTAAAATTTTAACATATGGGTACTATATTAAAATGTAATCTTAATATTAACTGCTAATTGATAATTTATTCTTTAGAATATATACTACAATAAATCTCCTATTCCAATAAATATCGTTCGAAATTTATCTATTTAAAGACGTGTAATAAAATTTCAGGTGTACTATAGTAAAATGTAATCTTAATGTTAACTTCTAATCGATAAAGTGTTAGGTAAGGTTATAAAGAATTTTGTACCATTAATTTCTTCACAAGAGGATCAAGAAATTCTCTTTCAATATCCATATAAGACAAAAATTAACTATTTTTTTCAAGTATAGAAAAAGACTAAGAGAACTATTACCTTCTTCTTTGGTCAATCGGTCGCTTTCTTCCATCCATTTCACTTGATAACTTTGCTTCTCTTTGAATCACCCTTGCTACTCCTCCTCCGGCCTCCACTCCTTCGTATGCTCTTCGTCAAGATGGTACCTGTGAAAGGTACTCTGACGCTTAAGTAAGTTTTCGGTATTCAGTGCAATTAATGCGCGATAATGATGTACCTTTTTCTCAAAACTTGTGACTATTTATATGATTATTGGGTGGAATTAATATTTGGATCAAAATTAAGAGCACATTACCTAATTCTTAATCATTGTTTTAAGCTTGTTAATCTTTTGTTGAGTTTGAAGGATTTGCTTATCTCGGTTGGCATAAACCGGGTACTGAATCCTCCACAATTAGTCCTGTTCCGACCGGTACACTTGCCCCTCAGGTTCGAAAGGTGCCAACCTGAAGAGTCTAAATGTGATGGTTGTACTTACCGATGTTGGATGTGACATCGACGACGTCAAAATCTTGACAAAACGATTGTCATGATTACTTAATTTTTTTGGTGCTAAGAAATAATGATCGTTGGATTGAGTGAGATCTAACGGTTGAGATCTAAGAGATGTTTACTATTCCTCTTCTCCAGCGCCTATAAATAGTGGTCCCCCACCACTCGTCCATCACTTACTTCGCTCCGACCTTCGAAACCCCCTACAATCTAGCGAGGTGTTTTCTCTTCATTATGAGAGGTTAGTCATGTTATAATATTTTAAATATTTTAAATATTATAAATTTTAATAATATTTTTAGTTATTTTTTAATTAAATTTGAAATAAGTTACATACAAATATCCATATGTAACCGTTTTTTAATATTATTAATATTATAAATATTATAATCCGTATGTAACATTGACTTTACATATGAATTTTTATCCGTATCTAATAATCGAATGTAATTCCATATTTTCTTGTAGTGTGAAATGTTGCCCCCGATGCCTCAACATGAGGAGGTCGTGCCTTCTAGTGTTAACTCAGTTAGGGCTAACGATTCGGACACTGCTGCGACCGATCGAACCCTACTAGGGACTCATCCCGTTCGGAATTTGACTGGGTTGATCCCAAAGTTACTAGCTATTTTTCCCTGTTTAGGGATTCCTTTTCTATCACTTCTTTCATAGATAGAGTGTGCCTTTTGAAACCTAATGTCGTTGATGCCATCCTTGCTATCGACTCGTGTCATCCGGTCGATACCGTTTGTATCGGTCGGGCTCCTTCTGAACTCCCATTTTTCTTCGCATACTTATGCTTCTTTTCTGATCTCCATATAGCCTTTTCCTTTGACGAGTTTACGATGAGTGTTCTTCAGACGCTTAATGTTGTTCCTTCTCAGTTTCATCCTAACTCTTTGGCTTCCCTTTTGGCCTTTGGGCTTACCCTTCATTGTATTCTTTTAATAAGAATAAGTATAAATTAAAATTGAAAAATAATTTAAATCATTAATTTATTAAATAAAAATAATATTAAAAAATTATTTAATTTTTGAAATTGAAAATATATAAATAATTAATCACAAATGATATTAATTTTTTTTCTCAAATATGAATTTAAAAAAAAGTGAAATATAAAAAATCCAAAAAGAAAAGTGGTAATTGTAAATTAAATTTGAACATGTAAAAATTAAAACATTAATATGAGAATAGAATGAATACACAAGCAACTATTTACTTACATAATTACAAACCCTAAAAAAATACCATTTAAAATAACATTTAATATAGATTATTATGCATATATCTGTCTGATATTATAAATATAAAATAAAAATCACCTAAAATCAAGGACAGATACTACTCGTACATAATCTATTATAGAATTATTACACGTAGTCTCATATATAATCAGTTATATAAGTAAACATAATACCTTATATGGAATATATGCACCACCACGTGAACATATCAATTACTATCTTAGTCATCAATATTTCCACCATGGGTGAAAGAGAAAGCTAGTTACGCTACAAATGCCTTTGAAAAGATGAAAAAAATGAAGTTGAGAAAGAAAAGTTTACGTAAGAAGAGACTCTTAATGAATAGGTTATGAAACTCTTTGGGTTTGAACAACTGCCACAACTTGTGGATATGATCTAGAATTCCAAGAATAAAGAGAAAGCAAGTAACAACATCATAAGAGATTGTCTAAAAATAAGCAAGAACTTAGGGTAAAGAAGGTATGCATAGTTGGATACTTGATAGACGAGTTGGAAGGTCTCGGCGTGAGGGAGATGTGTTGGAAATCTCGCATCGACTAGACATAAAGACTTTTCATCGTATATAAGTGGGTGCAAACCTCACCTTTAAGATTAAGTCAACCTTATAAAATCGGTTTATAAGGTGAGGTTTACACTCACTTCTATACTATGAAATGTCCTTATCTATAGTTGACGTGGGATCTCCAACACATCCCTCACGATGAAACCCCCAAACTCGTGCATGAAACTATATATTATACGTGGTCTGATATTGATCTGACAGTAGATGACCGTTCAACAAAGTTTCGCTACAATCAACTATAAAAAAAACTCTAATACCATATTTGAGATTTTGTGTTTTATTTAAGGGTGAACAAGGCGCATAGTTTGGACAGAGAAAAAAAGAGTAAAGTAAAGTGTTAGAATATTACTATTCGTGCTTGCATTTAATGCAGCCATGTATTATATATATAGATAGAAATAAAATGCGTGTTGGGCTTGGTGCAAAAAGAAAGAGACCCAAAATACATAAGGCCCAAAACATCAAAAGTTTGGGTGCTTATCACATTCACCCCACATGACTCTACAGCTGTTGCAAACCTTTTTAAAATTTAATTAAAATTTATTACAATATAATTATAATAAATATTATAACATAATTACAATAAATATTATAACATAATTATAATAAATATTATAACATAATTATAATAAATATTATAACATAATTATAATAAATATTATAACATAATTATAATAAATATTTATAATTAATATAAATATAATATTTATTTATAAATATTACTATAATTATAAAATCCATTAATGTTAAAATTGGATCTTACAATGATAATTAATATTTATAATTAATATAAATACTATAATTAATATTTATAATAAATATTTACATTTATATTAATTATAAATATTTACTTATTGTTATTATATGATCATTTTTAATATAAACAAAAAATATTGATAATAGTATATTATTTAAATATTTTAAATATTTTTTATATAAAAGAAATAAAATTAAAATTGAATTTTGTATCTCAATTTTCACGCATGTAAAAAATAATTTATCACTGAGGAAAATATTTTAGTATTAAAATATAATAATGATAGAATTCGTTTGCTACGTCAAAATAAAGTAAAAGTCGTTTGATATCAATGATTCATTTCAATTATTTTACTACAAACACAACAAAGATTTCAAGTTTAAACAAAGAACGAAAGCTAATCATATTTAGCCATAAATTTAAATATTATATCGATTGAAATAAACACACTCTGAAAATTACTTTGATTTGCGAAGTAGAAAAGTAATCTATGCAACAATGTTTCCATTATGGGGAAGATGAAAATTCTCTACTGAGAAAGAGCCTTTGACTTTATGTTTTGGCATATGGGAAACAGAACACACTAGTTAACAGGTTTAGGAGTTGAATATAAATATTGGTTCATCCCACTTAAAAACACATGCTTATCCATATTGTATCTCATTCTCCAAAGCTCTCTCTTCACACTACAAGAAAGAAATGCAGATGAGTAACCCTGCAGAGAGAAAGCCACATGCAGTGTTGATCCCATATCCAGCTCAAGGCCATATCAATCCTTTGTTCGGATTAGCAAAGTTGCTTCATCTTAGAGGCTTTCACATTACCTTTGTCCACACTGAATACAACTACAAACGCTTGCTCAATTCAAGGGGTCTTAAAGCCTTTGATGGTTCTCAAGATTTTCATTTTGAGACAATCCCAGATGGTCTTCCCCTCACAGATGAAGCTGATAATGTCACTCAAGACATAGTGTCCCTTTGTAAAACAGTGGGAGAAAACTTTCTCCTACCCTTTCGTGAACTTCTTGCTAGACTCAATGATTCTGCCATTGTTGGCCATATACCTCCAGTTACTTGCTTGGTTTCTGATTGTTCCTTGACTTTTACTACACAAGCTGCTCAAGAACTAGCACTCCCTATTCTTCTATTTTCACCATCCAGTGCCAACTCCTTATTGTCTATTATGCACTTCCGTACTCTTTCTGATAAAGGTCTAATACCACTCAAAGGTATGCATTAAAGCTCTTTCTTTTAAAAAAGTGCATGAACAACACGAGTAATTCGGATCCGGTTCCTCTAATTGAAGTAATATCAACAATCGATATTATGTATATGTGCATAACAAGTAATGTATTTGCTAAGATATCAGTTGTTGGTTTTTCCTGATAAACTGAACTGAAAATATTACTTTACTTTATCTTTTCTTTCTTTAGAGAAGTTTTATAGCATTAGATATAACATCCATATAGTAAGACTAGTCAGAATGACAATTTGAATTGAAATAATAATTGAAGGTAACAAAGTCCTCGGATATTTTATATCAATTTTAGCCTTTTTTACTATTTGTAACTAATGGATACATGCTAACGAAGAAAATGTTCATTTGTAATTATGTGGAACTTGTAACTAGTGGCTTTGTGATCATGATTGCAGATGAGAGTTATTTGACAAATGGGTATTTGGACACCAAACTAGACTGGATTCCAGGTTTGCAAAACTTTAGACTGAAGGACATGCCTGACTTTATAAGGACAACAGATCCAAATAACTTTATGGTAGAATATAGCATTGGTATGGCTGATAGTGTGCTCAAAGCCCCTGCTATTGTTATAAATACTTCTGATGAACTTGAGAGTGAGGCATTGAAGGCTCTCTCTTCTATGCTCCCTTCTGTTTACCCCATTGGCCCTTTCCCTTCATTTTTAAATCAAAGTCCACAGAGTCATTTGGAATCTTTAGGTTCCAATCTGTGGAAGGAAGATACTGAGTGGCTGGAATGGCTTAAGTCCAAGGAACCTAATTCTGTTGTTTATGTGAATTTTGGTAGCATCACGGTTATGTCTCCAGAGAAACTTTTGGAGTTTGCTTGGGGTTTGGCCAACAGCAAGAGACCCTTTTTATGGATCATTAGGCCTGACCTTGTGTTTGGTGGCTCAGTGATTTTGTCATCTGAGTTTGTGAATGAAATATCTGATAGAGGTCTAATTGCAAGCTGGTGTCCACAAGAGCAAGTGCTGAATCACCCTTCAATTGGTGGATTCTTGACTCATTGTGGATGGAACTCAACAATTGAAAGCATTTGTGCTGGTGTGCCAATGGTGTGTTGGCCATTTTTTGCTGATCAACCAACAAACTGCAGAAATATTTGCAATGAATGGGGCATTGGGATTGAAATTGACACTGATGTGAAGAGAAAGGAGGTGGAGAAACATGTGAATGAATTGATGGTGGGAGAGAAAGGAAAGAAGATGAGGCAAAAGGTGATGCAGTTGAAGAAGAAGGCAAAGGAGGACACTAGATCTGGTGGTCTTTCATTCATGAACTTGGACAAAGTGATTAGTGAAGTGTTGTTCAAACAAAATTAGATTAAACAACTTTTGTTTTTCCTCTAAATCTGAACTCTGATGAGTCATTTATCTTGGATCTGTTGCTTTGTGACGCAAAAATAAGTTGACTTCATCACAACAATAAAAAAAAGTTTAGTAAAATAAATTAAAAAATTATGCACAACCATCATTTTTTAAAGTTTTGTTTTAAAATATAATTTATTTATTTTTGCTTTTTTTGTGAGTTTCTTAAAAAAATTATTTATAAAACTAATTTTTTTTCTCAAATTAAACTTTAATTTCTTTAGTTGGTAGTTAAAACCTTAGTTGCTAATTAGATACCAATTTAGAAACTATTTAACAATAATAGAAAATAATAAAAACTAATTGAGAAACCATTTTTTTAATTAGTTTCTGAAATTGTTTCTATTTTAGTTTTTATGGTAACTAATTATTTTGGTCTCTAAAAATTGGTTTCTATTTCATGATGTTCTTTAAGTGTTTTTGAACTTAAATTTTTTTAAATGTGCACAAGCAAGTTACATTTTAAAAAAGAAACTTTTTAATATTAATCAAAATTAATTTTGATACAAATTTTTATTTTTAAAATATAATTAATTATGTTACCATTTATATTTTTAATATTAATCAAATTAATTACAGTAAAAAAAATAATTAAAATTAAATTAATTTGATTAATTAATTATTAATGAAAAGGATAATTGCTTCTTAACTAATCAAATTACAAAAAAAAAATGATAATATCAAGGGTAATAGTTTTCTTTTCAATTAAAAGTGATAATTTGTAGGATAAAATATGCATTTAGTTCTTATAAAGTTTTTATCTCTATAGTTTTATAATAATTTTACTTTTGGTTAAGTAAGTACTTTACTTAAGCTTTTATTGATATAATTTAAAGGAACAAAATTGGTACATTTTAAAATTAGAAAAAAAATAAAAATAGATAAAAACAATATAAAGTAGTTAAATTGAATCTAACTATAAACATATTTTTATTCTAATTTGTATCATAATTAACTCCTTTTCTATTTAAAACTAAATTTTATCACTTTAGTTTCAATTAAAAAAAATATCATAATTAAATTTATTGATGTTCAAATATAACCTTTTTAGAAGAAATTTTTTTTTATATGAAACTAATTACTCAAGGAAAGCATATTTGATTTTTGTAATGTAAACATATTTATAATAGAGACATATGTAAATTCATATCGTATAATAGAACACAAATATATTTTATTGTGTATTTTTCACAATATAAAATGTATTTTCATCAAATATATTTTCGTCTTGGAAAAGATAATGGTGTGAACATAGAAAAACCAGGGGTTAGAACAGTGACCTAAACTTGTTAGCATGATTAATTTTAACTTTAGTATCCAGGTCCATTGATGGCCCAGTTAAACTAAATTCGTTGAAAACCAACTGTAATTGGACCCAATAAAAAAAAACTTTTCACAGAGACAAATTCTTCCTTCTCCATATCAATTTTAATTTGCACCCTATTATCTTTCAAAATTTCTAAAATTACCCTCTATTTCATATTTGAAAATCCAGAATTTAAAAAATATAATTCAACAGTCAAAATATCTACCGTAAAAAATACATTTCAAAAAAGAAAATTCAAAACACAAAATATGAAAATGCAATTTGAAAAAGAATTTCCATAATTAAAAAATGTGTTATGGAAATCCAAATTTGGAAAACAAAATCTGAAAATATATTCTGAAAAACAGTTTTCAGAATTAAAAAATGTGTTCCAAATATTCAAATCCATAACACAAAATTTGAAAATGCATTATGGATATGAATTTCTGGAATTAAAAAATGTGTTCTGAATATTTAAATTCAGAAATGTATTAAAAAAAAGTTCATAAGTATTTTTTATTCACTCTCCTTTCTTTTCATTTAAGGTAATTTTCGTCATTCCATAGAAGCATTTTCATCATATTTATGAAAGATTGAGTGTAGGTTGAAATTGATAATTGCACCCAATCAAGTAGAGCAAAACTCTTAGGCAATTGCATTTTACACTCCTAAGATTTTTCCCTGCATCTCCATGGGATTGTTGCAATATGTATTGGTGTGGACCGAACGACTAACCAGAGTCTCAGCCCCATTAGCGAACCGTCGACCCAAGGCCTATTCCCAGTGGACCTATCGATGTTATAAATCTTATTACACCTAGACAGACTCAACAAGCCTAATCCCGTGATTAGCAACTAGGTAATGCAATCCTAAACGCAAACTCACTCCTTAACCTGACCCAATAAGAAAAATCATTACACGTAATATAAATAGCACACATTCTAAGGAGCAAGTACGTCATTAATTACAGTATACTTCCGAGTGTCGAATACTCCTTTCGTTGACTTGTGCGTTAGAGTGTCTTCTACAGGTACCCCCATTCGACATTCATCCGAGGCAGTGCGACCAAGACGTAATAAGAAGGAAAAAGAAGCAAGCTAAGGTAGGAGTTGACCGCACGACAAGAGGAAAGGAGACGAAGTCAGAGTAAATGATTAAAATAAATCTTTAATAATATAATATATTAATTTTTTTAACACAAACAAAATTCTAGTATAAATTATATTATAATATTATAAATTCAAAACGATAACTCATTTTCCACGTCATCTCCTCTCTCTCCCTCCAAATTTCAAGTCGCTAGAATCTCCACGGAGACCTTGGAGGTCTCACATGCCAGACAACTTGAACTTCCACCGCAAAATTGCACGCCTCACCGCGCTCTACGGCAGGCTTGCGACATGCACCACTCTCGTATAAAAGCTCTGAGTGCTCAACGCCGCTTCCAGAGTGAAGCACTTCTTCGGCTCGGGTCGCGACCTTGCTAGGGTTTTGGCCTCGTTTCGGTTGAGCTTTGAGCAACTGTTCCTGCTCAAGTGTGTGGTTGTCGTGGAGCAGGTGCACATGCTGTATTTGGACAAAACCGAATTGCTAGAATCCATGGCGCGTAGAGCGCGTTCTACGCTATAGCGGAGATGATTGAGAATTTGAATTCCTATATTGGCAATAGTTGTGCGAGTTTGGGGATGGCATTGGGGGATTACGAGATTATAGAATTGATCTAGTTTCTAGAAACTTTTTCCAGAAATATAGCAATTCTATGACTGTATTGGAGGAATTATTGGGTGAGTTCTTCGTTTTCCTACTTTTACCATTCGCTTAGTGTGAAACAAATGGAGAAGAGGTGGAATAAAATTAACATACCTTGCTTTTGCTTTTTAATATATTAACAAGAAAGCAATTGTATTAAGATTAACTTGTGTGAGTTACTTAGAAACTATTGTGCTTCTTAATCTCCTTTAGTTTTTTTTCTCTCTTTATATTTTTAATAACTTTTAAGAAGAGGAACATGTTCACCTTTCCATCATTACTTGTCATCCCAACCAACGTAGTGTAGTTCCATATCCTTGAAAGAGTAGGCTGATAGGGACTACGGTATTATCTGGGTGTGTTCCATAGTATTATGGGATGTTTGGTGAAATATTTAAATATTTGGTTTTCTCCATAGGTAGGGTGAGTTTACAAGAGATTCCAAGTCGATTAAAGGTAAGAATATTCTATAATAGATAAGTGAGTGTAAATTTTACTTTATAAATCAATTTTATAAGGTTTGAATTATGTTTAAAGTCTACTTCTCAAGATAGTATTAGAGTGGGTATTAGATTTTTTCTTTCTATTTTCTTTCTCCTTTTGCATCTTTTATCGGTGTTCCTTTTATCTTTCTTGTTCTTTTTTTCTCATGGTTGCCACATAACAAAGTTCTCCCAAGAATGATCAATAGAATCCAGGCAATGCTTATTACCTTCACCCAGGTAAAAGCCTAGTCATGGTCTTGGTCACTCCATATCTTGATGAATCGAACTATCATTCATGGAGTAGGGCAATGAAGTGAGCTATGCTTTTGAAGAACAACTTTAAGTTTGTTAATGGGGAGATACCACAACCTCCATGAAGTGATAGTCAATATGAAGTGATGGAGATCAAGCTCAAGAGAACATGGAGGCCAATCAACAAGATCAAGAAGAGGTAGAGGCACAAATGGAGGACGCTCATGGAGGTCAAAGCCCACCTCAAAGGCTTACAAGAAGCATGTTCAAAGCTTTAGGAGCTAGGGGACATTTATTTTCTCTTTTTGTAATTTCTTTAGTTGAAGGTGCTTAGAGGGAAACATTAGAAACCTCTATTGTTATAACATCTTTTAGTCTTTAGTTAGGAGCTTTAGGGGGGGTGTGTTAGTAGATAGGTGTAGAAGTAGAATAGGAGGTGCCAAAGTGAAGGAAGGAGTCACACCTTCCTCATGCTTGGGTTTTGGCGCCGATTCTAGATGTCTCTTAGGAGGGAATTTTTGAATTTGTGTTGCTTGCACTTCAGCACCTTAGGCTATAAATAGAGGTGCTCTCTTTGTAAAATTCAGATTTGAATTTATCTAAAGAAACTATACTCAAAATTGGAGTGAGCATTGGAGAGCTTTTGAGCCTTCTTCTCTAGTCTTATCTTGAAGGAGCCATGGTGTGCTCAAGTGGCGGCAACACACTCATCTAGGAGCAACCACACTTCTAGTGGCGTGATCATTCATCATTCATCCATCTTCATGAGCAATTCTCTTCTCCTTCCTTTCTTCTTTGTTAATTCCTTGTCTTAGCTTGTTTCCTTGTTGTTTTTGGTTCGGTTTTTAAGTTTTCCAGCAGCTGTTCTTATTTCTCTTTGTGTTTGGTTCGGTACTTTTCTTTTTCCAGCAAGTATTTTCAGTTCTATGCCTTTCTTTTACATTTTGTTCGGTTCAGTTTGCTTTCCTTCCAATTCTATTCGGTGGATTTAAGTTTTACCTCTTTTTGTTGGTTCAATTTGACAATAATTGGATCTTCTATATGAGTTTGTGTTTTGGCACTAGTTTTGGTGAGTTCTTGTTCATAGAACCTTGATCCATTTCTATGATAAAGTGCCTAGCTCTTAACCAACTCAAGATGATTCCTAAGAATGTCAAGAATCATTCTAATTGTGCTAGTGGAATCACATCATGTGGTATCATGAGTTTAGGTGTGTTCTTGTTTAATTGTTGAGTTGTGTAGCACTTTATTTCAAGAGCTTTTTTAATTTCTTGCAATTTAAGTTTCTGTTTTAGGCTTATTTTGAGTTTACTTGCTGTTTTAATTCTTTTGCCTATCATATGTTTGAGTATTTTCCTTTTTGAATCATGTCAAGTTTTGTCTTAGTCATGTTATTCCATAATTGTCATTACTTCTAGTAGTACTTTTATTGTTTTTGATCGTTTCTTGCTTTAGTGTCATATAATTTTCTGAATTGGTATTGATCCTTTGTGCATTTTTCATTTTAGAATTGAGTTCATACTTGTATTCTAGACCTATACAAGTTCCAATACATCATTTTCCATTATGTCTTTGCTAGTTCATCATTCTGTTTTTTATTCCTATTAGGATTCCTCTGTTTCTGAAAAAAGTGCTTACTGTTTTTCCTTATTGCAATTGATTTACTCACTGGAAAATTCTGAAATTCTGGATTTGTGATATTCAAAGTGTTAGAAAAGAGTAGAAAAAAGAATCATTAAAAAATTCAAAGTACACAAAAAATGATAAATAAAATAAAAAAAGTGTACCATTCTGCCGAAAAGAATACGGTAATCTGGCAGCGATTTTAAAAAATTTATCTCAATTAATTGGCTTACTGTTTTTAATTGATTCCAGTGCCATTATTGAGTTAACATCTTGAAGTTCCTTTGGTTTAAATTTCATAATCCAGTTAAATCAGTGAATATCAAACACAGTTTGCATTAAAAAAAAATTTCCAGTAGCTAATTTTTTGTTTTCTTCATCTAATCTAGTGCTTTTCCTTAAGTATTCTTTTGTGTGCCTACTTTCTCATTGAGTTCTTTATTTTCTTGATTGTCTTTCATTCTTTACTCTTTGAGTTTGTCTTACATACAGTTTTCCTTTTGCAATTATCTTTCTTTGCTTATACCTTTTCTTGTTTGTCTTTATTGTTTCTTTGGTTTTGTGGTGGTTGCCTTGAGATTGGTGTGCTTGCTTTGACATCTTTCATTTGAGGATTCCAAGGCCTCAAGATCAGATTGGTGCAAGGACATTATTTCTTTGAGAGTGACCTCTTTTTCTGCCTCTTTTCACTTCGGCATTCTTGCTGACCACACTCACTGTTTTTGCTAATTTTTGTTTCTTAACTTGTTTGCTGTTTTTTGTGTGTTTGCTGTTTTTTATTTCCAAAATGGCTGGCTTTTCAAGTGATGCATCATACAAGCAGAATTCTCCATCCAAAGCTTCAATCCTTGGTGAATTACATGAAGCTCAAAGAACCATTAGACGGTTGGAGGAGAAATTGCAAAAGATGGAGGTGCAACAAGCTAGACCATCTCCTTCAATTCATGATGAGCATCATAGACCTTCCACAAGAGCTTCTTCCAATGATTTTGGCCGTGAAGATGAGCATAGGAGAAGGAGACCTCCAACCCAAGTCCATGGACAAAGACATCATCACCAAGGGGAAAGAACTCACTACGGCAATGGCTTCTATCATGATGCAAAGTCAAGGCTTCCTTCGGTTAAGCTACCTTGTTTTAATGGCTCTAGCGATCCTAATGTATATTTAGATTGGGAGGCTAAGTGTGAACAAATATTTGAGATCCATGAGATCCAAGATGAGCATAAGCTTAAGCTAGCCACCCTAGAGTTTAGTGATTATGCCATGAAATGGTGGCATGGAATTGTAAAGGACATTATCTATCACAAGGGTCCTCCCTTGGACTCTTGGAACTCTTTAAAGGATCATATGCGCGCTAGGTTTGTGCCCCCACATTTTAGGAAAGACCTCATGTTGAGACTCCAACGGTTTCAACAAGGCATGCTAAATGTGGATGAATATTATAAGGAGCTTGAGACGCTTGTGCTTAAAATTGAATTAGAAGAAAGTGAGGAAGCTATAATTGCTAGGTTTGTGAGTGGTCTTAGGAAGGATATTCAAGACATTGTTGAGTTACAAGAGTATTCATCATTGGGCTCTTTAGTTCATCTTGCAATGAAGGTGGAAGCCCAACTTGCTAAGAAAAACTCTTTCAAAAATGCTTCCAATGATGGATACTACTCCAAGTCTTGGAGAAACAAAAATTCTTTTCTAAACATCCTTCCAAAGATTCTTCTTTCAAACCCAAGGAAACTAAGCCATCTACTTCTAGACCTAAGTCTCCCACTAGAACATCCAATACTAAATGCTTTAAATGTATGGGTTATGGTCATATAGCTGCAAATTGTCCTTCCAAACGAAGTATGTACATGCATGAGGGCATTGTAGTTAGTGAGCATGATTCGGATTCCCTTAAGCATTCATTGCATTCTCATGCATCTAGTGAGGAAAAGAGCGAATGTCCACTTGAAGGGGACTTGTTAGTTGTGAGAAGACTTCTTGGACAAGTTTCACAACCTTTTGATGAAAGTCAAAGGGAAAATATTTTCCATACAAGATGTCTTATTCAAAAAAACATTTGTTCCTTGATAGTGGATGGGGGTAGTTGTGCAAATGTGGCTAGTACAAGAGTAGTAGATAAGCTTGGATTGCCTACTATCTCTCATACAAAGCCCTACAAATTACAATGGCTTAGTGAAGTAGGAGAAATAATTGTCAATAAACAAGTCCTCATCCATTTCTCCATTGGAAAATACAAAGATGAGGTATTATGTGATGTTGTGCCCATGGAAGCCACTCATGTTCTTTTGGGAAGACCTTGGCAATTTGATAGAAAAGTTTTACATGATGGCTTTACCAACAAACTATCTTTTGAATTCCATGGTCACAAGGTTACTTTAAAATCTCTCTCTCCAAGAGAAGTCCATGAGGACCAAGTTATCATGAAGAAAAAGAGGGAGAGTGAAAAAGATAAAAAAGATAAGAGTTCTAAGCCTACACTCCTTGTGTCTAGGCGTGACATTGAAAGGGAAATAGTGGCTCATCATCCTCTTTTCTTAGCCATCCCTAGAACTCTTAGAGTAGAATCACTTGTTGATAGTCCTCATTGCTTGGAAAATTTGGTAGAAGAGTTCCAAGATGTGTTTCAAGATCCTCCAAATGGACTTCCACCTTTGAGAGGGATTGAGCACCAAATTGATTTGATACCGGACTCTTCTTTACCAAACCGTCCAGCATATAGGACCAATCCAAGTGAAACCAAGGAAATTCGCCAACAAGTTGAGGCTTTGATTGAGAAAGGGTGGGTGCAAGATAGCATGAGTCCTTGTGCTATGCCTATCATCTTAGTGCCAAAAAAGGATGGCACATGGCGAATGTGTTCGGATTGTAGGGCCATCAATAACATAACAATTAAGTATAGGCATCCCATACCTAGACTAGATGATTTGTTGGATGAATTACATGGTTCAAAAATCTATTCAAAGATTGATCTTAAAAGCTGCTACAATCAAATCCGTATCAAACGGGGTGATGAATGGAAGACGGCTTTTAAGACCAACTTTGGTTTATATGAGTGGTTAGTCATGCCTTTTGGCCTAACTAATGCACCAAGTACTTTCATGCGCCTCATGCATCATGTTCTTAGACCTTTCATTGGTAAGTTTGTTGTTGTTTACTTTGATGACATTCTCATTTATAGCTTATCTTTGAATGACCATAGGTTGCATGTTAGGCAAGTTTTAGAAACCCTTAGGAAGGAACATTTGTATGCTAACCTTGTTAAATGTATGTTTGCTCTTGATCATATAGAATTCCTAGGGTTTGTTGTGAGTTCTAAAGGGGTCCATGTGGACAAAACAAAGGTGGTGGCCATTCAAAATTGGCCTACACCGAAATCTTTAAATGAGGTCCGAAGTTTTCATGGACTTGCTTCTTTCTATAGAAGATTTGTCCCAAACTTTGGTACCATTGTCGCACCACTCAATGACATAGTGAAAAAGGATGTGGTCTTTCATTGGGGAGAAGCACAACAAAATGCTTTTGACACTTTGAAAGAAAAATTGACTAATGCTCCCATCTTGGCCTTTCCTAATTTCACTAAGACATTTGAGATTGAGTGTGATGCTTCAAGCATAGGTATTGGGGCTGTTCTCCTTCAAGAGGGCCACCCCATAGCCTATTTTAGTGAGAAATTGAAGGGAAGTCATCTCAATTATTCCACCTATGATAAGGAATTATATGCACTTGTTAGGGCTTTGTTTACTTGGCAACACTATCTTTTTCCCAAAGAGTTTGTGATACATAGTGATCATGAATCTCTTAAATATTTGAAAAGCCAAAACAAACTTAACAAGAGGCAAGCTAAGTGGGTGGAATTCATTGAGCAATTTCCTTATGTGATCAAACACAAGCAAGGCAAAGTAAATATTGTGGCAGATGCTTTTTCTAGAAGATACACTTTGCTAAATCTTTTAACCTCTCAATATCTTGGTTTTGATCACATTAAGGAACTTTATCATGATGACCTTGATTTTTCTCTCATCTATCAAGAGTGTCTTAAGGGAGGACACAAAGAATTTTTTATTCAAGATGGCTTTCTTTTTAAAGGAAAACGTCTTTGTGTTCCTCAAAGCTCTATTAGATTATCTCTTGTTAGAGAAGCTCATGAGGGGGGTTTAATGGGACATTTTGGGGTTGCTAAAACTTTGGATGTGTTGCATGAACATTTCTTTTGGCCTCATATGCATAAACATGTTCATAGTTTGTGTGATAAATGCATAGCTTGCCGCAAAGCTAAATCTAAAATGCATCCCCATGGTCTATATACTCCTCTTCCTATCCCTTCAATGCCTTGGGTAGATATATCTATGGATTTTATCTTAGGCTTACCCAAGACATCAAAGGGAAAGGACTCCATTTTTGTGGTAGTGGATCGTTTTTCAAAGATGGCTCACTTTATTCCTTGCCACAAAGTGGATGATGCATGCCACATTGCAAACCTCTTCTTTCAAGAAGTGGTTCGCCTACATGGGATTCCTAGGTCTATAGTGTCCGATAGAGATCCTAAGTTCTTGAGTCACTTTTGGAAGACCTTGTGGGGCAAGCTTGGAACTAAGCTTTTATTTTCTACCACTTGCCACCCACAAACTGATGGTCAAACCGAGGTGGTGAATAGAACTTTGGGACAACTATTGAGATGTTTTATTTCGGGGAATCCTAGAGTGTGGGAGAATTTACTACCCCATGTTGAGTTTGCATATAATCGAGTAGTAAATTCTACCACCTCACATTCTCCTTTTGAGGTGGTCTATGGGTTTAATCCCCTAACACCTCTTGATCTTCTTCCTATTCCCCTTCTTGGAGATGTCTTGTGCAAAGATGGTGATGAAAAGGCTTCTTTTGTGAAAACTTTGCATAAATACATCAAGAAGAGAATTGAGAAGAAGGTTGGCAAGTATGCTGAACTTGCCAATAAAAGGAGAAAAGCATTGTTGTTTGATGAGGGCGATTGGGTTTGGCTTCACTTGAGGAAGGATCGCTTTCCTACTCAAAGGAAGTCCAAACTAATGCCTCGAGGGGATGGACCTTTCCAAATCCTCAAGAGGATTAATGACAATGCTTATGAGTTAGATATGCCTGATACATTCTTAGGTAGTCATACTTTTAATGTTAGCGATCTAACTCCTTTTTCTGTAGGTCTCCAGAATTCGTGGTCGAATTCTCTCCAACTCGGGGAGTATGATGGAGATCAAGCTCAAGAGAACATGGAGGCCAATCAACAAGATCAAGAAGAGGTAGAGGCACAAATGGAGGACGCCCATGGAGGTCAAAGCCCACCTCAAAGGCTTACAAGAAGCATGTTCAAAGCTTTAGGAGCTAGGGGACATTTATTTTCTCTTTTTGTAATTTCTTTAGTTGAAGGTGCTTAGAGGGAAACATTAGAAACCTCTATTGTTATAGCATCTTTTAGTCTTAAGTTAGGAGCTTTAGGGGGGGTGTGTTAGTAGATAGGTGTAGAAGTAGAATAGGAGGTGCCAAAGTGAAGGAAGGAGTCACACCTTCCTCATGCTTGGGTTTTGGCGCCGATTCTAGATGTCTCTTAGGAGGGAATTTTTGAATTTGTGTTGCTTGCATTTCAGCACCTTAGGCTATAAATAGAGGTGCTCTCTTTGTAAAATTCAGATTTGAATTTATCTAAAGAAACTATACTCAAAATTGGAGTGAGCATTGGAGAGCTTTTGAGCCTTCTTCTCTAGTCTTATCTTGAAGGAGCCATGGTGTCCTCAAGTGGCGGCAACACACTCATCTAGGAGCAACCACACTTCTAGTGGCGTGATCATTCATCATTCATCCATCTTCATGAGCAATTCTCTTCTCCTTCCTTTCTTCTTTGTTAATTCCTTGTCTTAGCTTGTTTCCTTGTTGTTTTTGGTTCGATTTCTAAGTTTTCCAGCAGCTGTTCTTATTTCTCTTTGTGTTTGGTTTGGTACTTTTCTTTTTCCAGCAAGTATTTTCAGTTCTATGCCTTTCTTTTACATTTTGTTCGGTTCAGTTTGCTTTCCTTCCAATTCTATTCGGTGGATTTAAGTTTTACCTCTTTTTGTTGGTTCAATTTGACAATAATTGGATCTTCTATATGAGTTTGTGTTTTGGCACTAGTTTTGGTGAGTTCTTGTTCATAGAACTTTGATCCATTTCTATGATAAAGTGCCTAGCTCTTAACCAACTCAAGATGATTCCTAAGAATGTTAAGAATCATTCTAATTGTGCTAGTGGAATCACATCATGAAGTGTGGGAGAGGTGCAATGTTATGGTGATTTCATGCATCACACAGAATGTCACAACACAGATAGCTAAAAGCACTGTGAACATCGACAATGCAAGGGAACAATGAGAAGATATTAAAGAAAGATTTGTAAAGAGTAATCACTTTTGGGTTTCGAATCTCTTTCCAGAAATTAACTCCATCAGGCAAGGAGAAAGGAGTATCATATATTACTACACTGATTCTAAGACCATGTGGGAAGAGTTGATTCGCTACGACCTCTACCAACTTGTGTTTGCAAAGTGAATAATAGCGAATTACAGGGATTTTGAATGGGTGATATGTTTCTTGAAAGGTTAAGTAGAAGCATACAGTGATGTTAAAATGCAAATCTTGCTAACAAAATTGTTGCCATGTATTAATCACGTCTTTTCTTTAGTTCTCTAGCAAGAAAGACATCTGAACGAGTGATAAATGTCAATTTTCAGTAATATTTCATATTAAAATATAGATATAGGAGGTTTGAGGCACAACCCTAGTGTGCAAAGTTGTGAGGAAAACATCATTGTCTGACTTGTAACCCAATTGGGAGAATAAAAGATGTTAGAACATGTGTGGCTAATTCTACCCTTTAAGATTGTGAGTAATCTGTTCAAACTCTTATGCATTGAGATGATCTCTGAACATAATATTTTGTTCTTAATTGATTATTGGTATTATTGTTTTGCTTTTAATTCTTGATCTAGAATCTTAAATTTGATTGGAAAGTATTTTTAGGGTTTGAAATGTTAATTGATATCAACGTCTGATCTTGATTCTAAGTTGTTTTTATAAATATGCGAGGAATCAATATTTAGGAAACATCTTAATAATAATTTTATATACGAGGAATCAATATAAATGATTTTTATTATACAACATCAATATCAATTACAGGACACCATATTATCATGATTAATCAAAATACAAAAGAGTGAGAAAGATGAAACTCAATCCCTATTTTTCCAATTGAAGCAACAACTCTTTACCTTGTTTTCTTGTTAATGATTGTTATCACAACAAATTCCAACAAACTTTCATTATTCTCTTTTATATTTAGCGAATATTTTACTTAATTATTCAATTGTTCATTGTGAGTTCGATATTCGTCCTTAGGGACATATTATTAATTTTGACAACATAGTGCACTTGTCGTAAAAAGTCATCAATAAGAGCATGGGAATAGACACGGAGGTCTTGAAACAACGTGAACCAAGAAAGAACAAACAACATAATCAACAATGGCAATCATGAGTGGCACAACTATGGAAGAGGAAGAGGAAATAACTATGGGAAACAATGTTCTTTCTGCAACAAGATAAACCACATGGCTGACGAATGTTATTCAAAGCATGGATTTCCACCATGGATGAAATAAAAAGCTAGTTACGCTACAAATGCCTTTGAAAAGGATGAAAAAAATGAAGCTGAGAAAGAAAAGTTTACGTAAGAAGAGACTCTTAATGAATAGGTAATGAAAGTCTTTGGGTTTGAACAACTGCAACAACTTGTGAATATGATCTAGAATTCTAAGAATAAAGAGAAAGAAATTAGCAACATCATAGGAGATTGTCCAAAAATAAGCAAGAACGTAGGGTAAAGAAGGTATGCATAGTTGGATACTTGATAGATGAGTTGGAAGGTCTCGGCGAGAGGGAGGTGTGTTGGAAATCTCGCATCGACTAGAGATAAGAACTTTTCATAGTATATAAGTGGGTGCAAACCTCACATTTAAGCTTAAGTCAACCTTATAAAACCGTTTTATAAGGTGAGGTTTACACCCACTTCTATACTATGAAATGTCTTTATCTATAGTTGATGTGAGATCTCCAACACACTCCTCACGCTGAGACCCTCAAACTCGTGTGTGGAACTATATATCATAGGTGATTCGATAGTGATATGTCAACAAATGACCTGGTAAGTTCAAAAAACTCTCGCTACAATAAACTATAAAAAAATTTAATTTCATATTTGAGATTTTATGTTTTATTTAAGGGTGAACAAGGCACATAGTTTTGCCAGAGAAAAAAAAAAGTAAAGTAAAGTGTTAGAATATTACTATTCTTGCTTGCATTTAATGCAGGCATGTATTATAAATATATATAGAATTAAAATGCGTGTTGGGCTTGGTGCAAACAGAAAAGAGACCCAAGATACATAAGGCCCAATGTCATTAAAAGTTTGGGTGCTTATCACATTCACCCCACATAACTTGACTCTACAGCTATTGCAAACCTTTTTTAAACTTCATTAAAATTTATTACAATATAATTATAATAAATATTATAACATAATTATAATAAATATTATAAAATAATTACAAATAATTATAATAAATATTATAACATAATTATAATAAATATTATAACATAATTATAATAAATATTATAACATAATTATAATAAATATTATAACATAATTATAATAAATATTATAACATAATTATAATAAATATTATAACATAATTATAATAAATATTATAACATAATTATAATAAATATTATAACATAATTATAATAAATATTATAACATAATTATAATAAATATTATAACATAATTATAACAAATATTATAAGATAATTATAACAAATATTATAAGATAATTATAATAAATATTATAACATAATTTATAATAAATATTATAACATAATTTATAATAAATATTATAACATAATTATAATAAATATTTATAATTAATATAAATATAATATTTGTTTATAAATATTAATTATAATTATAAAATCCATTAATGTTAAAATTGATCTTATAATGATAATTAATATTTATAATTAATATAAATACTATAATTAATATTTATAATAAATATTTACATTTATATTAATTATAAATATTTCCTTATTATAATTATAAGATATTTTTAATATAAACAAAATAATATATTATATAAATATTTTAAATCTTTTTTATATAAAAGAAATAAAATTAAAATTGAATTTAGTATCTCAATTTTCATGCATGTAAAAAATAAATTATAACTGAAAAAATATTATGGTATTATAATATAATAATGATAGAATCTCGTTTGCCACGTCAAAATAAAGTAAAATTCGTTTAATATCAATTATTCATTTTAATTATTTTACTACCAACACAACAAAGATTTCAAGTTTGAACAAAGAACTAATAACTTGGTCTCCATGATCGAGCTGACCGAGCCCAGCACGTCCATGCGGGCCGACCGACACACCCAACTCATTAATGCTCAAATCAAGAGTAAAGTCAAACCACTATTAAGAACTAGGTAGTACGCTCCTAAGTACGATCAACTCCACTAATCCAGCCCAATAAGGTAAGCCCATTAAAATAATATAAATAGCGCACGTTCCAATAACATGGTACGTCATTAGTGAATATACTCTGACAACCGAATGCCGAATAATACTCTTTGCTGACTGGAGCGTTAGAGTGTCTTCTGCAGGTACCCCCATTTGGCATTTACCTGGGATAGAATGAACCTGAAAAAGTAGCGCTAAGGTGAAAGGAACAAACTGAAGTTGGAGCTGACTGCCCGACCGGAAGGAGGATAACGAAGTCAGTCAGGAGTTCTGTAGTTCCATCTCCCTAGCAGGAACACTAATCATATTTAAATATTATATCGATTGAAATAAACACACTATGAAAATTACTTCAATTTGCAAAGCAGAAAAGTAATCTATGCAACAATGTTTCCATTCTGGGAAAGATGAAAATTCTCTACTGAGAAAGAGCCTTTGACTTTATGTTTTGGCATATGGGAAACAGAACACAGTAGTTAACAGGTTTAGGAGTTGAATATAAATATTGGTTCATCCCACTTAAAAACACATGCTTATCCATATTGTATCTCATTCTCCAAAGCTCTCTCTTCACACTACAAGAAAGAAATGCAGATGAGTAACCCAACAGAGAGAAAGCCACATGCAGTGTTGATCCCATATCCAGCTCAAGGCCATATCAATGCTTTGTTCGGATTAGCAAAGTTGCTTCATCTTAGAGGCTTTCACATTACCTTTGTCCACACTGAATACAACTACAAACGCTTGCTCAATTCAAGGGGTCTTAAAGCCTTTGATGGTTCTCCAGATTTTCATTTTGAGACAATCCCAGATGGTCTTCCCCTCACAGATGAAGCTGATAATGTCACTCAAGACATAGTGTCCCTTTGTAAAACAGTGGGAGAAAACTTTCTCCTACCCTTTCGTGAACTTCTTGCTAGACTCAATGATTCTGCCATTGCTGGCCATATACCTCCAGTTACTTGCTTGGTTTCTGATTGTTCCTTGACCTTTACTACAAAAGCTGCTCAAGAACTAGAACTCCCTATTCTTCTATTTTCACCAATCAGTGCCAGCACCTTATTGTCTATTATGCACTTCCGTACTCTTTCTGACAAAGGTCTAATACCACTCAAAGGTATGCATTAAAGCTCTTTCTTTTAAAAGAGTGCATGAACAACACGAGTAATTCGGATCCGGTTCCTCTAATTGAAGTAATATCAACAATCGATATTATGTATATGTGCATAACAAATAATGTATTTGCTGAGATATCAGTTGTTGGTTTTTCCTGATAAACTGAACTGAAAATAATACTTTACTTTATCTTTTCTTTCTTTAGAGAAGTTTTATAGCATTAGTTATAGCATCCATCAGGTAAGATTAGTCAGAATCACAATTTGAATAGAAATAATAACTGAAGGTAACAAAGTTCACGGAAATGTTATTTCAATGTTAGCCTTTTTTACTATTTGTAACTAATGGATACATTCTAACGAAGAAAATGTTCAGTTGTATTTACGTGGAACTTGTAACTATTGGCTTTGTGATCATGATTGCAGATGAGAGTTATTTGACAAATGGGTATTTGGACACCAAACTAGACTGGATTCCAGGTTTGAAAAACTTTAGACTGAAGGATATGCTTGACTTTATAAGGACAACATATCCAAATAACTTTATGGTAGAATATTGCATTGGTGTGGCTGATAGTGTGCTCAAATCCCCTGCAATTGTTATAAATACTTCTGATGAACTTGAGAGTGAGGCATTGAAGGCTCTCTCTTCTATGCTCCCTTCTGTTTACCCCATTGGTCCTTTACCTTCATTTTTAAATCAAAGTCCACAGAGTCATTTGGAATCTTTAGGTTCCAATCTTTGGAAGGAAGATACTGAGTGGCTGGAATGGCTTAATTCCAAGGAACCTAATTCTGTTGTTTATGTGAATTTTGGTAGCATCACGGTTATGTCTCCAGAGAAACTTTTGGAGTTTGCTTGGGGTTTGGCCAACAGCAAGAGACCCTTTTTATGGATCATTAGGCCTGACCTTGTGATTGATGGCTCAGTGATTTTTTCATATGAGTTTGTGAATGAAATATCTGATAGAGGTCTAATTGCAAGCTGGTGTCCACAAGAGCAAGTGCTGAATCACCCTTCAATTGGTGGATTCTTGACTCATTGTGGATGGAACTCAACAACTGAAAGCATTTGTGCTGGTGTGCCAATGGTGTGTTGGCCATTTTTTGCTGATCAACCAACAAATTGCAGAAATATTTGCAATGAATGGGGCATTGGGATTGAAATTGACACTGATGTGAAGAGAATGGAGGTGGAGAAACATGTGAATGAATTGATGGTGGGAGAGAAAGGAAAGAAGATGAGGCAAAAGGTGATGCAGTTGAAGAAGAAGGCAGAGGAGGACACTAGATCTGGTGGTCTTTCATTCATGAACTTGGACAAAGTGATTAGTGAAGTGTTGTTCAAACAAAATTAGATTAAACAACTTTTCTTTTTGATCTAAATCTGAACACTGATGAGTCATGTATCTTGGATCTGTTGAGCAAAAATAAGTTTGGTCCATCACAGCAATAAAAGAAAAGTTTAGTAAAATAAATTAAAACTTAATGCACCACCATCATTTTTTAAAGTTTTGTTTTAAAATAGAATTTATTTATTTTGCTTTTTTTGTGAGTTTCTTAAAAATTTATTTCTAAAAATATTTTTTTTTTCTCAAATTAAACTATGATTTCTTTTTTTTATGTGTATTAGTTTATACTATTAGTGTTACTTACATTTTCTATAACTATTGTGCATAAAATGTACACTATACTTATTTCTTTAATTAAAATCATTAAACAACATTAACTTTCAAATTTGATAATATTGTTTAAAATTACAATATGGTTTAATTTTCAGATAGTTGATTTTATACAAATGCTTAATTTATTCTTTAGAATATATACTACAATAAATCTCCTATTCCAATAAATATCGTTTGAAATTTATCTATTTAAATATGTGTAATAAAATTTCAACATATGTACTATATAGTGAAATGAAATTTTAATGTTTACTTCTAATTGATAAATACCAAAGTGTTCTGGCAAAGTTATAAAGAATTTTGCACCATTAATTTGTTCACAAGAGGATCAAGTAATTCTCTTTAAATTTTCATATCAGACAAAAATGAACTATTTTTATTGTTGAAAATGTTATTTAAATTTCACTTCAATTAACTTATTATCTTTTCAATTTATTTATATTATAAACATGATAAATTTATCTGGTAAAATACATTGCATCCTTATTTAATTTAGTATCACACTATACCAATTGTCTAATATATTAAGATATATTTGTACCATAATAGAGTAAATACAATAATATGTATAAATAAATTTATTTTTTAATAAAATAAAATGTAGAATGTCTTTACTACCATGATGTACATCTTAATTTATACTCAATTAGTTCTTTATGATTATAGTAATATCTTTGTAAATTCCTTGAATGTTATTTCTTTTTTTAAAATTATTAATCATTATATTAAAAATATGTAAAGATAATATCAATATTTGTGTTTATAATTTTTTTTATTTTTGTTCCTGGTAGAAATGTTAGTCTTCCTTTTTAAATTTTTTCTCATAATTAAATTATCTTTAACCATGATTTTAACATTAACAATTTAAACATTTAAACTAGATTATACCGTGAATAGTTCAAATCGAAAATAATTTTTTCTACATGTATAAAGTTTTTTTAAGTAAATATTTGTTCGAAATCTTATTTTTAAGGAATATCTTTTCCTTTAATAAAGAAACTCACAAAGTAGGATTTTTGTGGATATGTCTCTTAAAGATTTTTTTTCCTTAGTTTTTTTTTTTTTTTTTATCTTGTGGTTCTTTTTTTAAGTTGAGCACAAGTAACCATCATATCGAAATGAATCAAATCAAGATGTATAACAACACAGTCTATTACCTAGTACTGAAAAATACTAGTAGTATAATACCTATTTGTAGTAGTTGGGCAAAAATCACCCTAGAACTGGATAATTAGGGATTACTTGAAAAAAATAACTTGTTATCACTATAATTACTCTAATATTTGGTAATATATCATCAGACCTAAATATTTGGTATGAATCTTATTCAGATGTTTTCGTAACCTCAAAAACCTATAAATACAATCTTATTTCTCAAAGGATACTCATTTAATTTTATTTTGTCATTAATTAACTCATATTTCATTGAATTTTTACTGACTTGAGTATCGAATATTCTAATATAAGTGGACTACCACTTGAACTTCGTCATTATAATTTGACAACCTTTCAATGAATAAATCAACTAGTCTAAAAAACTCATTCATCCACCTCTAATGTAACCCCCGTAAAATTTGGTAATGTTTGAATAACTTGCTTTAGGTTTCTAAATTTGGAGTGATTCTCCTGTTTGAGGTAGAATTTCCATCAGAATAAGGAATTTCAGGTATGAGAAACTAACTTTTGTTTTAAATAGGACCCTAGGCTAGAAGATCTGGATGTGGAGGGGATGTGGTCCCAATATTCAATTTATCTTGCAGGGATGTTGTTTGTTTATATATTGTTTAAACTTGTAGAAATATTAGATTTTTGATGGTTTAGTATTTAAGTGTTTTTTTTATGTTAAATAGGCTTTTGAATGTTGTGGATTGCATTTTGAATGATATTGTATGATGAAAATGGTATGGAATTGAATTCATACATTTGGGATAATATTTTAATTGATTTTTGTTTGTGTATTAAGAATTCATGCCTATGTGCTAACAGAGATCTCCTAAATTCACTGATGATCTAAGTCACATACACTAAGATATTAGGTGATGAAAGGCTTATGGGGGAGTTCATGCACACTGTGACATATGAGTGTTGGGTATAAAGCCAGGACCAATTGGGTTGGGCTGAGTAGACACCATGTTTTAGTGAGTGGACTTAATTATTGTGTCCCTTTATTATCTCTATTTATCTCTATTTAAAGAGATCATTGTACTTGTAATTGGTGTGCAACAAGATATAATGAAAACCTAATAGTTGCTCGTGTGGATGTAGGTTGCAGTTAGCGACCGAACCACGTTAAATCATGTGTTGTTTATTTTCTGCAGTTGATTTGTGATTGTGTGTGTTGCTTCTACGTGCGTTTTTTCCATCAAGTGGTATCAAGAGCCTTGGTTCGTTTACACACTAGAGATCCGATTAGCAGAAATTAATCGACGATACGTGAAAATTGCGGCTGCAATAGCGTCCCAAAGTTAGGGTTTCGCAGAGGCGGCAGTAGTGTCCCAAAGCTAGGGTTTCGCAGAGGCGGCGACAGCATCCCAAAGCTAGGGTTTTGCAAGGGCTGCAACAGTGTCCCAAGGCTTAGGGTTTCACAGCGGTTCAAGGAGGAGGCTCCCAAATCTGCTTCACAACAACGGTGACCAACAACGGTGGTGGTGCAGAGCGCCAGTGCAGTGAGGACTGCGACCAGGTCTGTTGGTGAGTGATTTTGGGTGGTGCAATTTTTGTGGTCTTGATTTAAAAAAAAAAGATTGCCAAGATCTGAAATTAGTTGTACCGAGTATCTCGACTAGTCATTTGAGATGGCAGAAGACGGGAAGTTCCGAATTAAAAATTCGATGGTACAAATTTCAGTTGGTGGAAAATGCAAATTGAGGATTTGCGAGTTCAGTTACTGAGCACATCAATATGATCTTAGCCAGACTTATGTCAGTGGGCATTAAGTTCGATGATGAAGTTCAAGCTTTACTACTGTTATTGTCTGTGCCTGACAGTTGGTCCGGAACGGTTACAGCAGTTACCAGTTCAGTGCGGGATCCAACAGATTCACTTTTGAGAAGATTCGTGATCTCATTCTTGGTGAGGATGTCCAAAGAAGGAGTTCTGGGGAATTATAGTGAATCGCTATATGTCATCAGAGGTAAG
This sequence comes from Phaseolus vulgaris, assembly GCF_051622355.1. Taxonomy (NCBI): domain Eukaryota; kingdom Viridiplantae; phylum Streptophyta; class Magnoliopsida; order Fabales; family Fabaceae; genus Phaseolus; species Phaseolus vulgaris. The sequence goes on along the minus strand of NC_143501.1, from coordinate 6,711,859 downwards.
AAAAATATCAGAGATAATGGGAGCAAGAACAAAAGAAGGAGTCAATCAAAGATTCAGAATTTGTCAAGTGTAACATATTGGATTTGCAAGGAGGTGGGGCATTTCAGGAATCAATGTCCAAATGATAAATAAGTCAACATTGCAAAAGACTTCGCGGACGAGGACTTTTCAGTCTGTTGCGCAGATAGCAGTGTGGATTCCTGGGTCATGGATTCTGAAGCATTGCAGAATCTAGTTATTGGAGACTTTGGAAAGGTATGACTAGCGGACAACAGAACTCTTGATGTTATGGGCATGAGTGACATAGTGTTGAAGACACCAGTTGGTTTCTGGACTTTGAAGGATGTTAGAGTTGTTCCAAGCTTGAGGAAAAGTTTGATTTCTGTTAGGAAGTTGGACGAACAGGGACATGAAGTGAAGTTCGGAAATCAGAAGTGGAAGGTCGTCAAGGGAAATCTTGTCATGGCTTGCGGAAGAAAGAGAGGTTCGTTGTATATAGTCAGATTACCATGTCTGAGGGAGTGACCATCCCAGTTTAGAAGATAAACAAAGTCCGATTCACAGAATCTCGTGGGAGGGTTGTCTTTACAAGAGACCAGAGCCACAGGTTAGATTCAGGATGAACGAGCATGGAAAGGTTCAGGTAGACCAGTCAGAGGTACTTGTGGCAGTGGGAGCACGGGTCGTGCTTCAGCTAAGGTTCCTAGACGACAATGGGTTATGAGAACCAGTATTCCAGCGGTTGAAACTTCTCCAGAAAATTTCTTGTTGAATATGGAAAGTGTTTGTTCTCAGGTTGTTCCAGGATCCGATAGTTCTTGTATGTGGGAGCCGGTAGGAACAGAGAACGGGTCAATGACTGACGTGTTGAAACTCAGGGGAGTTTTAATGAAGTCTTCAAAATGATTAAGAAGGCTGGTGGCAACTAGAGGTGCAACATTGAGTTCCGTCGACAGATTACAGAAGTACATGTACACAGTTGAAGTGCAGGTGAACATTGTTTTGTGACTTCAAGTGGGATATTGTTGGGTATGAAGTCAAGACCAATTGGGTTGGGCTGACAAGACACCATGTACACAGTTGAAGCGCAAGTGAAGATTGTTCCGTGACTTCAAGTGGGAGATTGTTGGGTATGAAGCCAGGACCAATTGGGTTGGGCTGAGTAGACACCATGTTTTAGTGAGTGGGCTTAATTATTGTGTCCTTTTATTATCTCTATTTTTCTCTATTTAAAGAGATCATTGTACTTGTAATTGGTGTTTAACAGGATATAATGAAAACCTAATAGTTGCCTGTGTGGATGTAGGTTGCAGTTGGCAACCGAACCACGTTAAATCATGTGTTGTTTATTTTCTGTAGTTGATTTGTGATTGTGTGTTGCTTCTGCGTGCATTTTTTCCATCAATGAGATGCACGACTTGGATTGAACTTACCCTGGTCCTTTCTCTTGGATTCGTTGGTAATTTAAGTCTTGGGTATTGAATTAAGTGTTAGTATCTAGTAGGACTTACTTAATACAGGTGTTCTAGAAGGTGCCAATTGTTATTTTGTTTGTTGAACATCCTGGATGTGTAAATCCATGTGGAATTTATGTGATTGTTTTATGTTGGGATTTGAAGAAGATTGAATAATTGAGAAATTGATCCATTTAATTTGGTTTTCTCTTTTGATTAAATTGTGTATATTTTAAAATTTTATTTTCACTAGCTTATCCTTACTTTTCTTGTTGTGTTGTGAACAATTATGATTGTACTATCTATACATTTGATCAAAGTAGATTACATTCAATCCCAAGTTAGAAAGCACTTAGCCACTCATGACAACTTCTCCAATCTTCATTCTTGATCTGGATTGCATAAGAATGGCTAATCTAAGCAAGTTCTTCTCCTGAGAAGAAAGTTTTCTTCTTCTCTCTCTAACTTCTCTCTAAAAGTTCACACTTTTTCCACCGCCCCTCTTTTAGCTGTATTTCAAAATTTATATAGTGAAATCTAGCTCAAGCGAGCCAATTTAGCTTAAACTAGATCTTTCGGTGTTTTTTTAGCTTGAGTTAGCAATTCTAACCTGAGCTAGATTAGTATTGCACTATTAATCAAATCTGGATAATTTTAGCTTGAGCTAAATCTTCTAGCTTGAGCTAAATCTTCTTGTGATCCAATTAAGTTTTTGTTTTCTTTCTTTCAATGCTTCATATTCATCTGCAATTTACACAAAAATTGAGATTAATTTTCTTCACTTGTTTCTTGGTTCAACGTATATAATAAGAATCAATAATTCTCATATTTAGGTAATTTGCTAACATTAAACAACAATTAAGTTTCAAAGTGTTCATTTTTCTCAATTATAAATACTACACATTGGCCCTTATCAATGGTACCTACAAAAGATATTCTGACACTTAAGTAAGTTCTCCATAAAAATTAAAACAATAATATGAGAATAGAATTAATTATACATGCAACTATTTACTTACATAATTACAAATCCTAAAAATACAATTTAAAATAACATTTAATATAGATTATTATGTATATATCTGACTGCCATTATAAATATAAAATAAAAAACACATAAAATCAAGGATACATATTACTCGCACATAATCTATTATATAACTATTACACGTAGTCTATGCAACATGTTTTCATTATGGGAAAGTTCAAAGTGCCTTTGGCTTTATGTTTGGCACATAAAAAACAGAACATCATAGTTAACACATTAGGTGCTAAACATAATTATCCCATTTAAATGCACATGCTTTTCCTTATCCATATCTCATTCTCCAAAGCATTATTGCTTCATCCCAGTTAAAAGCACATGCCTGTCCATATTGTATCTCATTCTCCAAAGCACTCTCTTCACACTACAAGAAAAAATTGCAGATGGGTAACCCTGCAGAGAGAAAGCCACACGCAGTGTTGATCCCATATCCAGCTCAAGGCCATATCAATCCTTTGTTCGGATTAGCAAAGTTGCTTCATCTTAGAGGCTTTCGCATCACCTTTGTCCACACTGAATACAACTCCAAACGCTTGCTCAATTCAAGGGGTCTTAAAGCCTTTGATGGTTCTCCAGATTTTCATTTTGAAACAATCCCAGATGGTCTTCCCCTCACAGATGAAGTTGTTAATGTCACTCAAGACTCAGTGTCCCTTTGTAAATCAGTGAGAGAGAACTTTCTCCTACCCTTTCGTGAATTTCTTGCTAGAGTCAATGATTCTGCCATTGCTGGTCATATGCCTCTAGTTACTTGCTTGGTTTCTGATTTTTCCTTGACTTTTACTACACAAGCTGCTCAAGAACTAGAACTCCCTATCCTTCTATTTTCACTAGCCAGTGTCAGGTCCTTATTGTCTATTTTGCACTTCCGTACTCTTGCTGATAAAGGTCTAATACCACTTAAAGGTATGCATTAAGGCTCTCTGTTTTAAGAAAGTGCATGAACAACACGAGTAATTCAGATCTGGTTCCTCTAAATGAAGTAATATCAACAACTGATATTATGTATGTGAATAACAAATAATGTCTTTGCTGAGATATCAGTTGTTGGTTTTCCCCAATAGACTGAACTAAAAATATTACTTTACTTTATCTTTTCTTTCTGCAGAAAAGTTTTATAGCATTAGTTATAGCATCCATAACGTAAGACCAGTGACAATCTTAATCTGAATTGAAATAATAACTGAAGTTAACAAAATCCTCGGAAAAGTTATTTCAATGTTAGCCCTTTTTACTATTTAACTAATGGATACATGCTATTGAAGAAAATGTTCATCTGTAATTATGTGGAACTTGTAACAATTGATTTTGTAACCATGATTGCAGATGAGAGTTATTTGACAAATGGGTATTTGGACACAAAACTAGATTGGATTCCAGGTTTGAAAAACTTTAGACTGAAGGACCTACCTCACTATATAAGGACAACAAAAGAAAATAACTTTATGTTAGAATATCTCATTGATATGGCTGAAAATGTGCTCAAAGCCCCTGCAACTGTTATAAATACTTCTGAAGAACTTGAGAGTGAGGCATTGAAGGCACTCTCTTCTATGCTCCCTTCTGTTTACCCCATTGGCCCTTTCCCATCATTTTTAAATCAAAGTCCACAAAATCATTTGGAATCTTTAGCTTCCAATCTCTGGAAGGAAGATATTGAGTGCCTTGAATGGCTTAAGTCCAAGGAACCTAATTCTGTTGTTTATGTGAATTTTGGTAGCATCATAGTTATGTCTCCAGAGAAACTTTTGGAGTTTGCTTGGGGTTTGGCCAACAGCAAGAGACCCTTTTTATGGATCATTAGGCCTGACCTTGTGATTGGTGGCTCAGTGATTTTGTCATCTGAGTTTTTGAATGAAATATCTGATAGAGGTCTAATTGCAAGCTGGTGTCCACAAGAGCAAGTGCTGAATCACCCTTCAATTGGTGGATTCTTGACTCATTGTGGATGGAACTCAACAATTGAAATCATTTGTGCTGGTGTGCCAATGGTGTGTTGGCCATTTTTTGTTGATCAGCCAACAAACTGCAGAAATATTTGCAATGAATGGGGCATTGGGATTGAATTTGACACTGATGTGAAGAGAAAGGAGGTGGAGAAACATGTGAATGAATTGATGGTGGGAGAGAAAGGAAAGAAGATGAGACAAAAGGTGATGCAGTTGAAGAAGAAGGCAGAGGAGGACACTAGATCTGGTGGTCTTTCATTCATGAACTTGGACAAAGTGATTAGTGAAGTGTTGTTCAAACAAAATTAGATTAAACAACTTTTCTTTTTCCTCTAATTCTGAACTGTGATGAGTCATGTATCTTGGATCTGTTGCTTTGTGAAGCAAAAATAAGTTGGCTTCATCACAACAATAAAAGAAAAATTTAGTAAAATCAATTAAAAAATTATAAACAATCATAATTTTTTAAAGTTTTGTTTTAAAATACAATTTATTTATTTTGCTTGTTTTGTGAGTTTCTTAAAAAAATTATTTCTAAATTTTTTTTTTTTTCTCAAATTAATCTATAATTTTGTTTTATGTGTATAAGTTTATACTATTAGTGGTACTTACGTTTTCTAGAACTATTGTGCATAAAATTTACACAATACTTAGTTCTTTAATTAAAATAATTAAACAACATTAACTTTCAAATTTGATAATATTGTTTATAATTACAATATGGTTTAATTTTCAGATAGTTGATTTTATACGATGCTTAATTTATTCTTTAGAATATATACTACAATAAATCTCGTATTTCAATAAATATCGTTCCAAATTTTGTTCCAAATTTATCTATTTAAATATGTCTAAAAAAATTTCAACATATGTGTACTATATAGTGAAATGAAATTTTAATGTTAACTTTTAATTGATAATTTATTCTTTAGAATATATACTACAATAAATTTCCTATTCCAATAAATATCGTTCCTAATTTATCTATTTAAATATGTATAACGAAATTTCAACATATGTGTATTATAGTAAAATGTAATCTTAATGTTAACTTCAAATTGATAAATACCAAAGTGTTCTAGAAAGGTTATAAAGAATTTTGCACCATTAATTTCTTCACAAGAGGATTAAGAAATTCTCTTTGAATATCCATATAAGATAAAACTTAACTATCTTTTTTTTTTTTATAGAAAGGGACTAAGATAACTATTACATTTTTCTTTGGTTGGTGGTTGCTTTCTTCCCTCCACTTTTCTTTGAATCACCCTTGCTACTCCTCCTCCTTTGGTCTCCACTCCTTCGTATGCTCTTGGTCGGGATGGTACCTTTGAAAAGTACTATGACGCTTAAGTAAGTTCTCGGTATTTAGTGCAATTAATGCGCGATAATGACGTACCTTTTTCTCAAAACTTGTGACTATTTATATGATTATTATGATCCGTTATTATTGGGTGAGATTAATGTTTGGATCATAATTAAGAGCACATTACCTAATTCTTAATAATTGTTTTAGTCTTGTTAATCTTCTATTGAGTTTGATGGATTTGCTTATGTCGGTTGGCATAAACCGAGTACTGAATCCTCCACAATTAGTTTGGTTCTGACAGATATACACTTGCCCCCTAGGCTCGAAAGGTGCCAACCTGAAGAGTGTAAATGTGATGGTTGTACTTACCGATGTTGGATGTGACATCGACGACGCCGAAATCTCGACAAGACGATTGCCATGATTACTTAAATTTTTTGGCGCTAAGAAATAATGATCGTTGGATTGAGCGAGATCTAACAGTTGAGATCAAAGAGATGTTTACTATTCCTCTTCTCAAGCGCCTATAAATAGTGGTCCCCACCACTCGTCCATCACTTGCTTCGCTTCGACCTTTGAAACCCCCAACAATCTAGCGAGGTATTTTCCCTTCATTTTAAGAGGTTAGTCATGTCTTCCTCTAACTCTTCTACCTCCAAATTGTCTTTTTCTTCTTCTTCCTCTTCTGGTTCATCCTCAACCGAACCTTGTCGGTCAGGACGCTTGAAATGTTGCCCCCCATGCCTCAACATGAGGAGGTCGTGCCTTCTAGTTTTAACTCAGTTAGGGCTAACGATTCAAACACTGTTGTTGACCGATCGAACCCTACTCGGGAGTCATCCCATTCGGGATTTGATTGGGTTGATCCCAAAGTCACTAGTTATTTTTCCCTATTTAGGGATTCCTTTTCTATCACTTCTTTCCTAGATAGAGTGTGCCTTTTGAAACCTGATGTCGTTAACGACATCCTTGCTATTGACTTGTGTCATTCGGTCGATACCGTTTGTATCGGTCGGGCTCCTTCTGAACTCCCCTTTTTCTTCACATACTTATACTTCTTTTTTTATCTCCATATAGCCTTTTCCTTTGACGAGTTTATGATGGGTGTCCTTCGTACGCTTAATGTTGTTCCTTCTCAACTTCATCCCAACTCTTTGGCTTTCCCTTAGGCCTTTGGGCTTACTCTTCATTGTTTTCTTTTAATAAGAATAAGTATAAATTAAAATTGAAAAATAATTTAAATCATTAATTTATTAAATAAAAATAATATTAAAAAATTATTTAATTTTTTAAATTAAAAATATATAAATAATTAATTACAAATGATATTCAATTTTTTTTTCTCAAATATAAATTTTAAAAAAAGTGAAATATAAAAAATCCAAATTGAAAAGTGGTATTAGTAAATTAAATTTAAACATGTAAAAATTAAAACAATAATATGACAATAGAATTAATACACATGCAACTATTTACTTACATCATTACAAACCCTAAAAATACAATTTAAAATAACATTTAACATAGATTATTATGTATATATCTGACTGCCATTATAAATATAAAATAAAAATCACATAAAATCAAGGACACATATTACTCATACATAATCTATTATATAATTATTACACGTAATCTCATATATAATCAATTATATAAGTAAACATAATACCTTATCTGGAACATATGCACCACCACGTGAACATAAATGCTCTGAAAATTAATTTGATTTGCAAAGAAGAAAACTAATCTATGCAACAATGTTTCCATTATGGGAATGTTAAAAATTCTGTACTAAGAAAGTGCCCTTTGGCTTTATGCTTGGCATATGAAAAACAGAACATCATAGTTAACATTAGTTGCTGAACATAAACATTAAATGGACATGCTTTTCCTTATCCATATTTCATTCTACAAACCATTATTGCTTCATCCCAGTTAAAAGCACATGCTTGTCCATATTATATCTCATTCTCCAAACACTCTCCTCACACTACAAGAAAAAAATGCAGATGAGTAATCCTGCAGAGAAAAAGCCACACGCTGTGTTGATCCCATATTCAGTTCAAGGCCATATCAATCCTTTGTTCGGATTAGCAAAGTTGCTTCATCATAGAGGCTTTCACATCACCTTTGTCCACACCGAATACAACTACAAACGCTTGTTCAATTCAAGGGGTCTTAAAGCCTTTGATGGTTCTCCAGATTTTCATTTTGAGACAATCCCAGATGGTCTTCCCCTCACAGATGAAGTTGTTAATGTCACTCAAGACTTAGCGCCCCTTTCTAAATCAGTGAGAGAGAACTTTCTCCTACCCTTTCGTGAACTTCTTGCTAGACTCCATGATTCTGCCATTGCTGGCCATATACCTCCAGTTACTGGCTTGGTTTCTGATTATTCCTTGACTTTTACTACACAAGCTGCTCAAGAAATAACACTCCCTATTCTTCTATTTTCAACAGCCAGTGCCAGCTCCTTATTGTCTATTTTGCAAATCCGTATTCTTTCTGATAAAGGTCTAATACCACTCAAAGGTATGCTTTAAAGCTCTTTCTTTTAAGAAAGTGCATGAGTAACACGAGTAATTCGGTTCTGGTTTCTCGAAATGAAGTAATATATTAACAATTGATATTGTGTATATGTGCCTTTAAAATAATGTCTTTGCTGAGATATCATATCAGTTGTCGATTTTCCTTGATAGACTGATCTACTAAATATATTACTTTACTTTATCTTTTCTTTCTGTAGAAAAGTTTTATGGCATTAGTTATAGCATCCATTAGGTAGGACCAGTGACAATCTTAATCTGAATTGAAATAATAACTGAAGGTAACAAAATCCTCGGAAAACTTATTTCAATGTTAGCCCTTTTTACTATTTGTAACTAATGGATACATGCAAATGAAGAAAATTTTCATATGTAATTATGTGGAACTTGTAATTATTGGCTTTGTAAACATGATTGCATATGAGAGTTATTTGGACACCAAACTAGACAGGATTCCAACCATGAAAAACTTTAGACCGAATCACTTTATAAGGACAACAGATCCAAACAACTTTATAGTAAAATCTATCATTGATATGGCTGATAGTGTGCTCAAAGCCCCTACAACTGTTATAAATACTTATGAAGAACTTGAGACTGAGGCATTCAAGGCTCTCTCTTCTATGCTCCCTTCTGTTTGCCCCATTGGCCCTTTCCCTTCATTTTTAAATCAAAGTCCACATAATCATTTGGAATCTTTAGCTTCCAATCTCTGGAAGGAAGATACTGAGTGCCTTGAATGGCTTAAGTCCAAGGAACCTAATTCTGTTGTTTATGTGAATTTTGGTAGCATCACAGTTATGTCTCCAGAGAAACTTTTGGAGTTTGCTTGGGGTTTGGCCAACAGCAAAAGACCTTTTTTATGGATCATTAGGCCTGACCTTGTGATTGGTGGCTCAGTGATTTTGTCATCTGAGTTTGTGAATGAAATATCTGATAGAAGTCTAATTGCAAGCTGGTGTTCACAAGAGCAAGTGCTGAATCACCCTTCAATTGGTGGATTCTTGACTCATTGTGGATGGAACTCAACAATTGAAAGCATTTGTGCTGGTGTGCCAATGGTGTGTTGGCCATTTTTTGCTGATCAGCCAACAAACTGCAGAAATATTTGCAATGAATGAGGCATTGGAATTGAAATTGACACTGATGTGAAGAGAAAGGAGGTGGAGAAACATGTTAATGAATTGATGGTGGGAGAGAAAGGAAAGAAGATGAGACAAAAGGTGATGCAGTTGAAGAAGAAGGCAGAGGAAGACACTAGATGTGGTGGTCTTTCATTCATGAACTTGGACAAAGTGATTAGTGAAGTGTTGTTTAAACAAAATTAGATTAAACAACTTTTCTTTTTCCTCTAAATCTGAACTGTGATGAGTCATGTATCTTGGATCTGTTGCTTTGTGAAGCAAAAATAAGTTGGCTTCATCACAACAATAAAAGAAAAGTTTAGTAAAGTAAATTAAAAATTATGCACAACCATCATTTTTTAAAGTTTTGTTTTAAAATACAATTTATTTATTTTTCCTTTTTTTGTGAGTTTCTTAAAAAAATTATTTATAAAACTAATTTTTTTTCTCAAATTAAACTATAATTTCTTATTTTTTATGTGTATAAGTTTATATTATTAGTTACTTATGTTTTCTAGAACTATTGTGCATAAAATTTACACAATATATACTTATTTCTTTAATTAAAATCATTAAAGAGCATTAACTTTCAAATTTGATAATATTGTTTATAATTACAATATGGTTTAATTTTCAGATAGTTGATTTTATACAATGCTTAATTTATTCTTTAGAATATATACTACAATAAATCTCGTATTCCAATAAATATAGTTCGCAATTTATCTATTTAAATATCTATAATAAAATTTCAACATATGTATAGTTTAGTAAAATGTAATCTTAATGTTAACTTCTAATTGATAAATACCAAAGTGTTTTGGCAAGGTTATAAACAACTTTGCACAATTAATTTGTTTACAAGAGGATTAAAATCCTCTTTGATTTTGCATATAAGAGAAAAATTAACTATTTTTGTTCTAGTACATAAATGATTAAGAGAATTATTACTTTTTTCTTCGATCGGTCGATCTTTTTTTCTCTCCACTTCACTTGACAACTCTACTTCTCTTTGAATCACCCTTGCTACTCCTCCTCCCCTGGCCTCCACTCCTTCGTATGCTCTTGGTCGGGATGGTACCTACAAAAGGTATTCCAACACTTAAGTAAGTTCTCGGTATTCGATATAGTTAATATGTGATAATGACATGCTTTTTTCTCAAAACTTGTGACTTTATATGATTATCATGAGCCCATTTTTATTGGGTGGGATTAATGTTTGGATCATAATTAAGAGCACATTACCTAATTCTTAATCACTGTTTTAGACGTGTTAATCTTCTATCGAGTTTGACGGGGATTTACTCATGTCGGTTGACATAAACTGGGTACTGAATCCTCCATGATTCGTCCGGTTCTAACCGATACACTTGCCCTCAGGCCGGAAAGGTGCCAACTTGAAGAGTCTAAATGTGCTGATTGTACTTACCGATGTTGGATGTGACATCGATGACGTCGAAATCCTGACAAGACGTGTGTCAAGATTACTTGAAATGTTTGGCGCTAAGCAATATGATCGTTGTATTGAGCGAGATCTAACGGTTGACATCAAAGAGACCTTTACTATTCCTCTTCTCCAACGCCTATAAATAGTGGTCCTCTAGCACTTGTCCATCATTTGCTTCACTCTGACCTCCGAAACCCCTTACAATCTAGCGAGGTGTTTTCCCTTCATTCTGAGAGGTTAATCATGTCTTCCTCTAGCTCTTCTACCTCCATATCGTCTCTTTCTTCTTCTTCCTCTTTTGGGGCGCTTGAAATGTTGCCCCCCATGCCTCAACATGAGGAGGTTGTGCCCTCTAGTGTTAACTCAGTTAGAGTTAATGATTTGGACACTATTGTCGACTGATCAAACTCTAATGGAGTGTTATCCCATCGTTTGGAATTTGACTGGGTTGATCCGAAATTCACTAGGTATTTTTTCCAATTTAGGATTCCTTTTCTATCACTTCTTTCATAGATAGAGTGTGCCTTTTGAAACCTGATGTTGTTGATGACATCCTTGCTATCAACTCGTGTCATCCGGCTGATAGCATTTGTATCGATCAGGCTCCTTCTGAACTCCCCTTTTATACTTATGCTTCTTTTCTTATATGCATATAGCCTTTTCCTTTGACGTGTTCACGATGGGTGTCATCCAAACGCTTAATGTTGTTCCTAAGAAAATCCCAACTCTTTGGCTTCCCTTTAGGTCTTTGGGCTTACCCTTCATTGTATTCTTTTAATAAGAATAAGTATAAATTAAAATTGAAAAATAATTTAAATCATTAACTTATTAAATAAAAATAATATTAAAAAATTAACTAATTTTTGAAATTGAAAATATATAAATAATTAATTACAAATGATATTCAATTTTATTTTCTCAAATATGAATTTTAAAAAAGTGAAATATAAAAAAACCAAATTGAAAAGTGGTATTTGTAAATTAAATTTAAACATGTAAAAATTAAAACAATAATATGATAATAGAATTAATTATACATGCAATTATTTACTTACATAATTACAAACCCTAAAAATACAATTTAAAATTACATTTAATATGGATTATTACGTATATATCCGACTTCCATTATAAATATAAAATAAAAATCACATAAAATCAAGGACACATATTACTCATACATAATCTATTATATAATTATTACACGTAGTGTATGCAACATGTTTCCATTATGGGAAAGTTCAAAGTGCCATTGGCTTTATGTTTGGCACATGAAAAACAGAACATCATAGTTAACACATTAGGTGCGGAACATAATTATCCCATTTAAATGCACATGCTTTTCCATATCGATATCTCATTATCCAAAGCATTATTGGTTCATCCCAGTTAAAAGCACTTGCCTATCTATATTGTATCTCATTCTCCAAAGCACTCTCTTCACACTACAAGAAAAAATTGTAGATGGGTAACCCTGCAGAGAGAAAGCCACACGCAGTGTTGATCCCATATCCAGCTCAAGACCATATCAATCTTTTGTTCGGATTAGCAAAGTTGCTTCATCTTAGAGGCTTTCACATCACCTTTGTCCACACTGAATACAACTACAAACGCTTGCTCAATTCAAGGGGTCTGAAAGCCTTTGATGGTTCTCCAGATTTTCATTTAGAAACAATCCCAGATGGTCTTCCTCTCACAGATGAAGTTGTTAATGTCACTCAAGACTCAGTGTCCCTTTGTAAATCAGTGAGAGAGAACTTTTTCCTACCCTTTCGTGAACTTCTTGCTAGACTCAATGATTCTGCCATTGCTGGTCATATGCCGTAAGTTACTTGCTTGGTTTCTGATTTTTCCTTGACTTTTACTACACAAGCTGCTCAAGAACTAGAACTCCCTATTGTTCTATTTTCACCAGCCAGTGCCGGGTCCTTATTGTCTGTTATGCACTTTCGTACTCTTTCTGATAAAGATCTAATACCACTCAAAGGTATGCATTAAGGCTCTCTCTTTTAAGAAAGTGCATGAACAACACGAGTAATTCGAATCTGGTTCCTCTAAATGAAGTAATATCAACAACTGATATTATGTATGTGAATAACAAATAATGTCTTTTGCTAAGATATCAGTTGTTGGTTTTCCCCGATAGACTGAACTAAAAATATTACTTTACTTTATCTTTTCTTTCTGCAGAAAAGTTTTATAGCATTAGTTATAGCATCCATAAGGTAAGACCAGTGAGAATCTTAATCTGAATTGAAATAATAACTGAAGGTAACAAAATCCTCGGAAAAGTTATTTCAATCTGCCCTTTTTACTATTTAACTAATGGATACATGCTAATGAAGAAAATGTTCATCTGTAATTATGTGGAACTTGTAACTATTGACTTTGTAATCATGATTGCAGATGAGAGTTATTTGACAAATGGGTATTTGGACACCAAACTAGACTGGATTCCAGGTTTGAAAAACTTTAGACTGGAGGACCTACCTGACTATATAAGGACAACAGATGCAAATAACTTTATGTTAGAATATCTCATTGATATGGTTGATAATGTGCTCAAAGCCCCTGCAACTGTTATAAATACTTCTGAAGAACTTGAGAGTGAGGCATTGAAGGCTCTCTCTTCTATGCTCCCTTCTATTTACCCCATTGGCCCTTTCCCATCATTTTTAAATCAAAGTCCACAGAATCATTTGGAATCTTTAGCTTCCAAACTCTGGAAGGAAGATACTGAGTGCCTTGAATGGCTTAAGTCCAAGGAACCTAATTCTGTTGTTTATGTGAATTTTGGTAGCATCACGATTATGTCTCCAGAGAAACTTTTGGAGTTTGCTTGGGGTTTGGCCAACAGCAAGAGACCCTTATTATGGATCATTAGGCCTGACCTTGTGATTGGTGGCTCAGTGATTTTGTCATTTGAGTTTGTGAATGAAATATCTGATAGAGGTCTAATTGCAAGCTGGTGTCCACAAGAGCAAGTGCTGAATCACCCTTCAATTGGTGGATTCTTGACTCATTGTGGATGGAACTCAACAATTGAAAGCATTTGTGCTGGTGTGCCAATGGTGTGTTGGCCATTTTTTGCTGATCAACCAACAAACTACAGAAATATTTGCAATGAATGGGGCATTTGAATTGAAATTGACACTGATGTGAAGAGAAAGGAGGTGGAGAAACATGTTAATGAATTGATGGTGGGAGAGAAAGGAAAGAAGATGAGGCAAAAGGTTATGCAGTTGAAGAAGAAGGCAGAGGAGGACACTAGATCTGGTGGTCTTTCATTCATGAACTTGGACAAAGTGATTAGTGAAGTGTTTTTCAAACAAAATTAGATTAAACAACTTTTCTTTTTCCTCTGAATCTGAACTGTGATGAGTCATGTATCTTGGATCTGTTGCTGTGTGAAGCAAAAATGATGGCTCAAGTGTTAGTGAAACTTATGTTTACAACATATTTAAGCTATCTATATTACTTTTGTCTTTGAAAATCACATTAGTGCTTTCTTAGACTTCTTATTTGCAGTTAAGATTTATGAAATGGAAAAATTGCTTAAGCACAAGTTTGTTTTATGTCTATTCAGGAATTTTAAACAAATATGGTAAGATATTCTTTGATGCGTGTTCTATTATACTGAGTATTAGAAAGTTAGATTGATCATATATATTAAGTTCACTTATGTCCCACATCAGTTACAATCCATATTTAAAATAAATATTTTTTTATTGACTTAATCAATGAATAAGTTAAAAAAAACTTTAGTCTATAAAGTTTTCATATAAAGTGGATTAGAGTTACACTGAAGAGTCGAAATAGTCAAAATGAGTTTGGTTTATCACAACAATAAAAGAAAAGTTTAGTAAAATAAATTAAAAAATAATGCACAACCATCTTTTTTTAAAGTTTGGTTTTAAAATACAATTTATTTGTTTTGTTTAAAAAAATTATTTCTAAAATTTATTTTTTTCTCAAATTAAACTATAATTTTTTTATTTTATGTGTATAAGTTTATATTATTAGTGTTACTTACGTTTTCTATAACTATTGTGCATAAAATTTACACAATACTTATTTTTTCAATTAAAATTATTAAATAACATTAATTTAAAAATTTGATAATATTGTTTATAATTATTGTACTATTAGGGATCAGACCATCACAAAACCTACCATTATAAAAAAATTATATTACGATAAATGAATCATTAACTTAGGATAAGTCATATGGAAGATTAGATAATACACCCTTTAATCGTTATGCATATCTTAACTTCGGCCAGACAATAAAAGGGTCCATCGAGACTGTATAAATAAACACAACAATCAAGACAAAAATACATTATTATTGTATTTATTGCATTTGAATACCAAACACTTACGTAAACATTAAATAACCTTTTGCTAGGACATTTCGGACCGGTCAAGAGTTAAAGCACGATTGCTAGGAGAGAAAGTTGAAGGAAAGTACTACAATCGAGAAGGAATTAATTGTTCATTGGGTAGAGTTACAATTTCAGTCCCTTTTACAAGAACAATTATAATATTTTTTAATTTTCTTTTCAGTTCAACATCTTTTACAAAACAATTACAATATGATATAATTTTCTCAAAATTTATTTATTTAAATATGTATAATAAAATTTTAACACATGTGTACTGTAGTAAAATGTAATGTTAATGTTAATTGATAAATACCAAAGTATTTTGGAAAAGTTATAAAGAATTGTGCACCATTAATTTGTCTTTTCACAAGACGATCAAAAACAGGTAAATCAATCAAGCAAACAAATGAAAACCAATATCAAAACAAAACCTTGGCAGCGTGATCATCAGAACCAGTGATTAGATACGGTTTGTCACCATCCTTGGCCACGTTAGACTGACACAGAGGGTGTTAACAAAACTTTCTCTAAGTTTAAGTATCGTACAAGTATCATTCTCCAATTAAAAACAGAATATCATAGTTAACACGTTCGGTGCTGAACAACATTGGTTCATCCCAGTTAAATGGACATGTTTTTCCTTCTCCATATCTCATTCTCCAAAGCATAATTGCTTCATCCCCGTTGAAAGCATATGCTTATGCATATTGTATCTCATTCTCCAAACACTCTCTTCACACTACAAGAAAAAAATGCAGATGAGT
The DNA here is from genome assembly GCF_051622355.1 of Phaseolus vulgaris. Classification (NCBI taxonomy): domain Eukaryota; kingdom Viridiplantae; phylum Streptophyta; class Magnoliopsida; order Fabales; family Fabaceae; genus Phaseolus; species Phaseolus vulgaris. Next base: position 6,695,836 of record NC_143501.1, on the reverse strand, counting down.
AACCCTGTAGAGAAAAAGCCACATGCTGTGTTGATCCCATATCCAGTTCAAGGCCATATCAATCCTTTGTTCGGATTAGCAAAGTTGCTTCATCTTAGAGGCTTTCACATCACCTTTGTCCACACTGAATACAACTACAAACGCTTGCTCAATTCAAGGGGTCTTAAAGCCTTTGATGGTTCTCCAGATTTTCATTTTGAGACAATCCCAGATGGTCTTCCCCTCACAGATGAAGTTGTTAATGTCACTCAAGACTTAGTGCCCCTTTCTAAATCAGTGAGAGAGAACTTTCTCTTACCCTTTCGTGAACTTCTTGCTAGACTCCATGATTCTGCCATTGCTGGCCATATACCTCCAGTTACTTGTTTGGTTTCTGATTATTCCTTGACTTTTACTACACAAGCTGCTCAAGAACTAGCACTCCCTATTCTTCTATTTTCACCAGCCAGTGCCAGCTCCTTATTGTCTATTTTGCAAATGCGTATTCTTTCTGATAGAGGTCTAATACCACTCAAAGGTATGCTTTAAAGCTCTTTCTTTTAAGAACGTGCACGAATAACACGAGTAATTCGGATATGGTTCCTCGAAATGAAGTAATATATTAACAATTGATATTGTGTATATGTGCGTAAAAAATAATGTCTTTGCTGAGATATCATATCAGTTGTCGGTTTTCCCTGATAGACTGATGTACTAAATATATTACTTTACTTTATCTTTTCTTTCTGTAAAAAGTTTTATAGCATTAGTTATAGCATCCATTAGGTAAGACCAGTGACAATCTTAATCTGAATTGAAATAATAACTGAAGGTAACAAAATCCTCTGAAAAGTTATTTCAATGTTAGCCCTTTCTACTATTTGTAACTAATGGATACATGCAAATGAAGAAAATGTTCATATGTAATTATGTGGAACTTGTAACTATAGGCTTTGTAATCATGATTGCAGATGAAAGTTATTTGGACACCAAACTAGACAGGATTCCAGCCATGAAAAACTTTAGACCGAATGACTTTATAAGGACAGCAGATCCAAACAACTTTATAGTAAAATCTATCATTGATATGGCTGATAGTGTGCTCAAAGCCCCTGCAACTGTTATAAATACTTATGAAGAACTTGAGACTGAGGCATTGAAGGCTCTCTCTTCTATGCTCCCTTCTGTTTACCCCATTGGCCCTTTCCCATCATTTTTAAATCAAAGTCCACAGAATCATTTGGAATCTTTAGCTTCCAATCTCTGGAAGGAAGATACTGAGTGCCTTGAATGGCTTAAGTCCAAGGAACCTAATTCTGTTGTTTATGTGAATTTTGGTAGCATCACGGTTATGTCTCCAGAACAACTTTTGGAGTTTGCTTGGGGTTTGGCCAACAGCAAGAGACCCTTTTTATGGATCATTAGGCCTGATCTTGTGAGTGGTGGCTCAGTGATTTTTTCATCTGAGTTTGTGAATGAAATATCTGATAGAGGTCTAATTGCAAGCTGGTGTCCACAAGAGCAAGTGCTGAATCACCCTTCAATTGGTGGATTCTTGACTCATTGTGGATGGAACTCAACAATTGAAAGCATTTGTGCTGGTGTGTCAATGGTGTGTTGGCCATTTTTTGCTGATCAGTCAAGAAACTGTAGAAATATTTGCAATGAATGGGACATTGGGATTGAAATTGACACTGATGTGAAGAGAAAGGAGGTCGAGAAACATGTGAATGAATTGATGGTGGGAGAGAAAGGAAAGAAGATGAGACAAAAGGTGATGCAGTTGAAGCAGAAGGCAGAGGAGGACACTAGATCTAGTGGTCTTTCATACATGAACTTGGACAAAATGATCAGTGAAATATTGTTGAAACAAAATTAGATTAAGCAAGTGAAATGTTGTTCAAACAAAATTAGATTAAACAGTTTTTTTTTTCTTCCAAATCTGTACTGTGAAGAGTAATTGATACTCTCTTGGATTTGTTGCTTTGTGAAACAAATATGATGCCTCAGGTGTATGTGATGTGACACTTGTATTTACAACATGTTTAATATACTAAGATATATTTTTACCACAATAGAGCAAATACAATAATAAGTATAAATACATTTATTTTAATGAATTAAATATTCAATTTCTTTACTACCATGATGTACATCTTAATTTTTGCTCAATTAGTTCTTTATGATTGCAGTAACTTATCTTCGTAAATTCCTTTAATATTATTACTTTTTTTTTAATTCTTGATCATTATATTAAAAATATGTAAAGATAATATCAACATTTGCTTTTATAATTTTTGTTGTTCCTGGTAGAAATATAAGTTTTTCTTTTTTATAATTTTGAAACCCACAATTAAATTATGTTTAACCATGATATTAATATTAACAATTTACACATTTAAACTAGATTATACTGTGAATTGTTAAAATTGAGAGTAATATTTTCTATATGTATAAATTTTTTTTGAAGTAAATATTTGTTGGAAATCTCTTATTTTTTAAAGAATATCTCTTCCTTTAAAAAAAAACTCACAAATTGACTATTGGAAGTAGGATATTTATGGATATGTGTCTTAAGATTTATTTTTTCTTATATATTTTTATCTTGTGGTTCTTTTTCAAGTTGAGTAGATCACCATCATACCCTAATGAATCAAATTAATATTGTGGTCGTTTCATAAAGTGTTAAAAAGAATATTGGATAAATAAAAAATATCTGTAAACATATATTAATTTATAATTTTAATTTTAGAATATTACGTGGAATATATATATATATATATATATAGAGAGAGAGAGAGAGAGAGAGAGATAGAGAGAGAGAGAGAGATAAAAATTAAAATAAAATAGAGTATAAGGAAAATGTAAAAATTAAAGATTTATTATACTTGAGAGACGTACTTAGTCTATACTACATTATCACATTTTATATATAATTACCATTTAATTTAATTAATATCGTAATTTATTATTGCTATTAAAGAAAACTTAGGTTAATGAATATTACAAATAAGAGTAATATTTTTTACTTATTAGTTATAAAAATAAGCGGAATCAACTCATCATTTTGTAAGAAAGTGAAAGTGAACGTTGAATTAATCTAGTTTATAATCATATATAATAAAAAAAATTCCATCACAATTGTTAATTTTCTCACCATCGTCTCAATTAATTCTTATTTTTTTAATATCTCTTACATAGAATAAATTATGTTAAAGTATTTATTTATGTAATTTATTAATTATAATATTTAATAACCACTCTTAGATTATTTTTTAAAAATGTTAAAAAAACGCGAACACAAGCCTACCTTTACTAGTAATATATAAAGAGCTTTCGGCAGATTTTCTGAGCATCCCTCGCAGGGAATCCATCAATGAGTTATTAATGAATGCTTTATAGGCTATTCCAAATTTAATAACCTCAAAAAAAAAATTCAATTTAGAATTTATTCGTATCGATAAATTACTGTGTTCTTAAAATTTTTTTATAAATAAATATAATTTATCTATATATCATTCTTTTTAATATTTAATTTAATTTTTTCATATTTTTTTGTATTTTTTTTAATAATATTTTTTTATCTAATGACAGATGATTTTTGTTATTTGAGGTGTTAACATAACTTAGATGTCAAGTTGAATAGTGATACCTAACATAATTATATATATATATATTAAAATATATATTTTTCTTTTCAATTTTGTGCTTGAGTCAATATTGGTGAAGATTAATGATAATTTAAAATAAGTTACTAATTATCTCTTAATAAATCAAATTTGAAAGAATTATTTTCCCATATGATGGAAGGAATTCTATGATTGAAATGGTTGAAGTGTTAGATATTTTATGTTCATGTTGACTAATTTAATTTCATTTTACATTACATGTTATGTTTTTATTTGTATAAAAATTAATTATATTTGTATTAAATTATATACTTTATATATATATATATATATGTATATTTAGATATTTCTATTCTAAAAAATACTGTATTTCATATTTATGGATGGCGAATAAACTTATATATGTGCGAGTAATATTCAAACCCATATTGATGTTCACACATATGCATTAATATAGATAATATTTCACTTTTTAAATTAGATAAGAAATAAGAGATAAAAAGACTAAGATAAGTATTTAAAAATTTGTCTTCTACTGTCCGCATGTCCATTCTCATTATAAATTATTAAAATATTTTTATTTTTTAATATTTTAGTTTAAAATTTATATAATTAATTAAAAATTTAGATTGAAGTATTTGCCAGACAAGAACAACAAATCCAAAATCCTATGGTAAAATTTGCCATTGAACAAGTTGCAGAAAATATGCAGAGCTTCTGATATTGTTTTAAATACTTGTGATGAACTTACGAGTGATGCATTAAATGCTCTATCCTCTTCGTTTCCTTCTATTTAGTAAATTGGATTTGGTAATTTTAATTTTTTTCACCTTTACTATTTATCCAATTGACCCTTTTTCCTTTTTTTTAAATCAAAGTCAACATAATCACTTGTCATTTTAGGTTGCAATTTTAGGAAGGACGATAGGTTAGAATTTGAGTATATTTTCTATTTTGGAAAAACTATCATTTTTTCTTTATTATTTTACTACACCATTTTTTACCTTAGACAACGCCTAAAAAGCGTTTCCTAAAGTAGAAAAAGCGTTGCCTTAACTTTAGGCAATGCTTTGGCAACGCTTTTTCAGACGTGGAATATGCAGTCGTGGGCTTAGGTTTAGTCAACGCTTTTTTGTAGTCGTTGTCTTATACTGATAGAATATGCAACGTTTTTCAGAAAAAAGTTTAGGCAACGCTTTTTCTCATAATGTTTAAACAACGCATTTTTAGTGTTGCCTATTGTTTAGGCAACATTTTTTTAAATGTTGTCAATTGTAAAGGCAACGCTTATTTACATGTTCTCAGTCTTTTTAAGCAAAACTTATTTACATGTTGTTTGTCTTTTAGGCAACACATTTTCAATGTTGCATATTGATAGAATAGGCAACGCATTTTCAGTGTTGCATGTTGATAAAATGGGCAACGGTTTTAGGCAACACTTATTTACTTGTCTGTCTTTTTAAACAATATTTGTGTACATGTTGTAAGTATTTTTGGACAACACTTTTTTAACGTGAAAAATTATGAAATACATATTAATTTATAAAATTACGCAATATGCAACATTTTCAAACTACTTTAAAATGTAATTTCATTGTATATCCCCCTATTTCAAATCTGAGTTTTGTTGCTTAAACACGAATTTCACAATTGCTTCTAAACCCTCAACCTTTTGAGTTAGGGAGTTCACTTCAATAGCATACCCTTTATGGATAGCGACAATTTCTTGATTCCTGGAGCTCTTACTTTAATAATATTTTAGGCATCATAAGGGATATGAGCTTGCTGAAGTAGGTCTCCACCTCTGTTACACCTCTACCTCTGTTACGCTCCTCATCAAATTTTCTATTTCTCAACTTATTCCTCCACATTGCCAACATTATAAACTTTTATATTTCCCTACTTACCATCCAACACAGTTCTATAAAACCAAATCAATTACACAGTTTCATAAAACCAAATCAGTTATTCTTACAAATACAAAAATTAGGCACGATTCATTGAAATTTCTAAAGACACAATTCAATTTACACACAATTAAAAACTGATAAAAATGCTTATATAATAAAATAATATCTGCTAAAAACATAAATAGATTACTTACCTCAAGCCCTTGTCACTGAGGCCATCTAGCTCCAAAACTCCCACTACCTGAAACATGACAACAATACAGAATGTGAAATCACATACCACAACTCATTACGGAGCAAAGTGCAGGAAAATGGAATAGAAATTACAAGAGAACCCTAACCTTGTTTTTGAGAAGAACCGTAGAAGAACAAAATCAAAGGAAAAACAAATTGTAGATGAAGGAGCCACAACAACGGAGCATGAGCATGGGTACGCGTAAATTGGAAGAAGAACCACGAGCAAGAGTAAGCATTTTTCATATTTCAAAGGTTTGAGGTATTTTCAGATTTCAAAGGTTTTGAAGTATTTGAACAGGGTTGGGAACGTAGGGTTTATGAGACATTTGGGAAAGTTAGGAACGTGGGGTGGGATTTCTGAAATTAAGTTGGGAAAAATGCTGCTAATAATTTTTATTTTTTTTAAATATGTTTAAAAGTTTTGGAAGTAAGGGTGTGGAAATTAGTGATAAAAGAAAGTTTTGGAATCTCTATAAAAAATTTGGAATTAGTGTGTGGAAATTAGTGATAAATGAATATTATATGAAATATTAAAATTAACATTTGATAAATATAGTTAAAATATTATTTAAAGCAACTACAGGTTAAAAAATATGTTTTAAAATATTATTTGAAATACCTACATTTTGAAAAATGTTGCTTAAAGTATTTCGTAATATTTTAATGTTAGTCTACATTTTAGAATTGTTACTTAAAATGAATAGGCAACATTTTTTCCAACTATTTTGAGTAAGTGATAAATAAATATTACTAAATGGGCAACAATAAAAAAACCGTTGTCTATATTTGTTTTAAAATATTGATAGATGTACAACACAAAATTGATACACTAACTTGACATTGCTTTTGTGTACTCTTTCGTTCATTGGACTTGAAGCATTGTTTCATGGAGTAGTCCTCTGTGACATCCATCAAGTTATCACAGTGTTATCTTATGTGGTTCCGTGGAAGGTTAATATTGTATTGGTTTTTATATTGAGTGTTTTTTTGTTTGTTCTTTTGCCTGAGTTATGCTAAAAGTTTTGAAGACCCAATAGTTTTTGTGATTTTGTAAAAACCATGGATGAAATGTCTAAAACAAGATTAATGAAAATTCAATTTGAAACATGTTAACACCTATATATGGACAAGTTTGAATTTTGAACATGGAGGCCTATCATATTGTCAAAAGATTTGTACAATGAGGCAACACCGTAGGAAAGTGCTTTAATGATGATTAAAAATACCAGACGAAGACGGTTCAGGAATCGTCTTTATTTTGGGTGTCCTTATAAATCAACAGTTTATAACAAAGGTTCCTAAATCGTCATTACAAAAAATTATAACAACACGTATAAACAATCGTTGTTATAAATTACTTTTGTGTATCCTTTTATTGCTTTTTTGAAGACGGTTCTAGGAGAACCATCGTTATAAATTGCTTCTCATAGTGAATTGGTGCAGTTTCTTTGTTTTATTGAAGACAATTTCAGTCTAAACCGTCATTAAAAATGTATTTTTTTAAAAATATTGTTGGATTATTTTATATATATTGTACTCATGTGTAAAATATCAAATTTTCAAAACAATAATGCATATTATATCATAATTTAAATATGGAAAACTACACACAATAAATTAAGTACATATTACATTCTACAAAATGTTCTACAATATATGAAAAAGTTATATTTTTTTCTAATCATTCATCTATCCTAAGGTGTTATACATGATTACAAAATATTTTGACCATGTTGTCTTTACATACTCCAATGCTTCCGAATCTAGCGGTTGTGGGTCATTGAAAAACTACATTTTGATTTTTTTTCTTTTTAATTAGTGCATGAATAATAAATCCCAAATTTTAAAGTGTTTTTGTATTCAGGTATTACCTGATCCCAACCTTTATAATTCTAGCTCGTACAATAGTCGACATCCACTGCATAACATAATAATCACACTCATAATTTCCAGATTGTCTATTGCACTGCAAGTTAAAATAAATGTTATTAAATGAATGAATGAGACACATTAAAGTGAGTGAACAAATATACTTTAAATACCTTAAGGTGCATCCAAGTGAGTTTTGTAGCATTTGCACTTCCCCTCCCACTTAACATGTTATATCCAGAATAAACACTGAAATATTCATGTTAGAACACATAACATTATATAATGTTTAAGTAATAATAAATGTTAAATGAAATTGTCGTACCTATCTATAATGTGTTTAAAATAGTTAGAGTTTCTTATGCAAGGAGCAAAACCATGTAGCGGTATGATCATGAACATATATGATCAATAGTTGTCAATGATGCCTATACAACAAATCAGTTAATTTCTCTTATTTCAATAATTTAGTATTACTTATTTAATAAATATGGACTTACTCATGGATATGCGAAGCAAAATAAATTCGTTTTCCTCAATTCTTTAAGACAATGGTGATGTATGTTTGTGTTTCTGACTTCTTGCTTCCAAGTGATTGAATGAGTTGAGGGTCTAAAAACTTGTATGTATCTTGTTTCCCTTCATTGAAGCATAATTAACAAATATACCTAAATTTCAATAAGTTATTACTAATATATATAATAAATCCAAAGTATAAAGATTTTAATAATTGAACTTACATGATCCATAATTGCATAACTGTTATGTTAATCTTCTGATTTCTGGATTCAAGGTCCAACAAATCAGGCAAGTGAAAGTACAACGGTACATCATTATGCCTTCCAAAAACATTGGCATCCCATGGAACCTCTACGACAGTTGTATCTAAAGTGGTAGCAACTTCCACCAATGCTACCACAGGATCATCAATGGAATTTTTTTTTCTTCTTTTGCAGAGGCAGTTATGTCTTAGGTTTCTGCTACTCATCAACAAACAAAAAAAATAATTAAATTAGTTAGAATATAATATATTTGATATATAATCCTATTAGTGCAAAGATATACTGTAGAGTCTCATATAGGTCTAACGAGATGTCTAGGCCAGGCAATGAAAGTATGTAATGCCTCTCCTACAATAGTCACCTCTGATGTCAGCACATGAACTCACCATAAAGGATCTTCTCCACCGTGACCTTTATCAAATTAGAAGGAAGAAGAACATTGTGTAACATTGTGACCCCTTTATAACATTTACCTAGGGCTACAAATCGGGTGAAAGAATCATAATCAAAATATAACTTATATCGGCTAGTTGAGCCAAAGTCATCCCCCAATAGACCAACCGCCGAACAAGTCCCTTTAGTGTTGACTCTCTTAATAGGAGGCGAGACATCTTGTACCATAGTAGGTGGTTGTTGAGAGAGTCGTAATAAACTTCAGATAAATAAATTTCAGATTGAACAAAGTATAAATAAACTTCAGATTGAACAAAGTAAAAACAATTACATACCAGAATATCTTGCCAAATCATGTTTTTCTTGTGCTCGGTGACATAATCCCAAGAATAAGTTAAGATAGAGATCCTTTCACGAGCAACTACTCCGAGATAACTACTAAAATTATTTGCATTTAGCCTAGTGGCCACACCAGTGTTGACATCAATAGGCAATGATATTTTTTTACCTTTATTTATCTTCATACACATAATCTTTAATCTAGTAGTTCCTTTACTAGTTCTTGAAAGAGAAACTTCATCATTTGCCATGTTCTTGTAAACAAATATGATAAGCATCAAGAATATGAAATATAATAAAAATTATATATTGTAAAACTAAACCTGAAACACATGCACAAACAAATATATATTCTTTAGTCATGATCATTTCGAGTTGCATGTACAACATTAGCAACATCCTCGTACTCTTTATTAATCGTCGTTCTTGTAAGTCATTTAATCTCACAAATGTCATTGCTTGGTTCTTCATCTTCTAGGTCATTATGTTGCTTTTTTCCATGTAGTACAAAAAAATCAGTGTTCAAATGTAGGATCTTAGATATAGAAAACTTGGGAAGCTTTATATGCCATTATGAAGGGTTCGTTATGATAACCTATCTTTCGAAAGTCAACCAAAGTCATTCTTGATTCATCAACTTTGACACCAGTCTTATTGTCAACCCACTTGCATTTGAAAACAGGTACATAAACTTGGTATAATTAACTTCCCAAATCTCTATTATGACACCATAATAAGGCATTGATCCCACAACATGATTTTGATCTTTTGAAGTTGAAAACTGCATGGACTCTGCCTCCAAAGTGACTCCACTATTTTGCAATGTACTCCTATCATCTTGAGACTTTGTGTAAAACAACCATTTACTTCATAGTCAGAACAACATAACACATCAAACTTTAGACCATTTGCAAGCCATGTTAATGTTTCAGATGTTGATGGATCATTCATGATTTGTTGCTTAAACCATGACATGAAAGTTTTGTTATGCTCAATTAACACCCATTTTTCTGATTTCCTTGGATTCTTATATTTGACAATGTCTTTGTGTGTATCTAAGTATGGTAACACCTCATCAGTGTTATTCAGGATATACAAATATGCTTACAGAACCTCTTCTCTAGATTTGCTTATGACATGTACACCTTTTGAAGATTTACTTATCAATTTACGAGAGTGCCAACATTTTTCAGGAACTCCTATAGATTTGGCTTTTGACAAGTACTCATAACAAAACTCAATATATTCTTTTTAAATGTATCTTTCAATAATGGAAGCTTCCGGACGACATTGATTTTTCACATATCCCTTCAAAGTCTTCATGTATCGTTCAACTAGATACATTCATCACATATAAACTTACCCACGCAATCTGATTTCTCTTACAAGATGAACAACTAAATGTACCATGATATCAAAAATGGATTTTTGAAAAAATATTTTAAGTTGACACAAGACTACAATAACTTCTTCTTCAAGTTCATCCAACTTCTAAGAGTCAATCTGTTTACTACATATCGAATTGAAAAATGAACATAGTCGAGTGATTGTATGCCTAACATTTTTTGATAAGATTCCACGAATAGCAACCAGTAGTAATTGTTGCATTAGAACGTGACAATCAAGACTCTTAACATTTGAAGAGTAGCCTTGTGATACCTTAATACCTTTAAGACATTCACAAAAACTTGTTTTCTCTTTCTTCGACAAAGTGTAACACATTGCAGGCAAGTATGTACGTTTACCAACTTCTCGAGGTGTCAATTCCTTTTGTATATTCATCTCAATCAAATTTAGACATACATTCACACCATCCTTTGTTTTGCCTTTAATGTTCAGAAGTGCTCCTATTAAACTGTCACACACATTATTTTCTACGTGCATCACATCTATACAGTGTCTGACATCTAACTTACACCAATATGGAAGATAAAAAAAGATTGATCTCTTCTTCCATATTTTAATCACAATTTTCTTTTTCTTCATTTTTCCAAAAGTCACATTAACATTTTTATCTTTCATAAATTTCAAGGCCACTTAAGGGAGTGGGACAAGTGTCATGTTCTTGGTATCCGTTGAAAGCTTTTTTAATCTACGATACATGTAGTACTTCGTTAGAAATCTACGATGCCCAAGATACACGATCTTTCTTTCGTGTTTTAACTGCTCATATGATGTCTTCTCTTTACATATTGGACATGCTTTATGACCTTTCACACTATAACCTGACAAGTTTCCATATGCAGGGAAGTCATTGATAATACAAAATAACATTGCATGCAATTGAAAAGATTCATTTGTAAACGCGTCAAACACATTAACCCCTTCATTCCAGAATAATTTCAAATCTTCAATCAATGGATTAAGATAAACATCTATGCCATTTCTAGGTTGTTTTGGACCAGAGATCATCATAGATAACATCATGTATTTGCGTTTCATACATAAAGTAGGAGGTAAGTTGTAAATCACTAACAAAACAGGACATGAAATTATTACTACTTAAATTTCCAAAAGGATTCATTCCATCAGTAGCCAATACAAGTCTTAAGTTTCTTGATTCTTTTGCAAATTCAGGAAATTCTTTACTACTTAAATTTCCAAAAGGATTCATTACATCAATAGCCAATACAATTCTTAAGTTTCTTGATTCTTTTCCAAATTTATGAATTTCTTTATCAATCTTCTTCAATTGCAAAAAATCAGTTGGATGACGAAGTAGTCCATTACATTTTCTATTATCTGCATGTCACCTAAGGTTTTTAGCGTCATCTGCATTTGCAAACAAATGCTTAAGCCTTCGAATTATTGGAAGATACCAAATGACCTTAGCAAGAGGACATTCCTTGTGAGTTCATCATTATATTCTTTTTTACCAACTTTAACTTTATGTGACAAACCACACCTGGGACATCTTCTTAAATTACCATACTCATTTCTGTATAAAATACAATCATTAGGACATGAATGTATTTTTTTATATTCCATTCCCATCGGATAAAGAATCTTTTTTGCCTCAAATCTCGATTGGGTAATGTATTTCCTTCTAGAAGCTTATCACCTTTTTAAACCTTAGTGACAGAAGCTTTGAGACAATTTTATATAAACAACCAACTAAAGAGATAAGCCTAAAATCACAAGATGTTATCAATATAAGAAATGGACAAGGACCAAAGCATTTAAAGTTCTTCTTATTAGTCTTTGCAAAAGATGAGGGCCAAGCCCAAAGCCCAAGCCCAAGAAAGCCCAAGTCCAAACCATGAGGAGCAAGGCCAAACATTAAATAAAAGAGCATCATTTGAATTAATTTTGTATAGGGGTGTGTGAATATTAAATAAAAAGTGTGAATAGTTAGGGGGGTGTAGACGCATTTTAGGAGGTGCTGAAAATAGGAAGTGGATCACACTTACTTCATGACTAGGTGGCACCAATTTGCATTTGAATTTAGAGGGAACTTTGAGTTTCATTTGTGTTTCATTTCAGCCCTCTTCTATTATAAATAGAGAGGTTGGTCTCTTGTAAACTCAGATTTGGATAATTGATATAGAGAAACTCTACTCATTTTGAGAGAGCCTTTTGTGAGATTTTGATCTCCTTAGCATAGTCTCATCTTGTGAGCTTTTGGAGAGCTTCAAGTGGCGGCTTCCTTCACTCATCTTGGGACTCCATCACCAAGTGACGTGATCATTCTCCTAATCCATTCCAGTCGGCTCTTCAACCATCTAAGTTCCATTTCTTTCATCTCCTTGCTGTTTTCATTCTTAATCTAGAGTTCTTCATCTTTTTCACCGATTATTTTGTGTTCTATGTGTTGTCTTAAGATTTTGTTCGGTTCATCTTATTCATTTGGTGTTTTCAATTGGTGCAACTTGTTCTAGATTCAATTCTGTCCAGTTTGATATATTACATGTAGCAATTGTGTTTCTATTTGCGTTCTTGTTTTGTTCTTGTTTTCCTTTCAATTCCGCCAAGTGTTTGTGATAAGGACATGACATTCATGATGTATATGAGTTTGGCTCTTCATTTGGATGGCATTGTCCTCCATTGATTTGTCCTTAAGCCTCCTTAAAGTGTTGTTTCTTGTCAAGTGTCTATCCAACTCATATCATGTGGTATCTAGAGCTATGGTTGTGTGCAAAAAAAATTTTTGAGTTGCTGGACACTTTGATTCTGCTTTTGTGATTAGTGATTCTGTTTTTGTGTTTTTTGAGTATTTCTTGCTGTTTTAATTGTTGTTAATTCATTGTGGTTGAGTCATTTTAATTTTTGAATCCATACATGTTTTGTCAAGTCATGTTTCTCCTAATATGTCAACAATTCTTTGTAGTACTTTTCTTGTAATTTTAGTTGCTTGATTTTGTTTTTCTTAATTGAGTACAGTTTTTGTGTTTCTATTTTTGATCCTTTGATGCATTTTCTTTTTAGTTTTGAGTTCATGCTTGTGTATTAGATCTATACAAGTTCTTAAACATCAATTCTATTGTGTCTTTTGAAGTTTCTCAATTCTGTTTTTCATTCCAGTATAGGTTCCTCTATTTTTCATAAAAACGTGTTGACTATTTGGTTTATCAAAATTTCTGTGCTTACTGGAAAATTATGAACTTCTGGATTTAAGTACTTTGAAGTGACACAAAAGAGTGAAAAAAATAAGTACATCAAAATTCAATATACAAAAAAAATGATAAATGAAATACGTACAGTGTGTAAAATTCTGACGCTGGAAAACGGTGATTTGGCACTAATTTTCGGAAATTTATTACAATTAATTGGCTTACTTTTTTGAGAGATTCCAATGCCAAATTTTAGATAACATCTTGAATTTCCAGTGGTTAAAATTTCACATTCCAGTTCGCTTTCTACAGTTACAGTTAAATCTTTAAAGTCACGCACAGTTTTAACAAAAAAAATTCCAGTAGCATTGTTTTTGTTTTCTTCATCTATTCTAGTACTATTCTTTAGGACTCCTTTGTGTGCTATCCTTTCATTGTGTGCCTTACTTTTCTTGCTTGTCTTTTAATTCATCTTCTTTTCCAGTTTTGTCGTATATTGCATTCTGTTTGGTTTAGCTTTTCTTGCTTATACTTTTTCTTGCTTGTCTTCTTTGTTTCTCTAGTTTTTGTGGTGATTTGTTCCTTGATTAAGTGTGGTTTGCTTTGACATATTTCACTTGAAGCTCATCCAATCCACAAGAGAGGCTTGGTAAAGGACAGAAAATTATTTTCTTGGAGTGTTTTGAGTGCCTTCTTTTGGCCTTTTCCAGCAAGCTACATTTTTCTTTATTTTGCTAACAAGTTTCCTTAATTGTTTGTTTCTGTTTTTGTGCCTTTTATTATCATGGATAATTTTTCTAGCAGCGAATCTTTTAAGCCTCACTCACCTCAAGAGGCAGCTGTCATTGAAAATTTTAAAAATGTAGACAATCAAATGCACAATATCTTGAGATGATGAGACAAATGGAGGCAAGGCTTCAAATCTTAGAAGTAAAACACATGGAGAAAAGATTGTCAAAACTTGAATTGAAGAACGAAAGATCTTCACATTCCATTCATGGAAGACATCATTCTCCTAGGCATTCTTCCAAATATTTTTCCAATGCTCACGGCCAACATCATCATGGGCATGTTTTAAAGAGTTCCAACACCTATGGGAGCTTTGAAAAAAAGGAAGAATGGAAAATACATAAACGTGAAGATAGACGCCAACATGTGATATTGCCTTATTTTCAAAGTGTTAAAGTACCTAGCTTTAGTGGTAATAGTGATCCTAATGTGTATTTAGATTGGGAGGCTAAATGTGAACAAATTTTTAAAGCCTATGGGGTCTATGAAGACCAAAAGGTGAAAATAGCCTCTTTAGAATTTTTAGATTTTGCCAAGAAATGGTGGCATAGCATTGTAATGGACATTGGATATAACAAGAGACATTAAGGAGACTTAAGGTCATCTCAATGGAGGATAATGCCATCCAAGAGAGAAGCCAAACTCATTGAACAATGAGTGTCATGTCCTTATCACAAACACTTGGCGGAATTGAAAGAAAACAAGAACAAAACAGAATGCTGAAAACAGAATTGGACTCAAGGAAGCTTAAGGAATCATCAATGGAGACATAGCCGTCCAAATGATGTTACAAACTCAAATAAGAGTGTTATCTCCTTGTGAACATCCATGGAACAAGATTACAAATCAAAACTGAACCAAGAACACAAAGCACCGAACAGAAACTTAAGAAACAACGTATGAACACAAAATTAAACGGTGAAAAGATGAAGAACACTTAAGAACTCCAGGCTACCGATTGAAAACAAAAATGGAGATGAAAGGAAGGAGACTTAGGTGATTGATGATCAGCTGGAATGGGAATTGGAGTTGCTCACGCCACTTGGTGATGGAGTCCCAAGATGAGTGAAGGAAGCCGCCACTTGAAGCTCTCCAAAAGCTCACAAGATGAGACTAAGCAAGGAGATCCAAATCTCACACAAATCTCTCTCCAAATGAGTAGAGTTTCTCTATATCAATTATCCAATTCTGAATTTACAAGAGCCCAACCTCTCTATTTATAATAGAAGAGGGCTGAAATGAAACACAAATGAAACTCAAAGTTCCCTTTAAATTCAAATGCAAATTGGTGCCACCTAGCCATGAAGTAAGTGTGATCCACTTCCTATTTTCAGCACCTCCTAAAATGCGTCTACACCCCCCTAACTATTCACACTTTTTATTTAATATTCACACCCCTATACAAAATTAATTCAAATGATGCTCTTTTATTTAATGTTTGGCCTTGCCCCTCATGGTTTGGACTTGGGCTTGAGCCTCATCTTTTGCAAAGACTAATAAGAAGAACTTTAAATGCTTTGGCCCTTGTCCATTTCTTCTGTTGATAACATCTTTTTGATTCTCATCAATTATCGACCTTGGGTAACAAACAAATGAACAACACATTAGACCCCGTAGGCCATCTACCTCTAACCGCAAACTTGTTTACTACCGAGAGCATGTCCTCTTTTAAGAACTCCCAACGGAATTTAATAAAATTGAAGTTAAAGCTATCAGGACCAGGACTCTTAGAATTATCACAACTCCAAACGGTTGATTTAACTTCCTCTTCAGAAAAACTCCTACCAACATATTATTGTCTTCATCTGAAATTGAATTAAAGCTAACATCCAGTCTCACAAGAATCCCTTCAGATTTGTCAAATCTAGCTTTGAAAAAATCTCTAACTTTGTCCTTAACCACCTCCTTATCCTCACACCACTGACCATTATCAAAAACCCCGTTTAGCACATTCCTATCCCTCCTCTATTTAATAACTGATTGGAAGAACCTAGTACTGAGGTTTCCCTATTTCATCAACTTTTGATGAGCTTTCTGGTGCAAAATCGCTTCTTTTATGAAAAAGTTTTTGTTTTGTTATGCTAGTAAAAACCCCCTCTTCTCACAACCTTGCTCGTCTAACTCACTCTCATCGTCACGTGTATCCAACTCTTGAATTTTCTTTTACAAATATTTCCCAATCTGATTGACATTTCCAAAAATATCTTTATTCCAGATCTTTAAGTCTACTTTTAGTTTTTTCAGTTTTTCTAATCGCTCCACCTGCACACTCTTTTGTCACATTTTTTTAAATATTTCTCAGCTATTATAATATGTTGGCTTCTACAAAGTCCAAAGAATTTTAGAAGTTCATCATTAAGTAACAATAACATCACTAATATTTTTTTATGATTTTCAACATGTTGAGAAGCCTTCATAGTGTGCACAAATCTCAATGATATTGTGGTTCAAATCAACTTCATAACAATCACCAATGTTTAATCATATCTCCTTAAGAGAAAATCCTTAAATATTTGAAAGTTGGCAAAGTTTTGTTCTATAAGGATTGCACCGTAGTCACAAGGATATGCATGATATTACCATTACATAACAAAAGTTTATCCTTTCTCTTCACAACAAAATTTTTATGCATGGTCAATGTCCATCTCTAGAACAATCCAAGCCTAAACCGTAAACAGATGATAAGAAATTACTAAAAGATTGAATTAATCTCTAAGATAACCATACCCTTAGATTTTTAACTAATTGCTAACATATTTATCCATCATCTTGTTTATCTTTCACATCACCACCAGAACATATATGTATATATCAAGACTAATAATGAAAGTAAGTAGTTTATGAATAGATATAACACCAAATTGAATAAATTCCATTGATAAGTTAACATTAACTTACATATCTCAATGTTTTTCAAAGCTCTAGAACATGTAAGTTAATTTTAACTTCAGTCTTTCTGTTTTCTTTTCCTGGAAGCTCATTAAAATTGCTCAGTTTCCATCAAAGACTTTATTTAATCAACGGGGTAAAATTGCAGTGGGGAATTGGTAGTGGGCATGGTGATTGGACTGTTTAGTAGTTACTGGATTTTGGTGCACTTAGTGGTGGTGACGATGGACTTGGACTCTGAGTAGGTGGAGCCAATGGACTTGAAGGTGTTGGCGATGCACTTGGAACATGGGGAGATGGTGCCAATGGACTTGGAGATGGTGGTGAAAGACTTATAGGTGGTTGCACTGGACTTGGAGATGGTGGTGATGGCCTTTTAGGTGGTTGCACTGGACTTGGAGATGGTGGTGATGGCCTTCTAGGTGGTTGCACTGGACTTGGAGATGGTGGTGATGGACTTTTAGGTGGTTGCACTGGACTTGGAGATGGTGGTGATGGACTTCTAGGTGGTTGCACTGGACTTATAGGTGGTTGCACTGGACTTGGTGTATAGGGAGGTAGAAGTGGACTAGGAGTTGGTTGCACTGGAGTTTTGGGTGGTAGAGGTGGGCTTGGTGGAGGAATTGGGGTGGGAGGATGGAAAGGGTTTGGAGGTAGGAATGGAATTGGAGGTAGGAAAGGAAATGGAGGTAGGAAGGGGATTGGAGGTAGAAATGGGAATGGAGGTAGGGATGGGAATGGAGGTAGGAATGGGAGGGGAGGGAAAAAAGTATCTACTTCTGATTTTTCATCTGAAAGAGATGGGTTGGAAACACTTAGCTTTTTGTTGCAAAAGCTTGGTTTTTTCTTAGGCTTGAATGAGAAAAACCCAGCTGAGAAGATGCGTTCTCCTTCTTTTGTTGTAATGAAACTCACTGAAGAAGAGGTGGAAAGTACAGGCACATCACAGTGTGGCTCACTGCTACTAATGAGTTTGAAAGTGCATCCATTGATTATCTTTGCATGTCTCCTCACTTTGAATGGTAATTTCACTTTGAATTCACCATATTTATCTGTCTCCACTTCTTCCTTGAAACTTGGTGTTGAATGTTCAACTTTGCATTCTACACCTACTTTGGCACCTACTCATGACAAAACAAAACATCAGTCAAAACCACAAACACCTTAAGGGGGATATGATATGATATTTAAAGTTGAACAGTGTCATCAGGGGATCAAAATGAACCTGAAATGAAGTGGGTTTTGGGGGTGAAATCATGTTCAGAACATATGTCACAGATGACAATGCCTCCAACCACAACATCAGAAGAAAACTTGTTGTCTTCAACCTCTGAAACACTACCAGATATGAGACTGAACAACAAAATTGCAAGAAACCAACCCATTGTTATAAGGTTGGTGTTTGTGATTATAGGGGTTAAGGGTGATGCTATATATAATGGGGCTCTCATTCTATCAAACACAGTAATTAATTGTTATTATGTGAATTAACTTCAAACAACAAAGTCAATGCTCTCATTTAAAGAAATAAATTATTTAGTTTTTCCATTTTTCTTATTTTTTCTTCAAAAGAAGACTGAAATGTCTGTCAAATTCTTGTTAAAGTTTACACTAAGCTGGTAAGTTTAAGAAGTTAACTTGTTATCGTATATTAATTGTAAATCATTATTACATTAACAATAAATTAGTTAATGAAAATACTTGTTAACGCGTTGTTTTTAAGAAAGTCGTGTTATAACATATTAATATATAAATAGATTGTATTAAGCTATTAATTATATTCAATATTTATTAATATATAACATTGATGTACTAAATTAACATATATATATGTGATATTATATATTTACATGATAAATTAATTAATACAGGCATTTATGATTTGTATTAATTTCTATGCATTACAAATACTTCTTTAATTGTGAAATAATATTTTACACCAATTTCTAAAACAATATTAACCTCTAACATATATTAGTTATAGATATATACATAATATGAATGTATTAATTAATGTATATATAGAAATTAATATACATTAATAATTATAAAATGTACTTTAAAAATGTACTTATTTACATAATTATTATAATTCCTTTCTTAATATTTGACCTTAAAAAAATTAAATTAATATTATAATATTAAATTATTGATAATATCATGTTCACTTCTACTATTATTTTTAAAATTATTTAATTAATATTTATAACAGTAAAAAAATATAAACGTGAATGCAATCATATTTGTTACTCAGATGAAGATGAGAATGAGTAAAAAAATTCATAACTTTTGTATAAAGATAAAGATTAGGATGCCTTTTTTTTATTTTAAAACTTAGAATAATGAAACCTACCCCGTCCTCTTACCAACAGTCAAACTTCTCCATAAAACTTTTAGAAATAAATAAAAAAATTACAATTATTTTTTGTATAAAATAATTTATAAAAAAAATCTTATATAATGTATCTATTTTTTTTTAATTTTTGAATGAATTAATTTTCTTTTTAAATATTTATGATTTTTTTTGTCTAAACTAAGTATAAGTAAAAAGAGAAATATTAGTAAGGACTAAAAATTATATTGTATATATTATATTATATTGTAAGGACTAAAAACCTATAAAAGACAAAATAAATAAATATATAAATTATATGATTTATTTATATGTTTAAGCTTTTGAAAGAATTTCATTGTTTTGAACTTATTTTCTAAATACCGTTAAAGGTTTTTAGTTATATTAAAAATAACTGAAAAACTATTTACATGACACTGTTCTTTAATTTTATATTATTATCATCAAACACTCAACCACATATTGTTTTTCTCCGTAAAGTATTTTTATTTTGATTATGTTTCTAAATAAAAGAGGTTTTGAGAAAAGAATTCAAAGACTTTTTTTAAAATTATAATGAATAAAAGTAAATTTAAAATAAAATTTAAAAGATGAAACATATAAATCTTACTTGAATTTTAAGAGACTAAAAACATATTTAATATATTATTTCCTTTTATTTTACACTATAAAAAAATATAACATTCCTAATTTTATCCATATATAATAAAATAGAAGTAAAACAAGCATTATCTACTTAATATATAATATACACAACTATCTTAAAATTGTATCTCAAAAAAAATATCTCTTTTAATAGGAATTTTAATATATAGATAAAAAGTTTTAAAATTAAAGTTATTACATCCTCCAGCTACTCACTGAAAAACTCTAATACCTGCAATCTCATATGTTCTCTTACACGATCATCACAGATAAAGAAACAAGCATCAACATATAACATGGTAAGTTAACTATAAAAAAAGTTTCTATATCATTTCAATTTCAAATTAATAAACATAATTCACCAAGTCTCATACAATTTCACAAACTATCAAGTGTCTATTAAAATTCATCTTTCACATGTCAGACTTCTACGGACTCACAACACATAAACATTTGACTCTACTTCCGGAAGACTCATGATTTCACTACAAGAAAATCATGAAATAGAAACTAATTTCTAGAAACCAAAATAATTAGTTGCAATAGTAACTAAATTAGATACCATTTTAGAAACTAAAAAGAAATTTGGTTTCTAAATTAGTTTCTATTATTTTCTATTATTGTTAAATAGTTTCTAAATTGGTATCTAATTAGCAACCAAGGTTTTAGAGACTAAATTTAGAAACTAAATAATTGGTATCTAAAACCTTAGTTGCTAATTAGATACCAATTTAGAAACTATTTAACAATAATAGAAAATAATAGAAACTAATTTAGAAACCAATTTTTTTGTTAGTTTCTAAAATGATCTCTATTGTAACTAATTATTTTGGTATCTAAAAATTGGTTTCTATTTCATGATTTTCTTGTAGTGTTTGACTCAGACTCATCTCAATATCATCTCTCCTACTTCAACTCTCACCACCTGAATAACTTCATCTATATGATTCTATTATCTCAGGAGAGTCAAAATATATTCTTCTAGACAAATCCCTAGTCAATGCACATCCTAACAATCTTAACACGGTATTTTCTTTCTTGAAAATACTATGTATTGATTAAAATTCATATTCTAAATCTCACAATATCCAGCATCAAACAATCAAGTCATAACAATGTTTAGACTTTCCAAAATACCCAACAATTCATTTACTAATCATATAAATGTCTAATTAAAGAGATTTTCAATTAAATATACATAGAATAAAAGTTTACATAATTTATAAGTAAAACTATACAAAAATAAATAATTCAACCTTTTAAAAGCAAATAAAAAAAAGTTTCTTTTAGAGTCTAGATTGAGCTAGAATTTGCTACCTTGAGCGAGAATCAACTCGAGAGCATCCAAAATTTCATTTTTAGTCTAGCTTGAGCTAGAATTTGCTAACTTGAGCTAGAACCAACCCGAGAGCACCCAAAATTTTATTTTTCTTCTAGCTTGAGCTAGAATTTGCTAGCTTGAGCAAGAATCAACCCGAGAACACCCAGAATTTCATTCTTATTCTAGCTTGAGCTAGAATTATCTAGCCTGAGCGAGATATGCAGAAAATTGTTGCATATGTGCTAGATTCTAAATCAACATTTCATCCAATTTATAATTTTATAAAATCTACACATTACATTGACACTTCCTACTCAAAATTATACAAACACTCTTATTAAGTCATTAAGTTATTATGTCAATCTATACATATATATGATTTCTAAATTAAAATTATTTAAAATAAAAAAACAACCAATTCTCATCAAACATTTCGTTTAACTTGATTCTACAAAATATTCAAATACATTCTACAACATCTACTATATCTACCATTTCACATTTCAATTTCAATCAATTCCCAAACAACTCAAAACAAGAAAACCTGTAAACAAAATTTTTGAATTGGTGACCACGTCACCTCCAAATTCAGATCTTCTAGCCTAGGGTTCTATTGAAAATTTAAACTAGCTTACCTTACCTTTACTTGAGCAGATGCTCACAAAGGGCTCGAAACCTACCAAAAGCTTTAAGAGTAGTTTAACATGCACCACTGAGTCCTAATAAAAAAATCTAACTATAACACTAGGACTCTGATGTAACAAAAACTAATCCTAAAACTAGAAAAAGCACATGCATAAACTATGATTGAGACCTACCTACAAGTTCAAAATTTGACTCAAAGAAAAGAGCAGAAATTGAACTTACTCTATCAGAGATTCTGATAGGGCAGTCTTGTAGATCTTACTGTCAGGAGTCTAATGGCAGACTTCGATCGTCAAACTGATGAGTGAGAATGTTAGAATCTTAGAGAGAATAGAGAGGGAAAGAAAAAAAGGAACTTCTAGAGAGATAATGGTTCTTTTGAAATGAAACTTTAATAACTAAATTTTCTATTTATATGTTCTTTTCATTTTAATAATAAAATATTCATGTGTCATTTAAAATATACCATTTCTACTCTAAGATAAATTTCTAGATCCTTACAGAAATTCCATTCACAATATAACGTAGACCTAATGGACACAACTAGAATGGACTAAGCCCACCCTACCAAGACACTAATACATTAAAAAAAAAATTAAATCCGTTAAGGAGATGATATTGTAACACCACAAATAAAATAAATAAATAAAAAATTAGCATATATTTAAATTAAAAAAAATAAATATTAAAATTAATTAATGCAAGAAAGGCGTCAGCTTAGCTGACATAAGTTTTAATTTGAAAATAAAAATAAAAAACAAACTTTGAATGGGTTAAACTCACCCACGAAAAAAAAAAATTTAAAATTGTAGTGTCGATCTAATGGAATAACTGAGATGATAGGCCAACAATAAAAAGTAAATGACTCAAGACAAATAAAGGAATCCAGAACCTTCTCGCAAAACATTTTCCTACTTTCATTTTCTCTTCTCAATTTAACTTTTTCATTACTTTCCTTTTTTCCCTCTCAGTTTCACTTCGATCTTTGCTTTAATTTCATGCAGGTGCCTTGTCTTCCTTATCATGTAGAAAGAGTACTTATTTTTTTTTATATGTAACTTTTACATTGTTCAGTACGACACTAAGGGTGTGTTTGCTTCCAAGTGGGAGGAGGGAGTGGGGAGGAGGGAGGGGGTATTTTTTGTGTTAGTTTCCATGGTTTTGAGAGTGGGGGAGAGGATGGAGGAAAGGGAGGAGGATTTTTTTCTTTCTTCACAAAATGAAGAGATTTGTGGGGATTTAGTAGGATTATTACATTTTACCAAAATACCTTTGTGCGTGCATTTTATTTTAATATATAAAATTAAATATTACATAAATTTATTTATTATTTATAATTTCAAAAATATTTAATTATACTATTAATAACAACATATAATTATAAATAATAAAATAATAAAATAAAATTATAATATCAAAAATATATATAGTTATATAAAATAACAAATGAATATTATTTTCATAAATTTTAATGTATTTAATAAATTTATTTCAATTTAACACCAAAATATTTTATATTATATTTTTTAATTTTTTATTTAAAATATAAATAATTATGGATATTATATATTAAAAATATTTAATTAATTCAAACCTACACACAAAAAATCATAATTTATTATTTAAATATTTTTTAATAAGAAGGATAATTTTGTAAACTTACAATAAACCATCCTCACAAATCCACTCTATCATCCCTCAATTCAAACAACCTCACATATCCTCACACATTCTCTTCAATCCTCACAAATCCACTCCCTCCCCTCCTCACAAATCCCCTCCTCAATCCAAACAAAGCCTAAATGCGATATAATTTTAAATCAGATTTTGATTAAAACCTCATTCTTGTGGCAGAGGATTATAGAAGTGGTGGTCATGAGGTAGAGAAGAAGATCTCTTTACCAATTATCGGATGAGTTGTTAGATGCATTACATAAATTTTGTAGTGGTATTTTATGTATAACTTAGTGAATATATATATATATATATATGCTAAAATATAAGAAAAAAAATTATCATTATTCAATTCCCTTCTAAGTCATTATGAGCATGCGAATTCTTATACTAAATACTCTCAATGCAATTCATGATCTTAAAAGTGTTTCTATGAGGAATAAGTCTTACCATTAGAATGACTATAAAATATAGACAACTTGCAATTTGTCAATCTTATTCAATGTTATTATTTCAAAAATGCATTTATTCTTAATTTAAAATTATACTTATTTATTTATGAAATCAAGAATATTAAATAATTCTAACTGATATTTTATCATTATGAAGTTAGGTCATTTTGGTTATATTTATATTTGGGTCCAAAAGTAATAAGTGTATATTATTCCAAATGAACATGAAGTGGGTTTTGGGGTTTGAATCATGTTGAGAACATGCGTCAGAGAAGACAGTGCTCACAATCACAACATCAGAATGAAACTTGTTGTCTTAAACCTTTGAAACAACTATTGGGATATGAAACAGAATGTCAAAATTAAATGTTCTCATCTTAAAAAATTTAATTCCTATTTTCCTTTTATTTTTCTAGAAAAGAAGTTGAAAATATGTAACATTTTCTACTTACTTTTTTACTGTACTAAAAATTTAATATTTATTAATATATAACATGCATGCATGTACCAATTAATACATATATATATATATATATAAATTTATTTATATCATATTTTATATTTACATGATAAATTAATTAATATAAACATTTATTATTTATTAGTTTCTATATATTACAAATATGTTTTTATTATAAAATAATATTTTATGGCAATTTTTAAAAGAAAATCATAACTCTACCATATTAACATATATTAATTATAAATATATTAATCCGTAATATGAGTGTATGGGTAAAGTATATATCAATTGATATACATTAACAATTAAAAATGCACTTAACTATAAAATTATATCCGTACATTTTCATAAAAATGATAAGTCTAGCACATTAATTTATTTATGTATATACATAAAAAATATTAATTATAAATTTGTAAGCATTTGTTTTCTTATAAAATATAAATTGCTGATAAAAAAAATCAAATGGTCTTCTTTGTTCTAATAGAATTTCTTAACTTTTTATTTCTAATAAATATTTGACTTGATTAAGATTTTTAGCTTCAAAATTACTCATATTTAAATTTTTATCCTAATTTAGTCAATGTATTAATTTAAGGCAAATTTTCTCTTCACCTCTATATCTTCACCTTCCACTTTCATATTAATTGTAAAAATTTGGTTTTAACTTTTTAAAAATTTTAAATAATCATAAATGAAAGAATAATTTCACTTTTTTTTTACATGAGTTGCACCTTCACACCCTCTTCTAGCTGTAACACTTTTATTCTTCTCCAGCGATAGTGTTTAAGAGATCAATTTCATCATGTTAGTGTGTGTGAAAAGATTAACAAGAAGATTTGTTGTATTCGATGTTCTGCAGTGCTATGATAATTTTTTTTTTTAGTTTTGTACTTCATTTTTGCATTTTGGTTGTTTTTTTATATTGGATTTTGTGAATTCCAAAAAAATGGAAAAAAATAAACAAATGAGAACACCACAAAACATATCTCAACCACAAACATCACCACCAATCATCATCACAAATCATCACCACTCCTCGAGAATGAAAAAAAACATTACACTCTTCAACATACTAAAAAAAAAATATTGCTGAAATTAAAAACAAATATGGAGGTGCAAGAGAAAATGTATGAAGGTATAGAAAAAATCTATTTAATTAAAAGTAACAACTACCTTTGTATTTTTAAATTAACAGAGTGTTCAAACAGAAAAATCTAAAAAATTCTATGTCTATACCATTAATTTAAAAGTAAGTTATCATGATTAAATTAGTGCTTTTTAAAATATTAGATTGAAAACAACGAATTTGTTTTAGGTATAATTTCAATAAAGTTCAATTTTTAAAGTATCCAAAATTTATTCCATCTTACGTTTTTATTTTTTTAAGTAGAAAAATACTATCTAAATCATCTTTCTTCAATGTGGAGAGCTAAAATACTCAATGCAAAAACAAAATAAAGTATGTTAAGAACAAAGAAGTAAAAGTAATTATTGAAAATTAAGAGAATATGATAATTTATCAATAAAAAAAACTTAAGTCATTACAAAATCATAATTTATATCAATGAGAAGTAGAAAATCATTAACAAACACACTACTAATTATAAAATAAAATATATATTAAAATTTTTTATATTTTATATAATTAGTATTGTTTCACAGACTTAAATATAGATTATATTGATTCACATTATTAAGATATTCATGGAAGAATATCAATAGATGTCTTTAAGAATATTCATATTACATGGATTCACATTATTAAGATATTCATGAAAGAATATCAATAAATTTCTTTAAGAATATTCATATTAAGTATTTTTTTACTAACCTCCACTACATGGATCAGAACGAGTTTACACTGTATTTCTTACCTAGATCTTGACATGTGTTCCGATTTACTCTCCCATACTTCAACTTCAACATGTGGACGATACGACAAATATTCTTTAACTTCTAACCACTAATTGCCTTAATCTATGTGACTTAGATTATCAATGAAGCTAAAAATAATTATGTTAATCTTTGTTCAATACTCACAAACACTTATGATTCACGCATCATCCCTACTTTATGACCTAAAAATCTCACACACATTAGTTTAAACATTCATAGGTATATGCATAACCTTATAATGTATGTATTGCATCATAAGCTTTGAAGTTTCATTCAATTCTTAGAAGAAGAAAAAACAATTATTTAAACAAATTTGAATCATTTTTAGAATACAACAATCTCATAAGTGTGATGAGTGTGGTGGCAATGGAGTTGGCGGTGGTTGCACTGGATTTGGGGTTAGGGGTGGTGGAAGTGGACTTGGCGGCAATGGAGTTGGCGGTGGTTGCACTGGATATGGGGTCAAGGGTGGTGGCAGTGGGCTTGGTGGCAAAATTGGGGGAGAAGGTTGTAGTGGAGGTAGCAATGGGTTTGGAGGGAAATTTGGGAATGGTAGCAATGGGTTTGGAGGGAAATTTGGGAATGGTAGTAATGGGTTTGGAGGGAAATTTGGGGGTGGTAGTAATGGATTTGGGAATGGTAGCCAAGGATATGGAGGAAAAAAGGTATCTACAACTGAGTTTTTATCTGATGGAGATGGGTTTGGAACACTTTGCTTTTGGTTGCAAAAGCTTGGTTTTCTAATAGGCTTGAAGGAGAAGAAGCCAGCAGAGAAGATGTGTTCTCCTTGCTTTGTTGCAATGAGACTCACAGAAGAAGAGGTGGAAAGTGCAGGAACATCACAGTGTGGCTCACTGCTACTAATGAGTTTGAAAGTGCATCCCTTGATTGTCTTTGCATGTCTCCTCACTTTGAATGGTAACTTCACTTTGAATTCACCATATTTGTCTGTCACTACTTCTTTCTTGAAACTTGGTATTGAATGACCAACTTTGCATTCTACACCTACTTTGGCACCTACTCATGACAAAACAAAACATCAGTCAAAACCACAAACACCTTAAGGGATATGATATGATATGTAAAGTTGAACAGTGTCATCAAGAAAGATGATCAAAATGAACCTGAAATGAAGTGGGTTTTGGGGTTGAAATCATGTTGAGAACATGTGTCACAGAAGACAGTTCCCCCAACCACAACAGCAGAAGAAAACTTGTTGTCTTGAACCTCTGAAACACTGCCATATATGAGATTGAGAAACAAAATTACAAGAAACCAACACATTGTTATAAGGTTGGTTATCTCATAAACTTTCTGTGAATGTAGGTCTAAGGATAATGGTATATATAAGGAGGTTCTCACACTATTGGGACATGAAATAGAATGTCAAAATTCAATGTTCTCATCTTAAAAAAGTTAATTCTTTTTTTCCTTTTATTTTTTCTAAAAATGAAATTGAAAATTCATTACTAGAAAATCATTAAATAGATATCCGTTTTAGAGACAATAAATAATATAATGAACTGTTATATTGGTTATATTGACTAAATTAGATATTATTTTAGAGATTAAAAAAAATATTGGTATCTAAATTAGTTTCTATTATTGATAAATAGCTTGTAAATTGGTATCTAAGTAGCTACCAAGATTTTAATTACCAATGGTTTAGATTATAAAGTCAGTAGTTAAGATATCGGTAGCTAATTAGATACCAATTTAAAAACTATTTATCAATATTAAAAACTAATTTATATATCAATATTTTTTTAACCTCTAAAATAGTATCTAATTTAACCAATATAACAATTAATTATTTATTATCCTTAAAATTGATTTTTATTTAATAATTTTCTTGTAATGATATATAAAATTTTTTACTTAGCTTTTTTTTTGACTAATCTGAAAATTTAATATCTATTAATATATAACATGCATATACCAATTACCATATATATCATATTTTATATTTACATTACATTAATTATTATAGACATTTATTATTTATTAGTTTCTATATATTAAAAATATGTTTTGATTTTAAAATAATGTTTTATGCCAATTTTTAAAAGAAAATCGTAACTCTACCATATTAACATTTAACATATATTAATTATAAATATAATAATACATAATATGAATGTATGGGCTAATGTATATATCAATTGATATACTTTAACAATTAAAAATATACTTAACTATAAAATTATATTCATATATTTAAAAAAATTATATGTATAACTCATTCATTTATTTATTTATATACGTAAAAATTATTAATTATAAATTATTAAGTATTTTTTTCTAGTTAATTATCAAATTGTCTTCTTTGTTCTAATAACATTTCCTAACTTTTTCATTCCTAATAAATATTTGAGTGACTATGTTTCTTTTAGCTTCAAAATTATTCATTAAAATTGATATTTAAATTTTTATCCTTATATGTATAAATATAATATATATATATATATATATATATATTATTACACATTGAATCAAAACAATAATCATCCAAGAACACAATCAAACACGTCTAGATAAAGCACATGTATATTTACTTGGATGGAGACTTTAGATGATATTTTTGACTTAAGTGAAAATAGTTATGCTAATCGATGTTTAGGAAGCATCTTAATAATTTTATATGCAAGGAATCAATATAAATGATTTTTAACACCATATTATCATGATTAATCAAAATACAAAAGAGTGAGAAAGATATAACTCAATCCCTATTTTTCTAATTGAAGCAACAACTATTTGCCTTGTTTTCTTGTTAATCATTGTCATCACAATAAATTTCAATAAATTTTTATTATTCTGTTCTATATTTAGCAAATCTTCTACTTGAATATTCAACTGTTACTTGTGAGTTTGATATCCGTCCTTAGAGACATATTATTACTTCTGAAAACATGGTTCATTTACTGTAAAAAGTCATTAGATAAGCAAATATATGTGTAAGTGCAGGAGAGGTATCAGAGAAAGAATAAAGATTTTTATTTTTGACCATCCTTTTATAAATATTTATATATTCATATATGATGTGAATGAATAAGTTTGTATTTTGAATTATTATAAACTTTGTATAGACCCTTTCAATGAGTTTATAGTATAGTATGAAACTATATCTTTGTTGTCCATGTCCATTATTTATTTTACTGTTTTAATTAGTAAAAGTATTGTCTATTTTTTATTTTTATCATATAATTTTTTATTATTTTATTGTGTATTGTTAGTATTCTCTTTTAAATTATGATGTTACAAATATAATTTTATTATTAAAAAATATAAAAAATAAAATAAGAAACTAGATAAGTTATATGATTTATTTATATGTATAAGCTTTTGAAAGAATTACATTGTTTTGAACTTATTTTCTAAATACTGTTAAAGGTTTTAGTTATATTAAAAATAACTGAAGATTTATTTACATGATAATGTTCTTTAATTTTATATTATTATCATCAAACACTAAACCACATATTTTTTTCTTAAACTATTTATTTTGATTATGTTTCTAAATAAAAGAGGTTTGGACAAAAGAATTGAAAGACCTTTTTTAAATTATAATGAATAAAAATAAATTTAAAATTTAAAAGATGAAACATAAATCTAACTTGATTTGAGAGACTAAAAACATATTTAATATATTATTTTATTTTATTTTATGTATAACTTAGTTTATATATATATATATATATATATACACTTTAATATAAATTAAAAAAAGCATTATTCAATTCACTTTTAAGTCATTTTGATTATGCGAATTCTAACACTAAATACGCTCAATGTATTTCATGATCTTCAACATTGTTTTTATGATTAATAAGTCTTCCCATTAGAATGAGTATAATATAGACAAATTATAATTTGTCAATCTTATTTAATGTTATTGTTTAAAAATACATTTATTTTTAATTTAAAAATTATAATTATTTATTTCATGAAATCAAGACGGTTGCAGGTTCTTGTGGCAGATAGCTGTTGGGTTATGAAGTAGAGAGAAGTTCTTGTTCTATTGTTGGTGTGGTTATGAAAAGAGGATGTGACTCCCGATCAGGTTTGTTGGTTTTTGGTGCAGGGTCTTGTGGTATATAGTAGGGGTGGCAATGCGGGACGGGCTATGCAGGCTGGCCTGCTGCTCGCTACCAAAAAGGGAAAGGCGGGCTCACTAGTCTAGTCCGCTAACCCGCTTTGACCGTCCGCATAACCCGCAACCCGCTTGGGCCAATAGCAGGGTAGGCAGGTTGGTCCGCTTCCCCGCGTAAATAAAAAAATAATTATTTAATTTTTTTTGTAAAAAAAATCATACCTCATACATCCATTATAGCAGTGTGGCCAGCCCGCATTGCCACTCCTAGTATATAGTTGTTGAGGCTATGAACAAGTATTGCGGCTCTCAGCAGGTTAGTAGGCAGGTAAGATTTCTTTAGGTTTTGAAGAAAACGAGTTCAATTTGAGTGACTTTTGTGGGTTTTGTTTGTGGGTGAGGGAATTTGATTTGTAAATGTGTTTGTGGGCTTTTGGATGTATTAGGAGATGTTTTATGTGTATTATTTTTTTACTAAAGACTGGTTATAAGGACCTTGATAGGGTAGATGGTGATTTCTTTTGATGTAGCTTACCATTCCTTTTAATTGAGGATTGATTTGGTGATTTGTAGAGTCTGGAGAATGTCTATAAGTCAGGTATTGAGCAAGTTGGCCTTGACCACTTTTTGATAAGGGTTGGGACACCCCTAAAATGTCTGTATAAAGGTTAAGACACCCTTAAAATATCTCATTTTATTTTATTTAAAAAAAGGAAAGAAGTATGCTCTCAAAATGTAAGGGATGAAAAAATAATTTCTGCTATCCTACAATATTTTCTTATAAATGTCACGCTCTTCAATCTCTACCTTTCTAGCTTCAACTTCCAACTCACTAGCTTCCTTCCATCTACCAACTTCTTCTTTCACTACTTTCTTTTCCATAAAAAAAAACTCCTATACCTTTTGGCAAGTTAGACAAAAACCAAGGTTAGTAAGAAAAAACGTTGTAATTAGGGAAATGTTATTTCGTACGTTGATGAATTAGGTGATTACATTTTGAGCCAAAATTCTCTCTTTCTAGAATTCGAATTTCGTCGTGGCAAACAGTACCACTCTACCACTCTAAAACAGTACCACCCTAGAAGTAAACGCACTCTAAAACAGTACCATCCTAGAAATAAACGGTACCTTAGTGTAGTGTTTGGTTCTACAATTTTCTTGCCTTGTTTTTATGTGAGAATCTAGAGGCCCTATGCGTCTAACCTGGGTTCATGATAAATAATAAGAAAATAGAAAATAAAATAATTCAAATAACCTAATTAATAAATAAGCCAAGAGAGAAAAGATTACTCGTTTTTAATTTTTTTTTATTTTTTGAAGAAAAATTGTGGAGGTGACACGTGTAAAAAAAATCCTAGAAGTAGTTCCTATCCTAAGTGTAGTATAGATAGATTACAATTATAAATGTGCATATTTTCAGAACAATTCAAAATTGAAAGATACAAGTCAAACAAGTAAAAGAAATTTAAAAGATTGAAGCTTTAAGATGTGAAGATCCTCATATTTATTACTAATAACTAATATAGCAAGAATGTATCATTTTTATTTTCAACATATCCTTCTCCATGTCTAATTATTTATATCATACCCATATGTGTGTTGTACACGATACAGAGCTAAATCAGATAAATTTCTCAATAAATATTCATGAAAAGAAGAAAATAATGAAGTAATAAGGTAAAATCACCTCTTTAACTCTTTTTATTTTCTTATTTTACAAATATTTGTTAAGAAATTTTTACATGATGAGTGGTAAGATCTGGTTAATCAGGGGGAAGTATTCTTGGAAGAAGCAGGGGGTGTGCCAGGGCTGTGAGGTGGAGGGAATAGAGGTGGGAATAGTGGAGGGAAAGGAGGAACAGGGAAGATTGGTGCTGGTGGCGGAGGTGGTGGTGGTGATGGAGTTAAACCTGGTATTACTATTGGTGGAAAAGGAGGAAACAAAGATGGTGGTGGGCTGGGTGGAGGCTGGAATGGGTTGGGAATGAGTGGTGCATGTGGGGTTGGAGGAGGCTGGAATGGGTTAGGGATGAGCGGTGGTGGGCTTGGTGGCTGGAATGGGTTGGGAATGAGTGGTGGGCTTGGTGGTTGAAAAGGGTTGGGAATGAGAGGAGGTGGTTGAAAGGGGTTTGGAATGAGGGGAGGAGGCTGAAATGGGTTAGGAACCAATGGTGGTGGAAAAAATGGATTTGGAGGAAAAAAGAAATCTTCAGCTAAGTTTTTATTTGAATGAGATTTGTCTGAATTGGATTTGAACACTGTGGTTTGAACTTTTGGTGGAAATCCTGAAAAGGGTTTCACAGAAACATGTGGCTTGGGGTTTTGAACACTTTTTTGTATTTGGTTACAGAAGTTTGGCTTTTCAATGGGCTTGAATGAGAACAACCCGGCTGAGAAAACGTCTTCTCTTTTTTTTCTTGTCTTGAGACTCATTGAAGAAGAGGTGGAAACTGATGCCACAGCACAGTGAGGCTCACTGCTATTTATTAACTTGATAGTGCACCCTTTGATTCTCCTCACATGTTTCCTCACTTTGAAAGGTAGCTGCACTTTGAATTCTCCTTGTTCATTTGTCTTCACTTCTTTCTTGAATCTTGGTACTGAATTCCCATCTTTACATTCTACACCTACTGAGGCACCTGCACAGGAAGTAACCAGACATTAGCCACCAAATTCAAAGGGTATGACATGATAGGATATGAAACTGAACCAGGGCATCCATAGAAGAAGCAAAATGAACCTGAAATAAAATGGCTTCCTCTTGAGAAATCCAATTGAAAACATGTGTCACAGTAGACAGTGCCAACCACAGAAGCAGAAGGAAGCTTCTTGTCATGGTTAGCCTCAGAAACACAACCATATGTGAGGCTGAGAAACAGAATTACAAGGATCCAAGACATTATTCTAAGGCTTGTTTTTTGAGAAACCGTGTCTATGAGTGAAGACCAATTGGTGGTTGTGCTTCCAAATAAATAATGAGGCTCTTGTTCCTCTTTAATGTCTCTTTCCCTCTATATGATATAAAGACAATCGAAAACAGAAGCCAGACCAGGAAAAAAGGTTAGTAATTCAATCATGCAAAAACCACCCATAGATAGATGTGTGAAGAAGTGATTTGTGGTCTGTTTTACCACTTTGCTGGTGGTGTAAAAGTTGGGCAAAGATAAGCTCTCGGTTTCTGTTTCATAAAAAAAAAATCTGTAAAAGATAACGATGATGCATAAAAGTAATATAATAATACACTTTGGTTTGGATAGTGTAATAATACAAGAAAATTTGCTTGGATGTTTGTTCCTTTGTTGGTGTGGGAAATGACAAAGGTTTGGTCCTGTTGGTTCACGAGACTATATAAGAAAGTAACCACATAATTTGTGAGAATGACATTTGACATTACAAATGACAAACACGTAGGAAATATGTCTTTGCTGGAGTCACACTGAGAGCAAAGACAATGCTTAACATGACACCTGTGAAGTTGTAGATGTCAGAGGGTGAGTTTAGACAAACTAATGAACTGTGTTAGGATGACCTGTGAGGTGCATTATTTATGTGATGCTGCATGTGACAATGCTGCTAAAATAAAACTATGATAGTTTCAAGAGTTTATGAAGAACCATTTTCTGATTTGAAGTCAAAAGTGTAGTGCAATAATTAAGTGGGTTTGATTCAATTATTCAAGTTTCTTTTATCATGTGAGTTGATAAATCTGCATATTCTTGAAGTTTATGCATGAGTTTTCATATTATCTGAACTTATCTGTGATTGTTTGGATGAGTTTGGTGTTTTGTTATGATCCAAAAGTGATGTTTTCTAAGACTTTGTCTATTTGTTTGCGGCTTTCTGCATAAGTTTATAAATTTATATATGAATAAAACCCACAAGTTCATTGTTCTATTTTTTAGAGGAATTATTATCAATAGAAAGGACTTGGTAGAGATATCTTTGAATTTAATAGAATATAATTAAAAAACATTACACACTTTTATTTATTATTTCCTTTAAGTTCATAAAATATCCACCAATAATTATTTTTTCGAATGTATATGAAATGTTGGTCATAAAAAGTTTATGTGAAAAAGATGGGAAAATAGAGTTATGTATTAATGAAAGGTATGTGGGAAAATATGAAAATCTAGTTGTCAAATTTGAGGAAGTCGTTGTCTTTCACGGGTGTTTTAATTCCAATCATGGCAAGTCTTTTGCATCATTATTAGTAGCCCACCAACATTGTCAAATTATTTCTTTTATGATAGAAATGGACAAACATATGGAGGTACTCACTTTACATTTGTTTGTTTTTATTTTTTGAATAAACCATGTTAGACACTATTATATTATGAAGTTTTAACATTTCAATTAAGTTACTCCCAAAACTTAAACCATTATCTCATAATGCTAACAAAACCTACCTAAATTCTGAGAGGTTGTAATGATTTCTAAAAACAATCGAACTTTACAACTGAAATAAAGTATCGAATCAAAATAAATTTAATTTATTATCAACCTAAATGTTAGCAAGAAACCTATTACTTTCATGAAAGATGCAAGACAATTTAGAGTCCAAACTGGAGTAAACTCTCATCATTTTATTCCAATGAGATTTAAGAAGTCAAGATACAATAAATGAATTCTAGAAAGCCGGACACACCAAGGAGGATTACATTCCAATCAAACTTTAAAAGAAAAAATCTCTGAAAATCTCCACAACAACAAACATTCATCTAAGTATATAACAAATTTTGAATTTCCATATAGGCAGAAAACTACTAATATATACACCTAAGCTATCCATGAAGATACCCCCACTAACAGCATGTCCCAGATTACTTCTTGCTACACCATGTCCATTGTTTAATCCGGAGAATACATAGACCTTAAAATCTTTACTATGAAAGTAAGATTACAATATTTGTTTCTCTTACTCTAAGAGTAACACTTAATCTCATCTAATAAGGATGAAACACAATATCTCTCTAGTCTCTCACTATGGTGGATATCAACTCTCTCATTTATCTTTATGTTGTTCTTCTCACTTGCTTGCATCTCTTCCTCACAAGTTCCCTATATATAGAGAATGAGAGGAAGACTTCTTCATGAGAAGATAATGGATAATTAATGTTTGTTACATTTTCAATATACCTTGAAAATATTATCTATAACTTTCTAGGTTGAACTTCATAGTCTTCAAGAGAGATATAATGCCAAGACTTTGAAATTACCATCATTGAATATATTCAATGGATCAATTACCAAGATTCATTGGTCATGGTGTTGATTTTGGCTTAATCCCAAGTCCCACATCAGGGTTCATTGTTTGGGAAGGAGATTTGAGGGTTATAAATTAAACTCTCCTCTTTCACTGTTATATATCCCAATTTGTAATATCTTCCCCCATAATAATAAAACTGAGTTGTTTTTGCTGTGCTCGGAGATTAGGCTAAATTGGCCGAACT
The DNA here is from genome assembly GCF_051622355.1 of Phaseolus vulgaris. Classification (NCBI taxonomy): domain Eukaryota; kingdom Viridiplantae; phylum Streptophyta; class Magnoliopsida; order Fabales; family Fabaceae; genus Phaseolus; species Phaseolus vulgaris. Next base: position 6,659,472 of record NC_143501.1, on the reverse strand, counting down.
CCGTTAACAATTTTCTGGTGTGTTTTTTCCTCTTTATCTCTTTTATTATTCCGCTTTATTTATTCAATATTATTTGTCGAGTAGCTCTGTTAGGGTTTTGTTTTAGTGGGAAAATTACCCGTTTTTTTCCAACAAGTGGTATCAAGAGGCAAAGGTTCGCCCTTGGGTTGTTTGAAATTGTTTGTAATATTGAATACAATATTTTGAGTTTGTGATGGCAAGAGGTTGTCAACAAAGTCAGACAAAGGGGAGAAGAGGGAGGTCTAAGTCTAAAGGTCGAGTCGTTGTCAAAGATGAGTGTGCTTTCTGTCCTGAGAAAGGACACTGGAAGAAAGATTGTCCAAAACTGTAGAAGAAAGGGAAGGCTCCGCAAGATGCAAATGTTGCAAAATGCAAAAATGATGTGGAATCAGATATCTCTTTAATTGTCTCGCTTTCAGCATCATCGTATCCAGATGAGTGGATATTGGATTCAGGTTGTACCTATCATATGTGTCCCATTCGGGAATGGTTCTTTGAATTTCAAGAACTCGATGGCGGGGTTGTTTACATGGGTAATGATAATCCATGTAAGACAGCTGGGATAGGTTCAATCAAGCTGCGGAATCATGATGGATCCACCAGAATTTTGCGGGATGTACGGTACGTGCCAAAGTTGAAGAAGAATCTCATCTCATTGGGGGCTTTAGAATCTAAAGGCCTAGTTGTGACGATGCGAGATGGAATTCTTAAAGCAACTTCAGGAGTAATGGTGATGTTGAAAGGCGTGAGGAAGAACAATATGTATTACTATCAAGGTAGTACAGTGGTGGGGACAGTAGCGACAACAACTTCTAGCTCTAAGAAGGATGTTGAGGAAACGAAGTTGTGGCATATGAGGTTGTGACATGCTGGAGAGAAATCCTTGCAAATTCTTACCAAGTAAGGATTGTTGAAAGGTACGAAGGCTTGCAAACTTGAATTTTGTGAGCATTGTGTTATGGGAAAACAACGAAGAGTGAAGTTTGGCACTGCAATTCACAATACCAAGGGTATTCTGGATTATGTGCATTCAGATGTGTGGGGACCTGCCAAGACTCCGTCAATCGGAGGTAGGCATTATTTTGTCACTTTAGTGGATGATTTTTCCAGGAGAGTTTGGGTGTTTACTATGAAGAACAAAAATGATGTGCTTGAAATTTTCCTTAAGTGGAAAGCTCAAGTTGAAAACCAGACAGGAAGGAAGATTAAGGTTCTCCGAACAGAATGGAGGAGAATACAAGAGTGATCCGTTCCTGAAGGTATGCCAAGATTGTGGCATAGTTCGGCACTTCACTGTTAGAAAAACACCACAGCAGAATGGGGTGTCGGAGCGTATGAACAAGACACTTGTGGAGAAAGTTCGTTGTATGTTGTCTAATGCTGAGTTAGGCAGAGAGTTTTGGGCTGAGGCTGTGACATACGCTCAACATCTCGTCAATCGTTTGCCATCATCTGCTATAGATGGCAAAACCCCGTTAGAGGTATGGTCTGGAAAACCTGCAACTGATTATGATTCTTTGCATGTTTTTGGTTCTATTGCATATTATCATGTGATTGAATCAAAGTTGGATCCACGAGCAAAGAAGGTTCTTTTCATGGGCTTTAGTCCTGGAGTGAAGGGATACCGTTTGTGGTGTCTAGAGGCAAAGAAGACGATTATCAACAAGGATGTTACCTTTGATGAATCTTCCATGTTAAAGAAGGTAAATCCATAAGGAGCTGATAGTACTCCACAACAGGTGGAGTGTGCCCGGAAGCAGGTGGAGTTTGAGCCGACAGTGGTGATCCCAACACGAAATACCACAAGTGACTCTCCTATGGCAGAAGAAGAGTCAGATGAGGAAGAGGTTCCTACCCAAGAATCTCAACAGCAATCAGCACCAATTGCAGTTAGAAGATAGAGACGAGATATTCAGAAGCCTACTCGTTTCATGGATATGGTTGCCTATGCACTTCCAGTTGTTGATGACATTCCATCCACTTACCCAGAAGCCATTCTGAGTTCAGAGAGTGGTAATTGGGTAGGTGCAATGGAAGAGGAGATGCAGTCTTTGAAGAAGAACAAGACGTGGAAGTTGGCACAATTACCAAAAGGTAAGAAGGCAATTGGGTGCAAATGGGTATTTGCAAAGAAAGAAGGATTTCCTAATAAAGAAGATGTTCGCTACAAGGCAAGGTTGGTTGCTAAAGGCTTTGCTCAGAGGGAGAGAATTGATTATAATGAGGTATTTTCTCCAGTTGTTAAACATTCCTCCATTCGAATTTTGTTGGCCTTGGTAGCACAGTTGAATTTGGAGCTAGCTCAACTTGATGTAAAGACCGCGTTCCTACACGGGGATTTGAAGGAGGAAATCTATATGACTCAACTAGAAGGATACAAGGTTGATGGTAAAGAAGATTGGGTTTGTAAACTTAGCAAATCGTTGTACGGACTGAAACAATCTCCGAGACAGTGGTACAAACGATTTGATAATTTCATGAAGGATCAGAAGTACAAGAGAAGCAAATATGATCACTGTGTGTATTTGCGCAGACTTGAAGATGGTTCCTACATTTACTTACTCTTATATGTTGATGATATGCTGATTGCAGCAAAGAGCCAAGTTGAGATTGAGAAGTTAAAGGCTCAGTTGAGTAAAGAGTTCGAGATGAAGAATTTGGGGGAAGCCAAGAAGATTCTCGTCATGGAGATAAACAGGGACAGGGAGAGGGGAAAACTTTGGCTGTCACAGAAGCAGTATTTGCAAAAGGTACTACAACATTTTGGTATACACGAAGATACAAAACCTGTAAGTACCCCACTTGCTCCTCATTTAAAATTGAGTAGCCGTTTATCTCCGACGACTGATGAAGAACGAGAATACATGGTGAAAGTCCCATATGCAAATGCAGTTGGAAGCTTGATGTATGCAATGGTGTGTACAAGACCAGATATTTCACAAGCTGTGAGTGTTGTTAGCAGGTACATGCATAATCCGGGCAAGGGACATTGGCAAGCTGTGAGATGGATTCTACGGTACCTCCAAAATACCTTAGATGTTGGATTGACATTTGAGCAAGATGAATCACTTGGTCAATGCATAGTTGGATATTGTGATTCTGATTATGCAGGTGATTTGGATAAGCGACGGTCTACAACTGGCTATTTGTTCACTTTAGCAAAAGCGCTAGTTAGTTGGAAGTCTACCTTGCAGTCTACGGTGGCTTTGTCTACGACAGAGGCAGAGTATATGGCGATTACAGAGGCTGTGAAGGAAGCAATTTGACTTCATGGGTTGCTTAAAGACTTGGGAGTTGGTCAGAAACAACTTGAGTTATATTCTAACAGTCAGAGTGCTATTCATTTAGCAAAGAATCAAGTCTTTCATGCACGGACGAAGCACATTGATGTTCGTTATCACTTTGTGCGTGAGATTCTCGAAGAAGAGGAGATTGTTCTCTAGAAGATTCACACTACGGAGAATCCTGCAGATATGCTCACCAAGGTGGTTACAAGGACCAAGTTTGAACACTGTTTAGACTTGGTTAATATCTTGCACATTTGAAGTTGGCGCCCGGAGGCGCAAATTTGAAGCACTGCAAAGTTTGTTTTTGTTATGTTTTGAGAAGATTTGTTTTAGGTGGGACTTGAAATTAAGCCAAGGTGGAGATTTGTTGATTTTGGCTTAATCCCAAGTCCCACATCGGTGGTTTCATTGTTTGGGAAGGAGATTTGAGGGTTATAAATTAAACTCTCCTCTTTCACTGTTATATATCCCAATTTGTAATATCTTCCCCCATAATAATAAAACTGAGTTGTTTTTGCTGTGCTCGGAGATTAGGCTAAATTGGCCGAACTCCGTTAACAATTTTCTGGTGTGTTTTTTCCTCTTTATCTCTTTTATCATTCCGCTTTATTTATTCAATATTATTTGTCGGGTAGCTCTGTTAGGGTTTTGTTTTAGTGGGAAAATTACCCGTTTTTTCCCAACACATGGTCCCTGTTAAATTAAGAAGGGATTCCCAACAAATATCCCGCTTCTCGACTTAATTAAGGGGTATCAATAATCTAGCTCCCCTACAATAGTTTGTTAGGTTCTTAGCTGAAATTGCCTTAGTCAACATGTCGGACTAGTTGTCATCTGTATGAACCTTCTCTAGCTGCAACTCTCCACCAAAGCATTTCGTATCCACTGATATGCTTTGTTCGATAATGAAATGTAGGATACTTAGCTAGGTGGATTGCACTTTGGTTGTCACAATGGAGAACATATATGATACAAACCACATTGACAAGAAGATGATTAAGGACACAACAGACATTTCACAATTATGTTAGTCATCTCAGCATACAAGACCAGACCCCACCAAACCTCAAGAGAGCCTCAGCAGAAGAAGAACCAGACATAAACTAGAATATTAGATGTTCTTCCTTCTAGTCTTTTCACAAGACAAATTTATGTAAATAATTTGGTCTCACTTTGGGGGTGTAAATAGAAGAATAAGCTAAAGTAGGGTTCACTTAGCATAAATTGGGTTTGTGCCAAGCCCACCTTTCATGACAAGTGCACATAGGTTTAAGGTTTTTTGACCTACCTTTTAGAAGACTTCTCACAAATGACATCCCTACCCTTCTCACTCTTGCTCCCCCAAGTCACTCTCGTATATAAAGGGTGTCTTACCTCATGTAATTGACATTTTGAATTTTGAAAGTAAAGAAACTTTGTCATAGTGTTTAGTGAGTTGAGTCTCCTATTATCTTTGGGTCTTATCTTGAGTGCACAACACCTCAAGTGGCGGCTCTTCACAACACCTCAATTGGCGTGACCACACCTTCATCATCCTAAGTTTCTCTTTCCTTTCATCTTTTTATTTTTCATTCCTTTATGTTCTTGTGTTCATCTTTGTCTATTCGGTTTCCATCTTCGTTACTTCCTTGATATGTTATTTAATTTTGCACCTCTTCATCATCATCACCATATAATTGTGTTTTCTCTTTGCCCTCTAAAAGTGAACCTTCACACTTATTTAACCACTTGGTTAAGTTCATATCTAGTAGGAATCTTCTTTGGGTTTCTCACCATATTTTTCTTAAAATAAAAAACCATAAACAAAGTGCAATTCATAAAATGTGCAATCTTAAAATCAACTCACATCAATATCTTTATTGAACATGACTCAATTCATGCAAGAGATTTTTCATATATTTTACCTCTTTTCTAGGTTCAGATGCGGCAACGTACTCTGCTTCAGTTGTTGATAAAGCAACATATCTTTGTAACTTGAATTGCCAAGATACAACTCCCCTTGCAAAAGTAGTTAGAAACCCTGATGTGGATTTTATGAAATCTACATCTCCAGCCATGTCTACATTTGTGCATCCTACCAACATAGGATCTTCATTACCAAAACATAAACATCTTTTGGTAGTTCCCTCAAATATCTCAATATCCACTTTATTGCATTCTCCAGTGCTCTTCGCCAGGATTGGACAAGAATCGACTCACAACACCAACTGCATGGGCAATATTTGGTCTTGTGCAAATCATGGCGTACATTAGGCTTCTTACCCAGAAGAATAAGGCACTTTGCTCATCTCTTTCTTTTCTTCTTCACTAGTTGGACATTTCATTGTACTTAGCTTAGAATGTTTGGCAAGTGGAACACTGACATGTTTTGCCTTATCCATGTTGAATCTCTTGAGAACTTTCTCAATGTACTTCTCTTGTGATAGCCATATCAACTTCTTGGAGCGATCTCTGATCACCTTCATCCCAAGGATTTGCTTTGCAGGACCTAAGTCTTTCATGACAAAGACTTGCTTGAAGCGTTCTCCAAACCAGCAATCTTGGTTTTACTTTGTCCAATGATCAACATATCATCAACATATAATAGTAGCATAATAAAGTTTCCATCTTCATACATCTTGATGAACACACAATGGTTAGTAATTGTCTTCTTGAAACTGTATTTGGTCATGAAGGATTCAAACTTCTTATACTACTATCTAGGTGCTTGCTTTAGACCATACAAACTCTTCTTCAAACGACACACTAAGTGTTCCATGTTAGCTCTAGAAAAGTATTTGCCATGGCCTGATATTCTGCTTCGACAGATGACCTTGACACGTTGGATTTTTTCTTAAACTTCCAGGATACCAATGAATTTCCAAGGAAAATGCAATAGTCGTTGATTGATCTCCGAGTAATATGACATCCTCCCCAATCTGAATCGCAATAGGCTTTCATCTTAATATCATTATCAGATGGAAGTAATAGTTTGTTGACTATTTTACGACAAATGTATCATGTCAAAAGTAATAATTTGTCCTTAAGGACAGATATCAAACCCACAAGGAACAATTAAATTATCAAGTATAAGATTCACTAAAGAGAAAACAAAATAATAAAGTTTGTTGTGTATGATTGCAAGAATTGTAAAGAAAGCAAAGTAAAGAGTTTGTTGGTTCAATTGAGAAAATTGAGATTGTGGTTCATCCTTCTTACTCTTTTGTATTTTGAAAAGCATAATAATATTCTATCATTTGATTGATGTTAATGCTCAAAGGTAAGTGTTTCTCTCTATTTTCACTGAATCATAACAAATCACAGTTGCTTTTCATTTCATCTTCATATAACAAACATAATAAAAGCATGAATCTTAAGGTCTTTTACAGGATATAATGAGGTTAGGCTTCCAAAAAAAGTATTGGGTTTTCATATAAAAATGTTCATTTCAAGAAGAACATACCTACAATCCAATTATAGTACATATGTGTTATCTAATCACCATTTTCTTTTGACTTCGCGCTTTTCCTCATTTTCTTTCTACTTATTCATGATTTCAACATGAATTTTTTACATTCTTTTTTCATCAATAGGAATAGATTATTCTTATTTCCAACAACTGAATTATTTGAACTCTAAACAACTAGAATCAACCATTTCATTTTCTATATGTATTGCATCTATGTTCTCCTTCCTTAAACATGCCAATGGGTAGCAAAATATATCATTAAAGGCTTAGGGTACAAGAATAACACAATTGTCTCAATCATCTTCATGCTCTTTTATGATGTAAAAAAATAAAAATTAAGCAACCATAATTGTCAATTCAACAATAAAAGTCTCAAAACTCTTTAAGGTTCGCATATTCACTTGGTTTAATGGGTCTTCATTCCTTATTGTTTTGCCATTCTCTGTTCTAATCACTCATCTTGTTAAATTTTCATGTATCACAATTTCAACTACATTTGAATAGGAATTCAATCATATTTTCTTTTCCAACTTGTGTCTAATTCATTTCACTATTTAATATTTAAACACAGTCTTTTTTTCCATAATTCAAATTTAATATTGTAGTTCTAATTTATTTAAGAAAAATAAAACTAGAAAATCACTCAACAATTAAAATAAAATTGAAAATGATTCAAGAAAATAATTCGAGCATAACAATACAAGCCATTTAAATAAAAATAACAAAATGAGCAAATAGGCAAAGAAAATTATTCAAGAATAAGAATACAAGTCATTTAAACAAAATAATGAAATAAGCTAATAAACAACTGAAAAATAAAACAAAAATTAAATAAATGAAAAGAAAAGAAAACTAGAAAGAGAAAACTATATTTTTGCTCAATCTTCTCTTTCCAGGAAGTCATCCAGTTGTATTAAAGTTTTCATCTACAGTTGTAGATGACCTTGCTTCAATTGATGGAACTGCCCCCCTGAATAATAGAACATGTCCCCAAACCAAAATACATAAGCCTCAAATTTTTCTAGAGGCATATAGGGGTTGGGTTGCCTTGAAGTTTGTACTTTTAACCGTCAAACTCATTCAAGCGAACTATTTGTCTTGCTTAGGCGAGATTGTATAACTGGAATCTCGCCTAAGCAAGATTCGTCTCGCTTGAGCGAGATTACTCCAGAGACCACCCTTTTTTTTATTTAACTCGCATCGACAAAATATACTACGTCTGGACAAGGTTCCTACATAAAAATTTGGATTTTATGTTAACATTGACATAAGTTTTATTCAAATTTTTCACTTAATTTTAGGTTAGAGTAGTTGTTTCGTTTCCGTCATTAATACCAATGTTTTAGTTTAGAAAATTGTAATTTGAATATAACTATTATGCAAATCTATTTAAAGTCAAATATGTTTACTGATTTAATTTTTTAGTGTATATTTACATAAGTAACTTTAATTTGGAGGAAAAGATTTGAGTTAGATTTTTTTTTTTTTTTACGGTATGAACACTCACTACAAAAAATATGTTTATTACCATGGGTCAAAAAGGGACATTAGCTATAATAAATGGACGCAAAAGTATAGTTATTAAAATTTGGAAGCTAATATGCTGACATAAAAATAGTGGTGGGTGTGTGGGACACAAGTGGTGTGTTTTTTTGCATAGGCCTAGCCTACATGCTCCCCACACAAAACTATATTTTATATTGTTTATTTAAAGAAGTGTGGGTTTAGCCTACATGGTGGCCACATAATTTTTAAACAATGGTGGACTTAGCCTACATGTTGCTCATACAAAATTATATTTTATATTGTTTATTCAAAGAAGCGTGAGCTTACTCAACGGATTGACCACACAATTTTTAAAAAGCGTGGGCTTAACCTTCATAATTTTATTACATATTTAAATTTAATTTAAATATATATATATATATATATATATATATTATGTTTGCGTGGGCTTAACCTACAAATTTTTTTTTTATTATTATTTATTATTTATAGTTTCAGTTGTGACTGTTTGACCCACACAATTTTTTTTTCTTTTTTTTTAATTTATGTCCATATAACCCACGCTTTATTTTTTTTAATAACGAAGGCTTAGTGCACACTATTTAGGGTTCCTAGCATTACCTTCACTTTCTTTTGCAGCTAATTTTACTTTTTGGTGTAGTGACTATAAGAAAATCATTAAATAACAACTAAATTTGGAGACCAAAAATAATTTGTCATTATATTGACAAAATTAGATATTATTTTAGAGACTAAAAAATTATTGGTATCTAAAGTTGTTTCTATTATTAATAAAAAATTATAAAGTGATTTCTAAATTAATATCTAAATTATCTATCAAAATTTTAACTATTAATATTTTATATTTTAAATTAGTCTATAAAAGACAACAGGGTCTACTTTAGAATATAAAGCAGTTAATAGTTAAAAGTAGCTCATGGTTATATACGAATTTATAAACTACTTTATAAATTTTTATTAATAATAGAAACTGTTTTAGATATTAATATTTTTTTAGTTTATAAAAAAATTTCTAATTTAATTAATATAGTAACTAATTATTTTGATATCTAAACTTAGTTTTTATTTAATGATTTTTTTCGGTGAAAATTTAGTTATTTTAGATATTAATTGGAGTTTTATTTTTTGTTTAGATTTCATTTAAAGTTGGGGAAATTTTTTCTACCTTACCAAATTTAAGAAATTATTTGTTATTAATAAAAATGAAAACAATTTTGACTTTCTTTAATAACAAATTGTAGATTCTATTTTGGTAATTCCATTGTGACCAAATTATTAAAGGTAAAGTAAGATCAGCATCTAAAATGTGGATGTAGCATATCATTTTAAAAGTAGCCGTACTAACATTGTAAACAAAATGTAATTAAAATGATCATATATAATATATTGATACATATTGATGTATTCATTAAAGTCAAAACTTTACTAATTAAAGCTCTTAAAGTATTAATACGTTGATTTGGGTAAAAAAAAAGTTAGAAGTTGATTTTATAACTTGATCAGTTGTAGAAAAAATAACATATCCAAATAAAATTAAGTTAGAATTTTCATAATTAGAATTTTATCGAACTTTAGGCAAGAACAAATAAATGGAATTATTTTGTTGCTTGCATGGTGAATCGTAAAAAGTTCCCAAGCAAGAAAATTGAAACCTAAGATCGACAGAGGCTAACAGAATTTGGAAATTGCTAAATAACGACACTTTGGAAAGTGTCACAAGTAACCAAAGTTTCAAAATTGTTAAAAATAACAGGGGTTTCAAAATCGTTAAAAATACGAGATTTTCAAAAGTGTCAGAAATAACATGATTTTCAAAATCATTGAAAATAACGAAGGTTTCAAAACTGTTAGAAGTAACGTGAGTTTAAAAAAACGACTGGATAGTAATTGTTATTCTAATAGTTAGTAAAAATCATCGATAGTCCGTTAATGACGCTGAATCTTCCAAAGGAAAAACAAATCGCAAGTAACAGCACTTAACCGGAGTTAAAACCGTAAAAATTTCTAATATAACCCGGTTAAAATTTATTTTTCTTGTAGTGAAATATCATAAATCATATTTATAAAAATGTTACATTTTCATTTCTATAGTTTAGAAGAGACCACATTTTTGTTTTAGATAACACTTATTTTAATATGGTTTACTCATTTTTACGGACTAACACTTTAAAACTATAGTTTAAATATCATCCGATTATAAGTCGTTGGTGATTCATACGTCACTTATAAAAGTGTTACATTTTTCACACTTAAGAGAGAGTTATATGTCTATAAACAAGTACACTTTCACCTAGAAAAAAATGTTACAATTTAAAAAATATACACTAAAATAACATCATTTTAAATTAAAGGACACATTTTTATTATTTTCGAGTACTTATATTAACTATTGTTTAAGCATTCATAATTCAAAAAATATAGTTTATAATGATTCATAAGTCACAACCTATAACAAAATTTATTTTTTGTATTTTTAGGTAATATTTATATATTTAAGACTTATGTTCATACTCATTTCAATGTTGTCTAAAATAATAAATGGTATGGTAAGAAAAAGAAAGTAAAAAAAAAAGCCCTCCTTATTTGGTTTGTCCTCACCTTTTGGTGTGCATGGGATTTGCTTCTTCAACGTTTTATAATTTAAGTTTCGCCATTCGTTATTTGTAAAAAATAACACTACTTGCTTGTATTTGATTCATAATTAATAAATATTCCATCGTTTGCATGCAAAAATCATTTGCACTATATATATAGTAGCATTCTTGGCCACGACATTTCTAGAAGAATCATCGGATTTGAAGGCACATCCTATACAAGAATGAGCAGTTATCAACTTACATAACACAAGGCTACACCATTATTCTCTATGTTTTCACATATAGATATATAGCTTATGCTTTTGGCATCCATCACATGCCACAAAAAACAGTGCCACACTGCTTTATCTTGTAAAATGATGCAGCATCCATGGTGGGATCAGAGTAGTGGTACCACCAACTGCTCGTGCTTCATCCACTTCCTGCAGTGCTGCTGCTGCTTCTAGATTCTCACTGCACCATTTTACACTTCTTATAACATGAAAAATGTAACATATAGTTATATAATGTGATACCAACATTTATACCAAAATTTTTGTATATGAGTTAGAATATTTCTAGAATTTCCATTTTATTTCATTATTTTTTGCTAAGAAAAAGATAGAAGCTGAGAGATGAGATACATACCCGAGTGTTAAAGAAGGAACAAGTCTATGTTGTGGTTGTAGCTCTAGAGGGCATGTTTGACCTAAGGTTTCTGGCACACATTGTGGAAGTTCAGCCACTGCCTTCCCTTTCTCCTTAATCTACTCATGAATGTAACAAACAGGTCAAGCTTTTTTCCTTATCCCTTCTCTTAATACAAAACTCATAGATTACAGAGGCACATGTGGCTTCTACCTTCTTTGTAAGTGTGCCATTTTGCTCTTGCAATTGCTTTGCCTGTCACATGCACACCAGAGATTTATATAGACACAGCTGTTTTTTTTATAGGTTAAATCATAAATTTAGTCACTACCAACCCAACCCAACATTGTTCTTTGTTTTATTTCTTCTACATAGAAAACAAAACAACTTTACATTTTGGTTTCCACTTTAAAATGTGTTCCCAAATTCATCCCTAACAAATTAAAGTATCACTATAAGATTTTTAATTTACCATCAAATTTGGTGCTTTCATTCATCAACCTTAATTTTCCCATACCACACAAAGATACTGATGAAATCCTTCCAACCATCTTGGAATAACTGTTACATTCCAAACCTTGTTAGATTTGAGCAAGATCTACATAATGGTGCTACAACTCTTCACAATTATTTATGGAAAACCATGAGTCCTATCTAGAGTTAAAGCAGGACAACCTCACCTACGTTCTGAATATCCTACCTTGTCCACATCTTGTTGGGCCAACATGTCCTTATTCCCTCACCTCAAACTTCCATTTCTTCTTCTACTTCCTCTTTTTCTAAAACATTTTTACTATAGCCATCACCTTGCAGCTCTAACAAATCCTACCCTTTTCCCTCTCAGCCTTTTCACTAAGATATATAACTATTTCTTTTAAGACTTTGAACCCTTGAAATGCTCTTTCAGGTTGATCAAAATTTTCCCTTTTACCAAATTCCCTGATGATTCAAGCTTGATTGTTTAACTGATGATCCACTACACTTCTACCTTTCTTTCCAAGCCATCTCAAGGACACTCTTCCCTCACACTTTCAAATTGGATGGCCTTTACAAGGCCTACTAGTCAAGATTCTAGTGAATATGGGTAACTCCAATTACATCCTGCAACCATGGTTAGTCATACATCTTCAACTTTTGCACTATTCTACCCCACCATTTTCAATCATGGTTGGAAATGCAGAAAGCATCCAATGTTCTTCACATTGCCCTAGTGTTGCCATCATCATCCAATCCTTTCCATGTACCATTCTATATATCTAATGCCTACCAAAGCCACAAACATGGCTTTGGGAACTGATTGATTACACTTTTTGGGGCCTATCCAAGGAGATTTATCAACTCCCATGTTATCTTTTGACCTACGTGGTTCTCATGTGAACCCTCCTAACTCTACTACTTCCTAACCTATATCCCTTTTCAACAAAATTTCCACCTTTTTCATAGTGATTCTATTGCATTCCTACTGACGTTTCCCCAACTTCTCACCCTTCTAATATTCCACCAGAATATTGAATCATAGAGCATCATATGTTTATCTTTCCACTTTCCAATGCTGTCAATTATCATACAGAACCTTTAGTTTTCATGTTGCTACAGTATCCTATTTATATTACAAAGAAACACACACACACACCAATATACATTAGTCAATCCCAGTCACCAACCCCAGTACCTTTTTCTGCAGATCTGAGATGGATTCATTCATAACTTGGCTCTGCAAAGTCATAATGATCAATTGAATTAGCCGCAGAAAAATGTTATGCATATGCTGATGCTTGTTTAATTTTCGAAATGCGTTTTCTCCAATTGTTTCTATGCAGATGATAAAGCAAAACCTTTTTAGTTCGGATGCGCTTTATAGCTGTGTCAAGCTGATGCTCCAAACTCTGAAGCTCTCTCAAGTTCAAGGGATCCAGATCTTGTCCCACAAAGTTCCTATATATATTGAACATATTATAAGTTATTTGTAATTTTTAATTTTTACAAAAAGTAAATGCTTTTGAAGCATCTAAAAATACAGAAATTATAAAACATTATTACATGTTCACGTGAATAGTTGAAATTAAAGATATTTAGTAAGATTTGAGTTTAACTAGCCATTTGTTGTGCACTTGTGTCTTCACTAAAATTTTTGCTTATTAAAAGAAATAAAACACGCGCTGAGGTACCTTTTGTGTCTAAAGAAATTTGACAAAATCACCTAAAATTTTGGTGACTTTTTATTGCATAGAAATGATCAATTGGAAAAAAGTGTAATATTAGAATGGTGTGAGAAAAAAAGACAAAAAGATTATATTTAGTTGAAGGACTACCAGCATAGCTCAAAGTTATTGTTAAGTTTATACCAGAAGGATCCATAATGTACCTTAAGTTTCTCTCTAAGACTTCAACTTTGCCGGTGAGCTTGAAGCATTGCAAGGACCAGTTGCCCTACAATAAAATGACGTTGTTTACTGAGAACATATGTATACACACACTTAATTTGAAACTAACTTCAGCCTATATTTTTAAAAGAAAACTATGAAGCACGTCACAATATATAGTTTAAAACAAACAAAAAAATGAAAATCATAACTAACAAAGGAAAACATAGCATCCCACTAAAAAGAATCCGTCTATCACTTGGTGCAAATTGTCCTTTAAAACATTTTTTTTAACAAAGGTTAGTAAGAAACCATTTTGGAAGAGTTATTAGATTCTTGAAGCACTTTTTTATGATCATTCCAACAATGACAATTTTGGGACAACTTCTGTCAGAAAGGTAGCAGTTGCAAACATTGTAATTACTTTTAAGTTGGGACAGAAGGCTTTTTTATCACAGTTCTAGTCTCCTTGGATCTCTACACTCCACCTTTTGAATTGGAACTGCTACCTAATCTTACACAATCCAATGTGTCCACTGTTTATAATATTCGTAGAGATCATTTAGATCAACCCTTGTCTTATTTGACTTCTCACTTTTCTTGAATACCACTAACCTCATGACATCTTTAACACTCTCAATGTTTTGGAGATACTCCCTTATAGACACTAGACTTAACCTCTTCAAATAAAAAATGTGATTTAAATGAAAGTACAATGAATAAGAACAACTTAACATGAGTACTAACAAGTCAAAACTCAAAATTGAGTGATTTAGTGTATGTAAAGGTGAGTGATATCTTAAAAGCTTCTATAATTGAGAGTCCTATGCTGAAGACTCGTTTCTCCTTCTCTCCGTTTGTACAACCTATTGGATAAACATGTATATTCCTTTCTTACTTTTGTCCATGCATAGCTTCTCCCTACTACTACACATAGTCACTTCAATCTTGTCATTCTTAGACTTTATCCCTCTGAACATTTCTCTTTTACACTGTGTCTGCTACAGAGATCCTTACCTTGTCTTTCTCACTTGTTTGGAAATTTGCTAATTATTAGATCACTATCTTTTAACTTCTGCCATTCATAAAACAGGAAAACATATTCTTTCACCTTTTTAGTGCAGTCTCGATCATCTCTTCAAAATACTTAAGTGGTGAAAGTCTGGTAAAGTTGGTTTAAAATTTGATTTTGAACATGATTACCATGTTTGATAAAGAACTTTGTTTTCTTTTTCTTTTTACAAAAATAGTCTTTCTTTTTCCATGTTTCAATATACTAGCCATAATTGAAGAAACGACTTTACTATCAAAGATATTATTAGAAGTCAGGAACTTTTGCTAGTACATGCAGGTGATAATAATGACAAAAAAATCTCATTATAAGTGGTAATTGATATCAAATAGTAACAAACAAGGTGTAAGGTCTATGTAAGATTGATGATACGTATAAGATTAATGATAAATAACAAGTTACTATGTGAATAAGTTAAAATAGATACTGAATTCACACTTAATATATTTTTAGCTGACCAAGATATGTATATAACACTAGCTTAACCTCTAAAAAAAAATACAATCCAAAATTTTGTTTTCACTAAAAGAAAATTATTAAATAACAACTAAATTTAGAAATTAAAATTAATTAGTCACTATATTAACTAAATTATATATTATTTTAAAAATTAAAAAATTATTGATATCTAAAATAATTTCTATTATTAATAAAAATTTATTAAATAATTTCTAAATTGATATCTAAATTAGCTACCAAGATTTTAACTACTAATATTTTAGATTCTAAATTGGTCTCTAAAAGACTAATTTAGAATATAAAGTGATAATTAGTAATTTACACCTTGGTAGTTAATGGATAGATACTAATTTAGAAACTACTTTATAATTTTTTATTAATAATATAAACTATTTTAGATATCAATATATGAGATATATTAGAAAAGGTAATTGAGTTGTGTTTTCTATTGTGCCTTATGTAATAGTATTATTTGGCTTCTTGTAGACAAGACCGTGGTTTGTTTTTCTTCTTGTATGTTGTTGAATGCGGGAGGATCTTGGTTTGTGTTTTGTTGGCAGGAAAGAGTTCTTTCCTTTGATTTATTAACTACAAAAATATTGTCAATTTTTTTGGAGCGGAAAGGATGTGTGCAGGGTCAAAGTTTCTGGGTTGATCTACGAGGAGAGAAGAATCAATATGAAGGAAATGAGCCTTGTTGAAATCAAAGGAGGAAGTGGTTTGGGCTTTTGCATGAGGTTCTTTTGGTTCTTTATAGAACTTATTATTTGAATTATAGAGCAAGGTTTTGAATACCATGTATTGTCTTAATGAAATTTTAGATTTGTAGGTTATGCTTGAGGAGTTATTCTTTTCTGATGTTTTATTAGTTGAAGAAGTAGAAGTAGATGGTATTGTTAGGATCTATTATAAGGGTTGAAGTATCCTGAAATATTTTTTATTATTTTATTTTTTCTTACTATTAAAAAAATTAATCAATATAATAATTAATTATTTTGATCTCTAAAATTATTTTTTTATTTAATAATGTTTTTGTAGTGTTTCCTTCTCTTTACTTCCCTCAAAATCTACTCCTTTCCATTTTAATTTCTAAGCAGGTAAATAGTGAGTACTAATATGTTTATTTCCCACCACACTCACAATGTCAATCTTTCTTTGAATCTTCCACTACTAAAAATATGACTATAATTTTATTTTAGGTTCTCTTAATCTCATGTTGATGGGATTTTAAGTGCAAGTTAGCAAATGAGACTTCACTCACTACTATAAACAAGGCTTTTAAGGATGGTTAAAAAAGGATTTTAAAAACAGTTATATACCTATATTTTTTTTTTATCAGCATATAATAAATAAAATAAAATGAGATACTTCAGGGGTGTTCCAACCTTTATACAAAACCTTAAACACAAATTTCCTAACACCCTACCAACTAGGATCGAACAAAAATTGATATACCTATAGTTATAAACAGTTATATAACTATGTTTGTGAGGTTTCCTTACAAATTCTACATGGGGTGATGTTATCTTGTCTCCCTACCTAATATCAGAATGAAACCTAATTTTACATTAAAACAAAATGTTAAATAACAAAACTTGTCTCTTCCTGTGATCTATAGCTCTATTATGCATTCCTTGTGAATATCTAAAGAGAATCCTACACCTCTCACTGTATGCACTATAAATAGCCTCTTTCTTTAGCAGCCCTAGCTTCCTACTATAGTCAGTTTCCATGAGATTTTGATTTCTCTTTTTTCATAGTGTGATTTTGGTTCTTCAGTTTTAAAATTACATATTTTTTATTGATTCATTAACTTGTCATCAAACACTTAATAAAAATATTAACCTATAATAGTCTAAACACTACAAGAAAATCATCAAATATAAACCAATTTTTAGATACTAAAATAATTAGTTGCAATAGTAACTAAATTAAATACCATTTTAGAAATTAAAAGAAAATTTAGTTTCTAAATTAATTTCTATTATTGTTAAATAATTTCTAAATTAATTTTTATTATTGTTAAATAGTTTCTAAATTGGTATCTAATTAACAACCAAGGTTTTAACTACCAAATATTTAGTTTCTAAATTTGGTCTCTAAAACCTTGGTTGCTAATTCGATACCAATTTAGAAACTATTTAACAATAATAGAAACTAATTTAGAAACCATTTTTTTTTAATTTATAAAATGATCTCTAATTTAGTTACTATTGTAATTAATTATTTTGGTATCTAAAAATTAGTTTTTATTTCATGATTTTGTTACAGTGAAATAATACACATGAGGTTCGTGTATACCTATAAATGTATCTTTCAGCTACATTAACACTTTCATTAAATATTGAGTCACAAATTATCAGATGAATCCAATTCACACCTAATTTAAAAAATGAAAAAGAATAAATTGCAGAATTAAAACAGAAGATTAAAATCACATACCAGCAATATAATTGAGCTATTTAAGTACAGTGAAAGCACAGAATATTCATGTGTTGGCAATGCATTATTAACTAGGCATATAGATTTTGAAAAAGCTATGATTTTAGGAGGTACCTGTGATTCATCACCATCTTCAACAAGTTGCCCTATGTGGGCATGTCTCTCATATCGTTCAAGGACGTTTTCCATACTGTCATAATAGTAACAATAAAACCAATAAAAAGATTAATACTCTAAAGTTTCTTATTCTATATTCTCTTAAAATTACAAAATAAATTAATTAAAAAAATGTGACACTCTTCTGTTTAAGACTGTAAAGAGATATTATTTTCATTTTATATACTTTATTTGAGTCACAATATGATATCTTCATTGTTTTCCATTATTACTAAAATCATCTTTGCATACTTAGGGTAGGGTACCCTCCAGTTAACCTATGAGTTCAGCCTATGAAACTCAGGAATTTTCCAGAATATTCTGCAACAGTGCACTTTGACCAACAATGGTGCTTCTACCAAATTATTTAGTTAAGTATTTTTTATTGGATATAATGTTTTATTAGTTTTTATAAATAGCACTTTGTTTTATTGTTTTACTCTACATTTATTTAAAATCAACATGATGCTACTAAAAAGAATTTGTGCAAACATAGTTTAGTAAGATATGTTTACAGTTATTTTATTTCTTTGATAATTCAATTTATAAATAAATATATTACTGTTGAATTCAATTCAATTCAACACCTCACATAAGACGCAGATATCCAGATATATAGGTGTGGTAGGTAGTTGTTTTGTACTCTTCATTCTTTTAGAATTTATGACTAAGTACATTAAATTTGCACGTTTTGCAACTTTTAAATTTAATATTAACTCCAGTACCAAATAAAAAAAAAATCATAAATTAATATATATGTAAGGACAGTGGCAAAAAAACAGTATATATATTTATGACTCTTCATCTCTTTGGGTTTTAGTAATTAACAATTAGTCATCATAATTTTAAAAACTATAAAACTAAATGGTTTCCACTCCTATTCATTTACTTCCTATTTCATATGTTAATATATATATATATATATATATATATATATATATATATTAATACATGCCTATAAAGTTTAGCCAGTATTTTATTAAATAATTATTGATACTATATTTCATTTTTTATCAATTGTATTTCTTTTTAAATTCATATATATTTCCCAACAGTTAAGATTCAAATAGAAAAAAATAAATAAAGGTGGAATCAAATAATAATAATAATAATATAGAAACATATATAGAAAAAATAGCATAAAAAAATGTTACATAAATTATATATATATATATATATATATATATATATAATTGTCTCTTCTATGGGTATGCATTCATGCAATACTTTTAAGTGATATTACCATTTTTTCTTACCATCTCCTATCACACATTTTTTTATTGCATAACTAACATTTCTCTTCTCTATTTCTAGAAAAAATATTAATGGAAAGTCCAATGCTACTGAATACTTAAATAAGAAATACCTAGAGAAATATAAATACATTATAGATGTGATAGAAAAATATAGATAAAAAGAAATAAAATGATTTCATGGATACCTCTTACATATAGATTTGACATCGAATAAGTGAACCACAATAGAGAAAGAAAAATGTTAATATGATATATAATATGATGTTGTGAAAAAAAATGATAAAGATTAACTAGCCTCTATTTGGTAAATGTTGTGGTAGACATGCATGAGAAAACAAAAACACACACAGATAAATAAAATGAATAAAGAGAGAGAGAGAGAGAGAGAGATTATATTTAATAATTTTTAAATCACTTCAGATCTCTGCATTAATTTTATCTTTTGTAATTCTTGAAAACGAGTTTAGAGTGATTCTTGTGATTAGAAAAAGAGATGGTAGATATTAACAAGGTATTTTATATATAGATCTATGTATCATCACTCGTTTTTTATGAGTAAATACACAGAATTTTATTCAAACTTAAGCCTGAAAATGGTACGAAGATTAAATGTCAGCTTTTTGAATTGCTACGTAAACCTGCACCTACCATATCAGTAGTGTGCAGAACAATAAACTCTCTCTCTCTCTCAACAGCCATTTTTGAAAAGATTCTCCACACTGCAAACGCAGTGTCTGAGAAACCAACAAAAGTTAAATACCTGATAGCAGATCCAAAGAGGGCCCTCAGAACATTAAATGCTTGCTTAGGTCCAATTTCAAATCGTTCTTTTCTGGGTAAAACTTTGGAGGAAGAACTCCATAGTCCAAAGTTATCCCTTTTTCAAGGAATGGTTTTCACAAAAATGGAGTCAGAAACTTCTTTTGAGGAACCCCTTTGGCTTCTACATGTACATAACTCTTCATGCACGTCTTTGGTTGAGAGAGAGAATCGTTCAGAACACTACAATGCATGGCGGCAGCACTTATTGGCTTGCCGGAGAGGGCCCTTCATGGCCATAAATACTTTCAAACTTCAAGAAAAAGATTAAACAAGAATGTTAAAGAACCCTTTTACATTGTTGTCTACTTACAGATTACTTTTTTAATGATTATGTTATTGGCTCATGAAAATACCGATGATTAACATTTCTAGAAAAATCTGGTTCATGGCTTTTTAATCTCTTTTTAATTATGTTTTTTTTCCCTCACAATACTCAAATTTGATAATTTATTTTGAGAAATCCAATCTGCTACTACTCAAAACAAACAAACAATTTATTTATTATGTTGGTATCAACTTTAATATAGATAATCCAGAAAATAACAAATTTACCTAACGAGACATTTACAATAAAATGACTACCTAAAATTGTAAAAGTGTGAAATTGTACTATGAAAACATGTTTCAAACATGTCTCAAACATGTCTCAAACAAGTGATAACTTAGATAATAACTTAATTACATAATTAGTAAGTATAACACGATAAACAATCTATAAATCGTGATTAAAAGAAGATTGAAGTCTACTTAAATTTATTCTAGTTATCAACACGATTTATATAAATAGGGAAATAGTCTAAGGTCATTAGTATTATATACTTCGATTAGAGCAATAATTGATTTGAACGGTAGAGTATAATTCCAAACATCCTTGTCCAGATCGACACTAAGAATCGAAGACTAAGATCAAGAGTTGAAGACAGAGATCAAGAGTTGGAGACCGAGATCTAGAAACGAGATCGGGTTACAAGTACAAAAGACAACACAAGATTTACACAAGTCCTTTTGATTCTACAAAAACATTTTGGTGTCCACAATGGGTCTAAAGAAAACCTAGCAAGAAGCCACATGGTAACCATGTCAAACATGATAAGTAACAACAAATGTATTCGGAAGAAAACAAAAATCGTCATGGTGATTCAATGACGTTGATAATAGAGCTTAGAAAAGAGATCTGAGATCCCCATCTCGACTACTCAGAAACACCGTCAACAAGCACATGACAACCAAAATTAGAACTTAATCACATAATTAACAAGCACAACACATTAAATAATCAATAAACTACAATTAAGAGGATACTAGGACCTACTTTCACATGATTTGTATAAATAGATAAACACGTTAAGGTAAGAGATAATTAATCATTCTCTTTTACTACATATTCTCTGATTAGATCAAGAATTGATTTGAACTCTTTACAATACCAAGATCAAGAGCCGAAGATTCAGATGAAGAGTTGAAGAACAAGATCCAAACCGACATGAAATTACAAAAATACAGAAGAGAAGACATGAATTCTATATATTGTTTCGGCCATGAAAGAACAGAAACCATTAAACTCATTCTGACTCTACTTAGTGTTGTTATGAAGCTTCTAGAGAGTATCAAGAACAAAAGAAACCTATAGTGTGTATATACAGTGTGACACATAAGGGACCTAGTGCAAAAGATGGAATTCTACTTAATAGGGTATTGATTAGCATGGGAATATATAGACCTACAGTGACAGCTCTCAAAATTTGAAAAACTGCAACCTTTTCACAAGACAACAACTATTTCTCTCTAAGAAACTACTCTTATATGAAAAACTAGATAAATCGAACATTGATAATTGGTGAGGATAACTTAGAGGATTACCAGATTTTTAATTATAATTATTTACGTTAACGTCAAGAGTAAAATAGTGTCATCAAAAGTAGAAACCAAAAGAAGCCATTTCCTTTATTACAGATAGATATCATTGATAAAGCTTCCATTTTCTAAAAGCATTTGCTTTTGTTTTTCTCGGGAGATTTTATTAAAGGTGATTAATAGGTTTCTTGTCAGAAATTAGTTATATACAATGATAAATATTTCATACCATACCATGATGACAACAAAAACATGCATAACACTCGTAGGTATTTGTTGATTATCGACAGATTTTTTAAGTTGATCCATATTAAGATTCTTTTATTTGACCAAAAGAAAAAGCTTCTTTATAGAGGTTCTTCTTTATCATAAGAGTCTATTTTTAGAAATCAATTGAATATTTGATTGAATTCTGAATGAATTTTTTTTTTTATTATTATTCATTATTTTATGAATTTCATGAATTCTAAAAGAAATGAGTTGAACTTCATTTTCTTAATAATTTAATTTTGAAAATCATGAATAAAAACCAATTTTTAGAGATTAAAATAATTAGTTACAAACATTGCAAAACATTATTTTAATTCTTTTCACTCAAGTTAATGTGTGATTAAAATATATTACATTTTACAGGATGAAGGGCTTAAAATAAATCATAGTGATTACAATTATTTATCAATTGATTCCTCACATTACAAAACACTGGTTTTCAAATTTGACATTTTGAAAAACTTTACTTTAATCCGTTTCATTGTAATTAATGTGTAGGAAAAATTAAATACATTTTACTAATAGAAGGGTTAAAATAAATGATAATGACTACAATATTATTGATTAAAATGAGAGTTTATTCATTAAAATGTACACATTTATTGAGAGAGAGAGAATCTTTGACCGCTGTAACATTCTCAGGTAAAAAATGCAATTATATGAAACAGGAAAGGCTTCATACATTCTGTTCAATGTATATTTTTTGGGATTCTAAAAATTAACAGAAAATACAAATAGTTAAGTTAATATCTTTTGTTTACTTTGATATTTATAAATTAAAGGAATATGGGAGATTTCGGAGTAATGTTTAGTCGTTATTTAAAAAATAATATCATGAAATATACTGTAGTAAATTTATGAGTATCTAAAAAGAAACATGTGTAAGAAAAAGTTCCTCGATCTGCAGACATCATGCATATTTTATATACAAGAAGTACATAATCCTTTTTATGAGGTATTAAATTATGACAAAGGGAGATAAAAAAATTATATTATAAAATTAGGATGTATAAATAATATAACCATTTTTGGTTGCTCTTCACATCCATGAATCCCGAAACTCTTCTTACAAAATTCAATTCCTTTAACTTTTTCTCTTCCAACAATAAAGTGTAGTAGGCAAAATGGCATGGAAAACTCTAGGGTACTGTGAAAATATTTGCTTCGTGGTGGATTTGTGTATTTATATGGAACTAACAAGACAAATTGTACTATATAATAAATATCAACAATATATTGGAACTCAGCATTTAACTCCAAGTCCAACATAAGTCAGAGGTTTATTACTGTGTCTGTTTGACCCAGCAAATCATGCAATGTATTCAAAAGCTTTATGAAGTAAATATAAACACAATCACAAAAGGAATGTAATAAAAAAAGCTTAACCAGAATTAGACCAAACAAGAATGAAAACACAAGATCAGCATATTAGAAAGTTGAACAGTGCTAAACATATAATATTTCACTCTTCGGGAAGAAACCAAGTACCAAAGCCTTAAAAAAAACAATCCACAGTGCGATTTTCAATGCAGGGTTAATGTTTTTGGTAACTTGCCAACCATAATTATATATGGTCATTTAAATTATATTTATGCGTGATTTCGTACAGCGACAAAGATACTGGCATGAACTGCAGGTGTGTTTATAGTTTAAAAATCTTGGTGAATAACACTCTTCATCAGGTTGACTTTGAAGCAACGAAAAAGGTGGAATCATGAACATACAAAAAGAGATAGTTAATTAACCAAATAACTGATTAGTTCAGATGGATTATGCAAAGTGTAGAAGTTCATGTATATAGGTAAATAAATGATTCAGCAAATGAGAGACATGACAGTGAATCGAGAAGAAGCCAACAAGGAATGAATTGACAGACAGAAAAAGGAAAAACAGAAGAAACGAAAGAACACTAACGTGGAACAGTGAAAAGGTTGTTTTGTTTGGTTAAATAACGAACCTGGATTCAGAGGAATACTCGAAGAGCTTCCCTTTGGCATTGAAGACAATCAGTGCCACTTGAGCATCACAGAGCACAGAGATTTCATTGGCTTTCTTGCGCAGACCGGTTCTTCTTTTGGAGAAGGTGACTTGGCGGCTGATTTTGTTCTCGATCTGCTTCAGCTGAACCCTCCCTCTCCCCATCTTGAAACTTTCCCAATTAAGGAAGAGGAAGTGAGAAAAAAGGAGAGAAAAATAGAGGGAGGAGCAAAAAAGGAAACCCTAGAGTGAGTGCAGAGCACAGAGAGAGAGAGTTATGATACCTAAGGAAGGAAAAAAAAAGATGAAAGGAGAAGAGAAAGTGGGTGGAATGCGTGATGAATTGGGGTATATAATAGCATGGTATCTTTCTATATTTGTGGTGTGCTAAAACAGTTCTAAAGTGAAGATAGTTTCTTCCATGGAGGAGAAAAGTAAAAGGATAATGGAAAAATTATGGGAGAAAATAAAAGGAAGGGAGAGAGAGGAACGAGGTTTGGGTTTGGTACAGTGCGGTGTCCAGTTGGTATTGGAGGAGAAGGAGCGGGTACGATGCGTTGTCGATGAGGGATTGTTGGAGATAGACACGTCGTTTGCGTCTCTGATTGTGACACTACCGTACGATGTTGTGGGGTCACCTTCCTTACATGCGCACGCCAACATGGAACCAAATACCTCTTCACTTCACTCTTCTAATCATATATATACTTAGCTACTCAAATATAAAGTGCTCTCTAAACTTCATCATGCAATTTATATACAATTAAGAACTTTTACTTTTGCTCATAAAAAATAATTAATCACTTTTACTTTGCTCATAAAAAAAAACAGTTATACTTGTTTGGTATCTCCTACATTCAAAAAAATTTATATTGTTTAAAAATTGAAAAATAAAATTACTTATTTATATATATATATATATATATATATGTATTATAATGAAATTATAAAATAAAGAATAATTTTAAAGATAAAAAATAATTAACCATTATATTAATTAAATTAAATATTAGTTTAAAGACTAAAAAAATATTGTATATAAAATGATTGTTTTTATTAATAAATAGTTTTTAAATTAATATTTTAATTAATTATCAAAATTTTAACTATCAATTTAAAATTTGATTAGTTGGTAATTAATTAAATATTAATTTAAAAATTATTTATTAATAATAAAATATACTTTAATATTTTGTTTTTAATTTTTAAAATATTATTTAATTTAGTTAATAGAATAACTAATTTTTTAAAAAATTAGTTTTTAGTTAATTATGCATTTTTTATTTAAATCTAATAAATATCTTTTAAGAAAAAAAAGACGATAAATTCAGTGAGTTTTAAAAACAAATAATATTTTGAATAGGACGATTAATTTTAACATTGTTACCTTAACATATATTGACTATCTCTACACTAATTCTATTTATAATAAAAAAATAGATTAATTTATTAATATTAATAAAAAAGAGTTAAATTAGTTACTTTGAATTAATATAACATAAATTATATTCTTTTATTTCCTACTTTATATTATTTGTTATCCTTTTTATAAGATCTATTTGTATTTGAATGGTTTGCTAAAAAAAATTTGTAGGGTTCTATGAATTTATTGATATTCGTTTACTACAAATTCATAAATAGTGAAAAAAGTATATGACGTTTCTCTCTCTTAGTATGGTTTGAGAATATAAGAGGTGACATATAAGTCTGCATAACTACTTTAGGCTAGCTTTGAAACAATAATTAATTCACAATATTGATTATATAATTTACTATTTTTACCTAATTCAACTAATATTTTTGGAAAGGGCATGGCTGAAGGTATATTATAAATAGGATTAAAAAAAGTAGTTTTATTTTACAAGCATCCTACATTGAATAATAATTATATTTAAGGAGGCAATTCATACTTTAATGAACATCTTAAATATTCCAGTTGTCCACCGATTATTCATTAATATATGTAGAAAGAGTATTTTATTTATTTCTTTATTTATTTAAGAAATGGAGCTAAGTCACACTATTATGGATAGAGAATAATATCTTAAAACCTCGGAAATATACTTTTTAATAATTCCAGAGTATATTAGTAATTTAACAAGAAATTAGCTTAAAAATTGGTTAATTTTTTTTATAAATAGAAAATATGTTTCTTATAAATGGGAATGGAGTAGAGTATTATATATAAAAAAAATAGATAATTTTATATTTCGAAATCTATTTTTGAGTTAATTTTTTATGCAAACTAAACTTACAAATATGATGATATTAATCTAAGGATGTTTCATACACAATTCATATGCCCTATATGTTGTTTAATGTGTACCTTAATATATATATATATATATATATATATATATATTATAGTAATCAAGATTTTTAATTTCATCATTTCTTCTCAAATTTAATTGTTAGATCGAAATTTTTGTTTATATCAATCATTATTAGAAAAATTTATACAACAAATAAAGATGTCTCTTGTATCGAAAGAATTTGTGATTGTTAAGAAATAAGATAAATATAAGAATTGTCTTAAAAAAAAGTATAAATTGAAAAATAAAATTAATGAACAAGAAATAAAAGTATTATTTATTTCAAGTGTAAAAAGCATGACACATATAGTGATACCTAACATGAAAATTTTTATAGTAAAAAAAAAATGGCACATAAAGGTTTAATGTGGGATGCTAAAACAACCACTATAATAAAAACATTAAATAAAAATTAATTTTTAAGATAAAAAATAATTAGTCACTATACAAATTAAATTAGATATTATTATAGAGACTAAAAAATCATTGGTATCACCACTAAAAAATCATTAAATAGAAACAAATTTTAGAGATAAAAATAATTAGTTGTTATATTGATTAAATTACATACTATTTTAGAGACTAAAAAAATTTATTGATATCAAAATTAATTTTTATTATTGATAAATAGTTTTATAAATTGACATCTAATTAGTTACCAAGGTTTTAACTACCAATTACTTTAGATTAAAAAGTTGGTAGCGAATTAGATATCAATTTAGAAATTAATTTATAAATTTTATTAATAATAGAAACTAATTTAGATACAAATATTTTTTTAGTCTCTAAAATAATATCTAATTTAGTCAATATAGTCACTAATTATTTTTATTTCTAAATTTGGGTTCTAATTAATAATTTTCTTGTAATAAACATATACATGTGTTTCCAAGGGAAGAAAATGTCTCATAAATATCATAAATATATGAAAAAATATGGACACCAAGAATAATAACTCATATGAAGATGAGAAAATCAATATATGTTTTTGTAGAAAACAAAAAAAAAACTTCATTAGAGGTAAATCTACCAAAGATATGTTAGACATGGAAGAAAATGTGCCTTATGGCACTTGATCTCTTGATAAATGTCTCAAAAAAAATCTTTAAAACATAGATTTTTATTATATAAAGCATATTAAAATCAATATAAGTCAATGTGCATTATGAGAGTGTGAAATCTTATGAAGTCACAAGATTGAAAGAAAAAAAAAAATTCTAGAAAGGATCTATATCATTTTGTTAGAGGATCTACTAAGTTATAAGTACTTTGGAAAAGTAAAATGCATTTGTTTGACACAACTAGAAAAGAAGGAAAAGATAAGAAAGTTATTCCTCTTATTCATGTCTACCATGAAAGGAACCAAAAGAAATAAATATGCATGCCAAAGTCTATCGTTGTAACTAATATCTTTGGTGGCCAAAAAGAAAGATAAGTTGATACTTAGAAAATGGATGCTACCTATATATGATAAGAAATAAAAGGTCTATGCTCTTACAACTTAAACCACATGAAGGGACAAATTCAACTTCAAAAACTTTCTTACATATACATAATGTTGGTAGTCCCTTTCCCCTACTATTAATAATATATTTTATACAAAATTAAATTAATTTTGGGACGGTAATTTTATACTTTATTTTATTTCTAAAAAACTCAAAATTTATATAAGATTGAACTTAAGAATTTTAGAAAAATATTAAAGTAACATGTGTAATTTCCAAAAAAAAAAATGGAAGATGAGTTTACATTAAAAATTTGGACATATATATTATATTATACACTACTACAAGAAAATCATGAAATAGAAACCAATTTTTAGAAACCAAAATAATTAGTTGCAATAGTAACTAAATTAGACACCATTTTAGAAACAAAACAAAAATTGGTTTCTAAATTAGTTTCTATTATTGTTAAATAGTTTCTAAATTGGTATATAATTAACAACCAAGGTTTTAACTACCAATTATTTAGTTTATAAATTTGGTAGCAAAAACCTTGGTTGTTAATTAGATACCAATTTAGAAACTATTTAACATTAATATAAACTAATTTAAAAAACCAAAATTTTGTTTAGTTTCTAAAATGGTCTCTAATTTAGTTACTATTGTAACTAATTATTTTGGTCTCTACAAATTGGTTTATATTTCATGATTTTCTTGTAGTGTACATATATATAAAAATTTGAAATATATTTCAAAACAGAATTTAATAAAAGGACTGAAAGATTTTTATTTTTTTTTTGAAAAAAATCATTTATTTTATAAGAAAATTTTGAAAACAAAACAAATTAAATTTATTTTCAAGTTAAAGAATGATGTTTCTATTTCTAAACAACTTGAGTTACAAACCATGGAATGTGTTTATTTCAAGTCTTACAAAATTATTCCGAGTGTGAGGATGAGAATGTAATATTCTAATGTTTGGTACATGTTATAAAAAAAATATTCCAAAGCATGTCTCGTTTTCAGGAATCTACATTATATATGTTTCTCCCTCTTCCTATTAATATGTAAAAGGGTGTGGGAAAATTATATTCGAAATGGAAGGAAGATATTTTCTAATAACTTCTCACATTCATTTTATTTTTCCACTCTTAAATATATATTTTTAATAAAATAAATTTTAAAAAAAAATTAAGGAATCACAAATATTTACCAAACATCCTTTGATTGGAGAATAAGAAAAATCATTCCTAAAAATATAATTAAATTCATGAAACAAAATCCATTTTTTTTCATACGGCTTGAATCTTAGAGATTTATTATATTATTGATGAATATATATTTTAGATATGTGTATATTTATTGAGTAACAAAAACATGTTTTATATAAAAGTATATTCAAAAGAAAAAAGTTGTTTTCAGTTACAAGCGATCGTAAGAAAATATATTAATAAACTTATGAGTTTGATTCATTATAAAAAAAAAATAGTTAATTTAACAAAGCAAGCGTTGAAGACATTGTTTTGTGAGATTTTTTTCACTAGTGCAAATAACATATTCTATAATGGTAATAAGAGACTTATTACATCGGTTATATTATCGATGTAAGTGTTAACGATGTAGAAAGTCTAACACTTTTTATATTGGTTGTATATTCAATGTAAATTGTGAAAAATTACATTGGGTTGAATACAAAATGATTTTAAAAAGAGGATAAAAGAGCACCCAAAACACCAAGAAATTAACTTATTATTTTGGTTCTGCCTCATAATCGATGTAATTGATACTGCAAAACTCAAAAAAATCAAGTTTACAAAATTGATGTAATATTCTTTGTAAATTTGATTTTTTTGAGTTTTGCAAGAGATGTTACATCGGTTCTAACCCATAATCGATGCAATATTTCCCTTTTTACATGAGTTGAGTACATAATTGATGTAATATTCCCTTTTTTTACATGAGTTGAGTTAATTTAATAAAGCAAAGAAGAGGGTTAGAGACTTTAGTTGGTGAGAATCTTCATTAATGCAAATAACACATTTTACATTGGTTATAGGAAACTTATTACATCGGTTATATCATCAATGTATGTATTAACGATGTAGAAAGTCCAACACCTTTTACATTCTTTGTATAACTGATGTAAATTATAAAAAAAATTACATCGATTTATATACTAACATGATTTTATATAACTCTTTTATATATTTAATTTGAAGTTAAAAAATAATTTTATTAAATTTATTGAACCTGAAGCTTAGATTGTCTAACAGGTATCGTCAGACCATCTACAATTCTTTGTTTGACAAATATATGTATTTTATTATGACTATTTCTTCTTATATTAAATCTCAAAATTATTAAAAAGCATGCAAACATCCCGAAAGGCTTATTTCTATACAAAGAGAGATAGAAGCACTCTAAACCAACAACACTTGAAATTTGACAATGTTGTCACATGACAAGGTGTCTATTGGATGTAAGTGGGTGTATAAGGTTAAATACCAAACAAATGGATCAATTGAGAGATACAAGGCTCGCCTTGTAACAAAGAACTACACTCAAGTTAAAGGTATATCTAGATTTTTTTTCACCAGTTGCAAAATTGACTATTATTAGATTGTTTTTAGCCTTGGCTACTACATAACATTGACATTTGCACCAGTTGAACATTGATAACACTTTTTTCCATGGAGATCTTAAAGAAGAAGTTTACATAGTTTCCCATCTTAGGCTTAAACTATCTCAACCAAATTAGGTTTATAAATTGAAAAAGTCCTTGTGTGGACTTAAGCAAGCCATCAGACAAAATGATTTGCTGAACTATCCTTTCTCCTTGTTTCGATTAGTTTTACTCAATCAAAATCAGATAATTCATTTTATTTTATTTTTTATAAAAAATGCAGCTGTTGCTTTCATTTTTTTACTTGTTATGAAGAGAATATTATTCTAGCTGGAAATTGGGTCAGTCCACCCTGCATTTGGCAAAATGTGGGTTGTGTTGGTCTGCTTCGCATAGAAAATGAGGATTGATTTTATTGGCATGTCCCGCACGCAAGTTGGCCTACGAGTCATCCCACATAAGAAATATTTTTTAAAAGTTAATGAAAAATAAATTTTTAAATATAAAATTTGAATTAATTAATTTATTTTTGTTTATTAAGTTATTTTTTTTCTTATTTAGATGAATTAGGTAAATGGTCTCACAGTATTATTCTCATGAAACGTGTAATAAGATGTTCTAATTTTCAATGAAATTTGAATTTCAATCATACTAAAAAGTTGACTACTAAAATATTTCATTAAATATATACACTTTTTTAAGGTAATACATGTAGACACATAATTATTATTCTAATTTGAAAAATAATATAAAATAATATATAATAATACTATATTTCAATTTTATTGTAAAAATATTAAGGTTTGACTATTGCATTTAAATTTTGATGAGTATTGAAACCTACAAAATCTATGCATTTCAGAAAGACAAAAAATCTATTAAATATTAAAAAACTAATATCGAATTTCGTGAAGGTGTTAGGAACTAGGGATTGAGACTAGTTTCTTCCTACACCTCCATGTCTTTCATCTTGCACCTCATACTTCAAAAATACTCAAATTACCCTTTGGTATTTTTCATTGAATGTTCTTTCTTTAATTTAGGAATGTGGAATTCAAAGACTCCCCGAGTTAAAGAATCTGGAAGTTAATATTTGTGTTTCAAATTGTACAATATTCCAGATTGCACAATCTCAAATACAAATTTTTATTCCAGATTATAGAATTTGGAATGGATAATTTTAGAATTTTTTAGAATATAAGGCTGCAAGAAGAAATTATGGGGGTGCAGAAAAAAATTCTAAATTTTTAAAATATGCAGGTTATGCGGGCCATCCCGTCCCGCACTTGGCCCGTGTTGGTTGCGGGTTATTCGGGGTGAGCTTAAGCGAGCCATCGGGTTGAAATAGGCAACCTACTCCATGATTTTTCTCACTGAGTCGTGGGCAGACCCGCATGACCCGCATGACCCGCCCCACTTTACCATCCATATTGGGAATCCAGTAGAAATCATTGAAGAGATGAAGTAGATTCTCAATAGCACTTTCAAAATTAAAAATTTAAGAGAGCTAAAATATTTCTTTGACTTTGAAGTTGCTATATAAAATAAGGGAATTCATATTTGTAAAGAAAAAATGTGTTGGATATCTTAACAAATTCAGGAATGTTAGCCAACAAGCCATATCCCACACCATTCTATTCATATCAAACACTCCTCTCCACAATGTAGATTCTTATAGACGACTGATATGGTGTTTTTTTAATCTCACCAACACATTTCCTGGCATGAGCTTTTCCTTACATCTTCTCAATCAGTTTGTTCAAAGTCCCACCTTATACCATCATCAAGTTACACAAGATGTCCTCTGCTATATCAAATCCAATCCTTTGCAAGGTCTTTTCCTTGCTTTAGATGCTGAAATTCAACTAAAAGGATTTAGTGAGTCCAAGAAAATCTCTTCCATTTCCTTCCCATATGATCTGACGATCAACTAACATTTCTTTAAAAAATATTGTATCCAAGCTTGGAATAATGCGTATACATTATCCAACTTGATGGGAGGGTGCTGAACCAGAGGTTTAAACCATCTAAAGGGTATTTCCTAGTAGTCATCTAGATGAACCACATGCTTAGACCGTTTAACATGTATCGTTTTGTATAACGAATATCGTCTAGAAGATCTATCTAACTAAGCACTTCTAGTTAAGCGCAAATGCTTTTCTATTTTCTCTTTCTATATAAGGGATCCTAGTGTAGGATAACTTTTGGCAGAAATCAAATTTGTAATATCATAAAATGGTAATGAGAAAATGTTAATATTTTATACTTTTTTTTCCATTTTTTGTCAAAAGTACAATACTAGTAATTTTCATGAACTAGGTGTAACCTTCCAAAAAACGTTGGTATTTAAGATCACTTGGAAGCATTAAATAAGTTGAGTCTCACCTTATATGAACATCTAAACATAACCCACTTGATGTTTTAATGTCCCAAATATTTATAAGGCAATGTTTAAACATAACTCATAGGGCACCATTTGATATGTTTTTTTAACTTTAAGTTTCCTTGCATATCCAAAATCATTTGACTCACATATTCATATTTACTTTTATGAAATCTTTCAATATGAAACTTTAAATGGGAAGTCTCATACCTTCAATTGCAAAACATCTTTAGCCTCATTCTCAGTTACATGATCGTCATGGACATCAACATCACAAAGAGGTTAATTAATTGACTCATCCATTCTTTCTAATGTTCAATCCTATTTCAACTTAAAAAGTAAACCCAATTTCTAATACATGCTTACAAAAAGAAGCATGAAATTAATATAATAATATAAAGAAGACGATTGAGTTAGGGTGTGGGGTTAAAGGTAGAAGGTTATAAGTGCCATAATTCAGTATATTTCATACAAAAAGATAGGCACTTATAGACTTTAATTGATAAAATAGTTATAATTCAACTCCTAAATTAGGAATTTGAACATTTTTACATATTTTTGGATTATAAGTTGAATATGAATGATTTATTCCAAAATTTGTGTTAATTTCATGATTGTAGGGCAAAATGGAGATAAAAGGGCTAAAGGAGAATGAACAAGTTAAATACAAGATGAAAAGACAAAGTTGGAACATTGAAAACTCACTCAAACTCGCCCAAGCAAGATCACTCCAGAAGAACTCGCGCCAAGACTTGTTTAAGCGAGTTCACTCAAGTGAAGTTGGGTTTTTTTTTTCTCAAAATCGCTTAAGCAATCAATATCTTGCTTGAGTAAGATGTCACTTAACCCAAGCCCAATTAGGTCAAATAGAAAGCGTGAGACATAACTCTAGGCATCATTAGGAGGATATTGAGAGATAGCAACTAGAGGAGACAGTCGTCAAGGAGAAACACGTTGGATCTTCTTTTCTTGCTTTCCATATTTGTAATAACAAATATGAGTGGTTAATTTTTTCCTTTGGGATTGGGAGTAATTTGTTCAAACTCTTATGTATTGAAATGATATTTATTTATAGTATTATGTTCTTGATTGATGATTGGTATTGTCATTTTATTATTAAAGTTTGAATCTTTATTCATGATTTTGATCCTTAGATTTGACTAGAAAGTACTTCTAAGCATCTGACCTAAATGATAATACGTAACATATTTGAATGCTAAGAATAGATTTAAAATGTTAATTGTTTTATAACATTTGTTCGTAATGATAATAGGTTTTTATAAATATGCGAGGAATCAATATTTAGGAGACATTCTAAATAATTTTGTATGCGTGGAATCGATATGAATGATTTTTATATGTGCATCAATGTCAATCAAGATGAATGTTATATTTTTTTGTTCGTTGAAAATACAAACGAGTGAGAATGATGAACCACAATCCCAATTGATTAATCCAAATTGTTTACTTTGCTTTTGTTTAATTTCTTACAAATTCATGATACAAACAACCTTTCAAACAAACTTTTACACATTTTCTTATATTTACTGAATATTGTAGTTGATATTTTAGAACTGTTCCTTGTGGGTTCGATGTCCGTTCTTAAGGACATTTATTACTTCTGACTCAGTACACTTGTTGTAAAATAATCACCAAATGACTATAATAATTGTTATTTGACTTGAAGATAAGATTGTGATTGCAGTAATAGAATTATTAAAAAACAATCCCAAACATACAAAATTAATTATTAAAACAAATCACTTAACTATATAAATATTTGACAACATACAATCAATTAAATATTTGGTATCCTATTGTTGAATAAAGTTAAAACTATACGTAGTTGATAAGTTTATACCTAGAGAGTAATATAAAATTGCATTAGGTTTCACATAGGACACGTAAGTCTTAATTGATTGTTTGTTAACGAGAGATGATCATCACTTCCTTATTTCCTTAATTCATCATTGTTAATTTTAAATTAGAGTTATGGGAAGCCAATGTATAAAATGTGCGGAGAACACCTCGTCCAAAGAAATTAATTTAAAAATAATGGATCAAAATTGTACGAAAAAAAAAATAGAAATCAATTTTAAAAACAAAAAATAATTAGTTACTTAGACCATTTTAAAAATTAAAAAAAAATAATTTATAAAATAGTTTTTATTATTATTAAATAATTTCTAAATTGGTATCTAATTAGCTACCAAGGTTTTAACTATCAATTATTTAGTTTCTAAATTTGGTAGCGAAAACCTTAATTACTAATTAGATATCAATTTAGAAACTATTTAACAATAATAAAAACTAATTTAGAAATCAAATTTTTTTAGTATCTAAAATTATCTTTAATTTATTCATTATAACAAGACAAGGTAAATCTTATTTTAATTGTTTGTTCTTATAAATCAGATCCAAAGAGACTAAAACACAATTATGAATATTTTGGTCTCTTTTGAATTTTACTTATTAATTTTTTTTTTTTATGTTTTTGGTATGAAACATGGTGGCAGTCACTAGCACATCCATTGAATGGGTGATGTTCGTGT
This sequence comes from Phaseolus vulgaris, assembly GCF_051622355.1. Taxonomy (NCBI): domain Eukaryota; kingdom Viridiplantae; phylum Streptophyta; class Magnoliopsida; order Fabales; family Fabaceae; genus Phaseolus; species Phaseolus vulgaris. The sequence continues at coordinate 6,623,979 of NC_143501.1, read as the reverse complement.
CTGAGGAAGCAGGGACCATCATCTGCTATTATTATAATCTATCTTCCATAGGCTTTGTTGAATGGTGGCATTGTCAGCAAAACAAAAATATAAAAAAACAAAAGCAAAAGGCTTCAAAAAGAGTTCATTGACTTGACATTGGAAGTGATTTTTATTTTGTTATAAACCGTAAAATAACGTGATTTCAGGTCAAAATAAAGATAAATTTGGAGTGATGAAGTTCATCATCATTGTTCAAACCCCTCTCACCTATAACCAAACCCTAATAACTTTTATTGACTTAATTCAATGTCTTATTAACTCATCTTGTTTCATCTTTATGGAAGTTAAAGTCCTCATAATTCAAAAATGTGTCTCTTAAGTTATGTCTAACACATACACGTTAAAGAATGAACAGAGTAAAATAGTACAAGATAAGAAATTCAGTTGCAGAAATTTTCTTCTAAAGTTCGGTACAACTTTGACTCAATGCTGTTTTTTTCTGCTAATTTTTAAATGATTTAAATGTTTAATTTATTTGTTTCTCGAATTATACAGAGATTTACAGTTTTATTTTTTTTTATCATGCTTCAATAAATATATATAAAATAAGTTGAAAGATCATGTTTTAATAAGTCAATTCACCCACTCAAAATTAATCAAATTAAGTTACATTTTTTTTAAAAATAAAATAAGTCAAGTTGAAATAACTTTACGCTTTGATGCAAGTAAAGATTTGGACCTGAGTTTTTACAAAATCGCATTATGCTTCTTTTCCTTTTTTAGTTGGTGTCTGGTTTTTTTTTTTTTTTTTTTTTTTTTTTTTCAGCAAAGAATTAAATAAATTAAGGGGATACTTCAGGGGTATCCCAACCCTTATACAAAAACCAACAAACAAGTATAAAAAGAAGATAAAAAAGTGGCATAAAGCTGCGTAATAAACAGCAGCTTGCCCAAACACCTTTCAAAAACCTAGGTCAACATGAGTCCCCACATACACTGCCTTTTTGTTCCAGCATTTTATCTTTTTGTTCCAGTAATTTATGCCACATATTCTAGCGAATCTGCATCTCTCATTCCTAACTGTTCCTTTGGCCATAAATCACATCTACTTCGTATGCTTCTGGTATAGTTGGGCTTCATAGGAGTTGTAAAATTCCCCTGCATTGGTTTAAGCATTGCTTGTAAAACGAGGTTTTTGGCCTTAGAGCACCTTTAATCTACAAACCAGCCTCCAACATCCAACACCAGCTTCCTCATCAAACCAACAATCTCCCCTAATCATCATAACATATGATGCTGGTTCATCTCCTGCATACCATCCCGAACCGTCATCCATACCAAACCAGCATTCCCAATTCTGTTTTACCTTCAACAGCATCAAGAGCACTAGTCCTTCTACATACCAATTCAATTCCTATACAATCTGCCTCCTTACACCACTTCTATTACTTCAACAAATGTATTTTAAATTGTAAAAAACCATAGCTATGAAGATCTTCCCAAAAACCAGTACCACTACCTTGGAAACAACCATTGTCAAAAACTAGTAACACTACCAGCAGCTCATTGCCACAGGATGTTGCCCAAACTGTTCTAGCCTTTGCACCAGATGCAAATGGTATGCTCCATCCAAATGAACTTTGTGCACCCAACATTCGACCCCACTTGGCTGCAGCATCGGGCTCCAAGCTTCCTAAGCAGAAATTCCAGCATCCTGTACCGAACAGATGAAAAAGTGTTGCAATGCCCAGCACTAGTCTACCACAGTTGGTTGACCCAAACACCTTGCATAAAAAACAAACTTCCCCTCCACACAACCCTGCTCCCCACGACTGACCTGCATAAAAAACAACCTTCCCCTCCACACAAAGCAAAAAGCAAAGAAACCATAACAGCAAAATATATATGGATTGAACACACCAATAAACAAGTGAAAAACTGCATTTACCTTGTTACCATATTGACACAGGTTAATGGGGATAAAATCCAGTCTGAAAAGGAGAAAGTGACCTTCTTATCTTTATGTTTCATCCAAGCCCATGATTGTACTTGTGCCATAGTGAAGACTTCCTCTGCATCTACCTTTGCTTGGTTAAAAGTGACCCTGTTTCTATGCTTCCATATACTCCATACAATTGAAACCCAAAGACTCTTCCAAAGTCTATTGCCTTCCTTGTTAAAGCAAATACTAGAGAATTGTTCATAATGATGATGCAACTCATTGTGGTTCACCGAACTAATTCCCATCCAGCTAAAACACAAATTCCACACTTTACTTGATTCCCTACATGAAAGGAGAATGTGTGTGGTTGTCTCCTCTTCCTTTTCGCATAAAGCACATAAAGTGTCACTTAGAGAGACACCCCTTTTACTCAGATTATGTTTTGTCGCGATCCTATTTGAGAGGGCTCTCCACACATAAAACATAGCTGAGGGCAGAACCTTCAGACTCCAAAGAGAACCGAACACTGATTCCCCCACAGGCCTGTGATCAACTAACTTATTATAAGCAGATTTAACCGAGAAAGTGTATGATGGAGGGTCATTCCATAACCTTACATCCTCCTTTTCAGGTTGAATTATCACCAATGATATTAAAGACATAAAATCCTCCACCATATTCTTCTCCCACTCGAACCATTCCCTTCTCCAGTTGAACTTCCACTCCCATCTGTCTGTGTTCCAACTACCAAAACTTTCAATATTCTTATCTTTAAGCACATAATTGTTGTACATTCTTTCGTACCTTGCTTTAAGTTGACCAATTTCTAGCCATTTATCTTCCCAAAATTTGATTTTATCCCCTGATCCTATTTTCCAGGTTGTATTCTGATTAAGCCAATTGTCTCCTTCGTTTGATAGACCCACTTTACATATGTCAGTCCACCACCTTGATGTAAGCCTACTTCGTTTTGGTGCATGTAAGTTCGACAACCCTCTCAGATCGTATTTGGATTCCAACACCTCCTTCCAGAGTCCGCCCTCTGTGGAATGTAATCTCCATAACCACTTAGCCAAGAGAGCCTTATTAAACAAGTCAATATGTCTAATTCCTAGGCCTCCCTCCTCTTTCGCTTTACAAATATTTTCCCAGCTCGTCCAAGCGATTTTCCTCCCTTCCGATCCCCACCCCCACAGAAACTTCCTCTGTAATTTAATAATTTCCTTACACACTCCAGTTAGGGCTTTAAAGAAAGATAAAAAGAAGAGTGGTACGGCATTGATAACAGATTTTATGAGACAAACTCTTCCCGCAAACGATAGATTCCTACCCTTCCATACGGACAGTTTCTTTCTTATCTTGGATAACACTGGTTCCCAAAGAGCACACCTAGCTGGGTTGCCACCAATAGGTAGGCCTAAGTAGGTGAACGGTATATCCATTAGACTGCAATGGAGTATTTCTGAAAACATTTTCACCTCGTACCTATCTACTCCAATTGCCCCAATCTTGCTCTTATGGAAATTTACTTTAAGACCCGAGCTTAATTCAAAACATCTTAAAATAGCCTTGATGCACATAATATTCTGGACATTTGATTCACATACAAAAAGGGTGTCATCCGCAAATTGTAGTAAATTCACCTCCACCTTTTTATCCCATATTTTGACACCTGAGAGCAAATTTTTTCTTGTCGCTTGTTTTACTAACCCAGCTAAGCCTTGAGCAACAATCAGGAACAAGAACGGTGCCAGCGGATCCCCTTGTCTGAGACCTCTAGTTGGTTTGAATTCCTTTGTCGGGCTACCATTTACCAAGACCGAAACTGTAGCTGATTCAAGGCAAGCTCTAATCCACTGAACCCATTTCCCACAAAACCCTAGTCTTCCCATCATATAAAATAAGAATTCCCACCTTACCGAATCATACGCCTTCTCAAAGTCAAGTTTCACGATCACCCCACTTTTCCTCCTTTTTTTCAAGTCGTCCACAACCTCATTCATTACGAGGACACTGTCTAACAAACCTCTTTTAGACAGAAAAGCTGATTGCGAACCATCTATCACATTCTCGATGACCTTTTTAATCCTATTTGCTAGCACTTTTGACAAAATTTTGTACAGACAACCAACAAGAGATATAGGTCTGTACTCTTCAAGGGACTGGGGATTCTCTAACTTAGGGATCAACGTTATGAAAGAAGCATTACAACCCTTTGGAATCGTCCCAACTTTATGAAAGGATTTTACGGCCCCCATCATGTCTTTTTCTAAAAAACTCCAATTATTTTTAATGAAGCTAAAAGTTACACCATCTGGGCCAGGGCTTTTTTGACTATCACAATTCCAGATGGCTTCCTTTATTTCTTTGTCATCAAACGGATCTGTCAAAAACCTATTTTCAGATTCGGATATCTCCTTGAAGACCACATTATCCAACCTAACTCCAATATCTTCGGTAGCCGACATCTTCTTTTTGTAGAACTCCAACACCATCTCTTTTACCTTGTTTGGTTCTTCCACCCAGTTCCCAGATGTATTACAATTAACTCCTCTTATCTCATTCCTCATTCTCCTCCATTTAATAGAAGCATGAAAAAACTTGGAGTTCGAGTCCCCTTGCTTAATCCACAATGCTCTTGATTTTTGATGTAGAAGGGATTCATTTCTCTCATTTATAACCTGTAACTGGCTCAAGAGCTCTCTTCTTTCTATGATCCTGTTTTCATCCAAACCGTCTTCATCGTCTCTCGAATCCAACTCTTGTATTTTCCTCAAGGTCTCATGTTTTAGCTTATCAGTAAACCCAAAAACATCTTTATTCCAGCCTTTGAGGTCACTCTTCAGCATTTTCAGTTTCTCTTTTAGTACCATGATTTCGTTACCTTGGACCAAGTAACTGTCCCACTTACTTCTAACAAAATCTTCAAACTCTTTATTTTCCTGCCAAATGTCAAGAAACCTAAAAGGTTTTGGACCCCAATCAGCCACGTTTGATTTTAGCACTAGCGCGCAGTGGTCAGATATTTGTCTCTCTGTAATGTATTGCTTACTCCCTGGCCAGTGTTGTAACCATTCAAAAGTCAACAAAAACCTATCAAGCCTACTCTTTGCTTTACCATTAGGTCTATACCACGTGTATTTTCTTCCAATACAGGGTATATCGACCAGCTCCATATTATCAATAAAGTTATTAAAACCTTGCATTTCTCTCTTATTGCCTCTTACATTATTAACCCCCTTTCGTTCCCTTTCATTTCTTATGGAGTTGAAATCCCCCAATATACACCAAGAATTACACGGATCCCTTTGTCTAAATTCCAGTAACTCTTTCCACATTTGCATTTTTTCATTTAGAATACAAGAAGAGTACACATTTACAACAACAACAGGGATATTTTTCTCCTTAGACCAACCAAAAAACACAATGAAACGTCTATTGATTATATTACTATTACACTGGAAGAACATTTTATGCCAACTCATAAGAATACCCCCTGACCCATTAGATGGTTCACTATATAAAAAATCAATGTCATTATCACCCCATAACTTACAACATAAATTTAAGCTGAAGTTATTCATTCTTACTTCTTGCAAACACAACATTTTAATCCCTTCCTTTCTAATGATTTCCTTAACATACCTCCACTTTACAGCACTCCCAAACCCTCTCACGTTCAACGAAAGAATACTCATTAACAACCTATAGTCTCCCCCGCTTCTCTTTTGAGTTTCAAGAACCTGTCTCTTTTTTCTAGTTCTTCTAGTTCTTCTAGTTGGTGTCTGGTACCTTTGGAATGTATGAGTCTGGTTGTTTGAGACGTTTTGTAAACTACTAGTACGGATAACGCCTTTCGCCTTCTTTGTATAAGGATTGAACCACCCTGAAATGATTTGCATTTATTTATTTAATTGTTATTGCTAATAAAAAAATTAAAAATAACTCTTTTTTAAATCAACTCATGGTAAGTAAATCCGTCAACTAAGTCCTAAATTATGGATTAATCACACAACCTATTATGAGATATGTTTTTAGACATATTTTATAGTTATGGAAGAACAATGTGACTTTAATTATAGTGGTTAAGAAAATTGGTGAGTGGTATTAATTTAGGCAAATTTTTCCTACACCCTACCATAAGATGCACCTGACCCACTTAAGAAATTTCCAAAATCATCCTTCATTTCATATTTGAAAATTCGAAATTCAAAAAATACATTGTGAGAAATAAATCTAGAATAGATTATTGTGTTTTGAAAATAAAATTTTAAAATAGAATTCAAAAATCAAAATATTCTGGAAAAAAAATTAAAATGCAGAAAATACGTTAGAAAAAAAATAAAACAAAATCTGAAAATGTACTTCAAAAAAGAATTTTCAAAATTAAAAAAGTGTTCTAAAAATCTAAATCCAAAACATATTTAAAAAGCGGTTCCAAAAATATTTTTGATTCACACTCACTTTTATTTAAGAACATTTTTATCATTCTACATGTAAATTGGATGCAGGTTAAAAATTTGTTCAACATGAAGTAATTGCCATTAATTCATTTGCCTATAATTTTATTTTCATTCTCAGATTAGTGAAGTAATAAATAAATTAGGATTTGGGGTTAATTAAGTCTACTTAATATATTAGAATATTGATTTGTAAATTCATATATATAGTTAAAGTTATACATTAAAGAGAGATATTATTTTGATTTGGGATGTTATCCATTTGACTAAACTAATCAAGACAAAAACAAATATGATTAATTATTGAATTCTTAATATTAGATAATACATATTTTAAATAATTATAACTTATATTTTAATTTATTATAATTATTTTATAATCTAAATTTTATACAAGTTAAATTTAAAGTAATATTTTTGTAAAAAATTATCCTTTATTATAATTTTAAATAGGTATCATCTCTCAATAATTTTTTTATTAAAAATAAAAATATGGATAAAATAATATTAAAACTCCATCTAACAATTTCATTTAATAATTTCTTCTATAATCTAGATAAAATAATTTACAAAATACATTGTTGAAAAGGTTTGACTGCATTAATAGATTTTATTTTTACTATTTGCTGATTAGTGTTTTGTTGTGCTTCTTCTGATATTTTTCTCTGTAGATTCGATGATTATAGAGTTTTCTGATATTTTTCTCTGTAGATTCGATGATTATAGAGTTTGACAGAATCTTTGTTGATTAGATGTTGAGTAGTTTAATTTTCGACCAATTTTTATATAAAAGTTGGATACTCCTAAAATATTTTCTTTTCTTTTATTTATTTTTTACTTAAAAAAAATTTAGTAAGTAATGTGATATTACATTGGAAACAAAACTTACCCCTTTAATTTCTTATCATAAAAAAAGTTTTGGAAAGAAGAAACAAAAGTTTTGTGTCATCATAGTCACTACCTAGCTAGCTACTTTCAAAATTCCACCAACATATTCATAATGACACAGTTTATGATTATCATAAAAAAGTATTTGGAAGAGATTTTTCTTATTGCAATTTTATGGAATTGGAGATTTCATGTGAAAGGACTGGTTGACACGTATCGGCATAATAGTGGATAGTTCAAATAATTTGTATGAGGTCTTCCAAAATCTGATTACTTTAACTATACTAAAAAATTAATACATAACCTAATGCTACAATGAAAACCAGTACAAGAATTTATTACTTTAATTTTAACTATATATTAGTGCAACAATGCAATGAGAATTTGTATATTAGGGAAACATCTCTAGCTGTTATATTATTTTTAAAAAATTATAATGATTCATTTTAAGTTTAATTGGTAGTATAATATTGAATTTTTATAATTGGATATATTTAAAATTTTATATTGATTAATGTTATGAAGTTAGAAACATTTTTTTTCTTTCTATAAGAGGGTATTATGTTATATTGGTTAGGGATGACAATGCGGGTGATCCGTCCCACATAGGTTCGTTTTGCATTTGATCCTAAAATTGCGGGTCGGGTTGGGCCCATTCTGCATTGAATGTGCAAGCTGATTTTATCGGCACACCCTGCATAAGGGTTATCCCGTGGGCATGCGGGTCAACCCACATAATTTTTTTTTAAATAATGAAAAATTAAATATAAGTTTTGAATATTTTTTATTTATTTAAATGAATTAGGTAAATAGTCTCATAATATTATTCTAACGACACATGCGTAATAAGATATAAGTAAAAATTATAGAATGTGGAATTCAAAGACTTATGTGGTTATAAAATCTAGAAGTTAAAATTTATGTTTCGGATTGTACAATATTTTAGATTACACAATCTATAATACAAATTTGTATTCCAAATTGTAGAATTTGGAATGAAAATTTTAAAATTTTGTAGAATATGAAGCTGCATGAAGAAAATATGAGAGTGCAAAAAGAAATTTCTAAATTTTTAAGTTATGCAGGTTATAAAGACTAACTTGCCCCGTCCCGCATTTGACCCACACGGGCTACAAATTATACAAGACGGACCTAAGCGAGTCAGCAGATTGGAATAAACAATCCATCTCGCGACTTTTCTTAGCGGGCTACTGACCAACCCACACGACCGTCCCGCTTTATCAACCCTAATATTTATTAACAGAGAATGAGAATGAATATCTCTTTTTATTCTTATGTTGAAATCAAAACAAATGGTCTGAATATATACTAGCAGTACACACATTATAGGTGGTCTAGCTAGAGAGAGAGACTGGAAAACAAAGAGTCAATTAATAAATACTAGAATAAAAAACAGACAAAATAAAGGTTATACACCTCTATAAAGAGAAATAAATAAAAATTAAAAAAAACACAAGTAAGTCTTTTATCCCTATTTAATACTTATAGTACTTTTACTTACAGTAGAAACTCAAAAAAATTTATTCACATGTTTTTAAAAAAAAAAATATATAAATACATTTCTTTATCATAAAATTTGTGGTTGTTATTTTAAACATACCTAAATTCCAAATAAGTTTTTTATGATATCATTCTTTTTTTTTTCTTTAATGTTCAAAAACATGTGAATTATATTATCACGAACATTTTATTTACATACATTAAATCCTAAATTCTAAACATTCATACAATATTTAATATTTAATTTGGATTAATACAAGAGTCTAAAGAATATAATTTTTTTCTTCAAGATTTTCTTCTCGCTAGAGTTCTTCCATGTTTTTCAAGTGTGTAACACACTGTTGTATCTCACTCACTCACACACTTGTTCATTAGGTAAGGTTGTTGGTGTAGTTTTCGTCTTTTTATATTCATTAAAAATTGATTTTGTATTTACTATATGGAAGAAAAGGTTATAGAAATTTTCGATAACTTTACGTATACTGAGAAACATGAAATTCTTAAATATTACAACCATTCAAATTCTCAATGTGGGAAAGTTACTAATAATACAGAAAAATAATTATATAAATTAAAATTTTATAATTTTGGTATAGTTTTAAATACCAATTTCAAAACTACTTTATAAATTTTATTAATAATAAAAACTACTTTAAAGATCAATAAATTTTTTTTTGTCTCTATATAGTATCTACTTTTATTAATATTAATATAGCAACTAATGTAAGATGGTTGCCATGTAATTATTTTAAATTTTTTATGAAGAAGAAATTGGTATACATTAATCTCAGGATATATATGTTGCCTAAACATTTGATGAAAGGTGTGGTATTAATTGTACTAATAAATAACTAAAGAGTAAGAAATTTTCAATGCTATAATTGTATTCGTGCAATTTTTTACCATCATAGTAAAATCACACCTACTCTTTAGTTTTAGGTATTTTAGTTAATAGAAGTTTAGCAATGATTTCTTATAGGTATTATACTCTCATTTGTCCCTATAGAAAATTACAACAAGAGGCATAAACATTTGATGAAAGGTGTGGAATTAATTGTACTCATAAATAAATAAGAGTGAGAAAATTTTCAATGCTATAAATGTACTCGTACCTTTGTTAATTACCATCAAAGTAAAATCACACCAACTCTTTAGTTAGGAATTTTTAGTTAATAGAATGATTTCACCTACTCTTATAGATTTTATGCTCTTATTTGTCCCTTTAGAAAACTACAACACATAAGTAAGCATACCAAATAAAGAAGTTATTAATTTTGTTCATGCCCATAAAATATTTGTATTGCCTAAATTAATAATTTGAAATCTAACAAATTTAAATGAAGAATTTAAGAAATTTGAATTGAATTATACAAATAAAATATTTATAAAATAAAATATTTATAAAATAAAATAATTCAAATTTCTAAAATTTTAGAATTTTTCATCCATGCATAACCTATACTACGTATAGAATTAGGATGCGATAGAGTAAGTATAACCTAAGCCTCTTATGCTTATCTATGCACCTAATTGTCTTTATCTTCACTTCAATTGAATCCATATTTTCACCAACTTTCTATCCAAATCTCATAAGAATCTATGAAGTTTGGTAATATATAATTAGTCCTTTGGTATGGTATTTGAGCTCAAATCCTTAAGTGAACTTAAAATGAAACATTTAGCTTAGTTTAATCACTTTCTAAAATAACACTACAAGAAAATTATTAAATAAAAATCAATTTTAGAGATAAAAAATAATTAGTTATTATATTAACTAAATTAAGTACTATTTTAGAGACTAAAAAAATTATTAGTTTCTATTATTAATAAAATTTACAAACTAATTTTTAAATTGGTATCTGATTAACTACCAAGATACCCAATTAAATACGAATAATTTTTTAGTTTATAAAATAGTATGACAATATAGTAATTAATTATTTTTTATCTTTAAATTTAATTTCTGTTTAATGATTTTCTTATAGTGTAGTCTATACTTAAGGTAAATAGTGCGCATGGATCATAGGAACAAAATTGTGTGATAAGTTTGAACCTAGTAGATGCTTCTTAAGTAAGATCATCTAGGAAATTAGGGTTCTAATTGGTAATCATAAGCTTAGTGTGTGTAAAATTAAGATTTAAAGTAAATGTCTTGTTTAGTTAAATTTTCATTTTTTTTTTACTAACTATGAGAGACAAACTTTCATCATTAAAGTTGCTTAATCTATACTTGATACTCAATTAAGTCTCTATGGATCACACTCTACTCAACCCTTTATTACTTATTGATTGCTTTTTGAAAGGATTACCTTTTGATTGTTACACTTCACAAGTTTGCATAATTTTTTCTTTGTAATATATATACAAGTCATAATATTCATTCTCAACCACATCAAGTTCTTTCTTTCTTCCATCATAAACAAACATTTGAAGGTTTTGCTTAGTCCAACATATCAACAAGTTGGTGCACAACTTACTTACCCAATAATTAATTAATGTAAAGAAATAAATGATATTCTCTTTTTAACTCTTTTTTTTTCAAAATAAAAATACATTTAAGTATTTAAAAAAATAATTATACATTTATCATTATAAATTAACAGAACTAAAATGTTGAGACTTTTATATTTTAGAAATATATAAAATATATCATGTGAAGAAATTTGTGATTTATTTTATTCGCTGTATATATGATAATATATAACATAATATCAAATATTAATAATATTTCAATCTTGATTTTTCTAAATCTAAATAATAAATAAATTTACTTTTATGTTTATATAAAATATATTTCTAAAAAAACTGAAATATTTTCAAAAAATAATTTAAATAAGAGATATTAACAAATATTCTTAACAGAAGTAACATATTTTATTTTTATTTTAAATTATAAAAACAAGAATGATTATGTTTTAATTTATTTCAAAAACATGTTCTAAAATTAAATTTACTAAGCTGAATTTTTATTTTCTCATATAAAATTACTTTCAAGTTAATATACATAACAAATATTATTTTCTTATTGTCATATGAAAAAATTTCTTCAAGTTTATTTTACAAAATAATTTCCAACATTGAAAACACAGTACAACAAACTCTAACATAACCTTTACCTTGATGTGTTTGGATATTTGTTTTTTGTTTGTCATGTCTAACATAAAATATTTTTAGAAAAAAAATGTAATATTGATTTTTTCATGTGACCCAGTTTCATATTTTGAAACACTCAATCAAACACACATAATCTAATTAAGAAAGGTGTTAGTAATGCACTCTCTAAGACATTCTTCTGGATGTTTTTTTTTCTTTTATTCTTGTTTAGAGTTTATAAAAACTTATAAAAACATGAGTGAAGCTAGTTTAAGAAGTGAGTGAAGCCAGTCAAATTTTATGTTTTTCAATGAATTTGAATCCATGATATAACATGTGTTTAAAGAATGTGTTTCTCTGATTGTTGGAAAAGAATTGACTAAGCAAACACACAGAAGCAATGAATGATGAACACTATCAGTGAACAACTTAATGAATCAAGTGTTCAATTGATTGGCAAAAGAATGGCATTTGAAGTTGAGTATCAAATCCATGATAAGAAGGTTGTGAGATGCCTTGGCCCAAAAAGTTAGAAATGATTATTGTTTTCAGAGGAATGGAAGTTCAGATGACAAACAAAAACAAGTGGTGGGAGAAAAAGAATGAATGACTGGTGGAGGCATGGCCACCACTTCTTGTGGTCCTCAATTCCCTCTTCTCTCTATTTTCTCATTTTCACATCTCCAACCACCCTCCCACTTCTGCCACTTTCATCCCTTTCCCACACCCCAATTCACTTCCTTCCATGCTAATTTAACAGCCCCCACCCACTGCATAATCAAATTACATAGAAGTCACTGTCACTAAATAATGACTGAAAAATCAGTCAAAATGACCACTGCTTTAATTAGTGACCAACTAAAATCAGTCAGTAATATCTTAGTAGCTGATGCATAATCACTAATTTACTGATAAAAAGATTGAAATCTGATATACTGCATAAACTTTTTTATTTTAGATAAAACTTAGATGCAACATCTATAATATTGTTGAGGTAGTCAATAAATTTTAAGTTTATTTTGCATAATACATACTTACTTTTTAAGAATATATATATATATATATATATATATATATATATATATATGTGGTTTGTTGGTGTTTAAGATTTTTCTTTAGATTAATCTGATACTACCAGTAATACTTGTAAAATCTTTTCTTCTATTTTAACTTACATTTGGTTTGACTGATAAATATTTTTATACTTGTTTCTAATGTAACTCTTGTAATATTAAGTGATAACTAACAGATCTGAATTTCATGTTCTGATCAATAAACATTGAGGATTTGATTTCGTCAGATTGGATAAATTACAGTAGGCATTATTTCAAGATTCAGTCCAGCACATTATTTTTGGGAAGCATATTAATTCTGCAACAAATATTTTTGAGATTACAAGGTACAGTTCATATAGAGAATAAAATCTCCAAGTTCATAAAAAATATGCAAGAGTGTCACTGTAACAGTCTAGAAGATTACAAGGTACACGTTTTCTGATCTCTGCTTGAACCAGTGTTATACACAGTTTAATTGAATTTACTAACTCAATTTAGAGCAACTGCAGTTGACTGCAGGGCACTAACCAAAACCGATGATAATAGAATGAAACCAATTATTGTTCATAATATCACCTTTTGAGTACAACTACTTAAGACAATGCAGGGTCATTGTCTCATCATCCAGTCCACTCAAGAATTCTAAGCAAAAAGATGGGCTATATATGAAATGGATATTGAAAAAGCTTATGATAATCTCAAAAGGAGTAGTATTCTATCAGAGATCAACATTGCAAAGCAAACACCCTACCTACTAAAGTTGATCTTCACTTGTGTAACTTCTTTCTTCAGAATCCTTAACAATGGCTAGATCCTAGTGCCAGCTTCCTTCTTATGCCCCAGCGGCAGAAAGACCCTTTAGCATCTCTTCCTAATACTTCATCTCTAAGGATTTTCTGTTTACATATTATCCCTGATGCAGTTAATGATAATCTACGAAACTCTAAGGTTGCTGGTTAAGATATCAAACGGAAAAATCAATTGACCATTTGACATCAACATTACAATTGAGGAGATGTGGCCAGGGATTATATCTCCAATGAGTTTTTTCCTCCTTTTTGCACAATAAATTCAAGTGACATTGTCATAGCCTCAGTAAAATTTACAAAATTCTCATAACATAGTACAATCTCCCACCAATGAATGCAAGAAGTTCAAAAACAGTAGTTAAAGCAGTCAGAATAGTAACTGATTGCAAAAGGAAAATGACATTAACTGGTCATTCAGTCAGATAATACTAGTCCTTCAAAGATATTCAACATACTGTAACCTTCTTACAAGCCAAATGTCAATGGCTAAAGTTTTAATAGTTTTAAGTCAGTCACTGCTGTTTTTATGCCAAAACAAATAATAGAAGCACAAGCAGCATTTACACATTTCCAACATCAAGAGGCATTTTGACTTTGGCCTTAGGTGTCTGCTAATTTTATTTATGTAGCCAGCTAAATACTTAGCTTAGCTCAAAGCATCCATCCAGGAATAAAACCGTTCACTTGTTGAGCTTGAGTTGTCCCAGTTAGCTGATCTGAGGCTTCAGGGTTGTACCTGTAGTCGGAACTGCATCAAGGGACATGCATTAAAATAGAATTCAAAATCACCCTCAGCACAAAAATACAAGAAACTGATTATATATTACCCTATCTGCAATGTTGGATTGCATTCCAAAGGCTGGAAGAAGCCTTGAGAATGAGCATTCGGAGTACCATAAGGCATACTTTGATCGCCAGCTTCCCATGTTTGCCTATACTGGTTTCTTGAATTGATTTCATCCAGCTGCCAACATAGCAGTCATGCACCAAATCATCATTAGAGGAGATTAATGTGAGTGGAAGATACAAGGTTACCACTTTCATTAAACACTTCTGAATAGAGTTTCCATATTGTAAAATATTAAAAACAAGTGCACAATCACATTATGCAACAGAACAACAACAATAATATCAATGCATAATCATTGACAAGGTTTTTATCATTTTTTGTGGAGAAATTCATTTCTGAATTCACTTCTTAGACTAATCCTAAGGATTGTTTGCTAGAACACTTTAACTTCCAAATATCCAATTCCAATCTGATTGGTCAAGATGTGAGATGGAAGGTTGTACTTCTAAATGGATTTATAGGAACGAATGTAAGCAAAATTTGCAACATAAAGTCAGATGTATATCTTCTACAAATTTATTTTGCTAGAATGAAGCAAGAGGAATGCTATTTTCCCATCATGCTTGTTGTAGGATTAACTTTATGGATAGTGTTCAATGTTACCTTCATGGTTAAAGCTCTGTTTGCTTCTACCAACATCTGTTCCTGTAAGCAAACAATAGCTTGAAAGTGTTAGCTAAAAATAAAGTTTCTTTGTTCTACAACTATGCTAACACTATATACCTTATTTTGAAGATCAGCTAACTGGTCCAGCATGAATTGAGTCTGCAAAGTAATGTTCCAGATAGAGTCAGATAATTAGCAATCAGCTTTCCATAAGGGAACATCAGACTCTTCAATTAGCTTTTCCAACCATATGAATAACATGTCCCAAATATACCTTTGTATATAGAAAATATCCTATAGAAAGATGGAGAAAAACTACACCAGGGCCAATGCAATAGCATAAGTATCATATTAATAAAATTTCTGTGTAACTTTTTGAAAAATTAACACTGATATTTTATTACCTTTGTCGACCTCACTTGCTTGAGAGATGAATCTAGTTGCCTCTCAAGCTGCTCAAGTTCTTTGGTATTTAATGGGCCCAAGTCTTCACCTAGAAGGTTTCTGCAGCATGGAACAAAGTACATGGTCTTAATGAAAACACTGCTACTGATGCAAATGGTAAACCATTTTTGAAAATTATGACAAATTTAATAATGATGACTAACTGAATGGAAGAAAGTTTTCTCAAACCTTAACCCACAAAAAAAAAATGGTAAAAGCCAAGTTATTGGTTTTTTTAGTACTAATTTGAAAGGAGTTTTACAAAATTCTTTCACATGAAATTTACCTTTGTGTCCTCTGAAGAGATTCAAATCTTCCTTTCAGCTTCAAGTACTCACGATAGCTGCTCTGCTACAAAAGCAAATGACAAATGAAGAATAACAAAGTGGCTTGCCATATTTAATGGAAAACATAATTTACATAATATATTTTTTCATATGTTGCCAATCAAAGTTCTTGCAATTAACAAGGCTTTCCTAAGTGAAAATGTTAAGAGATGTTATTTCTGTAATGTTACTACCTTCATCCTATAATTAACAACGGTAATTTAAAGTTTTTTTCACACTATTAAGAATAAAAATAACCATATTATTTAGTAAAATAATTTTACTAAAATAATCTTTTTCTTGAAAAATGCAATACTTTTTATATGTAATAAATTCATTTATTTTCTCAATAGATATTTAGAAACAAATTAAGAAAAAATTATTAATACTTTAATATTCCTTTGCTGATAAAATAAAAAACTTTAATATTCCTTTTTAATGCCTAAACTGCTGTTATTTTGGAACAAAAAGTATTAAACAAAGACTTTCATACCTCAAGCTCTTTGGCAGGTTTGCTGACTTCCACTGCACCATAGCTGCACTTTTGGTACCTTTCAAGTGTTTTGAGCATGCTGCAGATTCCAGAAAGAAAGGAAGAACAAGTAAAATTGATGAATGTGTATGAATAGCCATACAACACTACTTAATTATAGCACACTATATTATATATATTATTCATCTAAATCACTCTTACCTTTGACGTTCCAAGATGAATAAAAACAAATAAAATGGTTTCAAATTATAAAGTAAAAATCTACAATTTTCTTACTAGCTTCCTAAACTAGCACATCAAATAGTTGATAGAGGGGTTAATGAGATGCAATATAATAAGGCTGCAGAAAACACACATGCAATGGCCTGGAACAATTAGCTTGGTGTTGAAGTGAGTGGTGATTAATGGTCTATCTATATGAATCTAATGAACTAGTAAAGCACTTGTGCTATATACTACTATCTAATATATCAGGACCTTGATTTCTAGGGCAAATTTTGAAGAAAAATGCAAGTTCACACAACAATATCACTGCAAAATTTCCACTGTCTGAGATAAAAAAATGTATCTAGAATTGAGTTTAATCTGCTGATAAAAAATAAAAATAAAAAGTTTCTGTATGTTCAGCACTATTTTCCCTGTATTGATTCACTTGATCTTTAGTAGCAATACAATGAGAAGTTAGCATATCAAACTGGTCAGAACTTAGAAGAAAAAGACATGACTTCTATGAGCAACTTTACAAAAATTAGAAGATAAATAATAAAGCTCTTGTATTTTTATATAATTTACTCATTTTAATGGTCAACATACTAAAACAAGAGAGAATATACCTTCAAAGCCCTAGACATGAAGAACTATATTTACACCTTGTAGTTACAGTTAAACCCAAATTCATGCATGCACCTGCACTTCTTAATGAAAAACACATGTGTGCATGGGGTTGTGTCAAAACTTAATAAAAGCATAAATAGCATTACTTATACAACAACTTAAGTTGAGACACAGATCTGAATTCTTCAATAGCAATCAAGCAATATAATCACATTTGCTGACAAAATAGCCTTTAAAATCAGTCTGTTGTGCAGTTGTCCTTATATAATATAAATTATATAATACTATGAGAAAGAACACCTAGGTGTAAGAATTTATTTCAATAGAAAATCATTCTTAATGTCTAATTCGTCACTAGAGGACAGAGAAATCAACAAAAATTAAGAGAAGTAAAAAAAAATAACATGGTTTAATTTACTGTCATTAAATGTTCACCATAGCAAACTTTCTCCCCATACTTTACTGTCATAAATATTCAGCATAACAAACTTTCTCGCCATCCAACCTCAATGAGATAGACTCATAACCTCATATTTGTCCTATCAATTTTCAGTGCTAATAAATTCATTAGTGAAGTACTTGGCTTTTATAATAGTAAGGTATAATACAAATCTGTACGATGACACAGAAAAAAAAAAAGTATAAAAACTAATTAAAGGGGTAGAGAAGAAAGTATAATTAGTTAACATAAAAAGTGCAGAAAAGAAAATAAAAATTTTACATGGAAAATACTAAAATCACATTATATAATAAATATACATATATATATATATGGTTAGATAGATATAATAATAATAATAATGTTTCCCTTTATAAGAAAAAGAAATATCTATTAAATGCAGCAAATTCAGGGAAAAGGTTCCGTACACTGATAAACAGTAGTAAGGTGATGAAATAAAACACCCTTTATTGCTTTCCAATGTCCAACTATTTGTTTTAGAGTGAACATATAGTGTTTATTTGTTTTTGGTGCAGCACACTGGATGCTTACATTCTGTCCTTGTTTCATTGGACTTAAGATGTGTTCAAGTTGTCATAGAACTTCATTTCAGGACAATCAAGTACTGCTGCTAATACATCTTGGTCAGCAGCTCACATACATAGATATAACCAAACTTTTTTAAGGAAAAACAAACAAAACAAACAAAATCAGCTTAATATGAAAAAACACAGATCTATGCCTTCTTAGTTTGTAGAAAGAGTCCAAGCAGGAAAAGAAATCACATTCAATTAAGAAGAAACCCCTCAAAGCATGAGGGGTAAGAGAAAACATAAAAGGAAAGGTAAACCATCCATCTACAAAATCCACCAAAAAAATTTCCGTACAGGAAAACAAAACATCACTTATTTCTCAGATCATGAACTACATCACCAGATCTCACAACCTTGCATTCAAAAGACCAAACCAAAGTTCAAAGATTGATTAATTCCTCCAACACCAGCCTCATTGGAAAGAGATAAAAAAAAGTAGGAAAGAGAAACATGAAAGTTCTTCTCAGGCCAGTAGAACTCACAGAATCAGCAAACTCACACACTAAGAATAAGATTCAAGCAGTTATGATGGAATATAAAAAAACAAGGAAAAGTAAATAAGAAAATACTAATTATCTCAAACATAAACAATCTAGTATAGATATTTGCACATACAAACATAAATTTGAGATAAGAATGAGTGCAAAAACGCAGAAACACATACCTTGAACTGCTGCAAAATTCATAAAGCTTGCCACGGGTGGAAAAGATGATAAGGGCAACCTCAGCATCACAGAGAACAGAAAGCTCATAGGCTTTCTTGAGAAGGCCATTTCTCCTCTTTGCAAACGTTACCTGCCTGTTTATCTTGTTCTCTATCCTTTTGAGTTCCACTCTTCCCCTCCCCATATTTTTCCCACTTAATTGTTATCAATATTAATACTATTGTTGTGTTATTCTATTCCCCACTCTTATTCAAAATTTACCCTTTTCTTATTTATTGGTTTATTTCTTCTTTCATACGTACAGTTTCTATTTTTTTCCACCCCTTCCTTCTCTTAGGTACCTGTTGAACCTTCTTTTCTGGGTCAGTACCCAAGTGCAGCCAAATTTGTGAAAAACAAGAGAGTTCTGAAGTTCAAAACTTGGAACCCTAGAGAGAGGAAAAATTAAGAGAGAGAGAAAGATAAGAAAGCAAACAACACCACTATAGTTGTAAGTGTTTATCTCTCTTTACAAAGCATTTTCATCCTCAAATGTTCTCTTTTTTCTTTTCTCTTTTATCTTCTTCCAATCTCCACCATAAAATGGAGTGCAGCTTAGGGTTGGTCTCAGTTTCCTGTTTCATACAAGTTTCTTTTTATCGTGCTTTACTCGGTTAAGCTATTTTTGGCAAAAACAATTCTCTCAGTCGTGCCTGCTTCGCGTCACCAACACGCGCTGTTTGCCTCCGCCATGTTCGGAACTCGCGTGTGCCTCACGGGCGCGTTGCGACAGCTGTCGTAGGTGTGTGTTGTTATTAAGAAAAAATCTGTAATTTTTTCATTGTATTAACTTAAGTAGAGCAGAGCAAGAACGTCGTCAGATACCTTAAAGTGGACCCTCCACGTGTCAATTTATCACTGGCCTCCGTTTTCTAGCATGCAAAACGGAAATTTAGTGTAAGATATAATAATAATAGTAATATTTAGATAGATTATTATATTGTATATTAATATTTATCCACTATTAAAAAAATTGGGAATTTTTTTATAAATAATTCGTAAAATTTTATAAACATTATCAAAAAATCTGTAGAAAATTCAAATTGTGTAAATTTTTATAGATATTTTTTAAAAAAAGTTCTAATAATGTAATGCATGTTTGGTTTCAATTGATTAAATCAAAAGGCAGATTTATGATTCTTGTTGAAATTGTAATTATTTTAAATAGCTTATTTTTAACATTCTTTTCAAACATCAAACTAAACACACAATAATAGTTTTTGCGAAGTTACTTTTTGTTTTTAATTTAAGAATACATCAACAGATAATTTATTTTCAAAATATATACAAATTTATTGAATTTTAAAATAAATCTCTAAATGGAATATGTTGAAAGATTTATTATAATTAGTTTTAAAAATTTATAAACAAAACCCTGTTTAATAAATATTACTCATTTTGTACCAAAAAATATCATTAATTTTTTGTTAAAAATATAAGAACGAGTTAAAAAATATAAGTGAAGAATAATATTTTTTTCATATTAGCTACTTATTTTATCTATACTTTTTTATCTTGCAATTTAATGAAAATGAGAATTTCTCCCTTAACTAGTACTTGACTTCATCAAAATATTTGTCTCTTCACCGTGAGATATATGTTACTTTAATAAAAACAAAAACTATATTTAGAGGTGAATTTAAAAATCGTTTAATAATAATTTATTTCTTCTAATTTCTTTTTACTTTCGAGTTTGAAATGTGTATGGAACACATTAAAATATATTCTCAATTTTAATTCAAACATGATCTGAATTATTTTTTGGGTTAAATTTGATTTTTTTAGTTTTCTTTTATTTATATTATTCAAATGCACTTTAATAATTACATTCAAAAGTAATTTTTTAATCACTATTTTATCGATCTTTCAACTTTATTAACGATTCATTTCTGCTAAAATGTTAATTATTTTATACGTAAAACTAATTTGATAAAGTTATAGAAAAAAAACTTTAATTTTATTAAAATCACAATTGATAAAGTATGTTTAATTATAAATCACTTTCTTTCAAAATCAATTTTAACTAAAATTAATTATCATCGTCTAAAATCAAATTTGTATCCAAGCACACTTATCCTAAGATGGAATGAAAGTTAAGAAAATTTCTAGTAAATAAATTAAGGTTGGAATGTAACATTATTATTTACAATTATGTGTGATATTAGTTATTTTGACACACTTCTCTTTTTTATTTTCTATTACTCTCTTATTATAGTAAACTTTCAACATAAATTGTTGCGAGTATCAACGTTTACCTCATTGATGAAAACATAAATATTTATCAAGTTGGTACAAGGAAAATTGATGTAAAGATTTGTTATGTCATTTCTAGGTATATCACTGTCTTATCATAGCAAACTTTTTCAACGTGATGGATTACTGTGTATCAATAGCATATCTTTTTATTTTAATAAAACTCATGTTAGACCACATGTATTATCACATTAAAAATAGCATAAAATTAAAAAAAAAAGAAAATGACGGACTAGACTAAATACATACGAAAATAAAAATTAAGAAACTCTCATAAATAGCCTAAGGACGTACATTGAGAGTTTAAATAAAAATAAAATAAAGATAATAACGCAAACAAAAAAAACTTTCTCTAATATGTAGCTCTTTAAAAGATAATAATGAAAAAGAACAATTGAAATCCCAAAAAATCAATCACATGGATCCTCGTTTGCATTCGACAATGATAATAAAATCCTATGATATTGTTGAACGTCACTACCATTATTTTTTCTTGGGTTGACCAGTTTTTGAGGTCATCTTATTGGCTCTGACTTCAGCTTTAAAAGAACGTCTTGGTCTCTTGGAGGTTTGAACTAATTCATCATCTTCACTTAATGGATTCTTCTAAGAAAATACCAACTAGGTAGATTCAACTGTATTTGCTGGCAAGATGGTCGGGCATGACTCTTTATCCTCTTGTTCATCACCTAAAAGAAATTCAAAACAATTTTATAAGACTAAATCTTAAGAAACGGATTTAGAAATTGCATATTTGAGATGAGATGAGAATACCCATCTAAAAGACCAAAATTTTTAAGAGGCAAGGAGTTCCTTTTTTTCGTAGCAAATCATCATATTCATAGACGTCTTTCAAAGATAGCATATTAGCAAAAATATCATCATGATATCATGAACCCGCCCATACATCTTCAATAGGTTTCTTAAACTTTTGACCTACAAGAGATATGTTCTCTACCTGGATAACAACAATTTCAACAAGGGTATCAAGATCAATAGCATTACTAACGAGTACATAATATATTTGTACCTCTATAATGGAATTCTATTTCTCTGTGACATCATTAGTTTCTTTGGTTCGGACAATCACAAGTTTATATTGTACAACAACAGGTTTTGACAAAATGAGTAGGCAATTTGGTCATGTTATTGAGGTTATTAGGATGTCGTGTTCATTTATAAATATCATGCCCCTATCATTTTGCATGAAGAGCAAAATGGAGGCAACTTCTCAAATTCAATATCAGCAATAAAATAAAAACCATGTCTTTCCACCAAAATTTGATTAGGTAAAACAGATAGCATATTATATCAACTAGCTCTCTAGCAAAAAAACCTCTAGATTTATTCATGGTGTACCAATGTCTCTCGCTATAAAGAAAAATGCTTTTGGTTGCCAATATTTCATAGGAAGACCATGGATTTTGACCTAACATTGAGGTTTGATGAGTGTCATGGAAGATGACATAGAGTCTTTAGTCCAAGCAAAGACTCTCGAGATACACAAATTAAGATTCCAAGATCCCCTACTAGGAGTATTCTCACGTCTTCAAGGGAAGAAAAAGCCAATTCATAAAATTCTTTTCCCAAAGGAATAACTCTCTAAGATCCTAGAGATTTCCAAGCAAAATCAAGTTGTTTTGCACACGTCCATATGAGTAAGAGATTTGTCACCTTTGAATAGTATTACTCTTCCATGAAGGTGATTTCTACAATCTTCAAGATCTACAAGATACACATCTTCATCAATCTGAACAGATATCAAATCTCTCTTGATGTAAGGAGAAGACAATTGTGAAAGAGGATATCACGTGCATTATTTAAGGCTTGTGCAAAAGTCTTCTTTTGATGTGAGCTGAATTTAGAGTTGTTCATTTTAGATGATGACACTTTACTTATGATTGAGATTTTAGAAATAATATGGTGAGAACCCTAAGAATATTTCCATTGGACACGAACTTAACCAAGTGGTTAAGTAAGTGTGAAGGTTCACTTCACAAGGGCAAAGAGAAAAATGACAATTATATGATGATTGATGATGAAAGGCGAAAATTAATTGAACATGAAAAGGAACATAAAGAATATAATATTGAAGGAGACACAAAGAATATAAAATTTTGAATTGACAGTGGAAGCAAATAAGAACATAAACACATAAAGATAAATGGAGTAATGGAAAATGGAAGAAGAGGTGGAATAGAGAAAGCTTATGGAGATGGCAAAGAGGAGAACACGCCACTTGGAATGTGGATTTCCTAGGATAAGTGTGGAAGGTCGCCACTTGAAGAGCCTCACTCTCACAAGATAAGACCTAAGCAGAGAGCTCACAAATCTCTCACAAATTGTGTAGAGTTTCCTTTCTTCTATAAATTTCAACATGAAAATAAATAGATTAAGGCACCCTATTTATAGGAATGGGAGCCTTGGTGGGAAAGAAGGGCAAGGGTAGGGTGGTAAATGTGTGAGGGACCGCCTTTAGGGTTTGACTAAGTTAAAACCGCATCCTAAGCTTGTTCTTTTAGAAACTAGGTCAAATTTCCTTCAAAAGGGGCTAGAAACAAGCTAAAATGATAACTACAATATGTTGTTTTTATAAATATGCGAGGAATCGATATTTAAGAAGCATCTTCAAAATTTTATATGCGAGAAATCGATATAAATGATTTTTATACGGACATCAATATCAATCAAAGGACACAATATTGTCATGTTAATCAAAATACAAAAGAGTGAGAAAAATGAACTGCAGTCCTAGATACCCTGGCTAACCCTTCAGCCGCTATAAGAAACAAGAATGAAGCTAACAGATCACCTTGCCTCAGCCCTTTCTTTGGAATAAATTCCTTAGTAGGACTCCCGTTTACAAGAATTGACATCGACGCTAATTCCAAGCAAGCTTTAATCCAAGAAATCCACTTTACACAAAAGCCAAGCCTTCCTAGCATATAATATATAAAATCCCACCTCAGAGAGTCATATGCCTTCTCATAATCCACCTTAAAAAACACACAACTTTTCTTCTTCCTCTTCAACTCTTCTAAGGTTTCATTGGCTACCATAATATTATTCAATAACCTGCTTCCTTGAAGAAAGGCAGATTTCCTAACGTCAATAACTTTACTGATCATTTTTTTTAACCTGATAGCCAAAATCTTCGAAATTGTTTTATACACACACCCTACCAACGATATCGGTCTATAATAATTAAGTTGTTGCGGATTATCATTCTTAGGAATCAAACAGATGAAAAAAGCATTTGAACCCCTAGGCCACTTACCATTGACCATAAAATGGTAAGTGGCCTAGGGGTTGTTTTTAAATGATTTTCGCAAAGATTGAAGCTAAAGTGAAAAGTTATGAAGAATCAATCAATTGAAAATTTTGTTCAACCAAAAGAAAATTGTTTTTAAGTTTGATTTCAGAAAATCAACCAGTTGTTTTCACGAAACATATGGTTGTTTATACCAGCATATTTGAAAAACAATATTAAAATAGTTTAATGAGTGTAGGGATAGAGAGATTCACACAAGATGTTTAAACTGGTTCACTCTTAACCAAGAGCTACATTCAGTCCTCAACTAACCACTGAAAATTCACTATGTAATCGATTACAAAACACACACCAAAAGTGATGATCTTGAACCCCTCAAGAACACACACCACTCTTTGGCAAACCAACACAGTTTCCAGAACAACCTTCTGATACTACACTAGGGATGGCAAAGCGGGGCGGGCCATACGGGCTGGCTCACGGCCCGCAGGTAAAAAACGCGGGGTGGGCTAACCTTTTCAACCCGCTAACCCGCATTAGCCCGCCTTGCATTAGCCCGCAGTCCGCACGGGCCAGCAGCGGGGCGAGGCGGGCTGGCCCGCTAACCCACAAGAAAAAAAAATGTCATTGTTTTAATGTGTGCAGATGACAGAGAAGATTATAATTATGAAAAAATGAATGAAAGTTCTTCTAAGGCGACATCCAATGTTATTGAAATGGAAGAATGTCAATAATGTTTATGTTTAATGTTTTTTAATTAATGTTTATGTTTAATGTTTTGGAATTAGGTATGTTTAATGTTTTGGAAGTGGAAGAATAGTGATATTTGATATTTATCTTAATGTTTAATTTTTTGATGTTTGACTATGTTTGAAAAGGAAGAAAAAAAAATTGGATTTGATAGTAACAAATATATAGGTTTAATTTGACAATTTTTTAAGAACAAAATGTAAAAAAAAATAATATTTAATTTAAAAAAAAAAAAAATCGCGGGCCAGCTCTTATGCGGGGCGGGTCGGGAATTCTAATCTGCAATAACTTTGCGGGGCGGGCCAAGTGCGGGGCAGGCCAATGCGGGGTGAGCTAGCCCGCTTTGCCACCCCTAAACTACACAACACTCCAATACAGAAATACAATGTTCAAGGAAGAAGGGAATAAAATACACCTAGGTAACTCAAAGCTTAAAATTCAGAAGTACAAAACTCAATCGTATTCCACACACTTAAGATGATCCAAAGCTTTTGATATCTTGAAAATTGTTTTGATTAATCTTTCTTACTTAGTTAATGCAAATGAGTGTATAACAACCTTTTTATAGTCCAATCAAATGGTCAAATCAGTTAAATCAAAAACTAAAAGATGTTGGAATCATTTAAAAGAGATTAAAACCACTTAACAGAATTTTGTTAAGGTTTTCACAAAAATAACCAGTTGATTTATCGAAACAACCGGTTGAATCTGTTTGACAACAAAGCCAAAACAAAGCTAAGATTTTCCAAGCCATTTTAAAAACTACTAAGTGTCAAACAACATGTTGAATCGATATTTCAACTGGTTGAAATTTCACACCCTTTTAGAAATCCCATCTATTAAAAAAGGTAAAGATTCAATTAACCTTGGATCATCTTAAGGAGTGAATTAACAAGTTTCAAACAACTAAACAACACACACATTAACAGGGTCTTCAAGCTTTCCACTTAAATATGAAGACATCAAAGCACCATTTTCAACAAAAGAGACACTAGAGAGGAACCCTCAATCACTTCTTTTTTTCCCACAAATATTTTTCAGGATGAAAGCAACATGGAAGAAGAGCAAGTACCACCTCCTAGGAGAACACTTGGAGATTATGCCATGCTTCAGGGGCCAAGGCATTTTTCTAGTATTGAAATACCTGCTACCACCAGGGTCTTGGAGATGAACCCTTTTTCCTTAGTCTCATTAGTACCCATCAATTTATAGCAATGGATCATGAGGATCGATATACACATTTGGCTACATTTTATGAATTGGTGGGAACAATAGGCTTTCAATCAGGTGATATTGAAAAAAATTATACATTTTTTTTCTTTTTCATTGGTAGGGAAGGCTAAAGAATTACTCAAATCATTTCCAAATCAGAGTCTCACTAGCTGGAAGGATGTAGAGGAAAAATTTCTACAAAGATGTTTTCCAATCTCTCGCTACATCAAAACAAAGTATGAAATCTCTATGTTCAGACAATGAGTAGATGAACCTTTTTGTGAGACATGAGAGAGATTCAAAATGATGTTGGAAAAATGCCCAAATCATGGGTTTGAAGATATTGCTCAACTGAGCATATTTCTTAATGGTCTCATATCTGACACTAAGATGCTCCTAGATGTTGCAACTGATGACACAATAATGGTTGTTGATGTAGAACAAGCGACAAAGATTATTTATGCATTGACATCAACTCATTATCAAGCCCAACATGATAGACAAGGTATTCAAAAGAAAGGGTTGTTAGTGTTGAATACTTCAGATGCACTTTTGGTTCAGAATAAAATTCTAACACAATAGATTAAGACATTAACTACACAAATGGCTAAATTGTCTCAACAATTACAAGTCGTGCAATTATCTCAGAGTCAGATTAAAATTTATTTTTATTTTATTTTATATTTTTAAAAACTAATTCTTACATTAAATTATTTTCAAGATTTTATTTTATAAATATATTTATATAAAAAGTTCTTTTATTACTTTAATTATAAAGCATTTACAAGTTCGCTTAATTTTAGCTTTTTGTTTCTCTCAATCTAAACCTTTTTAAATTTCATTTTAGATTTTTTAGATGATTCTCCAAAGAGAGCTTATACTTCTAAATTCTAAATTCCTAGTGTAGATTGGATAATTAAATTTGAACTAGCTAAAGTTGGGGAAAATATGTTTGATTCCAATTTATAGATTTCTTAATACTATTAACTAACTATAAATTACTTTATATATAATGATTAATTGTTATAAAAATCAACAATTTATCATACTTAGTAATTTATAATTTAATATTATAAAAATAAATTATCAGAGTATTCTAAATTATTTTCAGAGACCACATGTATTTTTATTTAGTTTGAATCGGATAAGATCATAATAAATGATTGAATTATCTAAGATATTAATGCATTTTAGTTAAAGTCCTATAATTTTGGTCCAATTTTGCATTCAACTTTATCAAACACGCATTATGCAAATTTGGCTAATACAATCAGCATTGATTCGCATTAAGTATTATTTATGTCCATGATAAAAGATTAACCAGTCAGCACAAAATCAAATTTTTACTCTTATAAAATTTACTAATTTACAATGAATAAAATTAGTTAAATTAAACCACCTTGTATAATATACTAGTGACTGTGAATAGCAAGATTGATTTAGACAAAGTAAGATAATCTTAAAATTTTGTTCATTCTCACCTATATAACGATAACATTACAAGAAAATTATGAAATAAAAACTAATTTTAGAAACTAAAAATAATTAGTTGTTATAGTAACTAAATTAGAGACCATTTTAGAAACTAAAAAAATTGTTTCTAAATTAGTTTCTATTATTGTTAAATAATTTCTAAATTGATATCTAATTAACAATCAAGGTTTTAACTACTAAATATTTAGATTCTAAAGTGGTTGGAAGTTAAAATCTTGGTAGGTAATTAGATATTAATTTAAAAACAAGTTTATAAATTTTATTAATAATAAAAACTAGTCCAGATACCAATAATTTTTTAGTTTCTAAAATAATATTTAATTTAGTCAATATATTAACTAATTATTTTTTATTTCGATTGACATCAAAATATGATTAGTCTAATTGATTTGCTTGGTATAAGTAAGGGTTTCACAAGTAGCCATTTGAGAATTTATTTTTGAAACCTAAACCTCTTACCCTATGGAGAAATGTGGAATTTGGAAGTGATGAGAAGCCAAAAATGAAAGGTGACTTAGGTTAATTTGGTTGCAAAAAGACCTAAAGTCAAATGAGAAGATTAATTGCAAAGAGCTAGCAATGGGTGATTCCATCACCCACTTGTATTTAATGCCAAAGGTGGTAAGTGATGTTAGAATTGGTAGGGTCCCAAATTCCAAAAAGAGAAAAAGAAGAAGAGTATATTTTATCACATTAAAATCCACCTATATCCAACTAACTTTCTTAAATGTGCTGCATATTTTGTGCTCTCTCAAATATGCTTATCCCTTCTTTTAATTATCTTTCTTTTCTTTTTCTACTAAAGAAATTCTATATTGTCAACACTTAGGTTCAAAAAAGGAAAGTGAGAGTTTTTTTATATATACACACTCTCATGTCCATATTTAGGAATTTGCATGTATCATCACTTCGTCACCTTTTTTTAAACAAAAAATTGTTACTTTCTTTAACTATATATATATATATATATATATATTCAATAATGTAAATATTTTTCAAATTTTTGAGTAATTAGTATTTTAGTTGTATAAATTGAAATAATAATATTTTTTATATTTTAAATTACTTAATTATATTTGATAATTAGAATTTAATAGGTTATAAGCGTTCATTATTTGAACTTTATATTTTTTTTATACTTTATCATTCAAATAAGAATGCGTTACAAAAATTATAGTCTTTTAAATTAGTTTTTTATTTTAATTAAAAAATAGGTAGGTGTAACTGTTAGATTTATCTAATTACCTATGTAATAGATGTATTTAAGAATGACTCACAATGTTTTTTTCTAACAATTTTAAAACTGTTGTCAATTCAGTCTTTGTAGTAAAAAATATTTTAGATATCAGTTAAAATTGTAATATTATATATATATATAATATTAAAAATATTATATATAATATAGTAAAAATAATATATATATATATTAAGACAAGACTTATACATACAAAGTTTAATCGTAATATACATCAGAAATGTATATATAATTAGAAATGACAGGCCGACATATGATGTCAATTGTGATAAAATCATTGTTGTTTAAAGAACCTACAATGATGATGCTTGGAGAATGAATAGTTTTCGTTTCCTTTTTATATTTTATTAATAATGCAAGTATATAAATTGATTTTAATTATTAATTACTAATGATTTGAGATATGTGGGTGGTTTCTTGAGAAGAGTCATACAATAATGAGATTAGTTAGGGATATCACAAGTAATTTTCACTGAAGTCAACATTGAAAATAATTCTAACTACAATTATAATAGGTGGACTATAATTTTATGACTAAAACATTACACTTAGCCATGAACATATGGTGCAAAATATATTTGCTTACCAAACAATTGGTAATTTATGTTTAGGTTTAAAATTTTATATTTTCTAATGAATTAATAAGTGGAGCGTCCATGAATCCATACACATGATGTTCATCGTTAGCCTACTGTGGTGGTTCCATATTTACAACAACTCATTTTGAGTAAATGGTAATATTATTATATTTGTTGTCTTTTTATATTTAATTTAAATACAATCTATTATATCTTTTTATTAAATTTATGCTGACTAAGAGGAGCTTGAACGACAACCAACTGCTTGGAAGGTTGTAGAGAGAACGAAGAAATTGAAGATTGGACAATGGGTCAATGACAAAACTCACGACCTTGCGGTATGTATAAAATTTAAGTTATAATTTAATTTTTACTATATGTTTTCTTCGCAATAATCAATTTGACTTCATTTTTAAGAGAAATATAAGAAACACTGAGAAGAAGCCCAACAACAACAAATGCTTGAAAGTTCATCTTCGCAAAACTCTCATGTTGCCTCTATTGATGACAATGAAATATACATTGATGTTGTTGGAGGTGGAAATAAAAAAGGGAATGTCTATAGACTTGGTGTATTGAGCAAAAGGTTTAATAGTTCAACAAGTGCTCACTTTGCCACAAGACAAGCTCCAATAGTCCATCAAATAGAAGAAATGCGTGAGAGTATTCAAAAGTTAAATGAGGAACTTATGACAAAACGTGTCAAGGAGCGGACACTTGAAGAAAAGATGGAGGTATTGATGAAAACTCATGAAGAGCAAAGTGAACCCATGCACAAATAAAAGGAGCAGATGCGCAAACAAAATTAGCAGATGCAACTCATCATACAACACATTCAATTGAATAATATCATATCAGACTCTTCAGATCCCACTACCAGTGAACATCATAAAGAAAAACACATTAGAGATGATAGTTCAAAAGAAGATTAGTTGTATGTTGAATTATATAATAAATTTGACTTTTTAAACTTGTTTTCAACAGTTTTCGTTGTGTAATATGATTTACTTTTAATTTGTGTACAACTCTTTCTTAAACTATGTATTGAAGTTCATTCATATTTAGCTTGATTGAATTTTGAGTATCTATAAACAGGTTTGAATTTTTTTTTATAAATAGGTCAAAATACCATTTTAAATAAGTATTAATAATACATATAAAAATTAGTCACCGAAATTAATTTGGTGGCTATATCTACAAAGATGTTGTTTAGCGACCGAAACAAAATCGGTTGTTGTAATTAAAAAAATATTTAGCCACTAAAATCAATTTCGTTATTATAAGGGTTTCCATTTAGTCACCGAATTAGCCACTACAAGCTTTTTTTAATTAATTATTTTAATCCATTAGTGACTGAAAACGGTGGTCTCTATCAACTTTTATTTCAGCCACCGATTTAGCCACTGATTTTTTTTATCAAAATTTTGTCGCTAATTCTATCCCTGAATTCTAGTGATGAAGCTCTCTGTGACGGAATAACAACCGAAATTTAAGTTGCAAATTTGCAACTTATTTATAATTTGATCGTTGAATGCTTTGCGACTAGGATTTTCACTTTCATCTTTATTTGGTGACCATTTCGATCGCGAATATGTTTAACAACCAATTGTAGTGCTTCTAACGATCGAATTTGTTGATCGCTAAAAGTGATTTTTTATAATGATACCACCAAGTTAGTAATGACTAGCAAATCAATATGTTATATTCAAGGCGTAAGTTTTGATCAACATTATAATATTTTATAAATAAAAATTAACCATTTTAAAATTAAATATTTTGATATTACCATGATGATTAAAGACATTCTTATTTATATTTTTTTTACTAAATAGCATAATGATAATATTTAACATGTAGTAAATCTTATATTGTACATTGTAATAAACAATTTCAATCTCCCTTTAATTTTTTATCCGTGATTTTTGTCTTTTTATTTTGCTCTCAGTTTAGTTCTTATATTTGAAAAAAATTATATTTTTTTTCTAATTTCTCATATTTGTTTATTTTAGTAAAAATGAACTCGGAATGTTCAGTTAAGGTACCATAAAAAACAGTTTAATTAATTAAAATTAAAAAAAAACATACAAAATCAAGATTCCAATAAAAATACCGGTTTTAAAATATAATGAATAAAAATATGAAAAAACTGAAATCGTGAATTAAAGTTAACAAGGGTCAAAACTATAAAATCAATGATACATCAACATGATGTATTAAATATAAAAATTACAAAATAATCGAAAATAAGAGGTAAATTCAGAGATATAAAAAGTAATTTAATAAAAAAAATGAAGAAAAGAAGAAAAGTGTAAGAAAGATTTGTTGAAAAGTGGTGTTGGCGTAAGCATGGGTTTATTTATGGTGTGTGGGTGAAATTTCCAAAGGGTGGTCAGAATGAACAGATAAAGAAAAGTGATACAGTGAGAAATAAAAGAAAGAAAAGCAACGTGTCGAGATCTGAGTGGCCTCACTGTACAGTACCAGGTGACGGAAAGTGGATTGATGGAAAACCCTGTACCGTAGAGGACACGTGTCGGATGGAGAGCGAAGGGTGATAGGAGCATTGGACGCGTGCCATCAAAACGAATCTCAAAATACTGTAGGCAGATTCAACCTCACTCACAATGTCCAATCATAATTCACTTCTATTTTCTAATTTCTTTTCGAATAAAAAATAAATAAATAATCAACTGTATCTGTTGGACTTTACGATCAGATGCTCTTCGATAATGTAATATATTAAGATTAAAAAAAATACACGATAAATTAAATAATTTTATTATTATAAAGTATGCGTATTAAATATCACTCGTCAATAATAAAATTCATTATAAATTAATAAATAAACGCATTAATCAAAATAAATTATGTTTTGTTATAGTAATAATAGCGTCTAAATATTGAATATTCACTTTAATTTAAATATATTTTCAACCGAAAATCAAAATTTAAACAAAAAAAAAATATAATTAAAATAGAAGAATAATTGTTCAATCAGTAACAATAACTAGTGATAATCTTAATAGTACATAACTGTTACTTCACGTTAAAATAGAGATGACAAAATTAAATTTCCCAATAAGATTAATTAGAAAAAGAATTCCCAAGTATAGTTTGAGGGTTTTATTTCCTGAAGTAGCAGTCAACATTATTTATGTTTGAAAATTTATTTTTGGAAAGTTGAATTCACACCTTTATAGTTGCACTCTATATTTATAATTTTTTTTTCAACCAAATTTAGATTTTTTTATCAAACTTTAGAAATATTTTTCTTTTAAGATTTAGGATTTAATGTTTATCGAACACTACGGTTATCTCTCTATAGTTTTATAAATGAATTTCACCGATACCGAAAGGGAATTTTAGTTTCTTTATTCTTTGTAAAGGTGAGAGGGGAAGAAGAAAGGAAAAATAAAATAAATTTAAACAACTTTTTGTAGGAAAAATATATTTTGTAAAATTTAATTAAGAATTGGGAGAATAAATTTGAAACGAGAGGAAAAAAGTTATTTATTTATGGAAGGTTGAATATAATTTTTTTGTGTAGAATTTTATTTTTTTTAAATTGAAAATAGAAGGAAATATAAACTTTGAAAATTAAAAAATAAAAAATATTAAATATTTGAAATATTTTTAAAAAATACAATTGGAAATATTAAATGAAAATATAGGTAGTGTAATCTGTGGGTAGAAATTGTATTAAAAATTGAATTTCAAATATAAAGTGAATAAAAAAAATAAATGTAATGTAATTTGTATATTTAAAAATGGAAAAAAAAATGTTTTGTAGTAAAAAAATGTAGTTATAAATTGAATTAAAATTTGGTGGGTTGGGGGTGGTGTTAGGTTTAATTTGTAAGAGAAGAGAGGAAGAAAAATAAAAAATAATGTAGGTGGAGAATCAATTTGTTATGTTGTTTTGAAATTAAATTTGTATATTACTTGGTTGAAAATAAAAATAATTAATAAATTAAAAATAATTGTTAGTTTTGATTTGGTGCGTTAAAAAAATAAAAGTATTGGTTCTCAGAAAGTAAAAATATATTTCGTACTTAAAAAAGTAAAAATATATATGTTGAAGAAAGATATAAGTATTTACAAAACAAATATAAAATAAGTAATTAAAAATTGTGAGGATGAAGAAAAGAAAAAATAAAAATATTAATAATTATTGAAAAATAAATAATATTAATGTTATTACTATCGATCACACTAAATTAACATAGGATTTTTAAAATTACAATAATATAAGGTTGAATTTATAAACCTAAATTAAGGATAAGAACTGTTATATGGAACTGAAGTTAAAAATACATAAATAATAATGTTAAAGATAAATTAAACAACATATTAAGGGAACATTGCTATGAACGATTTCATTTCATGATTTTTAATAATAATTAAAATTTATGAAGTTGATAGTAAATATTTATATATTTCTTTTAATAAAACAAATTTATCACTTTTATCAAAAAAATTAATTATTTATTACATTCAGTATAATATCATAAAATTAAAATAATATTAATGTGATAGTAAATTATAAAATGATGTCTAATATAAAAAAAATTATAGAAAGGAAACTTAACCCAAAGCTAACGTAATATGCTCACCCTTTAATGTGTATTTTTGGGAAAATTAGTAACCATGTACACATAATGAACAAGATAAAAGGGAGTTTTCTAAAGAAAAATAACCCTTCTAATCGCATTTAAGTTAACCATATAGTAGAAAATTTCATTAATAACATTACACAAAATTTTCGTGCTCAAGTAACTAATTTGTGTAATTTTTATGCTGAAGTAACTAATCTCTGAGTGAAAGATGAATGTTGAAGTAACTAATCTGTGTATTTTTCATGCTCAGGTAACTAATCTGTGAGTGAAAGATGAATGTTCTGCTCAAGATTAGACTCCCAAGAGCACCTTCAAGACAAGTATTTGATTTTTTTATCCTAAAATCAAATAAAATTTACAAGAACATAAAATAATAAAATGAAAAAAAAAATAGATTTGGAGAAAAAAAAAATAGATTTGGAGAGAAAAAAGAAGCAAGGAAGACTTTTTCTTCCTTCACCCTTATAACTTTTAACTACAACACTAAAAAAATTAAATTACTATTTTACCCTTTTTAAAAGTGATTTTCATACTACATGTTCCAGAAATATTCTAAAACAAGCTTTATATAATTTTCAAAACATGATTTGCATAATAGAATTTATGAAACAAAATTTCTACAATAAATCTTTGAACAAGCTTTCAAGAACACGTGAAATATTCTAAAACAATTTGTTTGAAAGTGTTTATAGTCATTTGAATTTGTATGTTAAATATTAGATGACAACTTGTTTACATTGAGTTTAAATTTTATTGAGTGAATTGTGTTGTTTTGATTGAACTTGAGTATTGATAGAACATAATTTGAGTTATGGATGAATTATATATAGTTTATATTAATGATGTCGTAAATAAGAGTTAGAGTGGCATTACTATGATGACGTATGCAAGTAGTAATCAGGAAGGTACTACTAAATGATTGATGCGTGGTGTAAGTATTAAGTTAAGATATTTTATAAATGTGAATTTGTTGTGTATTAAAATTGTTTAGGTGTCATAGATGACACTCACGTCCATGTTAAAGTCCCCATGTTCCTTGTTTTCATGGAAGAAAAGACTGGCCAAATGAAAATGTATTTGTTGCTTGTAATTTTGACATGAAATTCACATATGTTCTTGTCGAATGGGAATGAACAACCTCTGATTCCAGGATATTGAAGAATGTGTTTGTACGAGAGAATCCATTGGTCATTCCGGAAGGTTAGTTGAGTGTGTTTTCAAGTGCAATAAATATTCATTTGGTCACATGACTTATAAGTAATAAGTGTTAATGGATGGTTGTAGGCAAATACTACCTTGGAGACAGGGGGTTTATGCTCAAAGCCCAAGTTATAACTCCATATCGCGGAGTTCGATACCATCTAAAGGAGTATTCTCAAAAAGGTCCACAAAATGCACGCGAATTATTTAATCATCGTCATTCCTCACTAAGAAATGCTATTAAAAGAACATTTGGTGTCCTCAAAAAGCGATTCCCAATTATCGCTAGCGGAACAAAGCCTCATTACTTTGTGGGCACTATGACCGATATTGTTTTAACATGTTGTATTCATCATAACTTTATTTGCGGGGTGGATAATGATGACTCTTTGTTGGAAGAATTTGATCGTGACTTGATGCAAGGAGATATAAATGTGTCACACTCGCAAACTCGTGAGGATGACTATAGGCTTGGGTCACAAATTAGGGATACTGTAGCAAATGGAATGTGGACAGGTTATTATAATAAATAATTTTATGTAATATCCCTAAACTTATATTTATATTGTTGTAAGAACAATTTGTTGGTTTAATGTTGACATTAGACCTTTATTAATCTTTATGTATGGAACTATTTATGTTATTTCAAAAGTTTAACCTTTTTTATTAGGTTTTATCATGGATCGTGGGAAAGGTATTGCTTCAGAGTCATTTGTAGGTATCCATGAACCCAAAAAATGGACTACCGACATGGATTTCTGACTGTTGAATGCCATGATCGATGAGGCATCTATGGG
The DNA here is from genome assembly GCF_051622355.1 of Phaseolus vulgaris. Classification (NCBI taxonomy): domain Eukaryota; kingdom Viridiplantae; phylum Streptophyta; class Magnoliopsida; order Fabales; family Fabaceae; genus Phaseolus; species Phaseolus vulgaris. Next base: position 6,587,514 of record NC_143501.1, on the reverse strand, counting down.
TAACCCCATTAATGGTAGTTGGACGATGCAAGGTTACACAAACATCATTAAATCCCTATACCAGAGTGGATTGGTAAGGATTACAAAAAATAATGTGAAGAACAAACAGAAAAGCCTTAAGGACAGATGGCGTGAGATCCATGATCTATTTAGTGGACTGAGTGGTTTCGCTTGGAATCCAAGCTCAAAAATTTTTGAGGCTGAGAATGAAGTGTGGGATATGTTGATAAAGGTACGTATTCAACTTGATGTTCACTTATCGCACATTAACCAATAATTATGAATATGAGTGTATTTCTTTTCATTAATGAATAGGCAAAGCCCTCAGTTGCAAAATGACACGTTAAGCCCATCAGGCACTACAAGTTGATGGAAGACTTATGGGTGCTTGATCGTGCTACCGATCATGGTGGGAGAACAACACTACAGTCATCAAGTTGAACTCAGTCTCATCGTTTTAGTGTAGATCTTGATTATCACAATATGGAGTACATCCTAGAGGAACCAGAATTTGATGCGACCCAATGTGAAATTCCTCGCTCAATTGATCCTAATGTCGATTCATACAACCCTAACCCTAATTTGACACCCCTATCGGTGCCACCTCAGCCATCCCAACCATCAGGTGGTACTTCCTTATAGGGTCTCAAAAAGAAAAGCCCACATGGTGAACGTCATTGATCTACAATTGGAAAGGCTTAACACAACAAGCTTTGAAGGATTAATTGATATCCTTGGGAGGGGTAGTGATCAGTCAGATAGGTTATGTCATATTACTGAGCGACAAGCCATTTCATCTAAGGTTGTCATTTTGTCATCACAACGAGTAGCTAATGCTACGAAAGAAAATATGCAATATAACAGATGTCATGTTGTTGTAGAAGAAGAACAAAACTCCATATTTCGTGAACACACGTGCACACTCCGCCATAAATCAACTTTCCAATACTCTGAATTTGATATCTGGGAAATATTAGTGAAGATGAACATATAGGATGAAGATATGTTGGATAACTGTTACGACTTCTTGTGTGGTCATCTTAATGCAATAAAACAACTCTTTGGCCCGTCTCTCGAGTGACAAACAAGAAAAGTCGTGAAGATAATGACTACAAGTCCCTAAACTGCGTAAAAATTTGGTTGTATTTTATTATGTATATGTGTTTTTCTTTTTCGAATTTGTAATCTTATTTATGACACGAATCCCTAAACAAATTAAGGACTTCCATGATTCTTGAATGATACATATTTCATTCATATGATTTTTTGAAACATTATTATTATTATTATTATGCATGAAATTTATCAATGAATTTTTCTTTAATAAATTAAAATACTGCATTAATATAAATATTTTTTCTTTTATCAAATTATAGTTCCAATACATTATCTGAAATAATTTGTTCCAGCGAAAATAATCTTTTAATTATGTACAACTATAATTCAAAAAGAAATAATCCACAATTACAACTTTGTTCTAAATAAAGTTTATGATAATCATAAATATGGTCAGACAATTTTACATAATTTATATTTTTCCAAAATTAGCTCGAACACAATATCGGAAAGAGTTCTGATATTTTGACAACCGTGCTCCACTCTACAACCACAATAAATATTAATATTTGTAACAAAAAAAAGAAAAAACAAAAAACTCCTTAATAAAAATACACGCAATACGCAAAAAGTTAGAATTTTTTCAAAATTAACAAAATTATAAATTTCTATAAATGATTAAAATATTAATATTTATTGGGTTGTAGGGTGGAACACTGTTGTCAAATAAACATTTTCGTATTGGAAAGTAATGTTTCAATTGCCAAAAATAATATTTTAATTCAAAACAATTATAATTCACAAACAATCAATCAAATTAATTTTTTAACAACTTTTAAATGCAATGACAAATGTGTAAAGTTACATTTTTATCAATTAAAAATAATACAACTTCAATCACCCATCCCATAACTCACTAATTTTCATAAATTTTTCCTACACGTTCTACTCTATTTACATTAATCCAAACACTCTAACTTTCTTTACATTTTCTTTTCAAATCATCTCAAATCCACTTTCAAATTTTTAATCCCTAATCCAAATCAAAGCATGTGAAGATTTAACCTACCCCATCAAGTTTGAAGCAACTCTTATTTCTTGTTGTTATGAGATGCTTAAATATTTCATAAACACATGGAAGTTTTTGTCTTTGCTTAGATACCACTTCCATCACTATTAGGGAATCAATAGGGACTATACTTCCCTATGCTACAATATAGGAATTAGCATCTGCCCCCCATTATGACCTAACAAACCACCACAAAGGTCACTTCCCTTAGGTCCACATCCCATGCCAAATCCAATCATACATCTTCAATCTTCAACCCAAATAATTACACCACGTGGGGGCTTTTCAATGTGTATGTCACATACAACAAATTCAAGGACAAAACAAATTCCACTAATTTCTACCATATATTATTAACCCCAAATTATACATATACATATACAAACATATTGGGAGGGTGGGATCAAATTATACTAGTATACAAAATTGTTAAAATATACAAAAAAAAATAATAATTTGACTGTTAAATTATAATTTTATATAATTATTATGTCGACTTTTATTAAAATTAAACAATAACAATGTAGTGATAAAATTGTTCATACTTTAATACATCTTAAAAAATATGCGCACACTGATTTAAATTTATGTAAAACGATATATTAAATATTTATAGATTAATACAAAACTATATATATATATATATATATAATTTTTATGAAAAAACTTTTTATTTACTGGTGAGGTTTAGAAAACATAATTCAATTAAAAAGATTTTGAATAGTGTAACATTTAGTAAAAAAATTACATTAATATAATTTGATTTTTAAAATATAAGTAGTTTATAATATCTAAATTATGTCAATATTCACTGTTAAATAGCATATTTATAAAAATTTAAATTATATAAATTTGATATATGTATTCTTCCTGTACTGAGAAATGAGGAGAAGAGTTTTTTATTTCTTGTGAAATATTTCATTTGAAAGTTGTGACACTTCACAATGCCATATTGCAATAGTGCGATAGAAGAAAATGTTTATTTATATAGCATTCTTCATATATATAGCAAAATGTATATGAGTATATGATAAAAACCAAGACACTTTACAGATCTGATCAATTTTTAGGTTATTTGATTTATGTGAAATTGAGTAAAAATAATATTAGAATTTCCTGCAAATCTGTTTGGTATATGAGAGAGGAGAGAAATGAGAAACAAAATAGTGAGACATACTGAAACAAATCCAAAACAATTGATACTTTTACTTATACAGCACCAAGGGCTATGAAGGGCTACTAACAAAATTAAGTAACTCTTTTTTATTTTATTGTTGTGAAAATAGTTCAAACAAATCTAGTAAAGTGGGTACCAACATAAATGAATAAGAAAGGAAAATGAAAAAATTCACAAGAATAATTAACTAGACAGTTAACAAAGTAAGAAATAAAACGTATAGAGAAATCACCTTGATTAAAGTGTTATCGAACTTTAATCTATATTCTTGATTAAAAACTCATTAATGATAGAAACTATAATTCTCAATAAGTTTCTTCTCCAATGAACCCTCATTTATATAAAAAAAAGAGTCAAAATTAACTTTCCTAAGTTAAGCATAAACTAGTGGAGAAGTCATTTAAACAATGTTTCCACACTTGAGCTCGAAATGTCAAATAGATGTATTTTCTTATGACAAACAAAGGAAGTTATTACTGAAGTAAAATAGACAGTCTCATACTCTCTACAAGACATACACATGACGAAAACATATGAAATGGTAAAGATAGATGATCTTGCATCACAAAACAAACTTTAGAATTATCAAATGATTATCTACATCAAAAGGTTTAGGAATCTTAACAAGATTTTACTGAGTCAACCTTACATCCAACTTCTCTCGAATTATATACATTTATCCCCATGTTTAGCAAATTGTTTTCATGTGTAACTCATAATTTGTTTTTTTTACCTATTTCATCTTAATTAAACAACCTCAATTTAATATTTCATCTTCTTTTCATTTTTTATGTGATTTCAATTTTCTTCTCATTACAATATCATAGAGAAAAAGTATAATCATGATAAATAATATGATAGAATAAAAAGAAAAAAAATGTATATAAAGATATAATAACATTAATAGAATGCTATTTCTCACGAATATTATATAATGAATTTCATATATAAATATAGAATCATTATTGAAAAAAATAATCTAATCCTTATCGGAGTGAATTTTGTAGTTTTGGAATAGAATTTCGATATAGAGAAACTAAACATCAATATTATGAAGTATTTAAATAAGTCTTGTAAATGATTATATTTGAATTTAAAAATCTCACCTCCATGAATATATCAATTATGTTTGGTAAGTTGAGGGACACAAACTAGAGCTAGAAAGACTGATGGAAGAAAAAAAGACAAGAAAGGGAAAAAAATGTTTTAATGAATAAAACAACAAGATTTGAAATAAGAGAGGAAGACCATAATTGAGATTGTGAAAACTTGAACTTAATGATAAAGAAGTTCACAACATTCTTAAAGAACAAGAACAAGAACAAGTCTCAACAGTAAAAAGAGTGGAACAAAAAACCAGATCAACCATCAACATTCATATGTTTTATCAACATACACATGTTTTAAAAGTGGTAGGAGTGATCATGTTAGAAAGTTCAGAAAAATCTAAAAAAAGACATGCATGACGTGGAAAGACCATGTCTCAAGCTCTTCTACTACCACAAATAATAGTGATGTGAAAGCTAACTTGGGTCTTCATGGATTATTATCTTGAACTATCTAGGTATATAAATGTAGTAACGTTGTGTAGAAAAATAAATAAACTGAGTTCTATTAGTGTCTTTAGACACTTGAGTAACTTATTTTTTCACAACAATGTATAGTATAAGGGTTGAAACACTAAGTGTTCTATGTTTATTAATTTTTTATTGTTAATAAAAGAAATTCTATTATAATTTATGTTGGAAATGCTTTGAAATTATTACATAAAAATACATTAATATCATTCTTTAAACGAAAGCTACCTATTTTAAATTCATTAGCCATACAACTTCTCTTTAAAATGATATTATTGTCATCAGCAAATTTTGTGTCATAATAAAAATATTCAAATGATTTTATCATTGCAACTAAAACCCCTTCTCTCCCATGCACCTTTACTACTTTGTATTTTGAAGAACACAAACTTTATGCCAAGTTTAAACATATAGCACAATCACTATATTGGCATTTTTAAGTTCTTTCTTCTTGTTTTTATTCTTAATTTTTTTTGACAAAATTGCCATTTCAAAAGAACAATTTACTTTAATTTTTTTATGAAAATAATCAAGAAATTATTAAACTCTTGTATCAATTTTTTCATTTTGTTTAGTCTAACCACTACAAGAAAAACTTGATTTAGCTTCCAAAATTTTGCGTGGGCCATTTGCGGACGCTACTCTCGTCGGCCAAAATGAGTAAAAGCCCACGCAAGATTTACATTGGACGCAAAACGGACGCATATATTGATTTAATTTTTTTTTTTTTTTTTAAATTTTGCGTCGGCCACGGCCCACGCATAGGCGTCGGTTTTGCGTCGGCCGCAGCCCACGCATATGCGTCCGTTTTGCGTTGCCCACAGAACCCACGCATATGCGTCCGCTATAGCCCACGCATGTTTAGAATTTTAAAATTTAAATATTTTTAATGTATAATAAATATTTTAATTTTGAATTCTTTATTATATTTATTTTAGAATTATTTCTTTAATGTTATAATAAATTATTTAATTTATCAATTTTGAATATAAATTAATTAAATTAGATTTATTAAATTAAATAAGCGTTTGATTTAAAATTAATTGACTAAAATAAAATATATATTTAAATTATTTAAATGTTATATAAAATATTTGTTTATTTTAAATATTATTTATTTTAAATTTATTTTATTTATATATTGTCATAACTATTTTATTTTTGAAATTATGATATAAATTAGTTAAATTAAATTTATTAAATTGATGATAATAATATTAAATTTATTAAATATTAATATTAATACTAATAATATTAATAATATGTATAATATGTATAATAATATTAATAATAATATTAATAATAATGTTAATTATAATATTAATTATAATATTAATTATAATGTTAATTATAATATTAATTATAATGTTAATAATATTATTAATAATAATGTTAATAATAATATTAATAATAATTTAATAATATGAGTATAATTTATTTTATTATTATTAATAATAATTATATTAATATGTATAAATTATATTAATAATAAGTATAATAAAAATGATAATATAACCAAACAATTTGTTTGGTCTAGTGGTTAATGCCTTCCTGGACTTGAGTTCAAATCCTGGCTGTTGCAGTTTTCTTGGAATATTAATTTGGGGGCTTGGTTTGGAGTCCTATGACTTGGGTTCGATTCCTATCTCCTTCTCCAAAACACTTGGGAATTTCTCTAGACACCAATGTGTGTATATATATTCACTCTCCTCGTGGTTATTCTCCTCACTCTCAAGCAAAAGTTTGTACTGATTTGGGTTGTAACGTGTTTTCAATGGAAAAGAAAAGCATATCTCATTATTCTAGCTCTCAAAAGATTTTGCTAGTGGGTGAGGGAGATTTTTCATTCTCACTATGTTTGGCTAGGGCATTTGGCACAGCCAAAAACATGGTTGCTACCACTTTGGATACCAGAGGTACATTTTGAACTATATTGAAGCTGAAACATTGTGTATGTACATGATGCATGCATGCAACTTTTGCAAACATATAAACTAATTCATTATTCTTAATTGAATACACCAATCTTTTAAGGGTCTTTAATGGTGAAGTATGCAAGTGCATCAGAAAACATGAAGGAACTTGAGGTTCTTGGTTGCACCATTGTGAATGAAGTTGATGCAACCAAAATGGCCGAACACCCACTTCTCAAACATCAAAAGTTTGATCGCATAATTTATAATTTTCCTCATGCTGGTTTCGTCGGTCGTGAAAATTGTATCTTCCAAATAGAGTAAGTTATGCAGAAGATATGCAATGTATTCAATTGTTTTATTTAGCTGTATATGTCATTCACATTATGTATATATTCCACTTAAATGCAGGCTTCACAAGAACTTAGTGAGGGGATTTCTGCAAAATGCTAAACGTATGCTTACTTTTTTTGGTGAAATCCATATTACTCACAAGACAAAGCATCCTTACACTCTGGGATATCAAGATGTTAGCAAGTGGGGAGAACTTGGTGTTCGTTGGAGAAGAAGAGTTTGATAAAGGTCTTTATCCTGGTTACGTTAACAAGAGAGGAGATGGTTCTCGATGTGATCATAGTTTTATTCTTGGACAATGCAGTACCTTCAAGTTCTCTTCATTCTCTCTATCTTCTTTATTCCTCTGAAAGAAATATAAGTAGAAGTGTGTGTGGTGTTGGACACTCTTGAAGTGTAGCTTTTTGGCTTCCTTGGAACCATGAACATTGCAACATTGTGTTTCATTCCATTGAAGTGTAGCTTTCTGGCTTCTTTGTAAGCATGAAAATTGCAAAACTGTGTTTCATTCCAAGCTATAATGAGTTTGAAGTTATAAGGAAGATGGTTTATAAGCAAAATTGAGGATGCATGGTACCACCATTTACAATTTCACAACAATGGTTCAGAAAGTTATTCAAAAACTGTGTTGTCTGTTACTATGCTCATTGCACCTTTTTCTAATGGTTGAATTTTTATAAGATTAATATTTTATATTTAATTTTTAAAATTTACTCTTATTTTGACTATTGAATAGAATAAAATAGGAAATTCCGTTTCTATTCTTAAATGATATTTTAGAGAAAAAAAATTGTTTTAAATATATTTTTATAAAATCCTTGATTAATTCTTATGATTTTTGAAGTATTTCCACAATTATGTTTTAAATGTATTGTATTATGAATAAATGAGTATTTGATTAAAAAAATTAAGTATATTAAAAACTTCTGATTTCAAAATATTAATTTACCTTCTTTAATATAAGTGAAAGATGGGTGAAAAAACGACATGGGAAGTACTTTCTGTGTCAAACTTGTGATTTTTTTATATTTGTTTTTAAAGTTTAATATGACAATAACTTATATTTTATCTTTTATCAATGTATGTTACTTTCCATTCATTTTTTAATTAATTAATACTTTTTTCATGAAAGTGGGAAATGAAAAACTAATTTAATTTGGAGTATATTAAAAGATATTAAATGGGAACTTTTTTTTATATGAAGTAAGAATTCCTAACCTAGTCACAACTTTTATTAAGATTGAATAATTAATTGAATTTTACATAAAAACAAAGCAGTTAAATGGTAACAAAAAATAGTGACTGAATTTATTACACATGTAGTGAGTGAATTTTGGTACATTGGTAAATACATTCTTATCAAAGGAGTAGAAATTCATATTACTCAAAAGACAGCACATGATTGGTGGTGTGGTGGGAAGAGGAGTTTCATCTTCTGCTATACCCTGATTTCAGTAAGAGAAGGAGATGGAGGTAATTGTTATAGAAGCTTCCCATGGGAGAGTGCAGAACAATCATGTTCATGAGTTATTCTTAAACTTTTTATAGTATAATTAGAAAATCAAGTTATTGATATCACTTTCTTAGTGAAAATCACTTTTTGGTATTGGTTGGCAGTATGAAAATTGCAGCAATATTAATGTTCTTTTTCATTTCTTTATAAGCAATTTTAATGGTCAAATATAAGTCCTGGGTGTGTCCATTTCTTCTAGCTCTTGACCTTTAGTAAACATATACTTGTGCCAACAAATTTGAATAGGACATGATGTCTGCTCCAACATATTTAAACTCGCTTTTAGTTTCATGTTTAGGTTATTAAAATGTTTAGTTTGGCCAAACAAACATCAATAACAATATAAGTTTTTCCTTTGTATTGTTTGTTCAAAGTTCTATCATACCATTATAACATGTCAAATTACCTGACATAAAAAGAGAGGAAGGATTGCAAGTTTTTTTTTTTTCATTTGTAATGAGAATTGAAGTTGATGTAGAAATTGTAATATAAAATAATATTTGAATTCAAGAAGTAATATGATTATATTAATGGTTTCCAGAACAAGTCTAGGTCTATCAAGTATAACCTAATCGATTGGATTATATGCCAAAATTAGTTAATGTTATAACTTGAGAGATCTACTTCTCTACTTTTTGAATGAAACTTGTCCGCAATCTGTCACTCTGTCTCTAAAGCAATATCCAAATTTTCCCTTACAAACTCAATGCAATTCAACATAACAATACAACTTTCTAACCCTGTTATGCAAGTTTTATTAATTAAGCATTATTGCTCTCACATTACAGACCAAACAAATGCACTTATGAGGAGTTATAATCACAATTAACATTGTTATAATTGGAGGCAAATATAAAGCAGAGTGATTATTGTTGAGAACAATTAGGACATGAAAAGTAACCTTTGGCTTGACATTTTACACATGCTATCTGCTTCACCTTTGATTCACTGTCACCAAGTGTTTCAAAAAAACCCTCAACAGGCTTAATACCAAGTATTCCCCCTTCTCTAATAGACCCGGTTCCTTTGCAGGTGGAGCAAGCCAATCGCCTCAGGTTGCCACATCGCTTGCACATCTCCAATGAGCTGCAAGTAAGGGATTGCAGCTTGTGTCAATAAAGAGAGCATATAAAAAAACAAAAACACCAATGTTTCACTGCAGAGCTTGTTTACAACATTTTTCTCATCATACTTCTACAGAATCTACTGTGTGATGTTTATCTTAATAACACAAATTATCTACTTCTCTACTAAAACCATTCAGTGATGATCACCGTTAAGAATCTAGCTATCAAAATTCACTTCATCATTCGAGCAGTACAATTCAAAGGTTTGTAAAAGGTTCAACAGCATAACATAGAATCAAATATTGAACCAGTTCATGAAAAAGAATCACACATACACCCACATATATATACATATACATATTTATATGTATATATATATATATATATATAGAGAGAGAGAGAGAGAGAGAGAGAGAGAGAGAGAACCTGCGTTGAGAAGAAGAGAAGAAAGCATCGACTTTGGTGGCAGCAAGGGTGGCAGAGAGGAGCAGAGCACCCACTCCCAAACCAGCTACTTCACTTGCTGTAATGTTATCCATTCTCTTCCTTCTATCTTCACTCTCTTTTCTATTTTCTTTTAATACTCACTTCAATTATTGTCATAGTATAAAAGCTATGTCAGAATTATAAAATCAAACGGCCTATTAGCTCAGTTGGTTACCTGCAAGGGCCATTGATTTTAGAAATAATTGTAATTTAAATCTTTTGTGGACTTACGAGAATATGGGCCATTTTTTTTACTTGTTTTATAGACATACGAGAATCTTCACCTTGCATCCATGTTTTATGGGCCTACGAGAAGTAAAGTAAATGGTTTGATTTAGTTCAATTAACTATTCATAAGGTCTAGTTCTAAAATATTTCAGTTTGAACTGCTTTTTTTGCACACCCCTAATGGTTATCTATGGAAAATGTATGGTCAAAAGCCTATAAAGGGAAATTTATTCCCAAGGTATAGTGTTCTCAAATAACAACCGATACAAAATATTGTTGCATTCTTTTGCTTCTATCACACCTAAGCTTTTATCCTAGTATGATAAGTCATTCATGTAACTTTGAGTTTTGCAAGCATGCATTAACAAGTTTTCATGCATCCTTTTTAGATCCTACTGCAAATGCACAAGTGCTGGGTGCTCTGTAAAGAAGCACATGGAATGTGATTTCACGCAACCAACAAAATGAGATTACTACTTATGAGGGAAGACATAATAATGAACAACCAACCACTAGGAACCCAAACAAACAATGTATTTTCAAGGTAGTCCTAGTTTGAGGAAAGCTCTGCATTTTTGGACCAACTCTCTGTTGCTCCTTTTTGTAATAATCAACAGTAAGTCTTAACAACATTAATTTAGCATAACCTAGGATGTCTAAAAAGCTTGCAGGTTCAATTAGAGGAATGTGCAGAATATTATATATGACTATGAAGATTTCACTACTTGAGATGCTTGTTAACGAAGCTTATTAATTATTCTTTCACCACAGTGCTTTTTTTTTCTACCTAAGAATTACTTTTCAACTTTGCTTAGTAAACTCGACACTAAATCAAATTAACGGTTCAACTATAATGATGCTTCGCTTGGTTGACTCTGCCTTGACTCAAGCCAGTAGAACCCTTTTATCAATACAATCTAATCTAAGTTTGAACTATATATTTATTACATGAATAAAAAAAATGATAGTTCTGCAATAGACTGTAATTTTTTCTACATATTCGCTTGTAAATGTGTACTAAATTGGCAATTCTAAAACAATTTCCAACTTTCATGGCCTATCAACTAAACACTCCTAATTACTTGCAATTGCACCATCAGAGTATGACTATGTTTTCCCTCATCTTGTTCCTATGTTTGTTGATTAGATTATCCTTACACTGAGCCATAATACCAAGCTTCTACTAGCAGGTTTCATATATTAAATAATACATGTTTCTAGACTTTTTTATGCATGACGAAGCTTACACAATGCTGTGTGATTTAGTCTCCAAACCACAGAATGACAGCATAAAGGTTCTCACAGCTCTGATTCTTAATATCTAAAGCATATGTTTCTGAAAAATAAGGACAGTAGAATAAGCAAAGCTTAAAACACAGTCTAATCATACTTGCAGTGCTTATGACAAGGAAAAACTGATAGTATATCAAAAACATGTTCACCCCTATCACCCACAAGCCTGTACATGGAAAAATTGTCACAATGGAATTAAAGAACCATTATCTGCATTTGAAATAAAACCCAAAGTGGAGAACCCAGAACTGAAGGGCACAAAGAACGAAAGTGAACCCACGGTGCAAAACCCTTTTTTGTGCGATTTGGGTTCTGGGTTTTGAGAAAGAAAAAACTTTGTACTGAAGGGAAAAAGACAGGGTCCAAAAACAATGGAAACAATGCAAAATCTAAACTCACCTACTGATCAGAAACTTGAAAGAGCTCGTGGAGTTTGGGTTACGCGATTGAGGGAAATGGTTGCAGAGTAGCCAAGAAGAAATAGATGAAGAAAAGAGTTCTAAAGCTTTTGGTTACTCTATCATGTTGGAATGGATGAAGAGAAAAACAAAGAGATAAGAAGAAAAAAAAGCAGAGAGAGAGAGAGTTCAAGGAACTAAATGTGGTGTTTTTGCCATGTTATTTTAGTTTAATGAGTTAAAATTTAATTAAGGTTATACTTTTTATTACTTTATATTTTTGCTTATATTAATTTTAATATATATATATATATATTTCTATAACTTTGTTTAACTTTGAAATATTGTTTAATAAATTTAAATATAAAATTAGAGGGATTTGAAGTTACTAAATTACTAATTAGTTAGAGATATTTTATTAAGGAGACAATTTAGAAGCTATAAGAAATAAGAAAAATTAAGGATGAAGAAAGTGGGAGAATTAATTTTTGTGGTTATTTGGAAGTAGGAAGGAAGGAAAATAAAGAAAATAAAATGATATTAAATTAAGTAACACACGAGAAAGTAAAACATACACACAATAAATAAATCTCATTTATGGATTATTACAAATAATATTTACAATATCAAAATATAATAGGACAAATCAATAAATAATAGGATAAATCGACATAATTATAGAAAAGATAAAAATAGTAAATATGTTTATAAGTACATTGCTTGTCAATGTGATACTTTGAAGTTTCCTTCCATTTTAGTTGTGTAAATCTTTCCTCTAGAGGCACATTCAACCTTTTAAAGGTTAAACTATAATACCACTGTGAAAATATGTTAAAACATAATTCGACAAACGCACTATTAAATGTTTTTCTTAATAAATTGCAATTGATGTGAGATGTCAAATGCAACTTCAAGTTTGATAGATGAATTGTCTAAAATATTTTTCAAAATTTATTCTTTTCAAATCTCTCCATCTAATATTAGTTACATTTAAATAACATTCAATCTAAAAAATAAGGGATAAAAAAAATTTACATTATGTTTTCATATTGATTCATTGTTAACAAATACTACACCCAATTCTCAATTAACTAATTTAGTTTCATTAGGTAGACTTCTACTCTAAGATACAAAGGAGTATTATTAAGACCTCGGTCACTTATGGCTACAAATGAATACACTTAATTACCCTTTTAGTCCCTATAGTAAGGGACCAAAAATCAATTCAATTATGAGATTTTAAAAAAATTACATATGGTCCCAATTTTTTTATAAACGATTCAATGTTGCTCCTTCTCTTAGATTGTCCTCATTAAAACACATTTACCTTAGTTATCATATCAGTGCACATTAAATTATATGTGTTGTTACCACATTTAATCGTTTTAAAAAAAAACTGGGACCGCCTCATTGAATTGTTTTAAAAAAAGTTTGGACCATACTAAACTTTTTTTAAAACGTTGGGACCAAATTGTACTTTTAAAAAAAATTGGGGCGACATTAATCTTTTAAAAATTGGGGGCTGAAATTGATTTTTGACCCTTAATATAGAGACTATAAGAGTAATTAAGTCAAATGAATATTATTTGAACTGCAATCACTCCTGGCTAAACACAAAAATGTTAATTATTTGAAACATAATCATTCCTGACTAAGACCGAATATTATTTAGAATGCAATCACTTCTAGGTAAGAAGTGAGTATTTTTTGAAACATAATCACTCTTGGCTAAGATTGAATATTGTTTGGAACATAGCCACTTTTTGCTTAGACTGGATATAAGATCGAGTATTCGTTTGAAACAGAATCACTTCTAGTTAAGATCGAGTATTGTCTGGAATGCAACCACTCTTGGATTTAACACATGGGGTTTATAAAGAATGTGATATAAAAGATCACAAATCCTCTCACTAGAAATAGGGGTAACGTCTTACCACCTATACAAAGTTTAAACATTGTTCTAAGTTGCTAATGAATACAAACAATGTCATTTCTCATAACACAAACAATGTTCTTTCTCATAACTACAATATTTGGAAGCTTAAGATCTTATGCATATTCTTGTAGCAAGACTTTTGTCGTTCTCTTTCCTTTTTCAAAGAAATCTTATTTTATATATATATATATATAAATATAAAGAAAAAAGTTATTAAAAGTCTTTTGTAATGATTATGAAGTTCTTCGGAAATTTATTTTTTTTTTGTAACATTTACCTAAGTTTAAGAAAATCTCCTAAAGAAAAAAAAAATGTATCACTAAAAAAGTTATCACTAAAGCAACCATTCATTTTCAATTTAACGATGAAAAATCCAAATAATGCTCATGAACCAAAAACTTCAATGTACAACTCTCTAATTTATTTAAAGCAAATTATAATTCATAAAAGCTTCCCAAACTGAAAAAAATAAAACTCTAAAGCTTCAACTTATAACGTTAATAGATCTACTTATAAAAATCTTCCTATTCTTCAATTAGTTCATACATATGAAGGAGAAAAACCCTTTGATTGTGAAGAAAAAAGTTAAAAAGAGTTGAACAAACTATAGAAAAATGAAAACACTAACCTAAATCATATTTTTTTATTTATCTATCTTGATTTACGCATAGTCACCGAAGTTTATCGTTAGTTATTAGTTAATCACATCTCAAACTTTATTGTCTAGAAGAATTTGAAAAAAAAAATATATAGAAAAAAAAAACAGACGTGTTTAACAAAGTTATAAGTCAGCATCTAAATAATAAATTTAGTTTATGAGTTTTAAACTGATAAAATAGATTATTAAATTATAAATATTTTAAAAATTATTTAATAAATATAAAATTATATAAAGAGACAAAATTTTATATAAATTTATTATATAAATAAAATTTATATTTTTAGATTTTTTTTTTGTAATTATAGTTTTATTTTTTTTAAATAATTAAATTCTTATTCAATTTTTTATTGTTTCTAAGAATATTGTATATGTCTTTTTTTTATTAAAATAAGTTATTTTATTTAAATTAGTTGGTCTCATAAGTATAATTAAATTGAATTTTGCTTATTGTTATATTTACATTTTTTGATTTCACAATTAACATTGAGTTTCTTTTTTGCAACTTTTTTAGTGGGTAATTACAGGTAATACTTTCTAGAAAGAAATTAAATTAAAGACAATAAAAGATGCATTAAAATATAAGAAATAATAATAATAAAAAAATAACTTTTACATTATCGGGAATAGTTAATAATTTATAAGTTAAAAGTTTCTAAAATAAGTCACTTTAAATAATTTTACTAAATATTTTTGTTGTTAAATATACTTCTTACTACTACACATTAAAATTTATTAGAAACTAAAAGTTAGTGGTTTATTAAATAAGAGGTGAGACTTATAAAAATGTATAATTTGTTAAGAAATTCTATTTAAAAAAGATAAAATGTGTCCTTATCCTTAATCACAAGATGACATCAAACAAATGTGAAGTAGAGAGAATATACTATTTGATGTTGTTCACTTGCACTTAACCTTTCACTTCCCAAAACTAAAATGTGTGAATATCTGTTCAATAAATACAATTAATAAAAAAATGTGTGAATAATTATTAATTCATCACCTTCCCCAATACACTTTGTGGGGAATTTCTTCAGTCACCAATATGTGTGTATATATATATATATATATATATATATATATATATATATATATATATATATATATACACACACATATTATCATCCTCATCATTGGCTATTTTATTCAGATTGAAGTGAAAGTGAAGACTTTCTAAAGGTGTGGTTTAGGGTTAGATGGGAGAAAAAAGAATAACTCACTACCTTAGTTCTCATTATATTTTGCTAGTGGGAGAGGGAGATTTTTCATTCTCACTGTGTTTGGCTAGGGCATTTGGCACAGCCAAAAACATGGTTGCTACCTCTTTGGATTCTAGAGGTACATTTTTGAACTTCACACATTATATATAGTTTCATGTAGTTTTTAGGGTTTCTTTTATTAGCATGAAACCACTTTTTCTTCTCTTTACTAAGATTAGTCACTGAGTCGTGTTTGTAATTTTTTTGAAGCATCTTTAAGGAAGAAATATGGAAGTGCATTAAGGAACTTAACAGAACTTGAAGGCCTTGGATGTGTCATTCTGTATAAAGTTGATGTCCACAAAATGTTGGAACACCCATTTCTTCAACATCGCCATTTTGATCGTATCATTTTTAATTTTCCTCATGCAGGTTTCACTTATAGTGAAAGTGATGACTGTCAAATTCAGTACGTTATGAAAGAAGTGTGATATTTGTTTTTTTCAATTATTCTCTCAGTTTGTATCTGATTTTAATTATACTGCATATACATTTCATGTGATGAAGAAATCAGAAAATAAGACTTTTTATTATAAACGAAGTTTATTGTGTTTATTTATTATAACGTAAGAACTTAAAAATATAAACTATGCTTTTAAGGAAAATTTAGCTTTGATAATTTTTCCCAAGATCCATTCAGTAATTTATTTAAGAAAATGTGTAATCTATTATATTTAATATATGTAATGAGAAATAATAAATGAAAATCGTTTTATTTATTTTTTAGACAAAACACTTTTCCGGTAACAACAATATATATTATATTTTTTTTTCATCGTTTGGAAACCTTAAAAGTATGTTCTGTTCATATATATGATGTTTTAAGGAAAAAAATTCTACATAATTGTGTTTAGAAGTAATTATGCATTAAAAATATTTTAATTAATTTATGCATTTATTATGAAATTGGAGAATGAAAATATAATTTTTTTCATTTCTTTTTATTAAAACTTTAGGAATATCACTATACAACTTCATATTTCAATCAGGTTTGCACCTAAGTATCAAGATATTATTTACTTTCCTTCTATTAAGACTACTTATATTCTCTACATAAATGCAGACTACATAAGCGTCTAGTGAGTGGATTTTTGTACAATGCTAAATTCATGGTTAACAAAGGAGGAGAAATTCACATTACTCACAAGACAACACATCCTTTCAGTAAGTGGAATATCAAGGGCTTGGCTAAACGTAAGAGTTTGTGGTTTGTGGGAGAAGAAGAGTTTTATCGGGATCATTACCCTGGTTACACTAATAAGAGAGGAGATGGACGTAATTGTGATCAAACCTTCCCCATTGGAAAGTGCAGCACAGTCATGTTTATGCGTTATTTTGATCGTTTTTTATAGTATAATCACTTTTTAGGTATTGCTTGGTTGGTAGTATGAAAATTGCAGCAATTTTAGTGTTCTTTTTCTTATATGAGTTTTGGGTGTCTCCACTTCTTGCTGTTGAATAAACATACTTGCGAGACAGTTTTGAAGAAATCATGGTGTTTTCTCTGAACAAATTTAAATTCACTCTTAGTTTCATTTATAGGTCAATTCAACCTTTTCTTTTCAGAAAATGTTTGTTTTGGCTAGAAGTTATCAGCAAGAAAAGTTTTTATTGTGTTACTTATTTACACTTGTATCATAAGTTTTATAGCATGTGAAATTGTAAGAAAAAATCAGATATAGCAGCAGAAACCGAGTCACAGATTAGATACAAGTTTCTTTCAAAGTATTAGATTGAATCTCTGAAATTATCCAGTTTTGGCAACCGTAAGTCATTTTCTTATCACAAGAAACCATTAATTAAGACTACTTTATAACTTATTAAATACAAACATTACTTTCTATACCAAATTTATGCTATTAGAAAGAAACAGTCTCTTGCACTCCCTGCTCTCTTTTGTATGCCTCCTAATTTGTCATTTTTTACAAGCATAAAAGTTGGTATAGAAAGTAATGTTTGCATTTAATAAGTTATAAACTAGTCTTAGATTAGTGGTTTCTTTGTGATAAGAAAATGACTTATGGTTGCCAAAACTGGATAATTTCAGAGATTCAATCTAATACTTTGAATGAAACTTGTATCTAATCTGTCACTCGGTTTCTGCTGCTATATCTGACTTTTTCTTACAATTTCAAATACTATTAAACATTTAAATACACTTTGCTACCTCTTTATATTCAAGTGTTATTCATAAATGTATGATTGCTCCAACATGCTGCCCACTGAGTAAGCAATTGCACAATGAACTTAGTAGAAGGAACTAAATAAGATCTTGTGGTGTGCCATTTAGCACACATAAATGGGTTCAAAACTAGTAAATTAAGAACACTGACGAAGTATGAAATGAAAATAACTGATTAACAAAACATTTAAGAAATAAACTTTAAACCTAAATCAATATTAAAGTACGTATATATAAGGTAAAGTTACATCTAGATATATATTTTGAATTGTTTAATCTTTAGTACATGTGAATTCTTCAGTTATACCACCACATATGAGGAGTTATAATCATAGTTCAGAATGCTATAGTTGAGAACAATTAGGACATGAAAAATAACCTTTGGCTTGACATTTTACACATGCTATCTGCTTCACCTTTGATTCACTGTCGCCAAATGTTTCAAAAAAACCCTCAACAGGCTTAATACCAAGTATTCCCCCTTCTCTAATAGACCCGGTTCCTTTGCAGTTGGAGCAAGCCAATCGCCTCAGGTTGCCACACCGCTTGCACATCTCCAATGAGCTGCAAGTTAGGGATTGCAGCATGTCTCAACAAAGAGAGGATATAAAAAAACAAAAAGCACCAATGTCTCCCTGCAGAGTTTCTTTACAACATTTTTCTCATCATACTTCTACAGAATCTACCAGTTATATTTATCTTAATAACAGAAATTCTCTAATTCTCAACGAAAACCATTCTGTGATGATCAACGTTAAGAATCTAGCCATCAAAATTCACTTCATCATTTGTGCAGTACAATTCAAAGGTTTGTGAAAGGTTCAACACAATGGCATAGAATCATATAATGAAGCAGTTAATGAAAAATAACCATACACAAGACATTGAGAGAGAGAGAACCTGCGTTGAGAAGAAGAGAAGAAAGCATCGACTTTGGTGGCAGCAAGGGTGGCAGAGAGGAGCAGAGCACCCACTCCCAAACCAGCTACTTCACTTGCTGTAATGTTATCCATTCTCTTCCTTCTATCTTCACTCTCTTTTCTATTTTCTTTTAATACTCACTTCAATTATTAATATTATATTAAACTTTACTTTATGACAAAATCGTATAAACAAAAGGCCTATTAGCTCAGTTGGTTAGAGCGTCGTGCTAATAACGCGAAGGTCGCAGGTTCGAGACCTGCATGGGCCAAAATTTGATAACTTTTTTTTATTTTCAAGAATTGGGCCATTTAAACATGTTTTATGGGCCTACTAGAGGGTACAATTAATACGTGACATCCCTCAATTTTTTTTAATCACGGTTTAAAATATTTTAACCATATCACTTTTTTTTTTATATTTTTTTCTTAAATTTAAAATTAATTATTTAATTTTAAAATATTTGTTTTCAATTTTACTAAAATATGTAGTGTTGTTGGACCGGTTGTTGAAAAAGAAAACAACTTTCTTTTCAAGTTGTGATATTTGATCACTAAATAGCCAAATATAAAAGTTAGTGAGATAGTAACAATGTATTTAAAAGGTAGTATGAGTAAAAGCAGACACTTCGTGATGATGTTATTATATAGGTATTGAACCTTTGTGGATAAAAGTGAATATAAACAAAAAAAAAAGTTATATTAATTTTTTTAGATAATTCTTTGGTTGATTATAATGTAAATAAAATAATTAATTGTTTATAATCAAACTATTAACAAAGAATGACTACCTAATAACTAATTTTAGTGGATAATAACTCAATTGCCAATATTCTTTGAAATATTTAATTATTAAATACATTTTAGAATACTTGAGTATGAGTAAAACTTGGAATTTAAATAACTTATACTATATTAAATATGTAAGTTATTCATCTATGTTTGTAAGTATTGTTAGATTGCACCTTTTGTGTTTCTAGACTTCTAGATGGATTGAGACTGAACTAATCCATATACTTCTTATTTACCTTGTTTCATACTCATTGTTTTGATTGTATCTAATACAATGAAATCATTTGTTAAATGTAATTAGTATAATACCAGGAAACATAAATGAAATGTGACTTTCATATAGTTGTATGCCTAAAATGTTTAACATGGAGGTTCATTCGATAATCTCTAATGTGTCTAGTGGGTAAAATTACAAAGGAACAACAAAAGCGTTGACTTTAATGTAAATGCACGAGTTTTCGCCTCAGCCTTGATAATATGGTTAAAAACTTCCTATGGAATTATCTTCAGATTCTTTCATCTCATAATCATCAATAGGTCCTCTCCTAACTTGTTTATAAACATACAAAATACAAAAGTTAGTTCAACATTGATAAACTTATAAGAATAAGAAAACAAACAAAAAGAAATGTGACATAATACCTTCGCCCGTGTTGAGGGTGGCATGACCAAATGTCTAGCCAAGCCAAAAATGTGTTTAAAGCCTTTGCCACCAGTTGCAGCTATGTATTGGGTAAAGGCACTCGACCTAAAGCAACTTGAGCTTCATCAACCACTACTTGCGTCCAATTTTGTTGTAGAGGGACACTAGGGATGATATTACAGACTGAAAAATGCAAGCAAGTCCCAACTTGTTGCGAAAAAAAGTGTAGGGTAAGGTGGATACTTAAGCCTATTAGCTCGCATAACCCATAGTCTGTGCGGGTAAAAAATGTAGGTTATTTTGCGTCATTTCGCAACTTGCATTAATTTTTAAAATTCTTTATTATTATGTAGTATTGTTTGTGTGTTGAATATAACTATACAATTTAATTCACTATTTCACTGATATCATATATTTACAAGTACAAATTTAAATTTTATTTCATGATCCACTTTAATATTTTTTTTTCATAGTTTGCTTCCTTATATAAGATACTCAAATTTGGGATTAAAAAAATACAAATGACTTGATTTTTTTTCAATTATTTTTAATTTATGTGGACTAGCTTGTAGGCTCGCAAATGCAAAAATTATGCAGGGTAGGTCGAACCTATTAACCCGTAAACTTGTTTGGGGTAGTCTGCCTCGACCCATTTTTGGCAGGTCGAATGCAGGGTGGAGCAAAATAGGGCGGGTCAGCCCATATTATAACCCTTAAGGGACACCATGGATGGTTAACCATCCTCTACTGCTCAACCAATTATCACTATATGCGGGGATCTTCAATATATAACTCCCACTAGTTTGTTACATCAGTGATTTACACCAACTTAACTTCCTTTAGAGTTCACTTGAATAACCGTAGGAATTGTATAAAGTGTTTCTTGAGTCTGTTGTTGAGAATGAGAAAAGGATTCAAACTTCTCATCAAACTATTGCTTCAAGGCATTTTGATTGCAAGATTTCTTGTTGCTCTTTCGTGATGGTGTACCAAATTAATCACAAAGGCCCCAACCACCACCAATAACAATGAACACGTCTTGGGTGCTCTAATCTTCTTATGGTCATCATTAGTATATCATCACAACCATGGGGAATAAGTAAGACCAAAGTGGTCTGCTTTCCAACGAATCCTACAACCTATCAAGAGTAAATAAGTGTATCCCTAACTACTTTACATACAAATGATGCAGAATTGAGAATATTATTAGGTATAGTTATACTTACGATTTTATCAACAATGATCTGTGCAAACTGAGAACTAATTTGTTCTATTAATTTTATGCAAACAAACTTCTATATTTTATAGTGTGGAGGTAGGATGCAAGGTCAAAGACACTACAAGAAATTGTCCATTTACATACCGATTATTACATACGAATCCAAATTCGTTTGTAAAGTGAGCATTACATACGAATATTTACATACGAATTTAATTCAGTATGTAAATAGACATTACATACGGATTTTTCCGTATGTAAGAATAAAAGTGATTACATACGGATTTTTCCATATATAAAAATAAAAGTGATTACATACGAATTTTTCCTTATGTAAGCCAAAAGTAATTACATACGGATTTAATCTGTATGTAATTTTGGCGTCATGATCCGTGAATAATTACATACGAATTGTATCCATATATAAAACATTACATATACAGAATATTTTTAATAACTGTAATAATAATAATATTGATATTAATGATAATATTGATATTAATAATAATAATAAGTATAGTAAAAGTCATAATATGATAAAAAAAATTGTTTGGTATAGTAGTTAAAGGTTTTTTAATCATTCAAGGAACTTGGCTTCAAGTCTTGTTACATATTTATTGGTGTTAGACTATAAAAAATATATAATTTAAGTTTTTAATTATATTAAATATTTGATTTTGTTAATTTATTATTTAATATATTTATCAAATTTTGAATAACATATTTTATATTATATATATTATGTTTTAATTTAAAAATTAAAACGTAAATCTTTAATAAGAAAATAAAATTATAATTAAAAATTAAAAATCATAAAAAAACCTTTTAAATCAATCGCACAAATTGGTTTAGTTTGAATCAAATTAGTTTTTTCATAATAAAATCTCAAACTCAACATTTTATTTGAAAAAATCTAACCTTAAAGTGTGTTAAATTAATTCAATGCAACTGTGCCACTGAATCATCACGTGATATTGTTCTCCTTAGTCTTACTTTTTCCCCTAATCTACGTTGATTTGTTAACAACCAAAGTTAAAAAAATATGAATGTTCTTTTAGTGGTACTGTGAATTCTGTAAAACAACTTAACTTGTGGGTTCAACATAATTTTCTTCTAGATTGATGGGTCAATTTCCATAAATTGACCAAGATACATTGTATTAAGCTTTTTGCATGCTTTAGACAACCTAATATTCGGAATAAACAAGAAAGAGTCTCTTTCCATCAATAACATCAAACTTCATTACTTTAATAAATCATTTTTAACATTGTTTGCTTGATGCCAATCACGAGTCCATTTAAGAATGAAGAATATATAATGATCTTATTAATTAAAGTTGAACAATTATAGGATAACAGAGTTTAAAGACTTAATTCTCATTAAGTCTATTTCAAATCTTTGTTAAAACCAAAAATATAACATTAAACATATTGTAGTAACAAATTTGATGAACAATTTTATGTGACTAAATATGTAGTTACTATTTTGATTATTAAATCATAAAAATAATTTTTTATCACAATTGATTTGGTCAATACTAACTATATTTTTTGTTACTATTTAACAATATTTAACAATTTTCTAATAGTGAACGAGATATATAAGTCAATCCTTCTGCTTTATACCAAAAAAAATAAAATTATGAATTGCTATTTACCACATCATATTTGTTATGCAAATTAGCAAAATATTGTAGTGGTGATGACAATCTTTTAGCTTTTGTTATGTCTAAATTTAATTTTGAAAATAAAACTATTTAAATAAAAAAAATTTGACATGTTTTTAAAATGAATCAGAAAATCAATTAAGTTATGACTTGTATTTTGAATTACAAAATCTTAAAGGTTACTTTTGTGTATCTAAGACTTTCGGTAAGAGTTAATTTGAGAAAAGAATGAGATAGAGAAATTGGTTATTAATAAGTTTGAAAATAATTAGTGAGTTAGAGACAAAAAGATTTATATGTGGTGAGAAGGGTGTGTCTTGTGTTTTCATTTTTACCTTTATTCTTTATGTACTTATTCCCCCCTCCCCCTAGAATTCATACAAGGGTGGTTGGGAAAATAAAGGTCTAGTATATTTTTGTGGGGCTATAACATAGAAAGGAAGATAACATATGGATTAGTTGGTAAAGTATTTGTAGACTGAAAGGAAGAGAGTTTTGGCAATAAAGATATTGTGATGTTTAACAAGACTATGATCTTAAGGTGGGGTTGGAACATGTTTCACATAAGGGAGTGTTGTGGTGTTTGATATTGGAGGAAAAATATGATGGATGAAAATATCTTCCTATTAAGGAAAGACCTACCTTTAGGTATTGTATATTTCTTGGAAGAAAGTTTGACCACTTAGAAAGAAAAAAAAAAAGTATCTTGTTCAAGTGCATAAATTGAAATTCAAATCTTTGTTTAATTAAAATGTGTGTTTTTTTATCATCAATGAATTAAATGAGACACTTCAAGAGTGTCCCAACCCTTATACATATACCAAAAAAATCTCTTCACCTATCTTTAAATTTCCAGAAATCCCTATGTAATCATATATATTGGATCAACATCAAAACACATAATGGATAACAAAGCATAGTAGAGAATAAACCACTGTTAGGGAAGCCTAAATATCTTCCATTCTCTACCTAAAAATCTGATTCAGAATCTTTATCAGATTTAGCTCCTTCTCCAAACCCAAGCCTGCAATTTTCTTTTTGCTCAATCATATCCAACACACCCCCTCAAGCCATTCTGAGAACAATCTTATTTTCTTCTCCCCATATGTGGGATATCCAACACACCCCCTCACGTCGAGACCCAACATAAACACTCGCTAGGATAGGCTCGAAATGGCTCTGATACCATATTACAAAGTGGACTTTAAGCCTAACTCAACCCCATAAAACTGACTCATGAGGTTGAGGTTTGCACTCACTTATATACAATTAAAGACTCTAATCTCTAGTCGATGTGGGATCTCCAACACCCTGTCTACAATTTTGCAGCTTAGACCGCACATCACTCCAGGCTTCCTCCATACTTTGTGCCTCCTTCATTTCACCTAAATAATTGGTAGTCAAAACCTTGGTTGCTAATTAAATATCAATTTATAAATTATTTAACAATAGTAGAAACTAATTTGAAAACCAATTTTTTGTTTAGTTTATAAAATGATCTTTAATTTAGTTATTATGACAATTAATTATTTTGGTCTCTAAAAATTGATTTTTATTTTATAATTTTCTTTTAGTGTAATAATAAAATAGGTTTAAAAATGTGTAGGTAAGGGATATAAGGAACATAGTAGAGTTACATAGATGACATCGCTTGTGCGCCACGTATGCAAGTTTAACTATAAAAGAAGAGTTAGAGAGGTTGTAAAAGTCATCATCAAGTTTGATCCAAAGAAAGAAGAATTGAAAGATGAATCAGATGTTTCTCTCAAGCTGGAACAATGGTGATTCCTCAGTGCCCCCATCGTATGTTCAGTTACCAGAAAATAGACCTGGAAAAGTGCTTAGTTCTTCACATGAAGCCATACCAGTTATTGATCTTGGAGGAGGTGACCGTGCTCACATCACTCAACAAATTTTGAAAGCCTCTGAGGAATATGGCTTTTTCCAGGTTCATGTCAATCTCACTGCAACTTTCTTCACTCTTTCTGAAAATTTGACCTAGTAAAAAAAAACTGTGAAATAGGTGATCAACCATGGAGTTTCCCAGGATTTGATGGACCAAACACTGAACATTTTTAAAGAATTCCATGCCATGCCTCCTCAAGATAAGGTAAATGAATGCTCCAAGGACCCAGAAGGAAGCTTCAAGATTTACACTAGTGGTGAGAATTACAAGAAAATTTCGATTCATTTTTGGAAGGATTCATTGGTTCATCCTTGTCCTCCTTCTGGGGAAAACCTGCACTATTGGCCTCAGAAACCGTCTAACTACAGGTCAATTTATTTTGCATATTTTTCTTCAACATAATTTTTCATTTATTTTGTATTATGCTAGTGTTTTCATCATAATTTAATTTAGTTTTCATCTATTATATTTGTTAGACATTATAACATTACCAACTTTCTTATATTTGTTTTAAAACTCATTTTAAATTAATCATGAAACATTAATTATTACTGTCAAGATTACGTAGCTATGTAAAGAGGTCAACTTCAATAACACAATAACACATTTCTTTATGGATCGATCACTATCGTGGCATTATAATTTTGGGAAAAAATCGTTATCAAATTGAAATATATACTTTTGCAATGAAAATAATTTGATTTGTTTTGATCCCTTTGCTTCTAAAATTAACGAGACGTGATTGGATTGTCATCAAGAAATTATTAATTTTTTTTATAAAGAAGGTTTTGATGTGCTAAAGCACATTAAGAAATATAATGAAATTATTAGACAATTTCAGGCAATAATTATTAGACAATAATTACACTTTATAATCACAACAAATTTGTATGTATTTTATTTTCTAATTTATAAAAAATGCATTAACAACACTTAAGACATATTATAAAAGGTTTGTGAAAGGTTCTATATAATTTAATTATTTTATAATTAGCCAATTAACAGAAGCTTTGATGTGAAGTTTATAGGGAGATTGTTGGAAGCTATACCAGAGAAATGAACAAACTTAGCCTTGAAATTTTGGAGATCATGTGTGAAGGGTTAGGGCTTGAGGCAAGGTATTTCTGTGGTGAACTCTCTGAAAATCCATCAGTGGCTTCTCATATCTACCCTCCTTGCCCTGAACCAAGTTTAACATTGGGTGTATCTAGGCACAGGGACCCTACAATTATCACCATTCTGCTTCAAGATAAGGAGGTTGAAGGACTTCAAGTCCTAAAGAATGGGGAATGGATTGGTGTTTACCCTATTCCCAATGCTTTTGTGGTTAACATTGGTCTTCTCTTACAGGTTATTACCATTTCATTTCATGCAACCCAATTTCTCCCCTTTTGCTTTTAATATTCTCTCATTTGACATAACTTTCATCCCAATTTAACAAATTATATATATTACAATCATGGCATAATATCTTTTTGCAAGTATGTATCTAAAATATCTCATAAATTTGTGCAAGAGAATCTGCTTAATTTAATTTTTCATGGTGTTGATTAGTGATTAATTTAAAATATAAAATAGTTACTAGTTAAAATCTAGATAGATAATGTTAAATAGTAATTTATAAATTTTTATTAATAATAAAAGTCACTCTAAATATTAATAAATTTTAGTTTATAAAATAATATATAACTTAGTCAATAAATTTATTTTTAACAAGTTAAAAGAGTTTACTTGATAGTTTTATAAATATGAACAAAATCATTATTATTTTTGTCTTAATTATTATTTATTCGCTAAAAATCAGCCATGTCAAATAGACACTAATGTATAATAAGTGGTATGATATGTTTATCTTCATAATAGAGAGAATTTAATAATCATACTCTAAACATACTGTTATTATTATGAATTTTAAAGTAGTTGTGAAAATCAATAAACTTACCAAGATAAATTATGATTGAATAATTATACAAAATCATTTTGCACCTACGGACATAACATATTTTTCTCAAACATAAAATTGAAAATTATATTATATTATTGCTCTTAATTATTATTTTTTAAGAAAAGATCGCAATGCAATGAATGCATTAGGCAAGAGTGATTTAATCCTGTTATCATCCAAAGTTGTGTAGCTTTTATTAAATAATAAAAATGATAATCAATTATCTAATAATTTGATAGTTGGTAACAAAAACACGACTTACATATAATATATATATATATATATATATATATATATATATATATATATATATATAAAGTCAATGTTATATTATTGTCTCTTCATGAGAAACTGTGAATGCTTACTTAAATTAATTGTTACTTAAACATGGAAATAAATTAAATTTGATCATTAATTTGTTCTCTGATTCTTATTGCAGATTATCAGCAATGGAAGGCTTGTTGGTGTAGAACACAGAGCTGTGACGAATTCGAGAATTGCACGCACAAGTGTTGTATATTTCGTGTATCCATCGTTTGAAAGCATCATAGAACCTGCACAAGCTTTGATCAAAGGAAACAATACTCAACCAATCTACAAATCCATCACATGTAGAGAGTTTCGTACAAATTTCTATCAGAAGGGTCCCAAGGTTGAAGAAGATTTACAATAACTCAAATACTCCCTTCTTATATACACTTATGATATGTTCATATAACTAGTTGTCGATTATATATGGTTTTGAAATGTTTAATCCTATGTTACATGCTTTCATATATTGAATTATAAATAACTTTTTATATATTTCAAATATATATATATATATATATATAACTTAAATCTATTTTTTCTTATCTTATTTGTATGTTTTTCATTTTAGATTTTTTTTTTCTCAACAAAGAATAAAATGAATTAATTGAAACATTTAAGGGATGTCTCAATTCATATATAACATAAAATTCATTAAAAGATCATGTTTTTGGTGACCATGCACCCTACACATAAAAACATCTTGGTATTGGACCTCAATCTTGTACCTACAAAAAAAAATAACAATCTTGTTCCTAGAAATCAAGATCAATTATTTCACAAAACGATTTATATGACATTCTATTTAGTTATGTGATCCATCATGCTCAAGTTGAAGGTGTTTTATTGTAAGGTACGAGTTTTGAGATGATCCCCTGCATGCTTGAACTCACCCAGATGTTGATATGTTGTCATTCAGTAAAATCGAAGGAGATGGTTCATCCAAATACAAATGGATACATTGTTTATCAATTTTTATTGCACTTGTTGAAATCACATCTTCTTCAATGCATCAATATTGTGCAGAACCACACACAACATCCTTTTTCCCGACTTTTGCCAACCAAATAGCACTATACTTGGATTTAAAAATTAGATTACAATAAGTTGAGTCACAACGTCACACAAACCAAACAGAAATGAACTTTCTCAAACAAAAACAGATAACTTACCGCATAATAGTATGAAGTATAAATAAATAGTAAAGTCAAATACATGCCCATGTAAGTTAGAACTACCTAATAGATTTAAGACAGTGTGTTGGACACAGAATCTAGTCAGAGTAGGAAAAGGTAACAACAAACAATTTATTTTTCATCCAGATCCAGGCTTTCAACTTAGCCATATGATTTCTCCTTGAAACTTGTATCTTTTTATAGATTTTTAAGCTCCAAGGATTTCGAAATAATATTCTAGTTCATATTTTGTTCATAGTTTCTCAGTTTCTAAATTTTCATAATTCTCGGATTTTGTTTCCAGTTTTATCGTGAACTTTGTTTCTTCGTATTTTTGTAGAATGTTTTGTTTCCAATTTTGTTTCTAATTTTTTTTCTTTGTATAATACATATTTTATTCACTAATTCTTTAACTCAGATTGTGTTTCTCTTTTTTATACAGATAAACAACTTAGACTTTTGTGTGTTTCAGTTCATTCACAATGGTAAACATTGTCTACTAGACTATTAGACTATCTACTTCATGTAACCATTAGACTATCTAGTTAAATTGTTTACTCTGCTAAAAAACAAGAATTAGTAGAACAGTGGATTTATACATTATTTTAGTCAAAAACATATATGATTAAAGCTATTAAGTGTGAGTAAAACCATGCTCATCACTTAGTTTTGGACTTGTAGTTCAAAACCATAAATATGTGAACCAATTAGATATATATGATTTTTTTTTATGCAAAAAGAAAAATAAGAATGTTACATGCAAAACTCAATTAGTTGATTAAGGTTTTTTTCACAAATATCTTGTATTGATTTTCAAGAGACATGTTCAATTGTTTTGCTTCAAACTATATTTCAATATTTAAGTAATCTTGTTGCAAAAGAAGGTTTAAAATAATATTTAATGGATGTTGTGACAACCTATTTTATAGTTCTATGAAACTCCTTGAAATATTTAGTTTTTTCAACAATACAAATTCTAGAGTTTCAACATTATAAATTTTAGAGATGATTATTCAATTAAATAAAACAAATTTCTTTATGAATTAAATCAAGGACACATGCTATATAATTGTCTTATTAAGTATTTGTTCAAAGAATCGTGTAAAAATATCATATTTGTCCTTCTATTTATATGAAAAAATCCTAAAATAAATTTGTCATAATTATTGTATGTAGATATCATATGTTTACAACTTCTAAAAACATACAAAGGAATGGTTAGAACTTCTAAACACATACAAAAGCAATTGATTGGTGGGACTACATTTTCTACATTTAAATAAATATATTTCTTATATATCACCGAAAATTATATAACAAAGGTATTTTTAAAGTTTTATATAGATAAAACATACATGTTATGATGGTAGTAAGGTTTCTAGATGTAGATAAAAATCTTTTTTATAACTCGAGAAAGATGAAAAACTTTCTTGACTCTAAAATATCACATTTTAGTGTTATAGGAGTACTAATATATCTTAGTAACTATACTCAACATGATGTAATATTTGTTGTAAAATTATTAAGAAAGTATACTACCTACAATAAGATAATATAATAGAGTGAAGCACATATCTTAATAAGGGTACTATGATTACGAGGTTATTTTTATTCAAATGTGATACACATGTTATTTGTTAGATCCATATAATAGGGATTTTAGGATAGATCCATGTACAAGAAATCTGCTGCATTGACAAGAATTATTAATACTCACATAAATAAATATTTTACAAAAAAGCTTAATGGAACTAAAAGATGGCCTATTAGCTCAGCTGGTTAGAGCGTCGTGCTAATAACGCGAAGGTCGCAGGTTCGAGACCTGCATGGGCCAATTTTTCTCTTAGAAAATTTTTTATTCCACTTTGTTGACTTCATATGGCCCATTTAATATTCATGTTTTATGGGCCTACTAGAGGGTACAATAATTTCAATTATTAGTATTAATCTAATATTAAACTTTTGTGAAAATTGACTAACAAAATGGCCTATTAGCTCAGTTGGTTAGAGCGTCGTGCTAATAACGCGAAGGTCGCAGGTTCGAGACCTGCATAGGCCAATGTTTTTGAAATTATTTTTTTTTCACTGTGGACTTGGGAGTATATGGGCCATTTAAGATACATGTTTTTTGGGCCTACGAGAGGGTACAATATTACGGCAGATTCTACCTGCACCCAATCAAATATGATTGGCACCCAATTGCTTAGGTGAAAAGACTAAACTAACCTTAATGAAATGAAAATTAGGGTTTTATGTCATCCCCTTAGTTTTCCCTGCATCCAACAACACCCAACACACTGCAGTCTCCTTCTTTTTCAATCTTTCTGCCGCTTTCTTCTTTGTGTCATTTTTTGTTCGGCGCTTACCTGTGACGAAGACCTACCGAACGACGACGTCGATTGTGGTGGTGGTGGTCAGTGAGGCGGCATCGTCTTGACGAAGTTGGACAGCGAGAGGAAACGAAGCTACCACGTCCACCACTACACTAAAACCACCTACGCAGCTTAAACTAGCACCAACCAAAGAGAAGAGGAAAACCAAGTTTCTCTCTGCACCCTACACCTTTTTCAAAATAAAGAAGACAATAGCAGAATTGGATTTTAAAAGTTTGTCAGGTGCAGGAAGTAATTGATTGGGTGCAGGAAGCAATTGCCTAATATTACCTGCTATTTGCATCCTCATGCCTCCTTTGTGAAAGGTATCTTCACTCTTTTGTATTTTCTTTTAATATAAATATAAATGTAAACAAAAATTTCATAAACAAGTGGCCCATTAGCTCAGTTGGTTAGAGCGTCGTGCTAATAACGCGAAGGTCGCAGGTTCGAAACCTGCATGGGCCATTTTTTGTTTTTTAGATAATTTTTTTATATTACGACAATATGGGCCTACGAGAGGGTACAACAAGACTTGCAATTTGCACCCTCATACCTATGGGCAAGATAGCTTGTACTATAAATGGACTGAGGGCCCATTCACAGCATAGTTCTTGAATCACATATTTCATTTTCATTTTCCACAGATCTTGCTGAGAGAAATCAACATCATTCAAATTTTCTTCTATTAATCTCTCACTAAATTTTTATAACCTGTAATAATAATTAATCTATTAAAAATACATTCACTATGATTCCCATAAATTCCGTTCATTGATTTTCTTAGCTCAATCACTATATACGTGTCAAAAAAAATGAGAATCATACCTGGATAACATTCATCAAGCCAAATTTTGATAAACATAACAATGATTCAATTTAGAAACAATATTAGAAAATTCTTTTTAGAACTTTGCTCTATATTTCAATAAAGAAGTTTCCGAAAGCATTTCTTACTTATATTTAAAGAAATCCTACATAGAGAGGGCAAATAATAGAGCTGAAAAATGCTGAAAATGATAGGTTTGATATGATAAAAGGAAGGGCACAAGCATCACAAGTTGGTGGAAATTACTAATATATTAATACATGGTGATTTGGAAATGGAAGTTTGGTTATAAAAATGAAGAAAATGATGAAAGTGTGTTAATATGGCAATTAAAAATGCATGGAAAATGGTTATGATTACTGTGCTTATGATGCAGACCAATCATACCATAAGATACACCACTGTGCTCCTCCATGTTTTGCTGTATGAATGAGTTTCAAAGAAAGAATAAAATAAAGTTAAAAAAAAAGTTATGAAAGAAGAAAATTATTATTCCATTTTACTCCGACACAGTTTGCTGGCTAGGCCACTCATCTGGTGGTTACCCTTCATCCGACAGAGAAGCCTTCTTAGTTTTTTCAATATAAAAACTCACCACAAGACATCAATTTCTGAGTTCATAGCATAATTATTCAAATTTTATTTTTTTTTAGTTTTGCTCTTGTTAATTGAATTAGTACACCTTTCATCTTCTTTGTGTTCTTTCTTCATCTTTCTATTTCTCAAAAGTGAAATGTAATGATGTAAAGAAATGGGATGTGTTAGATTTTAAAGAAATGGGAAATAGTATTTCACTTTTAAATTCAAACTATTTGTATTGCTTAAAATTTGATCAAAAGACTTTAAACATATTTTAAGAAAATAGTGAAAAAAAAAAACAGAAAGCAAGAGAAGGTATAGAAAAAAAAAAGTTCATCAAATCGTCTATAGAAGAAGAAATTCATTAAACATCTAAGTATAATACATACCATAACATCGTCTAATTATCATTTAAACACACGAACCGTCTATATATATATAAAAAAAAACAAATAAGACCATCCAAATAAAACGCAAGCAAACATAGCAACAAAGAAATAATTCTTAGAATACCAAAAATAATTCACACTTTAATAAAAAAAATTATTTAAATCTAAACACGTATTTTAATCACATTCAGTCATAATTGTTTCCATTTATACTAAATGGTAAAAAAAAATGTATAGTCCATATATAACATTACTCAATCATATTACCTTTAATAAAATATGACTACTAAAAAAGTATCACATGCATTTGAAATCAATTTTACTATATTATGAGCACTATGTTCATTTCTAAACTAGAAATCCAAAGCTAATCACATGCTAAAGTTTTCTCAAAACTCAAAATTGTTGAAAGAATCAAAATTCTTTAGAAACCTATGAGAGTAGGGAACAATTTTAGCCAACGTCTTCGTAAGATTGTACACCACAAGGGTAAATAATACAAAAATATAAAGGCTATATAATGATTAAATCTTTTGAAGGTATATTAATATAGAACTATTAAATTAAAGTAATAGAAGGAATTGCAATTGTAATTTATATAAAACGCCAATTGAAACATCACTTTCACATGGCAGTCATTTTCTACTTTTTTTGCACCATCCAAACACAAATCCGAGAGATCCGCTTAAATTTTTGGTTTGAAAAGTAGAGAAATAAAGAGTGTTGTACCCACAAAGCTCTTCTAAGATTTTCAAAATCTCAATTTAGAAGGGCACATACTTAGGAGTGTGATTATTAGTTATGATTAGTCCAAATTCTTAGGGCACCCTTTTCAAATGATCCTTATTACTTAGACATGTGACACATTGGATGAGTTTTTTTTTATTGATAATAAAAAATAAATAAATATGAATCACTTTAAGGATGGTTCAACATTTATACATAATAAAATATTTAAGACACTTTATTCTAAAACTCGTACCACCGAACGTCTATGATTACAAAACATCCCTGACTTAACTTAAAATTAAAATTCTAAAAATAAACACCTGAACTCAAAAATATATCAAGAAATCATTATCATACAGATCAAAGTTCGAGACACCAATCGAAAAAGGAAAAAAAAATAGAGAGACTTGGACGTAATCCAAGACCAAACCTTCACTTGAACCAAGAAAACCACTTTGAAACCATCGATATTAGAAGAGTAATTCCATTATTGGTTTGTTGATTAAATTGATTAATTAACTTGTTAATTAAACTATAATTAGCATAATGGGGTACTAGTTTATATATCCACCGACACAGATTCAGCAAGTGAAAGTTTTTGAGAATAACGAGGGGATCAAGTCAACCTTGAGCCTGTGAATTTGCACTCATTCAAACACAGACTCCTAGGGTTTTGATTTGTGACAATCATTTATGAGGGCATATTATATATAAAACTTTCTCATAATCAGTCACTTCAGCCAATAAATTTTCTTGTTTATGAAGCATGTGATTAGGTAGGTTAGGAAGTATCACACACATGCTACCAATCTCAGAGGAATTAATAAAACAAAACACTAAATCTTATTATCCCAACTTTTCATTATGTGTTATGTGTGGGATACAAGGCTTCATCAATAACATAATATATCCTTCCTCTTTCAAGATGATTTGGTTGCTTTCTTCACCAATAGTGGGGTTCATGTTCTCAATTATGCCTTTTAAACTATGATTAATTAGTTTATTACATTCAAGCCAAACTTTTCTTGTCCATTCAAAAGCACTACATTGATTAGTAGAGTTGTTTAACTTAGCTAGTTTAAACACTTTATATATGAGTACCCTATTGCATGTAAATTTATTATCACATGATTGAATGTGAAGTTCTTAAGATATATATCCTCTACTTTTATATTAGTATTTTTCTCCTTGTTAATAAATAAGATGACTATAGTACATTATAAATTGGTTCACTCAAGAAAACTCATTGAAGCTACCTCCCACTAGATAAATCTTAATAGAAAACTCATTCACCATACTTTTTTTTACAGATAACATGTATGTTTTATTTAAATATATATAATCTTAGTTTAATTGAGTAGGATTACTATGAACAAAAAATATTCCTCAATATTCAAGCTTAAAAAAAATCATGATTAAACTAGAGCAACTAGAATAAATGTTTGATAGTAAACTAACTTCATTTATGTCAAAAAGAATTTATTTTTGTATCTTCTAAATTAGTATATATGCATGAAATCATATGGGTAACTTTTTTATTGATTCTTTAATAAAATAAACAAAAAGGGCCATCATAAAATTGAAAATAAATAGTTTAAGCATGTTTATAGGTCTTTTTAATTAGTGTGAAATTATTTCATCTTAGTAAAATACCACGAATCTAAATTTTGAATAAGTAGTTATGTTAAATATTTAAAGGGAATTTTTTTTTAAATAGTAGTCCTACTTTAGTTAATAAGAGTATTTTAGTTGAAGACTAAGTGTGTTAGATGTACCAATAACTCCCTTTTGTCCAAAACTGTTCGTAGCATAAATCATTTGTCTTTTAATTTAATTAACATTCAACCAATAGTAATTGAACTATGTTTTTGTACTGTGTTATGAAATCCGTTTTTGTAATGTATATATAGTGTAGCATTGTTGATTATGTTATGATATAGAAAGCTATATGTAGCAACTATTAGAGTATGATGTGTCCCTATTCATATGTAGACTTCATCAAATTTGTAACATCACATTTTTAGTGTGTGGGGATCTAAATCCACTACAATCACTCTAACAATTGCCAAAGTCTAAAACTCTCATAACTACTCAATTCATGGAACACTAGTAATCACAAACCCTAAATATAACATATATGTGTTTTTCTCCAAACTAAGATGGATTAAGATTAATTAAGATGGGTGGGTTGTATATATTTTTTTTAAAGGAATTGATTTGTTATCCAAATGAATATAACTGTAATTATAGAAGGATAACAAATTATCTCGAGCTAGGTGGTTCTTTTGAATTTTTTTTGTGTATGACAGACATGGTTGTGGTTTATATTGTATTGGTTTTATCATTTTTTTTTCTTTTCTTTTTATATAAGGGTCAGAACATTCCTGAAAAACATTCCTGAAATGTTTCATTATATTTAATTGATTTTTCGCTGATAAGAAAAAAGAATAAGTTTATGGTTTTTTACGAAATCATGAATATCTTTATGCATTGGTAAAATCAGTTTTTTGGTGAAAGGTATAAATTTGGGACCATATAACAATCATTATGAAAATGAATGGTTGTGTAGGAGTTTTATACTTTTTTTTTTTTTTATATGGATTGAAATATCTCTCCTATTATCAATGTATTGATTATTTGTGTTGATAGAAAAATGAAAATTGAAGTACATGATCATCTTTGATCTACTAAAGAAAAGCAAGAATGTGGATAGATGGAGATGTCAAACTCAAGGTTTAATCTCAAAATGATAAGATTGAAAGGAGGGGATAAGTGTGTGTGCTTTTGAGAGGGGGTGTACCAATTGGGGTCAGAATTCCTTAGTGAGTAGTACTTTTCAAGGGTTTTGTTTTGGTAGGAAGGATGATTATGATATTCCCACACGAGGGGGGTAACATGCAAAATTGCAATGGGACACCATTTTTTTGCCCTTGTTGTTTATGGCACTAAGGGCAGTTAGTTCCCATTAGGCAACCCCACAAGGCTTTGAGCTTCATCCTCAATGTGGCCAAGCAATCACCCAATCACATGGCTTTTGGTACTCCTTTGTAACATAAGGTTACCCAATGTGGCTTCAAAGAAAGGGTGACGTATAGGATTGTGACATGGAAAATGTCCCCATACATACAAGATCATCATTCATTGCTTCTAAAATACACATATTATTAGAAGCTTTAATTGGATTTTCTTTTATTAAGTTCTATCATTCTACAATTTTTGTTCTATATAAAGTTTTTTTTTTTAAACTTTTTATGTTAAATATTATTATATAACTTAACGTTTCAGTTATGTTGACCATCTCGATCAATATTCTATATATAGTGAATTATGAGTATGGTTCTTCAAGTTTCAAATGGGTTAATTAGTATGTCACATTAGTCCTTTCATGAGTTAGGATTTGTGAACATTGATAATATATTTGGAGATTGAACAATTAATTGCCACGTTTATAAGATTAATCACACACTTGAAACTTAAAAAGTAAATTGTAAATCTGTGGTGTTTTAAAGATGATACTATCATCACATAATTGAAATATGAAAGACTAAAGTTACTTGTGATAATTAAAATTGGTAAATTATAATTAACCCCAAAATGTTTTATTGAAATCTGCTTTTCTAAGATATTTCAGAGTGAGTCTCAATTTGTAATTATTTTTTAAGTTTATAGAAGATAAAAATGATTACTCATTATTTTGATTAAATTATATACTATTTTAAAGATTAAAAAAATTATTGGTATTTAAAGTAGTTTTTATTATTAATATAATTTATAAATTAGTTTTTGCTATCTAATTAGCTACCAAGGTTTAGCTATTACTTACTTTATTTTCCAAAGTTGGTAACTAAACCTTGATAGTTAATTAGATACCAATTTAAAAACTAGTTTATAAGTTTTATTAATAGTAAAAACTATTTTAAATATCAATAATTTATTTAATCTTTAAAATAGTATCTAATTTAATTATTATAATAACTAATTATTTTTAGTATTTAAAATTGATTTTTATTTAGTGATTTTCTTATAGCGTTTTAAAAATGAACACTACAAGAAAATCATTAAATAGAAACAAATCTTAGAGACAAAAAATAATTAGTTGTTATAGTGACTAAATTAGAGACCATTTTAGAAACTAGAAAAATTATTTGTTTCTAAATTAGTTTCTATTATTGATAAATAGTTTCTAATTAGCTTACCAAGGTTTTTGCTACCAAATTTAGAATCTAAATAATTGGTAATTAAAACCTTAGTAGCTAATTAGATACCAATTAGTTTCTATTATTGATAAATAGTTGCTATTATAGATAAATAGTTTCTAATTAGCTTACCAAGGTTTTTGCTACCAAATTTAGAATCTAAATAATTGGTAGTTAAAATCTTGGTAGCTAATTAGATACCAAATTAGGAACTATTTATCAATAATAGAAACTAATTTAGAAACCAATAATTTTTTTTAGTTTCTAAAATGATTTCTAATTTAGTCAAGAACTAATT
The DNA here is from genome assembly GCF_051622355.1 of Phaseolus vulgaris. Classification (NCBI taxonomy): domain Eukaryota; kingdom Viridiplantae; phylum Streptophyta; class Magnoliopsida; order Fabales; family Fabaceae; genus Phaseolus; species Phaseolus vulgaris. Next base: position 6,549,381 of record NC_143501.1, on the reverse strand, counting down.
ATTTTTTGTTTCTAAAATTGATTTCTATTTAATGATTTTCTTGTACCGGAAAAAGATATACTTTAATTTGTGCTTGTATACATAAAAAAAAAAGTGACAACATTTAAAAAAAAAAGGTGTTTAAATTTTGTATAAAAAGTAAAAAATTTCATGAGTGGGAATGAAGGATATAAAAGCAAAGACAAAAGCAGTCCCAATTATAAAACAAACCCAAATGGGGACCTTCTACACATGGGTGGGATGCTTCATCTTGTGCTGTGGAGCCACACTCCATAAAGCTAAGAATCTTTTTGCAAAAACATGGATCTGAGGAAGGAGAAAGCCCTACATACAAATATGTTCACATCACACCAAAAACTACAACATTTTTCACTCTTCCTTATCATAACTAATCAACTCAATTCACTATTTCAATGCATCTTCTACAATCCAACAACACACAATCTCTTCACTTCATGGAACAAAACAAAACCTAATCATAAAAATAAAAATTAAAAAAATTATCTTTTGGTATAACTTGGGGTATAATGCTTAAACAAAATCTTAAACATTTCCTAGCTAACTCTTCATTATTTGTGGGGTTTGGTTATTTGGGTTGATTGGTAGTTGAGGTGCTACATGTTTATGCACCTTATTTTGAGTGAAGTGTTTTGTTTTATTGGAGGATTGCATTTGCAGTTGCAGTGGACCCAAAGTACAGCTAAAATGTTTATGTAATTTTCTTTTTCTTAAAAACAAAATACTTTTTCTAATTGATCACAAGATTAGACAATACACAATTCAATATTTAAACAACTCAATTATCTATCAACTATATATGTTAAACCTTATTGCTAATTATTACTCATGTGACTGTACATATATAGCATTTGTTTCATATTATACTTTTTATACGTTATTTGAAAATAATATCTTCCTGATTAATTACAAGAATATAAATTAATAATCTTAATCGTGTTTTTTTATTAATATGATATTTTGTTCTAATACTTTAATGTTTTTAATTTGTGTTGGAAATTCCACATCGACTAAAGATTAGAGCATTTTATAGTATATAAGTGGGTGCAAACCTCACCGAGCTAGTTTTATAGGATTGAGTTAGGCTTAAAATCCATTTTTTAACATGGTAAAGCGCAAACCTCACCTTATTAAGCTCATTTTATGGGATGAAGTTAGGACTGACTAAAGGCCACTTCTTAACAATTTGATTTGTTTTTTTCTTAAAAGTTAGTTAATATAACATAATTATTTTAATTAGAAGATATTATTATCTTAAGTGATGATGAATAGATTATTAGAGTGTGTTGAAAAGTTATGAAAAGATAAAATGTTGCATCACACGTGCAAATACTTCCAAAAGCAACATATGGCTGATATACATTCATGCATCACTTTGGAGGAAGATTTCCTCTGCCCATTTTGTTAGTTTTTGAATAAAAACCTTTAATTATTTTATTTTAATTGGGTCTTCATGAAATGGTTGAAATGAAATAGTAAATTTATGTTAGATGCATAACTCCAATGAATATGGTGATGATGTATGGACCAGCACACGTGAAATCCCTCACCCCACTCTGTCACAGTATTCCCCTCACAACTCCTATAAAACTTACAATTCCTTAATGTCATGTCCATGTCACACACAAACAACAACAAATATCATAACAAACACAACTCACACACATTAACTTGTGGAATAACCAATCACCTCAACAATTCAAATAAATCTATGGGTTGTAAACTTTAAATCATAAATCCTAAATTTAGGATTTTAAACTCTAAATCATAAATCCTAAACTCATGTATTGAACAGATGTTTTCACTAAGACAATTAACTTTGATCTCTTTCACTAAATCTATTTTTTAAAATTAAAAATTAAAATTTTTATTGTGTTATTTAAAAAATATAAATATAGAATAATAATGTCATTTAAATCATTAACATTTAAAAATTAAGTTTTCATTAAATAATTTAACAAGTAAAGGTAATCATCATTTTAATTTATCCAATTAAATATATTAATTGATTAATTAAAAACTTAAAAAAAATATTTATATAATTAAAAAGAGATGAAATGGGTCAAAATTTTCAACCTATTTTACCAAGTGAATAAGACTAAAAGAGGTGGGATTGTGTGTTTTGTCAACCCTATACTTCATTTATCTTAGAAAATTACAAAATAAATACATATTCACTCTATGCAGTTTGAATACAAAACATAACACTACTAAAATCTCATGAAATAAAATAAATAAAAATCAATTTAAAAGACAAAAAGTAATTAGTTATTATAGTGACTAAATTAGAGATTATTTTAAAAATTAAGAAAAAGATTAATTTTTAAATTAGTTTCTATTATTGTTAAATAATTTCTAAATTGGTAACTAATTAGCTACCAATGTTTGAACTACTAATTATTTAAATTTTAAATTTGATAGCAAAAACCTTGATAACTAATTAAATACCAATTTGGAAACCATTTAATAATAATAAAAACTAATTTAAAAACTATTTTTTTTTAATTTATAAAATATTCTCTAATTTAAGCAAGCAACTAATTATTTTTTATCTTTAAAATTAGTTTCTATTTCGTTATTTTATTTTATTGTAGTTTAAATATACAATTACTTGTTATTGTTAAAATACACAACTGTAAACAAAATATTTTTTTAATTTTGATTGTAAAGATGGATTAGTAGTCTAATTAATGAAAAACAGTGTGTGATATTAATTATCAAATCAAAATTTAAAAATAGTTAAAAGAAGTTTTGACATATAAATATAACTTTATTGTGTCTTATCAATCAACTCACTAAAGCTTAATAAAAAAAAATAAAAAAAAAACTCTCGTTTAGATGTGACAAAAAAATAGGACAGCATTGAAATGAGACACATTACTATTCCAATTTATATTTAAGCACGGTCTTGTTACATAGACTTTTTGGATTGGGATGAGATGTGAGAGAAAAATATATATAAAAAAAAGTATTTGAATTGTTATATGTTAGAGTGGATGAGTAAAGAAAATTTATTAGAGTTTGTGAGTGAGTAATGAGAAGGTTGGGAGGAGATTTTGATTTTTTTTAAATATGTAAAATATAATATTACAAATTTACCCTTATCTTAAAAAATAATTGAATAATGAAATATGAAGTATGAAATATGTGTAGATTTGTGTTAGTTAAATTTATGTAATAATTAATATTTGTATTTAGATAAATTTAATATTATTTAATATTAGGATGGAGATGTGTGGGGATTTGAAAAAGTGGTGTATGAGTATTTGAGAGTAAAGTGTAAAGAAAGTGAGTGTTTAGATTGTGGGTGTGTTAGAGTGGATGAACGAAAAAAGTTTATTGGAGTTTAAGAGGGATAAAATGGTTGTGAGAATTTTGAAATAACTTTAAAGGTGTAAAATATACATTACAAGAAAAAGTTGTATTTCTCATGGATAATTACCCATGGAACTTTTTTGGTATGTAAATGGCTTTTTACCTACAAAAGATTCCGTAGATAATGTTATTAATCATAAAAAAAAAATAAGAAAGCTAAAATGGGACTCTTTACGTACGAAAGTTAGGTGATAGGAAAGTTTTTAATATATTTTAAAGTATTTTAAAAAACTAAATAAAAAAAGAGTAAAATTATGTTGGTTTCCTCGACAAGAACATTAGTTTCCTCCACCTCACCTCTGAAACACTCTCACTGTAACACTCTTGCTTCCTAGACCTAGACTGAAACACTCTTGCTTTCCTAAACTGAAACACTCATAGGTTTTCTTAGAAAATGTCAATGGAAGTTCTCAAATCCAAATTCAAACCGTGTGAATGTGAGAAATCGAAATTGTAACACCTTCAAAGCTTTGAAACGCCCAAACAATGAAACTTTGAAGTTCCCATTTTTTCTCTATGTTCCCAATCTTTGTTTCGTTCCGAAATTTCAACCCAAATTCGTGTCTTCCCAAATCTACACTGAAATCCCCAAATATATTTTTTCAATTTGTGAAACCAAAAGCCCTAATCTGGTGTTCGTGATTGTAAACCTAAATCTTGAATGGTGACTTTGAAAATGTAGTGAAAACTCAATGGAAAGTGTCGTCGTGGTGGCCTGAAACATGGGCGATTCAAAGGAGATTTACGGAGGCTTCATTCATCCAGTAGTGAGAAAGGTATTGAATTTTTTTTCTTTCATTTATTGTACAATAATGTTCTGTAGGTTTAGGGTTTTTTACAATATACTTTAAATGTATTGATATTGATAACCTATTGTGATCTCATAGTGTTTGTTTCATATGGGACCTTGAAGTGGATAAGCTAGTGTTCTGTTTTGTATCGTGCAGGATCAAAATTTGGATGTAAGTCTTCTTTTCCAAGAGCTTAAATTTGGTGGACAACATTCGTACTGGCTCCTTCATATTTAGTTATTCAGCTACACTAGTTTACAGTAAGGAAGAGTATGACATGATGAACAAGGGCAATGTATGGGCATGAAATTTTGTAGCAATATATTTCTTAATATATTACATATTATTTCAGGTCTTTATATATTTCTTCCTTTTTGTCAGATGTTAGTATGTTACAATGTTTAGACTATAGACTTGTGTGTTCATATGCAAAGTTGCTCTAACAAATGGAAGCAACTAGCCTTTTATACTTTTAAGACTAAACATTTATCTTAAAACTAGGTGTTATAAAATGATTTGGATTGGAAGTGACATTAGTAAGAATACTATCTTCTAGATAATAGTCCTTTCTTATTGTCAATGATAAAGTGTTTTAGATATTGAGGTTAAATATTTTATGTTGACATAGATATCTGAGATAAAGATAGTTGAAGTTCCTGATGTTGACCTATCGAAAGTTGGGGTTACAAAGTTTGGAAGCTTCAGTGTGGAAGTAATAAACCGGCATTTGACTATCTGGAGTTATTGAAGGTGAAAATAATTGCTTGCATCGTTATAATCTTTTAGTTACATACCACTATAATGTAATATAATATTTCACTTGAACTAGATCTCATTCTTGTGATTTTTACTTAAATTTATTTATTGGTTTGTTATATTCCCTGCAGACAGTATTTGATTTTTAGCTAATCTAGGGTCTTCTTTCTCGTCCAGATTTTAGGTAGTCATCTTGTTCCCTAAATATTGCAAATATTGAGTTATGTGGGGTTAGATGTTGCTTTGGATTTTATTCCTTTTAGGGTACTTGTTTATTTTGGTCTTAGAGGTCAAAGTCACTCTACAAATAATGGCTTTTGTACATAGTTTGCTTTGTCTCACAACCCTACTCTGGTACTATATAGTCTATTCACATTGACATGAACCAAAACAGTTTTTCTCTTTAACATCCTGTTGTCTGCACAATTATAATTTGAGACCCTCTGTTTGACAAAATATTTAACTTTCTGTGCTGCACAAAGGTATTGGGAAACCAAGAACGGTTATTTATACCTCACAAACTTACAAGTCTATAAATATAATAATCAAGGAGTACTTCTGACATACTCAATACTTGATATTCACTTACTATTTTAATATCATTATACTCTTACTGACTTGAGCGTCGAATCATCTTTTACAAGTAGACTCTCATTCAACATTTTGGTGATAAAGCTCGACATGTAAATTAAAACACGACAATGCTACAAAGATTGGTTGGTCTTCACCAATAACTTTGATTCAACACCTTATAAGGCCCAACGCCAAATCCGATAAAGCAGTTTTGAATTTTAAAGATTCATTATTGCTTGTTTCCACATGTAACATTTTCTTTTAACTACCGCTCCCCACTTCTTCATCATTAACCTCCATGTATTCTCTAACTCCTCATTTTTAACGTTCTTGAGAGAATTTTTTTTTGAAGAATAAAAAGAAGGCCAAAGAAAGAGAAGCATATTTCTTTCTCTTAGTAGGAATGTTTTCTTTCAAACGCAAAAAATCTTCTGTAAATGCTCAACCAATACTTAGAGAGGGACAAAAACTCAAGCCATGATGAAGATTAACACCTTCTTCCATGTCTCAAAGTTTCACCACCCCATTCGTGTTGCCACCCACCATAACTAACTCGTCCGTAGGAAGCGCCACCGCGTTCATGTAACCATCGTGTCCGAAGGTTGCTAAAAACGCTTCAACAATGCGTCGTTGTCACCAGCCTTGGAGATGACATAATCATTGGAGAGCGTGACAGAGAAGACATGATAGGTGTGCCCGAAAAAACGATGTGTGTTGAGGCCGTTGGCCATGAAGAGGGAAGGGGGATAAAAATAATGTGTTCTACTTTTGGTGGTTTTTGCTACTTTTTGGAATTTATTGTTGTTTCTCTCTCCCTCTCTCTTTAAGCACGTCACAAGACTCTTGCTCTTGAATTAAGGGTTTTTTTTTATTATTTATTAGTTATTACGGTAAAAGTCTCTGTTTTGCCATATGACCCTCAAACATTATTTCATAATTCAGATTTATGGAGTATTTGTTCTGTCTCTGTGTAAATAATGTATATAATTTTGATAACTTAAAATAGAGAATTAGACAAGATTAGTCACGCTAAATTGAAAATTTTCTTGAAACTCTGTTTTTTCATTATAAGATTGTGAAACAATTAGATTTATATGTATCATATTAACATTATACATATAAATGACACTGTATTCTTACTTCCTAGTATATATAAAACAACTCCTCATAATTAGTTTTATTGTTATTTTCATAATATTTATCTTTAAGCATCTCCAGCAAAAATATCTTACATGAGTGTTTGATACCAATTTTTACGCTTATCGGTACATGTGGTTCATCACACTATTTTATGAATCATATTCTATTTTTGTCTAATAAAATAAGCTTACACTTTTTTTTTATATTTTTTCAATTATTTAAATTTTACTTAAAAACGCGTGCTTTTATTTCAAAGGATTATTCTTCCCCTTAGAGTTCTTTTTCTTAAACATGTATCTCTTTTATAGTTGGTTTCTCCACACAAAAACTTTTTTTTCTTTTTCAAATGGTATAATTTTATTTGATACTTTAAATAAAAAAATATGTTCCAAAATTGAAGAAGTCGTATTTATCATATAAAAAAAATTACTCCGAAATCAAACTAGTCGTATTTGACACATATAATTTTAATTTTTATATTAAACCAAAAATTATAACTAAAATTGTGTTTCACACATATAAGTTATTCAATTCTAAACTAAATTTACTTTTTCTCCATTTAAAAAAAAAAACCCAAAAACTTCCTTAAAATGTCGTGCTCTGTTCCACACATCCATTTTACTATATTTGTTGATTTAATAGGAGTGTGGTATGTTTTGTTTTTCAAGCAAAGAAAGCAAGAATATTGATGTTTTATAAAAAGTTAAAATAGGTTATTATAAAATAGACTTTAAACTTAACTTAATCTCATAAAATCGACTTATGAAATTGAGATTTACACCTATTTATATACAATGAAAGACTCTAATCTTTAATTGACGAGAGTGTGAAGAAGAGAGTTACTAGAGTGGAAAGTGTAAAATTTGGGTGTTTGGTCCATAGTGGTTAGCCTCCGTCTGAGAGAAAGGACAATGAGGCAGAGAAAGAGTAATGTTGTGTGGTTGGGGCTGGGGTTTACGATGCAGAGTGGGGTCCATGGAGCATTGGGAGTGTGAAGGTGTGTGTGTGTGCACGCATGGTGCGTAACTGATTAATTAACACTGTCACAGCAGAAGAAGAAGATGGTGGTACCGCAGTAGCAGTAAATGCCACACGCATGCACGCCTTCTCATGGGAATGGGAATAAAAACCTCGGTGACGTTATCGTTGCTAAGCAAATGCAATGCATGCACACAACAAATCCATCACTTCGCTCAATACAAACACCTGCACGTGGACATCACCTACCACACGTGTACTCAATCATCACCCATACACTCATAACATAACACATAATTCCACACTTTTTTCCATTATCTAATTTAATATTTTTTATTACTAATGGAAATAATTTAAACAATGAGATTTTTTAAACGAGATTGATACAATGTTAACTAATCTTCATAATTAATAACGATTGAACCTGTTCTTATATTTCGAGACAGAAAAAAGGTTTGCATGATTAACGGTTACCGATATATTCATCAAAAGTTGTTCCGAGAATATTAGTATTGGGTTATGGAGAATTCGATCTATATGAAAAAGGCGATTTGGATTAATTAGTATTAATCAGACAGTAAAAAAAAATCATAATGATAGACACAAGATTAAAATTAGACAGTAAAATAAAAAAAGAATTATAACGGCAGACACAGGGTTAAGATTGTTTTCATATATACCAGATAAAACTTCACAAATAAACGAATCATAAATTAGGTTAAGAACACACTTGTTATTGACTACTATAAATGTTCTGGGTTTAAATACTCAAATTTATACTAATAATGCATTAATATAAAAAAAATGTAATATTATGAGTATTGTTTACATACTTTTTTAATTACAATATAAATTTATTTCAGTATTCTAATTGATAAGATACTTTATTCATGTAAATGTGTATTATAAAAACTCTAATCTTTGATTTAAGAATATCTTATAATGTTATTATTGGAGTTTTTAAATATGTTTGAGGTATAACCAAATTATTGTATATTAACTAAAATTGTATTTTGTAATTGGTTTTATAGGACTGAGTTGAATTTAAAATAATTTTTTTTTAAATTATATTAAATAATGAGTTTTGTTAGACTATTATATTATTTACGGTTAGATTTCTTATTAATATTTAGTTCGTATTTTAGATGATTAATTTTTAATGTGTAATAATATGTTGAAGATTTTAGATAAATTAAAGATAAAATCAAATTATAATATATAATTAAATGTAAATTTGATTTTACTAATCATTAATGTAAAGTTAAATTTAATTTAATTTTTTTTTTAAAAAAATACATCTAATATAACTATATATTTATAATACTTTTCATTCCTTGACCAATTTCAACATTTATTAACATTTTCTTTAATTATAAAGCCAAAAGGTTATCTAATAGAAATATAATGCAAATAATCTTTCTGGGGTGATGAAAGGTAAGAGTAGTGAAAAATAAAAGAAAAATGAAAACTTTAAATATTTTATAGTTAGAGATAAATTAGTGAAAAATGGTAATTGTAATTGATTTGAAATAATAAAAAAAGTAATAATTTGATTATTTATTGGATTACCATATGTTCTTGTTTAAAACATTAGTTATGGTTAAACATTACAATTTTTGGATTTTGCACTTCTCAATGAATCTTTCGTATATGTGAGTATTGTTGGAGATGAATGAAGATGACGAAATTGAGTTGACTGTGAAAGCTTGTGAGTATTAAATAGTGAGACTCAGAGAAAAATCAATCGCGCATGAATGACTTGAATCATGCATCAAAGTCAAGGTTACATACAAGTTTGTCAGAAATACCCTTTTATATTGTTGTCAAATTTCCATGTTTCACTTTTCATAATATAACATTAAAAATAATTTGGCACATTGAAAATAATCAAACGATATAATGTAAAAAAATCTTAATCAAAAGTACTTAAATTTATGAAAAACTCAAAAACTTAATCAAAATTAAAAAAAATTGAAAACAATCTACTCTCTTCCATTCTCTTTTATATTAGACTATGAAGCTCAGATACTCCTTTTAAATGGTGTGTCAGTGTCCGATACTCGTACGACACATGTAGGACACGTATCTGTGAAGTGTCCAATTCAAAAAGTATTTGTTAGATTTCTGACAATTTTAGGACAATTCTAACACAATTTTAAAAAAGAAAAATACATTAATTTTCTCAAAATTCAAAAATTGTTATTATGATTACAAAAATAAGAAACAAATTCTTGTGAACCAGTCATGAAAAACATCTTTCTGCTCCAAAAAATAATCTGAAACATACTTGTGCACATAAATCTTTATTCTTAATTTATATAATTTATAATTATATAATATATAGATTCGTGTCCCCGTGTCCTACATTTTAAAGATTTTACGTATCTCCATATTCGTATCTGTGTCGTATCAATATCCATGTCAGTGTCTGTACTACATAAATACTAGATCATAACAAGAAAATCAAATGAAAGTACATGATAAGGAAAGAAAAGTATTTTTTTTAAGGTATAAGTTCTATAAAAAATAAAATAAGTTTAAATTAAGTTAGGAAATATTTTTTATAAATGAATTTGTTGATAAATGAGTTTTAGTTTATAAATAATTACTTTTTTCATTATAGAAGTAGTTTTGGAAAAGTTGTGAAAAGTCAAAGTGAAGGTGAAAACGTGAGTAAGAAAAAAAGTAGAAGAAGCATTGACGTTCCTTTATGAGGAGGTCTGCAAGGAAAGAAAACCGAGAATGGAAAGTAATGCTCGATTTGCACAAAACGCATTAACTCTCTTCCGCAGTATATTTACTCCTTTTGAAGATGACAACTGAGATTGTGAGTCTCAAGAAATAAGCACCATCACATTGGGAAATGATTTTTTTCCTATTTTTTTATCACTATTCTTAAATGCATAAAATATTAAATCAAAAATCGTGCACTCCTTATTTAATGCCATTTAATTTAAATATATTTCCAATTGTGGATTTTATAAAACAGAAAATTATTAACATTTCATCTAATTTTTTAAAATACATTTCGTGTGATTTTTAATACACTATTTAATAAGTAACTTACCATTAGGTTTAACTTAGTAGTAGAAATTAGATAATTTGAGATTTTATAGGTTTCAATCTTATTCAATATACGGAAAAAAAGTTAGTAAATAAAATATTATAAAGTATATAGAATACTCCTTAAAAATATTAATTTATCAAAAAATAATTTTCATATTATTTAAATTACATAAAATACTGTTTTTTTTTCTATTATGTTCTTATTCTACTTACTCTATAGATAATATTAAATTCACTTATTACCAAAATGAAAACCTACAACGTAGAAGTAAAAACAGAATTTAGTTATGTTTAACTTTCAATGTACAATTTTTTATATAGTAAGGTAATTTTTATGATAATTATTTTATAAGTCATATTTTAAAAATAACTGATTCATAATACGATTTTTTTTATAGGAGTAAAGACTCAAAGTTAAACCTATAATAATAAGACTGTGAAATTAACTTGTTAGAAATTTATTAGATTGTATTTTTTTTATCACTAAAGAATTGTAATATAAAAAATATTTTTAAGATGTTTGAACTCATTTACATCAAGATATATACTTGGAGGTGAATTGGGTTTATAATCTTTAAAATTTTGTGTTTACATCAGTCATCAAGATAGGTGAAATGGGTTTATAATCTTTAAAATTTTGTGTTTACATCGGTTAGAGAAAAATCACTAGTGGAAACAAGTCAAAGATAAAAGTTTTTCAATAATTAGACAATGATTTTGAAATTATTGTCTATCACGTAGTACATTCTATTATGATATAGACGACGACTTTAGATCCGTCGTATTTATAAGATGGTGGTTAAGTGATGGTCAATAACTTCTATTTATACTCTTTCCTAGTACTGCCATCTATTATGGACATTTTTATTTTAGTTTATTTTGTTTTAGCATTTTCCATCTTAATTAACTTCTTCTTTAAACCCAATCAACCAGATGTATAGACACACTTATTCAAAGAAGCCATTTATATATATATATATTGATAAAGTGTATTACAAACACTAATACATATTCATATCTATTATCGCTGATGATAAAGAAGTTATAAGATCGTCAATGGGAACCGTAAGCTTCTTTTGCGGACTTCGTTTTCGACAAAGTTTATGCAAAATAAAGAACATTTATTAAATTAGATGTAATACTTAAATATAAATTAATAGAATAAAGTTAGATTATTACCGAAAGTTCTGAAATAATACTAACTATGTGTCTAAGTCAAGCTATAAATGTCTGAAATGACTCAATCACAGTAGCGACCTCATTTATAGGCAGTATAACACGAACATCAACTAATATTTATATATAATAAATACAAAGTATAATATCAGCAGTATATAAACAAAAATTCAGAATTCCTATATAACAATATTATCTCCTTAAATCCCTCATTCTACCCCAACTAAATTAGAATTCTTAAACTATTTAATTTCTTATTTCTCCTTCTTTTAAATTGTAAACTTTGTGGTATAAAGATTAGTATGAATGTAATTAAGTATCCTAAATGTATCATTGATTTACGAAAGCTATTGAAGAAAAGTCAAAGGTTGCTAAGAGATCCCGATCCCATCATAACAGCAACCGAATTGGAATGGCCCCAACAAACAAGAGTGGAGACTATTGACACTAAATTAGGTTCAAACAGTTCGATTCAAACCACTAAAAGTTTGTTCAAAGGATCCTACAGAAGCTGGAACATCCGTTTCGTGCTACCTAGTAATGTCCTTTTCAATGTTCACAAGATGATATGCACAGAGAGTGGTAACAAGTTCAGCGTTATCCTATCGCTACCCAATGTCATTATTAGGTCAATTATGCAGAGTGTAATGTTTTGATGTTGTCACAAAATAGAGTCGAATGAAGAGGCTACATTGAGATGCTGTGGAGCAAACGACATCATAAATCTTACAAACGAGAAAACAAATATAATAGTATAGTCCTTTCCACCAACAGGACACACACATAGAGATTGCATTTAATTGTCTTATACAAGATTTTACACATGTATAACACTAATCTTTTTTTTATGTTACCCTTTTTGTAAGTGTCCCAACCTAACTAATCACTCACACCACACCTTCAAAGTTCTGTTTGCATACCTGTAGTATGGTAGACAGATTGTATTGTTTAGAATTGAAAGAAGTTTTAACCAAATGTAGGAGTAGAGTCATGGATGTTTAGCTCTGTATCAGGTTTATAACTTTGGGGGGTTTATGATTACCCTCTTTGGTTTGTTTGTTTTGAGGTTGATTATTTTGGACAATGGAGACTAAATAGTCTTTTTTCTTTTGTGTAGGTGGGTTGGAGTATCACACCCTCCTCACGTCTGATAAACCCAACAATCGAAATGACTCTGATACCATATTACGAAGTAGACTTTAATCCTAACTCAACCTCATAAAATCGGCTCATGGGGATGAGGTTTGCACCCACTTATATACAATGAAAGGCTCTAATCTCTAGTCGATGTGGGATCTCCATCAGTTTTACTTATTTTATTTATTTTTTGTTGATAAAAAACCATTTCAAAGTTCAGTATAAGCGTGTCTACTAGTCTATAAATGTTGTTTTCCTATTTTTGATCTGAGTTTTCTTGTTCTTTGATATGATGTACTAGTTTTTGTTTGTTCTTTAGAGAGTCATTAGTATTTATTTTACAAGCCAACTCTACATCTTTAGGCAAGGTAGTATGATTTATTTATTTTTTGATGTTTTACTATTAAAAAGTAAACTTAAAGTTTAATTTAACCTTATAAAACTAGTTTATAAGGAGGTGAGGTTTGCACTCTCTTATATATATTATGAAATGTTATAATCTCTTATAGATGTAGGATTCCAACATTTATTATTGGTTTGTGTTAGATATTTTCGATTTGGAGGTGTCTAGTTTTTTTTATATGGATTGTACCATCATCTAATATTCCTTTTTATTTAATTTATTATTTATTAATAAAAATTAAATGTGTGAGTCAATAATATGAATTTTAAAAAATAAAAAACATTCAATTTTTCTCAACAAGTACATAAAAATCTGAGGATAAATATTGTAACTTTATTGGTGGGTCATCTCACCAATCAATAACATATTCTTAGAGTGCGTATGTTTCGTAGTTCCCTATCATCTAGTGGTCGTGGTTTAATCCCTAAGCACAACACCAACAATATTTAGAGAAAATGTGTTGGAGATAGTAGTGAAAATTTGAATCCCACAACAAAGAAAAAGGGTAATTATTACAAAATAGAATGAATAAAAGAGAGCAGAGATGAACAAAAGAATAAACTGAAGACAAAGGATATGATAATGAATATCTCTTCTTTTTTGTTATTCAAATCAAAACAAATGGTCAGAATATATACTCATTCTAGGTTTAATTAAAGAGGAAAAGAATTAATAATTAAATACTAGAATCATAACACAAGACAAAATAAAGGTTATTCACCTCTAAAAAGATAAACAACTGATAATTAGAAAAGACACCAAATTATTCTCCTTTATAAAGAAAAACAACTAATAATTAGAAAAGACACCCAATTAATATTATGATCATTTTATAACTCTGGTATCCGCCGTATCCTTTAATAATACTTGTAAATGTTTCGAGAATGAAGTTAGTAATGGAACTTAGCTTGTAGAATGGTGTGATGGTGTTATTCTAGTACGTAGGAAAGTTAGTTAGAAAAGTATGAATACATCATGTCCTTAAATATGAGAAGGCTTACTTTTTCACTAGATAAGATCGACAAGTATAATGTCAAAAATGGATCAAATTTTGTAGCAACTCTTGATTTTACCTCTCTAAATGTACTTTTTCAAGGTTGTCTCTGAGATACGATCGAGAACAACTTACACATCAGTTGGGTTCAACCAAATCTAGGTTTGTGTGGATTAAAAACATGTTTCTAAACACATCCTGAACATAACAGAGATAAAAGTGATTTTGTAATGGCAAAAACTGTACATATGGTTAGGTGATGGAAAGTTGGAGAACAGAGGATTTGCAATTGGAATGGTTGCTAGAAACGGAATGACGTGGTTGATGAAGGAGCGTGTGAGAACAAAGTTGCAATGATTCATAGTGTAATTTGGAGGGAAAGTTATAATAGAAAGAAAAGAAAAGTGATGTGATGAAAAAAGTAGGAAGGAACCGAAAGTTTAGAAGGGTTTGAAGAGAAGGTGTATTGAATAGTATGCATTGGCTTTATTGAGACAAAGTGATGAATGAATGTGTTGTGGCTAAAATACCATTAATGTGTTGAAGGATGGGATATGTAGCATTTAGTATGCATGAAGGACAAGCCAGCTATGATTGGGAAAGTTCAAAATATGCAGCCAAACAATGTTGAGAAGTAGAAGACAACCCCACGAGAATTGACCAAAAGGGTCGAACGACAAAATCTCAATCCCAAAACAAGAAAATAGGTAGCTAGGGGTTAAACCCTAAAAAGGTGTTAAACCCTAAGGGGGGGCTTAGCTAGGGTAAATATGTTGACTCTTTCTCAAGTCCTAGTTGGACCCCAAATTCTCTTTCAATTTCAATAATTTTTTTTTTCTTTACGTGGAAACCCACTCACGTGTGCACGTGTGCACATGTGCAACTATGCATTTTAGAGAGAGAAATGCATGGATACATGGATAGAGAGATACCCAATTGCCATTATTAAAGAAAAATAATGAAAAGGTACTCAATTTCTGGCAGGAAAAAAAAAAAAAGCACTAGAGAACAAAATAGAGGCCCTCGTGCAAACTTGATGTCTCAATGTACATCACAAAAATTTGGTTTAATCATAAATAAATGAGAAAAGAGAATAAGCAAAAGGAAAATGGTATATGCTACATGCGTGCGTGTGGGTAGACATTCTTCTCTCTTTTGCTTCCATTGTTAATTTATATATGCCATTCTCTTTCTCTCTCCAAACCAATTATTACACACTTTTTCTTCAACCCTAAGGTGTAGTTCCGTGAATCATTTTCATGATCCACCAATGAATCTCTATCATATATGCAGAGAGAGATATTCATATCTTTCTTTTGCATAATTTGCTTTCAGAATTTAATATTTTTTTTCATAAGGGTGTTTTATTTGTTTCATTTTTCTTTTTCATTTTCTTTTAGGGTTTATTTACCATGATTGGTCCGACAGTACCCAACTCTATTATTTGATCTTTAATTAATGTGATCCAGAAAATGGTCCCTGTTATGCCATTTGTCTCTTCACCCCCTGTCCTCAAGTTTGCTCTATGAGATCCCTAAATCCATTAGTTTATTGCAATGTTCATTTCAGATTCGGAAAGAATATAAAAAAGTTAACATTCAAAGTAAGAATTTCGTCCTGTGAAAAAACTATTCAATGGTCTGAAAAAAAAAACACTTCGAATCATAAATGAATCGCAATGAATGTGCCTTTAATTGATAATCCTCTTTATATATTCAGTAAATACATAATATGTGTATATATAATGGTTTCTTTAACAAATTTGTTTAATTTAATTAGTGTTTAGGGAGATTATCATAGGATTGGTAAAAACTTTAGAATATTACTCAGAAATATATAGGAAACTTTTCAATTTCACTTTTTTTTTTCATGCTGACTTAAAAAAAATTATTTAAAAAATTTATTCTCTAGAGTGGTCCTGACCCATTTCGAATTAATTGGATATCAATGTAATGTCTGTACACTCCTACAGTTTTCCACCCAAAAAACCTTTTTAGTTTACCAATTGTGTTTAGGTTATTAAGGGAAGAATTTGTCCAGTATAATAGTTTAGTACCACTTTATATAAAATTAGTTTTCATAAATTATCAGTAATTTTGCAAAAAGAAAAACAAACTTAGATTTTCATCCGAAGTTTATTGTCTTATTAAAAGTAATATTTTTTAACATTCCACTATTTAAGCACCATCAATCTCTCTCTCTCTCTTTTTTTAATCTTTTTCTTATTTCTCAATTATACATATACTAGTATTGAATAGTATTTGGGGGTGTGAAAAAAATGATCTCTGAATTATTAATCCATGAATTGAGTAGGCAGAAAATTTAAACACTTAAAAGTGTCACGGGTCAATTCAGATTATGTCATGAACAAATTGAGTATTTATATATGTAATTAAAGACATTAATATTGTATCAGTACAATAATGATATTAATACCGTATGGTGGAGAAGTGGATCCCGTAAAATTAACCTTAAATAGAGGAATAATGTCTAATACTGAAAAAAATCGAGGTGAAACAAAGAGAGTTTTAGTTCATAATGAAAAACCTATGATAGAATTGGACAAATAACACATAGTTATGGATTTCTGTATTTTCTGACTTTCAAAATGCTCTAAATCGAGTTTTTTTTTATCACCAAGAAACAATAAATAAATAAATAAAAAATACTTTAAGAGTTATTCAACTCTTATACATACATCTCCAAATAAAATGAATACATCAGAACTCACACAAGATTACTAGCTCTTTTTTATATTAATTATTTGGAAATAGGTATTTTTTTCTGAAAAGTCAAATTTTTTTTGTGTAATAAGATTGTAACATTTCTTAATATATTTCATATTTATTATTATTATTTTCATAAAAAAAAATGAGTGATGATGGTAATTAGTGGATTATGGAATGGTAAGTTTGGTTGAAAAGAAGGGCTGCATTTTGTGGTATGATGATGTCAAATCTCTATCTATGGATCTGCCTGTGGATTCACACTTTTCATCTTTGTCACCATCCGATCTACCTTTTGTGCCACTTGATGACAAGTCCTTGAAGCAAAGTCAAAAAACAAAATGAAGGAAGAGAAGATAATATACAGAAACCAGTCACACTCCAAACTCATGTCTCATTAAAATCATAAAACACACTGATGAGACTTATGATCATCACACACATACACACCAACCCAGAAACTGTACGGACCCAATTCCATGGTTCACTGCAACTCTGTTCATACTTCACATACATCAAAACTCTAGCTACAAGATGTTGATCACTGAGAAATCTCCACCTTCACAAGAATACACAGCAAACAACCAAACAAACAAATGCATGTAAAGAGAAAATTTTAAAAGATAATTAATAAAGTTTTTCTGGTACTACAGTGCTGGATTCTACTGAATCTCACCATGTTTATTTGATTGCGATTGAACTGTGCTGAATACTGAACATTGATTCTAAAGTATATTTTTAAGAAGTTGATTAAGAAAATGATTATGCTAAGATGAAAATGACAGTTAATCATAGATCTGATGACTGTGATTGGCCACCACCCTTTTGTATGGTTAGTGTCCAATCGTACGTTCATGCACACGCCAGAGATATCAACATTCTTAATTAGCTTAATCTTTTATGGTTATGTTTCTAATTTTTTGGATATATTATTCATAATAAAGGACTGTCTCAAAGATATGCTTGTTTCAACAAATCTTGCTTTCAATGTCAACTTTCATGGATTTTAACCAAAAACACCTTTTTGTAAATTTAAATGTATTTTTATTTCTTAATCCTGTAAAATAACGAATTTTTATAGCTTTTTTTACATTTTATTTCTGATCAAATTTAAAATCAATATTTTTCTGTTAACTCGTCTTAACATTGTATCACATAAAATATTCATTTGACATTTTCTTTCCTACATAAATAGTAAAAGATGTTAGATAAGGTTGGGATAAAAAAACAGTTGTTTTTAGACGCAAAGGGAGGAAAAATAAATACTTTTCACAATAACGAAAATTAAAACTTGTTTATTTGATAAGAGTTATGAATATATTTAAGCCAACTAGTAGTTTCAATTGTATAAAATTATTAAGAAAATTGTTAAGAAGTGGGCTACTACACTACAAGAAAATCATGAAATAGAAACTAATTTTTAGAGACCAAAATAATTAGTTGCAATAGTAACTAAATTAGAGACCATTTTAGAAACTAAAAAAAAAATTGGTTTCTAAATTAGTTTCTATTATTTTCTATTATTGTTAAATAGTTTCTAAATTGGTATCTAATTAGCAACTAAGGTTTTAACTACCAATTATTTAGTTTCTAAATTTGGTAGCAAAAACCTTGGTTGCTAATTAGATACCAATTTAGAAACTATTTAACAATAATAGAAAATAATAGAAACTAATTTAGAAACCAAATTTCTTTTTAGTTTCTAAAATGGTCTCTAATTTAGTTACTATTGCAACTAATTATTTTGGTTTCTACAAATTGGTTTCTATTTCATGATTTTCTTGTAGTCGTGGGTAGAGATATATGTCATGGGTGGTCGGCTCGCTAGTATAGATTCGAAAATGATTCTGATATCATGTTAAAAAGTGGACTTTAAGCCTAACTCAACCTCATAAAACCGACTTCATGAGATGAGGTTTGCACCCACTTATATACTATGAAAAGTTATAATCTCTAGTCGACGTCTATCTCCAACAAAAGTTAACTATTTGGTTTTTATTAAAAAAAAAAGTAAATGTCTTGTTTTGACTTTCATGTTTTTTACCTATATTTCTTTAGTTAAAAAGTGATGATAAGGGATTAAAAAGATACTTTTCCTGAAACTGTTTAATTAAAAAAGACTGGGAAAAGAAAGAACAGAGAAAGGTGATTTGGTTTTGAAATGAAATTGTAATAGAAGAAATTGGAAGAAAGATGATGAATGTGGTAAATTCAAAGTGCAGTGTGCTGAAAAGTTTCACAAGGTAGCAAAATTCCAAAGATCCAATTTTATTAATTCCAGTGATGTGATTAAATAGTTATCTTTTTCTGGTGCAAAGCTGAACTATCTAGTCCTGTTAAATGGACACGTACCTTATTATTATAAAATTGGTAAGAAACATACTTTCCACTGTCCTTTATCTTCTTATCTCAAAAAACTCCAAAACTTCAACTCTCACAATTCCCTGGTTATTTTCCCCTTCCTTGTGTGATTCTAACAATTTTCTACTACCCAAAAAATAAAATCAAAAGCGAGCCAATTTAGTAAAAATTTCTTAAAAAAAATTAGAAAAATTATACTATAATAAATTATCAAACTAATTTTTAAATTATTAAATGATTTAGGTAAGGTCAAATTAGCTCATTCTAAATTAACACAAACTATTTTAATAAATAAATATTTATGATAGTGTCGGTTTAATTGACGTTAATTGAGTTTGTTTAATGTTGGACGCTAATAAATCTTCTCACATTCATTTCTTACCTGCACACTTATTTCCTTCATTCATAATCTGTATTCACATATATCTCATTTATCAACACTCATCTTCACATTTCCTTCATTCACATTCATTTTCTTCCACTGCATTTATCACTTTCCTCCGTACACATCTCCTTCATTCACACTCATCTCCTTTATCAACTACTATTTTTTTCTATTTTTCTTTTTTTATTTTATTTTGTTGAAGTTGGAGGGCTTGTAAGAGAAACTTTTTTTTAAATTACAATCATTAGCATATGAAACTGATGTAAGTTAAATTAATACTAAAATTAGATTTTATTAAGCATCTGCATAGCTAATGCTAATTCATTTCTATTTTAAAATTTATTTAATTTAGAGTCAGTTTAGACCAACACTAAACTGTTTTAATTAAAAAATTGTGATGAATTAACATCAGTTTATCCAACACTACTTAGAGTCGGTCTTCAAAAGTCAACACTAATGAATTAGCGTATGTGATTTTAGAGTCACACAAACGTGTGACGCAAATTGGATTCCATTGACTAATTATCATAAGCTTTTATTTGGTAATGTTGACTTTTCACCGACGTTATAAGTATATTTTCTTGTAGCAATAATATTTTGTATTATATGTAAGGAAGTGTATTTTAATAAGCATAAATTTAATATAAATGAAAAATAAATGTTATTATTTTAAGTTATAATATATATATATATATATAACAAAAGATCTCATTCTTTATTTATGTGTTGACAAGTTTATGTTGAAAAATCTTGAGTGTTGAAAAACTAAATTTGACTAAATTAGATAAATCTTGATATATGTAACAAAAGATTTTGAAATGTAAAATTCCTAAGTTTTGGATTGATTTGAAAGAAAACATGTTTTTGGTGTTTGAATATTACTCAAACAACATGTTAGTTACTCCAACAATGTTTAAGTGATAACGTTTAATATTATGTCAAAAATTAATTATTTAAGTAACCATATCTAACTCGAATGATGATGTTCAAGCCTTAAAATAAGAGTTTTAGTGAGAAAAAAATATATAAATATTTTTCCTTAAAATGTATATCACTTAAATTTTGGAATATCAATTAATATTGGATATTGTTACTAGATAGCATGGTTAATATTGATTCTCTATATAATAATATTGATCAATTGAGTGGATTTTTCTCAAGCCATATTCTTCTTTTGAGCTAATTTTTTTTGTTTTATATATTTGAAAGGTTTATTAAAGAAGTGATTTGAGTTATTGAAAAGGGGAGTGATATACAAATAATATAAATTGTGATGAATTTAAATTGAATAATGTATGAAATTATTACAAAAAATAATAAATATATATATTTTAAGTTGTAATAAAATAATTATACAATATGAATGAATAATTAAGAGAATAATGATGAGAATGATAATGTGAGAGAAATCTTAAGTATTGTTACTATCAAGGTGGACATACACATGTGGTTACAAGTTTAGTTTAATTAGACATTATTAATTTTAAAAATATAAAAGTGTCCATAAGATATATTAGCACTATCAAGTATTGATTTAGGGTTTAGGGTTTATGATTTAGGGTCTAAAATTTAAATATACTTATATTATTTGTAAACAAGAACACAACATAGCTGGAAGAAAGAAGAAGTTGTACCTGAAAACAATATAGATTTGATTAAAAAAAGAAAACAAAAATCACGCGAAACACAAATTCACAACACAACACAACTGGAAGAAAGAAGAAGTTGTGCCTGAAAACAATATAGATTTGATTAAAAAAAGAAAACAAAAATCATTCAAAACACAAATTCAAAAATCTGGAAAAAAAAATGAACTTAATTGATTACCCTCTGCCTTAAAAATACAACCTAATAAATTATCCAAAGGTTTTAAAAGCATAATCGACTATGCATTCAGTTAAAAATCAAATATAATCAATTATGCTACAACATAATCGATAAAACTCATATTTACACACACACACCAAATAATCGATTATACTCCCAAAAAACAATACATAATCGATTATAAACTATTTTCAATAACATAATTAATTAAGTGTTGTGTTATTTTTCAGTACTAATCGATTAGGCACGCTACAAAGTTCACTGTAAGATAAATTCACTTTAAAAAAAGTGAACAAAAACAAGGGTAGCATGGTATTTTTTTGGTCTGTGACGTGGCTTTCTCCTTAGATATCTCTATTTTCTCTTCATTGTTGATAGGACCACTGCCCCTCCACTTTCTCTCCTCCCGCTCTCTTACCTTCAAGTGTGCACTGAACCAAACGGAGGTAACACCCTCTCATTCGTCTTTAACTACAGTAGAACCCCATAACCAAATAGCGTGTTAAAGTTAGAGTATGATACATGGATAATATGTGATTGAGAAAGTAAATTTCACTAAAAGTGGTAACTGGTTCTCTAATAAATATTAGTCGATAAAGCTAATAGAGGTGTAAAATTAGACTATTATAATAAATGAGGTGAATACATATATAAAATATCATAATAAATTATTATTTTTATCTTTTTTTGTTGTAAAAATTTATATTAGCAATAGTATTTTCTAAATTTATCTTTTAATACGCACAACCATATAATTTTTTATATAAAATATCTCCTAAAAAATGTAAATTAAACTTTATAATTTTGTAAACAATTACTCTAATTTCACAAATTAAAACGGTTTTACTTATATGGAAAAAAAATCGATTTTAAATAGAATATACCAACACAACTACAATATATTTGTAAAACACGCTAAAAAATTAAAGAAACTACCACCTCATAAACCTCATAAATCATGAGAAACTAACTTCATATTAATTTACTAGTAAAATGTTTTGTATAAACACCATGTTTATTTGAATGTAATAGTGTGCAATTTAACTATATATATATATTGATTAAATTATATAGATGAAGAATTTTAATAAAAACACGCTAATAATTTAATAATTTATATAAAAAATCTTAAAAATCTACATTTTTTTGGTGGCCATGAATTAAGGTTTTAAATAATTTAATCCTCATTGGTGTATTGTAAGAAAATGAAAAGTATAGAAAAATGCATGAAAAAGGGAATAAAAGTTGTTGCATGGATATGATTTGGATTTATCTATGTTGTTTAAAAATTCACTTCTGGCAAGAGTGAATGCAAATAGTGGAATGGTTATGTTGGAAATAGTATATCACAGAGGTTGAAAATGGAAGAAGATATTAGATGATAAAAATGATCTCATATAATATTTTAGATTTTTAATTGTAACTCTTTATCAGATATAATTGTTTTATCAATTATAATTGTTCTATCAGTATTCAAAGAACAAACCTTAGTTTTAGAGTCAGAAAATGTGTTTTTCTCGGTTACAAAGATGGGGTAAAAAGTTTTTACTCTTTTTGATATGAATTAGAAAAATATTTTTGTGACATGAGATGTTAATTTTTATGAAAATTTCCTTTTTATAAGGACAACATAGATAACAATTTGGACACACATGATATGTTTAAGCATTTGCTTCCTTATGTTTCTGATCATGATATTGTTGTGCCTACATGTGTTAATGGTATTGTTCCTTCAGTTCCTGAAGTTGTATTACCATCTAGTCTTCCTGCTACTGATTCTTCTACACCATTACATTTAATTGATATTGATGTCTTGCAACACCAACATTCTGATCCAAAAACTTCATATGTTTGAGTTTCTACTCGTCTCAAACAACCACCTAGATATTTGAAGGACTATCACACTACTTTATTCTCTTCAAAATATGTTTTCAATCATTCTTCAGGTACTAAATATCATATTTAAAAGTATCTCTCTTATCATAATTGTTCTCCAACATATTCTTCATTCTTCTTTTTGTCATAATATTTCTTCTATCCAAGAACCTAAATCATTTAAAGAGGAGATACAACATGATTGTTGGAAAGAAGCTATGCAATGTGAACTTGATGCTCTTGAGTCTAATGAAACATGGTTTATGATGGATTTGCCTCCTGGAAAGCGTCTTATTGGGTGTAAATGGGTTTTCAAAGCCAAGCATAAACCAAACGACACCAATGATAGGTACAAAGCTCGTTTGGTTACCAAAGGATATACTCAAACCGAAGGTATTGAGTATTTTGAGACTTTCTTTTCGGTAGTTAAAATTACTACTATTCGATTTATTTTGTCTTTAGCAAGTGCAAAGGGTTGAATTCTTCATCAACTAGATGTGAATAATGCTTTTCTTCATGGCGATCTTGATGAAGAAATTTACATGACTCCTCCCGCAGATCTTACTCTTTCTCATCCCACGCAAGCTTGTAAACTTAGAAAATCTTTATATGGACTAAAGCAAGTGAGTCGACAATGAAACTCAAAACTAACTCAAACTGTAATACAACTTGGTTATGTTCAAAGTTTAACTAATCATTCTTTATTTATTCACACAGACAATCATTCTTTCACCGCTTTGTTGATATATGTTGATGACATTATGTTGGTTGGCAATAATCTTTAGGAAATCCAACGTGTTAAAACTCATCTTCATAACTCATTTAGTATCAAAGACTTTGGTACTCTATGCTATTTCTTGGGATTTGAGATAAGTCGTTCACCTTCTGGTATTGTTCTCAATCAACAAAAATATTGTTTAGATATTCTTTCCGATAGTGGTTTATTGGCTTGCAAACCCGCCTCTTCTCCCATGGAACCATCTTATCCTCTCTCTGAAAGTGAAGGTTCATTACTTTTGAATCCAAGTGAATATAGAAGATTGATTGGGCATTTTTTATACCTTACTCACACTAGGCCTGATATCAGTTTAGCAGTTCATATACTGAGTCAGTTTATTTCAAATCCATGAAAACCTTATGACAGTTCTTCATGTATTGCGATATTTAAAAGGATGTTCTGGTCTTGGTCTATTATTTTCTAGTAATAATCAAATTGTTATCAAAGCTTTTTCTGATTAAGATTGGGCAACCTGCATTGATTCTAGAAGGTCTATCACTGGTTATTGTGTGTTTATGGGAAACTCTTTAATTTTAGGGAACTCTAAAAAGTAGTCTACAATATCCATATCTTTTTCAGAGGCAGAATATAGAGCACTAGCTTCACTTGTTTGTAAACTTTAGTGGTTACAATATTTGTGTCATGATTTGCATACTAATATTTTTGAATCTTTTGTTGTCTATTGTGACAATAAATCTGTTGTATGCATAACAAAGAATCTCACGTTTCATGAGAGGACGAAACACATTGAAATTGATTGTCATTTCATTCGGACTAAACTTCAAGAATGTCTCATTCATTTAATTCCAATTTCTTTCTTTAATCAAGTGGCTGATATGTTGACCAAACCTTTGCATCATCAGTTATTTCGTGACAACTTATCCAAGCTGAACATGAAAGATTTACATGCTTCATCTTGTGAGGCACTATTAAATGATAAAAATGATATCATATAATGTTAGATTTTCAGTTGTAACTACTTTATCAGATATAACTGTTTTATCAGTTATAACTGCTCTCAGTTGTAACGCTCTATGAGTATCAGTTATTTGTATTTTTTTTTTTATCTTTTTATGTGCTATATAAATATAGCTTATAACACTCCATAATGGAAGTGAATAACAATTCTTGATTAATAAAATATATCATTTTCTTCTTTTCTCCTTGTTTTTCTTCTTTTTCTAAATGAGATATATAAAACTAATAGAAGGGTTGGTTTTTGAACAATAATATTTTCACTGGTTTTATCTCCTTAATATTTTATTATAATATTGTGTCGTCCCGTCAAGGAGGCCAGGGAGGAAAGTCAACGGGTTGACCGCTTGAGGCGTCGCCAGGTTAAGGCATCGACGGTGCCACCCCCCGATACCCACGGGTAGGAAAGACCGTGGAGGGGGCGACACCCCGAGGGGCCTCAGTACCTCAGAGCAGTAAGAGACAGGTGGCTCCAAGGCCATAGTTTAGTACCAGTAGGGGGTAACCTGACTCGTGAAGTACCCATGCCACCTCTGGGAGACCCCTGAGATAGATATGACCCATGAGAGGGCCACGCCCAGGGGCGAACCATGTGCGTAGTACGAGAGGAAGGTAGATACACTTCCAGGGCAAGTGACTAGAGGTTGGGGCGCATAAGTTAGAACCCAGAAAGTTACCCCTTGCGCCAGATGCACTTCGAGAAAGGAGGACTTACACGATGGAATGTTCCTAAGTTGGGTTACGGCGCTGTAAGTCCCTCCACGTAGAAATAGCGATCAAGTCAGCAGAACACATGGCAGTAAGTACTGAATCATCAGGGTGTACACGTTTCCCTGAAAGTTTGCTAAGGTACGTTTTTATTCAGTTTACGTTTTAAACGCTTTAAAGCACTTTAAACGCTTTAAAGCACTTTAAACGCTTTGAACGTTTTAAACGCTTTAAAGCACTTTAAACGCTTTGAACGTTTTAAACGCGTTGAATGTTTTTAAACACCTTAAATACGCTTTAAGACGCTTTAAATGCTTTAGACGTTTAAAAAGGGGCTTTAGATGTTTGAGACGAGATCCAGACTCAGTTTACACACACTCTAGTTGCTTGTTCGCGGACCCACTGTACGCACAGGCAATCAGAGAGAAATTAGTTACTCAGTCATTCAACCACCTTCAGAGCATCCATTCACGGTGCTCCGATACGGAGGTGTGTTCTTTGATGTTTCTCGCTAACTGACTTGATCGTAGGAGTGCAAACGGCCGCGAGGGCGCCCCTTTGTTCACTTCTTTTCAGGTACTCACAGCGGCTAAAGGTGGGGATTTGGAGCAAAGATGAAGGGGACCTTGATACGCGAGTCTTAGCTACGCACGAAGCACAATTTGGTCAACCGACAGAAACAAATATAATATTATATTTCAAAAAATATTATAAAATCGTTCCGTATATCCTATAATCTCATTATAATTCTACATCATTTAGAAATTGAGACTATAATTCTTTCCTTATTAAAAAGTATGAAACAAATTTTATTCTAAATTTTTAGGATTGAAAGTGGCAGTTAGTATTTAGGAGTTGGAAGGTAAAGAAACCCCCTTTGGTCTTCTCTCAGCACATATTCACATGGTAACACAAGGAGAAAGTGTCTTGTAGTGGGATTATGTATTTCCATGACCAGATCTTATTGACAGACATGTGAGGAACTGGGGCTGGCTATGACCACCTTTTCCTTTAGGTCCAATGAGGTGCTATGCATGTGCCTTTTCTATAAACTATTTCCACTTTTTCCCCTTCTTCTACCTTCAAGATAAACTACACATTTTCTTTTTTATTCCATTCTTTTTACACTGTATCACACTATTTCTTGCTCATAGATTAACTTCTCAAAATACTCTTTTTAACACATTTCTATACTATAATTTAAGCAAATAGTTAGCAAACTTATCATCTGTCAGATGGGTAGATACTGATATATTTGAATTTAAATTACATGTTCCTTAAAATTCCCTACTTTCCTTCATAAACTCTACCCTTAATACCAAAGGACTGAACTCATTTAACTATAATCAATTATAAAGGTCACAAACAGACATTTCCAGCTTAAAATCTCGAAGGACTAAATGGGGTGTAAATATTTTATCCATGAATCATTGAAGACTGCATATGTCTGTTGTATTTAAGTTGCTCACCTCCCTAAAATCCTCATAAAAGGCATCCCCACTTTTTTTTTTTATGTAATTTCTTGATTCAAATTTGATGTTAAAACTTGGTAAAAAAATTATACTGTAAAAAAAAGTAGTCTTTTTTTTTAATAAATATTATATAGTTTATGATAAGATTACACGATAGTTTAGTCTAAAAAGTGCATATGTTATTTAGTTTTGAAAATTTATGTGGTGTGGTTATTGTTGGAATAAGAGATGCTACAACCTTGTGGAGTGCGGGTTTTTTTTGTCTTTATGGTTAATTCTTATTCTTATATGAAATGGTAGCACAAGGTGAAGGGCCTATAAATATGTGTGTTTATGTGCACTCTTTGGGTGACTACAACAGAAGAGATTGTACCTTCTTTTTGAAGTCTCTTTTGGGTTTAGAGTGGGAGCATCAATGGCTGTGTTCATGGCAATTGTAGGTGTAGTGCTGGTGCTCTGTTTTTGCTCTGCTCTCTTGAGGTGGAATGAAGTAAGGTACAGGAAGAAAGGTTTGCCTCCTGGCACAATGGGTTGGCCAGTTTTTGGGGAGACAACTGAGTTTCTCAAGCAGGGTCCAAACTTCATGAAAAACCAGAGAGCAAGGTAACTAACTACAGTAACTAACTGCATCATCACATGCTTTTCCTCATATTTATAGTTGTATGAGTATGTGTGCACGGAGTCTTCATCATGTTCACTTGCATAAGTGGGAAAAAAAAGTTGCTTTGGCAACACTTTACAGCCTTTGCTTCTGTTGTTAGTTTCATGTTCTTTCAAAAGTTCCATGTTTTGAAGGGTGTTTAGCTTTTAACTCCACCCCTTGCATGCCACTCTTGTTGTGTTTAATTTGTTGGGGGTAGGTACTAGGCCTAGCATGTTGATTCAAGAGATTATTGAGGATAAAATGAATGAAAAGTTGTGTTTGGGGGTGGAGAAAGAAGGGAATTGGAAATGGAGATCAAGGGGAATGAGCTAATAGATTCTGGTTTAATGGTACTTTTCTGTCCCTAAAGAATAATTTATGGCTTGCACACATCATCATGACAAATCTTTTTTTTTCTTACTTAAGGGTGGTTTCTTAAATTAGTTAAACCGGGTGTGAGGTAAGCACTGTTCATGCATGTACTTTTACCTCATTAGTAATGATTGTTAACTTTTATTTTACCTTTTGTCAAAATGGCAGGTATGGCAGTTTTTTCAAATCCCACATACTTGGTTGTCCTACCATTGTGTCCATGGATCCAGAGCTTAATAGATACATCCTAATGAATGAGGCAAAAGGTCTTGTTCCTGGATACCCTCAATCCATGTTAGATATCTTAGGCAAATGTAACATTGCAGCTGTTCATGGCTCCACCCACAAGTACATGAGAGGAGCACTTCTTTCCATCATTAGCCCCACCTTGATCAGAGATCAGATTTTACCAAAAATTGATGAGTTCATGAGAGCCCACCTTAGCAACTGGGATAACAAAGTTATCAACATTCAAGAGAAAACCAAGGAGGTTTGTGTTACTAATTCATCAATATCAAATTCATGAACAAAAGGGAAAGAAAAAAACAAAACAAAACTTACACATCACACTTCAACTTCCTAACATAACTTTCTTCCAAATTCTCAAACATTTGAAACAGATGGCCTTCCTCTCATCTCTCAAGCAGATTGCTGGCAAAGAATCTGTCTCATTATCTGACTCATTCATGACAGAGTTCTTTAAGCTTGTTCTAGGAACCATTTCTCTCCCTATTAACCTTCCTGGGACAAATTACCACCAAGGATTCCAGGTGTGATCATTGATCTTTTATGACACTTAATCTGTTTTCAGTTTTCTCTTCATCTTAACAACACTTTGACATAGGCTTATTTAATCCAATGCTTCTTGCAGGCAAGGAAGACTATGGTCAACGTTCTGAGTAAGCTACTAGAGGAAAGAAGAGCATCCAATGAAACCTACCATGACATGCTTGGTTGCTTGATGGCAAGAGAGGAAAATAGATACAAACTAAGTGATGAAGAAATCATTGATCTGGTGATAACAGTGATATATTCTGGTTATGAAACTGTTTCAACTACATCAATGATGGCAGTGAAGTACCTCTATGACCATCCCAAAGCTCTTGAAGAACTGAGAGTGAGTGAAAAACTCTATTTGTCCTTAAGTATCATAAATAGTCACACTTGTGATTTCTTATGTTTCTGTGCTGACTATATCATGTGTGGAATATTTGTTTCAGAAAGAGCATTTGGCCATAAGAGAGAGGAAAAAGCCAGATGAGGCAATTGACTGGAATGACCTCAAGTCAATGAGTTTTACTCGTGCGGTAAGAACTGTGTGCCATTTCTGTCACATTATGTGGTTGTTTTTCTAGGTAACCACAGTTAGTGTCTGATAGTGTTTTGAACCGAATTACCAATAAGAAAAAGATACACGTGAGAGAGAAAAAAAAGTAGTTGTTTTTCAAATGATTGCTAAGAAGATTTGATCAAGCTTTTGTACATTTTTGCAGGTGATTTTTGAGACCTCTAGATTGGCCACAATAGTTAATGGGGTCCTAAGGAAAACCACTCAAGACATGGAACTAAACGGTGGGTTTCATTAGGTGCTATAGCTTTTTGTTGTATTTTTGGGCTCAAGAAGCTGTTTTTTGACTTTAAGAGCTTCTTCTTTTGGTCACTTCCACAACATCAATGATTCAATATGAATATAAAATATGTAAAATTGTAACTTTCAAGAAAAAATTATCTGAGATGGTAATAATGCACACACACACCTTATAATTTGGCCATCAATTCAACAACCACACAAAGACAATTCCACTATAAAAACATGTTTTCCAGATAAGGAGGTACATTTCCTCCCAACTTTCCTTTGCCTTTTAGCATTAAATTAAATGGGTTAGCAAAAGGAAAGGATAAAAAAAGTAAGAATGAATGAAAGGGTAGGGTGTCCTTAACGAGTTTTGCACCAGCACACAAGTATTCCACTATTCACCATAAATGTGAGCAGCACCTTCTTGTTGCAATTAAGTGTGTTACTAATCCACATTGTTGTTTTCAGGCTATTTGATTCCCAAAGGATGGAGAATATATGTGTATACAAGAGAGATCAACTATGACCCTTTTCTGTATCCTGATCCTCTGACTTTCAATCCATGGAGATGGCTGGTTAGTCTAACAAAACAACCTTTTTCCTTTTGTTTTTTTAATGTCACAAGTTTTTCTTGGTCTATATGAGATACTAATCACACTACATACACTGTGACTGTTACTATCTATAGCTTTTCACATAAAATTCAAAATTAGTATATGATCATCACCCTTGATAACAATAAGCTTCAATTGCCAATTGCAGGATAAGAGTCTAGAATCAAAAAACTACTTCTTGATATTTGGAGGAGGCACCAGACTTTGTCCAGGAAAAGAATTGGGAATAACAGAAATTTCCACTTTCTTACACTACTTTGTAACCAGATACAGGTGACTAACACTAAGTTGAATTTATTTTCTACAGACTTTCAGTATAAAAAAATTTACATTCTTGATCAATCAAACCTCATGATAGTCCACCAAGATCAGTTTACATTATTAATCAATCATGATAGTTACTATAAAAAAAGTGTATACTTTGCAAACTGTGATTGTATAATAATAGTATATAAAGTTCCTTAATGCTACTTTATTCAGTTAAATATTTGGTTGGCACAAAGAATTGGTAAAAGTTTGAAAAGAACTATTATTTACACTAACTGCATTTGACTGATTTGGATTCTCTAAATGTCTCACATACATCTAGAAAAATTATTATTATCCATCATTAAGCATTGATTTGTCTGGTTTGAAATTTTTAACTGGTTTTAAGCTGTTTTCTGACATGTTGTAAAATATTTAATGTTGAGTGCAGGTGGGAAGAAGTGGGAGGGGATAAACTAATGAAATTTCCTAGAGTTCAAGCACCTAATGGACTGCACATAAGGGTGACATCTTACTAACTAGGCAGTGACTGTATATGTACAGTAATGAGATGAAATGTAGCAGCAGATGGTAGGGTATGTGTATGACAATGATCTAACAAATAATACAAAATGCAAGAAATTAAATTTTCTTCTTCATATATTCCATTCTTTGTTTTTCTATCTTTTTCCCTCATTATAAGTTTTTCTCATTTTGGTAAATTCCATTTAAGTTATATATATATATATATATATATATATATATATATATATATATATATATATATTCTCCATTTAAGGCCTAATTGTTAGTTTAACATGTGGGAGTAGCACATTCAATGAAAATTCCAAATCCATTATTGTCATGAGTCAAGTGGGCCATCTCATTGGGTTACTACTTTTATTGGCCCATTAATAAATTTGTTAATAGACTTAATTATATTTTTTAATAAAATTTGAACTAATTCTAGTTTTTCATTTTCAATTTTATTAAATTATTTTAGTTACTCACACTAAAAAAATACATTTTTAGTTCTTAAGTACGAAAAGTGAGGAACTATAATATTTTTTTTCATAACTTGGTTAGTTTGTAAACAGTAAATTTGGGAGACTAAAATTGTTTTTCTTTTCAAATTTGAGAGGTTTTGAAAAATTATTATTTCAAGAATTAAAAATGAAATTAAGACTTTTTTAAAAAATAATAAATCATTTAAAAATTAAGACAACCGACAAGCCCAACCCATTATAAACCATATTTTCAATTCAATTTATATTTTTTATTAGTAGGCCCAATGAACTGAACTATCTGATTCAACAAAGGTGATAAATCTTGATAAATTACTCAGTGTTCCTTTAGATGAACTACTATTACTATTTTTGGTGTTATTTATTTAACTAAATTTAAAGTTTCGCATCTAATAAAAAAATATCAAATGATAATATATATTATTAAAACAAAATGTCAATTCTAATACGAGAACAATATAATTTATGTTATGTCCTTTTACGTACTAAAGAATATTTTAGCGTAAAACTTATAAATAAATTAATTTCTACACGCTCATTTTAATTATATTTAATAATTCAAAATTTATCCTACTAAAATTTTAAGTACCTGTAACTGGATCTATGATTAGTCCGAAGGCCAAACGATTTTGGGCTATAATTTCCAGACCCATGCTAGTCTTGTTCATAAGATAAATTTCAATTTATGAGAGTTACTATTTACACTCCACTTTCTTACTTATGCATTCACTCTTTTTTTTTCTAAATTATCCTTAATTATACTTCTCTTTCTATTCGAACCTCTTTTTCACAAAAGATAATATACCTCCTTTTCTTTACTAAAAAATTCAAACACATTGCTAGTGTACACATCCATAATTTTACTTGCGGAATTTTTTCCCCACAAATTCTAGGAGAGAAAAAAAATCGGAATGAGTTTTTCTATAAGCTAATATAGTTTAAGCACAAATTAAAATGTAATTTTATAAATAATTATATGAAAAAATTAATTTATTCACAAGTTAATTTTAACTTCTAAAATAGTTATAGGAGAAAAAAATGAAGCAAGTGTTTTTATAAGCTAAACTTAGTTTATATAAAAATAAAAATTTGTTGAAGAGAACTTGCACAAATTATCTTATGCATGAACTAATTTAGTTTATAGAGAAATTTATTTTATTTTTTCCGTCTTATTTCTCTCAACTAAAAATATTTATAGAAAAAGGGTATAATCATGTAATATATTTTTCCACAAATTATTTTTCTCAACTTTCTCAACTACAAATTATCTTATTTTTCTAAACCCTAATGTATTTACTTGAATTGAAAATAGCACATTGATTGAGTTGGGCTTGAATGTTCATCTAATATCAGGTAAGGGGATGAACTTCTATTAGTGATGGGTTTGAACTCATATTTAAGTTGTCTTGTCATAAGATATTGTTTGGGTATAGAAGAACTTAATATCTTCCTAAATATTTCATGAAATGTGATCCTGTCGGTTGACCTGAGCGCAAGAGTCTTGCCACGTCAAAGGTTTCTCCTTCTGGATCGGCTTTGCACCACGTTAGCCTCTGCTCCTCACGCCTCGAATCCTCGCGAGAACCTGAAAAAGACAGAGTGGCGCCGCTGTGGCCGATCGCGCTCCGACGCTCAAGTCAGTGACGAAATCACCAAATACTAAGAGAGAAAATCTCAACTCAAGGAACCGTGCAAATATTCTCTCAGCGTACTCAAGTGTTCTGGAAAACGTACCTCAAAATCTGTTAAGAGTTCCTTATATACCTGAGCGTTTCTCTCTCCTGACGGTTACACCTCTGGACACGTGGCTCACATCCAACTGTACACGTGTCACCATCTGGATCCCTCTCCACTTGAGCGTCACTTCTACTCTTCACCCCTTGAAAGCCTTAAGCAAGCCTTCTTGATCTTTCGGCGATGTGCCCCTTTAGGCGGTCTCTAACCACTTGATCGCCTAAAACTCACATACGACGACTATGACATAAGCCTAGTGACCGCCGGTTATTCATACTAAAGATCGGAGAACGCCAACTCAACGGTTGGCGATTACACAAACTTCCTGATGTACTTCCCTTCTGTCAGCCAGGTGTCCGTTCAACACGCATATATTATCGCTTGCTGCCACGTCATCACTTCTGATTACCTGATCGGTACAAAATGTATAACACATTAAATAACCCTTGGAAACATTAATTTGGAATTTGAGTAGAGTAACTCATAAAGAGAAGAAAGTTTTATTGCTCCCATTCAATGTTTGATGGATTCAAAACTTGAGACAAAGAGTACCTACTGTGAAGGACAAAGAAATACTTGAGGATAAGGTGTAAAAAAAGAAGGGGAGTGTAAATAGCAAATCATGTGATTTATAGTAAATATTTGTGCTTTACTGGGAAAATTTACAAAGTGTAAATTTTGTTTTGAATTCTTCTTTTATAAAGCTTTCATGTTAGGCATCAATATGTAAATTGACATCCCAGCTATGTTGCCACCTCAAGTAACAACAATCATTCGCCATCACATAAAAAAATATTATTAAAAGAAAAAAGAAAAAATAAAGAAAATACAAAAATTATGGGGAGATTAGACCAAAACTCATATATTAAAAAAAACGATACGTAGGTAGACTATACATATTCATAAATAATTCTAAGAACAAACTAGATGGAAGCCTATTATACCAATGAAAAGATTCTCTATGAATAAATCTTAAATTAGTCAGTTTATCCGCACACACATTCCCTTCATGAAAAATATGAGTAACCCTAAA
Organism: Phaseolus vulgaris; assembly: GCF_051622355.1. NCBI lineage: Eukaryota > Viridiplantae > Streptophyta > Magnoliopsida > Fabales > Fabaceae > Phaseolus > Phaseolus vulgaris. The sequence continues at coordinate 6,514,624 of NC_143501.1, read as the reverse complement.
CCTGATTTTTCCACAACAAATAATACAAGTGTTCCATCGAATACGAAGCATCCACAGAACATCCGGGTCTTGCTACTTGTGGAGGTATTTTTCGTGGGAATATGAAGGAGTTTATTAGTGGTTTCTCTGTGTTTCTTGAAGTGCATACTGTCATGGTTGTTGAGTTTTATGGAGTTATGTATGCTATGGATGAAGCTCAAAAGAGGGGTATTACTAATGTATGGTTTGAATGTGATTTTTCCTTGGTTTGTGGAGGTATTTTCCGTGGGAGTATGGAGGAGTTTATTGGTGGTTTCTCTGCGTTTCTTGAAGTGCAAATTGTTTTGGTTGCTGAGTTTTATGGAGTTATGTATGCTATGGAGGAAGCTCAAAAGATGGAGGAAGCTCAAAGCTTTTACTGCTAGGACTAATGTTCCGTGGACGCTTCGTAATCGATGGAACACTTGTCTTAATTATTGTGGAAAAATCAGGTTTAGGATTACTCATATTTTTTGTGAAGGGAATGTGTGTGCTGATAAGTTGGCTAATTTAGGATTTATTAGTAAAGAATCATTTCATTGGTATAATAGGCTTCGATCTAGTTTGTTCTTAGAATTCTTTATGAATAGGTATAGTCTACCTATGTATCGTTTTTTTTAACATATGGTTTTTGGTCTAGTCTCCCATATTTTTTGTATTTTCTTTCTTTTTTTTTCTTTTTTTAATAATACTTTTTTCATGTGCTGACAGATGATTGTTGTTACTTAAAGTGTTAGCCTAGCTGAGATGCCAAATTGTATAGTGATACCTAACATAACATGAAAGCTTTTTTATAAAAAAAAGTTTTCCAAAAAACAATTAATTTTCACCAAAATCCAACCATAATTCTTTATGAAAAAAAAATAGACTTTTGAGAGCGACCAAGAAGATTTCAATAGAAAATAATGATAATAATAAACAATATTTGCATAAATGAAAAATATATTCAACTATAAAAATTTAAATTAGCATTTTTATTAGATATGGGATCGGGCTTTTCACCGATTACATGAAAAACGCAAGCTTAAATATACTTGTAACACCAATTTCAACTATTAATTGCTTTATTTTTTTCCCTTAAAATAATTATCAAAACAGAACCCAATAAATCTTAGCCAACTTGATGAACTTCTCTAACACTCATTGATCTTCTACTTTAAACAGCTTTTTTGTCATAAAAAAAATAATAAAAAAATGCAAAAGTGGCACTTAGGCATAGCCATGGCTACACTAGCTAGCCCACAATATTTTTTATTACTTCAATTTCTTCTCTTTGAAGCCTCATTCACAATCTTCAACACATAAAAACTCATTCAAATTCAAAGAATTGGTCGTTGGTGGTTTTATTTAACATTCTTTTGCTGAATTCCTAATGTGTAATTAATGTCGCCAAATCTTGAAGTTACTTTCAGTAGGTATAAATTTAATTACTTTGAAAAAAAGAGTATAAATTCAATTAGTGTAAAAAGAGAAGGTATAAATTTAATTTGTACTCACTTTCAACCAATATCTGTGGGTATAAATTTAATCAATTTTATATATAAATTAGAATAATTATTTAAAATTAGAATTTTAGAATTTAGAATTAAAAATTATGAGACAGAATAACATCTTCCTTATTAATTATTAATGGAAAACAATAGTACTATTTTGAGAAATTGAAATGAAATAGTAGAGTAATATTTAAAATAGTGTTTTTTTTGTTTGACTTAAGTATCTTCAAATGAAATTAAAGTCTTTAATAAGAGGTGCCAACTATAAGACATTATTTAATTCTCACATTCCCCTTCTCATATTGCGTTTCTTAGAAATCAAATTTTCAATGAAAGAGTCACTTAATGATGCCACGATCCTTCATTTGCTCACAGTGCTTGTAAGGAAATTATAAAATAAAAGACCTTGATATTTTAAAGTTTGGTTTCACTAATAAATGAACAAAATAAAAATAATGCATATTTTATGAAAAACAATGTTTTCTTTGGTAGCATATGATAATAGAAGAAATGGGAAAAAAACAATAAAAATTATGATAATTATCTCCTATGTTTTGTTTGGTAGAGAAATAATAAACGAGTGAGAAAAAAATGAAAAACATTTGTGAGAAATGAAATAAAAATAATTTTTTTTAAAAGTATTTTTTGTCAAACTTTGTAAATGAATTTCTAGGTCTTAATTATAACTAAATTTGTCAATTGGGTCTAACTTACACTATTTTATCCTAATTGTATGGATTATGGTAATATGTTGATTTGATGAATAGATTATCCACCTATATGTTTCTACACAACCAAATATTATTTTAAGAATTTTTTCCATCAAACATTATTATAAGTTGTTTGTATATTTTTCAATCTAAATGATATCACTTAACAATAATAATAGTTATTTAAACAATTCAAGTTGATTTATTTTGACTTATGGAATGACTATAAATTTGGTTATATCTTTAGTGAACACGAGTTGATGAGAAAATGAAGTTCATGAAACATGTATTATTTTTTTGTTTTTTTTAACTATGGCTTCCCTCTTTTCTTCACCAAATTTTTCCCTCATTTGTATTACTAGATTATTTTGGGTGTAAAAATTTGGGTTAAATCTCGTTATATCAGTAATTATTAAGCAAATACTCTCACGTTCTGTTACAACAATACGACAAATGTCTCCTCTAATTATGATAAAGATTTGTATTGATCTTTATAGTCTTTCTGGAGTAGACACTAATTTCTTTCAAACCATCAATTAATTGTGATTGTCTTTCTTTGAACACTACTCTCGAGATTTAGTGTATTTATCTTGTAATTGGAAGATCAAGTAATCACATCTTGTTTTTGCAATCTACATGTTGGTCTACCCATATTACATGTATATGTCAATTATTCGTTGGATACTTCACTTTTAAATAGACAACAAGCAAACTATCCCCAAATTGATTCAACAAAAGGCAACCCAAAATATTTTATATTATGAAAAAGCACTCCCTACAACATATTTTAGTATCAATGTTTTTGTCATGTCATGCATGCCAAAATTTGTTCTTAATTTGGTATAGCCTCGTACCTTAACCTATTCACCTAAAAATTAATTAAAACTTCGCCAAGTAGTTTTAGAGAATCACACGGGATCTAAAGGCCAACAAAATATCTCATCGACAAATATATCTCAAAACGACACATTTTTTGAGCTTTCTTGATCAATTAGAACCTAGTGTACATTGTGACTCATCATGATTACTACTATAAGGATGGGGTCATCTTTATATGAGATAAGTTTGTCTAAATCATTGTTGAGGAAAGTGATGGCTAGATAAGTCATGTTAGCATGTCATTCTCTAAAAAGGCTCATTATTGAGCCTGTATACATTTTCTTACCAACTAGTAGATCCTCCTTTCATGAAATCACTAGCGATAATATTAAAATCCCCTAAAATAAGGGCTTTTGTGTGCATCAATATTGGTTTGTTGTTGACTAGTTAAAGGAGATTTTTCCTTTTTCTTATCTTTACTTTCAATTTTTGCCTAGAGTCCTTTTTTTATGAGTTTCTCAATTGGAAAATTAAAGTGAAACGTAAGTGTCACAAAACTCACATCACATAATTTGATCACCTCCTACTTATTCGATTTAGTAGGAATCATAACCACTTTGTGATATTCGCATAGTTTACAAGCTTCTTCTTGGTCATAATGAAGGGAGTTGGTTCAATATCCAAATATTCACGTTGATAATCATATGATTGATAATGTCAATCATTATTTTTAGGTGTGAATGCATCATTCCTCCTAAATCAAGTGTTATTCGAGTCTCTTTTCTCAATGTTTTTACTCAAAGAGGATTGAAAACTTTCATTCTTTTCTTCAAATCATTTCTTGCAATGACTTAAGCATTTATGTGTAATGCAATACAAGATCTAACTGCAATCATGTTTTCTATTTTTCTTTATATTAAATACTTCCAAATGGGTTCTGATGTATGCATAATGAATACGGGTGGAAAATGCACCAATCTAGGTCATTTTGTCTCAGTCCGCGAAAAACAAGATGCGCAAGTTGATGGAAAAATCATTCAAACACAACATTCACAGAATAAACAGATAAAAGACCTAGAGTTCTGACTATGAGCATGCATGAAGGTTGGGCATCCGCCAACCCTTATTGGGTCCAAGATCATCTTTGAAGAGTTGGTCAACTCTAGTGTGTACTAAATTGCATAAGGTAGGAATAAACAGGCCTTTAATTAGGCCATGTAGTCTAGGATATTTGGGTCTTGTATTTTGGCTAGGTAGACTAGATATTTGTGTTTGTGTTTAGGCTTTGCAGTGTGTGGTGGTAGACTAGGGTTAGACTTTAAAGTAGTTTTACTAGGGTTTCAATTTGTCTCACTTAAGCCGAAAAAAAACCTTAGGACGTCCATAATCTAAAACGGATGCATGCTTTCCTCATTTTGAGCACATGTTCATATGTGAAAAATGAGTGGAAAAATGTCACTTGATTCACACCCTTTTATAAGCACATGCAAGAATTTAAATTTGATTTCTCCTCCTTTTTCCTTTCCCTTATCCTATAAATAGGAGTCTTCTTTCTTTGTATTTTATACTTTGGAATGAGTAGACTTATGTTTTAGAATGTATATGAGTTTGGAATTGAATGAGTTAATGAATGTATTTGAATAATTTGTTGAATCAAGTTAAATGCAATGTTTGATGAGAAATGGTTATTTGATTTTAAATGATTTTGATTTAGAAATCATATATATGTATATAGATTGACATAATAGCTAAATGACTCAATGAGAGTGTTTGTATAATTTTGAGTAGGAACTTTCAATGTAATGTGTAGATTTATAAATATATGAATTGAATGAAATGTTAGTTTAAAATCTAACAAGTTTATGTAGGTTTTTTCTGCATATCTCGCTCAGGCGAGATAATTCTCGCTCAGGCGAGATAATTCTCGTTCAGGCGAGATAATTCTCACTCAAGCGACAATAGAATGAAAAAGGAGGTGCTCTCAGGTTCGTTTTTGCTCAAGTGAGAAGAAATCTTGCTCAAGCGAGATCTAGGATGAAATTCTGGGTGCTCTCGAGTTCATACTCGCTCAAGCGAGAGAATTTTCACTTGAGCGAAACTCATTCTCGCTCAAGCGAGCAAATTCTCGCTCAAGCTAGACTCTTTGTAAAAAAAATACTGATTTTTTTTTATATTTTCTTTTAAAAGGTTGGTTTATTTCTTTTTGTATAGTTTCTACTTATAAATTATGTAAACTTTTATTTTATTTATATTTTATTGAAAAATCCTTTAATTAGATATTTATGTGACTATTGGATGAAATTTTGAGTGATTTAAATTCTATGCTTTGGTATGATGTAATTGTGTGATTTTGAATATTGTGAGATTTAGAATATGAATTTAATGAAGACATGGTATTTTCAGGAAAGAAAATATCGTGTTAAGATTGTTTAAGATGTGCATTGACTAGAGATTTGTCTAGAAGGAGATATCTTAACTCTCCTGAGATAATGGAATCATATAGATGAAGTTATTCAGGTGGTGAGAGTTGAAAGAGGTTCATATGAATGGGTAAGTTGTTTGAAAAATAACTTACTTGACTTGTTATATGAATTAACCTTGTCATACAAGGAGAGATGATATTGAGATTATTTATGCGCATAGTTGTGTAGATTTCATAGTGAGATAGTATGACAGGTGCATACCTCTAAGTCTAAGTCAATGCATGAGTATTCCAGAAGTAGAGTCAAATGTCTATCTGTTGTGAGTCCGTAGAAGTCTAACATGGAAAAGATGAATTATGATTTTTTTAATAGACACTTGATTGTTTGAGAAATTGTATAAGACTTGATTAATTATGCTTATTAATTTGAAATTGAAATTTTATAGAAATTTTTATAAAGCTAGCTTACCCCGTTATTTGTTTGTGTTTGTTCTTTATCTATGATGATCGTGTTGTACACGAAAGTAGATGAGATTGCAGATAATAGAGTTTCTCAATCAGCATCAGGAGAATGAGATAGTTTTAATTTAAATGTTTTTTTGTTTTTAAAACTTTTGATGTATATATTAAAATATTTATGAAGAGAGATATCTTTTTGAGATATAATTATGAGATAGTTGTATATATTCACATGTTAATTAGATATTGTTTGTTTTATTTTTATTTTATTATAGATATAGGTAAAACTTTATTATAGATATAGGTAAAACTTAGAGATGTTACAATGTATGTTAATTTAATTAAACTATTTACATTATCCCCAAATTACAAATTACATATGTATTAAAAATATGCTAAATTTTATAATAGTTATTTTAAAAATCATCTCAATAATAAGGTTTAATTAGTCAGTAATATAAATATTTTTACACTAATAATTGTCCGTAAATTAAATTACCTCTTTATACAAGAAGTGGCAACTATTTATTAATAAAAATATACAAACTAAAAGAAATTGTTTGGTTTTTGGTACACGGAAGTTTTTTTTTCTCTTTTTTACCATCACAACTATTTTATTCTTGTTCTTCTTTCTTTCTGTTACTCTTTTTCTTTTTTACCCATACATAAAATGAGGCTGTAGATATATTATTATTTTATAAAAAACAAACATAAAAAACATCAAAACTTTCACTCACGTTTTGAATGGTATTCTAAGATTTTAATTGTTTGTGCTTGATGCCCATACAAATAAAAATTCGGTAAATTATATATATTTGTATTTTTCTAAAATTTTGAAGTACAATTTTAGTTTTTTTTTAAAATATTCATTTCTTTTCAATCCAATTTTAAAATATATCATTTTTAAACTATCAAACACTTAAACCAATTTTTTCATAGAAAGTTTTCCATAATCACTTTAAAGATTAAAAGTTTCACCATATAAAAAGCAATAAATTTTCTTAATCAAAAGATCTAAAACTGAATTTGGAAAATTTTAAATAATAAAAAAATATTCTGGGCCCTTTAAGATTCATAAAATACTTTAACCAGCAGTTTCTTCCTCAAAATCAGCCCACACATTCCATTTCTAAATTAAAGCAAGCAAATTTATGATCATTTGATTTGAAGTTTTTCCCAAACCAAAATGTAATTTTGAATCACAGTGGAATGACTCGTGTATGAACAATACTATGAACACATACACATGAAAAACCTCAAATGAAATGTTGTGTTTTGTTTGATGGTGCAGCACTGATGTTGGCCTCTGTGTCTGTTTCTCTCTCCCATCCACAAAAGTTAGCATATCTTGCGGGGAACACATCTTGAAGAAGTCATTGTTACCTTAAACATTCAGACACATCAACCTTTAAAGTTTACACCCCATACTAGTGCCGATAACTTAGGCATTGCACGTGTTACACCCTTCTCTTTCCCCTTAATACTCCTACAACATCCCTCTCTTTCCCTTCAAAAGCTCACTCTTTCTTCCTTCTCTTCACCACACTCTCTTTGGAACATTTTCTGTGACCTTAACCCTGTTGTTGCAATGGCAGCTAACACTTCCAGTATTGCACCCGCACCTCCACTGAAAGATGAACTTGACATCATTATCCCCACCATAAGGAACCTTGACTTTCTTGAGATGTGGAGGCCATTCTTTCAGCCTTACCATTTGATCATTGTGCAGGATGGTGACCCCACCAAAACCATTAAGGTTCCTCCTGGTTTTGACTATGAACTCTACAACCGCAATGACATCAACAAGCTTTTGGGTCCTAGGGCCTCCTGCATCTCCTTCAAGGACTCTGCTTGCCGCTGCTTTGGCTACATGGTGTCCAAGAAGAAGTACATCTTCACCATTGATGATGACTGCTTTGTGAGTTTTTCCAACCATTTTTTTTCTTCTTTTTATCTGGGGGTCTCAATTTTTGTAAATGGAAAAAACCTACATGCGGTTCTACATTAAATGTCAACATGCATTTCCAGAGTGACACTCAAATTTTGATTAAAACACAGAACAAAAAGCATGTGAAAAACCACATCAAAGTTTTGCATTTGTTTGCTCTTTTGTTCGATGTTTGGAGAGATCTTGATGTGATCTTTTGGAACTGAGTGACCTATTTCATGCCTCCATGCAATGATTTTGGTTGCAGATTCACCTGTGCCCTCTAGACTATGGATTCTGTTATTCTGCTCTGTATCATTGTTATTCTCCAAATGTTTTTAATGTGCTTCTTCTGTTTTCTTTTTTCTTTTTGGCCATAGATGAGTTAGATCCATGTTTTATGGTCTTTGATAATGAACTTCCTCTTCAAGGTGTTTAGCTTGTTAGCGAAATACTATTTTGCTAATCTGTACTATGAGATTTGGAAGTTTTAAGCATTGTCTTTGAAAATTGGCTTTCTTCTTACAACTCTACCTGCAAGGGTGTAATTTTTACTGCAAAAAAATTACATTGGTCCATATTCCGTAGTGTTAATTTTGTCTTTTATCTGTTTAATTCACATGCAGCAGTGCCATATCTTCTGTGGACCTTGGATTTTATCAATTGATTTTATAATCATTTGTCTATACTTTATACGATGATTAACATATAACTCTTTCTGCTGCTGCTTTTTTTTAATTAAATTAAATGATTCACTCGTTTATTATTTATTTTTTTGGCCCAGGTTGCCAATGATCCATCTGGAAAAGCGATTAATGCACTTGAGCAGCATATTAAAAACCTTCTGTGTCCATCCACACCATACTTCTTCAATACCCTTTATGACCCCTACAGAGAAGGAGCAGATTATGTTCGTGGATACCCTTTTAGTCTTCGTGAAGGTGCACCAACTGCAATTTCTCACGGTCTTTGGCTCAACATCCCAGACTATGATGCTCCTACACAACTTGTGAAGCCTCTTGAGAGGAACACTAGGTATATATATGTACTATATAACACAGCAATACTCTTATTTTGAACCTTCTACCTAACCAAAACTAAAAAGTTTTAGCCTATACAATTTGGATTGTGACTCTTGTCATTGTGTTCAAGGTATGTGGATACTGTTCTGACCATTCCAAAGGGTACTTTGTTCCCCATGTGTGGAATGAACTTGGCATTCGATCGTGATCTCATTGGACCTGCAATGTACTTTGGTCTCATGGGAGATGGTCAACCAATTGGACGCTACGATGATATGTGGGCTGGCTGGTGCTGCAAGGTCTGTTTCTTTGCTTTATGTTCACTATAAAATTAACAGGGTTTTATAGAAACAGTTCAATGCATGTTTGATAATGCTTAAAATTGTATATAAGTAGAAAGTTGGTAAAATCAAGCAGTTATTTCTTCTATAACATGAACTAATCACACACTTGTTGAATCAGTTCTTGTTATGTTAGCACTTATCAATGCAGAAATAAGCTTAAAATTGTTTTCATTAAGTTATTCTACAAAGTTTTCTTAATAGTTATATGAATGTTATAGCAAAAAACAAATGAGATATTGTGATGGTGGTGGTTCAGGTGATCTGTGATCATATGGGACTAGGAATCAAGACCGGTCTTCCATATATCTATCACAGCAAGGCCAGTAACCCATTTGTTAACCTGAGGAAAGAGTACAAAGGCATATTCTGGCAGGAAGACATTATTCCATTCTTCCAGAATGTTGTACTTCCAAAAGAATGCACCACTGTACAGAAGTGCTACATTGAGCTCTCCAAGCAGGTCAAGGAAAAGCTTTCAAAGGTAGATCCTTACTTTGACAAGCTGGCAGATGCCATGGTTACTTGGATTGAGGCTTGGGATGAGCTTAACCCTGCTGGAGCATCAAAGGCCAATGGCAAAGCATAAAAAACTCTTGTTTAACAACCACTGAAATTGGACAAGAACTGGAACTATTTTTATACTGCACTTTTTTCTGTATTTCTTTTCCATTTACAATTATGTCACTTAAGTTTGCAGCATTGTTAGCTGTAATTCTATTTATGCTTTGAGATTAGAAAGAATAAAGTACATTGGTCTAGTTGTTTTCTTGTGATTTTTGTCCCCTTAGTTATCACCTGCTAATACTGAAGTTCAAGAGAAGCAAGTGTTATAGGAAGAATATCAATGCATGGTTCATTACCAAATCAACAGTGATCGAGTTTCCAAACTAATGTGTTCAGAAAGTTTGATTTTTCTTCTGTAATTTTTCTGCCACTCAAATAATTTCCTTTTCATCAAATGATAGCTTGACTTTCTAAACATAAAAAATTGATAATAATGATCTCCCTCTCACGAGAAGATGAAACAATCCAATTAGAGTATAATTTCCATACACAGACAATGTAAAAAGTTCATTTCATCAACAACAACTATCATTATTAATATAGTTAATTACTATAAAATTCAATATACTTCTCAATCATTACTACTTTGATTAGATAAAGATGTAAAAACTCTGTACAATGTCTGTATGTAGACTATTTATTTATTCAACTAGTTATGTGAAAAATTACAAGTAACTTCGAAAACTTGTCAAACCAACTATTAATGCAGATAGAAATAATTTCTGGCATGGTGAATTTGGAAAAACTAGTGACAGAACAAGACAAGAAAACCAGTACTTTGGTAGAATAAAATTTCCAGTGTCAAATTTTTTTGTTACTAGCTGTTTGATTACTGCAAGACAAAACTTTTGTTGCTGATATTATAGTAGTTTGATTTCTAGCACTGAACTTCGGTATCTTCAATTACAGTGGAGCAATCCAAATAATAGCATATAAACCAAAATACATTACACTTATTATTGTTTGCATTCACATGATTACGTAAACATTCATAGTAGTGTAGCTGCAATGGACACGTTTTCAAGTTCTTTATGTGATGTGGAAGGTTGTGACATTGGTTTAATGTGAAAAATTGTACTGCAGGAGCAGTGGCTAACTGTATTTTGGTTCCATTGGATGGACATCATTGAAAGTTTGTAATAAACTCTGTCCTGTACTAAACTCTGTGACTCGGTTAGCACTGGAAATTTATGTCACATTGGGATATGTGACCTTAGGTGTCTGTAGGTGGTGAATAGCTTTTGGGATTTGAGTTAGTACTCACAGAATATGCCACTGTTCTGTTCTTAACCACTGTTCTGTTCTCAGCCACTGTTGTTTTACTCTCACCGACACTGGTGGTGATTTTTTTTTTAAGAAAAATAATTCAGTGTCTTAAAACTTTATTTTAAACTAATATGACTTCATGGAAAGATAAACAAAGTTTGATTAAATATTATTTTAATTAGAAATTGGATTTGAGCAGTGTCATTCAGCAGGTTAATCACTTCTGTTCATCTGAGTACTTTGAGGGAGAACTTTTTAGCATTGAAGACTCTTTCAAAGAGTTATTTTAACAATGGTGAAGACTCCTTTTATATTTTTTTTTTTCAAATCTTTCTTGTTCGAAGATTTATAAAATAAATAAAAGCTCTACCAAAAATTTATGTATAATCAATGTTATTTAATTACATAAATATTTTTAATCTTATAAGAAATGGAATATAAGTTTTTCTATTCGCCAAAAAATAAGCTTTTTTTAATTTAAAATTTAACCTAACATTATTATATAATGAAATGTTAATTTAATGTGTAATATATTATATTAAAAATATACATTATGATATTATCAATTAAACAACCATTTAGCTAATCCATTACTAATTAATTTGGTTTTAAAGATACTATTGTTAGCTGTTTTGAAATATATTTTAAAGCGAATATTAATTCTAGAACATCTACAATTTTCTATGAAGAATATTTTCAATGAGTTAAAAATGTGTGCCAAGTTATTTTTATACTTCTTAATATTATAAATTCCATACTTTATTAAATAAACTTATGCTTAAATTTTCTTAACTAATATCGTGAAAGCATTTTGTATTGTTTAAAAGATACATGGTATGAAAATAACTCAATAGCAGGCACAAATACAAAACTGAGAAAAACAGAGCATGAATACTGTGTTGGCACACATTGATATTTTGCATCTAACAATGTTTTGTAGACTCAAACCAAAATGTTGAAAAACTGAAACCCTGTAGTATTTAAAATAACAGCACAATCCCCACCATTTAAAACCATTCCTAATGAAATTTAAATATGAAGATAAACTAGTAAACATAGTAGTGTTCTATACATTTACACCACTTCAAGAATCTCAACAAACTAAGATGCCAGTACTTAAAGCTTGGAAAGAACTATGTAATAAATAAAATTGGTTCAATGCACCACATAGATTGCACCTATTCCAGTGACTATTATTTTTTTTTCAAATAATTGTGACTAAAGCCCAAACATTTTGAACATCATTCAAGAACCTGCATACTCAAACTTGAAGTGTCATTATTTTTGACACATGAAGGACACAGAAATCTAGAGAGGACTTCAACAGCTTTATACAAGAGGGAGAGACAGATAAATATGTAGAGCTAAACGTGAAGGGCAATTTTTCAATTTCCTTTTGTATTTTGCTTTTTGCTCAAAGGTTGAAACTTAAACTATAAAAAACAACAAATAAATAGTCACTAGAAAAAAATACTCCACAAGTTACAATTTCCACAATAATTCCAAAAGCCAAAAGAAATGAAGACATTCTAACATCTAATTTGATGCAAGGTGCCCTAATCTTCCCCTCAGCATTTTGCATACTTCTTAATTGAGAAACAAGGCACATTTTCTACTTTTACTCGTTTAACTCTGCAAAATTTAGTGAAGAGAAATGGATTTCTTTAGTAACCATAAATTTAGAACCCATGATCTCTAGATTGATGAAAATAATTTTGAAACTTTTTGAGCTAAGATGTGACAGTATCATCTTCGGTCCTTGGCTTCTTACTTTTCGGTTCTTCATCGTCTTCCTGATTGATAACTCCATTGATTGCTTCAGGACCCAAAAGAGAGACATGCTTGCTAGTAATTTGACGACCTGCCCTCAGTTTTGGACCCCAGTGTCTTTCAGGATTTGGAAGAAAGCGTGCAACTTTCTTAGCTTGAGCCTTGCTGAGAGATGATACAGCACGAGCAAAATTAGCCTGAAAAGGACATAGACAAGAAAAGTTTTAGTCACCATCACTACACCTTATCATAGTCCAACCAAACCAAATGCCAAAATATGAACCATGACCAAAGTCTAAGTTCATGGAAATTCATTACATGGCCCAAAGTCTCGTTATACAATAATTATAAATAACAATTACATGAGAAATAATTTCCCATGTCTTAGTTCATGGTTTTAACTAAAATATGCTTAATAACTTATTGGAAGATGTTTGTGGTGCTCAGTGCTTCATAATACCAAGTTTGGCCAACCAAAATTTTGTAAAAAGCATAAGCTTTCCACTTAGCATTGATCCACTCATAAAAACTAATCTTTACAATTTCTAAAAGCATAAGCTTTTGATTGCTTCTAACTCGGCCACCATAATCTGTTCACACATCTTAGTAATAGATGAAATTCTCCTCCATAACTTGCTTGAATTAGCCACCCAATAGCACAAAATAAAAATGTTGGGATAAATAGAAGGGAAATAACCCTACATCTTGCATGAGACCAAAGCTTTAATGATTAACATACCTGTAGAACAGGTTCCTTTGCAAGTATGATGCTTCCTGGTTGATCTGCTGGCTGAGGCTTCACTGGATGATTTTTTACCTGAAGGGAGAGATAATCAAAGAACAATGAGTAAAATGCAAATCATTCTTTCAAAATTTTCCCAGTATACCCAAGCAAAACAAATAAGTTCTACTCATAGCGTCTTTAAATGGGGCAATGTGTTCTATCTAGGAGTGTTTTATATATACATGTCAGAAAAATCAAATTCTATAGCAAACAACAGAGCCAACATATAAATGAAAAAGTTTCAACCATGTGTGATCACTTACCCAGCAGCGCATAATATCCCAAATAACATCCATGGGTGCATCTGATTTGAGCCCCAATGGATTAACATGAGTTCCAGATATACGATAGCCTGCATTGATCAATGCAGAACGGAACATAATTGCTGATGGAGAAGTGCATTTGAGGGTTGCACAGAGGTTGTGAAGACTCAAAAAGAGGGGAACATCAGGCAATTCCTGTAAAGAATATGCTCATTTAATATTAGAGTTTAGAAGATTTGGGCAAACCAATGTAACATAAAATGTTATGTTCATGTGTCTTAAATGAACATGGAAACACACACCTCTGATATTGTAGTCAACACAGCTGAAATACGATCATAAGCTGGATATCTGTCTTTCATAGATTTTACATCTGCTAGAATAGCAGCCACCCATTCTTGGTCGTGGATAGGAGCAGACCATATAGGACCACCCATATTAAACTTTTTCCCACAATCAGTGCATTCTTGAGGAACAACAGGACCAAAGCCAGGCAAATATCTGACGCTGGTATTCTGAATAAGTAAAAATGAAAATAAGTTCCTCCTCTCAGCACGTCATGGCTTTTATAGTAAATGGAAATGATGAAATAGATTAAAGAGCCATGAAAGCAACAAGTAGGATAACATGCCAGCCCTTTGGTCTATTGCTAAAGAATAACCCCAATCTAAAAACACAGAAGAGAACAATTAAATTTAGGTATAACTAGATAACTTCCCATGATGTAGTAATATTTTACACTTTTTTTCATTTTTGTTCAAATATTGTACCTAACTCCCTTGCTTTCTTTAAGGTAATTGTGTGTATGGTTCATGCATAAAAGGAGAGGTATGTGTAATTTCTTTAGTAAAAGGGTGTCCAAGTGTAAGAACCTTATATAAATTAAATCTGATTTTCCAAATATGTATGGTGTAATTAGTACTAAGCTCAGAGGTCAGTGTATTTCTCTTCAATTTATTTTGCTTTTTATAAATGTGATCCAGGCAAACCTCACCAGCACTAAACTCCATATATGACATTAAACACAAACTGAAAGTAAAAGTAACACTTCCTGAAATCGTAATAGAATTGATTATCCACCACAACTCCATATTACATGTTATACTTTTCAAAGAAATAACAACTATAAAAAGCTATGTATATTGAGAATAGCTAAATGCCCCCTACAAGGCTAGTTTAACTTTTACAATTTTTTTCTTGTTACTCTTGTTCATCCCTTGCACAAAAAAGGAACAGATGGATAAAACATATGAATCCTGCTTCTCTAAAGTGAGTAACTCACTTTAGAGTGTAAAGTAATATCAGTCATTGATGAGAAAATTAATATTCAAAATTACATGCATATATACATAACAAATCATACAAATGTCAAAAACAGCTTACTATCATGGCAATAGGTCTAGGTGTACAAAGAAGTTAGAAAATAGTGAATCAGAATGTATTACATGTCCAAATGATGACATTAACAGACTAGAATAGGGTATAAACCTTGGAAATGGTCCTTCCAATGGGCTGTAGGTGGAAAGAATCACAACCAGTGCACTGATAAACATATGAAAGCTTTAGGGGAGTGTTTTTCATGGCACTGGCAGAACTGCAACCAATTAATTCGTCTTTCAGTCATGATAAAAAAAATTATATTTTGTCACAATCATAAATCTGCAGACACTAACAAAATATTTACTGAAGGACATGATAACAAAAGTAGAGGACTTACGTATATATGCGAACAAAAACACGTAGATAAAAATTCATCTGAACGGATAGCACAGGAACAATATACCTCTTGTACCGATTAGCATGACTCTGCAATTGGTAAAAAATATGACATGTAAACCTTCAAAATATAGATAGATATTAAACCATTCACACTTTAGCACAATATTTTGGTCTTTGATGACTGATTGGCTATTTAACATCAATCTAGGCATCCAAATAACAGGAGGATACAAATTTAAGTAATAAACAAACATTCAAGATGTTAGGGTATCATTATGCATGCTGCATCTCGATATGTATTCAGGAAGTAAATGACTTTATTTTTACATTGCACAGTTAGCCAACTACTCCCCCAATTGTTTTCTTTTCCTGATTTAAATTAATATTGCTTGAGTTTTCTTATTGCCATTTCATCGGCCCATCAAATTGCTAAAGAGTATATAGCCTTATCCCCTCTTGCGATTCCTCTATTGCATTAATTCACTTGGCCTTATTGGTAAAGCAAATCCATAGTTCCATCATCAACATGACTAAAGGACAGCACAGATACTCTCAGTAAAACAAATTCATAGTTAATTCCCAAATCTAACATAGACATCAGGAATAAGATAGTTTATGATTCAATCAAATAGATATAGATAGATATAATAATTTCAATGCATGCAAACAACAATTTTCAAATATGATGCACCAGTTCAATATATAGTTTTTATTCTTTCTATTAAAGTATCCTACCCATACTGTACCTGTCTCAATAAGAAATTTTCAATTCCTTGTACTTGTATCACATTTTGTATGCATGCCTCTCTTAGGGTACAAGAATACAACTAGAAAGCTGCGAATTGTATAGAACATAAAATTTTCATCTATATGTTACTACATATTAGAAAACATACTATAGACATGAAGCTTTTGAATTGTACTTTATCATGACATCTTCTCAAAATATTACCATTCTTACACAAGTATTATTGGGGACATTTGTTTTGGTTTATGGATAAAATATCATAAATATATTAACAAAAAGGATACTTGTAATTTTCTGGAATTTTTTTCTCTAAGAAAGATTGTAAGATGAAGTACCAAAACAGAAAATCAGAACCAAAAAGAAAATGCAACATTTACAGCATCATTTATTACACGTTGTGTAAGAAAAAGAGCTTCTGATGCTCATCAACTCTAACATTATCTCAAATGCTAACAGATGAATTCATTTCAATGACATTGTTGTACAAGTAGCTAGCCACCAAAGAACAGATAACCCAAACAATCCCCAAATAATAGTACGATTTTATACTGATGAGACAATCATATATCTATTTTCCTTGAAAGAAATTCCACGTTATATATATATATACCTCAATGCAAGCCAGCACAATCCTCAAAGCCATTTCATGGCAATATTTCCCTCTCAATGGGTATGATCCATATCTAGTATGAATAGCAATTGTTAGATGTTCAGTTCACCAATTAAACAAACGCCAAAGAAAGTTTATAGCTAATAAGAGTAATAATATTACTTTGAATAGCAGACCTCCCCATTTCCCCCACAGAGCACAGCCATGTCTGTTGCAGTACACATCAGCATACCTCCATCAGCAACAGATTGAACTGCTGAATCCAGAAACACAGAAGGTGAACCATAAGGATCAAGATCAACCTGAAAAAAACAGCACACATAAAGATCATGAAAAGCACAATTCCTTCGAGATTAAAAGGTTAACACAAGTACATAACAGTAGCATCCACTTACCACGTCAAATTCTTTAGGATGGGTTAGCATATATACACGAGCGTCGGCAAGATGAGACTCCACTTTTGCAACTGCAACTGAACCATTGAATTTGATGTTTCTTCTGCAAGCATCAACAGAAGCTGCCAAATGCAAAAAAAAAATTGTAGTAAGCATGCAGATGCTTAAGCTTACAAATCAAATTGCACTAATCTCAAAACAGATAGTATCAATTGTAAATACCCAATGAGCAGACAAACCATACAAAGGCAGAACTTTCTACATTTAAAACCATAAAATAAACTACAAGGACATATAAGCTGAAAAACCGTGAAGCACCTTGATCGTTGTCCACAGCCACAACCTGACCAATTCCATCCACTTCGCGGGCATATCTGAGAGACCTTAGCCCAGATGCAGACAAAGCCTGTGGGCAGGTAAAAGAAGAATTATATTATACACATCATACTTGGTCTGGATCCGAATTTCAGTGAAAAATATTTAAATTAAATCAATATTGAGACAACAATGATGTTGGTGTCAAGATGACGTCAAAGAGTTTTTATATAAATGAATTCTAGCAACTATACAAAACCTCAAGAACTCTCGGGGGCTTCAGTTCCCTCCGTCCTTTTCCTTCTGAAACATTGATTTGCCCTTCTGTAGTGCTGCATTCTTCAGTAACCTTAACTGAATCTTCTTCCACAGTGCTGCATGGTTCTTCTGGAGATATCTCTTCCTCTACTTTGTGTTCCCCATTAGATTTATGATCTTCTTCTGGAGTTGTGTCAGGTACTTCCTCCTTAACCAATTCAGAAGGTTCATTATTTTCAGGTATCTTTGGCGCCCCTTTTGTTCTCTTGGACAAATGTGCCTCGTGCTCTTGCTTCCTTTTCGATATAAATGTTCTCAAAACAGCGATTGATAAATCCCTGTTATTAACCTAATAATCATAAAGAAGGAAGAAGGATCAGTCTACACTGAACGAATATTGAATACATCAGTTCACCCCTAGAATAAAAAGTTAAAAACATAAACAGAGGAATTACATATAAACGTAACAAAAGAGAATGAACAATGACTTGATGATAAAATCATACTGGTAAGCATCTTAATAACCAATAACCGTCATCTCAAACAAATTGAAAAGGCGCTAACATCATCCAATTCTTCAACTTTCAACATTTGCTTATCATGAAACATACAAAAGCTGTATCCGATTAAAGAGGGAAAACTACAAATTTCAACTGGGTTTTTCAGCACAGGCAATATTTGAAAGCCAACCCCAAAAAACTAAAATTTATAAAAATAAAAAGGCAAACTTCATCACCTGAGTTTTGTTATAGAAAACTTCATTTTTTGCGTGCATAAGAATCTCAGCTTCTCCTTCCTTGATGATTTTGTAATCATTGAGATCTGAAGACATTGTGGTTCCTATATCATGCAAAAACAAATTCAGGGTGTGGTCCTTCTCCTCTGCTCGTTCTATGGTTTTGGAGCAGAAAAAAGACCAAACCTTGAAAAGAGGAAGAGGGTTTGTTCCGATTCTAGTTCTAGTTGCTGTAACAAGCTTCAATTGCAGTTTTAGAACGTGGGAATGGGTAACCAACATAGCAAGGGTTTATATACATGGCTTTCAATTGGGGTAACTGAAAACCCTATTGCGAAATTTTCGATTTTTCTTACGAAACAGTTTTTATTTCTTCTTAAACCCTAACTGCAACACACTATCTCGTAGGGTCAAAGTCAAAAAAAAATTTACCAAAAGTCGTAAATTACAGAAACGAGACTTTTTAAGAAAATATATTAAAAAGAGTAACTATTATGTAGTCACCTTGTAATATAAATTATCGTCAATAAATTTATTATTTATGTAATATTACGTAAATCTTAAAATCAATAATTTATATATAATTGTTTTAATTATATCAATCAAAATTATTTTATTAACTTAAAAATAGTATAATTATAGCTATATTACTTTAAAATAATGGAATTTGTTAAAATCTCTATTTTGAGTAAGAGTGCTTTTAACTATGAAAATGTTTTTAAAAGTTTCTTCCAAAAAAAATATTGAATTTTTATTCATGAATTTAATTCTTGAATATTGCGCTTCAATCTTAAATTTTTATTCATAAATTATTTTTATATTTTGTGTTTAAAATTTGAATTTTTATTCATGAATTTGATTATTGAATTTAACACTGAAAAATAATTTAAAAAATCTTATTTAGATGAGAATACTTGATATATTTTGATACTAGACATATATTAGAATATATGAATTGTTATATAACATCTTTTCTTAATGATAATAATGTTTTCTCTATTTGAGATATCAATTTTTAGAAGATAATCTTAATAATTTCATAATTGAGACATCAATATGAATAACTCTTATAATAACTTTTATATGTTGCATCAATATCAATTAATTCAAACTATTATGTTTTTATTCATTTATGAAGGAGAGTGTGAGAAAGATTAAATTTAATCTTAATTTATCAATTGAAATCTTTAAATCATTTACTTTGTTTTCTGAATTTTGACAATTAATTAGATATCGATTTATAAATTATTCATCAATAATAAAACGAATTTAGATATCAATATTTTTTTTTAGTTTCTAAAATAATATATAATTTGATCAATATAAAAATTAATTATTTTTTATCTTTAAAATTAATTTTTATTTAATTATTATACAGTAGTAGATAACACATGTTAAATATCTACTCAACTCAACTATTTGACTCAAGGATTTGAAAGATTTCTATGTTATAATTATATTCATTTTATTCATAAAATATATTCATAAGATAATCATAATTTCAATTCAATGGGTATATTAAGATATATCTATATCACACTCTAGTTAACTTTATGTGAAAACGTTAAAAGTTTAAACTTTTTCAACTCACTTATTAAACAGATTAATCCAAAAATAGGTTACTTTAATAATGAGTTGGAGATAATTCATTAGTATAGAGTCAACTTGAAAAATCTAAATATCACAAGTTCAACTTCATAAAAAAAACATCACAATTATGTTCAAATTAATACCTCCAAAAAAAATTTAGAAAATTTTTATTTAACATTAATAAATTATAAAAAATATAAAAAAATTACACACAAAAAATTGAATAAAATAATTAAATAGTAACTAATTTTAGAGATAAAAAATAATTAGTTACTAATTAAGTTAAATATTATTTTATAAACTAAAACTTATCAGTAGTTTCTATTATTAATAAAAAAAATTATAAACTATTTTTTAAATTGATATCTAACAATATTTATCAAATTTTAACTACTAATTATTTTATATTTTAAATTAATCTTTAAATGTGACTAATTTACAATTAAATTAATTAGTAACAAAAAATTTAATAAACAAAAATTAAATTTTAAATTTTTATTAATAATATAAACAAATTTAAACATGAATAACTTTTAAATTTATAAATTATTTACTAATTAATTATCTTTTATATTTAAAATTAGTTTTTATTTAATAAACAAATTTAACTTAGAAACGTACACCTCCAAAACACTTTCAATTGAGATCAATGACATATAAACCAAGAGCAATGGCACAGCATCTATATAATGTTAAGAATAAAGGACTATTATTTTCATTTGCAATGTTTGAGAAATCAAACAACCATATTCTTATTAATTTTTCTTACTTATAAATTAGTAGTGTTAACACGATAATATTCTTATTAGTTATTGTTACTTATGAATTAATAGTGTTAATGATAATTTTAATAGTGTTAGATGTAAATGTATCTACAAATATCTAATCAGGATATATTGTTAATTCAAAAGTAATAAAATCAATGCTAGGATAAAATTAACATTTAAAAATGTTGATGTAAAAAAAACACTAATTTTTGAAGGTATTGATTCAGTAAAAAATAATTTGAAAATAACAAAAACTTATTTAACTCAAACTTATTTACTTTATAATTTGAGTATGCAAAGATGTGGAATGATTAATTCTAGGAGCGAATGTATTTTTATTTTATGTTGTTTAATTCTATTAATCAACATTACACAAATAAATACTCAGTATTTATAAGTAACTATTATTATTGTGAGAATATTTTATTATTAGAGAAATGAGGATAATAAATTTACACCATAACCCGTCAAAATTAGTTTACTTCAATTAATAAATCATTTAAATTCAATGGGTCGGATTATGTTAAGTCATAGAGTGAATAAAAGTGAAAAATGTTACTCAAAATGGCCTAATTTATTTGACCTCAAATTATTATTTATTATTAGTTTTTTCTTTTAAAATTTATATGAATATATTAAAAAAATTAACAAACCATTTTGGTTATCAATGGTCTATGAAATTTATAGAATAAAGCTTAAAAACAATTATAATCACTTTTTTAAATAAAATATTATATTATAATAAAATAATAATCGATTAATGAATGTAACTGATATTAAGGTATCATTCATAATTCGAGCGTCATAGGCGCGGTATCACAAACATCATTTCCTTAAAATTGCAGAAAAATATTTTATATAATAAATTATTTTTAATTTTAAAGACATCTTCGAATATTTTGTAAATAATAAAATATTGTAATGCGGATTCTATAAATAAAAATTCTTTAAAATTGATTGAAGTTTATTATATAAAAAATTATCTTCAATTTTAAAGACTCGTGTAACAAAATTTTATTGTTACAGTCTAAAGAATCTAAAAGTTATAGGATTCATATTAAAATAATATTTTTATTAACTACAAACTTTTATAATAATATCTAGTTAGAGATATTCAATATGTGATTTTGGAAAAAAAAAATTGTATGGTAAATATGGGTGTTTGTGATTTGGGTTAGTTTAAATTTTCATTAAAAAAAAACATCCAAACTAAAGATAAAAATCAAATATAATTTACTTTTAATTTAATATAAAATTCAAATCAAACCGAATAACTCTTTTGATAGATATAATATATTATACTTCCAATACAACTTAACTGTAAAATAACTTCTAAAACTAGTTAACTCTAAAGAAATAACATTATATTTAAATACAGTAGATGATTTAGTTTAATTATTGATTTTCAATTCAAAATCTAAATTAAACTATATTATTAAAAAAATTAATTTAGATTAATTCTGACTTATATTTTTGAACTGATTTGATTTTGAACGAAACTGTCACTCTAAAATAGTTTAGTTTTATCATATATGGACATGTCTTATTTGAAACAAATTACTACAATAAAATTATTAAATAAAAAATAATTAATTATTATATTAATTAAATTAAATACTATTTTAAACACTAAAATTTATTAATATAATTTCTATTGTCAGTAAAATTTATAAATTAATATTTAATTAATTATCAATTTTAGAATGAATTTAATTAATATAATAATTAATTATTTTTTATTTCTAAAATTAATTTTTTTAGTAAATTATATACTTTACGAATGTATATTTACTACATAAATAAAAGTTAAACAAATCAAATTTTATATTAAATTATTTTATATAATGAAAACTTACCCTTTTTTTTATGTATATTTGGTTTCTGTGGAACTAGTGACACATGAAAATGAAAATGGTGAGCAATGAAATGTTATTGGGTAAAGAGTGTTTATTCCTGCACCCAACAAAAATTTCTCCATACACCCCATCATTTCTTTGAAAAGACTGTTTTACCATTTTTTTAAAAATGATTTTCGAATTAATTTTTTTAAAATGATTTTCCAATTATTTTTAAAAAAATATTTATGGAACATATTTTTAAAATATTTTTATGAATTTCAGAAACAATATTCCGGAATATTTTCCTGTCTTTCAAATTTTCTATTTTAAATAATTTTTATATATAATTTTTTTATTGTGAAATCACCTAAAATTATTAAGAATAATTTCGATAGCAACCTCTTCAATTTATTTTAGATTTTACGATTAAAAATATATTTTAAATTACATAATCTATAAAACTTAATTATAAAGGAACAACTTAAAATATGTTTTTAGATTGAAAGATATAGTTCAAGTTAGATAATTTAAAGAAACATATTTTTGGATGGTAAGAACATGTTTCTGAATTCAAAATTACACAGTTCTATATTATATAATATAAAATAATTTTTAAATTGTGTAATATGAAAATGTATTTCAATTTTAATTCGAAAAGACATTTTATAAATTATGTAATTTAAAAAATCTAAAGTATATTTTAATATTAAGAAATTCTATTAAATTATATAATTCAGAATAATTTTAAACATTATACAGTACAAAATTTATTTCTAAATGTAGAGATATTTTAAATGGTGTAATCTAAATCACAGTCTTAAAATCTAAAACATGAAAATCTTTACTTTTCCAACATTCCGGGGAAACGAAGAAATTCTGAATGATTTTTTATTTTATTTTTTTATTGTAGTTGATGACTTGAGTTTAACTAATTATTTGTTTAGTTTTTCTTTTTCTTATTTTCTGTTTAGGTTAACTTATTATGATTATTTTGTATTCTTATAATTCGTTTAGATTGAGAATAATATCACATTCAAGTTAAATTTTACATTAAAAAATTATAAAAAGTAAAATTTTAATAAGAAAAGTTAATTTCCAAAGTTGAGTACCAAAATTCCATGAACAAAGAAATGGAGGACTACAAGCCAAGTGGCAAAAGACTTAAAGTTAGTGGTACTTGAGAAAATTTATTATTTAAGCAATCATATTTTTTTGTTTTGGCATATAATATAATATAATATATATATATATATATATATGTATATGTATATATATGTATATGTATGCATGGGTGGTTAGGGTGTCGTTTTTTATTGGACAGGGATTCACTAACGGTCCCAATGTTGGTTGCTTCCTTCAAAGTAATTTCTGATTCATCAGACAAAAAAAGGAAGCAAGATTGTAAATATAATATGACCAATTAGGGATCATATTATGTTTCACATTTTTATGTAAGTAATGTGAGGTACATAAACTAAATATTTCTTATAGGTGAATGCATCACTAAACCTAATAAACAAATGTTTGGGTCATTTTTTTTTAATCTTTTTTTACTACATTCAATCCAATTTAATCTATTTTCTATGAAGTTGAAATATGTTCCGTTAATTGAGTTAGATTTATAATTTTTTATTAAAAAATTTAATTTGAAAATACTTTTCAGTATTTTAGAATAATTATTTTATTTAAATATTTTAATAATTAAATAATTTAATTTTTAAAAGAATACATATACTACAAGAAAAAATATTAACTAAATTTAAAGGCAAAAAATAATTAGTTACTATGTTAACTAAATTAAATATTACTTTTGAAATTAAAAAAATTAATCATATCTAAAGTAATTTTTATTATGAATAAAAAGATTATAAAATAATTTATAAATTAATATTTAAATTAATTATCTAGTTACTAATATTTTTAGATTATGAAGTAATAAGATTAATACAAACTAATTTAAAATATAAAGTAATTAGTAACTAATAATTAAATATAAATTTAAAAATTATTTTATAAATTTGTATTAATAATAGAAATTATTTTGGATACCATTTTTTTTAATTTATAAAATAATATCTAATTTAATCAATATAATAATTAATTATTTTGATTTTTAAAATTAATTTATATTTAATTAGTGATATTTAATTAATTGAAGAACAGAGTAAACAAAATAATAGTTATATTACTGTTATTTAATACAACTCAAAACACATACGATATATTTAACGTCTTTTTTAATTTATTTATTTATTTTTATGTTATTTTATTTAAATTTGAGATAGTATTTAGGATTTTTAAATTTAAAATCGAGGAGAAGTGTTACTCTCAGAGAGAGAGTAAATGGGATGTGTGTGAGAGAGAAAAAAATAAGTTTTAACTATTATTTAGAAGGTGATAAGATATAAGAAAACAAATAAATTGGTTTTTCATATATTAAAATATATAATGAAAAGTGAAATATGTATATAACAGAAAAGAAATATTTTTGTATATATAGTTATTGATTAATATTATAGAATAATTATGGTTAAATTGAGTTTAATTTCAGACTTAACATACAAAAACTCCTGATCCAAAATGTAAGAAAATATATTAGATGATGTTTGAGTCAATTGGAAAGAAGACTCAAATGAATTTATTTGGGTTAGATTAAGTTATAAGAGACAATATACACCCATATATATTGATAGTGGATAAATAATCACTTTAAATATAAATAAAATTTTAAAAAACTAAATATTTAGCTAAAAGTAAAATTTAAAGTTTTTGAACGTGTTTTTTATAAGTTTAGATGTGACACAACATTATTTTATTTTAATAAAAAGTTACTTATTTTTTGAGTTGTAAGTTATAATATGATATTGTCCACCTATTATCATACTTCTTATTATTCAACACATATTTCTATTTTCTTTTTATTCTCTCTCTTAGTTTCAAAATTTATTTTATAATTTAATGTATAAATAACATTTCTATAATAATAACGTTTAAATAAAAAAAAACTCAGTTGGTACCTGTAAGTGAGAAAACCTTATTTTTTAATTCTTATACTTAATAAAAAATAATGTCTTTTAATATATATGAATAAAATGATATACACAATAAGTTAAATGATTGTAAGTATGAAGATTAAACATAAATTTGTACAATTATAACAACAACAAAAAAACAAGTAATCCTAACCCTTACTATGATGTTTTAAAATTGTATACGTTACTATTTAATTTAAAGAATTTATGGGACCGACATAACTACCAAATGTACAAGAACACCATTGTATTTGGTCTTCTGCCAAATTTATCCAACCATTTGTACGTTCCCATCAAGTGAATCAATTCATCATAGTTGGAGAATTTTCAAGAAATTGAGAAAATTGCACTTGCAAACTAGAAAGGGAAAGGGGCATTCAAAAAAGTCCTTGTTTTGTTTTGAAAAACCTTGTTTCCATTCTCACTGTGTCAAGTTTCTTGATTTAAGTAAGTATGGCAAAAGAGAAAAGAAAACAAAGTTTATTGATTAAGGAATTTTCTTTCCCTCTCAAACACAACCGTTGAAGTGTTATGTTCACTCTCATAACATGTTGTTCTGATCTGTAGCGGTAGCTTTAAGAAAGGGAAACTTAAACAGAAATCCCAAGTGTGAGACAGTGATATATGGCAATAAAAATGTGCAGGTTCATAACAACCATTTGGTGAGACATAACTGGAACCCCAAGAGATCCCTGGAAAGTTCTTTCCACAATATTATACATTCAATGCCTTAGCATTTTCCCACTCAACAACTATTGATCTATAAAACTTTTGTAAGTTCCTTGGAGCCAATTGTAGTAGTTGATAACATCAAACACATATTCAGACAATGAGGCTTGTCATCTCAGCTCTTTGTGTTCTTGTGTTTTTCTCTTGTGCAGGTGAGATACAAATTTCACTGTATGTTGATTTTTGTTTCACTAACACATGAATATTCAACTAATGTTATAACTTTTTGTTGTCTTAGGTGCTTATGATCCTTTGGATCCAAACGGAAACATAACAATCAAATGGGATGTCATGTCTTGGACACCAGATGGCTATGTGGTAACTGCATTGCTACTTAGTGTGTTTGTGTGATTGTTTGCAAAATTGATTTCCATGCAATGCAATTATACTTAATGTTTTTCTCTCCTTGAAAAAAACAAGTTAAAAATAAAAGTAAGTATAATGCTTCAATTCAATCAGTTTTGAATCCAAATATCAAATAGCTAGCATTACAACAAATTGCAGTAGTAAAATGCATGAATGAAACCAGCTCTGCCAAAATAAATTATTGCCTTATGCCTATGCATTTTCCATCAGGCTGTGGTAACAGTTCATAATTTTCAAATGTTTCGGCACATCATGAATCCTGGATGGACCTTGGGATGGACATGGGCCAAGAAAGAAGTGATTTGGTCCATGGTAGGAGCTCAAACCACAGAGCAAGGAGATTGCTCTAAGTTCAAAGGCAGCATACCTCATTGCTGCAAGAAAACTCCCACAGTTGTAGATCTACTCCCTGGTGTTCCTTACAACCAGCAATTCTCAAACTGCTGTAAGGGTGGAGTGGTGGCTGCATGGGGCCAAGATCCTTCACAAGCTATCTCATCCTTCCAAGTCAGTGTAGGCCAAGCTGGTACCACAAACAAGACAGTTAAACTCCCCAAGAATTTCACTCTCTTGGCTCCTGGACCAGGCTATTCCTGTGGCCCTGCCAAGATTGTTCCTTCCACCACTTTCCTTACTCCTGACAAGCGCCGCAAGACTCAAGCACTAAGTAAGATCTCTAACCTCACAATTTCAATTTGATCACCAACTTCCAACATTAACAATTCTCAAAAGTCTCATTTGCTTTGTCTTATGCAGTGACATGGAATGTTACCTGCACATACTCACAGTTCCTGGCAAGAAAGAATCCAACTTGCTGTGTATCTTTGTCATCCTTCTATAACGAAACCATTACCCCTTGTCCCTCTTGTGCCTGTGGCTGCCACAACAAGAAGAATTGTGTCAAGTAAGTTTTATATGGAAAAGTGATGGCCTTAAGAAATATTCTAGAGTCAAACTTCATCTTAAAACCAATTTGCATTGTCATGAGGAGAAGTTACACAATAGTATTCCTTTCATTATTTTATCCTTAGGCAAATATTCCTGAATTGTTTGAAAAACATTATACTGACATCTTTATTTATGTGAGGAATGCATTACACCACGTACCCTTAGCTTTCTGTAAACGTTAAAATAGTAAAAGGGTCATGCAAAATCTCAAGAAATCTGTTAATATGTGTTCTATAAGTTAATAGAGAATTTCCAATAACTTTTATCACTGTTGGTGTGGTATGCAGGAGTGAGTCCAAAATTCTCCGCATGGTGGGTGTTCATTCTCCCAAGAAAGACAATGAACCATTGCTGCAGTGCACTCATCACATGTGTCCAATCAGGGTTCACTGGCATGTCAAGGTTAACTATAAGGACTATTGGAGAGTCAAGATTACCATTACAAACTTCAATTACAGGATGAATCACTCGCTCTGGTCTCTTGCTGTTCAGCATCCAAATCTTAACAATCTAACCCAAGTTTTCAGTTTTAATTACAAGCCTCTTCTGCCCTATGCTTCCATAAGTAAGTGCAAGCAAATCAATCTTCTTAAGCTTCTATTATAATTCCATAACTTTAAGAATGGGTATTCAAGCATGTTGTTCTTATGCATGCAGATGACACTGGCATGTTCTATGGCACGAAATACTTCAATGATCTTCTAATGGAAGCTGGACCAACTGGGAATGTTCAATCAGAGTTGCTTCTTCAGAAGGACAAGGATACATTCACATTCAAGCAGGGGTGGGCTTTTCCTCGCAAGATCTACTTTAATGGCGATGAATGCATGATGCCACAACCTGACACATACCCATTTCTACCTAACTCAGCACCTCCTAGTCTAATTACCTCCCCAGCATCTATTTTCTTACTGCTTTTCTTTTTAGCAGTTTGGTGAACTAGTGCACAGTGTGTCAGAATTTTGTGAAAATTTTGAAACCATGTATACCTTCTCAATGATAACGTGACAATAGGCATGAATACTCAAATTCTTTGGAAACACCAAGCCAATATGGCTGTGTTTTTCTGACATGAGCACCAGAGATGCTGAATGTAAATCTCAACAGTGATTTTGTCCGAATCATAGATTGCTTATGCTGTTACTGCAATGCCATAATGAATAATTCATGTCTTTTAGTCTGTTTCTTTGGACTGCATTTACTGCATATATGGATGAGTGCTTTGAATTTTAGTTAAAATTATTTTCAAAGAAATACAATTTATGTTTAGAAGTTTATGACTAAAACAACAGTCATTTTGGAACTAAGTATGAAAATACTCTTATTAAATAATTCAAATGTAGTTAAAATTTACTTATAATAATAAACCTACAAAAAATAATTTATTTATAGTTATATTTGAGATGGAAAGGAGTAAGTATGAATATTGACAATCGTGTTTAATATAGTATGTCATCGTGACTTTGAATGATCTTACCTGAATAAAAACACGCAGGAACATGCAGCAAAAATAAATACATGTACCAAAAGACACACTAAATGAATCACCTCCTACACAGATGATTCTGAAAGAATAAACAATGATAATTTCAAGTACAGACTTCGTTTATGAATTACTCCATTTATTGTGTACCTTTAAATATTTCTTATACTTACAGAACCAACTATGGATCTAAAATGAATAAACACATCATTACACAATAACAATGTAGTAGCAATTTCAATAGCCCCATAAGCTGAAACTTAGAAACAAATCATGGGGCAACAAAGCTACTAATGAAATTTTCTCTGGATGTCTTACTCCAGCTTGGTTCAAATCCCAAATTGGTATCCCAAAATTGAGTCAAAACTTGTCAGATCCAAGATTTTTTTCATGACAGACTTGAGTGTGGCATGCATAGGAACTTTAAGCGTATGCTTGAAATACTAAGGCCACCAAAGAGGTCATTATCAAAACAAGCAGGGAAACCTCTTGCCTGGAACCAGCATTAGGTAACCATGGATAAGCATCAGGTGGTGGCATTACACAAACGTCACCATTGAAATAGACTCTCCGAGGGAAGGCCCAACCCTTGTCAAAAGTGAAAGTTGATTTATCCTTTCTGAATAGTATCTCTGACTGTACATTACCAAGAGTACCAGCTTGCATGAGAAAATCATTGTAGAACTTAACTCCCCAAAGCATTGCTGTATCATCTGTTAAAAGCCAACACAGATCAATTATTTGTGCGTCTCCACAAAAAATACATGTTCTATGGTGAAAACAAGAATATGTTGCTCTTGCAGTAATTATCTCCAGAATGTTTAGAATGTCAGTTTCAAGTATTTGTACATATCAAAGGTGGGTCAATTTTGTTTAAAATATAGATTAAAAGAAAAATATATTTGAAGGGAAAATGTTTAAAACTATAATGGATGTATGCAAATGTACTCTAATACATAAGAGTGGATCAGCCGGGATTTGGAGGAGAAAATGTAAATTATAATGAAAAAAAAACGAGTAAGTTTTTGGAGAAGAAAATAATAATAAAAAAAATTACAATCAATTACTTTGAAAGTATATGCAATTGAGTTTAGAAAACAAAAATTTTAACATAAAAAAGTAAATGTGGTAGTAATTGATAAATTAAGCATTTCAAAAAGTATGCAAATAAAGTGTTATGAAATGGTGAGGCTACATGTCTTGAAGAAGAACAAATTCAGATTACAATAGAAGATAATCTAACACTCAAGAAGTTGGACTCTTAATATATTAATAATATTTTCTGCTCAAGAAATTTGACAACTCCTACACTACATTCAATTTTTGTTTTGCTTTTCCACATGCCTCCTAAGAGGCAATCATGTTTGAGACACTATCAGACACTGCATTCAACTAAGTTAAATAGTTAAGAGTATTTTATATATCTAAAGTTTTTAGTCCTTGAAAGATCACATCACACTTACTTATTGATCCGTAGGGAGTTATTGCCTGGTAGTTGAAACTGAAAAGCTGGGTCAGATTGCTAAAGTTTGGATGTTGAATAACCAAGTTCCAATCAGAATAATTCATCCTGTAATTGAAATTAGTAACAGTGACCTTCACGCGCCAGTACTCCTTGTAGTTAAGCTTAACATGCCAGTGAACTCGGATAGGACACATATGACGAGTACATCGAACCAAAGGTGTAATACTACTTTTACCAGGTCCAGATTTGGAAACAACTGATGCAAGATGTGGTGAATCTGGACTGTAATGATATGAAAAAAAGGACATGTAACGTTATTACACAATTTTTATTTCTGTTAAGAAAAATATCAGTGCACCAAGCATTAAAACCTACTTTACACAGTCCCCTGTTAGTGATGAGTTGCCCTGGCAGCCACATGCACATGTAGAGCAGGGTACAACAGTATCATTATAGAAAGATGAGAGTGAGACGCAGCAAGTGGGCGCTCTCTGAGCAAGAAATTGTGAATATGTGCATGTCACATTCCATGTCACTGTAACAAATCAAAGCACTGGTAAGTTCAAAGTAAATTGATGGATCTTGCTAATGTGAAGTAAAAACTCGGAACAACTGTTAACTTAGGTTCTATTTGAATAAGCTTCTCAGTAAGAACTTATAGGAGAAGAAAATAAGAATTAATTGATTTCCTCATAAGCAAAAATCAACTTATGCGCCTCAATTTTTGGAAAAATTAAATGAGAGAGCTTCAGTGAAAGTAAGTGTGTACAAGTTGAGTTTAGCTTATAGGAAAAATCAATTCATTTTACCTTCCTTGTTTATTCCCCTATAGTGTTTATGGAAACTTGATCTAAACTAGACCAGTTTTAAAATATTACCAGAGAACCAGGTTTTAGCACTAACAAAAACTACAACAAATAGATAATTAACCGACAAGTGTGGAAATGAACATAAAAGTCCAATAACTTACTGAGAGCTTGGGTCACTCTTCTTTTGTCTGGTTGTATGAATTCAGTTGGTTCCACAATTTTCGCTGGGCCACATGTGTAACCTGGTCCTGGTGCTTTCAAGGTGAAACTTTGTGGCAGTTTGACAGTTTTGTTCGTGGTACCAGCACTACCTACACTGATTTGAAAGGCTGAAACTGCTTTGGATTGATCCTGTGCCCATGAGCTGAGTACACCACCTTTGCAGCAGTTTGCAATTTGCTGATTATAAGGCGTTCCGGGAAGTAAATCTACAACTGTTGGGTCCTTTCTACAGCAATGTGGGATGTTTCCCTTAAATCTTGAGCAATCCCCTTGTTCAGTGGTCTGTCCTCCCACCATGCTCCATATTACCTCCTTCTTTGCCCATGTCCATCCTAGTGACCACCCAGGCGCTGAGATATGACGATATTTTTGGAAGTTGTTCATTGTAACAACAGCCTGTCCATTCAATTGTTTCTTAGACATCTAGTAACTAATTGAACAAAAATAAACCCAATCCATTCTAAATGGCTCTAGCCAATAATATAGATAAACTCATGTTTATACTTGTTGTTATTCAATTATAATAGTTCTACAACTTGCATGGTAAAAATGTGAACACAGTCTTCAACTTCAATCTATGATAAAGGGTGACAGAGAACATGTTGTTTTCATTTCTCTGTGAACAAAATGATTTTGCTTCTCAACCTTTTAAGCAAGATATATTATCCAAGTAAGAACTGAAATATAACATGAGATGCAACTGATGTGAACATGAAGATCCATCACAAAAGATGAGCCTAATTAGTAGAGACAAAAAGAGCCAAAAACATTAATGACCAAGTCTAACTGTAAATAGATGATTTGCTTCTGATATTAATAGGTGACATTGTAAAAGAATGTGCTTACAACATAACCATCAGGTGTCCAACTCATAATATCCCATTTGATTGTGATATTTCCATTTGGATCAAGTGGATCATAAGCTTCTGAAAGATAAACAGTAAAACTCAAAATTAATTTATGAAGGTGGGGACAAAGTAATCAGTAAACTTTCAAATTTTCCTATAACCTCTAACACATTATACGAAAAGGACAGTCATGATACTCATGAAAGGTGCGATAAAAATATTTCTGGACTTGCTAAAGCAAATGAACAAAGAAAGTAAACAAACAAACATTTATACAAGCAAATAACTAGTTCGTGAAATCACACTACTACACCTTTTACATATTCAAGCACCGTGATAAAAAAGCTCAATTGAAACCACGTAAATTCAATGTCATATCAATTTTAACCAGCATTTTACAACAAGACAGATAAGCATAATTTCATTTTCATTGCTCGGTACCAAGATTTAGAAAAAAAGCAAGAAAGAAAAATTACGAAGGAATCCAAAAACCATATTTCCCACTACAACCATCGACATCATCAACATGAAAAGCCACCACAAGCCAATAAAAGATCAAACTTTCAAAAGTATTAACAGTGGTTTTAAATTATATGCTCTACAACTTCCTGAAAAACGTGCCATCTTTGTTTTTCGTGCCCCATTTTCAGAACCGTAAGTTTTCGCCTTTGCATTTTGAAATACCCAAACTTTGGCCACTAAGGAATGAACACTTACGATTAGAGCCACTAAAATTTGGCATTTCAAAATTACAGAGACGAAAAGTCAAGGTTTAACAATCAGAAACTAAACCCAAAGACGCCCATTTCTCAGAAACTAAAAAGCTATCAACCCACTTCCAAAACTTGGACAAAATCCATCACCATTCATCACCCAACAAAGCGAGCCACCAATCTCAACATTCATTCCAATTCAACACGCCGTGAGGACCACGCCATGCAAAAAGGAACAAGCAAAAAAAAACGCAAACAATCTCGTACCCAACAGAAAAAACACGACACCCCATCAATCGAAGGCACAGAACAAACGAAAATTCCAAAACTTTAACGAGAAAAAACGGCCAGCATGAGTGCAGGAACCTGTTGAAGTGAAGCACGTGCAAGAGAAGAGAAGAAAAAGCAGAATGCATGCACAGGGTTTGACGAGGGATCGGATCGTGGGGTTGAAGGTGAAAGGGAAAAGCATTTTTCTTTGAACAAAGGGAATGTTAGGGTGTTGAGAAATTTTTTTGTTGGTGTGAGAGGGAGAGAGAACAGAGTGAGCAAAAGAAGAACAGAGGAAGAGAGAGAAAGAGTCTGTGTGGAAAAATTACGCGGCGGACACTGACTGTTTTTGTTCTGTCCAGTTGGCGAGTGTTTGTCAGAGGAAGAGATTGTGGGCTGTGAAGTCCCACTGTAAGCATTTCCAGCTTCTAGAAAATTCGGCCCACTTTACACTTTTCTATTTTTTTTTCATTTTTCATGAATTTAAATGATTTTATTATATATATATATATGTGTGTGTATTTCATAAAAATACTTAGAACCAGATGGATGAATAGTTAAATTTTAGAATTTTTATAAAGAAAAGAAAAAATATTTCATTGTCATTTGTTCTATTTATAAGTTTGGAAAGGAAATGGAAATAAATAAATCACAATGTATTCTTTCTAGTAATTAATAAATGAAAGAAGAAGAAAAAATTAATTTTTAACATATAAATTTTAAATTTCAGTTTAAATTCTATATATTTTTAATATTATCAGCTAAAAAATAATGTTAAATGTAACTTATAAGGTAATTATTATGAAGCCCATAAATTTACTATATATATAATTTGTTTTCGATTATATAAAAATATTATACTATATATCCTAGATCAATTACTTAGTTTTTCATTTTATTTTTTAATTTAACTTTCAAACTTTATTCTCCTTTTTTCTGTGTTCTAAACCCATGGTTTAGGTTATATCAATGACATTATATAATGTATCATAATTGGGTCATTACTAAAAAAAAGTTTGTGCTATTATCTAATCTATTTGTATCAATTTTAAACCTTCTAATATTGAATTGTCATTTTTAAAATAGAAAATTTAAATATATTTTAAACCATTCACATTATTAATAAGTTTGTTTAAGTTTTTTAGGAAAAAATGATTTTAAATAAAATAATTATTTCTTGTGAATTTTAACATGTTTTGATAAACTTATTTTAAAAACAGAAGTACAAAAAAAAAATTCTACTTGTTTCCCACGGCAACTATAGAAGAGAGATCATTTTTAAAAAAAATCACTTTGAGATTATATCTTTAAAAAAAATTGTATTAAAAATAATTTTCATAAAAACATTTGCTTTTGTTTTTCTCCCAAAAATCTTCCTCCTTAAGATTCAAAGATGCAAACGGAGTAATGGAACGCCAACTAAACCATGCTAAGTTAATTTATTCAAAACTAGAGAAAAAAGCACTTTGAGTTATGTTTTTTTTAAACATTAAAAAATAATAAAAATAAGGGCCATTTCCAGAATATAGTTAGAAGTATGAGTAGTAAAAAGAATATAAAATAAAAATTTATAAAACAATAAAATGATCATAAAATTTGTGAGGATTCTTTTAAAAGTTTTATAAGCATATTTTTAATATGAAATCGTATAGATTGAGCTGAATTAATGTGAAGTTATGATCAATTGAGCTGGATTAGACATCATGGTTTAGTGAATAAGTTTAATATTGTTTTCCGTCTATAATATTTATTTAAGAGATATTTGTGTTTGTAATAAAATTATAACAAACAGAATGAAAAATTTAATTAATTGTTCGTAGACGTAAGTTGCAGATTGACGATCGAATCATGTTAAATTATGTGTTGTTTATTTTTTTACAATTAATTCGTAATTGTGTGTTATTTCTCATAAAAACTTTTTCGTATTTTCCTTGATAAATGCTTAACTTTTAAATAATAAATAATAGTTTGTGAAAGTGCTTTTGGAAAAATGGCTTTATATGAAAAGTGATTACTTGCGTCTAGCAATGGGTCCAGACTCCGAAGGAAGAACGTTTTCTAAGTGCACGTCACTTTCTCTCTAACTTTTAACTCTTCTTTCACGTTTAGACATTACTTATTACATAAGCAATCAACAACACTTTTTATATTTTTGGTTCTATGTAAGTTGGAGTAAATGTTTTCTTACATATTTTCTATTTCTTTCTTATTCGTTAATATTTTTGTGTTAAAGGATTATATTATGTTAGAATTTATTTTAAAATATATTAATTCATTTTAAGTTAAATATTTTTTTTTCCTTTGTTATAACGTGAAAATTTATTTTTTATATAGTTCGAATTCTAGAACTCCTAAATACAGATACGTGTACTGTTTAACAATAAAAATAATTTAATCGTATAATGTATTATAATAATATAACAAATGTTAATGATGAATTAGTATAAAATACTTTAATATTAATCCATTTGTAATTTAAAAAAATTACTAATAAAGATATATTTAAATAATTTTGTATTACTACAAGTATATGAAGTTTAAAATTTGGATTAAAATGAAAAACAAATTTTACATAAAAGTAGAAGGATAAAAAAAAGTTAAATTATTTTTTATTTTTTTTTACGTATGAAGATAAATTTATTTGACGTTTTTACCTCTCTTTAGTGAGGCTCATGCTACGTTCCATGACTATGACTAAACCCATGCATTGAACGTCTTTGGAGTGGTAAATGGTTTGCAAGTGAAAGTGACTCATTTTGTTGAAGTCAACATAATGAATGTATGAACGTATGAGAGAGTTAATTAATAAATATAATTTCAATTATAAATTCTAACAATTTAAAATTTTAATTCTAACAAAATATAATATATCTTAATGTTAAAACCTGATCTAATATTATATTAACTTAAATATTAAACAATAATTCAAAATAACAAAATAAATATAATTTTAAATCTTAAAATCACACTACAAAAGAATTATTAAATAATAATTAATTTTAGAGAAAAATAATAATTAATTATTAAATTAGATACTGCTTTATAAATTAAAGAATTATTAATTTTTATTTAATATTTTTCTAGTAATATATATAGTATATAGATAGAATTTGAACATGAACATTTTTTTTTTATCTTAAAGAGGAAATTAATTTAATAATGACTAGAATTATATTTCTTATATCAGTAGACTTACAAGAATATAAATTGAAATGCAAGCCTCTTTTTATTAAGGTAGGAGCTTGATAACGATCAAAATTGCTCCTCTAACACTGGTGGATTTGCATAGATATTAATCAAACATGAATTTGTTTTCAAAATATTTGGTAAATATCAAACAAACAAAGTGTAAGTGAAATAATAGATTTATTTATTCATGTGTTTCATTGAAAACCTCTTAAGGAAATATCAGAGAAATAAATAAATTTAGGGAAAAATAGTACATAAAGTTTGTAATCAAATTAAAGACTATAGTTGAATTTTAAGCTGGTCTGATGAGACATGCATCTATATATCCAAATGATAAACACATTTCTTTATCATTTCACGAAATCAATACAGAGCAACTTACTTGGAAAAAAAGTTTATTTGAAGGTTGATTTGGTTAAGCTCTTTTTATCATCGGGTTTAAAAGTCTATAACTTGTAGGGATCACCTTCATGGTATGTTTATTTTCTAACTTATCAATTTATTATCACTTCTCTTAAAGTGTTGCCTCTCAAATTTTAGGAATCATATCTAAATTATAATATGACCTCTTACTTTTGATTTTCCATGTGAAAATATTTCCACCCAATAGGATAGTTGTCTTATTTTAATTGGAATAATTGTATCTTAATCCACATATCAAATATAATGGAGTTTCACATGTTATTGACTGAGTCATCTTATGATAAAATCATAATATATAAAATATCTATCCATAGGATTTTGACTTCATCTAAATGTTATTTTAGTCTTTTTAACACAACTTTGTTTGTTATCTTCGTTTGATTATTTATTTGAGGGTGTTGTATCAAATGAATACTAAGTTGATTCATAGGTCAACATAAATTTGCTTCATGTGATGATTCACAAAACATGTGTTAAGACTTTGTAATGAGATTATTGATTTAAGAAACAGAAGACCCCGTAATAAGAATGTCATCTACATAAACCAAGATAAATGTAATGTGCGAAGGGGTAAACCGAATAAAAAGAGAAGTGTCGCTTTTAGTAGGAGTGAAACCAAAAGTATGTAAAATTAAAAGTATGTAAAATGTGACTTAGCTCAAGAAACCATGAACATGGCGCTTAATTCAAGCCATAAATGACTTTGTGAAGCTGGCAAACAAGCTGTGGATGTGCAGAGTTAAAGTCAAGCGGTTGCTGCATGAAAACATATTCACTGAGATCACCATTAAGAAAAGTGTTGTTTACGTCAATTTGTTGCACAGACTATCTCGAAGCAACTGCATGTCCAAGAACGAGGTGAATGGTAGTGTGATGAACAACAGGACTAAACGTCTTAGCATAGTCAAGACTGTGTGTGATTGAAGCCTTTGGCCACCAGATGTGCTTTACACCAATGCAAATAACCATCTGCATTAAGTTTTGTTTTAAAAATCAACTTACACCCAACTAGAGAGACGTTTGGAGGAAGAGTAGTTAACATCCAGGTTTTGTTAGGTAACAAAGCATTATACTCATCATGCATATCATTGTACCAGATTGGAGAAGCAACAACTTCTTTGACAAAAGTAGGTATAGAAGGAACATGACTAATAGAGGTAAGATACACCTTAGGTTTGTGAGTGCCAACTTTAGCCCGAGTGACCATCGGATGAGAATTCACAATGGTGGAGATGGGCAAGGGTGAAGAAAAGGGAGGGTCATCATCATTGTGAATGGGTGGTGAAAGAGAGGGCGAAATAACAATAGAAGGTGTGGAAGAAAAAGTTTGAGGAGAAGACACCATTGTAAGAGTAGGAGCATCATCATCGTGAACCAAGGAACTACCTAAGGAAATAGCAAACTTGTTTGTACGCTCGTTATAAGGAAAAAAAATTTCATTAAAAACCACATGATGTGAAATAATAGTTTTGCCATCAAGAATTAGACAAATATAGCCAACATGATGAATATTATATCCAAGAAACAATCAACATTGAGAGAGAAAAGCAAATTTGTGCACATTGTATGGCCTCAGGTTAGGGTAGCAAGCACACCCAAAAACTTTGAAATGAGTATAATCAGGTATCTTGTTAAAGAGTTTATGATAACATGTATCACCATGTAAACCATCACATGGAAACACATTAATAATATGAACAAAAGATATAAAAGCCTTAACCCAAAAGTGTAAGGAAAGATTAGCATGAACAAGTAACGAGATGGATATGGGTCTCTCGTTATGGCGATGTTTTTCGTTCAAAAAATCCATTTTGTTGATGCGTATAGGACACGTCAGACGATGATGAAAATGTTGGTGAAGGAAGGAGTTAAAGAAAGATATTTACGTGCGTTATCAATTCGCAAGTTGCGAATTTTATGGCTAGTTTGATTTTCAACTACAATTTTAATTTTTTTGAACACATTAGAAATTTGAGATTTGGTATGCATAACATAAATCCATGTGAACCTAGTTTATGCATCAAGAAAGGACACATAATATCTGGCTCCATTAGAGCTAAAAACCGGAGCAGGACCCCATAATCCGTATATATAAGCAGTAAAGGTGCAATATAAGTAGTTAAAGTAGTGTGATAAGGCAATTGATGGTATTTAGCACGCACACAAGCAGAACAAATACAAATATCATTCTTTATAGAAATGTTACAAGAAGAAAGAATCTGTTTTAGAGTCTTAAAATGGCAATGACTGAACTGTTGATGCCACAAGTTTTTAGTAATTTTATCACCAGTAAAAGACAAAGAATTTGTAGAACAAATGGAACGTGATTTTAAACCAGGAAAGATATACAAGCCATCTTTAAGAGTTTCTTGAAGAAGAACTTGCTTCTATTCTGCTGAACAACATAATGTTGAACCAAGTGGTGTTCAAGCTTTGAAGAATCCAAACCCTTTGAAGGATGTTGAAGCCTTGGCCGTGCTTGTTGTTGCTGTGCTGGTTTAGTCTAGTTCTGGGGTAGTTTGAGTGTTGTAATCCACCCCTTGATCGAATCTAAAGCATAGGCATTCTCAATCTTTTTGAAAGTAAAATGTTTTTCAAACTAAGTTAAAACAACCGATTGTTTTGTCGAAACAACCAATTGTTTATACTTAAATGTTTTGAGAAAAGATTGAAAACTGTTTTTCAAATGGTTGAACTGTTAAAACCAAAACAACCGATTGATTCGAGGAAACAACCGATTGTTTGTTTTGGTACCATAACAGAAAAACTGTTTTATCTTTGACTGAGCTTTAAATGATTTAACTGCTTACGCTCCTGTCATTAAATGCTTTGACCAATCTTTTAATGCAATTTAAGAGTTTGTTAAGATTTAATAACAAACTACATCTTTGAATATATTCAGAAAAACAGATTGAAGAATCAATCTTTTATAAGTTCTTTGCTAAGAGTTTTTGAGTTTTTCAAAGAGCTGAGATTGCTGAAAGTTTGTGATTGATCAAAGTTTGTGGAATAGGATTCTGCTTGTATTGATTTCAGATTATCTTCTGTAACAGGTGTAATCCTTGTACTTTGTGAAACAAGTTTTTTGTTTCTGTGTTTGCTGAGATTGGCTGTGTGTTCTTGAGGGGATCAAGATCAACAATCTTAGTGTTGGTGTGTTGGCCAAGAAGAGTGTGTGTCTTGAGGTGTTCAAGGTCACTTTCTTGGTTGTGGTGTAAGTGATCACGTTGTGATTGCTTAGTGGATTTCCTCAGGGTTTCTGAGAAGACTGGATGTAGCTCTGGATTTGGAGTGAACCAGTATAAACATCTGTGTGCAATCTCTCTATCTCTAACTCTTTAAATTCAATTTTGTCTGTTGTTTGCTGGTATAAACAACCGATTGTTTCTGTGAAACAACCAATTGTTTTTCTGGTACTGCTGTTTTTTATTGCTGTTTTGGCAAACTAAATTTCTTATCAATTGTTTCTTGAGATAATTTCATTCTTGTTTTAAAAGTTTGCGAAAACCCTCTTTAAACAATTCACCCCCCTCTAGTTTAAAGCCATCCATGTTGAACCAAGTGGTGTTCATGTTTTGAAGAATCCAAATCCTTTGAAGGATGTTGAAGCCTCTGTTATGCTTGATGTTGTTGTGCTGGTTTAAGCTTTGTTCTGGGGTAGTTTATATGTTGTAATCCACCCTGTGATTAAATCTAAAGCATTAGCATTCTCAATCTTTGTGAAAGTAAAATATTTTCAAACTAAGTTAAAACAATCAATTGTTTTGTCGAAACAACCGATTGTTTATACTTAGTTGTTTTGAGAAAAAGATTGAAAACTGTTTTGAATGGTTGAACTGTTAAGTACCAAAACAACCGATTGATTCGAGGAAACAACCGATTGTTTGTTTTGGGACCATAACAGAAAAACTGTTTTCTTGTGGACTGAGCTTTAAATGTTTTAAATGCTTACGCTCCAGTCATTAAATGTTTTGACCAATCTTTTAATGCAATTTAAGAGTTTGTTAAGATTTGATAACAAACTACATCTTTGAATATATTCAGAAAAACAGATTTTGAGAATTAAGAATCTTTGACAAAGTTTTTCAAGAGAGTTTTTTTCAAAGTACTGAGATTGCTAAGAGTTTGTGGTTAATCAAAGTGTTGGAATGAGATTCTGCTTGTATTGATTTCAGATTATCTTTTGTAACAAGTATAATCCTTGTACTCTGTTGAACAATTCGTTTCTGTGTTTGCTGAGATTGGTTGTGTGTTCTTGAGGTGTTCAAGATCAACAATCTTAGTGTTGACCAAGGAGAGTGTGTTTCTTGAGGTGTTCAAGGTCATTCTCTTGGTTGTGGTGTAAGTGATCAAGTAGTGATTGCTTAGTGGAGTTTCCTCAGGGTTCTGAGAAGACTGGATGTAGCTCTGGATTTGGAGTGAACCAGTATAAACAACTGTGTACAATTTCTCTATCCCTATCTCTTTAAATTCAGTTTTGTCAATTAATAACTGGTATAAACAATCGATTGTTTCGGTAAAACAACCGATTGTTTTTCCAGTATTGTGCTTTTGCTTTATGTTTTGAAAAACTGAATTCTTAATCAAGGTTTTCTTGAAGTATTTTTCATTCTAAGCTTAAAAGTTTACTAAAATCTTTCTTAAACAATTCACCCCTCTCGTTTAAGGCCATATATTCTAACAATCCATTCTAACACATAACACGTATTAGGATAAAACACAAAAAACACATTATTATCACGAGAGAACTTGGAGACACCGAGAAGATTTTTTTTAATTTCAAGCATAAGAAGAAGATCATTTAAACGAAGAGATGTATCAGTAGTACAGGAAGGAATATAAGCATAACCAATATGAGAAATATACAAACCTTTGCCATTACCAATTTTTACAGTGTTAGAGCCTTCATAAATTTGCTTATCAGAATAGAAGGAAGGCGAGTTGGTGATGTGATGGGTGGCACCACTATTCGGGTACAATAGAGGATCATCAATAGTTGAAAGGGCACCTAAGATTGAAGCCTCATTGGGTGCACTGCCATGTAAGAGATGAGCATGCATGTTATTTAAAGATTGAGGAGTATACTGTTGCCAAAAAACTCCGCAGAGTGTCCAGGTTTCTTGTAGATTTGACAAACGGGACGTGATGAGTTCCAAGAATTCCAAGGTTCAATGTTTTACAGTCTGTAGTTTGAATGACGAAATCCTTGGTTCGAAGAAAAACGCATGAAGCTACGACCACCACGAGAGTAAACAAACTTTCACTGGAATCTGTCAGCAGTTGAACACACAGGAGTCCAGGAAGCAACATCAGCAGGAGGAGAAATGGTGAGATGAATAATATGGTGGTTTTTGGCAAGATGTTCTTCTTGGGCCAAAAGAAGCGCTTCAATCTCGTTGATGGTGTAACATTCTTTTCGAGACATTATAGAAGCTATATAAGGGTCAAAATCCACCGAAAGAGCATCCATAATGAAGACCCACCATCTTGGTTAAGACTAGTGTGGTCATGGATGCAAGCATCCAAGCAACGAGCAAGTTATCTTGCTGCTTGTAGGTCGTAAATGCAGGGTTGTTGCATGTGGAAGAACCATCATTGGTAGGAAGAAGATGAGGAAGAATCTGAGACCCATCGAGAAATTTGGACAGGAGTAACCCCTCAATTGTGGCAAGAACCTGTTGCTTCCACAACAAAAAAATTGTCTTCTGACAGTTTGAGAGAGATTGACGTGGTGAAGAAATGAAGGGAAAAGGAAGAAAAAGGTGTCATGGAGACAGTGGAGGTAGCAGAAGATATGGGAAAGGTTAAAGAAAAATAAGAAGATTTGGATAACATGTTAAACCTCTGTGGGTGAGAGAGAAAACTAAAACTCATGTATTGAAAGGAGTGAAAGAAAATACAATGTGGCAAGAAAAAGTATGTGTATATGTATGTAAACCCATGTAAGGGTGTGGTTACTCTCTAACACTCAAAAATCTTTTGGAAAATAATGAACAATAACCTTTGAATAAATCAATCTTTGAATAACCACCAACTTTAATTCTTAGTAATGATATATTCAATATTCTTTATGGAAACAACACAAATGAAAGTTATGGTGGATAAAAGTAAGAGAAAAAC
Organism: Phaseolus vulgaris; assembly: GCF_051622355.1. Taxonomy (NCBI): domain Eukaryota; kingdom Viridiplantae; phylum Streptophyta; class Magnoliopsida; order Fabales; family Fabaceae; genus Phaseolus; species Phaseolus vulgaris. The sequence goes on along the minus strand of NC_143501.1, from coordinate 6,471,170 downwards.
ATAAAGATTTATATTGATTTGTAGTTATCTAGTTGTTTAATCACATAATAAGTCAATTTATTAATTTTAAAATATATTTTACAATAATATAAAAAAAAGAAAATTAACACACAAGAATAATATTCTGAACCCTACAGTGTCCAATACAACACCTTTTGAAACCCTATCACAAGAGAGAACCTTCATCCCTCTTATCAAGAAAAAAAATCAACACAAAAAAAATAAAATGGAAGAAGATCATGTGAAATTTCAACTTATAATTATAAAGACACATAATAGTAATTTTCAAGGAGGTAAGAATATCAAACTATGATCTTAATTCAAAGATCATTGATTAATAATTCAAAAAGGTGTTTTCCAGAATGCAAAGTTTTTTTTGGAATGTTTTTCAAAATTTCATATATTGTAACTTTTAAACAAATTTGTATTTAAAAGAGTAAAAACCTTAGCTTTGGAGGTTTGATAGTTTTAGCAAACTAAAAATTGTTTTTTGATAACCTAAAAAAAGTTTTATGAAGTTGCACAACTTTTTAGTTGGCTATTAAAGCACTATTTTAGTCAATTAATATCACTTAAAGATGACCTTTAAGTAATTTTAGTTTATTAAAAGTATATTTTAATCAATTTGAACATAATTAACTTTATTTCTTAAAATGCTTAACTGATTTTAGTGCACAAATTCATTACAAGGTTGAGTTCAATTTTTGACCCTTTAAAAAGAACATATTTCGATCCAATTTAATTTGAATTCAATGATAAATCAGGTCCAACTACAAATTTGAACCTCTTCTGACGGTTCATATATATATATATAATATTAATTTTATTAATGTTATTTTATTATGTATTTTAATTGCTATGCTATTTTATTGAATCTTTTCCCCCTCACTTTTTTTTGGTATTTAGATGCTCTTTCAATTTTAATTTAATTAAACATTTTATCCATGAATTATCATTATTTTATTACTCAATTTTTGTTTTCATATATTATGCCACCTAATATTTTTTTTTTTTATATATTATCAACGTATTTTTAAACACTCTATAAAAGTTATGATAAATTGAAGCTTTTCTTAGAGAAGCGTGAATATACATGTTTGAGAAATCAATAAAAAATATATAAAAAATAAAAACATATTATTAAAATGTAATAAATAAATAAATAGGAAACAAACACGAGTGAGCATATTCTCCTATAAATAATACGAAAGGTTCCTTGCGTATGCTTCCTCCTTCTCTCTCTCGGCTTTGCTTCTATTCCTTCTTCGAAATCTGCAGCATCGAGCTATTCATGAACGCTTCTCTTCTTTGCTGAAGCAATGGCCTCTTCCGATATTAATTGGGACAGGTTTTCTCACTTTCTCCATTTTTTGTAATTTCACGCTTTTATTAGTTCTGTTCGAGTGTGGATTGCAACTATCGCATGAACAATTAAAGATAATGAACTGAAATTGAATTCAAGAAATACAAATGATATGCACTAATAACTGTTTGAAGTAATGCCTACTAGCAGAAATGTAGTGTTAGCCGTTTATGTTTGCTCGATTAGAAGATATTTGAACTAACAAGATTCTAGGTTGTGACGCTCTGCTTGTATTGTTGCTTTCATTTCCTATTCAGAGCTCAATGAATCTTTCATCTATGGAAATTTGATCTTCTTAGTGGATATTGAATATGCATTGAGTAAACCATCGATTTCACATCTAAACTATTGCTTTCTTTCTGTTTGAGATTTCGCATTTTAGATATATGACTAAACAGAGTACATAAACGGATGCAAACCTTACCTTGGAAAGCGATTTTGTGAGTAATCCTTCAGTATTGGAGATTTCTAATACTTTCCTTAGTGATGCCCGAAGTTAAGAAAATGAAGCAAAATTACTTGAGTAGTCCTGAAGGTATTGGAAATCATGTCAAGTAGGCCTCCAAATATTAAACAATGCTTCAAATTGATCCTTCAATTTCACTATATTAAGTGGGGGCCAAACTGATGAATACTCAATACTTTAAGGATCACTTAAATAATTTGGTACTAGCAGGGAGAGAGGGTAATAACTGTAAGAAGAAATTGGTGATTTATTCTAGATATTTGGATTGGCTTGTTTGGAATATGTTTTATGGATGATGAATTTGATGTCTTGAAGCTTTATTTATTTGTTAAGTCCCACTAATTTTGTAGGCTAGATAAAACGAAGTTCTATGTCGTGGGAGCAGGACTCTTTACAGGTGTTACAGTAGCACTCTACCCGGTTTCTGTTGTGAAAACTAGGCTGCAGGTTGCTTCAAAGGATACTTTGGAGAGAAGTGCATTATCTGTTGTGAAAGGATTACTTAAAACGGATGGAATCCGTGGTTTGTATAAAGGATTTTTTACAGTCATGACTGGTACAATTCCTACCAGAATCATATTTCTTACTGCATTGGAGACGACAAAGGTGGCTTCCCTCAGGATGCTGGAGCCATTCAGACTATCTGAAACTACTCAAGCTGCCATATCAAATGGAGTTGCAGGCATGACATCATCACTTTTGGCACAAGCTGTGTTTGTTCCAGTTGATGTGGTATAATAATCTAATTCACCCAACCTCAGCTGCTGTGCACAAGTGTCAGTAGTTTTGTACTTGAAAGAATATACTCTTTTGGACTTACTGATGGCTGTATATGATGTTTACGCATTTGTATATTGTGGTATACATTCAAATACATCTTTTGTAAGTTAGTTATTTCGACAGTGCAAGCTGACCAACAATCTTTTAAGTTTGTTTTTAACTTTGCCAATTATTGAAGCTTGAATCCTGGTGTTCTTTGACATGTCTGTTGCAATTCAATTTTATTTTAGCTCTAGAAGTATTTTTGTACTTATTTTTGCATATGGCTTTATAAGTTGTATTTGATACATTTTTAAATTTAAACACTATTTTGTACACTTTTTTTATTTAGTTCTATAAACTCATGTATCAGAAAACTTGTAGGTTTGAAAGAAAGGTCTTTTAGTAATGTGTTTTATCAGCATACTTAGGGTGTTTTATTTTATTTTTCTCTTTATATAGTGTGCTTCTTTTAAAGGGTGCTAATGACATGTTTAGATAAACGAGAGCAAATATGTGTCCCGTTAATAAAACATGTCATTATCAGAAAAAATTTAAGGTTTGAAAGGAATGTTTTATAGTAATGTGTTTTATCAGCATACTTATGGTGTTTTATTTTGTTTTGTCCTTATATATTGTGCTTTTGTAAAAGGTTTGACATGTTTAGATGAACAAGAAAAAAGTGTTTTTATTATGTGTTTTTTTCTTTTCCTGTTGATAAAACATTTTTGTTTTATGGAAATATGTATAAATGAATCCTCAATAGAATATCTAGAAAATATTTCATATTATCATTAACTAATTATTATATGTTATAATGTTGTAGAGTATCTTAGATGATTTGTTAGAGGTGGTTTCCATATTTCTTTATCTACTTAAGTAGCTAGGACTGGGAACCTAATATTAGCTTGGCGCTTTGTATGTTTTATCATATCATAATACTGCATATTAACTTGATATCTTGTTATTCTTGATTTCCATTATCTCCTTTTCTCCATTCTTACCTAAGTAGTAGTATAATTGTACCAATTTTTATATGCTAACTACCTTTATATTGAATTATATTAAGGTTAGCCAAAAGCTGATGGTGCAAGGATACTCAGGCCATACCCAATATAGGGGGGGTTTAGATGTTGCTCGTAAGGTGTTAAGGTCTGATGGCATTAGGGGATTATATAGAGGATTTGGTCTATCTGTCATGACTTATGTTCCATCTAGTGCTGTATGGTGGGCAAGTTATGGCTCAAGTAAACACTACTTATGGAGGTGAGACATGGTAATGCTTGTTCTAGAGTCTTAAAGCTCTGTAATTGTCATATTACCTTTTCCTTTGTAATATGTTGTTTATCAAATGGTTAGAAAAACTGAAAATCTATAGAAAATCGTATATTTTAACCCTGGCATTTTTTTCCTTTTTAATGTTTAACCAACATCACTAGGTTACTACGCTATTAAAAATAATCGTGTATTGAAAGAGCCTCTAAATCCTTGCAATCTATCAATCAGTTAGGTTCTGATGTATCATCTATTTAGATGTTCATTACAATGAATACAGTGATTTTAAAATTAGCTCATTCAAGTTAAAGATGTGTAGATTTGTTGTAGTACAAGGACTTGGTAAAACTGAAAAAAATCTTTTAAAGATCCTTTAAGTTTGATGTTATCCTGGTCAGATAAATGTAAAGGAGTCAGTCTAGAAGCATTGAATTATGCTTTGCTCAACATCCATTTATATAAGTTTGGATAGTTGATTTCTACTGGACTTGGAGGACCTATCCAAACAAAAGCATAAGCTTAGTTTTTTTAAGCTATTTTAGATTGGTGAATTTTATCATTAACAGTGTAATGAATTCAGTAAAACACATAATACTGTTATTTCTTCATTACTAGTGAAGTATCTGATTTTTAATGATCATTATCACTGACTGCTTTGGCAGATTCTTGGGGGATAACTCCTGTGAGGAAGGCGCTCCTAGTCTACCAAGGATTATGTTAGTTCAGGCTACCGGAGGGATCATTGCTGGTGCTACTGCATCCTGCATTACAACCCCGTTGGATACAATCAAGACACGGTTACAGGTATCCATAACCTTGTTGAACACATTTCTTTCTAATGCACAAGTTCTCTGCATCCTTTGGTCATTACTGCAGTGTGAATGTTAATGCTTGTATTTGGTTATTAGATCTTTACTAATGATTTGGTTTTAAATGTAATGTGTTTGGTAAATTCACAAGAAACTTAAAAATGTCCCGTGCCATCCTTCATTTCTAGTGTGTTTGAATAAACAATTTTAACCTACATTTTATTATTTTTCATGTCTAATGTAAAGAGATGTGGAAGCTCTATAGAGTAGTTTCTGCGTCAAATGTGATCAGAGAATGTTCATTCATGTTAACAAATAATTTTTATACATGTGAATTACATATATGCTTGCCACTTGTCATCTATCACCCCAGCGCTTCATTAGATGGACCCAAGATAGCCAAATGGTTAAACCGTTCAACTTGTATGATGATGTGATACTTGATTTTTATCCCAAAATATTGTTGTATCTTACTAAATTGTGTTTTATACAGTTCGCCTTCTTCTTAATTAACCAAAATCCCTTTAATTCCAAAGTTTTTTTTTTTTCCATAAGCCAAGTTTAAAACTTACTCCTTCTGACTTAACTTGATTCTGTCATCTGTCTCAGAATATATGGAAATATCCAAAAATATGTTAATTATATATTAGAATATTTTAGATTATTTATCACTTATGACAAGTTTCCTTATTTAGTGGGTTATAATATTTTGCAAATTTTTTAAAAACTATGAAATGTATGAATTTTTGACAACCACAATCTTTTTGGTGATTGTTACTTATTTCAGAATATTTACTTTCTTTTTTTATATATCAGTTTGTTAGGATTTATATAATTTAAATTTATTTTAAAAAGTGTTGCCAATAATATAATAAATGTCACATATGATTGGTCATAACTGTCGTATATACGCTTCTGTTGTCCTTTATATTGTTACTGTTATTAATCTTTTATGTCCTTTATTATTGTTATTGTTGTTGTTTTCTTTTGACCTGTTTTAGTTTGAGAAAGATTGATGTGATACCCACTTTGCAAAGATAGTAATAGACGTATTGCTCCAGTATGTTTTGGTGATTGTAGAAGTTCTTATTCTTAGAAAAGATGAGAACGCAAAGGGGAAGATGGGAACATCATTAATATTGTGATTGAATCTCAATCATATTTATTTAATCTGTCACTGCCTACTAAATTTTCCTCACTCAATGGCTTGCACTATAGGTGACTGGACTTGAAAAGAGAATCTCTGTAAAACAAGTTGTTAAAGATTTGATTATTGAAGATGGTTGGAAAGGTTTATATAGAGGACTAGGTCCAAGGTTTTTCAGCATGTCAGCGTGGGGTACTTCAATGATTCTGGCTTATGAATATCTGAGTAAGTCTTGCTCTCTGATTTCTTCCTGTGTTTACAATCCTGTTTGTTTATTCTGGTTTGGTGTAGACTGTAGTTAAATATTGAAATTAACCCATTAATTTTGATTAACTCTAATTATCCTTGTTTTGGCAATTTATTGATTTTATTTGCTTCTATCTTATTTCTGAATTATGGTCAGGCTGTGTAGTTAGTTCTGTTGGTAATTTTTTGTGGTACTGCATATGATGTTAAGTAATGCATTGTATATGATGCATTTACATTTAAAGTTATATGCATCCAGAATAAGAATGATTCAATTTTACATTTAGTTGATCTCCTACCTTTCTATGGTGCATGCTGGGCTGCAAGTAGTGGGCTTACTGAAATTAACTATAACTAGAAAGATATCATGATAATTTTCACAAGGGATGATCATATTCTTAAGTCCCAGTTTTAAGAATCCTAAATCCTTGTGGAATATTTTCCTTGTGATAAGTTTTATTGTTTAGTCAAACCTTGAATCTTTATTTAAATTTATGGACACCACTCACTCAGTGAAGAATTGTGCAAATCAATTCATTGCATATTTTCCTCACTCATTGCATATTTTATGCCCATTTTGAAGATATTTTTTCATACCGAAGACTTGTTATTTGGCTTCTTTCATGATTTTGTCTGTTAAAAGAGTCTGGCACATTTTTAATCTTCCTGTATCGTAGTACCTATTCTTTAAGTAAATATTTTACTCATTTTGAAATCATTTCAATGTTTCTTCACTCAGAGCGCGTGTGTGCAAAAGATGAAGATGTGTAAACTGATCTAGTTTGAAATTGTCCAAGAATTTTGTCCCAATCTACTTCGCTGGACATTACTAGAAAAATCACAATGGCAATTGAGCATCAGTTTTACTGCTGGACATAACTAGTTAGCTTTTAAGCCTCATAACCAGTTACACATGCACCAGATTTTCTGCTTAAAAGGTTTTCAACTTTAAGCGGACAATTGAGCTAATTGATTTTCAAGTGATTAATCGTTAGGAACAAAAATATGGAAATTTTTGTACTAGAATTTTTTTTCCCATTCTTTTCGAAGACTAAATTGGATTAGTGTATTCTCTTCCAACATTCTATTGATAATGTACAATCAATTTTTTTTTCTGCTAGTTTGCCTCACTCCATCACTGCTTTTTCTTTATTTTATTTTTGCACCCTATCACTGGTCATTGTAATATGAGTGGAATTGGAATTTTTGAAGTGTTTAAGATATCTTTGAGTTTTCTTATTGAACTAGTCCTAGGAGGTACGTATGCATCGGTTTATTTATTTTTATTTTTATTTTAGGTTAGGAAATTAATTTGAAGCTATTATTATATTTTAATAGTTAATTATGTTTGTCTAAAAAATATTGGGATGAAATTGGGATATTTTGTGAAATATATGCATTTTACTTGAAGAAGAAACATTGTAATTTGTTTTATACAAGTTGAAGTTGAAGTTGTTATAATATCAAAACATATATTTGTTCTAAAGTCAACTATTATCATCAAACCTGCAATTTGACTTAAAACTACCAGTTAGATGTTTTTAGTGTAATTGTAATAGTTTTAAAATTATATTTTGATTTTGCAATGCAGAATAAATAGCATATTAAATAAATTTATGGGTTGTACAATTCGTTGTATTAGACCTTGACGTTCGTGATGTAAAACTAGTAGCAATATTAAATACAGACGGTTTATTATGCCATTTCATACCAAATTGAAAATATTTTTTTTATCCTTATTTTATTACCTTATATTTCGAATTATATAATTCAGAATTTAATCTCAGATTTGAAAATAGATTATATAATTTGAAATATATTTTTAAAAAATAGTATTTTGAGAGTAGTTTCTTTAAAAAAAGACTTTTGGATTACATAATCCAAAAGCTAATTTAGACTTCTGGATTACATAATCCATAATATTATAGAAGGACATTTTTAGAATATTAAAAGTTTATGGAGGTGGGAGAGGAATATGTGAAAGTGTAAGAAGAAATAGTCTTAAATAAATCATATATTTCGTAATATGAAAGAAAGAAATAAGTAAAAAAATACACAATCTTTAAGAAAATTTAAGGTTATGGGCTTACTTCAGTGAAGTTCACTCTATGTTAGCATCCATTTGTATGTCTATCCTATGACTCTTTAGAAGTTGACCAACCTCCTTTTAATTTGAATTCTACCTTCATACAATTTTTTTAACTTTAAAACAAGTAAGGATTAGTTTTGCATGACTAAGATAGTGGAAGATAATATGTTGAAGAGGTTTTGGGATTATAGATTCGAAAGTTTGATGTCTAATTGTTGGATGAAATTTTGTTTCATTTAACTGTGTAAATATAAGTTGTCCTTTGATTTGTTGAAATTAGGATAGATGTAAATATGATTTTCTAGTGTTGTGAAGTTGAATTTCAATTTCTAAATTGAAATGTTTTTCTAGTAATTGATAATCCATCTAGTTGCAAATATGGTAGATAATTTTACTATAAACACTTGGTATGAACAATGTTATGAATTATATATTATAGTTAATTCTTTCAAGTTAAAATGAGATCTATGATGTTTGATTGAGTTGTTTTGAACTTAAATACAATTTATATTAATAAGTTTCATACGAAAAGTGTAAATATACTATTGAAACGTTAATAAAAGCAAGAATAATAATGTGAGATGAGATATGAAGATAAAGTCAGTATATGTATAATGAAGAATAACTAAATTGGATGTTGAATATGAATCTATATTTGAAGCATGTATTTAAACAGAGAAAGCAAGTAAGGTTTTGAAGGACTATGTATGAGGATTCTATAATTAAATTTAGAACATGCTATAAAGATTGAATGATTGTATTCATCGAAAACAATGAAAAGTTATAAAATAGAAACATGTTGAGTCTGGATTTGAAGACAATAATGATATAATGACATGCTTGATCATAATTTGAATACAAGACTAGATTTGAGTGTTTTGGGATGCCAATCTATACATAAAAATCATAATAAATTGAAAGTCCTCATGTGGTGTTTACAATGTATAGATTTTGGAAAACTTCTTTGAAAACAAAATTTGTTGTAGAACTCAAAAGTTTTTTTTGTTGTTGTCAAGGAATAATATCTTTGATCAAGATTTACTCTGAACTTTGGAAATTGCTCAACGATACTAAAAAGAATGAAAAATATAAAAAAGGGTTAAAGAATCCCAAAAGGATTTCATACCTTCTTAATTGGAAAACATAATAAAACTTTGCCAAATAGAAATGAGAAAACCCTTACAAACAAAGGCTTTCAACACATAAGGAGGGATAAAATTTGTGCACAAACCCTTGTTGTCCATCTCGTCATTCATCTACAATGCATAAATAAATCGAAGGGAAGAGGGAGGTGAGAGTGAAAATACAGAAAAATCAAGTATTTGGTATGTGTCTAAAGCAAATATAAGAGTATTGTGATAAATTTAGGAATTAAAGTATAAATAAGCAAACAATAGACATGAATACATTGATAATTTTAGTAGACGAAACCAAAAAAAAACTAAAAAATAAACGCATGTCTAGATAATAGGTATGAGTAAATTGGACATTTTTATAATAGTTTGTTTTCTTAGATATATAGTGGAAGGTAGTAAAATTTATCATGTGCATATGATTTATTTTATTTTATAATAATTTCAAAAAAAAGTCAAATCAACATCATAAAATTAGGATTTAGTTATTTAGACAACAAACTTTGAATGTGTTTAACATGTTATTTCAGTTAATTTATTGTTCATTTGACCAAAAGTCATATAAACCTATTCTGGCACTTGGTAACTGTAAATGTCCATCTTCTTTACAAAGCAATTTGTACCGATAGGCACCGGACGAACGCACGCGGTCGACCGACCGAACGCATAATAAATGTAAGGATATTTATGTAACAAGATAAGGTGGTTAAGATACACCTCCGAAGAATAAGGAATACGCATTTAAAGATATATTGATATTTATGTAACAAGATAAGGTGGTTAAGATACACCTCCGAAGAATAAGGAATACGCATTTAAAGATATATTCCCCGGGTATTCTGGAGCACAATTGGCAAAGACCTATCCATAACCACCCTGAGCCCAAAGGGGTAGAAAGCCCATTAGGTAATCCTATAAATACCGTGCTCAAGCCAGAGAAAGGTACGTTCTCACTCACTCACTAAACCACACTTAGAATCTCATACTCACTTGAGCGTCGGAGTGCCTTCGCAGGTACCCTCCCCCGCCCGACCGAAGGAGACACCAAGAAGGAACGACCGACCGAAGGAGAAGAAGATCGACACGTCAACAATTACACTACGTCAACCGACCGTGCCTGGGTCTCATCTCTCCACAACAGGTACAATTGGCGCCCACCGTGGGGCTCGAACCTCCTTCGCCCCTCAGCTAGGGGGACAAACTCCCCTTAGACCTCGACTGGGGGGCTTGTTCCCGTATGCCAATACAGTCCCACATCGTTCAGGAATCGAGGCCAAGGGCAGTTTATATACTCCCTTCACCCTTCGAGGCGCCTTTTAAGGACAAAACCGTGACGGAGCACCGACCTCCAAAGCGGACAATACCTCGAATGCGGTGATTGACCCTAGCGATGCTGTCCAACGACTTGAGGTCGGAACATTGGCGCCCACCGTGGGGCCGAGGCAAAGTTTCAATTTTTAAAGCTATAATGGTTGTAACAAGGAACAACAACGACGCCATGGCAGAACAGATGACCATGATTCAAACCCTCCAAACTCAGATGGAGGAACTGCGGCAAAAGGGGATGGACGATCGTCGTCAACACGAAGAGGATAGACACCGCCAAGAGGAAGAAATCGCCTTATTGAGAGAGCAGAACGCGCGACTCCAGCGACAGGTCGATAATCCTGAACGAGAAGGACAATCCCATGCAGCCGACCGAACCGCCTCTCGCATACCTACGCCGGCCGAAACCAATCCTGCTTCCAGAGCTGAAACAATCGAAAGAAAGTCAAGTAAAAGGGCTCATCCTTTTATAGACGAAATTATCGCTACTCCACTTCCTGACAAATGGAGGGGTCTCACCATAAAACTCTATGACGGCTCGACCGACCCAGATGAGCATTTAAATGTTTATAAAACACAGATGACCTTGTACACCACAGATAACAATGTGTGGTGTAAAGTTTTCCCAACGTCACTACAAGGAGAACCTCTTACTTGGTTTACAGAGCTGCCTCCGAACTCCATCGATGACTTTGACGTCCTAGCCGCAAAATTTTCTACCCAACATGCCACCAGCCGACCACATCATATGTCTTCCATGTCTCTCCTATCGGTGCAACAAGAGAAAGGTGAACCTCTTAGAACCTTTCTAGACAGGTTCAACAAAGCATGTATGAATATCCGAGGACTCAAACAGGACGTTGCATTACACCATTTGGTCTCGGCCATCCGGCCGGGTCGTTTTGCCGACAGTCTCATCAAGAAACCACCTCAAGACATGGAAGATCTCCGCACTCGAGCAACCAAATTCATGCAAATCGAAGAACACATCGACTATCACCAACGGTTCAAGGCCGTCGGATCCGGAGTCCTCAAAGATCAAATCCCGAGTAAGGAAAGAGAAATTGAAGCCGAACGGACCGTCCGAACCACTCAGAGGCCCGATCGGAATAGAGGAGGCCGTATGCCCAGATTCAACAGTTACACTCCTTTAACTGTTCCGCAGGGACGAGCCCTAGATGAAGCACTACAAACGGACTTAATCCCGACACTGAAGCGATATCAAACGCCACCGAATGCAGATACCGCTAAGCATTGTCAATACCATCGAAACTTCGGCCACACAACCGAAGGATGTCAGGCGTTGAAGGACAAAATCGAAGAGCTCATCCAGGCTGGCCATTTGCGACAATTCGTCAAGAGGACAAGGAATTCAAGATCCCCACCACGGAGTACCGACCGTCCATCCCGTGGTGTCGACCGGTCATACCATAACGATTACAAACGCCGAACTGACCATAGCCAAGCTTCGCGGAAACGCAGTGAAAGCCCCGTTCGGCGTACACGCGCCCGTAGCACAAGTCCCGACCGAAATGCCCGCCCACGCCAACGAGTTCGCGAAGTCATCAACATGATTGCTGGACCCGTTACCCTGGGCGAACCGAGCCACGAAGCAAATTATATAGCCGGAGGCTTTGCCGGTGGCGGGTGCTCAAATTCCGCCCGAAAGAAACATCTTCGAGACATCCAGTCCGCTCATGCCACTACGAGGAGGCGTCCACACATACCTCCGATTACTTTCACTGACGACGACTTCACAGCCATAGATCCAACCCAGGACGACCCTATGGTAATCACCGTGAAAATTGACAAGTTCGCAATTGCCAAAACTTTGGTAGACCAAGGAAGCTCGGTCGACATATTATACTGGGAAATCTTCAAGAAAATGCACATCCCAGAAGCAGACATTCAACCCTATAACGAACAAATCGTAGGGTTCTCAGGCGAACGGGTCGACACTAAGGGGTATATAGACTTATATACAACCTTTGGTGAAGAAGACGGTCTCCACAAAACAATAAACGTACGATATCTTCTGGTTAACGCCCAGACTTCCTACAACATCTTGCTCGGTCGTCCGTCCATCAACAGGTTAAAAGCCATTGTTTCCACCCCACACTTAGCCATGAAATTCCCTTCGGCAAATAACGACATTGCAACAATCCATGTCGATCAAAAAACCGCTAGAAAATGTTATGTCGCAAGTTTGAAAAATGAGCCAACTCGATGGCTCTACACAACCAATCCGGACGACCGACTCCCGCAAAAAAGAGGACGATCCCCGACCCGACATTCCGGACGACGCATGTCCCGTCGACAAATGATAGCCCTTGTTGATCTCGACCCTCGTATGGACGATCCCCGTATGGAGGCAGGAGAAGACTTGCATCCGTTCCCCCTTCGTGATGATCGCCACGCTACACATATCGGCACTTCACTAAAGTCGGACGACTAAATGGCCATTGGCACGACACTTGTTAAAAATGCCGACCTGTTCGCATGGACGGCCGCTGACATGCCTGGCGTAGACCCACAGGTAATCACTCACCGATTATCACTGTATAAAGAAGCTAGGCCAATAGCCCAAAAGAAAAGACATCTAGACGAAGAACGACGCCAAGCCGCACGTGACGAAGCCGATAAATTGTTACAAGCTGGATTCATTCAGAAAGCCCGCTACACCACATGGCTAGCCAACGTGGTTATGGTAAAGAAAGCGAACGGAAAATGGCGAATGTGCGTTGACTACACGGACCTCAATAAGGCATGCCCAAAAGACTCTTACCCTCTGCCTACCATTGATCGTCTTGTTGATGGGGCGGCCGGACATCACATCCTCAGCTTCCTTGATGCCTACTCAGGTTATAATCAAATCCAAATGCACCCGGCCGACCGAAAGAAGACAGCCTTCATGACTGATTCCGATAATTTCTACTATGAAGTTATGCCCTTCGGACTCAAAAATGTCGGGGCCACTTATCAAAGACTAATGGACCATGTATTCCATGACATAATCGGAATTATTTATGCCTCGTTCGGCATCAGAATTATCATTACTTTAACGTAATCGGAATTATTTATGTCTCGTTCGGCATCAGAATTATCATTACTTTAACGTAATCAGAATTATTTATGCCTCGTTCGGCATCAGAATTATCATTACTTTAACGTAATCGGAATTATTTATGCCTCGTTCGGCATCAGAATTATCATTAACGTAATCAGAATTATTTATGCCTCGTTCGGCATCAGAATTATTACTACTTTAACGTAATCGGAATTATTTATGCCTCGTTCGGCATCAGAATTATCATTACTTTAACGTAATCGGAATTATTTATGTCTCGTTCGGCATCAGAATTATCATTACTTTAACGTAATCAGAATTATTTATGCCTCTTTCGGCATCAGAATTATCATTACTTTAACGTAATCGGAATTATTTATGCCTCGTTCGGCATCAGAATTATCATTAACGTAATCAGAATTATTTATGCCTCGTTCGGCATCAGAATTATTACTACTTTAACGTAATCGGAATTATTTATGCCTCGTTTGGCATCAGAATTATCATTACTTTAACATAATCGAAATTATTTATGCCTCGTTCGGCATCAGAATTATCATTACTTTAACGTAATCAGAATTATTTATGCCTCGTTCGGCATCAGAATTATCATTAACGTAATCGGAATTATTTATGCCTCATTTGGCATCAGAATCATTACTTTAACGTAATCATAATTATTTATGCCTCGTTCGGCATCAGAATTATCATTACTTTAACGTAATCAGAATTATTTATGCCTCGTTCGGCATCAGAATTATCATTAACGTAATCAGAATTATTTATGCCTCGTTCGGCATCAGAATCATTACTTTAACGTAATCAGAATTATTTATGCCTCGTTCGGCATCAGAATTATCATTACTTTAACGTGATCGGAGCATAAAGCCACCTGTTGAAGACCCAGCCGGAAGTACTCCTCACTTATGCGGAGCATAAAGTCTTGGCATTTTTTCACTTCAGCTTTGAGGGCCTCCTCCCGGTCGGCCCCATCCTTCAATTGCACCTCAAACCCTCTTTTTTGCTCTTCACACGCCCTTACGGCCGCCCGCTCCTCCTCCAGTTGGCCTTTTAGCTTCTCGACCATCCCGGCCGATGCCTTTGAAGCTTGGTTTGCTTCCGTCACTTCCTTCTTCAAGCGAGGAACGGTGACGGTCGTAACTCTCTCAAGTTCCTCGATCACCGTTCGGCTCGCCACGAGCGCCCGACTTTGCAGTTCTAAAGTCTCCACCATCAACTTCGTTGTAGGGATGGTGGAGAGTAGGTGGGAAGCAATCTCCAAACCGGCCGTCAATAAATGCGAACGCTATTTATAGCATTCCTCTTCTTCCCTCAACCGTCAGATGCACATTCATCCTACGACCTCAGCCAGTCGGAAGTCGAACCGTCACTCGATCTCCACCGTCGGATCGATCTCTGTCCCATCCGACCAAAAGAGCACGTCCCGTCATTCCGTTACATTTAATGCCTGACACATCGAAATGCACAACAATCATTACGACTCTTCGGCTTTTATTCCCCTCGAGCCTGGGGGGCAAGTGTACCGATAGGCACCAGACGAACGCACGCGGCCGACCGACCGAACGCATAATAAATGTAAGGATATTTATGTAACAAGATAAAGTGGTTAAGATACACCTCCGAAGAATAAGGAATACGCATTTAAAGATATATTGATATTTATGTAACAAGATAAGGTGGTTAAGATACACCTCCGAAGAATAAGGAATACGCATTTAAAGATATATTCCCCGGGTATTCTGGAGCACAATTGGCAAAGACCTATCCATAACCACCCTGAGCCCAAAGGGGTAGAAAGCCCATTAGGTAATCCTATAAATACCGTGCTCAAGCCAGAGAAAGGTACGTTCTCACTCACTCACTAAACCACACTTAGAATCTCATACTCACTTGAGCGTCGGAGTGCCTTCGCAGGTACCCTCCCCCGCCCGACCGAAGGAGACTCCAAGAAGGAACGACCGACCGAAGGAGAAGAAGATCGACACGTCAACAATTACACTACGTCAACCGACCGTGCCTGGATCCCATCTCTCCACAACAGGTACACAATTCTTTGCCAAGAATGACACCAATTTTCCAGGTAGCTTACAAATCACAAAAAGACAATTCATGATAAAAAAAAAAAATGCTCAATTTTCTTCAATCTAACAATAGATGAAATCTTGTTTGCTGAAAGCCCTCAGCAACTTACTCCTGCAGTGTCTTCAACTTTAAAACTAGGTTCAACATTATTTTAATTTATGTAAATAAGATAATATTTGTTTTTAGTCTAAAAAATATGCTTACTTATGAATGTTTCAGCAACCTATTATTTACTATCCTCATTTCTTTTCCAAACAAGAAACAAAAAGGATGGTATTTTTTTTTAGGAAGAACTAAAAGACACAATATTTTTTTAAAAATTAAAATGAAACATTTTATATTTATATATACTAAAAAGTATATTTAGCCTATCTAAAACATAGATTTGCTATGCATAATAAGGGTTTTTAACTAAATAGGTGATTTTTTTTAGATAAATTACCAATAAAAACATTTTAAAAATATCACTCATGACTAAGTCGTATCAACATGACATGACTTCATTGTGAAGAAGTTGTGTATGTGTCTAACACAAGTTTGAATTTGTAAAAGTGAATTGGTGTCAGTCTGACACGACTTTAATGTTGGAGAAAGAGCCATATTTAACCCACCCACACGACTTTGATTAATGTTAATCAATGTTTGTTTTATTTATTTAAATGAAGTTGTGCCAATATGTCACCACTTCAATTCAAAATCATATTACATTGAAGTCATGTCATGCTGATATGACTTCACTTTTACAAGTCCAAAATTGTATAATGCATACACGACTTCTTCACAATAAATTGAGTTGAATCACACTGGCCCAACTTTAGTGTAATCTGATTTGAGTTGAAGTCGTGTCATGCTAGCACGACTTCAATTATTTTTATATTTAACTAAAGTTGTGGTATGTTTACATGACTTTTGCATATGATTTTATTATTAATATTGATATGTTAATATTAATTGCTTATATAAAAATATTATTTGTGAAATATAAAAATTATTATGTACACAATTATTAAAAAATAAGACCAATGAGTAATTTTATAAAATTTATATAAAAAAATATGTTAAAATATATAGAAATTACTATAAGGATTGTGATTATGGATGACATGGAAATTAGGTTGTTAGATATTAATATTTGTTTGACTATTTTGTGTGATAGCGAGAGAAAATGAAGCTATAAATTGATAGTGCAAAAGATGCAAAAAGAGGAAAAATAATAAAGAAAATTGGAAGTAAATTTTACTATCAACCTTGTCTATATAGAAAATTGCTTCTATTCTTACTTTTATTCCGATAATAAAAATATTTGTTTTCCTTATTAGAAATTGACTCATCCATTTTGTTATGAATACGATGAGTAATTGATTTTCTTAATTTGTCTTGTTGCATCATGAGATCAGGTATACAATTTGGTCTCGTGTAAGTTTGCTTTGTTTTACTTCTAATGATGTAATTTTATTTATCCAAAATTTGACATTATTTTCCAATAGTACGATACACTACAAAAGTATGATCAACCCTCCTTATTAGCATGTTGAGTCTTCTTTTTATGGTCAACAATGTCCTGTTAGGAAGTCTAGTTAATCCAGTCTTCAACCCTCAATGTCCAAATACATGAATCATCATTACCACTTGTCTTTTTCATTCTCCACATCAACAAGTGCCATGTACATACAATATTTTTCCTAATCAACCAGATTTTTTTCAGTCCACCAAATATGTTCGGAACTTTCCTCTTTTTCATTTGTGGTAAAATTTGTAGCTTCATTTTTTTTCCCATTTTTCCACATTAAATTACTAATTGTTTTAATATATATTTTTTTTAATTTCTAAAAATTACCTACTACTCTTATTTATTTCCCAATTTACAATATTAATTTTTAATATCATAACTAATATTTTCATATAAATAAAATATACTTCAATATCAAACATTATTTTTAAAAAATAATAATAAAGTTGTGTAAACCTATTACGAGTTCAACTAAATATAACAAAAACAGCTAATAGTAAAAAATCATTTTAAAAAAACCTCAAATAACATAAATCAAAGTTTTCTCGGTCAAATACAATTTTCTAGGTCAAATACAATTTCTTCAATACTAAAGTTATGTGAAGCTAACCCCAACTTTATTTTTACAAACGACTTATCCATATGGATAATTTTTTCAAAATTTGTCCATGATAATTTTTCTGAAAAATTACACCTATTTGGAAACTTGTTGAAAGAAGTTAAAAATTCCATTTTGTTGCACTTCTTAAGGTACCGAAATAAGCAATAACTTCAATAATCTCTTTCAAATATGTTCTAAAATTTTATAACATAACATAGCTCAAAACAACTCTCAAAGTATCTCTCAATATTAAGATGTTTTTTGGTTTGATAAGTAGACCCATATACCACAAAATGAAGCTAATAACTTTATAATAAACTGAGATCATGCTCGGCATAACAGATCTGGAAGCAGGATCAAAAATCAATAATGAAGACTACACTTCAAGAGTTAAATACAATGAAAGAAGAGGAGGCACCTGCCCATACGCGATCAAAATAAAGATACAACTTACCAAAATTTGTATTCAACACAATATTTCTCACCTAATGCGCAACAGATACACCGAAAATAGTCTCCAAAGAAATAGGTATTGTAATTTGAATTTCTACAGGAAACTGATATACTCATGCCCTGAATCGTTCATTTTTGGAATTGGGATGATCGGTAATGCTTTCGTCATTCTTGTCACCATCATCATCACAATCTTCATTGTCAGTGTTACCATCATCATCACAATCTTCATTGTCAGTGTTACCATCATCATCACAATCTTCATTGGCACTGTTATCATCGTCATCTTCACAAACTTCATCCTCACAAATTTTAGCATCATCATGTCCCAGCTTAACACTATTCAGTTTGGCATAGTCTTCAAGTGATGCATTTGGAAACAGTTGTCCAACTTTATTACCTGTAGTATCTGATGGGGTACTACTTGAATTCTTAGATTTGCCTTTGTTCATCTGATAGCAAAGAGTAGAAAGGAGAATCATCAGTAAAATAGCACGTTTGCAGAATAGGACAGAAAGACAAACACGGTATACAACTACTGTCTTTGGCCTTTGCCATAAATGAAAAATGAATCATGACTTTAAAATACCAATATAAACTCAAAATAAATTATGTGATCACATGTATATGCAACAATTTTAGAGAATTACATATGAATCAAGAGCTGGTACGACAACAAATTTCATAAACTAAAATTGTTTAACAAACTCAACCTGGTGAAAGGATTTTCAAATGAAATGTTACATAACAACGTACAATCTATAGTCCTGTCTGTTTTACAAATGTTGTCAGGGGTAAACTGATAAGACTGAAAGTGACAGGGAAAAGAAAGAAGCATAATATGCAATGAAAAAATGAATGGTCTTAGTTTTGGTATCTTACAGCACGTATCAGGGTTCTCCTTTCTCTCTCCCGAGAATTCTTAATGGCCTGCAACAAAAAATACCAGTATTATTATGAATTTCCGCTTTGCTTAAAGAACAAGTTTAACATTCAGAAAGGAGGGAAGGACAGAGAAAAAGGAACCTCGTCAAGCATCTTTTGTTCGGCCTCAACTTCTGACAAATCCCTACAAGAAACAAAATCACACATCAAACGTATATTCATCTTTTCCTTTTGAGTGTTGTGGTCAACAGGTGCTAACTAATGCCCATTTTGCATAAAACTTATGTTCAAGGTTTCAAATTGGGGTGTCGTGACGGTTTAATTGCAACATGGCGAAGAATTGAAGACAAATGTGTGTGGCTATGATCACAATTGCAGACACCATGAACTTGAAAACCTTGACATTGCGATTACAGACTGTTTTAAAAAACCTTGCTTCTGTTTTTATAAATACAAACGAAAACTGAATCCTCCATCGTATGTGAGAAAGACAACCTTCCAACTATTTGCTTCCTACTGCAACGGCACTTTGCACATACACCATGCTCCTTGGCACAACCTACACCAACAGTAAAACGAGTGAGCCAGCAAACACACATTTTCAGTTCTCGACAAATTTAATCAGGGTATCATTTCATACACCCTCAGAGCACTTTTCACAAACACCATGTGTTCACTTACAATTCCCAACCAATTCAACATGCACCATTATCCTCTTTCCACTCCCACACTCCAAAAGCACCCACTTGCCAAAGCCCAAAAATAAAAACAAAAAAGTGAAATTAATCAATTGTTATACTAACCAGAACACAAGTTATGATAGGCTTGTCGAACATTGCGCTTGGAACATTTCTGACTGCAACCCAGTAAACAAACTAATCAACCAAAAGCTAAAAGACAACAATTTGATCTAATTCATGAAAAAAAATTGGGAAAAACTATTTTTTTAAAAAAGGGTAAAGAGAAAAAGAGAGTAGAGAGATAATACTACCATTTAGCAGGTTGAAGAAGAGGCTTGTACTTTCCATAACGACGTTTCCACTCGATTTGTTCCTTGCAACGAAGACACACCCCTGTGATCTCAGAGAGGGGTCTGAACCTTCCTCCAACTTCCTGCGAATATAAACAGTAATAACATTAAGAATAGTATTCAAATGTTCTTTCTATGATCATTATTTGATGGGAACAAAGTAAGATTGAAGGAATGGTTTGAATCACATACAGTTTCGTTGATTTTGCGACCAGCGTTGGGTTTCCATGCGTACTGGTTCTGATGCTTTGGGGGTCCGCTCCTGCTGCCGCCACTCATCTTTGCTTCTCTTGATTCTATTCACAACCTGCGTCTGTTTGTAAAAAAAAACACTTTCCACATTCTTTAATGTGGTGTTCTGTTGTTTGATTAGGTAACTGTTTGTTTATTTAGGTAACGAGTTTTTGATCATGTATGAACACTTCTCAGCATACCTATCGATTTCATTTGGATCTGTTAGGCTCATTCCCACCGGCCCATTTGTTTGATATATTGGGCTATTTCTTCTTCTCACTCTATTGTTTCTAAGCACGTCTCTTAGGGGATTTCTTCCTTCACCCCATGATATTTTCCTGTACCGCATATTTTAAAAATACGTAAATTATTACTACAATCCAGAATTTTGAATACAATTTGGAATATAAAAATTTTATTCTAAAATGTACAATTTAGTATTCATAATTGTGAAATACGGAATACAAATTCAAGAATACATTTGTATTCTGGATTCTACATTCCAAATTACACATTTTGTATTGTACAGTAAAAAAACAAAAAGTCACAAATAAGTCATAAATTTTAACTTTTGGGTTTTATACTCTGAGAAGTTTCTATATTCCATATTTCAAAATTAGAAAAACGTTTAATGAGAGTTGTCAAAGGATAATTTTTATATTTTTCAAAATATAAGGGTGTGGGAAGAAATGTATGGAGGTACATAAAGAATTTCCCCATCTCTTTTGGAGGTTGGAAAAGTAAAAAAGACCCACAATATATATTATCAATTTAACTCATATTTAATGTATTGGTCGGACGTGTTAGGGGTCCAATCTAAGCACTTAAGCGCACTATTCTGATCCGCCTAGTTTATAAAGGCAAGATCGGGCAATTAGATTAAACTTTAAAGAAACATTGTGAAACACACGTCTAATCAACGTTGACATTGCAGTAATCAATTGTCAAACCTCGGACACCAAACAATCACATATAGACTCTTTTAGAAGGTTTTTCCTCGAGCCTAGGGGGATAATGTACAGGTTGGGGCCGGACGAACCATTTCATCCAGTATTAGAGGTTGCCTAATCACATATAGTTAATGCAGCAAGGAATATTAAGGAGATATGCGACAAATAATATAATTCTATTTAAGTAATGATACACATTGGCCCATAAATGAGATAGTCCATTACAAATACTATAAATAAGCATGATTATACAAGAATAATGTACGTTTTTATCAATAGATTAATCATATTTAAACAGAGAATTTACTTGATCGTTAGAGAGCCTTTTGCAAGTCTACTTCAGACCGACAACTTAAGAACAAATACAAGAAGGGAAGAGAGGAAAACACGACCGAGGAATATCAATTATTCAGCCGGTAACAGGTACTATATAAGTCTTATACAAATATAAGAACAAATACAAAGAGAGTAAAAAAATGAAAAATAATGTGTTACTATTTAAATTTCATTGGTATTATGCTATTCTTTGAACCCACCACAAGTTTTTGGAGAACAAATTTAATATTTATAATAAAAATAAAATTTTTATTAATAATTTTTATTTTATACCTTAAATCAATTATATCTTATAATTATATTTAGCAAATTTTTTATTAATAGTAGTATGGTTTTCTATTGGTTCATTCTTTTAACGAGATATGAAACTCATATTAATACAAAATATTTCAACTAGGTCTAGTTTGCACAAAGTATATCTTAAAATATATAAGATAAAGTCACATGTTAAAATTAATGCTATTCCTACCTATTCTACATATAATTATTAATGAAATAAAAATTAAACTCTGTGGTTAACTTCTCTAATAATAATTACCATTTATTATATTTAGAATTTATTTATTTGAAAATTTAAATTATTTATATTTTAAAATTGTTAAATTATTTATTATAAATATTAATATGTAATAATTGCTTGCAGTTTGCTTCCAACGACAAACTTTATGAAAATGTCAAATAAAGTGTTATATACTTATTGGCTAAGTGTATCTTTTATTATGTCTGTTAAGGCATATTCTTATTCTGTTTGATTAATGTTTGACTTATTCCAAGCAGTGTTTTTTTTATTCTAGGAGTTAGTTATTTTCTTTCTTTCATTGATTATTTTTAAGGATCCAATCATTGTTTCGATTATGATTAAGGATCATGATATTCGAATTTAAGGTTTGAAGTATTTTAAATAAATTGTTTCTTCGTGAGTTTAAGTCTTCACTTATAAAACTTTCTTTCTCTTTACCTTCTAAAAATAACAAACTTTAGTGTGCACAATACCTTCTAAAAAGCAACGCGTACATTTTTGTCGGTTCTGTGTAAAACGCCAACAATGTCATATCATGGTATATATCTCCAGCAATGTGTGGTGTATCATTTTGTTTGATTACTTTGTGGATAAAAGTCCATGAACATTTGGTACTTGTGGCCTCAAGTATGTTGTACGGATTCATGAGCCCATCATCTCCAATTTTGAGTGGGATTCAACGATCTCAAGTGCTATTTAATATTGCGATAGTTTCATTTTAAAATGGGTGAAAAGACATAAGCTTAGAACCAAAATAGTAATACACTGGTTCTGCATTAGTCTGCGAATATATTGACAAGTATTTTTTGGTGTACAAGATTATTTGTTAACTTCTATGAATTAGAACGAGATTATTGTATTAACTAATGTAAGAAAAATCTTGTACATTAATTGATAACTAATGGAAAATATATTGCTTTTATATGGGTTATGTAACTAGTTCTCTTTAAGAATGATTATGGCATGAATCCTACAAGAGATTTTAAGAATGATTTCCATGGAGAAAACAACACATATTGCAGTTATTCCTGGTCTAGGCTTCTCCCATTTAGTTCCCATTCTTAATTTCTCCAAACATCTCGTTCAGCTCCATCCACATTTTCATGTCACCTGCATTGTTCCCTCACTTGGCTCTCTCCCAACTGCCTCCAAAGCCATCCTTCAAACTCTTCCTCCAAGCATCAACCCCATTTTGCTTCCACCAATCAACCTCAACGACCAGCCACAAGGGACTCCTTTACTACTCCAAATTCATCTCGCAATGACTCGCTCTATGCAATCCGTTCATCACACTCTAAAGTCTATCACTTCCAAGACACCCCTCGTGGCCATGATCATTGATGGTTTTGCCCTTGAAGCACTAGATTTCGCTCGAGAGCTCAACATCTTGTGCTACATTTACTTCCCTTGCTCACTCACAACACTCTCCACCTACTTCTACATGCCCAAGTTGGATGAGGAAACATCATGTGAGTACAAAGATCTGCCGCATCCTATCCAAGTACCAGGTTGTCTTCCATTTCATGGTCGGGATCTATTCTCCCTAGCACACGATCGAACTGGTCTCTTTTACAAACTCTTTCTACAACGTGTTAAACGTTTCCCTCTTGTTGATGGAATCTTTGTGAACAGCTTCTTGGAAATGGAAACAGGTCCTATAAGAGCATTGGAAGAGGAGGGTAGAGGGTACCCTCCTGTGCATCCTGTTGGACCAATTGTCCAAACTGGAGCAGCTTCTACAACTGGGTTGGAGTGTCTGACATGGTTGGACAAGCAGCAAGATTGTTCAGTTTTGTATGTTTCTTTTGGGAGTGGTGGAACGCTCTCACAAGAGCAAATGAATGAGCTTGCATATGGTTTGGAATTGAGTAACCACAAATTCTTGTGGGTTGTGAGAGCTCCGAATGATGCTGTCGATGCTGCTTATCTTGGTGAACAAAAGCATGTAGAACCCTTAGAGTTCTTGCCAAGTGGGTTCTTGGAGAGGACCAAAGAGCGAGGTATGGTTGTTCCATCATGGGCATCCCAGATTGAAATCCTTGGACATGGTTCAGTTGGTGGGTTTTTGTCTCACTGTGGGTGGAATTCAACCATAGAGAGTGTGGTGCATGGTGTGCCACTCATCACATGGCCACTGTTTGCGGAGCAAAGGATGAATGTTGTTGTGGTGAGAGAGGGTCTGAAAGTGGGAGTGAGGCCAAGAGAGAATGAAAAAGGGTTGGTGGAAAGGGTAGAAGTTGTTGAGATGATAAGGTGTGTAATGGAAGAGAAAGAAGGAGGGGAAATGCGCAAGAGAATGAAGGCATTAAAAGAAGCTGCTGCTAACACTCTCAAAGAACATGGATCTTCTACAAAAACCCTTTCGCAGTTAGCATTCAAGTGGAAAAGTTTGGCATGCGAAAACAACGTTTGCTGAATGCTTGTAGGAACTTTGCTTTATTACTGTTTCTGTTTAATTTTGCTTTGTAATGATATAGTTTGTGGGTTCGCAGCTTTATTTTTCCAAGGAACTAACTAAGATCTGCACGTGAAAAATTTTACCATCTTTCAAACCTAAACAAGATTTTGATTGTTAAATCTCAATACTATAGATAAAGCACGTTTCAGTCCATACTTAAGGGGAGAATCAATCAAAATATGATTCTTGGAGGAAGGAGATGTTATACAGCCGCAACAATTTAGCTTGGAGTCTTTTTGGAAAACAAAATGTTGGAGATCTTACATCGACTATCGACTATAGATGAAGATATTTCATTGTATATAAGTGGGTGCAAACCATAACTTCATGAGTTGATTTTATGGGATTGAGTTAGGCTTAAAGTTTATTTCATAATATGGTATCAGAGTCATTTCAAGCCTATATCTGCTGATATATTCTGTTTTCGTAGAAATGTTGTTCTTTGTTGGATGGTGCTTCTCAGCAAAATAATAAAATTTTCAAAGTATAACTTTATATTACAAATAAGTTTTCTAAAGTTTCAAAAATTTATTTTAAAAATTCAATAAAATAACCTTGGATAATAAATATATCAACAATTAATGTTGGATAATAAGTATTTAAACATTATTTGCATATTTTTTATGATTGATGGTAGTTGGTTTATATAATTCATAGTTTTTTTTGTTACGAGCTCATACTTCAAAAAACTTGACTTATTTTGTTTTAACTTTTGATGTACATATATTTAATGTGCACTTTTAGTTTTAGTTACAATTGTTAATATTTAATTCTTATAATTTTGAAATATTTTGAATTAAGACCTTTATTTTAAAATGTATCTAATAATTAATTCACTGTGAAAATGAAAAGTAATAAAGTTAATTTCTCCTTGCAATATGTTCTTGTAATCTTTAGCCAAGAAACACACATGACTTTGAAGCCCACATTTAATAGATAATGCAATTATTTACGATATATAAAACAGTGATAATACCAGTTGTTGTCGAGTTAGGTAACAGTGACTTGTGACCCAAGTTGGAGCAATAACTTGATGGAAGAAGCAACATTGGAGTAAGAAGAAGATAGTGCCTTATTTAATGTTTCTTCTCCTTAGATATAATAAACATAAGTGTGGCTAAATTGTGATTCTCTGTTAGGATTGTCGTCGGCAGTCATTGAGCCTATGTCGAAGAGAAATGTCTCTATGGTGGAAGAGAGAAGTTAAGAGGATTGTTAGAGATGGTGGAAAATGAGATTGAAGGTTATTTCAAATGGCAAGTCATTTTATGGAATTTTTTTGAGGTTCTTAAACCTATGGTATTTTACAGAGGTTTTGAAACTCATGGTCTTTTACGGAGGTTCTTAAACCCATAGTATTTAACAGAGATTTTGAAAGACTTTTCCTAAGGTTTAAAAAAACCTCAGGGAACACGTTCTCCAAGGTTGATTTAGCGGGAGAAACTGCAACTCTATGTAAATGACTTAATAAAAGTTTTAACCCTGTATAATATAAAAAGAAATCCGTTAAAATTATTTTTTCTTGTAGTGACATATCTAGCTTTTTGTCTTATTTGTTGGTGAGTAAGGGAAGAAAACTCGATAAATGTGAGAAGGGGAGAGAAGTTGTTAGAGAAAATTGTTTTGATTTTATTTTGATTTTTGTTTTTATCCTTTTTTTTAGGTTTAAGGAAAAATGGGTTGTTTTCATTTTTTTAATATTTTTTTAAAAAACAAAATGAATACTAAAATATATTTTTAAACATTTGAAATTTTAATAAAAAGAAAATAATGCTACTTTTTAGATTTGTAATATTTTTTAAAATAATTTTAAGGATTCAGATTTAATTTTAAATTTTTGTTATTATTTTCTTTTTTAAGCTTTATTATTTTTTAAATTTATGATTTTTACTTTTTTATTTTTTAATTAAAAATTCCATTTTTTTTTTCTAAATCAATTGAACACATATTTTTTTTAAAAAAAAATTAGAAACAAATTTTTATTTATCCATACAAAATTGAGTGTTGACACACAACATTTGTTTTGGAATGTATCCAGTGTTACTCCTGCAAAAATGGAGATTTACATCTCCTATAAGTTGAAATAGGGAATAAAATAAAATGTGGGATGATAATTGTTGAGGGAGAAATAGTTGCAAGTTGCATCAATTGTTATATGACGTAGATTAAGTGAGTGAAGTCATAATCGAAAAGTTTGGTTCCTACAACAATTGATGAGGGAGGAAATTGTTCCACATGACATCAATTATCCCATAGCGTAAATGAACCACGTCTAAATTGAAACACTACATTTGGATTATTATGTTCTTAAATAAAACAAAGTTGTGCTCTAACTATCACTTATAAATTAAAATTAAAAAGAATTATTTTTATTTATATATTAATTTATATATATATATATATATATATATATATATATATAATATGGAGGACCAAGACCTCTCCCCACACCAAGTTAGGCACAACTTTTATTGACAATAAAATATAAAAAGAAATTATTATTCAAATATTTAGTTTCAAAAGTACTATTTAGATTTCAATAACATTCAAATAAAGTGGATTTTACGAAGAAGTGAAATGTATATGAGTGTGTGTGAGAAAGAATGTGTTTTGAGAAGGGGAGAAATGATTAGAAGATGGTTACATATTTTTTTTAAGTAATAAATTATGTTTATTTATTTTATAAAAGTTTTCATGTTAGACATCATTATGAAACTTGACATCTCAGTTAGGCTAACAACTCAATTAACAACAATCATCTGTCATCATATGAAAAAATATTATTACAAGAATAAAGAAAGAAAATAGAAGAAAATATAAGAGACTAGATCAAAACCCATATATTAACAAAAATGGTACATAGGTAATCTATACCTATTAATAAAGAACTATAAGAAAAGACTAGATGAAAGTCTATTATACCAATGAAAATACTCTTTATGAATAAAGCCTAAGTTAGCAAGCTTATCAAGACATACATTTCCTTCACGAAAAATATATAAAAATTAAACTTGTTTTTTCCATAGTAGTTAAGATAAGTGTTTCACCTATTACAAAGCATTCAAGGAATATTAGTCCTAACAGTAAATGTAACACAAACCAAGGGAAAATCACATTCAAGCCATAAACTATTAACACCCATCTTTTGAGTTTGTTCAATAGCATGTATAACTCCATAAAACTCAGTAACCAAAGAAGTCTAAACATCAAGGAAAGCAAAGAAACCACCAATAAAGCAGTCTAAACATCAAGGAAAGGAAAACTCACAGACTCTATTTTCAGCCCTCACAACACCTAAATAGAACATGCAAACATTCACTTGTAAGACAACATCACACTGCAAAAAGTGTTTCACAGGTCACCACATAAAAATAAAAGGGTCACCACTTACATTTCACAGTGTCACTAATTCAAGACATTAACATTCACATTGAATTTTATCACCACTATCACAACATCATTGTCAGTCATGGATATAACAGTTCCAAACACGAAGCTTTAGCACTTTCTCAAGCATGTTTCAACTACTTGTTCTTCTTTTATGTTATTACAGTGGTAGGTGTATAAACATAGATGAATATACGTTAAATTTGTTGGGTTTGCTTGTATGCAGGAAGTTATTGAGAATTTTGGGATATATTTCCTACACTTCGACAAGGCACGTTATTAAGAAAGTGACCCACATTCATCACGTCCTGTTACAACCATGTATTTCCGAAATAAAACCCTAAACCTAAACAATGCATTCAAAACCAAAACGGCCACAACACCAATGCATTCAAAAAACAACCACAAAAAGCACACAAAAATAAACCCTACACACTTTTTTCCGCAACTTCTTCGCACCCCCAAGGAAACCTATTCTGACTCGGCCACACTTCGCTCACTCCGCTGTAGTCCACACACAATCCTCACCTTAGGGTTCAACGTCTTTGCAAATAACGTAGCACATAGACACTCAACAAGGGGGAGTTTCTTCTCTTTTCCAAACCTTTGACACTGACTGAAGCAGGTTTTTTGAAAACAAAAAGTTCTCCTCCGACTCCGCTGCACTCGGCTAACTCCGCTCACTCCGTCGCAATCCCCACACAGTCCTCGCCTTCTTAGGATTCAAAGTCTTCACAAATAACGAAGCACAAAGACACTCAACAAGGGGCAGTTTCTTCTCTATTCGAAAGCTTTGACGATAACTGAAGCGGAGTTTTTGAAAGGAAAATGATAGTTTAACAACTCTTGGAGTTGTATACAATTCTTGATGTGATAGGTTTAGAATTAAATATATATAGTAAAGGGTAAATTTGTAATTAAATGATATAAAAAAATATATTAAAATAATAGTATTGGGAGTTGCAAGGTGATTGTATAAAAAATTGAAATTGTTCATATATCATTACTCCTTTTAAAAAAAAAAACGTTCTCATCTTTTTCCTCTACGTCTAATATCATTTTACCAAAACATCCCTTATTGTCACGTCAACTTCAGAGTGGGGTGTAGCCTGAAAATCCCTTATTGTCACGTCAACATCCCTTATTGTCACATCAATTTTGTTTATATTTATTTTATTAGTTAAATATAATATTTTATTATTAAACGGAGTTATAAATGTGAATATGTGAAGAATGGGAGTGTTGAAGAATAATTTGTCTACTTTGAAATTTCAAAAAGTTAAAATTGAAAATTATACAATTCTGACAGATTCAAAGAGTTGTATAATTCTGACAGTTTTAATAAAAAATATATAATAAAAAATAAAATTGTAATTAAATGATATTAAAAATAATTAAAATAATAATATTAAAAGTTATTAAACTGGGTGAAGAAGAAAAAATGGGTATCAAGGCATCATGTTCATATAATAATTCTTTTGTGGAAATTATGCTTTTGTTATCAACTAGTTCACGCAGGTAGTTTATTTATTTTCTTTTGTTCTGATGTGATGCAACTAATTATCTTGAATAAAGCACTAGGAGGTATTTTTTTTTATATATCTTAACAACACAAATAGTATAAAACATACATTCTACAAATTAATAAAATAATATTTTGATTATATATTTTTTTAATTTTAAATATTTTATATTATATAATATAGTGTTTAGTATATTTATATTTAATTTATTTTTTATTTTTAAATATTATTATATTATTATAGTGTTAAGTATATTTTTTCTGTGGTGTCAAGGAAATATTTTTCATCTTTTGTCCATATGACACTTTTCAACAAACGATGTGGTAAGCAAGTAGACCATTTTGAATGATAAACATTTTTATTTTTTAAAAGATATTTATTATATATATATATATGTTTTAAAGTTACATTTTTTTTCTTTCTAGATATAGATAAAGTGTAAATTATCGTTTAAGGTGTTAATCAATATTTTTTCCTTTAATTAAAATATTTTATAAGGTTATTAAAATAAACATCACTTTAATATTTTAATACTTTAAGTAAATTTAGTAAGTTAGATTTTTCTAAAGAGAATTTTTAAAAAAATATTTTGAAAATTTTATTTTTTTATAAAATATTTATTATTTTTATAAATATTTTATTTTATTTTTTATAATATAAAATTTTATAAATAATAAATTTTGTGATTAAGATATTTATTGAATATCTATTATTATAATTGTTCATATTATTTAGTATTTGGTATGACATATAAAAAAAAATCTAGTACGGTATAAAACGAAAAAATCTAGTACATTTAATTCAGTTGTCAACTTTGTCACAATTTGTGTGATCATTCAAGTGTTGTTTATGAAGTGACTCATTCATCATGATATTGATAATGCATTTTCTCATGCCAATTTCCATGAGACTGTCTTTATGGAACAACCACCGGGTTTCAATTCTGATCACCATCTTCTTGTCTACAAATTCAATAAAGTTATCTACGACTTGAAGCAAACTCCTCACTCCTGGTTTTACAAACTAAGTCAAACTCTATTATATATGAGCTTTCATGCTTGAGTCGACGACTCATCTTTCTTCATCAAATTTTGGCATGGTAACACATTATACATTCTCATATACGTTGATGACGTAATCATCACTAGAAACACAACTACCATTGTTCAACAATTCACCAACGTTCTTTAATCCAAATTTCCGTTAAAAGACGTTGGTTACCTTCACTACTTTCTTAGAATAAAGGTTTCTCCTACATTTGATGACAGTCTTCCTCTAACTCAAACCAAATATACCAAAGAGCTTCTTGCAAAACACACATGATAAATTGTTCGTCCTCAACCAACCCTTATGATCTCTTCTCTCAAGATAATACAAGATATAATCATTGTTATTCAAGACTCCACTCATTATAGATTTGTAGTCGGTGTTCTACAATACCTTATTATCACTAGATTGGAGCTCTCGTTATCTGTCAACAAAGTTTGCTAATACATGCATAACTCTGAAGAACATCACTGGAAGGTTGTCAAATGGGTTTTACGGTACTTAGTTGGCACAATGCATCATGGTCTTGTTCTTCACCCGTGTTCTAGTTTTTCCATCATCGACTTTAGTGATGTAGACTAGGGATCTGATCTAGACAATAACGATCTACAACTGGTTATTATGTGTATCTTGGATACAACTTAATCTCATGGGACTCTCACAAATAAAAAATTATTTCCGATAGTAGTACCAAGCTAAATAAAGGAGCATAGCAGCGTGCTAGCATCAGTTGGGTCCAATCCCATCTCACCAAACTACACATTACGACTAATATTCCTAAAGTGTATTCAAATAACACCAGAAGAAAATCATTAAATAGAAATTAATTTTAGAGACCAAAATATAGTTACTATATTAACTAAATTAAGACTATTTTATAAACTAAAAAATTATTGATATCTAAAATTTTATATTATTAATAAAAAAATTATAAAGTAATTTGTAAATTGGTATCTAACTATTAACTAACAAGGTTTTAATTATTAACTACTTTATATTCTAAATTAGTCTTTTTAGAGACTAGTTTAGAATCTAAATATTAGTACTTAAAACCTTGTACTAATTTAGATCCAATTTAAAAACTATCTTATAAATTCTTATTAATAAAATAAACCACTTTAAATACCAATAATTTTTTTATTCTCTAAAATAATATCTAATTTAGTCAATACAATCACTAGTTATTTTTTGTTTCTAAATATAGTTTTTATTTAATAATTTTCTTGTAGTGTAATCTTGATTTTGTTCTCATGACAACAAAATCTATGATGCATTCTCACTCCAAACACTTTGAGTTAAATCTTCACTTTGTTCATGAAAAAGCCTTTACTCCAACTCATTCCCCTTCCAACCTACTTCCCAGTTACTAACATTTTCACAAAACCTACTTACTTTCAGATTTTTGATGTTTTCATGAAACCTATATAGTGTGTGTGCTTCCTTATTAGACTTAGACATATAAATTTTAAACTTGTGGTTGATGTTTGTTCTTACAATGTACGAGACCGAATATCCCCTATCAAGTATCTTCTCTCTATAATGTTCTTCCGCTATCCGTTTGTTAGGTCTTAGGGGTGGGGTATCTGTAAAGACACTTTAACGCTCAAGTTAGCTTTAGTGGTGATATGTCTATATGGATTAAGAACTAAAAGAGTCATTACCTTTTGTCATGGGGTCTACCTCTATTTATACTTTTCTATTGGGCTTTGTGCTCTGTGAGGATTAGCGTAGACCCAATAACCCTTTAATCATGTTTTATTATCCTTAATATGTTTTTGGCTTTAATCAACCTCTATGAAGTAACGACCAATAAGCTGGGTAGCCGAATGCCTTATCAGAAATTCGATTGATCGACTTTTGATAGGATACAGGCCCCCAAGCTTGAGCATCTTGCAAAGGCGAAAAGTCTAATGTTTTAGTTCCTACCGTTTGGTCGCAAGATGAGGGGTCTTGGGCTTCGCGCATGATTTGACACGTGGCTGATGTGTCTTTTCAGCTCGCGAACCGTCACACGATCTTAGTCATTCTGTTGTTTTGATCCAACGGTTTAGATTTTTTTTATCGGTTCATATTCCAATGTAGTTCTTGAGTCTATAAATATAATTAGTGGTCCCCTCCTTTTCTTACTTTTTCTTCTCATCATTTCTTCTTCTCCAACATACTACCGAGTCCAAAAAAAAAACTTGAGGTAACCGTGTTTTCCTTGTCTGATAGTTCAACTTGTAGGGTTTCTAAGGTTGTCAGAAGCATGCCTCTACTTGACGTTGTCCATCTTTCAGAGACAGCTTCAAAGAGTTCTCCAAGTTCTTCAAAGTCTTCTTGTATTAGCAGCAAAGCTAGTGCAGGTGGGATGGTCGAGGATATTTGTCTTTCGGTTAACCCCATTGAGGGTGTCGTTGAATTGGACCTCCCGCCTAGTCGAGCTCCTAGGTATGACTGGGTGGACTCAAGCGTGTGGAAGCATTCCTCTCGGTTTGACACCACTGTGTCGTTAAAGTCTTTTAGTGCTAGTATGATATGTTGAACTTGTTGATTTTGGCTTAATCCCAAGTCCCACATCGGTGGGTTCATTGTTTGGGAAGGAGGTTTGAGGGTTATAAATTAAACTCTTCTCCTTCACTGTTATATATCCCAAATTTTGTAATATCTTCTCTCATAATAATA
Source organism: Phaseolus vulgaris (assembly GCF_051622355.1). Lineage (NCBI taxonomy): Eukaryota > Viridiplantae > Streptophyta > Magnoliopsida > Fabales > Fabaceae > Phaseolus > Phaseolus vulgaris. The sequence continues at coordinate 6,437,789 of NC_143501.1, read as the reverse complement.
AAAGGGAGTTGTTTTTGCTGTGCTCGGAGATTAGGCTAAAGAGGCCGAACTCCGTTAACAATTTTCGGGTGTGTTTTTTTCCTCTTTATCTCTTTTATTATTCCGCTTTATTTATTTAATATTATTTGTCAGGTAGCTCTGTTAGGGTTTTGTTTTAGTGGGAAAATTACCCGTTTTTCCCAACAAGTGGTATCAAGAGCCGAAGGTTCGCCCTTGGGTTGTTTGAAATTATTTGTAATATTGAATATTATATTGTGAGTCTATAATGGCAAATAAAGATCAAGAAGGGAGGCTCTGCAAGATGCAAATGTTGCAGAAAGCAAAAGTGATGTGTTGATTGTCTCGCTTTCAGCATCATTGCATCCAGATGAGTGGATATTGGATTCAGGTTGTACCTATCATATGTGTCCCATTCGGGAATGGTTCTTTGATTTTAAAGAACTCGATGGCGGGGTTGTTTACATGGGTAATGATAATCCATGTAAGACAGTCGGGATAGGTTCAATCAAGCTGCGGAATCATGATGGATCCACCAGAATTTTGCGGGATGTACGGTACGTGCCAAAGTTGAAGAAGAATCTCATCTCATTGGGGGCTTTAGAATCTAAAGGCCTAGTTGTGACGATGCGAGATGGAATTCTTAAAGCAACTTCAGGAGCACTGGTGATGTTGAAAGGCGTGAGGAAGAAAAATTTGTATTACTACCAAGGTAGTACAGCGGTGGGGACAGTAGCGGCAACAACTTCTAGCTCTAAGAAGGATGCTAAGGCAGCGAAGTTGTGGCATATGAAGTTGGGACATGCTGGAGAGAAATCCTTGCAAATTCTTACCAAGCAGGGATTGTTGAAAGGTACGAAGGCTTGCAAACTTGAATTTTGTGAGCATTGTGTTCTGGGAAAACAACGAAGAGTGAAGTTTGGCACTGCAATTCACAATACCAAGGGTATTCTGGATTATGTGCATTCAGATGTGTGAGGACCTGCCAAGACTCCGTCAATCGGAGGTAGGCATTATTTTGTCACTTTTGTGGATGATTTTTCCAGGAGAGTTTGGGTGTTTACTATGAAGAACAAAAATGATGTGCTTGAAATTTTCCTTAAGTGGAAAGCTGAAGTTGAAAACCAGACAGGAAGGAAGATTAAGGTTCTCCGAACAGACAATGGAGGAGAATACAAGAGTGATCCGTTCCTGAAGGTATGCCAAGATTGTGGCATAGTTCGGCACTTCACTGTTAGAAAAACACCACAACAGAATGGGGTGTCAGAGCGTATGAACAAGACACTTGTGGAGAAAGTTCGTTGTATGTTGTCTAATGCTGAGTTAGGCAGAGAGTTTTGGGCTGAGGCTGTGACATACGCTCAACATCTCGTCAATCGTTTGCCATCATCTGCTATAGATGGCAAAACCCCGTTAGAGGTATGGTCTGGAAAACCTGCAACTGATTATGATTCTTTGCATGTTTTTGGTTCTATTGCATATTATCATGTGATTGAATCAAAGTTGGATCCACGGGCAAAGAAGGCTCTTTTCATGGGCTTTAGTCCTGGAGTGAAGGGATACCGTTTGTGGTGTCTAGAGGCAAAGAAGACGATTATCAGCAGGGATGTTACCTTTGATGAATCTGCCATGTTAAAGAAGGTAAATCCAGAAGGAGCTGATAGTACTCCGCAACAGGTGGAGTGTGCCCGGAAGCAGGTGGAGTTTGAGCAGACAGTGGTGATCCCAACACGAAATACCACAAGTGACTCTCCTATGGCAGAAGAAGAGTCAGATGAGGAAGAGGTTCCTACCCAAGAATCTCAACAACAATCAGCGCCAATTGCAGTAGAAGACAGAGACGAGATATTCAGAAGCCTGCTCGTTTCATGGATATGGTTGCCTATGCACTTCCAGTTGTTGATGACATTCCATCCACTTACCCAGAAGCCATTCTGAGTTCAGAGAGTGGTAATTGGGTGGGTGCGATGGGAGAGGAGATGCAGTCTTTGAAGAAGAACAAGACGTGGAAGTTGGCACAATTACCAAAAGGTAAGAAGGCAATTGGGTGCAAATGGATATTTGCAAAGAAAGAAGAATTTTCTAATAAAGAAGATGTTCGCTACAAGGGAAGGTGGTTACAAGGGCCAAGTTTGAATATTGTTTAGACTTGGTTAATATTTTGCACATTTGAAGTTGGCGCCTGGAGGCGCAAATTTGAAGCACTGTAAAGTTTGTTTTTGTTATGTTTTGAGAAGATTTGTTTTAGGTGGGACTTGAAATTAAGCCAAGGTGGAGATTTGTTGATTTTGGCTTAATTCCAAGTCCCACATCGGTGGGTTCATTGTTTGGGAAGGAGGTTTGAGGGTTATAAATTAAACTCTTCTCCTTCACTGTTATATATCCCAAATTTGTAATATCTTCTCTCATAATAATAAAAGGGAGTTGTTTTTGCTGTGCTCGGAGATTAGGCTAAACAGGTCGAACTCCGTTAACAATTTTCGGGTGTGTTTTTTTCCTCTTTATCTCTTTTATTATTCCGCTTTATTTATTTAATATTATTTGTCGGGTAGCTCTGTTAGGGTTTTGTTTTAGTGGGAAAATTACCCGTTTTTCCCAACAGAACTATTCTCTCGAAGGAACTCGCCATCTGACATTGTGAATATTTTTTTCTTATTAAATTACGATTAATTATTATCTAGAAACTTAATTATCTAAAAGAGATAAAAGAGAGTATCTTTAATTTAGTATTATATCAATATCCAAAATATAAGTTAATGAAGATACAAATTAAATTTAACTAAAAAAATATGAAAATATAAATAAAAATAAAATATTTGATATACAAAAAGCGCCTGACTTGAAAACAATAAAAAATAACTAAAAACGTTGAAGGAAACGACAATTATTTATTCACACTAATTTACATTCAATGGAGGATAATATTTAGGTTACTAAAACCAGTCATGTTTGTGAAGTATAAGTAGCCCAAATTCGACTGAGAATAATATTATAAATTTACCATCTTACAATTTATATCATTCATTTTATCGGTATTCAAAATTTTAATTTTATAAGAGTGGTAAAATGTAATTAAATTTAATGATTTTTTTTTTTATAAAATTAATGGTTATGTGTATATTTTGCCCTTGAAGGCTGATAATGTTGAGACTGTCAACAGTAAAAACATAAATTTAATATCTCAATAAATTAATATTTTATTGATTTTTATTTTATTTTTAACTAAAAATATTATTATATTAATATAAGTGTTTCTCAAATATATATTTTTCACTTCTCTAGGTGTTATTAAAGAAACTTTTTCCTTTGCCCTCTCAGTTCTTTAACTTTGTTTTAAGTCTCCAATAAAACATTAACAGGTTTTGTTCGGTTTTGCTTTTGCACTTTGATTTTTGGTAGAAACCGTCAACTGAATAGACAGGCAGAGAGGTCTTTCGCTAACAAAAAACGCTGCATGTTTTTTCTCCTCGCTTTCCATGCAATTCTATCCGCGACTTCATTCACTTCTTCTTCTGTTCCCTCTCACCACAAACACAAACCATGACTATCACCTTCACCACCTCCTTAACACTCTTCTTCCTCCTTCTACACTTCTCCACACACCTCCAAGCCAATTATTTCCCAGAGGATATTTTCACCATCAGTTGCGGCACCACCGGGAATTCCTCCGACGGTCAAAGAAGGTGGACCGGCGACGAAGAGTACTTATCTTCCCAAGACGGCACCGTTTCAGAGAAGGCAACAACACAGTCTTTTTCCATCAATGAAATCCCCTACTCCACTGCACGATTGTCCCGTTCCCAATTCAACTACTCCTTCCCCGTCTCCCCAGGCCCCAAATTCCTTCGCCTCTTCTTCTACCCTGCCGATTACCCTTCTTTTTCCCGCAGCCACGCATCTTTCACCGTTCAATCCAACCAATTCACTCTCCTCAACGCTTTCAACGCCTCTCTTCACGCCGACGCTCAAGCCGCCGACGCTCAAGCTGCTGACGCTCAAGCCACTAAGACTATCTTCCGAGAATATGTGGTCAACGTCAACGACGGTGAGAGGCTTATCCTCACCTTCACTCCCTCCCATCCAAACTCCTACGCTTTCATCAATGGAATCGAGGTGCTTTCCATGCCAACCGATTTATATTACACCCCACCAAATGAGATAGGCTTCACGCAAGTCGGAACCACCACGCTCTACAGCGTTGAAACCAGCTCTGCGCTCCAGACTGAGTATAGAATCAACTCTGGAGGTCAACAAATCCCTCCACAAAACGACATCTGTTTGTTCAGGGATTGGGCTGACGAAGAAGCTTTTTTTATTAAAGAAAATCAACAGAATAATGATCTACCAGCTGACATGGATGGGAAGATGAGCATAACCGTCAGTCCCGATTACCTGGCACCCAAGGAACTGTTCAGAACAGCGCGTAACCAGGGCACAAACGGCACTCTGAACAAAATGAGCAACCTGACTTGGGTGTTCCCCGTTGATTGTGGCTTCACTTACGTTCTCAGGTTCCACTTTTGCGAGCTTGATCCTCTTATCAATGACATGGGTGACAGACGATTCTTCATTTACATAAATAACCAGTTGGCTGAAGATCGTGCAGATGTATTGAAATGGAGTGAGAAACAAAAAGGTGTAGCTGTGCACAGAAACTACGCCGTTATGATTCCCAAGAATGGTAATCAGAAAAGGTTTAATCTCTCGCTTCAAATGCACCCTTACGAAAGCAGTGTGGATACGACTTATAGCGACGCCTTCCTTAACGGTCTCGAGATCTTTAAAATCAGCGAAGACCAATCAAACAACCTAGCCGGACCCAATCCAGACCCGGTTCAGTCTAACAGCCTCGCCGGACCTATCCCGGACCGATTAATAACAGAAGGCGGATGATTGGTATCACGGCGGGGGTAGTATCATGTGTCGTTTTCATCTCGCTTGTCGTTTTCTTTGTCCTGTTCTCCACCACTTCCAAGTGGACTCCGCTGTTGTTCTCAACGACCAAGTCAACCAACGACTACAATTTTTCTCTGCCGTCTGATCAATGCCGTCAGTTTTCCCTCGTCGAGATCAAAGCCGCCACCAAAAACTTCGACAGCGTCTTCATCGTCGGCGAAGGGGGATTTGGCCACGTGTACAAGGGCTACATCGACAACGGTTCAATCCCGGTCGCCATCAAGCGCCTTAGACAGGGTTCCCAGCAGGGGGCTTGCGAGTTCGTGAACGAGATCCAAATGCTCTCGCAGCTCCGCCATCGCCATCTGGTCTCACTCATCGGTTACTGCTGCGATAACAAAGAGATGATCCTCGTTTACGACTTCATGGGACGTGGAAACCTCCGCGACCATCTCTACGGCACCGACAATCCCTCTCTCTCGTGGAAGCAGCGCTTGAAGATTTGCATTGGCGCCGCGCGCGGTCTACGCTATCTTCACAGTGGTGCGAAGCACGTGATCATCCATCGGGACGTGAAAACGACGAACATCTTGTTGAATGAGAAGTGGGTGGCGAAAGTTTCGGACTTCGGGTTATCAAAAATAGGGCCGAATGAGATGTCGAAGGCCCATGTGAGCACCGCCGTGAAAGGCAGCTTTGGGTATTTGGATCCGGAGTATTTTATTCGGCAGCGGCTGACGGAGAAGTCTGACGTGTATTCTTTTGGAGTGGTGTTGTTTGAGGTACTCTGCTCGTTCTCCTCTTATCCATACGGAAGAAACCGAACAGGTGTCACTAGCTAGTTGGGCCAGATACTGCTACCAAAACGGGACAGTGGCGGAGATTGTGGATCCAATATTAAAGGGGAAGATCGCTCCACAGTGTTTCGCCATGATTTGCGAGATTGGAATCAGTTGTTTGTCACAAGAAGGGATTCAGAGGCCGTCCATGAACGATGTCGTTTTGATGCTGGAGTCTGCATTGAAACTGCAAGAGAGTGCCGACGAAAGCGAAGAGGAAGTTCGTGAAGATGTGTTTGATATAGAAGAGCACCACATTAGTTCGAAGGCCAATGATAAGTTGATGCTTGAGTTGTTTTCCGAGATTGTCGACCCAAAGCCACGTTGAAGTATTATATAAATAAAAGATCATACATTTTTAATGGAACAACATATTTATTGTACCTACATCGAATATGATACTTCCGAAATTATCATAATAAAACAATTAAAAAAATATTTTATAAATTTTTATTAATAATAAAAACTATTTTAAAAATCAATATTTTTTAGTTTAAAAACTAATATTTTTTTTAGTTTATAAAATGATTTCTAATTTAGTAAACATAGTAATTAATTTTTTTTCTCTTAAACTAATTTATATTTAATAATTTTTTTTAGTGTACATAACTTTTATTATATGTACCACGCTTCTTATATCTGCACCACGCTTTCAAAAGCTTGGACTCATTCTACTGCCCAACATTTAGCTATTCGCCAACAACACTTTTAATATCCAAACCACTCTTACGTAAATAAGCCTGGGTCCATTTAGTTGGCCCAATACTTTTGGTATTTGTCACTCTTTTTTATTTTATACACCAGTAGCTTATAGTTTCCTAAAAAAAATATAATAAATATTTTACTTTTTCCTGAAATAAGTATTTGAGTAATTGTATGATCGTACGCATCACATTTTACTCAATACTATTTTTTTTGATAAAAATATAATAAATAATAAAAACATAAAATCCAAAAAATAGAAAAAATTCAAAATTAAAAAATCAACAAACAAACAATTTTTTTTCTAAGAAAAAAAGCCCAATTCTTATTGTTAGAACTACGTAATCCATGATTTTCTGTTTTTAATAGAAATATGTAGGAACGAGGTCAATTTTTATTGGGATTACTTTTCTCAAAATTCCATTTTACTTTTATTCACTTTTGCAAAAGTCCACCTCACACCAGGAAAAATCCAAATAGATTAAAACCTTTAGAACTATGTAAATCCTAATTTTTGTTACAAACAGAACTACGTAGGGCCAAGGACAATCCTTGTCGGGTCTAAATAAAAAAAATGATTTTTTTTCTTTATTTTTAAACAATTTTTTTTTTCTCTTTCTGGGGAAAAACAATCATTCTTAAAAAACCACACTCATTTTGCAAATTTAATTAAAGACACTATCTTCGGACAATACGAGTGTTAATACCTTCCCTACACGTAACCAATTCCCGGACTCCAAATCTAGTTCGCAGACTAACTTTCCATTTTTTTTGTAGTTTTCTACAATAAACTATGATAACAACTTCATTCTCTGTATTTTCAAAATCATTTTGGTTCGTCGTCCACCTGTCACGATTCCAATTGCGACACTGTGATTGTTGAAGTACCCTTTAAATCCACCTGACGGTCTCCTCAGCCTCCTTCTTCACCTTTCTCATGGCTTCCAACTCCATCTTTAGTAAGTCCATCTCAACCTGCATATTTTTTTTTTTTGTATCTTTTTGCTTAATGGCAAGGGCCTCCTTATTGGCTAGCAAAGTTGCCTCAATTGTTGATAAGTCCTAGATTTCAGTAATATTTTATATTAAAATACAGACACTTGTGAATATTAATTGATAAAATAAACATAAAATAATCCATAGTTTATGAAATTATACCTTTTTTTACATATGTTGTGATTTTAATTTGAATAAGAACGATTTATTCCCAAATTTGTGTTGATTTCAGGATTTTAGGGAAGAATAGAGATGATTGAGCAAAATGAGAATATACAAAGCTAAAAAGAGAAAGTTGGAACGCACCAACATTCACCAAAGCTCGCCCAAGCGAGGTTACTCTAGTGATGTTAGGTCTTTTTTCATGAAACTCACCCAAGCAAGCCCAATAACGCCCAGGAAAGAAGTCACTTAACCCAAGCCAATTAGGTTACATAGGAGGCTTGAGACACAACCGTATACACAAAAGATTGAGAGGAAAACACCATTGAGTAAATTGTAATCCAGTTGGGAAATTAGGAGGTGTGAGAAACCCTAGAGGAGGTAACCGTCAAGGAGAAACATCCAAAATCTTCTTTTCTTGCTCTCTGTGTTTGTAACAACCAACATGTGTGACTAATTTTACCCTTTGTGATTGAGAGTAATCTATTAAAATTCTTATGTATTGAGGTGATATCTAAACATAATATTATGTTCTTGATTGACGATTGGTATTATCATTTTGTTAGTAATGCTTGTTCGCCATGATCTCGAAATTTAGATTTGTTTGGAAAGTACTTATAAGTTTCTGACCCAAATGATAATGCTTAACACATTTTAATGCTAGGAATAGATTTGAAATGTTAACTGTTATCAACATTTGATCTTACTGATGAGAAGTTTTTATAAATATGTGAGGAATCAATATTTAGAAAGCATCTTAATAATTTTATATGCGATAAATCGATATATATAACTTTTATACGGACATCAATGTCAATCAAAGGACACAATATTATCATGCTAATCAAAATATAAAAGAGTGAGAAAGATGAACCTCAATCCTTATTTTCTCAAATGAAGCAACAAACTCTTTGACTTGTTTTCTTATTAATCATTGCAATATATTTTACTTGATTATTCAATTGTTTCTTGTGGGTTCGATATCCATCCTTAGGGACAAATTATTACTTCTGACAATGCGGTGCACTTGCCGTAGAAAAGTCATTAGTTGCAGACTTCTCTTGGGAAATGTTTTGGACCTAAGCTTCCAAATCCTTTACTTTACCAAGAACTTGTGAACTCTCGGTTACATCACTCTTAAAAAGATGTACGATGGACATACTGATAAATGTCATTATTTAGTGAAATTTCATGCAAAAAGTTAGACATTTATTGATTTTAATTGTTGATTAAGCTATGACTCAACTCTAATTTGAAAAATTAGAATTTAATAATATATTTTGGAGTTATGACATTAATAAAACTATTTATTCCCAATTTTAATATTGAAAATTTTAATTTGATATCACTTTTTATATTAGAGTATTGAAATTATATAGTCATTTACATTATAAATATATATTTAATTTTTTATGAGTTATTATAATTAGTTTTCAGGGTAACCGTACTGGTGTAACTTTACACTGAAACGGTAATCGTATTCATAATGTTGTATTGACACTTACCCGTAATCATGGTTCTAGATGAAAAATTAAACATTACATGGAGTAAATTGATTGAATAAATGAGATTGAACGTCATCAACGTCAATGATTGTATTATCATTATGTTATTGTTATTGTAATTTTTATTTTTCATGTTGAACATTGATAAATTGTTAATTAATATTCAGGTTTTCATGGTACTCATTTAGAGAATGATATTGCTTTGAATGCAACTTTTGTAACATTTAATTTATATTATGCATAAATCAAATTTAGACTCCATTATCTTTATTGCATAATTGGGAGAATTGATAGCATTGCTTTAGTGGCCTTCAAGGTGTGTGTATCACACCTTATCACCGTCTAATTGTACCGGTAGTGGTGTGCAAAAACGTTGTACTTTTATTCATGTTGGTGGGAGCACGAGTGCCTTTGTTGCACCTATTTGTGGTTGTGGAGATTTTTCTGTTTTGAGAACAACAACTGAAAAAAATGTCGAAAAACGATTTTGGGGTTGTCCTAAGTACAAGGTAAAATTTATTCAACTAAGTTTGATGCAAACTTAAGAATGTTATTTTAAAGTTATTCATTGTTTAATTTTATTCTTTTCTTCAAAATAGATTAGAAGTGGCATGGTTCTAGGATGTAATTTGTTCAAATTGTGCATTGAAGACTTTGGCGGTGAAAGATATGCAATTATTGTTAGACAAAGGAATAAAATATGTCTTTTGAAAAAACGTTTGAATGTCTCCACAAGAAGGATTCAAATGTTCTTAGTTGAGATGTGTTTTCTTTTTCTAATTAACATTAGTATGTTCTTAATTTTGTCATAATTTCAAAATTACGAAGAAATTAACATGTCTTTATCTCTTTCCAGATTAAATGTAATGACTTTATATACTTTTTCTTTCAATAAATGACTACTTAATGTTCATCCTATATTTTAAATACCCATTTACTATGTATAAAATATATTATTTTTTATAATAATAAGAATAAAAATCATGACTAATATTAATTATATATATATAACATAATATAATATAAATTAAATCATCCTAAATAATATTAAAATTATCTAAATACATTAATTTAACTAAAAAATTAATTTGAATTAATAAAATAAAAAATAATATATTTATATTTTATTTATTTATTTATTTTAATTTTACATTTTTTTATTTTTTTATTTTTAATTGAAATTTTACATTATTTTAATTAACTAAAATGTGTACAATTTTTTTTATTTTTTTATACACAAGGATAAATTTCTAATCTTACAATTTACACTATTAAAAATAAATAAAAGGAAAATGATACTTTGACAACCCTAAGAGTTGTATACAACTCTTGATTTAGATATAAATATATATAATAAAGGGTAAATTTGTAATTAAATGATATGAAAAAATATTAAAATAATAGTATGAAGGATTGTAATATAGTTGTATAAAAAATATGAGTTTTCAATGTATCATTACCCTAAATAAAATCCTCTTACAACCATTAGAACACTCAAATACTTTCCTCACATATTTATTCTAACATACCTCAACCTCAATCGAAACACTTACACTTTATTCACATTTTTTTCTTAAATCCTCACATATTTTTAGTCCCTAATTCAAATATGATATGTTTATCAAATAACAACATTACTTATTTTTATATTATTTTTATTTTTATCAAACTAAATTTATATAATAAATATGTTACTTAATGAAAGAGTCCTCATATATTGACACCTTCTTACATTAACACACATTTGACGCTGCAGACATGACAATGACGTGACATATTACACAACTGGGTTGGAGTGTCTGACATGGTTGGACAAGCAGCAAGATTGTTCGGTTTTGTATGTTTCTTTTGGGAGTGGTGGAACGCTCTCACAAGAGCAAATGAATGAGCTTGCATATGGTTTGGAATTGAGTAACCACAAGTTCTTGTGGGTTGTGAGAGCTCCAAATGATGCTGTCGATGCTGCTTATCTTGGTGAACAAAAGCATGTAGACCCCTTAGAGTTCTTGCCAAGTGGGTTCTTGGAGAGGACCAAAGAGCGAGGTATGGTTGTTCCATCATGGGCATCCCAGATTGAAATCCTTGGACATGGTTCAGTTGGTGGGTTTTTGTCTCACTGTGGGTGGAATTCAACCCTAGAGAGTGTGGTGCATGGTGTGCCACTCATCACATGGCCACTGTTTGCGGAGCAAAGGATGAATGCTGTTGTGGTGAGTGAGGGTCTGAAAGTGGGAGTGAGGCCAAGAGAGAGTGAAAAAGGGTTGGTGGAAAGGGTAGAAGTTGTTGAGATGATAAGGTGTGTAATGGAAGAGAAAGAAGGAGGGGAAATGCGCAAGAGAATGAAGGCATTAAAAGAAGCTGCTGCTAACACTCTCAAAGAACATGGATCTTCTACAAAAACCCTTTCGCAGTTAGCATTCAAGTGGAAAAGTTTGGCATGCGAAAACAACGTTTGCTGAATGCTTGTAGGAACTTTGCTTTATTACTGTTTCTGTTTAATTTTGCTTTGTAATGATATAGTTTGTGGGTTCGCAGCTTTATTTTTCCAAGGAACCTAACTAAGATCTGCACGTGAAAAATGTTACCATCTTTCAAACCTAAACAAGATTTTGATTGTTAAATCTCAATACTATAGATAAAACACGTTTCATTAAGGGGAGAATCAATCAAAATATGATTCTTGGAGGAAGTAGATGTTGGGAAAGGGGATAAAATCTACTTTTGGACAGATCAATGGCATGAACCTCAGGTTATACAACTGCAACAATTTAGCTTTGAGTCTTTTTGGAAAACAAAAGCACATCGGATAACCTTATACTCAAGGGTGTGCAGGTGGGTGTAGGATGTGTTCTATGTGCATGTGGATGGCGATTACTTGGGATATAGAAACATAAAAACTACGTCATTTTTAACAAATCAGTGGTTGATCTGGTTGAGAATTTTACAGTGACAAAAGTTAAGAACTGGGCTTGGATCAATTAATGTACTATGAATTTCTCTGTGGTGGCATGAATATGTGCAATACTTTTTGTCTGCTGTGTAACATCTGGTATTGTGGTTCTGTTGTTTTGTTCCTTGTTGATGTTCTGGTTCTGCACAGTTTTTTTTTTTCTCTTCTGCTATATTCTGTTTTCATAGAAATGTTGTTCTCCGTTGGATGGTGCTACTCTTGGGGGCTGGTTCTAAGCGTGTGCTGCACACACTATACGAAAAATAAGTTTTAACAAAATTTTTAACTTTCATCAAGTTCCAAACTTTCATTAAGTTCCAAAAGTTATTAAAAAAAAACTTTTAGTATATAACTTAAAAAAAACTTAAAAAAAACTTCACTTATTTTGTAGATATATTTAATGTGCACTTTTAGTTTTAGTTATAATTGTTAATATTTAATTTTTATAATTTTGAAATATTTTGAATTAAGACCTTTATTTTAAAATGTATCTAATAATTAATTCACCGTGAAAATGAGAAGTAATAAAGTTAATTTCTCTTTGCAATATGTTTTTGTAATCTTTAGTCAAGAACACACAATACTTTGAACCTCACATTTGATAGATAATGCAATTATTTAGGATATATAACACAGTGATAATACTAGTTGTTGTCGAGTTAGGTAACATTGACTAGTGACCCAAGTTGGAGCAATAACTTGATGGAATAAACAACATTGGAGTAAGAAGAAGATAGTGCCTTATTTAATGTTTCTTCTCCTTAGATATAATGTGGCTAAATTGTGATTCTTTGTTAGGACTGTCGTCGATAGCCATTGAGCCTATGTCGAAGAGAAATGTCTCTATGGTGGAAGAGAGAAGTCAGGATGACCGTTAAAGATGGTGGAAAATGAGATTGAATGTTATTTCAAATGACAAGTCATTTTATGGAAATTTTGAAACTCATGGAATTTTTTTGAGGTTCTTAAACCTATGGTATTTTACGGAGGTTTTGAAACTCATGATATTTTACAGAGGTTCTTAAACCCATAGTATTTAACAGAAATTTTGAAAGACTTTTCTTGAGGTTTAAAAAAACCCCAGGGAACACGTTCTCCAAGGTTGATTTAGCGGGAGAAAATGCAACTCTGGATAAATGACTTAATAGAGGTTTTAACCCTGTATAATGTAAAAATAACCCGTTAAAATTATTTTTTCTTGTAGTGACATATCTATCTTTTTGTCTTGTTTGTTTGTTGGTGATATCTTTTTGTCTTGTTTGTTTGTTGGTGATATCTTTTTGTCTTGTTTGTTTGTTGGTGAGTAAGGGAAGAAAATTGGATAAATGTGAGAAGGAGAGAGAAGTTGTTAGAGAAAATTGTTTTGATTTTATTTTGATTTTTTTTATCCTTTTTTTTTAGGTTTAAGGAAAAATGGGTTGTTTTCATCTTTTTTAATATTTTTTTTAAAAAAATGAATACTAAAATATATTTTTAAACATTTGAAATTTTAATAAAAAGAAAATAATGCTACTTTTTAGATTTGTAATATTTTTTAAAAATAATTTTAAGGATTCAGATTTATTATTATTATTTAATTTTAGTTTTTTGTTATTATTTTCTTTTTTAAGCTTTATTATTTTTTAAATTTATGATTTTTACTTTTTTATTTTTTAATTAAAAATACCATTTTTTTTATTTTTTTCTAAATCAATTGAACACATATTTTTAACAAAATTTTTATTTATCCAAACAAAATTGAATGTTGACACACAACATTTGTTTTAGAATGTATCCAATGTTACTCTTGCAAAAATGGAGATTTACATCTCCTATTTATGTAAGTTGAAATAGGGAATAAAATAAAATGTGGGATGATAATTGTTGAGGGAGAAATAGTTGTAAGTTACATCAATTGTTATATGAGGTAGATTAAGTGAGTGAAGTCATAATCGAAAAGTTTGATTCCTACAACAATTGATGAGAGAGGAAATTGTTCCATGTGGCATCAATTATCCCATAGCATAAATGGACCATGTTTAAATTGAAACACAACATTTGGATTATTATGTTCTTAAATAAAAAAAAAGGTTGTGGTATAACTATCACCTATAAATTAAAATTAAAAAAAATTATTGTTATATATATATATATATATATATATATAAAGATTTGGAGGACCAAGACCTCTCCCCACACCAAGTTAGGCACCACTTTTTATTAACAATAAAATATAAAAAGAAATTATTATCCAAATAATTATCATTTTGTTTTAGTTTTAAAAGTACTATTTAGATTTCAATAACATTCAAATAAAGTGGATTTTACGAAGAAGTGAAATGTATACGAGTGTGTGTGAGAAAGAATGTGTTTTAAGAAGGAGAGAAATGATTAGAAGGTGGTTACATAATATTTTTTTAATTAATAAATTATGTTTTTTTTTGTTTTTATTTTATTTTAAAGTTTTCATGTTAGATATCATTATGAAACTTGACATCTCAGTAGGCTGACAACTCAAGTAACAACAATCATCTGCCATCATATGAAAATATATTATTACATGAATAAAGAAAGGAAATAAAAGAAAATATGAGGAAAAAGATCAAAATCCATATATTAACAAAAATGGTACATAGGTGTTCTTGCCAGTTGACTCTGATCACAAGCTCTGACTTCGTCTATCTTTGTTGAAATCTGCTCTTCCCTTTTTTACGTTGGAACGCGACTCCGTTGAGACAGAGGGGGCCTAACCTGTTGATTGCACTCCGACAATCAAGTCAGTACAGGGCTTTATAAGAAACAAGAAGTAACTAGTTTCCGTCTTAGAAACAACGTACATTTAACCTGGGATCTCAAGTCCCTTTTATAGTTTACCCCTTGTAACAACTTTCCTTCCCGAGAATATAATCTCAATTGAAAGCATACTCAACATGAAGATATTCTGTTCAGAAGCACACTCTCTCGGTGCCGCAACTAAATGGGATCTTTCCTTTATGGAGTGCATAAAATCATAACAGAATAACCACCAGGGTACTAACTCATGTACCAACATCAAGGGTCCAATCTGTTTTACGTAGCCACCCTCAGCGTGACGCTACGCTATCCTTTGAATGCCTGCAACCTAACCTCTACGTGCCCTAGCACATATGTGCTTAGGTTTGAAAGGAAACACTTACTTAAGCTAGACCTCATGCACACTAAGTACACCATAAAGTCCAAAATTATCCCTCGCTAGCCGTTTGGGCCTTATGCACAAGGGTTTATACGAAAAAGGAACTAACACATACATTTGGGGCCCAATCACATGTCCCACGAACTTGACCAAGTGCCGAGCTGACCTACCTACGGAAAATGCTGAGGACCAACCTCTGAGCGCTGAGCTCTGAGCGCTCTGGTCCAGTAAATAGGTAATCTATACCTATTAATAAAGAACTCTAAAAAAAGACTAGATGGAAGTCTATTATACCAATGAAAATACTCTCTATGAATAAAGTCTAAGTTAGCAAACTTATCAGGACATACATTTCCTTCACGAAAAATATAAGAAACCCTAAACCTGATTTTCCCACAGTAGTTAAGACAAGTGTTCCATCTATTACAAAGCATCCAAGGAATATTAGTCCTAACAGTAAATGCAACACAAACCAAGGAAAAATCACATTCAAGCCATAAAGTATTAACACTCATCTTTTGAGCTTGTTCAATAGCATGTATAACTCCATAAAACTCAACAACCAAAGCAGTCTAAACATCAAGGAAAGCAAATAAACCACCAATAAAGCAGTCTAAACATCAAGGAAAGCAAATAAACCACCAATAAAGCAGTCTAAACATCAAGGAAAGAAAATCTCACTGGACTCTCTTTTCAGCCCTGATAAGTGTCTAATTTCAGTAATATTTCATATTAAAATATAGACACTTATGAGGATTTATTGCTAATTTACATAAAAAATAATCCCTAATTTATGAATTTATACCTTTTTACATTTTTTATTATCTTTATTTGAATAAGAGTATTTTATTCCCAAATTTGGTGTTAATTGCAGATTTCTAAGGAAGATTGGAGATTTGGATTAAAGATGAATGATTTGAGCTAAAAAGATAAAGATAGAAGGTCCCAGAATGGAAAAAGATACAAATGAAGATTGGGCTTTTTTATGTTTTATCATTTAGCCTAACCCTAGAAAACTAGGATAAATAGAGGGCTAGAGGCTCAACCTTAGTGTGCTAGATTGAGAGGAAAACACCATAGAGTGAATTGTAACCCAATTGGGAGAATGGAAGGTGATAGAAGTATGCGTGGCTAATTCTACCCTTTGGGATTGGGAGTAATCTGCTCAAACTCTTATGTATTGAGGTGATATTTTATATATTAATATTTAGTTCTTGATTGATTATTGGTATTGTTGTTTTACTTTTAATTTTCCGTGACAAATTGAGAATCTTAAATCTGACCGGGAGGTATTTTTAGGGTTCGGACCTAAACAACAATACTTAACATATTTGAGTGCTAGGAATAGACTTAAAATGTTAATTGCTATTAAACGTCTGAGCTTCGTTCTAAGTTGTTCTTATAATTATGCGAGGGATCGATAGTTAGGGGACATTCTTAAGAATTTTATATGCGAGGAATCGATATAAATGATTTTTATACGGGCATCAATTTCAATCCAAGAACTTAATATTGACATGCTAATCAAAATACTTGAGAGTGAGAGAGATGAAACTAATCCTTATTTTTCCAATTGAAACAACTAATTCTTTGTTTGTTTTCTTATTGATCAGTGCCAACACAATTAATTCAAAACTCTTTTAATTGTTCTGTTTTTATATTTAGCGATTATTGTACTCGATAATTCACTGTTCCTGGTGGGATCGATATCCGTCCTTAGGGACAATTATTACTTTTGACAAACGCGGTGCACTTGCTGTAAAAAGTCATCAAGTTTTTGGCGCCGTTGCCGGGGAACAGATTTGAATTGTTGAGTATAATTTCCTAAATATTGTAAATATTTTATTTTATTTTGATTTCTTTTGATTTTGTTTATTTTATTAAAATTAGATTTGATTTGATTTTAGTATAGATTTGCTGTTTTTAAGAAGAAAAAAAGTTATTGTTTTTATATTATTTTCTTTTCTTTTCTTTACATTATTTATTTTAGTTTATTTTTATTTTATTCTGTTTTGATTTTGTTTTGTTTTATTATATTTTATTTTAGGATTAGTTTACGTAGTTTTATTAGGTAGTTTTATTTAGATTTACGTAACTGTTATTTATTTGTTTTAATTATATTTTATTACTAGTTTTAGTTTTTATTTTATCTATATTTTTTTTTGAATATTTTTGTTATTTTTCTCTTAACGTATTTTTTTTTTATTTCAAGTTTTTTTTAATTTATTTTATTTTATTTTATTTTTTAAGAAAAAAAAGTACTCTGTTTTTTTTTTTCTCCACTAATATCTTTTAGAAAGAAAGCAACATGGCAGAACAACAAGCACCACCTCCTAAGAGGACACTTGGAGATTATGTCATGTACCAAGGACCAAGACATTTTTCTACTATTGCAATACCTACTACTGCCAAGGCCTTGGAAATAAATCCCAATTTTCTCACTCTCATCCGTGCCTATCAATTTACAGCAATGGAACATGAGGATCCATATTCACATTTGGATACATTTTATGAATTGGTAGGAACAATGAGTTTTCAATCAGGTAATCTTGAAAATGTTTATATGCGCTTGTTTTCTTTTTCATTGGCAGGAAAGGCTAAGGAATGACTCAAATCACTTCCAAATCAGAGCCTCACTAGCTGGAAGGATGTAGAGGAAAAATTTTTGCAAAGATTTTTTCCAATTTCTCGCTACATCAAAGCAAAGTCTGAAATCTCTATGTTCAGACAAGGAGCAAATGAAGTCTTCTGTGATACATGGGAAAGATTTAAGATGATATTGAGAAAATGCCCAAATCATGGGTTTGAAGATATTGCTCAACTGAGCATATTCCTGAATGGTCTCAGATCTGACATAAAGATGCTCCTAGATGCTGCAGCTGGTGGCACAATGATGGCCCTTGATGTAGAACAAGAGACAATAATTATTGATGCATTGGCATCGACTGATTATAAAGCCCAACATGATGGACAAGATCTTCATAATAAAGGGTTGTTAGAAGATGCACTCTTGGCTAAAAATAAGATTCTGACACAGCAGATTGAGCAATTAACTGCACAAATGGCTAAATTGCCCCAACAATTATATGTTGTTCATTCATCTCAAAGCCAAAGTCAGTCAATCAGGTGTGATTTTTGTGGAGATGTTCATCCTAATGGTCACTGTTTTTATCAGAACAATTTACCTGAAGTTGAGGATCCATCCATACTTGAAAGAATGAATAAAGTTGAAGACGCTCTGACAAAGATTGTGAGCGCGCAGGACAATATTGTGAAAGCGCAGGACAATAACATGGCCATGATTAGGAGCATAAAGATCCAGAAGGGACAACTGACCAAACAAATTGCACAAATTCCAGAGGAACAAAATGGCCAGTTTTCAGTCAATAGCCAAACCAATTCAAAATAGCATTGCGATAATGTAGTGGCTGAAAAAGAAGAAAAAGATGAGACAAAGGGGAAGAGAGATGAGAAAGAGAGAAGTGAGGAGGAAAAAATAAAGAGGAAAAGTGAAAATAAGGAGAGAGGAGTTCTTGAAAAAGATTTATCATATCCTCATTCTCCTTCAAAAAAAGATAAGGAAAGAAAATTCTTTGATAAATTGCTCCCTAAAAATTATTTTGCAGGAAATTTGAAGCAAGATTCAACATTTGAAAGATTTCGAAAGAATAGGAGCTATATTGAAGAAAGAAATATAAAGCTGGAGGATGGATACAATGTCATTATTCAAAAAGGCTTGCCTCAAAAATTCAAGGACCCCCGTGTCTATAGGTGCTTTATTAGTAGCCAATGCTTTATTGGATTTGGGAGCAAGCGTAAATATAATTCCTTTGGCAATGCTGAAGAAAATAGGGGATTTGGAGATTAAACCCACCAAGATGACTTTAAAGTTAGCTGATCAAGTAACCAAGTATCCATATGGTGTGGTTGAAGATGTTCTCGTCAAGGTGGATAAATTCACATTCCCTGTGGATTTTGTTGTGATGGACATGAAAGAAGATGAGGAGGTTCCCTTGATACTTGGAAGACCCTTTATGAAGACTGCTAGAATCATAGTTGATGTCGACAAAGGAGAACTTCAAGTTAGAACTCAAGATGAGGAGGTAACTTTAAATCTTTTTTATGGTCATAAAAATTTTAATGCAGGGGAAGAATGTGTACAGAATGATGCAACAAAGAGAGTTGTCCATCTTGAAATAAACAGGCGTCAAGCTAGATGACGTTAAACGAGCGCTTACTGGGAGACAACCCAGTCCACATTTTAGTTTTATGTTGTTATCTTTGTTTATTTTATTTTTCAAAAAAAAAAAAAATAAAAAAAATCTTGTATGCCTCCTAATCATTTTGCAGGTTATGTATTTTGACCTGAGGACAGGTTCTATTAGTCAAGGGGGCAGATCCAGCAAATGAAGCAAGACTATAGATAAAGATTTTAACAAAAAGCTGGATGACTTCTTAAGAAGAGAGGATTGAGCAAAAATATGGTTCTATCTATCTAATTCTCTTTTCTTTTCAATTATTTAAATTTTATTTTCTGTTTAGTTTTTATTTATTTTATTTTATTTTTTGGTTATTTTGTTTTTTGTTTATTTGTTTTTTTTTAGTTTGTTTTAATTGCTTATTTTGTATTTTGAATAAATTTGTTGTTTTTTTATAGTTTGTTAGTTTTAGGTTTTGAATTTTCTTTCTTGAATAAATTTCCAGTTTTAATTTGTTTGCTTTCTAGTTTATTTTTCTCAAATAAAAAAAACTAGAATATTAATTTTGAATTGTGGAAAAAAGAATTTGTGTTTAAATATTAAATAGTGAGATGAATTAGACACAGGTTAGAAAAGAAAATTAGAGTGAATTCTTATTTAAATGTAGTTAAAATTATGATACATGAAAATTTAACAGGATAATTGATTAGGACAAATAATGACAAGACAAAAAGGAATGAGACCATTTAAACCAAGTGAGTATGTGAACCTGAAACAGTTTTTGAGAGTTTTACTGATGAATTGACAGTTGTGGTTGCTTAATTTTTATTTTTGTTGCATCATAAAAGAGCATGAAGATGATTGAGGTATTTGTTTGTGTTAAGTAGGAGCCAAGGCCAAAAAGCCAACCTTTATATTAGTATTCCATTTTTTTTTATCCCCTTTGGGCCAAGAATTTTTTTGTTAATATTGCACTTTAACCTTTATTGATATAATTTCCTACCCTTTAGCATGTCTAAGGAAGGAGAACATAGATGCAATACATATAGAAAAGGGAATGGTTGGTTCTGATTGTGAAAGTTCAAAAAGTTTAAAATAGGAAGAATTTTTTCCTATTATTGAAAAAAAAAGAAAAAAAACAAGAAACAGAAACATAAGAAGAAAAAGAAATAGAAAAGAAAGATAGAAAAATTTCATGAAAATCATGAAAAAAAAAATGAGGAAAAAGGTGATATCGAAAGAAAGTGGTAATTAGATAACATATATGTTCTCTATAATTGAATTGTAGGTATGTTCTTCTTCTTTAAGATGTGTCTTTTGTTATCTAAGAAAAACCAATATTTTTTGGAAGTCCAGCCTCATTACAACCCTGGAAAAGACCTCAAGATTCATGTTTCTAATATGTTTGTGATTTGAAGATGAAATGAAAAGCAACTATGATTTGTTATGATTTAGTGAAAATAGAGAGAAACACTTACCTCTGTGAGCATATGAGAAGATATTCCTTGATGAATTGCCATTTGTTTGTTTTGATTTGATCTTCGAAGTTGATTGTGTCTATAATTTTCTATATTTGAATTTGGAAGCATCATAAGTTTCTAATTTGATCTGTTGTTTAGTGAATTAAGCTGTTTGATATTTAAATTCAAATATATTAATTTACTTTGCTTGAGGACAAGCAAGATTCTAAGTTGGGGAGAGTGATAAATGTCTAATTTCAGTAATATTTCATATTAAAATATAGACACTTATGAGGATTTATTGCTAATTTACATAAAAAATAATCCCTAATTTATGAATTTATACCTTTTTACATTTTTTATTATCTTTATTTGAATAAGAGTATTTTATTCCCAAATTTGGTGTTAATTGCAGATTTCTAAGGAAGATTGGAGATTTGGATTAAAGATGAATGATTTGAGCTAAAAAGATAAAGATAGAAGGTCCCAGAATGGAAAAAGATACAAATGAAGATTGGACTTTTTTATGTTTTATCATTTAGCCTAACCCTAGAAAACTAGGATAAATAGAGGGCTAGAGGCTCAACCTTAGTGTGCCAGATTGAGAGGAAAACACCATAGAGTGAATTGTAACCCAATTGGGAGAATGGAAGGTGATAGAAGTATGCGTGGCTAATTCTACCCTTTGGGATTGGGAGTAATCTGCTCAAACTCTTATGTATTGAGGTGATATTTTATATATTAATATTTAGTTCTTGATTGATTATTGGTATTGTTGTTTTACTTTTAATTTTCCGTGACAAATTGAGAATCTTAAATCTGACCGGGAGGTATTTTTAGGGTTCGGACCTAAACAACAATACTTAACATATTTGAGTGCTAGGAATAGACTTAAAATGTTAATTGCTATTAAACGTCTGAGCTTCGTTCTAAGTTGTTCTTATAATTATGCGAGGGATCGATAGTTAGGGGACATTCTTAAGAATTTTATATGCGAGGAATCGATATAAATGATTTTTATACGGGCATCAATTTCAATCCAAGAACTTAATATTGACATGCTAATCAAAATACTTGAGAGTGAGAGAGATGAAACTAATCCTTATTTTTCCAATTGAAACAACTCATTCTTTGTTTGTTTTCTTATTGATCAGTGCCAACACAATTAATTCAAAACTCTTTTAATTGTTCTGTTTTTATATTTAGCGATTATTGTACTCGATAATTCACTGTTCCTGGTGGGATCGATATCCGTCCTTAGGGACAATTATTACTTTTGACAAACGCGGTGCACTTGCCGTAAAAAGTCATCAAGCCCTCACAACACCCAAATAGAACATGCAAACATTCACTTGTAAGACAACATCACACTGCAAAAAGTACTTCATAGGTCACCACTTCAAAACAAAAGGATCACCACTTATATTTCACAACGTCACTAATTCAGGACATTAACATTCACATTGAATTCTATCACCACTATCACAACATCGTTGTCATTCATGGATATAACAGTTCCAAACACGAAGCTCTAGCCCTTTCCCAAGCATGTTTCAACTACTTGTTCTTCTTTTATGTTATTACAGTGGTAAGTGTATAAACATAGATGAATATATGTTAAATATGTTGGGTTTGCTTGTATGCAGAAAGTTATTGAGGATCTTGGGATATATTTCCTCCACTTCGACAAGGCACGTTATTAAGAAAGTGACCCACATTCATCACGTCCTGTTACAACCATGTATTTTCCAAATAAAACCCTAAACCTAAACAATGCATTCAAAACCAAAACGTCTAGAACACCAATGCATTCAAAGAACGACCACAAAAACACAAAAAAAAAATAAACCTTACACAGCGTTTTGTCGCAACCTCTTCGCATCCTTAAGAAAACCTTTTATGACTCTGCCGCACTCCGCTCACTCCGCCGCATTCCACACACAATCCTCGCCTTAGGGTTCAACGTCTTTGTGAATAACGTAGCACAGAGACACTCAACAAGGGGCAGTTTCTTCTCTTTTCCAAACCTTTGACAGTAACTGAAGTGGGTTTTTTGAAAACAAAACGTTCTCCTCCGACTTCGCCGCACTCCGCTCACTCCGCCGCAATCTAGACACAATCCTCCCCTTCTTAGGGTTCAACGTCTTCGCAAATAACGTAGCACAAAGACACTCAACAAGGGGAATTTCTTCTCTTTTCGAAAACTTTGACGGTAACTGAACCTATTAGCTTCTTCACGAGTCTCTTTGAAGGCCTAAAGATGTTGGCTATAATTTTCAACATTAATGGAAGAGTTTGAACTTACACTGCTTGATTAAGATTTTTCCTTTACCATGAAACAAAGATTGGCTTCCTCATCATCCTATGATGAAGAAATTGAAGATAAATCATCATTGTATGCTCTTATTGATTTGTCTTTCTTCTTATACTTCTTGTAACCCCCTTTCTCTTTGCTCACATTGCTTGGACATTCAGCCTTGATGTGTCCCTGTTTACCACATCCAAAACAAGTGCAGTTTGTAGAATTAAATTCATTAACATTCTTGTTATTGTACCTGTTTGATGGCTAGTTTTTATCCTTGTTTTTCTTCACATCAATTGTACTTTCATGGATAACTTCAAGGATATCCCACATCTCCTTTGCAAAAACACATTTTGAGACCCTGAAAAACTCATTGGAATTTAAGGCAGAACAGATGATATTTTTAGCAATGCAATCATATTGAGCCTTTTTAGTTTCACTCCCAGTCCATTGGGACCAATGTTTCTCAATGAAAACATTATCTTTTTCAATTTTAGGAACAAAAGGGCCATTTACAATAGCATCCCAGATTCCTCTATCAATTGGTTTAACAAAGATTTTCATTCTAATCTTCCATAATTGATAATTCAGTCCACAAAACAAAGGTGGTCTGTTTATTGAAGCACCCTCCCCAAAGGGTAATTTTTCAGCCATTTAAAAAAGGTTTAGGATCGAATCTTGAATGACTTTGAAGAACCTTGCTCTTTATGTCAATTGTTAGAATTATAGGGCTAAAACAAGAGGGGGATGAATTGTTTTTGAAATATTTTTGCAAGTACTAAATGTAGAGTGAAAGGCTATGAAGAATTAATCAATGGAAATCCAGCTAAATATAAAACTTTTTTTAAGCTTGATGCAGAAAATCAGCATGTTGTTTTACGAAACAACCGGTTGTTTTTATCAGCAGTTTATAAAAGCAAAGTTAAAGCAGTTTAAGGAGTGTAAGGATAAAGAGATTCACACAGAATGTTTATACTGGTTCACTCAACACCTGAGCTACATCCAGTCCTCCGAAACCACTGAGAATTCACTATGGAATCAACCCTAGATTACAAACTACACACACCAAGAGTGATGATCTTGAACCCCTCAAGAACACACACCACTCCTTGGCAAAAACCACACCAAGAATGTTGATCTTGATCCCTTCAAGAACACACAACACTTCTTGGAAACACCAATACAAAAATACAATTATTAATAAGGAAGGGAATAGAATACACCTAGGTAAATCTCAAGATCAAAGATAAGAAAACAAGACCCAATCCTATTCCACCATTGAGATGATTCAAAAGCTCTTTGAAAACTTGAAAATTATTTTTGATTGATCTCTCTTACTTAGTTAATGCATAGGGGCATAAAACCACATTTTTTTTCTTTAAATCAAGTGGTTAAAACAGTTACAACAAAAGCCCAAAAGCTGTTGGAATCATTTAAAACAGAAAAACCACTGAACATAATTTTGTTAAGGCTTTCAACAAAACAATCAGTTGATTTTTCGAAATAACCGATTGATTTTTGTTTGACAGCATTTAAAATCCACTAAGTGTCAACCTATTATTTCGAAATTTCAACCTGTTGAAATTTCACTACCTTTTAGAAAACCCATCTTTTCAAAATGTTAAAGATTCAATTGAGTTTGGATCATCTTAAGGAGTGAATTAACAAGTTTCAAACAACTAAACACACACACACAACAACAACAACAAGATCTTCAAGCTTTCCACTTGGATTTGAAGACATCAAAGCATCTTGTTCAACACCTCCCTCGTTCCAGGAATGCATACACGAGCGTTACAATTGTTAATGTCCCCATCAGAAATGGATGTTGTCGGCAAGCCTTCACTGGGCAGCAGGTCGTTCCTCGCCTGAGACGATCTCTCACTCAATTTGACAGACCACCTTGGGTGGGTGCTTGGCTCCCCCAACTCACTCAGCCCTTTCATCTTGCACCGCTGTGGGGGTGTATTACACGAAGTTCCCGCTTCTCCTTCCTTTGCTACTAGCGGGTCTTGCGATTTCAACCATATTTGATTCCTTATTTCCACTAAGATCCCTATTATTTGGTTGTGATTGGGGTGATTCAATCGATTGCCATCTCCGCATCCTTCAACCTTGCAATTAGGTGACTCCGAGCCTCCTGCATGACTGCCATTGTTGTCCTCATTTGTTTCTTTCTTCCTTCCAATAGAGAGCGCAACAATCTCTTGCAGTTGGCTCTTTCCAGAGACTCCCCCGGTACAAAGATGGGTCTCCTGCTCTCACTCCTGGCCTAAAGACACGTTGGGCTCTCTCTCAGAACCCCTACATTCTATACTCACCACCAACTTAGCCAACTCAACATGCACATAATGGTAATTTTGTGAAAAGGAACATGCTTTTTCATCCTGATTAGTCAGAGCAGCCTCCGTAGACTCCTTTTGGCCCTGCCCTTAGTTTCCTCTTTGGTGAATAACAGGGATTCTTTTCTTTGTACATAAACTCTTTTCAAAGCAGTTACCTTAAAAAAGGGAACTTTTGTCCTATTCGCTTTCAAAGCCTCTCCACTCTCCATCTCCTCCTCTACACGACAAACCTCTCCTCCACACGTGGCCTCCACCTCACTGATAGACACCGATAATGCAGTTTCCTCTACATAGGTGTCAGAGGAAGAGACGCTATCAGAGGTGTTGTAGAAATTTCAGTGACACATACACTGACCTCCAAATCTTGTAGGGTATTCTTCTTCAATGTAAATACTCAACATTTGATCGTTAATCCTCATACTCTTAGCCATTTTAGCATTACAATTTTTAAATAGGCGAACTTGGAGTATCGCATACTCCAGGTTTTCCCACATCATTGTTGATTCATCTATGGATACTAGGGTCGCTACCTCTCCTACCACTTTCAAAAAGCAGTCCTTATTCCAAAACGTTAGTGGTAGCCCATAGCATCTCACCCACACAACTTTGTGGCCTGCAACGTGCTCCGTCGACCATGGGTGGATGTTCTGAAAAACAGTCTCAAACCATTCCTTATTGAGTTTAATCAGCTCCTCCATGTTTACCCCTTCTCGCAGAGTAAGGAGGACAAGATTATCCCCCATATACCCTCACTCTAACCATGCTCATGCCTCCTTTCACATATTCGTCACCCAGCTGTTCAAAGTCCAACTCGTCTCTAAACTGCCCAATCACGATGTACTCCATCCAAGGTAAAACCTGTTGTTTTGTTTTAATGATTAGCCCCTTCCACCTCCTTTGTGAATCCTCTTTGACAACGTCTACAAAAGATTTTCTCACTGTCTTCACCTTCCAAACCTCCTTTGTTCTCTTCTAATCATGGAAGACACGAGTCTCCTCTTGCAACTTTCTGGGGATCCTTACCTTCTCCATATGCTTTACCCTGTTTTTTCGCTCGCCACCCTTTTAGGTTCCACCTCACTCCTCATGTATCTCGAAATGTTTACGTGTAGCTTCTTATTACCAATGTATATCTGATCTAAATCCCTCTCTAGCCTCCCCACATTCCTCATTTCAAAGAATCTAATGAACCCAAATCTTCTCCCCCATTTGTTAAGCCTTCTTGAGATAAACACTTCCTTAACCTTAATCCATCTTCTGAAAATCTTGATCATGTCCAATTTTCCATACCCATATGAGATATTTGTAAAGAAGAACGTTGTAAAATCATTTGAGCTAATATGAACTTTACGGTTTGAACTAGGTCCTCCTTAACTTCCTTGCCTCCATCTTTTTTTAAACCTTTGTTACGTTGCAAAAGTTTATTGTGTGATGAGTATCATTCTATTATGATAAAAAAGAAAAAACTACTTCTCCAGACTGGAAATTTTTTCGAATCAGCATTTGTTCAGATAACATGAATGGTTGTGCTGAACGTTTGTTGATGGATGGGTCAATCTCTCTGCCTACGGGTCTTCGTGGAATATTTAGCTCTGATTCACCTTATCGTTTTTTCTCTCTTTCCTGGTATTGGAAAATTATATAAAATATTATTATATTATCATAATAGTTTGTCATAGGTAGGTATCTTACTTTTTGGTGTCAATATCTTTTTATTTAGTATTATTGATATGATATGTTTATCAAATAACAGCATTACTTATTTTTATATTATTTTTATTTTTATCAAACTAAATTTATATAACAAATATGTTATATTTTAAAAATAAATCCCTTTAGTTTCACCGCTAAAAGGAGTTCTAGCAGGTTATGAAGGTGCCCCATCCTATAAAATTCATCCCTTGGCTTCCTTTTGAAGAGCCTCACTTTTCCATTGCTTTGAACCATGGCTGTACTAGAATCATCACCAGAACCTCTCAAAGTTATCCAAGTTTGTTCAGTGGCACCACTTCATGAACCAACCCTTCTTCCCACCTCTCTTCCACTAACCTTCTACGACCTCTTATGGCTTCGATTTCCACCTGTTCAACGTCTCTTGTTCTATCCCTTCCCACACCCAACCTCTTCATTCCTTCACTCTCTTCTTCCCTCTCTCAAACACTCTTTTTCCCTCACTCTCCAACACTTTCTCCCTTTCGCCGGCACCCTCACATGGCCCTCTCACTCTCCGCAACCCATCATCAACTATCTCCCCGGTGACACTGTTTCCTTCACTGTTGCCGAGTCCCACCAAAACTTCAACCATCTTTACTCCCATCTCTGTGAAGCATCACAACTACACCACTTAGCACCCAACTTGGCCAATTCCCACGATAAGTCATCTCTGTTGGCAGTTCAAGTCACTTTGTTCCCAAATGCTGGCTTTTGCATTGGAATCACCACACACCATGCAGCTTTCGACGGAAAATCTTCTACCATGTTCCTCAAATCATGGGCCTACATATGCTCTAACCTTCAAAACCCTATTACACCATCCTTACCTCAGCATCTTACACCTTTCTTTGACAGATCATTGATAAGAGACCCTTCTGGAATCGCTGAACTATACGCGGAGTCGTGGAAGAATAAGAATGGTTCGAATAACCGAAGTCTCAAGGTGTGGGAGTCTCTTACGGAAGCACCAAGCGATAGGGTCAAAGGTTTGTTTGAATTGACCCCTTCACAGATTCTAAAGCTCAAACAACATGGAAACTCAAAGATGAAAGGGAATGTTCATCTGTCAACCTTTTGTGTTACGTGTGCTTATGTGTTGGCGTGTTTGGTCAAAGTGAAACAAGTGAAGGAAGAAAATGTGTTTTTCGTATTTAGTATTGACTGTAGATCGCGGTTGGACCCTCCAATTCCTGCCACATATTTTGGAAACTGCGTTGCAGGAGGGAGCTTTGTGGTCCTGACTAAGGAGTTTGTTGAAAAAGATGGGTTCATTTGTGCTTTGGAGGGGATAGTTGAGACTTTGAACAGGGTGAAGGAAGAGGGAGTGTTGAAGGGAGCAGAAACATGGGGTGAGGGTATGAACAAACCCAGGGACACTAGAATATTTTCTACTGGTGGATCTCCATTGTTTGAGGTTTATAGTATTGATTTTGGGTGGGGAAGGCCAAAGAAGGTGGATATGATATCGACTGACAAAACTGGAGCATTTTCTCTCAGTGAAAGTAGGGATATCAGTGGAGGAATTGAGATTGGAGTGGCGTTAAGTAAAGCTGAGATGGAAGATTTTAGTACCTTTTTTTTTCAAGGATTTGATTCCCTTTAATGTTTTGTTTGGGTTTGGAAGAGTGAAAAGTTGAGGGTGTAGGGGAGTGGAATTGTGAATATTTGTGAAGAAAGTGTTGTGAAAAAAAAAGAGTTGAGTTTGTTTGGATTGAGGTATGTTAGAGTGATTTGTGAGGAAAGTTTATTGTAGTGGATACGTGAGTAAAGTTTATTGTAATATGAGTGATGTGGTGGTGGTAAGAATATTTTAAATTATTTTTAATTGTGTAAAATGTAAAATTACAAATTTACCCTTATATATATAAAAAAAGAAATAAATGATAATTAATTTTGTGCACATTATATTTAATTAAAAGAAATTAAAGTTTTAATTATAAACAAAAAGAAAAAATAATTTAAAATTCAAAGAAATAAATAAATAATTTTGTATATTTAAATATAATTTTCTATTTTATTAATTTAAATTAATTTTATAAGTTAAGTTAATTTATTTAGATAATTTTAATATTATTTATGTTTTTTTAAATTATGTTATGTATATATATAATTATTATTAATAAGGATTTCCATTATTATAATTAACAAAATGAATGAATATTAAGTAGTTGTGAAAATATATAATATAAAGTTATTAAATTTGATTCGGAAAAAGATAAACAAATGTTAATTTGTTTCTAATTTAGAATTTAAGATAAAATGAAGAACATAATAATGTTAATTAGAAAAAAAAACACATTCCTAGTAGTAACATTTTAATCCTTCTTGTGGAGATCTTCAAATGGTTTTCTAGAAGACATATCTTATTCCGTTGTATGATAATAATTGCATCTTTTTCATTGACAACGTTTTGAAAAAATTGCAGCCTAGAACCATGCCACTTCTAATCTGTTTTCAAGAAAAAAATAAAATTGAACAATGAATAAGTTTAAAATAACATTGTTAAAATTGCATCAAACCTAATTGAATAAATTTTACCTTGTAGTTGGGACAACCCCAAAAAAGTTTTCCAACATTTTTTCTGTTGTTATTCTCAAAACAGCAAACTATCCACAATCACAAATAGGAGCAACGAAGGCAGTAGCATGGGTAAAAGTACCACATTTTTGCACACTATAACCAGTACAACTAGATGACGATGTGTTATGATACGCAGACATTGAAGGTCACTTAACCAATGCTATCGAAGTTCCGTATTAGGTAATGGAACCCAAATATGATTTATGCATAATAGAAATAAAATGTTAAAAAAGTTTCATTCAAAACAATATGATTATCTAAATAAGTAGCATGAAAAGTAGCATAAAACCTTAATATTAAATAACAATTTGTCAATGTTCAACGTCAAAAATAACAATAACAATAACAATTCATTAATGTTCAACATGAAAATTAGAAATAAAAATAACAATGACAATAACATAATGATAACACAATCAATGGCCTTGATGACGTCGAATGTCATTCCTTGATCAACCCTGTCAATGTGGGTATTCATGTTTTGTATCCCGGAAAAAATTTGGGTTAACAATTCGGTTTGATTAGGGATTGTCGGCTCACGTTGACCACCTTCAACATGTTGTTTAGGAAATTGATCCTCTTCATCATCTTCTTCGTCTGACTGGTGATGCCTACGAAGTTGCCATACGCCATTGACCTGGAATATATTTAATTTTGTCATACTCTTTTTCCCAAAGTAATGATTCCATGCTAACATATTATTGCTTTTTCATTCGACAAGTCGAAGGCATACACCTACAAGATCCTCGTTATCAAATTTGCATACGGGAGATGCATGTTGTTATCCCGACATTTGATAATGTGTTGCATGATGTAATGAGGCCAATTAATCATTATTATTTTTTATTAACCACAACATGAAAATATCTTCATTCAGTAGTTGTGCGAAGTAGCTTCCACGAGGGCACAAGATATGCACCCATGTGTAATGAAATAGTCGGTCATTCATTTTCAGACTACCGACATTTCTGACATTTTGACCTTCAACATCTTTATGAATCATGGACGATAATGCCAGCGATCAATCAAAATTCACTTCCTCAAGGATCGTCCCAGGGGTTAACTTAAGACCGTCATACCTGAGATGAGTAATGTTCATCCAATCCATTTCTTTGATGTGTATCATCCTTCCACAAATCTCAATGGCAAGGTGACCTAGATGTGTGATCTTTAAATTTGTATAAAATAATCTTACCAAGTCCTCATAATACAAAAGATTAATTCAGAGGAAAGGTTGTAAACCTTGCCAATTCATAAGATTTTGGAATTCAAATCCTGGAGCAGCAAAAAATGGAGTATGCATAACTTTTGGTGATAATACTGGTCTTGCGTGAAATCTTTTTTTCAAACACCACCATTTGACGTCTTGTACTAAAGTATCTTGAATAATCAAGAACTTGTTCAATCCTCGTTGCTGGCTGAGGAGGAACGACAACATCTTCTGCTGGAGCTTTACCCTTACGGGTTCTGTTACGTTTCTGGGATGATGATGTCATGTATAATGCAATTACTACAATATATAACTAAACAAAAGTTAACATAATATCATAAACATAATGGTAGGTCTTATCAAACACAATAGTACAAGTTCACAAAGAAAATATTACATGGATAATGAAAATACAATACTAAAAGTCCTAAGGTAGAATATTAAAAGTTCTTATCCTAGTTGTCCAATAATAAACAAACACAGACAAATTACAGAATAAGTCAAATGAAATAAAAGGACAACATGTAATTGAAAGACATGAAGGTAACGCTGACGCAGAGATATGAAATCAACGCCTAGTCATAAATGCAAACAACTTTGTCATGCGACGCTCATATGACATCTCAAATAGTTGCTTAACTCTTCCGGGATGCTCACATAAAAACTCGTAGCATTGATCCATGACCTGGTCATCCTGAATGTTATGCTCCACCAGCATTGCCCAAATATCATACTCAAAGTACTGGTACGATGCATGGCGACAATGATGGTGTACATGCTCAGCATATAAGTCATTTCTTCGTCTAATTTCCACAGCTATATCTTGTGTTGCGGTTGCTTGTGCACGAGCAATGTCAACCAACTCAAAGGCATTCTGATTTCCATTCTTCATTGACGAAACACATTGTTGAAGATTTGTATTCAATAAAGCAAAATGTTCATCAATTCCGTCCATGGTGGGCCCTTTTCTTTTTTATCCTCGAGATGAGGATGTGCCCGCAGACCCCACAGAAGGCATAAAAGGAGTGTTTGAGGGAGTGTCAGAAGGAGTGTCACTTGATTGAATATGGGGAGCAAGTTACCGTTGGACGTAGTCATCTGCATCTTTAAAGGTGGGTTGGTCGGGTATATAATCCATATTATTGTCGTCAAGGTTGACACTAAAATTACTTATGTGTGCAGGTGAATTAATGTCAGGGGTTGTCCTTACCCGACTTTCTGTGGCTCTATCATTAGACCAACACTCCTCCATTAGGTTTAATGGCGAATAGGATTGACACGCCATTTCGTCGTAGATGGTTTAGCCTAAATAAATGTGACATGTTAGTACATTATGCCCAATGTGCAGTCAAATGTATTTGTTGTAAAATATAGTTATCATCGTACCTTGATCAAGTCATTCCAAACTTTGTCCTTCGCTTCAAAACGTTTGGTGGTTTGGTTCCATGAGAAACCATCCAATCCACCAAACAAATCATTTACTTCCCTCCACTTGTCCTTCAGACTTTTTTGACGGTTTTTTACATGGTTTTTCTTAATACCCGATAATCCAGCCTCGTGTAGAGCCATAACAATGTTAGTATATCCCTTACTGGTCCAGCTACCGTCAATTCTGCATCCTTGACATACCTCTTCAATCATTGAATTTAGCAGAATTAGGTTCATCTTTGTCGTCCACTTTGTGAACTCTCGATAACCACCTGATGAATTTGGAGCAACATTCTTCCCGCGATCCATCTAATTTACTTAAATAAAGTTAGGATGACAAACATTGGAAGAAAACAGAAAATAGATTATTTCATCAAATTAATTGTTTACATAATCTTCCCACATTTCGTTTGCTATAGTATCCCTAATATGACACCCTACCCTATAGTCATGCTCACGAGCAAGAGTAGGGGTTGGTTGTACATCTTCTTGTAACAATTCATGATCTACTTCTTCAATAAGAGACTCGTCATTGCGATCTCGCGAAGAAAGTTATACAGAATACAACAACCTAAAACAATTTTTGTCATAGTATCGACATCATAATGTGGCTTAGTCCCACTGGCTATAATTGGAAATCGTTTTTTCAGCACCCCAAATGTTCTCTCAATTACATTTATAAGGGATGAATGTCGAAGATTAAACAGCTCTTTAGCATTTTGTGGCCCTTTTCGCGAATATTCTTTCAAATGGTATCTAACCCCGCAATAAGGTGTTATTATATTTGGTTTTAACACAAAACCTGCATCACCAAGATAGTATTTTCCTACAAAGATAGTGGAAAGTTGCGTTAGTTTATACTACTATAACCTATTTATTATTGTGCACACCCAATCCCCTAAAACTAACCTTCTAGAATAACCAAATGATCGTCTCGTACCAAAGCGTCTTTTAATATCCTTGAATCTGAGGTAGTTCCTTCCCAACCAGCCATAACATATGTGAACTTCATGTCAAAGTCACAAGCTGCAAATATGTTTTGAGTTGGCCAATCTTTTCTCCCTCGAAAAGGAGGTGCATCAGCACGTGAAACCTTAACACATACATGAGTCCCATCTATTGTCCCTAAACAATCCTAATGTAAACCAAATTTCATAAGTTTAATTAAACACAAAATAAATAAAACATTATACATGATTTAAAATAATATTATCTTAAACAAACCTTAAAGTACGGGTAAAATCAACTGTTGTTAAGGATGTGTGGTTCTACAACCGTTCCATTTGGTTGAATTAAGAATTCCCCCTTCAACCTAAACCCTAAACCAAAATGTTAAAAAAATTAAGGATTTTATTGTTATAGAAATTAATAATGTTATAGAAAGTTTTATTGAAATTAATAAAGGAAATGTAATTAAAAAAATTAATAATGTTATCGAATTTTTTATTGTTACAGAATGTAAATGTAATTTAAAATATTATAAATATTATTGTAT
Organism: Phaseolus vulgaris; assembly: GCF_051622355.1. Classification (NCBI taxonomy): domain Eukaryota; kingdom Viridiplantae; phylum Streptophyta; class Magnoliopsida; order Fabales; family Fabaceae; genus Phaseolus; species Phaseolus vulgaris. The sequence continues at coordinate 6,403,859 of NC_143501.1, read as the reverse complement.
TAAGATGAAGGATTTAATTCAACTGGAACGGTTGTATAAAGCATTAAATGTTAAAAAAATATTAACTATCTATGCATATTATTAAAAATTCGAATTTATTATGTAATTTTTTTCTGTTCTTTTTAATTACTACAATATTTGTTTTAATTTTTTAATAATAACATTAACAATTTATGTAAATTATGAGAAATACATTATATGTATTTCATAACATTATGGTATGTGTATGTAAAATATAAAAGAAATATAAAATATAACATTCAAAATTTCTATTTCCATTCTGTAAAAATAATAATTTCAAATAAATAAATCTACTTTATTTATAAAGAATTAAATGTTCAAAAAATATTAACTATACACATATTATTAAAAATTCTAATTTATTATGTAATCTTTTTCTTTTTTTTAATTACTACAATATTTGTTTTAAAAAATAACATTAAAAATTTCTATTTCCATTATGTAAAAATAATAATTTAAAAAAATAATCTATTCTGTAAATTTCTTAATTTTAAATCAAAAAATTTATTTATTGACTGTTTAAAAGTTAAAAAAATAATTACTATGTACATATTCATAAATTTATTTATTAACATTGTTAAATGTTTAAAAAATCTTCTGTATGTTTGTTTTTTCTACTGCAACAATGTTTATAATCTTTTTAATAACAATATTTTGAAAAAACAGATTCAAATCTATAATTTCAATTCATTCATGTCACATAAAAAAAAAAATTCAAATTTCTTGAATTTTTTCCAATAACAATATACAGATAATCAACTTAACATAATAATTAATTTACTAATATAACTATTTTATTTCTCCTAAACATCCACATCTAAAATTACAAACTAATTAACATCAAAAAGTATTTTAAAATAATTTAAACAAATTAAATTCCAAATAAAAATAAACATCCAAACATAATTAAAAAAAACACTCATACCTCAAGAGAGCATAACAAAACCACAACACAATGCAAGTCTAAGCAAGATGAAATTGTGCCTGAAAAAAAAATCATTCAAAAATTAAATAAAAAACATAAAATAAAAGATCTGGAAAAATAATAAACATAACTGATTATCACTTCCCTTTAAAACACCACATAATCGATTATCCAAAGTTTTATGAAACATAATCGATTATTCATGCAGTTAAACATCTAACATAATCGATTATGGTCATAGATAATCAATTATTTTCACTTTTGCATAGCCCCCATAATCAATTATGTTGCGAAAGATGATCGATTATGTCATGAGCATAATCGATTATCAACTATTTTTTACTAGATAATCGATTAAGGGATACGTTGCTTTTCAGTGGTAATCGGTTACACATGAAACAAAATTCACAAAAAGCTCATCTGAGGTATAGACGAAGAACCAATCACACTCTCCTACCATTATGCTTACTCACGACCCTCTCCAAGCCCTCTATAAACCCTAAACGAATGAAGAACTGTCTTGGTTGATTTCAATGTGTTTTGTGCTTTGTGAGCTTCGGAAGCAGCTATATAATGGTGCATCACTCTTTATTACGGTCCATCCACTTTCTCACCAACTTAACTATGCATTCATTTCGCACTGAAGTTGGTCAAAGAGATTCCTGAACCATAGTCAGGAATCTCATGCACGTTGCAGAAAAGCTTGCTCACACCACTGTGCATGCATGCTTCCTCCACGTTGCTGAAATGTCATCCCATATACGTCCAAAATAAAGCACCAAAACTAAGGGCACAAATGTCTTTACAGTGATCATACGTGGCTTTCACTCCCACACACTCTCCTTTCTCTTCACTTATCAAAGGTCCCTCATTTTGGCCAACTTTCCACTCACCCTCCACCTCCACCTCCACCTCCACCATTAGCAGATCCAAACGGGGTGGCACCCCTCATCCATCTGCGGCTACCGTGTCACCCCCCAATCCAAACACAATGTAAGTTTTAAGATTCATTGCTCTCGAAAAAATATAATCTTTCCCTCTCATATCTACCCACTTGTTGGTTGGTGTTGGTTAGTGTGATGCAATTAATTTATCTTGAATAAAGCATTACAAGGTATTTTATTTTATATCTTAACACTACAAATAGTATAAAACATATATTCGACAAATTAATAAAATAATATTTTAATTATATTTATTTTTTAAAATTTTAAATATTTTTATATTATATAATATAGTCTTAAGTATATTTATATTTATCTTATTTTTTAATTTAAAATATTATTATATTATATAATATAGTGTTAAGTATATTTATATTTAATTTATTTTTTAATTTTAAATATTATTATATTATTATAATATAGTGTTAAGTATAGTGATGTCAAGGAAATATTTTCCATCTTTGTCCATATGACACTTGTCAACAAACATGCTGAGACAACATATGTGGTAAGCAAATAGACCATTTTGAATGATATACATATTTGTTTTTTAAAATATATATATATATATATATATGTGTGTGTGTGTGTTTTTTTTTTTTTTAAAGTTACATTTTTTTCTTTCTTTCTAGATATAGATAACGTGTAAATTATCGTTTAAGGTGTTAATCAATCAGTTTCCCTTTAATTAAAAGATTTTATAAGGTTATTAAAATAAACATCACTTTAATATTTTAATACTTTAAGTAATTTTAGTAAGTTAGATTTTTCTAAAGAGAATTTTTAAAAAATTAATTATTTTGAATATTATATTTTTTTTATAAAATATTTATTATTTTTATAAATATTTTATTTTATTTTTTATAATATAAAATCTTATAAATAATAAATTTTGTGATTAATATATTTATTGAATATCTATTATTATATTTGTTCATATCATTTAGTATTTAGTATGACATATAAAAAAAAAATCTAGTATGGTATAAAACGAAAAAATCTAGTACATTTAATTCAATTGTCAACTTTGTCACCGTCTGTGTGATCACTCAAGTGTTGTCTATGAAGTGACTCATTCATCATGTTGATATTGATAATGCATTTTCTCATGCCAATCTCCATGAGACTGTCTTCATGGAACAATCATAGGATTTCAATTCTGATTACCATCATCTTGTCTACAAATTGAATAAAGTTATCTACGACTTGAAGCAAACTACTCACTCCTGATTTTACAAACTAAGTCAAACTCTATCAGATATGAGCTTTCATGCTTGAGTCGACGACTTATCTTTCTTCATCAAATTTTGGCATGGTAACACATTATACATTCTCATTTGATGACATAATCATCACTAGAAACAAAACTACCATTGTTCAACAATTCACCAACGTTCTTTAATCCAAATTCTCGTTAAAAGACGTTGGTTACCTTCACTACTTTCTTAGAATAAAGGTTTCTCCTACATTTGATGACAGTCTTCATCTAACTCAAACCAAATATACCAAAGAGCTTCTTGACAAAACACACATGATAAATTGTTTGTCCTCAACCAACCCTTATGGTCTCTTCTCTCAAGATAATACAAGATATAATCATTGTTATTCAAAACTCCATTCATTATAGATTTGTAGTCGATGTTCTACAATACCTTACTATCACTAGATTGGAGCTCTCATTCTCTAGATTGGAGCTCTCGTTCTCTGTCAACAAAGTTTGCTAATACATGCATAACTATGAAGAACATCACTGGAAGGTTGTCAAATGGGTTTTACGGTACTTAGTTGGCACAATGCATCATGGTCTTGTTCTTCACCCGTGTTCTAGTTTTTCCATCATCGGCTTTAGTGATGCAGACTAGGGGTCTAATCTAGACAATAACAATCTACAACTGGTTATTATGTGTATCTTGGACACAACTTAATCTCATGGGACTCTCACAAATACAAAGTTATTTCTGGTAGTAGTACCAAGCTAAATAAAGGAGCATGGCAGCTTGCTAGCATCAGCTGGGTCCAATCCCTTCTCACCAAACTACACATTACGACTAATATTCCTAAAGTGTATTCAAATAAAACCAGAAGAAAATCATTAAATAGAAATTAATTTTAGAGACCAAAATATAGTTATTATATTGACTAAATTAAAGACTATTTTATTAACTAAAAATATCTAAAAGTTTATATTATTAATAAAAATTTATAAAGTAATTTGTAAATTGGTATCTAACCATTAACTAACAAGGTTTTAATTATAACTACTTTATATTCTAAATTAGTCTTTTTAGAGACTAGTTTAGAATCTAAATATTAGTATCTAAAACCTTGTAGCTAATTTAGATCCAATTTAGAAACCATCTTATACATTTTTATTAATAATATAAACCACTTTAGATACCAATAATTTTTTTATTCTCTAAAATAATATCTAATTTAGTCAATACAATCACTAGTTATTTTTTGTTTCTAAATATAATTGTTATTTAATAATTTTCCTGTAGTGTAATCTTGATTTTGTTCTCATGACAACAAAATCTATGATGCATTCTCACTCCAAACACTTTGAGTTCACTTTGTTCATGAAAAAGCCTCTACTCCAACTCATTCCCCTTCCAACCTACTTCCCAGTTACTAACATTCTCACAAAACCTACCTACTTTCAGGTTGTTGATCTTTTCATGAAACATATATCGTGTGTGTGCTTCCTTATTAGACTTAGACATATAAATTTTAAACTTGTGGTTGATGTTTGTTCTTACAATGTACAAGGACGAATATCCCCTATCAAGTATCTTATCTCTATAATGTTCTTCCGCTATCTGTATGTTAGGTCTGAGGGGTGGGGTACCTATAAAGACATTTCAACGCTCAAGTTAGATTAGGTGGTGATATGTCTATATGGATTCATAACTAAAAAAGTCATTACCTTTTGTCATGGAGTCTATCTCTATTTATACTTTTCTATTGGGCTTTGTGCTTTGTGAGGATTAGCGTAGACCCAATAACCCTTTAATCATGTTTTATTATCCTTAATATGTTTTTGGCTTTAATCAACCTCTAGGAAGTAACGACCAATAAGCTGGGTAGTCGAATGCTTTATCGGAAATTCGGTTGATCGGCTTTCGGTTGGATCTAACCCCCAAGCTTGAGCATCTCGCAAAGGCAAAAAGTCTAATGTGTTAGCTCCCATCGTTTGGCCACAAGATGAGGGGGTCTTGGGCTTCGTGCATGATTTGACACGTGGCTGATGTGTCTTGTCAGCTCGTGAATCGTCACACGATCTGAGTCATTCCCTTGTTTTGATCCAACGGTTTAAATTTATTTATCGGTTCGTATTACCATGTAGTTCTTGAGTCTATAAATATAGGGAACCGATATTTTGACACCCAATTAAGTGTTGCGCCAGATTACGCCTGCTGATGTGGATTAAAATATAATAAAGTATTATGTGGGGCCAGTATTGTTGAGGTGGCAAAATTTTTAAATTTAGGGTTCTGTAGTAAAAGATTAGGTTTTAGAAAGGCAAAATCAACTCCATTTTCTCAGTGCGATTTGGAGTGGTAGCGATTCTCATTCCGATTCCGGTGAAGTCTACGATCAGCACGATTTGTAGTGCAATATCGGTACCGCATTACATTGGATTTCGTTGTTGTTTGGATATTTTTGAAATTGCGATTCCGATTCTGGTAACGTGTGCGATTCTGATTCCGGTGAGCTCTTTGATTTGGCATCTATTTTCATATAATTTTTCGTCAAGTTTTCATTGGTTTCGTTTTGATTTTTTAGGACTTAGCGTTTTTCGATTTCGTTTATTTGTTGGATGTTGGGGTTTTGGAGTGTTGGACACTAGGGTTTATTGGTGTTTTGATTTTCTATATGTTGAATGACCTTTGTATTGGTTTGGATTTGACTTTTTAGGGTTTCCTAGCAATTGGTGAAGGAGGGAACAGCAGTGTTGGTTAACTCGTATGCGAGAGAGGGTTTTCCTTACAAACACCGGGAGGTTAAGACTTTGGTCATAAAGGCGTTGGTGTCTGAAGCTGCAGCTGCATCTCAAGCCAATGAGTTCTTGTTGGCTAACCAGGCTTGCTTCTAAAACGTAATCCTATCCTAACTTAATATTTAAAATATATGCTTCTGTATTTTTGCTTCTTTTTCTTAACTTAACATATAGCTTCTTCCATGTACAGTTTATGCAGCATGTGATGCACCTATAGAGACTGGAATTCGTCAAAGCATGTTCCTGGTAATGTACACTAGTTAGTTTGTCTCTTGGTTTATTTATACATTTTAATTCTATTAATAGTAATTAATTGTCATCCTTGTCTGTTTGGTGCCAATATGTCGTTCTGTAACATATAGTTATTGTATTATATTGGATCCGACCAAAGATGAAGAAGGGGTTAGTAGAATCAATTTTGGTTAAAATGTTATTTTATTTTCATCTAATTTCTTAGGAGTTTAGTTAGCTGAGTAAATTTGGTCTACATTTGACTCATTTGCATTCTACATTCGTTGTGAAATTTTTTTGAAAATATCATTAAACCTTTGTTGCCCCAATTTATTTATTGGTGTCTTGAAAAGCCTTACGTCATTGATGTTACAAGCCTTCCTGTTAGAGTGAAGATTCCACCATGTACCTTTCTAAATTAGTTTTAAATTATTCTGTTCTTTGGTTCTTAAATTGTAAATGTGTTGAAATAGTTATTTAGTTTTAAAATTTGCAACTATGTTGAAATTGCTATTTGGTTCCTAAATTTGCAATGGATGGGTGTGTGAGACACTAATGTAACAAACAACTATAGGGCAATATTCTTTTATGTTAGTTATTGATGAAATTGTGGGACAATATTGTTTTATGTTCTCTCTAAATCCCTTTGTAGTTGCTAATGATGTGCCGCCAGGTGGTGATGGAAAAGGCTTGGTTAAATGAAAATCTGATTGCTCCCATTTGTAAGTGTATGTTGCCCTATTTGATGAGCTGAAGAGAAGTGCCAATTGATGCCACTTTTGTGATCATACTGCTTAGTAATTGCTTGGAATTAAATTGTAGTTTATAGTAATTCTGATCCTTAACTCTTCTTCCAATATTTAAAATTGATTACTTGCATTCTGTAATGTCCTCCAGACAATCTTTTTCAAATAATTTCTTACTAGTGAGATTCAAATAGAGATATGATTCCCCTTTGTATGGAGAAAACTTTATTAGAAGTGTATGTTGGTTTGGTTCTGAACAGGAAACATTCACACAAATTATTTTTTGTTAATTTTAAATCAACGAAGATTAAATAGGTTTGGGGTATCATATATATATATATATATATAGCTTTATATTATTGTTTTTAATTTTTTTAACACTGTGACTTCAACTGTGTCTATTTTACATTATTGAAAAAAATATCAAAAGTGAGAGAATATGAACAGCGTCATATTTACCCAGCAAGATAAAAATATAGTATAAGACCACAACTGAAATAAGTACGAGTAAGCTGTTGGTAGTCCTTGAGATTATTTAGGTTGAGCAGTTTAATCCCTATGATTTCAAAAGCCTTGTATTATTAGACACTGTAATTATGCTTCACTGCCCAATCCTCATGGGCCTTTCTTTGAAGGACCACCACTGCCACCAAAAAATATTCAAAACTGTTTGCATAGACCCAAATCTGCATGTAGAATAAAAAACTTATTTATTAATAGAACTGCACATATATTTAAGAATTGAGGTATTAGTAGAACTGCACAACAATTCATGTTGCTCTAAATTAACTGAATGTTCTATTATTGAAGCATAAGCATACTGATGTTATAAGAGTGTATGTTGGTTTCGTTCTCAATAGGAAACATTCACAAAATTGTTTGAGGATATAATGTCAATTAGCGGATGTTTAGATGAGGAGGTTCTTACGATTGATCGTCATCCTGAGGGTCAAGCTAAGGTTTCTTTGAAATGATGTTTTTTGTTTTTAAGTAGACATGACAATTACATTTATTTATCTTTAATTTTAATTATTATAGTGTATTTGTATTTGATTTTGATATACAGGTGTTTAGGCATAATTGCAGGTCAAAGCGTTTGGCTGTTGTGAACATGGTTATAACTTTGCAACAAAAGAGTATTATAGAGTCCACCCCATTTGGATGGCTTTTGTTTGTTCGTGAGGACATCAAATTGAGCCGTGGACTTTTAAGTAAGTTATGTAGTTCTTGGGTGGAGAGGAAGCAAAGTTTTTCAATTCAGTATCAATTTGTGTCGTTTAGTTTGGTAGATGTGTGTTTAGGTGTAGGTCTTAGAGTAGGTGGTAGAAAAATTGATTTAAGGAAAAGTAGTATTATATCTCACATAAGGAGTTTTTTTGAAGAAGGTCATGTAACTGTGGAAATGATATATTCTGTTATTTTGAAACTTGGGAATGATATTTCCTCAGAGGACTTTTGTAAGTTGTATGTCTTGTTAGGTTTGTTGGAGTTTATTCTCCCTACTAGATTGGGTTTAGTTCATGATGGGTTGTTTAACCTTGTTGATGATTTAGACAAACTTGATATGTATAATTGGGGGGGTTTAGTGTATGAGATTTTGGTTGATAGTTTGTGTTCAGCTTCAAAATGGATTACGTGGGGAAATATGTCGTATATCCATGTGGATGGTTGCGTTTACCTCTTGCAGGTAAAATGAAACATTTTTGTTATGGTAAATGTTTGTAATAATTGTGCATCTGTGTTGACCTTTTAATAAATGCTTTTTTTGTATTCATTGTTCAGATATGGGCGATGGAACATTTGTTCTCTTATAAGCGTCAAGTACCTACTAGTGGGAATAAATATCCCCGTATCATGCATTGGATGAATGTTAGAGTTGGTGACCATGAACTTGAACGTGGTCTGCGTAAGAATAAGGTATGTTTTTTTTTTGTAATTTGTATTACCTTAATGTTGTTTTGAATGTAGATAATTATTTTTGGAATTATATATGTCAACAAACAGGTTGTTGTTGAGTTATGTGCTTCCAATGAAGAACTTTGCAGTAAATTTGTTAAAGAAGCTTTTGACCAAATTGGGTGTCGAATTACGAAGAAGAAACCAACAAAGGATGAAGTCCGTGCAATGAGGGTGAAAGTTCTTCAACTGATGCGGAAATCTGAGGAGCAGGAATTATTAATCACAAGTATGGAGAAAGAGGTTAATGACATAGTTGAGTTAATTGCAAGGAGAAATTGTCTTCGTCGTGATACTCAGTCAGAAGTAGTTGAAGTTGAACCTCTTGCAATGGATTGCACATACTTGAAAAAGGCAGAAAGCAGTCATGAAGATGTAGATGAAGTAGAACCAAATGAAGAATTCAACAGTCATGAAGATGTACATGAAGATAAACAATTACATGTAGATGAAGTCCAACCAAATGAAGAAGTCAACATGTTTCCTAAAATGAACGGTGAACCGAGGAAACGTTTCAAGAGTGTTGTTTTGAAAACACCTTGGACCACATATTCAAGGAGGAAGCCAAAAAACCCCAAAAAATGATGCTTCATTAATGGATATGTTTTTAGGTGCTTTTTGTTTTTAAGTTAGTGGATGTATGCTTTGCTGACATTGTTGAAACCATTGTAATTTGTAGTATTGCACCAATAATTTTGTTCAGGAGTAATTATTGTGGAAACTCTAAATGTGTAAGTGGATTAATTTTGTTATTCATTAACAGTATTGTTATTGATTAATTTTGTAGTATTGTTTTTATTAATGAACTTTGTACTGAATGGTGAATTATATTGTGAACCCTGTTCGCATCCAAAAAATCCAAAACTAATCACTCAGTTGCAGAATTAAGTGATTGTGAAAAAAGTACAACATAGGTCCCCAATTAAAATAAAAGGTGATGGAGATCAAGCTCAAGAGGACATGAAGGCCAATCAACAAGATCAAGAAGAGGTGGAGGCACAAATGGAGGACGCCCATGGAGGTCAAAGTCCACCTCAAAGGATTACAAGAAGCTTGTTCAAAGCTTTGGGAGCTAGAGGACATTTATTTTCTCTTTTTGTAATTTCTTTAGTTGAAGGTGCTTAGAGGGAAACATTAGAAACCTCTTTTGTTTTAGCATCTTTTAGGCTTTAGTTAGGAGCTTTAGGAGGGGGGTGTATTAGTAGATAGGTGTAGGTGTAGTTTTTGGGAGGTGTCATAGTAGAAAAAGGTCACACCTCCCATGTGACTTGTTTTTGGTGGGAATTTCAAATGAGTTTATTTGAAATTTCCCACCTATTTTTTCAGCACCTTAGGCTATAAATAGAGGTGCTTCTTTTGTAAAATTCAGATTGGAATTAATCTAAGAAAACTCTACTCAAATTTTGAGTGAACTTTGGAGAGCTTTGAGCCTTCTTCTCTAGTCTTATCTTGATGGATCATTGGAGTCCTCAAGTGGCGGCATCACTCTCATCTAGGAGCATTCCACACTTCTAGTGGCGAGATCATCCAACATTCTTCCATCTTCATGAGCACTCTCTTCTCCTTCCTTTCTTCTCTTTCTATTGTTTTTGTTAGCTTGTGTTCTTGAGTTTTAGTTTGGTGTTCTTGCTGTTTTTTTATGAGTTTTGGTTCGGCAGTTTTATATTTCAGTCCATTCATCTTGTTCCTTTGCTTTTCTTACTCTTTTGTTCGGTTCAATTTGACTAAAATTGGTTCATCCAAATGAGTTTGGGATTTGGTACTAGTTTTTGGTGAGTTCTTGTCTTAGAACAATGATCCAACTCTAAGAAAAGTGCCTCTATAATGTCCAACTCAAGGTGATTCCTAAGAAGGTCAAGAACCTTTCTCTTCTAAGCTAGTGGAATCACATCATGTGGTATCATGAGTCTTAGGTTCTTCTTGTTTAATTGTTGAGTTGTGTGCACTTTATTTTCAAGAGCTCTTTAATTTTCTTGCAATTTAAGTTTCTGTTTTAGGAATTAATTGAGTTTTCTTGTTGTTTTTTTTTTTCTTTTATACCAAGTGTTTGTGAAAAGGTTTATGGCACTCATTCTTCTTATGAGTATGGTTGCTCTTTTGGAATGGCATTATCCTTCCTAGAGTTTACCTTAAGCTTCCTTTCACTTGTTGTTAAAATTTGTGTTGTGTCTTTTAATTTTGTAATCATATCAAGTTTTGTCTTAGTCATGTTATTCCATAATTGTCATTACTTCTAGTAGTACTTTTATTGCTTTGATTGTTTCTTGCTTTGGTGTCATATAATTTTCTGAATTGATATTGATCCTTTGTGCATTTTCTTTTTAGAATTGAGTTCATACTTGTATTCTAGACCTATACAAGTTCCAATACATCATTTTCTATTATGTCTTTGCTAGTTCATCATCCTGTTTTTTTATTCCTATTAGGATTCCTCTGTTTCTGAAAAAAGTGCTTACTGTTTTTCCTTATTGCAATTGATTTACTCACTGGAAAATTCTGAAATTCTGGATTTGTGATATTCAAAGTGTTAGAAAAGAATAGGAAAAAGAATCATTCAAAAATTCAAATTACACAAAAAATGATAAATAAAATAAAAAAAGTGTACAATTCTGCCGAAAAGAATACGGTAATCTGGCAGCGATTTTTAAAAATTTATTTCTCTCAATTGGCTTACTGTTTTTACTTCGTTCCAGTGCCATTATTGAGTTAACATCTTGAAGTTTCTATGGTTTAAATTTCATAATCCAGTTCGCTCTACATCATTCCAGTTAAATCAGTGAAAATCAAGCACAGTTTGCATTAAAAAAAATTTCCAGTAGCTAAGTTTTTGTTTTCTTCATCTACTCTAGTGCTTTTCCTTAAGTATTCTTTTGTGTGCCTACTTTTCTCATTGAGTTCTTTATTTTCTTGATTGTCTTTCATTCTTACTCTTTGAGTTGTTCTCACATATAGTTTTCCTTTTGCAATTACCTTTCTTTGCTTATACTTTTTCTTGTTTGTCTTTATTGTTTCATTGGTTTTGTGGTGGTTGCTTTTGAGATTGGTGTGCTTGCTTTGACATCTTTCATTTGAGGATTCCAAGGCCTCAAGATCAGATTGGTGCAAGAACATTATTTCTTTGAGAGTGACCTCTTTTTCTACCTCATTTCACTTCGGCAGTTTCAATTGCAAAGCTCACTGTTTTTGCTAATTTTTTAACTTGTTTGCTGTTTTGTGTGTTTGCTGTTTTTAATTACAAATGGCTGGATTTTCAAGTGATGCATCCTACAAGCAGAATTCTCCTTCCAAAGCTTCAATTCTTGGTGAATTACATGAAGCTCAAAGAACAATTAGACAGTTGGAGGAGAAAATGCAAAAGATGGAGGTCCAACAAGCTAGACCATCTCCTTCTATCCATGATGGAAATCATTCTCATAGACCATCTTCAAGAGCTTCTTCAAATGATGTTGGCCGTGAAGATGAGCATAGGAGAAGGAGACCTCCACCCCAAGTCCATGGACAAAGACATCATCACCAAGGGGAAAGAATTCACTACGGCAATGGCTTCTATCATGATGCAAAGTCCAAGCTTTCTTCGGTCAAGTTACCTTGTTTTAATGGTTCTAGTGATCCAAATGTATATTTAGATTGGGAGGTTAAGTGTGAACAAATTTTTGAGATCCATGAGATCCAAGATGAGCATAAGCTCAAGCTAGCCACCCTAGAGTTTAGTGATTATGCCATGAAATGGTGGCATGAAATTGTAAAGGACATTATCTATCACAAGGGTCCTCCCGTGGACTCTTGGAACTCTTTAAAGGATCACATGCGCGCTAGGTTTGTGCCCCCACATTTTAGGAAAGACCTCATGTTGAGACTCCAACGGTTTCAACAAGGCACGCTAAATGTGGATGAATATTATAAGGAGCTTGAGACGCTTGTGCTTAAAATTGAATTAGAAGAAAGTGAAGAAGCCATGGTTGCTAGGTTTGTGAGTGGTCTTAGGAAGGATATTCAAGACATTGTTGAGTTACAAGAGTATTCATCATTGGGCTCTTTAGTTCATCTTGCAATGAAGGTGGAAGCCCAACTTGCAAAGAAAAACTCTTTTAAAAATGCTTCCAATGATGGATACTACTCCAAGTCTTGGAGAAACAAAACTTCTTTTTCTAAGCATCCTTCCAAAGATTCTTCTTTCAAACCCAAGGAATCTAAGCCATCAACTTCTAGACCTAAGTCTCCCACTAGAACATCTAATACTAAATGCTTTAAATGTATGGGTTATGGTCATATTGCTGCAAATTGTCCTTCCAAACGAAGTATGTACATGCATGAGGGCATTGTAGTTAGTGAGCATGATTCGGATTCTCCTAAGCATTCATTGCATTCTCATGCATCTAGTGAGGAAGAGAGCGAATGTCCACTTGAAGGGGACTTGTTAGTAGTGAGAAGACTTCTTGGACAAGTTTCACAACCTTTTGATGAAAGTCAAAGGGAAAATATTTTCCATACAAGATGTCTTATTCAAAACAACATTTGTTCCTTGATAGTGGATGGGGGTAGTTGTGCAAATGTGGCTAGTACAAGAGTAGTAGATAAGCTTGGATTGCCTACTATCTCTCATACAAAGCCCTACAAATTACAATGGCTTAGTGAAGTAGGAGAAATAATTGTTAATAAACAAGTCCTCATCCATTTCTCCATTGGAAAATACAAAGATGAGGTATTATGTGATGTTGTGCCCATGGAAGCCACTCATGTTCTTTTGGGAAGGCCTTGGCAATTTGATAGAAAAGTTTTACATGATGGCTTTACCAACAAACTATCTTTTGAATTCCATGGTCACAAGGTTACTTTAAAATCTCTCTCTCCAAGAGAAGTTCATGAGGACCAAGTTATTATGAAGAAAAAGAGGGAGAGTGAAAAAGATAAAAAAGATAAAAAAGATAAGAGTTCTAAGCCTACACTCCTTGTGTCTAGGCGTGACATTGAAAGGGAAATAGTGGCTCATCATCCTCTTTTCTTAGCCATCCCTAGAACTCTTAGAGTAGAATCACTTGTTGATAGTTCTCATTGCTTGGAAAATTTGGTAGAAGAGTTCCAAGATGTGTTTCAAGATCCTCCAAATGGACTTCCACCTTTGAGAGGGATTGAGCACCAAATTGATTTGATACCGGGCTCTTCTTTACCAAATCGTCCAGCATATAGGACCAATCCAAGTGAAACCAAGGAAATTCGCCAACAAGTTGAGGCTTTGATTGAGAAAGGGTGGGTGCAAGATAGCATGAGTCCTTGTGCTATGCCTATCATCTTAGTGCCAAAAAAGGATGGCACATGGCGAATGTGTTCGGATTGTAGGGCCATAAATAACATAACCATTAAGTATAGGCATCCCATACCTAGACTAGATGATTTGTTGGATGAATTACATGGTTCTAAAATCTTTTCAAAGATTGATCTTAAAAGCGGCTACAATCAAATCCGTATCAAACCGGGTGATGAATGGAAGACGGCTTTTAAGACCAACTTTGGTTTATATGAGTGGTTAGTTATGCCTTTTGGTTTAACTAATGCACCAAGTACCTTCATGCGCCTCATGCATCATGTTCTTAGACCTTTCATTGGTAAGTTTGTTGTGGTTTACTTTGATGACATTCTCATTTATAGCTTATCTTTGAATGACCATAGGTTGCATGTTAGGCAAGTTTTGGAAACCCTTAGGAAGGAACATTTGTATGCTAACCTTGCTAAATGTATGTTTGCTCTTGATCATATAGAATTCCTAGGGTTTGTTGTGAGTTGTAAAGGGGTCCATGTGGACAAAACAAAGGTGGTGGCCATTCAAAATTGGCCTACACCGAAATCTTTGAATGAGGTCTGAAGTTTTCATGGGCTTGCTTCTTTCTATAGAAGATTTGTCCCAAACTTTGGTACCATTGCCGCACCACTCAATGACATAGTGAAAAAGGATGTGGTCTTTCATTGGGGAGAAGCACAACAAAATGCTTTTGATACTTTGAAAGAAAAATTGACTAATGCTCCCATCTTGGCCCTTCCTAATTTCACTAAGACATTTGAGATTGAGTGTGATGCTTCAAGCATAGGTATTGGGGCTGTTCTCCTTCAAGAGGGCCACCCCATAGCCTATTTTAGTGAGAAATTGAAGGGAAGTCATCTCAACTATTCCACCTATGATAAGGAATTATATGCACTTGTTAGGGCTTTGTTTACTTGGCAACACTATCTTTTTCCCAAAGAGTTTGTGATACATAGTGATCATGAATCTCTTAAATATTTGAAAAGCCAAAACAAACTTAACAAGAGGCATGCTAAGTGGGTGGAATTCATTGAGCAATTTCCTTATGTGATCAAACACAAGCAAGGCAAAATAAATATTGTGGCGGATGCTCTTTCTAGAAGATACACCTTGCTAAATCTTTTAACCTCTCAATATCTTGGTTTTGATCACATTAAGGAACTTTATCATGATGACCTTGATTTTTCTCCCATCTATCAAGAGTGTCTTAAAGGAGGACACAAAGACTTTTTTATTCAAGATGACTTTCTTTTTAAAGGAAAACGTCTTTGTGTTCCCCAAAGCTCTATTAGATTATCTCTTGTTAGAGAAGCTCATGAGAGGGGTTTAATGGGACATTTTGGGGTTGCTAAAACTTTGGATGTGTTGCATGAACATTTCTTTTGGCCACATATGCATAAACATGTTCATAGTTTGTGTGATAAATGCATAGATTGCCGCAAAGCTAAGTCTAAAATGCATCCCCACTTACATCAAAACCCCAGAATTTGAGGTAGTCTTTCACCAATGAATGGCCTGAACCTCCAATGAGGTCCCTGGACTCCCATCTAAACCCTCTTTGCAGAAAAAAAATCCAAAACTAATCACCCAGTTGCAGGATTAAATTACTGTGCAAAAAGTACAACATAGGTCCCCAGTTAAAATGAAAGGGGTCCCCACTTACATAAAAACACCAGAATTTGAGGTAGTCTTTCACCAATGAATGGCCTGAACCTCCAATGAGGTCCCTGGACTCCCATCTCAACCCTCTTTGCAGACAAAAAATCCAAAACTAATCACTCAGTTGCAGGATTAAGTGACTGTGCAAAAAGTACAACATAGGTCCCCAGTTAAAATAAAAGGGGTCCCCACTTACATCAAAACACAAGAATTTGAGGTAGTCTTTCACCAATGAATGGCCTGAACCTCCAATGAGGTCCCTGGACTCCCATCTCAACCCTCTTTGCAGACAAAAAATCCAAAACTAATCACCCAGTTGCAGGATTAAATTACTGTGCAAAAAGTACAACATAGGTCCCCAGTTAAAATAAAAGGGGTCCCCACTTACATCAAAACACCAGAATTTGAGGTAGTCTTTCACCAATGAATGGCCTGAACCTCCAATGAGGTCTCTGGACTCCCATCTCAACCCTCTTTGCAGACAAAAAATCCAAAACTAATCACTCAGTTGCAGGATTAAGTGACTGTGCAAAAAGTACAACATAGGTCCCCAGTTAAAATGAAAGGGGTCCCTACTTACATCAAAACACAAGAATTTGAGGTAGTCTTTCACCAATGAATGGCCTGAACCTCCAAAGAGGTCCCTGGACTCCCATCTCAACCCTCTTTCCAGCCAAAAAATCCAAAACTAATCACTTAGTTGCAGGATTAAGTGACTGTGCAAAAAGTACAACATAGGTCCCCAGTTAAAATAAAAGGGGTCCCCACTTACATCAAAACACAAGAATTTGAGGTAGTCTTTCACCAATGAATGGCCTTAACCTCCAATGAGGTCCCTGGACTCCCATCCCAACCCTCTTTGCAGCCAAAAAATCCAAAACTAATCACTCAATTGCAGGATTAAGTGACTGTGCAAAAAGTACAACATAGGTCCCCAGTTAAAATGAAAGGGGTCCCTACTTACATCAAAACACAAGAATTTGAGGTAGCCTTTCACCAATGAATGGCCTAAACCTCCAATGAGGTCCCTGGACTCCCATCTCAACCCTCTTTCCAGCCAAAAAATCCAAAACTAATCACTCAGTTGCAGGATTAAGTGACTGTGCAAAAAGTACAACATAGGTCCCCAGTTAAAATAAAAGGGGTCCCCACTTACATCAAAACACAAGAATTTGAGGTAGTCTTTTACCAATGAATGGCCTGAACCTCCAATGAGGTCCCTGGACTCCCATCTCAACCCTCTTTGCAGACAAAAAATCCAAAACTAATCACTCAGTTGCAGGATTAAGTGACTTTGCAAAAAGTACAACATAGGTCCCCAGTTAAAATAAAAGGGGTCCCCACTTACATCAAAACACCAGAATTTGAGGTAGCCTTTCACCAATGAATGGCCTGAACCTCCAATGAGGTCCCTGGACTCCCATCTCAACCCTCTTTGCAGACAAAAAATCCAAAACTAATCACCCAGTTGCAGGATTAAATTACTGTGCAAAAAGTACAACATAGGTCCCCAGTTAAAATGAAAGGGGTCCCCATTTACATAAAAACAGCAAAAAAACTGAGATGTTAATAATCGTCATTTAACATTATTTGACGTCACATACATGTTCGAGCTACATAATATTCAAGATTGTCTAATTCCTTATTTTTTGATGGCCTTGAATGATAACTCCATCTTTTCTGCATCTGAAAATTGATGAGGAAGTCAAATGTTAGACAATATACATGGGCAACTTTCATTATAGTTTTTAAAGTGTTGTTCATTTCTTGTATTGTACCTAGAGTCGTGGGTGGAAGTCTTACTACTGGATGACAAGCACGAACTAAGTCGTCAGTGGGTGGACATATGTCAAAATTGAAAACCTACATGAATGACAATTTAATTTCAAGCATGTAATGTAATGTAAAGAAGACGATTATTATTTTAACCTGCACAGTTGTATTACATTTATGTTGTTTGACTACATACCTTGACAATGTTGTTAAGAGTGATATTAAGGTAGAAGTTCCTTCGATTTGGAGTGAAAATGCCCACCTAAAAAACACACAAAAATACTTGTATGAATGACATAACATATGGAATTGTAAAAGAAAAGTTTGTTTTTCGTGCGTTAATACATTCTTTAAGACTAAGACAGAGCCAACTTCAATTAGAGAACCAAATTCTTCATTCTTTAAAACCTTCCCATGAACACTTGCACTTGCAGTCCCCGTCGGATCCTGTAAAGCAAGAAATTTAATATACAACTTCTTCTGCAAAATGTAAGAAAGATTACATAATAGGTATATTACCTTAATTGTTATTAACATGTCTCCTAGACCATTGTGCTTGCATGATTTGATTAGGCAACTTAAGAGTGGGAAAACATCTAATTCTTTCAAACTTCCCAGGAATGATCTCTGTTCAGAACCACGTCCTTCAATTTCTCCTTCGCAATAAAATGAAAACATCATTAGATATAAACTTTTGTTGTTCCATTCTAAAAAACGTG
This sequence comes from Phaseolus vulgaris, assembly GCF_051622355.1. NCBI lineage: Eukaryota > Viridiplantae > Streptophyta > Magnoliopsida > Fabales > Fabaceae > Phaseolus > Phaseolus vulgaris. The sequence goes on along the minus strand of NC_143501.1, from coordinate 6,385,589 downwards.
ATTGAGTATTACCTTGGAATTGAAGGAATTTTTCTGCCCATTTCCATTGGTTGGATGTAAAATCACGGTCATAAGTTTGTTGACCTATACGGTTTATAAATTCTTGAGTGTTTACTGGCTGCTCAGAGTTCCGATTAAGAATCATGGCTTGCACATTACCAGCTGGTCCCGGAATGACATTGGTAGTAGAGTTGCAACGTCGTACATAACTACCAATGTCATTGTCGTCGATATCAAGCCCTTCCCATGACTCCATTTGGAATGGATGTATAGTTCAACAAATTCATCCTATCGCATGCCATATATAGATGAACGTTGGGCACATGTTATTGAAGGAAGGAAAATGGACGAAAATGGAAGAATTTGTTTTTTTTAAATATTTTTTAAGGTGAGGTGCAGTTTAGGTGTGGTGCGGTTTAGGTGAGGTGCCATATAAAGATGAACGTTTGGCACATGTTCACGTTTCAAGCAAGGAAAAGGGATTTCTGTGAAAAAACAAATGTATTGTCTAATTAATAACATATCATAAATGCAACAATAATTTGTTTTTTTTAAATATTTTTTAAGGTGAGGTGCAGTTTAGGTGTGGTGCAGTTTAGGTGAGTGTCATATAAAGATGAACGTTGGGCACATGTTCACGTTTCAAGCAAGGAAAAAGCAAATGTCTTGTCTAATTAATAACATAGCATAAATGCAACAATAATTTTATTTAAAATATCTTTTAAGGTGAGGTGCAGTACGGTACTCTTCTTAAAATGGCAATAAATGCTGAATTTGCCATGAATGTTACGTGCAAGGATAGTTTTGCTCCAACTTTAACTTTACTTTTTTGCAGGTGGGGTTCATTCCTCAATGCCACAAATGCTGATTTTTCCATTCACACATTAAAGAGAAAGTGTGTGCCCTTCCTCAAAGTCCAACACCCCGTCCAGCACCACGTCCAGCATCCCGTCCAACACTATCAGCATTCATTGATAGCAACAGTTCTTCTTCATTGTTCTTCATTGCATTAACTACAAATTCAAGAGCAGATAACGTCCAGCACTGTCAGCATTCATTGATAGCAACAGTTCTTCTTCATTGTTCTTCACTGTATTAACTACAAATTCAAGAGCAGATAACGTCCAGCACTGTCAGCATTCATTGATGTTCCGTCCGGTTGACCGGGACGTCTTCGTGCACGACCTCAACCGTCAGCTGGGGTCTCCTTCCCGCTGGTTGCCCGTGGATTCCTGCAAAAAAGGGGACAAAGAGGCGTCCTAGCGGCCGTGTGCACTCCGACGCTCAAGTCAGCCAGCAAGAAACACCAAAAAACTGTCCACCCACGTATCTGAGCACCGCGTGTGGCACTCTGAAGGTGGTAAAAGAACTGTGTATATGTGTGTGTGTTGTCTCCTTCAGGCAAAAAAATTCTCCAGTCACCTGTACGTAATCTTAAAGCACGGGCAAGCAACCAGAGAGTTTCTCGTAAATTTGCCAAAGGTTCCAACCCTTTTTCCGACATTCCCAGCGCTATTTAAACTGCCCCAGCATTTAAAGCGCCTTAAAGCGCTTTTAATCTCAAACGTAACGCACTCATTAAAGCGCTTAATTACGAAACGTAGCGCATTTAAGACGTTGAAACGCTCGGGAGCCCTAATAGTACCTGAATGCTCGAAAGGGAAACTGTATTGAATATCTTTAATTACCTGGCACCTGACTAGAGGGTGTTTCTATTCTGTCATGGCTGTCGTACACGTGGAGGGCCTCACGACGCCATGACCCCATCTGGGGGCGTTTCTGCCCACCTGGGGACGTCTCTACGTGTGAGCCCTCCTGCTTAGGAGTGCTACTGCGCTAGGGGTGGCTTTTTGGGTGCCAACTCATGCCCCCAAGTATCTAGCCACTTACTCTGAGAGCGTATCTGCCTTCCTCTCGCACCCTGCACCCGGTTATCCTGGGCGTGACCTTCCTCTTGGGTCGTATCTGTCCCGAAGGCGTCTCTGGGGCGGCAGGGGTACTTCACGAGTCAGGCTGCCCTTCACTGGTACTATCACTATGGCCTTGAAGCCACCTTTTTCCTTCTCTTTATCACTTTCCCGAGATATCGGGTCCTGAGGCTTTCCCACGGCGTCGCTCCCTCCATGGTCTTTCCTACCCATGGGTATCGGGGAACCATACTGTGATTGCCTTACTTTTACACTGTTTGATCTGGCTACGCCCTGGTTGGGCGACGCCTCCACCCAGGCGACGCCTTGTCCTATCTTGGCGACGCTTCCTCTTGGCGTCTCTACACCTGGGCGACACCTTGAGTTGACTTTGACTTTCCAGTCGTTGACTTTGACTTAGTCAACGCCCTAATACGGGACGGTACAATTGATAACAACAGTTCTTCTTCATTTCATTAACTACAAATTCAAGAGCAGATAACGTCCAACACTGTCAGCATCCATTGAAGGTTCTGTTGGTGAAGGTACTCTTGCATTCAATACATAGCTTATTTGTAACTTTGTGCAAATTGTTAAATAATGCATAAAAGTAGTCATAGTTCTTTAATAATGTAGTAGATTTATTTTGTTCATTGTTTGAAATTTTTAAGTTAAGTTATATAAAGAAAATTGTATACATATGCATTCATGTTTTTTTTCAATGTCAGTTAAGCTAAGCATTGTACACACAACAGGTTTAAGGTAATGGCAGATTTGTCACTTGATGACATTCTGTTCTTTGAAGAATCTCAGCATTCGAATCATTTAGCTGGAAATGATTATGTGGCAAATATACTTCCTGATACAGATTCCCAGATCAATATTGATGAGTCCGTTCCAAATGTAGTTGATGAATCAGCTCCTACAGTTGGAATGTGTTTTGACACTGCAGATGCCGTGAAAAGTTATTACCGACAATATGGCATTAAAAAGGGTTTTGCAATTAGAACTCGAAGTTCGAAAAAAGGACCTGACAAGGAATTAAGGTACTTCATCTTGGTATGTGCTAGGGCGGGAAATTACATGTCTGCGATTCCACCAGAATTAAGCACTCACCCTACTCAGACGGTTGAATGTCCGGCTCGTATAACTGTTGGAATAAAATAAGGCAAGTGGTATATTATGTCGGTACACGAGGAACACTCACATCAATTGAGCCCGACGAATTCTAGATTGTTTCACGGTAATAGGAAAATATCTTTGCAGACAAAAAGAGTGTTGGATATTAATGACGATGCTGGGGTTCGTATAAATAAGACTTTTAGGTCTTTTGTGTCTGCTGCTGGTGGTTACGAGAATCTCGACTTTGTTGAACGAGATGTGCGTAATTATGTTGCCCAAAGTAGGAGAGCATTGGGGAAGGAAGGTGATGGAAAAGCTCTCTTAAATCATTTCTGTCGCATGAGGGAATTGAATCCATAATTTTATTTTGACATTCATTTGGGCGATGATAACCGCATACGACATGTATTTTGGGCTGATGCTAGAAGCAGAGCAGCATGGGATAGTTTTGGAGACATTTTATGTTTCGATACCACATACCTAACAAATAAGTATGATATGCCGTTTGCACCTTTTGTTGGTGTAAATCATCACGGTCAATCAATATTGTTGGGATGTGGACTCCTATCTTCTGAGGACACTGATGCTTTTGTGTGGCTTTTTCAAAGTTGGTTGCGTTGCATGTCAAACAGACCCCCTGTAGGCATTGTGACCGATCAATGTAGGGCAATGAAAATTGCAGTTGAAGTTGTGTTCCCAAATGCACGTCATAGGTGGTGTCTTTGGCACATTATGAAAAAAATACCAGAAAAACTTCAAGGATATAGTCAGTACAAGGAAATGAAACGTGGAATGAAGACAGTAGTCTATAAGTCCACAAGTGTTGATGATTTCTTGTCTTCGTGGGCAAATTTGATAAGTACGTTTAACTTAAGTACAAACGATTGACTTAGTACATTATTTGAAGAACGACATCGTTGGGTTCCTTGTTATCTAAAATCATTTTTTTGGGCCGGAATGTCAACAACGCAAAGGAGTGAAAGCATGAATGCTTTTTTTGACGGGTACATTAATTCAAGCACAAGTCTCCAACAATTTGTGCAACAGTATGAGAACGCTCTGCAACATAAGGCCGAATTAGAGTGTGAAGCGGATTTTGCTTCTCTTAACACCATAATTCCCTGCACATCTCAATTAGGCATTGAAAGACAGTTCCAATCGGAATACACACATGCAAAATTGAATGAGGTGCAAGGGGAGTTTAGAGGAAAAATGAATTGTGTTGTTACTAATGCCTATATTGAGGGTGATGCATGTCGTTTCACTGTTGTAGAGGAGTCTTTCCAAAATGGTAAACCTGAACACCGCAATGTAGTAGTTCTTTTTTACCGTGAACAACTACATGTATGTTGCACTTGCTTGTTATTTGAATTTAGGGGAATTTTGTGTCGACACTGCCTTGTTGTCCTTGCTCAAGAAAAAGTGACAAAAGTCCCAAAAAAGTATGTATTGGAAAGGTGGAGTAAAAATCTAAGGCGAAAGCACACGTACATAAGATCATCCTTTGGCACAAAAGACAAGGATCCACAAGTTCAAAGGTATGATGGATTGTGCAAGAAGTTTTATGACATAGCTGAACATGCCAGCGGGGAAATTAATACAACAGAAATCTTGCATAAACAACTTGACAAATTTGTGTTGGAATATGGTCAACGAAGACATGATCAAGATAGGACAAAGCATAACATTTGTGGAGGTCCTGAACAACCAACACCAAGTACTCCTACCACAACAATCAACATCAACGGTGATATCCGTAGCCCTATACTTGTGAAAAGAAAGGGTCGGCCGCGATCAACACGACAAAAATCCAGGTGTGAAAAGGCTCCGAAAAGAAAAAATACATGTACTAGACGTCAACTTCCTAGTCAGCCAACTACGGTTAGTAAAACTATTTCTTTTCATTACCTTTTCATTATTTTGTTTACTTTGATATGTCAAATGTAAATATTATATCTAATTCAAAACTAAATGCCTTAGGGAATTGAGGAAGGAAGTTATGTGGGAGGTGTTCAAGCAAATCTGCCTGATCAAACTGAAGGGAACATGAATACATTCAATGGGATGACTAATGCAATTGCAGGGGTACGTGTCTATTGTATTTGTTGTTGTACTTCTTCACTATTTTTCACGTTTGGAACTTCTTGTTTTGTTTAATTACTACGAAATAAAGTGTAGGTGTCAAGTACGGGGTCTGTTGGCTTTCTTTCATTGTTGAACTCAGTCCAAACTAATTTACCAATATCTCAAGAATCAAATGCATCAGAGTTGTTTAGGTTTGTGACCTTAAACCCAACAAATGTTCTATAGATATCAATTTGTTCATGTAAGTTAAATTCATTATTTGGTTGCAGGTTGTAATGAAGGATCCACAAAACTTTTTGCACACAAGGAAGTGTTTTATATGACATAGAAGAGAACCTTTATCATTTTTGGTGCATCACAACTCCTCACTATTTGAACATCGTACATGGGATAAATTCCTATATGTATTGATAATATTTGTTGTACTGCAAAGTTAAGTTACAAATCAATTTCATGTCTTCTTTGTTTCAATATATGGTTATATAAAAACCATTCTTGCACCATTTGGTTGTACCTTGGGTATTGAACAAAATGATAACCATGATGTCTTCAAAATACAATCATTTTAAATTTGTTGCATTGAATTTCGTTAAATTGAATGACAATTAGGTTAGTCATAAAATTATTGTAATCCTCTCCCCTGCATGCATGCAGTTGCAGTGAGAAAAAGCAACATGAAAACCATAACCATGCAGAAAGTAATTCATGGGTCCCCACTTACAGTATAAGGGTTTCTATGACCACCACATCATGGTAAAACCCACCCAATTAACATCCACACACTGCAAGTATGTCTCACTTACACACAACATTCAATTCTATTTACAGGAATCCAAAAAAATATTTGAAAACAATGACCAAGCAGAAAGTAATTCATGGGTCCCCACTTACAGTACAAGGGTTCCAATGACCACCACATCACAGTAAAACCCACCCAATTAACATTCATACACTGCAACTATGTCTCACTTACACACAACATTCACTTCCATTTACAGGAATCCAAAAATATATTTGAAAACAATGACCAAGCAGAAAGTAATTCATGGGTCCCCACTTATTAACACATGGGTCCCCACTTACAGTACAAGGGTTCCAATGACCACCACATCACGGTAAAACCCACCCAATTAACATTCATACACTGCAACTATGTCTCACTTACACACAACATTCACTTCCATTTACAGGAATCCAAAAAAATATTTGAAAACAATGACCAAGCAGAAAGTAATTCATGGGTCTCCACTTATTAACACATGGGTCCCCACTTACAGTACATGGGTTCCAATGACCACCACATCATGGTAAAACCCACCCAATTAACATTCATACACTGCAACTATGTCTCACTTACACACAACATTCACTTCCATTTACAGGAATCCAAAAATATATTTGAAAACAATGACCAAGCAGAAAGTAATTCATGGGTCCCCACTTATTAACACATGGGTCCCCACTTACAATACAAGGGTTCCAATGACCACCACATCACGGTAAAACCCACCCAATTAACATTCATACACTGCAACTATGTCTCACTTACACACAACATTCACTTCCATTTACAGGAATCCAAAAAAATATTTGAAAACAATGACCAAGAAGAAAGTAATTCATGGGTCCCCACTTATTAACACATGGGTTCCCACTTACAGTACAAGGGTTCCAATGACCACCACATCACGGTAAAACCCACCCAATTAACATTCATACACTGCAACTATGTCTCAGTTACACACAACATTCACTTCCATTTACAGGAATCCAAAAAAAAATTTGAAAACAATGACCAAGCAGAAAGTAATTCATGGGTCTCCACTTATTAACACATGGGTCCCCACTTACAGTACAAGGGTTCCAATGACCACCACATCACGGTAAAACCCACCCAATTAACATTCATACACTGCAACTATGTCTCAGTTACACACAACATTCACTTCCATTTACAGGAATCCAAAAAAATATTTGAAAAGAATGACCAAGCAGAAAGTAATTCATGGGTCCCCACTTATTAACACATGGGTTCCAATGACCACCACATCACGGTAAAACCCACCCAATTAACATTCATACACTGCAACTATGTCTCACTTACACACAACATTCACTTCCATTTACAGAAATCCAAAAAAATATTTGAAAACGATGACCAAGCAGAAAGTAATTCATGGGTCTCCACTTATTAACACATGGGTCCCCACTTACAGTACAAGGGTTCCAATGACCACCACATCACGGTAAAACCCACCCAATTAACATTCATACACTGCAACTATGTCTCAGTTACACACAACATTCACTTCCATTTACAGGAATCCAAAAAAATATTTGAAAACAATGACCAAACAGAAAGTAATTCATGGGTCCCCACTTATTAACACATGGGTCCCCACTTACAGTACAAGGGTTCCAATGACCACCACATCACGGTAAAACCCACCCAATTAACATTCATACACTGCAACTATGTCTCACTTACACACAACATTCACTTCTATTTACAGGAATCGAAAAAAATATTTGAAAACAATGACCATGCACAAAGTTATTATTGGGTCCCCACTTTTTAACACAAGGGTCCCTCTTACACTATAAGGGTTCCAATTAATTTATTAACAAAGACCTTCACATTCATGTGCTCCAGTGACAACTTTCTGCCCAAAATATGATATAAAAAAATTCTTAAATTAAATAACTTAAATGAAATTGAGAATGCTTCCATTCATTAAATAAAAGTATCTACATTGTTCACATCAACTCATAATAAGTAACACTTTTTTTGTTACAATTGAAAGTGTCCAATAAAAATCAAGGGCAATCTACTTCCAAATTTGTCAATACAGCTTTTCGTTGAATTTTAGACTCATGCAGCACCCACGAAGTTAGCATCTCTTGACGAAAGCGTAGGAGCTCCTTCTAAATAATATATCGTGGAATCAGTTTCCAATCACCAAACTATAAATAAAATGTGTTAAGTAATCAAAATAACTCTTACCGTGGTGTAATTGGGAAAGGTATTCCCTTCCAAGTGTTGTGAACCATCCCACAACTCCATATATTTCACAACTAAAATACCACAGTCATAACTGCATACAACCAAAATAAATTTAACCCTAAAGAAGAATTCAAAATATTAACTCCAAACCAAATTAGAGAAAATATCAAATCAAAATAAATATGAATATTATTGTCAATACTAACCTATTCGGTTGTAAGGGAACATTTTCTTTTACCAATGAAATTTGAGGACCACTCTTTCCAGAAAATTCGTCAAGAATTTCAAAAAGGTGTTGTAGACGATCAACCTACAACATGCAATTTAACAACAATGATAAAGAAATCCAAACCAAATATATTCATAAGTATTCAACAACATCCAGGTATTTACCATTGCTTTATCAATCTTGAATCGATCTTGAATTCCATGACCAATGGAGTCCAATACATGCAATTGCCTGGTTCGACAATTGAGTGCGTACAGCCACCAGTGTTCCTTGAACACGGTTGGGAAAAACACCTACAAAACATTGCAAAGTTTAAAGTCACACTCAACATCACCATTCTAACAAACACCAACAAATTTCACAGAAAACATCAATAATATTAACTTACATAATCACAATAAGATATTCCCTGATATGGGAATAAAGCATTCTCATAAAATGACATGTAATCCAAACTGGACCATGAATTTTGTACCCCATTGTTGATCATCTCCTCAATTACACGAGTCTGCAACAACAAACTCTATTATTAGTAATAACAAAAACTTAAAAGAAATCAAAATGAATTTAAATCAACACTAACCGCAAAAAACGGATTGAATGAAAAGCGATTCACCACTCCAAAATGAACAATTTGATTCATATTTAAGAAGCCGGTTACAAATAGCATAACCTACAAACACATTCAACATAACTAAGTAAATATTACAAGTAAATAGAACAACTACTACAATATGTACATTTTTACCATATTGTCAACTCTTGATCGCGGCCTTAATGATTGCAAATCCAGCCTCGTCAACATGTTGTTTTGTATATCCACAATGTCACTACATCAACATTTAACACCAACTCAATAATCAAGCAATAACAACAAATGAAGTAATGCCTACAATTATATGTACTTACCGTTTCATGTCAAACTTGAATGCAAAAAATGTTTTATAAATTTTGGAAATATCCAAACTGCATGAGCTTGGACCAGCACAGCTTGCTCCATGAGAGGTTGGGTTGGCTCCACGCACAAATCCAACTGACCACTCATTTTCTTTAACAAGCATTTGTCGGACCTCTTTAATTTGCTTATCCAAATGATCAATTTTTAATTCGTTATCTGCAACTTTCTTCTCACAAAGTTTGTGCTGGTAAACTAAGTCGTCCCACTCACTTTTACCACCACTACCTTCCCCAACACCCTCATCAGAATCTGCTAAGGCTTCTTTCAAAATTTGGATTCCTTCCTCTTCAGCACTTACTGGCCAATCACATACAATCTGGAAAAACACTTACTTTTGAGTTAATCTAAATTTTCTGCAATAACATGCACCAAAAACTAAACAATTCGCAGATATACCTCAGCAAATAAAAAAACTTTATGTAACCTTCTTCCACGATTATTAACACTCGGCCAATGCAAAAATCGTGGAAAACCAATACACTGGGCACGGTCGCCAACACCCACATGGTGGACCGCCCACACCTATTTCCAAAAATATAATACGTAACTAATTAACAATTAAACAAAATCACTAATAATTTAAGACAACATAATTTTAGAAATTTTAACTAACCTGCAAAACAGCGACACAACCTGCCAAATATATTTCACTAACATTCTTGTCTTCGTAGTAAACTTGGGATGCCCTCGTCAAACTTGTAACTAAGACATTATACACTGCACCTCCCCAATTATATAATTGTAATGCATCTAAATTGTCTAAACACTTAAAAGCAAAAGAAGTAAATGTTCTAGAAGTTCTAGGAACATAAAATACATATAACCCTAGCAATATGTATAACCTAACAAAATCATCAACATTTTTGTTCAAATTTTTATCCTCCAACTTTTTCAAAATTGTTGATAAATTCATTTCCTCCCCTTCTTCAAACAATGTATTCACAACACCTCCCCCATCATTCTCCATTTTCACCTCTTCCCCCACAACCGGCAATCCTAATGCAAAACACACATCAAGAGTTGAAAATGGAACTATACTTTTTCTAATCCTAAATGCTTCCTTATCGGCTGCCCATCTACTTAATAATTCTCTCATGAGGCTGTTAGATATATCCAACACTTTGTCCATTTCAAGCATCCACTTAAATGGAGTTTGTTTAATCCTTTCTTGTTGAAACCTACTAAGTTTACGGTTGACATCAACAATATATTGAGTCAGCACATTGTGCCTAACTCGTACCTGCAACATCAGAACATAAACCAATAACGAAAACTTTATTTATTCAACCATGTCAATTCAAAAAATATTCAACTATTATGAACAAAATGTAAAATTAGTACCTTCATATCAGCTTTTGCATGACGGACAAAATTCTTGGACCGTGAAGTTTCCATTCTCTAAAACTTCAAAAAACCAATGACCACCACATCATGTTAAAACCCACTCAATTAACATTAATACAGTCCAACTATGTGTCACTTACACATAACATTCAGTTCCACTTACAAGAATGCAAAAACAAAATTTAAGACAATAACCATGCACAAAGTTATGCATGGGTCCCCACTTATTAACTCATGGGTCCCCACTTACATTATAAGGGTTCCAATGACCTCCACATCATGCAAAAACCCACCTAATTAACATTGATACCATCCAACTATGTCTAAACTACATACAACAATCAGTTCCACTTACAGAAATGCAAAAACAAAATTGAAGACAATAACCATGCAGAAAGTTATTCATGAGTCCCCACTGATTAACAAATGGGTCCCCACTTACACTATAAGGTTTCCAATGACCACCACATCATGTTAAAATCCACCCAATTAACATTCATACCATCCAACTATGTCTAAACTACACACAACAATCACTTCCAGTTATTGGAATCCAAAAACAAAATTTAAGACAATGACCAAGCAGAAAGTAATTCATGGGTCCCCACTTACACTATAAGGTTTCCAATGACCACCACATCATGTTAAAACCCACCCAATTAACATTCATACCATCCAACTATGTCTAAACTACACACAACAATCACTTCCAGTTCTTGGAATCCAAAAACAAAATTTAAGACAATGACCAAGCAGAAAGTAATTCATGGGTCCCCACTTATTAACACATGGGTCCCCACTTACACTATAAGATTTCCAATGACCACCACATCATGTTAAAACCCACCCAATTAACATTCATACCATCCAACTATGTCTAAACTACACACAACAATCACTTCCAGTTCATGGAATCCAAAAACAAAATTTAAGACAATGACCAAGCAGAAAGTAATTCATGGGTCCCCACTTATTAACACATGGGTCCCCACTTACACTATAAGGTTTCCAATGACCACCACATCATGTTAAAACCCACCCAATTAACATTCATACCATCCAACTATGTCTAAACTACACACAACAATCACTTCCAGTTCTTGGAATCCAAAAACAAAATTTAAGACAATGATCAAGCAGAAAGTAATTCATGGGTCCCCACTTATTAACACATGGGTCCCCACTTACACTATAAGGTTTGCAATGACCACCACATCATGTTAAAACCCGCCCAATTAACATTCATACCATCCAACTATGTCTAAACAACACACAACAATCACTTCCAGTTCTTGGAATCCACAAACAAAATTTAAGACAATGACCAAGCAGAAAGTAATTCATGGGTCCCCACTTATTAACACATGGGTCCCCACTTACACTATAAGGGTTCCAATGACCACCAAATCATGCTAAAACCCACCTAATTAACATTCATACCATCCAACTATGTCTAAACTACACACAACAATCACTTCCAGTTCTTGGAATCCAAAAACAAAATTTAAGACAATGACCAAGCAGAAAGTAATTCATGGGTCCCCACTTATTAACACATGGGTCCCCACTTACACTATAAGGTTTCCAATGACCACCACATCATGTTAAAACCCACCCAATTAACATTCATACCATCCAACTATGTCTAAACTACACACAACAATCACTTCCAGTTCTTGGAATCAAAAAACAAAATTTAAGACAATGACCAAGCAGAAAGTAATTCATGGGTCCCCACTTATTAACACATGGGTCCCCACTTACACTATAAGGGTTCCAATGACCACCAAATCATGCTAAAACCCACCTAATTAGCATTCATACCATCCAACTATGTCTAAACTACACACAACAATCACTTCCAGTTCTTGGAATCCAAAAACAAAATTTAAGACAATGACCAAGCAGAAAGTAATTCATGGGTCCCCACTTATTAACACAAGGGTCTTCACTTACACTATAAGGGTTCCAATGACCACCAAATCATGCTAAAACTCACCTAATTAACATTCATACCATCCAACTATGTCTAAACTACACACAACAATCACTTCCAGTTCTTGGAATCCAAAAACAAAATTTAAGACAATGACCAAGCAGAAAGTAATTCATGGGTCCCCACTTATTAACACATGGGTCCCCACTTACACTATAAGGGTTCCAATGACCACCACATCATGTTAAAACCCACCCAATTAACATTCATACCATCCAACTATGTCCAAACTACATACAACAATTACTTCCAGTTCTTGGAATCCAAAAACAAAATTTATGAAAATGATCATGCAGAAAGTAATGCATGGGTCCCACTAGTTAACTCATGGGTCCCCACTTTCACTACCAGGGTTCCAATGAACACCACATCATGCTAAAACACACCCAAATAAGATTCATACCATCCAACTATTGTCAACTACACACAACATTCAGTTCCAAATACAAGAATCTGAAAAATAAAATGAAGACAATCAGCATGCAAAGAGTTATTAATGGTTCCCCACTTACACTATAAGGGTACAAATGAGATAGAAATTTAATATACTGACTTCGTTTCTGGGTGTGTGTGACAATTCCTCTTTTCGGCTGAAACATAAAATATTTGCAGTATTCTAGACAACAAATACATACTCAAGGGTAAAAAACTAAATATAATATGTACACCAAATGATGATACCTATTTGCTGTTAACAAAATGTCCAAAAAAGAATAACCTTAGAGGAGGCTTTTGGAATTACAAGTACTTTTATGAACACATGATTTTCCAACTTACCAAATGTGTTAGGACTTGTAAAATTTTCATGAAATTTCATATGAAGGATTAGGAGACCAAAAACCTATAACTGCCCTTCAGGACTTAGGCCATGAACCCACGTTAATTTCTAAGATACATTTGTTGCTTCTCAGTATATCAATTTCGAACGTCAGCCAACGAAATAGAACATCAATCCAAAATCCTTCACAGTCACACACCCCATACAGATTCAGTTCCCAGGATTACCTATCATCTTGTCTATGAAAAAAAAGAAGAAATTACCTACACATTGAATTTTTAACTTTAAATTTCTGAATAAACAGATGATGCTTTTTTAACAGGTTCTTGTTATGCATGCACAATCTCAAATACATCCACTATCGCAGTCAAATTTGGTCAATCACTACACCAAAATAAACAAACTTACCTTCTCCTCCTTCCTCGTACCGTTTCGCAAACCACCTTCTCCTCCTTCCTCGCAGCGTTTCGCACACCACCGTCACTTCGCACTACTCCGCCGTCAGTTCGCACTAAACCACCCTCAGTTAGCACTACTCCGCCGTCACCGTCAGTTTGCACCTTTGCCCTCTCCGTCGTCACCGTACACAACTTCTTCTCCGCAGTCACCGAAGTCACCGTTCGTCTATCTCTACACGTTCCTATGCTTGCAGGAAATTTGAATTTCAAACCCTAATACACTCTTCCCCCTTTTCAGATCACATGCCACGTTGCTTTTACCAAAAATACCAAAAGTGTTCATGCCACATCATCCATTCCTCCACGTCACACAGGTGTAAATTGGAGCAAACGGTTTGGAAGTGTCAAATAATCATTTTCCATAAATATAATTAGTGGTCCCCTCCTTTTCTTACTTTTCCTTCTCATCATTTTTTCCTCTCCAACATACTACTGAGTCCAAAAAAAGAAAAACTTGAGGTAACCATTTCTTCTTCCTTGTCTGATAGTTCGACTTGTAAGGTTTCTAAGGTTGTGAGAAGATGCCTCTGCTTGACGTCGTCCATATTTCGGAGACGGCTTCAAAGAGTTCTCCAAGTTCTTCAAAGTCTTCTTGTATTAACGACAAAGCTAGTGCAGGTGGGATGGTCGAGGATATTTTTCTTTCGGTTAACCCCGTTGAGGGTGTCGTCGAATTGGACCTCCCGCCTAGTTGAGCCCCTCGGTATGACTAGGTGGACTCAAGCGTGTGAGAGCATTCCTCTCGATTTGATACCACTGTGTCATTAAAGTCTTTTAGTGCTAGTATAGATATGTTGAACCTTAAGTCACCATAAGAAACTGTGCTCTCGAAGGTGCTCGCCATTTGACATTGTGAATATTTTTTCTTATTAAATTTCGATTAATTATTATCTAGAAACTTGATTATCTAAAAGAGAGTATCTTTAATTTAGTATTATATCAATATCCAAAATATAAGTTAAATGAAGATACAAATTAAATTTAACTAAAAAAATATGAAATCTATAACTAAAAATTAAATATTTGATATTTGATATACAAAAAGCGCCTGACTTGAAAACAATAAAAAATAACTAAAAACGTTGAAGGAAACGACAATTATTTATTCACACTAATTTAAATTCAATGGAGAATAATATTTAGGTTACTAAAACCAGTCATGTGTGTGAAGTATAAGTAGCCCAAATTCGACTGAGAATAATATTACAATTTTACCATCTTACAATTTATATCATTCATTTTATCGGTATTCAAATTTTAATTTTATAAGAGTGGTAAAATGTAATTAAATTTAATGAAAAATTAAAATTTATAAAATTAATGGTTATGTGTATGTTTTGCCATGCTGATATGTTGAGACTGTGAACAGTAAAAACATAACTTTAATATCTCAATAAATTAATATTTTATTCATTTTCATTTTATTTTTTAACTAAAAACATTATTATATTAATATAAGTGTTTTTCAAATATATATTTTTCACTTCTCATGGTGTTATTAAAGAAACTTTTTCCTTTGCCCTCTCAGTTCTTTAACTTTGTTTTAAGTCTCCAATAAAACATTAACAGGTTTTGTTCGGTTTTGCTTTTGCACTTTCGATTTTGGTAGAAACCGTCAACTGAATAGACAGGCAGTGGTCCGTCCCTAACAAACAACGCTGCATGTTCTTTTCTCATTGCGTTCCATGCAATTCTAACTTGGAAAATGATACATTGAAACTTATGATAAGTCTTCGCGACTTCATTCACTTCTGTTCCCTCTCACCACAAACCATGGCTATCACCTTCACCATCTCCTTAACACTCTTCTTCCTCCTTCTACACTTCTCCACACACCTCCAAGCCTATACCCCAGAGGATATTATCACCATCAGTTGCGGCACCACCGGAAATTCCTCCGACGGTCAAAGAAGGTGGACCGGCGACGAAGACACAAATTACTTATCTTTCCAAGACGCCACCGTTTCAGCGAAGGCAACAACACAGTCTCCTTCCACCAATCCAATCCCCTACTCCACTGCACGCTTGTCCCGTTCCCAATTCAACTACTTCTTCCCCGTCTCGCCAGGCCCCAAATTCCTTCGCCTCTTCTTCTACCCTTCCGACTACCCTTCCTTTCCCCGCAACCAAGCTTCTTTCACCCTTCAATGCAACCAATTCACTCTCCTCAACGCTTTCAACGCCTCTCTTCACGCCGATGATCAAGCCACCACTACTATCTTTAGAGAATACGTGGTCAACGTCAACGACGGTGAGAAGCTTATCCTCACCTTCACTCCCTCCAATCCAAACTCCTACGCTTTCATCAATGGAATCGAGGTGCTTTCCATGCCAACCGATTTATATTACACCCAACCAAATGATATAGGCTTCACTCAAGTCGGAACCAGCACGCTCTACAGCGTTGGAACCAGCTATGCGCTCCAGACTGAGTATAGAATCAACTCTGGAGGCAATAAAATCCGGCCAGAAAACGACACCGGTTTGTTCAGGGATTGGGCTGACGAAAAAGCTTATTTTATTAAAGAAAATCCAAAGAATAATGATCTACCAGCTGACATCGATGGGAAGATGAGCATAACCGTGAATCCTGATTACGTGGCACCGAAGGAACTGTTCAGAACAGCGCGTAACCAGGGCACAAACGGCACTCTGAACAAAATGAGCAACCTGACTTGGGTGTTCCCCGTTGATTGTGGCTTCACTTACGTTCTCAGGCTCCACTTTTGCGAGCTTGATCCTCTTATCAATGACATGAGTGATAGGAGATTCTTCATTTACATAGCGAGCCAGTTGGCTGAAGACCGTGCAGATGTAATGAAATGGAGTGAGAAACAAAAAGGTGTAGCTGTGCACAGAAACTACGCCGTTTTGATTCCCAAGAATGGTAATCAGAAAAAGTTTAATCTCTCGCTTCAAATGCACCCTTACGAAAGCGGTGTGGATACGACTTACAGCGATGCCTTCCTGAACGGTCTCGAGATCTTTAAAATCAGCGAAGCCCAATCAAACAACCTAGCCGGACCCAACCCAGACCCGGTTCAGACTAACGGCCTCGCCGGACCTATCCCGGACCCGATTAATAACAGAAGGCGGATGATTGTAATCACGGCAGGGGTAGTATCAGGTTTCGTTTTCATCTCGCTTGTCGTTTTCTTTGTCCTGTTCTCCACCACTTCCAAGTGGACTCCGCTGTTGTTCTCAACGACCAAGTCAACCAACGACTACAATTTTTCTCTGCCGTCTGATCAATGCCATCGGTTTTCCCTCGTCCAGATCAAAGCCGCCACCAAAAACTTCGACAGCGTCTTCATCGTCGGCGAAGGGGGATTTGGCCACGTGTACAAGGGCTACATCGACAACGGTTCAATCCCGGTCGCCATCAAGCGCCTTAGACAGGGTTCCCAGCAGGGGGCTTGCGAGTTCATGAACGAGATCCAAATCCTCTCGCAGCTCCGCCATCGCCATCTGGTCTCACTCATCGGTTACTGCTGCGATAACAAAGAGATGATCCTCGTTTACGACTTCATGGGACGCGGAAACCTCCGCGACCATCTCTACGGCACCGACAATCCCTCTCTCTCGTGGAAGCAGCGCTTGAAGATTTGCATTGGCGCCGCGCGCGGTCTACGCTATCTTCACAGTGGCGCGAAGCACGTGATCATCCATCGGGACGTGAAAACGACGAACATCTTTGTTGGATGAGAAGTGGGTGGCGAAAGTTTCGGACTTCGGGCTATCCAAAATAGGGCCAAATGAGATGTCGAAGGCCCATGTGAGCACCGCCGTGAAAGGCAGCTTTGGGTATTTGGATCCGGAGTATTTTATTCGGCAGCGGCTGACGGAGAAGTCTGACGTGTATTCTTTTGGGGTGGTGTTGTTTGAGGTACTCTGTGCTCGTTCTCCTCTTATCCATACGGGAGAAACCGAACAGGTGTCACTAGCTAATTGGGCAAGATATTGCTACCAAAACGGGACAGTGGCGGAGATTGCGGATCCCATATTAAAGGGGAAGATCGCTCCACAGTGTTTCGCCATGTTTTGCGAGATTGGAATCAGTTGTTTGTCACAAGAAGGGATGCAGAGGCCGTCCATGAACGATGTCGTTTTGATGCTGGAGTCTGCATTGAAACTGCAAGAGAGTGCCGACGAAAGCGAAGAAGAAGTTCGTGAAGATGTGTTTCATAGGGATTCCAAGGACAATGATAAGTTGATGTTTGAGTTGTTTTCCGAGATTCTCGACCCAAAGCCACGTTGAACTAACTCAATAATGCTAACCCAAACTCCAAATTTATGTGTTTAGTTTCGTGATAACGTGAAAGTTTTTCTGTATAAAACTCAACCTGCTTCTATCTCTTCCCAATTACGACACGTCCAAGGTTTCTTGCTAAATTTACCTATTCTCCACCGAAATACGTGAGTTATAATATATATCCTATTATATATTATAATATATTATAACTCATAGTTAAATAATATTATATAAATAAAAAATCATACGTTTATACATGGAACAACATATTTATTAAACGGAACTCCGATTATCATAATAAAACAATTAAAAAATATTTTATAATTTTTTTATTAATAGTAAAAATTATTTTACAAACCAATATTTTTTAGTTTATAAAATGATTTCTAATTTAGTAAACATACTAACTAACTATTTTGTCTCTAAAATTAATTTATATTTAATGATATTTTTTAGTGTTCCATAACTTTACTATATGCACCACGCTTTCAAAAGCTTGGACGCATTCTACTGCCACATTTAGCTATTCGCCAACAACGCTTTCAATATCCAAACCACTCTTACCTAAATAAGCCTGTGTCTATTTAGTTGGCCCAACACTTTTACTATTTGTCACTCTTTTTATGTGATACACCATTAGCTTATAGTTTCCTTTAAAAAAAATATAATAAATATTTTACTTTTTCCTAAAATAAGTATTTGAGTAACTGTATGATCGTACGCATCACATTTTACTCAATACTCTTCTTTTGATAAAAATATAATAAATAATAAAAACATAAAATCCAAAAAATAGAAAAAATTCAAAATTAAAAATATCAACAAACAAACAATTTTTTTTCTAAGAAAAAATGTCCAGTTCTTATTGGTAGAACTACGTAATGGCAAATTCTTCCTACACCCAATCTTTTTAAACCTGCACCCAACACAATTTTAAATTTCTGGAAATACCTTTCATTTCAGAAATGAAAATCTAGAATTGAAAATAACATATTTTGGAAAACTAGATCCGAAAGAGATTATTATGATCTGAAAATTAAAATCCGGAAACAAAAATCAAAATCTCATTCGGATAAGAAAATCCACAATACAAAAAAAAAATCCAGAAACATATTATGAAAAAGGGGATCCGAAATGTATTTTTATATATATCCTATTTTATTTAAGGACATTTTTGTCTTTTCATACTGAAATTGGGTGCATTAATATGGTACAAGAAGCAATTGTCCTACGTAATCCTTGATTTTCTGTTCTTAATAGAAATACGTAGGAACAAGGTCAATCCTTATTGGGATTAATTTTCTCAAAATTTCATTTCACTTTTGCAAAAGTCCAGCTCACACCAGGAAAAATTCTTTCCAAATTGATTAAAACCTTTAGAACTATGTAAACCCTAATTTTTCATTACAAACAGACATAGGTAGGGCCAAGGACAATCCTTGTCGACCCCAAATAAAAAAATTTGATTTTTTTTCTTTATTTTTAAACAACATTTTTGTTTCTCTTTTTTTAAAAAAAAAGAAGCAATCATTCTTAAAGAACCACACTCATTTTGCGAATTTAATTAAAGGCACTATCTTCGGACAGTACGGGTGTTAATACCTTCCCTACACGTAACCAACTCCCGAACCCCGAATCTAGTTCGCATACTAACTTTCCATTTTTTCTGTAGTTTTCTGCAATAAACTATGATAGCAACTCCATTCTCTATATTTCCAAAATCATTTTGGTTTGTCGTCCACCCGTCACGATTCCGATTGCGACACTGTGATTGTTGAAGTACCCTTTAAAGTCGCCCGATGATCTCCTCAGCCTCCTTCTTCACCTTGCTCATGGCTTCCAACTCCATCTTCAATAAGTCCATCTCAACCTCCATATTTTTTTTTTTGTATCTTTGTTCTTAATGGCAAGGGCCTCCTTATTGCCCAGCAAAGTTGCCTCAACTATTGATAAGTCCCAGATTTCTATAATAATTCATATTAAAATACAGACACTTATGGATATTATTTGATAAAATAATCTCTAATTTATGAAGTTATACCTTTTTACATATTTTGTGATTTTAATTTGAATAAGAACGATTTACTCTCAAATTTATGTTAATTTAAGGATTCTGTGGAAAAATAGAGATGATTGGGCAAAATGGGAATATACAAAGTTAAAAAGAGAAAGTTGGAACACACCAACATTCACCAAAGCTCACCCAAGCGAAGTTACTCCAGTGACGTTGGGTCTTTTTTCGTGAAACTCACCCAGGCAAGTCCAATAACGCCCAAGCAAGAAGTCACTTAGCCAACGATTGTATTATCATTATGTTATTATTATTGTAATTTTTATTTTTATTTTTCATGTTGAACATTGATAAATTGTTAATTAATATTCAAGTTTTCATGGTACTCATTTAGCGAATGATATTTCTTTGAATGCAACTTTTGTAACATTTTATTTATATTATGCATAAATCAAATTTAGGCTCCATTACTTCTACTGGAGAATTGAGAGTATTGCTTTAGTGGCCTTCAATGTCTGCGTATCACACCTTATCACCGTCTAATTGTACCGGTAGTGTTGTGCAAAAACGTTATACTTTTACCCATGTTGGTGGGTTATTGCACCTATTTGTGGTTGTGGAGATTGTTCTGTTTTGAGAACAATAACAACTGAAAAAAAATGTCGAAAAACGATTTTGGGATTGTCCTAAGTACAAGGTAAAATTTATTCAACTAGGTTTCATGCAAACTTAAGAATGTTATTTTTAAGTTATTCATTGTTTAATTTTATTCTTCTCTTCAAAACATATTAGAAGTGGAATAGTTCTAGCATGTAATTTGTTCAAATGGTGCATTGAAGATTTTAGCGATGAAAGATATGCAATTATTGTCCGACAAAGAAATAATATATGTCTTTAGAAAAAACGTTTGAAGGTCTCCACAATAAAGATTCAAATGTTGTTAGGGATGTGTTTTCTTTTTCTAATAGTATGTTCTTAATTTTGTCATAATTTCAAAATTACGAAGAAATTAACATGTCTTTATCTCTCTCTGAATTAAATGTAATGACTTTATATATTTTTCCTTTCAATGACTTTATATATTTTTCCTTTCAATGAATGACTATTTAATGTTCATCCTATGTTTTAAATACTCATTTATTGTGTTTAAAATATATTAATTTCTTTATAATAATAATAAAAACCATGATTAATATTAAATTTTTTTATATAAATATATATATATATAACGTAATATAATATAAATTAAATAATCCTAAATAATATTAAAATTATCTAAATACATTAATTTATCTAAAAAAATAATTTAAATTAATAAAATAAAAAATAATATAATTATATTTAAATTGTATTTATTTATTTTAATTTTATATTATTTTATTTTTATTTATAATTGAAATTTTATATTATTTTAATTAACTAAAATGTGTATAAAATTAATTATTAATTCTTTTTTCTTTTTTTATACACAATGATAAATTTTTAATCTTACAATTTACACTATTAAAAATAAATAAAAGAAAAATATACTTATAACCTATACAACTTTTAATATAGATTTAAATATAAATATATATAATAAAAATAAATTTATAATTAAATAATATAAAAAAAATATTAAAATAATAATATTAAAAATTGTAACTTGTATAAAAAATATGAATTATCAAAATTATCCTAAATCAAAACACTCTCAACTAATTAATCTAAACATATAGATATGATATGTTTATCAAATAGCAACATTACTTATTTTTATATTATTTTATTTTTATCAAACTAAATTTATATAATAAATATGTTATATTTTAAAAATAAATCCCTTTAGTTTCACCGGTAGTTTCACCGCTAAAAAAGTAGTTCTACTAGGTTATGAAGGTCCCCCATCCTATAAAACTCATCCCTTGGCTTCCTTTTGAAGAGCCTCACATCTCCATTCCTTTGAACCATGGCTGAACAAGCAGCATCCCCAGAACCTCTCAAAGTTATCCAAGTTTGTTCAGTGGCACCACTTCATGAACCAACCCTTCTTCCCACCTCCCTTCCACTAACCTTCTTCGACCTCTTATGGCTTCGATTTCCACCTGTTCAACGTCTCTTCTTCTATCCCTTCCCACACCCAACCTCTTCATTCCTTCACTCTCTTCTTCCCTCTCTCAAACACTCTTTTTCCCTCACTCTCCAACACTTTCTCCCTTTCGCCGGCACCCTCACATGGCCTTCTCACTCTCCCCAACCCATCATCAACTATCTCCCCGGTGACACTGTTTCCTTCACTGTTGCTGAGTCCCACCAAAACTTCAACCATCTTTCCTCCCATCTCTGTGAAGCATCACAACGACACAACTTAGCACCCAACTTGGCCAATTCCCATGATAAGTCATCTCTGTTGGCAGTTCAAGTCACTTTGTTCCCAAATGCTGGCTTTTGCATTGGAATCACCACACACCATGCAGCTTTCGACGGAAAATCTTCTACCATGTTCCTCAAATCATGGGCCTACATATGCTCTAACCTTCAAAACCCTACTACACCATCCTTACCTCAGCATCTTACACCTTTCTTTGACAGATCATTGATAAGAGACCCTTCTGGAATCGGTGAACTGTACGCGGAGTCGTGGAAGAATAAGAATGGTTCCAATAACCGAAGTCTCAAGGTGTGGGAGTCTCTTACGGAAGCACCAAGCGATGGACTCAAAGGTTTGTTTGAATTGACCCCTTCACAGATTCTAAAGCTCAAACAACATGGAAACTCTAAGATGAAAGGGAATGTTCATCTGTCAACCTTTTGTGTTACGTGTGCTTATGTGTTGGCGTGTTTGGTCAAAGTGAAACAAGTGAAGGAAGAAAATGTGTTTTTCATATTTAGTATTGACTGTAGATCGCGGTTGGACCCTCCAATTCCTGCCACATATTTTGGAAATTGCGTTGCAGGAGGGAGCTTTGTGGTCCTGACTAAGGAGTTGGTTGAAAAAGATGGGTTCATTTGTGCTTTGGAGGGGATAGTTGAGACTTTGAACAGGGTGAAGGAAGAGGGAGTGTTGAAGGGAGCAGAAAGATTTGGTGCGGGTATGAATAAACCCAGGGAGACTAGATTCTTTTCTACTGCTGGATCTCCATTGTTTGAGGTTTATGGTATTGATTTTGGGTGGGGAAGGCCAAAGAAGGTGGATATGATATCCACAGACAAAACTGGAGCATTTTCTCTCAGTGAAAGTAGGGATATCAGTGGAGGAATTGAGATTGGACTGGTGTTAAGTAAAGCTGAGATGGAAGATTTTAGTACCCTTTTTGTTCAAGGACTTGATTCTCTTTAAGTTTCAAGCTTCATTGCTCTCAGAAAAATGTAATCTTTCCCTTTCATATCTACCCACTTTATTCATATATGTTAGTTTAGTGGGATAAATAAATGAAAATGACTGTGTGGTGAGAATTAGCTTATTCTGTTATAAGAGCTGATTCAATAATGCAGGTATATGGAATACTTACAGATACTTTGATACTATCATTTTTTTTTCTTTCTAAAGATATTATTATTTTAGTTTAAAATTTTGTTTATATTTGTTTTATTAGTTAAATAAAATATTTTATTATTAAACGGAGTTATAAATGTGAATGTGAGAAAAAAATGGTAGTGTGAAAGAATAATTTGTCTGTGGAATACACCAGGAAAAGTATACTTTGAAAATTCAAAGAGTAAAATTTGAAAATTCAAAGAATTAAATTTGAAAATTATAAAAAATTATAAAGTGGGTGTAGAAGAAAAATGGGTATCAATGCACCATGTTCATATAATAGTTCTCTTGTGGAAATTATGCTTTTGTTATCAACTAGTTCACGCAGGTAGTTTTCTTATTTTCTTATGTCCGAATTCTGTGTTCTGTTCTTTAACATGAATGTGATGGATCCTTGGTTTGTGTGATGCAATTAAATTACCTTGAATAAAGCATAAAGAGGTATTCTTTTTCTATGTGACACACTTTCCAACAAACACTGTTTGGACAGCATGTGGTAAACAAATAGACCATCTTCAAAGATACACACACAATTTTGTTCTTTTAAAAGATATGTATACTAGTATTTTGACCGACTCGTGTATGGGAATATTTTAAATATTTCATATTTAAATAATAATATTATAATTTTAAATAATAAATAAATCATATATATTAAAATAGATTTATTTTTCTAAAATATAATATATTAAATTATAATATTAGTTATACAATATTTTATAATTTTAAATTAAATGAATTAAAAATCATATAAATATAAAATACATACAATTGTTATATTAAAAATACAATATAAAAAAAATTTGAAGATTAAATAATATTTTAAAACACTTAGAAGACGATAAATGAGAATGAATAACAGTTAACCGCACTATTATATTTTAAAAATTATAAACTTAATTTATAATATTATAATATTAAAGAAATAAAGAAAAATAATGTTAATATATTACATTTAATATCATATTGAATATGTTTTATCATAATTATAAATCAAAATCACATTAATTATTGATTACATAATTTAAATAAAGATAAAATCTACTAAAAATAAAAAGTATTATGATCTAAATTAATGATTTATACAGGATAATTGTATGGTCTCTTTTTTCAATATTACCTTTTTGAAGGAGATATAATGTTATCAAAATAATTAAATAAAATCTATAAAATATAAAAATAATAAAAAATATGAATTAAATATACCTTTTATTTGAACACTCTTGGGAATCATATGAGCTTTCTGAACTATGTGTTATTTTCATATAGGTGTGTTAAATTCATTTTATAGCTGCAAAAATAAAATATAGGGAATCTTTTAGATACAATATCCATGAGGTAATAATGAAGAAAGTAATTTTAAAAATCATATATTGGTGTAGCTGTCTTATTATACATGTTAACCACATAGCAATGATAAACACATTGTTCTAAAGACAACAAGTCATAACTTAAAATATATAATCGTATTTTGGAAAACATTGTATACTGACTTCTTATTATTAAATAAACACTTTTTGACATAGTAATTGTCACATAACGCAGCATATCATGAATTATCAGAAATACTGTTACAAAATAATGCAACAACTTCATTACTTTTTACCAACTCTATTTAACGCTCAATTCATACAACAATTTCATGAAAAATGTAAAATAATTTCCAGAACAACATGAGTAAGATGTATTGTTAAATTTAAATCTTTGTAACAGAAGAAATACTCAGTAAAACAACAGAACATACTAAAAAACAATACAAAATGGACTACATAGTTGCTTTTCTTTAGGTGTTATAATATAAGTGTTGATAAATATTATATTTAATGTCAACACATCTCAATTAGCACAACACGTTAATTGCATTATTGCAAAAAGTAAAAAAATCTAAATATAACCATGGACAATTAATAAAATCATGAAAATATTTAAAAAAAATTATGAAGAATGATTGCGTACTTGTCATAGTTTTTGTCTCAGTAGTTTAAAGAAATATACAACTCAAGTTAATAGTTACAGAATAAATAAGATAGAATAATATGATACAATAAATTTAATTAACAAAAACTTCTATTAATTTTTGTTCATCGGTGACTGTGCCGCTTGTTCTTGTAAACAAACAACCAAATACATGTCTGAATGCATTACAACAATTAGTTATTTTAATTGAAATAATTTTTTAATACATAATTTAATGTTTGTATTTTTTAGAATTAAATATTTTAGAATTATTATTTATTAATATTTTGAATAATTTAAGAATTTTATTTATTTTAGATATTTTATTTAAGTAGGACATTAAATAATTTAAGATTTTTATTTTTTTTAAAATTTTAAATAATTTAGAAATTTTATTTATTGTAAATTTTTATTTAAGTATGACATTCAATAATTTAGGATTTGTATTTATTTATTTATAATTTTAAATAATTTAGGAATTTCATTTATTGTAATTTTTTTTATTTAAGTATGACATTCAATAATTTAGGATTTCTATTTATTTTTAATTTTAAATAATTTAGGTATTTTATTTATTGCAAATTTTTATTTAAGTACTACATTTATTAATTTAAGATTTGTAAATAAAAAAAAATTGTGTTTCTATACGGAAATAGGAATACAACAAATTATGCAAACTACTGGATAAAATAACAAAAAATAACTACATAAACCAATATGACAAATTATTGAATACATGAATTTGGTTCTCTACAGAAACTTGAATTTGGAGTTAGGCACATAAATTGATGCCAAGTACTCCACCAATAAAATAAAAGAATATTACAATGGTACTTAAAATAAGTGAACCATAAAGTATCAATACACATGACAATCCAAATTGAACACTGAGCTCAATAGAAATATCCACAAAAGCAATATCATTTAACAATTTGTATATAATTGCATGATTAGTTTTTATCGTATTTTGTAAAACAATAATGTTAGTTAACTAAAAAGAATACAACATACCTCACCACAGATGTTCATAGAGTTCAATCTACCCTTGGTTGGCAACCTAGTATTGTCATCCCAATTCTGAATCTGATATGCTTTGAAGCAGTAAAGAAAGAATACCAAACAAAACATTTTGCTAAGTTATATAATATATTACTAATTATTAAGGTCAGAAAAATGAAGTGATATTATAAGGCCCAACTAAAGAAAAGGATTGATATTATAAGACCCAACTCACAAAAAATGTTGTTAGATGACACTTAGCAATAAGATTTAATGAATGTAATAATGAATACATAGGAAGTGATGAGCAGTAAACCATCATTACACGTAATTAGTGATGGAAACATAAACAGATTTCAACAAAATAAACTTTCAAAAGTTGGATCAATGAACAAATTAGATGAAGAAGAAAAACATTAGATTGCCAAAAAAAAATCGTTAAAGAGATGAACTGAATGGACAAAAAAGCTAAATGCAAGAAACACTGGCAAATAAGAAAACAAACTGCAAAAAACAAAAAAGAATGGATGAACAAAATGAACAAAAAAGGTAAATGCAAGAAATACTGAACAAAAAAGAAAACAATATGCAAAAAAATGAAAAGAATGAGATTAACTAATGGATAGAAAAGCTAAATGCAAGAAACACTGAACAAAATAGAAAAAAATACAGAAAACGAAAAGAATGAGAAGAGCAAACTGAACAGAACCAATAAACGCAAGAAACATTGATCAGAAAAGGAAAAAGTGAAAAAAAAACCCAAATAATGAGATGAACAAAATGGACAGAAAAAAAAATGCAAGAAACATTGAACAAAAAAGAAAAAAAATGCAGAAAACGACAAAAATGAGGTGATATTCTTGTCCATAAAACCCAAGCAACTTTGATAAGAAAATCTAAAAATATCATTTTTATGTTGCAAAAAAATGTAACACGGAGAAATAACAATATCAAAACCACTGGATGAAACAAACCATAAAAGAGATGAAGAGAATCGACAGAAAAAATAAAAGCAAACAACTTTGATCAGAAAACCCAAAAAAATCATTTTTATGTTGTGAAAAAACATAACAAACAAAGAAGCAAAAATATCAAGAACAATGGAGCAAGCAAACCATAAAAGAGATGGAGAGAATCAACATAAAAGATAAAAACAAACAACTTTGATAAGAAAACAAAAAAAAATCATTTTTATGTTGTGAAAAAATGTAACAAACAGATAAGCAACAATATCAAGAATAGTAGATTAAACAAACTGAAAAAGATATGAACAATGGAGAAAATAAACCATAAAAGAGATGAAGAGAATCGACACAAAAGATAAAAGAAAGAAACTTTGAACAGAAAAACCTACAAACTGCATCAGTTACGAAAAAATGTAAGAAACAGAGAACCAAAAATGGCAAAAAGACTGGAGAAAACAAACCACAAATCAAAAGTATCGGTCGAAAAGATAAAAGCAAGCAACTTTAATAAGAAAACCCTAAAAAATGCGAAAACGTAACAATTAGAGTAATATACAAAAAAAGAGGGATAGCGGTTTGAGAGAGAAGAGAGTGATATACAAAAAAAGAGGGATAGCGGTTTGAGAGAGAGAAATTTTACTTTTAAAAACTCCTATGTGGCACATTTTGGTTGGTCCGGGTGTGTTGTGTTGATTGGTGGAAGTTTTTCTATTTTTGGTATTAAATATTTTTTATTTTTTTTTTGTGAAAAATTCTGGTGATGACACGTGTTTAAACTTATCCTAAGAGTACTCTCTATTTGTATTATATATATATACATGTTTTAAAATTACATTATTTTTTTCTTTCTAGATATAGATAAAATGTAAATTATCGTTTATGGTGTGTTTGGATTGGGGAAGAGATTTGAGAGAGTGGATTTGGATTAATTTGAGAGGAAAGTGAGGTTGTTTGGATTGGGGTATGTTAAAGTAGATTTGTGAGGAAAGTTTATTGAATTTTGTGAGTAATGTGATGATTGTGTGAAATTTTTTTAATTTTTTAAAAGGTGTAAAATGTATATTGTTCCTGCCGGTTGACTCGCTTTGCCGGTTGACTCCAACGGTAGCCTTTGGCCCTTCTATCTCCGCCTGAGAATCTAATGTCCTTGATCAAGAAACCTCTCACCTGCAAAGACAAAAGGACGCCCTAGCGACCGTTTGCATTCCGACGCTCAAGTCAGTATTAGGGCAAAGAAACACCAAGTGTGTATATTAGCTTCAGTCTTAGAAACTGTGTACCTTTCTAGGGTTTTGGCACCCTTTATATAGGTTGAAGCTAGGGTTTACCTTTGTGTTGTTACCCTTATCTAGGGTTCCTTGGGGAGCGTCCTTGCGCCGCTATTCACAGAATCTTAGCGTATCTAGCACATGAACTTCCCTTATCTGGAGTGCAACGAATAACAGAGTGGCCGCTTGGGTACCAACTTGTGCACCTAATCTCTAGCGCCATCTGCTTTGTGGGTTCCCTAAGTATTCACGTGCCATGCATGCAACTTTCCCTGAAAACCCTAACCCTAATGGGCTTTAACGCCTCCCAGGATTATTCACACGTGTTGCGCCTTCATGCGTCATACACACCACGTGCATGGATCCCTCGTGACTTAGGCTTCCCACATATCTCATGTCTTTAACTGTTAACTTATCATAACTTTAGGGCCCACCTTACGTGGCCCTGTACAATGTTCAAACCACCGATGTCCGATCTTCTCCCTCTACTGGCGGGGTCCGATGTCGATCTCCAACATCGGGGTCTATGATACCAATGTCCAAAGACTAATTGTTCCCCTGGTAAGTGTGTCTGGTGTTGATATTTCTCGGCAAGTGTACCGAATCAACTGTAATATAGTACTCTTTAAAGTACGAATGTCGAACCCACAGGGAACAATTCTAATTAAGATGTTCTGTTTTAAAACTCACTAAGTATAGAAAATAATTTTGAGACTTTGTTCATAACCAAATTAAAGATTTCACAAGAACTCAAAGATTTAGGGTTTGATTCTGGATGTAACAAAACCAACTTATCAAATATAGAGAAAGATACTTGGGATTGAATTGCGTCTATCTCAATCATCTGTATTTTGAATAATACAATATATAATACTCAAAACTACTTATTCTTGATGCTTAATTTAAAGTCATTCATCTTGATTCCTCACAGATGAAATTCATAAGATAATTTCTCAAACACTGATTCCTCAGATATTTAACAAATCATCCAGCTTTAGGAACAGAATTATAATGCAATCAATAACCTGGAATCTATTCCTAGCATTACAAGTTATCAAGTATTTTCGTTTATTTCAGATCCTTAAAGGTACTTTCCAGTTAAAATTAAGGATCAAAATCAAGACTCTATTGATCAAACAGAATCAAGCAATAAGCATAAAACGAAAATATTAAGAACAAGTAGAAAAGAGAATTTTATATATATATATATATATATATATATATATCACCAAGAATACATTTGATCAAGATAAATTACATTCAATCCCAAGTTAGAAAGAACTTAGCCACTCATGACAGCTCCTCCAATCTTCATTCTTGATCTGGATTGCATAAGAAGGGCTGATCTGAGCAAGTTCTTCTCCTAAGAATAGAGGTTTCTTCTCTTTCTCTCACTAGTCTCTCTCTAAAAAACCCAATCTGTTTTCCACCGCTGGTTTTGAGTTATGTTTCAGAATTTATATAATCAACTTTAGCTCAAGCTAGCCCATTTTAGCTTAAGCTAGATCTTTCGGTGCATTTTTAGCTTGAGCTAGCGATTCTAGCCTGAGCTAGATCAGTACTGCACCTTTTAATCAACTCTGGACAGTTTTAGCTTGAGCTAGCAATTCTAGCCTGGGCTAGAATTGTACTGCACCTTTAATCAACTCTAGACAGTTTTAGCTTGAGCTAAATCCTCTAGCTTGAGCTAAATCTTCTTGTGATCCAATTAAGTTTTTACTTTCTTTCTTTCAATGCCAGCTTGAATAATTCTTTCAATGCTTCATATTCATCTGCAATTTACACAAAAATTGAGATTAAATTTCTTCATTTGTTTCTTGGTTCAAAATATATAATCAGATTCAATAATTCTCAGATTAGGGTAATTTTCTTACATTAAGCAACAATTAAGTTCCAAAGTGTTCAATTTTCTCAATCATAAAAACTACACATTGGCACTTATCATCTGGGTTCCGCCTCGTGGCCCCCGTCCCTTACCAAGCATCGATGCACGATGTCTGAGGTCAGTCTCTGAGTCGATGACCAAAGACTGGTCGGGACATATATTATAAATTAATTTTAATTTTACTATTATTTATTTTTATCATTATTAATTATTATTTTTAATTATATTTATTATTTCATAAATTAATTATTTATATTTTATTTTAATTATCATTTTATATATTTATTAATATTTTAATAAAATTTATATTATGTGAAAAAATAATATAAAATTTATATCATTTTATAATTCTTCGTATGTAAAGAAAGAACACTCATACAATTTTGTCTCAATTTTTATATTTTAATATTTTTTTATTTCTTGATTCGTGTGTTTTCAGTGCATTTTTTCACTCTCTAAAATTCTGTCGTTGGATACAAAGGACCGTTAAGGTGTTAATCAATCATTTTTCTTTTTATTAAATTTTTTATATAAGTCTTAGATTTTTCTAAAGAGAATTTTTTTTAAAATTAATTATTTTGAAATTTTTATTTTTATAAAATATTTTAAAAAGAATAAGTTCTGTAACATTTTTTATAAATACTTTATTTTATTTTTTTAAAAATCTTACAAATAATAAATTGTGATTAAAATATTTATTGAATATCTAGTATTATTATTATTATAGTTGCTCATATCATTTAGTATTTATTAAGATATAAACAAAATCTAGCACGGTATAAAACAAAAAAAAAATCTAGTACATTTAGTCCAGTTGTCAAGTCTGCCACATTTTCACTCAAGCGTTGTTTATGAAGTGACTCATCCATCATATTTGATATTGATAATGCATATTCTCATGGAAATCTCAAAGCTTTTCTGCTTATTCACTGTACACGAAGAAAGAAAAGCATGGATTATTTTATTTTTGTCTATTTCTATTAATTACCGAGCATTTGTGAGCGAAAAAAATACGGAAATAACTTTTTCTATCTTCACTTGTGTCCGAAGATATACAAAGAAAGCCACATAGACATTGTTAATTATCCTTATTATCCTTGATGTTATAAATTTATTTAATAATATTAATAATAATAATTAATTATAAAAATAAAATAATAATAATAAATATAATTATTTATAATAAAAGATAATTTATATAATAATAGTATTATGAAAATATTTTTATATATATTTATAAAATCTAAATTAACTAAAATTTATATTTATAAAAATCTTATATTTTATTATTTAAATATTTTTTAGAGAAAGGGTAAATTTGTAAACTTCTATTTTACACATTTAAAAAAAATAAAAATCTTCTTACAACTATCATATCACTCACAAACTTCAATAAACTTTCTTCACAAATCCACTATAATATACCCTAATCCAAACAACCTCTCTTTCTTTACACTTTTCTCTCAAATCACTCTAAATTCACTCTCTCAAATCCTCTCCTCAATCCAAACACACCCAAAGTGATTGCCTTCATATAACAATCATCGAGTTTCAATTATAATCACCCTCATCTTGTCTGCAAATTCGATAAAGTTATCTACAACTTGAAGCACGCTCCTTGATCCTGGTTTTACAAAATAAGTCAAACTCTATCAGACATGGGCTTTGATGCTTGAGTCAACGATTCATCTCTCTTCATCAAATTTTGGCATGGTAACACATTATACATTTTCATATATGTTTATGACATAATAATAACAAGAAACACAACTATCGTTGTTCAATAATTCATCAACATTCTTCAATCTAAATTTTCGTTAAAAGACGTCGGTTACCTACACTACTTTCTTGGAATAAAGGTTTTTCCTACATCTAATGACGGTCTTCATCTAACTCAAAGCAAATATACCAAAGAACTTCTTAACAGAACACACATGCTAAATTGCTCGTCCTCAAGCAACCCCTATGGTCTCTTCTCTCAAGCTAATACAAGATAGAATCACTGTTATTCAAGACTTCACTCATTATAGATTTGTAGTCTGTAGTCGGTGTTCTACAATATCTTACTATCAATAGATTGGAGCTCTCGTTCTCTGTCAACAAAGTTTGCTAATAATTGCATAACTCTGAAGAACATCATTGGAAGGTTGTCAAATTGATTTTACGGTACTTAGTTGGCACAATGCATCGTGGTCTTATTCTTAACCCATTATTTTCTAGTTTTTCCATCATCGACTTTAGTGATGTAGACTAGGGGTATGATATATACAACAAACGATCTACAACTGGTTATTGTGTGTATTTTGGATGCAACTTAATCTCATGGGACTCTCAAAAATAAAAAGTTGTTTCCCATAGTAGTACCAAAAAATAGAGAAGCATACCAGCTTGCTAACATCACTTGGGTCCAATCGTTTCTCACTGAGCTACACATTGCACTACAAGAAAATCATGAAATAGAGTCCAATTTTAGAGACAAAAAATAATTAGTTGCTATAGTGACTAAAGTAGAAACCATTTTTGAGACAAAAAAAATTTAGTTTCTAAATTAGTTTCCATTATTGTTAAATGGTTTTTATATTGATATCAAATTAGCAACTAAGGTTTTTGCTAGCAAATTTAGAATCTAAATAATTGATATCTAATTCACTCTACTTACCTTTTATGTTGAACATCTATTTATAAGACTCTCTTATTGAACTTAGAGGCTGCTTGACTCTTTTCTTTTTGCACCTATATATAATATTTTTTAAACACACCAGTATCTTTGAATCTGTTTATAAAATTTGCTATAGTAACTAATTTAATTTAATTTTTTTTTTCTCATAACAATAATGAAGTCTATTATACATTCTCACTCCAAATAATGAGTTAGATGAACACTTTGAGT
Organism: Phaseolus vulgaris; assembly: GCF_051622355.1. NCBI lineage: Eukaryota > Viridiplantae > Streptophyta > Magnoliopsida > Fabales > Fabaceae > Phaseolus > Phaseolus vulgaris. The sequence goes on along the minus strand of NC_143501.1, from coordinate 6,351,965 downwards.
TAGACAAATCTTGTCAGGTTCATAAAAAAACGTTTACTCGAACTCATTCACTTTCCAACGTACTTCTAAATTAGTGACCTTCTCACAAATCTATCTACTTTCAAGTTGTTGATCTTTTCACGAAACCTATATCGTGTGCGTGCCTCCTTATTAGACTTAGACATAAACTTTAAACTTGTGGTTCGTGTTTTTCCCACCGCAATTTTAAGGAAAGATGTTACGAGATAGACCGTGTTACTGTTCATGGGACCATCTATCCCTTTCTCAGTTTTATAGATATGACCCTCTGATTTCTGTAAAACAGTTAGAACACAGTAAAATCTTTCTTTCCTTCTCTTCCTTCTTCCTTTCTTCCCTCAGACATTATCCTTACACGTGTCTCGTATGTAGAGGTTAAGGATACGTGTTTTTTTTTTTTTGTTAACAGGTGATGACTGCAATGGTTTTTCTCCATGGTTGATGAGTGTCCGCTGCACAAAGTTTCGTAGAATACGTTTTTGTCTCGGTAAGTTTTTAAGTTTGTAGGTGCTTCTTTTAGTTATATATTTACGTCCAAGATTAGGGTTTAGGGTTTAGTCGGTGGTAAATTTTGGTTGAAATAAATTTTGTAATGTTTTTATTGATAACTGTATTTTCGTTATTTTTTTTAAAAAAATTTAGAAGACACAAAACCTAGAAAAAAAATCAACAAAGTACAAAAATGGAATACAAAATATTTAGAAAACATTGAATATAACGAATCTTCTCACTAACCATCTCACATGCGCTCAAATGATGAGACCATCCTCTCAAACGCTAGGGCTAGAGAAGAATGAAAGGGAAGTATGAGGTGCAACTGAAGTTATTAAAAAAATATGAGATTATACTTCACATAGGGTTATTTAAAAAATTTTAAAAGGTTAAAACTGATTTTTCACAATTAATATAGAGGTGGAGAGATACTTTTTTTTCTCATTTGGTTGGTATGGGGCTATTTTTGTTTTTGTTTCCATTTAAAAGGAATTGATGACAATTTTTCCATTTTTTGTTATTATTTTGAAATGCAGACCATTTACTATTTGAGGCCCCCAGTTTGATATTACCAAGCCCAGCATTTTGTTCTCTTAAAGAAGAGAGAGTTTGGGCCCATTAGTTCGGCCCAGTCTTTAACTATTTGCAGCATATTTTTTATATGCACCATCCTGTCGGTTTAATGTTTTTTCCAAAACAAACTGGGCCTATTTGTCTAGCCAACCATTTTCACAAACAGCTGGCCAGACCTTTTTGTTATTTGTCACACGCTATTTATTTTATACACCAACTTTAATTTTCTTTGAAAAGCGCAGGCCTTTTATTCGGCTCTGTTCCTACTATTTGGCACCCGTTTTTCATATACACAACATTTTTTTTATTTTGTTCAAAAATAATAAAAAGAAGAAATAAAAATATAATTTTGATACTATCTCCAAATAAATTTTAGACACTTGTATGATTACATCATCTCTTTGATATATTGAAATAAATAAAGAAATATGAATTTTCATTAAAAAAAATATGTTTTGACAGTGAAAATTTCACTTAAAATGTAAACGATCAAAATATCGATGTATAATTTACATTATTTTTTGTACTTACTATATGATTCATAAAAGAGTATATAGAGTATTAAATATAGTCTCTCGAACAATTTTATATTTTAATTAGCGTGAATTATACAAAAAAATTAAATCCTAAAAAATATAAAATTTTAAAATTTTAAAATTATAAAAACCAATCAACATTTTTTTGACCTTATGTAAAACTTAATTTTCTATTGTAAATGAAAATACAGACGACTAAGGTTAATTATTATCAGACCCAAATAAAAATTTTAAAAAATATTTTCTTTTTATTTTCACATGTATTTTTGTTTTTTTAGAAAATAAATATTCTAAAAAATATTACATTCATTTTTGTATATTTAATAAAAGGTATTGTCTTAAGACGAACGTTGTAGGGTGGTAAGACCTCTCCACATTTAACCAAATTTCAAACCCTAAGTCTGGTATCACAGACCATTTATTTTGCTTTTTCCGTAGTTTTTCATAATAAAGTATGATGACTATTGTATGAATTTTTTATCAATGTTTTTTTAGTTGTCTCGTCATGACCTAGGTTAAAACAACATCCAATCATTCAACCAGACAATTCATTACACTAACATTCTATATTGACACTGTAGAGAAATTAAATTTGTTGGTGATTTCTAATATTTAGGGTTTGTACACTCCATTATGACTTTGATCAGGATCTTAATCCTCATCACAGTCGGGATATGCATGTGGGGTTTGTACACTCCATTATGATTCTAATAAGGATCTTAATCCTCATCACAATTGGGATATGCACGTGGGGTTTGTACACTCCATTATGACTTTGATCAAGATATTAATCCTCATCACAGTCGGGATATGCATGTGGGGTTTGTACACTCCATTATGATTCTAATAAGGATCTTAATCCTCATCACAGTCGGGATATGCATGGGATATTTGTACATCTCATTACAACTCTGATCAGGATTGTAATCCTCTTCACATTCAAGATATCCATGCGGGTTTTGTACACCCCATTATGACTCTAATTAAGATCTTAATCCTCATTACGATCGGGATATGCACACGTGTTTTGTACACCTCAGTATGAATATGATCGATATTGTAATCCTCATCACTGTCAAAATATGCACACGGGGTTTGTACACCCCATTACGACTTTTATCGGGATCTTAATCCTCATCGCGACTAGGATATGCACATGAGGTTTGTACACCTCATTATGACTCTGATCGGGATGTTAATCCTCATCACGGTCGAGACACCTCATTATTTTTTTTATCAACAATAAAACAAATAAATAAATAAATAGGGACCACTTCAGGGGTGGTCCAACCCTTATACAAAAATACTTGATACCAGTCTCCTATTAGAACGCTTACCAAATTAGCAAAGGGATAACCATACCAACACTAACCAATGTTAATGAATAAACCTCATACAAGCCAAAGGATTTAAAACCCAACTAGAATAAGGGAAATAAGCAGAACGAGACTTTGCATAAATCCAAGACCATACCTTTACTTGCATTGAAGCGAATACTTCAGACACATATGCCACACCTCTATTGAAGATGACCGAGTTCCTATGTTTCCAGATTTCGCTCACAATGCCAACCCAAATTGTACCCCAAACTTCGTTAACCGAAACAGAAGCCTGACTCATCCTGAATTGTGAAAAATTTGACTTAGGGTCCTTGTGAATTACAGACGACACACCAAGCCACTTAAAGCACAGACACCAGACACGCCAAGAAAACCTGCAAACAAAGAACAAGTGACAAGATGACTCCTCCTCCTCCCCACACAAACAACACAAGAGATTTTCTACCGCCACTCTGCGCCTTACCAAGTTAACCCTAGAGGCAATCCTATTCTCCAACACCCTCCAAGCAGTGAACAAAGCAGATGGCAAGGCTTTGCACCTCCACAACTTACTATACACAGGAGAATACTCCCCTCCTCTAACCCGCCTTACCTGAACATAGGCAGAGTTGACTGAGAAAGTTTGACTCTCCCCAATCTTCCAGACCCAACTGTCCGCCTCCCTAAAAACCAACTTCACCTTTTGCAGACTTTGAAACAGCTGTTCAAAGACTTCTCCCAGTCGAAAAATGATCTACGCCAGTCCAAATTCCACACTCATTCACCATTATACCAATACCCAAGCTCAGCCATTTTTGCGTTTTTAGCCGAGCTTAGAGAGAAAAATCTTGGAAAAACTCCCTTCAAAGTACCACAGCTCAACCAACTGTCCTCCCAGAAAAAAAATCTCCTTACCTTTCCCCACTTTCCACTTAAACCCATCTTTAAAACTTCTACCCCAACCCTCTGAATCCCACACCTCCTTCAAATCTTTCCACCAGAGAGAGCCCCTACTAGACTTACCGCCTTCTCTCAAACTTCTCCAACCACCATACTTAGAATAAAGAATCTCTTTCCACAAACCTCCTTTATCCGTACCCAGTCTCCAAATCCACTTTCCTAATAAAGCCAAGTTAAATTTCCTAAGATCAATGATTCCAAGACCTCTAGAATCCCGAGGCTCACACACCTTATCCCAAGAAGCCCAAGCGATCTTCCTTCCATCAGAGCCCCACCCCCAAAGGAAATTCCTTTGGATCCGAACTAACTTGTCTGCCACCACAGAAGGCAGTTTAAATAAAGACACCTCATTATAACTGATAAAAAAAATTTAATCTTCATCAAGGTCGAGAGATGCACACGAGACCAGACCTGTGAAGTGGAAACCCATTTGATTTTAATTGGGGACCTGTGTACAACTTTATTCACTGTCATGTGATTCTCTAACTTAATTTTTGGAAGTTATTTTTTTTGGTGTTGTGAGGGTTCAGATGAGACTCTAGTGAGCTCAATTGAGGCTAAGGAATTGGATAGTGCAAGACTAGCTTCACTTCTGGTGTGTCAATGTATGTGGCGACGCCTTTGATTTTAAGTGGGGACCTGCGTAGAACTTTATGCATTGTCATGTGATCCTCCAACTTATTGTTTGAAAGTTATTTGTTTTGGTATTGTGAGGGTTCAAATGGGACTCTAGTGAGCTTAATTAAGGTTAGGGAATTGGATAGTGCAATACTAGTTTCACTTCTGGTGTGTCAATGTATTTGGGGACCCCTTTGATTTCAAGTGGGGACTTGTGTAGAACTTTATGCACTGTCATGTGATCTTCTCGCGGGGTAAGGAGGACGAGATTATTTCCATATACCTCACTCTAACCATGATCATGCCTCCTTTCACAAATTTGTCACCCAGCTGTTCAAAGTCCAATTCACTCTAAACTGCCCAATCACGCTGTACTCCATCCAAGGTAAAACCTGTTGTTCTGTTTTAATGATTGGCCCCTTCCAACTCCTTTGTGAATCCTCTTTGACAACACAAAAGATTTTCTCCCTGTCTTCACCTTCCAAACCTCCTTTGTTCTCTTCTGATCATGGAAGACACGAGTCTCCTCTTGCATCTTTCTGTGGTTCCTTATCTTCTCTGTATGCTTCACCCTGTTTTCGCTCTCCACCCTTTTAGGTTCCACCTCACTCCTGCTGTATCTCGAAATGTTTAGTGTAGCTTCTTATTACCAATGTATATCTGATCTAAATCCATCTCTATCCTCCCCACATTCCTCACTTCGAAGAATTTAACGAACCCAAATCTTCTCTCCCAATTATTAAGCCTTCTTGAGATAAACACTTCCTTAACCCTAATCCATCTTTTGAAAATCTTGATCATGTCCAATTTCCCATACCCATTTGAGATATTTGCAAAGAAGAACGTTGTAAAATTATTTGAGCTACTATGAACTTTACGGTTTGAACCAGGTCCTCCCTGACCTCCTTGCCACCGAGCCTCCATCTTTTTTAAACCTTTGTTCCGTTCCAAAAGTTTATTCGGTGATGATTATCATTCTATTATGATAAAAAAGAAAAAAACTACTTCTCCAGACTGGAAATTTTTTCCAATCAGCATTTGTTCAGATAAAAGAATGGTTGTGCTGAATGTTTGTTGATGGATGGGTCAATCTCTGCCTACGGGTCTTCGTCGAATATTTAGCTCTGATTCACCTTATGTTTTGTTTTTTCTCTTTCTCCTGGTATTGGAAAAATATATAAAATATTATTATATTATCATAATAGTTTGTCATAGCTATGTATCTTACTTTTTGGTGTCAATAAAATCTTTTTATTTAGTATTATTGATATGATATGTTTATCAAATAACCGCATTACTTATTTTTATACTATTTTTATTTTTATCAAACTAAATTTATATAATAAATATGTTATATTTTTAAAATAAATCCCTTTAGTTTCACCGCTAAAAGTAGTTATAGCAGGTTATGAAGGTGCCCCCATCCTATAAAAACCCTCATCCCTTGGCTTCCTTTGAACCATGGCTGAACCAGCATCATCACCGGAACCTCTCAAAGTTATCCAAGTTTGTTCAGTGGAACCATTTCATGCACCAACCCTTCCTCCCACCTCTCTTCCACTAACCTTCTTCGACATCTTATGGCTTCGATTTCCACCTGTTGAACTTCTCTTGTTCTATCCCTTCCCACACCCAACCTCTTCATTCCTTCACTCTCTTCTTCCCTCTCTCAAACACTCTCTTTCCCTCACTCTCCAACACTTTCTACCTTTCGCCGGCACCCTCACATGGCCCTCTCACTCTCCCCAACCCATCATCAACTATCTCCCCGGCGACACTGTTTCCTTCACTGTTGCTGAGTCCCACCAAAACTTCAACCATCTTTCCTCCTATCTCTGTGAAGCATCACAACGATACCACTTAGCACCCAACTTGGTCAATTCCCATGATAAATCGTCTCTGTTGGCAGTTCAAGTCACTGTGTTCCCAAATGCTGGCTTTTGCATTGGAATCAACTCACACCATGCAGCTTTCGACGGAATATCTTCTATCATGTTCATCAAATCATGGGCCTACATATGCTCTACCCTTCAAAACCCTACTACACCCACCCCAACACCGTCCTTACCTCAGCATCTTACACCTTTCTTTGACAGATCATTGATAAGAGACCCTTCTGGAATCGGTGAACTGTACACGGAGTCGTGGAAGAATAAGAATGGTTCCAATAACCGAAGTCTCAAGGTGTGGGACTCTCTTACGGAAACACCAAGCGATGCACTCAAAGGTTTGTTTGAATTGACCCCTTCACAGATTCTAAAGCTCAAACAACATGGAAGCTCTAAGATGAAAGTGAATGTTCATCTCTCAACCTTTTGTGTCACGTGTGCTTAAGTGTTGGCGTGTTTGGTCAAAGTGAAACAAATGAAGGAAGAAAATATGTTTTTCGTATTTGGTATTGACTGTAGATCGCGCTTGGACCCTCCAATTCCTGCCACATATTTTGGAAACTGCGTTGGAGGAGGGAGCTTTGTGGTCCCGACTAAGAAGTTGGTTGAAAAAGATGGGTTCATTTGTGCTTTGGAGGGGATAGTTGAGACTTTGAACAGGGTGAAAGAAGAGGGAGTGTTGAAGGGAGCAGAAACATGGGGTGCGGGTATGGATAAACTCAGGGACACTATAATCTTTTCTACTACTGGATCTCCATTGTTGGAGATTTATAGTATTGATTTTGGGTGGGGAAGGCCAAAGAAGATGGATATCATATCCACAGACAAAACCAGAGCATTTTCTCTCAGTGAAAGTAGGGATATCAGTGGAGGAATTGAGATTGGACTGGTGTTAAGTAAAGCTGAGATGGAAGATTTTAGTACCCTTTTTGTTCAAGGACTTGATTCCCTTTAATGCTTTCGATAAGATTGTGTGGGAGAGTAAAAGTGTGAAGAAAGAAAGTCTAAAAAAAAGTTGAGAGTGTTTGGATTGATGTATGTTAGAGTGGATGTGTGATAAAAATTTATTAAAATATGTGAGTAATGTGATGATGATAAGGATATTTTGAATTATTTTTAATTGTGTACAATGTAAGATTACAAATTTACTCTTGTATACAGAAAAAGAAGAAATAAATGATAATTAATTTGTGCACATTATATTTAATTAAAAAAAATTAAAGTTTTAATTATAAACAAAAAAATAATAATTTAAAATTCAAAAAAATAAATAAATAATTTTGTATATTTAAATTAATTTTGTTAGTTAAGTTAATTTATTTAGATAATTTTAATATTATTTATGTTTATTTAAATTATGTTATATATATAATTATTATTAATAAGGATTTCCATTATTATCATTAACAAAATGAATATATTTTAAAAAGTAAATGGTTATTTAGAACCTAGCATGAATATTAAGTAGTTGTGAAAATATATAATATAAAGTCATTAAATTTGATCTGAAAAGAGAAAAACACATGTTCCTAATACGGACGACTCATACCCAAATAAAAAATTTAAAAAATATGTTCTTTATTTTCACATGCATTTTTGTTTTTTTAGGAAATAAATATTCTAAAAAAAGTCACATTCATTTTTGCATATTTAATAAAAGGTATTGTCTTAAGACAAACGTTGTAGGGTACTAACACCTTCTCTACATTTAACCGACTTTCAAACCCTAAATCTGGTATCGCATATCATTTCTTTTGCTTTTTCCGTAGTTTTTCGTAATAAATTATGATGACTATTGTCTCAATTTTTTCTCAGTGTTTTTTTAGTTGTCCCATCATTACCAGGTTAACATCCAATCATTCAACCAGACAATTCACTACGCTAACATTCTATATTGACGGTGTAGAGAAATTAAATTGTTGGTGATTTCTAATATTCAAGTGATTTGATTAGGATCTTAATCCTCATCACAATTGGGATATGCATGTGGGGTTTGTACACTCCATTATGACTTTGATCAGGATCTTAATCTTCATCACATTTGGGATATGCATGTGTGGTTGTACACTCCATTATGACTCTAATAAGGATCTTAATCCTCATCACAGTCGGGATATGCATGGGAGATTTGTACATCTCATTACAATTCTGATCAGGATTGTAATCCTCTTCATATTCAAGATATCCATGCAGGTTTTGTACACCCCATTATGATTCTAATTAAGATCTTAATCCTCATTCCGATCGGGATATGCACACGTGTTTTGTACACCTCATTATGACTATGATCGAGATTGTAATCCTCATCACTGTCAAAATATGCACATGAGGTTTGTACAACCCATTACGACTTTTAACGGGATCTTACTAGGATATGCACATGAGGTTTTTGTACACCTCATTATGGCTCTGATCGAGATGTTAATCCTCATCACGGTCAGGACATGCAAGCGAGGTTTGTACACCTCATTACAACTCTGATAAAAAATTTAATCTTCATCAAGGTCGAGAGATGCACACAAGGTTTGTAAAACTCAACACAGTTATAAACGAGATTCTAATCCTCATTAGGTTGGGACATGCACGTGGAGTTGTACACCCCATTACGACTTTGATCGGGATTTGAATCTCTCTTTTTTAATAATTAATTCACGAAGTCTTCAAATGACACACATCATGCACTAATAACGAGGTACCACTTAAATACACTATTTATAAGTTGTGATAAGTTATAAGTTATATCTCGGTTAATTACCTACAATTTAAGCTTTAAGGTTTCAATTAATAAGTTATAAAAAACAGGGCTCGGTTATAAGTATCTTATTTACAACTTAAGATTTTCATTAACATTTGTCTACATCCCCCTTTTATCTCAACCATCTCAATCTTAGGACAATTCACTTCTCATTCATTGAGTGTGTAAGTTTCTTCTCTCTAGAACGAGACTCTCTGGCCTTTATTTCACTCATGTAAGTCAAAGTGGTAGTGATCTAATCCTATGTTGAAGCCATGTAGCTCTTTGGGATTTTTAATATCTTGTGATTTTTTGGATGCCTTGTATGAGTTAAATGGATGAAGAAATTTAAACGGAGAAGATGAATTTGGTTGGTCAATATAGAGACTTAGAAGAGGTTAGGTCAACTTGTAAAAATTTCTAAGCTAGACACAAAACTAGTGCTAACAAAGAGTGAGAAAAGAAGACAAGATGTGCACAACTTTGGGCAACATTTCTTTAATAAATTCTAAGCTCATTTACAATAGGGCTAACAATTGTATTTATAGGTCCAAGGGAAATCAAGGTACAAGTTTTAGCCTTAAAAACTCTGCACTCCCATGGTGACAATTGACTTCCTCTCATTAGAGCAAATCCTCTCAAATTAGAGCAAATCCTCTCAAATTAGAGGTAGACAAGTATCATCCTTTAATTGGAGAGAATCATCTCCATTCCCATGAAGACAAGTGGTGTTTTGGCATTGGTAGGAATCCTCTCCATTGAGAGGATGACATGGGGACCTTCATGCATTCCTTGACACTCCATGTGTTTCTATTTGTATTGTAGTAATTTATTTGTGCACCCTAGATGGTCTAAAGTTGCATTGGGTCCAAAGAGGCCCAATTGTAACTCTAACTGTACTCTTTTTCCTATTTACACCCTACTCAAATTGGCTCAATACATGACCCATGAAAATAAGCCTAATACATGGCCCAAGTAAAATTCCAAATAAGGCCCAAATACAAGTTCAATTAAATCCTATACAAAAATTACCAAACTCCACTACTTTATACAAGACTAAGAAGATGAAAAAGACTCTTAGAAATAGATGTTGTAATGAAAGCTCTATCTTATTCAATCTTCTTAGTCCAAATTTGTGGTGGCTTGATGGTCCTCTATCAGGTATTCTTATTAAGACAATTTCATAAACCTCTACTCAGATCGACGATCAAATAGTTATTCAATTCTGATACGTTTTTAGCTCAAATGCTTCGGTTAACTACATTAAATTTGTTTTAATGTCACACCATTTTGAAATGGGTTTTATCTTTCTATTTCTTGTTTAAAATAAACTAGTTAGTTATGAATTAGTTTAACAATTTTTTAAGGCTTAACTCGTCCAAAACTTGAGTATAAGGCTTTTTGCTTGAAAAGGCCTGAGGGGTTGTGTACCAAGAGTTAGCTTGATCTTCTATTAAAAGAGAATGTAACTTGTCCAAAGAGTCATTTATAGGGCCTATTAAGCATTAACAAAGAGATTTAATAGTAAGATATATTTGGGATCAAAGAAATGAGATTATTTTTAAACAAGGGGTTCTGGAGGCAAAAGAAGTATTTCATTCGGCGCAACTGCTTTCTTGGTTATGGTTGAAACATAAGATAAAGTCTTTTATATCTATGCTTTCTCCGATTGGATTCTAAATCCTAACCAATGTATTCGAAACTGTGGATGACAGGAGGGAGTGATTGGTGTACACATGGGAGGATAAACTCTGGAGATGGAGGGGTGAAATATGTGCCTCTATGTGTTAAGTGATGGTCAGTATTTGTTGTATTTGTATTACAATTCTGTCAATTATGGAAGCAAATATAGCATACAAGAGATCCTGGTAGTATCAGAAGAATTTGGGGAACAAAACTGCAGGTTCTTAGCAGTAGTAGTAGTCATAACTGGTGTCACAGAGGGGTTGAGTGCAGGAAGCGTCAATACACCTTTCTGCTATGCAGGAGTTTGAGAGGAATCAAGTAAAGGATGGGTTGATTTTGGGCCTTTTGGTTTGAAGTGGACAAAGGAAGGGGTTGACAGATTCAGATTGGTTGAGGGGCTCTGGAGAAGATTCTGAAAGGCCATAAAACTTTAGCTTAATCGATACCTAAGACCAAGTAACAAAGGTGCAGGGGTTAGAAACTGAATTCAAGAAGGTGGTGGGATGGTTCCATAATGCTTTTTAAGATTGGTGGGACATAAGCTCAAACAGGTGGTGGGAAGGTGCATGCAAAGACGTGGAACATTGAAAGAGTGAGGTGTCAATTCTACCTCAGCAGCCCTGCTTGCTATGTTATCTGACTTCCTGATGCTGATGTCAAGGGACTGTCTTAAAGAAAAACTACCTATGGAGCAAGAAGAATGACTATACATATCACATACCAGAAACAGTCTTTAGCTAACTTTGATCTGAAGTTTTTGCAGGTACAGCTTTATCCAAATGCATAACCAAAAGCAGGGAAGTAGGGTGCTCTGCTGGTTTTTTCTCGTTGTATGTAGCAGTATTTGCTAATCCCGGTGATGTAATTGTGCGTCTTCCGTGTGTGCTGATGGAGATGCAATGGACTTGTTGGTTGTTTTATCCGTGCAGTGAGCCTGTAAGGAGTTGGTATGCTAGAATGGAAAGTGAACCTAAACGTGGTGTGTTGTAGTAGTTTATTCGTAAGCAATTGGCTAGTTGTTTATGATGCATTAATTCCCAATTTCTTTTGCTTGAAATCTGAGGTCCAGTAGCAAGGTATTCACATGCAACTCAACCATATGCATAGGGTGGAGGAAGCAATCTTTTATGTGTTTATAGCTTTGCTAAACAATACTGTTAGGACTGGTTTAAAGTGCTTTTCTATTCCTTTGGGTTTGTAAGGGCAAGGGTCTATGGTAGTTTAAGATTTTTTTTGCTTTATTGTGTTTTGAATTGCTGAACTTTAATACAGAGAAAGGTACGCATAAGGGTTGGAACACCGCTTAAGTATCTCGTTTTATTTTATTAATTCATTGTTGATAAAAGAAAAAATAAACTCTAAATATTTAGAAAAGTAGAAAGATTTAGTTTCAACTTATACTCCTATAAATATATTATAACTCTGGATATAAGGATGATTGATTTTCACAACACTCACCTCAACAATCTTAAAACATCACCATGTTCTAATTTTAGAGATGTTCCAATATTTTTTTTTAGTTTGCTGAAACAGAAACAAATTGTTTGAAAGGGTGAACGAGTGTAGTTATAAGAATCAAATAGATGTTTAAAGGTTAAATATATACATACTAAACTTTCATAAGTCCTTTATATATAATTATAAATCATAAATATATTTTTAATGAATATGACTAGTTATAAATATAAAAATATAAATTTATATCAAGTGTAGTATTTGTTTGACTCATGACATTAATATTAATATCTGCCGGCTTTCCAAATGATCTTTAGACTCAATTAGTAAAAGAATATATTTTTTTAGGAAAATAAAATACTTTGACATACCGAAAGGAAACAATCATTAGAAAATCCATTATACTAAAATTTAAATTAAAATAAAAAATACATTTAAAATATTAATTTTTAAGAAAAAAATTATACTTTGATATTCATATAAGATAAAATATTTTCCCTTTACAAACTAGTCTACCAATATAATAATATATATTAATAATTTATATTAAATTATAAAAAGTATAATTAAAGTAATAATATATTGATTTATGAAATGTAAGAATATTTTCGGGGATCTTTATTTAGTTACTAGGTAGGATGCAGTTATTATTCTTAGTGTAAAGATACTAACACTCTAATTTTATATACATATATATGATATAATACATAATAAAATAAGTAATTATGTGAGATGTAATAGTTATTTTATTGAGTCGTGGTATTTTATTGAGATTCTAGCATAGTAGGTCTTCCAACAATGGAATCATCAAATGACAGCTTTTTGAGAGTTGTATGGATCTGTTTTGATGCCGACCAGTTCCGCATCATCGTTTACGACAGCGACCGCACGTTAAACGCGATAAAGTTGTTTCGGTACGTCATCACGTTAAACACGACAATGACGATCTCGCATGACGATCTGGGAGGGATAGCGACCCATGAGAACAACAACTTTCAACTTGGCCTCGTAGCATAGAAACTCGTCGAAGAGACGAAACCAGAATATGAAGATGACCGTCATTGGAGAAGTCCTCAATTGTGGTGGACAAGAGTTTCATAAAAGCATTCTCCCACATGCATCTGAAATCATTATTGTTATTATAAAATTGCCTCGGACATCATATTTTTTTGGCACATTACATTTTGCAGAGGTTGTTAACCAAAAGTTTTTGTATTTTATTTGACGCAGCTGGCAGGTAGTAGTAGTCGTATTGTTTCTCGCGGCCTTCCTAGCAATTGCAACCTAAAGATGATAATAAGTGTTGGCTCCATCACTCTCACTGCAAACCATGACCTTCAACGCTGTCATCTTCCTCCTTCTCCTCCTCTTCCCACACTTCCAAGGCTACACCCCACTCGACAATTTCACCATCACTTGCGGTTCCTCTGGAACATCCTACGACGGCCAAAGGACATGGACCGGGGACATAGATTCTATGCTCTTAACAAACGAAGACGCCACCGTTTCAGCTAAACCCACAACGCTATCTCCTTCCACCAACCATGTCCCCTACGCCACTGCTCGCCTTTCTCCTTCCCAGTTCAGTTACTCCTTCTATTTCCACACAGGGGGCCCAAAATTCCTTCGCCTCTTCTTCTTCCCCGCTTCTTACCCTTCTTTTCCTCGCACCCTCTCATCCTTCTCTGTTCACTCCAACCAATTCATCCTCCTCCAAGATTTCAACGCCTCTCTCAACGCCGACGCTGAAAACAAGGAAATCATATTCAAAGAATACATCGTCTACGTGGAGGACGGTCAGGGTCTTATCCTCATCTTCACTCCCTCGCAGTCCAACTCCTACGCTTTCATCAACGGAATCGAGGTACTTTCCATGCCAAGCAATTTATATTACACGTCAGTAACTGACACGGGCTTCACGAACGTGGGAAGTAGCAAACCCTTCGTTGTTGGAACCCGCTTTGCAATGGAGACTGGGTATAGAATCAATGTGGGAGGACAAGAAATATCGCCAAGAAACGACACCGGTTTGTTCAGAAAATGGGCCGGTGACGAAGAACGTTATTTCATTAAACAAAACACTGGTGTATCAGCAATGGCGGATAGAAAGATGAACATAACAGTGAAGACTGACTACGTGGCACCCGAGGAACTGTACAGAACAGCGCGTAGCATGGGTTCTAACGCCTCCCTGAACCAAATCAGCAACCTCACATGGGAGTTTCCCGTTGATTCTGGCTTCACTTACGTCCTCAGGCTCCACTTTTGCGAGTTTGAGCACGATATTGAAGACGCCGGTGAAAGGGTCTTCTTCATTTACATAGCAAGCAAGTTGGCGGAGAGTCGCGCTGATGTTATGTTATGGAGCCAGAAACAGAAAGGTTTCGGCGTGTATAAAGAGTATGCCGTTTTCATTTCCAAGAATATTTATCAGAAAAAGATTAACCTCTCCCTGCAATTGCATCCTTATGATAGTAGGGGTACCAAGTATAGCGATTCCTTCCTCAACGGTCTCGAGATCTTTAAAATGAGCGACACAAGGTCTAACAGCCTCGCCGGACCTAACCCGGACCCGATTAAGACACCACACCAAAAGGGAAGTAACAGAAGGCGAATGATTGGTATCACGGCGGGGATAGTATCCGGTGTCGTTTTTATCTCGCTTGTCGTTTTCTTTGTTCTGTTCTCCACCACTTCCAAGTGGACTCCGCTGTTGTTCTCAACGAACAAGTCAACCAAGGACCACAATTTTTCTCTGCCGTCTGATCAATGCCGTCGGTTTTCCCTTGTCGAGATCAAAGCCGCCACCAAAAACTTCGACAGTGCCTTCATCGTCGGCGACGGGGGATTTGGCCACGTGTACAAGGGCTACATCGAGGACGGTTCAATCCCCGTCGCCATCAAGCGCCTTAGACAGGGTTCCCAGCAGGGGGCTTGCGAGTTCGTGAACGAGATCCAGATGCTCTCGCAGCTCCGCCACCGCCATCTGGTCTCACTCATCGGTTACTGCTGCGATAACAAAGAGATGATCCTCGTTTACGACTTCATGGGACGCGGAAACCTCCGCGACCATCTCTACGGCACCGACAATCCCTCTCTCTCGTGGAAGGAGCGCTTGAAGATTTGCATTGGCGCCGCGCGCGGTCTACGCTATCTTCACAGTGGCGCGAAGCACGTGATCATTCATCGGGACGTGAAAACGACGAACATCTTGTTGGATGAGAGGTGGGTTGCGAAAGTTTCGGACTTCGGGCTATCCAAAATAGGGCCGAATGAGATGTCGAAGGCCCATGTGAGCACCGCCGTGAAAGGTAGCTTTGGGTATTTGGATCCGGAGTATTTTATTCGGCAGCGGCTGACGGAGAAGTCTGACGTGTATTCTTTGGGGGTGGTGTTGTTTGAGGTACTCTGTGCCCGTTCTGCTGTGATCCATACAGAAGAAATCGAACAGGTGTCACTAGCTAATTGGGCCAGATATTGCTACCAAAACGGGACGGTGGCGGAGATTGTGGATCCCATATTAAAGGGGAAGATCGCTCCCCAGTGTTTCGCCATGTTTTGCGAGATTGGAATCAGTTGTTTGTCACAAGAAGGGGTGCAGAGGCCTTCCATGAACGATGTCGTTTTGATGCTGGAGTCTGCATTGAAACTGCAAGAGAGTGCCGACGAAAGCGAAGAGGAAGCTCGTGAAGAAGTGTTTGATACCGAAGAGCACCACAATATTTCGAAGGACAATGATAAGTTGATGTTTGAGTTGTTTTCCGAGATTGTCGACCCAAAGCCACGTTGAAGTAACCCAATTATGCTCACCAAATGCTTGTTAAACAATTAGATTTCAAGACCTAATTAATACAATCTAGATGCTCCAGATTTTTATGTGTTTGGTTTCGTGATTGTAATGTGAAAGTTTAGTGCCATGAAATATATAATAGGATGCATGAAATAAAAGCTTGAAAATAAAGACAAAATCAAGTTACAAATAATAGAGTGGATTTAATAGTATGAATAGGACTCAAGGAAGGTTTTTTCTTGCTGCACCCTTATAATTTTTAACCGTAGCTCTAAAATTGAAAATTGCAATTTCACCATTTATAAAAGTGACTTCCATATTATATGTTTCAAAATATTCTAAAACAAGCATTCTATAATTTCCAAAACATGATTTCTAGAACAAGATTTCTACAATAAGATTTCTACAACAAACTTTCAAGAAAATACATTCTAAAATAAGGTTTTCATTACAGAATTTTTGGAACAACCTCTCGAAAAGAAATATGATACCTTCTACAACAAGCTTTCCATAATGGGTTATTCAAAACAAGTTTTCTTTAACATATGAATTGCATTCTGAAACGAACTTTTTACAACATAATTTCTAGAACAAACTTTCCACAACATAAATAATACCTTTCAAAATGAAATTTTTAGAACAACTCACTCTCTAAGAGTGCAACACGATAAATAATGGAGAAATAGCTAAAGGAAAAAGTGGTTGCAACAATGACGTCAACAACACGATATAGACACAATATTTAGTCTATTTTTTTCTTTTTAAATGGAGTCTAACTAGTAATTATGGAGTTGCAAAATCCATGAGCCCTCAAGGAAAGGAAAGAAATTTGGAAATTTGAAGGAAGGTGGTCTCGAAATGCAACAAATATATCATGAAAATGATATTGACTTCAATAACAATTTTTTTTTTACATGTATTCATCCTTTCAAATATCCCATATTTTAAAAAAAAGTGCTTCATTACTTTTTGTACCGATCAGGTAATCGGGAGTGATGACGTGGCATCAAGCGATAATATAGGCGTGTTGAACGGGACACCTGACTGACAGAAGGGAAGTACATCGAGAAGTCTGTGTAGTCGCCGATCGTTGACTTGGCGTTCTCCGATCTCTAGTGTGTGTAACCGGCGGTCACCAGAGTTGCGTCATAGTCGCCATATGTGAGTACTAGGAGATCAGGTGGTTAGAGACCGCCAAGAGGGGCACATCGCCAAAAGATCAGGAAAGCTTACTTAAGGTTTCCAAGGGGTACAAGTACGGGGGACGAGTGATATGATTGTCACGTAGCAGTGGAGGATGAGGTTATCAGATAATCATTCCCTAGCCAGAGGTCGGGGCAAGGGAACAGTTTCCCAGAACGTGCATGGTGTGCAAGTGAAGCAGATCGTGATAGCGACAGACGAGACCACAGAGAAGGTGTGCATGGTGACACCCCGTACTCGTCACTTAAGGGGTCGCGCTCCAAGGAAAGCTGTGCACCAAGTTACTCCTTGTATGGGTAACTTAGTCGAATGGCTTGAAGAGTAGAAGTGACGCTCAAGTGGAGGAAGCTCCAGATGACGACACGTGTACAACTGGATATGAGCCACGTGTCCAGAGGTGTAACCGTCAGGAGAGAGAAAATCCTCAGGTATATAAGGAACACTTAACAGACTTTTGAGGTACGCTTTCAGAATACTTTATAGCACACTAAGATTCACTGCGCACGGTTCCTTGAGTTGAGATATTCTCTCTGAGTTTTTGGTGATTCTTCCACTGACTTGAGCGTCGGAGCGCGATCGGCCGCAGCGGCGCCACTTTGTTTTCTTCAGGTTCTTGCGAGGAATTGAGACGTGAAGAACAAAGGCTAACGTGGTGCGAAGCTGATCTAGGAGGAGAAACCTTTGACGTGGCAAGACTCTTGCACTCAAGTCAACCAGCAGGATCACTTTTTTTCTATGATTTATTTATTTTATTCAATTTCATTATACTCCAAATAAATAGATTAATTTATTTATTTTGAATAATACTTTGAAGTACGAGTGTCAAACCCACAAGGAGCATTTTAATTAAAAATTTATACTGTAACACTCACTAAATATATAAACATGCATAATGATTTTGTTCATAATACATTGAAATTACAATAATGACTTTGCATATGAAACTAAAGAGCGTCAAGGTAATTTAACTACAAAATTTAGTTAACAAGATTGTGATTGAACTTAATTTATCTTATTTATCTATATTCGGGATTGATAAAAATATATAATACTCAAAATTACTTGATATTGATACAACATACTGATTCTTCATGCATGAAATTCACAGGGAAGTTTCCTAAACACGGATTCCTCAGCTATCTAGCAAATTAACCAACATTAGGATTAGATGTTGTAAAGCAATCAACATGTTGAAATTTATTACTAGCATTAAAATATATTGAATATTTTCATTTAGATCATATTTTTATAAATACTTTCTAGTTACATTTAAGAATCAAAATCAAGAATTTATTGATCAGATAAAATCTAGCAATAAGCACAAAACAAAAATACCAATAACAAGTAAAATATAGGACCATATAAATCTTACCAAAATACATGAGTTAGAAAAGATTAAGTTCAATCCCAAGAAATAAGTTAGCTACTCATTATAGTCTTTACAAACACCAAGTTAGCTACTCATGGCACGTTCTCCCTCCCCCGCCCCCTGGTTTGAGACTTCCTTGGCTGATAGGGCTGCTGCTTCGCGGGGGTATTCTTCTCTGTCGTTGCCTCATGCAACCTTAGAGGTTGAGGTCGACCTAATGCACGCGGGCGCGTGGGAACCACACACGTGCGCTTCTCGTTAACTTCCCCTTCTGCTGCAATGTGAGCCACCGCGCGACGCCTTATCTCGGCGAAGGTCTTAGGGTGGTTTCTGATAAGCAATTCACTGAAGGGGCCTGGCACAATGCCCTTTCTGAACACGTGCACCATCATCGTTTCGTCCTTGAGGTTCAACCTCACCACCTGTGCTCCAAAATGGTGAAGGAACTCTTTCAAGGACTCCCCCTGATACTGTCTTATGTCAAAAAGATCATAAGAGATGGGTGGGGTGGGGTGGGGGCGATTCGCGATGTACTGCGTTCTGAATAGCTTGGTGAGTTGTGGGAACGACGTTACGTGGCCATCAAGGAGGCTGATGAACCAATCCATCGTTGTTCCCACCAAAGTGCTCATGAACAGTTTGCATCTCACCGCGTCGGAGCCCCCAACCAACATCATTTGCGTGTGGAAAGCCGTGAGATGGGCCTCCGGGTCCTCTGTACCAATGAAGGTAACTTTGGGCCCTACTAACGTGGTCGGTATCACGGCATCCATGATTTCCTGCGAGAACGGCATCGGAAACTCCCTGGGTGGCGTCGCAGGTTCTCGATCTCCTTCCTCACGTGTGCCTTGCCTGGTTTTGCAGATCCCTGCGCAATTCTTCATTCGAAAGGCGCAGTTCTTCGTTCGTTGCTTGTGACGCAACCAAATCAGCCTGGATGTGTTCTTGGTTTGCTCTCGACGCATCCACTTCCTCTTGAAGGGCCCACATCATTTCCAGAACCTGTTGCAGGGTGAGGCTTTCGCCTCCGTTTGGTGCAACAGGACCTTGCCTCGTACTTCTCATCTTTCTGGTTCTTGCTGGTGGGACAATGTTTTGTATAGTGCCCCACGGTGGGCGCCAAATGTTCCTTCTGTTGGGTCTATTAGTGTCTAAGTTCAAGAGGGGAGGGGTGAATTGAGCTTATAAAATTTTCGCAAGATCACACAATTTTCAGTATACCAGAGACAAAAAGAACAGATTGATTTTACATGAAACAGATTGATTCTTCAGAGCAGTCTAGCACAATTTGACTTTGTTCAAATTAAAATTGTAATCAGCAAAGAGCTATAACAGAATCAGATTAATTTGATTTTATGAGTATGAAGAATACAGCTATGCCAAGAAATCAATCAACTTCATTCAACACAAGATTTTAATGAGAATGAATCTTCCTCAGGTTTTAATGAATAGACAATTTGTTTTTCAAATCAATTAAAACAGCATATACAACTGCCTTGTTTGAGATTAGAAAGCTTTAACAAATCAGGAAGAACAGTTCTTATTTAAACCCAGAATTAACAGATTCAATTTCAAAAGAACAGATTTAGTTCTTGACAGAATTAAGCAAAACCAGAAATGAGTGCAGGGATGAGAAGAAAAGGCACACAAGTTTTTATACTGGTTCACTCATACAGAGCTACATCCAGTCTCACCTTACCCCAAGGTGGAATCCACTAAAAACAGTACCAATTACTTACAAACTTAGCAGTTCTTGAACACTACAAGAACAACACCAACAATGCTGAAAAACCCTATTTCAGCACACCTTGCACTCCAAGAAACCCTATCAAGGAGTGACTAACACTTACACCTTTACAAAACAGAATAAAGGAAAGATTACACCTGAAAAGAAGATGCAAGAACTCAAAACCAGTAGTTCAATTTGCTGCAGAACTGCACCAGCACCTTCACCAAGATCAAAGGTTTCCTAGAACAAGCACACTTGAAAATCTCTTTGGAAAACCTTTCAAAAATCTTTCCATCCTTCTTCTCACATGGAAAATGTTTGATCTCTGTAAAAAACGTAATTGCTCAGCTCACTCTCATGTGAGAGAGACTTTTCTTTATATAGAAAAGCAGTTTCTAACTTGTTTTCAAAAATCAGTTGAAAAGCAGTTATGAAAACAACAAATTCATTTTTGAACTTAACAGATTTATTTTTGTGAAAACCGCCAACTCAGCTAACTGAAATAACTGTCTGAGTTGTACCTTTGGTGCCCTAACTAACTTGTGAAAAACCTTTTAACTGACCAGAAGGGCAAACCGATTCTTTCACAATGAAACAGATTAAATGAGAGCAAATAGGCCAGCTCAGCTTTAACTGAAATAATGATCTAAGCTTTGCCTGTGGTGCCCTAACATAAATTTAGAAAAGCCTTTTAACAGAGAAGAAATAAACAGATTCTTTCTCCATAAAACAGATTTATTTGTGTACTGATTTAAAACTTTTAAAATCATTTTAAAAAGCTTTTCAAAAACCATTTAACCACATCATGTGCTTGATCTAGACTTGGTTAGGCATCTAGGATAGGTTATACAGCAAAAGGCAATCATACACACTTACAAGCCTAATTACAAATGAATCTAAAAACCTATTACAATTTTCAAAGCACTCAAGCCATTTTCTTCATCAAACACATATCAAGTCTTGGTAGGGAAGAAGCTTCCTCCAGCTTCAACACCTTCCGGTTGACCAAATGCGTCTATGTCACTCTCACATCCAAAATCCCTGCGCTCGCACGTGCTTTCCCTTTGGTTGAATGCTTGAAAACACAAAGACAAAGGGCGCCCTAGAGGTCGTTTGCACTTTGACGCTCAAGTCAATCTTAGGGCTAGGGAACACCAAAACTCTTTACATAAAACTGTAACTGTGTGTGTTAAGCGGCGCATATGAATAGCGTTCCTTGCCAAGTTTGTTACTTCCCTTTATATAGACTGAAAACTAGGGTTTCCACTATTTCCATTACCCGAAATAGGCTTCCTGAGGGGGTGGGCCCCAGCGCCGCAACTACCCACCTTAGGATAACCTAGCGCGTGGGGTTCCCTAATTGGAGTGCAACCTCTGACAGGATGACCACCTGGATGCCTCCTCGTGCACCTGATCTTTATGGTCACCCGTCTTGGGAGCGCCCTAATTGTTCACGTGCCATGCATGCAGTTCACCGTTGGAACGTGACCCTCACAGGTCGTATCCTTTCCAGTGATCTAGCAATACTTCTCTGCCTTTGCATAATTCTCACCTAAGCAAGACATTCTTACTTGAGTGAATTCTAACTTGAGGAGTTCAAAACATCAAAACTCCTATTTTCTATCTTCTTATGATTTCTTTCATGCATCTTCCAATCCCTTTCTTTCTCTTTTCTTAATTACCTAAAATTTATACAAAAATAATATTAAATATCTTATTTTTTTTATGACTCAAACATATATTTAAATTTAGTAATTCTCAAATTAGGGATGATTTCAATTTTAAACAGCCATTAAGACCAAAAGTGACCAACTTTTGTCATGTAAATTTAATAAATAATGATACTTATTAGTAAGGATGGAGTGAATTTCTAAAACGCAAATTCATTTATTTATATAAAAAAAATTGTGAAATAACTCACTATTATATAAAAAAATTAAACAAATTAAGTTAACAAAATTTAAAAGTTTATAACAATACGATAAATTAAAATGTCAATTTTCAATATTCATTTTCAATTTAGTTACATCCTTCATATTAAACAATGTTAGGAAAACAAAGTTTTATCTTCAATTTTTTTTCTAGGTTTGTTTTCAAATATTAAAACTTCAATTTGGTTCTTATTTTTTAATTTTCAAAATTATTAATTCACATAAAAGAATAAATGTAAAATTAGTCTATCTAAAATGTGTTAGTATTTTATATAAAATTTCCAAAGTCATAATTATTTATTTTTATGCTTATAAAAACATTTTTATTTAAATTTTATGATATTACAAATTTTATAAGATTCTCTTTCCTCAATCATTTTTATTTATTTTTAAGTACTTCTTCTACCTATTATTTTATTTACTCAACAGTTTGTATCTTTGTATTTCATTTCTTTCTTAATCTTTTCAAATTTTTATTTTTAATAATTTTAATATTAGGAATTCTTCTTTAATTATATCAAATATTAATCAAAAGAATAATACTCCAATTCACTTTTAACATTTATAACCAGCTTAACAATTAAACTATTTTAATTACATTTACTTATCATTAACAAAGAATTGAATGATATCCTCTAAAAAAAATTTAAAAGATATCGTCAAATTTTTTTTAAAGTTAACACACGTATGTATCGTCATAACCAACACATTTACGAAATAAAACTTCATAAGTTTGTAAAAAAAATTAAAAAAATATGCGTTGGCCCAATCTGTACTAATATTTCTAATTAATAAATTAAAAAATAATTTTATTAGTCCATGCTTAACTCTAACATCTATGCTTTTCTTGATAATAAATATATTTTTGTATTAAATATAAATAGATTAAAAGTATAGTATTTTTATGTCTAGGAAGAGGTTATCAAAATTGCTTGATTAAATTAAGATTTAAGACACAATATTTTTATAACATGGGACCGTATCTTTAATCAAGTATTATATCAATATTAAAAATATAAGTAAATGAAGATAAAAATTAAATTTAACTAATAAAATTTAAAGACATAATATTTTTATAACATGGGTTGTTAAAATTCAAAATTTAAATTACGATTAATAATTATCTTGAAACTTGATTATCTAAAAGAGAGAATATTGAATTTAGTATTATATGAATATTCAAAATATAAGTTAAATGAAGATACAAATTAAATTTAACAAAAAAAATGAAAAATATAAATAAAAAAATAAATATTTGATATAAAAAAAAGCACCTGACCTGAAAAAAAAAACAAAAAACGTTGAAAGAAACGATAATTATTTATTCACACTAATTTAAATTCGATGGAGGATAATATTTAGGTTAAGAAAATAGTCATGTGTGTGAAGTATAAGGAGCTCAAAATTGAATAAGAATGTTATAAATTTACCATCTTACCACTTATATCATTCATTTTATCAGTATTCAAAATTTTAATTTTATAAGAGTGGTAAAATATAATTAAATTTAATGAAAAATTAAAATTTATAAAATTAATGTTATCTGTATATTTTTTTGTTCTATACTGAAGAAGAAACCGTCAACTAAATAGACAGGCAGTGAGCTTTCGCTAACAAACAACGCTGCATGTTCTTTTCTCCATGCCTTCCATGTAATTCTAACCTAACACTCATGATAAGTCTTTCGCGACTTCATTCACTTCTGTTCCCTCCCACCAGAAACAATGGCTATCACCTTCATCACCTCCTTGACACTCTTCTTCTTCCTTCTACACTTCTCCGTACATCTCCAGGCCTACACCCCGGAGGATATTTTCACCATCAGTTGCGGCTCCACCGGGATATCCTTCGACGGTCAAAGAAGGTGGATCGGCGACGAAGACACAAAGTACTTATCTTTCAAAGACGGCTCCGTTTCAGAGAAGGCAACAACACAGTCTCCTTCCACCAATCAAATCCCCTACTCCAGTGCACGCTTGTCCCGTTCCCAATTCAACTACTCCTTCCCCGTCTCCCCAGGCCCCAAATTCATTCGCCTCTTCTTCTACCCTTCCGACTACCCTTCCTTTCCCCGCAACCAAGCTTCTTTCACCCATCAATCCAACCAATTCACTCTCCTCAACGCTTTCAACGCCTCTCTTCACGCCGACGCTCAAGCCACTCAGACTATCTTCCGAGAATACGTGGTCAACGTCAACCACGGTGAGAGGCTTATCGTCACCTTCACTCCATCCGATCCAAACTCCTACGCTTTCATCAACGGAATTGAGGTGCTTTCCATGCCAACGGATTTATATTATACTCAACGAAATGATATAGGATTCACGCTAGTGGGACATGGTACGCTATTAAGCGTTGGAACCAGCGATGCGCTCCAGACTGAGTATAGAATCAACTCTGGAGGCCAAGAAATCCCGCCACAAAACGACACCGGTTTGTTTAGGGATTGGGCTGACGAACTACCTTATTTTATTAAACAAAATCCAAAGAATAATGACCTACAAGCTGACATCGATGGGGAGATGAACATAACCGTGAATCCTGATTACGTGGCACCGAAGGAACTGTTCAGAACAGCGCGTAGCCAGGGCACAAACGGCACTCTGAACAAAATCAGCTACCTCACTTGGGTGTTCCCCGTTGATTGTGGCTTCACTTACGTTCTCAGGCTCCACTTTTGCGAGCTTGATCCTCTTATCAATGACATCGCTGACAGACAATTCTTCATTTACATAAATAGCCAGTTGGCTGAAGAACGTGCAGATGTAATGAAATGGAGTAAGAAACAAAAAGGCCTAGCTGTGCACAAAAACTACGCCGTTATGATTCCCAAGAATGGTAATCAGAAAAGGTTTAATCTCTCGCTTCAAATGCACCCTTACGAAAGCGGTGTGGATACGAGATACAGCGACCCCTTCCTGAACGGTCTCGAGATCTTTAAAATCAGCGAAGCCGAATCAAACAACCTAGCCGGACGCAACCCAGACCCGGTTCAGTCTAACAGCCACGCCGGACCGGACCCGATTAATAACAGAAGGCGGATGATTGGTATCACGGCGGGGGTAGTATCCGGTGTTGTTTTCATCTCGCTTGTCGTTTTCTTTGTCCTGTTCTCCACCACTTCCAAGTGGACTCCACTGTTGTTCTTAACGAAGTCAACCAACGACCACAATTTTTCTCTGCCATCTGATCAATGCCGTCGGTTTACCATCGTCGAGATCAAAGCCGCCACCAAAATCTTCGACAGCGCCTTCATCGTCGGCGACGGGGGATTTGGCCACGTGTACAAGGGCTTCATCAAAGACGGTTCAATCCCCGTCGCAATCAAGCGCCTTAGACAGGGTTCCCAGCAGGGGGCTTGCGAGTTCTTGAACGAGATCCAGATGCTTTCACAGCTCCGCCACCGCCATCTGGTATCACTCATCGGTTACTGCTGCGATAAGAAAGAGATGATCCTGGTTTACGACTATATGGGACGTGGAAACCTTCGCGACCATCTCTACGGCACCGACAATCCCTCCCTCTCGTGGAGGCAGCGCTTGAAGATTTGCATTGGCGCCGCGCGCGGTCTACGCTATCTTCACAGTGGCGCGAAGCACATGATCATCCATCGGGACGTGAAAACGACGAACATCTTGCTGGACGAGAGGTGGGTGGCGAAAGTTTCGGACTTCGGGCTATCCAAAATAGGGCCAAATGAGATGTCGAAGGCCCATGTGAGCACCGCCGTGAAAGGCAGCTTTGGGTATTTGGATCCGGAGTATTTTATTCGGCAGCGGCTGACGGAGAAGTCTGATGTGTACTCTTTTGGGGTGGTGTTGTTTGAGGTACTCTGTGCCCGTTCTCCTCTGATCCATACGGAAGAAACCGAACAGGTGTCACTAGCTAGTTGGGCCAGATATTGCTACCAAAACGGGACAGTGGCGGAGATTGTGGATCCCATATTAAAGGGGAAGATCGCTCCCCAGTGTTTCGCCATGTTTTGCGAGATTGGAATCAGTTGTTTGTCACAAGAAGGGATGCAGAGGCCGTCCATGAACGATGTCGTTTTGATGCTGGAGTCTGCATTGAAACTGCAAGAGAGTGCCGACGAAAGCGAAGAGGGAGTTCGTGAAGATGTGATTGATACAGAAGAGCACCACAATAATTCCAAGGACAATGATAAGTTGATGCTTGAGTTGTTTTCCGAGATTGTCGACCCAAAGCCACGTTGAAGTAACCCAATTATGCTCACCAAATGCTTGTTAAACAATTAGATTTCAAGAACTAATACAATCTTGATGCTCCAGATTTATGTGTTTAGTTTCGTGATTGTAATGTGAAAGTTTCTCAGTATATAAATCAACCGGCTTCTATCTCTTCCCAATGATGACCCGTGCAAGGTTTCTTGCTAAATTTTCCTATTCTCCACCGAAATACATGAGCCAGTTTTTTATCAAAGTCTATTTATACACTAATATCCTATTATTATCTATTATAAGCTCGTAGTTATATTATATTATATAAATAAATAAATCATACATTTTTAATGGAACAACATACTTATTAATTCTTTTGAATATTATTTTTGCTATTATTTGATTGATTTTCGTGTTTTTATTCTAAAGTATATTTATCTTATTCTGAGATATTCAAATCCGTACTATGTTTTACCTGTGACAAATAATGGGACTCAATCTAATAATTCAAACAATCGCATCATATAAGTATTACATTAATAATTTAAAAAAACCTAGTGATCAAGTCATATCAATAATCGATTTTTTTTTGGTTTAATTTCAAATACCCAAAAAATTATAAATCATATCAATATATTTAATAAAGTAATAGTTCTTTTTCAATTTACAATTTGTTTCTACCGAAAATGAACTTGGAGTAACTCGGTGAATACTGCATGTTTCTTAGGAAAACAAATTTTTAGTTCGTCTCCAATGAAAGGAGGAGGTCCATCTCCACAAAGCATTGAATAGTTATAATGAGATATAAATGGATTTTATAACAGTAATTTATAACTGCTAATAACTTATAACCGGTTTATGGTCGAATTTATGTGTCTTAAATATAATATTAAACAAACAGTTATTGTCTGAATGTACACGGTCGTAATTGGAGGTATGTACAGAAAGCCCCCTAGCTCAGAATTCGAGAAGATGTATAGGTAGATAAATTTGAAGGATGAACGAGATTAGTTTGGACCTGTTTGGATTTAGCATAGGTCAACCCTTTATTGTGATTTTGAGTAATGAATATTTCTCATAATCGTTTGAATTCGGATTGTGACTTGACCGTTTGGTTCAAGTTTGATAAAGTTTTTTTTATGTTCGTTTAAACTCGAATAACAGTATCATTATAAACTTTTATGTGTAAAAAGGAAATGAACTTTACTTTAAAGGAATAAGCCTTGTTCCTACCGGTTGACCAAGAATGTTTTCGTGCGTCTATGTCAATCTCACGCCCAGAATCCCTCCGCTTACTCGTGTTTTCCTTCTTGTTTGAATGCCTGAAAACACAAAGACAAAGGGCGCCCTAGAGGCCATTTGCACTCCGACGCTCAAAATAGGCTTCCTGAGGGGGTGGGCCCCAGCGCCTCTGTTACCCACTCTTAGGAGAACCTAGTACGTGAGGTTCCCTAACTGGAGTGCAAACCTCTGACGGGATGACCACATGGATGCCTCCTCGCGCACCTGATCTCTAGGGTCACCCGTCCTGGGAGCGCCCTAGCTGTTCACATGCCACGCATGAAGCTCACCCCTGGAACGTGACCCTCATAGGTCGTACCTTTTCTAGTGGCTCTATACTTGTGTTACGTCTGAACGCGTCATCCACACCACACGCATGGGCTCTCGTGACCTAGGCTTCTCCCTAACTGATAGTCGGTGTGTGGTTTGGGATCCACCTCTCGTGACCCAGCTCTGCTGTTCGAGTCAACGATGTCCGACCTCTCTACACTGCCTAGTGACACATCGATACATCCTGGTGACCGATGTCTGACCACTCTTCGGTACCTTGGCCCAGGCGCCTCGCGAGACACTGACCCACGCCGCTCGTGGGACCCAACTTACATGGCCCCTTCACCACTAGTGGTCAATGACGCCCGAGGACTGGTCGGTACACAAGCCCCCTAGTCTCGAGCTGTAACTTGTTCAGCGAAGAGATTAAGTCCTTGCCATTGGCGTCCTACGTGGCTCTGTGTGACTGAGAACCGCTCTTCTATCTTACTCGACTGTTAACTTGTGTTGACCCCGCCCTTGCTGTATTAAGCTAAAGGAGGGCTTAACTGTGAACTGGGCTGTTCAGCCACTCGAGGGAGGGAGGTGTTCTCTGCGAACCTACCTTTACCACTCTCGAGAATTTTAACCCAAGGGACAACTAACAATTGACCTCATTCTCGCTCAAAGGCGAAGATAATTTATCTGGTGAACTATTTTGTTCAACCTTGATGTTCTCACTCGAGGGGGAAGGCGTTTTCTACGAACCTGCATTTCTTCTCTCTAGACCTCTAACGCAAGGAAAACAAGTTCTTAACTAACCTTAGTTTCGCTCAAGGGCGATGAGGATTTATCTAGTGAACTATTTCGTTCAACCTTGGCGTTCTCACTTGAGGGGGGAGGTGTTCTCTACGAACCTACCTTTACCACTCTTGAGACTTCTAACCCAAGGAAAACAAGTTCTTAACTGACCTCAGTTTCTTTCAAGTGCGAGGAGGATTTATCTGGTGAACTATTTTCAACCTTAGCATTCTCACTCGAGGGGGGAAGTGTTCTCTACGAACCTACCTTTACCACTCTCGAGACTTCTAACCCAAGGAAAACAAGTTCTTAACTGAATTGTACAAAACTCGAGAAAATATTTGACCGAAATTTATTGGGTGACCTCGTCAAAAAATCCTTATAAGGGAAAAAGAGCGTCCCCTAATACGATGTACAATGTTATTGTTTAACTGGAATAAAACTTGAGGTCGACCGCATTCCATGTGCGAGGAATCGCGTCTCCTTCCAGCGTCTCAAGTCTGTATGCTCCGTCCCCAAGGACCTCTATCACTCTGAGCTTGCTCCTCAGCTGACATGGGACCGCCAGGGTCGCCTTCTCCAATACCTGGTATCTTACCTCAGGTTTTGGCCATACTTTACTCGCGAAACATATGAGTTTCTGAAACTAGTCCTGTTCCTGAACAAGGACTGTACTGATCGCCTGGTCGGTCTCCATAAAATAGAGGCTAGGTGGTGTGCTTGGCTGCAGTTTGCACAGGATCAAAGGGCTTGCTAGGTACTCCTTCAGCCTGATGAACGCCTCTTTACACTGGGCCCGTACAAACCGGTTGTTCCTTCTTAGGCACTGGCGGTAAGGGTGGCCCTTATCTCCTCTAGTTGACACGGATCTGGACAGGGCAGCCATGCACCTCGTCACCGCGCACCTTTCTGGGTTTGCTTCTATCCCACGCTCGGTGAGCAAGAAACCCATAAACTTCCTAGCTTCTATTCCGAACACGCACTTCTCGGGGTTCAGCTTCAATCTGGACTCAGCTATTGTCGTGAATAACTATTCTAAGTCAACAAAGTGTCGTTCTTTCACTCGTCGGTGGATAGGTCGAACCTTGGCAATTTGATCCTGCGCTGTTTGGTCGAGAGCACTGCCAAGCTTGAAGACCCTTCCTCCAATCTCTCTTTCCCTTGCATCGCCGATCGGCTCAGGTCGCCTTTCCTGAGCGGTCCCTGCGATTGATATCAGGCTGAGCGACCTCTCCTGAGTGCGGTGCACGTGTAGTGACCTTGAATACACCTCTCTTTGTTTTGAGGTTGTTCTCTTAACACCTCTTGGCCTTCTTCTGGTCTAACTTGATGGTAATCACCTTTCCCGCCAAGTCAGGTAGCTTCATCTTCATGTGCCTCGTCGACTACACCGCCCCTAGCCTGTTCAGCGTAGGTCTACCCAGCAACATGTTATAGGGGCATTGACGACAAGATACCTGATGTTCTTCGTATGGGACGCGGTACCATCCGTGATGGTGGTGCTCAGCTCCATGTGCCCACGCACCTCCACTTGGTCTCCCGCGAAACCGTACAGGCAGCCAATATAGGGCCTTAACATGTCAGGGGACAACTGCATCTTGTTAAAAGTCGTCCAAAACATCACGTCTGTCGAGCTTCCTTGATCTATCCGTACCCGGTGCACTTACTACTGAGATCACCACCAGGTCGTTGTCATGGGAAACGACGTCTTGAAGGTCTGCTTTGGTGAAGACAAGGTCGACGTCAAAGGCATCGTTTGCCCTTTGTGCTTCTACTGACATCATCGCCCGCGCATACTTCTTTCACTAGGAAGCGATGCAACCTCCTCCTGAGAACCCTCCCGCAATGGTGTGGATCTCACCATGTACGGGAATTCCATGCCCCCGCTCACCCCCTGTCACCGCCACGTCCTCGACACCCTACTTTTCCTACAAGTAATCTCTCAGGAAACTGTTCTTCACCAACTCATCTAGCTGGTGTCCCAGCGCTAGACAGTTGCATATGGGGTGGCAGAACGCTTGGTGGAACTCACACCAGGCGTTCTTGTTGGGCCCGAGCTTCTTGTCGGTCATGGGGGGTATCTTTAGCCTCTCCATTATGTTGGGGATAGCGATAAGATCCTTCCATTCTACCACAAAGTTGGCCTCGACGACACGTTCTCTCTCTCGCGCCCCCTGGTTTGAGGCTTTCTTAGTTGGTAGAGTTGCTGCTTCACGAGGACTTTCTTCTCTATCGTCGCCTCATGCACCCTTAGGGGTTGAGGTCGACCTGATGCACGCGGGGCGCGTGGGTACCACACACATGTGCTTCTCGTTAACTTTCCCTTCAGCCGCAATATGAGCCACCGCGCGGTGCATTATCTCGGTGAAAGTCTTGGGGCGGTTGCTGATGAGCAATTCACCGAAAGGTCCTGGCACAATGCCCTTTCTAAACGCGTGCACCATCATCGTTTCGTCCTTGGTGTTCAACCTCACCTCCTGTGCTCCGAAATGGTGAAGGAACTCCTTCAGGGACTCTCTCTGATATTTTCTTATGTCAAAAAGATCATAAGAGATAGGTGGGGGGGGGGGGGGGGGTTCGTGATGTACTGTGCTCTGAACAACTTAGTGAGTTGTGGGAACGACGTCACGTGGCCATTAGGGAGGCTGATGAACCAATCCATCGTTGTTCCCACCAGGGTGCTCACGAACAAGTTACATCGCACGGCGTCAGAGCCCCCAACTAGCATCATCTGTGTATGGAAAGCCGTGAGATGGGCCTCTGGGTCCTCCATACCAATGAAGGTAACTCTAGGCCCTACGAACGTGGCTGGTATCACGACATCGATGATCTCTTGCGAGAACGGCATTGGGAACTCCCTGGGCGACGTCGTAGGTTCTTGATCTTCCTCCTCACGTTCGCCTGCTTGATTATGCAGATCTCTGCGCAATTCTTCATTCGATCGACGCAGTTCTTCATTTTTCGCCCGCGATGAAGCCAAATAAGCCTGGATGCGTTCTTGATTCGCTCTTAACGCATCCACTTCTTCTTGAAGGGCCTGCATCGTTTTCATAACATGTTGCAGGGTGAGGCTTTCCCCCCGTTTGGTGCAATAGGTCCTTGCCTCGTATTTCTCATCTTTTGGATCTCTCTAGTTCTTGCTGGTGGGACAGTGTTTTAGATCGAGGCCTATGGTGGGTGCCAAATGTTCCTACCGATATTTTCGTGCGTCTACGTCAATCTCACGCCCATAATCCCTACGCTTACTCGTGTTTTCCTTCTCATTTGAATGCCTAAAAACACAAAGACAAAGGGCACCCTAAAGGCTGTTTGCATTCCGACGCTCAAGTCAATCTTAGGGCTAGGAAACACCAAAACTATTAAACGTTAAGCTCTGTGTAACTGTGTGTGTTCAACGACGCAAATGAATAGCGTACCTTACTAAGTTTGTTACTTCCCTTTATATAGCCTAGGGTTTCCACTGTTTCCATTACCCAAAATAGGCTTCCTGAGAGGGTGGGCCCCAGCGTCGCTGTTACCCACTCTTAGGATAACCTAGCGCTTGGGGTTCCCTAACTGGAGTGCAAACCTCTGACGGGATGACCACTTGGATGCCTCCTCGCACACCTGATCTCTAGGGTCACTCGTCTTGGGAGCGTCCTAGTTGTTCACAAGCCACGCATGCAGCTCACCTCTGGAACGTGACCCTCACAAGTCGTACCTTTTCCAGTGGCTCTATACTTGTGTAACGCCTGAACGCGTCATCCACACCATACGCATGGGCTCTCGTGACCTAGGCTTCTCCCTAACTGATAACCGGTGTGTGGTCTGGGATCCACCTCTCGTGGCCTAGCTTTGCTGTCCGAGTCACTAATGTCCGACCTCTCTACACTGCCTAGTGATACATCGATACATCCTAATGACCGATGTCTTACCACTCTTCGGTACCTTGTCGCAGGCGCCTCGCGAGACACTGACCCACGCCGCTCGTGGGACCCAGCTTACGTGGCGTTTTCACCACTAGTGGTCAACGACGCCCGAGGACTGATCGGTACAAGCCTCATTAAAACCTTACCCTCCTTAGAGATAAAAAAAATTGAGGTAAGAAAAAAGAGTACTTCATCATGTTCAAAACCATATAGTTTGCACCTTGAGTAAAAAAGAAAGGTGTTTCTTCCATAGATGTTTGGGGAGTGTCCTCCAAAATCGAGTCATGCCTGTTGTACGAAGTGGCCAAAAGCATCTAATTGGATAAGTTCTTCTATTAGATCTTGTAATTAAAGCATTCTTTCGTAGTATCCTTTACCAAAACTTGTGAAATTTCGCCCTACTTTCTGAAATTTTATTATGGGTCCGTATTGCGCTGAAAAAATTCAGACAAGTACTTTCATATGTTGTTTGCACCCAGGTAAGGAGGCACGTCCATAAACAAATCACAAAAAGAAGATACGGGGGAGAAAAGCCATGACATTTTGTTTTCTGAAAACTAGTTTTGTTCACTCTCGGTCTGGGACTTACTAAGCCTTACTCCTTGGGTATTTTGGTATGAAATTTTTACCAGACGTTCGTCACTGTGTCTACTAAGTTTTGGCTGAGATTTGAGCCCCAGATTCGTCCCACAAGATTGGCAATAATTTTTTTATTCATTACTGCCAGGGCCGAAAGGAAGGTTCGTTTGTGTGTGAAACTGTTTGATTTTTTTTCGTGGGTGTATACTCATCCGTTTGACCTGAAATTTGTCGAGTTTTGTCCCAAATTCAGTGGAGACTCTTACGTGGAATTTCAGGAAGAAACTATTTCGGGAGAATTTTTCATAAATTTTGTGCAAACCAAGGCTATCCACTACCAAAACTTGTGAAATTTCGTCCTACTTTCTGAAATTTTATTATGGGTCCATATTGTGCTGAAAAAATTCACACAAGTACTTTCATATGTTGTTTGCACCTAGGTAAGGAGGCACGTCCATAAACAAATCACAAAAAGAAGATATGAGGGAGAAAAGCCAGGACCTTTTGTTTTCAGAAAACCAGGTTTGTTCACTCTCGCTCTGGGACTTACTACGCCTTACCCCTTGGATATTTTGGTCTAAAATTTTTACCAGAGGCTCGTCACTGTATCTACTAAGTTTTGGCTGAGATTTGAGCTCTAGATTCGTCCCACATGATTAACAATACATTTTTTTATTCATCATTGTTAGGGCTGAAACGAAGGTTCGTTTGTGTGTGAAACTGTTTGATTTTTTTCGTAGGTGAATACTCATCCCTTTGACCTGAAATTTGTCGCGTTTTGTCCCAAATTTAGAGTAGAGTCTTACGAGGAATTTCAAGAAACAAATATTTCCGGAGAATTTTTCAGAAGTTTTGTGCAACCAGAGGTTATCCTCTACCAAAACTTTTGAAATTTCGCCCTACTTTTTGAATATTTATTTTGGGTCCGTATTGCGCTGAAAAAATCCAGACAAGTACTTGATATGTTGTTTGCACATAGGTAAGGAGGCAAGTCCATAAACAAATCACAAAAAGAAGTTTGTCGCGTTTTGTCCTAAATTCAATGGAGATTCTTCCGTGGAATTTCAGGAAGAAACTATTTCGGGAGATTTTTTCAGAAATTTTGTGCAAACCAAGGCTATCCTCTACCAAAACTTGTGACATTTCGCCCTACTTTATGAAATTTTATTCTGGGTCCGTATTGCACTGAAAAAATCCAGACAAGTACTTTCATATTTTGTTTGCACCCGAGGAAGGAGGCACGTCCATAAACAAATCACAAAAAGAAGATACAGGGGAGAAGATCCAGGACGTTTTATTTTCAAAAAACCAGTTTTGTTCACTCTTGGTCTGAAACTTACTACGCCTTACTCCTTGGATATTTTAGTATGAAATTTTTACCAGACGTTCGTCACTGTGTCTACTAGGTTTTGGCTGAGATTTGAGCCCCAGATTCGTCCCACAAGATTGACAATAAATTTTTTATTCATCACAGCCAAGGCCGAAACGAAGATTCGTTTCAGTGTGAAACTGTTTGATTTTTTTGGTGGGCGAATACTCATCCGTTTGACCTCAAATTTATAGCGTGTTGTCCAAAAATCAGTGGAGATTCTTACGTGGAATTTTAGGAAAAAAATATTTCGGGAATTTTTTTTAAAAATTTTGTGCAAACCCAGGCTATCCTCTACCAAAACTTGTGAAATTTCGCCCTACTTTCTGAAATTTTATTCCGGGGCCTATTGTGCTGAAAAAGTTCAGACAAGTACTCTCATATTTTGTTTGCATCTAGGTAAGGAGGCACGTCCATAAACAAATCACAAAATGAAGATACGGGGGAGAAAAGCCAGGACGTTTTGTTTTCGTAAAACAAGTTTTGTTCACTCTCGGTCTTGGACTTACTACGTGTTATGCCTTGGGTATTTTGGTCTAAAAATTTTACCAGAGGTTCGTCACTTTGTGTACTGAGTTTTGGCTGAGATTTGAGTCCTAGATTTGTCACATAAGATTAACAATACATTTTTTATTCAAAACTGTCAGAGCCGAAAGGAAGGTTAGTTTTTTGTGTGAAAATGTTTGATATTTTTCGTAGGTGAATACTCATCCGTTTGACCTGAAATTTTTTGCGTTTTGTTCCAAATTCAGTGGAGATTCTTACGTGGAATTTCAAGAAAAAACTATTTCGGGAGAATTTTTTAGAAACTCTGTGCAAACCAAGGCTATCCTCTACCAAAACTTGTGCTATTTCGCCCTTCTTTCTGAAATTCTATTCCAGGTCCGTATTGCGCTGAAAATATTCAGACAAGTACTTTCATATGTTGTGTGCACCTAGCTAAGGAGGCACGTCCATAAAAATATCACAAAAAGAAGATACGGGGAGAAAAGCCAGGACGTTTTGTTTTCGGAAAACCAGTTTTGTTCACTCTCGGTCTGGGACTTATTACGACTTACTCCATGGTTATTTTGGTCTGAAATTTTTCCCAGATGTTCTACACTATGTCTGCTGAGTTTTGGCTAAGTTTTGAGACCCAGATTCGTCCCGCATGATTGGAAATAAATTTTTCATTCATCACTTCCAGGACCGAAAGGAAGGTTCGTTTGTGTGTGAAACTGTTTGATTTTTTTCGTGGGTAAATACTCATCCATTTGATCTGCAATTTGTTGCGTTTTGTCCCAGAGTTAGTGGACATTATTACGTGGAATTTCAGTAAGAAACTATTTCGGGAGAATTTTTCAGAAATTTTGTGCAAACCAAGGCTATCCTCTACCAAAACTTGTGAAATTTCGCCTTACTTTCTGAAATTTTATTTTTGGTCCGTATTGCGTGGAAAAAATTCAGACAAGTACTATCATATGTTGTTTGCACCTAGGTAAGGAGGCAAGTTCATAAACAAATCACAAAAAGAAGATACGGGGGAGAAATGCAGAACGTTTTGTTTTCGGAAAACCAGTTTTGTTCACTCTCGGTCTGGGATTTACTATGCCTTACTCCTTGGGTAGTTTGGTCTGAAATTTTTACCAGAAGTTCGTCACTGGGTCTACTGAGTTTTGGTTGAGATTTGACCCCAGATTCGTCCCACAGTATTGGCAATAAATTTTTCATTCATCACTGTCAGGGCCGAAAGGAAGGTTCGTTTGTGTATGAAACTGTTTGATTTTTTTCATGGAAGAATACTCATCCGTTTGACTTGAAATTTGTCGTATTTTGTCCCAAATTCAGTGGAGATTCTTACATGGAATTTCAGACAAGTATTTCGGGAGATTTTTTCAGAAATTTTGTGCAAACTAAGGCTCTCTATCTTCTACCAAAACTTTGAAATTTCGCCCTACTTTCTGAAATTTTATTCTGGGTCCTTATTGCGTTGAAAAAATTCAGAAAAGTACTTCCATATTTTGTTTGCACCCAAGTAAGGAGGCACACCCATAAACAAATCACAAAAAGAAGATACGGAGGAGAAAAGCCAGGACATTTTATTTTCGGAAAACTAATTTTGTTCACTCTTGGTTTTGGACTTACTACGCGTTACTCCTTGTGTATTTTGGTCTGAAAATTTTACCAGACATTTGTCACTGTGTCTACTGCGATTTGGCTGAGATTTGGGCCCCAGATTCGTCCCACAAGATTGACAATAAATTTTTTATCCATCATTGCCAAGGCAGAAAGGAAGGTTCCTTTTTGTGTGAAACTGTTTGATTTTTTTCGTGGGTGAATACTCATCTGTTTGACCTGAAATTTGTCGCGTTTTGTCCCAAATTCAGTGGAGATTCTTACATGGAATTTCAGGAAGCAACTATTTCGAGAGAATTTTTCAGAAATTTTGTGCAAACCAAAATTATCCTCTACGAAAACTTATGAAATTTCGCCCTACTTTTTGAAATTTTATTCTGGGTCCGTATTGTGCAGAAAGAATTTAGACAAGTACTTTCATATTTTGTTTGCACCCATGTAAGGAGGCAAGTCAATAAACAAATCACAAAAAGAAGATACGGGGAGAAAAGCCAGAACGTTTTGTTTTCGGAAAAACAATTTTGTTCACTATCGGTCTGGGATTTACTACGCCTTACTCCTTGGGTATTTTGGTTTGAAATTTTTACCAGACGTTCGTCACTGTGTCTACTGAGTTTTTGTTGATATTTGACCCCAGATTCGTCCCACAAGATTGGCAATAAATTTTTTATTCATCACTGCTAGGGCCGAAAGGAAGGTTCGTTTGTGTATGAAACTGTTTGATTATTTTCGTGGGGGAATACTCATCCGTTTAACCTGAAATTTGTCGAGTTTTGTGCCTAATTCAGTGGAGATTCTTACGTGGAGTTTCAGGAAAAAACTATTTCGGGAGAATTTTTCAGAAATTTTGTGCAAACCAAGGCTATCCTCTACCAAAACTTGTGAAATGTCGCCCTACTTTATGAAATTTTATTCTTGGTCTGTATTGCGCTGAAAAAATTCAGACAAGTACTTTCATATTTTGTTTGCATCCAGGTAAGGAGGCACGTCCATAAGCAAATCACAAAAACAAGATACGGGGGAGAAAAGCCAGGACGTTTTATTTTCAGAAAACAAGTTTTGTTCACTCTCGGTCTGGGATTTCTTATGCCTTATTCCTTGGGTATTTTGTTCTGAAATTTTTACCTGACGTTCGTCACTGTGTCTACTGAGTTTTGGCTGATATTTGAGCTCCAGATTCGTCGCAGAAGATTGACAATAAATTTTTTATTCATCACTGCCAGGACCGAAAGGAAGGTTCGTTTGTGTATGAAACTGTTTGATTTTTTTTCGTGGGTGAATACTCATCTGTTTGACCTGAAATTTTTCGCGTTTTGTACTAAATTCAGTAGAGATTCTTACGTGGAATTTCAGGAAGAAACTATTTCGGGAGAGTTTTTTCAAAAATTTTGTGCAAACCAAGACTATCCTCTACCAAAACATGTGAAAATTTTCCCTACTTTCTCAAATTTTATTATGGGTCCGTATTGCGCAGAAATATTCAGACAAGTACTTTCATATGTTGCTTGCACCCAAGTAAGGAGACAAGTCCATAAACAAATTAGAAAAAGAAGATACGGGGGAGAAAAGCCAGGACGTTTTGTTTTCGGAAAACCAATTTTGTTCACTCTCGGTCTGGTACTTATTACGCCTTACTCCATGGTTATTTTGGTCTGAACTTTTTACCAGATGTTCATCGCTGTGTCTACTGGGTTTTGGCTAAGATTTGAGTCTCAGATTCTTCCCACAAGATTGAAAATAAATTTTTCATTCATCACTGCCAAGGCCGAAAGGAAGGTTCGTTTGTGTATGAAACTGTTTGATTTTTTTCGTGGGTGAATACTCATCCGTTTGACTTGAAATTTGTCGCGTTTTGTCCCAAATTCAGATGAGATACTTACGTGGAATTTCAGGAAGAAACTATTTCGTAAGATTTTTTTCAGAAATTTTGTGCAAACCAAGGCTATCCTCTACCAAAACTCTTGCAATTTTGCCCTACTTTCTCAACTTTTATTCTGGGTACGTATTGAGCTAAAAAAATTCAGACAAGTACTTTCATATATTTTTTGCACCCAGTTAAGGAGGGATGTCAATAAACAAATCACAAAAAGAAGATACAGGGGAGAAAAGCGAAGACGTTTTTTTTTCTTCGAAATACTAGTTTTTTTCACTCTCGGTCTGGGACTTCCTATGCCTTATTCCTTGGGTATTTTGGTCTGAAATTTTTACCTAACGTTCGTCACTGTGTCTAATGAGTTTTGGCTGAGATTTGAGCCCCAGATTTGTCCCACAAAATTGGCAATGAAGTTTTTATTCATCACTGCCAGGGCCGACAGGAAGGTTCGTTTGTGTGTGAAAATCTTTGATTTTTTTCGTGGGTGAATACTCATCTGTTTGACTTGAAATTTGTCATGTTTTGTCCCAAATTCAGTGGAGATTCTTACGTGGAATTTCAGGAAAAAACTATTTCGGGAGAATTTTTCAGAAATTTTGTGCAAACCGAGGCTATCCTCTACCAAAACTTGTGAAATTTCGTCCTTCTTTCTGAAATTTTATTCTAAGTCCGTATTGCGCTGAAAAAGTTCAGACAAGTACTTTGATTTTTTTTTTTTGCATCTAGGTAAGGAGGCACGTCCATAAACAAATCACAAAAACAAGATACGGGGGAGAAAAGCCAGGACGTTTTGTTTTCGGAAAACAAGTTTTGTTCACTCTTGGTCTGGACTTACTACGCCTTACTCATTTGGTATTTTGGTCTGAAATTTTTACTAGACGTTCGTCACTGTGTCTACTGAGTTTTGGCTGATATTTAAGCGCTAGATTCGTCCTACAATATTGCCAATAAATTTTTTATTCATCACTGCCAGGGTCGAATGGATAATTTGTTTTTGTGTGAAAATGTTTGATTTTTGTCGTGGGTGTATACTCATCCGTTTGACCTGAAATTTGTG
The DNA here is from genome assembly GCF_051622355.1 of Phaseolus vulgaris. Taxonomy (NCBI): domain Eukaryota; kingdom Viridiplantae; phylum Streptophyta; class Magnoliopsida; order Fabales; family Fabaceae; genus Phaseolus; species Phaseolus vulgaris. The sequence continues at coordinate 6,312,253 of NC_143501.1, read as the reverse complement.
GACTTTTGTCCCAAATTCAGTGGAGACTCTTATGTGGAATTTCAGAAAGAAACTATTTCGGGATAGTTTTTCATAAATTTTGTGCAAACCAGGGCTATCCTCTACCAAAACTTGTGAAATTTTGCCCTACTTTCTGAAATTTTATTATGGGTCCATATTGTGCTGAAAAATTTCACACAAGTACTTTCATATGTTGTTTGCACCAAAGTAAGGAGGCACGTCCATAAATAAATTACAAAAAATGATACGGGGGAGAAAAGCCAGGACCTTTTGTTTTCGGAAAACCAGTTTTGATCACTCTTGGTTTTGGACTTACTACGCATTACGCCTTGGGTATTTTGGTCTGAAACTTTTACCAGAGGTTCGTTACTGTGTGTACTGAGTTTTGACTGAGATTCGAGCCCCAGATTCGTCCCATAAGATTAGCAATACATTTTTTATTCATCATTACTAGGGCCGAAAGGAAGGTTTGTGTTTTTGTGAAAATTTTTGATATTTTTCGTAGGTGAATACTCATCCGTTTGACCTGAAATTTGTTGCTTTTTGTTCCAAATTCAGTGGAGATTCCTACGTGGAATTTTAGGAAAAAACTATTTCGGTAGAATTTTTCAGAAATTTTGTGCAAACCAAGGTTATCCTCTACCAAAACTTGTGAAATTTCGCCCTACTTTCTGAAATTTTATTCTGCTTCCTATAGCGATAAAAAAATTTTGCACCCAGGTAAGGAGGCACGTCCATAAAAAAATCACAAAAAGAAGATACGGGGGAGAAGAGCCAAGATGTTCTGTTTTCAAAAAACCCGTTTTGTTCACTCTTGGTTTGGGACTTACTACGCCTGACTCCTTGCGTATTTTGGTCTGAAATTTTTACCAGACGTTCGTCACTGTGTTTACTGAGTTTTGGCTGAGATTTGAGCCCCAGATTCGTCTCACAAGATTGGCAATAAATTTTTTATTCATCACAGCCAAGGCCGAAACGAAGGTTCGTTTGAATGTGAAACTGTTTGATTTTTTGTGTGGGCGAATACTCATCCGTTTGACCTCAAATTTATCGCGTTTTGTCCAAAAATCAGTGGAGATTCTTACGTGGAATTTTAGGAAAAAACTATTTCGGGAAAATTTTTAGAAATTTTGTGCAAACCCTGGCTATCCTCTACAAAAGTTGTGAAATTTCGCCCTACTTTCTGAAATTTTATTTTAGGTCCTATTGCGCTGAAAAAGTTCAGACAAGTACTTTCATATATTGTTTGCACCCAGGTAAGGAGGCACGTCCATAAACAAATAAATAAATAAAAGATACGGGGGAGAAAAGCCAGGACGTTTTGTTTTCGGAAAACCAGTTTTGTTCACTGTCGGTCTGGGACTTACTACGCCTTAGTCCTTAGGTATTTTTGTCTGAATTTTTTTACCAGACATTCGTCACTGTGTCTATTGAGTTTTGGATGAGATTTGAGCCCCAGATTCCTTCCAAGAGATTGGCAATAAATTTTTTATTCATCACAGCCAGAGCCGAAACGAAGGTTCGTTTGTGTGTGAAACTGTTTGATATTTTTCGTGGGTGAATACTCATCCGTTTGATCTGAAATTTGTCGCATTTTGTCCCAGATTCAGTGGAGATTGTTACGTGGAATTTCAGGAAAAAACTATTTCGGAGGAATTTTTCAGAAATTTTCTGCAAACTGAGGCTATTCTCTACCAAAACTTGTGAAATTTCGCCATTCTTTCTGCAATTTAATTCTGGGTCCTATTGCGCTGAAAAATTTCACACAAGTACTTTCATATGTTGTTTGCACCCAGGTAAGGAAGCACGTCCATAAAAAAATCACAAAAAGAAAACACCGGGGAGAACTAGTTTTGTTTTCGGAAAACCAGTTTTGTTCACTCTTGGTCTGGGACTTACTACCCCTTACCCCTTGGGTATTTTGGTCTGAAATTTTTACCAGACGTTCGTCACTGTGTCTACTAAGTTTTGGCTGACATATGGGCCCCAGATTCGTCCTAAAAAATTGGCAATAAATTTTTTATTCGTCACAGCCAAGGCCGAAACGAAGGTTTGTTTGTGCGTGAAACTGTTTGATTTTTTTGGTGGGTGAATACTTATCCGTTTGAACCAAAATTTGTCGCGTTTTGTCCCAAAGTCAGTGGAGATTCTTACATGGAATTTTTGGAAAAAACTATTTTGGGAGAATTTTTCAGAAATTTTGTGCAAAACAAGGCTATCCTCTACCAAAACTTGTGATATTTCGCCCTACTTTATGAAATTTTATTCGAGGTCCGTATTGCGCTGAAAAAATTCAGACAGGTACTTTCATATGTTGTTTGTACCCAGGTAATGAGGCACGTCCATAAACAAATCATAAAAGGAAGATACAACGGAGAAAAGCCAGGACAATTTGTTTTCGGAAAACAAGTTTTGTTCACTCTCGGTCTGGGACTTAGTACACCTTACTCCTTGGGTATTTCGCTCAAAAAAATTTACCAGACGTTGTCACTGTGTCTACAGAATTTTGGCTGAGATTTGAGCCCCAGATTCGTTCCACAAGATTTCCAATAAATTTTTAATTCATCACAGCTAAGGCCGAAACAAAGATTCGTTTTTTTGTGAAATTGTTTGATTTTTTTTGGGGGTGAATACTCATCCGTTTGCCCTAAAATATGTCACATTTAATCCCAAATTTAGTGGAGATTCTTACGTGGAATATTAGGAAAAAACAATTTCGGGAGAATTTTTCAAAAATTTTGTGCAAACCAAGGCTATCCCGTACCAAAACTTGTGAAATTTCGCCCTACTTTTTGAAATTTTATTCTGGTTCCTATTGCGCTAAAAAAATTCAAACAAGTAGTTTCATATGTTGTTTGCACCCAGGTAAGGAGGCACGTCTATAAAAAAATCACAAAAAGAAGATACGAGGGAGAAGAGTCAGGACGTTTTGTTTTCAAAAATCAGTTTTGTTCACTTGTGGACTGGGACTTAATACGCCTTACTCCTTGCGTATTTTGGTCTGAAATTTTTACAAGACGTTCGTCACTGTGTCTACTGAGTTTGGCTGATATTTGATCCCCAGATTCGTCCCATAAGATTGGCAATAAATTTTTTATTCATCACAGCCAAGGCCGAAACGAAGGTTCGTTTCAGTGTGAAAGTGTTTGATTTTTTTGGTGGGTGAATACTCATCCTTTGACCTGAAATTTGTCGCGTTTTGTCCCAAATTCAGTGGAGATTCTTACGTGGAATTTTAGGAAAAAACTATTTCGGGAGAATTTTTCAGAAATTTTGTGCAAACCAAGGCTATCCTCTACCAAAACTTGTGAAATTTCGCCCTACTTTCTGAAATTTTATTCTTGGTCTGTATTGTGCTGAAAAAATTCAGACAAGTACTTTCATATGTTTTTTGCACCCAGGTAAGGAGGCACGTCCATAAACAAATGAAAAAAAGAAGATACGGGGGCGAAAAGCCAAAACGTTTTGTTTTCGGAAAACCAGGTTTGTTTACTCTCGGTCTGGGACTTATTACACCTAACTCCTTGGGTATTTTGCTCTAAAATTTTAACCAGACATTCGTCACTGTGTCTACTGAGTTTTGACTGAGATTTGAGCCACAGATTCGTTCCACAACATTTCCAATAAATTTTTAATTCTTCAAAGCCAAGGCCGAAACGAAGATTCGTTTTTCATAGAAACTGTTTGATTTTTTTTTTGGGTGAATGCTCATCCGTTTGACCTGAAATTAGTTTCGTTTTGTACCAAATTCAGTGGAGATTCTTACGTGGAATTTTAGGAAAAACTATTTAAGGAGAATTTTTCAGAAATTTTCTGCAAACCAAGGCTATCCTCTACCAAAACTTGTGAAATTTCGCCCTACTTTCTGAAATTTTATTCTGGTTCCTATTGCGATAAAAAAAATTCAAACAAGTAGTTTCATATGTTGTTTGCACCCAGGTAAGGAGGCACGTCCATAAAAAAAATCACAAAAAGAAGATTCGGGGGAAAAGAGCCAAGACGTTTTGTTTTAAAAAAACCAGTTTTGTTCCCTCTTGGTCAGGGACTTATTACGCCTTACTCCTTGCGTATTTTGGTATGAAATTTTTAGCCCCAGATTCGTCCCACAAGATTGGCAATAAATTTTTTTTTCATCACAGCGAAGCCCAAAACGAAGGTTCGTTTGAATGTGAAACTGTTTGATTTTTTTTTGTGGGCGAATAATCATCCGTTTGACCTCAAATTTATCGCGTTTTGTCAAAAAATCACTGGAAATTCTTACGTGGAATTTTAGGAAAAAACTATTTTGGGAAATTTTTTTAGAAATTTTGTTAAACCCAGGCTATCCTCTAATAAAACTTGTGAAATTTCGCTCTACTTTCTGAAATTTTATTCTGGGTCCTATTGCGCTGAAAAAGTTCAGACAAGTACTTTCATATATTGTTTGCACCCAGGTAAGGAGTCCCGTCCATAAACAAATAACAAAAAGAAGATACGGGGGAGAAAAGGTAGGCGTTTTGTTTTCGGAAAACCAGTTTTGTTCACTCTCGGTCTGGGACTTACTACGCCTTACTCCTTGGGTATTTTGGTCTGAATTTTTTACCAGACTTTCGTCACTGTGTCTATTGAGTTTTGGCTGAGATTTGAGCCCCAAATTCGTCCCACAAGATTGATAATAAATTTTTTATTCATCACAGCCAGGTCCGAAACGAAGGTTCGTTTTTGTGTGAAACTGTTTGATATTTTTCGTGGGAGAATACTCATCCGTTTGATCTGAAATTTGTCGCACTTTGTCCCAAATTCAGTGGAGATTGTTACGTGGAATTTCAGGAAAACACTATTTCGGGAGAAATTTTCAGAAATTTTGTGCAAACCAAGGCTATCCTCTACATAAACTTGTGAAATTTCGCCCAACTTTCTGAAATTTTATTCTGGGTCCATATTGCGCTAAAAAAAATTCAGAGAAGTACTTTCATATGTTTTTTGGACCCAGGTAGGGAGGCATGTCAATAAACAAATTACTTACAGAAGAAACGGGGGAGAAAAGCCAGGACATTTTGTTTTCGAAAAACCAGTTTTGTTAACTCTCGGTCTGAGACTTATTACGCCTTACTCCTTGGGTATTTTGGTCCAAAATATTTACCAGACGTTCATCACTGTGTGTACTGAGTTTTGGCTGAGATTTGAGCCCCAGATTCGTCCCACAAGATTGGCAATAAATTTTTTATTTATCACAGCCAAGGCCGAAACGAAGGTTCCATTCTGTGTGAAACTGTTTGATTTTTTTGGTGGGTGAATACTCATCCGATTGAACTGAAATCTGTGTGTTTTGTCCCAAATTCAGTGGAGATTCCTACTTGGAATTTTAGGAAAAAACTATTTCGGGAGAATTTTTCAGAAATATTGTTCAAACCAAGGCTATCCTATATCAAAACTTGTGAAATTTCGCCCTACTTTCTGAAATTTTATTCTGGGTCCTATTGCACTGAAAAAGTTCAAACAAGTACTTTCATATGTTGGTTGCACCCAGGTAAGGAGGCACGTCCATAAACAAATCACAAAAAGAAGATACGAGGGAGAAAAGCCAGGACGTTTTGTTTTCGGTAAACCAGTTTTGTTCACTCTCGGTCTAGGACTTACTACGCCTTTCTCCTTGCGTATTTTGGTCTGAATTTTTTACCAGACGTTCGTGACTGTGTCTACTGAGTTTTGGATGAGATTTGAGCCCCAGATTCGTCCCACAAGATTGGCAATAAATTTTTTATTCATCACAGCCAAGGCCGAAATTAAAGTTCGTTTCAGTGTGAAACTGTTTGATTTTTTTGGTGGGTGAATACTCATCCGTTTGAACTGAAATTTGTCGCGTCTTGTCCCAAATTCAGTGTACATTCTTACGTGAAATTGTAGGAAAAAACTATTTCGAGAGAATTTTTAAGAAATTTTGTTCAAACCAAGGCTATCCTCTACCAAAACTTGTGAAATTTCGTCCTACTTTCTGAAATTTTATTCTGGGTCCTATTGTGCTGAAAATATTTACACAAGTACTTTTATATGTTTTTTGCACCCAGGTAAGGAGACACGCAATAAAAAAATCAGAAAAAGAAGATACGGGGAACAAAAGCCAGGACGTTTTGTTTTCGGAAAACCAGTTTTGTTCACTCGCGGTCTGGGACTTATTACGCCTTAGTCCTTGGGTATTTTGGTGTGAAATATTTAGCAGACGTTCGTCACTGTGTCTATTGAGTTTTAGTTGAGATTTGAGCCCCAGATTCGTCCCTCAAGATTGGCAATATATTTTTTATTCATCAAAGCCAAGGCCGAAACGAAGGTTCCTTTCTGTGTGAAACTGTTTGATTTTTTTTTGTGGGTGAATACTCATCCGTTTGACTTGAAATTTGTGCATTTTTTCCTAAATTCAGTGGAGATCCTTACGTGGAATTTTTGGAAAAAACTATTTTGGGAGAATTTTCCAGAAATATTTTGCAAACCAAGGCTATCCTCTACCAAAACTTGTGAAATTTCGCCCTACTTTCTGAAATTTTATTCTGGGTCCTATTACGCTGAAAATGTTCAGACAAATACTTTCATATGTTGTTTGCACCCAGGTAAGGAGGCATGTCCACAAAGAAATCAGAAAAAGAAGATACGGGAGAGAAAAGCCAGGACGTTTTGTTTTCGGAAAACCAGTTTTGTTCACTCTCGGTCTGGGACTTACTACGCCTTACTCCTTGTGTATTTTGGTATGAATTTTTTACCAGAAGTTTTTCACTGTGTCTATTGAGTTTTGACTCATATTTGAGCCCCAGATTCGTCCCACAAGATTGATAATAAATTTTTTATTCATCACAGCCATAACCGAAACGAAGGTTCGTTTGTGTGTGAAACTGTTTGATATTTTTCGTGGGTGAATACTCATCCGTTTGACCTGAAATTTGTCGCATTTTGTCCCAAATTCAGTGGAGATTCGTACTTGGAATTTCAGGAAAAAACTGTTTTGGGAGAATTGTTAAGCATTTTTTTGCAAACCAAGGCTATCATCTACATAAACTTGTGAAATCTCGCCCAAATTTATGAAATTTTATTCTGGGTCCGTATTGCGCTGAAAAAATTCACACACGTACTTTTATATGTTTTTTGCACCCAGGTAAGGATTCACGTCAATAAACAAATCACCTAAAGAAAAAACGGGGGAGAAAAGCCAGGACGTTTTGTTTTCGAAGAACCAGTTTTGTTCACTCTCGGTCTGGGACTTATTACACCTTACTCCTTGGGTATTTTTTTCCAAAATATTTACCAAACATTCATCACTGGGTCTACTGAGTTTTGGATGAGATTTGAGTCCCAGATTCGTCCCACAAGATTGTTAACAAATTTTTTATTCATCACAGCCAAGGCAGAAACGAAAGTTCGTTTCAGTGCGAAACTGTTTGATTTTTTTTTGGTGGGTTCATACCCATCTGTTTGACCTGAAAATTGTCACGTCTTCTCCCAAATTTAGTGGAGATTCTTACGTGAAATTTTAGGAAAAAACTATTTCGGGAGAATTTTTCAGAAATTTTGTGCAAACCAAGGCGAGCTCTACCAAACCTTGTCAAATTTCGCACTACTTTCTGGAATTTTATTCTGGGTCCATATTGCGCGTTATAAAATTCAGACAAGTAGTTTCATAAGTTGATAGCACCCAGGTAAGGAGGCACATCCATAAAAAAATCACAAAAAGAAGATGCGGGAGGAGAAAAGCTAGGACGTTTTGTTTTCAGAAAACCAGTTTTGTTCACTCTTGGTCTGGGACATACTACGCCTTACTCCTTGGGTGTTTTGGTATGAAATTTTTACTAGACGTTCGTCACTGTGTCTACTGAGTTTTTTGCCTGAGATTTGAGCCCCAAATTTGTCCCACAAGATTGGCAATAAATTTTTTATTCATCACAGCCAAGGTCGAAACGAAAGTTTGTTTCAGTGTGAAACTGTATGATTTTTTTGGTGGGTGAATACTCATACGTTTCATCTGAAATTTGTCGCGTTTTGTCCCAAATTCTTTGGAGATTTTTACGTGGAATTTTAGGAAAAACTATTTCGGGAGATTTTTTCAGAAATTTTGTGCAAACCAAGGCTATCCTCGCCCAACTTTCTGCAATTTTATTATGGGTCCTATTGTGCAGAAAAAGTTCAGACAAGTACTTTCATATGTTGTTTGCACCAAGGTAAGGAGGGACGTCCATAAACAAATCACAAAAAGAAGATACGGGGGAGAAAAGCCAGGACGTATGTTTTCGGAAAACCAGTTTTGTGCACTCTCGGTCTGGGACTTACTACGCCTTACTTCTTGAGTATTTTGGTCTGAAATTTTTACCAAACGTTCGCCACTATGTCTACTAAGTTTTGGCTGATATTTGGGCCCCAGGTTCGTCCCACAAGATTGGCAATAAATTTTTTATTCGTCACAGCCAAGGCCGAAACAAAGGTTCGTTTCTCTGTGAAACTGTTTGATTTTTTTGGTGGATGAATACTCATCTGTTTGACCTGAAATTTGTGTGTTTTCTCCCAAATTCAGTGGAGATCCTTACGTGGAATTTAAGGAAAAAACTATTTCGGGCAATTTTTTTAGAAATTTTGTGCAAACCAAGGCTAACCTCTACCAAAACTTGTGAAATTTCGCCCTACTTTCTGAAATTTTATTATGGGTCCTATTGCGCTGAAAAAGTTCAGACAAGTACTTTCATATGTTGTTTGAACCCAGGTAAGGAGGCACGTCCATAAACAAATCACAAAAAGAAGATACAGGGGAGAAAAGCCAGGATGTTTTGTTTTCGGAAAACCAGTTTTGTTCACTCTCGGTCTGGGACTTACTACGCCTTACTCCTTGAGTATTTTGGTCTGAAATTTTTACCAGACCTTCGTCATTGTGTCTATTGAGTTTTGGCTAAGATTTGAGCCCCAGATTCTTCCCACAAGATTCTCAGTAAATTTTTTATTCATCACAGCCAGGGCCGAAACGAAGGTTCGTTTTGTGTGAAATTGTTTGATTTTTTTCGTGTGTGAATACTCATCCGCTTGACCTAAAATTTGTCGCGTTTTGTCCCAAATTCTTTGGAAATTCTTACGTGGAATTTCAGGAAAAAACTATTTCGGGAGAATTTTTCAGAAATTTTCTTAAAACCAAGGCTATCCTCTACCAAAACTTGTGAAATTTCGCCCTACTTTTTGAAATTTTATTCTGGATCCTATTACGCTGAAAAAATTTACACAAGTACTTTTATATGTTTTTTGCACCCAGGTAAGGAGGCACGTCAATAAACAAATCAGAAAAAGAAGATACGGGGGACAAAAGCTAGGAAGTTTTGTTTTCGGAAAACCAGTTTTGTTCACTCTCGGTCTGGGACTTATTACGCCTTAGTCCTTGGGTATTTTGGTGTGCAATTTTTACCAGACGTTTGTCACTGTGTCTACTGAGTTTTGGTTAAGATTTGAGCCCTAGATTCGTCCCACAAGATTTGCAATAAATTTTTTATTCATCACTACCAGGACCGAAAGGAAGGTTCATTTGTGTGTGAAACTGTTTGATTTTTTTAATGGGTAAATACTCATCCGCTTGACCTAAAATTTTTCGCGTTTTTTCCCAAATTCGGTGGAGATTCTTACGTGGAATTTCAGGAAAAAACTATTTCGGGAGAATTTTTCAGAAATTTTTTGCAAACCAAGGCTATCCTGTACCAAAACTTGTGAAATTTCGCGCTACTTTCTGAAATTTTATTTTGTGTTCTATTGCGCTGAAAAAATTTAGACAAGTACTTTCATATATAGTTTGCAGCCAGGTAAGGAGGCACGTCCATAAACAAATCATAAAAATATGATACGGGGGACAAAAGCCAAGACGTTTTGTTTTGGGAAAACCAGTTTTTTTCACTCTCGGTCTGGGACTTATTACGCCTTAGTCCTGGGGTATTTTAGTGTGAAATTTTTACCAGACGTTCGTCATTGTGTCTACTGAATTTTGGCTGAAATTTGATACCCAGATTCGTCCCACAAGATTGGCATTAAATTTTTTATTCATCACTGCCAGGGCCGAAAGGAAGGTTCGTTTGTGTGTGAAACTATTTGAATTTTTTCGTGGGTGAATACTCATCCGTTTGACCTGAAATTTGTCGCGTTTTGTCCCAAATTCAATGGAGATTCCTACGTGGAATTGTAGGAAAAAATTATTTCGGGAGAAATTTTGTGCAAACCAAGGCTATCCTCTACCAAAACTTGTGAAATTTCGCCTTACTTTCTGGAATTTTATTATGGGTCCTATTGCGCTGGAAAAATTCAGACAAGTATTTTCGTAGACAAATCACATAAAGAAGATACGGGGGAGAAAATCCAGGACGTTTTGTTTTCGAAAAACTAGTTTTGTTCACTCTCAGTTTGGGACTTACTACCCCTTACTCCTTGGGTATTTTGGTCTGAAATTTTTCGCAGACGTTCGTCACTGTCTCTACTGAGTTTTGGCTGAGTTTCGATCCCCAGATTCGTCCCACAAGATTCACAATAAATTTTTAATTCATCACTGCTAGGGCCAAAAGGATAATTTGTTTGTCAATGAAACTGTTTGATTTTTTTCGTGGGTGAATCCTCATCCGTTTGACCATAAATTTGTCGCGTTTTGTCCCAAATTCAGTAAAGATTCTTACGTGGAATTTCAGGAAAAAACTATTTCGGGAGAATTTTTCAGAAATTTTGTGAAAACCAAGGCTATATCCTCTACCAAAACTTGTGAAATTTCGCACTACTTTCTGAAATTTTATTCTGGGTTCGTATGGCGTTGAAAAATTTTAGACAAGTACTTTCATATGTTGTTTGCACCCAGGTAAGGAGGCACCTCCATAAACAAATCACAAAAATAAGATACGGGGCAGAAAAGCCAGGACGTTTTGTTTTCGATAAACCAGTTTTGTTCACTCCCGGTCTGGGACTTACTACGCCTTACTCCTTGGGTATTTTGGTATGAAATTTTTACCTGACATTCGTCACTGTGTCAATTGAGTTTTAGCTAAGATTCTAGGCCCAGATTTGTCCGACAAGATTGTCAATAAATTTTTTATTCATCACTGCCAAGGCCGAAAGGAAGGTTCTTTTGTGTGTTAAACTGTTTGATTTGTTTGGTCGGTGAATATTCATCCGTTTAACCTGAAAGTTGTCACGTTTTTTCCCAAATTCAGTGGAGATTCTTACGTGGTATTTCAGGAAAAAACTATTTGGGGAGAATTTTTCAGAAATTTTGTGCTAACCAAGGCTACCCTCTACCAAAACTTGTGAAATTTCGCCCTACTTTCTGAAATTTTATTATGGGTTTGTATTGCGCTGAAAAAATTCAGACAAGTACTTTCATATTGTGTTTGCACCCAGGTAAGGAGGCACGTCCATAAACAAATCACAAAAAGAAGATACGGAGGAGAAAAGCACGGACGTTTTGTTTTCGGAAAACCAGTGTTGTTCACTCTCTGTCTGCGACTTACTACGCCTTACTCCTTAGGTATTTTGCTCTTAAATTTTTACCAGATGTTCATCACTGTGTCTACTGAGTTTTGCCTGAGATTTGCGGCCAGATTAGTCCACAAGATTGGCAATAAATTTTTTATTCATCACTGCCAGGGCCGAAAGGAAGGTTCGTTTGTGTGTGAAATTGATTGATTTTTTTCGTGAGAGAATACTCATCCGTTTGACCTGAAATTTGTCGCGTTTTGTCCCAAATTCAGTGGAGATTCTGACGTGGTATTTCAGGAAGAAACTATTTCGGGAGAATTTTTCAGAAAATTTGTGTAAAACCAAGGCTTCCACCCTCTACCAAAACTTGTGAAATTTCGCCCTACTTTCTGAAATTTTATCCTGGGTCCGTATTACGCTGAAAAAATCTAGAAAAGTACTTTCATATGTTGTTTGCACCCTTCTAAGGAGGATCTTCCATAAACAAATCACAAAAAGAAGATACGGGGGACAAAAGCCAGGACGTTTTGTTTTCGGAAAACCAATTTTGTTCACTCTGAGTCTGGGACTTACTGCGCCTTACTCCTTTTGTATTTTGGTATGAAATATTTACCAGACGTTTGTCACTGTATCTACTGACTTTTGGCTAAGATTTGAGCCCCAGATTCGTCCCACAAGATTGGCAATAAATTTTTAATTCATCACTGTTAGGGCCGAAAGGAAGGTCGATTTGTGTGTGACATTGTTTGATTTTTTTCTTGCGTGAATACTCATCCAATTGACCTGAAATTTGTGGCGTTTTGTCCCAAATTCAGTCGAGATTTTTTACCTAGAATTTCAGGAAAAAATATTTTGGGAGAATTTTTCATTAATTTTGTGCAAACCAAAGTTGTCCTCTCACATAACTTTCCAAATTTTGCCCTAATTTATGAAATTTTTTTCTGGGTCTATATTATGCTGAAAAAATTTGGACATGTACTTTCATATGTTGTTTGGACTTAGGTAAGGAGGCACGATTATAAAAAAATCACAAAAAGAAGATATGGGGAAAAAATCCATCAAGTTTTGTCTTCGGAAAACCAGTTTTGTTCACTCTCGGTCTGGTTCTTAGTACGCCTTACTCCTAGGGTATTTTCGTATGGAATTTTTACCAGACGTTCGTCACTGTGTCTACTGTGATTTCTGATATTTGAGACCCAGATTCGTGCCTCAAGATTGGCAATAAATTTTTTATTCATGACTACCAGGGCCAAAAGGAAAGTTCGTTTGTGTGTGAAACTCTTTGATATTTTTCGTTGGTGAATACTCATCCGTTTGACCTGAAATTTGTCGCGTTTTGTCCCAAATTCAGTGGAGATTCATACATGGAATTTCAGGGAAAAACTATTTCGGGAGAATTTTTCAGAAACTTTGTGCAAACCAAAGCTATATCCTTTATCAAAACTTGTGAAATTTCGCCCTACTTTCTGAAATTTTATTCTGGGTCCGTATTGCACTGAAAAAATTCATACAAGTACTTTCATATGTTGTTTGCACCCAGGTAAAGAGACACGTCCATGAACAAATCACAAAAAGAAGATACGGTAGAGAAAATTAGGACTTTTTGTTTTCAGAAAACCAGTTTTGTTCACTCTCAGTCTGGGACTTACTACGCCTTATTCGTTGGGTATTTTGGTGTGAAATTTTTAACAGACGTTCGTCCCTGTGTATACTGAGTTTTGGATGAGATTTGAGCCCTAGATTCATCCCCCAAGATTGGCAATAGATTTTTTATTCATCACTGCCAGGGCCAAAAGGAAGGTTCGTTTGTGTGTGAAACTGTATGTTTTTTTTGGTGGGTGAATACTCATTCGTTTGACCTGAAATTCGTCGTCTTTTGTCCCAAATTCAGTGGAAATCCTTACCTGGGTGCAAACCAAGGCTATCTCCTCTACCAAAACTTGTGAAATTTCGCCCTACTTTCTAAAATTTTATTCTTGGTCTGAAATTTTTCGCAGACGTTCGTCACTGTGCCTACTAAGTTTTGGTTGAGATTTGAGCTTCAGATTCGTCCCACAATATTGGCAATAAATTTTTTATGCATCCCTGCCAGAGCTAAAACGAAGGTTTGTTTGTGTGCGAAACTGTTTGATTTTTTTCATGGGTGAATACTCATCCGTTTGACCTGAAATTTATCGCGTTTTGCGTCAAATTCAGAAATTTTGAGCAAACCAAGGCAATCCTCTACCAAAACTTGTGGAATATTCCCCTACTTTCTGAAGTTTTATTCTGAGTCCGTATTGCGTTGAAAAAATTCAGACATATACCTTCATATGTTGTTTTCACCCAGATAAGGAGCGACGTCCATAAACAAATAACATAAAGAAGATACGTAGGAGAAAAGCCATGACGTTTTGTTTCGGAAAACCAGTTGTGTTCACTCTCGGTCTGGGACTTACTACGCCTTACTCCTTAGGTATTTTTGTCTGAAATTTTTACCAGATGTTCGTCACTGTGTCTACTAAGTTTTGGTTGACATTTGAGCCCCAAATTCGTCCCACAAGATTCACAATAAATTTTTTATTCATCACTGCTAGGGTCGAAAGGAAGGTTTGTTTGTGTGTGAAACTATTTGATTTTTTTCTTGGGTGAATACTCATCTGTTTGAGCTAAAATTTGTCGCGTTTTGTCCCAAATTCAATGGAGCTTCTTACATGGAATTTCAGGAAAAAACTATTTCGGGAGAATTTTTCCGAAATTTTGTGCAAACCAAGGCTATCCTCTACCAAAACTTGTGAATTTTCTCCGTACATTCTGTAATTTTATTCTGGGTCCGTATTGCGCTGAAAAAATTCAGACAAGTGCTTTCAAATATGTTGTTTGTACCCAGGTAAGGAGGTACGTCCATAAACAAAAACACAAAAAAGAAGATACTGGGAAGAAAATCCTAGACGTTTTGTTTCCGGAAAACCAGTTTTGTTCAGTTTCGGTCTCGGACTTACTATGCCTTACTCCTTGGGTATTTTGGTCTAAAATTTTTACCAGACGTTCGTCACTGTGTCTACTAAGTTTTGGTTGACATTTGAGCCCCAGATTCGTCCCACAAGATTCGTAATAAATTTTTTATTCATCACTGCCAGGGTCGAAAGGAAGGTTTGTTTGTGTGTGAAACTATTTGATTTTTTTCGTACGTGAATACTCATCCGTTTGACCTAAAATTTTTCGCGTTTTGTCCCAAATTCAGTGGATATTTTTACGTGGAATTTCAGGAAAAAATATTTTGGGAGAATTTTTCAGAAATTTTGTCGAAACCAAGTGTATCCTCTACCAAATCATGTGAAATTTCGGCATACTTTCTGAAATTTTATTCTTCGTCCGTATTGCTCTGAAAAAATTAAGACAAATGCTTTCATATGTTTTTTGCCCCCAGGTAAGGAGGAACGTCCATAAACAAATCACAAAAAGAAGATACGGGGGATAAATACCAGGACGTTTTATTTTTGGAAAACCAGTTTTGTTCACTCTCGGTCTAGGACTTACTACACTTTAGTCCTTGGGTATTTTCGTCTAAAATTTTTACCAGACGTTCGTCACTGTGTCTAATGTGTTTTGGCTGATATTTGAGCCCCAGATTCGTGCCACAAGATTGGCAATAAATTTTTTATTCATCACTGCCAGGGCCAAAAGGAAAGTTCGTTTGTGTGTGAAACTGTTTGATATTTTTCGTGGGTGAATACTCATCCGTTTGAACTGAAATTTTTTCGCGTTAAGTCCCAAATTCAGTGGAGATTCGTACGTGGAATTTCAGAGAAAAACTATTTCGGGTGAATTTTTCAGAAACTTTGTGCACACCAAGGCTCCTTTACCAAAACTTGTGAAATTTCGCCCTACTTTCTGAAATTTTATTCTGAGTCTGTATTGCGCTTAAAAAATTCAGACAAGTACTTTCATATGTTTTTTGCACCCAGGGAAGGAGGCACGTCCATAAAGAAATCACAAAAAGAATATACGGTGGAGAAAATTCAGGACGTTCTGTTTTTGGAAGACCAGTTTTGTTCACTCTCGGTATGGAACTTACTACGCCTTACTTCTTCGGTATTTTGGTATGAAATTTTTACCAAAACTTCGCCACTTTCTCTATTGAGTTTTGGATGAGATTTGAGCTCTAGATTCGTCCCACAATATTGGCAATAAATTATCTATTCATCACTGCTACGACCGAAAGGAAGGTTCGTTTGTGAGTGAAACTGTTTTGTTTTTTTCATGTGTGAATACTCCTCCGTTTGACCTGAAATTTGTCGCGTTTTGTTCCAAATTCAATGAAGATTCTTACATGGAATTTGAGGGAAAAACAATTTCGGGAGAATTTTTCAGAAAATTTGTGCAAACCAATGCTATCCTCTACCAAAACTTGTGAAATTTGGCCCTACTTTCTAAAATTTTATTCTGGGTCCGTATTACGCTGAAAAAACCCAGACAAGTGACCAGACATTTATCACTGTGTCTACTGAGTTTTGGCTGAGACTCGAGCCCCAAATTTGACCCACAAGATTGGCAATAAATGTTTAATTCATCACTACCAGGGCCGAAAGGAAGGTTCGTTTGTGTGTGAAACTGTTTGATTTTTTTTATGGTTGAATACTCATCCGTTTGACCTGATATTTGTCGCGTTTTGGCCCAAATTTAGTAGAGATTCTTACGTGAAATTTCAGGAAAAAACTATTTCGGGAGAATTTTTCATAAATTTTGTGCAAACCAAGGTTATCCTCTACCAAAACTTGTGAAATTTGGCCATACTTTCTGAAATTTTATTTTGGGTTCGTCTTGCGCTGAAAAAATTCAAACAAGTGACCAGACGTTTGTCACCGTGTCTGCTATGTTTTTCTTGAGATTTGAGCCCCAGATTCGTCCCACAAGATTGAAAATAAATTTTTTATTCATCCCTGCCATGGATAAAAGGAAGGTTTGTTTGTGTGTGAAACTGTTTGATTTATTTCGTGGGTGAATACTCATCCGTTTGACCTGAAATTTGTCGCGTTTTGTCCCAAATTCAGTGGAGATTCTTACTTGGAATTTCATGAAAAAACTATTTTCGAAGAATTTTTCAGAAATTTTGTGCAAACCAAAGCTATCCACTACCAAAACTCTTGAAATTTCGCCCTACTTTTTGATAATTTATTCTGGGTCTGTATTGCGCTGAAAAAATTCAGACAAGTACTTTCATATGTTGTTTGCATCCAGGTAAGGAAGCACGTCAATAAACAAATCACAAAAAGAAGATACGGGGGAGAAAAGCCAGGAAATCTTGTATTCGGAAAACCAATTTTGTTCACTCTCGGTTTGGGACTGACTACGCCTTACTCCTTGGGTATTTTGGTATGAAATTTTTACCAGACGTTCGTCACTGTGTCTAATGAGTTTTGGCTAAGATTTGAGCCCAAGATTCGTCCCACAAGATTGGGAATTAATTTTTTATTAAAAAACTGCTATGGTCGAAAGGAATGTTCGAACAAACTGTTAAATTTTTTTCGTAGGTGAATACTCATCCGTTGACCTGAAATTTGTCGCGTTTTGTCCCAAATTTAATTGAAATTCTTACGTGGAATTTCAGGAAAAAACTATTTCGGGATAATTTTTCAGAAATTTTGTGGAAACCAAGGCTATCCTCTACCAAAACTTGTGAAATTTCGTCCTACTTTCTGAAATTTTATTCTGGGTCCGTATTGCGCTGAAAAATTCAGACAACTACTTTCATATGTTGTTTGCAGCTAGGTAAGGAGCCATGTCCATAAAACAATTACAAGAAGATACGGGGGAGAAAACCAGGACGTTTTGTTTTCGGAAAACCAGTTTTGTTCACTCTCGGTCTGGGACTTACTACGCCTTACTCCTTAGGTATTTTGGTCTGAAATTTTTACCAGGCGTTTGTCACTGTGTCTACTGAGTTTTGGCTGAGATTTGAGTCCCAGATTCTTACGACAAGATTCGCAATAAAATTTGTATTCATCACTATTGGCGCCGAAAGGAAGGTTCGTTTGTGTGTGAAACTGTTTGAGTTTTTTGTGGGTGAATGCTCATCCGTTGGACCTGAAATTTGTCGCGTTAAATCCTAAATTCAGTGGAGATTCTTACGTGGAATTTCAGGAAAAAATTATTTCGCGATAAGTTTTCATAAATTTTGTGCAAACGAAGGCTATCTTGTACCAAAACTTGTGAAATTTCGCCGTACTTTTTGTAATTTTATTTTGGGTTCGTATTGCGCTGAAAAAATTCACATAAGTACTTTCATATGTTGTTTGCACCCATGTAAGGAGGCACGACCATAAACAAATCACTAAAAGAAGATATGGGGGAGAAATGCCAGGACGTTTTGTTTTCGGAAAACCACTTTTGTTCACTCTCGGTCTCGGACTTACTACACCTTATGCCTTCAGTATATTGGTTTGAAATTTTTACCAGACGTTCGTCATTGTGTCTACTGAGTTTTGGCTTAGAATTGAGCTCCAGATTCGTCCCACATGATTGGCAATAAATTACTTATTCATCACTGTCGGAGCCGAAAGGAAGGTTCGTTTGTGTGTGAAACTGTTTGATTTTTTTGTGGGGGAATACTCATCTGTTTGACCTGAAATTTGTCGTGTTTTGTCACAATTTCAGTGGAGATTCTTACGTGGAATTTCAGGAAAAAACTATTTCGGGAGAATTTTTCAAAAATTTTGTGCAAACTAGCTTATCCTCTACCAAAACTTGTAAAATTTCGCCGTACTTTATGAAATTTTATTCTGGATCCGTATTGCGCTGAAAAAACTCAGACAAGTACTTTCATATGTTGTTTCCACCCAAGTAAAGAGGCACGTCCATAAACAAATCACAAAAAGAAGATACTGGAGAGAAAAGCTAGGACGTTTTCTTTTCGGAAAACACGTTTTGTTCACTCTCCGTCTGGGACTTACTACGCCTTACTCCTTAGGTACTTTTATCTGCAATTTTTTTCAGACGTCCGTCATTTTGTCTGCTGAGGTTTGGCTGACATTTGAGTCCCAGATTCATCACTGCCATAGCCGAAAGGAAGGTTCGTTTGTGTGTGAAACTGTTTGGCCTGAAATTTTTCGCTTTTTGTCCCAAATTCAGTGGAGATTCTTACATCAAATTTCAAGAAAAAACTATTTCGGGAGAATATTTCAGAAATTTTTTGCAAACCAAGGCTATCCTCTACCAAAACTTGTGAAATTTCGCCCTACTTTCTGAAATTTTATTTTGGGTCTGTACTGCACTGAAAAAATTCAGACAAGTACTTTCATATGTTATTTGCACCCGTGTAAGGAGGCAAGTCCATAAACAAATCACAAAAAGAAGATACGCGGGAGAAAAGTCAGGATGTTTTCTTTTCGGTAAACCAGTTTTGTTCACTCTCAGTATGGGACTCGCTACGCCTTACTCCTTGGGTATTTTGGTATGAAATTTTTACCAGATGTTCATCACTATCTCTAATGAGTTTTGGCTTAGATTTAAGCCCCAGATTCGTCCCACAAAATTAGCAATAAATTTTTTATTCATCACTGTCACGGCCGAAAGGAAGGATCGTTTGTTTGTGTGTGAAACTGTTTGAGTTTTTTGTGGGTGAATGCTCATCCGTTTGACCTGAAATTTGTCGCGCTAAGTCCTAAATTCAGTGGAGATTCTTACGTGGAATTTCAGGAAAAAACTATTTCGGAAGAATTTTTCAAAAATGTTGTGCAAACTAGCTTATGCTCTACCAAAACTTGTAAAATTTCGCCGTACTTTATGAAATTTTATTCTGGGTCCGTATTGCGCTGAAAAAACTCAGACAAGTACTTTCATATGTTGTTTGCACCCAGGTAATGAGGCACGTCCATAAACAAATCACAAAAAGAAGATACGGGGGAGAAAAGCCAGGACGTTTTCTTTTCGGAAAACGAATTTTTTTACTCTCTGGCTGGGACTTGCTACGCCTTACACCTTGGGTATTTTGGAAAGAAATTCTTACCAGACGTTCGTCACTGTGCCTACTAAGTTTTGGCTGAAATTTGAGCCCCACATTCCTCCCACAAGATTGACAATAAATTTTTTATTCATCACTGCCAGGGCCGAAAGGAAGGTCCGTTTGTGTGTCAAACTGTTTGATTTTTTTCGTGGGTGAATAATCATCGTTTGACCTGAAATTTGGTCGCGTTCTGTCCCAAATTCAGTGGAGATTATAACGTGGAATTTCAGGAAAAAATTATTTCAAGAGAATTTTTCATAACTTTTGTGCAAACCAGGGATATCATCTACCAAAACTTGTGAAATTTCGCCCTACTTTTTGAAATTTTATTATGGGTTCGTATTGCGTTGAAAAAATTCAGACAAGTACTTTCATATTTGCACCAAGGTAAGAAAGCATGTCCATAAACAAATCACAAAATGAATATACGGGGGAGAAAAGCTAGGACGTTGTGTTTTCGGAAAATAGTTTTTGTTCACTCTCTGTCTGGGACTTACTACGCCCTACTCCTAGAGTATTTTGGTCTGGAATTTTTTTCTATACGTTCGTCACTGTGTCTACTGAGTTTTGGCTGAGAATTGAGCCCCAGATTCGTCCCACAAGATTGGGAATAAATTTTTTATTCATCACTGCCAGGGCCGAAATGAAGGTTTGTTTGTGTGTGAAACTATTTGATTTTTTTCGTTGGTGAATCCTCATCCGTTTGACCTGAAATTTTTCGCGTTTTTTCCCAAATTCAGTGAAGATTCTTCACTGGAATTTCAGGAAATAACTATTTTGAGAGCATTTTTCAAAAAATTTGTGCAAACCAAGGCTATCCTTTACCAAAACTTGTGAGATTTCGCCCTACTTTCTGAAATTTTATTCTAAGTCTGTATCGCGCTGAAAAATTCAGACAAGTACTTTCATATGTTGTTTGGACCAAGATAAGGAGGCACGTCCATAAACAAATCACAAGAAGAAGATACGGGGGAGAAAAGTCAGGACGTTTTGTTTTCGGAAAACCAATTTTGTTCACTCTCGGTCTCGGACTTACTACGTCTTACGCCTTGGGTATTTTGGTCTGAAATTTTTACTAGACGTTCGTTACTGTGTCTACTGTCTTTTGGCTAAGATTTGAGCCCCAAATTCGTCCCACGAAATTGGCATTAAATGTTTTATTCATCACTGTCAGGGCCGAAAGGAAGGTCCGTTATTGTGTGAAACTGTTTTTTTGTGGGTGAATACTCATCCATTTGACCTGAAATTTGTCGCGTTTTGTCCCAAATTCAGTGGAGATTCTTACGTGAAATTTCAGGAAAAAAGTATTTTAAGAGAATTTTTCATAAATTTTGTGCAAACCAAGGCTATCTCTCTACCAAAACTTGTGAAATTTCGCCTTACTTTCTGAAATTTTATTATGGGTCCGTATTGCGCTGAAAAAATTCAGACAAGTACTTTCATATGTTGTTTGCACCCAAGTAAGAAAGCATGTCAATAAACAAATCACAAAAAGAAGATATGGGAAAGAAAAGCTAGGACGTTTTGTATTCGGAAAACAGTTTTTGTTCACTCTCTATCTGGGACTCACTACGCCCTATTCCTTGGGTATTTTGGTCTGGAATTTTTTCTAGACGTTCGTCACTATGTCTACTGAGTTTTGGTTGATATTTGAGCCCTAGATTCGTCCCACAAAATTGGCAATAAATTTTTTTTCATCACTACCAAAGCAGAAAGGAAGGCCCTACTTTCTGCAATATCGCGTTGAAAAAATTCAGACAAGTACTTTCAGATGTTGTTTGCACCCAGATAAGGAGGCACGTCCATAAACAAATCACAAAAAGAAGATACGGGGGAGAAAAGTCCGGACGTTTTGTTTTCGGAAAACCAATTTTGTTCACTCTTGGTCTGGGAGTTACTACACCTTACGCCTTGGGTATTTTGGTCTCAAATTTTTACCAGAGGTTTGTCACTATGTCTACTGAGTTTTGGCTGACATTTGAGCCCAGGATTCGTCCCAGAAGATTAGCAATAAATTTTTTATTCATCACTGCCATAGCCGAAAGGAACGTTAGTTTATGTTTGAAACTGTTTGATTTTTTTCGTGGGTGAATACTCATCTGTTTGACCTGAAATTTGTCCGGTTTTGTCCCAAATTCAATGGAGATTCTTACATGGAATTTCAGGAAAAAACTATTTTAAGAGCATTTTTCAGAAATTTTGTGCAAACCAAGGCTATCCTCTACCAAAACTTGTGATATTTCGCCCTACTTTTTGAAATTTTATTCTTGGTCCGTATTGCGCTGAAAAAATTCAGACAACTACTTTCATATGTTGTTTGCACCCAGGTAAGAAAGCACGTCAATAAAAAAATCACAAAAAGAAGATACGGGGGAGAAAAGCCAGGACGTTATGTTTTCGGAAAACAGTTTTTGTTCACTCTCTGTATGGGACCCACTCACCCTACTCCTTGGGTATTTTATTCTGGAATTTTTTCTAAACGTTCGTCACTGTGGCTACTGAGTTTTGTCTGAGAATTGAGTCCCAGATTCGTCCCACAAGATTGGCAATAAATTTTTTATTCATCACTACTAGTGCCGAAATGAAAGTTTGTTTGTGTGAAACTGTTTGATTTTTTTCGTGGGTGAATACTCATCCGTTTGACCTGAAATTTTTCGCGTTTTTTGCCAAATATAGTGGATATTCTTATGTGGAATTTCAAGAAAAAAACTATTTTAAGAGCATTTTTAAGAAATTTTGTGCAAACCAAGGCTATCCTTTAAAAAAACTTGTGAAATTTCGCCTTACTTTCTGAAATTTTATCCTAAGTTTTATAGCGCTGAAAAAATTCAGACAAGTACTTTCATATGTTGTTTGCACCAAGATAAGGAGGCACGTCCATAAACAAATCACAAGAAGAAGATACGGGGGAGAAAAGTCAGGACGTTTTGTTTTCGGAAAACCAATTTTGTTCACTCTCGGTCTCGGACTTACTACGTCTTACGCCTTGGGTATTTTGGTCTGAAATTTTTACCAGACGTTCGTCACTGTGTCTACTGAGTTTTGGCTGAGATTTGAGCCCCAGATTTGTCCCTCAAGATTGGCAATAATATTTTTATTCATCACTGCCAGGGCCGATAGGAAGGTCTGTTTGTGTGTGAAACTGATTGATTTTTTTCGTGGGTGAATACTCATCCGTTTGACCTGAAATTTGTCGCGTTTTGTCCCAAATTCAGTGGAGATTCTTACGTGGAATTTCAGGAAGAAACTATTGTTGAACCATGTGGTGTTCAAGGTTTGAAGAATCCAAACCCTTTGAAGAATGTTGAAGCCTTGGTTTTGTTTGTTGTTGTTGTGCTGGTTTAGTTTAGTTCTGGGGTAGTTTGAGTGTTGTAATCCACCCTTTGATTAAATCTAAAGCATAGGCATTCTCAATCTTTGTGAAAGTGAAATGCTTTTCAAACTAAGTTAAAACAACCGATTGTTTTTTCGAAACAACCGATTGTTTATACTTAGATATTTTGAGAAAATATTGAAAACTGATTTTCAAATGGTTATGCTGTTAAAACCAAAACAACTGATTGATTCGAGGAAACAACCGATTTTTTGTTTTGGGACCATTACAGAAAAATTATTTTATCTTTGACTGAGCTTTTAATGATTTAACTGCTTGCGCTCCAGTCATTAAATGCTTTGACCAATCTTTTAATGCAATTTAAGAGTTTGTTAAGATTTGATAACAACCAACATCTTTGAATAAATTCAGAATAACAGATTTGAGTAACAATCTTTTACAAGATTTTGAAAAGAGTTTTTGAGTTTTTCAAAGAGCTGAGATTGCTTAGAGTTTGTGATTGATCAAAGTGTGTGGAATAGGATTCTGCTTGTATTGATTTCAGATTATCTTTTGTAACAAGTGTAATCCTTGTACTCTGCTGAACAAGTTTCATTTCTGTGTTTGCTGAGATTGGTTGTGTGTTCTTGAGGGGATCAAGATCAGCAATCTTAGTGTTGGTGTGTTGGCCAAGAAGAGTGTGTGTCTTGAGGTGTTCAAGGTCACTTTCTTGGTTGTGGTGTAAGTGATCAAGGTTTGATTGCTTAGTGGATTTCCTCAGGGTTTTTGAGAAGACTGGATGTAGCTCTGGATTTGGAGTGAACCAGTATAAACATCTGTGTGCAATCTCTCTATCCTTAAACTCTTTAAATTCAGTTTTGTTTGTTGTTTGGTGGTATAAACAACCGATTGTTTCTATGAAACAACCGATTGTTTTTCTGGTACTGCTGTTTTTTATTGTTGTTTTGCCAAACTGAATTTCTTATCAATTGTTTCTTGAGATAATTTCATTCTTGTTTTAAAAGTTTGTGAAAACCCCCTTTAAACAATTCACCCCCCTCTAGTTTAAAGTCATCCATTCTAACAATTGGCATCAAGAGTTTGGTTCTTGAAAGTTATTCAAGTTGATCCTAAAACTTTTTTTAAAATGGCTGATAGACTACCTTTTGGGGAAGGTGCTTCAATTAACAGACCACCTCTGTTTTGTGGTTTGAACTACCAATTTTGGAAAGTGATAATGAAAATATTTATGGAATCACTTGACAAAAGAATTTGGGATGCAATTGAAAATGGTCCTTTTATCCCAAAGTTTGAAAAGATGGATCTTGCATTGAGAAGCCATGTTCTCAATGGACTGATGCAGAAAGCAAAAAGGCCAAATTCGATTGCATTGCCAAAAAATATTATAACCTCTGCTTTAAATTCTGATGAGTTTTTCAGGGTCTCCCAATGCAAATTATCAAAAGAAATGTGGG
The DNA here is from genome assembly GCF_051622355.1 of Phaseolus vulgaris. Taxonomy (NCBI): domain Eukaryota; kingdom Viridiplantae; phylum Streptophyta; class Magnoliopsida; order Fabales; family Fabaceae; genus Phaseolus; species Phaseolus vulgaris. The sequence goes on along the minus strand of NC_143501.1, from coordinate 6,288,036 downwards.
ACACCTTGGAAGTCACTCATGAAAGAACAAATGAGGTGAAGAGAGCTAGGAAGCATGCTCTAATCCAAGAGTATGAGATGTTCAGAATGCTTAAAGGAGAAACAATTGTTGAGGTGCAGAAAAGATTCACGCACATCATCAATCATCTCATGAGAGCATGGCAACCCAAGGTAACTGCTATTTCCGAATCTAAAGATCTAACATCATTAAGTGTTGCTTCTTTGTTTGGAAAGCTTAGGGAACATGAGTTAGAGATGAATAGACTCAATGTTCAAGAGAGTGAAGACAAGCACACAAGGAGCATAGCCTTAAAAGCTTCCAAGCACAACGGAAAACAAGAATCCAGTGATGATAGTGATGAGGAAAACCTTAGCTTGCTGTCAAGAAAGTTCATCAAATTCCTAAAGAGAAACCGCAACAAAGACAACAACAAAGATAGGTATGGAAACAAGAAATCCAATGAGTTTAATTCCAATAACTATACTTGTTTTGGTTGTGGTGAGCAAGGTCATATAAAAGGTAGATTGTCCAAACAAGAGCAAGGAGAAAAATCCTAGCTACAAGGAAAAGAAAGGCAAGACAAAAAGAGCCTACATAGCTTGGGATGAAAATGAGGTGTCATCATCAAGTTCTTCATCAAGTGAATATGAGAAAGCAAACATCTGCTTGGTTGCTGAAGATGATGATGAATCTTGCAGCTCAAGTGAAGTAAGTTCATGTGCTTCCTTGAATGAACAAAATTACAGTGAATTACTTGAAGCTTTTCAAGAAACTCATGATGAAGCTAATCGATTGGTTCTTTCAAACAATCGATTGAAAGAACTTAACAGCTGGCTAGAAAAGAGAGTGAAATCACTTGAAGATGAGATTGAAAAATCTAAAAATGATTTCAAAAATCTGGAAAACCATTTCAAAAATGCTTCTTGCAAGTGTGACACTCTCATTTGCGAAAATTGTGAAAATCTTAAGAAAAAGGTTCACTATCTTGTTGAAACTGTGGACAAGCTTTCAAAGGGGAAATCTAACTTTGAGAATGTCTTGGCATCTCAAAGCTATATTTTTGGAAAGGCTGGTTTGGGTTTCAATCCACAGAACCAACAAGATAAGTTTTCAAAAAAAATTTTCAAGAAAGCCAGTAAAACAACCGATTGTTAAATCGAAACAATCGGTTGTTACATGTTTTTATTGCATGAAAAAGGGCCATTTGGTTAGATTCTGCAAAATAAGAAAATTATTTGTTCCTAGAGGCTACATGAAATGGATTCCGAAAGGATGTGAGGTTCCAAATGAGAAAAAAAAATCTATTGGACCCACATTTGTGAAGGGACCAAATCTTGTTGCTTGAACTCATGTTTGTGCAGGAATTCTAAAGAAGTGTGAAGGACTAAGTCATATGATCAAGTTCTTGGAAGAAAAAGACAATCATTGAAGCTGAATCAATGTTATGCATCTGTCCAAAGGACCTCAACAGTGAAAAGAGGCTTCTTGATCATAAAGAACATGGCTCATTGACGAATTAACATAAGGATAAGACTTTCCTTTATTTGTTCTTAATTTCTGTTTTAAAGTTTGATCCTGCCGGTTGACTCGAGTGCAAGAGTCTTGCCAAGTCAAAGGTATCTTCTCTCGATCAGCTTCGCACCACGTTAGCCTTCGATCTTCACGTCTCTATTCCTCGCAAGAACCTGAAGAAAACAAAGAACCAGAGTGGCGCCGCTGCGGTCGATCGTGCTCCGACGCTCAAGTCAATGACGGAATCACCAAATACTCAAAGAGAATATCAAACTCAAGGAACCGTGCGCAGTGAATCTCAGTGTTCTGAAAAGCGTACTCTAGTGTTCTCAGAAAGCGTAAAGAAGTGTTCTCAAGCGTTTGCGCGTAAAGAACCTCTTTTTCAATCACACGACACGTGGCTTCATCAACGGTCGTCTTCAGTTGACGTTTGCGCTTCCTAAAACGTTTGAAAACCCTTAAAACCTTCGCGCTTTTCACTGTTCCATCATCTTCCTTCACTCTCAAGCGTTCCAAGCATTTTCTCTGCGAACCACGAAGCTTCTCGCCTCTCTCAATCTTCAACTTTCTTCAACGCTCATCTGATCACAAAAAGGTAACCCTTTTACTCCTTCTATGGATACTTGCTGCATTTTAATCGGTTTGCATCATCCATTGTTTGTCTGAAGCATACGTTGTGGGCTGTTTTTTCCTTTTCTCATAACCTAAGGTTTCGTCCTTGATAACGTCCATCCCAGCGAACCCTTAACTGTTCGTTCTATCTTCTTTGTCCCCAATCGAGTCATTCTCTGTTTTCTTCATTTCATCCCTTTCTCTTTCCTTTGCAGTTCCTGCGATGGCTCACACGAAGTCCACCGCTAACCCTCCTCCTTCATCGCGAAACCCTCCACTCAGAACGCGTAGGGTTGCCCATGGGCAAATCCTCCACCAGCGCGCAACCCACCACGAGCCTCTGGTGCTCCTTCTAATCAGGCTGAGAGGCCTGCCTCTTCTCACGCCAACGCCACTCAGGCAACTCCACCAGTCGCCGGAGGAGCCCCCCTTCTTCCGCAAGACTACAAAGAACTCTATCCCTGGGCCACCCCAACTCTGCTGAAAGAGACCTCTTCGATAAATACTGATTTGGGCGTGCACCGACTGAGGAAAGGAGACCAATCCGACCTCTCATTCCACAAGGAGCACGATAGCAAAATGACTGTGTTGCCCTGCCTCTCAGGAGAACCGATTTGCGCGGATAATAAGGGGAACAACGGCGAGTTGTTCTGCTTTATCTACGCGACATTCTTCAAGAAGGTGAAGCTTAGGTTTCCTTTCACCCGCTTCGAGAGAGAGCTACTGACTGAGCTCAACGTCGCCCCTGCCCAGCTTCATCCCAATAGCTGGGCGTTCGTGAGGGCGTTCCAAATCATCTGTGCACACTTGGGGCTGCCGGCTTCGGTGGATGTCTTTCTTTTCCTGTTCGAGGCTAAGAATCCCGGAGATCGCCTCTGGATTAGCTTGAACGGGATTGCTGGGAGGTCAATCCTCTCGATCTTCCAGCAATCTTACAAAGACTGGAAGGGGAAGTTCGTCAAGGTGTGCCAAAACGACCAAGACCCTTCCCTGCTCGACGGCTTCCCCTTGTACTGGGTACACAAGGGGAACAAAGACTCTAAAGAAAGCTTCAGGAGGCCAAGAAGTCCCGACAACATGGGGGAGTTAGACAAAGATCTCTGCCTCTTCTGGAAGAGTGTGGCTGCTGCCAACATCACCCTCCCCACCGCCTCAATAATCTCCTTCGAGTTCCTTGAGGACCAACTCGAAGCTCACATAGGTTAGCTCCTGCCTCAGCACCAAGTCTTTCACTTCGAGTTAACACTAACTTAGCGTCTTCACCACTCTATTTTGGCATTCCATTATTCTGTGTTGACTCTGATCTTTCATCCATGTACTGCTTGTGTTGTCTCTTCATAAATATACTTTGTATTTTCTGCTTTTGTTTTTGTTGCTCATCTACCCTTTACCTTGTGCAGATAACATGCTGGGGAAAGGAAAACTGGCAGAACTGAGGGCGATTGCCCGATCTCACAAGCTCGCGGCGGGCTCCCAAACCGTGCCCAACTCGGTGGTGGAGATCGCCGCTGCTCAAGGCAAGACTCCTCCCCGAGGTCCAACTTCCTCTGGGGTACTGCCCGCCCCCCAAAGGAAGAAACTGGTCTTGAGGAAACCCAAGAGAAAAGCTCCTCAAGTGGTGCAAGAGGAAGAAGAGGATGATGAGGAGACTGAGGATGGGCTCGTTACCAAGAGAAAAAGGGCGGCTCCCTCTTCACCACCCGCACTCCCAACACCGCCCTCACCTCCAGCTCCATTACAACCAGTCCAAGCAACACCCTTGGCCGCCGCACTCCCCGTGGGTAAAAGCAGCGACCCCAACTTCATAGAGAACCCTCCAAGCGCCTCCACACCGTTCGTATCTGTTGGAGAGGGTCCTCCTTCCACCACGTCTATTGCTGGGGCCGCATTAGGCGAAGATGAGGGTGCTCATAACTCGCCGATACTCATAACGGAATCTCTGACCTCACCACCACGCTAAGAAGCCCCCCTTGCCCTTCAAACCCAAGAGGGTGGTGGTGAAAGTCAGCACCAAACTCCTTCAGCACCTCCACCAGCAACAACCTCAAGCCTCCCAACCTCCTTCGAAGAGATCTTGGGACCCTTCACAGCCAAACTGAAGATGATGGCGGAGGATCTCCCATTGATCGTATCGAAAGCCCTGAAGGACTCCCTCAAGAAGCTCCAAGAAGAGAACTCAGCGCTCAAGGAGTCAAATCTGATGACAAGGGCTGAGGCTGAAAAGCTCACGTGCAACCTGCTGATGGCTGAGTTGGAGCACTCAAGGCTAGAGGACGCCATGGTTGCTGAGCTAAGGAGCATGCGCAAGGAAGCCTCCAACCTGCGCCAGAAACTGCATCTCCAAGTCCAAGAGAAGATCGACTTGGAAAGCAAGTTGGTCCCTTACAGGCTCAAAGTGGCAAACTTGGAGGCTGCAAAAAAGACGGATGCGACCAAGGTGGAAAACCTTGAGAAAAGGTCAACAGATCAGGAGGTTCTGCTTGGAAAGGTCGAAAAGGAAAGGGACGATGCTCTTGCTGAGCTCGCCAAAGCTCGAGAGGAGGCCACAAAGACTGCTGCAGAGCTGGCCCAGGCCCGGGACGAAGGAAAAAAGGCTGCTGAAGAACTTGCTCGAGCTCGCGAGGAAATCGAAGAGCTGAAGAAACAAACACAAGAGCTCGAGCAGAGCACTGCCCAAGTCCTCACCGCCGGGTTTGACGCCGCTCTGGAGCAAGTAGCATGTCAATACCCCGAGCTCGACCTTTCCATGGTGTCAATCTGCAACGAGGTGGTGGATGGGAAGATTGTACCCTCCGAAGACTAGCTGCCTCCCTCCATCACCTTGTTTTTGAAACTTGCCCTTCATCTTTTGTTTGTAATAGTTGTTTGTGTATAGATTTGTATTGACATCGCTTTATATAATTTTCATTTCTTCAACATCGTCTTTCTACTTACTTTGCACGCCTTTGCCTTTATTTGCTTTCACACACTGCTTCGAACATGAATAAACTGTTAACCTTGTAACAACTTATCAAACTGTTAACTTGAATAAACTGTTAACCTTGTAACAACTCATCAAACTGTTAACTCAAAGTAAACTTGAGCAACTATTAACTTTCACGCGATGGCACTTAATATAACTTGTGAACTTAAGGCAACAAAACTACTTACTAAACAGCAAGTTTTAACTCAAACTGGTATTTAAGACACAGTTCACCTGATCTGCCCAATGAAGTGAGCCCTTACTCCTGTCATCGCCTAGAATTCTTCTGATCGTCGTAGGGTTCTGGCGATGTGATCTTTCTTACTTCATAACTTGACCATTGTTCCCTCATCCGGGGGTAGAGGCGCCTTTCGGATCCTTCTCTACCTCCCTGAGTGTCAGAACAATGATCTAGTCTTACTGGGTCAATATTGATGTTTCACTTAAAGGGGAAAAGGCGTTTTCCTTCCCTTCCCCCCGTTTAAGGTCACGAACACCCCTGACTTTTCAATTTATCTTGCCTGAACTCACTCTGAGGTGAGAAGGACTTTTTTTGGTGCCTCAGTTTGCCCAGGGTGTGCATCTCCTCCTTCCTGGACGTGCTGAGGACTTTCAATCTTGCCTCTATCTGCTTGCGCAGAGAGGTCTTTCGATCTGTTCTTGCCTACACTCGCTCAAAGGCGAGGAGGACTTCTTCTCGCCTGCACTTGCTCAAAGGCAAGGAGGACTTCTTCTCACCTGCACTTACTCAAAGGCAAGGAGGACTTTCTCTTGCCTACACTCGCTCAAAGTCGAGGAGGACTTTTTCTTGCCTGCACTTGCTCAAAGGCAAGGAGGACTTTTTCTTGCCTGCACTCACTCAAAGACGAGGAGGTCTTTTTCTTGCCTGCACTTGCTCAAAGGCAAGGAGGACTTTTCTCTTTCTCGCCTGCACTCGCTCAAAGGCGATGAGGTCTTTTTCTTGCCTGCACTTGCTCAAAGGCAAGGAGGACTTTTCTCTTTCTCGCCTGCACTCGCTGAAAGGCGAGGAGGTCTTTTTCTCTTCTTGCCTCAAGACGCATGAGAGCGTTTGAGGTCTTTAATCATCATTGGTGCCTCCGATCGCCGAAAGACGATGAGGACTTTTAAAACTTTTAACTGATGCTGCCTATCGTCGAAAAACGATGGGGACTTTAAACTTTTAACTGATGCCGCCCATCGCCGAAAAACAATGGGGACTTTAAAACTTTTAACTGGTGCTGCCAATCGCCGAAAAACGATGGGGACTTCAAAACTTTTAACTGAAAGCAAGCAATATAACTTCGAACTTGCCTTAAATCACGTACGGGTGATAAGGTCTTTTTTCTAAAAACTTTCAAAACACAAAGCATGCAATCTCAGAAAACTTAAGCTTGAAAACTCTTCTTTATTGGGTGGCCTCATTAAAAACCCTCCTTAGGGAAAAAAAGAGTGCCCCCTTTCAAACTGTTTTAACAGAAAGCATGTAAATCTCTTCATGTTCGTTTTACTTACAAAGCTTTAACTGTAATACAATTTGAGATGTGTGGCGTTCCAAGTGCGAGGAATCGCCCCTCCTTCTAACGTCTCTAAGCAGTAGGCGCCGTTCCCGAGCACCTCGGTTATCCTGAACGATCCCGTCCACTTAGGCGATAACTTGTTCTCCATCTCGTACTGATGGGCCTTCCTCATCACCAGGTCGCTCTCTCTAAACTGCCTTGGCATTACCTTGGAGTTATACCTTCGCTCAATCCTCCTTTTTACTGCCTCGGCCTTTACTCTTGCCTCCTCCCTGACCTCATCCAGTAAATCCAGATTCAACCTTCTTTCTTCGTTTGAGTCTTCCGCCACAAAGTTCTGGAATCTCGGCGAGCTCTCCTGGATTTCAACTGGAATCATTGCATCGCATCCATAAACCAAGCTAAACGGGGTCTCGTGGGTTCCTGACTGCTCAGTGGTATGGTACGCCCAAACTATGCGCAGTACCTCTTCAGCCCACGATCCCTTAGCTTTCTCTAGCCTTCTCTTTAAACCTCTCAGCAACACCCGATTGGCAGACTCTACTTGGCCATTTGTCTGTGGGTGCTCGACACATGCAAACACCTGCTGTATTCCCACCTCTTCGCACAGCTTCTTCAATAGGTGACTTGCAAACTGAGTCCCATTGTCCGACACCAGGCGCTTAGGCACACCAAACCGGCACACGATGTTCTTCCATACAAAGCTCTCGATCTTATGTGCGGTGATCTGGGCTACTGGCTCCGCTTCGATCCACTTGGTGAAGTATTCAATCGCCACCACCAAGTACTTCATCTGCCTGACCGCCAATGGGAAAGGTCCCAGAATGTCAATTCCCCAAGTATGAAACGGCCACGAGCTGTAAATTGACTTTAGCTCTTCTAGAGGTGCCTTGTGCCAATCGGCGTGCTGCTGACATTGCTTGCAACATTGTGCATACTTCTTGCAGTCCTCCCTCATCGTTGGCCAGTAATAACCTGCACGGAGAGTTCTTGCCGCCAGAGCTCGACCCCCGACGTAACTCCCACATATACCTTCATGGAGCTCGGCCATAATTCTAGTGCATTTTTCTCCGTGCACACATTCTAGGAGTGGGTGTGTAAACCCAAACCTGTACAGCTCGCCGTCGATCATGGTGAACTTGCTGGAGTTCTTTTTTATCTTCCTAGCCTCCGTCGGATCCAGCGGGAGAACGCCATCTGCCAGGCAGCGCTGGTATTGCGTTATCCATGTGTCTGGCTTATGCGTAGCGCAGACCTACGCCACGTTCACCCTCTCCCCTCGACATGCTCTTATTCTCGGCGATCTCAAGGTCTCCTGGGTCAAGGACCTGTGACTCCTCGCCGCCTTCTCCGTCGACTTGCTTATTTAAAGAACCAGGTGGTCTGCCACAAACGCCCTGGGCGTCTTCAGAGTTTCTTGAATAACTGTCCTCTGCCTACCCCCCTTGCCCGAACTGGCGAGCTTGGCTAGCAAGTCAGCTCGGGCATTTTGCTCTCTGGGTACATGCACCACCTCAAACGAGGCAAAAGAACCCTTCAACTCCTGCACATACTCCAAGTAAGCCGCCATTTGTGGATCCTTGGCCTGGAACTCGCATGTTACTTGTCCCGTGACCAACAATGAGTCATTCTTGGCCATCAACACCCTAGCCCCCATCTCCTTAGCCAACAAGATGCCTGCGATCAACGCCTCATATTCTGCTTGATTATTGCTGGCTTTAAAAGCAAACCTTAGGGACTGTTCTATCAGCACGCCGTTGGGCCCTTCTAGAATGACTTCAGCATCGCACCCTGCTGGTTAGACGATTTGTCCACTGAAAGTACCCAACGAAAATCGTCCCCCTCAACTCGTGCTGCTTCCAACGAGAGCTCGACCACGAAATCAGCGAAAATTTGCCCCTTGATCGGTCCTTGGGGCTTGTACTTGATGTCGAACTCCGACAGCTCCACCGCCCATTTCACCATCCTCCCAACTACATCGGGCTTCTTCAAGACTTTCTGGATAGGCAAGTCGGTCATCACCAGCACTGTAAAACTGTGAAAATAGTGGCGCAACCTCCTCGCCGAAAACACGACCGCCAGTGCAGCTTTCTCCAAGGCCTGATACCTGACTTCTGGGCCTTGCAACACCTTGCTGACGAAGTAAATAGGTTTCTGAGCCTGGTCTTGATCTTGGGCGAGCACCGCACTCACCGCCCTCTCAGTTACAACAAAATACAACCTGAAAGGGGTTCCCACCAAAGGTTTGCACAAAACCGGCGGGCTCGCCAGATATTCTTTAAGCTTCACGAAAGCTTCTTCGCATTCCTTCGACCAGACAAACTTATTGTTTCGCCTCAAGCATTGAAAATACGGATGGCCTTTCTCTCCACTAGCTGATACGAAACGAGACAAGGCAGTCATCCGACTTATAAGCTGCTGCACTTCCTTCACGGTAGCCGGGCTCCTCATCGCCAAAATGGCAGCACACTTATCAGGATTTGCCTCTATTCCTCTTTCAGTTAAGAGGAAACTCAAGAACTTCCCCGCCTCCACGCCGAAAATGCACTTCTCGGGGTTTAGCTTTAATCTGAACTTGGCGATCGTGGTAAACAGCTCCTCCAGATCTGAGACGTGCTTGCTTTTCTCTAACGAGGTCACGACCATATCATCTACGTACGCTTGCACGTTCCTTCCCAGCATCATGCAAGTACCTTATCCATCAACCTTTGGTACGTGGCCCCCGCGTTCTTCAGCCCGAAGGGCATCACCTTGTAGCAGTAGCACGATCTCTCAGTCATGAAGGCGGTCTTCTCTTCATCCATGGGATGCATCTTTATTTGGTTGTACCCTGAGAAGGCGTCCAGAAAACTCAACAACTTGCACCCTGCTGCGCTGTCGACCAGGGCATCTATACTTGGCAAAGGGTATGAATCCTTTGGACAAGCCTTGTTTAGGTCTGTGAAGTCGACGCACATGCGCCACTTCCCGTTGCTCTTCTTTACCAGCATGACATTAGCTAACCATTCAGGGTACTGGACCTCCCTGATATGGCCTGCGGTGAGGAGCTTTTGCGTTTCATCCCTAATCGTCTGTCTCCTCTCCTCGTTAAACTTCCTTCTTCTCTGTCACATTGGTCTTACCTGTGTGTCCATTGCCAGATGGTGAAACAAGAAATCGGGATCGATTCCCGGCATGTCTGAAGCAGACCATGCAAAACCATCCAGATGTCGTTCTATCACCTTGGCGATCTGGTCTTGGAGCTCACCTTCCAAAGATCTTCCCAACTTGAAGACCTTACCCCCGATCTCCCTCTCGAGCCACTCCTCGACGGGTTTGGGCCTAGTTTCCCTAGCGATCACCGCCCTGGCAATTCCCGACTCCCTAGCCTCCTCTGGGCGGTTTCTCGCTTCTTCCCCCGATCAGCGTTCTCTCCCCTTGCTTCAGCATCTATCATGACGACATTGCCGTCGGCGGTCACCTCCATCGCCGAATCAACAACTCGTCCCTCTGGTGGCCTGGGCTCCACACCGGGAGGCGGTGTCGTTGTGATGTAGCTTACTGACCTCTTATTCTTGAGGCTATTCTCGTAGCATTTCTTCACCTCCTTCTGGTCAGATCTGATGGTGATCACCACCCCTTCCATCGATGGCAACTTAACCTTCATGTGCCTGGTTGAGGGCACAGCTCCTATTCTGTTGAGGGTTGGCCTTCCCAACAGAATGTTATACGCTGAGGGGGCATTCACGACGAGGTACTTGATCTTCTCCATCCTCGAGGCCGCCTCGTCTGTGTACGTAGTTCTCAACTCAATGTACCCCCTGACCTCCACCTGGTCGCCAGCGAACCCATATAAGCATCCTCCATAGGGCCTTAGCTGGTCAAGGGGTAGTTGTAGCTTGGTGAAAGTCGGCCAGAACATTACATCTGCCGAGCTTCCTTGGTCCACCAGTACTCGGTGGACCTTCCCGCCGTGATCAGCGAGACAACTATGGGATCGTTGTCATGAGGCACAACGTCCCTGAGATCCTCCTTTGTGAACGTAATGTCCACATATGGCGAGTGATCTTCGAAGACATCCACTGCCATCACAGACCTTGCATACTTCTTCCGCTGTGATGCAGTGCATCCACCACCTGAGAAGCCTCCAGCAATGGTGTGGATCTCGCCATGGGTGGGCACTTCATGCTGTTGGCCTTCACCGCTCGCCGGCTGAGAGCTCGACGCACCCCCCGTCCTCTTGTCCAACAGGTAATCATTCAAGAAGCCGCTCTTGACCAGATCGTTGAGCTGGTAACCCAGGGCCAAGCACGAGTCAAGGGTGTGACCAAAACTCTGGTGGAACTCACACCATGCGTTTGGTTTTGGCCCTAACACCTTGTCGCCAACTTTCTCAGGCGCTTTAAGCCTGGCTGCTATGTTGGGAATGGCAATCAGGTCTGCCAATCCCATGACGAACTTGTACCTGGGTGGGCGATTGAACTCCCTAGGGCGCCCTGGGCCCCTTCCCTTGTTTTTCTTTGGATCATAAGGATGGCGAGTCCTTTGATCCATTTTAGCCACCGCCGTCTCCAGCACCCTCTACGGCTGCATTCTAGTCTGGGCTCGTGGCCTAGCAGGAGCCACGCTCCATCTCTTCTCGGCGACCTCACTCTCGTCGGCGATGTGGGCCACAACAAGTCGTCGAACTTCAGCAAACGTGGCGGGGTGGCCCCTAATCAGCGCCTCACAAAAAGGTCCCGGCAGCACGCCCTTTTTGAAGGCATATACCAACATCTCCTCGTCTTTGGCAGGCGAGCGGACCATCTGTGCTCCAAATCGGTTCAGATAGTCCTTGAGGGACTCTCCCTGATACTGCCTCACGTCGAACAAGTCGTAAGACACCCTCGGTGGCGCCTTGTTCAGAATGTACTGGTCGACGAAAAGCTTCGAAAACTGCTGGAAATTGGTTATGTGACCTGTAGGCAGGCTAACAAACCATTCCAGCGCTGTTCCCTGGAGCGTGCTCATAAACATCTTGCAATAGACAGCATCTGAGCCTCCTGACAGCATCATCTGCGTGTGGAACACAGTGAGATGTGCTTCAGGATCCTCCACACCGGTGAAGGAAGCTTTCACAGGTACCACGCTCGCAAGGATCGGTGTGTCCGTGATCGCCTGAGCAAAAGGCATCGGAAACACGCGCGGTGATGATGACGACGCAACTTCTTCCACGGTTGTGCATCCTCTCTACTCATGAAGAGTTTGACGCAACTCCTCAGTGACTTTGCTGAGCTCCTCATTTCTGGCCTGAGAGGCGACCAGGTCTTCATGCATCTTCGCCTACTCTACGTGCGATGCCTCCAGATTTGCTTCCAACGCACACATGATCTCCATCATCTGCGCCATGGTCATGGCGCCTTCGGTAGCGGTCGGCACAACGGGACTTGAACGCGTACTTCTCATCTTTCTCATGAAAAATCAGCAAATCAAACTTCAGCAAACAAAACCTTCACCAGCGAAACGATCGATCCAGCAATCAATCGGTCAAAAACTCTCAAACTCCAAAGAACTTCCAAGAACGCAACCACAACAGCACGCCGACAGATTCGGATGCCAAAACCTCCACAGAAACTTGCAATCTTAACACGAACCTACCACTTCTCCACTAAAACTCCTGATTCGCCGGTCAGAAACACGAACGAACGGTAAAGAATTCGATTTACCGATTGAAACCCGCACAAATGGTAAGAAACTTCAAGAAACCGATCGAAAGCTCGAACAAACGGTGGAAAACTTCAAACTACCGATTAAAAACCCAAATGAACAGTGGAGAACTTCAATTCACCGAACAAAAGCTCAAACAAACGGTGAAAACGCTGAAAATGGTTGCACCAGCACACAACCACACAAGAATCACAGAAACTTCAAGAACTCACGCTGTGGATGGGAAACACGTTTTACACGGCCCCACGGTGGGCGCCTGATGATCCTACCGGTTGACTCGAGTGCAAGAGTCTTGCCACGTCAAAGGTATCTTCTCTCGATCAGCTTCGCACCACGTTAGCCTTCGATCTTCACGTCTCTATTCCTCGTAAGAACCTGAAGAAAACAAAGAAACAGAGTGGCGCCGCTGCGGCCGATCGCGCTCCAACGCTCAAGTCAGTGACGGAATCACCAAATACTCAGAGAGAATATCAAACTCAAGGAACCGTGCGCAGTGAATCTCAGTGTTCTGAAAAGCGTACTCTAGTGTTCTCAGAAAGCGTAAAGAAGTGTTCTAAACGCGCGTACCTCAGAAGTTCGTTAGAGTTCCTTATATACCTGAGCACTTTCTCTCTCCTGACGGTTACACCTCTGGACACGTGGCTCGCATCCAGTTGTACACGTGTCACCATCTGAAGCCCCCTTCTACTTAAGCGTCACCTCTACTCTTCAAGCTATTCGACTAAGTTACCCATGCAAGGAGTAACTCGGTGCATAGCTTCCTTGGAGTGCGATCTCTTCTAAGTGGCGAGTACGGGGTGTCACCATGCACACCTGCTCTGTGGTCTCGCCTGCCGCTATCACGATCTGCTTCACTTGCACATCATGCATGTTCTGGGAAACTGTTCCCTTGTCCCGACTTCTGGTTAGGGAATGATCATCTGATAACCTCATCCTTCGTGCTTGTACCTCTCGAAAGCCTTAAGCAAGCCTTCCTGATCTCTCGGCGATGTGCCCCACTCGGCGGTCTCTAACCACCTGATCTCCTAGAACTCACATATGGCGACTATGACGCGAGCCTGGTGACCGCCGGTTATACATACTAGAGATCGGAGAACGCCAAGCTGACAATTGGCGACTACACAAACTTCCCAATGTGCTTCCCTTCTGTCAGCCAGGTGTCCCGTTCAACATGCCTATATTATCGCTTGCTGCCACGTCATCACTTCCGATTACCAGATCGGTACAAATTTCTTTCTCATGGTAAAAAATCTTTTTAATATGCTTAATGTCATCTGCTTTGAACTCTTTCTGCTCATAGTTAAAATTCAAAATCAGTTTTAACTGCTGCAGAAAAACAACCGATTGTTTTAGGTCTGACAGCACTGTGAAGAAATCTTTTTAATTGTTATTTTGAATTTCTATCCGTTGCAGATCAATTCAAAGAGAGAATCTTGGTCAAAGAATCTGTGTTGAAAGTTGATCACGTTCAGAGAGAAGTTACAACAGTCATAAAGGAATATATTCCAAAATCTTAGAAATTCAAGAGCCTTAATCACTGCTCAAAGATCACATGTGAAGACCATGTGATTTTCAGCTTTTTCTGACGTTTTCTGTGCAGGGCAGAGTCAAGTCCTCTCTCTCTGAAAATCAGGTACCCACTCATAACATTGAATGCTAATTTATTCTTTTTCTGCTATAAAATCTGGTGCAGCTAATCTCTTCCACAAGAACAACCAATTGCAACATCTATTGCAACATCTCTTGCAAAAACCTGTGAAGTGAGTTCTTATCTGTTTTCTTCTCTGCCATCATGGAATCAACTCCTCCCACCTCAAAGAGAGTCAAAACCAGAGTTGTAAGGTTAGGAGGAAGGCTAGAAGGCTGGTTTTCTGGAGACAATGATCTTATTGAGAGGTATAGGTATGAAACAAGTATCAAAAAGATAAACAACCCCAAGGTTGTGCTTTGATTGGCTGAAAAGTCAAAAGCTTGAGAATGTAAGGAGGCTGCTCAAAGATCAATCTCTCAGAAAGTTTCTGGAGATGAAGGGAAACATTTACCCAGATTTGGTAAGGGTGTTCTACACAAACCTAAAGTTTGAGGGAAACAATCTAGTTTCTCATGTGAAAGGTGTAGAAATGGAGATAACTCATGAAGTATGGACTGTTGTTGCTGGTCTCAAGTTCTCTGGGCTTAGAATCAACAAGGGAAATCTTGGTGTAGTGGAGGATTTTAACAAAATCCAATACTACAAGAGTTGCTTGAAGAATCAACATGCTCAAGTGAGAACATGCTCGGTTGGAGGTCTAAAGCTTGATGAAAGATTGCTTACTCTCATTGTGACTTGGACTTTAACTCCAAGGGGGAGTAATCATTTTGTTCTTACTGAAGAAGATCTGGTATATATTTTCTGCATCATGAAGAAGATCAAAATCAATTGGATTCACATCATCAAATAGCACATGCAAAAGGCTATGAGGTTATGTGACTATCACTATCCATATGTTGTTTTGGTATCTAAATTTCTACTCTATTTTGAAGTGAACCTTGAAGATGAAACATCTGAGTTGGTCAAGTCAACTCAAGAGTTGAACAATGGATCACTCAGCAAAATGGGTTTTACCAAAGTAGATGGCAAATGGATTAGCAAGGATGGTGATCTTGGTGCCTCATCTAGTGGTGCTGCTGATCTTGAACAAGATGAGCCTGCTGATATGGATGTTCAACATGAAGATCCACCTGAAGATTATCAAGATGTTGGACCTAGTGCTGGTGCTGGAAATCAAGAAGAAGGGATGCAAACCATGTCTTCTTTTGAAAGACTCATGATGAATAGGCTTGATAGCTTTGGGGAGAATCAAAGAAACCTCCATGATCTCTGTGTTAGTAATTTCCAGAGGATTGACAACAGGTTTGACAACATGGATGCACGCTTCATGACTCTAGATGAACAGATTGAAGCTGTCCAGAACCAAATCTTTGATCTTCAGTTTGCAAATGATGATGAATGAGGAAAAACAACAGGTTGATGTATCGAAACAACCGATTGTTTTTTGTGGTTATATCTGTTTTTCAATTTTTTTTTCCTTCTGTTGTTACTGCTTTAATTCTGATGTAATCAAAACAATTATATCTTGTTTTATCTCTTCTCTTTGTCTTTTTGTGAAGACAAATAGGGGGAGATATATATGTTGTGTTTAAATTTCTGTTTTTTAGTTGTTAAAACAAGTTTGGATTGGTAATATTTGTTTATGATATTTAGCTCTGGACTTTAATTCTTATATTTGTGCTAACCAAATATTAGAAGTTCTATGCTTTGTTCAAAATTGTATCTTGCAGGAACTGCTTCAGATTCAATCAGGTACAACACAAGCATCAGGGATTTGTCTTCATCAAATAGGGGGAGATTGTTGAACCATGTGGTGTTCAAGCTTTGAAGAATCCAAATCCTTTGAAGGATGTTGAAGCCTTGGTTGTGCTTGTTGTTACTGTGCTGGTTTAGTTTAGTTTTGGGGTAGTTTGAGTGTTGTAATCCACCATTTGATTAAATCTAAAGCATAGGCATTCTCAATCTTTGTGAAAGTAAAATGTTTTTCAAACTAAGTTAAAACAACCGATTGTTTTGTTGAAACAACCGATTGTTTATACTTAGATGTTTTGAGAAAAGATTGAAAACTATTTTTCAAATGGTTGAGCTGTTAAAACCAAAACAACCGATTGATTCGAGGAAACAACCGATTTTTTGTTTTGGGACCATAACAGAAAAACTGTTTTATCTTTGATTGAGCTTTAAATGATTTAACTGCTTACGCTCCAGTCATTAAAAGCTTTGACCAATCTTTTAATGCAATTTAAGAGTTTGTTAAGATTTGATAACAAACAACATCTTTGAATAAATTCAGAATAACATATTTGAGTAACAATCTTTTACAAGATTTTGAAAAGATTTTTTTAGTTTTTCAAAGAGCTAAGATTGCTTAGAGTTTGTGATTGATCAAAGTGAGTGGAATAGGATTCTGCTTGTATTGATTTCATATTATCTTCTGTAACAAGTGTAATCCTTGTACTCTACTGAACAAGTTTCATTTCTGTGTTTGCTGAGATTTGTTGTGTGTTCTTAAGGGGATCAAGATCAGCAATCTTAGTGTTGGTGTGTTGGCCAAGAAGAGTGTGTGTCTTGAGGTGTTCAAGGTCACTTTCTTGGTTGTGGTGTAAGTGATCAAGGTGTGATTGCTTAGTGGATTTCCTCAGGGTTTCTAAGACTGGATGTAGCTTTGGATTTGGAGTGAACCAGTATAAACATCAGTGTGCAATCTCTCTATCCTTAAACTCTTTAAATTCAGTTTTGTTTGTTGTTTGCTGGTATAAACAACCGATTGTTTCTGTGAAACAACCGATTGTTTTTCTGGTACTGCTGTTTTTTATTGCTGTTTTGGCAAACTGAATTTCTTATCAATTATTTCTTGAGATAATTTCATTCTTGTTTTAAAAGTTTGCGAAAACCCTCTTTAAACAATTCACCCCCCTCTAGTTTAAAGCCATCCATTCTAACAACTATTTCGGGAGAATTTTTCAGAAATTTTGTGTAAACCAAGGCTATCCTCTACCAAAACTTGTGAAATTTCGCCCTACTTTCTGAAATTTAATTCTGGGTCCGTATTGCGCTGAAAAAATTCAGACAAGTACTTTCATATGTTGTTTACACCCAGGTAAGGAGGCACATCCATAAATAAATCACAAAAAGAAGATACGGGGGAGAAAAGCCAGGACGTTTTGTTTTCGGAAAACTAGTTTTGTTCACTCTCGGTCTGGGACTTACTACGCCTTACTCCTTGGGTATTTTGGTCTGAAATTTTTACCAGACGTTCGTCACTGTGTCTACTGAGATTTAAGCCCCGGATTCGTCCCACAAGATTGGCAATAAATTTTTTATTCATCAATGCCAGGGCCAAAAGGAAGGTTCGTTTGTGTGTGAAACTGTTTGATTTTTTTCGTGGGTGAGTACTCATCCGTTTGACCTGAAATTTTCGTGTGTTTGTCCCAAATTCAGTGGAGATTCTTACGTGGAATTTCAGGAAGAAACTATTTTGGGAGAATTTTTCAGATATTTTGTGCAAACCAAGGCTATCCTCTACCAAAACTTGTGAAATTTCGCGCTACTTTCTAAAATTTTATTCTGAGTCCATATTGAGCTGAAAAAATTCAGACAAGTACTTTCATATGTTGTTTGCACCCAGGTAAGGAGGCACGTCAATAAAAAAATCACAAAAAGAAGATACGAGGGAGAAGACCCATGTTTTGATGATAATAGCACTTCTTGGTCGAGTCAACTGATGGATGACTAGTTGGTGGAGGCGAAAGTTGTACCAACCCGAGGTTGCACGCTTCGTGCAAAATCACGTCCCGACTTGTATTCAAAGGAGTATAATCTTCAAATCTTTTTGTTAGCTTTGTTTTGAATTATTTTTCCGAAGTGGCAACTTTCGAGGTTTTCATTATTGTCCTTCTTGTATCAAATTCTCCTCAATGTTGATGTATCGGGCAACTCGGCTGCGAAGTTCATCCATGTTGGCGAGAGAATTTGCGTAAAGGGTGTCTAAGAACTTCCCTGAATGAAATCCTATCTGTAAGGCGTCCATGGCTACAACCGAATGGAGGTCAAGAATGTTTGATGTTGCTTTTGCAAATTGTGCCATATATTGTCGCATGCTTTCTTTGTCACCTTGGACCACATTGTGCAACAAAGCGAACATCGCAACTATTGGTTTGCAATCATCAAATATGGGTAAAAACTGTGCACATTGTGTGTTAAAGGAGTCAATGGAATTTCTAGGCTAGGAATAGTACTATTCCAAGACCAGCTTCACCAACGTGGTTGGAAAGAGTATGCAATGTACGACCATGTTCCCTGAGAACAGGTTCACCTGGGTCATGCATGCTTTGATATGAGCATCGGGGTCTGAAGTCCCATTGTATTTTTTAAAGCTCGCCTATTTCCATTTTTGGGGTAGTTGAGCACTCATGACCTCAGAGGTAAAAGGGTGGAAACCTTTTAGATTGGCTTTCATTGCTTAATTGAGAGGATGATTGGGTACTTCCTTGAATGGTATCTACTCGTGTCCCCAAGTTTCCCTCCACGATGATCTTGGAGTCAGAGCATAACGAGTCTCCCTCCAGGATGATCTTGGAGTTAGAGCATAACAAATCTCCCTCTAGGATGAACTTGGAGTATATGTGTAAGGAGAAATATGTTCTTACTAAATAGATGGTTCAAGCGATAACTGTTGGGACTTTTTTGCATACTGGGTAGGATTCCTACCAGTCTGAGTATGATCGTTATTTCTTGTCATCAATTGATCTTGTAAAGCTTATATCTCAGCTTGGTTTTTTTCAGCTTCCACCCTGTGTTGCTCTTTCAGGGATGCTATATCCCTTTCAATCTTATCTTACATTTGTTCAAGGACTTTCTCCATTGCCTTTTGCATGCTTTCCTCGTTCTTTCGGAGGATAGCATCAAGCTGGGTGGTCATGTTGTTTTGTGAAAAACATATGTTTTTAAGGTGCGTCTACTTGTTATGGTGGTCCTAGGGAAAAATTTTACCAGGGTCCCACGATGGGCACCAAAAGTTCCTACCGGAAATGAACTTGGAGGGTACCTCAGTGAGGACTACGTGTTCCTCAGAGAACGAGCTTTTAGTTGGTCTTAAATGAAAGAGGGAGACCCACCTAAAAAAGACTATCCAATGCTCAAGTCAATAGAAGCACAAAGATGATGATAAGTTCTTAACAATACGAAAGTTAAGAGTATAGAATATAGTTAGTGTCTTCCTTTACTGAGAGAGCCATCACCTATTTATAAGTTTGGTTGGACTTAGACCATTAAGAAAAGCATTGAATAGTTATTAGGACGAAGCCATGAAGCCCCAATTCTAGGAGATTTTAATGCCATAGCAGGGGGTTCTCTGGCGAAGGATCGTCAACATCTAGCCGAAAACGTTACTTCATAGCCGTGATATTGGAAACTCAAGAACCCAAGCGACTCTTGATTCCTTTTCTCTGCTTTACAACCAAAGATTCTGAGGATGTTTTTCCTCATGAAGATGACCTTGTGGTGCTATCGGTTATCACTATGGGACAAAATGTGCATCGAGTCCTGATTAATCAGGAAAGTTCAGTCGACATCATGTTTTGGGATACTTATTTGGCCCTATAAATTTTCCCCGACCAACTCAAGCTCTTTGATGGTTGTCTTGTTACCTTCACAGCAACAAAGTGGAAGTTCGAGGGTATGTCAAGCTGAGGACAACCTTTTTGGATGAGAATGCAATAAACACCATAATGATCAAGTACATTATGGTGAACGCCCCTTCTTCTTACAATTTGCTCCTGGGACGACCATCATTGAACAGGCAAGGCGCAGTGGTTTCCACTTTGCATATGAAGTTGAAACTGCCCTCGCCCGAAGGCAAAGTAATAACCATGAGGGTGGATCCAAAGGTAGCTTGCAAATGTTACAAGAATAGTTTGAGGAGCAGAAAAGGTACGCACACGATTAGAACTCGCTTAGGGAGACCAGATGTAGACATGGAGCATCCCCACTTTGAGGAAAGACGTCCCGAGCCCCCAGGAGAAGAGTTAGAGGAAAAGATCAAGGAGATTATTTCAAAGAACATGAATGCATTCGCATAGTCGTCCGCTGACGTGCCTGGCATTGACCTAGACTTCTTATGTCATCATCTTACAATGGACGAGAACGTAAAGCCTATTGTACAAAGATGAAGAAAATTCAATGAAGAAAAGAGCTTGGATATAAAGGATGAGACTCAAAAGCTCCTTACAGCTGGTCATGTTGCAGGAAATTCAATATCTCAAATGGCTAGCAAATGTTGTGATGGTGAAAAAACCAAACAAAAAGTGGAGGATGTGCGTAGATTTATCGATCTCAACAATGTTTGTCTCAAGGATTCTTGTCCCCTACCTAACATAGAATCCTTGGTGAACAACGCATCCTATTGTAGTTTGCTCAGCTTCATGGATGTTTTTTCAGGGTATAATCAAATTCGAATGCAACCGAGGGATGAAGAAAAAACAGTGTCCATGGCCAAAGTAGCCAACTATTGTTACGCAGGGGCGACCTAGTAAAGACTTATGGATTGGATTTTACAACCCATGTTGGGACATAATGTTCAAGCATATGTCGATGACATGGCGGTAAAGTCGGAAAGTCAGAGGTTCACACAATAGATGATGAAGTCCTGAGAGATAGAGCATCCAATGAGCTAGCTCAACCTTTCAGAAGGATGACTAGGATCATGATACAGGACCCAGGACTAGCTCAAGATCATTCTACAACCAGTGCCTCAGAACCTATCATTCCTCAAATTAGGGTGAACATAGCGTAAAGTGGGCTTTTTCCAAGCCCAACTTTCATGACATGTGCACCTAAGTTAGGGTTTTGTTGACCTACCCTTTAGAAGGAAGCCTAAAAGGGGTGGCATTGACCTAGAGTCAACCCTAACCGCCCCTCGCCTCTCCCCTTTCCTTTCTCCTCTTACTCTTGCCCATCAAGGCACCCCTCCTATAAATAGGGTGTCTTGCCTCATATATTTCACATTGAATTTTGAAGTAAAGAAACCCTGTTTGAGTGTTTAGTGAGTATTTTCTCCTAAAGTTTTGGGCCTTATCTTATGAGAGCATGCTCTAAGTGGTGACTCTCCACCACTCATCTTGGAATTCCCCATCCTCCCATCTAGATATCAAGATAAGTAGAGAAATCACCAATGAACTCCCCCATACTCCCACGAAAAATACTACCACAAGCAGCAAGTGACCAAGAGAATCCCTAACAACACCAACAATATTAATTTTAACCAAACTAGAGGAAACAAATATCTTTATTTTATTTTAATTCAATATATATTATGTTATTTCTTTTTATGTTATTAATTATTTTTATTCCCATTATTTTGTTTATTTTTGTTTTTATTTTTTTATTCTTAATTTCTATTTTTTTCAATTTTTATATATTTTTTCCTGATTATTTTAACAATTTTATTCTTATTTTTGTTCTCAACTTAAACTTAAGTTTTTTCCCCTTTTAATTTCTAAGTCTCAACAAAAACTTTTAAGGAAATTTGTTCAAGTGATCTAAGAAGAACTCTGGCAGGAAAGGCTTGGTACTTAAGAGTGTCCAATTGTGATCCACATCTCTTACATGGGAGTTTACTTGGTAAACTTTCAATATTTTTCTTAAAAACAAATATTTTTTTAAAAATATTTTTTATGTATCTGCATAATTCATGTTTTTATTTGTGCTGCATATATACCTTTTTTTTCATTCTTATAGTTTTCCATTTCCACTGTGATCATATTATAAAAAAAGAAACATATTTTCAAAATAAACGGTCTACTAATAGAATGTCTAATCATTTTTTATTACATATCTGTCCAGTTTTTAATTCTAAAATTGAAAGAAAATTAACTGAACAAATTTACAATTTTGAGACGCATGTGCCTCATATTTGAAGCAACATTCACATTCACAGTTTTATGAGTAGCTTTTGCAACAATGTGAATCCTACTTTCAACAGCACCAACATTATAATTTATTTTGTCAACAATATGATATGTGAGCCTTACTTTTAACAATTATAAATAGTTTAACAATTAAATCATTTTAATTACATATACTTGTCATCAACAAAAAATTAAATGATATTATCTAAAAGAAATAAAAGTTAACACCTAATGTCCTAATCAACATAGTTATAAAATGTTCTCGAACGGGTTTGGGACCTGGAGAATGATTGCTCCTTCTTCCACCTTCGGTCGGTCTACAATGCTCTAAGCTCTTTGTTACACCTTCCTCCTCTCGGTCGTCTGGCTTCACAGGCGGGGATGGTACCTGCAGAAGACACTCCAACGCTCAAGTCAGTCAGGGTGTCAGCACTCAGGTGTCAGAGTACGGTAGATAATAACGTACCTTTCTTCTTGAAATGTGTGTTATTTATATTACCTTAATGAGCCTTCATTGGTGGGTTTGATTTAGGGTTGCGCTAAACAACCCTTAACCACGGGTTAATCCTGCTAACTTGGTCAATCATTGAATCAGTGTCAAGGATCGATCGGCCATATGCCGTCACATAACCCTCCTACGATGGCCTAGGTAGCGATTCGATCCGAGTTTTGGCCAACTCACTTAGTCGTCCAGTCGCACTAGTACATAAAATAAATTTTAACAAAATTGTAAAAAGAGAATAATAAATATGTATTGGTCCAACCCATAGTTAAAGAATTAATGTTATCAACATCAACATCGACTTGACTTATGCAATGCATTTTTATTTTAATTATTTTATTTTATTTTCAAGTAAGTCCTTTCATTATAATGGTTTAACCTACACTACTTATTTTACATCATCTAACATCTGTTGGTCCACTCTATTTATGTCCTATGCTTAATCAACACTTAAGTTTAACATCTAAATTTCGTTTTTCTTGTAGTAATAGTAAATATATTTTTGTATTAAATATAAATATATTAGAAGTATAGTATTTTAATATCTAGGAAGAGATTATCAAAACTACTTGATTAAATTAAGATTTGAGACACAATATTTTTATAGCATGGGACCGTATCTTTAAACTAGTATTATATCAATTTTCAAAATATAGGTAAATGAAGATAAAATTAAATTTAAAGACAGTATTTTTATAACATAGGGTGTTAAAATTCAAAAATTTAAATTACGATTAATTATTATCTAGAAGCTTGATTATCTAAAAGAGAGTATCTTTAATTTAATATTATATCAATATTCAAAATATAATGTTAAATGAAGATACAAATTAAATTTAACTAAATATTTGATATACAAAAAGCACCTGACTTGAAAAAAATAAAAAAAAAAATAACTAAAACGTTGAAGAAAATAACAATTATTTATTCACACTAATTTAAATTCAATGGAGGATAATATTTAGGTTAAAAAAAAGTCATGTGTGTGAAGTATAACTAGCCCAAATTCAAATGAGAATAATGTTATAAATTTACCATCTTACAATTTATATCACTCATTTTATCGGTAATCAAAATTTTAATTTTAAAAAAGTGATAAAATGTAATTAAATTTAATAAAAATTAAAATTTATAAAATTAATGGTTATCTGTATATTTTACCCTCTCAATTTTCTTTAATTTTTTTTTTTTTAACTTTTCAATAAAACATTAACATGTTTTTTTTGGTTTTTGCTTTTGGACTTTCGGTTTTGATTTATACTGAAGAAGAAGAAACCTTCAACTGAATAGACAGGCAGTGGTCCGTCGCTAACAAACAACGCTGCATGTTCTTTTCTCCCTGCCTTCCATGCAATTCTTACTTGGAAAATGATACATTGAAAGTTATGATAAGTCTTCGCGACTTCAATCACTTCTGTTCCCTCCATAAATCATGGCTATCACCTTCATCACCTCCTTAACACTCTTCTTCCTCCTTCTACACTTCTCCGTACATCTCCAGGCCTACACCCCGGAGGATATTTTCACCATCAGTTGCGGCACCACTGGGAATTCCTCCGATGGTCAAAGAAGGTGGACCGGCGACGAAGAGTACTTATCTTCTCAAGACGGCACCGTTTCAGAGAAGGCAACAACACAGTCTTTTTCCATCAATGAAATCCCCTACTCCACTGCACGATTGTCCCGTTCCCAATTCAACTACTCCTTCCCCGTCTCCCCAGGCCCCAAATTCCTTCGCCTCTTCTTCTACCCTTCCGACTACCCTTCCTTTCCCCGCAACCAAGCTTCTTTCACCCTTCAATCCAACCAATTCACTCTCCTCAACGCTTTCAACGCCTCTCTTCACGCTGACGATCAAGCCACCACTACTATCTTCAGAGAATACGTGGTCAACGTCAACGACGGTGAGAGGCTTATCCTCACCTTCACTCCCTCCCATCCAAACTCCTACGCTTTCATCAATGGAATCGAGGTTCTTTCCATGCCAGCCGATTTATATTACACCCAACAAAATGAGATAGGCTTCACGCAAGTCGGAACCAGCACGCTCTACAGCGTTGGAACCAGCTATGCGCTCCAGACTGAGTATAGAATCAACTCTGGAGGCCAAGAAATCCCGCCACAAAACGACACCGGTTTGTTCAGGGAATGGACTGACGAACATCCTTATTTTATTAAAGAAAATCCAAAGAATGATGATCTACCAGGTGACTGGAGTGGTAAGATGATAACCGTGAATCCTGATTACGTGGCACCAAAGGAACTGTTCAGAACAGCGCGTAGCCAGGGCACAAACAATACTCTGAACAAAATAACCAACCTCACTTGGATGTTCCCCGTTGATTGTGGCTTCACTTACGTTCTCAGGCTCCACTTTTGCGAGATTGATCCTCATATTAATGACATCAGTGACAGGAGATTCTTCATTTACATAAATAGCCAGTGCGCTGAAGATCGTGCTGATGTAATGAAATGGAGTCAGAAACAAAAAGGTCTAGCTGTGCACAGAGACTACGCCGTTTTGATTCCAAAGAATGATTGTCAGAAAAAGTTTAATTTCTCGCTTCAAATGCACCCTGACGAAAATAGTGCGTATACGAGATACAACAGTGCCTTCCTGAACGGTCTCGAGATCTTCAAAATCAGCGAAGCCGGCTCAAACAACCTCGCCGGGCCCAACCCGGACCCGGTTCAAACTCCACTCAACAGCATTCCCGGCCAAAACGGGAAGACCCGCAGCAGAAGTGGTTCCATGATAATTGACATCCCGTGGTTGGTATGTGCCGTCCCGTGGATGATATCCGCCGTCGTTCTGATTTCTCTTGCCGTTTTCTTTGTAGCATTATTACAATATGAGAATATCACTTATACTAAGAACCAGAATAACGAATCCAAGTCAAAAATGCAACAGAATTCCTCCGCGTCGACAGAACTCTGCCGCCGCTTCTCCCTCGACGAGATGAGAACGGCCACCCTAAACTTCGACGAAGTCTTTATCATCGGCACCGGGGGATTCGGCCACGTGTACAAGGGCTACATTGACGGCGGTTCCACCCCGGTCGCCATCAAGCGCCTTAAACCGGATTCGCAGCAGGGGGGTCGCGAGTTCCTAAACGAAATCAAGATGCTCTCGCAACTACGCCACCGCAATATCGTGTCCCTCATCGGCTACTGCAACGATAATAGGGAAATGATCTTGGTCTACGATTTCATGACACGTGGCAACCTCCGTGACCATCTGTACAACACGGACAACCCCGCTATCTCGTGGAAGCAGCGGCTGCAGATATGCATCGAGGCGGCGCGTGGACTGCACTATCTCCACACAGGCGCGAAGCACATGATTATCCACCGGGATGTGAAGAGCACGAACATCTTGTTGGATGATAAGTGGGAGGCCAAGGTTTCGGACTTCGGGCTTTCAAGGCTTGGGCCAATTGGAACTTCGAAGGCGCACGTCAGCACCGATGTGAGAGGCAGCTTCGGATATTTGGATCCGGAGTATTATAAACGGTACCGTTTGACGGAGAAGTCTGACGTGTACTCTTTGGGGGTTGTGTTGTTTGAGATACTGTGTGGTCGTCCACCTTTGATTCACACTGCGGAGACGAAACAGGTGTCGCTTGCTAATTGGGTGAGACATTGTTACGAAAGTGGGAGCATAGCAGAGATTGTGGAGCCCACGTTGAAGAAGAAGATTGCAGAAGAGTGTTTGAAGAAGTTTTGTGAGATTGGGATGAGTTGTTTGTCGGAAGATGGATCGCTGAGGCCGTCCATGAAGGATGTGGCTGGGATGCTGGAGTTTACGCTGCAGCTACAAGAAAGTGCAGAGCAACGTGAAAATGTTGCTATTCTCAATGGAGAAGTAGTGTGACCAGTGTCAACAAGCAAAGAAAGAGTAAAAACTGTCACAAGGAAACAATTCTACGGGAATAAATAGAATGGGATCAAGATAATTTCTTTATATTACTGTAGAATTTTTTAAATTGAAAAAACTAATTATATTTTTTAAAGGATTAACTTTTATAATTCTCTCTAAAACTAGATAAAAAAATTATGTACAAATTAGATTGTGGATCCCATATTAAAGGGGAAGATCTCTCCCCAGTGTTTGGCCTTGTTTTGCCAGATTGGAGTGAGTTGTTTGTCACAAAAGGGATGCAGAGGCCATCCATGAACGATGTCGTTTTGATGATGGAGTCCGCATTAAAACTGCAAGAGAGTCGACGAGAGCGAAGAGAAAGTGTAAAACAACTAATGGAAAGGACAAATCAACAGAAATACACACGAAGCACATTATAAATATGCAAGACTCAAAGCATTAAAGATTATTCCAACAAGTTATGATTTTTATTATACTTCTTATTACTAATATAATTTATATTTATTATTAATAATAATAATTATATTAATAATAATATAAATTATATTAATAATAATAATAATAATAATAATATAAATTATATTAATAATAATAATATTAATTATAATAATAATAATAATAATAATATAAATTATATTAATAATAATAATTATTATAAAAATTATATATTATTAATATTATATTCATATTATTAATACTATATTCATGTTATTAATATTATATTCATATTATTATTAATAATAAATATAATAAAAATCATAATAATACAAAAGAATTTGTCCGGTGTAGTGGTTAAAGTTTCTTTGTCATTGAAGGAACTTGGTTTCGAGTCTCATTCACTTCATCCAGAAGCTTATTAAAAGAACAAGATAAAAGCTTTAGTCATCAACTGAGAGTGAAGAAGCAAACATGTGCTTCATGGTGAATAATGAATATTCAAGCTCTTATTCGAAAAACAATAGAAAACCAAACCAGTGATATTTGGACGGTGGCTACTCAAAACACCTGATCGGTGATATTACTCAAATGTTGGAACCAAAGGATCAACATTAATAGAGAATGTGTTATATGTGGAAGGATTAGCCTTCTAAGCATCAACCAATTATGTGAGAAGGGATACAAAGTTAACTTTGAATCCAACAAGTGCATAATTTCAAATTAAACTTCTGGTAAGGTGTTGTTCATAGGTAAAAGGGTAAATAATATCTATCTCCTAGATATCATACATAATTGCTCTGTAAATGAATGTCTTTTTATCAAAGGATGATGAGTCATGGCTATGGCAAAGGAGGTTAGCCCACATCCTTCCAAATCATTTAAACAAATTGAAATCTAAGGAGCTTGTTTTTGGCTTACGAAATATAAAACTCCAAAATAACAGATTGTGTGATGCATATGTGAAGGGTAAACAAACAAGAGTCTCCTTTAAAATAAAGGATATAATTTCTTCAAATAAACCTTTGGATGTTTTACATATGGATCTGTGTGGGCCTTCCAGAAATGCTAGCTTAGTTGGAAACTATTATGCTTTTGTGATTATGGATGATTTCTCAAGATATACTTGGACTCTCTTTCTTGTTTCTAAGAATGATGCTTTCAAGAAATTGGCTAAAATATTGCAAGATGAAAATGGTTGTAGCATAAAATCAATTCATAGTGATCATGGGAGAAATTTTCAAAATGCTAGATTTGATAGATTTTGTGAAAAACATGAGATCAAACATAGCTATTCAACCCCTAGGACTCCTCAACAAAACGATGTAGTAGAAAGGAAAAATAGATCACTTGAGGAGCTTGTTAGGACCATGTTAAATGAATCTAATCTTCTAAAATACTTATGGAAAGATGTTGTATACACTGCTTCATATGTGCTAAACAAAACCTTAATTAAGCCAATTCTTAAGAAAACTCCTTATGAACTCTATAAAGGTAGAAAGCCTAGCATAAGCCATCTTAGAGTTTTGTAGGTGCAAATGTTTTATTCTGAATAATGGGAAATATAATCTGGGTAAATTTGATCGTAAATCTAATGAGGGGATACATATTGGCTACGCTATTAATGGGCATGCTTACAGGGTGTAGAACAAAAGATTGCTTACAATGGAAGAATCTATACATGTGGTGTTTGATGAATCTGATAATTATTTGCCTAAACCTATTGTTGATGAACTTTGAGAACTGTACTTCAATATAATCAATTAATTGATTTAAATACAACTGATTCATGTCCGGTCAAAGAACTTGTTGTTACTGCAGATTTGCCCAAAGAGTGGAAAACTCCTAGAGACTTAACCCTTGAGAATGTGACAACATTGAAAAAGGGGTCTCAACCAGGAAGTCTCTAAATAATTTATGGGAAACAATGGCATTTGTGTCACAAGTTGATGTGATTCCAATAACAAAGAAGAGAATGATTCTTGACATTCTTAGGAATCAACTTGAGCTGGACAATAGTTAGGCACTTTTTCTTAGAATTGGATCAATGTTCTAAGTCAAGAACTCACCAAAACTAGCACCAAATCCAAACTCATATGGAAGTTCCACATATTGTCAAATTGAACCACCAAAAAGAGATAAAAAGCAAAAGCACCGAATAGAATTGAATAAGAACAACTATGAACCGAACAAACTGAATTAAAAGGCAAGAAAACTGAAAAGGAGTGCTGGAAATTAAAAGGCACCGAACCAAACACAAAGAAGAAGAAGAACAGCTGCTGGAAAAAGCAAATAACTGAACCAAAACTCAAGAACACAAGCTTAAAACATGAATAACAAAAGAGAAAGAAGAAAGGAGAGGAGAAAGTTCATGAAGATGGATGTATGGTTGGATGATCACGCCACTAGAAGGATGGATGCTCCTAGATGAGTGTGCAAGCCGCCACTTGAGGTAACCATGGAACCATCAAGATAAGACTAGAGAAGAAGGATCAAAGCTCTCCAATGCTCTCTCAAAATTTGAGTATAGTTTCTCTAATTAAAATTCAAATCTGAATTTTACAAAGGGAGCACCTCTATTTATAGCCTAAGGTGTTGAAATGCAAGCTACACAAATTCAAAAATTCCCTCCTAAAAAAGTTCTAGAACCGGCGCCAATTACAAGGCATGAGGAAGGTGTGACCTCTTCCTTCACTTTGGCACCTCCTATTCTACTCCTACACCTATCTACTAACGTACCCCCCCCCCCTCCTAAAACTCCAAATTAAATCCTACAAGATGCTATAACAAAAGAGGTTTCTAATGTTTCCCTCTAAGCACCTTCAACCAAAGAAATTACAAAAAGAGAAAATAATTGTCCCCTAGCTCCTAAAGCTTTGAACATGCTTCTTGTAAGCCTTTGAGGTGGGCTTTGACCTCCATGGGCGTCCTCCATTTGTGCCTCTATCTCTTCTTGATCTTGTTGATTGGCCTCCATGTCCACTTGAGCTTGATCTCCATCATACTCCCCAAGTTGGAGAGAATTCGACCACGAATTCTAGAGACCTACAGAAAAAGGAGTTAGATCGCTGACATTAAAAGTATGACTACCTAAGAATGTATCGGGCATATCTAACTCATAAGCATTGTCATTAATCCTCTTGAGGATTTGGAAAGGTCCATCCCCTCGAGGCATTAGTTTGGACTTCCTTTGAGTAGGAAAGCGATCCTTCCTCAAGTGAAGCCAAACCCAATCGCCCTCATCAAACAACAATGTTTTTCTCCTTTTATTGGCAAGTTCAGCATACTTGCCAACCTTCTTCTCAATTCTCTTCTTGATGTCTTTATGCAAAGTTTTCACAAAAGAAGCCTTTTCATCCCCATCTTTGCACAAGACATCTCCAAGAAGGGGAATAGGAAGAAGATCAAGAGGTGTTAGGGGGTTAAACCCATAGACCACCTCAAAAGGAGAATGTGAGGTGGTAGAATTTACTACACGATTATATGCAAACTCAACATGGGGTAGTAAATTCTCCCACACTCTAGGATTCCCCGAAATAAAACATCTCAATAGTTGTCCCAAAGTTCTATTTACCACCTCGGTTTGACCATCAGTTTGTGGGTGGCAAGTGGTAGAAAATAAAAGCTTAGTCCCAAGCTTGCCCCACAAGGTCTTCCAAAAGTGACTCAAGAACTTGGGATCTCTATCGGACACTATAGATCTAGGAATCCCATGCAAGCGAACCACTTCTTGGAAGAAGAGGTTTGCAATGTGGCATGCATCATCCACTTTGTGGCAAGGAATAAAGTGAGCCATCTTTGAAAACGATCCACTACCACAAAAATTGAGTCCTTTCCCTTTGATGTCTTGGGTAAGCCTAAGATGAAATCCATAGATATATCTACCCAAGGCATTGAAGGGATAGGAAGAGGAGTATATAGACCATGGGGATGCATTTTAGACTTAGCTTTGCGGCAAGCTATGCATTTATCACACAAACTATGAACATGTTTATGCATATGAGGCCAAAAGAAATGTTCATGCAACACATCCAAAGTTTTAGCAACCCCAAAATGTCCCATTAAACCCCCCTCATGAGCTTCTCTAACAAGAGATAATCTAATAGAGCAATGAGGAACACAAAGACGTTTTCCTTTAAAAAGAAAGCCATCTTGTATAAAAAAAGTCTTTGTGTCCTCCTTTAAGACACTCTTGATAGATGAGGGAAAAATCAAGGTCATCATGATAAAGTTCCTTAATGTGATCAAAACCAAGATATTGAGAGCTTAAAAGATTTAGCAAAGTGTATCTTCTAGAAAGAGCATCCGCCACAATATTTACTTTGCCTTGCTTGTGTTTGATCACATAAGGAAATTGCTCAATGAATTCCACCCACTTAGCATGCCTCTTGTTAAGTTTGTTTTGGCTTTTCAAATATTTAAGAGATTCATGATCACTGTGTATCACAAACTCTTTGGGAAAAAGATAGTGTTGCCATGTAAATAAAGCCCTAACAAGTGCATATAATTCCTTATCATAGGTGGAATAATTGAGATGACTTCCCTTCAATTTCTCACTAAAATAGGCTATGGGGTGGCCCTCTTGAAGGAGAACAGCCCCAATACCTATGCTTGAAGCATCACACTCAATCTCAAATGTCTTAGTGAAATTAGGAAGGGCCAAGATGGGAGCATTAGTCAATTTTTCTTTCAAAGTGTCAAAAGCATTTTGTTGTGCTTCTCCCCATTGAAAGACCACATCCTTTTTCACTATGTCATTGAGTGGTGCGGCAATGGTACCAAAGTTTGGGACAAATCTTCTATAAAAAGAAGCAAGTCCATGAAAACTTCGGACCTCATTCAAAGATTTCGGTGTAGGCCAATTTTGAATGGCCATCACCTTTGTTTTGTCCACATGGATCTCTTTGCAACTCACAACAAACCCTAGGAATTCTATATGATCAAGAGCAAACATACATTTAGCAAGATTAGCATACAAATGTTCCTTCCTAAGGGTTTCTAAAACTTGCCTAACATGCAACCTATGGTCATTCAAAGATAAGCTATAAATGAGAATGTCATCAAAGTAAACAACAACAAACTTACCAATGAATGGTCTAAGAACATGATGCATGAGGCGCATGAAAGTACTTGGTGCATTAGTTAGACCAAAAGGCATAACTAACCACTCATATAAACCAAAGTTGGTCTTAAAATCCGTCTTCCATTCATCACCCAGTTTAATACGGATTTGATTGTAGCCGCTTTTAAGATCAATCTTTGAAAAGATTTTTGCACCATGTAATTCATCCAACAAATCATCTAGTCTAGGTATGGGATGCCTATACTTAATTGTTATGTTATTGATGGCCCTACAATCCGAACACATTCGCCATGTGCCATCCTTTTTTGGCACTAAGATGATAGGCATAGCACAAGGACTCATGCTATCTTGCACCCACCCTTTCTCAATCAAAGCCTCAACTTGTTGGCGAATTTCCTTGGTTTCACTTGGATTGGTCCTATATGTTGGACGGTTTGGTAAAGAAGAGCCCGATATCAAATCAATTTGGTGCTCAATCCCTCTCAAAGGTGGAAGTCCATTGGGAGGATCTTGAAACACATCTTGGAACTCTTCTACCAAATTTTCCAAGCAATGAGGACTATCAACAAGTGATTCTACTCTAAGAGTTCTAGGGATGGCTAAGAAAAGAGGATGATGAGCCACTATTTCCCTTTCAATTTCACGCCTAGACACAAGGAGTGTAGGCTTAGAACTCTTATCTTTTTTATCTTTTTCACTCTCCCTCTTTTTCTTCATGATAACTTGGTCATCA
Organism: Phaseolus vulgaris; assembly: GCF_051622355.1. Lineage (NCBI taxonomy): Eukaryota > Viridiplantae > Streptophyta > Magnoliopsida > Fabales > Fabaceae > Phaseolus > Phaseolus vulgaris. The sequence goes on along the minus strand of NC_143501.1, from coordinate 6,255,614 downwards.
TGGACTTCTCTTAGAGAGAGAGATTTTAAAGTAACCTTGTGACCATGGAATTCAAAAGATAGTTTGTTGGTAAAGCCATCATGTAAAACTTTTCTATCAAATTGCCAAGGCCTTCCCAAAAGAACATGAGTGGCTTCCATGGGCACAACATCACATAATACCTCATCTTTGTATTTTCCAATGGAGAAATGGATGAGGACTTGTTTATTGACAACTATTTCTCCTCCCTCACTAAGCCATTGTAATTTGTAGGGCTTTGTATGAGAGATAGTAGGCAATCCAAGCTTATCTACTACTCTTGTACTAGCCACATTTGCACAACTACCCCCATCCACTATCAAAGAGCAAATGTTGTTTTGAATAAGACATCTTGTATGGAAAATGTTTTCCCTTTGACTTTCATCAAAAGGTTGTGAAACTTGTCCAAGAAGTCTTCTCACAACTAACAAATCCCCTTCAAGTGGACATTCGCTCTCTTCCTCACTAGATGCATGAGAATGCAATGAATGCTTAGGAGAATCCGAATCATGCTCACTAACTACAATGCCCTCATGCATGTACATACTTCGTTTAGAAGGACAATTTGCAGCTATATGACCATAACCCATACATTTAAAGCATTTAGTATTAGACGTTCTAGTGGGAGATTAAGGCCTAGAAGTAGATGGCTTAGTTTCCTTGGGTTTGAAAGAAGAATCTTTGGAAGGATGTTTAGAAAAAGAATTTTTGTTTCTCCAAGACTTGGAGTAGTATCCATCATTGGAAGCATTTTTGAAAGAGTTTTTCTTAGCAAGTTGGGCTTCCACCTTCATTGCAAGATGAACTAAAGAGCCCAATGATGAATACTCTTGTAACTCAACAATGTTTTGAATATCCTTCCTAAGACCACTCACAAACCTAGCAATCATAGCTTCCTCACTTTCTTCTAATTCAATTTTAAGCACAAGCGTCTCTAGCTCCTTATAATATTCATCCACATTTAGCGTGCCTTGTTGAAACCGTTGGAGTCTCAACATGAGGTCTTTCCTAAAATGTGGGGGCACAAACCTAGCGCGCATATGATCCTTTAAAGAGTTCCAAGAGTCCACGGGAGGACCCTTGTGATAGATAATGTCCTTTACAATTCCATGCCACCATTTCATGGCATAATCACTAAACTCTAGGGTGGCTAGCTTAAGCTTATGATCATCTTGGATCTCATGGATCTCAAATATTTGTTCACACTTAGCCTCCCAATCTAAATATACATTAGGATCACTAGAGCCATTAAAACAAGGAAGCTTGACCGAAGGAAGCCTAGACTTTGCATCTTGATAGAAGCCATTGTTGTCTTTCCCCTTGTTGATGATGTCTTTGTCCATGGACTTGGGGTGGAGTTCTCCTTCTCCTACGCTCATCTTCACGGCCAAAATCATTGGAAGAAGCTCTTGTTGAAGGTCTATGATGCTCATCATGGATTGAAGGAGATGGTCTAGCTTGTTGCACCTCCATCTTTTGCAATTTCTCCTCCAAGCGTCTAATGGTTCTTTGAGCTTCATGTAATTCACCAAGGATTGAAGCTTTGGAAGGAGAATTATTCTTGTATGATGCATCACTTGAAAATCCAGCCATTTGGAATTAAAAACAGCAAACACACAAAAACAGCAAACAAGTTAAGAAACAAAAAAAAATTAGCAAAAACAGTGAGTATGTCCAGCAAAATGTCGAAGTGAATTGAGGCAGAAAAAGAGGTCACTCTCAAAGAAATAATGTCCTTGCACCAATCTGATCTTGAGGTCTTGGAATCCTCAAATGAAAGATGTCAAAGCAAGCACACCAATCTCAAAGGCAACCACCACAAAACCAATGAAACAATAAAGACAAACAAGAAAAGGTATAAGCAAAGAAAGGTAATTGCAAAAGGAAAACTATATGTAAGACAAACTCAAAGAGTAAGGAATGAAAGACAATCAAGAAAATAAAGAACTCAATGAGAAAGTAGGCACACAAAAGAATACTTAAGGAAAAGCACTAGAGTAGATGAATAAAACAAAAAATTTAGCTACTGGAAAATATTTTTTTTTTATGCAAACTGTGCTTGATATTCACTGATTTAACTGGAATGATGTAGAGCGAACTGGATTATGAAATTTAAACCACAGAAACTTCAAGATGTTAACTCAATAATGGCACTGGAATCAATTAAAAACAGTAAGCCAATTAATTGAGATAAAGTTTTCAAAATTGCTGCCAGATTACCGTATTCTTTTCAGCAGAATTGTACACTTTTTTATTTTATTTATCATTTTTTGTGTACTTTGAATTTTTGAGTAATTCTTTTTTCTACTCTTTTCTAACACTTTGAATATCACAAATCCAGAATTTCAGAATTTTCCAGTGAGTAAATCAATTGTAATAAAGAAAAACAGTAAGCACTTTTTTTCAGAAACAGAGGAATCCTAATAGGAATGAAAAACAGAATTATGAACTAGCAAAGACATAATGGAAAATGATGTATAGGAACTTGTATAGGTCTAGAATACAAGTATGAACTCAATTCTAAAACAGAAAATGCACAAAGGATCAATATCAAATTCAGAAAATAATATGACACTAAAGCAAGAAACAACAAAAGCAATAAAAGTACTACTAGAAGTGATGACAAATATGGAAAAAACAAGACTAAGACAAAACTTGTATGGATTCAAAAAGGAAAATACTCAAACATATGATAGGCAAAAGAATTAAAACAGCAAGCAAACTCAAATAAGCCTAAAAACATAACCATAAATTGCAAGAAATTAAAAGAGCTCTTGAAATAAAGTGCTACACAACTCAACAATTAAACAAGAACACACCTAAACTCTTGATACCACATGATGTGATTCCAATAGCAAAGAAGAGAATGATTCTTGACATTCTTAGGAATCAACTTGAGTTGGACAATAGTTAGGCACTTTTTCTTAGAATTGGATCAATGTTCTAAGTCAAGAACTCACCAAAACTAGCACCAAATCCAAACTCATATGGAAGTTCCACATATTGTCAAATTGAACCACCAAAAAGAGATAAAAAGCAAAAGCACCGAATAGAATTGAATAAGAACAACTATGAACCGAACAAACTGAATTAAAAGGCAAGAAAACTGAAAAGGAGTGCTGGAAATTAAAAAGCACCGAACCAAACACAAAGAAGAAGAAGAAGAACAGCTGCTGGAAAAAGCAAATAACTGAACCAAAACTCAAGAACACAAGCCTAAAACATGAATAACAAAAGAGAAAGAAGAAAGGAGAGGAGAAAGCTCATGAAGATGGATGTATGGTTGGATGATCACGCCACTAGAAGGATGGATGCTCCTAGATGAGTGTGCAAGCCGCCACTTGAGGTAACCATGGAACCATCAAGATAAGACAAGAGAAGAAGGCTCAAAGCTCTCCAATGCTCTCTCAAAATTTGAGTATAGTTTCTCTAATTAAAATTCAAATCTGAATTTTACAAAGGGAGCACCTCTATTTATAGCCTAAGGTGCTGAAATGCAAGCTACATAAATTCAAAAATTCCCTCCTAAAAAAGTTCTAGAATCGGCGCCAATTACAAGGCATGAGGAAGGTGTGACCTCTTCCTTCACTTTGGCACCTCCTATTCTACTCCTACACCTATCTACTAACGTACCCCCCCTCCTAAAGCTCCTAATTAAATCCTACAAGATGCTATAACAAAAGAGGTTTCTAATGTTTCCCTCTAAGCACCTTCAACCAAAGAAATTACAAAAAGAGAAAATAATTGTCCCCTAGCTCCTAAAGCTTTGAACATGCTTCTTGTAAGCCTTTGAGGTGGGCTTTGACCTCCATGGGCGTCCTCCATTTGTGCCTCTACCTCTTCTTGATCTTTTTGATTGGCCTCCATGTCCACTTGAGCTTGATCTCCATCACAAGTGGAGCCCAAAATTATGAATGAAGCTCTACAAGACAGCAACTGGATCTTTGCTATGCAAGAATAGTTGAATCAGTTTACAAGAAATGAGGCATGGTCTCTAGTTTCAAGAACATCTGATATGAATATCATAGGTACTAAGTGGGTATACAGAAACAAGATGAATGAGCATTGGATAATCACAAGGAACAAAGAAAGGCTGGTGGCCAAAGGTTACATAACCAGGAAGAGGGAATCGATTATGATGAAACATATGCACCAGTGGCAAGACTTGAAGCTGTCAGACTTCTCCTAGCCTTCTTCTACATAAAAGGATTTAAACTATTTCAAATGGATGTCAAGAGTGCCTTCCTGAATGGTTACATAAATGAAGAGGTCTTTGTTTCACAACCCCCAAGTTTTGAGGATCACAAATTTCTTGATCGTGTATTCAAGCTCAAAAAGGCTCTATATGGACTTAAACAAGCTCCTAGACAATGGTATGAAAGATTTAGTGATTTCATACTGTCTCAGAGTTATAACCGTGGTACATCTGACAAGACATTGTTGATTAAGAAAAAGGATGAAGACATTATACTTGTGCAGGTATATATGGATGATATCATTTTCGATTCAACAAATGAAGGTATGTGAAGCATTTGTAGAGGTTATAAAGAGCGAATTTGAGATGTCTATGATGAGGGAGCTGAATTATTTCCGTAGTTTACAAGTCAAATAGCTAAAAGATGGGATCTTTATAAATCAAGCTAAATATTGCAAAGATTTGCTAAGAAAGTTTGAGATGGAACAGTGCAAGGCAATCAGCACACCCATTTCTACAAGTTGTCACCTTGATCAAGACCCTGCTGGAAAACCTGTTGATCAAACCAAATACTGAGGTTTAATCGGTTCTTTATTGTATCTAATAGCTAATAGACCTGATATCATGTTTGTTGTGTGTATATGTGCCATGTTCTAATCTGCTCCCAAGGAATCACAATTTTGTGCTGCTAAAAGGATTCTGAAATACTTACAAGGAACCAAAGAAGTTGGCTTATGGTATCCATGTAATGTATCCTTAAATTTAATTGCCTTATTCAGATTTTTCAAGTTGTAAAATAGATAGGAAAAGCACAAGTGGAACTTGTCATATGCTTGGGTTAAGCTAAATCTCTTGGCACTGCAAAAAAATGCGTGTGTTGCTCTTTCCACAGCAAAGGTAGAATACATTGCAATAGGAAGTTGTTGTTCTCAAACTTTATGGTTAAAACAACAACTAAGTGACTTGGTATTGTGTTAAGTAGAATACCTCTCTTATGTGATAACACTAGTGCCATTAACTTGACTAAAAAATCTGTTATGCATTATAGAACTAAGCATATTTAGATAAGACACTATTTTTTACGTGAACATATTGCTAATGGAAATTATGAAATTAACCTAATTGGAACTAAACTGCAACTAGTTTATCTTTTCACAAAATCTCTTGCTGAAGATAGGTTTAATTTTTTGCAAAACGAATTAGGCATAATAAGCATGAATTGTTCTCTGCAGTAAAATTATAACATATTAATCTATTTAACGTGTTGTTTTTTTGTTTCAGGATCACATGTATGACTAGGAAAGAAAAACAAATTCTTTTCTTTTGACCATTGACTAACATTAAGTTAAAGCAACACAAAAAATGACATCCTCATGACACAAAAGGAGGGGAGCCCGAGAGCAACCCAATAGTAACCATGGTATATTGAAAACTGGTTTGCTGGAGATATTGAAGCCATGACAACCTTCTTGCATGAAAGGAGCAGGAAGCAAATCAACGTTCCGAAGGTGTTAGAATTTTATTGGCTGAAAAGCGAAAATTTGGAAGAACCAAGAGTAGTGCTTAAACATCAAAGGCTGAAACATTTTTTGGAAATGACTGGAATATATATCTAGATTTGATAAAGGTTTTCTATACTAACCTTACTCTTGAAGGAAGAAATCTTGTCTCATATGTGAAGGGGGTCAAGCTGACCATTACAAATGAAGTTTGGAACAACATAGCTAGGATTAAATATTTTGGACTGGAGGTGAGCAGGAAACACAGCTGGGATTCAGGAATTCAACAAAATCCAGTTCTACAGAAGTTGTGTAAGCCATCTAGCTCAGCCTGTGAATCGGTTTCAAGCAGGTAATCTGAATTTAACCCCACGCATTTTGCCTATGTGATTGCATGGAAACTCACACCTCAAAGTAGTAACCATGTCGTCCTTCATGAAGAAGATTTAATTATACTTTATTGTATAATGAACATAATTAAAATTAATTGGGTCAGCATCATGGTAGAACATATACTAAAATCCAGAAGGCTCACAGATTATAAATTTTCATATGTTATTTTTGTCTCCAAATTAATTGATTGTTTTAAGGTTGACAACACTAATGAGAGAAATGAGACTATCAAGGCTATTAGTGAGATAAACAATGCAACTTTTACCAAGATGGATTTTCAAAAGGAGGAAAATGCATGGGTGTACAGAAGGAATGTTGCTTCAAGAATGGAACATGAAGCATCAAATCGAGGCTATGCAAATGAAGATGATGATGCTCCACATGCAGAAGATGAAGATGTGCCTTTCTCTTTCCTTGATCATTTCTTTAAATATGAAATCTGATAATCTGCAATAAAATGAATATGATGTTTTAAAAATTGAATTTGTTGTTTTAACTTTTGTTGGGTTAAATCATATACTGTTTTTCAAGATTCTGATAAGGTCTTTATCTTGTTTAAAATTAACTGTATCTGTAATTTTTTACTGAGTAATACAAGTGTTAAAATTCAAGTAAGCAATCTTGTTCAGGATCCTTACCTTTTTTAAATTGCTTTCAAATGGTTTTGAAAATTGTTTTCTAGAATTAAGGTCTACACTTGATGTCTTTGTTACTAATCATTTCAATTTGCGTGTGTTTAGAATTGTTAAGTTAGAAATTAAATTTGTTGTTTCTAAACCAATCTGTTGTATTTCTGAAACTACTACTTGGAATCAGAAAATAAATTTGTTTTTCTCTAAAACAATATGTTCTTTTCTGTCAGGATTTCTTAAAACAGTTTTCCCAATAAGTCCAATTCACCTCCCCCCCTCCGTTGAACTTAGACATTAATAAACCCAACAGTGGGGACAGACTTGTTCAGATAGAACTCACCCTCAGTTTCTTGGGTGTGGATTGCCCTTGGCTCCTCAATAGTTCTAGGGCCAGTAGGGTGGATGAAGGACTTCCCAGCTAGATTGCTTGGTCCCACAAATGGACCTCCTTCCATCCACTTCCTTTTCATCTCCTCATTCTATCTCCGGAGAGCAAGAATCTCTTTTTCACTCTTCCGTTGCATCTTCTCAATCCTTCTTTTTATCTCAGTCATCTCTCTCTACAGAGACATCAAGAGCGTCATCTACTCAGCATCAGACATCTTCTCGTTCACCATGCTTCTAATCGACACCTTTTACTTTCTTCTTCATTCTGGTTCTCTCGGCCCCACAATGAGCGTCAATTGTTCTCGAACAAGGTTAGAACCAAGAGAACGATTTGAACTACTCCTTCGGTCGGTCGGTCGGTCTGCACCTCACTCCCTTTTCTCGGCTGAACTCTCACACTCACTCTTCCACTCCTCATCCTAGCTAACTGTTGGCTCGGATGGTACCTGCAAAAGGTACTCTGATACTCAAGTTAGACTCCAGTATTTAGTACTTAGTATTTATGATTAGATGATTGTGTACCTTATCATTTGGGATCTATTCTAATTTATACAATTATTGTGGGTCCATGGTCATTAATGGGCCTAATAAAAGGAGATTAACAAGCGTTGGATTATTAATCAGCTCGTCGTTGGTCATGTTAGTCAGTTTGGATCGGATGCCAAGTCCTCGTGCGGACCGGTACAGAAATTAAAATACAAATTACATTTAACTAAAAAATATGAAAATATAAATAAAAAATGAAATCTTTGATATTAAAAAAGCACCTGACTTGAAAACAATAAAAAATAACAAAAAGCGTTCAAGGAAACGACAATTATTTATTCACACTAATTTAAATTCAATGGAGGAAAATATTTAGGTGAAAAAACAGTCATGTGTTATTTGAAGTATAAGTAGCCCAAATTCGAATGAGAATGATATAAATTTACCATCTTACAATTTATATCATTCATTTTATCGGTACTCGAAATTTTAATTTTATAAGAGTGGTAAAATGTAATTAAATTTAATGAAAAATTAAAATTTATAAATTTAGTGGTTATCTGTATATTTTACCCTCCTAGTTTTCTTTAACTTTTGTTTTAACTCTCCAATAAAACATTAGCAGGTTTTGTTCCTTTTTCTTTTGCACTTTCGTTTTTTTCTGTACTAAAGAAGAAACCGTGTTCGAGATTACACATTCACTAAATTAGAATATTACATTGAATTTTATATTATATAAGTGGTGGAAATTTCTTAATAAAGTGTCAAGTGAATAGACACGCAGTGGTCTTTCGCTAACAAACAACGTTCTCCTTACCTTCCATGCAATTCTAACCTAACACTCATGATAAGTCTTCGCGACTTCATTCACTTCTGTTCCCTGTCACTACAAATCATGGCTTCCACTACCAACACTATCTTTCGTGTTTCCTAGCAACTACCTCACTCACCAATCAACGTAATAACTATGACCATGACCATCTTCACTTTCTTCCCTTTTTTCTCTCACTGCAAACCATGACCATCTTCACTTCCTTAACACTTTTCTTCTTGCTTCTACACTTATCCGTACACCTTCTGGCTTACATCCCGGAGGAAATATTCACCATCAGTTGCGGCACCACCGGCAAATCATCCGACGGTCAAAAGTACTTATCTTTCCAAGACGGCACCGTTTCAGAGAAGGCAACAACACAGCCTCCTTCCACCAATGAAATCCCCTATTCCACTGCACGCTTGTCCCGTTCCCAATTCAACTACTCCTTCCCCGTCTCCTCAGGCCCTAAATTCCTTCGCCTCTTCTTCTACCCTGCCGACTACCCTAACTTTCCCCGCAACCAAGCTTCTTTCACCCTTCAATCCAACCAATTCACTCTCCTCAACGTTTTCAACGCCTCTCTTAACGCCGACGCTCAAGCCACCACCACTATCTTCAGAGAATACGTGGTCAACGTCAACGACGGTGAGAGGCTTATCCTCACCTTCACTCCCTCCAATCCAAACTCCTACGCTTTCATCAATGGAATCGAGGTGCTTTCCATGCCAACTTATTTATATTACACCCGACCAAATGAGATAGGCTTCACGCAAGTCGGAACCACCACGCTCTACAGCGTTGGAACTAGCTATGCGCTCCAGACTGAATATAGAATCAAATCTGGGGGCCAAGAAATCCCGCCACAAAACGACACCGGTTTGTTCAGGGATTGGACTGACGAAGATGCTTATTTTATTAAAGAAAATCCAAAGAATGATGATTTACCAGGTGACTGGAGTGGTAAGCTGATAACCGTGAATCCTGATTACGTGGCACCGAAGGAACTGTTCAGAACAGCGCGTAGCCAGGGCACAAACGGCACTCTGAACAAAATCAGCAACCTCACTTGGGTGTTCCCCGTTGATTGTGGTTTCACTTACGTTCTCAGGCTCCACTTTTGCGAGCTTGATCCTCTTATTAATGACATCGGTGACAGGCGATTCTTTATTTACATAAACAGCCAGTGGGCCGAAGAACGTGCAGATGTAATGAAATGGAATCAGAAACGAAAAGGTCTAGCTGTGCACAAAAACTACGTCGTTTTGATTGCCAATAATGGTTCTCAAAAAACGTTTAATCTCTTGCTTCAAATGCACCCTGACGAAAATAGTGCGTATAAAAGATACAACAGTGCCTTCCTAAATGGCCTCGAGATCTTCAAAATCAGCGAAGCCGGCTCAAACAACCTCGCCGGACCCAACCTGGACCCGGTTCAGACACCACAGAAAAAAAATCCCGACCAAAACGGAAAGACTAGTAGCGGAATTGCAACGACAATTATTGGCGTCGTAGCAGCGGTGGTGTGCGGCGTCGTTTTGATCTCGCTGATCAATTTCCTTTTTGTCTTTTTCCGTCGCAAGAGAACCACAAAGCCAAGTCAAAAATGCAGCAAGAATAACAAATCCAAGTTAAAAATGCAGCAGAAATCCTCCGTGCCGACAGATCTTTGCCGTCGCTTCTCCCTCGACGAGATGAGAACGGCCACCCAAAACTTCGACGAAGTCTTCATCGTCGGCACCGGGGGATTCGGCCACGTGTACAAGGGCTACATTGACGGCGGTTCTACCCCGGTCGCCATCAAGCGCCTTAAACCGGATTCGCAGCAGGGCGGTCGCGAGTTCCTGAACGAAATCAGGATGCTCTCACAGCTACGCCACCGCAATATCGTGTCCCTCATCGGCTACTGCAACGATAATAGGGAAATGATCTTGGTCTACGATTTCATGACACGTGGCAACCTCCGTGACCATCTGTACAACACGGACAACCCCGCTATCTCGTGGAAGCAGCAGCTGCAGATATGCATCGAGGCGGCGCGTGGACTGCACTATCTCCACACAGGCGCGAAGCACATGATCATCCACCGGGACGTGAAAAGCACGAACATCTTGTTGGATGATAAGTGGGAGGCCAAGGTTTCGGACTTCGGGCTTTCCAGGCTTGGGCCAATTGGAACTTCGAAGGCCCACGTCAGCACCGATGTGAGAGGCAGCTTTGGGTATTTGGATCCGGAGTATTATAAACGCTACCGATTGACGGAGAAGTCTGACGTGTACTCTTTGGGGGTTGTGCTGTTTGAGATACTGTGTGGTCGTCCACCTTTGATTCACACTGCAGAGACGAAACAGGTGTCGCTTGCTAATTGGGTGAGACATTGTTACGAAAGTGGGAGCATAGCAGAGATTGTGGAGCCCACGTTGAAGAAGAAGATTGCAGAAGAGTGTTTGAAGAAGTTTTGTGAGATTGGGGTGAGTTGTTTGTCGGAAGATGGATCGCTGAGGCCGTCCATGAAGGATGTGGCTGGGATGCTGGAGTTTACGCTGCAGCTACAAGAAAGTGCAGAGCAACGTGAAAATGTTGCTACTATTAACGGAGAAGTAGTGTGACCAGTGTCAACAAGCAAAGAAAGAATAAAAACCGTCACAAGGAAACAATTCTATGGGAATATCGAATGGGATCAAGATAATTTCTTTATATTTCGGTAGAATTTTTTAAATTGAAAAAATAAGTATATTTTTAAAGGATTAACTTTTATAATTCTCTCTAAAACTAGAAAAACAATTATGTACAAATTTAAAACCTTTTAAATTTGATGTAGGGTTAAATAAATGTGTTTATTTTTCTAAATATTCAAAATTTAGATTTAGTATTTTTTTAAAATTTATCTGACACTAAATATTATTATTATTATTGTTAGCTTTTAGTTTTCTTAATTTTAAAACGTATCACTTTTAGTATTTTAAATGACTTAGATGATGTCCATTACGATTTTGATTGAGATCTATTTCTCATTACACTCAGAATATGCACGCGAGATTTGTATACCTTATTACAATTCTGACTGGAATTGTAAATCAAAGAGTGAGGATTCTACATTTCATGATCTTAATTTTCATCGCAATAGAGATATGCACGTGAAGTTTGTATACCTCATTACGATTCTGATCAGGATTGTAATCTTCATCATTATCAAGACATGTAAATGATGTTTGTACATCTCATTATAGCTCTGATTGGGATTTTAATGCTCATCATGGTCAGGACATACACATGAGGTTTGTAAACCTCGTTACGGCTCTAAACGGGATTGTAATCCTCATTAGGTTGGGACATGCATGTGTGGTTACACATTCCATTATGCTGTGATAGAGAATTTAATTCCTTTTTCTGAGAATTCATCCACGAAGTCTTCAACCAACACACATCATGCCCTAATAAAGAGGTACCCCTTAATTACATTATTCCTTGAAGCTCCGGTGGAAGACGATTATGAATCATTAGAGGTCCTTATAGTGTCGAGCAGTGCTAATGATTGTCAATGGATATTGGACTTTGACAATTTGTTTCATATGACACCAAGTCGTATATGGTTCTAATAGTTTTCAGAACTTGAAGGAGAGTCTGTTTTCCCTTGTGATAACAAGTCTTGTAAGATAAATGGAATTGGAACAATGAAGTTTTTTCTTCATGATGGAACTGATAAGATTTTTGGAGAAGTTAGGTATATACCTAGCTTGAAGAAAAATATTATATCCCTTGGTGAAGCTGAAAAGAAGGGATATGTTTTTAAAGGTAAAAAAGGGCTTCTAAAGGTGTTGAGAGAGTCCATGGTGGTCATGAAGGGTGAGATGAAGAATGGCATGTACGCCTTGGATGGTTTCTAGGTCAACTTCTATTGAAAGTAGCGTAGGTTCCAAAACTGAGTTATGGAACAAAAGGTTAGGTAATGTAAGTGAAAATGAGCTTGTGGAGATGAACAAATAAGGCTTGTTTGGAAGTGATAGAATTAAGCAGTTAGGATTTTGTGAACACTATGTTCAAGGAAAAAGCCTGCAGAATTCAGTTTAACATGGGTTAACAAAGAACGAAGGAATCCTTTATTATATTCATACTGGTCTATGGGGATAGATCTCCTACTCCATCACACTCATGTGTCAGGTATTTCCTATTAATAGTTTATGACTTTTCAAAGAAGTTGTGCGTCTACCCTAAGAAGACCAAGGATAAAGCATTTGAAATTTCAAGAACTGGAAGAGTCAAGTCGAAAATCAGATTGGTAAGACGATTAAACGTTTCAAAACTGATAATGGCTTGGAGTTCTGCTCAAAATTGCTTAAAAGGTTTTGCAGAGAGCATGGTATAATAAGACACTTGATAATTACAGGAACACCTCAACATAATGGTCTAGCATAGAGATTCAATAGGACCATTCTGAAATGAGTAAGGTGTATGATGTTTTATGATGAGTTCCAAACAATTTTCGGGATGAGGCTACTGCTACTACATTTTATTTGATCAATAGATGTCCTTCAACGACTCTACAGATGAAGACTCGTGAGGAAGTTTGGACTGGTCGTTCTCCTAACCTTGATCCTAATATGTTGCCTATGCATATATTGGGTAAAGTAAACTATACGTTCGTGTTGTTAAATGTATGTTGATAAGTGTCATATTTAAGTAATATTTCATATTAAAAGTTAGATACTTGTGGATTTTTATTGATAAAATAGTTATAATTGAAACCCTAATTTAGGAATTTAAACCTTTTTACATATTTTATGATTATAAGATGAATGAGAACAATTTATTCCAAAGTTTGTATTAATTTCAAGATTCTAGGGGAAAATGGAGATGAAAGGGCTAAAGAAGAATAAACAAGATAAAAAGGAAAAGTTGGAACGTTGGAAACTTGCTCAAAACTCGCCCAAGCAAGATCTCTCCATAGGAACTCACCCAAGCTTTTCATGCTTGCAATAGCCAACATGAGTAACTAATTCCTTTATTTGGGATTGAGAATAATATGTTCAAACTCTTATGTATTGAGGTGATATTTATCTATAATATTGAGCTCTTGATTAATGATCGATATATCATTTTATTCTCAAAGCTTGAATTATTCATGATTTTGATACTTAGATTTGACCGGAAAGTACTTTTAAGGATCTGACCTAAATGATAATGTTTAACATATTTGAATGGTAGGAATATATTTGAAATGTTGGTAGCTTTATAACATTTGTTCGTACTGATAATGAGTTTTTATAAATATATGAGGAGTCAATATTAAGGGGACTCTCTTAATAATTTTGTATGCGAGGAATCGATGTGAATTATTTTTATATATGCATCAATATCAATCAAGGTTGAATATTATAATCTTTTGAAAAATACATAAGAGTGAGAAGAATGAACTCCAATTCCAATTTTCCCAATTGACTCATACAAAGCTTTTACTTTGCTTTATTTACATTCTTACAAATTCATCTTACACATCAAACATTTTCTAACAAACTTTTACATATTGTTTACTATTTAGTGAATATTATACTTGACAATTGAATTGTTCCTCGTGGGTTCGATATTAGTCTTTAGGGACAAATTTATTACTTCTGACACTGTACACTTGCCATAAAATAGAGTCATCACATGTTCCTTGGATACCCAGAAGGAGTGAAGGGGTGTTGTCTATTGTGTTTAGAGCCAAGATTCAAGAAATGTTTCATCACCAAAGATGTTGTCTTTAAAGAAACTAAAATGACTTATAAATCTTAAGTTTCTAAGTGTAAGCCTATTAAAGCAAGAGTGTTGGGAAGGATAACATTGAGGTGAGTCCAAAAGACTAGACGAATTTGAAGCCATTAGATCGTCTTATAAGTCTAAAGATGAAAGACGTCTGGCTAATGCGTCGGAAGATGATAGACGTACTATTTTGTCTGATGATGAGTACAAAATAGCCAAACAAGGAACCATGAGAAGAGGTATGTTTTTGCATAACTTATTGCTTATTCTTAGGTAACGGCTAGTGAGGTATTAGAAGATAAACCTTCTACTTTGCCTTAGCAAGTAAGGAGAATACTTGATGGTTAAATGCCATGAATGAGGAGATGAAGTCACTTCATCTAAACACTACTTGAACTGCGTAGACATGGAGGTTCTAAGTTGGTCAGTTGTAAATTGATTTTCAAAAGAAAAGATGATGCTTCAGGAACTAATTAGCCAAGATTCAAGGTGAGGCTAGTTCCTAGAGGTTTTACACAGAGAGAATGAATTAATTACAATGATGTGTTCTTTCATGTGGTAAAACATAGATCCATAAGGATATTGTTATCCATGGTTGTTGAGTTTAACCTTAAACTGGAATAGATGAACGTCAAGACTGCTTTACTTTATGGAGACTTAGACGAAACCATCTACGTGAAGCAAGTCAAAATGGTTTAAGATAGAGGGAAAGAAAGATTATGTTTGTAAGAAATAGATCTTTGTATAGTCTGAAAAATCTCTAAGACAATGGAAGAAACGATTTGATGAGTTTATTGCCAGAATTGGTTTTGAACGTAGTAAGTATGACACTTGTGTCTACTTCAAGTTCTTAGCAGATGGTCTATTCATTATATTGTTGTTGTATGTAGATGATATTCTAATACCAAGCAATAGTAAACTCAAGGTGATAAATGTTATATCTGAACTAAATAATGAGTTTGAGATGAAGGACTTAAGGGATGCTAGAAAGATATTGGGGATTGAGATCTCTATACGAAGAGAATTGAAGCGTCTGTAATTCTCTCAGGAGACCTACCTTAAAAAAATTCTTAACAAGTTTGACATGACAAACTTGAAACCTATTTTTACACTGCTGATTACAAATTAAGTGATAAACAATCTCCTAAGACGGTGAAGGAATAATATTATATGAATGATATTCCATATGCAAATTTGATTACTTCACTGATATATGCAATGATCTATACACGTCCTGATCCTGCCGGCAACTCAAACGTGGAGGAATCGCTTCGTGGCACTCTCTGCCCTGTCTTCGTGACTGCGTCTCCTGAAGAATCACCCTCTGAACTTTCTTTCAGATGTCTTCAAATGTGACCTGCAAAACACACAGACGGCGCCTCTAGCGGCCGTTTGCACTCCGACGATCAAGTTAGTCCAACAGAACCACCAGAAACTGGAAACTAGTAGTGTGGGTGTGAGAAAAAACTTGCACTCTGTTTTTCGTCTATCTTTTTTTCTCCCTCTGCTCTCACTCTGATTCTGCCTTTTATCTCTCTTTCCCTGCTTCTGGGCATAACAGAATTCTGTTATGCTTTTCTGGCATGTGTCAGAACCCTGTCATGCTTTTCAGAGAAAGCGTACCTTCAGAATCAGCGATGGGGAGCGTGAGAGTCTGCGCATGTCTGCGCTTGGCTGCGCCTGTCTGTACCTTTAGCGGTACGGAGTGCTCTTTTGTCTGGGCCGCACCCCTCTCAGATGATGACACGTGGAGGCCTGCAACTCACATCTAACCACACACGTGTCACTTACTGGAAGGGCTCTAGCGCCTCTCTTTGTCTGCCTAAGTTACGCCCTTGCGGAGTAACTTAGGATGCTTCTCTTATCTGGGTAAATTGCATACTCTTAGGAGAACGTCGGGTGTGGCTGGTCTAGGCGCACTCACCAAACGTTACTCTCTGCGTAGGCGACTTACCCTTCAGGATGACACGCACGTAATGGGTTGAGGGAATCACCAATCACTGACTGGCTTACTAGTTCCCTCAGGCCACTCTCGTACATGATTCCTTGAGGTGTGCTCATGCGAGATCCATGCGTAACGCTCTCGCTGGGAACCTTAGTCCCAGTTTAACTGCGTGTAACACGAGACCCCGATGACAGTACACCCGATGACTGATCAGTGTTTATTCGCTACTCGCGCTCTGCCTCCAGGCGCGAGTCTGGGAACTGGTCTGCTGGTGGTCACTTGGCTACTGACCACCGATCACCATTCTGGGTGATCTATCCCCCGACCTCTCTGCCGCCTGATCTTTCGGTGGTAACTTGGTTACTGACCACCGATCACCTCTCTTGGCGATCGTCCCCCTACCTCTCTGCCACCTGGTCCACGTGTCACCCTGCGAGTGGTCCACGTGGTTCTCTGATGCTGACGTCATCGACTACCGATGACCAATCGGATCACAAGCCCCCCAGTCTCGAGTCGAGAACTCGTTCTCAGCGAAGAGACTAAGTGGTCGTGCCTTCAGTCCACGTGGCAAGTGGGGCCGCCTCACGTGCCACCTCACGTGCTGCTTCTTTAACGTTTGGACTCCCTCTCTTAATCTCGCGACACGTGGCGCCATTGACGGCCAGCGTTGTGCGTCGCTAGCGCTTCTTTCATTCAAATTGGCGCGCCCTTCCACTGTTCCTTCATCTTCTTCATTCGACTCCCAGACTCTCTGCGAACTTCTCTTCTGCGCACCCATCTTTCTTCAAATTCTCTGCTTCCCAATCTCTTGCGATCATTCAAAGGTATGGTTTTTCTTTTCCCTGGCCCCTTTTTGGTCATCTTTACCGATTGCATTTATCATTCTAGTTATCATGCATCCATCTTCCCTGTTTTTCTTCTTCTCAACCCGCGCTAGGGTTTTTCTCGTGTTTCCGCCTTGACTTCTGCCTCCCCTTCTTTCTCCTTTACCTGGGCATTTCTTTCTCATTTCCTCTCTCTGTTTTTCACCGAACCATCCATCACTCTCTCCCTTTCTATTTCTGACCCTTCGTTTTCCTCCATTGCAGCTATCTCTCGATGGCTCGCTTGAAGCAGACCGCTCGTGTCATTGCCTCTTCTTCTGGTGCACAGCCCTCCGCGAGTGCACCAGCTTCGCCACCGCCTGTTGTCACCTCATTCCATGACAACGCCAAGGTCTATGACTGGGCCCCTCTGGCGTTGCTATCTGAAACGTCCATCTTGCTACCTGAGGACCATCTTAACTCACTCCTGAGCCACGACCCGGACGAACCCTCATGTTCCATAGACAGGGAAAACGACTTCCACATCCGAGTCCGCATCCCTCCCCGAGGGATGCCCATTTGCGCTGACGACAGGGCCACCAATGGGGTGCCCTTCGTTTTTGTTTACTCCGCGATCTTCAAAAGGTTGAAGCTGCGACTCCCCTTCACCTTCTTCGAGAAAGAGCTGATGATGGAGTTGAACGTCGCGCCCTGCCAACTCCACCCCAACGCCTGGGCCTTCATCCGGGCGTTTCAGATCCTGTGTAACCACTTTGGGCACAACGCCTCGGTGGAGGTGTTCCTTTACTTCTTTGAGGCGAAGAAACCAGGGGATAGGTTTTGGGTCAGCCTAAACGGGGTTGCTGGACGGGTGCTTCTGGGCCTGCACCAGCAGTCCTTCAAAGACTGGAAGGGCAGATTTTACATGATATCCGCCACCCCACAAAGTCCTCATCTGCTCGAGGGGTACCCCCTCTACTGGGTTCCCCAGGTTGCATTTAAAAAACCCAAGGACCTCGAGACCATGGCCCCCTACGAGCGCGAGCTGTGTGGGCTGCTCCTGGGGGCTAAGTTTGACTCCGCTCGCCTCATCAAGGATGAGTTTGATGTGGCTTCTCTGAAAAAATATATAGGTAGTTCTTTCTCTGCCGCCCCTCAGGACACTTATACCTCCTCATGCATGCTCTCATACATTTCACCTTGCTTGCGTCTCTTAGCTGTCTAATTTTCCCCTTTCTTGCCTATGCAGATTCAATGTCAGGGAAAGATAGGAGGTTGGCGGTGTTAGAGCTTGCTAAACATCGAGCGACCAAAGGGATTGGCTCCTCCTCTTCCACCACTGAGCCAATTGAAGCCCCTCCACTCTCGGTCGCGCCAGCTGAAGGCCCCGAGCAAGGGAAGAAAAGGAAAAGACTGGTGAAGGCTTCTTCGCTTGTACCTGTTGCTGCTGCTGCCTCAGTGGAAGAGGAAAGCTCTGGCTCCCCCCTCATTCACCGCCAGAGGAAGAGGCCAGTGGTCGAGGGGGTCTCGTCTCTTCAGCCTGGAGAGATCGAGGTGGTGGAGGTAGAGGAAGGTTCACCACCTCCCTCTCCCTCTACTCAACCTGCCCGAGAGCCCGCATGCCCACCTTCTCCTTGCCAACAATTGCCCCCAATCTCTCAACCGCCAACTTCCCCCCCAGCAGGCCAATCACCTGGTCCATCCGCTCACCCTGCTGGGGGTGCTTCTGCTCAAAACGAGGGTGCCCCGACTCCTCTACCAATCTCCACCGCAAATGCTGAACATGGTGGGTCCGACTCACGCCCAAGCAACTCTGGGGCCAACCATGAGAACTTCAGCAGAGTTATCTCCATGGTGCGACAGCACATCAGCAACGGGGAGCTCGTCGACTGGAGCGGGGAGGAGATAGATGCACACCTTGCCAAGCAGGTGGTGCTCTCGCTGGAGTTCTCCACCCAGCATCGCAAGCAGAAAGCCCTGGAGAAAAGGGTGAAGGAACTTGAGCACGACAAGGAGTCGCTGCAAAGTGACCTTGAAGCCGCTCAGGGGTCTGTTGAGCTGATGCGAGGCATGGTGGAGAAGGCCAGGAAGGAGTATTTGGTGCAGGTCCAGGAGACCATCAAGATGGAGATCTTGATGGGGCAGACTGTTGGTCCTCTGGACTGCAAGGTGGTAGAGCTACAGGCTGAGAATTCTTCCTTGCGCGAACGGAGTCAGATGGTGGAGGAGTTACAGGCTGAGAACGCCTCTCTACGTCAACAAGATTCTCAGCGGGTGGAGATGCTCAAGGCCGCCAAAGAGGCAACTGCTGCTGCTGAAAGGAAGCTTGAGGAGGCAGTGGGTAAGCTGTCTGAAGCTGCCTCCTCCCTTGCTGCCCTCACCACGCAGAGGGATGCTGCGGAGGCTTCGAGGCAAAGTCTGGAGGCGGAGAAAGAGGACTTGATGAACGTGGGCGCTGATTCCCTCATTGATGGATTCGAGCTGGCGCTCGAGCAAGTCCGCTGCGTCCTCCCAGAACTGGACCTTTCACAATTCAGCATTCATCACTCAGTGGTAGATGGAAAACTTAGGCCTCCTACTCCCTGAATCTCTTCCCTTTTGTGAATTTGACTTCTCTGTACAAAGCTTCATTCTGTAACCTTACGTTTCTGCACCATTCAACTCATTGTAACTGACAATTGTATGAATATCTCTGGTGATATACCTTGATTTTAACTGCTCAATTTCTCTTTGTATTTTCTTTGAACTTCACTTGTCTCTATGTGCGCGACTGATTGTTAGCTAGTTTAGGTTCAGCGCGATCTTGGGCTTTACCTTTCCTTTCGCACACGACTAAGCGTTAACCAGCTCAGGCTTAGCGCGATCTGCTTCTCTTACTCTTTGCGCGCGACTAAGTGTTAACCAGCTTAGGCTTAGCGCGATCTGCTTCTCTTACTCTTTGCGCGCGACTAAGTGTTAACCAGCTTAGGCTTAGCGCGATCTGCTTCTCTTACTCTTTGCGCACGACTAAGTGTTAACCAGCTTAGGCTTAGCGCGATCTGCTTCTCTGTCGCTCTAGCGCTAAGTGCATAAAGGACTTTGACATCGATCGCTCAAAGTGATGCCTCGTCTTGGGGAAAGAAAAGTGTTTCTCGTTAACCCCTTTTACTTTCCCCAAGGTCACCCTTTGGCGGGTTGAGTCGCTCGATCCCTGTCTCACTCCTGGGGTGAGAAAGGTTTCTGACTAAGAGTCTTACTGGGCCAATGTTGGTGTATGCCAAGTGGGTAAGGACGTTTTGTCAAAACCTTTCCTTTCCCCCCCTTGGTCTTACTAGCACCCCTGGCTTTTCAAACCTTTAACTGCTTGCACTCACACCTGGGGTGAGGAAGACTTAGATCGGTGCCAGTACTTGCGCCTAGGGCAAGTAGGGCCTAACCAATCACCTGCACTTGCACCTGGGGCAAGGAGGATTTTAACTTAAATACTTGAGCACACTTGACATGCTGGAAATTTTCTTTAATTGGGTGGCCTCGTTAAAAACCCTCCTTAGGGAAAAGAGTGCCCCCTTGTCTGTTCAGCTGTTTCCACCACATACAAACATGTGTCTTTTAGCGCGAGAACGCCTATTACTGTACAACTTTAACTGAAATAAAATTTTAAATGGGTGGCGTTCCACGTTCTGGGGATTGCTCCTCCTTCCAAAGTCTCTAGGCGATAGGCTCCGTTCTCTAATGTCTCCACCACTCTGTATGGGCCTGTCCACTTTGGGGATAACTTGTTCTGCATGTCATTCTGATGCGCCTTTCTCATCACCAGATCACCTTCCTGGAAGCGCCTGGGCCTCACTTTAGAGTTGTGCCTCCGCTCTACTCTTCTCTTCACAGCTTCAGCACTGACTCTGGCCTCTTCTCGCACTTCGTCTAGCAGATCCAGATTCACCTTACGCTCTTCATTGGACTCTTCAGCAACGAAGTTCAAGAATCTGGGGGAGCTCTCCTGTATCTCTACAGGAATCATGGCGTCTGTCCCATAGACAAGGCTGAAGGGTGTCTCATGGGTGCTGGACTGTGGGGTGGTGTGATAAGACCATACAATTCTGGGGACCTCCTCTGCCCAGCCTCCTTTGGCCTTGTCTAGTCTTCGCTTCAGCCCCCTGAGCAGCACTCGATTTGCTGACTCCACCTGCCCATTTGTTTGTGGGTGCTCCACTGAAGCGAAAACCTGTTGTATCTTTAACTCTTCACACATCTTCCTCAGCTGATGACTTGTGAACTGGGTGCCATTGTCGGAAACCAGCCTCTTGGGTATTCCGAAGCGACAGACAATGTTCTTCCAGACGAAGTGTTCGACTTTCTGTGCGGTGATGTGTGCAACTGGCTCTGCCTCCACCCACTTAGTGAAATATTCGATGGCCACAATGAGGAACTTCATCTGCCTTGTCGCCAGGGGAAAAGGTCCTAGGATGTCAATCCCCCATGCATGGAATGGCCACGGGCTATGGATGGACATCAACTCCTCAGGGGGTGCCTTGTGCCAATCTGCATGCAGCTGACATTGTTTGCATCGCTGAGCAAACCTTATGCAATCTTCCTTCAGCTTTGGCCAGTAGTACCCCGCGCGGAGTACTCTATGCACCCGTCTTCCTGCTGTGATGAGAGAAATGACCACAGGGTCGTTGTCGTGCGGGACAACGTCCCGTAGGTCAGCTTTCCTGAAGATAATGTCCACCTCAGGGTAATGACTCTCATTCACTGCATCTACCGCCATCACCGATCGAGTGTATCTCCTTCTTTGTGAAGCTGTGCATCCCCCACCAGAGAAGCCTCCAGCGATCGTCTGCACTTCCCCATGCACAGGGACTTCATGCTGTTGCTCTCCAGTTTGGGATCCTGACGCGCGATCACCCTGCGGCTCACGCAGGTAATCTGCTAGAAAACCAGACTTCACCAACTCTTCCAGTTGGTGTCCCAGCGCCAAACAGGAATGAAGTGTATGGCCAAAGGCCTGATGAAACTCACACCATTCATTCTTCTTCCTTCTGAGTACCTTATCTGTCTTCTCTGGTGCTCGTAGTCTTGCTGCTACGGCAGGAAGGGCGATGAGATCCGCCAATCCCACCATGAAGTTGTATCTCGGGGGTGCGTTATTCTCCCTTGCACGCCCCTTACTCTGGTCTTTGCCTAGTGCATAGGGACGAGGTTTTTCCCGCACCTTCTTCCCCTCTTTGGCCTCATGCACCCTTGCTTGCTGTGGTTTTCCTTGCCCTCCACGCAGTCTGGGCGGTGCAGCACTTCCCCTCTTCTCAGAAACCTCTGTTTCTGCCACTATGTGCGCCACCGCACGTCGTCGGATCTCTGCAAAGGTGCTGGGATGGCTCCTGATGAGAGACTCGCTGAAAGGGCCAGGCAGCACTCCCTTCTTAAACGCGTGCACAAGCATATCTTCATCTTTGCTGGGTAGTCTAACCACTTGTGCCCCAAATCGGTTGAGGTAGTCCTTCAGCGACTCCCCCTGGTATTGGCGCACGTCGAACAGGTCGTAGGACACCACTGCAGGTGCCTTGTTGACGATGTATTGTTCAATGAAGAGCTTCGAGAACTGAGAGAAAGACGTGATATGCCCTTCTGGTAAACTCACGAACCACTCCATGGCGATTCCGCTCAATGTGCTCATGAACATCTTGCAGTACACAGCGTCTGAGCCCCCAGACAACATCATCTGGGTGTGGAATGCCGTCAGATGCGCCTCCGGGTCTTCTACCCCCTTGAACGACGCTTTTACCCCCACCAGGTTGGGAGGCACCATGGTTCCCATGATCTCAGGGGAGAATGGCATGGGAAATGCCCTTGGAGGTGAGGGCTGCCTAGACACCCTTTCGTCAACAACGTGCTCCCTCTGCGCCTGCAGCGTCCTTCTCAACTCTTCGTTGACACGATTCAGCTCGTCGTTCCTGCTTTGCGACGCAGCCAACTCCGTCTGCATCCTTTCTTGTTCAACTTTCGACGCTGCAGCGTTATCCTGCAGCGTGCGCACCATTTCCAGGACCTGCGCCATTGTCACAGCTCCTTCGTCAGCAGATGGCGCAGGTGATGGTTGTCTGTTTCTAGGCATCTTCTCTATCAAAGAAACTGATAAAACTCTGGTGAGCTTTAAGACTGTGGTATATATGGGACAACGATTCACTCGTGCCCCACGGTGGGCGCCAAATGATCATGCCGGCAACTCAAACGTGGAGGAATCGCTTCGTGGCACTCTCTGCCCTGTCTTCGCGACTGCGTCTCCTGAAGAATCACCCTCTGAACTTTCTTTCAGATGTCTTCAAATGTGACCTGCAAAACACACAGACGGCGCCTCTAGCGGCCGTTTGCACTCCGACGATCAAGTTAGTCCAACAGAACCACCAGAAACTGGAAACTAGTAGTGTGGGTGTGAGAAAAAACTTGCACTCTGTTTTTCGTCTATCTTTTTTTCTCCCTCTGCTCTCACTCTGATTCTGCCTTTTATCTCTCTTTCCCTGCTTCTGGGCATAACAGAATTCTGTTATGCTTTTCTGGCATGTGTCAGAACCCTGTCATGCTTTTCAGAGAAAGCGTACCTTCAGAATCAGCGATGGGGAGCGTGAGAGTCTGCGCATGTCTGCGCTTGGCTGCGCCTGTCTGTACCTTTAGCGGTACGGAGTGCTCTTTTGTCTGGGCCGCACCCCTCTCAGATGATGACACGTGGAGGCCTGCAACTCACATCTAACCACACACGTGTCACTTACTGGAAGGGCTCTAGCGCCTCTCTTTGTCTGCCTAAGTTACGCCCTTGCGGAGTAACTTAGGATGCTTCTCTTATCTGGGTAAATTGCATACTCTTAGGAGAACGTCGGGTGTGGCTGGTCTAGACGCACTCACCAAACGTTACTCTCTGCGTAGGCAACTTACCCTTCAGGATGACACGCACGTAATGGGTTGAGGGAATCACCAATCACCGACTGGCTTACTAGTTCCCTCAGGCCACTCTCGTGCATGATTCCTTGAGGTGTGCTCATGCGAGGTCCATGCGTAACGCTCTCGCTGGGAACCTTAGTCCCAGTTTAACTGCGTGTAACACGAGACCCCGATGACAGTACACCCGATGACTGATCAGTGTTTATTCGCTACTCGTGCTCTGCCTCCAGGCGCGAGTCTGGGAACTGGTCTGCTGGTGGTCACTTGGCTACTGACCACCGATCACCATTCTGGGTGATCTATCCCCCGACCTCTCTGCCGCCTGATCTGTCGGTGGTAACTTGGTTACTGACCACCGATCACCTCTCTTGGCGATCGTCCCCCTACCTCTCTGCCACCTAGTCCACGTGTCACCCTGCGAGTGGTCCACGTGATTCTCTGATGCTGACGTCATCGACTACCGATGACCGATCGGATCACGTCCTAACATAACTTATGTTGTAAGTGTTATTAACAATTTTAGAAAATATCACAATATGTAATCAAGAATTTAATTCATTGTTACGCATTCTTCTAATCAAGAATTTAAGATTTGAGTTTCAAATTAAGGGGAATGAGATTTTTCCATAACTCACCCTGAAAGTGTTCTTACACGAGATCATGTTAAGAAAAAAAATAGATAATAGACCCATTCATAAGGCTCTACCTAAAGCACAAATCTTTAAAAAACTTATCTTTCTACACATAAATTTTAAGTGAAATTTGATAATGTACCGGTGTGGGCGAGGCCAACCCCTGGTCTCCCTGCCTGAAACCCACCTGGCTGCCCGAGACCTGGTCAACCTGACCAAGACCTGGTCAACCTGATCAAGACCTGGTCGACCCGACCAAGACCAAGGGGGAGCCGGCCGAAACCTGATAGACTTGGCCGAACAACGAGGCCAACGACCACCTGGCCGAGACCTTAGAAGACCTGTCCAAGACGACCGAGACCAGGGAAATCTGGTCGGTGACCGATTCATCCTTGGGGAACTTGGCCGACGGCCAATCCTGATTACCATTAACGCTCAAACTAAAGTCAACGAAGTTAATCCATCATTAAGGATTAGGTAATACAACCCTAAGCGGTATCCACCCCGATAAACGGGTCCAACAAGGTAAGCCCATTAGAATAATATAAATAGCACGCATCCCAAGGAGTGAGGTATGTCATTTATTACTGTTCACCTACTTGAAAGCTAACCACCCGCTTTACTGACTTGAGCGTCGGAGTGCCTTCGCAGGTACCCCACCATCCGATGTTCACCCGAGACCGAGTGCCGAAGGAGAAGCAGGAGGACGAGAAGAATGCCAACACATCACTCAGTCACCTGACCGACCGAAGAAAGTAGAATTAGACTTCAATAGTTCTTTAAGTCCAATCTTCCTAGTAGGAACAGTTAATATTAGAATAACTAATTCAAATAACCTTATTTTAAAATGTCTAATTTGTAAAACTATTTTTTAGTATTTTAAATAATGATCTGAATAAACGGATAAACAGAAAGTGGATACTTTTATGTTATAAATAATTTTTTTAAATAAAGTATACGGTGTAAATATTTTTTATATGATGTTATATATTTAATTTAATTTTTTTTTATATTCACAAATAATTTACACAAGTTATAGTTAAATTTAAAGTTATCACCTTGTTTTAATAAATGTAAATATAAATATATTATAAATAAAATGCAATTAAAATATAAACAAGAGACACACATATATATATATATATACATATATATATATATATTGTTAGTTATTAATTTATTCTAAATCTATAACATTATATAAAAATACGTTAAGCAATTTGGTTTATTTTTATTTTTAATTATAAATATAAATCAAACCATTTGATTGAGAAGAAAATAAATTAAAAAAAATAATTTTAATCATTTTTTTATGGAGAAAAAAAAAACAACGAGCAAAGGTGACACTTGCCAATTGGACGGTATTATTTGCTGTCTATTTTTGTATAATCTAACTAAAGTTTTTTGCTCTCAAACATATATTCTATGTATATTGTGTGACCACTAGTCCTAAATATGATAGATTCATAAAATTATATCCCTAACATCACACAATAAAGTGAAAACTTGAATATATTTTTTAGTTACTTGCCAAGTTATTCAATTTTAATATTTATTTATAACTTTTTGTTGTTTGTTTTGATTAAAAAATTGAAATTACTAATTCTGTTCTTAAAAAAATATGTAAATTTTAATTTAAGCTTTTATAAATTTTTAATTTCCTTACTTAGAGAGGAATAAATTGTTGCGCAGAAAGGAAAATAGAAAAAAATATTTTATCAATATTTTGGTAGGCCTGTGGAAATTTGAAATATGAAGTTCTTTCAACTCCACGTATTTGCTACTTTGACTGGTCCAAGTCATTCAGAGACTCTCAACATTCCTTTAGTATTAAGCGCTCCCAACAGTTCTCACTTGTTAACACCAAACCATGACCTCCTTAACACTCTTCTTCCTCCTTCTCTACTTCTCCCTACACCTCCACGCCTACACCCCCGAGGATATTTTCACCATCAGTTGCGGCACCACCGGGAAATCCTCCGACGCTCAAAGAAGGTGGACCGGCGACGAAGACACAAAGTACTTATCTTTCAAAGAAGGCTCCGTTTCAGAGAAGGCAACAAGACAGTCTCCTTCCACCAATCAAATCCCCTATTCCACTGCACGCTTGTCCCGTTCCCAATTCAACTACTCCTTCCCCGTCTCCCCAGGCCCCAAATTCCTTCGCCTCTTCTTCTACCCTTCCGACTACCCTTCCTTTCCCCGCAGCCACGCATCTTTCACCGTTCAATCCAACCAATTCACTCTCCTCAACGCTTTCAACGCCTCTCTTCACGCCGACGCTCAAGTGGCCGACGCTCAAGCCGCCGACACTATCTTCCGAGAATACGTTGTCAACGTCAACGACAGTGAGAGGCTTGTCCTCACCTTCACTCCCTCCTATCCAAACTCCTACGCTTTCATCAATGGAATCGAGGTGCTTTCCATGCCAACCGATTTATATTACACTCCACAAGATGATACAGGAGTCAAGCTAGTGGGACATGGTACGCAATTCAACGTTCTAACCAGCTTCGCGCTCCAGACTGAGTATAGAATCAAATCTGGGGGCCAAGAAATCCCGCCACAAAACGACACCGGTTTGCTCAGGGATTGGGCTCACGAAGAAGCTTTTTTTATTAAAGAAAATCCACAGAATAATGATCTATCAGCTGACATCGATGGGAAGATGAACATAACCGTGAATCCTGATTACGTGGCACCGAAGGAACTGTTCAGAACAGCGCGTAACCAGGGCACAAACGGCACTCTGAACCAAATGAGCAACCTGACTTGGGTGTTCCCCGTTGATTGTGGCTTCACTTACGTTCTCAGACTCCACTTTTGCGAGCTTGATCCTCTTATCAATGACATCGGTGACAGACAATTCTTCATTTACATAAATAGCCAGTTGGCTCAAGATCGTGCAGACGTAATGAAATGGAGTGCGAAACGAAAAGGCCTAGCTGTGCACAGAAACTACGCCGTAATGATTCCCATGAATGGTACTCAGAAAAAGTTTAATCTCTCGCTTCAAATGCATCCTTACGACAGCAGTGTGGATACGGATTACAGCGACGCCTTCCTGAACGGTCTCGAGATCTTCAAAATCAGCGAAGCTGGCTCAAACAACCTCTCAGGACCCAACCCGGACCCGGTTCAGACTCCACAGAACAACAATCCCGACCAAAACGGAAAGACCAGAAGCGGAAGTGAAACGACGATAATTGCCGTCCTAGCAGGGGCGGTGTCCGGCGTCGTTTTGATCTCGCTAATCGTTTTCCTTGTCCTGTTTTTCCGACTCAAGAGAACAACAAAGCCAAAAGATTACAACACGTCAAAGTCTTCCACGACTTCCAAGTGGGGTCCACTCTCCTTCACAACGACCAAGTCAACTACCACAAACACTTCTCTACCGTCCGATCTCTGCCGCCACTTCTCCCTTTCGGAGATCAAAGCCGCCACTAAAAACTTCGACGATGTCTTCATCGTGGGCGTCGGGGGATTCGGCCACGTGTACAAGGGCTACATCGACGCCGGTTCCACCCCGGTGGCCATCAAGCGCCTGAAACCGGAATCGCAGCAGGGTGCGCACGAGTTCATGAACGAGATCGAGATGCTCTCGCAGCTCCGCCATCTTCATCTCGTGTCCCTAATCGGATACTGCAACGAGATGAACGAGATGATCCTTGTCTACGACTTCATGGAGCGTGGCACCCTACGAGACCATCTCTACAACACGGACAACCCCGCCATCTCGTGGAAGCAGCGGTTGCAGATCTGTATCGGCGCCGCGCGTGGACTCCACTATCTCCACACTGGCGCGAAGCACACGATCATCCACCGCGACGTGAAAAGCACGAACATCTTGTTGGATGAGAAGTGGGTTGCAAAGGTTTCGGACTTTGGGCTTTCAAGATTTGGGCCCACAGGCATGGACAAGTCCCACGTGAGTACCCATGTGAAGGGAAGCTTCGGCTATATCGATCCGGAATACTACAAACGTCATCGTGTGACGGAAAAGTCTGATGTTTACTCCTTCGGCGTTGTGCTGTTTGAGGTACTGTGTGGTCGTCCACCTTTGGTTCACTCTGCGGAGACGAAACAGGTGTCGCTTTCTTATTGGGTGAGACATTGTGACCGAATGGGGACCATAACAGAGATTGTGGAGCCGACATTGAAGAAGAAGATAACAGGAGAGTGCCTGAAGAAGTTTTGTGAGATTGGGATGAGCTGTTTGTTGGAAGATGGGGCGAAGAGACCGAGCATGAAGGATGTGGTTGGGATGCTGGAGTTTACCCTGCAGCTACAAGAAAGTGCAGAGCAAAGCGCAATTGAGAAAGGAGTGGAAATTAGTGAATATAGCTTTAGTACTACTGATTTGAGTGTGACTTCCACGACTTCCAGTAGTGAAGACACCAGCTATAGTAATAATACGGTCTTGTCTTGCACTCCTTTCTCAGAGATTATGGATCCAAAGCCGCGTTGACCCAATCCAATTAACGCAGACCTCTGCAAGTCCTGGGATAATGAAAACCAAAATTATTTTAGGACCTACGAACTACGTTTAGGCTTTTAAATTTTTTTTTGTTCTATCACTTCTATACTTTTAATAAATTGTATCGCAACAAAGACAAAGTACATTAAGTTTTGTTGCTACTTATCCCAATATCATATAACAATTCCCTTATGATACAAATACATTACTTAATGGATTATTTTTTGTACTCGAAAGGAGTGTGTTCTTATCTGGGTGATGTGTGGAGTCTTATGAGGTTGAAAGTCCTAGATGAACTCAAAAGTTAATATTTTCTTTTAAAGATAGTAGAGCTTTGATGATAGTAGACTGATTAAAAATATATTTATAGAAAACTTTTTGATGTTGAAGTCATTGAAAGTATGGAAAAATATAAATGAATAGTAAAGAAAGTATTAAGTGAATTAAGAATATTTTTTGAGATGATATTTATAGACCTTGGTAGTTTGTATAATGTCTTAAATATCATGCGGTTATTGCATATTCGTGTCAAGTTATATGGAAACGTGGATCGGTTATTTTTCAGTATAAGCAATAAAAGTGGTAATTGTAGGTGGTTAATTTCCGTTATCTCGGTTAACTGCTTCATAAATATCGATATTGGGTAGTACTCAGCCTCCCAAGCTCAGGAATTCGACCTTAGTATAGTTTACTTACTTATTCACTTCAGATGGTGTGTGGTGCACTTTTGCTTTCCTTTCTCCCTGTACTTTTTCTTTCAATTTTTCTTGTGCTCGTTCGTGTTTGCTACCCACTTTTTTTAACTAGGAATGTCTACCTCTTCTACTACTGCTTCCAATTCCTTCTCCTTTTACTCCCATAGTGTCGTGATAGCCACCATCAATGAATCGGGGAGTGATAAAACTGTTAGTCATGTCAAGACTCAAAATAAAACTAAATGCCCCTAATGTAGTGTAAGAAAAACATCACATGTACATAACTCATTGCCTATAATTTTTTGGTTACAAATTAATAAAGAGAAAAGAAAAATTGGAATTAAATACATTGTAAAAAAAAATTAAACAATAAAACAAAGTGAATACTAGACCGTCTATAGACAATCATCTGATGGACTGTTTAGCAACACATAAAAATGTAAAAATAGGAATATAGACAATAGAAAAATAAAGACATAAACATAGAGGGCAAGGTAAATGAAAAATGAAAGGAATGAAACAAAATTCATTAAAACGCAATTGTCACATCATTTAGTTTACAATTGCTTGCTAGTCCGTCTGATGATTGCTTTGGAGAAAATCAAATGACTTTCAATGAAAGATTCTTCACACAATGATTAAACCTTCTAGTAAACAACCACTTACTAGACTGTCTAATGGGTATATGAAGAAATTGCAGAAAAGGAAAAAAGAAACAAAAAAGTAAATGAGAAAGAACATAAATGGCAAAATCTTAAATTACAAGAAAAGTAGATGACAAAAATTGTAAATCTCAAGAAATGTAAATTGCTAAAAAGTAAACGGTTGGAAAAGTAAATTGCTGGAAATTAAATTGCATAATTGTAGATTGCAGTAAATTTAGATGGCTGAAACGTAAAATAGGGCGTAGTAGAAAATATAAATGACATTGAATTAAAATCTAATTGAAACAAAGAACTTGTAAACTAGAATTGTAAAGTGCATAAATGTAAACAAACAAGAATTACAACGAATTAAAAACAAGAAAACGAAATTCAATTTTCAAACGAAAAATATGGAACAAAAACCATGATTATTAATCTTCATCTTCAATTTGCAAAAGAAGCAAATCTAGAATCCTTGTTACTGAAGAAAACACAATGAATTAGTTTGTATGATAAATGAATTAGTTTGTATGATTCTCGTTTCACTGCTACCAATTTTCAAAACAAAATTCAACTTCGAACAACGATTACAAAACATTGAACAAAAAGAGAAGAAGAAATGATGGAGAAAACATAGAAGAAAACAAAGTACTTTTTATTAGAAATGAAACATCAAAAACAGAAAACGAACTATAGAAAATTAAACTAATCAACTTCATTATTTGACTCCTTATCTCTTTATAATCTATTCTACTTCATATTGTCTATCTTTGTGTTTCTAATCAATTTTATTTATAGAGTTTCTACTTTTGAATGAGTTTTAACTTTAACCATTAACGACCCTCGATTCCCAGTTATATTATTAACTAACTTCTGCAACTTTTTTCTTTTCAAACACTATTGACCATCTAAAGTCAATCATCGTTATTGTTGATCTTCTACTGCCTATTTTCAGCGAAGGGTTGACCTTCTAGAGTTTGTTTCTGAGATTTTTCATCATTTTAGCTCCCGATTTCCAAGTCTCACTTCTTTAACAGTTTCTTCCATGATTCTTAGGTCAATTTCATCTTCAAATAAAATTTTCAAAAGGTTAAAACATTACATTAGACAAATTAGGCAAAATATAAGCTATAAGAAGTCGTTTTTAAGTCATTTTTGTAGAAACTCTTTTATTTTAGAGAAAGTGCAAATGTAATCTAAAAACAAATAAGATCAAAAGAAACTCCAAGAAAATGCAATTAGGCTAAAGAAATACAACATAATTGAGAGTTATCAGAGAGGAATGAGGTCAACGCTACTATGGCTAAGCAAAAGGCCTCCATCCAAGATATTGGAGGGACTTCTAGGCCAAGCTCGTCCAAGAAGACAAGAAAGGACAAATTTCTTCCTTTATCTGATTCATAATACTTCTGGGTACTCGGTGAGGTTGCTTTTTATGCCTTCGAGTTTACCTCGAAGGATAAGTTGGAGGAGTTCATCTCATCCTTTAATATATGTTCTGAAGCCATGGCCGATTTTGTGGCAGATAGTCATTGTGCTAAGAGCGACCAAGTTTACATGAAGCATCAATGTTCTAGGACTTTACCTTTATGTATGAGTACTTTTTTTAAAGAACTTGACATTACCTTTCCATCTCTCCCACCTCAACTAGATTGTCTACCCTAGCTAGATTGTCTAGCCTTAGACCATCACCCTTAGGCGATCTCCAAATAACCAACCATATCAGACCATATATGCTGAATAAATTTCTATCTTCTATCTATGCTTTGTACAATACTACCACTCATCCATGGAAGCAACTATGCCATTTCACACACCCTCCAGACCCACCCAGTTCCATCCACTATTTAAAGGCTTCTTCATCATAACAGGTTTGCTTCATAGTTTACCAAGGTACTGCATGCCTAGGTTAGACACTCCAGCTAGTAGTGTTTTTGCACCATTGTGGATCAGGAGTCTTGGCTTGTATTGTAGAGAGTATGGTTGAAACAATTGCAGCTGCCACTTCCCTCAAGTTGAATTAGGGACAATTTATGATTTAAGTGTGGGGGGAAGAATTGTAATTAGAATTTGTTTTACTATTTCTATTTCAGTAGTTTCTTTTACTCTTTTACTACTTAATTTTAAGATTTTTTTTTTTTTGAAAGTGATCTAGGAAAGACTTTGACTAGGAAAGATTGAGTATTTAAGCTTATCCATTTGTGACTCATCTCTTTTTTTTTTTTTAGAGTTTACTAGGTTTCCTTTCAAATAAAAATTCTTGGATACTTTTTTTTGTACAACAAGCATCTAAAGTGTCTAGTACAAGCATTATGTATGTTTTAAGAAAATTTTTGAGTTTCTTGACTTTTTTTTTTTTGTGTGGATTCCTTTGAAAAGTTTTGAAAAATAAGTTGGTTATGAGAATCTTCTATGAATCTTTTGAGATAGACTATCCCTGGTGAGTTTTTGAACTTTGATTGATATATTGTCTAATGTACTGTATAATGGTTTGTCTGATAGATCATTTGATGCTTTCGATTCTTTATTTTGTAACTATGATTTACATATGAATTGATACGCGAACCCAACAAAATATGTAAAACAATTTAACCATTAATAATTTTATTCATACTTATTTTTATTAAAAAATACTATAAAAAAATATTTATAAAAATATCCATATTAAATAAAATAATTTTTTATTTATAATATTTTTATTATTTAAATCTTATTTACGTCATCGTCAAACAGTTTTTTTTAATAGATCTGTATTTATATTTTGAGAAAGAGTCTCCCAATAGATTATGTTGGAAAACGTTGAAAAAAGGACTCATTATTATCAACAAGTGCAAACCAAGGTATTAAGAAGTAGAAAAAAAGGTAGATAAGAAGTATATATTTTGACCTCTTCAAAAAAGGTAGACAAGAAGTATGAGTAACCATTTTTTCAAAAAACAATATATATAAATCACTTTTATTTAATTTTTACTCGAATTATAAACCGTGAATAATTAAAAAAAATCAATCGAACTAATTTTCTAGTATTTAAATAATAAATTTCTATAAACGAAAACACATTAGAACATTTACGGGTTTATCTTAGAGTACCCTATTGAATTTTCACTATATTAAATTAGAAAAAAGTTAGATGTACATCATTCAATCTTAATATATATAATAAAATAATAATATTTTTACTTTACTAGTTGATTCATCCTAAATTATTTTATATTTAAAATAAAAAATTCAAACAATATCTATAAAACAATAATACTTTTACTTTAGTAGGTGATTATTTTAAATGAAACAAATGTATAGATGATAAGTTTGAAGTTTTTTGATGTGATAGATTTAAAAATAAATATATAGTAAAAAATAATTTATAATTAAAATATTAGGAGTTGTAAGTGATTGTATAAAAAATTGGAATTGTGGTTCAGCATGACCATGATTAGAATAGATGTTTATACTTATACTTAACAGTACTAGGAACCTTCGTGTCTTCTTTGCTTCTTTGCAACTGCTACAAGCTCGTTGTGAATGAGAAAATTAAGTGTTCACAATACAACTTCAACAGTCTTTCAGGTTAGTTAACAATGGGGTTCAGCAGTATCACCCCCTTAAAACTCTTCCTCTTCCACCTCTTTTCGAACCTCCAAGCCTACACCCCAGTCAACAATTTCACAATCAATTGCGGCAGCACTGGAACATCCTACGACGGTGAAACAACATGGACAGGGGACACAGCTTCGATGTTCTTGTCTCATCAAGACAACACCATTTCCGCTAACCCAACACCACCACAATCTAATTCCACCCTTCAACTACCCTACACCACAGCACGCATCTCTCGTTCCCAATTCAATTACTCCTTCCCCGTAACCCCAGGTTCCTATTTCCTTCGCCTCTTCTTCTACCCCGCTTCTTACCCCTCCTTTCCTTCTACACAAATATCCTTCACCGTTCATTGCAACCATTTCACCCTCTTCTACGGTTTCAGCACCGACGAGGATGACACGGAAACCATCTTCAGAGAATACGTCGTCAACGTTGACAACGGTGAGACGCTCAACCTCAGCTTCACTCCCTCACAACCTAACTCCCACGCTCTCATCAACGGAATCCAGGTATTTTCTATCCCAACCGATCTCTATTACACTTCACCACATCATGCAGGCTTCAAGCTCGTCGGAACCCACACCTTGTACCGCGTTACATCCGACACTGCTCTCCACGCACAGTATAGACTCAAAGTAGGTCAAGGAATTTCGCCGCCAAAGAACACCGGTTTGTTCAGAAACTTGGTCGACGGTGACGAACACTATTTAATCAAAGAAAAAAATCCTAACAATGATGATCTAGCAGGCGACGTGGATGGTAAGAGGAACATAACCCTGCACCATGGTTTGGTGGCACCAAAGGTACTGCACAGAACAGAGCCTATCACCAAGAGATCTCTTAAGTTGACTTGGGACTTTCCCGTTGACTCTGGCTTCTACTACTTGGTTAGGCTCCATTTTTGTGAACTTGATCAGAACATCGGTGATAGGGTGTTCTGCATTTACATAGGGAGCGACCTGGCTGAGGATCACGCTGATGTTATGAGATGGAGCAACCAACGTAAAGGTCTCGCTGTGCAGAGAAACTTCGTCGTTTTGATTCCCCAAAAAGATAGTCAAGAAAAGGTTAATCTCTCGCTCCAATTGCATCCTTATTTGAATTCGAGCAATCCGTGCTTGAATGGCCTCGAGATCTTCAAAATCAGCGACTCCAACAACCTCGCCGGCGGCATAGCAGTCGGAGAGAGAAGGAGCGTCTTATCAGTCGAAAAGAAAAGGAATAAACTCAAAATTATCATAGCAGGAATGGTTTTCGTCTCCGTCTCGTTTGTTGGTTTCGTCGTCGTTTGGTGCGCAAGATCCATGTTAATTCCACCCTCGTTCTCAACCAATGCACACGAGATGTCAACCAATGCACACGAACTGTCAGCCAACACGCTCATCTGCCGACGCTTCTACCTCCTCGAGATCAAAGCCGCCACCAACAACTTCGACGACGCTTCCGTCGTCGGCGTCGGGGGATTTGGCCACGTGTACAGGGGCTTCATCCGCAGAATTTTCATCCCGGTGACTCTCAAGCTCTTCAAACCCGGTTCAAACGAGATCGAGGTGGCTATTAAGCGCCACAAACCGGGTTCAAAGCAGGGCAGTGAAGAGTTTCTGAACGAGATCGAGATGCTCTCGCAGCTCCGCCATCGCAATATCGTTCCACTTATCGGTTACTGCAACAGCAACAAGGAGATGATCCTGGTCTATAATTTCATGGCACGAGGCAACCTCCGCGAGCATCTCTACAACAGCGACAAGCCTCCGTTGCCATGGAAGCGGCGCTTGCAGATTTGTATCGACGCAGCGCACGCGCTGCATTATCTTCACTGCTGCGCCCAAACATACACGATCATCCACAGCGACGTGAAAACCACGAACATCTTGTTGGATGAGGAATGGGTAGCCAAGGTTTCGGACTTTGGGCTTTCCAGAATTGGGCCCACGGGCGATTCCAAGTCCAATGTCTGCACCACCCCTGTGAAGGGTAGCTTTGGGTATATAGATCCAGAGTATTATAAACGACAACATTTGACGGAAAAGTCTGACGTGTACTCTTTCGGAGTAGTGTTGTTTGAGGTACTGTGCGCTCGTCCTCCTCTGATCCGCACGGCGGAGCCGAGAGAAGAGTCGCTTGGGAATTGGGTTAGATACTGTTACCAAAATGGGACCATGGCACAGATATTGGATCCCACCTTGAAGGGGAAGATCGCGCTCAAATGCTTTATAATGTTTTGCGAGATTGGGTTGAGTTGTTTGTCAGATATTGGGGAGCAGAGACCGTCCATGAACGACGTCGTTGGGATGCTTATATATGCCCTGCAACTACAAGAAAGTGCAGACATTAGCGAGGCAAACTCTGATAGCCAAAACCCATTGTCTAGTTAGCCAATTGAATCACTTCTTCATTTCTACGATTAACGATTTTGATGAGACGAGTATAATACGACTGTTTTAACAAAGTCAGAAATTTTATTACGGTTGATTTCTTTATGTAATTCTTGTTGATTTTTTTTTTCTAATTTTTATTGATAAGATATTTAATTGATTAAATTATAGATTTTTATAAAATATTTTATATTCATATCTTTCTTAATTTAGTCATAATTTATAGAATTATAGATTTGTTTAAGTCTATTTATAAATTATATGAATGAAAAAATATAGAGTGAACAATTTGGTATTAGGACTTCTTTTTTCTGATTGTCTGTATTTAAATTATTGGAATTTCAATGGTAGTTCAATATGAAGGTACAGTATCAAATAAACACCATCTAGGTTTCTTAGTATAAAATGTTTTTTCAATCACTTACAAATACATATATGTCCACTAGTAAGTTCTAGAATTGCTCAATTAACACAGTTTTTTATTGTGTGGCTTAAGTTAATTTACACGATCATATAAGAAAAGTAAGTTTTTTCCTTGTATTCCTTAGTAATGCTTATCACAAAAAAATAGTGGTGCTACAATCTACATATCAAGCAAATGTTTACTACTGTAGTTTTTTTTTTTTTTCTGAGTAGTTGATATATTTTCTCTTCGAGTTGAGATTCAGGAGAAAAATCATGATGAAATTCATATTTTGTTTAACAAGAAGTTGATAGTGAGTCTATATTGAAAACAAAGAGTAA
This sequence comes from Phaseolus vulgaris, assembly GCF_051622355.1. NCBI lineage: Eukaryota > Viridiplantae > Streptophyta > Magnoliopsida > Fabales > Fabaceae > Phaseolus > Phaseolus vulgaris. Next base: position 6,218,621 of record NC_143501.1, on the reverse strand, counting down.
CAAAGTTAAGAGTGTGCAATAATTTGATTGGTCAATAATCACAGAATAAGGAAGAATTTGAGCATGATATCGAAAGTTTGAATGTTGATGTTGATGATATATACATCATTCGTCCCCTCAAGAAACTAATGCAAAAAACATATCTTCTCCTCAAGAACCTGATATAGAAAAAAGAACTTTTCCAAATCGTGTCATAAAGGTACCCTTAAACCTACTATAATCCTGACTTCAACGGTAAGATAAAGTAATTACATTTATAATTAGAATTTGACTAACTCAACTATCACATCTATAAGCAATTATATATTGTGCAGGAAGCTTTGACTCTAAATGGAAGCATGCCATGAATGAGAGATGAGATCCTTGTAAAAAAATAAAAATGAAAATTAGTAGGATGTCGATCGATGCATTCTATGAGATTTAATGTAGATGATACAATTGGCAGATTCAAAGCTAGATTAGTGGTAAAGGGATGTACACAAGCATATGGAATACATTACATTGAAACATTTTGATATAATTTTGATGTAGGATTGGTCGCTTAAACAGTGACCTATATGTCCTTTTAAGATGCTCTAGACATTCTTGCTTGTCCGACAAGTAAGGATCTCCTAGAGTGTCTTTGATATCTTTACAACATGCATTTAAAAGTATGTTACAAATAAAAATCATATACAAAAGTATTTTACTTTATTTATAGAAATAGTGCTTCTACCTTTATTGGTGTGTATTTGGATGACCCTCCATCACATTTGCTCTTGTATCCAAAATTAGCACAATTCAAATATTGTTATCTCTAGTTGTAAACCTTGTATAAAATATTATATAATGATTTATAAATTTCCTTATTAGCTTATAATCCTTTTCATTTAAGGACAATCATTCAAAAAAAGGGTTATTCAATGTTCAATAATGAAGGATTATATAGAGTATTATAATGAAGGACATGGACGGGGATCCAGAGAGTTCAGGGGATGGGATCATTGGAGTGAGACCAATGCCAAACAAACTCAGAATGATTATTGTACCGCCCTGGTAGTCGGAAGTAATGACATGGCGTCGAGCTGTGATATAGGCGTGTTGGATGGTACACCTAGTTGGCAGAAGGGAAGGAGGTCGGGGGGTTCGCGTACTCGCCAGTTATTAAGTTGGCGTGCTCCGATCTCCATCACACCAATACCGGCGGTCACCAAGTTGAAGATGAAGTCGTCATATATGAATCCAGGCGACCAAGTGATTAGAGATCGCCAAAGCAAGGACATCGCTGAAGATGAAGGCAGATGGATGCTTCCCAGCTGGCCAGAGGATGAGGTCGGGGGACAGCTTACTCGGGCATAAACGGTGGAACAGGTGGTGCAGATTATGAAGGCGGCCGGCGAGACCACAGGGAAGGTGTGTACGAAGGCACCCTAACTCGCCAATCCAGTAGAGATTGCGCTCCAAGACAACCATGCACTGAGTAGTATCATGCATAAGTAACTTAGCCAAAGGAGAGTCAGAAGTAGCGCCCAAGTCAAGGATGCTCCAGATGAAGGCACGTGTACAGCTGGATGCAAGCCATGTGTCCAGGTGTGTAACTGCTAGGAGAGAGAAAGTGTCCAGGTATATAAGAGTTTCTCAACGAACTTCTGAGGTACGCACGTTCATATTGTCTTCTTTACGCTTGCGAGTTCTTGAGTATGCTGAGAGAGAACTGGTTCACGGTTCCTTGAGAGTTCTTGAGTGTTACTCTTAGTAATTGGTGGTTCGGTCACTGACTTGGGCGTTGGAGTGCGATCGGCCGCAGCGGCGCCGTTCTGTTCTTTTGCAGGTTCTTGAGGTGGATCACGGCGAAGGACGGAGGCGAACGCGGCGCATACGTCGATCCAAGTTTGACGAGGCAAAGCTCCAGCGTTCTGGTCAACAGGCGGGATCATCAGGCGCCCACCGTGGGGCCGTGTAAAACCTGTTCCCATCCACAGCGTGAGTTCTTGGAGGTTTTTGCAGTTTTCTGTGTGGTTGTGTGCTGGTGCAACCATTGCCCGCTGTTCATTTAGGATTTGTTCGGTAATTTCGCGTTTTCCACCGTTCGTTTGGGTTTTTGTTCGGTGAGGTGAAGTTTTCTGCTGATTGCGCGGATTTTGTTCGGTGAGATCTGAGTTCTTTGGCTCGTTTGGATTTTCGTGGAAGAAGTGCTGGTTTTTGGTGGAGTTGCAGGTTTCTGTGGAAGTTCGCCGTGTTCTTGAGGTTTCTTTCGAAGTTTCGCGAAGTTCAGACCGATTGATCGCTGAATCGATCGTCGCTGAAGGAGGTGTTGTTCATTACTCTCTGTGATTCGTCAAGTTTTCATGAGAAAAATGAGAAGCAACCGTTCAAGTCCAGTTGCGCCCGTTGCTGCTGAAGGCGCCATGACTATGGCGCAGATGGTGGAAATTATGCGTTCGCTGCAGGCGAATGTGGAGGCCTCGCGCATAGAGCAGGAAAGAATGCACGAGGACCTGGTCGCCTCTCGGGCCAGGAATGACGAGCTTAGCAAAGTAACTGAAGAACTGCGTCAAGCTCTTCAGGAACAGCGAGGGCGCCCAGTCGCTGAAGAGGTCGCGCCGTCAACGCCGCCTCGTGTTTTTCCTATGCCTTTCGCTCAGGCGATTACCGACAAGCCTATCCCTACGAGCGTGGTGCCTGTGAAAGCTGTTTTTACCGGCGTGGAGGATCCCGAAGCACATCTCACCACGTTCCATACGCAGATGATGCTGCCAGGAGGATCAGACGCCGTGTACTGCAAGATGTTTGTGAGCACACTCCAGGGAACGGCGCTGGAATGGTTTGTGAGCCTGCCTACAGGTCACATAACCAACTTCCAACAGTTTTCAAAGATCTTCATCGAGCAGTACATCGTGAACAAGGCACCGCCCAGGGTGTCTTACGATTTGTTTGACATAAGGCAGTATCAGGGAGAGTCCCTCAGGGACTACCTGAATCGTTTTGGGGCGCAGATGGTCTGCTCGCCGGCCAAAGATGAAGAGATGCTGGTCTACGCATTCAAGAAGGGCGTGCTGCCGGGACCATTCTGCGAGGCATTGATCAGGGCTCACCCTGCCACGTTTGCTGAGGTCAGGCGGCTTGCGGTGGCCCACATCGCCGATGAGAGTGAAGTCGCCGAGAAGAGGGGCAGCGTGGCTCCCGCCAGGCCACGTGCCCAGACCAGGATCCAGCCGCAGAGGGTGCTGGAGACAGCGGCGGCCAGGAGGGATCAGAGGACTCGTCATCCTTATGACCCAAGGAAGAACAAGGGCAGGGGCCAAGGACGCCCGCAACCAGCACGCCGGGAGTATAATCGCCCACCTAAGCACAAGTTTGTCATGGGATTGGCGGACCTGATCGTCATTCCCAATATATCAGCTAGGTTGAAAGCGCCCGAGAAGGTGGGCGACAAGGTGCTGGGACCAAAGCCAGACGCCTGGTGTGAGTTCCACCAGGGCTTTGGCCACACCGTGGATTCGTGTTTGGCTTTAGGATACCAGCTCGACGATCTGGTCAAGAGCGGGTTCCTAAACGACTACTTGCTGGACAGAAGGACGGGGGCGCGTCGAGCTCCCAACCAGCAGGTGGAGAGGCTCAGCAGCACGAGATGCCTACCCACGGAGAAATCCACACCATTGCAGGAGGTTTCTCAGGTGGTGGATGCATCGCATCACAGAGGAAGAAGTACGCGAGGTCTGTGATGACGGTGGATATGTTTGAAGACCACTTGCCGGATGTGGACATTACGTTCACCAAGCAAGATCTTCGGGACGTTGTGCCCCACGACAACGACCCCATAGTCATCTCGCTGATCACAGCAGGAAGGAAGGTCCACAGGGTTCTGGTGGACCAAGGAAGCTCGGCAGATGTGATGTTCTGGCCGACTTTCACGCAGTTGGAGCTACCCCTTGACCAGCTGAGGCCCTATGGAGGGTGTTTGTATGGGTTCGCTGGTGACCAGGTGGAGGTCAGGGGGTACATTGAATTGAGGACCACGTTTACAGATGAGGCTGGTTCGAGAACAGAGAAAATCAAGTACCTTGTCGTGAACGCCCCTTCAGCATACAACATTCTGCTGGGAAGACCCACGCTCAACAGAATAGGTGCTATACCGTCGACCCGACACATGAAGGTGAAGCTGCCGTCTATGGAAAGGGTGGTGATCACCATCAAATCCGACCAGAAAGAAGCGAAGAAGTGCTATGAGAATAGCCTGAAGAACAAGAGGTCGGTGAGTTATGTGACAACCACCCCGCCTCCTGGTGTGAAGCCCAGATCGACGGTAATAGAAGAGACCGCCGGGAATGACGTGGTAATGGTGGATGCTGAGCTAGGGGAGGGGAACGCCGGTCTGGAGGAAGAAGAGGCGCGGAATCGTCCTGAGGAAGCGAGGGAGTTGGGAATCGCCAGGGCGGTGATCGCCAGAGAAACCAGACCAAAACCCGTCGAGCAGTGGCTCAAAAGAGAGATCGGAGGAAAGATCTTCAAGCTGGGAAGATCTCTGGAGGTTGAGCTCCAAGACCAGATCGCTAAGGTGATAGAGCGGCATCTGGATGCGTTTGCATGGTCCGCTTCGGACATGCCCGGGATCGACCCCGACTTCTTGTGCCATCATTTGGCGATGGACAGTCAGGTAAGACCAGTACGACAGAGGAGAAGGAAGTTCAACGAGGAGAGGAGGCAGGCGATCAGAGACGAAACACAGAAACTCCTCGCTGCAGGCCATATCAGGGAGGTGCAGTACCCTGATTGGCTGGCCAATGTCGTGCTGGTGAAAAAGAGTAATGGGAAATGGCGCATGTGCGTCGATTTCACTGATCTGATTAAGGCTTGCCCGAAGGACTCATATCCTTTACCAAGCATAGACGCCCTGGTGGACAGTGCTGCAGGGTGTAAGTTGTTAAGTTTCCTGGATGCCTTCTCGGGGTATAACCAGATCAAGATGCATCCCATGGATGAAGAGAAGACTGCCTTCATGACCGAGAGATCGTGCTACTGCTACAAGATGATGCCGTTTGGGCTGAAGAACGCGGGGGCCACGTACCAGAGGCTGATGGATCGAGTACTTGCACCCATGCTGGGAAGGAATGTGCAAGCGTACGTGGATGACATGGTCGTGACCTCGCCGGAGAAGAGCAAGCACGTTGCGGATTTGGAGGAGTTATTCACTACGATCGCCAAGTTTAAGTTGAAGCTGAATCCCGAGAAGTGCATCTTTGGCGTGGAGGCTGGGAAGTTCCTGGGATTTCTCCTAACTGAAAGAGGAATAGAAGCCAACCCTGATAAGTGCGCTGCCATTTTGGCGATGAGGAGCCCGGCTACAGTGAAGGAAGTGCAACAGCTTACAGGTCGGATGGCCGCCCTGTCTCGTTTCGTGTCCGCTAGTGGAGAGAAGGGTCATCCGTATTTTCAGTGCTTAAGGCGGAATAACAAGTTTGCCTGGACGAAGGAGTGTGAAGAAGTCTTCGTCAAGCTGAAGGAGTATTTGGCGAGCCCATCGGTTTTGTGTAAACCGCTGGTGGGGACCCCTCTCAGGTTGTATTTTGCTGTAACTGAGAGGGCGGTGAGTTCGGTGCTCGCCCACGACCAAGATCAGGCTCAAAAACCCATTTACTTTGTTAGTAAGGTGCTGCAGGGCCCCGAAATGAGGTATCAGGCCCTGGAGAAGGCTGCACTGGCAGTAGTCTTTTCGGCGAGGAGGTTACGCCACTATTTCCATAGCTTCACGATACTGGTGATGACCGACTTGCCCATCCAGAAGGTCTTGAAGAAGCCTGACGTTGCTGGGAGGATGGTGAAGTGGGCAGTGGAGCTGCCGGAGTTTGATATTAAGTATGAGCCCCGAGGCCCGATCAAGGGGCAGATCTTCGCAGATTTTGTGGTCGAGCTCTCGTCTGAAGCAGCACGAGTTGAGGGGGATGATTTTCGTTGGGTGCTTTCAGTGGACGGATCGTCGAACCAGCAGGGTAGCGGTGCTGGAGTCATCTTGGAGGGACCCAATGGCGTGCAGATCGAACAATCCTTGAGGTTTGCCTTCAAGGCCAGCAATAATCAAGCAGAATATGAGGCGCTGATCGCCGGTATCTTGCTGGCTAAGGAGATGGGAGCCAGGGTGCTGATGGCTAAGAGTGACTCGCTGTTGGTCACGGGGCAAGTAACAGGAAAGTTCCAGGCTAAAGATCCACAAATGGCGGCTTACCTCGAGTATGTACAGGAATTGAAGAGTTCCTTTGCCTCCTTTGAAGTGGTGCATGTGCCCAGAGAGCAGAATGCCCGAGCTGACTTGCTAGCTAAGCTCGCCAGTTCAGGCAAGGGGGGTAGGCAGAGGACGGTGATTCAAGAAACTCTGAAGACGCCGAGAGCATTTGTGGCAGATCACCTGGTTCTTCAGATAAGCAAGTCGACGGAGAAAGCGGCGAGAAGTCATAGGTCCCTGATTCAAGAGACTTTGAGGTCGCCAAGAATAAGAGCATGTCGGGGGGAGAGGGTGAACATGACGCAGGTCTGCGCTACGCATGAGCCAGACACCTGGGTAACACAGTACAAGCGATGCCTGGCGGATGGCCTTCTCCCGCTGGATCCGACGGAGGCTAGAAAGGTAAAGAAGAATTCTAGCAAGTTCACAATGATTGATGGCGAGCTGTACAGGTTTGGGTTCACTCACCCACTCCTGGAATGTGTGCACGGGGAAAAATGTACAAGAATTATGGCAGAGTTCCATGAAGGGATATGCGGAAGCCACGTCGGGGGTCGAGCTCTGGCCGCAAGGACTCTCCGTGCAGGTTACTACTGGCCAACAATGAGAGAAGATTGCAAGAGGTATGCGCAGTGCTGCAAACAATGCCAACAGCACGCCGATTAGCACAAGGCGCCTCCCGAGGAGTTGAAATCGATTTACAGCCCTTGGCCGTTTCATACATGGGGAATCGACATCCTGGGACCGTTTCCCCTGGCGATCAGGCAGATGAAGTACTTGGTAGTGGCGATTGAATATTTCACCAAGTGGATCGAAGCAGAACCAGTGGCCCAGATCACCACACACAAGATTGAGGGTTTCGTGTGGAAGAACATTGTGTGTCGGTTTGGTGTGCCCAAGCGCCTGGTGTCGGACAATGAGACTCAGTTTGCAAGTCACCTGTTGAAGAAGCTGTGCGAAGGGGTGGGAATTCAACAAGTGTTTGCATCCGTCGAGCACCCTCAGACGAATGGCCAAGTAGAGTCAGCCAATCGGGTGTTGCTAAGAGGTTTGAAGAGAAGGCTAGAGAAAGCCAAAGGAAGTTGGGCTGAAGAGGTACCCCGTATAGTTTGGGCGTACCACACCATCGAGCAGTCTGGCATCCATGAGACCCCGTTCAGCTTGGTCTTTGGGTGCGACGCAATGATTCCAGTAGAGATCCAGGAGAGCTCGCCGAGATTCCAGAACTTCGTGGAGGAAGACTCGAATGAGGAGAGAAGGTTGAACCTGGACCTACTGGATGAGGTCAGGGAAGAGGCGAGATTGAAAGTTGAGGCGGTGAAGAGAAGGATTGAATGAAGATATAACTCGAAGGTGATGCCAAGACAGTTCAGAGAGGGCGACCTGGTGATGAGGAAAGCCCACCAGTACGAGATGGAGAATAAGCTGTCGCCTAAGTGGACGGGACCGTTCAGAATAACCGAGGCGCTCGGGAACGGTGCCTACTGTTTAGAAACATTGGAAGGAAGGGCGATTCCTCGCACTTGGAACGCCACGCACCTCAAGTTATATTACAGTTAAGAACTTTGTAAGTACAGAAAAACACGAAGTTATATTACAATGTTTCTGTTAAAACAGTTTGAAGGGGGCACTCTTTTTTCCCTAAGGAGGGTTTTTAATGAGGCCACCCAATAAAGAAGAGTTTTCGAAGCTTAAAGTTGTTTTAGATTGCATGCTTGTTGTTTTCCGAAAGTTTTGAAGAAAGACCTTGTCACTTATATGTGATTTGAGGCAAGTTAAAGATATATTGCATGCTTTCTAGAAAGTTTCTAAGTCCCCATCGTCTTTCGGCGATTGGCGGCATCAGTTAAAGTTAAAGTCCTCATCGTCTTTCGGCGGTCGGAGGCACCAGTTAAAAGACCTCAACGCCCTCGCGCGTCCTGAGGCGAGATAAAGACCTCCTCGCCGTCGAGCGAATGCAGGCGAGGAAGAGCAAAAGGTCCTCAGTGTTTCTGGGGGAGAGGAGATGTAACCCCTGGGGCAATGTAGAGGCACCAACAAAAGTCCTCAGTGTTTCTGGAGGAGAGAAGATGTACCCCCTAGGGCAATGTAGAGGCACGAGATAAAGACCTTCTCGCCGATGAGCGAGTTCAGGCGAGATAAAAGACCTTCTCGCTGATGAGCGAGTTCAGGCGAGTTAAAGACCTTCTCGCCGATGAGCGAGTTCAGGCAAGAGAAAATCCTTCTCGTCTTGAACGAGTTCAGGTATGGTGTGAAGGGTAGAAGAAGTTTGGAGGGTGGCTAGGGTAGGTTCGAAGAGAACGCCTAGCCACCCGGTCTTTTGTTCTGAAGCTCAGGGAGGTAGAGAAGGATCCGAAAGGCGCCTCTACCACCAGATAAAGGAACAGTGGCCAAGTTGTGAAGCCAGGAGGAAGTTGATATTGCCAAGAGTCATTGGCGACCAGGAGAAATTCAAGCAGTAACGAGGAAGTCAAGACCCGTTTTGATAAGGCAGATTAGATGAGCGGAGTCTTAAGCCATTAGTTGAGTTGAAGTTCGTTATTTGAAGAGCGATTTTACGCTAAGGTTCATTACCCTGAAGTTACAAGTTGTTAGAGTGTTATTGTTCGAAAGCTGATGGTTCGTAGCAGGTAGTATATAATTACGCCTACGAAGTTACTAAGTTAATTTCGTTGAAGTGAATTGTGCAAGAAGAGACAAAGCAGACAGAGAAGTTATAAGAAGAAGTACAAAGACTTTATCATAAGGTATAATCAGTTCGAGACACATGTACAAATAAAGAGAGAGTTTATTACAAGTATAAGAGAGAGACAAAGGAATAATGGATGGAGGGAAGCCAATCAATCTTCAGAAGGAACAACCTTCCCATCCACCACCTCGTTGTTGAGAGACACCATGGTAAGATCCAAATCGGGGTACATGCAGGCGAACTGTTCTCGGGCAGCCTCGAATCCAGCAGCAAGAATCTGGGCAGAGCTCAGCTCAAGTTCTTCGATCTGTTTCTTTAGCCCCTCGTTCTGCTGCTTCAGCTCTTCAGCTTGTTTCTTAAGTTCTTCAACTGCTTCCCGAGCTTGAAGAAGGTCTTCAGTAACCTTCTTGGATTCTGCCTGCACCTGGGCCAGCTCTGCGGCGATCTTCCCGTTCTCTTCGTTGGCTTCAGCGAGCTTGGCCACGGTGTCGTCTCTCTCCTTCTCCACCTTCCCCAAGAAGACCTCCCGATCGGCTGACCTTTTCTCAAGGTTCTTTACCTTGGCGGCGTCTGCTTTGATCAACTCCTCCAGGTCAGCCACTTTGACGCGATAAGGTACCAGCTTGCTCTCCAGCTCGATCTTCTCTTGAGCCAAAAGTTGCACCTTATGTCGTATATCGGTGGCCTCCTTGCGTGCCACCCGGAGCTCAGTGCTCATGGCATCTTCCACTCGAGAGTGATCAATCTCGGTGAGTGTTAGGTTGCAGGATAACCTCTCCGCCTCGATCCTGATAGAGTGATTCTCAGCTCGGAGTGTGAAGATGTCATCCTGGAGCTTCTTGGTGGAACTCTCCACAGCTTTAGATATGATGGAGGGGAAATCCTCCGCCATCATCTTCAGTTTTGCTGAGAAGGGCTCCCACACCCTCTTGACCTCAAGAGAGAGGTTTGCTTGTGGAGGCACCGGGTGGGCTTGTTGTTGGTTCTCGCCGCCACCTTCTTGAGTTGGTTGTTCAATGGGTGCTTCTTGGCGTGGTGGCGACGTCGGGGATTCAGTGATAAGGATAGGCGAATTGTGAGCACCCTCATCCCCGACTGGTGCAGCATTTGCGGTTGAGGTGTTTGAAGGAGGACCCCCTCCCGCTGATACATAGGGCGTGGAGGCGCTCGGGGGGTTCTCCATGAAGTTAGCTTCGGCGGCCTCAACCACAGGAAGTGCGGATGCCGGAGGAACCGCTTGGACTGGCGAGGCGGGGGCTGGTGGAGGAAGCAGTGTTGGAGGCGGAGCGGGTGTGGAAGGTGGTGTTGATGTTGGAGGAGGAGGTGGAGCAGATGGTGAAGAAGGCGCCACCCTCTTCCTCTTGGTGATGAGGCCATCTTCAATCGCCTCATCGTCTTCTTCTTCTTCCTCATGGACCACTTGGAGGGCTTTCCTCTTTGGTTTCCTGAGGATAAGCTTTTTGCGCTGCTGTTGGGCGGGCTGGGCAGCCGAAGGTGCTGGGCCTTTAGGGGGCGATCTCCCCTGGGCGGCGGCGATCTCCACCACGAAGTTTGGCACGGTTTGGGAACCCGACGCCAACCCATGGACTCGGGCGAGTGCCCTCAACTCAGCCAGCTTTCCCTTGCCCAACATGAGGTCTGCATGATGCAAAGAAACATGGGTCAGTTCAGAGAGAGAGAAAAACGCATAAGTCAGTATGCAAGAAAGCAGATAAGGGGTGCAGAAAATAAAACCAAAGTCTTGTGTACAACACACAGGACGCCCAGCAACAGTTAACAGAGGAATGGCAAGGCAAAAACTTAAACGCTGAAGCGCTAACCTATGCGAGCCTCGAGTTGATCTTCGAAGAATTCGAAGGAGATGAGCGCGGTGGTAAGGAAGGTAATGTTGAGATCTGCCACGCTCTTCCAGAAGAGGCATAGATCTTTGTCCAGGGCTCCCATGTTGTCGGGGCTCCTTGGCCTCCTGAAGCTACCCTTGGACTCTTTATTCCCCTTGTTTACCCAATACAAGGGGAAACCGTCGAGCAGTGAGGCGTCCTTGTCGTTTGGGCGCACCTGGACGAACTTGCCCTTCCAATCCTTGTAGGATTGCTGGAAGATGGAGAAGATCGACCTCCCAGCAATCCCGTTTAGACTCACCCACAGGCGATCTCCTGGGTGTTTAGCTTCAAAGAGGAAAAGAAAGACGTCCACTGACGCTGGCAGCCCCAAATGTGCGCACATGATTTGGAACGCCCGCACGAACGCCCAGCTGTTGGGATGGAGCTGGGCGGCGGCGATGTCGAGCTCGGTAAGTAGCTCCCTTTCAAAACGAGTGAAGGGAAACCTAAGTTTCACCTTCTTGAACAGGGTGGTGTATACGAAGCAGAACAACCCGTCGTTGTTCCCTTTGTCGTCAGCGCACACCGGCATGTCGGGGGGGGGGGGGGGGGGGGGGGGGCAAGGTAGCACCATCATCTTGTCGTCATGCTCCTTGTGGAACGACAGTTGAGGCTCTTCCCCTTTCTTCAATCGAAGAATTGCCCCAGCAGAGTTCACTGAGGAGGTTTCCTTCAACAAGGTCGGGGTGGCCCATGGGTATAATTTTTTGAAGTCTGGGGAAGGAACGAAGGCTCCTCCGGCGACAGGTGGAGTAGCCTGAGCAGGGTTAGGGCGGGAGGTTGCAGGCCTCTCAGCCTAGGAAGAATAAGCACCAGGTGCTCGCGGTGGGTTGTGAGCTTGAGATGAAGGGTTTCGTGACGAGGGAGGAGGATTTGGGGTGATCTTTGAGCGAGTCATCGCGGAAGCTGCAAATGAAGAAGAAAAGAAAAGGTGATCAGGGTTCGAAGAGGCTAACTTGATCGTGAAAGAAGGGTGAAAAACGAACGAACGAAGGCTCGTTGTAACGAAGACGAAGCCCTAAGTTACGAGAAGGGAGAAACAGAAAAAACAGCCCACAGCGTATGCACCAGACAGTTAATGGATGATGCGAATTGGTTAAAATGCAGGAAAAATCAGCAGAAGAAGTAAAGGGGGTACCTTTTTATGATCGGAAGAACAATGAAGGAAGTTGATGATTCAGGGGGTTGAAGAACGTCGTGAGCTTTTGCAGAAGAAACTTGAAGCGTTTGAGAAAACGAAGAAGTGATGGAACAGTAGAAGAGAAATGGGTTTAAGGGGTTTTTCGAATGAGTTTTGGAAGCGCAAACGACAATTAAAGGTAACCGTTGATGAAGCCACGTGTCGAGCGATTAGAGGAGTGTTTGGTGGAGCGTCAGGAAAGCAGAAAGTACAACCGCTTGGAATTCTGCGCCAGCGCCACGTAGATCGGTATTGACATAACTCCTTTAGTCTTTTCGCTGGACAAGTCTTCGCTTAAGACTGGGGGGCTTGTGTACCGCCCTGGTAGTCGGAAGTAATGACGTGGCGTCGAGCTGTGATATAGGCGTGTTGGATGGTACACCTGGTTGGCAGAAGGGAAGGAGGTCGGGGGGTTCGCGTACTCGCCAGTTATTAAGTTGGCATGCTCCGATCTCCATCACACCAATACCGGCGGTCACCAAGTTGAAGATGAAGTCGTCAGATATGAATCTAGGCGACCAAGTGATTAGAGATCGCCAAAGCAAGGACATCGCCGAAGATGAAGGCAGATGGATGCTTCCCAGCTGGCCAGAGGATGAGGTCGGGGGACAGCTTACTCGGGCATAAACGGTGGAACAGGTGGTGCAGATTATGAAGGCGGCCGGCGAGACCACAGGGAAGGTGTGTACGAAGGCACCCTAACTCGCCAATCCAGTAGAGATCGCGCTCCAAGACAACCATGCACTGAGTAGTATCATGCATAAGTAACTTAGCCAAAGGAGAGTCAGAAGTAGCGCCCAAGTCAAGGATGCTCCAGATGAAGGCACGTGTACAGCTGGATGCAAGCCATGTGTCCAGGTGTGTAACTGCTAGGAGAGAGAAAGTGTCCAGGTATATAAGAGTTTCTCAACGAACTTCTGAGGTACGCACGTTCATATTGTCTTCTTTACGCTTGCGAGTTCTTGAGTATGCTGAGAGAGAACTGGTTCACGGTTCCTTGAGAGTTCTTGAGTGTTACTCTTAGTAATTGGTGGTTCGGTCACTGACTTGGGCGTTGGAGTGCGATCGGCCGCAGTGGCGCCGTTCTGTTCTTTTGCAGGTTCTTGAGGTGGATCACGGCGAAGGACGAAGACGAACGCGGCGCATACGTCGATCCAAGTTTGACGAGGCAAAGCTCCAATGTTCTGGTCAACAGGCGGGATCAATTATGAACACAAAATAGAACTTGTATCATGGTAGGTGGATGTTAAAAATTAGAGCAAGACGTGAAATAGTGGTTAAATTAAATTTTTATGCTCAGTGCGAATCTTAAAACACTTTCCAATCTGTTTAAAACATGTATATTCCTACAAAAGTCACTTACACATTTAAAGATATTCTGGTAACTAGTGTTACACATTTGTAGTTGTGAATCAAACATATAATCTGGTAAAACTGGCTCCATAAAATAATATTTGTATTGTATCGAACCAGAAATAAGGGGATGAAAACAAGCAATTCCAGTTAAAAAATTCTAAGTCTAACATTTTAGTAAGCTTGTTGCTATGTGTGTTTTCACTCATGTCAACTTATTCTGTAAAACCTTAATTTGATTGTTTGTTTTCTAATTGTAATTTACATGCATGCTAACTCAACAAAATATCTAAACAAATTTAACCATATATAATTTTATTCATACTTATCTTATTAAAAAATACTATAAAATCTTTATAAAAATATCCATATTAAAGAAAATAATAATTTTTTTATTTACAGTACTCTTAATAATATTTTTATTATTTAAATCTTATTTACGTCATCATCGTCAAAGAGTTTTTTTTAAATAGATCTGTATTTATATTATGATAAAGAGTCTCCCAATACATTATGTTGGAAAACGTTGAAAAAAAAGGTTGACTAGTTATTATCAACAAGTGCAAACCAAGGTATTAAGAGATAGAAAAAAAGGTAGATAAAAAGTATATATTTTGACGTATCTTCATCTTTTATATAACTATGTATAAAGATGATTTCTTTTAAAAATCGTTTTTGTTGTACATAAATTTTGCCCCATTTTAATTTCTTATTTTATGTTTCAAAAATATTTTAACTCTCCACTCTTATGTTTACTCTCAAACGCAAGTTCCCTTCTTCTATCAGAAAAGGTCGAACAAGTTAAAATAGAGATTATCATACTATCGTGGAAAGATTCGACGGGATCGTGAATGTTGAGTTTGAAGAATATCAAGACTTAGATCTCTACAATAGTAACAACGTAGTCACAATCGACGCACGTCTAAGAGCAGTGTGCACTATAAAAAATAAAGAAAAAAAGAATGAGTGTGAAGTTGTTGCTTACATTACTTACCCAAAATAAGGAGAGTTTGCATTGATTTGCATGCCATAATAACTCTCATTTTTATTTGTGTTCATTTTTTTAATGGTTTATTATCTGTCTCCTCTCTCATTTTAAATGTATAATTTTTCAACCATTCAAATTAACCCTTTTCATTATTATCTCTATTATGTTGGATTTTGAGTATGCAAACTTTTTAATAACAAATATAAATACATATGTAATAATAATAAAAATAAAAAATATAGATAAATTGACACTTTTCACCCCTAAACTCTAAACCTTAAATGTTAGTTTAAATAATAAATTTCTAAATACGAAAACACATTAGAACATTTACGGGTTTATCTCTGTGTACCCTAAAGAATTTTCACTATATTAGATTAGAAAAAAGCTACATGTACATCATTCAATTTCTTTATACGCTTAATATATCTAATAAAATAATAATATTCTTACTTTACTAATTGATTCATCCTAAATTATTTTATATTTAAAGTAAAAAAAATCACACAATATCTATAAACTCAAGAATACTTTTAATTTAGTAGGTGATTCACTTTAAATAAATAAATAAAATGTATAGCAACTAGTGTTAGATGGATATTTAATAAAAATTGAAATGTTACTGTATGAGCATGATTAGACTAGATGTTCATACTTAAACTTGCAGTGCAAGGAATCTTCGTGTCTTCTTCGCTTCTTAGCAACTACTACAAGCTTTTTGTGAATTAGAAAATTAAGTGTTCATAAGACAACTTCACCAGTCTTTCAGGTTAGTTAACAAGGAACCTTCGTGTCTTCATTGCTTCTTTTCTACTGCTACAAGATTGTTCTGAATGAGAAAATTAAGTGTTCATAGTACAACTTCACCCAGTCTCTCAGATTAGTTCATAATGAGGTTCAGCAGTATCACCGCCTTAAAACTCTTCCTCCTCCACCTCTTTACACTCTTTACGAACCTCCAAGCCTACACTCCAGTCAACAATTTCACAATCAATTGCGGCAGCACTGGAACATCCTACGACGGTGAAACAACATGGACAGGGGACACAGCTTCGATGTTCTTGTCTCATCAAGACAGCACCGTTTCCGCTAACCCAACACCACCACAATCTAATTCCACCCTTCAACTACCCTACACCACAGCACGCATCTCTCGTTCCCAATTCAATTACTCCTTCCCCGTAACCCCAGGTTCCTATTTCCTTCGCCTCTTCTTCTACCCCGCTTCTTACCCTTCCTTTCCTTCTACACAAGCATCCTTCACCGTTCATTGCAACCATTTCACCCTCTTCTACGGTTTCAGCACCGACGAGGATGACACGGAAACGATCTTCAGAGAATACGTGGTCAACGTTGACAACGGTGAGACGCTCAACCTCAGCTTCACTCCCTCACAACCTAACTCCCACGCTCTCATCAACGGAATCCAGGTGTTTTCTATCCCAACCGATCTCTATTACACTTCACCACATCATGCGGGCTTCAAGCTCGTCGGAACCCACACCTTGTACCGCGTTACATCCGACACTGCTCTGCACGCACAGTATAGAGTCAAAGTTGGAGTTCAAGGAATTTCGCCGCCAAAGGACACCGGTTTGTTCAGAAACCTGGTCGCCGGTGACGAACATTATTTAATCAAAGAAAAAAATCCTAACAATAATGGTGAGATGAACATAACCCTGCACCATGGTTCGGTGGCACCCAAGGTACTGTACAGAACAGAGCGTATCACCAAGAGATCTCCTAAGTTGACTTGGAACTTCCCCGTTGACTCTGGTTTCTACTACTTGGTTAGGCTCCATTTTTGTGAACTTGATCAGAACATCACTAACATCGGTGACAGGGTGTTCTGCGTTTACATAGGGAGCGACTTGGCTGAGGATCACGCTGAAGTTTTGAGATGGAGCAACCAACTTAAGGGTCTCGCTGTGCAGAGAAACTTCGTCGTTTTGATTCCCAAAAATGATACTCAGGAAAAGGTTAATCTCTCGCTCCAATTGCACCCTTATTTGAATTCGAGCAATCCGTGCTTGAATGGCCTCGAGATCTTCAAAATCAGCGACTCCAACATCCTCGCCGGACCAAACGCGCAGAACGGCATAGCATTCGAAGAGAGAAGGAATGGCATGGCAGTCGGAAAGAGAAGGAACGTCTTATCAGTCGAAAAGAGAAGGAATAAACACAAAATTAGCATAGCAGGGATGGTATTCGTCTTGGTCTCGGTCTCGTCTGTTGGTTTCGTCTTTAGGTGGGCAAGATCCATGTTCAATCCACGCTCGTTCTCAACCAATGCACACAAGCTGTCAACCAATGCACACCAGCAGTCAACCGATGCAGAAGAACTGCCAGTGAACACGCTCATCTGCCTGCGCTTCTCCCTCGTAGAGATCAAAGCCGCCACCAACAACTTCGACGACGCTTCCGTCGTCGGCGTCGGGGGATTCGGCCACGTGTACAGGGGCTTCATCCGCAGAATTTTCATCCCGGTGACTCTCAAGCTCTTCAAACCCGGTTCAAACGAGATCGAGGTGGCTATTAAGCGCCACAAACCGGGTTCAAAGCAGGGCAGTGAAGAGTTTCTGAACGAGATCGAGATGCTCTCGCAGCTCCGCCATCGCAATATCGTTCCACTTATCGGTTACTGCAACAGCAACAAGGAGATGATCCTGGTCTATAATTTCATGGCACGAGGCAACCTCCGCGAGCATCTCTACAACAGCGACAAGCCTCCGTTGCCATGGAAGCGGCGCTTGCAGATTTGTATCGACGCAGCGCACGCGCTGCATTATCTTCACTGCTGCGCCCAAACATACACGATCATCCACAGCGACGTGAAAACCACGAACATCTTGTTGGATGAGGAATGGGTAGCCAAGGTTTCGGACTTTGGGCTTTCCAGAATTGGGCCCACGGGCGATTCCAAGTCCAATGTCTGCACCACCCCTGTGAAGGGTAGCTTTGGGTATATAGATCCAGAGTATTATAAACGACAACATTTGACGGAAAAGTCTGACGTGTACTCTTTCGGAGTAGTGTTGTTTGAGGTACTGTGCGCTCGTCCTCCTCTGATCCGCACGGCGGAGCCGAGAGAAGAGTCGCTTGGGAATTGGGTTAGATACTGTCACCAAAATGGGACCATTGCACAGATATTGGATCCCACGTTGAAGGGGAAGATCGCGCCCAATTGCTTTAGAGTGTTTTGCCAGATTGGGTTGAGTTGTTTGTCAGAAATTGGATCGCAGAGACCGTCAATGAACGACGTCGTTTGGATGCTCAAGAATGCCCTGAAACTACAAGAAAGTGCAGACATTACCGAGGCGCACTCTAATAGCCAAAACCCATTATCTAGTTAGGCCAATTGAATCACTTCTTCATTTCTTGGATTAAACGATTTTGATGAGAGGAGTTTAATACGATTGTTTTAACAAAGGCAGATATTTTAAGGTAGTTTTAGGAAGGTTGAGCTTTTACAACCATAATAAGGTTGATTTGTTTATGTAATTTTTGTTGAGAGGAAGATATTTCATTGATTAAATTATATGTTTGTATAAATATTTTATAGTCATATTTTTATAAACTGGTTTAAGTCTATATTGTATATAATGATATGAATTAAAAATGATACAGAATTCTTTCACAATTTGGTACCAAAGCTTAGCATTTTTGTTTGTTTGTCTTTGTCCGAATTGTTGGAGAAATCAATTTCATGGTAGTTCAATCCAAAGGTACGCTATCAATTGCACATAGTCTAGGCATCTTGAGTGTAAGTCTTCTTCAGTCACTTTCAAACTATTGTGTTCCTTAGCTATCTTGATCAACAAAAAAATAAGATATGGTTGCTACAATTTAAAAACTAAACAAATATTTACTATTGTAGATGTAGTTTTTCATGAGATAGTGTTGAGATATTTTTTCTTGAGTTGAAATTCAAGGAGAAAATTATGATGAAATTTCGATTTTTGTTCCACAAGAAGTTAATATTGAATTCAGATTGGAGACTGAAGAAAGGGGATAACAAAGTTGTATTAGGAGATGATGAGAGTGTGCAACACTCTGATTGATCAATAATCACATGATGAGGAAGAATTTTTTCATATCGTGTCATAGAGGTATTCCCAAACCTACTTACGATCTTGACTTCACTTGTAAGATATCTTATGAGTAATTACATTTGTAATTGGAATTTGTCTAACTCAAATATAGTAGTGTGCAGGAAGCTTTAGCTTACTCGAGGTGGAAGGATGCCACCAAATTTGGAGAATGAAAAGTAGAAATTGGTAGATTGTCCAGTTGGAAAAATACAATAGGATGTTGATTGGTGTATACAATAGGATGTTGATTGGTGTATACTGTGAAATTTAATGTAGATGGTGTAGTTGAGAGATTCAATGCTAGATTAATGGCAAAGGATATACAAGCATATGGAATAGATTATATTGAAACATTTGTTCTCCTAGACAAAATTAGCACAATTCAAATTTTGTTATCTCTAGTTGTGAACCTTGATTGGTCCTTACACCAGTTTGATGTGAAAAATAACTTCTTACCCGGAGAATTGTCTAAAAAAGTTTATATGGAGCTACGATAAGGATGTGGGATCCTGGATACATATAACAAGAAGCCATGCAAGTCGAAGTAGTCATTATATAGACTAAAGCAAATGCCACGAGTATGATTTGATAGATATTCACCAAGTCAATGCTTGTTTTTGGATATAAACAGAGCAACCAAGGCCATAGTTTTTAAAGAAAAAAAGGAAAATATTACAATTCTTATTGTTTATGTTGATGACATGATAGTTACTGGAATGATCTAGATGAACACAAGACATTGAAAGAGTACTTGGCAAATGAATTTGAAATGAAGGATCTTGGTCCTTTGAAATACTTTCTTGGAAATGAGGTTTCAAGATCAAAACCATGTATTTTTCTCTTAGTGAAAGTATGAATTGAATTTATTTAAAGAAAATGAGATGACAACATGCAAACCAACAAATTCTCCAGTTGAAAGGATTGAAGTTGTGTATTGAAGAAAATCAAACTCCAACTAACAAGGTGAGATGTTAAAGACTTGCAGGGAAATTCCATACCATATTTAGCATATGCTCTCAGTGTGGTTAGTCAGTTCATACACAATCTAGGTGAAAAAACATGGATGTTAATATACAGATTTTAAGATACATTATTCTTGGAAAAAAAGTTTTGTTCAAGGAGAACTCCAATGTGATGTTTTATATTGATGCAGATTGGACAAGTGCTCTTAATGATAGAAGATCAACCTTTGGATACTTCACATTTTGTAGGATGTAATCTTGTCACATGGAAAAACAAGAAGTTGTAGCTAGATCTAGTATAGAAGTTGAAACTAGATGAATAGTTCTTGGACTCAATGAAGGTTTATGGTTTAGACTACTTCTCCAAGATCTAAGATTCAAGTGTACTATGATAAAAATATGATAGAATTGTCAAATATTTAATTGAAAAAGAAGTTCACCAAAGTTGTGACAAGCCAGATTTTCGGAATATTATTAGACAAGATGAAAATGTATCACATTCATTTACCAACTTGAATGAACACAAAATAATAGAACTTGTATCATGGTAGGTGGATGTTGGAAAGTAGAGCAAACGCTTGAAATAGTGGTTCAATTAAATTTGTATGCTCAATGCGAATCTTAAAACACTTTCCAATCTGTTTAAAACATGTATATTCTACAAATGTCACTTACACGTTTAAAGATATTCTGGTAACTAGTGTTACACTTTAGTAGTTGTGAATCAAACATATAAACTGGTAAAACTGGCTCCATAAAATAGTATTTGTATTGTATCGAACCAGAAATAAGGGGATGAAAACAAGCAATTCCAGTTAAAGAGACTCTAAATCTAAACATTTCAGGAAGCTTGTTGCTATGCTTTCTTTGCTGAGCAAGCTTGTGAAGTAGATCCAGGCTGAAAATGAAAAGAATCATAATTCAATTGTTGAACAGTTATGTACTAACTTCATGTTTCTTTCTAGAATGTAAGAGTGAATTTATTTACCACACAGGCATGAACATCATTACAACCGCACAAAAGCTTCCCATTGAGAGTATCCACAGCTTTAAAGGATCCTCCTCCTTCACTTCTCTGCACAATGATCCCCAAATTATAACGGATATTGGCATGAATGAGTCAAAAAATTTATGCTTCAGCAACAAAATTAGTAGTAAAAACAGAAAAATGCCAAAGTTGTACCTTGTAATAGTCAACAGCAACATAATTAGCCCACCTGTCGCCAGCAGCACCATGACAGGTTTGTAGCATGTCAATGAGACCTCCAGAGTTATCTTCACATGTGATTGGCTTAAGTGGAGCAGACCGAAAATAGTTTACCAACACTAAGGACTTGCTCTTGTCGTTAAGAGGAGAAGATTCTGCTCTACTTGGACAGCTTCCTGATTTTCTTCCACCATCCCCATCTGATGAATTTAAGATCACCAAAGTGAAAATTGACAATGTAAGGAAGCATAAATGTATACCATAATCCACACTCAACCTTCTCGTGTTTTTTCTTTACTTTAACCAGTGCCTATTACACAATAAAGAATAGAGGAGCTTCAGTGGCTAGTGTTATCTTACACTGATTTTCAACCATGTAATTCCACTGGTATGCAATGCCTTCACTTTGTTCTTTAGACCTGACAGATGTGAACACTAATAATCTTTGATTTTTTGCAACCATATCACTCACTAGAGGCCAGTCTCCTCCTTTCTTTGGCATTCTAGTCACAGGAAACCAAAACTTCATCAAACCAGCGTCCGTGAAGACTTTTGTCAATCCTTTTGGAGTTTTAACATAATCTTCCAATATGAGCGTGACAATTTCTGTTGGATTGGCTGATAGAAAAGCTGCAATTTCCTTCAGTGTATCTATGGCTGGTTCCTACTTGTTGATTATAAAGTTAGGATCTTTGTGCAGAGAAACTTGTTGGTCATTAGTGTTTGTAAAGAAACAAGTTAGGAAAGAGTGGGAAGACGATTTTTACATACAAAAGCTGTGAAGTCATAGCACTGGCCTTGAAATGAATGACACAACCACACCTTTCCATCAAAATCATATGTATCTAGCATTAGTGCTCTAACTCCATTCTACAAATGAAACATTGATGGAAGAAAATAGTGACTTTAAACACTTGCAAGAGACCAGAACATGAGAAAAATTAACAGAAGTTAAGCATAGCAATAATGAATGACATAATACCTTTAGCTGCTCGGTTACACTGTCTTCTTGGTTAGTAATTGTAGTTCGAGGCTTTCCTGTGTGTGATGGTTCTCCATCAATGGCAAATGCATTGTGTGTTGTCAAAAATGAATATTTGTTGAACGGTAGAGAGTTATTCTAAACAAAAAAACAGCCAATTAACAACAGATTAAGATCAAAATTTAAAGATTCGGAACCAAACAAAAGAGAATGTGCACTCTCATTTGATATCCAAACTAAAAAAATTACAACTTCCTGAAAGTTTTTTTACATTTTTCCCCGAAGAGACAGTTAATGTTCAGATATATATAAAACGATGGAACAGGAAACAGCTTCTGGCCAACCCCACCAGAATCTGAATCACCCCATGTGTCTCTAAATTTTGTCACTTGTTGATACCATGTTAAGAACTTTAACATTTAAGAATTGGGATCTTACAATGAGCTTGAATTGATCTGTGATGGAAGATCTCACACACCTAGAGCCTAAATACCCAAATGGGCAAGAGAAGCAGTAGAGCCCGGCTCCACAATCACCATTAGACTTGCACTCATCATCTAGCTGAACAAAGATTCGAAAAGAATATGATAAAGAGTTGAAAACAGAGAAGTTAAAGGCATAATTCAAAAGCAGGTGCGGGAGGGTACACAAACCTTGCAGTTTCCATTAGAGCAAGCAGCATCAACACGATAACACAGCGGAAGCATAACAACCAAAAGCAAGAACAAACGAAAACCCATGTTTACAATGACTTGTTGGAATAGTGAAAGGAATTGAAATGGGTGAATAGGAAAAGATAATCCTAAAAAGGTGTCAAATTTATAGTGAAAAAATGCCAAAAAGGAACTCGCAGAATTGAGAGGGAAAGAGGGTATGTTGCCTTTATTAATAATTGGAGACCAATCAATTCAAAACAATAGTTGTAGTGGTGGACTAATGAGAGTGTGAAAGGTTTAACTTTTCAGTTTTCATACCTATCGCCGAACTATAAAGAACAGCACCAACGGTTGAAGTGCTGTTTTTGGATTTTTAATAATTAATTTGGACTTTGAGGACATCAAATATAGGACATTCTGGTAATCTAGGTTGGTGGTTGGATGCATTTATATAAGCATTGGTTTTGTCAAAACACTGTGGTTACTGGTTCAAAAACCATTATGGATGTTGGTATAGTTAATGGACAACTATTTTAAGAAGGAAATAAATATGAATTTATCCATATGGACAAAAGATAATTTATAATATAATTATTAAATAAACATTTTGAGTTTTCACTCTCTTTTTACTTTTCAGTTTGGACTTTAATTATTCAACAATCATCTTCATATCCATCAATTCAAGATTTATGGCGATTCATACGTGTACACACAAAAAAAATAGATTATCCATAACTAAAAAGCAGAGCATATTATTGCCTTTCGTTGTTGTTCCACATAAGAAATATTAGGACCTCAAAAAATCTGAGCATTCATTCATTGTTGTATTATATCTTTTCATATGGAGTAAGGTTAATTATTTATATTTGATTCTTCTTCATGCATAAATAAATATGCATAAATGGAGGATATCTTATTGATATGAATTAATTTATAAATTTTATTAATTTTTCTATGAATGGAAACATAAATAACATAAATAGGTTATTTTAATCATTCAGGTTAAAGACATTGGCATTTACTTATTTTTATTTATGTCTTTATATAATATAACTAGAACACTATTTAAAATTTAACTCTTGTTATTCGACACTTAGATAATTGGATATTTTATCAAGTCCAAAAGCCTATTAATATAACTTCATTTTCTAGGGAATATTCAACTAAATACTTTTTACTCACTCATTCTTTGTCATGAAAGCTCAACAACCTTTTAACGAAGAGGTCAATCAATTCATATAATTCCAGCATCCACTTCGAACGATTTCAACTCATCTCTGGTGAAAACATTTGGCGTCCACCATGAAACTCTGATAACTCATACTGAGTCACAATTCTTGTAAATCAGATAGTTATGTCAACATCACCTTTTGAGAAGGATCCCTTTGTTCTAGAAGCCCTTAAGTCACACATAGACACCTTCCTCCAAAGGAATGAAACAGTTGTACAATACATGATCACTGGAATGCAACACAAATTTGACAAGGACATGGAATTTATACGAAGCTAACATCTCAATGAGATGCAAATCCAATGAAAACAACATCACAATGATATATTAACCCTTCATCAGCAAATCATGACGCTCTAGCAGGATCGAGTGACCCACCGGTTCAAGCAACACTTACAACAACATATAGAGCATGAAGCTGAATCTCACCTTGCAATTCCTCACATTAGTAGACGCAAGTTTTTTTATAAGATTTTATTGAATTGGATTAATGCATCTTTGATTTAGTTTAACCCTGTATGAGAATTAAAGGATGATAATCTTTAGATAACTTGTGAAGAATTCATTGGTGGAAGAACTTGGGAGTCACTTGTTTTTTATTCATCTTATAGTGTCTATTATATTTTCTTGCTAAACAATCACGAACCCCTCTTTACTTTATTGTTATTGCTAATTTTTATTGCTTGCAAATAGGTTCTGAATATTGATTGCTTTGATTCACTATTAGATTTGCTGGGAGATTACTTGAGGTCATTTGACCACAATTATACTATCATCTTTTTGGTGATAGACGACCTAACACTGTGTTAGACGGTTTTCACTAAAATCTTTTTAATTTGACTGTTAAACGACAATTATCACTAGTTCTTCTTCCCCACTTTCTTCTTCGCATAAACAATTTTTTTTTTTTTTGTGTCCTCTTCAATGGCGGAGAGTGAGTTTGTGACTCCATTGGTGACCCAAAACTAATTTTTCTTCCTTCTTTGTGAGTGGTTTGATGTGGTGGACGTTTTTGTTCAATTGGATTGAGTTAACGTTCTTCATTGAGGTTAGTTATCTTAACCTCCCTTTTGTTTTTGAAATTGATACCTAGGTTGTTTTTTAGGATCTCAATCATGACAATACATGAATATCTCCATTGGATTATCATTACTTACCCTTTGATATTGAAATCGTGTTATTTAGATGTTTAAATTTTAAATTTTGAATATTGAAATTAATTGTTAAATTCAATTTAATACAATAGATGAATGTTAATTAGATGTTTAAAATTGAAATTTAAAATTTAGGAATTCTAATTTTTACATTTTTCATTATATTGGACAAGTATAATTATATTTAATTATATTTAGACTAACATATTTTTTACTTTAATTAGAGTTGAGAGTGACACAAACATGTTAAGTGGAAAATAAGACGTAATTACTTTAGCTCACATTTTTTAAGATATTTTTTTAACTACATTTAAATTATGCTTTTGGATTCCAAATGTAAAATATCTTTTATTTTCCTTTCCATTCTCCAACATGCTCCAAAGTCTAAATCACAAAAATCCACTAGTTTACAAATTGAAATTCAACCCAAGTTCTAAAATTAATATCCAAATTATTAATATTATTATTATTATTATTATTAATACTCATATTATTATTTTTTATTATTATTAACAATAATAAAATTAATAATAATAAAAATATTAATAATATTATTGATAACAATAATATTATTATTAATATTTTTATTGTATATAATGTTTATTGAAAAATTTTAGATTTTGATTTGAAGTAAAAATCAATTATTTTTTTTTTTAAAAAAGTCTAAAATTTAGATTGGACCATGTGTTACATAAATTTGAATTGTTTAGAATTTAGGATTTAGTACACTCATATATATATATATATAAATATTTTATCTTTAAATAATTTTTTTAAATAAAAGACTAAATAAATTTTCCTATAAATAAATACAAAAACTAATTTTTAAAAAGTTATTATATATAATTTATTTAAAACTTATTTTTAATTTTATAAAGAAGTTTGCTTTAACTTTTCATGTTTATTTTTTAAAAATATACTTTACAAAGATTATTTTAAAATAATCCTTATTTACATGAGAGAGAAGGAATTGAAACCAAGTAATAAATATATCATGCATATAGGATTCATCCTATTAGTATAGGGCACGATTTATAACTTATCTCCACTAATTAATATATACCTCACATATGAACACATTAGAAAACATTTTTAAAATTAAAGACAAGACTTTAACTTCTTTCACTCCACTAGTTTCATAGACTTGTCCCAACTCATTCAAGATATTAATAGAATATAGGTGAAAAAACAATAAAAACAAGCCACACATCCATCCAAATTCTAAATAGAAATTTTTTTAGTTGATAAGATTTTGATATGTTGACACCATCGGTCAACTAACACACTTTTGAAAAACTCCAATGTAGTATAATGTGGAAGATGCTGACGTGACTTAAGCGAATGACGTGGCATAGGCGGATGACGTGACAATTGAGTGAAAAATCGAAATTTTAGGGCAAATATTTCACTCCCGCTCACGCGTTTTCCGTCTTCCGTCTTCCAGTTGGTGCCTTGTTCCTCTTCTTCCCGACTTGCATTTTCCTCTTCCCGTTGGTGCTGTATTCCTTTTAGGTATAATGAATCTTAGTAGTGTGGGGATGCTTTAAAGTATCATTAGTTTGGCACGTGAATTTAATTAGATTTTAAATTAGTTTTTGTACCGATCGGGCACCGGACGATTGAGACTTTATATTAAAATAACTAAATACGATAAATACGTAGCAAGTAAATTATTACAACCAGCATTGAATAAGTCAGAGACACTTCGAAAATGTTATTGTAATTCAGAGAGAGAAAATGAAAGGTTATCATATTAACTGATGTGTATTACAATGTGTTGATAAAGAAGTAATTTATACACAGGGTAACACATGGGTACCCTTAACACCCCCCTTAAACTCATGGTTGGATTGGCCATAATCATGAGTTTATCCCATACATGCAGAAACAATATGCCAAAAACAGGCTTGGTAAGGGGATCAACAACTTGAAAGCGTGCTGGAAGATGAAGAAGCTGAATTTTTTGATTACGAACTTGATCACGAACAAAGTGGAGGTCCAGTTCAAAGTGTTTCGTTTTAGAGTGCATAACAGGATTTGCACTTAGCAGAACAACTCCAAGATTATCCGAATACAGCTTTGGTTTGGAACCTTGGATGCGCAACTCAGAAAGAAGAGATTGAATCCACACAATTTCAGCAAGGAGAGCTGCAACTGCCCGGTATTCTGCTTCCGTACTACTTATGGAAACTGTTTTCTGTTTGTGAGATGACCAGGAAACAAGATTAGACCCCATATAAATACAGTATCCAGTTGTGGATTTGCGGTCGTCAACGTCAGCATCCCAATCTACATCCGCAAAGCCAATAAGAGAGGTCGTCGAGTTGGGGCGAAGAAGCAATCCATGTGTAATGGTGCCAACTAAATAACGAAGAATTCTCTTCACAGCTTGCCAATGGTGAAGTTTCGGATCATGCATAAAATGACAAACACGATTAACAGAGTAAGAGAGTTCAGGCCTAGTTATAAGAAGATATTGAAGTGTACCAACAACTGACCTATACAGGGAAGGATCATTGAATGATTCAGAAGAATTTTGTTGGAGACGCGAAGAGGATGTCATAGGCGTGGGTTGAGGTTTAGCATGGAGCATATTTGTTTTCTGTAACAGCTCACGTATGTACTGGTCCTGAGAGACATGCATGTCACCAGTAGATGTTCGAGAAACTTGAATTCCTAAAAAATGATGAAGACTACCTAAATCTTTTAATGCAAAAGAAGAATGCAAAGTGGTAATGAGGTTAGTAATTTCAGTAGGTGAAGATGCAGTGATGATTATATCATCAACATAAACTAGGACAAACATAGTATAAGACGATGTGAATTTAGTAAACACAGAGGTATCACTTACTGTAGGACAAAAACCAAGATCACATAAAGTTGTGCTAAGTTTAGAAAACCAGGACCTGGGTGCTTGCTTGAGGCCATAGATAGCCTTGTGTAATTGACATACAAGAATGGGATCATGAGATATAAAACCTGGTGGTTGCTGCATATACACACGTTCATTGAGATCACCATGGAGGAAAGCATTATCAATGTCCACTTGACGAATAGCCCAGTTATTTGTAACAGCATGCGAAAGAACAATACGAATCGTGGTGGGTTTGACAACAGGACTGAAGGTCTCACTGTAGTCAAGTCCCTCAGTTTGATTGAAGCCTTTGGCAACAAGGCGTGCCTTGCAACGTTGAAAAGAACCATCTGCATGCAATTTGGTTTTAAAAATCCATTTACAACCTACCAGAGAGGCATTGGATGGGAGAGCAGTGAGAGTCCACGTTTTGTTCTTGAGGAGAGCTTGATACTCAGTCATTGCTTGGGACCATACAGGAGAAGCCATAGCTTCCTTGACAGAAGAAGGAGGAGAAGGAATAGTAGAAACAACAGTATAAATTTTGGGTTTAATGATGCCTACCTTGGCACGAGTGGTCATGGGATGAGTGTTAGTAGGAGGAGGAACAGAAGGAAGAAAATCAATATTACCAGTTGCAGAAGCACCAATGTCAGTAGTGGAATTGCTATCAGAAACAACATGCTCATTAATAGAATCAGTATTGGTATGAACAACAGTCAAAGTGGGGGAAATATCATGTGTGTGCTTATGAGAAACAACAGGCATAACAAAATTAGTCGAGTCTTCATTATATGGAAAAGTAGTTTCATCAAAACGAACATGACGAGAAACAATAGTCTTACCAGTGGGAAGGAGACAGATATAACCTCTATTAGTTGGACTGTATCCAAGAAAGAGAGAACACTGTGATCTAAAATCAAACTTATTATTATTATAGGGACGTAAATTTGGATAACAAGCACAACCAAACACTTTGAAAACATTATAATCAGGTTGGTGTTTAAACAACCTAGTATAAGGGTTATCACCATTCAACACAGGGGTGGGAAGAGCATTGATAATGTGGGTGGAAGTGATGAAGGCTTCAGCCCAAAAACGACGTGGCAAAGAGGCAGTGGCAAGAAGCGTTAGGCCCATATCAACAATATGTCTGTGCTTTCGTTCAACAGATCCATTTTGTTCATGGGTGCAGGGACATGTAAGTCTATGGTGAATGCCACAATGTTCAAGGAAAGGTTTAAGACAAAGAAATTCTTTGGCATTATCAGTTTGAATAGAGCAAAGTTTAGAATTTGTTTGGTTTTCAGCAAAACTTTTGAATTTTTTAAACACAGAGAAAACCTGAGATTTAGTATGCAGAACATATATCCATGTATATTTGGTGTAAGCATCAAGGAAAGAGATGTAATACCTTGCACCATTGGAAGCAGGTATAGGAGCAGGACCCCAAACATCAGCAAACACAAGTTCCAAAGGGCGAGAATAAATGGTAATAGAAGAAGTAAAAGGAAGCTGTTTATTTTTACCAAGCATACAAGCAGAGCAAAATTTGATATCAGAAGAACAACGTATATTACAATGCTGTAAAATTTGTTTTAATGTGCCATAATGACAATGACCAAAACGTTCATGCCAGATATTGGCGGTGAGTTTATTATCTACAAAAGAAGTATGAAAAACAGAGGACATATGAGGAGTGTGCATGGTTGGAAAGGTGTAGAGACCATCCTTAAGAATGCCGCGAAGAAGAACTTTGTTCGTAGCCTGATCAACAACACAACAATGGTTAGCATGGAATTGAAAATACACATGATTGTCACGAGCAAACTGAGAAACACTAAGTAAGTTCTTGGTTATCAGCGGAACATGTAATAGATTGCGCAATAATAAGGGTTTATCCGTGAGAGAAGAACAAAAAATTGCAGACCCAGTATTAGCAATAAACAAACCTGAGCCATTACCCATTTTAACAGTTTCAGTGCCGTTGTAAGGTTGCTTGGTTGTGTAGACAGTGGGATCTTTCGTTACATGATGTGTAGCACCACTGTCAGGGTACCAAAGTGGATCCTCAGTGGTGGAATGAATGCCCAGAAGAGACGCATCGCTGGGTTCAGGGTCTGAGATCGAAACTTGAGAAAAATTAGCACGAGGAGGTGGATTGGGTTTGTGGTCATACCATTGCCAACACTGGAGAGTCGCATGACCATATTTGCCACAAACTTGACACGTTGGTTTGGAAGAGGTCCAAGAACCACGAGCTGGAGAACGGGAAAAGCGAGAACCACGTGCAAAATTTTGGGAGCGAGAAAACCCACGACCACCACGATTGTTATGGAACTTGAAATTGGCTCTGTCATTGGTGGGATTCGAAGGCGTCCAAGTTGAGAGAGCGGCAGTGGCCGAAAAACTGAGAGGATCGAGTTGATGATGGCGTTCAAGACGTTCTTCTTGTACCAGAAGCAGAGCTTCAATCTCTGCAACCTTGTAAGGATTAGTTCTAGACAGAATGGAAGCAACAAAGGGATCAAAATCAGGAGGAAGACCATCAAGAATGGTTTCGATGTGATCTTCAACAGAGATTGGGGCACCAACGGCAGCCAGCGCATCCACTGCGCGTTTGATATCCAAAACATATGCTGAGATAAAACGATCTTTCTTTGGATTCTTTAAGAGGAGTTTCAATTTCTTGATCTGGGCTCGAGTGTGAGAGGAAAAATATGTGTTTAGCGTTTGCCAAATCTGTGTTGCAGAGGTAAGACCCACCATTTGGGTTAAAATCGGAGTGGTCATGGACGCCAGAAGCCACGCAACCAGCAAATTATCTTGTTGCTTGTAAGAGATGAATGCAAGATTGGGGGTGAGGGTTCCATCGGCCGCAGAAAGACAACGCGGAGGAACGTTAGTTCCGTCAAGAAACGAGGAGAGCAGCAACCCATCAACGGTGGCTAGAACCTGTTGTTTCCACAACAGAAAATTTTCGTCATCCAGTTTGAGCGGAATAGGAGTGGTAAGGTGATGTAGGGAGACAGAGGAGGAACTCTTGGTGGAGATAACCTGGGTGGACGAAGATGATGATGTAGAAGAAGAGGAGGAAGAAGGATCGGAAGCCATGAAAGAAAAACGGAAAAAAAAACTCTCTAGCTCATGATACCATGTTATTGTAACTCAGAGAGAGAAAATGAAAGGTTATGATATTAACTGATGTGTATTACAATGTGTTGATAAAGAAGTAATTTATACACAGGGTAACACATGGGTACCCTTAACAGAAAAGTACTCTCTTAATATCAGGGAACCACTACACACGACCCAAAGACCATTATGCATGTCTTTAGCAATCGGTTACTTGGCCCACACGAGCCAAAGCCCAAGTCAACCTACAAAAGGAACTTCTGAAAGGGGGAAAGGTAGATTTTTTTATAATATCATAGAGACTAAACTAAACACTAGCACTGACTTGAGCGTCGGAGTGAAATCGCAGGTGCGTCGGAGCGTTAGAGTGCAACCAAACAAAGAGGTTGTAAACATTGAAGTTAGATCTTTTGATTCTGATATGGCAATAACATTTAGATGTCATGTTCTGTCCAGACATATGAGAATATTTATATTTAGTTCCTCTTTCTCAAAGGTCTTCCCAAGGCCCATAAGATGATTCATAAAGGGAGAGCATCTTTTTTGCACTTCAGATATTGATTCTCCCTTCTGCATCGTGAACATTTCATACTCTTGAATGAGAGCATGCTTCCTTGCCCTCTTGACATCATTTGTCCCCTCATGTGTGACTTCAAGAATGTCCCACATTTTTTTTGCAGTTGCACACTGGGATATCCTGAAAAATTCATCACAACTCAATGCATAAGTTATTATATTCTTTGCAATCCAGTCAAACTTAGCTTTCTTATATATGTCTTAGTCCATTCAGATCAAGGCTTATCAACAAACACATCATCTTTTTTTTTTCTTGTGGAATAAAAGGTCCATTCCCTATAGCTTCCCAAATTCCTTCATCTATAGATTGAATAAAAAAATTTATTCTAACTTTCCAGAATTGATAATTCACACCATAGAATAAATGTGGTTTATTGATAGAACCTCCCTCCTCAAAAGGTAACTTGTCAGCCATTAAAACAGATTTGAAAAACATAACTTGAGAAAATTTCAAGAACCTAGCTCTTGATGCCTTGTAGGAATTAATGACCTTAACAAGAGGGGAGTGAATTGTTTAAGGAAATTTTTTCGCAAATACTGGCTAAAAATGAAGATTAATGATGATTTACAGATCAATGAAGTTTGACGATTAAGCCAACCAAAACCAAGACAGTTCAAAAACCCTTCACACAGGTTAGAAAACAACAGGTTGTTTTTCACTTAGCTTTGAAAACCTTTTTTCTTTTTAAAACCAGATTGATTCAGTTGTGAATTTTATTAAGAGTGGATCTAGCAAATTCTAAACAACCTAGAACAAAACCCTAAACACAACAGCAAAGTCTTCAAGCAATCTTTATGGATTTGGAGGCATTAAAGGTTTGTTTTCAATAAATACTAATTTAGAGACTAAAAAAATTATTGATTTCTAAATTAATTTTTATTATTGATAAATAATTTTAAAATTAATATCTAATTAGCTAATAATTAAGATTTTTTCTACCAAATTTAAAATTTAAATAATTGGTAGTTAAATTGATAAAAAAAAAAAGTAGATCATGTATTCGGGGGAGAATAGGTAAATTTAGCAAGAAACCTTGCACGTGTCGTCTTTGCGAAGAGAAACTTTCACATTACAATCACGAAACTAAACACATAAATCTGGAGCATCTAGATTGTATTAATTAGTTCTTGAAATGTAATTGTTGAACAAGCATTTGGTGAACATTATTGGGTTACTTCAACGTGGCTTTGGGTCGACAATCTCGGAAAACAACTCAAGCATCAACTTATCATTGTCCTTCGAACTAATGTGGTGCTCTTCTATATCAAACACATCTTCACGAACTTCCTCTTCGCTTTCGTCGGCACTCTCTTGCAGTTTCAATGCAGACTCCAGAATCAAAACGACATCGTTCATGGACGGTCTCTGCGTCCCTTCCTGTAATAAACAACTCACTCCAATCTCACAAAACATGGCGAAACACTTTGGAGCGATCTTCCCCTTTAATATGGGGTCCACAATCTCCGCCACTGTCCCGTTTTGGTAGCAATATCTGGCCCAATTTAGCTAGTGAAACCTGTTCGATTTCTTCCGTATGGATCAGAGGAGAACGAGCACAGAGTACCTCAAACAACACCACCCCCAAAGAATACACGTCAGACTTCTCCGTCAGCCGCTGCCGAATAAAATACTCCGGATCCAAATATCCAAAGCTGCCTTTCACGGCGGTGCTCACATGGGCCTTCGACATCTCATTCGGCCCAATTTTGGATAGCCCGAAGTCCGAAACCTTCGCCACCCACTTCTCATCCAACAAGATGTTCGTCGTTTTCACGTCCCGATGAATGATCACGTGCTTCGCGCCACTGTGAAGATAGCGTAGACCGCGCGCGGCGCCAATGCAAATCTTCAAGCGCTCCTTCCACGAGAGAGAGGGATTGTCGGTGCCGTAGAGATGGTCGCGGAGGTTTCCGCGTCCCATGAAGTCGTAAACGATGATCATCTCTTTGTTATCGCAGCAGTAACCGATGAGTGAGACCAGATGGCGGTGGCGGAGCTGCGAGAGCATCTGGATCTCGTTCACGAACTCGCAAGCCCCCTGCTGGGAACCCTGTCTAAGGCGCTTGATTGCAACGGGGATTGAACCGTCCTCGATGAAGCCCTTGTACACGTGGCCAAATCCCCCGTCGCCGACGATGAAGGTGTTGTCGAAGTTTTTGGTGGCGGCTTTGATCTCCACCAGGGAAAACCGACGGCATTGATCAGATGGCAGAGAAAAATTGTGATCGTTGGTTGACTTGGTCGTTGGGAACAACAGCGGAGTCCACTTGGAAGTGGTGGAGAACAGGACAAAGAAAACGACAAGCGAGATGAAAACGACACCGGATACTATCCCCGCCGTGATACCAATCATCCGCCTTCTGTTACTTCCCTTTTGCTGTGGTGTCTTAATCTGGTCCGGGTTAGGTCCGGCGAGGCTGTTAGACCTTGTGTCGCTCATTTTAAAGATCTCGAGACCGTTTATGAAGGCGTCGCTGTAAGTCGTATCCACACTGCTTTGGTAAGGGTGCATTTGAAGCGAGAGATTAAACTTTTTCTGAGTATCATTCTTGGGAATCATAACGGCGTAGTTTCTGTGCACAGCTAGACCTTTTTGTTTCTCACTCCATTTCATTACATCTGCATGTTCCTCAGCCAACTTGCTATTTATGTAAATGAAGAATTGTCTGTCACCGATGTCATTGATATGAGGATCAAGCTCACAAAAGTGGAGCCTGAGAACGTAAGTGAAGCCACAGTCAACGGGGAACACCCAAGTGAGGTTGCTGATTTTGTTCAGAGTGCCGTTTGTGCCCTGGTTACGCGCTGTTCTGTACAGTTCCTCGGGTGCCACGTAGTCAGGATTCACTGTTATGTTCATCTTACCGTACGTCTCTGATACACCGGTATTTTGTTTAATGAAATAACGTTCTTCGTCACCGGCCCATTTTCTGAACAAACCGGTGTCGTTTTGTGGCGATATTTCTTGTTCTCCCACTTTGATTCTGTACCCAGTCTCCATTGCAAAGCGTTTTCCAACGACGAAGGGGTTGGTACTTCCCACATTCGTGAAGCCCGTGTCATTTTCTGAAGTGTAATATAAATCGCTTGGCATGGAAAGTACCTCGATTCCGTTGATGAAAGCGTAGGAGTTAGACTGCGAGGGAGTGAAGATGAGGATAAGAGCCTGATCCTCCTCCACGTAGACGATGTATTCTTTGAATATGATTTCCTTGTTTTCAGCGTCGGCGTTGAGAGAGGCGTTGAAATCTTGGAGGAGAATGAATTGGTTGGAGTGAACGGAGAAGGATGAGAGGGTGCGAGGAAAGGAAGGGTAAGAAGCAGGGAAGAAGAAGAGGCGAAGGAATTTTGGGCCCGCTGTGTTGAAATAGAAGGAGTAACTGAACTGGGAAGGAGAAAGGCGAGCAGTGGCGTAGGGGACATGGTTGGTGGAAGGAGATAGCGTTGTGGGTTTAGCTGAAACGGTGGCGTCTTCGTTTGTTAAGAGCACAGATTCTGTGTCCCCGGTCCATGTCCTTTGGCCGTCGTAGGATGTTCCAGAGGAACCGCAAGTGATGGTGAAATTGTCGAGTGGGGTGTAGCCTTGGAGGTGTGGCAAGAGGTGGAGAAGGAGGAAGATGACAGCGTTGAAGGTCATGGTTTGCAGTGAGAGTGATGGAGCCAACACTTCTTATCATCTTTAGGTTGCAGTCGCTAGGAAGGCCGCCAGAAACAACGTTTACAGTCAAAGACGACTTTTACTACCTTGCCTGCTGCGTGTGAAATAAAACGGTTAGGATATATTGATAACTATTCTTTTTTATATATAACTATATTATAATCTTTAATATTATTATTTTAATATTTTTTATATTATTTAATTTTAAATTTATTTTTTATTTTATATATTTACTTTTAAACATATTCCATCAAGAGTATATAATTTTAAGGCTTGTGAAAGTATCATTTTTCAAAATAAAATAAGAATATTGATATATTGAGAAGTGACATTTTCTATACAAACCAATCATAATTTTTAATATTAATATTTTTTATATTATTTAATTTTAAATTTATTTTTATTATGATATATTAACAATCCAAATTTTTTATATAATTACATTACAATTCTTAATATTATTATTTTAATATTTTTTTATATTATTTAATTTAATTTTTAATATATATATTTATTTTTAAACTCATTACATAAGAAGAATAGTATAGAATTATATGAATGGTGTATATTTTTTTATTCATTGTATATAACTTGATGGATTTTCAAATATCATTTTCCATAAAATAACTATTAGATCTTATATACAGTTTGCTGATAAAAAAAAGATCTTATATACAGTAGTAATAAAATTACATATTTTATTATGTATTATATACCATATATGATATAAAATTAGAGTGTTGGTATCTTTCCAAAAAAAAAAAACTGCTCCCTACCTAGTAACTAAATAAAGATCCCCGAAAATATTCTTTCATTTTATAACTCAATATATTATTACTTTAATTCTTTTTTTTTATAATTTAATATATTATTAATATATATTGTTATGTCACGAAACTGGATTGTCAAATGGGCGACCACCTAGGCGACTTGACGATTTTTTACGTCACATCAACGGGTAAGAACACTAATCTTGATTAAAGAGATAACAAATAGGATTAACACTTATTCGACCGTGGGTTATGACTCAAAGGATAATGAAATAGTTGTGCAATAGATGATCATTGGAATGCAACTCAAATTAGACAAGGACATGAAATTTATACGAAACAACTCAATGAGATGCAAACCCTATGAAAACAACATCACAATGATATACTAACCCTTCATCAACAAATCGCTACGCTCTAGCAGGATTGAGCGACCCACCAGTTTGAGCAACACTTACAACAACATATAACGCAGGAAGTTGAATCTCACCCTGCAATTCCTCCCATAAGTAGACAGATGGATACAAGTGGGGTACATTAGTAGACACATGTTTTATGATAAGATTCAATTGAATTGGATTAACACATGTTTGGTTTAGTTTAATCATGTATGAGAATTGAAGGATTATAATCTTTAGATAACTTGTGAAGAATTCATTGGTGAAAGAACTTGGGAGTCATCTGTTTTTCATTTATCTTATAACGTATATTATATTTTCTTGCTAAACAATCACGAACCCCTCTTTACTTTATTGTTATTGCTAATTTTTACTACTTGCAGATAGGTTATGAATACTGATTTCTTTTATTCACTATTAGATTCGTTGGAAGATGACTTGGATCATTTGACCACAATTATACTATCATCTCTTTGGTGTTAGATGATCTAACATTGTGTTAGACAATTTCCACTAAAATCATTTTAATTTGATTGTTAAACGACAATTATCACTGGTTATTCTTCCCCACTTTCTTCTTCGCATAAATGATTTTTTTTTGTTCTCTTCAATGGCGGAGAGTGAGTTTATGGCTCCATTGGTGACCTAGAGCTAATTTTCTTTGTTCTTTGTGAGTAGTTTGGTGTGGTGGATGTTTTTGTTCGATTGGATTGAGTTAAAGTTCCTCATTAAGGTTAGTTATCTAAACCTCCCTTTTGTTTTTGAAATTGATACATAGGTTGTTTTTTAGGATCTCAATCATGACAATACATGGATGTTTCCATTGGATTATCGTTGCTAACCCTTTTACATTGAAACTGTGCTATTTAGATGTTTAAATGTTAAAATTTGAATATTGAAATTAATTGTTAAAATTAATTTAATACAATAGATAAAAGCTAATTAGATGTTTAAAATTGAAATTTAAAATTTAGGAATGGTAAAGATGATAAGGTAAATTTTACATTTTTCATTACATTGAACATGTATAATTATATTTAGACTAACATATGTTTTTACTTTAATTAGAGTTGTGAGTGACACAAACATTGACGTGATTCCAATAACATGATAGAGATATGATATGAACATGTTATGGATTCAACAAGAGTTGGAATATGATTAGGCACTTTTTAAGAATTGGATCAATGTTCTTATCATTCAAGAACTCACCAAAACTCTAGTAACCAAGTCAAACTCACATAGAAACTCATATTTTGTCATATGAACCGATTAAAACAAGAAACAACACAAATGAACCAATTAAAACTCAAGGAAACACAATTAAAACCACTAGAACAACAACTACAATGAAACTACCGAATAAAAACACAAGACAAACAAGTTCTACCGATTGAAACATCAAGAAACATCAAAGACATGTTTTAGAGTTTGTTTTGGAATGGAAATGGAAGAAGGAGATGGAAAGAACAAGGAAACTTATGTGGTTGGAGCTCTTGGAAATTTGCACGCCACTTGAAGGATGATTGGCTTCAAGATGAGTGTAGTTGCTGCCACTTGAGAGACCAAGAATTCACTCAAGATAAGACTATAAGAGAAGAAGACACAAGTCTCTCTCAATTCACTCACCAATTTGGGAGAGGTTCTTTACTCACAAAATCAATCTTATTATTTCAAAGACCTAAGCCTTCCTTTTATAGGGAGGAGGACCGGTCACTATTACAAAGGAAGCTTACAAGAGAAGCTTTGCAAGGTAGCCTTCTTAACCCTTCCTATTCTAGCGCCTAAATGGAGAGTGAAGAGGCACCTTCTAGATTTTTCCTAAAACTAACGCCTATAGATGCTATACAAAGGAGGTGTCTGGGTTTCCCTCTTTAGCACCTTCCTAAACACTACTATGTGTATTTTTAAATTTTATACAAAAGAAACTATAAAAAGAGAAAACATTTGAAGCCTACTACCTAACTCTTTAGCTTTGCTCCTTGTAATCCTTTGAGGTAAAAAGGATGATGAGCTAATATGTCTTTGAGCATCTTGAACTTCAACCTCATTCTCTTCTTCTTCTTGATCTCCATCAAACATGTTAAGTGGAAAACATCTTTTAATACATACAACAATCACTATAACTTTTTTTTTACTTCAGGTAATACTAAACTAGGTCATACATATATAACAATTACCTAAACATAGAAAAGACATTGATTATATATACCACATTTTTTAAGCGTTTCCTGTAGAATGTGTGGACTAAACAATAAAATTGTGGCTTAAAAGTGACCACGGGTATAAATGTGACCTAAAAGTGAAAAAGCTAATATTTTTACAAATGAGTTATAAATAACTATAGAACATGTTTTACGTATCATGGATGTTTAAGCCACGATTTTGTGACATTAATCTTTAAAAAGGAATAAACCATATTAAAAAGTGTGGCCTAAAATTATAAAAATGTGACATTTAAGTGTGAATATTTTAAATCAAATTTAATTAAAGTTGCCTTTAATATAGACCATACTTAATAAAATGTGGTTACTTTAGTCAAGATTTTTGTAGATATTTTAAACTACAATTAAATTATGCTTTTGGATTCCAAATGTACAATATCTTTTGTTTTCCTTTCCATTCTCCAAACATGTTCTAAAATCTAAATCACAAGCCTCCACTAGTTTACAAATTGAAATCCAACCCAAGTTCTAAAATTAAAATCCAAATTATTAATATTATTATTATCACTAATAATTATTATTATTAATTACATTATTATTATTATTTTTCATATTATTATTTTTATATTATTATTAACAATAATAAAATTAATAATAATAAAAATATTAATAATATTATTGATAACAATAATAATTGGTGGGTCTATTAGTGTCTAAGTTCAAGAGGGGAGGGGTGAATTGAACATATAAAATTTTCGCAAATACAAACAGTTTTCAGTATATCAGAGGAAAAAGAACAAATTGTTTTTAAAAGAAACAGATTGATTCTTCATAACAGTCTAACACAATTTGAACTTGTTCAGATTAAAATTGCAATCAACAGAGAGGTATAACAGAATCAGATTGGTTAAATTTTACCAGTTTGAAGAATACAAATTATGCCAAGAAATCAATCAAGTTCATTCAACACAAGGTTTCAAAGGAAATGATTCTTTGTCAGGATTTAATGAATAAGACTATTTGTCCTTAAATCATTGAGAACCTCATATACAAGTACTGTGTTAGTGATTAGAGAACTTTAACAAATCAGGAAGAACAACTTTTTATTAAACCCAGATTTAACAGATTTGATTTCAAATGAACAGATTTCGTTCTTGACAGAATTAAATAAAAACCATAAACGAGTGCAGGGATGAGAAGAAAAGTACAAGCAAACTTTTATACTGGTTCACTCATACAGAGCTACATCCAGTTTCACCTTACTCCAATGTGGAATCCACTAAAACCAGTTTCAATCACTTACAAACACTACAGTTCTTGAACACTACAAGAACAATACAACCAATGCTGAAAAACCCTATTTCAGCACACCTTGCACTCCAAGAAACCCTATCAAGGAGTGACTAACACTTACACCTTTACAAACAAGAATAAAGGAAAGATAACACCTGAAAAGAAGATGCAAGAACTCAAAACTAGTAGTTCAATTGCTGCAGAACTGCACCAGCACCTTCACCAAGATTAAAGTTTTCCTAGAACAAGCACACTTGAAGATCCCTTTGGAAAACCTTTCAAAAATTCTTTTCAATCCTTCTTCTCACATAGAAAGTGTTTAATCTCTGTCAAAACCGTGATTTCTCAACCACCTTTCATGTGAGAAAAGCTTTTCTTTATATAGAAAACAGTTTCTAACTACTTTTCAAAAAATAGTTGAAAAGCTGTTATGAAAACAACAGAGTTTAAACTAAACAGATTTATTTTAGGAAAACCGCCAACTCAGCTAACTGAAATAACTGATTGAGTTGTACCTTTGATGCCCTAACCAACTTTCGAAAATCCTTTCAGTACACCAAAAGTAAACCTATTCTTTTATAGAGAAACAAATTTATTTTTGTGCAGTATCCTAATTTTTTGGAGAGAACTTTAAAAAGCTTTTGGAAAAACTTTTAACCACTTCAAGTGCTTGATCTATGCTTGGTTAGGCATCTAGGATATGTCATGTAGCAAAAGGCAACCTTGAATACACACAATCCTAAAGTACAAGATCATCTAAGACACATTGCAACCTACAAAGCAAACTAGCTAACATCTACATCAAACACACTAAGGTTAGGTAGTGACGAGCTTCATCCATCTTCAACAATATTATTAACATTTTTATTATACATAATGCTTATTGGAAATTTTCAGATTTTGATTTAAAGTCAAAACCAATTCAATTTTGTATAAAATCTACTTTGGATCCTGGGTTGAGCCGACGCAAATTTGAATTGTTCCTTTTGTTTTGTTTCATATTTACACTTGGTCACTTGGTGTATTAATTCATAAATTCAAAATTCTTATAGAGAAAACTAGGTGAAATGTAAATTTACGTAATTAACCTATATGTTGAATTCTTAATGTGTGTGAGTACATTGGTAAAAAAATGACTTATTTAAGTTATTTATGACCATTAACAATTCGACATATAGGTTAATGACGTAAATTTACATTTCACCTAGTTTTCTATGTAAAAACTCTTTGCATTTTTGTTGAACATTAGTGTGTAGGCATAAATATAAAATAATTTTATCTTTAAATAATTTTTTAAAATAAAAAATGAAATACATTTTACTATAAATAAATACAAAAACTATTTTGTAAATATAATTTATTTAAATCTTATTTTAAATTTTATAAATAAGTTTGCTTTAATTTTTCATATTTATTTTTTAAAATATACTTTACAAAGATTTTTTAAAATAATCCTTATTTACATGAGAGAGAAGGAATTGAAACAAAGTAATAAATATATCATGCATATAGGATTCATCCTATTTGTATAGGGTAAAATTTATAACTTATCTCCACTAATTAATATATACTAAAATATTTGTAAGATTAAAGACAAGACTTGAACTTCTTTCACTCCACTAATTCATAGACTAGCTCCAACTCATTCAAGATATTATAGAATATAGGGGAAAAAACAATAAAAACAAGCCACACATCCATCCAACTTCTAAATAGACAATTTAGTTGATATAATGTGTCGTCCCTTTTCAACTTTCGGCTATTTATAGATTAGGCTTCAAGACATGGCCACCATACATAACATCTGTATTCTCCTTTTACATTCAACAGGTAATTACTTTTTTCACACGAAAACCAATAATGAAAATTATCCAAATACATTTATTAGCAAGTGCTTCTCAAAACAACAAATATTTTCGTTAATGACTCAATTAATTCATTATTCATTGATATGTATAGGACAACTGTATTCATTTTCTATAAATGAATGACCCAAATGAATTTTCTAAATAAAAAGATACTTTTGAAAAGTAACGTGAACCATTTTGGATTTTCATAATTCCATGAAACCAACAGTGATGGTGAATAATGATTAAGTTTAAGAATATGTTTGGATAAAAAAAATCTAAATTCTTGTAATAGAAGAAAATAAAAGGTTCTTACAAGAATCGGGAGCTATTGTCTTCTCGATGCGGATATTAATCGACTTCTTAGGTGTTTATTGTCTTTGATCTCTAACAAATTTAAATTAATTAATTAAAATAATAAATATTATTACATGTATATTTTGATTTGAGTGAGATCAAGTTACTTATAATTGAAGTTGGATCCTATTAACATGAATATCATGATTAAATATTTGTATTAATACGACATGATGAACTAATCATGTTTAACTATGCAATTACATCCAAGATACATGGATCGAGGAGTATTAGGCCATATCCAATATATAAAATAAAATAAAATAAATCTAATAAAAAATTGAAATTAGTTTATAGAACTTCCATTCTAATAATTTATATAGAAACCTAGCTATTTCTATGTAGTGGAAATAATAACAAAAGTTGACTTTGTTTGTGCATGATAATTCTCACAAGGGGATGACAAATTGCAGCAATCGATGGCAATCACAGTCTGATCACAAGTTTTCAAGTCAAGCCCACAAATTTGACCACACGGTTCGAATCAAGCCATCCATAGCAGCAAGAACCATGAATCTTGTAACTAGCATTGACTTATATATGCTTCACACGCAATATTCCATTCCACCCCAAAATGGCTCCTTTTCCCTGTCTTCCATTTTTCACCACCACAAAATCCAAAACCACAAGCAACTGTATCCCAATAGAACAATTCTGTCACCGCTTCTCTCTTGCTGAGCTTCAAGCAGCCACAAATGGGTTCAAGCCCAGTTTAATCGTCAGTGAAGAAGGTCAATGTCAGGTCTACAAAGGCCACCTCAAA
Organism: Phaseolus vulgaris; assembly: GCF_051622355.1. Classification (NCBI taxonomy): domain Eukaryota; kingdom Viridiplantae; phylum Streptophyta; class Magnoliopsida; order Fabales; family Fabaceae; genus Phaseolus; species Phaseolus vulgaris. The sequence continues at coordinate 6,176,229 of NC_143501.1, read as the reverse complement.
GGCCATGGAGACGTAGCCATCAAGCACTTCAAGACTAGAAGCCCAGCTTACGATATAGAATTCAGGGTCGAAGTCAAGATTCTGTGCCAACTACACCACCCAAATATTGTTCCTTTGGTTGGTTTCTGTGAGCACAAAAATGACAAGTTTGTTGTGTATGATTATGTCTCCAATGGAAGCCTCTACGATTGCTTGCATGGCACCAACAATAATGGTGGTGTTCCCTTGTCATGGATACAAAGACTTAACATCTGCATCGGGGTGGCTCGTGGACTGCACTACATTTACTTCGAAACCAAGATACCTATCATGCACCGTGCTGTGAAATCAAGCAATGTTCTTTTGGACCATAATTTGGTGCCTAAAGTGGCAGATTTTGGACTTTGCAAGAAGCACCCCCAAGAGGAGTCAAGGCCAAAGCCACCAAGAGTTGAGTTGAGGGAGAACTTGGAGGTTAGTTTGGAATACTTGGAGCCGGAGTATTTTATGACTGCAAGGTTATCAGACAAATCTGATGTGTACTCTTTTGGGGTGGTAATGTTAGAGATTTTGTGTAGGAAGAAAGCATGTTTTTTAACCCCAAGTGGAGATTGTGAGTACCTTGTTAAGTGGGCATTTGATGATGAAAGGAAGGGGGTTTTTGAGAAGATTGTTGATCCATCTCTTATTGGAAAAATAGCACCTGCTTGTTGGGAAGTGTTCATTGAGATTGTTCAGAGATGTTTGGCTTCAGTTGAAGAGAGGCCAACAATGGGTGAAGTGACGATGGTTCTTGAAAATGCATTTCTGTTGCAGAGAGAGCAGATGTGTGAAGGAGTGTAATGAGCCTAGAATCTGTGAGGGGGTCAATTCAAACTAATCTTTGAGTCTATCACTCGGTGTTACACTAAGCGACTCCCTCACCTTGAGGCGGGTTTCAATATGCATGTACATTTTATTTACGAGTTTATTTGATTATAAAGATAATCTTTCCTGCATTTCTGTTTTTAACATAAATGTACAGGGAAAAGTTATATATTTTGTTCTACCCTCATAACACACTTTCCCACGGAATTAAGTATATAACAGCATCAATAGTAGTTGATGAACCACAATCTTGTATTGTAAAAACCAAGACCTAGCACTCAAATAAAAATCCAAAACAGCACTTCAACTGTTGGTGTTGTTCTTTAAAGTAGAAGATAACTATGAAAAGTTGGAAAAACTTTCAGATTCTCGCTAGTGAAATACTATTTTGAGTTGCCTTTGTTTCAATAATTAATGCAACATAAATACATAACCTCTTACCCTTCGGCTGTTCATGAAAATTGAGAAAGCCATGAGTCCCTTCCACCGTTTCATTTTTAACATATATTAGATCTTTTGTGATTCTCTTTTCCTTATCACTTCCTTTTGGACACCTCACTAATTCAACTTCGTCACATAACAAATGGGTTATCTTCCCTGCTTGCTTTCGGTCATTATTCTTGCCTTGTGTTGTTGTGTCGATGCTGCTTGCTCTAATGGAAAATGCAAGGTTTGTATACCCTACCACCTCTTATATGAATCATGTCTTTAACTTTTCAGTTTTGAAATTAGTATTATATTTGTTTGCAATCTTTGATCAGCTAAATGATGAGTGCTCGTCTAATGGTGATTGTGGACCCGGGCTCTATTGTTTCTCATGTCCACTTGGGTTTTCAGGCTCTAGGTGTGTTAGATCTTCTGTCACAGATCCATTCAAGCTCATAGTAAGATTCCCATTTCTCCTTGGTATTTGCCTTATTTCACAAGAAACTGTCACAACACAGACATGGAGATAACAGCCCACCCAAGTTGTATGTGTCAAGCTTTTTGAAATGCCATCATTGAGTGACATAATTTAGAGTAGTAGAACACTTGGCATGGTTCTGGTTCTGGTAGAAACTAGTTCCATCATTTTAAATGATCTGAATATATATATAGACACACACACACATTCTCTTAGAGGGAAAAGGGGGGGGAAAGGACATTTGGGGTGTTTCATCTTAATCAAATTTTTAACTGCTTGTTTTGTCTTGGTATAGAATAATTCTCTTCCATTCAACAAATATGCATTTTTGACAACGCACAATTCTTTTGCTATTCATGGAGAACCATCTAACACAGGAGTTCCTCGAGTTACCATCACTAATCAAGAAGACAGCGTAACCCAGCAGCTAAAAGTATTATATTCATTACTACTAGGCTTATCTTCTGTTAACTTTTATGATATTCTGTTTCTACTACTTGCTAGGATGTTTAAGGATCTCTATTTTCTTCCATCAATGTTTCATCTGTAGAATGGAGTTCGGGGACTAATGCTAGATACATATGATTTTGATGGAGATGTGTGGTTGTGCCATTCATTTCGAGGCCACTGCCATGATTTCACAGCTTTTGTATGTAAAATTCATCTTCCCACTAGTGTTGTCTTTTGGCCCTGACTCTTTTCTCTAAAAGAACAAACATTTATGACTAACGAGTTCGATACACCCTAACTTTGTATTCAACAAGTAGGAACCGGCCATTGATACACTGAAGGAAATTGCAGCTTTTCTATCTGCCAACCCAAAGGAAATTGTCACACTCATACTGGACGATTATGTTGAAACGCCAAAAGCATTGAAAAAAGTCTTTACCGAAGCTGGTTTGATGAAGTTTTGGTTTCCTGTGATGAGAATGACAAAAAAGGGAGGAGACTGGCCACTTGTGAGTGATATGGTTGCTAAAAATCAAAGACTACTAGTGTTCACTTCAATAAGTTCTAAACAACAAAGTGAAGGTATTGCTTACCAGTGGAATTACATGGTTGAAAATCAGTGTAAGATTAAGATATCACCAACCATTAAGTTTTTCTTGTTCTTCACACAAACATTTTTATTCCTTTGTTAGTTTTCCATTTTGGTGATCTTAATTTCCACAGATGGGGATGGAGGAAGAAAAGCTGGAAGGTGTCTACATAGAAAAGAATCATCTGCTCTTGATGACAAGAGCAGGTCCTTAGTGTTGATAAACTACTTTCGCACTTTTCCACTTAAGCCAATCACATGTGAAGATAACTCTGGAGGTCTCATTGACATGCTGCAAACCTGTCATGATGCTGCTGGCAACAGGTGGGCTAATTATGTTGCTGTGGACTATTACAAGGTAGAACACTTTGGCATATTTTCTTTTTTACTACTAATTTTGTTGCTGCTGAAGCTGAAACTCTTGGACTCATTCATGCATTATTAGTTACAATTTGGGATCATTGTGCAGAGAAGTGAAGGAGGAGGATCCTTTAAAGCTGTGGACACTCTGAATGGGAAGCTATTGTGTGGTTGTGATGATGTCCATGCCTGTGTGGTAAAGAAATTTTCATTCTTTCTTTCTAGAACACAAAAGTTAGTACATGACTACACCACAATTGAATTTTGATTCTTTTTCATTTTCAGCCCAGAAAGCATAGCAAGTAGCTACAAGTTTCTTGTAATGTTTTGAGTCTCTTAAAGGTATTATTGTATGCCAGCGTTACCAGATGAGATTGATTACAATTGTGTTACACTAGTTACCAAAATATTATATGAATTTAGTGGCCATTTAATCCTAATATTATGTCATTGAAAAATAATAATAAAACTTCCACTCTAATTTATCAATCATAAGTTGATGCTAAACCATATACAAGTCAATTATGTCCACAACAGTTTTCACCAAGTAACAGTGAACAGTAAAAATTCACTGTTTGTTCTTTTAAAAAAAATCTGAGAGATTTCAATTTCTAATTAATTTTATAATGTCAAGTTGCCAAGTAAAAATAATAAATAAGTCTAATTATTTACCTAAAGTTAAGGATAATTCAATAAAGTTATTGCTATAATCCTCGCAGCAGCATACAATTTTCTAAAATTCTAACTAATTCTATGAAATATTTTACTTTCTCATTCAAATTTCTTAATTCTCCTAACGTCTTAAATTTCAAATTAAAAATAGTGATCATGCTCAATCATTCATCCAAAAATACAGATAACTAGATGAAGTTAATAGTTTTAACTTCCCATAATTACCAAGCTAACAACATACAATTTCTTAAATTTCATAGCTGATTATGGTCCCATAGATGAGAACAATAAGAGACTCGCCACTGTAGCTTGCACTTCCAACTGCATTTTTGTTTTCATAATCTATTGGATGGAAGGGCTCAAACCTGATCCTGTGACTTTTGTTGTCTCTCAAAGCCTTGGCTTAGCATTTGGTGCTATTTTGAAGATTAAACAGGCAACTACTCTAGCTTCTGTGACAAACAACACTTGTGTTTCTCATTGCTTGGGATACTATATACAACAAGCTCCGTTCATTGTATGGTTCAAGTATTTGAGCTACAACTACTACAGTTACAAGCTGCTTTTAGGTGTCCAGTATAATGAAAATGACTATTGTGAATGCTCATAGGGGGAGCTGTGCAAAGTTGCACATTTTCCTCCTATCAAATCAATGGGCTTGAATCACTTGTGGTTTGATGTGTGCATTATGGCCCAGGTGTTGGTGGGTTATCGACTAGTTGCTTATTTAGTACCGCATAGAAATAGTTAGATCAAAATTATGACGGAGCGCCCATACACACAGCACGAGAACTTGAAGAACTTTCATAGAAGTCAACTGAGGAATACTGCTAAAATAGTAGACTTTCGATGGAACTCATGTTATGAAAGTTTATCAACTCTCCCTAACCGGGTTAGATCTACAAGACATATTTTAATAGATTAATGAATACTAACTATGTTTTTTCTTCAACATAAATTCAACTACCTCAATGCAAAGGATATATGTTTATGTATGCCACATGATAAGAAGCAAGGGAAATAACACTATGCATTCTAATCAGCATCTGGAAGTTTAAGGCTGAATGCTCAGAACCGTTCCCTAAAACACAATTATGGTCATCGTTAGGCCTTTGAAACCACAACTTTGTTGTTTCCTCTCTCAACGAAGAATTTTGTCTAATTTATACATATTGTCAGAGTAAACAAAATTTATGCGCCAATCAATAAAAAATCTTCCTAAGTATGATCTAAATATAGTTATTGTAAAAATCAACACACTTATCATACAAGGCAGTCTGTGAATGAATGACGGTGTAAAAACTCTTTACACTCAGTGCATACACTATTTATTTACTCTTTTTTCTAATCGAGTGGAAATTATCAGATCTTTTGTAAAAACTAGCATCTATACCTATAAAAAATACAACCAGAGAACTTCTACAACATTTTCGATTACTGTCTATGCCTCATATCAGTAGTTCATACAATGAATGGAGGTTAGAAGAAAGCAATCAAACACTGCAAAATTGAGAACCTAACATTTTTTTTTTTCATTCACTGATGGACATAATATCTGAATTGTTTATCTGACACAGCAACAAATAAAAACAGATTTTGTCGTTCCTTGAACCAAAGAACAAGTATATCATGTAAGTCATGAATTTGCTAAAAGGGAATAGGGAGAGAAATCAAACTATATCAAAGGACAACAACAAAATAACCAAACCCATCTCAACAGGTTGTCACACAAACTTACTCATGAGCTAACACAAAATTTCGACCATCAAAAATCTAAGTTGGGTCCTTAAAAGGATAAGCATGTGGAAGACCTACTTCTTAGAAGGCTTCCCTTTCTTTTGAGAACCTTTCCCCTTTGTGCTATCCACTGAAGAATCCATGTTATTGTCCTTAACATTAATGGCACCCTGGCTGAACTCCGAAGACAGTATCTTAGCAATCTCAGGAAAACCAACAGTGTTTCTTCCACGCAACAATGTTTGCAAATTCTGCTCCCAAATCTTGTCCTTCTTAATACCAGGACTCTGCACACCAAACATAACAAATCAATAATACCCTAAATGTAACCTTACGAACTAGGAATCACCGTTATATAATCACAGTTATATAATCAAGTGCAAAAATAAGATTGGGGATGGATGAGTGAGGTAAGGGGAGAGAACCCGGAAATTGTAGAGCTTGATGAACTTGGAGAGAATGAGGGCAATTTCGGAACGAGAGTGGCGAGGGATTCCGAGGAAGGTGCAGAGTTCACTAGAAGATTTGCGGATCTTGGTGTTGCCGGTGCCTGTGATTTCTGCCACCGCTTTCGCCACCGTGGACATGCTCCTCCGACCCAAAGAACCCATTTTCGCGGCGCGTTATGGCTACTACCACTGTGCGTTCTTCTACGAATCAACACCAGTTATTTTTTTTTAATTATCTTCACTCCAACAATGAATGAATACTGTAAAAAAAAACTGTGGACTCAGACATACTTTTGTTTAAGAGATGTTTTTAATTGACTTTTTAAAAAAAATACATAAAAAAAATCATATAAATTTTAAAAGATTTTGTTATAATGTAAGTCTTTTTTTTAAAAAAAAACTATTATTAGAATTTATGTAATTTAAATTTAAGAGAATTTATAAAATATAAAATCATAAAATTTGAAAGGATAATTTTATGAATTAAAAACCATAAATATTTTGAATTTTATTTACAGTAGAAAGTATCTTTACCTTTTTTTTTTAAATTACAAAATCATGGAAGATAGTTGCTCAAGATGAAAATAGTTTATTTCATAGAGCTTTCATACAAGCTTCTTAGTGAACTTTCTACTCCACTTTGTCCTTCTTATCTGGAAGAGCTTCTTTATATAAATATGTTATATTGCTTACGACAAGTAGATTTACATTATTGTTCAGGCAAGTCTACATTATTATTCAGATTCCAAATTATTGTTATCTTGAAAAATCTTCTGGCTTTTTTTATTATGTTGAAAAATCTTTTGCTTCTTGTCGTGTCCACTATTGCTAGATGCTCCAACTACTGTTCTTTGATTTCTTTTACTTTGTCTTGATGTCAGAAAATGTCTTGGCACATTACGGTTAATAAACTTTTCAATAATACATGTCTTCATTGTAGATATAAGGATTGGACTGTGATGATCCATCATCAGTATTGGCTTTGTTTGAGCCTTTTGAAGAAGTAACTTTTTGAAGAGTTCTTTCAAACTCTTCTTTTGAGGTTGTTGATGTTAAGGCTGTCATTAATTGTTGTTTCTCTCTTAAGAATAATGCATCTTGTTTGAGTGCAGATTTATCTTTGCTTCTTGAATTATGTTTTATCCATTCTTGAATTTTGTTCTTGCACACTAATTTATTATTGAACTTTTTCCACCATTTTATCTTTATCTGTCTTGATAATATTTTGAATTCAACTCCTTCATATGGTTATACCAAAGTATAATCTCATACTACGATCCAAGTAATAGTTTGAGAGACTATGAAATATATAACCCTATATCCTGGTACAAATGTAGAATTTTGTCGAAAATATGACTATACTTCATTTATTTCTGTTGGAAATATTGAAGGTAATGATCCAAAGTTGACAAACCATTTTATAAACCACCTTGGGAATTTTAAAGATATTCCCTTTTGAACCAGATAAACTAAGAATGCTTCTCTGGTTTAACAAATAATATGTTGGTCCATGTATCCATATAATCATAATAACTATATTTTTGTGGATCAAATATTCTTGAAAACGATTTTTATTATGGAGAGGTTGGTTCCACTCTTGAGGGGTTTGGACTTGCAGGATTTTTATTTTGGAGAACTGGATATTTCCTTCATCATCCTTATGATGAGATACTTCTATGGATTCTGTATCCACCAATATAAATTCATAAAAAGTTCTGGTTTTGCATACATCTATTGGCAAATAATGGAAGTCTTGGGGAAATAGGTTTTCAGCTATTTGTCTTGGGTTTGGAATTATCCACGCTTTTTCTAATATTAGTATTGGCATACTTTTGAGTTTTTCTAAATATTCATTTGAAGGTATTGATTTTGGAAAGTATGTTGGGATAAGAGTTCTACCGGTAAAGTTCTTTAGGCTTATTAATACATTTTGGTAATACAGTGGAGTAAATCTATTTTAAGTTATTAAGGGGTCCGATGATCGAGGAGGAGTTTTTATAATTTCTACTAAGGTAAAGGTTGGTTTTGTGAGTGTTGCTAGTCTTAAAGATAATGAAGAGGCTGGTCTTAATGATATTGATGAAGAGACTTTATTTGATCCCAGTGTGGGGAACCATATTGAGTTTTATTTATTGAACTAGATGCTTTATTTGATCCCAGTGGGGGACCATAATCATCTTTCCTATTGGCTTGACACTCATATTGAAGCCTGTAAAAATTCTCTTATTAAAAAATCTGGCACAGAATTATCTTTTCCTTTAATATGTTCTATTTCAAAATCAAAACAAGATAATAAAGCTTGCCTTCTTGCAAAAATATGTTTAGAAACCAGATTTTGAAAATCTTTAGTTAAAACACTTGGAGTTGCTTTACAACCAATACAAATTAAATTTTTATTAAATAAATCGTCTTGAAAATTTTGTAAACACAATACTATTGAAAGTATTTATTTTTTAATAGTAAAATATTTTTGTTGAGAAGAATGCAGATACCGGAATGATATCTGACTACTTACTCATTTGATTTTCTTGAAAGCTTTTGTTTTAAAATTCCCCCATATCCTAAATCAGAGGGATCTATTTCTACAAAAAAGAAAGACTTCGGGGTCAGGTATTCCTAGATAGGGTAGCTTTCTAACTATTTCTTTTATTTTTTTATGGCTTTGGTCATATCATCATTCCAGGCTTGGAGGATTTTTTCTTAATATTGCATATAAAGGGGCGCAAATTATTCTAATACTGGGATACAATATGCTATATAATATTTTTTATATATAAAACTTTTCATGTTATGCATTACTAAACAACTTGACATTTCAGTTAGGCTGACACCTCAAGTAACAACAATCATCTGCCATCACATGAAAAAAATATTATTAAAATAAAAATACAAAAAAAAATATGGGAAGATTAGACCAAAACCCCATATGTTAACAAAAGCGATACATAGGTAGACTATATCTATTTATAAAGAATTCTAAGAACAAACTAGATGAAAGCCTATTATACCAATGAAATGATTCTCTATGAATAAATCATAAATTAACCAACTTATTAACACACACATTCCCTTCGCGAAAAATATGTGTAAATCTGTTATATAATTTACACATCCTAAAAATCTCTGCAGCTGTTGTTTTTCTTTTATTTCTTCTGGAAATTTATTGGTAAATTCTAATGATCTTCGTATAGGTGCCATATTTCCTTCATATATCTCATATCTAAAAAACTAATCTTTGTTTGAAATATTTTTATCTTCTTTTCTGAAACTACCAATCCATTTTCTTTAATTATTTTTACAAATTCTTCGAGATTTTTTTATGTTCATTAATATTTTTAGAAAATATTAAAACATCGTCTAAATATATTATAGAAAATCTCATATAAGAATAAAAATCTATTATTCATAATATTTTGAAGTTCACTAAGAGCATTTTTTAATCCTTGAGACATTATATTCCATTCGTAATGTCCAAAACGTACTACAAAAGCATATTTATATTTATCTTTTTTCTCTATAGAGATTTTATAGTATCTTGATTTTAAATCAAAATTTGAGAATATGTAGCATCATGTATTCCTTTCATTAGGTATTTTTATTGGTAATAGATATCTAATCCATTTTAATACTTTATTTAATGTTTTATAATTAATTACTAACTTTGGTGCTCCTCTTTCTATTTTTAAGGTTTTCATCACATAAAACTCCGCACAACTCCAAGGTGATTTTGAGGTCCTTATTAATCCTTTATTTAGATATTTTTAATTTTTTTTTTTACAATATTCCAAATGTTGTGGGTTCATTTGTAAGCATTTGTTGGTATTTGTTTTGCATCAAAATTATATGGTAATGAGATGGTATATATTTTTCTGTGCCAAAAGGCTGTGAGATTTGTTTTACATATTTCCTTTTTTATTTTATTTTTCGTAATTTTTAATAAGATTTTTAAGATTAGGTGTTTTTAGTTGCTCCTCTATTCTTCTAAATCTGATTTCTTTATTTAATATATTTATCTGTTTTTACTTACTTTTTATAGGAGATATTGAGGATTCTCTTAATAGATTTAATTCTCTGGTTCTAGAAGATTTTATAAATTCAAAACATATTTCTTTTCTTAAGGTTTGAGTTATAATGTTATTTGGGGGATTATTCCTTCCTTGCATCTATTTGGGATATTAAATATAGAAATAATATTATTTTGATAAAACAATCACTAAAATAAATTCAAATAACATATGTTGTTGAAATAAAGTGAATATTTTTTAAATATTGAAATAAAAAGTAAAATTTAAACAAGAAACTAAACAAGTAATTAAATAAAATGAATAACAAAAACAAAACCGCGTTTTAAAACCTAACTTCTTTTTATTAAAACAATACAAATCTACTTCAAAAAAATTAGCCTAAAAAAACTAACTTCTATTTGCAATGGTCAAGTCAACAATTAGTGTCCCTTTTAATAGATTATTTAGTCATGGTTACTTCTTCGACATGCATGGTGGACTTAGAAACATTCATATCTGAATTTTTTTGTGTGGAAAACTAAGGTTTTAAAAATATTTGAAAAGTAACATGATGAAGAAAATGAATTCCACCATGGAGTCTTGTGAAGAACACCAAGTGGGAAAAGTCCATGTTTCAATAGAACACTCAATTATTGTATGATTTTTATTAGTGCCACTACCACTAGAGTACAACACTGTCCAAAAGATATCAACCCTTCACTTAGGCATCACAAGATAAGTATTAGTTACAAGACAAAATGATGATGTTACCACACATACTTGTTTATTTGCAATCTCAATTTTAATTTCTAAATTTTTTAGCTAAATGTAAATGTAATCAATTGATAATTCCATAAATAAATCGTTTATTTCTATGTTGAAATTACTAATACAAGTATTTAATTTATTTTTGTAATGTAACTAGCTCAACTTGTAATGTATTTTGATATTTAAAATACTTTTTTTCTTCATCGTATTCCTAATATTAAAAAAAAAACATTGTACACCGTATAAATAATATCTCATAGTATTTTTAGTGATAAATTTTGTCAAAAAGATTCACTTACCATCAACCTAATAAATTTTTTTTGACAGAAATAAACCGGATATAATTAATGAACATGGACAAAATGCGCTATCGTCTAGAATGATTATGAATCACATGTGCACGAGTGATGTAGAAAAACATCTGCATGAAAGAACGTAAAATGTTACTGTTCTTCTAAACAATATTTTATCAGATTAAAAAATTATAAAAAATAGAAAATGGGATAATTTGACTAATGCATTGTAGAAGTTGGAATGTATCTTTAATTTAATTTAGGAGTGGTAGTAATAAATAAGAACTTCACTTTCACGTAATTTATACAAAAAATATTTATAATTGTCCTGTTAAAAATATGTATAAAAGCGCGTCTTGGACATTTTTTAAATTATTTTTTCATGATTTTCAATGATATTTTTAATTTTGAAATGAAACTGATTGCAAAAATCCAAAAGAAAATGTAGAAAGTAAGGGATTATTCTTTTAGAATGTGAACAAAAGCTTGGTAATTGTATAGACAAGACAAAGCTGAAATTATCAAAGACTAATCTTTGTTTTAATTTCCTCGTTCAAAAAAAAAAATGTTGTATAACAAAACCGTGAAACTTTGTGTATCAAAGTTGAAGGAGTCAAAAAGAGATGACAGAGGGACCAAAGCAAGAATCCTATTTCGCCAGAGCAGTCGTCTCAAGAGTCTTCCACTACCAACACTATCTCCCGTGTTTCATAGCAACTACCTCACTCACCAATTAATGTAATAACTACTAAATCTTCATACTTTCATTCACTTTTTTTCTCTCTATGCAAACCATGACCATCTCCACATTCACTTTCTCCTTAACACTCTTCTTCTTCCTTCTACACTTCTCCCTACACCTCCACGCCTACACCCCGGAGGAAATTTTCACCATCAGTTGCGGCACCACCGGGAAGTCCTCCGACGGTCAAAGAAGGTGGACCGGCGACGAAGACACAAAGTACTTATCTTTCAAAGACGGCTCCGTTTCAGAGAAGGCAACAAGACAGTCTCCTTCCACCAATCAAATCCCCTATTCCACTGCACGCTTGTCCCGTTCCCAATTCAACTACTCCTTCCCCGTCTCCCCAGGCCCCAAATTCCTTCGCCTCTTCTTCTACCCTGCCGACTACCCTAACTTTCCCCGGAACCAAGCTTCTTTCACCGTTCAATCCAACCAATTCACTCTCCTCCACGCTTTCAACGCCTCTCTTAACGCCGACGCTCAAGCCACTGAGACTATCTTCCGAGAATACGTGGTCAACGTCAACGACGGTGAGGGGCTTATCCTCACCTTCACTCCCTCCAATTCAAACTCCTACGCTTTCATCAATGGAATCGAGGTGCTTTCCATGCCAACCGATTTATATTACAGCCTACCAAATGAGTTAGGCTTCACGCAAGTCGGAAGCGGCACGCTCTACAACGTTAGAACCAGCGATGCGCTCCAGACTGAGTATAGAATCAACGCTGGAGGCCAAGAAATCCCGCCACAAAACGACACCGGTTTGTTCAGGGATTGGGCTGACGAACAACCTTATTTTATTAAACAAAATCCAAAGAATAATGATCTACCAGCTGACATCGATGGGAAGATCAACATAACTGTGAATCCCGATTACGTGGCACCGAAGGAACTGTTCAGAACAGCGCGTAGCCAGGGCACAAACGGCACTCTGAACAAAATGAGCAACCTGACTTGGGTGTTCCCCGTTGATTGTGGCTTCACTTACGTTCTCAGACTCCACTTTTGCGAGCTTGATCCTCTTATCAATGACATCGGTGACAGACAATTCTTCATTTACATAAATAGCCAGTTGGCTCAAGATCGTGCAGACGTAATGAAATGGAGTGCGAAACGAAAAGGCCTAGCTGTGCACAGAAACTACGCCGTAATGATTCCCATGAATGGTACTCAGAAAAAGTTTAATCTCTCGCTTCAAATGCATCCTTACGAAAGCAGTGTGGATACGGATTACAGCGACGCCTTCCTGAACGGTCTCGAGATCTTCAAAATCAGCGAAGCCGGTTCAAACAACCTCGCCGGACCTAACCCGGACCCGGTTCAGACTCCACAGAACAACAATCCCGTCCAAAAAGGAAAGTCGAGCAGCAGAAGTGCAACGACGATAATTGGCATAGTAGCAGGGGTGGTGTCTGGCGTCGTTTTGATCTCGCTGATCTTTTTCCTTGTCGTGTGTTTCCGACGCAAGAGAACCACACAGCCAAAAGATTACAAAAATTCAAAGTCTTCCGGGACTTCCAAGTGGGGTCCACTCTCCTTCGCAACGACCAAGTCAACCAACACAAACTCCTCTCTACCGTCCGATCTCTGCCGCCACTTCTCCCTCGCGGAGATCAAAGCCGCCACCAACAACTTCGACGAAGTCTTCATCATCGGAGTCGGGGGATTCGGCCACGTGTACAAGGGCTACACCGACGGCGGTTCCACTCCGGTGGCCATCAAGCGTCTGAAACCGGGTTCGCAGCAGGGTGCGCACGAGTTCATGAACGAGATCGAGATGCTCTCGCAGCTCCGCCATCTTCATCTCGTGTCCCTAATCGGATTCTGCAACGAGATGAACGAGATGATCCTGGTGTACGACTTCATGGCGCGTGGCACCCTACGCGACCATCTCTACAACACGGACAACCCCGCCATCCCGTGGAAGCAGCGGTTGCAGATCTGCATCGGCGCCGCGCGTGGACTCCACTACCTCCACACTGGCGCGAAGCACACGATCATCCACCGCGACGTGAAAACCACGAACATCTTGTTGGATGATAAGTGGGTGGCCAAGGTGTCGGACTTCGGACTTTCCAGAATCGGACCAACGGGTATGGACAAGGCTCATGTCAGCACCGTGGTGAAGGGCAGCATGGGATACCTAGACCCAGAGTATTACAAACGACAGCGTTTGACGGAAAAGTCTGACGTGTACTCTTTCGGTGTGGTGCTGTTCGAGTTACTCTGCGCCCGTCCGCCTCTGATCCGAACGGCGGAGAAAAAACAGGTGTTACTGGCTGAATGGGCAAGACACTGTTACCAAAACGGTACCATTGCACAGATTGTTGACCCGGCATTGAAGGGTAGGATCGCAGCTGAGTGCTTGAAGAAGTTCTGCGAAATTGGGGTGAGTTGCTTGTTGGACGACGGAACGCAGAGGCCGTCGATGAACGACGTCGTTTGGATGCTGGAGTTTGCCTTGCAGCTACAAGAGAGTGCAGAACAGAGGGAAAATGCTAACGTTGTGGGTGGCGAAAGGGTGAATGAAAGAAGAGATGAAGGTATGGAGGATTTGTTTAGCAGTGGAACGAGTGTGGGCCAGGTTTCTGATTTTAACAAGAGTAGTGGAACGAGTGTGGTGAGTGTTAGCAGCAGTAGCGGAGAGTACAAAGAGAGTGATAGAATGATGTCTGGAACTGTTTTCTCTGAAATTGTTGACCCAAAGCCACGTTGAGGAGAATCAACCACTCCTCCTAAAGCTCACACCATTTATGTGTTTTAGTTACCTTCAACTGTCTCTGTACATTGCTTCTGTCTCTTCTCAATGAAGACAGGTCCAAAGTAAGCCAATTTCAAGCATTGCGTCCTTAATTATTGTAACAATTTTCATATTATCAGATTTAATGATAATAATATTGTTCTAAAAGTTCTAATTTGTTTCTGTACTTTATTCAATTTATGCATTTTACAATAATAACACATTTAATTCTCAATTCTAAAAAAACTAACTCTTAAATTAATTTTCGCATCCTAAAAAAAAACACTCTTAAAAAATCATGCTAATGAAGTATAACTTAACGTCTGATAGAAAATTGGGAAAAACGAATTTGTGCTAAAGAGAAATTGTAATAATTAGTATCTGATGTTTTCTCTTTTTAAGTGCAAAAACTGTATATTGTGCAAAAACTGTATATTGAAATAGTTGTGTTTAGTAAAAGAGTATTTGAAAAGTTAATGTTTTTGGTACTTATTTTTTCCATATAAGTACAAGTTTTCTTTTATGATATTACATTTTCAGTCCACGTTTTAACTGAGGTTGTATTAGGTAATATATTTGAATAAGTAAGATTAGTTCTAAATAAAGAAATTTCAAATTAATATGAAATTTCTCCATAATGAAGTAATTCAAGTTGTCTATTATTTTTCTGTTAAAATAAAAGCAAAAGTTGATGGAACTTTAAATATAACATAACAAAAGTACATAAAAAAAAAACTCTTCAAAATTAACTATTGATTAACTAGCTGTTAATACGGATGGCACCAGGTGTGTGCTGCGAATTTGATTATTTCATGCTTATTATTGGAGTAAGAATTCATCTACATACTCAACAAGGGTGAATTTTTTTATTTCATCCCAATCCTTATTAGAGAGTGAATATACTTATTATACTCGTCTCGTTGGAGACTATTCAAAATGTTAATTAAATATGTTATGAAAAATAAAATCACAACAATAAAGAAAACATGATATTATCAAGTATTTAATGTTAAAATGATACACATTTTTTTTCTAATGTGAAATATAAAAAAAAACATATAATTGTATAAATATTAAATGAAAGTATCAAATAACAATTGTATAAATGTCAAATGATTATAGAAAATAGTAAAAATATCAAATGTATGACCTAAAAATAAGTTATGAAACTCAGGACTAAAGAAAAGTTAATATAAGTTACCTAATTAATTAAAGGTGTTTTAATAATTTAAAACGAGGACGATGATGAGTATTAAGTCAGGTATGAGGACAAGGATGAGACAGATATATGTACATTCTCATATATCCAATTTAAAAAAATGGGTATTACCCATATCCATACCTGTACCAAGTCAATATTTTCCATCAAAACTGGGACGAGCTTGGAGAATACCCATGAGGACGGTTTCATTTGTCATTTTTAGTTGGCAAGCCAAAAAGTTCAGAAATGGCCATGTAGGTCCATGACTCCAATAAACATTACAACTCCCAATAATTTTTCACATGTTTTGGTGAAAGACCTTGGTTGAACTTGCTTGAGAACCTAAAATTGGTAACTCCATATCAATTTCACTTATTTTCCCTCCCCTCTTCACTCTTTTTTCCAGTGTTGGACTTGGTTGATCTGGACATCATCTTCGATGTCGGTTGAGTATACATGGATGTGGTTTAGTTTGTCATTCTAAAGGTAAAATCTTATTAGCTATCATTCCAGTTATATTTTTTGGTGTCTTCCTTTTTCCTTGCATAAAAAACTAACATTATTATATTTGGTAAGTGATTTATTACCTTTGTGGTATTTTTTTGTATCATTTCAAGCAGTTGAAGAGCACTCACACGAATCAAGAGGTTCTTTGCAGCCCAAGAGTATGGATCATCCCAAGGTTAAATTTCTAAAGCATGGTGATTTTTCGTGCTTGATGGAAGTTTTAAGTTTGTTGTCCTTTTAGCTTAAATGGATTAGCATAAGGGTGAATTGGTATGTTACCCTTAGGGATTAAGTTTATGCTAATTACGTTTCACTAAGCATGAATTAATGGCACTAGTCGAAATTTGTCAAAGATAAAAGTTAAATCAGCAGAAGAAAGGCTATAGCTAGCGTACATAAATGAGGGGGGTTAATAAGTTAAAACTATTCAAAGTACTACAGAAGGTGGTAAGTTATACAAAAAGCGCTACTTTTCCACAAGTTGTCTGTCTACCACAGTCTTGCCAGGGCCAAGCTGAGAAAATTCCACCTTGGGATAAATCCCTGAGGCTTGTGAAACGACATCTTCAAAACCCACCAGATATGAGTTGGCAACGTCATTGGTGAAGACTTCCTTCTCCTTAGCTAACTCTTCATCCTTCTGCGCCAATTCTTCCTTGAGCCTCTCCACCTCAGCCAAGAGTTTTACCTTCTCCTCAGATAGGCCTAAGGCTTCCCGGGACTTCTCAGTCAGGAGGGCCTTGGCTTCTTGTTGTGATCGTCTTAACTGCTGGAGTTCCTCATGAAGCTTCGCCGTTTTTAGCTAAAGCTCCCCTTGAAGGTTTCCTATTTGATGATGGAGCTCAACAACCTCATGGGACTTCTTCTCAGTTGACCCTCTCCACTCCTTCAGCTTGGAGACGACCAAACAACTTGTAGCTAGTGCTTGCTCTAGTTGCCTCATGGTATCCCCAACCAAGCGATCCTCCTCGAGGCCCATCAACTTCTCCTTGGACTTGTTGGGTAAGAGGGCCTTCTCGAGAAGTCCAAGTTTTGGTCCCATAGTCCTTCTTCCTGGACGCTCGTACCCTCGTCTTCTCGCACCACTACCATGTCGCGTGGAGGGGATGGGCTTGGTGGAGGAGCATGGTGAGAGGGAACACGCCCATCTAAGGTGGAGAACGCGGAAGGGGCAGTTGTTGTCTTCCTTCTCCTTCTAAAGAATGGTCCAGAATAGGTCTCCTCGTCGTCTTCAATAGGGGTTGGAGCTGTAGTGGCAACAACTTTGAGTTTGAGATCCTAGGTTGGGGGTGCTTGAGCAACTGCTCTCATCTTCTTAGCCCTTTCTGCCAGATCCTTCTTGTTAATCTGGACTAGCATGTTGTCTGCAAAGAAGACAAGAAAAATTTAACAATGATAAAGTCAACATCATTAAGAGTAAAAGAATGAAAGGTACCAATGTACGCTTTTAGCCTCCTTGGGAAGAACTCTTGGCTTATGAGAGTGACCATGTCAAAGACCACCTTTAAGCTGGAAAGGAAGTGACAGACCTCCTGATCATGTTGAGACATGTCTTCCAAGCACCGAACATTCTGGAAGTTAGGCTTCTTGGTCCAGGGAAACCCATCTAGAAGAGTGGGCTCCTTCTTGTTGCAATGTATCTTAAAAAATTTAGGGTTTAGGTGGACTTTCTTCTTTTGTTTCTCAATCGAGAAAGAACTTCACATGTAAAAGAAACAACATTAAGATGCTTGGATTTTTTTATTTAGAAGAGGATTGTGTGAGAACCCAGATAATTCAGGTCTAATTCGTGGGGTATTTTCCATAGTCGAGGAGCCTGAAATTTCATTTTCCATTCAATATAAAGCTCTAAGAGTCTTGCACAAGGTTTGAGTTTAGGGTTTAGGGTTTAGGGTTTAGGAGAGAGGAAGATGTATATAAATTGTCATTGGTCTCAACTCCTAAGCGATGTATATTGGTGTACTAAGGTCAATCACTAAATTCGAGGTATTGTCTGCTTTGGAGCTCGGAGCTCTGTCAAAATTTTGTCTTTAAAAGACCTCTCGGTGAGTTAAGAGAGGAAGATGTATATAAATTATCTTTGACCTTGACTCCTAAGTGATGTAAGACTATATTGAAATTATCGAAACATAACCCAATTAGTATCTGTGGCTAAACATGAAAAGCTCAATAACCTAATGCTAACACTTATATGTGAAGAAACAATGAAAGCTCAATAACCTAATGCTAACACTTAGCTTTTGACATTTAACAATAACTCCTAACAGTATGTAATACTAATTATCTTGGATATTAGTAGACTTTTTATTCCATCTCCAATGGTGTATGTTATTGCGAATGTATTTGGTTTAGCCCATGAAAGCATTTTTTTTCCCTTTTTTAGAAAACCCATAATTTGTTTACAAACTTATAATTTGTTTAGGCTGAATTATTTGAAAGTTATTGAGACTATGCATATGAATATATTACAACTTAATCCTAACCGTTTTAAAAGTTTAATAATTTTGTCGTCTAAAGATTCACTTTTTTTTTAATTCCCAGCTAATTTTAAGAAACAGAAAGAAGTTTTATCTTAATGATTTAAATTACAAAATTATTATCAATTAATTTTTTAAATATCAAATAAGCATTATACAATAAAACGACTATTCCCCGATCCATGTTGGCTCATTTTATTTATAGTTCTTCTCTTGTTTTATTGGCAAGTTGGTGTCAAATATAAGCAAATGTGGAGAGTTTGTCTTCAAGATGACGCAGCAACGCAGGAACCATCATAAAATCTTCGCTTATTGTGAGCTTTTCTTCCACAAATTGAGTGCTTTTTTTTATTCTGCCACTGCTTTCATAATTTGGCATTCAAGTGTTTTTCATTTCAATTACTTAATCTACAATTTGCACCTTGAAATAATGAAAGTTGCAATTATGATTCTCAATAATGCCTTGTGGCAAAGCACTTACCATATTGGGATGAAGACTAGTCCATATTTGTTACTTCATGCTAGATGGAATATTTATTATGCTGAATTCATATATATGTCCAACAAACTATTAATATTTGGCAAGTGTTTTTCAAAATTTGAATTATTATTAGAGGAAAAAAGTAATAGAAAAAGGGAGTTAAAGTCAATAGTTTTGGTTTTGGGGAGCTTCTTATATTGTTTTGAGTGAGATTTAAATTGAACATAGACTTAGAAAAAGCACACACAAGTCGCGTAAAACTGCAAGACAGGAACCATTGTGTTGGTATTTATATTTAGTTACATTAATTAATTTTCCATTGGTAGCCGACACTGATAGTTGATACATTCATTCCCCCAAAACTTCTTACAATGTGTTTCATGTTTTGAAAAGTTAATTGTTTTTTCTTAAAATTAAAGAAAAATTATGAATGAAGAAAAAACCATTAAATAATATAATATATGGGTTTCTACCCTACCATGAAAGATTAGTTTTTATTTTTTATTTTTATCATACAATTACAAAGGGTTTTTATAAAAGAAACAATTATTTTTTAAGATGATATTATAAAGGGGAGAAAGGAAGTATTAACTTAAAATCTATTATTTAAGTTATGAAAAATATAAAGGATAAATATTCATATTCTTTAATAATAACAATAAATAAAGAAGAGTATTCTTATATAACCTAAAATACGTTGACAAGTCATTGACTTGATTAATATATTGAACTTAATCTTGTGGTGGTGTTTTTAAAGATGAAATAAGTAATAATTAATATTTATGAAAAGAATGGGAATCACTTGGTGATCTTAGACATGTATTTAAGCTTTTAAGTTTAAATAACTGAGATTCTTTTATAAAAAAAATACAAAGTATATCAGAGTATTGAATAACGACAAGATCTTTCATAAAAGAATATAAAATATATTGAAGTATTGAATAACGAAAACTATTTTTTTATAATATTATTATGTATTTGTAAGCTTTTAGATTTTAAAAATAAATATTTAATTATTAAAAGACATATTTACTTGTAAAAGTAATTAAATACTCACTTACAAAAAGTAAATTTCAAATGTTAATTTTAATTAGGTGCTTTTAGAAGAAAATATAAATAATGAATATGTTTCGTTATCATAAGACATAAGTGTTTTGTCCAATGCAATATCATCTTTTGGATTTTGCTTCCTCTAATAAGTGTTGGAGATCCCACATCGACTAGAGATTAGAGCATTTCATTGTATATAAGTGGGTGCAAACCTCAACCTTATGAGCCGGTTTTATGGGGTTGAGTTAGGCTTAAAGTCCACTTTGTAATATGGTATCAAAGCCATTTCGAGCCTATCCTAGCGAGTGTTTGTGTTGGGCCTATCGTGCCACCCGCTATCGGACCACCCATAATATATAGTCCCACGCACGAGTGGGTGTGTTGGAGATCCCACATCGACTAGAGATTAGAGCATTTCATTGTATATAAGTGGGTGCAAACCTCAACCTTATGAGCCGGTTTTATGGGGTTGAGTTAGGCTTAAAGTCCACTTTGTAATAATAAGTGAAGTCTTTATCAAATGATAAGAACATAATATTAATAATGTTGTATAATTTGAAATATTTCTATATGTTTATTTTATTATTTTGTAGATAATATTTTTATTTTAACATTACCAAAAAATCTTGTAAAACTGATATTTACATCAACAATCTCTTAAAAGATGTGCTAAAGTTGTTTCGTGCCAACAATCATTTGAACACACCTCTATATCAACTATAGAAAGATTATAAGATCCTATGTTTTACTCCAGCTTGAGTAAAAGCTCAATGACCTCGGCCTGATAAGTTGAACTAGCTATCAAAATGTTACTTGAAGAAGAGATATACATTTAATAATGCATTTAAAGTAATTAATGCATTTCTAAGTTTATGTATGGACATACACAAACGGGTAGAAAGGATTTGCAATGACTATTTTTTTCAAGGCACTATTTATAAAAGATTTCAAGATGAAGAAAGGTTAAGAACAACAACAATGTATGATAACAAAGCTCTAAGCAAAAGTATTTCTCTGCACTAAAGCTTTGTAATGAACATTGTTTATGTTCATTAGCAACCTAAAAAAGTGAACTCTATCTTTATCTCTTTTAGTGAGTGAAACTCATGTTTTTGAGATCACAACCATTGCAATCAAAATGTTTTAACTAGGAGTGATTGCGATCAAAATAATACCCAGATTTTAACTAGGAGTGGTTGTTGTTCAAACAATACTTGGTGCTTTAGCCATAAGTGGTTTCATTCAAAAATATACTCAATTTTAGCCAAGGGTGGACAGGTCCAAAGAATACTAAAGTTTAGCCAAGAGTAGCTTTGTTCTAAACAATACTCAAGAACTTTGTATATGAAATGGATTGTGTCCAAAGAATACTTGTTTAGTTAAAAATGATTGAGTCAAAATAATACTTGTATCTTGCAAAAATAGTCTACTTTAGTGAATCTTGATTGTGTTAATCAAGAATTGGACGTAGTCTCGATTTATCAGATGAACCACTGTAAAAATACCTCGTGTAAATTTTGTATAATATTTTATTCTTTTTACATTACATGTTATTAATATGTAACTAATCTTGGAATGCGAGATTTATGAAAACTATCTTTGAAAGGTTTTTTTTATCATTGTTGTGATCTTTTTAAGGGAGAAATTTCAAGGAGACATGAGCAAACTTATACAAGAGATCATAACACCATAGTCCAAAACCTTAAGACAATAAGTTGTAGTTTGATGATTTTATTGTAGTGTTTATGTTTTCAGCTCATTAAAAATTCAACCAAAGCATGCAAGTCATAAGAAAGAAAAGTTAAAAGAGAAGCAAGGCAAGACAAGTGTAAATGAAACATGAAAAATGTGTTCAAGCAGGAACATGCTTCAAGAGTTTTAGCCAACTCCCTTGATTTTCATCATTGTATTTTTGAATTTTGAATTTCAAATTTCTCCATGATTAATTTTTGACCATTAGGTTTTACATTTCACATTTGAATGTAGGTGCATTTACATTTCATATAACTTAGGAAACTAGTAATAAATATCTCCCCATTTCCTTTGGAAAAAACTTTTGAATATATGAAAACTAAGAGAGATTTTTCAAAGAATTTTTTGAGTTATTTGAAAGAAGAGAATAATCTTTTTCTTTGAATCTTATCTTTTATTTTACATCAAGTGATAAGTCCGTTCAACATTTATTTTGAACCTCCCTGTAACATGACTTCTACATTTTCACATGTTTCTCATTACTATTTTATCATTTATAATATTTGAAATACCCCATTCATCTTGTTCTTTCTCCTTGTAATTTCCTTCTTTATGTTGTATGCATTTTTTTATGCTTCTTCTTAAAAGTAATTTTTCATAATTATATAATTTTATGAATTGAACTTGTATTTAATGACAAACTTCTAAGATTCTTGTTTTATTTTTTTTCTTGTGCTGTATTACTTAATTCATGTTCTTATGTATTCTACACTTATATACAAGTTTTATATTTGATTAACTCTAAAAATTAAATTTGCATTTAATAGTGAATATATTAAAAAATCATGTTATTTGTTCTACAATTCCAAAATAAATTAAATACAAGTTTTTATCCGAAATAAAATAAAATTATACTAATTTTAGTTTGACTCACATCCACGACCTTATTCTCAGGGTTCAAATCCGATTTTCAGAATATTTTGAAAGTTCAGAAAGAGCATTACTCAGGAAATTCTATAGCATTTTTCGTTCTATGACCATTAAATACGCCGATAGTGAAATCAAATCAAGAAACAATGTATATATACTTGGTTTGATATAAAATTATAATATTAATTTTGTAAAAGAGCCAACATGTTTATATAAATATCACACAATAAAATTCAAAATTCAATAATAAAAAATTGTACAAATAAAATGACACAAAAATTTAGAATAGAATAGTTAACAACTTGACGCATAAAACACAGCAAAAAGCGTAACAAACATGGTTGAAAGTTGAAATGAAAAATTCCTTAGTAATATTGAGAAAATTTCCACGCGTAAGATTGTTTTAATTTAATTACTATTTTTAGAATTCAAATATTAGATATGTAATTTACTTTGTAAATTTTTTATTTTTTGTAACCTAATTCAAATGTGAAAGATCTTTAAGAGTTTAATTTTTATGCACAACGAGGATAATAAATTTTATATAATCAATTAATTATAGAGGGTAAAACGTTTAATTTTATATAATACAAATTTAAAACGAATTAAAAATACCTTTTAATTTACAAATTATATTATAATTAAAATTTATAGTAGATAAATATATTTGAATGCATAAATTATATTTCAGATTTACAATCAATATGTAACCTCTTTATAGTTTTACTAATTAAATTGAGATGTTAAACACATGCTTAAGAAAACAATTTTCCATGGAGAATTAAAAGACTGAAATTTCCTGTTCAACCTTATCAACATCAAACATGGCATCTTTGACTCATTTACAATTCTATTTACTGTCTTTTGTTTTCATCCATAATCAACAAAAGAATAACACATTGATCAAACAAGGTGTTCATTTTTTCTTAGACTTTTGGATTCTTAAATTTAATTCTACTTTAAACCAAATCAGATTGTTGAAAATTTATCTTTTGGTCAAAATTAATTCTACAATTTGATTTATTTGACAGAAATATTATTTTTATTAACTTTATGATAGAATCCTAACTTGTTTTTACTGTTTTTTGATATTTAACTTTCCTGAACATGCAAACATTTTAAAAATGATTTTACTTAATTATTCAAACAAAATTGTTTCTCCTATACCTACGCTATTACAAAATTATTGAATAAAAATTATTTTTTTTAAAAATAAAAAATAATTAATTATTACATTAACTAAATTAAATATTATTTTAAAGAATATAAAAATTATTAATATTTAAATTAGTTTTTATTGATAAATATTTTTTAAATTATTATCTAACTAACTACAAATATTGTAGCTATCAATTATTTAGATTTTAACTTGGTAACTAAATTTTTTATAACTAATTAAATATTAATCTAAAAATTATTTATTAATAATATAAATTATTTAGATATTAATATTTTTTTAGTATATTTAATTTAATCAATATAAAAATTATTTATTTTTTATCTCTAAAATTGATTTATATTTAGTAATTTTTTTAATAATATATTTATTCAATATAAACAAATTTTTCATCAATTATTTTTTAATTATTTAAAAAATAACCATAGTATATCCAATTGGAGCCTTAATATAGATCCATGTTGACTTAATATATCTTCATCTCGAAGATATATCATGGTATCTAGCACTAACTTCGCCATCAAATAAATTTAACATAAATGGTGGACCCTTCTGCTGAATAATGTCATTATATGATTCTTGTTCATCAAAATGCTATTTCTCTTCCTATTCCAAAAACCTTATTACATTTTTCTGTCAAACGAGAATGTCGTTGATGAACTATTTGTCAATAACTCACTCAACCAACGTTCACTGAGACATGTCATGAAGTTGGTGACTTCTTTATACCTAACGCACCAAAATTTATTGTCAAGAACAAACTTTTCTTCACCATGTCAAACTTGTAAAACTCCCTAGATTAATTAACTGCTTACTTTTTGTCCCATAAAGCAAAAATAAAATTTTACAGAAGAAGTTTAAAAAGAGAAACCTTCAAACTAACACTTACATCATATCCAAATAACGTGTGTGTTATGTATATGATGACTATGATCCACTATGAAAATGTCACACAATGCTTCATATGAGGTCTTTCCCTTCCCTCCTTATTTATATCCACTCTCAACCAATGCCCTTTTCATAACTGCTTCTCCCTAACCTGATTTGCTGTAAAACAAACTCACCTCTAGAAACAACAATGGCAACAATGTCTCCCATGTGGTTCATTCTTCTAGAGATAACATGTTTCTTTGTCACTCATGCTTATGTGGAGAACATGCCTCTAAGGACTCTTTCTGGTGTCACTCATGAAGAAGCAATGTTTGGACTTAAGGCATTGAAGGCCTCCTTAACTAGGGACTCCCTTGCTTCAACAGTACCTTCATATCCACCCTCTCCTACTCCTTCTCCTCTTCCATCACAGGTAATTCAGTCATGAATGGATACTCTTTTGCTTCCTTTCTAAGTTACTATTGAAGTTTGAAACCCCTTAATGAAAGGCACTCATGGCCTTAGTCTATGCATTTTCTATGGGAAAATAGCAAATGTTTGATAGAGTTCTTTTTTGGTCGATGAAGGATCTCAAGAAACCACACGTGTACTTTGTGACATCTTATGGTGCAGATCCAACAGGAAGTTCAGACAGCAGTGATGCTTTTCTTGCAGCCATAGCAGATGCAGCCAAAGGTCCAAGTGAAGGGTTTTTAATGAAGGACATCAAAGATCTTGGAGGTGCTCAGATTAATCTAGAGGGGGGAAAGTACATGATTAGCAAACCACTGCAATTGCCACTGCCCGGTGTTGGAAACTTCATGGTAAGAAAAGCATAATTTTCATGAAAAGTTCAACAGTTTAAAATGGTTTTTATTTTAGTCATTTGAGCTACAAACTGATAAAGTATAATAAGTTTATTAATTTATATTGAAAGTTGTATTAATGTTGATCTTGATTTCTAATTCATTAAAGCATTAATCTAGAACATGAAAAATATCTACTCTTTAAAGCTTGCCTTTGGTCAAACTTGATATAGAAAAATGGTTTTAGGAATGACTAACTATTTAATATTTAAAAGGAAGAAAGTCCTTTTCCAATCTTTTCTCCTTTTCTGTCAATGTGTTATATTGTTCTTTTCTCAGTAAAAGAATTCTTAGACACAGGGCTTCAGCAAATCAAACTGAAGTTTAGTTATTGCAAGAGATCTCAAATTTGATACCTTAGTTTGATTTTATTTCTAACTGGATGTTAACAGATACATGGGGGAAGTATAAGGGCCTCAAATAATTTTCCACCAGATGGATATCTCATAGACATGTCCACCTCAGGAGAAAGAAATGCCTACAGTTATGAGTACATAACTCTCAAGGACCTATTGCTGGATTCAAACTTCAGGGGAGGGGGCATTTCTATCAAAAACTCACTCAGAATCAACATAGACAATTGTTACATCACACATTTCACCAGCACTGGAATTTTAGTCCAAGGTGGCCATGAAACCTACATCAGAAACTCCTTCCTTGGGCAGCACATAACTGCTGGGGGGGACAAACATGAAAGGGACTTCTCAGGCACTGGAATAAGCCTTCAGGGAAATGACAATGCAATCACAGATGTTGTGATTTTCTCTGCTGCCATAGGAATAATGGTCACTGGTCAAGCCAACACCATTTCTGGAGTACATTGCTATAACAAGGCCTCTGGCTTTGGAGGCACCGGAATTTATTTGAAACTTCCTGGTTTGACACAAACTAGGATTGTG
This sequence comes from Phaseolus vulgaris, assembly GCF_051622355.1. Classification (NCBI taxonomy): domain Eukaryota; kingdom Viridiplantae; phylum Streptophyta; class Magnoliopsida; order Fabales; family Fabaceae; genus Phaseolus; species Phaseolus vulgaris. The sequence goes on along the minus strand of NC_143501.1, from coordinate 6,149,522 downwards.
AATTCTTACATGGATTACACAAATATTGTTGCTGAAGACCCCGTTCAACTCCATATCTCTAGCAGTTTCTTCCTTGGTGATGCCAATATTGTGTTAAAATCAGTAAAAGGAGTTGTGAATGGTCTCAATATTGTTGATAACATGTTCTCTGGCTTAAATCATGGGGTTGATATGGTCAAGTTGGACCAATCAAACAGCCCCTTTAATCAAATTGATCAAGTTTTTGTGGCTAGAAATGTTGTGAAGGGTATGAATTTAAAGGCCACAGTTGCAAAGATGTCTATGCAAGGGAATGGAACCTCATGGGCAGCTGATTTTAGCAAACTTTTGCTTTTTCCTAACCTTATCAAGCATGTTGTGTATTCTTTGATTGCCAATGGCAACAGCTTCCCAAATCATGTTCTCAGAAATGTGTCTCAGAATCGTGTTGTGATTGAAACAGATGAGGCTGTGACTGCAAGTGTTTTTGTCGCAGTGGATCAAAGTATTGCAAGTTAAAGAAGTTATGATTAAAGAGGGAATTGTGCATAAGCCAAATTACCAATTCTTTCTTTCTTTGGGCAACATCAAAGGCTACTTTGTAACCATACTACAATTTTTTTAGATTGTACTGAACTGTAAATCAAGGAAAAATGAATTCTCTTCTTTGCAAATATTGAGCACTGAAGAAAAAAATCGGATGTAAGATTTCTTATGGTTTAATTCTTCTATGATGTTTGATTAAGCATAATTTAATAAAAGTGAAAATTCACTTGTGAACACAAACCTATCATTGTACCTAAAATACACAATGGCTAGATGTTGGAGGGATCACAAGTTGAATTGTAGATAAGGAAAGAATTTTAAAACAACTATAATACTTTTAAAAGATAATAATTCTTCCCTTAATGTATTGGTGCTTTTACACAATATATTAGACTTAGAAGATAAGAAATATAATTATAATAAATACTTAACAATAATAGTAAAAAGAAAATATAAGGTATTAAATAGAAATGACAATGCGGGACGGACCGGTACATAGCCCGCTAAAAAAAATCACGGGACGGACTCATTAATCTAGTCCACTGATCCGTTTAGGCCCATCTCGTATAACTCGCAGCCTGCATTGTCATCCCTAATATTAAATGTAATTAAAAAAAAGGGGTTACAACAACAAAGTGATATTTGACTCAACCCAAAAGTTCAATTGTAGAGCTAGGGTTCTACAATAGTATTGCTTAAGTGCAAAAGCAACAAAGAGGCTTATCTATGACAATGTTTAGGTGAAATATCCTTAGAAGCAATGAAGATAAGGTTTTGCCTTGGCAAAAGTATAAGGTCACACATTGAATGCAATTTTTGGAATACAAATTTTATTAGGCGGTTCAAAGATTCCACGGCTTATTCCATTTTGGATTTTATGAGGGAGTTACACTCGACAAGGGCTTTGAAAAACGGGTGAGAAAAGTCAGGTTGAGAGGAAAGGGTGGGCTTGACAGGATCTTGTGATGATGGAAGAAAGGCTGAATGGAGGGGGAGAGACACTGATGGTGGCAAAGTATTGGATGATAAGGGGGTGGAGATAGGGAGGAAGGGAAAATCTACATTGGTGTGGTTGATAACTATTGTTTGCTAGTCAAATTAAAATGACTTCACCATAGACAGTGTAATTAATATAGATCATTTAACACAAAAAAAATAATAATATAGCTAATGTTAGATAACCTCAATCAATCAATGTTCAAAATTTATCTACAAGAAAGATGTTAGAAATAAAAATAAAAGGGATTGAGATTATTATGCAGAAAATTAAGATAGATGATTATAAAAAAATAAAGAAAACATGTTGACTTTCAAGTTCATTCAGCAGTGATTTCTTCAGTAATTATCTTAAGATTTTCACCCTTTCAATTCTCACACATATGCCAAACTTAATCAAACAAGCGTTAATCAAATTCAACATAATTTTATCAGCAAAACAAGCATATATGTTGTATTCAATATCTCACTCGTCTCCAAGCGTCTACTCATGAGATGTTTATCTTTTACCTCTTGAACTAAGTGAATAAGAGATTGATTAAAACTAAGCAAACTAATTAGGAATTCTAATTAAAGAAGATAACTGAATTCTCAACAAGGGTTAAAATACAATTCATTAACAAAAATCAGAAATAAAAAATATCAAACTTTCTAACACAAATTACTATAAAGAATTTTAAGAATAAAACTTTATTGAACAAAAACCTTAAAATTCATTGCGAAATCACAAGAGAATCAACCTAAAGGAGTTTATCCTTCCATCAAGATGCAAAATGAAAGAATTACCAAGGAAAAATAAATTTAGGTTTAAGATTGCTATAAGGTTATGAAACTCCACGTCCTTGTTCTTTCTTAGAAGTCACTTTTATAATCTTCTTTTCTTTGCACAAAATGAAATTCAAAATTTTACTCAGGATATTGTTTTACAATTATCAATTTTTTTCTTTCTCTATCTCAAACTATCAAGTAGATATATTTTTTCCCGATCAATTTCATATTTTTTCTCGCTTCTCTTCCAAATATTTTGTTTCTAAACCCGATTCAGATTTGTGGAGTGATTTATAATTAAACTCAGTGTTGTTGTGGATATTTGCAGAAGATTTACTTGAACAATGTCTTTGAAGGATATTTGTTCTATTTTTGGTGCGTTTAATAGGAGATTTTTAATTTAAAAATCAAGATAATATCCCTGCAGAAGATTTGCTTCCAATTATGTTTTTGAGATATTACAGATTTTATTTTCTAATTCTTTAACTCGGATTTCGTTTCCCATTTTAATTCAAAGAAGCAACTTGGACTTTCACGTGATTCGATCCATTGACAGTGGTAGACGCTTCATTCAGACCATCTAGTAAGTCGCTTCTATTAGATCGTCTATTATGACTAAATTACAAAATTAGCAAAAATAATAGTTAAGACCAAAATAAATCCAATTATTAAAAGAGTGAATTTATTCATGATTACAAACAAAGAATCAATGTTTAAAGTTTTAAAGTGTGAATGAAATTATGTTCTCCAGATGTCCAAAAGGGTGTGTCAACATTTATGAATAACAAAAATTATTTTAAATATTAATAATTTTTATCTTTAAAATAATATCTTATTTAATCAATATAAGAATTAATTATTTTTAATCTCTAAACTTAGTTTCTAGTTAATGATTAGTTTTTAATGATTTTCTAGAAATATTATTTTAAATTAAATTTTATTATAGTGATATGTTGTAAAATAATTTATTGGTTATCAGTTCTTCTTGATATAAGATCCAGAAGTTAATGCAAGAAGTAATATGAAAATTTGAGTCCTTCTAAAAATAAATAAATAAATTAAAATTAGCTTTTAGAAGAAAATTACAGAGTTTATATTCACTACAAGAAAAAAAGGTTTTAATAGAGGTTATTTAGTGGAGGTTAATATAACCTTAGGAATTGATTTAATTAATGGAGGTTTTTTCTAAAACCTCAACAAAATAACGGAGGTTTTTTAACCTTAGCTAAATTCCAAAGGTTTATTCTAAAACCTCAGTAAAATAACAGAGGTTTTTTTAACCTTTATTAATTTCCAAAGGTTTATTTTAAAACCTCCGCCAAATAACGAAGGTTTTTTTAACCTTCGTTAATTTCCAAAGGTTTATTTTAAAACCTCCACAAAATAACGAAGGTTTTTTTAACCTTTGTTAATTTACAAAGGTTTATTTTAAAACCTCCATAAAATAACAAAGATTTTTTTAACCTTCGTTAATTTCCAAAGGTTTATTTTAAAACCTTCGTTAAATTCTAAATATTTATTCTAAAATCTCATCAAAATAATAGAGTTTTTTAATTTTTTTTAAGTGTCAAAAGTTTATTGTAAAACATCAATAAAATATTTTATATTTTATATTTTCTCAATTCTTAATAAATAGATATAATTAAATTTTTTAGTGAGTTTAGCCTAAACTGCTATATATATTTAAATATGCTTTGAACTTAGGTCTTAGAGGTTGATTCATTAATTGAAGTTAGAAGGCACTTCATTAATTGAAATTATTATTCAATTCTTAAAGATTGTTTTTATAAATTTCAGTAAGTAAAAATAAGTTGTTTGTGAAGTGACATTAACTTATCACATATATACATCATCATAATTTATTTTTTGGTTACGTTTGCAGTATCAAATTTGGAAGAATCAGACACTGGAAACTATTCATTATAATAATATTAATAATAATATTAATAATAATATTTATAATAATATTAATAATAATATTTATAATAATATTAATAATAATATTTATAATAATATTAATAATAATATTTATAATAATAATAATATTTATAATAATATTTATACTAATATTAATAATAATATTTATAATAATATTAATAATAATATTTATAATAATATTTATAATAATATTAATAATAATATTAATAATAATAATAATGTTAATATAATATTAATATTAATAATAATGTTAATATAATATTAATATTAATAATAATGTTAATATAATATTAATATTAATAATAATGTTAATATAATATTAATATTAATAATAATGTTAATATAATATTAATATTAATAATAATGTTAATATAATATTAATATTAATAATAATGTTAATATAATATTAATATTAATAATAATGTTAATATAATATTAATATTAATAATAATGTTAATATAATATTAATATGTATAAATTATGTTAATAATTATAAGTAAAATAAAAATGATTAAAGAACTTCTCTGGTCCAGTGGTTAACCTTTTCCTAATTTCTGGAAGGACTTGGGTTCGAATCCGCGCTGATGCGCTTTCTTTGCAATATTAATTGTGGGTGCTTGGGTTTTTATTTTACGGATAAATCCTCGTTAAAACCATTTTTTCTTGTAGTGATTGTTTTTTTTCTTTTCAAAATCATGGTAGTTCTGAATCTGATTTTGTCTTTAGCTAAACATTTTATATTTCTTTGCTTTCTTGCATTCTTTTCAAGAAACACCAACCAAAGTCAATAGATAAATTAATCTCTCAGAAAGGAAAACAAAAAAAAAAACTAACAAGAACAGTGACTATTGACTAAAAATTGTAGTTGCAGTGTGAAAAAAAGTTTTTTAATTTTGATGCCACCAAATAGCTGGTAAACAAATTCTACTTCAAACAGCGATGTATAACCAATCCTTATATTTTACACATTATTGTATTAGAGGACTTAGAATTAGTGAGGCCACTAAATTGGAAAACTATATATTTCCACAAAATAGAATTTCAAAGTTTTACATTCCATTTTCCAATAAATCTAAAAGGAAGAAAGAGGAATTTCAAATAAAACATTTAAATATCTAAAAGCTATGAAAACTAAACTTGTCATATTTTTGTTTTTGTAAATATTGTATACATTTTTACTTCTCATTTTCTTCTAACCATTTAGCTTTTAGTTAGAATATTTTGTAATAATATTCTTGATTTTAATATATATTCATGATTTAATATTTATAATTATAAAATATTGAAGTATTAAGGTAAAAAAAGTATAAAACTAATATAGGATAAATTATTTATAATTAATAATTTATAGAAGAACTAGAATATGTTTCTTGAGTGAAAAATGAAATTATGAATATGGATCCACTCAACAATGAATAGAAAGTCACCTATACATCATAACTTAAGATTATATTAAAAAGGTTAAACTACTAAACATAAAACTATAGAAACTAATATTACCTAGAAAGAACCTTTGACATCATTGTCATAAATACAAGAAGCAAACCTAAATATTATAAATAACCTCTTCGTTGAAGAAATGACCCGTATTAGATCCAAACACCTCTCCTCCTTCCATCACATTTATAATGTGTATTATTTACACTTGGATTTTGTCATGAAACATAGAAGAGAAAGGTGGTTGTTGAAAAGTCGCAAAAGAGACCACGAAATTAACAATATGATGACTTTTATTTTTACACAAGCAAATATGTAAATTTAAGGCTCATGTCCATAATGAAAAATTACAAAACACAAGACCCTCTTCAAGCTGAAGAATAAATATTCAACATCTTCAGCTTAGAAATAATTTTCTTAACTATGAATTCCTCAATCAAGTGCCTTACTGAATAGATATGTTGAAAGTGAAATAAATGATATTGGAGTTTTTCTCGCACAACATGATAATCAATGTCAATATATTTCCTATGTTTATGGAAGTTGGAATTTTCTATGATATGTCTCAGAACTTGATTGTCACTATATAAACTAGCTATGGAATAAGGAGTTATATACATATTATTAAAGAGATAGGTCAACCTCTGTAATTTACATGCAATGATGGCAAGAGCATGATGCTCTGTTTTGGATGAAGAGCAAGACATGGTACTCCTGATGAAAACCCATCCAGTCTCGAATCATTCGACTAAGAAGATCGGAAATAGGAAAAGGATCTTAGAAGACTCCAATCTCAGAGAGAATTAATTGTTGTTTGTTCTTCCAATTTTAGCTAGTTTTATAAACATTGTACAAAGTAGTATAGGCTTTATTTTGGACTTGTATTTGGGTCATTGTCTTGAGCCATGTTTTGAGCCAATTTTCATGGGCCACAGATTGGGCCAATTAGAGTAAGATGTAAATAGAAAAAGAAAGAGTCTATCTAGAGTTACAATTGTGCCTCCTTGGACCCAATACAACTCTAGACCATCTAAGGTGTACAAATAAATTACTAAAGTGCAAATAGAAAGCATGGGGTGGCAAGGAAGACATGAAGGTCCACATGTCATCTCCTTAATGGAGAGGATTCCCACCAATGCCAAAAGAACATTTATCTTCATGGGACTAGAAATTATTCTCTCCAATTAGAGGAGGACACTTGTCAACCTCTAACTTGAGAGGATTTGCTCCAATTAGAGTGAGTCACTTGTCCTTCTATGAGTGGAGAGTTTTTAGGGTTAAAGCTTGCACCTTGGCTGTCCATAGAACTATTAGCCTCCTTGTAATTTAGCTTTGAATAGACTATTGAATTGCTACCAAAATTTCAGCCTCAACTAGTCTCTTAGCTCACTCTTTGCTAGTCTTATTTCTAAGTGTTTTAGCAAGGAACCTCTTAGGAGTTTGCCTAACCTCTCTTAAGCTTCATTATCATTCTCCATATACCAATACTTCTAATGACTTTTTACGGCAAGTGCGCCGCGTTGTTAGAAGTTATAATTTGTCCCTAAGGACAGATATCGATCCCACAAGTAATAATTGAATTATCAAGTACAATACTCTCTAAATATAAAACAGAACAATAAAAAGTGTGTTGAAAGTGGTTGTGTTGGCGACGATCAATAAGAAAACAACAAAGAATTGGTTGCTTCAAGTTGAAAAAATAGGGATTAGGTTTCCTCTCTCTCACTCTCATGTATTTTTATTAACATGTTAATATTAAGCTCTTTGATTGAAATTGATGCCCGTATAAAATTCATTTATATAGATTTCTCACATATAAAATTATTAAGAATGTTTTCTAAATATCGATCTCTCGCATACTTATAAAAACAACTTAGAGTCTCGCTCAAACGTTAATAGAAATTAACATTTCAACACTAGTACAAAAATAAGAAAAGAGCGCTCTTTATTTAATGCGGTTCAGCGTTTAAACGCATTCGTAAAAAACGCGATGGCATTTTTGAAATGATTTTGATTTACAAATGCGGTTATTCAAATAGCCGCATTTGTAAATCAAAAAGCTTGATTTACAAATGCGGTTTTTACGTTTAGCTGCATTTGTAAATGGTTTTTACCCTAAAAATTTTACGCGCTCAACAGTTTCGTTCATTCTCTGTTTGCGCTCAAATCTGTTCTTCGTTTTCTCTGGTTGCGAAGTTCTACATTTTCGAAGGTACGTAACTGCATTGCCCCTCATTCTCTTGTTTCCATTGCCCCTAACAACTGCATTGAACTCCAATGGCTTTCGCTTTCCATATTACTTTCATTTTTAATGGGTTTCGCTCTGCATTTTGAAGGTTCCATTGCTTCCGTCGCTGTCGCATTTCGCTCTCGCCGCTCCGCCACTGCTTCCGTCGCCGCACTCGCCGCACTCGCCGCCGCTGCCGTGTTTCCTCTTCTCCCCTTCCACTCTTCACCAACAACGTGCCCTTAAAACCCCAGCTCATTCAGAAGAATATACAAATGCGGCTATTTCAAATAACCGCATTTGTATTTCTCTGATTTACAACTGCGTGCTGATCAAATGCGGCTCTATAGCCGCATTTGTAAATGTAAAATAGCCGCATTTGATTAGCATTTCTGTGCTAGTGCAAGTCTATTTCTAGCACTCAAATATGTTAAGTATTGTTGTTTAGGTCAGAACCCTAAAAATACTTTTCAGTCAGATTTAATATTCTAGATCAAGAGTGAGAAAAAAAACAACAAGATCAGTAATCAATCAAGAACAAAATATTATATCATCATATTTAAATATCACCTTAATACATAAGAGTTTGAACAAATTACTCTCAATCCCAAAGGGTAGAATTAGCCACGCATCTTTTAGTACCTTCTATTCTCCCAATTGAGTTACAAGTCACTCAATGGTGTTTTCCTATCAATCTGACACACTAGGGTTGAGCCTCTAGCCCTCTATTTAACATAATTTACTAGGGTTAGGTGACTTCCTACGTCGCACTAATGGGCATAATGATAAAAACATAAAATTGGCTCAATGTTCCTGACGCATTCTCTCTTGAGCGAGATATAGCTCGTTCAAGCGAGAAAGGTATCAATTTTTTATAACACCACTGGAGCATTCTCGCTTAAGCGAGAATGGGCTCACTTGAGCAAGAACTCCTGCTGCTAAGTTGGATTTTTTTGTGCGTTTCTGGGCCTTCTAGCTTTTTCCTTTTAGCTTATAATATTCCTCTTTAGCTCAGTCATCTCCATTCTTCCCTAAAAGCCTGAAATTAACACCAACTTTGAGAATAAAATGCTCTTATTCAAATAAAGATAAAAAAAAGTTTAAAAAGGTAATATTTCATAAATTAGAGATTATTTTATATGTATTTTAGCAATTAATACTCATAAGTGCCTATATTTTAATATAAAATATTACTGAAATTAGGCACTTATCAACTTTACAATTACTTTCACTCATTATAGCTATCCAATCCCACCAAATTCTGCACCCCAAAATACAAAACCAAAGACTCAGAAATGCAAGCTAGGATTACACCAACTCTGTTTCTTTGTTCTAGTTTTAAAACCAAAGAAGTAACATCTACAAGCTCTTGGTTCAAATTTATTCTTATTAGGACATTTTAAAACTCTTAACTCAAAAGAAGATTTTATTTTTGATTCTACAACATTTTAAATGGGCTCTTCTTATTGATAATAGGGGAAAGGAGTTTATTTATAAGATAAACTCCATAAGATATAACATAAGACCATAAAATTTTTGGGAGATTGGTTTGAAAGATGATGCAACGTGTAACATTCAAAATATGTTGATGTTTTCTCTCAATAATAGGATTCTATTGAGAAGTTTCAATGCATGTTGTTTGATGTATTATTCCAAATTTATTATAAAAATATTTGCAACACACGCACTCATACACACGTGCATGCACGCACACATACACACACATGCATACATACATACGCACACACGCACACGCACACGCACACACCTACATACTACATTTGCTGGATGTAATCATTTTGATTAAAAGAAGTCTTGTTTGAAAATTACTTTTAGAGGAACAACCTTCCATTTAAATGTTTAAATTAGATTTTGCATCATTGCATCATGTGCATATGAGTCTTGATAAAAATATCAAAGTTCTTTTAAAATGTTTTACGAACATAATGATTTGGAATATTTGTCAAAGCAATAATATATTTCCAAAGTTTTACCCGGTGTTCTTTTGTGCAATAGGTCTCTATATTAATTTGTATTTCTTGATAGGTTTCCAAGATTTGTATAGTTCATATAGAGTAACTTATGTGACATGTGAAGTGCAATTGCAATATTATATTATTAAAATAGTGAAACTCATCTTCTTCAAGTTAAGGTGATTGTAAGTGAGTGTAGAATAAAGAAGATTTGAACTATTCTTAAAACTCTTATGTCATCTTTATCTTTCTTGCCGAAACAAAAAAAAAACCTTTATTTTTCTTATCTCTTACTTTATTGTATTATAGATACTATTTGAACTTAATTCTTCTAAATTAATTTATTTAAGAAACATTTTCTACAAACTATTAATATTTCAAGTTTTAAATATCAAATCACTTCTCTTAGTGGTGTACAACTTAATTTTACTTACTATAAAAAAATAATATAAAAGATTTTTTTTTAGTCAGTTAAATGAACTAATTTAGCATCTTTATAGACTCCGAAACACCAAATAGGTAATATAGTGCAAAATTTGTTGACAATGTTCAATAATGTGGGTTGATATAATTTATGAGTCAAAGAAAAATAACAACAAAAAAACAAAAATAAATAGATGTTATATATTATTATGAACGTATTACACAACTTTCATTTAATGCAAGAGACCCGTGACCAACTTAATTAAGTAATTAATATTCACTACACCATTTTCTATCAATAGTAACGTTTTCATAGTAACAATTCTTTAAAATGTTACTATACATAATTTTTAATTCCTATAGTAACAGTTATTTGCGTAAATGTCACTGTAAATAAAATAAATAAAATTTTAGTTATTACAGTAACAATTTTTACATAAATGTTACTGTATATATTGTAACATTTTATAGATAAATATCAAATAAGTAAATTTAAACCAATATATTTTTTAAATCTCATTACAAATTTTCAAATATAATAAGTAAATTCATAAAACTAACTTTTTTAAATTTATATTTTTTACTCTCCATCTGAACTTCCTTTCTCACTCTTTCAGACCCAACTCAGTCTCTCGTACTCGTTTTCATTACTCTCTAAATCTCGTTCTTTCTCTTTCAATCTCGGTCTCGTTCCTCTTTCAATCTCGTTTCACTCTCTTGTTCCCGCTGCTCTTAGTCTCCGTCTTTCTCTTCCTCTGTTTCCTTTGACACCGCTTCACAATAGCTTTCGAGAGTGGGAGTGAAGCTTCTCTCTTCCTCTGAGTTGCTGTTACGGGATCAGAGTTTCAAGTGCTTCTCTGTCTCTAACTCAAGAAGAAGTTGTATAAAACCTCCGAGAAGGAAGAGCAATGGAGGTAATTTCATTATTTCCTTTTATTTTTAACAACACTTTCATTATTTTGATTCTATATTTTGCTTTGTTTTCTTTTCTTACGTTTTCACTTTCTCATGTTACACATATTGTGCAATGCTCAACAAGTGTTTGATAAAATGTTTGAACGATGGTGATTGATTCTAGAGGAATGTAACACAACAATATTTAAATTAGCATTACCAAGGCACCAAAGCTTAGCGACTTTGGCAGAGTTAGCATTAAAAGCAATCAGCTTCAAATTAAAAGATTGAAAAAATCTAGTGTGAGCATCAGAAAAAACAGCCATAGGTGCAACAAGAAAAAGAATTTTTGGTTTATGATTTCTAACAAGATTTCCCAACATTTTCATGAATTTAGAATTAGTCAAACATTGGATGTTCCAGGAAATAAATCTCTTAAAATAAAGGAAATAAATCTCCAGGCATAAAGACTCTAAATCTAGAGCAAATATACCAAATAAATTCTTAATCTCAATCTCTTCATTTTAGGGATTTATTACAAACAAGTCTACATTTATTATCCAATCAATCTATATTTATTGTACAGTAAATGTGCAATATTTATAACCATATTTCAACACAAATAACATGAAATTCATAATAGTCCTGAAAACATTATTAAATTCCCTCATTATGAGCTTAACATATCTCTGATTGCACACACAAAAGATTCATATTTTGAAAATTGTTGTTTTTCTAGTGGTAAAGCAAGATGACAACAACCAAACACTCTTTTTATCCTACTTTTACACATGGGAGTACATAAATTTTTCGAATAATAAATATAACGCGTTACGTATTAATTTCTCACTTCACCTTTTCGAATACGTGCATATAAGTGGAAAATGTTGGATGTTTTTGTTCTCTGGAAGGTCCTTTTTACTCAGCTTGAATCAATACTATTATATCATTTTTACTTTTGTTGATTATATACATGTGATTGTGAAATGTGGGTGCATGCAAGACCATTCAAGTTTGAGGGCAAAATCAAAAGGGAATCTACCCATTTTGCATACCAAGCCTTACAGCTGGTCCAAGGTTGGGTCAAGTCAATGTTTATATTAGTTTCCATCTAATTAAATTAGTACGACATTTATTTCTCAATTAATTGAGGTGATTAAATAGTTATTTCTCAAATAATTTACAATCTTTATAGTAAATATGCTTATCCATCTGAATTAATTTCAGGTTTCCAACATCATATACTTGGATTCTTCTGCTGGTGTTGGACTCTCTTATTCCAAGAACACAAGCAAATACGTTATTGGGGACCTGCAAACGCGTCTGATACCCATGTTTTCCTCTTAAAGGTAGCTCCAAGAAAAAATGTTTGAATGCTTTATTCAATTTTTTTTTATTGGGAGGGTAGTCTGCTATTAAAACAGTAGGATTCAAAGACAGAGGAACAAAATCAAATCAATGAAAGGTTGTGAGTTATGTGAATTTTGAGAGGCATTATTTTGTTATGTTCTCTTTTATGCTGGGAAGAAATGTTGTAAAACTCAAATCCTGATGTGGGGTAAATGTAAATTCAGAAATGCATGACAGATTTTCTGTCCCTTTAATTTCCTTCCATCTTATCTCTGTTTTTTCAGTTGGAAAATGATATTTGTGCTTTCTATGAAGTTAGCAACGAAGCTACAAATAAGCACAGAGAATAAATAGTTAAATAGGGACATAAGCTTTATTTATTTATTTGTGCAGGTAGTAGGTATGTGACTTGTAGTTAGGCATGAATGAGGTTTAGAGATGCATGGGGAGAGAATCTATTAGTATCCGTAGAATTTGAGTGACGTGTGTTCCCGTGTGTTCCCTGGTGCACAATGATGGTTGAAGGTGTTGCATTTAAGAATGTGGAATACTATTTAAGAATGTGGAATACTTAAAAATCTTAAGAGTAGTAGTGTAGATATAGAAGGTAGTTGATGAATGTAAAGTCAACCTTTACGAATTCAGTAGTCTATTTATAAAAAAAACAACATATCTGTCTGATTTCTTGTTCTTAAACGTGTAGTGTTGATGTAAATTATTAAAAGCTTTTAGTAACATTTTTATAATGTTATTGTTTTATTAAAAAACATTACTAAAAGGATTTAGTAACATTTTTAAAATGTCACTTTTTTATCAAAAAGAGTTACTAACAATAATTAGTAACATTTTTATAATGTTACTTTTTTAAAAAAAATATTACTAAAATGATTTAGTAACATTTTTAAAATGTCACCTCTATATTAAAAAAGCTTGCTAAAGATTTGTAGTAACATTTTTATAGTGTTACTTTTTATTAAATAAACATTACTAAAATGATTCAGTAACATTTTTAAAATGTTACCTTTTTATTAAATAAATGTTACTAAAAATATTTAGTGACATGTTTATAAATGTATCTATTGAAATGTAAAAATGTTACTAAAAGTCTTTAGTTACCTAGCATATCCACTACATTTGATAAAATGTTACTAAATCTTATTAGTAACATTTTCCTTAATTTAGTAACATTTTTTTGATGTTACTAATTATGATATATCTAGTAGTGATTCCAACTATAATTAACTAATTAAATCAACAGGTTTTGGTTGGATATGTTGACTAATAACAAGGACATTCTCACCAATAAACTAGTGCCTGTTGAAGTGAATTATACTACAGTCGCTTACATATAGGACACTCAAGCATTTTTTATTTATTATTGATGTATTTTATTTAATATTAAAATAAAGAATTAATGTTGTTTTTAGTTCCCAAAAAAGTTCTAAATTTTGGTTTCTGTTTTTATTAATATTTTCTACTTTTGGCTTCTAAATTTGTTTAAATACTTAAACTTTAGTAGTAAATAATTTATACTCCCATGTTCCTTAATAAATAGTTTTGAAGTTAAGAAAAACTACTATTTTATAGTGGATTTTTTTTTTAATTTGAATGTTATAAACGTGGATAACAGTATATTTTTCAAAGCTAAAATCTCAAAACTCATACTAATTATAATTATTTTAGTAAATATAATTATATATTCTATAAATTAAAAATAGAAAATTATTTTTCAATATTTATGTTAAAGTTGATAATATATACCATTCAATAGTTTTTGGTTAAGAATAATTTTCAAAACCCAAAGTTGAATTTAAATTTCATGTCTACAAAAGTTCATAACAAAAACTTATTTGATATGTTATTTATTCACATCAGAATTGATAGAATATATGTTTCTTAAAATATATAAGAATATGACCAATATGTTATTATTACTTTATTGCTGCTAATTGTTTTAATAAAATTGAATAAACATAATAAAGGTAACATATATATAGTTAAAATTGAATTATTGGATTGAATAAAATTATTAATGTGGTGCAAGTTTCATTGAATTTCCTCATTTGATCCTTTCAAATATATATATAAATCGAATAATTTCAATATACTAAAATGAAAATAAATAACCTCTTATTTGAAAAATGCTATTGGAAGAATAAATTATGTCTCTCTCAACCACTTGTTGAATATTCCTTTATTATTTTAGTGTAAGACAGACTGGTACAAAAAGCCAAGAACCTTCAGAAATGAACCAAATCCTTTAGTCTGAGTGAAAACAATTTGCAAGAAGAGAGAACCACAAAATGAAGAACAAGGGTCTCTTCTACCTTGTGTTGGTCATCACTCTCATCCAGTTTCATCTGAGCATGGCAACACCATGGAAAGAGATAAACTCCATCAGCAGTGACATGGAATCAGAGTTCTTATTCGGTTCACATGTGGCCAGAATGCTCTATGATGTGAGCCAATCTGTGTCTGGCCAAACAGGCAATAGCAACAACCAAGCTGTAAATTGTCCACAGAGCAATGGCTATCGTAGCTGCTTGCCCTCCCAAAACGGTGGTGGCGCTAACAAAAATTGTGCTGATTACACCAGGAACTGCTAAGAACATGTGTTTCAATCTTTGCAGGTTCATCTCTCATTCCAAGGTTGTCGTGTGGAACATCAACTCCTTGTTTAAGGGTTTCTGTTGTTACTTGTGTTGTGGTTGTTGTATTATATTATGTATCATCTGTGAAGCACTGTTATTGAATGTTGACAAGAATAATGCCATTGGAGATGGAAAAAGTTTGTGAGAAATAATAAATTACCTAAAGGTAAATTCTGGAGTTTGTTTTCTACCCTTTTCAATTGAAGTTGATTGAAGTTGTAGATTTTGACAGAAAACATAAAATAGGAATGCTGGTTGAAGATATTAAAATCAGAACTTGTGACCAAGATAATGTGTATTTGACTTTAATGCCTCATTGATTGGCTCTCCCATTAGGTTGTTTAGGATGAACTTAGTTTTAGGGCTTTTGATTATTAAACCCAATCAATTCTAGGCAACTTCTTCCTTCACCTCTACAAATTTCTTCCAGACACATCATTTTCAGAGAAGACTATTTTACCCCCTTTAAACAATAACTTTCAGATTTTTCTTTTCAAAATATTTCCAGAACATCTTTTCCGTAACATTTTTTATGAATTCTGGATTTATCAATCCAGAAATTAAAAAAAAATGTGTTCTAAAAAAGATGTCTTTGGAATGATTTTTTTTTTTGTCTTCTAGATTTTCTATTTCAGAAAACTGTAAAAGGTAATTTCAGTATATTTGAAGAATCTAGAGGTGCAGAAGAAAAATGTAGAGATACCGGAAGAAATTGCCTCAATTCTAACATGGATCTATCAATTTTTTAAATTCCTGAATTGTTTCTGCACATTTTTCAGTTAATTTTGAAATTGAGAAATACATTTTAGAAAAATAAAATAAAATAGGTTGTTTAACGTTCTAAAAATGAATTTGAAAAATAGAATTGAAAAATTAAAATTTTATTATGGAAAAGAAAATGGAGAATAAAAATAATTTATTCTAAAAGAGGCATTGCCAGGGGTGAGGATAGTCAATCATAGTTATCAAAATTAATGTGCTGTAATCATTGCATCAACTGCAAGTAATTAGAGATTACAATCAGGCTCTTAGGGTTTGAAAAATATTCATTTTTATTTCTAAAATAAAATCTCGACATTTATGTATATAAATATATATATATATATATATATATATATTAAAATAAGTGTTAATTTATTATTACAGAAACTTATACAATTATAATTTTTATATTGTTACCTGAAATTAAAAAGTGGAACATATTATTTCTTTTAACGATAAATTCTTATTAATATAGTATTTTATTTACACTTTTCTCTTATTTTTTTTTAAAAAAATAAGTCTTTTCCTTGTCAAATCCAAACAACATTAATAGGACACTCAACTTTATGTTAAAGTAGACTCGTCAATTATTTTAGCATAAACGTACAAAATCTACAAAAGGGTATTCACTCTGAACCATAATCTTGTTTGTTGAGTGAGAAATCAGTTCCGAAAAGATGATGAAGGGTCTCTCCCTTGTGCTCCTCATCCTTCTCATCCACCACAACCTTGTCAACGCCACCAACTGTCTCACAGAGGATTGCCTCATCGGCAACGCTTTGGAAACAGAATTTTCATTTGGGTCTCATACGTCAAGAATGCTCTACGATGTGAGCCTAGCAACACAGGCAACAAAAACAACCAAGCTGTAGATTGTCCAAAAGCGCAAGCTTACCGCAGCTGCCTGCCATCCCAAAACGGTGGTGGCCCTAACAAACACTGTAATGAAACCACCAGGAACTGCTAAGAACATGTTCCACTTTCATATCTTGTTTTGAGGTTGTTTCCATCTTCTAAGTTCCATTTCATGTTTTAAGGTTGTGTCCGAATCTCAACTGTTTATAGTCTAATTTAGTTTCCCTGTCTTGTTATCTGCTAGATTCATACTTCAGTTGTGCTCTACTGTTAAAAAATTTGCTATTTACATCTCAATTATTACTCTATAAGAAAATTATGAAATAAAAACCAATTTTTAAATATAAAAAATAATTAGTTGCTATAGTGATTAAATTAGAAATCATTCTAGAGACTAAGAAAAATTTAGTTTCTAAATTAATTTCTATTATTGTTAAATAGTTTCTAAATTAGTGTTTAATTAGCCACTAAGGTTTTTGCTACCAAGGTTGATAATTAGACACCAATTTAGAAACCATTTAACAATAATAAAAACTAATTTAGAAACCAAAAAATTTTTAGTCTAAAAAATGATCTCTAATTTAGTCACTATAGCAACTAATTATTTTTAATCTCTAAAAATTAGTTTCTATTTCATGATTTTCATGTAGTGTTATATACGGATTCAAATTTTATATGTAAAGTGAGCACTACATACGGTTTTTTTATATACGGATTTGGATCCGTATATAAAGTCAATGTTACGTACAGATTTTTACATACGGATCTGAATCCATATATAAAGTGAGCATTACATACGGATTTTTACACGAATTTGGATCCATATGTAAAGTAAGTGTTACATACCGATTTTTACATACAGATCCAAATCTGTATGTAAAGTAAGCATTAAATTCGTATGCAAAGTGAGCATTACATACGGATTGTTTCATACGGATCCAGATTCGTATGTAAAGTAAGTGTTACATACCGATTTTTACATACGGATCCAGATTCATATATAAAGTGACCATTACATACAGATTTTTACATAAAAATTTGGATTTATGGGAATTAAAAGCAATGAAAAAACTAAAATTAAAAAAATTTAAAATTAAAATATAAAAGAAGGTTATAGGGAATTGAAATAATTTTAAGATTTATTATGTTGTTATAATTAAATTAGAAAATTAATTTGAGTTTAATTATTTCTTTTAATTTAATTAAACAAAAAATTATAATATTAAAATTATAAAAAAAATACATACGGAGTGTATCCGTATATAAAGTTTTACATACAAAATATTTTTAATAATTGTAATAATAATAATATTGATATTAGTGATAATATTGATATTAATAATTTTTATTAATATTAATATTAATAATGTTTATAATATTAATAATATTTAATAATATTAATAATGTTTATAATATAAATAACATTTAATAGTATTAATAGGTTTAATAATATTTATATTATGAATAATATTAATAATATAAATGATATTAATAATAATAACTATAATAAAAATCATAATATGACTAAAAATTTGTGTAGTGTAATGGTTAAAACTTCTTTGGTCACTGAAGGGACTTGACTTTAATCCACGATCTTGGTAAATAAAGAATAGTCTGCTTTTGATTGAATATATCCTACCTTTTAAATAACCTTAGAGAAAGTAGCAAACCAATTTCGGGACGCTTCTTTTAATCCGTACAAGGACTTATAAGCCGACAAACCAGATTTTCTCCATATCGGCGAAATTCGAGAGGAAGCTCCATGTACAAAGTTTCATGAAGGTCATTTTGCAAAAAATACATTTTTTACTTCAAGTTGGTAGGAGAAAAAGTCTCAATATAGTCCATCTCTCCCACTTGCGTATAGCCTTTGGTGACTAAGCACACCTTATATCGTTCGATGCTCTCATCAGACCTGTATTTTATTTTATAAACTCATTGGCATCCTACGGGTTTGTGGCCAACTGATAATGAAACAATGCTCTAGATGTTGTTTTCTGTTAATACTGATAATTCAGATTCCATGACTTCCTTCCAATTGGGAGGAAGAATGGCCTGATCATATGATGAAGGCTCTCTAGTGTAGAAATGTTAGCTAAAAAAGTACAATGAGTAGAAGATAAGTTGAAATAAAAAATAAAATGAGAAAGTGGGTATCGTGTACCTCGGAGAAAACCTTGGCTGGAGTGATTTGCGCGAGGTGGCAGCAAATAATCTTTATGCCATGCAGGAGGATGCTTGAGACGTGTACAATGTCTAAGTGGTTGTGTAGAAATATCAGGGATAATTAGGTGTGGGTGATTCAGTGGCCATAGGCTCAATGGGTGGCTCACTAGGCGAAGTTGGTGAACCAGATTGTGAGTTTGGAAGTGTTGTATGAAATGTACAATTTTGATGGTCTAAGTCAAGGACCAAATTTGGTAGGATAGAAGAGTGTGTGAGTGATGTTGTTTCATGAAAAGGAAAAATGGTTTCATGAAAAACCACGTCCCTACTCCAATAAAGACGCACCATCGAGTGCGGGGGTCAAATTTGTGCTTGGGATGATTCACTGTTGCATAACTTAGGTTGCTGAAAATCCGTAAACGTGTAACAGATGAAACTTGGTTGTATAATAGTTGAAGGGTGTTTTATCTAACCGAATGGGGGAAGGTAAGCGGTTAATGAGGTAAATCGCAGTTAAAACAAAATCTCCCCAAAAACGAATAGGTAAATAGACTTTGAAACTAGTTGAATTATCGATATAATCGGTTGTTTGTCACTTAGTTGTCTTAAAGGTTTTGAAATTGTTTTTGACTTCGTTATGTAACTGCCTAACCAATTCAACCAGTTAAATCGTGATTTCAACCGGTTGATTGTGTGCTTTCATAACAGTTTTTTGAAAACCTGTTTTAACTGTTTTGAATGTGATCAAAATTGTTTTAGCTCATTAATGTTGCCTTGAATGACTAGTTTTCAAGTGTTATAAATATAGCCTTTCTTTCAAAAAAAAATACCAAGTTTTAAAGAGTTTGAAATAGAGATTGAGATTTTTTTTTTGAAAGAAGTTTCAAAAGATTTGCAAGATTGCTATTAAAGCTTTGCACTGGGACAAGATTTGATCATAGGGCTTCCTGTTTTGTATAATCTCAGGTGTTTTCTATCCCTTTCAAGGTTCGTGTAATTGTACTTTCATTAATTGTAAGTGTGTGTGAAATCCTGCAATGTTAGAGGGTGTTCTGACTTGAGGTGTGTGGTGTTGCAAAGAGGGTGAGGTAGGTCTTGTGGTTTTCAAGGTCACCTCTTTGTGATGTGTTGGTGTAATCTGGATCTGATTACTAGTGGAACTCTGAGGTTGTTTTGAGAACTAGATGTAGCTCAAGGTTGAGTGAACCAGTATGAAACTATTGTGTAAATCTCTCTATCTCTAACTCCTTATAACTGTTTGTGTTAATTCTATTTCTGTTGCTGGTATAAACTGTTGAAGCTGGAGGAAGCTTCTTCCCTACCAAGGCTTGATGTGTGTTTGATGAAGAAAATAGCTTGGGTACTTTGAAGATTGTAATAGGTTTTTAGATTGGTTTGTAATTAGGCTTGTAATGTGGAAGGTTGCCTTTTGCTGTATAACCCATCCTAGATGCCTAACCAAGTCTAGATCAAGCACATGATGTGGTCAAATGGTTTTTTGAAAAGCTTTTGAAAGTGTTCTGCCTCAAACCGACCGGCGATCAGGCACCGCCTTTTCAAGTAGCTATGCTGACCACCGACCGGCGATCAGGCATCGCCTTTTCAAGTAGCTATGCTGACCACCGACCGGCGATCAGGCACCACCTTTTCAAGTAGCTATGCTGACCACCGACCGGCGATCATGCATCATTTTTTGACTGCTTTGCTGACCACCGACCGGCGATCATGTGGAGCATTGCCATCTACGATCGTCGTCTGCTCAGAAAAGCTTTTGAAAGTAATCTTAAAAGTTTTACATCAGTACAAAAATAAATCTGTTTCATGGAGAAAGAATCTGTTTATTTCTTCTCTGTTAAAAGATTTTTGAAAAGCTTTTAAAAGTGCTCTTAAAGGATTTTAAATCAAGTACAAAAATAAATCTGTTTTATTGAGAAAGAATCTGTTCATTTCTTCTCTGTGAAAAGGCCTTTCTAAAATTCAGTTAGGGCACCAAAGGTACAACTCAGACAGTTATTTCAGTTAGCTGAGTTGGCGGTTTTTTTCACAAAATAAACCTGTTGAGTTCAAAAATAAATCTGTTGTTTTAATAACTGCTTTTCAACTGTTTTTTGAAAAGAAGTTAGAAACTGGTTTCTTTATAAAGAAAAGTCTCTC
Source organism: Phaseolus vulgaris (assembly GCF_051622355.1). Taxonomy (NCBI): domain Eukaryota; kingdom Viridiplantae; phylum Streptophyta; class Magnoliopsida; order Fabales; family Fabaceae; genus Phaseolus; species Phaseolus vulgaris. The sequence continues at coordinate 6,128,403 of NC_143501.1, read as the reverse complement.
TCACATGAAAGGAAGCTGAGCAATCACATTTTTGACAGAGATCAAACACTTTCTATGTGAGAAGAAGGATTGAGAAAGATTTGTAAAAGGTTTTCCAAAGGGATTTTCAAGTGTGCTTGTTCTAGGAAACCTTTGATCTTGGTGAAGGTGCTGGTGCAGTTTCTGCAGCAAAGTGAACTACCGGGTTTGAGTTCTTGCATCTTATTTTCAGGTGTAGTCCTTCCTTTATTCTTGTTTGTAAAGGTGTAAGTGTTAGTCACTCCTTGATAGGGTTTCTTGGAGTGCAAGGTGTGCTGAAATAGGGTTTTTCAGCATTGATTGTGTGGTTCTTGTAGGGTTCAAGAACTGTTGTGTTTGTAAGTAAATTGGTACTGTTTTTAGTGAATTCCACCTTGGGGTAAGGTGAGACTGGATGTAGCTCTGTATGAGTGAACCAGTATAAAAACTTGTGTGCCTTTTCTTCTTATCTCTGCACTCGTTTCTGGTTTTGTTTAATTCTGTCAAGAACTAAATCTGTTCTTTTGAAATTGAATCTGTTAATTCTGGGTTTAATAAAAACTGTTCTTCCTAATGTGTTAAAGCTTTCTAATCACAATTCTAAGCTGAACAAATTCAAATTGTGCAAGACTGCTCTGAAGAATCAATCTGTTTCATGTAAAAACAATCTGTTCTTTTTGCCTCTGGAATACTGAAAATTGTGTGTTCTTGCGAAAATTTTATAAGCTCAATTCACCCCTCCCCTCTTGAACTTAGACACTAATAGACCCAACAATTGGTATCAGAGCTAGGGCTTGTATTTTGCTCAAGTGTATGCATGATGTCTGAGTTTAAAATGCCTTTTGCTGAAGGTGCATCCATTAATAGACCCCCTATGTTTGGTGGTGTTAACTATGCTTTCTGGAAAATCAGGATGAAGATCTTTATGGAGTCTATTGACATGGGAATCTGGGATGCAGTGGTTAGTGGACCCTTTATACCTATGCAGGTTGTCAAAGATGAAACAATAAAGAAGCCTTGGTCTGAATGGAGTGAAACCGAGAGGAAGAAGGCTCAATATGACTCCTTAGCCAAGAATATCATCACCTCTGCACTGAATATGGATGAGTTCTTTAGAGTCTCTCAATGTAACTCAGCTAAGGAGATGTGGGAGGTACTAGTGGTAACTCATGAAGGGACTGATGATGTGAAACGGGCAAGGAAGCACTCACTAATTCAAGAGTATGAGCTATTCAGAATGCAATATGAAGAAAGTATTGCAGATGTGCAGAAACGATTTACACACATTGTAAATCATCTCACTGGTCTTGGTAAAGTCTTTGACAAGGAAGAGCTCAACATAAAGGTGCTGAAATGTCTTGATAGGAGCTGGCAGCCTAAGGTAACAGCAATCTCAGAATCCAAAGATTTATTCAAGATGTCCACTGCTGCACTCTTTGGAAAGTTGATAGAGCATGAAATAGAGCTGAAAAGATTGAAAGAACAAGAAACTGTGGAGAAGAAAGCCAAAGGAATTGCTCTGAAAACTACCTTGGAACATGATACAAGTGAGGAAGAAGCTAATCCTGAACATGATGAGACCGTGAGTCTGCTCACCAGAAAATTCAGCAGGTTTCTTAGAAAGAAAAACCGTGACAGAACTCAGCAGAGAAAGAGGTACTCCAAACAACCTAATGATTCAAATTCTTCCAATTACACTTGCTTTGGATGTGGTAAACCAGGTCATATAAAAGCTGATTGTCCAAACAATCAAAATAAAGAAAAATCAGCAAGCAAGAAGAGTGACAAAGGCAAAGGTAGAAGAGCATACATATCATGGGAAGAAAATGATGTATCCTCATCTAGTAATTCCTCAACTGAAAGTGAAGAAGCAAATATGTGCTTCATGGTGAATGATGAAGGATTCAACTCTGACTCAGTAAGTGATTTCTCCACTGATTCTGAAAATTATGATCAGCTGTTAATAGCTTTTAAGGAAACGCATGATGAAGCAAACAGATTGGCTATAATGTGTAACAGATTGAATAGAGTAAATAGGATACTTGAACCTAAGGTTAAAACTCTTGAAGAAGAATTGCACAAAGCTAAAACTGAATTAGTTAGCCTTGAATTAACATGTCTGCATGCATCAATTAAAACCTGTGATAATTGTAAGAAGCTGGAAAAACAAGTTGAATATTTGTTAAAAACGCTTTCAAATTTCACTAAAGGAAGAGAAAATCTTGAGACCTTATTAGGTTCACAGAATGTTGTTTTTAATAAAAATGGTCTAGGATATAAATCTGAAATGAAAAGCAATGTGAAAAAGCTGTCAAGTTTCTTTGTTCCTTCCAAAACAGGTTTTTCCTCTTTTACTCATTCAAGAACAATGCATACTGCAACATGTTTTTATTGTATGAAATCTGGTCATGTATCTAGAACATGTAAAGCTAGGAGGTACCTAGTTCCTAAAGGATTGGCCAAATGGCTTCCTAAGGAAAGGTATTAATCATGCTGGACCCTAGACTAAAGGGGTACCATGTGTTCTGAATCTGTTTTGTTGCAGAAAAACAGCAGGAAAAACCAGTGGTACCTTGACAGTGGTTGCTCAAAGCACATGACTGGTGATGTGACTCAGTTTATAAATCTGAAACTCAAAGCTGAAGGACATGTCACATATGGGGACAACAATAGAGAAAAAATTCTTGGAAGAGGAGATGTTGGTATTAAAGGCTCAACTACTATAGAGAGTGTATTGTATGTTGAAGGGCTAAAACATAGTCTTCTAAGCATTAGCCAGCTGTGTGACAAGGGATACAAGGTCAATTTCGAAGCCAACACTTGTACAATTTCAAACGAAATTTCTGGTAAGGTGCTGTTCACTGGAAAAAGGGTAAACAACATCTATCTCTTAGATATTATGAATAGCTGTTCTGAAAATGAATGTTTGCTTTCTAAAAGTGATGAATCTTGGTTATGGCATAGAAGGCTAGCTCACATTCACACAAATCACTTGAATAAACTAAAGTCTAAGGATCTTGTTTCTGGCTTACCAAACATAAAATTTCAAAATAACAGATTGTGTGATGCTTGTGTAAAAGGAAAACAGATTAAAACTTCTTTTAAATCAAAAGATATGGTTTCTACAAATAAAGCTTTGGATGTTTTGCATATGGATTTGTTTGGACCATCTAGGACTGCTAGCTTAGCTGGAAATTACTATGCTTTGGTGATTGTTGATGACTTTTCAAGATATACATGGACTTTGTTTCTTGCTTCTAAAAATGATGCATATAAAGCCTTTAAGAAACTAGCTAAGGTTCTGCATAATGAAAATGAAAATAGGATAAAACAGATTCGTAGTGATCATGGGGGAGAATTTCATAATGCTAAGTTTGATAAATATTGTGAAAAACATGGGATAACAGATAGTTATTCTGCTCCTAGGACACCCCAACAAAATGGTGTTGTTGAAAGAAAGAATAGATCACTAGAAGAGTTAGCTAGGACTATGCTAAATGAATCTGGTTTACCTAAATACTTTTGGGCTGATGCTGTATATACTGCTTCTTATGTGCTTAACAGAACATTGATTAGACCAATTCTTAAGAAAACTCCTTATGAATTGTATAAAGGAAGGAAGCCTAGCATTAGTCATCTTAGGGTATTTGGCTGCAAGTGTTTTGTTTTAAATAATGGTAAAGATAATTTGGGGAAATTTGATCCTAAATCAGATGAAGGAATACATATTGGTTATGCAATAAATGGTCATGCTTATAGAGTGTATAACAAAAGATTGCTTGCAGTTGAAGAATCTATACATGTTGTGTTTGATGAAACAGATTTTTTTGTGCCCAAATCTGTTCTGGATGAACCTGGTATGGATGATTTACGAACCATTCTGCAACAGAATCAATCTAGTGAGCTTGATGCAACTAATTCAAATTCTATCAAAGAATCTACTGTGAATGCAGGTTTGCCTAAAGAATGGAAGACTCCAAGGGATCTCACTCTTGACAATGTAATTGGTAATATTGAGAAAGGAGTCTCAACAAGGAATTCACTCAACAATTTTTGCAGAACAGTGGCTTTTGTGTCACAGATTGAGCCTAAAAATCTAGAAGAAGCACTGCAAGACAGCAATTGGATAACAGCAATGCAGGAAGAGCTGAACCAGTTTGAATACAATAAAGTGTGGACCTTGGTTCCAAGAAAGCATGAGATGAATATCATAGGAACCAAGTGGGTGTACAGGAACAAGATGGATGAACATGGAGCTATCACTAGAAATAAAGCAAGGCTGGTTGCTAAAGGTTATAATCAAGAAGAAGGTATTGATTTTGGTGAAACCTATGCACCAGTAGCACGTCTTGAAGCTGTCAGATTACTTCTAGCATTTTCCAGCATACAAGGTTTCAAGCTGTTTCAAATGGATGTCAAGAGTGCATTCCTAAATGGCTACATCAATGAAGAGGTGTTTGTATCTCAGCCTCCAGGGTTTGAAGACCACAAAAATCCAGAACATGTGTACATGCTTAAGAAGGCCTTATATGGATTGAAGCAAGCACCTAGGCAATGGTATGAAAGGCTAAGTGAATTTTTGCTCTCTCAAGGATACAGCCGTGGAAATTCTGATAAAACTCTCTTTATAAAGAAGAAAAGAGAAGATATTATACTTGTGCAAGTCTATGTAGATGATATTATCTTTGGATCCACAAATGAAGAGATGTGTGAAGACTTTGTGAAAACCATGAAAAGTGAGTTTGAGATGTCAATGTTAGGAGAAATGAATTTCTTCCTTGGACTACAAGTTAAGCAACTCAAGGATGGAATTTTCATAAACCAAGAAAAATACTGCAAGGAGCTGCTCAAGAGGTTTGATATGGATCAATGTAAAGCAATCAGCACTCCAATTGCAACTAGCTGTCAGCTAGATCAAGATTCTGCAGGAAAATCAGTGGATCAAACCAAGTATAGGGGTTTAATTGGTTCCTTGTTATACTTAACTGCCAGCAGGCCTGACATTATGTTTGTTGTGTGCTTATGTGCTAGATATCAATCTAATCCAAAGGAATCACACTACAACGCAGCAAAGAGAATTCTGAAATATTTGCAAGGATCTAAGGATGTTGGATTATGGTATCCTAACAAGGTATCTTTAGATTTAACTGGTTTTTCAGATTCTGACTTTGCAGGTTGTAAGGTTGATAGGAAAAGCACAAGTGGAACTTGTCACATGCTTGGATCAAGTCTAATCTCTTGGCATTGCAAGAAACAAGCGTGTGTTGCTCTCTCCACAGCAGAGGCAGAATACATAGCTGCTGGAAGTTGTTGTGCTCAAACCTTATGGCTAAGGCAGCAGCTAAGTGATTTTGGAATTCTGTTAAATAACATACCTATAAATTGTGATAATACTAGTGCCATAAATCTGTTTAAGAATCCTGTCATGCACTCAAGGACTAAACACATTGAAATTAGACATCACTTTCTAAGAGAACATATAGCTAATGGAACTTGTGATATAAAATTCATTGGTACTGAACTTCAATTAGCTGACCTATTCACTAAACCACTTGCTAAAGACAGGTTTTACTTTCTTCTAAATGAATTGGGTATTATTAGCTTGAATTGTTCTCTGCAGTGAAAATTTCAATCTGTTGTTTTATATTTTAACATGTTTGTTCTCTGTTTCAGAAATTACAACTGTGACTAGGAAAGAGAAAGATTTACTTTTCTCTCTCCCACTTTATGGTTGACTGCTTTTACGGTTATTGACCAGCAGGTCTATGCCAATTAATGTGTGGGTATCCTAACTAATTGGATTTTGTGTAGATGCAACAGATTTGATGTGCCAAAATCAGGTTTCAAGATATTCTTATGTGAACTCACACCTGAACCTGCTGCACCATTGGAATAAAATCCATAGCATATCTGATATTTTAAATCTGTTATCTTGCGCTTTAACGTGTTGTTTCGCTTTAGTTTCAGAATTGATGATCTTTGACCATTGACTGCTTTTATGGTTATTGACCATTGGTTTTATGACATTCATGTGTGAATATCCTAACTGATTTAATATCTCTGATTATGTAACAGATTTGACCTGATAAGCTGAAACATGTTTCCAATATATTCTTGCTTCTTTCAAAACTGCATAGAATAGAATCTGATTTGAGTCTGATTTTATTGCATTTAAAACCCGTGACTTTCAAAAACTGGCTTAAATCCTATATAATCCTGGTGTTTGAACAATTACTTTCACATCTTCTCATCTCTTTACCAAGCTGTCCAGGTGCAAATACCAGCAGATTAAGCATGGCATCATCTTCACATAGAAAGAAGAAATCCAAGGAGCAATCTCAAAGCAACCAAGGCATTCTGGAAAACTGGTTTGCTGGAGATTCAGAGGGAATGACAAGGTTCATACATGAGACTGGCAGAAAGCAAATCAATGTACCCAAAATGCTTGAGTTCTCGTGGCTGAAAGAGGAGAATTTGATAGAAGCCAAAGACTTGCTCAAGCATCAAAAGCTGAAAGGATTTCTGGAGATGACTGGAAATGTTTATCCAGACCTTGTGAAAGTGTTTTACTGCAACCTTGAACAAGATGGTCAAAATCTGGTTTCCCATGTGAAAGGAGTGAAGCTGAAGATCACTAGGGAAATCTGGAGCAGTATAGGTGGAATCAAATACTCAGGGCTAAAAGTAAACAAAGGAAACACTGCTGGGATTCAAGGGTTCAATAAGCTGCAGTTTTATAGAAGTTGTGTGAGGAATCCTACTGAACCAGTAGCTAGGTATCACGCAAGTAACCTAACTTTGATTCCTAGACTCTTAGCTCATATAATTGCTTGGCAGCTCACCCCTCGAGGAAGCAATCATGCTGTTCTTGATGAGGAAGACTTGATATTGTTGTACTGTATCATGAACCAGCTTAAGGTAAATTGGGTAAGCACTATGGTTGAACATATGATGAAATCTGCAAGGCTTCCTGATTATCGTCTTCCCTATGCAATATTTGTGTCAAAACTAATTGATCATTTTAAAGTGGATACTACCAATGAAAGGAATGACACTATTAAAGCTGCAAGTGAAATAGATAACTCCACCCTCATGAAAATGGGATTCTATAAGGAAGAAGATGGCTGGGTTTTCAGAAGAAATGCTGGACAGAGGGCTGAACAAGAAGCGGCTCCTCAAGGAAATGAAGGAGAAGCAAATGCTGATGGTGTGCAACACATGGATGAAGATGTTGCTGCAACAAGTCAAAATGCAATGGTTGCATATGAGGCACCTGAGTACAGAGGTGAACCTCTGTCAATGTTTGAAAGACAAGTGCTAAGCAGGCTGGACACACTCAGCTATGAGCAGAAGGCATACTATGACATGACCTACGCTAGGTTTCAACACTTGGATGACCAACTTGAAGGAGTTCAAGTGCAGCTAGCTGAGCTTTATTACAACAACAAGTGATCCTATTTTTAAATCTTCATCTTTTATATGTTGTTGAACAATTTGGGATTAATCTGTTTTGTCTTTATTTTGCATTGGTTTTTAGTTGATTTGTGGTTTGTAATAGACCTCTATGTTGTTTTTATTTGAACTGTTATGAATGGCTATGATCTCTTTGGTCTCTTGTGCTCCCATTCTGTTTGATGAATCCAAAGGGGGAGAAGAATAGAAGAATAGTCTGGTACAGGTTCTGCAGTTGATATTCATAGAGTACTGTACAGGTTTGGTCATGATCTTTCTTCAAAGCTGTGCAAAGCAAAGGAAATTTGTCTCCATCAAACAAGGGGAGATTGTTGAAGCTGGAGGAAGCTTCTTCCCTACCAAGGCTTGATGTGTGTTTGATGAAGAAACTAGCTTGGGTACTTTGAAGATTGTAATAGGTTTTTAGATTGGTTTGTAATTAGGCTTGTAATGTGGAAGGTTGCCATTTGCTGTATAACCCATCCTAGATGCCTAACCAAGTCTAGATCAAGCACATGATGTGGTCAAATGGTTTTTTGAAAAGCTTTTGAAAGTGTTCTGCCTCAAACCGACCGGCGATCAGGCACCGCCTTTTCAAGTAGCTATGCTGACCACCGACCGGCGATCAGGCATCGCCTTTTCAAGTAGCTATGCTGACCACCGACCGGCAATCAGGCACCGCCTTTTCAAGTAGCTATACTGACCACCGACCGGCGATCATGCATCGTTTTTTGACTGCTTTGCTGACCACTGACCGGCGATCATGTGGAGCATTGCCATCTACGATCGTCGTCTGCTCAGAAAAGCTTTTGAAAGTAATCTTAAAAGTTTTACATCAGTACAAAAATAAATCTGTTTCATGGAGAAAGAATCTGTTTATTTCTTCTCTGTTAAAAGATTTTTGAAAAGCTTTTAAAAGTGCTCTTAAAGGATTTTAAATCAAGTACAAAAATAAATCTGTTTCATTGAGAAAGAATCTGTTCATTTCTTCTCTGTGAAAAGGCCTTTCTAAAATTCAGTTAGGGCACCAAAGGTACAACTTAGACAGTTATTTCAGTTAGCTGAGTTGGCGGTTTTTTTCACAAAATAAACCTGTTGAGTTCAAAAATAAATATGTTGTTTTCATAACTGCTTTTCAACTGTTTTTTGAAAAGAAGTTAGAAACTGGTTTCTTTATAAAGAAAAGTCTCTCTCACATGAAAGGAAGCTGAGCAATCACGTTTTTGACAGAGATTAAACACTTTCTATGTGAGAAGAAGGATTGAGAAAGATTTGTAAAAGGTTTTCCAAAGGGATTTTCAAGTGTGCTTGTTCTAGGAAACCTTTGATCTTGGTGAAGGTGCTGGTGCAGTTTCTGCAGCAAAGTGAACTACTGGGTTTGAGTTCTTGCATCTTCTTTTCAGGTGTAGTCCTTCCTTTATTCTTGTTTGTAAAGGTGTAAGTGTTAGTCACTCCTTGATAGGGTTTCTTGGAGTGCAAGGTGTGCTGAAATAGGGTTTTTCAGCATTGATTGTGTGGTTCTTGTAGGGTTCAAGAACTGTTGTGTTTGTAAGTAAATTGGTACTGTTTTTAGTGAATTCCACCTTGGGGTAAGGTGAGACTGGATGTAGCTCTGTATGAGTGAACCAGTATAAAAACTTGTGTGCCTTTTCTTCTTATCTCTGCACTCGTTTCTGGTTTTGTTTAATTCTGTCAAGAACTAAATCTGTTCTTTTGAAATTGAATCTGTTAATTCTGGGTTTAATAAAAATTGTTCTTCCTAATGTGTTAATGCTTTCTAATCACAATTCTAAGCTGAACAAATTCAAATTGTGCAAGACTGCTCTGAAGAATCAATCTGTTTCATGTAAAAACAATCTGTTCTTTTTGCCTCTGGAATACTGAAAATTGTGTGTTCTTGCGAAAATTTTATAAGCTCAATTCACCCCTCCCCTCTTGAACTTAGACACTAATAGACCCAACAATTGGTATCAGAGCTAGGGCTTGTATTTTGCTCAAGTGTATGCATGATGTCTGAGTTTAAAATGCCTTTTGCTGAAGGTGCATCCATTAATAGACCCCCTATGTTTGGTGGTGTTAACTATGCTTTCTGGAAAATCAGGATGAAGATCTTTATGGAGTCTATTGACATGGGAATCTGGGATGCAGTGGTTAGTTTTGTTTTGGGGGAAGGTGCTTCTTTGAATAAACCACCTCTGTTTTGTGGTAAAAATTATCAGCTTTGGTGTATAAGAATGAAGTTCTTTATTGAATCACTAGATAACGCAAGTGTCGACCAGAACGAAGCCTTAACCAACATACCATCCCGACACATTAGATGCAAGGATCGGCCTGGACGAAGCCTTAACTGGCATATCCTTCTAATACCCAAGCACGCGGTTCGGCCAGGATGAAGCCTTAACCGGCATACCCTCCTGATACCCCAAGCACACGGTTCATTCAGGATGAAGCCTTAATTGGCATACCCTCCCGACATCGCCTACTACGAAACTCGCTTCAATAACGTGACACACCGTTTGTTTGTTTAACTTATTCAATTTTCGTTATTCAATTAAGATACGTCGATCGTTATTCAATTTTAATTATTCAAATACGTTATGACCGACTGATTAAAATAAATTGTGAAAATTTTGAAAGCAAAAACAATTGATTTCATTGATAAGAACAAAGGAGAAGGCCACACCCTTGCCTTAAAGGAGAAGAAGAAGTGGCCACAGCCCGACCGAATGAGCACTGGCTCGGAACTGGCTCAGCCGTGTTCTGCAACTTCTAAACCCCCTCCATCGGAAAAATCTGACCGTCGAAGACATTCATATCTGGGTCGAATTCATCGGAAGGAGGAGGGTCGTTATACAGAACATGAGCATGTTGGACATCTAGGAAAAACTTTGATTAATCAAAGTCATTGTTTTGTTGATGGTCTTGTCCAGCTCCACATCGACTGCTTCTTTCTCCTTCTTCAAGGAAGACATGTCGTCCTCCATGGACGACATCTTGTGGTCGGCCTCCTCCAAGGCCCTTTTCAGTTGGCCAATTTCAAGTGCCCTCACGAGCTCCAGCCGCTCGAGCTCGGTAATCTGAGCCGCTTCAAGCTCCCTTCCGGCAGCATGCTCCGCCAGCTTTCTCTCATAAGTTGTGTTGGCGTCAACAGCCTGCCTCAAGTTGCTCGAAGCCTCGAACAGCTTGTGCTCCAGGTGCGAGATCTCTTCCACCCAGCGGCCCCGGATGTTTTCCCCAAGGCAGGTCAGCACCAACCCCCGACATATCATCTCGACCCCGCCTTGGATCAAGTCATCCTCTGTCCCACCCGGATTATTTCTTCAGTATTGGTGTGAAGCTCCACCCTCACCCCACTTGAAAAACGTAAGTCACCCCTAGCACTGAAAGGGGTGACTTCAGAGCGGCATCCATCGACATCACAATGGCAGTTGGGATCAGTCGGCGACGAATCAACCTCAAAGAGTGTGCGATGTGTAGGAGACACGGGCATCATGCCCGACGAACAATTCTTTCGTGTAGTGTTCCTCTCTCGCGCTGCCTCTTCTTTGGATTTTGTTGGAATGGTCCTGCCCGGGCCACCAGTCGCAAGAGATCAATGCTCGAATGACCCCTCCTCTCAGCAGCACAGTCCTTAAAGGATTTTAGCACACCGCTCGCTTGAAGAACCTCTATGTTCATCACTTCTGCATTAAAAATAAAAAACATTAGTTAAAATTCAAAAGTTCGGCCGAAGGTCTAACAAATTAACATACCCTTAAATGCCACCCAGTGGTTGGGACAGCGTACAAAGACATCAACTGTCGCGCGGGGAGTTTTCTTGGAAGGTTATCAGAGAGGGGAAAAATTTCCTCCCTCATCGACACTCGGGTTGGTTGGATGAGGCCAGTCCTTGATTTTCGTTGGGCTCCTAATCTTAGGAAACCTTGACCGATCGGCTTCGTCAAAAAAATGTGGCATACCCTCAGGCTCCACGTATACTTTGAAGAATCTCTCATTGAAGTTTTTATAAGCCGTGAAGGCTTTGAACAAAACATTGCCCGACCGACTGACCAACAAGTGCAAACTGACAGGGTCGGACGAATGAAAAGTGTAGAAATGAAAGAAGCAAGAAGGAGAGGGACGCAAACGAAAAAGATTACATATAGGCGAAAAGCTTGAAGAGAAGCCCACGTGTTTGGGTGCAACTAATTGGAGCTATGTTGAGCGCTTGAAGGATGTCCATCGTAAACTCATCAAATGGAAGAAAACGTGTAAGTCAAAAAAAAGACAGGTATACATGAAGAAGAAAGGGGGTTCGGTAGATGATTGTTCCCGATAGACACGATCGGTCAGCTCACAATGGCCAAAGCTCATAAAAGAAGCCCTAGCGTCCGCTTTCAAGACATGAACCTTCTTCAAAAAATTAGAAATGGAGGCTTTGGTCTGAAAGTCAAACACAATCCCAAACACTTTGGGATCCACACAGGCAGACCCCTAAAGGGGATGCGCCTTCTCAGGGGTACTCAACCAGTCAGAGGAACCTTTCAGATCATCACCCCTTATTGTTTCCTCCACAGGGGGCAAGGTTTGGACTGCTCGATCGACATAACTTCAGTCGTAGAGGAAGCAGAGGAGGACGACAGGTCAGACGAAGACGTAGGGGGCATGGGGAAAGGAGAAGGGGCAGCTGAAGAAGAAGAAGTAGGACGAGACAGAGAAGACATCATAACTTTTGGAAGGGAGATAGACGCAACACACGAAGACGAGAGACATTTGGGTGTCGGAGCAAGGTTCAGGATGAAAGCATGAGGTCTCAACACTGTTAAGGCCCTATTTATAGCCCGAAAGAGTCTCAGGAGACGAAGAGTTACAACTCTCCCAACCGTTGGATCTCCAACGACTCACGTCACTTGGCGCCAAAAAACCCTCATAAATTCACATCATGTCACCCGCTCAGACGCCGTCACACGTCATGTCACCCATCGGGAAGCCTAACCGTCATTCCGAGTCTATAGGAACCGACCGCCGCTTTTTAGACTCTTCGACTTGACCAATCCTCGAGTCTGGGGGGCAAGTGTATCGGTATGGTCCGGACGGCAGACCCAATCATCTCTTCACTTCTGGGCCGACCGATCTCACGACACCATGACTCGGCCCTCATGACTAAGTCTACACGTGTGCCTGATGATGAGCTGGTCGACACCAAACATAATGAGCCAGGTTAGCAAAACTAACCCGCGATTAGGAGCTAAAGGCCTAAGCGCGATTCAAGTCCCTAATCCGGCCCAACGAGTAAGTCCCATTAAGGTAATATAAATAACGCAAATTCCAAGAATCAGGTACATCATTATCTACAGTACTCTAACAACTAAGTGTTGACACCTTTGTTGACTTGATTGTCGGAGTGTCTTCTGCAGGTATCATCCAAGTCTATGTTACCGGACCACCGAGAGGTAGAGGGAGAAGGAAGGAAGGAGCCTGGAGGAAAGAAGGCTGAAGACTGAAGTGATCGACTAATAGGTACTAGAAGACTGTCGATACCAATAATTCTCTGAGTCCCAAACTCCGTTCGAGAACACCACTGACAAGAATTTTGTGAAAAACAAAAATGTCATTCAACAAAATTTTCCCGAATTTGAATCCCAATATAATTCAGATTATAATTTTTAGAGAATATTCGCCAAATTTAAAAAAAAAATACTGGATATATTATAACTTTTAATTATATTATTTTATTGAATCAAATTTAGAACTGCATTAAGAGTTGTATTTATGGCCGTTATAAGGATGTTTTAATTTATGTAGTAAGAAATTAATTTTAGAAGTATATTTTAATAATATTGATGAATGCATATATTAATATGTTTTTAAGTACTTTCAAACCATTAATGATATAAAATAGAGTAATAACACACACAAAATAATTAAATAAGTTAATTACTATTTAATTCATATATTGTATTAAAGAAACATTATAGTTAAACTAAGTAATAATGAATTAGGTCTTACCACTTTGATATAGAATGAAAGGCTTATGAAAATTTTAAGAAAAAGGAAAAAAAAATGTCACAGAAAATTATAAAAAAAACAGCTGGAATATCATCATTTTTTAAGGCAACTCACAATCAAGTCCCTACATGTTTCCTATTGATTAGTTTTTATCAAATTAAATGAAGACATGGATAAACAACAAAAAAACTCCTTAATCTCTTTAATTTGTATGAATAAACAACAAAGAAACTTCCTAATCTCCCATCAACCAAATTATTCTAAGAATAATTTTAAAAGTTTTTTTAAATCTAAGGGGTTTAAGAAATAATTTATATCTAATTTTTTCTATATAAGTAGGAATTATATATATATATATATAAAGGATGTTTAACAATATTCATATTTAATTGCTAGAGTGGAAGAAGATGAAAACTATTTTGATTCTTTTTTAAAATAATTTAATCGTCCATGTTTTTTTATATATTTAAAAATGATATTTTTAAAGGTTATTTAGATTTTTCCAAACCATACACTATAAAACTGCTAGTTATTTCGTTTTCAGTGATTATTCCTTTCAAAATTGTTTAAGAAGAGCAAACAAAATTTAAGTAGAAAGCTTTTTCGAATAGACTTGTGCTAACATGTGAGCCACCAATATTAAAAAATCTGGGCAATAAAAATAAAATAATATTTATCTCTTGGTTATATGAAAAATAATATAAAAAATTAGCACGATAGAAATAGAGTTTAAAGATCTTTGCGTAAAGTCAACTCTCCTAAATTAATTAAATAAAATAACTAAAATAAGTGTCTCTAAAATTCCAAGATACACATGTGAAGTATATATAATTTTAACTTTATTTTACAGAAATCTTGATTGATTTTCTTATGTGTACTTTGTTACATATTTAAGACTTAAATATGTAAAAACAATAAGAGAACACGTTATTTATCCCTTTTTTTCTAAGTGAAGTATTTCATAAACTTAACTTATCTTCATTTAATATTAGATGCACTTTTACTTTGCATAAGTTTCATCTTAATACTTATTTATATATTAAGAGGGAATAGGTTAAACTTAACTTAATCTTAATTAATTTATAAATTAAAATTTGTATTTAATAATATATTATAAATTAGTTTTATTTTTAAATGATGTAGGATTTTCAATAAATAAAATTAAAGAAAATAGAAAAAGAGAAAAACATAATAAAAGAGATTAAGTAGATAAAAAGCAAATGAAAATTTATCTTTATTTCAATGAGTAAAAAATGAATTTAAATAAATAAAAAAAGTAATATAAAAATATTTGTATAATTATATAAAATTATTATTTTTATTATATTTTAAAATATTTTTTAACTATATTTTAATAAATATTTAACTCTTATTTTTATTAAAAAAAAACACCCCTTAACATTTGTTTGAATTTGGAAGAGAATTATTTTTTTATGAATAAAAAAACAAAATTTATCCTTTGTATTTTTCTTCTTAAGCAATAATTTAATATTTTCTATTTAATTTTATTCCATTTCCAAGGAGACAAAGACAAGACATATTTCATTAATCTCAATACACTAAACAAAATATATTTATTTAAAAAAATTATGTTCAATCAAATTTTAGTCTTTATTATCTACTTAAATAATAGGCTTATAGTGGCATTTTTCATAAATAAAGTTGTGAACATGAATATCTATATAATTTTTAAAACGTAGAGAGAGTACGTTATGTAAAAATATGAAAGAAAAAATAGAAAAGTAACAATAAAATAATTCTTTTAAATCCATTAAATATTTTTAAAAAGTCAATTCATCAAAATTGGTATACTTTAAAATATCAATAACCTTTTATAAGTTAATAAAAATATTAACTAAATAGCATAAAATTTTACTGTCCTCTTGAAAGTATTACTCATGAATTAGGAGACTGTTGATTAAATATAATTTTGTAAAATAAAACTTGTAAAAGGGAGAGTACAAAATGAACTCACATGTTAGTCTTCTTTTTTAAATTAAAATTAAAATAAAATAATTTAAAATATAATTTTTTATTATATTATTTAATGAAGGAAAATAACTTCAATTATTAATCTTACAAATTAACACTACAAGAAAATCATGAAATAGAAACCAATTTTTAGAGATCAAAATAATTAGTTACAATAGTAACTAAATTAGAGACCATTTTTGGAAACTAAAACAAAGATTGGTTTCTAAATTAGTTTCTATTATTGTTAAATAGTTTATAAATTGGTATCTAATTAGCAACAAAGGTTTTAGAAACTAAATAATTGGTATTGCTAATTAGATACCAATTTAAAAATTATTTAACAATAATAAAAATTAATTTAGAAACTAATTTTTGTTTTAGTTTCTAAAATGGTCTCTAATTTAGTTACTATTGCAACTAATTATTTTGGTATCTAAAAATTGATTTCTATTTGATGATTTTCTTGTAGTGTAAGTTCCAATTATTATTTATAATAGACTAATTTAATATGTAAAAGTAATCATTATTTTATTTCATTCAAATAAAGACATTGATTAATCAATAAAAAATTTAAAAGGTATTTATATAATTAAATATGTTTTGGTATATATATATATATATAAACAATTTTTAAAATATAAAATTTTAAAAAACAACTTTTAAAAAAAAGTTAGAAGAATAGACCAAAATTTCAATCCATTTTTCTATAGCAGCCTTCTACTGAACCAGATTTAATTATCAACATAAACAAATGTAAATTTGTAGTGATTAAGTTATTAATAATTTATTAGATAATGAATTATTTACATAAACATTTTATTAACATTTATGATTTTCATTATAACAATAAATAATTAAACTATTGAAATAATAAACAGAAAAATAAATAATAATAATTAAATTTATCTTATTAAGCTTGTGATAACTTTTTCTATTTAAATGATATGTCATATGGGAAATTATGTTAAATTTCGATATAAGATTGATGTTTCTAAGGCTATTTCGGTAATTAAATATCTAACTTGTCTAGTCTAAAATTTGTCTAAAGCTTCAATGAAGAATGATATATTGGATTTCAACGTGATTAAGTTTTTTGGTATTAATACTCGTCCTGGTAAAGTTCTTCGTCTTCTTCCTGTTAGATGGGAGTTTCCTTTACCAGGCTGCGTTAAAATTAACACCGATGGGGTTGCTAAGGAATATCCTAGTCTTACTACTTGTGAAAGTATTTTCCGTGGGAATATGGGGAAGTTTATTGGTCCTTTCTCTGAGTTTCTTAAAGTTCAAACCATTATAATTGCTGAGTTTTATGGTGTTATACATGTTATGGAGGAAGCTCAGAAATGGGACTTACTAATGTCTAGTTTAAATGTGATTTTGTATTGGTTTGTGCTGCGTTTAGTGCTTGGACTAATGTTCCGTGGATGATTCATAATCGATGAAATACTTGTCTTAATTACTGTAGAAAAATCAAATTTAGGGTTACTCAAATTTTTTTCGTGAAGAGAATGTGTGTGCTAAGAAGTTGGCTAATTTAGGATTTATTCATAGAAAATTGTTTCATTTATATAATAGGTTTTCATCTAGTATGTTCTTAAAATTCTTTATGAATAGGTATAGTTTACCTATGTATTGTTTTTGTTAACATATGAGTTTTGTTTTAGTCTTCAAATTTTTTTGTATTTTTTTTAATAATGCACTTTTTATATGATGACAGATGATTGTTATTACTTGAAATATCAGTCTAACTGAGATATCAAATTGCATATTATACGTAACATAAATACTTTTATAAAAAAAATTATCTTCCATTCTACTCATTCTTTATTTCTTTCCAATAATCCAAAAATAAAATTCACTTTTCACTTATTTTAATTTTTTTTCTTTTTCTTGTCAAATCGAAACACAACATTAAATGGACTGTGAACTTTATGTTAAAGAAGATTCCTCAATTATTTTAGCATAAAACAGTACAAAACCGACAAGGGTATTCACTCTGAACCATAACCTTGTTTGCTGAGTGAGAAATCAGTTCCGAAAAGATGATGAAGGGTCTCTCCCTTGTGCTCCTCATCCTTCTCATCCACCACAACCTTGTCAACGCCACCAACTGTCTCACAGAGGATTGCCTCATTGGCAACGATTTGGAATCAGAATTCTTATTTGTGTCTCATACATCAAGAATGCTCTACGATGTGAGCCAATCTCAGTCAGGCAAAACAGGCAACAAAAACAACAAAGCTGTAGATTGTCCAATAATTAAAGGTTACCGCAGCTGCGTGCCATCAAAAAACGGTGGTGGCCCTAACAAAAACTGTGCTGATTACACCAGGAACTGCTAAGAACATGTTCCACTTCCATTTCTTGTTTTGAGGTTGTTTCCATCTTCAAAGATCCATTTCATGTTTTAAGGTTGTCTTGGAATCTCAGCTGTTTAGTCTAATTTAGTTTCCCTGTCTTGTTATCTGCTAGATTCATACTTCGATTGTGTTGTTCTGCTACTGTCTGTGTATTATGATATCATCTGTGCTCTCAATTTATCAAATCTGCTTCAGAATAATTCCTTGTCAGATTGCAAATAATAAATTACTACCTCTGCAGGTTTTCTTTGATATTTTTGTTTTTGTACATGTTTGATAAATTTTTGCATATATTAGTTCTCGAAGAGTAAAGTTTTGAGAGGAAGAAATGAAGAAGAAACACTAAATCATTTATTAAAAATTAATTTTAAAAATAAAAAATAGTTAGTTTTTATAATGATTAAATTAAAAATTATTTTGAAAACTAATAAAATTGTTGATTTCTAAATTAGTATTTAATTAACTATGTTTTCTTATCATATTTAGAATCTAAATAATTAGTAATTAAAATTTTGATAGTTAATTAAATACTAATTTAGAAACCATTTAATCATAATAAAAACTAATTTAGAAATCAATAATTTTTTTAATCTTTAAAATAATTTTTAATTTAATTTTTATTTAATGATTTTTTTTAGTGAAGCAAGAATAATAAAATTTCTGAAATGATATTTGATTGTATAGAGTGGAAAATAAAATAAAGTGAAAAAAATTTCTTCATATTTATTTAGGTATGAACTGATTCTCAGTAGTATTGGGATATTTTAAAGTATCATTAGTTTGGCACGTGAACTAAATTAAGATTGCCATGGAATTAGAATACAATGGTTTTAATATTAACAAGTTGGTTGTCTGATGATGATTTATGTTGGATTTGATTTGTTAAACAACGTTTTTAGAGAGATTCAGTAGTGAAGGTTCTTAATTAAAATTAATCAGCTAGCTATCTTAAAATATTATTCAATAAAAACTAGTTTTAAAAATAAAAAATAATTAATTATTATATTGATGAAATCAAATAATATATTATTAATATTTAGAATAATTTTTATTATTAATAAATAGTCTTTAAATTGTATTTAGAAAGTTTTAGTCATTAAATAGTTACAAAAATAATATTTAATTTAGTTAATGTAATAATTAATTATTTTATTCTTTAAAAGTAATTTTTATTTAATTATTTTTTGTAGTATTATTTAACATTAATGATATATTATAAAAAAAAAATATTTTAATTTAGACTTCTAAAAGTACAAAATTAAATTTAATATTTCATAATGTATTGTTGATTATAATGATGATTACATAGTGATATATAGTATATTAATATTAAGAAGATAATAATTGAAAGGTATATTTGTATATTATATTATAGACTATACATTATCCGAGGAGAAAGAAAAAATTGAAGAGAAGTTTTTCCAAAGCCACAAATAATGATGGTGAAGAAAGAGATATTTGCTGGCACGAATTGTCGCTATCCCTTTGTCTGCTCATCATGTTCTTCCAATAACATGAATATTGACCATCTTCGTTGCCAACAACACTCTCCACTACTGTATTTGTTAGACTACTTCAACCATGATAATGCTTCTTGAGCTGAGAGCTTCTTCTTACCTAACTTCTTAAGCCAACAAATATTCATATTTCTACTTCATCAGGCTAGACAGCATGTTTAGTGAGTAAACTTAATCATTGTATCCCTTTTATAATTTTTATTTAAAGAGATCATTGTACTTGTAATCGGTGTGCAACAGGACAAAATGAAAATCTAATAGTTGTCTGTGTGGATGTAGATTGCAGTTGACGACCGAACCACGTTAAATTTGTGTTGTTTATTTTCTGCAGTTGATTCGTGATTATATATGTTGCTTCCACGTGTTTTTTCCATCAAAAATATCCTTTACACTATTACATAAATTCTAATGGATTTATATAAATCTTTTAGTAGTTCAAAATATAAACTTAATAATTCACATCATATATATATATATATATATATATACATCAAAATAAAATCTTTATTTCTTTTCAATGTCATTCGTGTACCGGTAAATATATATTTTTACTAATGTACATAGTACAATCATCACAATTTATAATACACACAAATACATGTAAGGATAAGTTATTGAAATAAATTTCTAACATACAAAATATATATAAAAAGAAACAATTAAATTAGTAATCCATAAATAATCCATGTTTTTATTTATTTTTCTCAATCAAACATAAAAACATACAAAATCTATGTATCATCCACAATCTAATTACATTTTAATATCAATATACAACATTCATATAAACCATATATATGGATCTATACATTAAAGATATTCAATAAGTAAAATATCAATTAACGTCTAATTCAATATCCAAGTCTTAGATTTACAAGCAAACATAAGAGAAATGTTAAGTTCAAGCCATCAAATATTGTGTATCTACATATGATCAAGGTTTGTAATGAAGTACCTCATCAACTTCTTACCACCTAATGGCTTAGTCTATGTGACATAGACCATCAATGAAGCTAGATGATCTTTGTTACAACATAGAAGTCAATACTAATCACACAAATCAAACAATGATTCATACATTATCCCAAATGTATGACCTCAATTTCTTACAAATTTTATTTTTCTCATACAATACATATCATTTAAAAATTTCACAAATCAATTGAACATACAAACTAATATTGACTTTACATTTACAAAAGTTTTCATACATAATCCAATTATTGAAAAGAAAATAAGAAAAGAAAGAAAGAAGTTCTTTTTAGCTTCAGTGACAATATTTTAGCTTAAGTAAGAATCAGGCCTCACTTGAGCAAAAAAAAAATAGCTTTAGTAAGAATTAGGTCAATAGAGTTTATTTATCAGTGCTATTTCGCTTGAGCGAAAACATGACTGGAAACAAATTTGAGTGCAAGGCTGTTTTTGTTTGAGTGAGAATGTCTCACTTAAGCAAAAATATCATAAAATCAACATCAACATAGAAGCAAATGTGTTTTCAAAGATCTTTTAAAAATATTCTAATAAAATAACTTCTAAACCATCCAAAATGATGAATCCAAATTAAAAGACATCCTTCAATCCAATATAAATCCTTCAAACTCGTATATTCATCAAGCCATAATCAAAATCAATTTAACAAACTTTATGATCTAACATACATATTTACTTACTAAATTAACTTCTTATCTAAATCAATTCTAAGATTCTATCAAGAACATAAATAACTTCCCTTACCTATAATTTCTTATTTCAAGGAATTTTTAGCTTCACTAGAGGAATCACTCCAAAATCTAAAGACCTAGAACAAGGTATCCGAACATTATCAAATTTTAGCATGAGCTTAACCAAGTTGAGAGGAGAACTTTTCTCAACTAACTCCACCAAGATTGATGACCAATTCATATGGAAAATGAAAGAAAAATGAAATTTTAGAGTAAACACAAACTTAATTTGTTTGAAAATATGATTTTGTAGAAATTATCATTGCTCATCAGCTACTGTAGGGTGTGATCAGATTTTGAAATAGATTAGGTATGAAGGAAGAAAAGTACAAAGAAGTAAGAGAAGAGATTTGAGAGAGAGAGAGAGAGAGAGAGAAAGAGATAAGGGCGCGGGGTTACACTTAATGAATTAGTATATGGTGTTTTATTAGACTTGTGTCTATTCTTTTATGTGTTTAGTGTTTTTTATAAGGTTTCATCTATACCTTTTTGTAGATTATGCATCTAAATTATATATATATATATATATATAAATAAATTATCGATAAAGAATTAGTTAAATCAAAGAACATGAAGCACTTGAAGAATATTTCAACGCTTATACAAAAGGTGCATTCAATCTATATCCCAACCAAAATTCTATAACCATAAGATAATGTATTAAAATTGTTGTGTATCTACACTAAAAAAGACTAGCATCAGCTGATGAAGGTCATCCAAAAAACAAAAAAACTTAGAGTTGAGATACCAATTAAGTATTCTCATTTGCTTTCTCCAATTATTTATAACATATAGTCCAACTCAATTCCTGTGCAAAAAAGAAACATTTGTCTTCCTTAATACTTCTATATATATTTAGTCTTTATTTGCATTTTCTAAACGATGAATGTTCCATCATTCAATTTTAAAAGATTTTATAAACCCTTGCAAACTAAATGATTCTTAGACAACTAAAATATGATTATTTGTTATCATCAAAATTATAATATATGCTACTTATGAACCCACTCCATTAGTTAAGGAAATTTCTCCTTTCATCTTTATCTTCATCTTTAAAAAACTTTTCTACGTTTACATTTAGATGTAGTCTAAAATAGTTTTAGTATTATGGATTATGATGTTAGTTTTTACTTTTGTTGACCTTCTAGACACCCTTTAGGAAGTCTTGCTTCACCAAAGTTTAAAAAGTTTTTTCTCAATCAATAGTTATGTGTGCCACAGCTTGGTAGTTTCAATCAATAGTTTTTTCATCATCGCCCTCTACAAGTGCTAATCTAATAAATATATAGTTAAAAATAAATGTAACACCCTCCTTACATGAAAAATTACTTTTAAAACATAAGTTAATGGTTTCTAAGTTTAAAACATTTGTGATTAAAATAACTAGAGTTAAATTAGAATATAAATTCAAAGTACCTATAATCTTAGTCACTAATTTTGGTAATGAGTAGTTGGAAACCTATTCAATAACAAAATAAAATTTAAAAAATAATAATCCTCAATTTCTAAATGTCCTATAAATCAACCTATATAATAATAATAAAAAAGTCCCTAAATCAATTTCTATTTAGTGAATTTTTTTTATAGTGATTAGTGTGAAACCTTTAAGCTCTAAGGTTAAAAAAAAATTGGGACATATATGATAAGAGTATCTAGAATCGAGAATCTATTTGTTTGAGTCAAATGTGGATGTTGCAACTACTAGAACAATTTTTTTTATCCACTTTAATATTGGTGACACATGCATATAGAGTTTTTGTCTGGCTTTTTCTTTGACATGGTTTCAATGGCCCCATCTCATCACAAAGGAATCATTCTTCTTTATATGGTTTTCCTTGCCTTCCCTTCTCTTATTTGCATATTTGTTTTTTTTTTTTATCAGCAATGAATAATGAATTAAATGGGACACTTTAGGAGTGTCCCAACCCTTATACAGAGAAAAACTATAACATAAAACGATAAAACAGCTAAAAATACACACCGCAGAGAGAGAAGACCTATAAAATAGGCACCAGAGAACCAGTCCAATTGTATCTTATACTGCAGCACATGCTAACCCAACAGACCCAACCACTGGCAACCAGATACATTGCTACTGCTGCACCCCATTGCTGGTTTTCACCACGCACGCACCTGCAACATCCATCCCATGACATCACCCAAAACCTCCTAACAGGCTATTCCAGCTTTACATCCTTGTGCCGGACCCTTACTGGCACCACGTGGCTTTAGGTGCAAAAAAATGGTCCTGCACACCTGTACACTGAACTTAACTCCAACACACGTGGTACACACTCACGTACCTACCATGCATTCCTTCCCTTAGCACCCAGTGCCACCAAGACAGTGAAAAAAGAGAACCCTCATTCATTCATAACATAATGGTCCTCCTAGACCACCCATTACTCTTGCTGGCTTACAGAGGAGCACATACCTCTCTTTCTCCTTTCGCCAGTGAGTCCCTGTTTTAACCCAATATGCACCCTGTTGCTGAGCCTTCTGCCCACTTAAACTACCTCCACCTGTTGCATCTGGATCATCCCTCCTATAACTTAGCATCCCCTGTGACATCCTTACGCACCCTCTCTGTCATGTTAGCACTTTAAACACTGAATTGGGTTTGAATGCCACTCCGCTAGGGAGTAATCAAAACCCCGTTGCCTATGTTTCATCCACAGCCACGCTTTGACTTGTGCCATGTGAAAAATTTCATCATCATCCACCACCCCTTGCTTGAAGACAATGAGGTTCCTCTGCTCCCATATGCTCCTAACAATCGCTGCCCACATGCCTTTCCACACCAGATTTTGTTTACAATTGAACAAAGGAGAATTGAATTGTTGAAAGTGGTTTAGCAGATCTTTATGTTGTACAAATGCAATTCCCAGCCAGCTAAGGCATCGATTCCACACACATTGAGCTATTCTACACTCCATAAAGAGGTGTTGTGTTGTTTCATTCTCACCGCCGCACAGCACACACAACTGATGGTTAACTAGCACCCCTCTTCTCATTAAGTTTGTTTTAGTTGGGAGTCTGTCAAGTAGAGCCCTCCACGCAGTTACCAACACGTTAGGTGATGCTTTGACCTGCCACAATTGCTTGAAAACCGTATTTGGAGTACTCCTTGCATAATTCGTGAGTCGTTCATACGCAGCTTTGACTGAGAACTCTCCAGACGTATCCCCTTCCCACGTCTGAATATCCACGGCATCCCTATTCAGCTTAACCCTACCAATCAATCGTAGCATCTCATCTAAAATTTCAGTCTCCCACTGAAACCTGGGTCTTCTCCACCCCAACATCCAGTTCCACTCAGTGTTCTCCCATATACCTACCTCAGCCACCTTAGATCCTTTATCCAGCGATAGGGAGAAAAGCCTCGGGAAGGTTTCTCGTAGTGGTTGGCTAGCAGCCCATGTATCCTCCCAGAACCGCACTTTTTCCCCACTACCCACCTTCCAACTAGTTGCACTGTGAAACCAGCTTACTTCTTCTCCCTCACCACAACTTTTGCACAGATCTCTCCACCACCACGAATGCTTCTTCTGATTACTACCACTTGGATCTATGTCCACCCCATACTTCGACATCAGAACATCTTTCCATACACCTTTTTCTCCACTCATGAGTCTCCACTTCCATTTTGCTAGGAGTGCTGCATTGAACTTCCTAACATCTTTGATCCCCAGCCCGCCCTCCTCCAAGGGTCTGCATAGATTGTCCCAACTCACCCACGGTATTGGTCTGTTCTCCCTTCCCCAACCCCACAGAAACCTTCTCTGAATGCGTATAATACTCTCACACACTATTTCAGGGGCTTTGAAGAAAGAGAAGTAGTAGCAGTACAGATGTGAACACCGATTTGATTAAGCAGATTCTTCCAGCCATAGAAAGAAACCTCCCCTTCCAAGCACTTAGTTTTGTGCTCAATTTTTCAATAATCGTTTCCCAATACTTTTTCCTCCTTGGATTTCCACCTATTTCCAGCCCCAAGTATATGAAGGGTATCCTCATAAGGGTACAGTGTAAGCTCTTCGCATATACTTCAAGGGTCTGATTCCCAACATTGATTCCAGCAAGCTTTGACTTATGGAAGTTTATCTTCAAACCCGAGGCCAGTTCAAAGCACCTGAGAATTGCTTTTATTGTGAGAATATTAGAGAAGGAGTCTTCGCATAGGAATAGTGTATCATCAGCAAATTGTAGTACGCTGACCTCAACCTCCTTCCTGCCCACCTTGATTCCTGCAAGCATATTGGTTCTTAATGCCTGTCTAACTAACCCAGTCAACCCTTCTGCTACCACAATAAAGAGGAAAGGTGCAAGGGGATCTCCTTGCCTCAACCCTCGTGATACTACGAACTCCGCAGTGGGGCTGCCATTAACTAGAACCGAAACTGTTGCAGATTCCAAGCACCCTCTAATCCACAGTATCCACCTACTATGGAAGCCCAGCTTCTGGAGCATATCATATAAGAAGGCCCAACTTACAGAATCATATGCCTTTTCGTAGTCAATGTTGAAGCACATGCCCCTCCTACCACTCCTTCTTAACTCCTCAATAACTTCGTTAGCTACCAGTACACTATCAAGAAGCCCTCTATTCTTCAAGAAAGCTGATTGGCAGTCATCGATGATTGAGGGCAACACTTTCTTCATACGACACGACAACAACTTGGAGATAATTTTGTAGATTGACCCCACCAAGGAAATGGGTCTGTATTGTTCAAGCAAAGAAGGGTCTCTTACCTTAGGCACTAGTGCAATGAATGATGCATTACTCCCTTTCGCCCTTACCTTACCTTATCTTTTTTCAAAAAAAATCATTAAAAAACAGAGTAGTACATACTTAATCAAAATTGATAACCAAATGTTCAAGTTCACAAGAGAGTGATACTAGTAACACCATTGTTTTCTCTATAATTTTTATTTCTTCATGGAGATTAAAAAAATTAGTCATAATTTAATTAAAAACTAATTTAAAATTTAAGTAGTTAGTGACTAAAATTGTGATAGTTAATGTCAAATATCAATATAAAATTTATTTTATAAATTTTTATTGATAATAGAAAATATTTTAGATATTAATGATTTTTTAATTTATAAAAATAAAATATTTAACTTAGTTAATATAAATGACTAATTTTTTTGTCTCTAAATTAATTAATATTTAATAATTTTATTATAGTGATAATAATAATAATATAATATAACAATAATGTGTTTGAATAAGAAATTTAAGGAAGATATTTCATTTTTATAAAGAATTTATAATATTTTATAATAAAATATGTTGTTTAGATAAGAAATTTTACAAAAATTAAACTACTAAAATTTCATGAAATTTTTAACCACTATTATTTTGTGTTCCATATTAGTTAGGATTTTCTTGATTAATATCGGAGAGACTAATTTTCTATAGATATTAACTAAAATATTGATATATGTCATTGTTATTATTTTATTGATATTTGTAGTGATTATCTTTTATTATCAACATCAATGTTTTTTTTTTGTCAATTTATTATAATTATTTTTCTATTGCTAATTAGGATAATTTCTTATCTAAACAAGTAAGGGTTGAACATTTGTATTCTCTCGTCAAAAAAAGAGGAGTATTTTTGTTATATCCTACTGATTTTAATCATTGTAATTTTCGAGTTTTCGCTTTGATAATTATTTTTTACTTTTTTGTAATTTTTAATTATATCCTTCGGTGTTAAAGGAACAATGTATATATTTGTTAAGGGATTACTAGGTGTTGTTAGAGAATATCTAGTAGTGGCGCATTAAATTCAAGTTTAATTAAATTAAAGTTTAGTTGGTAAAACTTTTCCAATAACTTGTCAGCTTTAATAAGTCCAATCTGCACATGAATTCACCAACAAACGACAAAAACGACATCAGATATTTTATTTTAATGTTAATTAATCTTTTATATCGTGTATTCAATAATGTTGGAGTGTTGTTAGTACGTCACATCTTATTATAAAGTTGCATAATTAGTGTGTATAAAGCCTTTATTTTATTTAACATTTCATAGTTTTTTTATTTAACATTTAGTTTCGAGTCCATGTGCAACACAATCTAAACAAAGATCACGGCAACGTTAAGGTAGCGAGGACAATGGGAGAGCAACGGCAAGGACTAACGAGGACAAGAGGGCAATTTGATCTTTTAATCATTCATATATTGGTGCACATGAAAACCACGAGGGTGCATAAAGAAATAGCCTGAGTGAAGTTGAATTGTTTTTTTTTATTTTTGGGCCAAATTTGATTAAGCTCGCTAACCGATAAAAAAAACACGCCAAATTCACAACTTGTCCCCTTGAAGCCATGATGAGTTAGGGACTATTTCTTCCTGCACCTCCATATCTTCTTCTGCCACTTTCATACACAACATGAAAATACATTGTTATCCTTTGTGTCACCTCCATAAAGTAGTTTTTGGATTATGTGATCCGGAAACTCATTTGAAAAAAGACTTCTGGATTACATAACCTGGAAGCTAAATAAGGCTTCCGGATTATGCATTTCGAAAAATAATCAAACATATGAAAAAAAGGCTTTCAGATTATGTAATCCAGAAGTTAATTACAAATTTAAAAAATGATTTTTGGATTACGTAATCCGAAATATTATAAAGAGACATTTTTGAAAATTCGAAAAGTTATGGAGGTGAGAGAAGAAGGTATGGAGGTGCAGGAGAAAACAATCTGAGTTAGGAAGGTATAGAAATTTAGTGGAATCAAATTGAATGAACAACAAACCTTCTTTCATTAGGTAATGCAAGCCATATATATCACATAACACTATCTCATAAGGTTGAACATTAAAGCTTTAAAAATATTATTTATTGTGACATCTACTATCATAACTTTCTCCAAATCCCTTTTTGTCTCTCTTTTCCACTTTTTTTTTACCTTTTTTTAGGCACATTATATGTTTACAGTTTTTTTATGATAACAATATATAATAAATATAATTAAAAAATGTAATATAATTGTTATCATAATAAAAGTAATTATCACAACATAAAGAGTACAAATTGTAATATATATAAATTTATTTTTTACTAATTACCATATATCACCGCTTATGATTTTTTTTTCAATTTTTATAATTTCTGAAGATTATAGAAGTGAAAAAATAGTTGAGAGATTGAAGGATAGGAAAAATAAAAAAGGTAAAAGATAAGTACATAAAGAGAAATATATAAGATCAATCTACAATTATTAATTGTTATAGATGAAAAAAAAATATAAAGAGTAGAATTGTAATAAAATATGTATATAAAAATAGTTATTAAATAAGTTACTTTTTATTAATATTATAATTATATCATAAAAAAACATTTTCAATTCTTTATATCATAATTATCATATCTGATGCTCTGATACCATATAAGAAAATTGTATGTAAGAAGATGGAAAAAAGAGAAGATGTTTTTATTCTCTTGCGTGTACATTTACATCACTTCATGTATAAGAAATATATACTAGTGTAGGAAGTTTCTCTCTCCAAATTACAATCTAATTAGGTAAGGATCACCAATCATGAGATTCTATTAATTGCATATAATTGGGTACAATATCGTACAATATTGCATACAATAATTGCGTATAATTTGATAATTATTTCCTTAATAGAAAGACTCTAGATGGAATATTATGCATGTTGCCTCTACGAGCATGAAAGTTGGAGTGACCTTTAGGAGGATGATTATGCATGTTGCCTCTACGAGCATGAAAGTTGGAGTGACCTCTAGGAGGATGATTATGCATGTTACCTCTACGAGCATGAAAGTTGGAGTGACCTGTGATCTCTTGCACTTGCACAAGCTATGCATGATGATTGTGTCGATGGACAAATTTGTGGCTCCTTCTACTTTCGGTTGTAACATGATATCTTTGGTGATTCATTCTTGAATTATCTAATGAACTTACATCAGAAGACCGAATTCATTCACCATGTCAAGGATTTAAAGAAAATAGCACATAATTGCATGGAATAAAAAAATCATATGTTAAAAGCATATACAAATATGACCAAATAAATAAATAAATAAAAAAGCCAGAAAATGTTCACTTGTGAATGTTAAAAGTAAGCCTTTTTTACATGATAAAAAAAAGACAGACAAAAATGACAACTTTGAAAAAAAAAATCATCCTCTGATCAAACAAAACTAAGGAGAACAAAACCAAAACCTTACCATGTTATCAAGTCACAGTCTTTCCTAGGTTTCCAAATCTGAATTATCTTTTGAACAAAAGGCTGATGAAACCTGGGTCTGAATAAGGAAAATTTCAACATTGTCTGTAGATCTATTGCAACATGGATTGTTTATAAAAGGTAATAATAGTATGATGATAAAAGAAGGAAATCTTCACTCCGAAAGATATTTTAATTTTTAAAATCTAATTTTAAATATTTAGTTTATCTCATATTGATATTCTTTGTAAATCTATTCTAAAATTATTATATCAAGATGGTAATTAATGACAAGAGTCAAAAAGGAAAATATTTTCTATTAAAGCTAATTTAATCTTTAAAATCTAATTTTATATATTTCAGCGTTCGAAAGTTAGTTCTTCTATCATTGAAAATTTTATTATCACATATTCTAATTTTATTGTAGATGCTTGTCACCATGACTACACCAATCTTGACAAAAATAGTTGAGTTTTACACTACTGTCCAGATTTGGAACCGATTAATCACATAAAGGTCCAACTCAAGAACCCCAAAAAAGATCGCATTGTCAATACATTCTATTATATATCAAGAAAACGTGGATGTCCCATTGGAGCACTTATCTCGATTGATGAATACATTGAGATTATTCTTGATGGTCTATTTGAGGAATATGACATAACAATTCTCACGCTCAATGTCTTTGACATGAACACACGATATCCTCGATGTGAGTGGTGTGTTGAAAATCTCACATCAATTAAAAATAAAACTAAATTACAATATATAAGTAGGAGCAAACTTCTCATTAATAAACATGTTTAATGAAATTAAGTTAAGTTTAAATTTCATTATCTTAATAAATAAGAAGAAAAATTAAAGAAGTTAAAATTAATTAATACATAAATTAAAAATAATTTTTGTAAGAAGCTAATATAAAAAAAATTATAATTATGGGAAATTTATTTTCAACTTATGCAGAATTATTTTTTTCTTTACTTTTTTCTTGTAAGTACTTATAAATATATTTATCTTAATAGACAAGTTTTTAAAACATTGTTTAAACTACATCATTTAAAAAAGTATTATTATATCTTCTTAATAAGAAAATAAAGTTGATAACAAAAACACTCTGGCAAATGATTTCAAAATTCACCTAAATTTAAAAATATCCACATAATACATAAAATTATTATTTTTAACTATAACATATTTCCCATTTCTCTCCATAGGAATGTGAGGTTCAGTAGTAATCAGATAACAAAATACGTTTTTTTATTTTTTACAAGAAAAATTAATTAAATTGGAATTTTCACTATATAATAACTAATTCTTAATGATGATATCAATTATTCTTTAATTAAAATTAAATTAAATTAATTCTGATATAACTTATCTTCTTTTATAGTAGTCAAAGTAAGTATGATATATCTTCACTTTTATTGAAATTAAATTAATTACAATAAAATTTACTATTTACAATAATAATAATAATTGAATTAATTATTAGACAAAAATATATTTTATTTTTTATAAATTAATTATGTTATTGATTTGTATCATGATTAATTCAATTAATATTGAAAATGGTAACTTGTGTTAATCAACTAAGACTCAATAAATAAATAAAAACGTAAGCAAATTAATGTTATTAATATTAAAAAAAGTAACTTATTTATAATTAATTAAATTTGAAAGAAACTTTCTTTAAAAATTAACTAGTATATACTATTAAGTACACAACAAAAATAAGTTTCGATTGTGTATTTTGTGTAAAATACACAATGGTATTGTGTTATTCCAATGTGTTTTTATGACACAATACATAAGAGAAGATTTCAGATGTGTATTGTAATGTTAAACTTATTTAAATCAATAAAAAAATACATCTTCATCAAGGGAAATTTGCATAATAAAAATGTTTTTTTTTCATACAAAAATTAGGGATAAACTAAACCAAAATTGGATCAGAATACTAAAGCCCAAACCTACCTCAAGGTACACCCAAAATATATCCTCTACAAGTATGTTCATTCCATTCATATATATTTGAATTTAATATTTATATTATACTTTTCATAATTATTTTATGATTTATGTATAGATCAAATATATCTTCTTATTTTTATCATAATTAACAAATTTCGAGACAAGATTCAAGAAAAAGGATATTTTTATTTTTATTAATGATATGATTATTGTATTATTAAATTTAAAAAATACTTATATGTGAAGTTTTCATCGTGATTATCTCATTTATATATATATATATATATATATATATATATATATATATATATATATATATATTATTGTCTTAATTATATAAGGTGTATATTAACATTTATGTTTATAATTATATCACGTAAATATTTTATTTTAGTTGTTTAGTATCAGAACATTTTTAATAAATAGCAATGTTAAAGATGAGATTTCATGACTTAATTCTGTTCATCATAAATTTGAGTCAAATTAAGTTAAAAAAATATTTTTTTCTGATATAAATCAAAATAAACACAGCTCACCTAACCCAGAGATTAAACATGTTTAAGTCGAGTTGAAAATGAGTGAATTTGTAATTTATTTACATAGAAATTTAGAATCTTCATTTAATTCATCAATATTTTTTTACTATTAGAAACAAGTAGGTCGTGTGAACCTATAACAAATCATTTTTTATTGTACTGTAATAAATAGGTGAATAAAGTTAATACAGTTCTAACAAATATATAAAATATGTTAGAAAATAAAATATATTTAAGTGAAATAACTCATCTAGTGAATTGCTGCAATATTTCTAGCTCACTATAAATCAAATTAACTCACTATGACCATTCCAACCATGATTATGGTGTTAGTCAAAATTTTAGAGGTACATATATAAATACTCTTTTCAAACCATCAAGATTGAGAAGCATTATGTTAATCCTTTTTTTTTCTTATTGTAGAATGAAGCAATGCTTACATAGTTACTATAGGGGCAATTGCTTCCTGCACCCTATAATTTTGAACCTGCACCCAACACAATTTTAAAATTTTGAAAATACCCTTTATTCTGAAAATGAAAATAATGCATTTCGAAAGAGATTATTGTGTTCCGGATATAAAAATCCATAAACAAAAATCAAAATCCTATTCCGCATAAAAAAAATCTGGAATTGAAAATAATACATTCTGGAAAAATTTATCTATAAGAGATTATCGTGTTCTGAAAAAAGGGATCTGAAATGTAATTTTATATGTACCTTATATTTTTAAGGATATTTTCGTCTTTTTCTTGTAATTGGGTGCATTGCAGGAAGCAATTGCCTACTATAGGAGTTAACCAGCAAAAGTGGGCTTTGCTGTACTCTATTGCATTGGGCTTTTGGTGTATTCTACCGAATTGGGCTCAACACATTTGAAGAAAGAAAACGGGCAAATTCTTCCTCCATATCCATTGGTTCTTCCTACACCTCCATAATTAATGTGAATTTTTTTTTGTCCTTTTTTAAAAATTTAAATATTCTAATTCTCTCTTAACATTACAATACACTCCTTCATTTTCTTCTTGTGGAACCAGTACAACTACTCATAATAAATGTGTATTTTTGTTACCAAGAATGATTTGAATTTCGTCTATGAATGTATAGTTTCTCTTCCCATACAGATTGCCACAGCGATAACAATCAACGTAAAAGACTTGTCTTATTGCGAAGGTATATTTAATTTTTTTTTCCTGTGAATCTTCCTCACACCATGTTTGGACCTTGTTTTTTTATGTGTTGCTTTGATATTGGATCATACCATCCGATTTTTTTTTTATTAACATCTCGAATTGGAAAATCCATTATATATAATCGAATTCAAGATATCCATAATTATACAATTCAATATATTATTTGAAAAAAATACTGGATTGTACAATTCGATTTGCAATACAAATTAAATGTACACAAAATTGGAAACTAAAATCGAATTTGAGATTGCCTACTGGATTGTACAATCCAATATACAAAACAAATTCACAAATTGGATTGTATAATTTGATATGCAATCTCGGATCCGATTTTAGCTTTCAATTATTCAATCCGATGTCTACATTTTAAATGAGAGGTGTTATGGATTACTCAATCCATACCCACAAACACTACAAGAAAATCATGAAATAGAAACCAATTTTTAGAGATCAAAATAATTAGTTGCAATAGTAACTAAATTAGAGAACATTTTAGAAACTAAATAAAATAATGTTTTCTAAATTAGTTTATATTATTGTTAAATAGTTTCTAAATTAGTATCTAATTAGCAACAAAAGTTTTAACTACCAATTATTTAGTTTTTAAAACTTTGGTTGTTAATTAGATACCAATTTAGAAACTATTTAACAATAATAGAAACTAATTTGTAGTTTCTAAAATGATTTCTAATTTAATTACTATTGCAACTAATTATTTTAGTCTCTAAAAATTGGTTTCTATTTTATATATTTTTTTAAGTAAAATACGTTTAGAATTTTAAAATTATATGAAAATGTGGGAAGAACCAATGAAAGTAGTGCACGGAAAATTTGCCAAAAAAACGAATCCTTAATGGACTTGTCCATTTTTATTATATAATCTAGAATTCATTTTTTTATATGAAAACAAATCTTATAAATCTAAAAATATTTTTTCATAAAAAAAAAATTCTAAATTATATAATCTAATATTATCTTCCGAATTGTACAGTAAAAATAATAATTTTTAATATTTTGAATTGTATAATTTAAAATTCTATACTACACAATCTAATATAAAAGAATAACTTTAAGATTGTATAATCAGAAACACTTTGTTCCTTTAATCCATCCACAAATACAAGGTATAGAATAGAAATTAATTTTTAGGGACCAAAATAATTAGTTGTAATAGTAACTAAATTAGAGATCATTTTATAAACTAAAAAAAAATTGGTTTCTAAATTAGTTTCTATTATTGTTAAATTGTTTATAAATTGGTATCTAATTAGCAACCAAGGTTTTACATACCAAATTTAGAAACTAAATAATTGATAGTTAAAATGGTCTCTAATTTAGTTACTATTGTAACTAATTATTTTGGTCTCTAAAAATTGGTTTTATTTGATAATTTTCTTGTAGTGACAGTAACGAAAAGAGGGAATTTGATTTTTTATTTGCATCACTTCTTGCTCCATTAACACATTGATGACTTTCATTAACTATAGGTTTCAATATGGAAGGAAGTTAAATTTGAAGAATAAAAAAGTTTTTAAGGATCTGAGATTTATAGTTAAAGATTTTAAGACTTGAAACTGATTTTAGTTACTTAGATATAGTGTTTAATATAAATAATCGATATTAAAATAATACCATGCAATATATAACACTATCATTTAATTTTAAAAAGTATACGATTAAAATATAATTATTTAAAAATCATGTTAATCTTTTAACTGAGTTAATGACTCAAAGTATAACTTGAGTATATCTTCAAAATGTACTGCATAAATTTTCTAAACTAGAATGTAGAAAAATTAATTTGAAACTGAGATGAGTTGGTTTAAAAAAATATTTCTTTGTTCTATTATTGATAGAAAGTATCTACTGACTTACATATAATTAATTTCTATTAAAAACCAAACTAATCATTTTTAGTGAAACATACTAGTAAGTATTTTATCCCTTTTGTTTGATGCTACTATCAGTTTTAATCATTGGTGAATAATAATATGCAACAATGCTAAAAGAAATGAACATAATACATCAAAATGAGTGCTTAGTCACAAGTAAAAGAATCCATAATACATCAATCTTATGAGGTTTGGACACTTTTCTTAAATGACGTGTCTGTGTCGGATACACGTATCTGATACCGACACTCGTATAACATTCGTAGGATATGTATTGATGAAGTGTCTAATTCAAAAAATATTTGTTGGATTTCTGACACTTCTAACACAAATTTGAAAAAAAAATACATTAATTTTCTAAAAACTCAAACTTATTGTATAAATTTTTAATATGATTATAAAAATAAGAAACAAATAATTTTGAATCAACCATACAAAATATCTTTCTACTAAAAAAAACTGAAACATAGTAATGCATGTGAATCTTTATTGTTAATTTATATAATTTATAATTATATAATATAAAGATTTGTGTATCTGTGTCCTACATTTTAGAGATTATACGTATCACCATATAAGTATTCGTATAGTGTTATATATCTATATCTACATAGTACATCACTCTTGAAAGTTTACATGGAAAAGAAATAGGGAGTGAAAGACCCAAATGAGAGAAATTAGTTAAATTAGTTGAACTCACGTGCATGGATTATGAGATAAAAGTTTTGAAGTAGGACAACACACGTGCATTGCCAAGTAGAAATAAATGCAAAGCTCCCCATTAAAGAAGAAGAAAAAGGAAGAAGCCAGCTCAAGAATGCCAAAATATCCAAAAACGCAACTACTTATTTGATTTTAAATTATATTTTTTAAACTATTTTTCGAACAATACTCTTGTATAATTAAGAATAATCACTATAGTGCTATTTATATTGAAAAATACAAATAAATGGTATATTATCATATAATCACAAATTATAGTATATAATAATGAGTATGCTTACTCTATAATAATAATAATAAAAATTGTTAAATATGTTTTTTACCTTTACACGAAATTAGTTTTCATCTCTAATTCAAACTTTAGACCTTTTAGATATTTGTAGTATATAATAATCAGGTATACTTACTTTACAATAATAATATTAAAAATGGTTAAATATGTTTTGCGTTCATGTACTTTTATGCAAAAAAAAAAAAAAATTTCCTAGTATAAATTTTAGACCTTTTAAATATTTGTTATAAAAAAACTATTAGAATAAATCATTGCTAAATTTTGTTACGTGACAAACGAATCTTCAGTGTGAACCAAAATTTTAAGTTTAAAATATTAAATATTTCATGTTGATAATTGACATAAATGTTATAATATTATAATATATTTCAGCTTGAAAATTTGTTTGTTACGTACAAAAAAGACATTTATAAATACTTATTCTAATAGTTTTCTTATTATAAATATTCAGGAAATCTAGACTTAAAAAAAAAACAATTGTGTATTATATACCATAAAAAAAAGAAAAAGATATTTAACCCTATTAAAAATAACAACAATGACTTATTGGTTATCTACATAAACTTTTTTTAGTTATAAACTTATAAAGAGAGCCAAGCTTACCTTGCAAACCACATAGCCTTGTAGGTGGTTTGTGAGTGAGAAAACAAAAGAGGGCACAAGAAAATGAAGAAGGGTCTCTCCTTAGTGTTGGTGATGATTGTGATCCACAGCTATTACGTTGTGAACGCCAAGTATGAGGGTTTCATAGGCAATAACTTGGAATCAGAGTTCTCATTTGATTCCCATGTGAGCAGAATGCTGTATGATGTGAGCCTGTCAGTGTGTGGCAAAACAGGCAACAGAAACAACAAAGCTGTATTTTGTCCAGAATTACTGGGTTATCGTAGCTGCTTGCCGGATGCAAATGGAGGTGGCCCTATACAGCGTTGTGATGATTACACCAGAGGTTGCTAAGAACATATTTTATAGTCTTTATCACATGGAATTAATCTCAACTGTTGCATTATGTTTTTGTCATAATATCTGATGCTGTATGTATGTAATAACTAATGCTTATGTGCTGATTGTATTATTGTGTATCATTTGTACTACAAGCTTATCAAATGTTGATATATATGGAATAATTCCTGTGAGATGGAAAAGTTTCTGAGAAATAAATGTGCATTAACTGCAGGAATTTCTGGAGTTTTTGTTTTCCATGTTTGTTTGATAAATTTGCAAATCTGAGTTGTGTTCAAGGCTAACTCATGCAATTCTATCAGAATTATATCAGAATTCTGTAAATTATATCAGAATTTTGAGAACAGAGACAGATCACACCAAGTTAATGTGATAACAAACAACATAGAAGTGACAAAACAAGACTTACAATGAAGTAACTTATTGTATGAATTGATAAAAGTTGCAACGGATATGCAAATGCTCTTTATGTAAAGAGCTAGCTGTTTTCTAATAAAATGTGAAGTATTAAATTTAATTGTCTTGAGTAAAACTCATGCAATTCTATGGAATTGATAAAATAATTGACATTAAAAGGTTGAGTTCTGATTTCATGGTCAAGACTTAAATTCAGATTTAAAAAATTCTTATAATATTGAGATTTATGGATCTTAATAATCTCAATACAGAAATCACAGAAAAATAACTCTTTTCATATATTTTTAGAAAAATAATAATTTGTAAATTATTTGTTACTCACTAATGGAAATATAAAATTGAAAAGTGGAGAGAAGGATAGATTCTGAGTTTAAGTCCCATGTAATAAAAATTAATATACTAACAACTGAAATATCTAGTTCACTTATTTATTAATAAGTATCTATTTGAGAGACTATGAAATAAAATCTATCCTTGATATAAAAGTATTTTTGTGGCTTTTAAGTTAACCCAAATTTAGCTAAAAGGACATTTCATTCAAGCTAAAAATTTAAAGAAAGTAAAAACTTAAAAGTTTAAGTGATATATTTCTCGAAACAAGTTTAAATACACAATAAACTCGTTAATTAAGAAATATAAATTAACAAGTCGTTTATAAGTTTTTGAGCTATTGTTATATTATAAAAATTTGTTGAGTAAATAGAGTCTTTCTCATAACGACCTTCAGTTGTTTTGTCATCTTTTAAAAGAAGTAAATTCTATCTTCGTGCACTAATCTTTCATAGATCCAAGGTTTAATTTCAATTTTTACAACTCAATTTGAACTTCTCTTTCCATTCATTGTATCATCTAAATTAAAAAATTAAACACATTTTACTATCCCGTCAATCAAACAATCTCCCTCACCTTCTGTACAATGTAATGCACATTGTTCATCACAAACAAGTGAGTCAAATACATCCTAGTAGAGCTTACGCTTCACATCCAAGTTGAATTGCAATATCACAATAATCTACAAAGATCATATTTTGATTCTAGGACCACAATAATCAACACAAACAAATGATTTAACTAACGTATAAACTAATTTTTCTTTTTTACTTTTCTATATTGTTTTCCTCTTATAAGATATTATGGAGAGATATGTCCACAAAGATCATATTTTGATTCTAGGACCACAATCCACAGGTATAATCTACTCTGAGGTGGCCAACATAACATACAAATGGAAAAAACTTCAATCAAAATGGCTTCTATGTCAAAGTTGGGTAGTACAATTAGAGTCACCTACCAACTAAACAAAAATAAATTGAAAACTTGTAACAAAAATTACAATTTTCCTCCGTTTAAAATTAAAAAATTCCCACCTGAATAGAATTCAGACAATTGTTTCGGTTGACAACGTCCTCACCGAACTACCAAACCTTGGGCTGTCTGAGACCCATCCTCCGTTATTTTGTTGGCCTGAATGGTACTGATAACATTTGCAATATTTCCCTGGAAAAAGGAAACAAGTAATTACACAATATAGCCAATCAGAAACCTGTTATGCGTGTAGAAGCAATGTTATTTCATCGAGTTACTCAACAATCAAAATGTCATTAACTGCACAGCCATCATCAAGAACAAATCGCATCATATATTTAAGCATAAACAAACATTGTCCAGAAAAAAAAAAACTAGTGAAATAATAATTAAAATTGTATGCACCACCAATATTCCAGACATGGAATGAATAAAAAACACCTTCAGGGGATAATTTTATTCGTAAAACAGTCCAACTTTCCCATTTGCAGCATAATTCAAACTGACAGGCTTTTAAAATCTTAAAGTCAAATATTGTTCATGATATTACAGATCATAAATTCAAGGCAATACTTATTATGTGAATGGATGTACAAAAATAGGACGATTAAAAATTATAGACAAGAAATTCTTTACCCTCCATGATCCTAGCTTAGTTCTCAGTGCGTGCCATTCGTGCTGGCCAAACACACGATCAGTAGGATGACTGCACATTTAACACTTGCATCAAATCATGTATAATAGCAAAATGAATTTCAAATTGAGGGGAATATGATGCTGAATAGAAATCATTAAGGCTAACATGTCCATGTGCCCCCAGATCAGCTTAAGCCAGTTGGGTGCAGAGAGACGAGAATTTGAGGTAGAAAATACCTGACAACTATTACTTGATTCATTTGGTCCATCTTACAGTCAATTAACTTGGAAGTTATTGCTTTAACCACCCATATTTCAACCTCATCATCATTGATCTGAAAAGGACGTTGCAACATTTGATTATGCTAGAAAGAATACAAATACAAGCATAGAAATCAAATACAATTTTACCTGAAGTGTGTCCCTAATAAGTTCATATGGAATTTGGCAAGAACCATCAGAGCTAAGATCCACCAATGAGACCAGCCTCATTTTGGAAATGCATTCTTCATGTACAAGGCCTAAAACATGAAAACATTGTGATAGTAAAATTAAGTAGAACAGAGCCCTACACATGTGACTATTGATGAACATGAATAATTTATGAATGGTATTTACCATAGCTTTTCAACAAGGTGGAATTTGCAGCATAATAGTCTATGTATGCATCTAGTCTCTGGGTAAGAAAAATCTTAAGGAGCTGATATACTGGAGCATATTTGTCATCCTTCTCCAGTTGCCCAACTGCAGGCAAGTCCAGTAAATCGCACTACAACATGACAATTAACTTAGTGAATGCTCTTCCAGAACTTACAGCAGTCTAGGCCAAAATTTGCATTAAAAATAGTGGGCATAGATATCTAGAGGACAACTAATTATGAGGGGATAATATAAAGCAACCTAAAGACAAATAGAAGTTCCATATAATGATGACCTATAACAAGAAGAAAACATCCCAATAACCTTATGAGTTTTAGTAAAAAGCAATAAATCACCATGGTTCACTGTTTCATACCTCTATGTCTAATTATACACACACACAAAGACTGGAAAGTCAAGCACCTAAGCATAGGAAGCAATTGAAAAAACATGTGATGATATTACAACTGGCAACTCCTAAAAATAATTGAATGTAGGTAGCTGAAGCAGTAAGATCATAAAACCTTTCAAATATCACACATATACATGATTACAATAAAAAAGTACCTGAAATATATCAGGTGCCCTCACAAATTCCACAATTGCACGTGCGGCCTCCTCCTTGGCTTCACTCAAAACATGCACATCTTCTCCCACAAAAGTCGCAAGATAATTGGTCAGGAACTTAAAAGCATCCTTTGACATGCTGAGATAAAATGAGATGCAGTACTAATTATTTATATTAAAAAATGGAGATTGAAAGATGGATACAAGATTTCTGTCTCAAGGGAGCACAGTAATACTGACGGGAAGAAACTTAAGTAGTACTCTCCCTCCAAAGAGAGATAAGGAGAACATACATAAAATTGAGCTAAATAGGAATTCATTTCAGCTGTACCTTTTATTTTCCTTCAAAATATTGGAGAGAGTGAGAAAGAGCTCTCTCTGTTCAGGTATCCCAATTTTCCAGTCTTTCAAGAAGCGGTCCATCTTTTTGAATGAAGGTATAATGTATTCTGTGACTTTCCCATCAACAGCTAAAGTCAATACCTTCATGTAGACATAAAACTGGCAGTATGGAGTCTCCAAAAGATTGTACAGATTGATCAAACTGTAAAAGAAAAGAGAATCTATTTTAAATCAATAATATAAATAGTTACAATAGCATGCATACCAAAACTGTTAAACCAATTAGCATCTGATATTACATCTTCAATCGCACGACAGGCTTTTCGTTTGGCTGCTGAACTATTTTTGCAGTTATAACTTTTACAATCTCCATTACTTCATCTGTACTCTCAGTCTTTGTAACAAGATTGCAGATTATAGTGAAGATGGACTCTATATCTGCTATTAAGAAATAGAAAAACTTGTTAGCACTCGCATTACGCTGGTAAAATTACAGTATTCTATCACCCTGAGCAGTTCTGTGTGCAACAACAAATTTGATTCTAAACAAGAAAACGAGAAATGCAACACCCAAAAAAGGAGCCACAAATGCAACATAATCAAGAAAAAAGGATTAGATGATCACACATCAACAATGCCATAATAAACCAAAGTAGCCGAGTTGGCAAAAGATCCAGCTCAGATGATTGCATAACAAATACACATTGTAAGTGATTTGTGTTTTTTATCTATGGAACTAGAACCAAACCAAAAATGGAAGATGAATACAATACCAGAAGTGGCACAAAAGAGCATTCTACCTTTATCCGAAACCTTTGAGAAAATCAATTCAGCAGAGGTAATCATCAATGATGCTAGCTCCAACCACTTTCCCATAACAATGAACTCTTGAGCCTCAATGCAGAGTCTACTAACTTGTGGCTCAGCAACCTGACCAACCAATATGGGAAGCACTAAATTCACAAATAATACAAGCACCAACTTAAGAACATCATAAAAGACACGAGTGCACAGAGAAGAAATAGAACAAAATAATGTAACATCAAACCCTGAAAATACGAAAAAAGAGAGAAATGCTAGGAACAAACTCTCTCCATTGATTGAAATTTATTAGAACTCACAAAATTTGATGAGTCTCACAACTTATTTAATGACTATCTCTCCTGACTTTGTAGTTTTCAGTAAAATTTTAACCAACAAGAGAGAGTGTGTTAGGAAGAGTATGTTCCTAGTACTCCTCAATATAAATCACAATAACATTACCAACAAAACTTTTATCCCATTAGGTGAGGTTAGCAACATATATCACACGACACCATTTTAGACATTAAACCAAATCTTTAGAGATATCATTTACCATGGGATTCCTCTTAACAACTTCCTCCAGTGTCTTTCATGGTCCCTCAGTCTCCTTCTTTACGAGACTAAAAGCATGCAATCTACTCAGTAAACGATTTTCTGTATCTATTGTTCAATCAGTGTGACATCAATAATACCTCCTCGCGTATAGTTATTTTTTATTCTATCTTTTCTTGTGTGAACACACAACCATTCTCTTTTCCATTCAACCTATCAAACGAATCTAACAATTACATAACCATTCCCACCCTTTCATTTTCCAAAAATGGACACAAATCTGGGAAACTTCCACAACATAACGATACAGAAAGCATTTTCACACAAACCCAACTACTTGAATTCACCTTCAGAAGGCACCGTGTCTCACAAACTCAGATTCAATTTCAAGTCCCACAAACAATTTGCCTTTGCGATGAAATAATAACGAAGCAAAGAAATAAGCAAAAAATGGAACCATTTAAAATTAGTCTAGAGAAGGAAAAACAAAGAATAAGGGTTTGGGGGTAAGGAAGGAAAATACCTCAGGACCGGCATCGGCCCAAGCGAGTTCGGAAGCGAATCGAACGACAGAGAGCGCCGCGTCTTCTTCTGAGGTTGGCACCACAGTCGTCATTGTTTCTGTTACTGAGACTCTGAGAGGTTACAAAGGAACCCGCAGCACAGAAGAAGAAAGGAAGAAGAAGGTGTTAGTAACCAAAAAAACTCCTTATTAACTCACTCTTGAGTTAATTAATAATAATTAATATTAATATTCTATAAATTTAATAACCTTTATGTAATTATCATTTTTAATATGATTTATTTTATTATTTTAGTCTTTAAATTTTATAATAATTATTTTATATATAAATGATAAAAATAAAAAATTGAATATATTCGTAAAATAACTTGTTTTCGCTAGTATTTTTAATATGATTTATTTTATTCTTTAAATTTTATAATTATTATTTTTAAATTTAATTGATTACTATAATGAAATATTATTTCTAATAAAATTATTTATTTTATAATTATCTTTTATTAATATATTTTTTAAATTTAATAATATTTTTTATCCACGACATTAGTAAAAAAATTATAATTTCTTTTATAAAATATCTTACCGTTTTATTTTTTTAAACTAAAATACTTATCTACAATAAAAAAACTAACTACAAAATAAATAAAAACTACCTAAAATAAAATTATAAAAATTACTATAATTTTTAATTACATTTTTTATAATTTAATAATATATTTTATTTTAATAATTATCTATAAATAAAGATACATTTATTAGATACCTTCTAATAAATAAAAAATTATTTATTTATTTATTTAAAACAACAAATTGAATAACTTCTTATTTTTAAATAATTAAATACTTTTTTTAGATATTACATTTTTTAATACTATTTTTACAAAATTATATATGTATATATATTTTTTTATTTTTTAATTAGTTCTTCATAAAGTAATAAATTTATATATTTTTAATGTAATAAAAATAAAAAATATACTCAATTTTAATAATTATGATAAAAATTAAAAAAAATTACTTTTTATTTTTATAAGAAAAAAAATGAATACATGTATTTTCATAAGACACATATTATAATTATTAATAATTAACCATTCCTTTCTTAATTAATTAATAACTTTCAAGTTTTGTGTTCATCATTCCTCTTAGTTCGATTTTTGTATCAAAATGGTGCAATTCGTTTTCATTTTTACTAGAATATGTAAGTTATATTTTGTTGACAATACTTTATTTGAAGAAAGTTGTCATGTTGGTCCACGACTTTAATGTGAATGAATATTGAATGAAGAAGTTGTGATTGAATATAACAACTTTAGAACAAAATTAGATTTCAGAAAGTCATGTAGTATAAACACGACTTTAATTAGCATAGGTTCAGGGTT
Source organism: Phaseolus vulgaris (assembly GCF_051622355.1). Taxonomy (NCBI): domain Eukaryota; kingdom Viridiplantae; phylum Streptophyta; class Magnoliopsida; order Fabales; family Fabaceae; genus Phaseolus; species Phaseolus vulgaris. The sequence continues at coordinate 6,084,441 of NC_143501.1, read as the reverse complement.
TAACATAAGTTGTGTGGGTAAAACATTATGAGGAGTTCAGTTGTTTTTGTTTTACATTATAGTTGTATCACACCCACACGATTTTATTTTTTGATTTTATTTTATTTTTTGTAATGTGTTTAGGATAAATTTAAAAAAATATAATGTTTCTCAATAATAAGCTTGAATAGGTAAATTATTTAAAATGTTGTGTAACATTTGATGTATGTATGAATATATTAATTAAAACAATAATGTATTAAAAAATTTATTTAGAAATTTATTTTGCATATATTTAATAAATTATGTTAAAAAATATGTAATAAAGTTTGTTAAAAATTATAATATTATAATACTTTGTTGGATGTATATTTATTTTGCTGATTGAAAAAGGTGTGAAGAATTTCAAATAAGAGAATTAGATTAAGTAATAAAAATCACATGAAATGTAAATTTGATAATGAAATTGTTGTTATTATATAAGTGAAACAAACTATCAATGAGATGTTGTGTCATAAGGAAGGTTTCTTCTTTGTCTTCGAGGTTGTTCTTATGGGTCATGTTTGATAGATATATTTGGAGGCAAGGGTGGTGGAGTATCATCATTGTGTTCTCCTTTGTTGTCCTTAGTTGGATTATCGGACTCATGGCATCATGGGACAGTAACAATGCATGGATGATACTTGAAAAAATGTGGATGAAAGTGTCAAACATGTTTAATGGACCATAAAAAATTAATTGGTTGAGATGGAAAAGTCGTGTAAGTGGAAGGAATTTGTTGGTACGGAAATTAGGAAAACATGTTGTGGTAATAGTCCATATATTTGAACATTTTAGTTGGTTGCAAACTAGACTGACCAAAAGTTTCGTGTTGAACACTTGAAGAAGATCCAATATGATGATGAAGGGGCTTTGAATGAGGTTGTTCGGTGTGGTGTGATATGTCTTACTGTTGGAAAAATAATTATTAGTATAGGTTGAATAAAAATAAAACAGTAAATTAATTGTAAAATAAACTTGTATCATTGTCAAATGTAGGTTATAAAGGTGTAATGTAGCGAATAATAAGTCCAATGTATCATTGTGTGTAATGTGTATTATCACGCAAGCAACCATTTTCATTAAACTAAATTTCAATTAGTCGATTATGTCGGTTATTCCACATTGCGACCCACCATTTATGATATCGTGGTCAATATCTATTAGTTATTCATCTCCTATCCTTTTTGTGCACATGATCTAGGTTTAATGGGTCGTTGAAATACTTTGGCGAAACTCAAAGTACTAACCTTATCAACTTAATGAAATTCAACTATTGTAAAATAAGTAAGAGGAACAATTTTCTAACTTATAAGAGAAATGTCAATAGCAATGAGACAACTAACTTTATTGTACCCATAAGGAGTCCATAAAAATTGTCAAGACATGTCAGAAACATGAGTAAGTGAAAAATAATGACAAAATGTATAATTTCAATGGGTTTGATAGAAAACTTGTTTCGGTTAGAGGTTATCAAATGTATTACGTGTTTGAGTAATTGCATTGGTAGTTATGTGTGTGCTCATGTATGTATGTTAAACAATAAGTATGTTAAACATTAACCCCATAAATTAATTTAATTAATGGAGGTTTTTTTAACCTTCGTTAAGTCCAAAAGTTTATTCTAAAACCTCGGCAAAATAACAGAGGTTTTTTTACCTTCGTTAAGTTTCAAAGGTTTATCAAACTTGGTATTAAAACATACTTCTATTTAAACTTATGCTTATAAACTTTAATCTAAACATGTACAAATTAATCCAACAATGAAACTTTTACAATGCCAAAATGTTCATGAACTAAATAATGAAAATACTTACGGCAACAACCTTCACAATGAAAAAGTATATATGAATCACCTAAATAAATGTGTATGAAAAGGTGAAGATGGAATTTAAAATGAATCATACCTTTGTGTCCCTCTATCTCAAAATTGGGAGATTACTTTATTTTCCTTTAGATCCCATACCTCAAAACCCCAAAATTTTGACCATTTCTCTCTCTCCCTCTACCTCATCACACACTATCATAATCCACATGCACTCTTCTCTTTTTTTACCACTTCCATTTTTCTTCATTTTTTTAATCTCTTTTTTCTTCTTTTTCCCCGCGTAAACCTAAGCTCTCATTTTTCATCTCTTCCCTCTCATTTCCTACTTTTGTTCCCTTCCCTCTCAAAGTGAAGCGAGTTCTATTGGACTTCAAAACTGATTGAGGTGAGTGTGTTCCATTGTTTGGTCTTTCGTTATCGTTGCGTTGAAATGTGATTTTTTTTTTCTGTTTTGGAAATTTTGATTGTTCTGTTTTTTTTATAAATTTCACAGAATTAGCATTGATGCGGTATCTTGCTCGATGAAGATTCCAATAAGCAATTTCATGACGAGTTAGGGAGGTGATGGGGCAATGAATATGCACAGAGTGAGTATAAGTCCAAGGTTTGAAGATACATTCCTTTGTTGTAATGTGTGGATTGTGTTTTTGTGTGTGTATGCGTGTGTTTGAATTGAATGGTGTATTTTATCAATGAACTTAAGCATAAAAAGTGAAGACCTCCCTATACACACAAATATTTTGTCAACCTTAATCAATCAACCACACATAAACACAAGGCCTAAAGTAAATCTTCTTCACATTATATAACACAAAAGTTAAACTCATTTCAACTACATCTTCTTGAGAGGGTTCAACAAGTATGGGTGAAGCCTTACCAGAGTGAATCACAACCTTCGTATTGAATTGCACAAATATATGTATAATTCAAGTAAGTAATGCTTGTTGTATTGGAAATTGAATTGATAATTTTTTATATTTTGGCAATGGCAAAAGAACAATTTCTACATATTGAGGATAAACCAATCATAAGAGATTTGGTAATGGAATTTAAGTTCGAAGAGGAAGACGAATACTCATATCGCAAGATGATGGTTTCTCCATATGTCAACCAATAATTTAAATCCTTCAGTTGGTTAGGCCACCATATTCAATATGACCTTTTTATGAAAGGATGTGCTTCAATACAAAATAGGTTACATTGAATGTGATAAAGCAATTCACATTGACCATGAGTACAAATTTTTGGTCTTTGAATCAAAGACAAACAAATATGTTGCACGATACATCTAGTGTGACAACAATTGTCAATAACGACTTTGATCTTCTTTTAGCAAAATTCGATCTCAGTAAATTGAAGCACCTTACACGTGTTTGTCAACCGTGCTTTCCAATGATCATGTAAATTTGGATTCAACCAAATTGCTTCCATTGAGGTCAATTTGGTCAAGACAAATCCTTCCATCCAATTAAACGTTTAATTGCATAAATAAAAACCTGTCATGGTTATTTTTTCAGTTGCAAAAAAAGATTGGATTACAATGTTGAACTAAGTGGTGTTCAAGCTTTGAAGAATCCAAACCCTTTGAAGGATGTTGAAGCCTTGGTTGTGCTTGCTGTTGTTGTGCTGGTTTAGTCTAGTTCTGGGGTAGTTTGAGTGTTGTAATCCACCCTTTGATTGAATCTAAAGCATAGGCATTCTCAATCTTTGTGAAAGTAAAATGTTTTCAAACTAAGTTAAAACAACCGATTATTTTGTCGAAACAACCGATTGTTTATACTTAGATGTTTTAAGAAAAGATTGAAAACTGTTTTTCAAAATGGTTGAACTGTTAGAACCAAAACAATTGATTGATTCGTGAAAACAACCGATTGTTTGTTTTGGGACCATAACAGAAAAACTGTTTTATCTTTGACTGAGCTTTAAATGATTTAACTGCTTACGCTCCAGTCATTAAATGCTTTGACCAATCTTTTAATGCAATTTAAGAGTTCGTTAAGATTTGATAACAAACTATATCTTTGAATATATTCAGAAAAACAGATTTGAGAATGAATCTTTGACAAGTTTTGTGCTAAGAGTTTTTGAGTTTTTCAAAGAGCTGAGATTGCGGAAAGTTTGTGATTGATCAAAGTTTGTGGAATAGGATTCTGCTTGTATTGATTTCAGATTATCTTTTGTAACAAGTGTAATCCTTGTACTCTGTGAAACAAGTTTTCGTTTATGTGTTTTGCTGAGATTGGCTGTGTGTTCTTGAGGGGATCAAGATCAGCAATCTTAGTGTTGGTGTGTTGGCCAAGAAGAGTGTGTGTCTTGAGGTGTTCAAGGTCACTTTCTTGGTTGTGGTGTAAGTGATCAAGGTGTGATTGCTTAGTGGATTTCCTCAGGGTTTTTGAGAAGACTGGATGTAGCTCTGGATTTGGAGTGAACCAGTATAAACATCTGTGTGCAATCTCTCTATCCCTAACTCTTTAAATTCAGTTTTGTTTGTTGTTTGCTGGTATAAACAACCGATTGTTTTTTTGGTACTGTTGTTTTTTTATTGCTGCTTTGGCAAACTGAATTTCTTATCAATTGTTTCTTGAGATAATTTCATTCTTGTTTTAAAAGTTTGCAAAAACCCTCTTTAAACAATTCACCCCCCCCTCTAGTTTAAAGTCATCCATTCTAACAGACAAGACATAAGGCTCTTTAATGGAATTCGACAACTGGGATGACTCATATAATCATCTTCCAAGATGATTACAAGTTGTTCAACAAAGTGATATGAATACAATATGTTACTCGTCCTTATGTTATTGACGGTGTTTAAAACACCTCCTATGACATCTTAGAATGTGTCTTCTGGTCTTTCAAACCATGCATTGACGACTTCAAATGTTTCAAGTCAATAGTTCAAGTTGATGAAGCATTTCTGAGGGGAAAATATCATGACAGTTTGTTGACTGTAATTGGTCAAGACGACAACCAAAACATATTTTCTTTAAGTTTTATAAACGTTGAAGGTGAGAAAAAGGAAGCTATGATATGGTTCTCCAACTGTTGACTATACGTCACACCTCACCAAAATTGGTTGTTACTGACAAAGAAGCAACAATATTATCAACATTACCATCTATAAAAGTCGATTGGGAAGCAGATGGTCTCGTCTTAGTGTATTGCATTCACTAATAGCATCGAACTTCAACAAGAAGTTCAAAATGTCAAAGTGTCAAAGTTGAAAAGACAACTAATAAACATGGGTATGATCATCCCTTAACTTTCATTATACATCATTACAAAATTTCAAATGTTTATGTAACTTTATTTATTAAATTGTCCCAAGTTATGAAATGAAACAACCAACTCTTCAAACTAAGTTATCCGCTATACAGTTACAATTCCAACAAGTTGTTTCGTGGATAGATCAAATATCATTAGAAAAGTGGTCTCAAGCATGTGATAGGGAGCACAAGGTACACACATATGACAACAAATCTCGTTGAATGCATGAATTATGTTTTGAAGGGAACACAATCCTTGTCCATTTGTGCTCTTGCTTAGACAACCTTTGAAATAATGAATTCATGGTTTGTTGAACGAGGGACCAAGTCAGCTTATATGTTACGAGCAAGTCATCATTATCTTGAAGATATTATTGTTTTAATAAGAAAAAATGAACAATAATTTATCATGTGTCATGTGCATAGATATAATTGAGATAATTTAGAGTTTGATCTACAGGAGATAGTCTCTCCCCAACTTGGACTTTAACATATGTTATATACAATTAAATTAAATGATTAATGGTGTGATTGCAGGGAATTTCAAGCCTTTCGTTGCCTTATCCTCCTGTCATGGCTACTTGTTCATACTGTCATTTGCCAAAAATGACCTTTATTGATGATGTTTATGGTCTCCAATATACAAGGCTTACCAGGTCCAATTTCAACTAGTTTAGAATAAGAATTATTGGAGTACTTATATATGATCGAATTTCATTCATGATCCCATATGAAACATAAGGAATAAGGTAGATCAACAACTAATCGTATCCATAATAAAATGGATAAGCTAATTCCAAATAAATAAATAAAATGTTCTTATTATCATGAAGTTCATAATATGAACAATTGTCCACATAGAAAATAATATGTCACCATTTGTAACATTTTTATTCATATTATTTATTTAAATCTCATTATTTCATCTAACATTCTTATTTTCTTCTATTTATGTTTTTTTTTCAAAACATATGATACATTCAATTTTCTATTATTCTAACACATAAAATAAAGTTATTCAAATATTAATTCCAAAATTAAACAAATCATACAAATTTAAGATATATGAAACTTACCAATTTATAAAAATTTTAATAACTCAATTCAACAATATTTTATATTTTTATTAAATACTCAAACAATAAAAAATAATTCAAATCAAAATCACGTGGATGAAACACGATTTCAATATAAAAAAAAACTAAAATTATCACATCCATACACAACTTTAGTTATTTTTGTTTTATAATAAAGTCCTACCTCACCCATATACATTCAAATTAAATCCTAGTCTTGTACAAACTATACAACTTTCTCAATTCTAACTTTATACATTATATCCAATTATAACTCCAATTGATGAAACAACATCAAAATTTCTTTCAAATAATATACTACCAATGACACATAACTTATCCATAGTGATAGTTAAATTTCTTTTACCGATTCTGATAATAAGAAAAGCTAATTGCATCAGTTTTAGTACGAAAACCCTTATTCAGTTATGTTATTTTTGGCCTTGGCCCATTTATTATTATCACTACATAATCCATATGAGAATACCTAAGAAAAAAATATGAGAAAAGAGATCAATAACTCCCATTGTTAATATGTTAGAACAATTACAACTCCTTTTAATCAATAAAAAAAAGTCTAATTTAATAAATAAAATAAAATAAAATTTTTGTATTTAAAAGAAAGTATGTTCAAGATAGAAGTTCATCATTAGTATTTGTAATAATTCAAAATTATATTAAAATATTTATAATATAATAACTTTTTTTATTATTTTACTATTCATTGATTATATTATATATTACTATATTTATAATATAATAACTTTTTATATTATTTTACTATTCATTGATTATATATTTATATTTTTCTCTTTTACTTAATTTTTACCATAATAGAAATATAAGATAAGTTTAGAGTGAGATTATTTTATTTTATATGTAAGAGTTAGTATGAAAATGTGTGAGAGTATATTTTTTTTTTCTATTACTGCCTTAAAATAATGAATTAAGAAAAAAATGAAAATAATATAAAACAGTACATTAATATTAATTTAAAAAATTAAAAAAAAAATTAATTTTTAAATAATTAATATAAAATGACAAAATATTCGATTGTATTAATATATATATATAATAAATATATATAAAGTTTGTTGGAATTAAAATGAGGGCCAACGATCCAAAATAGGGAGAGATAGAAAAGGGAGGAGCAGTGAGATCGCATAGAGATTGTAGAGGGTGTTGAGGAGAACTTCAAAGGAGAAGGTGGAAACGCAGAACCACCTGAGAAAGACATCAACACAGATCCGTTGGTGCTGTTGGAGAACGCAACATCAACACCCAAAACGAACAGAAACTTGCAAGAGAGAACCAGTGAACCGCAGCAATTGTTACTCAGGTGCGTTCTGCATAAATTGTGACCTAGAAACGAACAATTCCAGTGTAGCTTTTTTGCTCGAGTTCACTCGAGCCTGTGAAAAAACGATTCTCCATCCGAGGTAACCAGTGAACGAAAACTCGTCCTAGGATGGCTGAAAAGTATAAACAAGAACCTAGCTTAGTTCTCAGTGCATGCCATTGCGCGATCAGTGAGATGACTGCGTATTTAGCATTTGCATTAAATCGTGTATAGTAGCTAAATGAATTTTCAAATTGAGGGAATCTATATGAAGCTTAGTAATGTAATTAAGGCCAACATGTTCATGTGCCTTCAGTGTAGAGTAAGCCAGTGGGATGCAGAGAGGGACTAGAATTTGAGGTAACAACTATTACTTGGTTCATTTGGTCCATCTTACTGTCAATTAATTTGGATGTTATGGCTTTAACCACCCATAGTTCCACATCGTCATCATTGATCTGAACAAGACATTGCAACATTCGATTATGCTAGGAAGAACACAAATACAAACATAGAAATAAAATTCAGTTTTACCTGAAGTGTGTCCATATTAAGTTCATATGGAACTTGGCAAGAACCATCAGAGCTCAGATCCACCAATGGCACCAGCCTCATTTTGGAAATGCATTCTTCATGTTCAAGGCCTAAAACATCAGCACGTGACTATTGATGAATATTAGTTACTTATCAATGGTTTTATTTTATCATAGCTTTTCAACTAGGTGGAATTTGCAGTATGATAGTGTAAGTATGCATCTAGCCTTGGTTAAGAAAAATCTTAAGAAGCTGATATAATGGAGCATATTTTTCATCCTTCTCCAGTTGCCCAACTTGAAGCATGTCGAGTAATTTTCACTACAACATGACGATCAACTTAGTGAATGATCTTCCACAACTTACAGCAGTCCAGGGCAAAAATTGTATTAAAAACAGTGGGTGTAGATATCTAGAGTACAATTAATAATGATGAGGGGATAATAGAAAGCAATCCAAAGACAAAGAGAAGTTCTATATGACGATGACCTCTAACTAGAAGAATGCATCCTTATCACCTTATGAGTTTTAGTACTAAGCTATAAATGCCATGTTTCACTATTTGATTCCCTATGACTAATTATATCAGGTTAATTTTTTATGTCTTGTTTATGACGATTGTTGAGTATCAAGCTTTTAACTAGGATTGTCCCAATATCTTTAAATTACCTGAAAAAACAACAGCCACAGGCCAGCCCAAATATAGTGAGACACAACCTCCTAAGCTACCCAACCTGAACACCATCTTCTCATCCACACTCACACACGCGATTATGCTTGTTTCACTCACACCATGCTGTCTTCTCATTTGTTACCCTTGCTCTGAAACCTCTGTTACTTTTGTTCCAATGCCAGTTCTCTAGAAGCCATACACTATTGCACAATAAGCACAGAATTGGACATGAAAGTCTGGGTAGTTTAGTCATCATCAGTGACAACATCAATTTATGTTTGATAATTGGATCTTGTCGCTGGTATTGTGGCTTGTGGACTCCTTTTTCTTATTTTTATTAGGAATTTTGTTTCAGGAATGGAAAAGTTTCGCAGTATAAATTCAGGGTAGTTTAGTCATAGTGACTAAATCTTGTTATGTTTCAATGTTTGATCTTGTCTAGGTATTGTTGCTTGTGGACTCCTTTTTATTATTTTTATTTGGAATTTAAGGAGTGGAAAAGTTTTAAGATTATAAATTCTGGGTAGTTTAGTCATTAGTGATAACATCTGTTTATTTTTCAAATTTGATCTTGTTGTAGATATTGTTGCTTGCGGACTCTTTTTTGTTATTTTTATTTGGAATTTATTTCAGGAATATGAAAGTTTCAGATTATAAATTCTGAGTACTTTAGTTATTAGTGATAACATTAGTTTTTTTTTTAATTTTAAATTTGATCTTGTCGTAGGTATTGCTGCTTACAATCTTTTTTTTTTCTTTTATTCTGAATTTGTTTCAGGAATGGGAAAGATTCAGATTATTATTGTGCTCAATTGTTCTCTGCAAAATTACTTGAATGTGGGGAATTTATCAATGTGTGTTACAAGTGCACATCCATGAACACTTTGAATCCTGACACACCAACCAGAATGTTGTCTAAAAGAAAACCCCTTTACAGATTCCCGCTCATTCCTGTGTCTGTCATTGTCATATGCCTCTCCTTCTTGATTTTGTATCACTACTATGTGAAACCTAATTCTCAGTTCTCTAGATTGGCCAATATTTCAACATCTCATACCCCTCAATGCTCCAGCCAAGCCCTCACCTTAGGGGAGAAATTCATGTGGTATGCACCACACAGCGGGTTCAGCAATCAACTTTCAGAGTTCAAGAATGCCGTTCTAATGGCTGGTATACTGAATCGAACTTTGGTTGTTCCACCTATTCTGGATCACCATGCTGTTGCTTTAGGTAGCTGTCCAAAGTTTCGGGTTTTAGATCCAAAGGATATTCGGATCTCTGTTTGGGATCATGTGATTGAGCTTGTCCAGAGTCGAAGGTTAGTAAGTTTTGCCACACATTGTCTATTAATGATTTGTGATTTTCTGGGTTTTAAATACTGCTGTTACAGTAATGTAGCAATGCATAGTACAACATGCCCTGTGAAAGGGCTGCTGTAGCAGATCAGTTTAGTGTACATTGTCATATTTTAAGCTATTTCCATGACAATCAGATACTGACCACTTTGTTCTTAGTATTTTACGTTGCAAAAGTATTTCTAATAGTTGCTGGCTTTTTGGTTCCTGTATGATTGTTGAAGTTTCCGTTTTAGATCATAATAATAATATTGGCTGTAACATTGGAAGTAAAATTTAAGGGCATGAATATCTTTCTTGCATGGTGTCTGTATCATTGAAAATTTATATTTGAAACTGCATTTCACTTTATTTTCTGTATAAATTAATTAGTCATTTCTCTTGCAGGTATATATCCATTGCTGAAATTATAGACATCTCATCATTAGTTTCTTCCTCTCTTGTTCGAGTGATTGATTTTAGAGATTTTGTGTCGATATGGTGTGGCATCAGCTTAGATTTGGCTTGCATAACAGATACAAAGTTGCATTCCTCTGTTTCTAAAAGCCTTAAGCAATGTGGATCTCTGCTAGCTGGACTCCATGGTAGTATTGAAAAGTGTATATATGCTGTCAATGAGGATTGCAGAACTACAGTATGGACTTACCATGAAGATGGCCATGGAGACGGCATGTTAGATTCATTCCAACCTGATGAACAACTGAAGCACAAAAAGAAAATATCATATGTTAGGAGACGGAAGGATGTATTTAAGACTCTAGGACCTGGTTCTGAAGCTGGATCGGCCTCACTGCTGGCATTTGGAACCCTTTTCTCTGCAACATACAAAGGTTCTGAACTATATGTGGATATCCATGAGTCTCATCAGAATCAGAGATTTCTATCTTTGGGGGAAAAGATTAAACTTCTTTCCTTTGTCCCTGAAATTTTGATAGCTGGAAAGGAGTTTGTTAAACAAACCATAAGGGCTCCATTTCTTTGTGCTCAACTTAGATTGTTGGACGGGCAGTTTAAGAATCATCAAAAGGCTACATTTCAAGGATTAAGGCAAAAACTAGAATCTTTGAGGAAGGAAGGCCCTCTACCAGTTCATATTTTTATAATGACTGATCTTCCTGGGGATAATTGGACTGATACTTACTTAGGTGATTTAGTTAGTGAGAAACATAAGTATAAGGTATATTTTTTGAATGAGAATGATAAGCTGATTAAGCGAGCAGCTATAAAACTCATGACAGCCGGTCATGGACAGAGGTTCCTTTCAAATTCATATAGTACAATAGGTAAAAAGTATTGTTCCAGTCAGAGATTACCAGATTTACTTCTTTATGTCGAGCAGACTGTATGCAGCTGTGCATCTCTCGGTTTTGTTGGAACACCTGGGTCAACAATTGCTGAAAACATAGAACTCATGAGAAGATTTGGCTCAAGTTCTCAGAAATGTTGATGGTTTTGTGGGAAAGCAGTTAATGCTAATAGGGTTTTGAGGATTGATGGGTAAGAAGAGTACAATCATGTTTGTACTAGAAGAGTGTTCATCTTATTGCCTGATTAAAAGAACATTTTTTTCCTATAACAATAGTAATTTCTTCACAAAGAACTTTTGGAAAGCACCTGAGAATTTCTTTTTACCAAAAACTGAAAATGTTAACCTTTCTAAGCATACTTTCATGATGCCAAAAGCGCTTATGTTTTTTTTTTCTTACATAAATTGTTAATTCAGAGTGACCATTATTGTTTGATATATACCCATAACCAGAAGTATGAATGAGGGAGGAAAAAGTAATTTAAACCATGATAAAAATTAGCATTTCTTGAGATTTCTGTTAACCTTGTTATTTTTAAATGCGTTCTCTCTCCTACTGAATAAAGTTTGAGGTTAGTGTTACATTGGGACTTGCTTTGTTTCTTGCTTCCACTTTTTCCTTGTTCTGCTTTTAACTCAAGACAGTGTACAAGATTGTCATTGTTTTAACTTATTTTCTTTCTTATTTCCTTCTAAAAGTACTTAAGGAAAAAGTTATCTTCTATAAGTAGATAACGAGTGTTGTGGAATATGGTTTGGTTTGAAGCAAGCCATGTCTTTCCACCACGTAGAAATCAATTAGTTTAAAAGAGTGTTGATTGAAGTTGGGTACTTTTTGATAACACCACCTCAACAACATGCTAGGCTGTATTACACTTAAAGAAATTAGTTAATATTATAATTGTTCGGATCACTGTGCCTCGTTTGGTGTTGGCCTTTGCCTACTCTACAAGGTGCTTAAAATGGGTGTCAAATGTCAATTCCTATACTTGTATTTGATGTCTGCCCACATGGATCACTGTTTGCCAATTATTAAAGATATAAAATTTGCAGAATATGACTAACTTTACAAGATATTGTGCAGATTGAAACACAGCATGTTATAGTTTCTTGGCAATGTTTATGGCATCAACTCAGTTCAATATTCTGCAAGAAGAGGATGCTATGCTGCCAAAAAGGGTTACTGTTAAAAGGAACGATTAATAAATACTACACCTTTTAATTAATTCCGATTAAGAGTGTTTTAGCATCTCATGTATTAAAGAAGCACATTAAAATATAGCATCCTAGAACATGTCCTTCATCCAACAGTAATTGCCTGACAGTGTAAGAAACCTAGTATGGAACCAACTCATTTTAGAGTGTTTCAGTTTCTCATCAGAACAAAACTTAAAGACATGTTTTCAATTAGACTTTTATTTCTACAATTTGATATAATAATTTTTGTTATTAAATATCAATTTGTTGTATCGGATAAAACTCTAATTCTAAATGAAGATTAACCCTAACGTAACTTATAGTATGTGCTTGGATTATAGTTAAGAAGTTGAGTTGAACTTGATTTTAAAAGAAGTTTAGTTAAAAGTGTGTTAAATATAGTTTGATTTATGCTTGGTCAATTTTCAAGAATTTATGAACTTTCAATATTGTTTGGTGAAAGGGTATTGGTTTCGAAAATTGTAGAGAAGAGAATCTTTTTGGAGCAACACATGATTTTCATTCAACCTCTATTCACCACAAAATTCAGGTTATTTTTTATTACTTGATCTTCAGTTTTTATATACATGGTTGTGGTATTAGTTGTTTCAAATCTAAAATACAAAAGTAAAATTGCTAATTGAAATAAAAATGTAAACAAAAAAGTGTAAAGATAGGTCAACTGTAGAATTTGTTTCAAGTTTTGAAGAGTTGCATCATTCGAGAAAACCAAAACCCATTTGGCAATGTAGGGTTTGCAATGAGTTAAACAATTCTAGTAAGGTTGGTTGAATAGTTTGTTCTCATTTCTTAAGTGTGTTGTCAATTTTCTTCATTATTTTTTCTTCCATCGAGACACTAAACAAAATTAAGACGTGCACAATGTTTCTAAAACTACTCAGAACAAAAACACACCAAAGAATTTTTTTGTTTGTGTTTGTTTCCTTCCCCTAGTTGCTCAAAAGAATTTGCCTCTATTTCTTTGTTCCAAGCATTGGAAAACTCTTCAATCTCATACACAATATTAATGTATCATTAGTTGAATCAATAATCAAATGATCTTAAAGAAAAATGGGGTCATATGATATAATGACAAGTAAAAGTCTTCAAAGAATATATATTGTATATGGAATGCTTTTTTTTTCTTAAGTTAAAATTAATTTTTATACAAATTAAAAACAAAAACTTATAGAAGTTTTAAAGAATTTTTATAAATTACTTTATGCATAACTTAGTTTTAATTTATGATTTTTTTGTTTCTCTGAAAAAATCTTCATAATAATTAACCCTTGAGAATTTTCCTTATGGCTCGAAGACTACTTCAAAGTTAAGGTTTATAAAAAAGAGATTTAAATATAACATATACGTACTTCATACATTTTTAACTTAAAAGAGAGGGCTTCTTAAAGAAGTTTAGAAAACAGACAAAAAAGAAAAGAGATAAAAAAAAGAAAATGGAAAATAAAGAAAATAAATGGAAAGAAGAGGTGTTTTTATCTTTAATTATCTTTCTTTTTGAAGATTTTGAAAAAAAAAATCTTACGATAATATTGTAAAAGAAACTTGATTTCATAATAAATATATAAAAATAAAAATAAGAAATTAATTCAACAACACTATAATTTTAAAATACTATTACTTCCGAATATTTCAAAAAATTAACTTCATTTTTCTAAATAGAGAGGAATGGAACTGTCATAAAAAAATGATTCCATTCATAATAAAAATACATTCACCAACACTTCAGTTAAAAAAAAAACATTAACTCTAATCTGTTAATTTTTCAAACAAGTACTGTAATTTTCATTAAAAATCTCAAAACATAACTTCCACTGCCTAAATAGAGGTAAAAAAGGCACTACAAAAAAGGAACTTGATTTCATAATGGAACTTTAGCTCATTGGCACAGTAAATTCATTAATTGAAATTCACACAATAGCACAGAACAACAGACCTAGAATCAGCTTAGTTTGGGCCATCAAGCCACACCAACATTGTCAAGAGAGGTTCAATAGCACAAGAAGAAAGTTTCACTGGTCTAAACACAAGGCAATGACAACACTATCTATTTTACACATGATACATCATCACATGGTAGATTTGAATCACAGCAATGAATTAATTAGTTCCCTGGAGGACCACCAAAGAGGTATCCCAAGGAAGATCCACCACCTGGGGCAGCATGAACCTTGGTAGATGGCCGATCCTGCACCCCAAAAGTAAACCATGAGTAAGAACAATTCCTCAGTGCCATAACAAGAAGTTCAATAGTCATTCCTAAAGCATCATACCAATTCAATACATACAAGGTTGGTCATGCTAGATGTTGGTACTTTTCTCCCTGAACAAATTCTCATCACTATGCTGAAAACTTAAATTACATTGTACTATCTTAACATTCAACAAGGAGAACCTGGTGCAGTACAGCAACCTTACCATTTGCACTAAGGTTTGTCCTCTCACTTAAACACTCAAGCAACAAAAAGCATTTCTAAATATTACAGCAGTTGCACAAAGTACAGTATTTGTAAATCCATACAAGATAAACTAGAAAATTACTAAAGCATATATAACATGCATGTATAGTATGTCTTATAGATAAGCAAGCAGGGGAGGTATAATTCATGTCACTCCTTCCAACCAAAAAGGCAAGAGAACCATGCTAAAGGTAGCTTAGGCGGAGAGATCTGAACTATTCTTAAAGTTTTGAATACTTCTTGCTGGAACTTTATGCAAAAAGGATCTCCTACAATGTCACACTACTGCAATTCAAAATCCTGTTTTACTTTTAGAGTTTGCAACTAAACTATTTTTAACTGGACATTATTAGGAAATGCAAGAGGAGGAGACTCCAAAATACATCTACTTTACTATGAAACTTTCTAGTACTTCCTAGGCTCATGTAAGTGGAAAGAAAGAAGAATACTTAAATCAAAATTAAAGAAAGGACAAGAGCTAATTATAGAGTAAAGTTAAAATTAAAACAATCATAATAGATACGGCAAGGGAAGTACAGTGAGAAAGTTGCCACAGTTTTGGCCATCAGCACGATGGTAATTGTTTTTGAGACTTCCAGGAATTCCAGCTGGAATTTGCTTTTCAACTTGTGCTGGACTTTGCTTCTCAACTGGACTTTGCCTCTCAACTGGTGCTGGACTTGGGGCAACTGGTGCTGGACTTGGCTTCTCAACTGGTGCTGGAGGAGCACTGGCATTTTGAGTGCGTGCAGGCTGGTTAGCACTTGGGACATTGCTGGCAGGCTCTCCACTGCCAAAGAGGTAACCCAAGGAACTCTGACCACCACCAGCACTGACACCACGACCCATTTCCCGTTTGTTTGATGAGGCTAAACAACCTACATAGCAGCATTACACTTCTTGTCAAAAGAAATTTTATATCCAAAATTCAGAGAATAACAAAACAGGCTCAAATGCAGCAGATAGAACCAATAGCCATCAAAAATCAAAAAAAAAAAAACTACCAACAACTGATTTCTTATTCAAACCTGTGAAGTATATATTATGTAACCCAAAGTAAATAATGTGATTACTTTTGAATGAACACCGATAATTATTTTACATTGACAAAGAACATATGAACTTTCAATTACATACATTCTCCATCTTTCATAAAAAAATCACAGTATGAGTTACCTAATCAGTATGTACAATGGTAAATAAGTATGTACAATGGAAAATGTAGATGTAAAAATTGAAACAAATAGAGAAATGAAAAGTTTGATAATTGAGAAATGCATGTAGTGGTCATCAAAATGATAAAAGGTTTTCACTTGAATAAGACAAATAAATACTATTTTCCTAATTCATTCTTGTATTCGTGCACATTTTTGTGCAGAACATTAACATCTTATTTTGATACAGACATAGATCTCAATATCCTTTTTCTTCATCTGAGTATATTCTCTTCAAGAGCATAAAATTATTGAAGAGGATCAGATGAAAAGGGCACTAAGTCCCCTACCCTGTAATGAAATCAAAATTTATCCCGTTGCATCTCTTTTATCAGTCTTGAGAAGTTCCATTCAGCACAGATCAAGCAAAACCAAAACCAATCCAGGGTCAGACCCTCCTGATCTAGCCATGCTCAAAATGCATGGACTCAAAAACCTTAAAGGCACAAAATTGAACAGCAAAACCGGCGAAATCAGATGCTAAATCTCAAAACAAATGACCCATCAACAAATCAGAGCTAAAGAAGCCATCTTTAAGCGATTCAAGCATGAAAAACACAAACTAGAACACCCAAAACAAGATTCACAATCAAGGTCACAACCCACCACACCAAACTATTAAAAAACTAACAAATCTTATTTGGTGGTAACAAAAAGCCAAACTCCACCATTTTTAGCAAAAATAATCCAAAAAAAGCCAAATGACCACCAACAAAATAAATCAAACAAGCATGCAGGAAAAAAAATGTGCCAGAAATTAAAGTGCATAACCATTTTTTTCAAAGAACATCATGAGTCAACAGGAAACATTATCATGTACAGTATTGAACAGCACATGAAACATAATTGAAACCCAGAAAGGAAATTAAACAGTACACGAATCACGGCACAGAACAAAATGGAAACCCAGAAAGGAGTGAGATCTGAAGTTTCCGTACCTTCGTTGATGCTGAGACCACTCACTCGCCGATGGCAACCGAGTCGGTGACGTTAGAAGCGAGACACACTTTGCAACAGCTATCTGAAACATATATTTATAAAGGAGCCAATTTTTTTTCAAAAACAAAAATAACATTTTTTCATTAATTTTTTAAAATTAAGTAACCGCTAACAATTTATTTATTTTATTCAATTCCTTGATGTATACAAGATTTAATAATCATTTAATAATCACACCTGTTAAAATTCGTGAACCATCTTATCCAACGGTAAAAAAATTTAAACACTAACTTGTAACATTTGAGAATAAATTTAACATTTATAAACTGAGAGAATAATTTGCCATTAGATTTAACAATAAAACGTAGTTAATACACTTTTTACATAGTTATACAAAAAATTAAATTAAACTAGTTGTTATTTTATGAATTGCATTATCAATTATTTAGTAATTGGTTAGTCATGTATTCATATTTTGAAAATTGAATAAATTTGATTATCAGTCAAATTTTCCAATAAAAAATGGTCATAACCAAAATCATAAAACACATTTTATATTAGATTTTTATTAATAATAAAAAATAAATAAATATGAATCACTGGATAATTTAACTTTTATACATAAACTCAATCATAACTTTTTTTATTAGACTTATTTTCAAGTATGTCAGAACTCTCTTAACTAACTCAAACAATAAAAAATAAATAATTATGAATCACTTTAAAATATTAAACCCTTATACATAAGCTCAACCATAATTTTTTTCTAAACTTATTTCAAAGTCTGTCATACGTAACTGTCTTAGCTAATCAGAGCCGAGGAAGATCTGATTTTTTAAAGAAAGACTTAAATGGTTTTGAATCATTGTTTTGCAATCACATTTAAGATTTGATTGGAGAAGAAGAGTAATAATATCTATAATGGTGTATATAAGGTTTGTGTTTTTTAAAATTTGAAAAAAAATTGAAGTGTGGTTGTGGAGCAAGGTGAATCAAGTGAGCTGGATCATGGGCCCACAGCAGAGTCCATGGATGGGCCATGATCCATGTCTGGCAAACACAATAATGTTCCTCACGTGCATAACTATTGCTTGTCCTACCACTGCCAATTCCCAAGTAAATTTTACTTCACCACAACGTTTCATTCATCAAATATAGCCGTTATTATATTACTTTTTATTATAATTTTAAACTTTCATAGTTTTAATATTAAACTTTAACTAAACTGTTTACTTCTTAATTTATATTTGTTTGGTAATGATGCCAATAGTTATCATAATAATTGTAATAGGAATAATGATATGAGTGTTGTTAGTGATAATATTAATGATAACTATAATAATGAAAATTAAATTATGATAATAATAAAAGATGTAAAGATGACAACTAACTATTGTTATTAATTATTATGAGAATTTGAAAGTAGAGGAGCATATTGATGAGCTTGAAGTAAAATTTCATCAAATTCTATCTCCATATTTAATAGATATAAATTATTTTGTTCTATTCTCATTACCATTAAAAAATCTTTATTCTTATCTTCGTATTTAATTTAATAGATATAAATATTTTGTTCTATCCTCATTTCCATTGAAAAATGAGTATATTTATACTGTATAAAAGAATTTCTAATTAATTAACAGGTGTTATCATCTTATACACTGGATCCAATACCAATAGCAAAAAATCATGGAACATTGTATAGAATATGTTTACTAAAATTAACAACTTTAATTGATTCATTTATAAATTAAGTTGACCAATAAAAAATATTTGATAAAATATGTCAAATTAATTTATTTTAAAATTTTCTAATTTAATTTATTTAATTTTCTACCATTATTATTCATCATATATTAATATATATATATATATTATATTTCTAAATTATTTTATTTATTATTATCTATTTTCATTTTAAGTAAAAAAATTATAAAAATTAAATTTGATTAATACGTATTAAATAAAATAATTTATTCTAATAAAAAAAACACATATAATATTTAAAAAATAAATTCAAATAACAAAAAATTAATAAAAATTTAATATGATTATCACTATATATATAAAGATGGAGATGGTGTGAAGGCATTATCAGTGTCATCATCTACTGCTTAAACTAACTAATAACTCAGTTTGTAACAAAGTAGGAAAACCTACTTATACACCAAACATGACAATCACCTTGAATAATAGAAACCTCATCCATAAATACCATTTTTTTTTTCCATGGCCTAAGATTGTGTGTTGTTCTGCTAAAGAATCCAAGAGTTCAACAAAGACATTTCAAAGAATCTAAGGCAAAAACAAAAAACCATTTGAATGTGAAATTCATCTACAGCAATTGCTTGTATGAGAAGCAAAACTTGAAGAAGCAAAATTTGGATAATAGAAGAAAATGAATGTAAAAAGATTTTATGTGTGGTCTCATCAGTCAGTTAAAGTATTTTTTAATATTTAAAATATATTTTTTATCTATACTAAAATGCTGACCTAATTTCTAAACTTGTTTCTTGTCTTTAAAAAGAAAAATGACCAGTAAGAGAATTGTTATTGCCATAATTATTGCATTATTATGTACTTATTGTTAAACTTTTGTAGTCTTATAAGAGTTCGAGATTAGGGTCATAAAAGATAGAGTTTAACTTTTACATTAATAATCTATCAAATTGAATGACTTTGTAAGAAATACACAAAAGACAACACATCGTTCTTAAGTCAAACATTCCTATTTTATTTTTCTTATTTTCTTGCTATTAATTAATATATATAGATAAACAATTTTACATATTACAAAACTTGTGAGATTATATAATTTAGGATTTTGTTTTTCCTTTTACACTACATTGGATATTAAAAAAAAACAAATTTTAGAATATTTAATATATTGAATTTAAATTGATACAATTTTAAATGATTTTGTTTGGATAACTTGTAAAACTGATAATTTTTTTCATTCCTCTCTCTTCCTAGTAGTCCTTTTTTTACTTCTTTCTAATTTCATTCTTCCAAACATCATCCCTTTCAAGATTTAATCACATATAGTTGGGAGTTAAAGATTATTTTCAACCAATCAGATTTTCAAACAAAGTAAATTTCTATTTACTTTTTTGGATTTGTCATCAATCTTAGGCGGGTTAGTTGAGAAAAGTAATCATCTCAACTTAGTTAAGTTTATACTGAAATTTGATTATATTTTGTTCTAGGTCTTTAGGTTTTGAATAATTATTTTGCTTGAATTGGAGAAGTAAGGAATTACATGTAAGGAAAAGTATTTATGTTTGTGTTTTATATAACATTAGAATAAATAATCTGGATGTGAATGTGACTTGGTTACAAGATCTTGATTTCTATGCAGAGATTATATTTTGTTTAAAATTGAATGAAAATGTTATTTGAGTTTTGATTAATAGGAGATTGTTTTAAAATGATTTGAATATGATATCATTGTTGAGATGTTGGTATATTGGCTAAATTATGCATGTTATAAGTACAAAGTTTCTTAAACTAAATTTTGAATATGGTTTATATGAGTATAATTACTTTCCTATAATTTTGCATATATTAGTTTATGAGTTTGATGTGAATGTGTGTATATATATACAATTCATAATATAGTGAGTTGAATGACTAAGGTTGAATTGAAATGATTGAAAGTTGATGTTTGAGCAAATTATGAATTATATTAATCATTTGAATTGTTTGGAGGTTGTAGTTGTTAAAGTGGTTTTGAATAAAACCTTTAAAAATATATTTGGTTTTGTTGCATGAAGTTGATTTTCTTATACTTTTACTCAACTGAAGGATTTTTCCTCAAAACAATAATAGGGATAGAAACCCAATCTTGGTTCTTGATCTTATTTTCGCTTAAGGGAAGGACTTTTTGTTTAAGAAAATATAGAGTTGCAACTTAACATTTGTTCTCTGCTATATTTTTGCTCAAACAAAGAATTTTCACTTAAGCGAGACAATTTTCGTTCAAGCTAATTTTTTTTCTTATTACTTTAATGGATTGAGTGTGAATGTTAAATATAAATGTAAATAGAATATTAACTTGTATATTGATTGATTTGTGATTTTGTTCAAATGGGTTATGTTGTATATGGAAAAGGTTATTGAGAATGATAAAACTTGTATGAATTTGGGGTTACAAATCTAGGATGATATATGAACCATTATTTGAATTGTGTATTAAGTAATGACACCTATATTGTAATAGAGATCCATTTGCTTCACTGATAATTTACATCATAGACTAAGATATCGAGTGGTGAGAAGTTGAGGAGAAAGTTTTTCGTGATATGTGTAGATGTGCGAGTTGTAATGAACTTACCTTGATCCATTACTCTTAGGTTCACTTGTTAATCTAAGTCTTGGATTTGATCATATGTTAGTTTCTAGTATGACATTTTCATGTGTGGTCTATTTGATTTTTGGTATGTTTGTGTTAGATAGAATTCAAATTTCTATGAATTGCTAATCAAAATATTTTCTTTTATATACTTTTTTCTTATGTTGAAAATTTATTTCAATAACTTAAGTTTATATGGTGATTTGTTATAAATATGTATATATATATATATATTTATATTTATTTTAATTTGTATTTGGTACAGAGCAACGTCCGAAAGAGATTAAAGATTTATTTTAGACAATTTTTTTTACAAATTTATATTTATATATATTTTATTATATTTTGAAAATATGAAGAGAAGACACCTAAGTTTTGAAAATATGAAAATTTCAAATTCTTCCTTTTTTTATATAGAATTTAAACTTCTATATTTTTAGCTAGTCTAATTACTCTCCTAAAATCCATAAAATTGTAGAATTTTAATTTTTGTTATTTCAAATTCTCTATACAAATAAATTACATTATTAAGATTCCCATCCCAAACATTATTAAGAATTCGGTAGAGATATAAAATATTAATCACACATATAAAATTGGGAAAAAAATCAATTTCATTATAAACTATGATTCTAACCAGAAAACCAATTTAACCACAGTACCTTTAATACACACATTTATCTTATTCTTGTGTTGTTCTTTTATAAGTAATAAACTTAATACAATTTATAGGATACAATTAACTTTCCAATTTAACAAAAAAATGAAAAAAAAATACAATTAAGTGAAGAACTCAACATGTTTGTTAGTCTTCACTTTGGTTTCGAATTCCAAGAGTTGCTTGGCACAGAGGCAAAGTTATGAAGAAATGCAAGTGAGGAAGCAAACTTTATGAGAAAAAAAGAAGGGTTAAGCAGTTAAAGAAGAAACCTTTCTCAAGCATCACGCATTCTACAACTTCATTTCTATCTTTCATCTCTCAAAGAACATGCTAACACCTACTTTACCTTGTGCATCTAATAAATTGCTTCTAAGATCATCAACACCAATTTCTTCAATGCTTCATTAGGCTCATAAATGATTTTCAATTAAGAATTTAAAAGTATTGTTTGCTTGTTAATTCTTGTAGGGTGTAAAAAGATTGGTTCATTCAAATTTTGTGTGTTTGTGAGTGCATGAAAAATGGATTTCCAAGTCAAAATATACTTTATGCTTGGATATGTTCTGCAAAATAAAATATTATTTAAGTTCAGAATGAAAATTTTGTCAGTAACACAAAAGTTATTTAAAGTTGCTTCAAATTAAAATTAATGTTTCATACATAAATTAGTCTATTGTTGTAAGATTAATTATATTTCTTTTTTATATTATGTCATGAGTTTTAATCAATTGATTAGATCCATAACTTTATTCACGCCATTATGATTAGTTCTCACATCATAAAAATTAAACATAATTAGTTTCTCATTATATGGATCATCTTTACAAATATAGACTTTAAAAAATTATTAAATATAAGTTGATTTTAGAGAAAAAAAAAATTAATTATTATATTAATTAATGAAATATTATTTTTAAGATTAAAAAAATATTAATATATAATAAATAACATCTAAGTCAAAATAATAATTAATTATTTTTATTTTTAAAATTAATTTTTATTTTAATAATTTTCTAAAATATTTAATCATAATATATGTGAACTGTAATAGATAAGGACTATTCTAATTTTTCTCAACTAATTTCAGTATCTTACATTCTTAGAAAAATTATAGTTGTTTAAGGAATTACATTAACTAATAATAATATTTTACTTAATATATAATATTTTCTAGGATATAATGCCATATTATAGTGATATTAAATATATAAATAAAAGATTAAATACTATTTTTACCTGAAAATTTACGAATTTTGCATTTAGTCTCTCGTAATTTTTCTTTTTTACTTTTTTTTTTTTCACTTTTGCATTTATTCCTTTAGATGTATTATTTGTATTGACCATCATCATCGTCATATAGGATAGAAACCATATAGATTATTATTATAAAAGAAATTCAGAAAAATTATAAAAATATTTTAAAGATCATCTAAAAGAGTATATATAACAATAATAAGAAAAAAATACAAGTAATTTTTTTCATCAAATCAGAATCTCTGAATATTTCAATGACCAAAATTCAAGAAAAACTAATTAGAAACTGAACTCAAAATTCATATTTTTTAAAAAAAGTTACTAAAATCATCTTTATATTTAAATAAATATATTTTATATTCTAATATAGCTATATATTAAAAAAATTCATTAAATAAAAATAATTAATTATTATATTGACTAAATTAAATTGATAACTAATTAAATTTAACATAAAAATTATTAATTAATTTAGATACTAATAATTTTTTAATTTTTAAAATAATATATAATTTAATCAATATATTAATTAATTATTTTTTAAAATTAAATTTTAATAATTTATAATAATAATATATAATATTAATTTGATATATTATATTAAAATTTTCAATTAACCAGTTTTTTTTCATATAATTTAAAGCTTAATCAAACCAAAAATAAAATTTAAATAAATAAGTGAAATAAAATTTGAAATTTAAATTAAAAAAAGTCATATAAAAAACTCTTATCTCATATGCTGTGTAGAGTGGAAACTTCCTTTTCCTCCACATATTGTGATGCGCCGACTTTGTGTCGGTCACCCACCATGACACCCACTAACCACAAATCTACCTTTATTTTTCACTATAATAATTTATATTTATATAAAAAAAAATATACACTTAGATTCATGTATAGATGCTGTTTCTCCATTTTAATTTAATAATATTTTAAAATTAATAAAAAAAAAATGATGTACAAAAAATTAAGATACAATATAATGAAATTAAAAAAAATAGAAAACAAATGAGACAATGCCTATTATTTCCGTTTAAAAAAATAATGGTGTATAATAATATATAAGATAATTTTATTCACAAATCATGTTTTAATTTTACCTTAATATTGTGTGGTATGGAAGAGATAAATTAAGTTTAATAAAGTGAGTGGGGTTGTTGTGATTGAGACCAATTGTCATGTTATTGCGTGATATTGTTTTTAAAATATAAAATTAATAAAAATAAAAATATTAAATTTTAATTCATTGTAATAAAATAACTTAATACAAAAATACGGATATATAAGCAGTATTTCTACTAGGAATATATAAAGTTAATACCATTTTTGGTGTACAACTATATAAGCAGTGTTCAAAATAGAAAGATTGAAATGCTTTTTAATTTTATTTTTTATAAATATTTTTTTATATATTAAGATATATTTTTGGAGAAAATGCATAGTGGTTATAATATTTAAATTTATTATATTAAATTTTAACTATTATTATACACTAGTTTTTCTCTTCTATATCTTCTCTAAAATTAATATATACCAGAAAATAATAAAATAAATTGTTATAAAATATATTAAATTAATCTAATAAGTTAAGAAAATAAATTTAATAAAAATGTAGTCTCACAAATGTAGCAATATCTTAAAATTACACGTTTATTATAGAAGTGAATTGAGTAAATTTTTAAATTTTTTTGCTATGTATGTTGGTAAACAAATTTTATTAGACATTGTGATGAGTAACGTCTATAATTTAAAACTTTTTTTAAAACACTTTAATAATAACTATGTAAGGATAAACAAAGATAAGATATACATATATAATATAAAACATATATTTTATATAATTTACATTTAATTCTATTTTTAAAAAATATTGAGAGTTGACTGTAAATAAAACATTATATACGTTTTTATATTCTATTTTTCACTTTTACAAGTATACAAAGTTATTTTTTATTATTTTTATAAAGAAAATGAGTACTTTTTAACATTAAGTAATTTTATGAGTATTGTATATTTATGAAATGAGTTTTCCAAAGATTACATGGTATCAACTAGGAACATAATGAACAAAAAACACCAAAAGTCACCTGAAGTGCAAGAAAACCATGTGAATGAAGTTACCATACTAATAAAACTCAAAAAGGAGTTAGTTGGCTTTAAGAAAAGAAATGATGATAAATGTAAGCCTTAAGACAGGAAAATGCCTACATTAGAAGGAAATTAGAAGAAAGGTAGGACATTCACCATCCCCTTTAAACTGAATAAAAGGAAGACATGCTTAAAAGGCTAAAATTGTTAGTTCAATAGATTGAGGTTGAGAGCGATCAAAGGAACGAGTGTATGCATTAAACCTCCTTCCACACCTCCTAGATTGTAAGAGGATCTCAAGGCATCCTTTCATTGATGAATCATGGAGACACCTCTCCCTTCAGACTAGAAAAACATCACAATAGATTGATACACCAAATGTACCAGCCCTAATAAATGTATGGATGTATATGTTACACAAGTCAGTTTGTACACCACAAACAACTCATTTATATGTTAAGTTTTTCTGACCTCCTTAAAAGAAGCCACTTTGAGTTGGTTCATGAGGTTATCGTTATACTCACTATATTTTTTTGATACATTGATTGCAAGATTCAACACATAGTTCATTACAAGCCGACCTCACCACCTCGCCTCCATTATATTGGTCAACATTGGACACAAGAAAGAAGAATCATTATAAAAATTCACAAAACGATTGACAATGTGACGTTGAGCATAAGAAATCTTAACCTTGCGGTCGCCCTACATTATATGGTAATGTAATGACACTTGTTATCTTTGGATATATTGGTATCTAAATTAACTACCAAAGTTTTAAATACTAATATTTTAGAGACTAATTTAGAATATAAAGTAATAAGTATGTAAAACCTTGGTAGCTAATTTACCAATTTAGAAAATATTTTATAAATTTTTATTAATAATAGAAACTACTTTAGATACCAATAATTTGTTTTAGTTTATAATTTAGTCAAATATTAACTAATTATTTTGGTCTCTAAAATTTGTTTTTATTTAATGATTTTCTTGTAGTGTATTCTAATTTAAAAAATAATAATAATACTATATTTAAATTTTATTATAAAAAAGAATAAGGTCTAACTAATGCATCTAACATTTGATGAGTATTGAAACCTAAACAATCTATGATAGATTTATAATACATTTCTAAACAATCTATGATAGATTTATAATACATTTCTAAACAATCTATGATAGATTTATAATGCTTTTATAAGGATTAGAGAGGATGTGTGAGGTTGTTTGGATTAAGAGATGATAGAGTGAATTTGTGAGGATGATTTATTGAAATTTGTGAATGATGTGATAGTTGGGAGAAAATTTAGAAATTATTTTAAATGTGTAAAATGTAAATTTAGAAATTTATCCTTATTATGAAAACATATTTGAATAATGAATTATGATATATTTTTGTGTGTGTATGTTTGAGCTAATTAAATTTTTCTAATATATAATATCCATAATTACTTGTATTTTTTAATAAAAATTTAAAAAATATAATAAAATATAATTTTGTGTTAAATTGAAATAAATTTATTAAATTAATTAAAATTTATGAAAATAATATTTATTATTATATATATTTGTTATTTTATATAACTATATATGTTTTGTTGATATTATAATTTTATTTTATTATTTATAATTATATGTTGTTATGAATAGTATAATTAAATATTTTTAAAATTGTTAAATAAATTTATCTAATATTTAATTTTGTATATTGTATATATATAATTATGTTTTAAAAATGTGTGCAGATGGGTATTTGAGTAAAATACACTAATCTTACTTGGAATACTTTCAATCTCTTCATTTGTGTAAAGAATCAAAGCCCTCACCCTCTTCAAACAAACACAAAAAATAGGTACTCACCTCTCCATCTTCATTGCACATACTTTAAATTAAACACAGTGTAAATGTAACTAGTATAATAATGAAAATATAAAAATAAAGGGTATGATAAAAAAAAAAGAATGAAGAAGAAAAAGAACCACCAATATTGGAATCTCCATGTTGCCTGAAAAGTACATAAAATAAATCAATATTTAAAGGCATAAGGAAGAAAAAAAGATAAAGCCAATTAAATTGTCTTATTAAATAAAAATTATGTCACACATCCCAACTTATAAAACTAAACTTATGAACAATTACACGAGTTAAAAATAAATAAACAAAGAGTCCCATGGTTAACTTCATCCTAGGTCATTCATGATTTTAATCTTAAATTTCAATTTAGCAAATTGAGTTGTATAATGTTACTTTTCTTATTGATTAATTTTGATAAACATGACAAAATTAAGAAGCAAATGCCCTCTCTCAAAACAAAAACTAAATGAATATAGAAAAATAGTTTAATAAAAAAAATAAGGTAACATTAATCATTGACTCATTGTGAACACAACAAAACCTATTATCTATCTAATAAGTTTGGTTCTCCACTTCTAAGTTCTATCATTTCAATAATTAAATAAATTTATTAGATGTAGTTGGAAGTATCCATAGACTTCTGAGAAGTTCCCAACACCAATATGATAACCTTTTGTACCTTATTTTTTCATATAATATATGTTAGTTTATTTCATTTTGTCGATTAAAATCAATATGACAACAATTTCCAGGTATCATGTCTTACCTAACAAATTCTTTCTCCTATCAAAATAACTAAAATTTTAGTCTTTTAAACAAAATTCAAATTGATTATGTTATTAGTTTTGGTATAATATTATCTTGTCTTATTTTTTTTATTTACTTTGGTTGGAAACAAAATTTGGTGGAGAAGATTGGGATGTAATTGGATTATAAAGAAAGTTTTTTTAAGGGTTAAATCATATAGCAATTTTTTTTTCTAGTTTTGTAAAAAGATGAATTTTAATAACAAATTTGAATTATATAAAAAATAATTAATGTTATTAGTTTCCAAAGAGACATTAATTTTGATATTTAGTTTTTTTTTTATTTCTCACAAAATTAATGAATTTATTTAGAAGTTGAAATTATTTTAGTAAAATCATTTCAAAATATATTTACTGTTATTCTTAATAGATGAAAAAGCTTAATCTGTCACCAGAGTGAGATAATATACAATTCTTTTAATTGCGGTTTTGGTTATCGCATAATTTTGATTATTTTTATTTTGTTCCATATATTATAAAAATAATTTTTTTCATAATTTTGGTTATGCAATTTTGGTTCACACACAAATCGACCATGTTAGTCATGTTGTTTACTTATCATTTAAATTTTAACATGTGATAATTAAGATATAAATCTAAAATATATCTTTGCACTAGTGCAAAAAAAAAAGTTCTTTCTTTATAGATGTTATTATGACTTTTCATATCTGTTAAGGTAATAAGGTGACATAGATTTACATTGAACCAAATTTACAACGTAAAAACTTTTATTTTACCTTAAAACAAAATGTTCGACGTAAATGTTAATAAAAAATAAGTTTAAAATTTACTTTAGAGATTACATAGTTCAATGTAAATTTTGAACCTTTATTTAATTATATTTGTTTTAGTTTCAATCAAAAACTTGAAATATAAAAAATTGACAAAAATAATAAATAAACATTTCGCTAGAAAATCTAAATAAAATCATTTAAACTAACCTAAAATTTTTAACATTAAAACAAAATTATATTATCTCAGCTTTTTAGTTTTTGATGTCATCTAAGACAATAAAAATTGATCATTAAAGACTTCAAATATTTCATCCACGTGATTATGTCATGATCATAAAGGTAAAATACAAATCATTTAAATATGTTATCTCTAGGAATAAATGATACTGAGTCTAATAGCCCAAGTAATGACTCTCATATAGTACAAGTCATATTCAAACAAATTTGTTTGTCTATTACATTAAAATGAGAAAGATGTGAGAAAAATTAATTGCATGCATCTTGGATAAAAAGTAATTATTATATGTATTAAAAAAGGCCTAACTTTAAGGTATATGAATGGTTGTGATCTTGTTATGCTCCTTCCACTTAAAACGTTTGTATCAACCACAACTCTAATTAAAGAAAAAAAAACATATGTTAGTCCAAATACACTTATACTTGTAGTGTAATAAAAAACGTAAGATTTTACCATTGTGATAAGTTTTTCATTTCCTAGTTTGGTTTTCTTTAGAATGAACAAAACCATACTACTAAGTAATCCATAAGAATAATTGCAATCAACTACCAATGTAACCTAAAGTGAATGACAAACAACTAGTTATATAATTACCATAATTTTTTTAAAAAAACACAAGCTAGAAAACTAACCCTTCAGTGTATAAATCCAAGTAAATATGCCTCTAGGAGTTACTTATCCATGTTTGCATGTATTGTTGGATATGGACCTTTATTGATGGTATTGCTTTCATGACCGATTGAATTTCCTTGGATTTTTGTTGGAGTTGGCGAAAGCTTGATGAAGGAGATGGAACAAGGAGGGCTCCAATGGAGCTATGGGTTCCTTGAAGGTGCATGAATAGTAGGGAGAGTGATTGGTTGTGCCATATCACTTGTAGAGGTGGAGAAGAAGACCAATATGTGTCTATCCTAGAGAGTCTAAACAAGGAAGTGAGAAAGCTTGCAAACTTGGACAACAATTCACTCATATTGATCTTAGTAATTCATGAGTCAAGCACCTCAATTTATAGGAGAGCAATTATATAAGAGAGAGGATTGAACATTTTTGAGCCAAAATTTGAAAATTCAAAATAGAACTCTCCAATGAGAAGGTGCCATGTGGAGTCATGTTTTCCATGTTGAGCTCACACATTCCATGCTAACTCTACCATGTGGACGTCCATGTGCTCCATGCCAAGGTAATTTTCGTCCTCTAATATACCCTAGACGTTTTAGGGTTACATTAGGCTCAAAGAAGCCCAATTGTTACCCTAATTAGTCACTTTTAACCCTAATTATACCTATTTTACTATTGGCAAAAATACAAGTCCAAAAACTTATGCTACTTGGCCCAAATATTTGGTCCAATTATTTTATGCTACTAGGCCCAATACATGGCCCATGAAATCCTAAGAACCTTTATACAATTTATTTAAGTTAAAGTTTGACCCAAAAATAATGTTGACTAGTCAACAAAAACTCAGTCTTCTTATGTTCTTCTGATCAAAGTTTTAGTTTATGTTTTGATGACTTGGAGATCTTCTTGGATATGTTTGTACATTCCTTCACCATAGAGTTATCCTCTTGATTGGGCCTACAAAAATAAACAAAAGTCCAATTAGACCCATATGTGCAAATAAATTCATAAACAACCTTTAGGTCTTCATCTTCCTTATTATGTGATTTTTATAAACTAAAAATTAATATCTATTTAATAATTTTATAATAGCGGTATAATAAGTATTAATTATTTTGTTTTTAGTACAATAAAAAAATAACTATAACCTTTAAACAACGATTTTGAATTTATTTAATTTTATTAATAATTAATATGATTGAGAAAAACATTAATATGTAATTAACCTTAAAAAATCATTAAAAATATTAAATTTAAAAAAAACAGAAAATGATAAAATATTTCCTTCAAATTTAAAGTTTAGTTATATTAAATTTAAATTCACTATTTTAAGATGTCATTCAAAATTTATCTTATGAAAATATTGAATTTTCGAGTTCTTCCTAGTCTCATGCTCCATGTTAAAAAGTTTACAAATATTATGCAAAATTAAATTAGTCTAGTTTAATTTTTAGTAATTGTTACTAGTATTACTATTTTAAATTTATTAAAAAAACAAAAGTTACAAAATCCCTTTAAATCATTAGTGTTTATTTTTCTTTTGATAACTATATACACAACAATTATTAACATGTTCAATTACATTAATGATTAAAGGACAAAAATAAGTTAATTAAAATTTAATAATAAAATTATCCTTTTTCTCATTCTATAAAAAAACTGAAATATCTCACTACCTGTTATTCACATTTCTTAAGCTAAATTTTTCACAACTTTCTTTCCACTAATAATTTCATACTGTTGTTCAAAAATAGAATGATAATTAAAAAGGTTATTTTTAGAATGCACTTCTCTATCATTATAAATAGAAAAAAAAAGTAATAAAAATCCACTTGCATTTAATTCTACCAGTTTTCCATTACTAGTTTTGAAAGTGAAAGAGTTATTTTGTTCTGTATTCCACAGTCACAGTGGGTGACATTTCTTCAATTTATAAGCGACGTTACACTTTCTGAAGCCAAAAAGTCCCTCTCTCATTTCATGTCTCAGTGTAGCTAGCAACGTGCATGACGTGAAGAAATGAATCTTTCATAGATCTTCTTCCCTTCCAATAACTGTGTTCTCCATTCTTGCATAGTTCCTCAAATTCAACAGGTACCATTTTCATAACACTTATCTCTCATTTTCTGGTTTTTCTTAGTGCAGCTTTCTTTCTGTGTTTTAGCTCACTCCCTTTTGTCTCTTTTATCCAATGCTAATGTTGATGATGTATGTTATGTTTCATGAATCTCCTCTTTTATATACTCTTGAGTGTGTTCTTATGTATGAAATAGTGACAAAATATCTTATAATAAGAAACTCTTTTGTTTGTCTATTTTTATCTGTTTTTGATTGGCATTTTTTATCTGTTTTGCTAATGTTGATGCTTTTTGTTTATCTGTTTCATGTTTCCTTATTGAATATGGCTTTTAGAATTTTTTTGAGCATTCATAAACCCATTGAGATAAAAGAGAGAGAAGTGCAGGAACAATAATATTAATTTGAAATATATTTGTTCTAAAACATTCTCATCAATATCTATATTTTTTACTTTTTTTTTATCATATTATCTAGCTATAATATTTGTGTTTTTCTATCTTTTATCTTTTTCTCATTGGGTATTTACTATTGTATTATTCAGTGTCTACATGTATTTTTCTAAAATGTGGGTATAATAGGTGATACTGTGTGATGAAAAGGAAGAGTTAAACAGAAATGATAAACATAATAATATCTGGAAAACTGGTATATGCTATAATCATTGCTGTCTGTTTTGGAATAATTTGCTTTTTTTTTATCAGAAAAAAACTAAAATAAATTGAATGAGACAATTCAGAGATACCCAACCAAACTCTTGTACACAAACCCAGAAAACCTCAAAATACAATACAAAACATACCAAAAGTGAGTCTAAACCCACCAAAATTGCAAGCAGAAATGATTTGTATTTTTCTGTAAGATTTCTATTGACCTATTTTAATATTATTGTTCATGTCAATGCTCTTAGAGAAAAATAGGATTTTTTTAATCGGTTAAGAATAAACAAATTAGTGGGATCATTTTAGGACGAAACTCGGCGTTACAAAACATCATTATAAACTCAAATGTCGAAAACATTACATTCTTATACATGATTGACAAAAAAAACACATGACAACAAACACAAAATTCAGTGATAATACATCTAAGACAAAAATTCATGCTTCACCCTATCCAAATTAGGGTTTTAATCTCAATGTTACATTCTTTCTCACCTCTGCAATTGCTCAAGGTTAATGGCTGCTCTGTGTTCCTGCTCACTTTCCTGATGCAATAATATAGAATAAGTCTATAGCTGCCTCCTAAAGTCATCTATATGTTCCCTACACAATTAGCAAAAAAAACATGAGTTTTTTTAAAACTAATCAAATCTCAGATCCAAATATTAATAAAAAAAGAATACACACTAAAGAAGAGAGATTTCAACAATCATTAATCATATGTTTTAACCCATAAATTTCAGTCCTCATACCTACTTTCCAACTTTTGGATTGTGAGATTGTTTTAATACAGAAAGGGACTAAGGTAAATTGAAAATCTTTATCTTATATAGATCATCTTCTCACACATTAGCTTGGCAAAAGGATATGTGTTCATGTTCCAGTTGCAGCTCAGCAACATCAGGTAGTGTCAAGTCCTCCTAAGCTTCAGAGAAGGAAACAGCAGTAGAGCTTGGTCTGGAGGTGGCTGATGGTAAACAGCCTTGACAACTTTGAGGAAGAAAAAACAATTGACAAATCAGCATTCATTGAGAAGAGAACCATTCCATTCCTCTTCTCAGCCTTTTAAGAGAAAAATAGGATAATGAATTCCCAAGGAAATACAGTGAGTATGGTAGTAGCCAAAGGAAAAAATAATGAAGAGTTATCTTCCCATGCTGATGAAGAGAAGACTGTATCTGCTCCTGTCATAAATAAAGATCTTAGTGCAGAAATTTCTAATATTTCTCTGCCTGAAACTCCATTTCGTCCTTTGAAGAAAAGACTAATTGTTCTTGACATAAATGGGTTGTTAGCGGATGTAGTTTCTCCTCCTCCCAAGGATCGCGTGGCAGATAAAACCATTGCGAGGAGAGCAAGTAAGAATTGTGTTGTTCTTTGTTTTCTATGAATTTCTTGTTCATTCTTATGCTAATTTAGGTTATGTTTGAATTTGATTTCAGTATTCAAGAGACCCTTCTATCATGAGTTTCTGGAGTTTTGCTTCCAAAAATTTGAAGTTGGCATATGGTCTTCAAGACTGAAGTACTCTTCTAACTTAATGCACATGTCTAGATTAACTATGGCTTATTATGTGTACTTTTCAATTTTTGTGTCTTCATTTCTCTTTCTGAGAGAATTTTGAATTGTCCTCTTCTTTTGGGATACTTCGTTGTTAGCAATCAGCTTTAGCACAAACTTACGGTTTCTTGTTATCATAGGAAAAATGTTGATCGAGTCATTGACTATTTGCTGCCATGCTTGAAAAACAAATTGCTTTTCTATTGGGTAAGTATTTGTTGAATTGTTCTCTGACTAAGGAAATATCTCTGTCACTCCTTGTTCATCTTGTATCTCTTGATTTAGTGAACTTTTTAAAAATAATAATTTAGAGATGAAGCTTTTGAAGAAACTATGTTAGAAATTAACTCGTAAGTAGTTTTTTACTCTTTTCTTCATTTGATGCAGACAATGATGAGTTGCATTAACTCATAAATCCTTCTGTAGCAACTACATTCTTATTATCTTTTCATGAAATTGATGACAACTACCACATTCTACTTACTGATCACTTCTATCACTTTTGTTAAGGTAAACCTTTTGGCACTTCTGATTCTGCATTTTATTGGCTTCTAATATGCAGGACCTTTCTCATTGCACTGAAACACACTTCAAGACTCTTGAGAATAAACATAAGAAGGTTGTTTTCAAGGATTTGAGAAAACTTTGGGATAAGCTTGATCCTAATCTTCCATGGGAGAAAGGATATTACAATGAATCCAATACTTTGCTGTTGGATGATTCTCCTTACAAGGCATTGCTTAATCCTGTAAATAGTTTAACTAGCTTCTCTTTCCTTGTTACAGCTTGTCAGTTTCTTGGTATCTCCTAATCACTACATCATTTTCTAACATTCTGTTTTAATTTTCTGATCAATTATTTTAGCCAAACACCTCGGTTTTTCCTCATACATTCAGTTATCATGATGAAAACGACAACTCTTTAGGTACAAGTCTTTCTTTCATGAGATCTACTAGTATACATCTGAGTAAAGAACTCTTTAGTACTTTCTTTCTAACAATTTCTTCAATTTATTGAAAATAATCGATTTGAACATGATGGATTAACACAACTATAATTCATGACAGGTGAAGGAGGAGAGCTGAGAGTATATCTTGATGGCTTGACAAAAGCTGAAGATATGCGAAAGTATGTTGAGGAACACCCTTTTGGCCAAGAAGGCATTGGTGAAAAAAGTGAATCCTGGAACTTCTATAGTCAGGTTATTGAGAGTCTCTATGCAGGAGAAAGCAATGTTTGATTTGAAGAGAAAATGAGACAGAAAGGGTAATCTTTTTTGTCCTCAATTGAAACAGTTTTGATCCTTAAACTTTCTTTGAACATTGCTGAAAATTTTGATATAAATTACAAGGTTCTGCTACAAAACATGATACATCTGTTATCATCGAATTTGAATGGTGTTTTGTTCCT
The DNA here is from genome assembly GCF_051622355.1 of Phaseolus vulgaris. Lineage (NCBI taxonomy): Eukaryota > Viridiplantae > Streptophyta > Magnoliopsida > Fabales > Fabaceae > Phaseolus > Phaseolus vulgaris. The sequence continues at coordinate 6,048,910 of NC_143501.1, read as the reverse complement.
GTAAACTTCATCAATCACCATATTTGGTGGCTGAGATATCCTTTAAATTACTATTGGAATTTATGAACTCTTCAAACATATTATTACTCATGAGGTATGAACATTGTGTATAAGAAAGTCAACACTTTCAACTCAAAATCTAGATATGATTTTTTTTTTTTATATATTGTTCTTCATACTCATTCCTGGACAACTTCACAACTAGAATCCTAACATTGTTTGGATTGTTTCTAAGAATTTGTTATTTGGATTTTTTTAAAAGTAAACTTTTCTAGTTAATTTCATTTTCAATATTTTAAACTGCAAAAAGAACTTACTCTTATTATTCTATTATTGATTATGTTAATGTTAAAGGAACCATAACCCATTTAGGTATTAAGCTAGTGAATTTTTACATGACCATTACATTCTTTATCCCTCCAATTTTATCCTTAAAAAAATATATTTTGAATTATACATCATGAAATGTATTTTCAATTGGAAATACACTCAAAATATATTTTGAACTATACATTAGAAAATATATTTTCAGATTTGAAAATACATTTTGCTATGATAATTCCAAATTGTATACAACTTTAAAATAGATTATGAATTACGGAATTCGAAACCTTTTCAAATCATCTAGTTCCGAATCTTCCCAAACCACTCAATCCAGAATAGGGTTGTTTTATAAATATGAACGGGAGGTACTTTTGACATTTCACCATCCCATGGAGCTGCAATTTCAATCAAGGGGTGCAGAATGCAATTCCCAACCTTCCCAAATCCAGAATAGGATTGTTTTATAAATATGACTAGAGGTATTTTTGACATTTCACCATCATGGAGGTGCAATTTCAACCATGGGGTGCAACTCTTTATATTCATGACGCACTTTTTATATGGGAGTTTTTTCCTGCACCCTAATAAATGTCTTTCTGCACCCCATCATTTTCAAAGAAGACTGTTTTATCTCTTTAAAAAATATTTTCAGATTGTTTTTTCTGGAATATTTTCAGAATATATTTTCTGAAACAAATTTTATGAATTCTGGATTTATCAATCTGGAAATAGATAAAAAATGTGTTTTGGAAAAGATATTTCAGAATGATTTTTTGTTTTCTGAATTTCCTATTCCAAAAATACCATTTGCTTATGGAATCCTTATTTCAAAAACACCTTTTGCTTACCAAATTCCTATTCCAAAATCATCCAAAACTATGAATGACAATTTCAATATTTTGGAAAATGTAGGAGTGCAGAAAGAAATATGAAGGGGTGCAAGAAGAAACACCCTTTACATATTCATGACACAAGCTGCTACTTTGACCCAAAAAGAAAGGCCATTACAATCTCGTAAGTTTATTAACTACAAAAATATATTAAAATTGCATAAATAATTTTATATAAACTAAAACAGTTTCATTTTTCACCGTCATTTTTTTTTAAAAAATATTCCAATAAACTATGTTATACAATTTATCATATTATAAAAAATTATTTAACTTTTAAGCAATACTTCTAATACGTTTTTCATCATAAATCATGACTAAAACTATAAGGATTTTAAATACTAATTACATTAAAATAATTCAAACAGTAAGGAACGTTCAAAGTAAAGAACAACATAATAGTTAAACTCCTTTATTTTTTTCGAATCTCAATTGTAAACATTATTATGAGATTTTAGTTTACTTTTTGTAGATTTTACTGTGCCAATCACTTTCACAAAAAAAATAAACTTTACTATAGTACAATTTTTTTTTATAAAATTCACATTTTATTTATTTTTTGTTAATTTAAATATAGAATAGTCACTAAGAAAACTTACTACATGATGCATTTATAAAAAAGAAAGTTGCAGCTTCTAAAAATGAACAATATCTGAGTCTCCTATGGAAGACTTAAAATAATAAATTGATTAGAAATAATATTAATGGTGTTAGAAATGAGTGGGCCACACACAATTGAGACATCACAAGTGGGCTTCAAATGTAATTGGGACCATTATATTGAAACATACCAACACCAGACTCAACATGTAATTTGGTAACAATGCCTTTATTGAAAATAATAATATATTTAAATACAAGATAAACCTCAATAAATTTTTAAAAATATTTAAAGTTATAAATATCAATTCTTAGTCTCACATGTCATAAAAAATTAGTCTCCATAAACAATAATATATATATATATATATATATATATATATATAAACTTTGAAAAATGTTAGGGCTACTAGTACCAAATATCTCTCTCAAATTCTTTTTATGCTTTGTTCGTATAATTAATTATAAATGGAATGAAATGTACGAAATGTAAAAAAAGTACTTTTTTTGGATAGCTTATTATGAATGGACAATTTATTTATTTTGTTTATTTTTAACATTAAATAAAATGAAATGATTTATGAATTTATTATTTATAAATAGACTTAGTTATTTCCTTCTCACGTCTTGTAATAAAAACATTGCTACATTTTTTTATAATTTGTTAATTTATTAGTAACTATGACTTGGTGATAGTGCCTGATTGCTGCATCTGTAGACTCTCATTGAACTAATGATAAATAAATATGTAAAATGAAGGAAATGGAAATTCAATAAAGCTTATATAGACAAATTTCTCATTAAATTTGTTTGGAAAATAAAATAAACAATTTAAATAAAAATAAAAAATTACTTATAAATAAGTTTTTATGAAAAAATTATGTAAGAATTACTTGAAAATTTTAAACTCAATCAGGTTTAGTTCTTTAAATAATTCTTTTATATATAATTAAATATTTAAATATATTACTATTTCAAATATATTTCGGATTATTTGTCATGGAAGCAAATATCCATATTATTTGAGATAAAATTAAACTGGTTTCCCTAACAAGTTTCAAAAACTCATTGGAATTAACATGTTCGAAAAGAAAACTGATACATATAGAATATATATAGAACTTGAATCTAAATATTTATAAGTGGTATGATATCAACCGATATACCATACAACCATCGTTAGAATTGATTCTGATCTCATATTAAACCTAACTTATTCTCACAAAATCAACTTATAAAGTGAGAATTGTATTCGTTTATATACTATAAATTGATTTTTTTTACCAATATGAGATTTTTAACAAATATCACTAAAAAAAATCATTAAATAAAAGTTAATTTTAAAGATAAAAAATAATTAGTTATTATATTGACTAAATTAAATATTATTTTAGAGATTCAAAAAATTATTAGTATCTTAAGTAGTTTAACTTACTTGATAAAAATTTATAAACTAGTTTCTAAATTGGTATTGTAACAATTAATTTAGATGCTAAAGTTGGTAACTAATCTTAATAACTAATTGATACTAATTTAAAAATTAGTTTACAAATTTTGATTAATAGTAGAAATTATTTTATATATCAATAATTTTTTAGTTTGTAAAATAATATTTAATTTAATTAATATAGTAACTAATTATTTTTATCTTTAAAATTAATTTTCATTTAATAATTTTTTTTAATGTATATATAATTATTTTTATTTATCAATATATTCCATTGGTATAAGTTAGTTGCACTTAAGAATTTGATGAAACTAAATGGAGTAAGAAAGGTACAGAATTCTCCAAATGAAGAACAAGAATGGTCATTTTCAGGGAAAAGAGACACATTGGATCACACAAACACAACATAAAGCTGCTAGATTTCCTAACATAGTTATTTGTAGGGTTTGTCTGTTTATCATTTTTTGAGTGTCAGATTTCAGAGAACAAAAAGTGATGAAACTCCTTTCTTCATTTCAATTTCTAGTTTCCACTCATACATAGCTTTTCTACCTATAATTCACTATTCTGCCACTCACCATTACCTCAACTTTTGTTTAGGACTTAGGTTCTTTGCCATTACCACACCACACTGTGTTTGTTGAAAAATGGTTTCAACACTTTTCACTGTAACATATCCATATCATATGACACATGATACCAACCATTCACATAAAAAAAAAGTAATCACATTGTTCTGATTCTTTCTCACATAATCATCTTCTTAGTAACTTACCAAGTTTTTCTATCAAATTTAGAATCTAAAACATTGATAGCTAATTAGATACCAATTTAGAAACTATTTATCAATAATAGAAACTAATTTAAAAATCAATAATTTTTAGTCTTTAAAATGGTCATTAATTTAGTCGTTATATCAACTAATTATTTTTTGTCTCTAAAATTAGTTTCTATTTAATTATTTTCTTGTAGTGTCTGAAAAATGTTGTTCAAATCTAAAGTAATTTTCAAAAACTTCAGAAAAGGATCATAGAGAAATGTGATAATAACTTGTTTTATCATGATAAATGGACCTATTAATTTGTCTTTTCATCATATACTTTGTTCATTCCATGCCACATTTAGTTGTTGTAACACTTTCTTTACAAGGTTAGAAGTGATTAATTTCTTTTATAAATTTTATAAGGAATTGGAAGCTTAAAGATGAGACGAGGAAGTAATTTCAGGATCTCTTTGTCCAACGAGAACCATATTCGCCCAATGAATAGGTGAAAGTAAACATTGTTTAAAAAATTATATCTCGTTCAGCAAGTGGTTATGCTCATCCAATGTGAAAACACCTTTTTGGGATAGTTGAAAAAGACGAAATTAGAATTAAAAAGAGACTTTGGTGGGGCAAAAGAAACGGAAGAAGCTTTTGTAAGCTACAATTGCAGGAAGGAGGGGGCTAGGGAGACTTTCAGTTCAATCTTGCCATTGTCTTTGCCATTTTTGTGTGTTCTCTCAATGTATAGGAGTAGCTAACTCCTCTTTTCATTGGGGTTGGATGTAATAAATCTCAACTAATTACAATTTTCTCCTTCAATAGAAATTTTGACATGACTCTTATGTTCTATCTTGATGTTTCATGTTGCATGGTTGATTATCTATGCATTTTGATGTTTTGAAATATTGAAAAATATTTTTAGAACTTTATTTCAAGACTGAACAACTCAGATATCTGATTATAGAAATAATTTATATCACTTACCATTTTAAACACTTATTCTCACAACAAATCTTGAGTAAAAAGAACTAATTTAATATGACTGTGATTAAAATTTTCACATAAAAATTTAGAACTTATTTCTAAGTAATTAAGACTATTGAGTTAAGTTTATGAAATCCAGATTCTTTATATTTTAGTTTGTAGGTTTTCATCTAAACTTTACCATAATTTAAGATGTCTAAGGGTATTGTTTGTTTCTAAGGGAACATTAATCCACCATACCATTTTCTTTTAGATTTTTATCATGAAATCCGATAACTGTGATTGAAACATAAAAAAAAAAAACTAAAAAAACATATACTTAGATATTTTAGATATATACTTAGATATTTTAGATAGCACTACTTAATTTTACTTTACAATATTACTAATGTAATCTTGTTTTTGGATTGCTTCGAAATTTGAGTATAATTAAATCTCTAATAATGATATGGTCATTAAATATCAATTAATTTAAAAATAAAAAATAATTAATCATTATATATATTAAATTAAATATATTTTATAAATTAAAATATTATTAATAATTAAATTATTTTGTATTATTAATAAAATTTATAAAATATTTTCTAAATTAATATTTAATACTCTAGTTACTAAATCAATTACTAATTTAATTAAATATTAATTTAAAATCTAACAATTAATAATTAAAATTAATGTTAGATATTAATTTTAAAATTATTTTATACAATTTTGTTAATAATAAAAATTACTTTAAATATCATAATTTTTTTATTTTATAAAATATTATGAATATAATGATTAATTAATTTTTTTTATTTAAATTAGTTGATATATTTAATTATTTTTTTTAATAGATAATAAATATTCTTTTTGTTAAACATACTTTTAAATTAATAAATTTTACTTAAAAGAACTAAGAAACGAGACTCCAATTTCACTCTACACCAATTAAGTAGCAAATTCATTAACACTTGAATGTTTGAGTTTGGCACATTTTTTTAATGGGTCAACACATATGCTTTTCACTCTTATTTGATACATAAAATCCTAGACATGCAAGAAGTTGATCATAAAGCATTTTTTGGGTCCAGTTATTTGCCTAAATACATGTCTTAATTAAAGATTAAAAGGTATAAAAGTGGTTCCATCTCTGCTGTTTTAAATCCCAGTTGTTTAATTGATTACACATCTTGTTGACAAGAACACAAAAAAGGTAGAAAATGAATTGTTGTTTAATTTTAGCCAACAAAATTGAAACACAAGAGATGAGAGCATGTGGAAGTGTGAGGTTTTAGATCATGTTGCCCTGTCAATTCATATTTTAAAAGTAGCAAATCATTATTGAAGTTTAGTCTAACATAATTTCATATTCTTCTCCTTATTATTTTAATTCCACTCAAATTGATTGCATTAAAGTGATGCTAATTTTAATATTATCAATAATTCTTAGGGCACGTGATGGCTATTATTGATATCCACTTTATGCTCAAGATTAATACATAAAACAAATCCCACAGAATTTGAAAGTTACGTATGCAACTGATCATATATTAAACATTGAAAATTTTCTCTTCTTGTTCTTCTAAAAATATTAAAAAAAAAGAGGAATGATCATGCATCATTCAATTATTGGAATCATGTTATGAAAGTAAAAGATAACCACGCACAGTGAATTCAGTGTCTTGTGCGCCCCACCAGACAAGGACGAAAAGAAAACAAAGTTTTGTGTTTAGGGTTTAACCAAGGATTAGGATAAATTTTGCTATTATTTTCTATTATTTTTACTATGAAACAATTATTAAATAAAAAATAATTATAAAAATAAAAAATAATTAATTACTATATTGATTAAATTAAATATTAAATATTATTTTATATATTAAAAAATTATTAATATATAAAATTAGTTTCTATTTTCTAAGGGCTTGATCACCACATTTGATTTTTTTTAAAGAAGGGACCGTGCGAATGCAGGTCTCCACTGTAACAAATTATGATGTAAGTTCTGTCACTTGGACAAACTTTAGACACCCTTTCTCTGTGTAATGAAAGTCACTTCCCTAGGTCACAGACCTTCTAGATCACCACATTTGAATTTGAAGTTTAAAGTATTCTTTGTTTTGGAAGTCAATGTTCTATCATAATTTTATTTTTAAAAGGCATCTCAATAGATTGAAGAATGAAGAAGTATATAAATTGTCATTGTCCTCAACTCCTGAACGATGTAAAACTATATTCGTATCAGACTTAAACTAGCTTTGGATCAACTAAAGGCTTGGTCTTGGGTTACATCCAAGTCATAGGCTGCGCTTTTTTCCTTATCTGATTGGTGTATTGATCCTTTGGTATGTATGAGAATGATGTCATGATGTATTTTTTTTTTTTTTGGAGTAAGAGTGAGTGTTTTAGGTGATTCTTTCCGGATTTAATTAAGTAGTGGTATATTTAAGCATTGGCGGGGACGTGTCGAGAGAAAAATGATAAAGATTGTGTATTTTGTATAAGGGTTGAACCACTCCTAAAGTGATTCACATTTATTAATTGTTTATTGCTGATAAAAAAAATATTCGTACCAGAAAAGTTTCTATTTAATAATTATAATTTTCTTGTAATGTTTATATTTATATTTAATTTAACCCTAGATAATGAGTTTGTAAAATAAGGATTATGTTTGAATTATTTATTGTAAAATAAGCATTGTGTTACCTGTTTTTCTCATGTGAGAAATAGGGACAAGATGGAATCAAGAGTTCAGTATATTGAATAATGATCCACCACACTAACATGATCTGTTCGTTGTTTAATGGTCACACCATCTTGGGACCCTTTTGGACACTCCCTTGGGATGTTCATTACTCTTGCTTTTCTTTCTCAATATATGCCAATTATCTCTTTCTATCTTTCTTTTCATTTCTACACTACCTATTTTTTAGGTGAATGTCCAATACCTTTCTTTATAGCTCAAAAATTACAAACTTTATAAATCAAAAAGCTTACACCAGTTAGGCTTATTCATCAATCATATCATTTCTGTACTTGCGTACAATATATACATATAATCAAACAATAGCCATTTACTAACATCAATTTTCCTTTTGGTCAAATTATTGATTTACTTTACTTGAACTTTAAATTCAATTATTGGGTTAAAAAAATGAGTAATGATATTTTCATATACCCTAAGAAATTTTTACAACAACTTTATATCTATTATTTTGTTCTTCATCTTGATTTTATAATTACAAAAAATTGTTTATTTTTAATGATTAAATTACTCTTAAAAACATGCATGACAAGAAAGTTATTAAATAATTTTAGAGATAAAAAATAATTAGTTGTTATATTGACTAAATTAGATACGATTTTAAATACTAAAAAAAATATAAGTATCTAAATTAGTATAAATAATTTTTAAATTGGTATTAAATAGCTACCAAGATTTTAGCCGATTAGAATTTAAATAATTGATAGCTAAAATCTTGGTAGGCAGTTAGATACCAATTTAAAAATTATTTAGATATTAATAATTTTTTAGTCTCTAAAATAATATCTAATTTAATCAAAATAATAACTAATTATTTTTGTTTTTAACATTGATTTTTATTTAATGATTTTTTAGTAGTAACATTGTGAAATAGTTGCTTTGTCAAAAGATATTTTTTAATTTTTTTCTTCTCATGTGAAGTTATACAAGTAATTTATTTTACCAAAAATGTTGTTTGAGTAACTTGTTTTCTCCTTTAACTACATCTAAACATAGAGTGGGGAAGGGAAGGGAGAATATTTGAGGTTTTTATCATCGAAAGTGATTAGCATTTTGTAGACATTGATTGGTGCAAAAGTAGATGAAAAGATGAGATGGCAATGATAGAAAATAATGGGGTAAAGGTTGTTGGAACATAGATGTTGATGATGAGATTGCTTATGAGTTTGGTTTATGCTAAAAAGTAAGGAAGGTTCCTCGTGGTGTTTCAACTTTTTGCATGTGATGGTGTATCCCTCTTTTTCAAATATCTCCAACAATCGATCACCATCAACCCCCATTTCTTTATACCAATAATCAAATCATTTCGACCTTTCCATGCAGCTGGAGTGTTCCTATACCATGTTTCAATATAATACTTACTTCCACTTACCATCATCACTACTCTACCCTATAGACTCTATTACACAATAGACAATACTTTTACTCTTTTTTTTTTTATCTATAATAAAAAATTTAATAGATGGGAGTATTAAGGATGTTTCAATCCATATAAAAGTAGAGAATAGTTACTTATGGAGTTTTTTTAAACATGTGGATTGTATTGTGTAGAAGAAACTTGACTTTTTATTTTCAAAACTTACTTTTTTTTTCTTCATTTTTTCTCCATTGTCAAATAAGAGTCTGGATATTTGTACAACTTCAAAGGAGATGCGCCACTATACAATCATCTATGTGACAAAAAAATATTAATATTTTAATTATTTGTGGATGCCATGTAATTTGCTGGAATTTTTTGAATTTTTTTTAAATTTTAGCTTTCCGTTTTTAGTTTAGGGTTTTTTTTTTTTTTACTTTTCTCTTCCAACTTTTGTGTTCCAGCTTTTCTCTTTCAACTTTTTTTGTAGTTGTGATATGTGGAAGTTTGTTTTTTCTCCCGTGTTGCTTGCAATGTGGGTTTGGTTTTGTGTTCGTCGTTGTTGGGTTATTGAAGACTCTGTCTCTTGTTTGCGGTGTGTGGTTGGTGGTTGTTTTGACGATGGTTGAGTGGTGCATTGTTTAGGTGGTGATGTGTTATGAGTTGGGGTTTGTGGTATTACATTGATGGTAGTCTTCAAAATACTTTAAGCGAGAAATCCTTAAAGTGGTGTATTTCATTTCAGCAAAGGTAATACATTTTCTCTTTATTGGTTTATTTTTTAAAGATTGATGTTGTTTAATTTTTGTTGGGTGATGAATAATGTAATGTTTATTTTTGTTATTTGTCCTGTGGTGACTCCTATAACAATATGTGGTGACCTAAAGTGAAATTTTTACAGACACACATTTATAGAATTCCATTTTGCTATTTCATGTTAGGGGTTATTTGGTGGGTATGTCTTTCATTGTTATTGTAGTATTTTATTTAATAGTAGTATGTTATGATACACAAAGAAGAGGAATTAGTTAGAATTAGAATAATCATGAGTTAATTACTTGATATGCTAGTTAGATATAAATAAGAAAGAAGGACAAGGGGAAAGACAGTTTGTGGAACATATGATGAGTACTATGGAGAAGTGGATCAATGAAGAAGGGAATGCATCAATAAAGAAAGTGAAGACTATGTGTTGTAATGATCTTTTTCTTGATAACCCAATTATAGAGCTAACCAGTAGGAAAGTTGAAGGTGGAGATGCAACCAATCATCATTTTTTTTCAAATTCAAATTTACATAATATGCATAAGAATTCATTGTTGGGTCTAGATTTGATAATGAAGGTGGCTAGAACATCAATGACATTCTACCATAATATTAATTGTTGAATGATATGTTTTTTTATTATATGTATTAATTGTTGAATTAATATGTTTTGTATGATATAATGATAACTAAGGAAAGTAGAAAGGAGCTTGGTAGAATAAAGACAAAAGTCATTAATTTGTTTCGCCAAGCGAAGGAGCAGGAGATTGCAGGAGATTGTCATCACCAGCCTGGAGAAGGAGATGAAGGAAAGAAAAAATTCAAAATATAACATGTGGGGTGAATAGAAGGTGACAAAGTTGTTCGTCGTTGAGGCACTTTGTTTATTTTTATTTTTTTAAAGTTTTTCTCTATTGTTTGTGTACAAAAATAGAGGTTAACCAAATGTAACTAATGTTATAGTTTTTTTTTTTTTTTTTTTATCTTTTATACTTTTTATATAATTTTTTTTCTTTACATGACTTTTCTTTGCAATCAATAAAGTATGAAGAGAGCCTTTTAAACCAGCTCAATGCTCTCCCCTTTAGTGAAGTTGGGAAAAAATCGACATAAAACAACATTATTCGAGGTATACAAACTCATATGAGTAGTGTATATGTCCATGTGCTCATCAGGGTCGGTTGTTCCGTCGTAGCGATCAATATTAAGTCCCTTCCACATGAAGGGAAGTTGCGCCTCCATCACATAGTTAGTGAAAGTGTGTCTTCTTGTTATATCTAGAGAGTCTCGGTCGTATAAACTGACTTGTTGAGTCGGGACTCCTCCAAGGACGAATAGGTGTAGGATCCTCCAAGGACTTAACAAGTAGGGTTGTATGGGATGTCCCAACATGATGATCGGGCTCTAAAGATGGAGCTCCCACAATCAACTTCTTTTTCATCTCCTCATTCTCCTTTCAAAGAGCTTGTATTTCCTCCTCATTCTTCTTTTTCATTTCTTCCATCTCCCTCTACAGAGGCATCAACAATGTCATCTGCTCAGCATCTAACATCTTTTCACTCACCATGTTCCTTGTTGACACATATGATCTTCTCTTCCTTTAAATTCTCTCGACCCCACGGTGGGCGCCAATTGTTCTCGTACTAAAAGGGACTGAGAGAACTATTACCTCCTTCTTCGGTTGCTCGGTCACCTTCCTCCCATCTTCACCTCACTAAACAACTGCCTCCCTTTTACTCACTCTCGCTACTCCTCCTTCACTCCTTCGTAAACTTTCGGTCGGGATGGTACCTGCAAAAAATACTTCAACACTCAAGTAAGTTCTCGGTATTCGGTGCTCAGTGCAATTAATTTGGTTCTCAAAACTCATGACTATTTATATGATTATTATGAGTCCATTATTATTGGCTTGGATTAGAGTTTAGGTCATAATTAAGAGCACATTATCTAATACTTAACCACTGTTTTAGGCTTGTTAATACTTTGCGGAGTTTAATGGAATTGGTCATGCCGGTCGACATAAACCGAGCACTAAGATCTCCAACCTTCGTCCGTTGCCGACCGGTATTGCATACATTTGGTATAAGTCAATTTATTAAATTTATTTAATTCAAAGACTGTATGGGGATTAGTTTTTGAGAATTTTACAATTTAAAAAAAAATATTTTAAATTTGAATCATTTTTATTTTAAATTGTTTGATTTTTAATATTTTATTTGATAATTTTTTTTTCTTGTTTAAATAACATATTCAATTATCTTTAAATATAAAAATATCAAATAAAAAAAATTACTACTTCAACCATAAAAAATATAAAGAATTAATCACTACAAATTTTAATTAAAATCTACTATTCCATAATTATTATTTGAGAAATTTTTTATAAATATTAATTAATTTTGTGTCATATTAACAGATAAATAATACCAATAATAATAACTAAAAATAATTCATCTTAATATTAATTAAATTTTTTATTTACATTAGTCCAAAAGTAGTCTCATTAATATTGATAAAATAAATTTAACTTATATCGACTGAAAAATAGTAATACTTGTCGAGCAAAATCTAATTAATGTTAATAGAAAAATAACTTCACATGTATGTTAATCAATCTTGGTAAAAAACAACTCCCAATACCATCAATTGAAAATAATATATGTTGATGTTAATTGGAAAATTTATGTTTGATGTAATCTCAAAAATAATATTCATATGAATAAAAAAACCATCTAACTAATGTAGATAGAGAAATAAAACTAACATATATTAGAGAGAAATAAACTTGGTGATAACATCAAAAACACCAAAAATAAAATAAAATTAATCATAATCAATTTTAATCTAAAAGAAATGTTCTCTAATATTAGTGAAAAAAAACTAATGTAGATTATGATGAATTTTAATCTAAAAGAAATGTTCTCCAATATTAGTAAAAAAATATTATAAGTGTATGATACTTTGACCTTAGTCAAACTAACAATATCTTAATAAAATTAAATCGACAATATGTCAATTGAAATCTAGTTGAAAAGTGTATATAAAGAGAAAAGTCGTGAATTTAAGAGATAATGATATTTTTCAAATTTTTAGCTAAAATTTTATAAATTAATTTCTTTTAAGAATTTCTATTAAAATAATTTTGTTTATTATAAAACATTTCAATTTTCTTATGAAAATAAATCATCCTCTACAATTCATTAGGAAAAAAAAAGAGTGAAATCACATGTATGGTAAATTGTAGGAAAGACATGAACAATTTTTTGTGCAAATGATGCAGAGGAGATTGTGTCGTAAATATCTTTTTATTTTATTAAAGATTATACTAAAGTTTTGAATTATTTTGTGTCAACTTATTTACAATGTATACTTTTGGTATATAATTTTTATTAAGAATAATTAACTATGTTTTGAATAGGTAAAATGAAATATATTTGATTTTATTTCTTAAAAAATTAATATTATTATGAAAAAGTATTTTGTTTCTTTAAAATATTTTTTACATTAATTATAAAATAATATGTGAACTCTAATTTATTCTATACTAAGATGATCATGTTGATTTTGGCTTAATCCCAAGTCCTACATCGGTGGGTTCATTGTTTGGGAAGGAGGTTTGAGGGTTATAAATTAAACTCTTCTCCTTCACTGTTAGATATCCCAATTTGTAATATCTTCTCCCATAATAATAAAAGTGAGCTGTTTTTGATGTGCTCAGAGATTAGGCTAAATTGGCCGAACTTCGTTAACAATTTTCTGGTGTGTTTTTTCCTCTTTATTTCTTTTATTATTCCGCTCTGTTTATTCAATATTATTTGTCGGGTAGCTCTGTTAGGGTTCTGTTTTAGTGGGAAAATTACCCGTTTTTCCCAACAAGTGGTATCAAGAGCCGAAGGTTCGCCTTGGGTTGTTTGAAATTATTTGTAATATTGAATATTATATTTTGAGTTTGTAATGGAAAATCAAGAAGAAGAAGCGAAGGATGTATCCAGAGTGTCGGGCTCCTCGTCATCATGGTCGAGGTTCCTGGTGTCCACTTTGAAATTGTGGTGGAAATATTTGATGGCACTGGACATTTTGGCATGTGGCAAGGAGAGGTCTTGGACTCTCTTTTTCAGCAGGGTCTTGATATTGCTATTGAAGGAGAGAAACCAGAAGAGGTAGAGGAGAAAGACTGGAGCATCATCAACCGGTTGGCATGTGGAACTATTCGATCCTGCCTGTCCAGAGAGCAGAAGTATGTTGTAAAAAATGAGACTTCTGCACACAAACTGTGGAAGGCATTGGAGGACAAGTTTCTGAAGAAGAGTGGTCAGAACAAGCTCCTGATGAAGAAAAGGTTGTTCCGATTTGACTACCAACAAGGTACTACTATGAATGCACACATCACTATGTTTAATCAATTAGTAGCAGACCTGTTGAATTTAGATGTGAAGTTTGAGGATGGCGATTTGGCTTTGATGTTGTTATCATCTCTTCCTGATGAATTTGAACATTTGGAGACTACGCTCCTTCACGGGAAGGAGAATGTGTCGTTAGATGCTGTTTGTTTTGCTTTATATAGTCATGAATTGAGAAAGCAGGATAAGATGAAAACCAAATCAACGACATCAGAAGAAGCATTGGTGGCAAGAGGTCGTCAACAAAGTCAGACAAAGGGGAGAAGAGGGAGGTCTAAGTCTAAAGGTCGAGCCATTGCCAAAGATGAGTGTGCTTTCTGTCATGAGAAAGGACACTGGAAGAAAGACTGTCCAAAACTGTAGAAGAAAGGGAAGGCTCCGCAAGATGCAAATGTTGCAGAATGCAAAAATGATGTGGAATCAGATATCACTTTAATTGTCTCGCTTTCAGCATCATCGTATCCAAATGAGTGGATATTGGATTCAGGTTGTACCTATTATATGTGTCCCGTTCGGGAATGGTTCTTTGAATTTCGAGAACTCGATGGCGGAGTTGTTTACATGGGTAATGATAATCCATGTAAGACAACTGGGATAGGTTCAATCAAGCTGCAGAATCATGATGGATCCACCCGAATTTTGCGGGATGTACGGTAGGTGCCAAAGTTGAAGAAGAATCTCATCTCATTGGGGGCTTTAGAATCTAAAGGCCTAGTTGTGACGATGCGAGATGAAATTCTTAAAGCAACTTTAGGAGCACTGGTCATGTTGAAAGGCGTGAGGAAGAACAATCTATATTACTATCAAGGTAGTACAGTGGTGGGGACAGTAGCGGTAGCAACTTCTAGCACTAAGAAAGATATCGAGGCAACGAAGTTGTGGCATATGAGGTTGGGACATGCTGGAGAGAAATCCTTGCAAATTCTTACCAAGCAGGGATTCTTGAAAGGTACGAAGGCTTGCAAACTTGAATTTTGTGAGCATTGTGTTATGGGAAAACAATGAAGAGTGAAGTTTGGCACTGCAATTCACAATACCAAGGGTATTCTGGATTATGTGCATTCAGATGTGTGGGGACCTGCCAAGACTCCGTCAATCCAAGGTAGGCATTATTTTGTCACTTTTGTGGATGATTTTTCCAAGAGAGTTGGGGTGTTTACTATGAAGAACAAAAATGATGTGCTTGAAATTTTCCTTAAGTGGAAAGCTCAAGTTGAAAACCAGACAGGAAGGAAGATTAAGGTTCTCCGAACAGACAATGGAGGAGAATACAAGAGTGATTCGTTCCTGAAGGTATGTCAAGATTGTGGCATAGTTCGACACTTCACTGTTAGAAAAACACCACAACAGAATGGGGTGTCGGAGCGTATGAACAAGACACTTGTGGAGAAAGTTCGTTGTATGTTGTCTAATGCTGAGTTAGGCAGAGAGTTTTGGGCTGAGGCTGTGACATACGCTCAACATCTCGTCAATCGTTTGCCATCATCTGCTATAGATGACAAAACCCCGTTAGAGGTATGGTCTGGAAAACCTGCAACTGATTATGATTCTTTGCATGTTTTTGGTTCTATTGCATATTATCATGTGATAGAATCAAAGTTGGATCCACGGGCAAAGAAGGCTCTTTTCATGGGCTTTAGTCCTGGAGTGAAGGGATACCGTTTGTGGTGTCTAGAGGCAAAGAAGACGATTATCAGCAGGGATGTTACCTTTGATGAATCTGCCATGTTAAAGAAGGTAAATCCAGAAGAAGCTGACAGTACTCCGCAACAGGTGGAGTGTGCCCGGAAGCAGGTGGAGTTTGAGCAGACAGTGGTGATCCCAACACGAAATACTACAAGTGACTCTCCTATGGTAGAAGAAGAGTCAGATGAGGAAGAGGTTTCTACCCAAGAATCTCAACAACAATCAGTGCCAATTGCAGTTAGAAGACAGAGACGAGATATTCAGAAGCCTACTCGTTTCATGGATATGGTTGCCTATGCACTTCTAGTTGTTGATGACATTCCATCCACTTACCCAGAAGCCATTCTGAGTTCAGAGAGTGGTAATTGGGCAGGTGCGATGGAAGAGGAGATGCAGTCTTTGAAGAAGAACAAGACGTGGAAGCTGGCACAATTACCAAAAGGTAAGACGGCAATTGGGTGCAAATGGGTATTTGCAAAGAAAGAAGGATTTGCTAATAAAGAAGATGTTCGCTACAAGGCAAGGTTGGTTGCTAAAGGCTTTGCTCAGATGGAAGGAATTGATTATAATGAGGTATTTTCTCCAGTTGTTAAACATTCCTCCATTCGAATTTTGTTGGCCTTGGTAGCACAGTTGAATTTGGAGCTTGCTCAACTTGATGTAAAGACTGCGTTCCTACACGGTAATTTGAAGGAGGAATTCTATATGACTCAACTAGAAGGATACAAGGTTGATGGTAAAGAAGATTGAGTTTGTAAACTTAGCAAATCGTTGTACGGACTGAAACAATCTCCGAGACAGTGGTACAAACGATTTGATAAGTTCATGAAGGATCAGAAGTACAAGAGAAACAAATATGATCACTGTGTGTATTTGCGCAGACTTGAAAATGGTTCCTACATTTACTTACTCTTATATGTTGATGATATGCTGATTGCAGCAAAGAGCCAAGTTGATATTGACAGGTTAAAGGCTCAGTTGAGTAAAGAGTTCGAGATGAAGGATTTGGGGGAAGCCAAGAAGATTCTCGGTATGGAGACAAACAGGGACAGGGAGAGGGGAAAACTTTGGCTGTCACAGAAGCAGTATTTGCAGAAGGTACTACAACGTTTTGGTATACACGAAGATACAAAACCTGTAAGTACCCCACTTGCTCCTCATTTGAAATTGAGTAGCCGTTTATCTCCGACGACTGATGAAGAACGAGAATATATGGCGAAAGTCCCATATGCAAATGCAGTTGGAAGCTTGATGTATGCAATGGTGTGTATAAGACTAGATATTTCATAGGCTGTGACTGTTGTTAGCAGGTACATGCATAATCCGGACAAGGGACATTGGCAAGCTGTGAGATGGATTCTACGGTACCTCCAAAATACCTTAGATGTTGGATTGACATTTGAGCAAGATGAATCACTTGGTCAATGCATAGTTAGATATTGTGATTCTGATTATGCAGGTGATTTGGATAAGCGACGGTCTACAACTGGCTATTTGTTCACTTTAGCAAAAGCGCCAATTAGTTGGAAGTCTACCTTGCAGTCTACGGTGGCTTTGTCTACGACAGAGGCAGAGTATATGGCGATTACAGAGGCTGTGAAGGAAGCAATTTGGCTTCATGGGTTGCTTAAAGACTTGGGAGTTGGTCAGAAACAACTTGAGTTATATTCTGACAGTCAGAGTGCTATTCATTTAGCAAAGAATCAAGTCTTTCATGCACGGACGAAGCACATTGATGTTCGTTATCACTTTGTGCGTGAGGTTCTCGAAGAAGAGGAGATTGTTCTCCAGAAGATTCACACTACGGAGAATCCTGCAGATATGCTCACCAAGGTGGTTACAAGGACCAAGTTTGAACACTGTTTAGACTTGGTTAATATCTTGCACATTTGAAGTTGGCACCCAGAGGCGCAAATTTAAAGCACTGCAAAGTTTGTTTTTGTTATGTTTTGAGAAGATTTGTTTTAGGTGGGACTTGAAATTAAGCCAAGGTGGAGATTTGTTGATTTTGACTTAATCCCAAGTCCCACATCGGTGGGTTCATTGTTTGGGAAGGAGGTTTGAGGGTTATAAATTAAATTCTTCTCCTTCACTGTTAGATATCCCAATTTGTAATATCTTCTCCCATAATAATAAAAGTGAGCTGTTTTTTATGTGCTCGGAGATTAGGCTAAATTGGCTGAACTCCGTTAACAATTTTCTGGTGTGTTTTTTCCTCTTTATTTCTTTTATTATTCCGCTTTGTTTATTCAATATTATTTGTCGGGTAGCTCTGTTAGGGTTCTGTTTTAGTGGAAAAATTACTCGTTTTTTCCAACAGATCAGACATTCAAGGAATTTTCTAACCGTTATAAAGTATTAAAGAATATTTTCATAAGACACTTAACACTTTGCAAATCAATCAAATACTTTGCAATATTTTCATAAATATTTCACTAATCAATAATGATTACAAGTATTATACACTATCACAAAGTCACTCTTGATTATTCATTTATCTTCTCATTCTTCAATATAAAACATAAGTATTTCACATTATATAAGTTACTTTTGTCAAACTTTGCGCAATTTAGGATGAACACGTCCTCTACTTCGATTAATGAGGTTTGGAATACTATTTGGGTAGGGGTCGTGGGGGAAATCTGGATTCACAGAAACTCGGTTATTTTCAATAGGGGAGTGGCTGACGCGTCCGAAGTTTGTTCTTTGATGCAAGCAAAAGTCTGGTCTTGGATTTCTACAAAATCTCGTGCTGCTTCGGTCTCTTTTTCCAGTTGGTTTGGAACCCCTGGTATGCATTTGATTTTGTGATGCCTTTTTAGGGTTCTAGAGAGATCTGTGTTTTTGCTTTTGTAAATAGGTTGTTCCACCCCTAAAGTAGTTCACATTTATATATTTGTCATTATTGATAAAAAAAAAATATAAGTCACTTTTATCTTTCCTAAGTATTTTGTATTTCTCACTTAGCAACAAAAAGATGTTTGTAAAGATATTATCAGTATATGCATTAACTTGAATCATCTTATTTAGTATATGCATTAACTTGAATCATCTTATTTTGCTATGATAAGGCAGAACATGACATGGATCCCTTTCATGCCTGGCTGTGATTCAGACAAAAGAATTCAACTGTCCATACGAAAACTTCTAGGTTGTTGCAGCATATAATATTGATGTATATTATGCTAAAAAGTGTTGAAGACATGACATTAATTTAGTAACATTTATCAGTGAAATATGAACAAAATTAGAAGATTTAAGGGGACCATTATTGTCTCCATGGAGTCCAGTGCACAAGTTTTCGAATCAACACTAGAACCTAATTATAACATGGGGTCATCAATTATGTATGATAATGACTACAACTATAGCCACTCACCTCTTGCTAACACATCATTCATTTCACACAAACAATAATTAAGTTTGATGCTAAGTTTGTTTATAGGACATAAACTACCGTAACGCCACAAATTATATACGGATTATCCGTATTTATGTAATGTAACTTTGTACGGATTATCCGTATTTATGTAATGTAACTTTGACACCATGAAGAAGAGTGAAAAATAAAATTTACAAATGGGATTCGAAGTCAAATTTTTTCAGTGATCAAAGAAACTTTAACCACTACACTAGATAAATTCTTTAATAATATTAATAATATTAATCTTGGTTGTTAATTAGATACCAATTTATAAACTATTTAACAATAATAGAAACTAATTTAGAAATAAAAAAAAAATTAATCTCTAAAATGATATCTAATTTAGTCATTATAGTAACTAATTATTTTTTGTCTTTAAAATTAGTTTCTATTTCATGATTTTCTTGTAGTGTTAAATAGGACTAGTAGTAATTTTGAAGTAATTAAGTACCAGAAATAATAATAATAATAATTTTATGAAACTTTAAAAATGATTAGTGTAATTAGGATACAAATACGAAAAGAAAACAGAAGAACATAGACATAATTCTTTAGTATATTACCTTATTCAAGTTAAAATAGTCACGTACTAAATTTTTAAAGAGTTAAAAAATGTCACTCAATTATTCTATATTTTATAATAATATAAATTTAGTTTAACTAGATGACTTAAATTAAGTCGCTCTACACTATAAAAACATCAGTAGATAAAAATGAAGATGAGACAAAGGAAACTTACATGCATATGAAACAATATATCAATAAAAGTTTAATCTCATCCTTAAGTCATCAACTAATTCATGAAAAAATTGAATCAATTATTCCAATCATAAGAAAATAAGTAGAGAAACAAGTATTGAAACTAAAGTTGAACCCATAAACAAAACAAAAATTAAAAGAATTGAATATATTGAAGATAGAAGAAGAATGCACTAACACTAAAAAAATATCATTAAATAAACATCAATTTTAGAGATAAAAAATAATTAATTACTATATTGACTAAATTAGATACTATTTTAGAGACTAAAAAATTATTGGTATCTAAAGTAATTTCTATTATTAATAAAATTTATAAACTAGTTCCTAGATTACATGTCTTATCTAGAGTAGAATACATATGTATTCTAATAATTGCATTCTTTTATCAGCAACGAATAAATAAAATAAAATAAAACGAGACACTTCAGGGCTGTTACAACCCTTGTACGGAGAATCCCAGATCAAGTTTCTTAACACCCAACAAACTGAGGATCCAACAGACATTATAATACATCAGCCATATTTACATAACAGAACAAGGAACAAGAACACAACAAAATACAATTACATCAATCATCCAAAGGAATCACATTCTCAAAATAAGACAGAAAAAACCAAACAACTAAACAAGATCTTTACCAGCAAGCAGAAGCAAGCCAAACACGCAAGAGCCAAAAACATCAAACTGACCTTGCGAAGAAGATACAAATGCCAAAATAATGACTCTAAAAGAGAAAGAGCCACTAGGTGAGTTACCCTCCTTTATTTACACAAGTACAATGTCTCTATATAGAAAGACATGATTGTACTACCTTCACTCCAAAATGATCTTCTCACAAGCAGAAGGATTTAATAGACCAGAGTTTTTTTTTATGGGTTAGCTTATGTGTGGATGAAAGTTGGGATATCCTCATATACCTTTTATTATATTAATTTGTTATTGTTAATAAAAAAAATTCAAATTAAATGTCTCAAATGAGGATATAATTAGTAGATTGGTGTAGAAAATTATAGCATTAATTTCAACCTTGGTTAGTTATTAATTCCTATAAGTTTGATGCTTTTGTAATTTAGATTAATTAAGAGTAATATAAATTAAATATAAATATATATTTTAACTCTAATAAGATTTATAAGTTTTGATTTTGATTCCTATAATTTTTATGCTTCTAAAATTTGAAATGATTATTTCTAGTCCTTATAAAAATTAACGAGTTTAGAATTTTTTTATCAAATAATTTTTTATTTCTATTTTTATTGATGCCATTTATTTTAAGATAAATAAATAACATTCATTTTTTTAAAAAATAGTAAATATTATAAATTTTTATCAATACACATGTGGTATGTCTTTTGAAAGGACTATATATAAATTTTGTATTTAACACAAACAATTAATGAAAGTCAAGTGACGGCAGAGATAAAAAAATAATTTCTAATTTTAGAGAGAGGAAATATATATATTTTAGAATGATTAGATTCAAGACTAAAATTGTATATTTATATTATAAATTAGTATGCATAGCTTTTACATATTATAAATTCTGAGTAAATAAATATTTTTTAACTTAGAGTATATATTAAATTTAAAATTTTCTTTTAAAAATTAAAATATTTTATGTGGTCAATCTAGATAGTTTTTATAAAAAAAAATAATTTAGCTTCTTTATAATGTAATTATTTATTTATGTTTTTAATGTTTATTTACTATTGTTTAGATTTTAAAATTGCTTTAGATTGGTTTTTATATAATAACACATTAATAATATTAAAAAAGTCCATATTTTAGATCCATTATAACTCCTACTAATGTAAATCATATTCAATAAATATTATACTTCAATATATATATATATATATATATATATATATATAGGGTGAAACAGTTAAAATTAAATTACAGTAAATGAGGTTTCTTCTTCAGAATAAATAAACTTAAAAAGTCCTTCCAAAAAGTGATTTTGATATAAGTCATCCAATAATATTGTACCACATTATAGGCTCACTCCGTTGAGCACATGGGAATAAATTAAAATTAGAGTAGGACCACCATTATTATGTCATG
Organism: Phaseolus vulgaris; assembly: GCF_051622355.1. Taxonomy (NCBI): domain Eukaryota; kingdom Viridiplantae; phylum Streptophyta; class Magnoliopsida; order Fabales; family Fabaceae; genus Phaseolus; species Phaseolus vulgaris. The sequence goes on along the minus strand of NC_143501.1, from coordinate 6,026,691 downwards.
AATTTTTGGACAATAAATTCTTAACAGTAACTTAATAATATTTTATAATTAAACTAATAAGTAAAGTGCACATGAAAAGGGGTTGGATCCTTGAAATGTACTTTGCCAAAGGATGTGTTTTTAATTATTGTCCTTGATTCAATTAGCAAAATGGTAGGAGAAAAATATATTAAAAAATTGCAGAAGATTCACTTCAAGAATTTCTGAATTAGCTGCATGTGAAAGTAGGGTTTTGTATTTAAAGTGGAGGATTGCGTAATCCTTTTCAGATAGATACAAGTATCAATTTAATTATATGGTTGATAGCTATTGGATTAAGATATGTCACTCATATATATTTAATGCAATTAGTCTTCTAAAGTAATAAAAAAATTAACAAAAAAAAGTCATGGTTTATCCAATATTCAACGTTGCACACTAAAACTTTTTTATGTTATTATAATTGTTTTGATTACACTTGGATCCAATCTGAAGCAAAACTCAACTTGATATGTAACTTTGAATGTTCAAGTCCTTTATTAGGTCAAAGGGTTATATATCAAAGTTTCTTTATTGTGATTCACTCACATTTGAACCTTATAAGAGTGTGACCTTTGACATTATCATGTAGATTTTTTTATGTATACATATGGCACTATTTTTTTATGAAAAGATTTAGTGAGAGAATAGTGTCTGAATTCAATGTAAGAAAAACTTCCCTAATTTAAAATACTTATATTTATCTCACATGAAGATTTAAATCTAGGACAATTAAATGTGAACTCAGATTTGCTCACTCAACAAGTTTTTTTATACATAATAATATGCTATTATGCTACGAAAGGTAAAAATACTTTATATATACTCATCTTAAACTAGCAAAACTAGTATATATCATGTTGATATTGTAAAAAAGTTGTTTGGTTAAAAGCAAGCCTTAGATGATTTTTTACACGACTATTCCTAAGATATTTCATTTTATTTAATTTATTCTTTGTTAATAAAATATATATATATATATATATATATATATATATATATATATATATATATATATACCTTTCTATTATGCTACCATCTCCTTCACATTAACTTCTAAACAAAAATTGAGCTAATTAATACGTTAATTTTTGTAAGCACCTTAAAATGTGTTCAATTCTTAGATAATAAAAAAGTTATCTAATGGAGCTTTCAAATACATGGTTGTAACTCTTAAGCAATAATAAGTTGGTAAAGGAATTTTTTTTTATTAATAGAAGTAAATTAATTAATTAATTTTTTTTATTAATAGAAGTGAATGAATAAATTAAAATATTTTTAAAACACTCCAACCCTATTACAAATATTACAAAATATTACCGACCACAATCCAAGACTTTCATTCACAAAAAACATATATTCTAAAGCTTATGTACAACAAAAAGATCACCTAACAGTGAAATCAAAACCTTTACAATCCCTCTATGTCTGAAAAAAATCCAAAGTTTCATACCCTAACATTGTTATAAAAAGAAAACCATGATCGATAAACACATAGCAGTTGTTGAAATGCATAATGAATGCTCTGCATGCATATTTATGCACCTACAAATGATTCAATTACCAATTATTTAGATTCTAAATTTATTAGAAAAATCTTGATAGATAATTAGATACCAATTTAAAAACTATTTATCAATAATAAAAACTAATTTAGAAACCAAAAATTTGTGTAATCTTTTAAATGATCTTTAATTTAGTTAATGTAACAACTAATTATTTTTTGTTTCTAAAATTAGTTTCTATTAAATGATTTTTTTAGTGATAATATCTAATTTTATGAATATAATAACTAATTATTTTTTATCTTTAAAATTAGTTTTTAATTAATAAGTTTTTTTTTCTAATACTAATCCAACAAACAGAACACAAGATTAAAATAGAGTTTACTTTTTTTCTGATAAAAAAAATCAATCTGACATTGGAATATGACATTGTTACTCTGATTTCATAAAGTCCATATCACTGCATATTCCTTTCCAGTTGAAGTTCCCTTTAGAGTTAAGAAAAAAGTAAGTAGAAATATTTAAGATGTTGTTTTGGGTTATGATGTGATACAATACTAATCCCCACCCAATTAAAACATGAGTTCCACACTTTTTCTGCTATTTTGCATTGAAAAAAAATATGTGTGATACTGTTTCATCATGCTCTCAACACATTAGGCATAGGAACTCACCATGATGAACTCTCATTCTACTAAGATTTTCCTTTGTTGTCGGTCTCCATGCAAAAAAATTTGTACTAGGTAAATTTTTCGTAATAGTTCATATGATTTCTCCCTATGCATATTTTGGAGTCCTTTACAACTTCATATGTTCAGTCTCAACGACAAACTCTAAGACAATTTGGCAACAATTCTTATGTTCATAATGTTCATAGTATAGTTCTTGATGGTTTGTCCCCCATAGAAACTGAACCAATATTGTAATGTTAGACATTGAGATAAGTGAAATGTATCTCATCCAACATCATTGACATGGAGATGTGGCACTAAATTAATAACATGTGACACTGTCTGGCAGAAGTGGCAACAAGGTAATGATAATGGTCCAAACCTATTCATGAGTTAGTACCTATCTGGCCCTGCATCATACTTCTCACGGACCACACTTCTGCAATCACCATGCACACACACAAACACAACTCATTCCACTATCCACCTTTCCACTACTCAACATCATGAATTAATAAACAAAACCTATCTTCTTCAATTCCAAACTTCAACACAATAAGATTCTCCTTTTTTCTATTTATTCTTCATGTTACTTGTTTTTACTAGATATATGAGTTCCCACTTAAATTCAAAACCTTACCTACACTATTAGAATAATTAATTACACAATATTTTTTTACTATAAAAAATTATTAAATAAAACTAATTTAAAAAATAATAATTAATTATTATATTGACTAAATTAGAAAATGATTTATAAATTAAAAAATTATTGGTATCTAAAGTAGTTTATATTATTAATAAAAAATTATAAAATAATTTTTAAATTCGTATTTAACCACCGTAAGAAAATTGTGAAATAAAAATTAATTTTAGAGATCAAAATAATTAGTTACTATATTTACTAAATTAGAGACCATTCTATAAACTAAAAAAAAATATTAGTATCTAAAGTAGTTTCTATTATTAATAAAAATTTATAAAGTAGATTCTAAATTGGTATCTAACAATTAGCTACTAAGGTTTTATCTACTAATTACTTATGTTCTAAATTAGTTTGTATTTGTCTTTAAGAGACTAATTTAGAATCTAAAATATTAGTAACTAAGACCTTGAAAGCTAATTTAAATATCAATTTAAAAATTATTTTATTAATTTTTATTAATAATAGAAACCACTTAGATACCAATACTTTTTTTAAATTTCTAAAATAATATCTAATTTAGTTTATATAGTGACTAATTATTTTTTCCCTAAATTTGGTTTATATTTAATGATTTTTTTATAGTGAACCATTAATTACCGAGATTTTAGGTATTAACTATATGAGTTTAACCCAAAAACACTAAATTTAACATGAAAAAAAAAAGTTTTGAGAAAATAATTTTAGTTTCTAAAATTTAAAGGGGCTAACTTCATATTTTTCTTTCAAATTTGACACTAAACTATTTTTATTTTTATTTTTAATAAACTAAAATTTTGGCAACTTAAAGACATAATTAAGTGGCATATTTTTATTACTTATGAAAAGTTTTAATTTAAAATTTAAGAAATGTGTAATAGATTTTTGTTCTGACAAAATACTCCGTTTTTTAAATTGTTGGTTTTGTTAAAGCAACACAATTAAATATTTTCACAACTGAAGAAAATATGATATATTTTTTTATCAAATATTTAATTAATTTATATTTCTTACATTTATTATAGAACAAAAATAAAATTAATCAAAATAGAAAATATTATATATATATATAAATAATAGATATATAATTAATAAAATAGAAATTATTAATTAAGGTTATATTTAACTTTAAAATCGAGGTAAATATAAATATAATATATAAATTAATTAAAACTTAGGGGATAATAGAGATATAATTGATAAAATTACATTACATTTTTAAAAAAAATGACTACTAAAAAACTATAAATAGTAACACAGAAATCAGTTACTAAATTACTAAAATATGTCACTAATTAAAATAGTGACTGATTTGGTTACTATTTTCTTAGTGATTCATGCATAGTAAGTGAACTTGTGACTGGATGTAGTGACGGATTCTATCACTTAAATTAGTTATTGAATTTGTGACTGAAATATGTAACTTATTTTGGATCGATTTTGTTTTGTGATTGAAATAGTAATCAATTTAATAATTAAAATAATGATTGATTTAGAGATTAGTTTTAAAATATTATATTAAAAAAATAATTTTATTACTAATATATTACTATTTAGTAATATTAATAATATTATGGATATTACTCTTATTAATAATATTATTGATATTAATAATAATTAAATTAATAGTATTAATAATAGTAATAAAGATATATAATTATAAATAATAAAAATAAAAATAAAATTATAATATGAACAAAACATATATAATTATATAAACTAATGAATACAATAATAAATATTATTTTTATCAATTTTAATATATTTAATACATTTATTTCAATTTAACATAAATATTTTTTATTATATTTTTTAATTTTTTATTAAAAAATACAAGTAATTATGGGTATTATATATTAGAAAAATTTAATTAATTCAAATCTAAAAAAAAATCATAATTCATTTTTCAAATATTTTTTAATAACAAGGATAAATTTGAGTTCGTCTTCTCTTAAAAATATTTGATGACTCAACCCCCACACTCCCTTCTTAAGAAGATCTTTTTCTAAAATTTTCAAAATCACTGCACATTGCTTTACAAGTCTTTTTCAAACATAGATTTCTTGATTAAACTTTGCTACAACATAGAAACCGTACCCCACATTAATTTTTTAATTTCTTCTGGGACAACAAGACATGCTCCAACATCCTTTGAAATGCATGCAAGATGATGCTTTAGTCTATAGATACCCGCAGTTTAAATCTTCTCACAGTATTTTCACTTCATGTTTCTTTATTTTCCATAACTAGAAACAAAATGATTCCATGCAAGGTATTTTATGATACTTCCTTTTTTTGTACTGTCACCACCTCCTGAAGCCATTATAAAAGGCATTGCCTTGGAGAAGAAAATAATGACCATGGTGACTGTGATGGAGAATGAGAGAAGAGGAGAATATGAGTGACGATAGTGGCATTCGCGAGCGACAACGATGGAGAACGATCGAGATCGCGACCACAAGCGTGGGCGATGGTGGAGAACGCGAGCGTAATAACGGCACTGATGGCCAACGGTGAAGATTGCGACCGCGAGCGTGGGTGATGGTGGAGAATGCGAGCGCGACAACGATGCCGATGGACTGCGATTCTTGTTTTCTCTCTTTAGGTTTGTGACTTTTCACTAAGTTTCACTCTTCACTCTACTATTTACTACTTCACTCACTCATAAATATGATTTTTGGTCGCACTGGGTTGCATTGGGCCTTAAAATGCTCGCGCTAGGTAATAAAATTTTAGCGCAAAAACATGCCGCTTTAGGGTACGAGGCAACTCGATGACGCCCTCCGTTGCAGGGATCCACCGAGCTGCACGATGACGCGGTACGATCCGCTCCAACGCTGATCCCCCGCTCGAGTCACCTCGGTTTGGCCTCTGAACTCGCTGCATCGTACGAGTTTGCAATTTTACTCACGATTTTAACTACATTGCTCGTGTGTCCACTCGTTCACTAGAAAATCCAACAATCTGGTTATCGTTAGGCTGGATTTCTGATTCTGGAATCCTCATTTTCTTGAAAGTCTTCTAGTACAGAATGTCAACCGAGCTGCCCTGATCCACCAAGACCTTGGTGATAGCAAATTTTTCTATCTCCACGGTGATGACCATGGGGTAGTCCTGGGCTGGATCGATGGCGATGAAGTCGTCATCTGTGAAGGTTATTGGTGGAATTCTCAATCGACCTTTGGTGGTTATTGAATGGACCGACTAAATGGCCCGAAGGTGCTTCTTTCGAGCGAAATTGGAATATCCTCCTCCGGCGAATCCTCCAACGATAGTGTTTATTTGCCCCCGTAGCGTGTTTAGGACTTCTGCTTTCCAGGGAAGGACTTCTACATGATCGTCCCTCCATTTGACTGATGCTTCTTGCTATGGTATTGATGACCTCCTGATTTTCGACCGATTTTTCCTCAAAGGACTCTCGCTCTATGGCTGATTCTGACATATAGGACTTTCACTCCTTCTTCTCTGCTTGGAAAGGCGTTGGTCATCGTCAAAACGATGTGATCCTTCTCATCCACACCATGTATACTGCTCTTTTCATTCCCTTGGAGGATACCTTTCCCTTTGTGGGGACCGGTACGAGTTGGTGTTTGTTTGAACAAACCTACGTAGATGACCAACTTGGATAAACTCCTCTATCTTGTCCTTCAATGCTTGACAACCCTCGGTCGTGTGGGCGTAGTTGCGATGGTACCGACAATGTTTAGACATATCGGCATTTCTCGGACTTTGCGATTGTTTTAAGGTCGGAACTAGTTCGACTTGTAGGGCATCGTCCATAATTTTACCCCTTGCAGCATTCAATGGGGTGTAGGTATGGAAATGAGGTCCTTGGTTTTCTCTGAACCTGTCCGACCGACCAGATGTAGATCGATTTCCTCTGTCTTTCTCTTTTCCTTTATCTCCTCAATTCTCAGGTCAAACACTTTTGTGGAATTCGTGCAATTCCTCAATCTACATGAACTTAGTTGTCCGACTCCACAATTCATCAAGATTTTTGGTCGGTCTCTTGATCAGACTATCGGTGAACTGGTCAGGTTGAAGTGCCGAGATCAAGTGATGCATGGCTATCTCTGGCATAAGATTTCTGATGCTTAAAGAGACTTTACTGAATCTCTCCATGAATGTACGTAAAGATTATCCTTTTTCCTGCCATATGTTTAGGAGGGCTAAAGATGACATGATGTGGTCGGCTCGTTGTGTTCTGGGTGGTGAATTTCGCTGCCATGACTTTTAAACTGTCCACCGAATTTGGTGGGAGCCGGGTGAACCAATTGAGTGCTCCTTCTTGGAGAGAAGTGGGGAAAACCTTACACCACATGACTTTGTTCGCCGTGTAGAGATTCATCTGCGTCTTATAAACATTCAGGTGCTCGTCCGGATCTGTGCAGCCATCAAAGAGTTTGATGTTGAGTCCCTTTCTTTTGGAAGGGAGTTGTGCTTCCATAATTTCATTGATGAAAGGATGTCTTTTCATATCCTTGTCATCATCGACCGGGTGGGGTCGCTTGGTTCGCTTGGAACATTGATGAGTATGCGTCCAAGCAATTGTTGTCTTCTTGGTGTGAGTGTGATCACCCGATCGAGATTGCTCCTCTTGTTCGATTCCATCGAGTCGTTGCTTCAACTCTTTATTCTTCTCTTTGAGAAGTCGCACCTCCTCTTCATTCCTCCATTGATCTTCGATGCCTTTTTGACGCATCTCCTCCACTTGCGCTTAGAGTGTTTGAATTATTGTGATTTGCTCTTCAATGACCTGACCATGGTTGACAACGTTCATTGTTGACACCATTGTTGCTAATTTGGAATTGACTCTAAATTTGACTGCTATATCTTGACCCCACGGTGGGCGCCAATTGTACCTGTATAAGCAAAGATGGTCTACATAGTACTTGGAACTGGTTGTACAATTGTTGACGTGCCCGTGATCTCCCTGCTCCTTCCTCCGAGTCTCTTTCCTCAAATGCTGGTGCTCGGTCAGGATTGACCTGAAAAAGGTACTTCGACGATCAAGTAAGTACTCTGTGTAAAGAGCGTATATCTATAAACTGATTAAAACGTATCTTACACCTATGTAAAAGGGTTTATTCATAGTGTTAGTCATTGACCCTTGTTATGATGGGCTGAATATCAGTTCTTTACTGATATGTATTGTGATACTTGAATTTATAGGAAGATATATTGGTATATAATTTGTTGGTATATCTGAAGAATGTCTGTATCATCTTTTAGTTAATCGGTATTAGCTGGTTTGTCAGAAATATTTCCTGCATAATCCGGGACATAAATGTGACTCATAAAGAACTATTGTAACTGTCATTATCATCATTTACTAAGTGTTTTAAGTATATTTTGACACGATCGATCGGTTATCGAGACCGAGTGACTGACTCGTCCTATACCGACTATTACATTACCCAATTTAAGCTTACCCTACAACATTCAATTTGTGTCTCTCACATTTCCACAACCCCCAACAGCTCTTTGCTATCCTTGTTTTTTAACAGTTGAGTAGTTTGTTCTTGGTCATCAACAACCATCCTTCTCTTACTTTCTTCCATCGAATCGTTGTATTCGAATTGTGCCTCATGCGTCTCCATGTCATTTGACTTCATTGAGTTATTATTTGAAGCCTCACTACCAAAGTCCCCCAACATTGACATTCTTTAAATTCCATGATAGGTTGTTCTTCCTCCAGCAGTACACCATATATATGGCCATTTATTTTCATTTTCGTCCTCAATGATGTCAAGCATGCGTTAGGCAATTTGACATGCAATCTAGTATATTTTAGCCTAACCCAATATACATTACAAGAAAATCATAAAATAGAAACTAATTTTAGAGACAAAAAATAATTAGTTGTTATAATGACTAAATTAGAGACCATTTTAGGAACTAAATAAATTTTTGGTTTCTAAATTAGTTTATATTATTGTTAAATGGTTTCTAAATTGGTATCTAATTAGCAACCAAAGTTTTTGCTACCAAATTTAGAATGTAAATAATTGGTAGTTAAAACTTGGTAGCTAGTTAGATACCAATTTAGAAACTATTTAACAATAATATAAACTAATTTAGAAACCATTTTTTTTTAGTTTCTAAAATAGTCTCTAATTTAGTTAATATTGCAACTAATTATTTTGGTCTTTAAAAATTGATTTTTATTTGATGATGTTCTTGTAATGATAATGTATCTTATCTTCATCCACCAATAGGAATGTTCCAACAATGACAATCACCTTTTTGAAAACTCTGTTGGTTCCACAGGAAAATTGTAAGACCTCTGCATCTCACCCAACAACAACTTTGTTGTCCAAAAAACTTCTTCCCTTGAAGAACAAAATAATAATTATCAAATTATCCATAATTATATACGTAATTATTATATACATAATTATATACAATATTAATTTAATAATTTAATAATGATAAAATCTCATAACTAGAAATCACCATATAACTAGTTTGTAATTTGAAAAGAAAGTCTCCATCCACAAGCAAGAGAATAAGAAATTACCATTTTTCGTACTATCTTTCTTATACAATGGATTCTAACATTTTTGACAAGTAAGTTTGAAACATAGTAGGTAATATTTAAGTTCTCTTTCGTTGTCTTCAGCTGTGTGTATCCCTTCCATCGATCACCATGGCGCTGCTTGCGTTCCTCCACATGATTGCTTTCAACGATTCTATTCCCAATGGTGTCTCCAAACCTACCTTCACTCCCTACAAAAGATGTTGTTCTAGACGATCATATCATGAGTGATTGGAAACAAATGAACTTTCATATCTCTTTGTAAAGTGAACTAATATTAGATAAGCTCCACTTTTAAGTCATGTCCCAAGTAAGGAAATGATGGAAAAAAACAATTTTGTTAATAAAATATTATACCTTTTGAATTTAATCAATAATGTTTATTCAGTAAAATTTTGAATAATGTTATACCCTTTGCATCATGCTTTTTATTAATTATTTTAATATTTTATAAATAAAATAATGTGTATTTTAAAACATAAAAACTAATATTTTTTTAAAAAGTCAACTTTATTAAAAAATCAAAAGTTTAAAGCTATTCTAAAATCTATTTCATGAAAATTTATTTATAAACTTCATCCTAAGTTGGTTGAAATAAATTCAAAATATTCATTTTTGATAAATTATCTATAAAAAAAGGAATATAGTCAACTAAAATAAAAAAAACACTTTACATGGTACATCTATTTTTGAACTAGCTATTTAAAATCAACAATTTTAATTATATGACCATCTAATGTAGTTTAAAAGACAATTTACATTTTCAATATACTAATTTAATATAAATTTTAAAAAATTTCAGAATTTATTTATTAATTTTTTACATAATTTAAAACTAAGCACTACAACAAAATAATTAAATAGATTTTTTATATTAAATTATATATTATTTTATAAATTAAAAAATTATTAATATTTAAATTAATTTATATTATTAATAAAAAAACTATAAATTAATTTTTAAATTAGTATTTAAGCTACCAAGATTTTATTTACCATTTAAAATAATTAGTAGCTAAAATTTTGGTAGATTATTACATACAAATTTAGAAACTAATTTATAACTTTTTATTAATAATAAAAATTACTTTAAATACTAATAAATTTTTAGTGTATAAATAGTATCTAATTTAATAAATATAGCAACTAATTAATTTTTCTCTTTAAAATTAATTTTATTTAATAAGTTTTTAGTACTAAGAGTGTATAATTTAATTTTAATAAATGTTAATTAATAGCATATAATTGTGTTTAGTCATAGTATTATCATTAGTAAGGATTATTTATGATATAAAAATGGTAATCAACCCTATAAAAAAAAAAACCTTGAATGCATAGAAGTTGAGGGCATGTTGTAGGAATAGAAATAATGTCATCACTTTATTCTTTTTAGAATATTAGTAGTGGTGTTTAAAAGTTGATTAAAAAAGTGGATGATTAAGTTGACAAAATTTGTTTGAATTGAATTACATATTTGAGAATTAAAAATGTTGATTTTATAACACAAATAATGATAACCCTAAAAAAATAATAGAAGTCCTTGAAGTTTGAAAAGGGAGAAAAATATAGTGATTTTGTTTTGTTTTTCCCTCTGAGTCTCTGACAAACTCCACATGCTCCTTGAGAAAGGCCCAAGCCACAGACCCACCCACGTTATTGTGTCTGCATACAAGTGCTAGGAAATGACCACAGCAGATCTACCTCATCTCTGACCCACGCATTTATACACTTTTTTTTTCTTTTTTTTTTCAATAATATAATTATCCAAATAAAATTTATTTATTTTATGTCAAATTCTAACATCAAATAACATAACAGATGACACCCTAAATTTAATAAGTTTTATTAAAAAAAATTCTCACATTACTATTTTGATCCTATCTAGGGTTAGCTCAAGATTTTCAAATTTTGACCATTTATCTAGATTAGGTTAATATGGAATCTCCATAATCCCTTTTTAAAATGTCCTTTTTAAGTGCAAAATATGCAATACCCATAATATTTTTTATCACTAAAAAAAATAATTATTATATTGATCAAACTGAATATTATTTTATAAATAAAAAATTATTAATATCTGATATAATTGTTATTATTAATAAAAAATTATAAATGAATTTTTAAATTGATATAAATTAGTTAGTAATATTTTAGCTATTAATTGTTTTAAATTCTTGAATGTATATAAATTATATCTAAATTATAGTTAATTTAAAAGGAAAATAATTATTAATTAAAATTTTAATAACTAATTTAAAATCTAAAATAAATAATAACTAAAATCTTGGTAGTTAATTTAGATATTAATTTAAAAATTAATTTAAAATTTTTTTAATAAATAAAATTATTTTAAATATTAATAAATTTTTAATTTATAAAATAATATCTCACTTATATAATATAATAATTAATTATTTTTTATCTTAAAATCGAATATAACCTGAAATTGGGTTTGTTTTTATTGAGATAATAATTAAAAGAACTCAACTACTAAGAATTTGATAACGAGAATTTATACATATATATATTTAACAGGTCTTATCTGTCTCATGCACTCTGATTTTGACACCTCAAATTCCACTCTTTTTCTCCTCTCTCTTACGTAATGTGAATAAGAAAAGGTGTCTCTGAGAGTTGTTTATTCTTGGCCAAAATTTTCAACACTTGCCTTCTTCATATATACACACCACAACTCCTCTCTCTCACACTCTTTAGCCTCTGCAGCTGCATCCTCTGCAAGAGAAAGCAAAACTAAAGATAAAAAATATTCTTCTGCTCAGTTAAAGAAACAAAAACATCTCTTCTTGGGTCTCTCAAAATTTTCCATCTTCTTTCTGCATCACTTTGGAATTGCTTCGTTTCTACTTCTTTTTTGTTCTTTCTATTCTGCTTTTGCAGGATATATATTCTCTTATCTGCTGTGTGAAACCCCAACATCACCCTCTTTCTGCAATTTTCTGCTTTCTTTCTCTTTGCTCCTCTCAAGGTCTTGGACATTCTCTTCCCTTCACATGCACATGCACACGCTCATACACATGTATGTAATGTGTGTAACAAGCAAAAGCATGAAATTTGCATGACCAAGTCTTCTCCTGGCTTAATGCAAGTTCCAGTCAATGCATTGATGTTATCAATTTATCATCTTTTTCAGAAACTTCTCTGATCCAAAACACCAATTCCTCCTTCTGAACCACCTTGACTACACACTCCAAATTCTTTCTACCCCAAAACAAAAGGCCTTTAATTTATTCTTTGTGGGAGGAGGATGGTAGTTTCTTAGGCCTTGTGAACTCTGAAAAGTTGAAGGGTATAGCAGAAAAATGTCTAAAAAGGTTTTCACATCAATGAAGGATGAAAATCCAGACTTGCAGAAGCAAATTGGGTGCATCAGTGGATTTTTTCAGCTCTTTGACCGCCACAGGTTCCTCACAGGTAGCAGCCACAGTCAGAACATACCAACTAAAGGTAATATAATCTGCAATATATCTGTTATTGCCATATATGCATTTTGATGATGCTTTTGTTAGTATTAATGTTACCTAGATACATTTTTTAATATGTGATATTCATAAACTTTATATTAAAAAAAGACTAAATAACAATTTTTAGTTGACATTAATAAAAATGACTAATTGACAAATTTTGATTGGCATGTATACTGAGTAAAATCGCTTTCTTTCAACATTAATTGGACTGGCCCTATCAACTTGCAATTTGTCAGTGATATAATGTCACAGTTTTTTCCCATTAGCTATTTTTTGTTCAGCTTTATTTTAAAATTTGATGGGATGAGAAGGGTAGTTGCTGATTAACTGGTTATTGGTAAAAGTTCTTTCACTGCCTGTAGTTACAAGGCAAAACAAAGCTCTTTTTTTTTTTCCTTTTTAACTGTTCTCCTGATTAACTCATGGATGCATTTCCAAATTAAATCATTGTTTAATGTAGAAATCATTGTTTCAGATGTTTAAATATTAAATGCTTTGGAATGTCAGTTTTCATTCTTTAGCAGTGCCTGAGATGCAGATATGTTTTTTCTTTTGAATTTGTACCATTCCCAGTAATTATTTCATTTTCCTCATTTAATATAAGATGAGTGTTTGGTTGGAATAATTATGGAGAAATAATTATTTCCTTTCAATGTGTCTGAAGAAGCTGGCAAAACAAATAATTTAACTAAATACAAACAAATACAGACTTTATACATTTCCAGGTAGAGCACATGGTTCTGCATAAATGTTTTATCATTGCTACCATGCAAAATTTTTGCAGATAAATAAGTACATTTCTGGTTCAGATTTTTCCATTAAAATATTAAGATTCCTTGTACGATAACTACTCTTAAATGACAAGTTTTTGGTACTGCTCATGATGGTTCATACATTCAAATTAGGTGTATTAAGCTAATAATTGTCATTACATATTTAAATAATGGTGTGTTAATGGTGTCATATTTAATGGTGTGTTAACTTTTAACTTATTACATTGAACTGGGATGATATTATTTTCTTTAAAGGCTTAACTTTTGAACCTGCCAACATAATCTATCAGAAAGAATTTAGGAATGAAGGCTTTAGTTTAGATTAAAATTTTCACAAGACATTCAAACTACTTCCTACTAAAATTCCCTTCCTTTCTCAGGTGGAACAAGGAACCAAGTGAAAGAGGTGAATAATACAAATCAAAAGGCAACGGTAAGAAAAGTGGTTAAAAGTTGAAATCATCAGAAAAACTTGGTAGAAACAGTTAAGAATGTGAGTTTGGTTGCAGGGAAACATTAATGTGAAGGTTGCAAGAGAGAATCAGCAATTCTCCACAGAATCATCAGGAACTTCAATGTCTTCATCCTCTCGTTCATCTAGCATGTCATCCCTTGAGTTCAGTAGAACAATTCAGATAGAAGCACCACCAATCAGTCCAATGAAAATTCCAGAGAACTGTAATTCAGAAATAGCATTGAAGCAACATGGCAACCGAGGCTCTCAGTCCCTTGATCTCTATGATATTGTCAAAGAGTCAATGCATAGAGATGTTCAGGGATTGTCAGTAAAAACTGTGGCTAAAGAGGAAAAGAAGGGTAGAATCTTGAAACACGTTGACTCTCCCAGGCCTTTGGAGCCCCCAAAACCTGTCAATATGGTTGCTTGGGATTCCCCCAGACTCTCTTATGATGGGAGGGACACACAAGATACATTAAAATCTGCTACAAAGCCTAAGGAACTCCCCAGGCTTTCCTTGGACAGCAGAGAAGGATCCATCAAAAGCTTCAATGAAGGAACAAAATGTCGCGGCCTTCTGAAGGGTCTACAGAAAGGGTATAGTAGCTCGGGCACAATGCTTAAGCAGCTGCAGGAACCAGAAACTTCTAGAAGATCATCCAGTGTTGTAGCAAGGTTGATGGGACTAGAAACCTTCCAAGAATGCACAGAAACTTGTTGTGATACTCAACAAAGGATCTGTACAAGCAAAAATGAATCAAATTCAGAACCTAGCACAAATGATGAGTACAAGCAACACCAAAATGTTGTATCATTGAAGGGATCTACCTTGCTTCAGTTTAGGAGGGATGCTTCAATCCTAAATGTGACTCCTTATTCACGGTTTTCCCTAGAACCAACTCTGTGGAGGCAGCCCGAAGCAAGTCAAGGTTCTCAATTACAAACTTCCAAGAGAAGTGAATCTTCAGCAAAAGCATCAAACCAATCGCTCTCGGTATACGGGGAAATTGAAAAGAGGATAGCAGATATAGAGTTCAAAAATTCTGGAAAGGATCTCAGAGCGCTTAAACAGATTCTTGATGCAATGCAGAGATATAAAGAATCATTACATATTACAAGGGATCAGGCTTCAAATTCTCTATCTGACAATAGGAGTAATAGCAGTCTTAGTGAAAGCTCGATAGTCAAAAGCCCAAGAATACGGCAGAAGGACCCAACATCCACCACTGTTGACATTTCAAATTCACCAATTTTCATAATGAAACCAGCAAAATCTGCAAGACAAACCAGCAAGTTTAGTCCTGCTAATCCTGTTAATGGAGTAATGGGTGGCAAACTTGACAGGAAAACAGCAAAGGGTATCAGTCCAGCAATCAGACATGCCAAGGATTCCATTGGTCAACCCTTCCACTCGGTGGACAAGAGTAACAATAAGATGAGAACATCAAAATTGTTGCAATCCCCAAAAGTTCCTCAAGTGATCCATGGGGAAAATGCCACCAACTCCAGCAATGCAACAGGGGCCAAGAGCCCGAGACTGCAAAAGAAGTTTGGTTTGGAGAGGCGCTCACCAACAACAAGCCCATCATCAGATTCAAGCAGTAACAGAAGACAACACAATAGGCAATCTGTGGAATTGTCTTCCCCAAGTACTACACCCAGACAAAAATCCAGTGAGACCAAAAACCAAAGGGGGGGTTTTAAGCATGAAGTTGGCGTAGAAGTCATTCACATGGATCATTCTGATAGGATCAACAGCAACTGCATCCAGTTAAAGGGCTTGAATCAAAATGTATGTATATCTTATTCCCATCTTTGAATTCTTGCAACTAAATCACCTGGTTTAATATTTTTCTTTTCATTGACCAGAATTCAGCAAATGATTTGAGCAAAGAAAGCTTTCAAGCTGAGAAAATAATTACAGCAGAACAACCAAGCCCTGTGTCTGTTCTTGATGCTGCTTTCTACAGTGAAGAACCACCTTCTCCAGTTAAAAAGAAATCAGACATCACAAAAGATTTAGGTAGGTTACACACTTCATTTCTAAGCAGCATAGATTGAATCATCTTTAAAATGAATCATGCACAAAATACATTATTTTATGCCATTATCAAAAAAACAAAAATCCAGTAAAGGAGGTTTTGTTACATATTATATTATTGACTTTATTCAAATTTATTGCTACAGATGATGCTCTTAACACTTATGATAGCAGCGAGGAGAACTCAGAAGATCTTCTTCTTTTATCCAACAATGCAAAAGCAAACTTCAGCAGTAGAACCAGTGATACTGACTTGAGAACTCCAAATTTGGTTCAAATTCTCCATCAAATTGACTCAAATGATGAGATATTTACCAATTTCAGAGACTATAAAGATCCTGACCATAAATATATATCAGAAATACTGTTAGCATCAGGATTGCTCAGCAGTCCAAGCTCTAGCTACGGTTTTCATTCATCAAGTCAGCCCATAAACCCAAAGTTGTTCCTTGTACTAGAGCAAATCAAGACAAACAAAAAGTGTTTCAAAATTGAATACAATGCCAAGAAAATTGCTGGGCTGAATAGTCCTGACCAAACGCAAAGACAGCTAATATTTGATGTCGTTAATGACATTCTAGCTCAGAAAATAATATTGGAAAGTTCTACTCCGTGGTGCCAGTCAAATCAGCCAATAAGTAGAACAGTACGAGGACAGCTGCTTTTGGATGAGCTTTGCACAGAAATTGATAAGTTACAACATAAACATAGGAATGTCAACCTGGTTAATGAGGATGAGAATATGAGAAGCCTCTTGTGGGAAGAGTTGATGCACTGTCCCACAATTTACACAAACAGTTACATGGAAATTCCAAATGTTGTGTTGGATATTGAACGGTTGATCTTCAAAGATTTGATAACTGAAGTTGTGAGAAGTGAAGTAGCTAACCATTCTGGTAAGCACTGCAAACAACTGCTGTTTTCCAAGTAGGACTTCTGGGTAATCAGTTTAAGAAATAATTTTCAGCCTTCATCTGTAAACTTTCTTTTCTACCTATACTTATACTTTGAGGAGGGGTAATTAATAGAAACTTTAGATTTTATTTCCTGTCTAAACTCATTAAGCATTGATGTCTACAATTATCTTTTTTTCACGGATTTATAGTGTATGTTGAAAAAATACATGTAGAAATGCAGATAAATGTATATATCTATCAATGACATGATCTTCTTTGTTAGGGCAAGCTCCTCCAGAGGTGCTAATGCCTCAACTTTTTATTATATGTTTCCTTCCATTCAAAATATTTCTGGTAATATTACATAATACTACGTTATCTGGTCTCTGCCATCTCTTCAGTAACAGTATAATAACCATGAAGATCATAAACAAAATGAAAAAGAAGTTCAGCACCATGTGGACTTTTTATTTGTTGTGCATCATGGATCAAAACTCAACCTGAACCTCAGTATTGCTCTTTTCACCAATTCTAAGAAATGGCTCACTGTCATATAACTAATTCCAATTATTGACTAGGAACTTGTATGCTAAAGTTGTGTCGCTTTTAATTTTCTGCACTTCTAAATGAACTCTTAGGCTTTAGCCATGTAAAACAGAGATTTGTAGCAATAACAACTAATGCTGAAAAAAGTAGATTCAATTTTCATATCAGTGCACTCCCTGTGAAGATAGTTCATACATCTACTCTACATTTCTTTTGGTGAATAATCAGTTAGTTACTTTCACAATATTGTAAATTTCATGAAACAAAAATGGTATACTAATATATTATTTATTTCTTTTATCCTAAAAAATTATTAAATTATACAATATTTATTACAAATTGCAAAAGCATATGACAGGGAGAGGGAGAGTAAACAGGTGTATCAGGTTTGCATTTTATAATTATACATTTCATATAAAATCATCCCATTAATAACGTTTCTCTCTTTTTTCTACCCTTTCCTTTAAAATATCAAACACCAATCATATGAAGTATTCAACATACCATCATAAATATCGCAAACAAACTTCAGTAAAAAGAATCACGAATCATGAATTAATTCACAAGGGAAATGATATTAGCACATACCTTAAAGACTGTTAAAATGGGAACATGCCTCTACAAGATAGTAATATACATACTATAATTGCCATAAGCAAACAGCGACCTAGATTTCACCACTACAGAACTATCTATTCTGACAGTCACTTGAACTAGTACAATAAATGTGTCAAAAATGGAAGCATGTACTTGTAGCTCACATTTTTTTATGACAATTTAGCATAATTTGAGGACTAGAAGCACATAATTGAAGTCTATCAACACACTGTATTCAAAACAATCCAATACACAATTGAAATAGCATAGCTGGATGGTGGAGAGCCTCTAGAAGCCACTTCTTCAACCTGAATTCGTAAAAGTACTGCAAAAAAAGTGTTTCTTTCCACTGTTTTCACAACATCCTAGTTTCTAACACATACATAACTCTGAAAACAATTCCCATCATCCATTAAAACTCATCACAGGAAAAACAAGCCCAAAACCGTAGCACGTGTAAATTTAAATGTAAAACATAAATGAGGGAAAAAGGAAATTTTGGGGTGAAGGGAAAAGAGGGAAAGATTCAAAATTGAGAAAGTAATGGGGCAAAATGAAAATAAAAAGTTTACCAGTGGATTGCAGGTCCTAAATGAAGGTAATGCATGAGAGGGATTGAGATTTAGGAGTATATATATACAACACAGTAATTGCATAACTGAATATACTTTCATTATCACAATACACAACATTTTTTTGTTGCTTGTGCTCGAGTTCCTCCATTCAATGTACATAACTTCCTTGCATGCTTAGGTAGTTCCAAGTACTCACCTTTTGTAATAGACAAATCTACACCATCAAGTAACTTGGACATAGTTAGTAGTTGATTTCTTTTATCAAGATGACCTACAAATTAATTATATGATAATTAATTCTAATCCTCCAAAATATAATGCAATATCTAAGGTTCCTTTGATATAACTAAAGATTCACTTAATAAAACTTCAATACTCCTCATTAGGATTGGACATAAATTTACTAATCGCTCTCATTATGTATGGTCTTGTACAAACCATGACATACATAAGATTTTTCACTACTTATGCATATGATATTCGAGATATTTTCTTCCTTAGTGTTTCATTGTTAGAACTTGTACTTGAGGATAACTTACAATTGATAGGAAGCTTGGTAGAAATTTTCTTACAATCCTCCTTGTTGAAGTGTCACAAAATTTTTGGTAAATAATTATTTTAAGAAAGCAGAACATTCCATCTTCTCTATCTCAAAGGATTTTCATCCTTAAAAATCTTACTTGTTGGTCCTAAGTCCTTCATATCAAACACTGTAGCCAACTGTTCCTTCAATTCTACGATTCGAGCTTTGTTGGGGTCTACCAACAACATGTCAACCACATACAATAAGATACTAAAATCATTCTCATCAAACTTATTATAAATGTACAATGGTCTAAACCTAGTTTGTTGCAACCAAGCTTATTGATGAAGAATCAAATCTATTGTGTCAACGCCTAGACACATGTTTTTGTTGAAGATGGATGAAGCTCATCTCTACCTAGTCTTAGTGTGTTTGATGTAGATGTTAGCTAGGTTGCTTTGTAGGTTGCTATATGTCTTAGATGATCTCATTCTTTAGGGTTGAGTGTATTCAAGGTTGCCTTTTGCTGCATGACCCATCCTAGATGCCAAATCAAGGTAGTAAGATCAAGCTCATTATGTAGTTAAATGGTTTGGAAAAGCTTTTTGAAGTTTTCTTAAATGGCTTAATTCAGTGCAAAAATAAATCTGTTTTATTGAGAGGTAATCGGTTTATTTTGTCTCTGTTAAAGGCTTTTCGAAATTCTGTTAGGGCACCAAAGGTACAGCTCAGTCTGTTATTTCAGTTAAGCTGAGCTGGCAACTTTATCATCTTTTAACCTGTTGTTTTTCACAATAAATCTGTTGTTTTGCTAACTGCTCTGTAACTGTTTTTTAAAAGTGGTTAGAAACTGTTCTCTATAAAATAAAATGCCCTTCTCACGTAAAGGGATGCTGAACAATCACAGTTTTAACAGAGATACAACATTTTGTGTGTGAGAAAGTGAATTGAAAAGGTTTTGCAAAGGTTTTTCAAAAGTGAAATACATGTGAGCTTGTTCTTAAAGAACCTTGTGCTGGATGAAGGTGCTGGTACTGTCTTGGAGCAAATAGAACAACTGGTTTATGTTCTTGCAACATTGTTTCAGGTGTAATCTTTTCCTTATTCCTTCTTGTATTGGTTTTGATCGTTAGTCACTCTAGATAGGGTTTCTTGGAGTGCAAGGTATGCTGGAATAGTGTTTTTCAGCCTTGATAGTTGATGTTCTTGAAGGGTTCAAGAACTGCTGTGTGTTTGTAATTGATTGTATCAGTTTTTAGTGGATTACACCTTGGAGTGAGGTGAACTGGACGTAGCTCTTGATGAGTGAACCAGTATAAAAATTCTTGTGTGATTCTTTTCTCATCTTTGCACTTAATTCTATAATTTCACATAATCTGTCAAGAAAGGAATTTGTTATATTGAAACTAAATCTGTTAATTCTGGACCTGGTTAGATATGTTGT
The DNA here is from genome assembly GCF_051622355.1 of Phaseolus vulgaris. NCBI lineage: Eukaryota > Viridiplantae > Streptophyta > Magnoliopsida > Fabales > Fabaceae > Phaseolus > Phaseolus vulgaris. The sequence continues at coordinate 6,005,940 of NC_143501.1, read as the reverse complement.
TCTAACTTGTTAATCAATCCTCTAACCATAAATCAAGCTGCTGTGTGAATCTGTAATAGGATAAGAAGGGTGAACTGGTTCCTTTAACTAAACTGTGACATTTGGTTCATTACTCTAGATTGCTTATGTTAAGTAAAAAGCTGATTAATTCTGTACCTTACACTGCAACTTTATAAACAGTGAAGGTTAATCAATTTGGTTATGGTATTGCTGCTGGTTGATCTAAACTGTGCTGATCTTGTTTTAATTGTGCCAGATTCATCTGTAAAAACAATTTGTTCCTTTTAATATCAATATGTTCTTTTCACCTCTGTTACATAGTAAATTAGATTGTTTGCAAAAATTTGATAAGCTCAATTCACCCCTTCCCTCTTGATCTTAGACACTGCTTAACTCTAACAGTTTTAAATTGTATAGAGATTTGGTCAGCTTACGAACCAAATTTTCTTGCTCTCTTTAATTGGAATATACACACACACATATATGTATGTATATATCCTTATTAAGTTCTCCATAAAGAAAATGATGTTTTTACATCTAATTATTCAGTATATAAATAAAATGTAATACACGCGGTCACTATTGTGACACTGATTGTGACAGATGGTGACTCCACTAGGAACATTTTTTTAGAGAGTCATACCTAATTAATTAAATGTACAAAATTTGTGGTTTTTATGTTTATCTTTTCCATTTTCTAATATATATTCATTTTTGTTTGCTTTATATGTATTATACTATAAAATCCTAAGGTAGAATACAATTGTTATATCTGCTTAGACTTTCTGATTGTTTTGTAAGTGAGGGGTTCCAATAAACATTTCTTGCTCCCCTCATACACACAGATACACACTACTGCATATATTGAGTGAGGCCCTATACCTAGTCTAGGTAAGCATAAAATTAGATGGGTTGTGTAACAATGTCATTTGATGTACTTCCTGTATGGCTATTGTGAGAAATCCACACTAGTGCAAAATGTATAAACAAGTGCGGTTTATTTAGTGTGGCTTTGCGCTCAAACGCTTCTGTAAAAAATGTGGTGACATTTTTGTAATTAAGTTCATTTACAAGTGCGGCTATTTGTACAACCGTCCTTGTAAATCAAAACGCTTGATTTACGAATGCGGCATTACAAATAGTCGCCCTTGTAAATCAAGCATTTTGATTGACAAGGGCAACCGCCTTCTTAAAACCTTTTTAACCCTAATTCAGAAACGCACCACTTACATTTTGATACTCTCATTTCTGTCGCACTTTGTTTCTCTTATGTGTTTCCTCCATTAATTGTGCTTCCTCTTTTCTTCCTCTCTTCTTTGCATTGTCTTTGTACCATCAGTAAGCATTGTCTTCCTCTCTTCTTCTTCACCATTGATTTTTGTATGTTTTGCGTTTCTCTTATGTTTTGTTTTATGTCATTGCTAAGGTCATGCTTGGGAAGGTTTTTTTTTGCGCTTTCTACTGTGCCTTCTTCGTTGTTGTTGTCGCCTTGCTCCGTCACATATTTGCGTTTCATTGGAGAATTTTTATTCGCGTTTTCTGGACTTCCATTGGGATGAAATACGAAGATGTATAATATGGATGCACCAAGAGATAAAAAGAAATGCTAAAATAATGGTCATGTTCTTCGGAAAAGATCAAAGTTGAGAACATTGATTAGAAACCCAATCAACAGCGAAAAAGAAAAGAAACCCTAAATGCTTATCATAAATGCGATTTATAAATGCAGCTATGTAAATAGCCGCATTTATAAATTAAATTTATGAATGCAGCTATATATAGCCGCCTTCTTATCTCTTCTATTTACAAATGTGTGCTCATCAAATGCGGTTATATAGCCACCCTTATAAATGTAAAATAGTCGCATTCGTTTTGCTTTTTTGCACCAGTGCCAACTAGAGTTTGTTCTCTTCATTCATATTCCCACATCAAATTGATTTTCAACTATTGTGGGAAATGTTGTGAACTGAGTCTGGTGGACTTATATCTTTAGGATTATGAGTTGTCCCTTGTGAGTATGCATATATTGCCTTACATCTTTAAGTGTTACTACGTAAACCTTGGTTAAGGCACAAAAGGTAGATGTTTACATTTCTTTACCTCTCAACATTGCTTGCACTTTTTTAATAAGTGTATCAAATTCACATTTTTGCATATCATGTGGATCATAAGTGTCATTCGAGGCACAAACATGCATTACATATTATGCTTGATGTTTTTTTTGTACATATCATCATCTCACCATAGAAGAAGAAGGAGATTGAATGAAGTCAATCATGCTTTTTGTTCTCATGCATTTCAGTTTATTTTTTTTTTCTTTCCAAAAAAAAAACATTGTGACACCCTTATACGACTTGTGCTAATCAAAGGACCAGGGAAGATTTAGAAAGAACTAAAGAGAAAATAAAGGGTGATATAAGACAATTGAAAGATCAAATGAATCAGATTTTGAAGATATTTTAAAAATATATTAAATATATTTTATTAAATTAATAATTTTGCGCCTGTCATGTTGGTGTAACTAACACTAAGAATTGAATTAATTGTTTTAATAAAAAATTGTGTGTACAATTTTAATTTTTTATAAAAAAATGTTTTAAAATGTCAACTTAACTGACACTATATAATATATTTCTTTTTAAGTAAGAGAAAGGTAGATTATAGGAGATTATGTATTTATAAGAACCTTAAGGCCTTTTGTTTTGGAATCAACCATATGTTGTTGCACAAAAAACCATATCCCCTTCCTGAGTTACGACTTACCCCATTTAAAACCATTTTAAAAAAACGTTATTTAGCAGTCAAAATAATGACAGTTGGTTACACGTGTCGTTATAATTCATTTATAACGACAATTTAGGAATCATCATTATAAACAACTTATTTATAACCACGTCCGAAATAACAATAATTCAAAAACCGTTATATGTCCTTTTTAATTATCGTTAATGTATTTTTTTTTATATTAGTGATGTAATATTTATAGATATATTTTTATGTAATTGTCTATATATCTATGTGTATTTACATATATACAAATATATTTATATGTATATATAAATATTACCTACAAAGAAGGTCATATAAAACTTATCTATGAATTTGAAAATTCGTATGTAACTATTTTTCACTAAATTTTTATGTTCAAAAATTTTTCATAGGTAATTAAGTTTTATCTATTACTTTTTTTTTATTACATATACAAGCTGTAGATAATACTATATTTTTTTTAGTTTATGCCTTTAGTTATATGTTTGGACAACAAGAAAACTAAATGCACCATCAATTGCTTTGTCATGAAACAAATATATTTAATTAATCAATTGTATAGGGTTGCAATAATTTTTTTTCAGTATAATTTCTTTTACATAACTAACATTGAAGTCATATTCTCTAATTGTATAGAATGTAATACAAGAAAATAATTAAATAAAATTTATTTTAGAAATAAAAAATAATTAATTATTATATTGATTATATTAGATATTAAAAATTATTGATATTTTAAGTAATTTTTATTATAATAAAGTTTATAAATTAGTTTCTAAATTGGTATCTAATTAGTTATTAATTTTTACCAACTTTAAAATTTAAAGTACTTGGTAGTTAAAACCTTGATAGTTAATTAGATATCAATTTAGAAACTATAATTTATGAATTTTATTAGTAATAGAAACTACTTTAGATATCAATAATTTTTTTAATTTATAAAATATTCTCTAATTCACTTAATATAGTAATTAATTATTTTTATTTTTAAAATTAATTTGTTTTTAAAGAATTTCTTGAAGTGAAATGAATTTTGATTTAACATAGGTTGATTTATTTGAGATAGAAGCAATATTACAACATAACATGAATGATGATAATGAATAATTTAAAACATAGGAGTATTTTTTTTCTTTTTATGTGGATGGATGTTTCTCTTTGTTTTTTTCTGAAAGGGATTCTATAAAGTAGTGCACTGAAAAGAGATTTAAAGTGTTCTTCTATAACTGCAAAGTATGTTTTGTCTGCTGAAGTAGGGTGTGAGGTCTTATTTAGGGACTGACCCACATGTGTTAAGTCAATTCTGCTTATGGAGATTAAAACATGTTACAATTTTTTTTTCTCTCAGGAAAACCTTATGTATAGTTCATTCTAAAAGATTGGAGCACCCCATAATTTACTTCAATTTTAATTTATAATATTTTCTACTTTAAAAAAGCTTTAAAAAAATTCATATATAGCTTCATAAAATTTGTATCAATTTACTGAAATATTTTGAGATTATTCTAAACCTTTGATCTAGACTTAGATAGTGTGAAGACATTTTCCATAAGTTTTTTATTAATAAAAATAATATTTTAGTAGGTACAAGTTTAAGATTTTTATCAAAATAAATTCTTATATAATTTTTTAAAATATTAAGAAATAATTAAAGAGGTTGGAAGATTAACATGTAGGATGAAATTGTGAGATGTAATAGTAGATCCATACAAGAAAATGTTATATTGACTAAATTAGAAATTATTTTAGAAACTAAAATAAAATTTGGTTTCTAAATTAGTTTCTATTATTGTTAAATAGTTTTTAAATTGGTATCTAATTAGTTACCAATATTTTTACTACCAAATTTAGAATCTAAATAATTGGTAGTTAAAATCTTGTTAACTAATTAGATACCAATTTAAAAATTATTTAACAATAATATAAATAAATAAAAAATTAGTCTCTAAAATGGTCTCTAATTTAGTCAATATAGTAACTCATTATTTTCAATCTCTAAAATTGATTTCTATTTAATAATTTTGTTTTAACGATACTATGAGACAAAGTGACTTATCATGTTATTAGATTCGAATATCTCATAATGTTCCAATTTATTCATTGTTTATAAAATAAATTATAGATTATTAAAAATTAAAGAAATTTTCTTATATAAATAACTTTTTTAATATATAAAACTCATTTTTGTAAAATTCTTATTAAAATATTACTTTTAATAATAATGAAATCGTGTAAAGAAGTTCCATTAGAAATTATCTTAGGGATTCCCATTCTCAATACATGAATTCATGATCAATTAATGCACTGGAGTATTTATTAGGAGATTCTACTAGTCCAAATTAATATATCATGATATTCATATTTTCCCCTATCTTTTTTCTTGAGCTTATTATGCTTGTTTCAAGGGAATGGTTGGATGTATGGCCGAACAGTAAACATTTAGTCCTCAGTAGATCAGTTTCTGATCATTGTGCCATAGTGCTCCAAACAACATCGGTAGATTGGGGGCCGAAACCTTTCAGAAGTCTAGATGTGTGGCAAAGAGATGGAAGATTTTTAGATTTTGTTCGGAGCAAATGGCAGAATTATGAAGTGTTGGGAGGAGGGATGTTTGTACTAAAGGAGAAATTGAAGAAGTTAAAGCTTGATTTGAAGAAGTGGAATAGAGAGGTTTTTGGGAATGTCAATCAAGAAGGTATCTTATTACAAAAGAAAATTCAAGAGTTGGACTCAAGAGATGACGAAGGTTTTTTAGATGAGTTTGGGCGGGAGGAGAGGAGACTTTTGTTGGCTGAACAAAGTCAGAACTTATTTAAACAAGAAGCGATTGTGCAACAGAAAGCAAGGAAAAATTGGTTGAAACAAGGTGACTTAAATACAAAGTTTTTCCATTCATCGGTGAAATGGAGGAGAATGAGAAACGGGATTAACGGGGTAGAAGTGAACGGTCAATGGTGTGAGGAGAAGGAGGTGGTAATGAATAAGGTCAGGGAGTTTTTCGAGGCTAGATTCGTTGGGGAGCCCGAGCCAGTGGTTAGGTTGGACAATGTTCAGTTCTCCTCGTTATCAAAAGGAGATAATGAGTCTCTAGTCGGAGTTGTCTCTGAAGAAGAAGTTAAAAATGCTGTTTGGAGTTGTGATGGTTCGAAGAGCCCTGGTCCTGACGGTTTTAATTTCAGTTTCATTAAGTTTTGTTGGGATTGTCTTAAGGAAGATTTTATCTCAGCAGTAAATGATTTTATGGTCAATGGTAAGTGGCCTAGGGGTTCAAATGCTTCTTTCATCTGTTTGATTCCTAAGAATGATAATCCGCAACAGCTTAATGATTATAGACCGATTTCATTGGTAGGGTGTATGTATAAAACAGTTTCGAAGATTTTGGCTATCAGGTTGAAAAAAGTGATCAGTAAAGTTATCGATGTTAGGCAATCTGCCTTTCTTCAAGGAAGGGGGTTATTGGATAGTATTCTGGTAGCCAATGAAACCTTAGAAGAGTTGAAAAGGAAGAAGAAAAGTTGTGTGTTTTTCAAGGTGGATTATGAGAAAGCATATGACTCTGTGAGGTGGGATTTTATATACTATATGCTAGGAAAGCTTGGTTTTTGTGAAAAGTGGATTTCCTGGATTAAAGCTTGCTTGGAATCAGCGTCGATGTCAATTCTCGTAAACGGGAGTCCTACTAAGGAGTTTATTCCGAAGAAAGGGCTGAGACAAGGTGATCCATTAGCTCCATTCTTGTTTCTTATTGCGGCCGAAGGGTTAGCTGGGGTATCTAGAACTGCAGTAGAGAAGGACTTGATTGAGAGCTTGGAGATTGGAAATAAGTCGGTAAAAGTAAATATGCTTCAGTATGCTGATGACACTTTGTTCTTTTGTAAGGCAAAGAGCAAAAGTGTTTTTAATTTAAAGGTTATGTTGAACTGTTTTGAATTGGCATCTGGTCTTAAGGTGAATTTTTCCAAGAGTAGACTTGGTGGGATTGGGGTGGAGCAGACGGAGATTCTTCACTTTGCGAAAATTCTAAATTGTGAGGTAATGAGCATTCCTTTTAAATATTTGGGGATGCCTGTAGGGGGATGTCATAAGAGGGGTGAGTTCTGGGATGAGGTGGTTAACAGGGTAAAGAAAAGGTTAGGCAGGTGGAAATGAAGATTTATCTCGATGGCGGGGAGGATTTGTTTAATTAAGTCAGTCTTGTCGTCAATACCACTGTTTTATCTTTCTCTTTTTAAGATTCCGTCTATTGTTTTAAAGAAGATTGTGAGTCTGCAGAGGAATTTTTTGTGGGGATGGGGGTCAGATGGAAGGAAGATTGCCTGGGCGGCATGGGATAAGGTTTGTAAACCTAAGGAAGCAGGAGGGCTTGGTATTATAAATGTCAGACAGTTTAATTTGGCTCTGATGGGAAAATGGATATGGCGCCTGAAAACAGAAGCAGGAGGGTTGTGGAAGGAGGTATTGGAATCTAAGTATGGAGGATGGAGAGGTTTGAAGGAGCAGCGAGATAATAAAAGTAAGGTCTCTTTGTGGTGGAGAGATTTAAGGAAGGTCTGGAGGTCTGAGGATTGGGGAGGGAAGTTTGAAGATCGTTTGAATTTGGAGGTCGGAAACGGGAGAGAGATTATGTTTTGGTCAGACAATTGGATTGTCTCAGAAGAATTGAAGAGCACTTTTCCAAGGCTATATTCTTTATCTGTTAATAAGGAGGCAGTTTTATGTGATTGTGGATTGTGGGAAAACGGGACGTGGAAGTGGAACTTAAGGTGGAGAAGGGGTCTGTTCGCTTGGGAAGAGGAGCAAGAAAGTCAACTTTTAGAGTTGATCTCTAATAAGACACTAGAGACAGAAACAGTGGATAGTTGGGTTTGGAAGGATAGCGATTCAACTGAGTTTTCAGTTAAGTCCGCTTATGGGTTTTTAAGGGGAGAAGGTAGTGAGGAAGACTTAAGAAGGTATAAATTTTTCTGGAAAATTAAGGCGCTTCCCTCAGCTCAAGTCACAGCTTGGAGAGTGATTGAAAACAAGGTTGCTTGTAGGGTTAATATAGAGAGAAGAGGAATTGAGATCGAGAGTAATTTGTGTTGCTTGTGTAGGAGGTCAGAGGAGACAACAAATCATTTGTTTTGCGAATGCAGAGTTGCTTGGCTAATTTGGAATCTCTGTTATAACTGGTTAGGAATAAGATCAGTGGATTGTATGGATCCTGGGTCTCATTTTGAACATTTTAAGATTCTGGATGCACCTATTTCAGTTAATCTTATTATGGGAAACCTGTGGATTGCGTTGGTTAGTGAGATATGGAGGCACAGGAATAATTGTTTATTTAAAGGTGGAGTGGTTGATCACACTGAAATTTTCTCTCTAACACAGATTAAGGTTTGGTCATGGATCTCATCAAAGATACCGTCAGCTAATTTCTCATTCTCTGATTGGTGTCTTGAACCCTTGGTATGTATGTATTCTGTTTAGTTTTTATGTAAAAGGTTGTTTCTTGGGTTTCTTTTATTATTGATTGAGATGGGATAGAGAGTAGGAGGTCTTTTGGTTGATATGTAGATGGAAAGGCTCTTTGAGAAAATCTGTTTTGTTGTATAAGGGTTGGACCACCCTTGAAGTGGTCTTATTTAATTTCATTGCTATTTGCTGATAAAAAAAAAATGTTATATTTAGAGGCAGTTTGAATATAAAGTCAGAAGCGATTTTGAAATTTTCTCTGCTTAAAAACTCTTTATTTTCAACAAAAATTATTAAAAAAACACTTATAATTTATATTCAAGATGTCTTTACACTTTCTAACTAAATAAGTATCTATTTGCATAATTTTTCTCGAGCTGGTGAGAGTACACTATGAAGAAATCAGTTATATACTTTCATTTGCCATGTTCCATCTCATAGAATATATACACAGAGAATCAAAAGAATAATAAAAACACAATTTCTTTAGTAAGAAAGTAATTAACTAACATAGGACACTGAGACATCCTGTTCATACTGACACACAAGACCAGAAAGAAATCACAAAAGCACTATGAAAATGATAATATCTCAGCATATTATTACTCATATCCCAACCCTTCAACATAGAAGAGAGAGTGAACTTATCTCATCAACATGTGTTCTCTTTGGCTTAGCAATCACAATAGCACTTCAGGAACAGCTCTCATTCTTTTTGTATTTGAATGGCATTTATATAGATTCAACTGAAAACCAAAACATAACTTGACAAACGGATGTTAACTTATTCAAAAGCCAAAATGTTGAATAGTGTTTTCAACATGATGAACTTCCCACACAGTGCTCAAGATCCATGCATAATTTGTGAGGAGAAGCATTTTGGTAACTTTATTTTGCATTAGTGGCACATCACTTGGAAGGAAAATCCTGGTCTTTAGAGGGATGGCTTTCAGTGCTGTTAGGAGAATGAAAAAGTTTAGGCCTAACCAAGCTGAATGGCACTTTCCCAGATTGGCTACTCATGAGTTGCTGTGATGGAGTGAGAGAATTTGCCAAGAGATTTTGAGAACCTGAAGTCAGCATCTGATAGTGGTTGATTTGTCTTGCATTCATCTCCATTGCTGCAACATGGGAAGAGAAATATGGCTGTGTTGCTCCAGAAGGACACACCAAAATTTGAGGACTAGTACTCCCAGTTGATACCAAAGTTGATGAGATTGGAACTACATTAATGCTGTGTATATCCGTTTGATTGAAAAATCCATGGTTTCCCAATTGAGGAACATCACCTGAATTAGGCTCCCATTGGTAACCAAGTGATGGCATGGTGTTCATCAAGCCCAGAAAAGAAGGATGGTTTGGTCTTGGTAAGAGATTATTTTGAAAAACATGTGCACCATGACAGTGTTTATTATCACAATCATTACTATTATTATTATTAGTTTTGGTAGCATTGTTCTCATCTTCACTTCTGTTTATCCAATTTGGTTTATCACTGACAATTTCTCCTGACTTTGGTTTCCATAAAGTGTTGCTGTTTTGGCCTGAACCTTCAGGAGAGGTGTTAACTTCATTGCAAGCAACAAGAGATGGATGATAACCAAGGGTGAAGTTACCTGGAGGAATTGGAAGTGGTGGCAGTTCATCAATTTCATGCTTGGCTGCATTGAGCAACCAATCAACAACCTTGCTAGGTTGACTGAGTCCAAGCCTATCTTGGAGGTCATAGAGATGAATTGCTGTTGGGACTGAAAGCCTCACCCTCCTATCTCTTAGTCCTCTCACTGTGCACACCTTGCTGTGCCTGTCTTTTCCTCCAAAGGCTCGAGACACACGAACAATCCTTGGATCCTTCAGTTTCAGCCATTGGGAGGATGATGAAGCCTTTGCCTTTTCATGATCACTTGAAGAAAGACCTTCCTGTTTTAGTGGAAAGTCTGCTTCTTTTCTACTATTGATCATTGTATTCCCTTCATTGTTGCAATTGCTTTTCCTTCCTCTATCTTCTCTTCCACCTTCAACAATCAACCTCCTAATTTTGAACTGTAGATATGCTGTCCTAGCCCGTATCTGATGCAGAACAAAGATTGAGACAAATAAGAACACATATATACATGTTATTCAACCTAAAATGACATAAATATAAAAATTCAATAGAAAATCCAAAACATTACATAACAATACAACAACTAAAAAAAAAAAGTTCAAAATCAAGTTGTTTAGAGTACATAAATTCTTTGATAGTAGTTGAATAGTTGTGATAATCAAAATCCAAGAGATACTACGATTCAATCTGCTATATTGTTTACTATGTTGTTTACTTCATGAAGAAGAAGAAAAAAAAGTGATTAATTCCTAATTAAGTTATCTAAGAATATCAAAGCTTATTCTAATTTATAATTCCAAGAACTGAAACTCCATAAATATAACAAACTAGGTCAGTGTTCCTCATGTGGATATGAGCAGAACACATGACAGCAAAGAGATTTCTAACTGGCCAACAGCAACAGTTAGCCACAATTACATATGAACTAAACCATACTCTAATGTAAAGATTTCGGGGGGATTGGAGAGGATAATAATTAAATAAAAACACATAAGAATATGCAATAGCTCTTGAACCAAATTATGTGAAATGTTCGTGGCAAAATATTGTTGAAGTAAACGAAAGTCAAAGCAATTAGTGGGGTGCAACGACTACCATGTGAGAGTGTTCAAGGCAAACACACAAGATCAGAAACAAGTTTCACAACGAAAACGTGCATAATTGAAGAGGCTTATGGATAAACCCTAGAAGTAGATGATAAGATAAGAAGTATTAGGAAAAACACGCAGGAAAACCTACCAGTGATTGATGTCATGCAAAGTGTGTTAGGAGGAAAGGAAGAAGGGTGCAGCTTATGTATATAACTTTGATGGCAATCTGGAAGTATTTATGAAGGGTTTTTCAAAGTTTGGGGTTTGCTTTGATTGCATAGAATAAATTGGTGAGGTTGAGTCTGCAGCTTGGAAAAGGAAGATGCCGGAATGGCACCGACCACGCCGCACTGAAAGATAAAGCAGTGGCACATAGGTGGCCACGTGAGATATTACCCTATTGGTCAAACAAATTTAGTACTCTTCTTCTTATCATTTTCTGCTCCAAGTAATCATTTTCATTCATCATGCTAGTTAGGAAGGACTTTAGGGTTAATATACTTTTTTGGTCTTTTATTCTCATTCATCAGCTGCCAAAATTAGGAAAAGAAAACAGTTTTATTAGATTTTGAATACCAAAATTTCTTATTCCAGTTTGAGTTTAATGGATAAAAAAGACATCAGGAGAAAATTATATAGAAAATGATCAATCAAAATTTTAAACTAAAATTAGTAATAATGAAATTGTTAAAAGGAAATGATAGAAAAACTTTCCTTATACTTTCAAATATTTTTTATATGAATTAGAGTATCCTTCAATACTCTAATTTAAATATCCCAATTTATATACACATTTTTTCAATAAAAAAAAACTATTTATTCTAATTGTTAAAATTAGCTGAATCGACTAAAATAAGAAAACCCAGTCATTAATGAGTCAAATGTAGTAGTTTTTAATCAATGTCAACTCAAAGAATGTTGGAAAAAAGTTTTAGAGAGAGTTTGTCTAACATTTCTCAAGTGATGAGTAAATAATTTTTTGTTATTGTCATGTTTTTGTATTATTAGATCTGTTGTTTAAGTATTGTCATCTTTTAAATAATTATTTTAATTCAATTAATTCATTATCAATAAAAAAAAATAACTAAAAAAAGGGTTAATTATTTTAATGTCTTTTTCAGTCTTATGTAGAGTTGGAGCAAGCTTTATATGATGATTGCTAAAGCATAAAAACTCTAAGAAAAATTGTATTGATCAGTATGATAAATTTGTGACAAAGGAACACAATTAATAACCCCAATGGACCATTCTCTACACGCTTCAAAAAGCGGCTAGTCACACTTTATCGACAACTACAAAAGATTTGGTTACTGAAACCCTTCACATGGAGGGGCCATAGAAGCAAGACAAAATAGTTAATACTTCTAACAATGTCATAAATATACATATAGTAACAATAACATGAATCAATAATAAATATATATACATATATATATAGCACTGAAATTATTACATGATAATTTGTATCCACAAAAGCAAATATAACATCTGTGTTAGTACATGAAATTTGATTAATACTATTTTAGGTAAAATACACTTCTACATTTTAGAAACCCTTGCTGAAAAAAAAGGATAAAAATGGATGTAGAAGACAAAGTGTTTGGGGAAGGGTTCACATGGAGAGAAACCACTTTGGATAAGTGATTTTTAGGTTGTAAGATTCAAAAGTTGTGGTGTCTAGTCCAAGAGAATTGTCATGTCTTTGTGTATGATAACTACTTCGGACAACGTAAAGCTAGGTATAGGTGAGGGACCAACATATATGTTATCTTTTACGACACTCTTTTAGGACCACACAATACTATTTAATACACTCTTTTTTTTCTCCTTTATATCAATAGATAATTGCTTTCAAAAGAATAATAAAGAAAATTTGGATTTAGATATTATATTATAATGGTTTCGAAGTTTCAAAAGTTGGTGATGACAAAAATTCTACACAAAAATGAGAATTAAAACTTTCTACAAGTGGATTATTTAATCGCATGCTTTCTCTTTAAACGAAAATCTATGATAAAGAAACGTACAAGAGTTTTCTTTCTCTTCTTCATTTGTCAAAGACGAGTTGGAAATGATTTAGTCTTCACCAATGCAAGGAACTGAAGGTAGATAGATAGATATATACCAATTTCCAAACCCTAGAATTGCCCAATGAAGAAAACTTTTTCTCTAAGTTTTCCTTCCTTCGTTTTAAAACATGGACGAATAACCCTGAAACATATGCAGAATGTGAGAACTGATATAAAAAAAAAAATTAATGAAAGTTAATGGTTGGTTTGAGCAAGAGAATAATAGAGAATTTAAGGAGTTATACCAAGAAGTTTTGGATTTATAATAATATGATCAATTTCAACCAGTAAGAAAATTCTAAAGAATGTGTTAGAAAACGTGTTTTTAATATTTCTCTAACTAGAATATTACTCCAAATATATATCAAACTAGAACCTTGATATATAGTTTGTTAATTTCAACAATTTGTGGTGTTCAATATCAAAAGGAAAATAAAACTAGAATAACTTTATTTCAGTAATTTTGTTAATTTTTCGCAACAGTGGGGATTAATTTCGCTCAAGATTTAATTTTCTAGGTTTATTCATTCGAGAAAAAAAATACCCTTCTTTTAATTATGATACATATATAAATTTGAAAGAAAGATTACAATAATATATATATTGCTTCAATTCTACGTCACATACACGTGACATGAAAAAACAAAAACCCTAACACATATTTGAGCTCTCTTACATGTTGGGATAGAGTTTGGATGCACTAACAAACAAAGTCATAAATCACTACTTAGTAATATTTTAAAAATTGGATTCATAATTATTGAATAAATAGAAGTATCGGTATATATAATTTAATATAAATAATTAAATTATATATATTTTATAAGATAAATATTATAATAATTAACAAAATATTAGCACCTATCTGTACACAATGCTGAGAAAGTGGTATTTACCAATTGAATAAATGAATTTTCTCCTTCGATTGATTGTCTCCTTTAATCGCTATCGTTCTTCTTTCTTCTGTAGTTCGGTCTGTAAAAACTTTATTCGACATTTAAGTGAGTTGAATATTTAAATATAATAAATATTATAATAATAACATATATTTATATTTATCTTGATTGTTATATTTATTTATGATATCTGATGGAATCTTTCACTTTATTGTGCATCACAATTAACATTTACATAACCTAATTTTCGTTATACCCTACAACTAATATACTTAAACCCATATTACTCAATACCGAATATAAACACATTTCGGAAATCGTTTGGTCCTTGACTGTACATAAATATATGTGCTTTATTATTTTAAAATATAAAAAAGACAAAAAGTAAAATGAACGAGGTTTAAATAAATTTTTTATCAATTTTTCACCCATTTTGAAACATGGTGTAATAATTTCTTATTTATATATATATATATATATATATATATATATATTAACCAAAATAAAATAAAATAAAATGAGCAATATATATATAAATAAAAGTGTGTACATGTTAAGTGCAATGATGGTGAGTAAAAAAAAGGGCAATCCATTTCTACAGTACACACTATTATCAAATTAACAAATAAAAGATGAAAAGATTAGGGTTAAGAAGTTTTGGAGGAAAAGGGAGAAGAATATAAGGAGAGGAAAAAGACAAAGTGAAACACAAAGAGAAAACAAATTCTCCTTCTCCTCTCTCTGAAAGGAAGTAAAATATTATTCTTTTAACTGTTGAAGATGTTCCTGAGGGAATCCACACTCCAGTGTTGTTTTTCATCTAGGAGCACTCCTGCTACTACCATGCATATACCAGAGCAGAGAAGGTTATATAGAGACAGAAAGAGAGGGACTCTAAAATCTTAAGGAAATTGAAATGAGTAGGGTTTGGATGTTAAGGGACTCTAAAGTAACAAGTAGTGAGGGCCATCTTAAGAGGGTTCTGGGAAAACTGAGTCACTGAAAAGAGTACAATTATGGTTCAATAAATGGTCCAGAGATTCATAACATAAGCCCTTGGTCATACCTCACGAGTAATCACTCTCACGTCTGAATAACCAGAATGCAGCAGTCTCAGAAATAATTGAGAAAATTTATAACAACTCAGGTACCACTTTATTAATTCAAACCAGATAACTCAATTATATGAGACAGTGATTAAGCATGATATATTTTCTGAACAGCAAAAAAAAACAAATGAGAAGAAAATTAGTTGAATGAAATGAATCATTTGAGATGCTCCAAACTCGTATAAACAAATATAAGCACATAATGAGCCAACTTCCTTACATTCTATTACAAAGATTACAAATGGGACTTTAAGCCTAACTCAAGATTTGCACCCACTTATATACTATGAAAGGTTCTAATTTCTAATCGATGTGGGATCTTTAACACATTATTTTGAAACATATACTACTTCCCGAACAAAAACTTTATGTAAAAACATATATTACATTCAAAACATGTACAACTATGGTTGCATAAGACCGTCTTGATCAGGACTGTGTAGACAGCAATAGCAGAAACAATGATACAGTAATTATGTGAACATATATAGCATCATTGAATCAGTCTTTAGTTTATAATATTAGGAGCTCAAAATCTCCCAATGTAAGCATAATATGGTGGCTTTCTTATATTAAAGAGATTTGTATTTGATCTCCATGTATAAAATCTAGTCAGATGATTAACAACCATAATATGGTAAAGAAAATTAATATGTAAATCCAATTAGCAGGAAAAACGCATGCGCTTATCGGACCACCCGTAATATGTTGTTCCACGCATGAGTTGTTACTCTCGGCGTCAGGAGTGTATTGGAGATCTCACATCGACTAGAGATTAGAGTCTTTCATAGTATATAAGTGGGTGCAAACCTCACCCTATGAGCCGGTTTCATGGGGTTGAGTTAGGCTTAAAGTCCACTTCTTAATAGACTATAAAAAAAATATTTTTAGTGTACCAAAATTATAAAATTAGTTTTTAAAGGGGGCCAATGAATGCTGGTTCATGGTGCCAGAAGGCATGTTGAAAATGATGGAAATCTATACTTTGACAGGATGTTTGTAATTAAGCAAAGGTGGACATGGTTATAGTGGTTTCCATTGGCTGGTCAATAATGACGCTAATTTTATGGGATTATTTGCATATTCCAATTTAAGGCAGGAGGTTTTCCAGTTTTATGTATATTGGTATGGCTTGATGTTTCCTTCTACAATTGTTATAAAGATTGTGTTAATGTGGAGGTAATTATGTTTGTTTTTTTGGAATCTTTAAATCCAGGTGGTAGAACTATCTCTTGGGATATAGGAATAAAAAGTAGGTCTTTTTTTATGGTTTTTGTATAAGGGTTGGAACACTCCCTAAAGTGTTCCTTTTATTTATTTAATTCTTTGTTGAAAAAACAAGGTATAATTACCCCCTCAAGCACTTACACCCACATAGGTCCCCCCAACACCACCGTTACTTTTTAATTGACTTCAAACAGACCAAAGGGTCCAAACACCATTGGGCATAAGTAAACGAGACATTGTTTCTCTTTTTTTTTTATCAGCAACATTGTTTACTCTACTCGTGAGCCAAGACCACACATTGAGTTGGGCCAAGGTGAAAATATTCTAACAATCCTCTTCTGTTCTTTAAGATGATGAGGTTCCTCTGTTTCCAAAATTTCCCCATTCACAACAATCCACATACACCTCCAATAATTGTTAATCTTTTGACAAGACCAACCCAAGTTAAACTAATTGAAATGGGAACAAGCATCCCAATGGTATACAAATGCCTCCCCAACCCACTTACTACACAAACTCCATACCTTCCAAGCTACCTTGCATTTAAAGAAAACATAACTCCCATATTTCTCTTCTTCCCCGCACAAGACACACGTACTCTTTTCCATAACAATCCCTCTTTTCACCAAGTTCACGCGTGTTGGTAACCTATCAACCAAGACTCTCCAAGCAGTAGTCATTGACAAGGATAATGCCTTAAGGTTCCAAAATACCTCACATCAATCCCTAACACCTGCAAACCTTTTATCTCATTCCTTATATTCATCCACCTAATTTTAAAATGGAAGTACATAGAATTAGTATCCCCTAGTTCAAATCATTTAGATCTGACTTTCTATTTCACTATTGAGTTTTCCCTTTCATAAAGCAGTCTAAACTCACTCAACAACATCAATCTATCGTGGTTGTTACATCCATACTATCAAGCTCCGCAATCTCTCTTATTAATTGCTTCTTCTTAGTAGTAGTGAAACCAAGGACCTCGATGTTCCATTTCTTTATATCTTGTTTCAGTTTCTGAAACTTTTCTTTTAGCTACAAGACTTTCTTCAGATCCTATATATTCACTCCATTTCCTCTTAATCATGACTTTGAACCTAGGGTCAATTTGCCATATATCCATAAATTTAAAAGGTTTAGGACACAAATCTTTTACAAAACACTTCAAGACTATAAGATAGTGATCAGATACAAGTCTTTGAAGGTTATATATGTAAAAGGGATTTGAATTGTCTTTTCTAGAAGTGTTTACAATTTCTACCACAAAAAAAGTTTATTCTATAACAAAACAAATCCAAAGGAACTGTCTATCACAATCACGCAAGCAATTCAGATCCAAAGGAAACGTTGAACTCCAGTTATGGCAAGTATCTATCAACCCAACTAGATGGATACAACTAGAATTCTCAGTCATTTTACTGCATAAAAAATTACTTTGATTTTAGTTTTTCAATAAAACCTTAAATTTCGCTTAAAAAATTGACAAAGTAATAATTATTCATTTGAAAATAAGTTCGGGATGATTTATCGATTACAAAATCAATGATTATGAATTTGAAAATTTATATATATTAAATTTAATATAGTTGTAATATTTTAATTAATTACCTCTTCCGAAAAAAGTAATAACTGATTATTATTAATATTATTATATTCTACAATATACTTTCTTCGTTTTAAGATTTAATTTATTCAATTTTTAAGGTTAATAATAAATAAAATTATTATTATTAATCTAACACTTTGAAACTAAATATTGGGTAAAAGATTAAAATATATAGTTGGGGTGCATAAAATGTAGTTTTCTTTTAAGTATTATAACAGTTTAAGAATTTTCATTCTCAAAAATCATAAAAATATGTGTTTTCAGATTTAAATGTTAAAAATAGAAATTAAAAATATGTAAAATATGTTTTCCATACATGATTTAGACAAATTGTTTTACTACATCAATAAAAATTTGGTTATCTTTATACAATAATTTTATTTTTTGTTTGGAGTTGCTAAAATTTATTTTAATTTTTATATTATTAACAGATTCTAGAAATATACTATTAAAAAATCATAAATAATAATTAATTTTAAAAATAAAAAATAATTAATTATTATATTAATTAAATTATATATTATTTTAGAAATTAAAATATTATTAATATAGATTATTTACGTTATTAATAAATATTTTTTAAATTGATATTTAATTGAGTATTAAGATTTTAATTATTAATTATTTAGATTTTATTAAAATCTCAGTAACTAATTAGATATTTAATTTAGAAATTATTTTTAAAATAAAAATTAATTTAGATATTAATAATATTTTTATCTTTAAAATAATATCTAATTTTTAATTTAATTAATATAGTAATTAATTATTTTTTTTCTATTAATTTTATTTCACAATTTTTTTTTAGTAAAAGAAAAATAATTACAATATTATTAAATATAACGTCATATGATCACTTAATGGTTATAATTAAAAGAATATATTATAATTATTGAGAAAAGGCACCGAGATCAATTAAAATTTAGTTAATGAAGTAAAAGAAAAAAAATGTACTGAAAAACAAATTTCTCAAAACTCTACTTATTAAAAATGAAAACATTTCAAATAAAAAAATTATCACTCACTTTAATTATCCATATATATAAAAAGCTCATCCTAATAATTATCTGTTTAATCAATTAAATTAATTACGAGAGATCAAGAAATTTATATTATTATAATTAAACCAAATATTACTAATTTTTATGAATAATATATTCTTTTTAATAAAAATATTATGAAATCATCATTAAAAAAGTTATTTAATAACAATTAATTTATATAAACAAAAATAATTAATCATTATAATAATTAAATATTATTTTATAAATTAAAAAACTATTAATATCTGTAATATTTTTATTAACAATAAAAATTTATAAAATTATTTTTAAATTAGTGTCAAATATTATTTATCAAAATTTTAACTATTAATATTTTAAATTTAAAGTAAAATTAAAATTCTATCAGTTAACTTTGGATTTAAAAATTATTTTATAAATTTTTATTAACAATAAAAATTAATTTAGATATTAATATATTTTTAATTTATAAAATACTATGTAGTTTAATTATAAATATAATTATTATTTTTTTAACATTAATTTCTTTTTTGTAGTGTACCAAAATTTTGTCTTGCCTCCTTTTTATTACATTAATAAAATAAAAAACAATATTAGTTTATTCCTTTTTGAGGATGTGAATGATTATATGTTGGAAGTACATATAAATCCATATGCTAAAATGAAATTTGGAATATAATAGTACAATTTTAGTGAAACAAATATACAGAACAAAGATGCTTGGTTGGGATGTGTGCGAGTTCTGAGGTTTTTGTCCTGAATGCAGTTCTTTGTCGTAGGCGTGCACATGCTCTTTCTTTTGTCGGCTCATTCTAATCTAATTTCCCTATTCCTTAACCATCTCACTATATTCTTTTTTACTTAGAGTGCCCACACAACAACAAGCACATGTACTACTATGCTTCTCTCTCAATTTAATTGAAATTATTTTAATTCACTCCAATACAATAAAAATATTAATTGAAATTTTTTATTTTTTATAAAAATAACTCATTAAAGTAGGTTGGTATGATATATTAAAATTTTAAACTATGATAAATATTAATATGTTCAATATTAGAACAGAAATGAACTCTAGAAGACTTCAAAGGAATCCAACTAAAAAATAAAATAAGGTATACTTTCATTTGTCTTTTATTTAAAAAAAAATATATATATATTTACATTTAAAAACTACAAAAGATACCTAGAAATTTCTCAAGATAAATGAGAATATAAGGATGTTGAATTTAGAGAAATTGTTATTATAAGAAGAGAATAAGTGTGTGTTTGCGTAAAGTAAAAGAATCTACTTGATGAGATGGTATAGAAAACTTTTTTATTATTAAGAAACTAATTAATGTAATTTGTGAATTTTTTTTAACAAAGGTAAACTATTAAAAAATATATACAAATTATATATATAAATAATTGTTAGTGCAAATTTATTCTTATATACATTTATATTGAGACAAATTATATAATAAGCTTTCTTCACTCACCTAATAAGAGAGAAAAGATTGTAAAATTCTTCTATTATCATACACATATATGTAAAATTCCTCTATTTTCATACATATATATACTAGCAAGTATGTTACTTTATAATAAAAAATAAAACATACATCATTAACTAACATGTCATGATTATAGAATCTCCTTTCATTTCTTCTTATCTCTAATATTTTTATTTACATTACTTAGAATGTTAATAAAGTCCTTATATTTTGTCTTTATAATTGTGTTGATATTAAATACACTTTACTTCTTAAACCAAAAAAAGTTCTTTTTGTGGAACTTAAGAAAATTACTTTTAAACTCAACTAAAAATAGTCATTTTATATTTTTAGAAAATATGTTACTTAATAATAAGAAATAAAATAAGCATCACTAACTAACATATCACTATTATAATAGTGTAGGAACTTCCTTTGCTTTCTTCTCATCTTTAATATCTTTATTTACATGACTTAAAAGTTAATAAAGTCTTGATATCTCATTTTTTTTTAATAGTGTTGATATTTAATACACTCTACTTCCTTAAAAGACTATTTTTTTTATGAAAAATTACTTTTAAACTCAAAAAAAAAAAGTATATGATTATAACAATTTACACACAATTTAACATCCAATAAGATAAATTCATTCATAAAACTTAAAGGAGATATATTACTTGATCTAAGAATGTAATAAATTACTCAACATTTTGGGAAAACCAAACCAACATTTACTATCAATTTTAACATGAAGTATATCTTAATTTCCACCTATCCCCATAATCAAAATCATAGTTTCACCATCCAATCAAACTAAGATAAATTAACCCTCAATAATTCAGCTGAACCAATGCAAACCCATAATTGAAATCCAAACAACATCTAATATGATTCAACTAAATAGCATTACTTATCAAACTTCAACATGTTCTAACTAGTTTAATTCATCAATATAAAAAAAAAATCAATAAAGATAAAACTTTATTAGGAACTATCTCCAATTAAATTTTGATTATTCCAAACTCCCAAATCAACTTTACATGTTTTCACCTGCAACATCCATATTTATATTTTAAGCAAAAACTAAATCAATCCACTTAAATGACAAATTTTCAAGAATGTGAAGAAATGGTCTAGCTCCCTTTATATGGAAAAGATTTGGGATGCTAGAAATGCAAGGTTTGAGAAAGAATGTTGAGGCAAGACAGCACTAACTTCTTGATTAGTTCAAGAAATCCAAATCTAATTAAGAAAACATTCTTTAAACCTATTTTGGAAAAATAAAGAAGAATAAGCCTCATGCATGAGATCTCCTTTGTTAGAACAAAGTTCAACAAATATAATTTAATTTTGCTTACGTGTTTAATCATAAAGTATAACGGTACATAATTTTATAAGAATCAAATATTGGAAGATGCAAGGTTGTGTCTTGCAAAGAAGGCACACAACATTTTACTTATATAACTTCGTCTAATAAGTTTTCGCTTGAACAAATAATAGGTACTTATAGTTTGAAGTGATTTGTGTTATATGTTAAACACTTATAAACATTTATTGTATGCTTGTTGAGAATGTTTGCCTCTTTGTTTTTTACAAGAGGATCTTGCAATGAAGTGTCTACATCACAAACCTCTTGAAGAATGTACCTAAAGTTATTTCATGCAAACAACTTTTCTAAAAAGGACAAATGTTAATCTTGTGAAGACAGTAAGCCTTGTTAGGTATCATGCTTTACTTAAGTTTGGAAAAAAAGTTATTAAACCTAGGTTTGATAATTCAATGTTGTATATCAAAGAGTTGGGTAAAAAAGATAGATGTATTTAATGTTGCATGAAGAACAATTAATGCATCTTCAAGTTTGAACTTGGATAGACTATAAAAGGATTTTCAATTACTTTTTTCTTATTAATCTCTATGTATAGGAAATCTTTTGAAGAAGAAAGGTTAATGACAACAATGATAAAGAGCTTACCTCTCTTGTAATCTTTAGCAATGTAATACACAACAATAGTTTCAATTGATAATTAATTGTATAAAAGACATAAGTTGTGTTGATGTTAAGGAATTAAAATTGTACCAAAACGAATAAAACTATTATTTTAATTTTATCAAACACTTATGAGGAATCGATAATAATTGATATGGTAGGTTATTGTTAAGGTTACACTTAATTGAATCTCGGCCTTAAGCATATAATCACTCAACTTCTTTTAAATTTAATGCTAACGTCAACCCACAAGTTTACTCAAACCCTAATTAGAATGCACCTAAGTTTTCTTATTAAGAGTCAATTCCTTAAGCACTTAATATGCAAACTTGCTTTCAAAACAAGGCTTTAAGACAACTAATAAATCAAACTCCATTCCTAGATACCAACTTCATCAGGTATTTTTACTTCAATTCTAGATTACAAAAGATATTTTCCAATACACAATAAATCAAATATCAAGCTATGGTTGATCAAATCACAACTAGCATTAATCACATAAACAAAATAGTAGCATTGATTGAAAATACATGTATATAGATAACAAACAATACCAATTACATGAGAGATTAATTGATTACATCTAACTTCAACAAAATGAGTTTAACTCTTCATTGTCTTCATTGTCATGAAGAACACAAAAAGAAAATAAGAATAATGGAATAAGGTGGATAACCAAGGAGGGAGTGAAGGTCTTCCATGAAACCCTAAGAGTCCCCAAGAGTTTTTAAAATGCACTCTTCACTCCACAGAAACCAAAGGATGTCTTTTCTCTCAAATAAATAAAAACAAATAATACTCAATATTTAGTTAGGAGTAGTTGTGATCCAAATAATACTATAGATGTAATCCAAGTAATACTTGCCAAGAGTGATTGGAGTTGACAAAATAATAACAATAAAAAACTAAATGTATGAATTTTCAAACAAGCGAAATACCTCTCTATCCTTATATCTTCAAATTACATATTATTATTCTACATCTAACTGAAGAATAAGAATTTTGCTAACATAAATTTTTAAAAAAAATCTTTTTGATAGGATATTTGTCAACTTGAAATTGCTTATCTACTCTTACAAAAACATTGCTTGACAGAGAGACTGTCAAAACTTTAAAAACTCTATTGATCAGCGTTTATGGTAAACAAAAGGTTTCAGTGTTACGTCATTTAAAAATAAATAAAATTCAGAACAGCTGCTATAATGTTAAGTATAAATAAATTTAGATTAATTTTGTTTCGGAAAAATTAACATGACAGTTGAAAATCTTAATTAAAGTAATATTTTTCAGCATTGTCCATCCACTATGACAAGACAATGCAAAATAACTTTAATTATTTTGTTTGTTTATAAAAGTAAGGTTGTGTGCAATCAATGAGTTCCCATTTTTAGATCCCTGCCACTGCTTAGAGCCACAGAAAGAGCTTTATTAGCAGGAGTAAAATCAGAAGGTAAACAGGGTGAAAACAGAAAGGAAAAAGAGTCACTGATGAAGAAAGAGAGAAACCAAATATATATATATATATATATATATATATATATATTATTAGTTCAACTTATTAGTGATAATTGACTTTAAATAAGATTGTTTGTAATAAAAAAATCTATATTTTGATGGTGAATATAACATCTCTATAAATTTTATTTTATTTTCAATTTGGTGAATATAATTTGTCTTTCAACTAGTCTATATAAGTTTATATGATTATTGGGAACTAGGTCGCTAAATATTTTTATGTTTGGTAAATATAAATATGTGAGATAATAATTAACATGAGAAACTATTAGTTTAATTCTTGAACAAGTTCCATAGATTTTTTAATGAATAAATAAATTTAATATAGTTCCAGAATGTATAGAATTACGTTAATATTATAAATTAATAATAAAATAATTTTAATTTCAGTATCAAATCATTAAAAAAATATTAAATAAAAGAGACAAAAAATAATTAATTATTATATTAAATGAATTAAATATTATTTTAAGAGTATAAAAATTATTAATATTTAAATTTATTTTTATTATTAATAAATACTTTTTAAATTAGTATTTATAATTAAATATCAAAATTTTAACTATCATCTTTAGAATTTAATTGAGTGATAACTAAAATCTTGATAAATACTAATTTAAAATTATTTTAATAAAAATTAATTTAAATATTAATATTTTTATTTTAAAATATTATTTAATATCATAATAATTATTTGTAGTTTTAAAATTGATTTTTATTTAAAGATTTTTTAATAGTGAATGAATTCTTATGTAAATGTCAATTTTCTTTGTAGATTAGATACTAAATTAGATTTTATTTTTCGTGAATAGAAAATTGTTAAATTTGGTAATAATGATTTTGTTAAAATAAAATTGAAGGAAAAATCATTTCCAAAAGAGAAAAAAAAAAGAGCAAAGTGTTGTTTGTGCAGTTCTTCTGCATGCATGCATGCATTATAAAGATTGTGGATGCAGTGTACTGTTAATTTTATTACCACTGTCGTTCTTTAGTCAAATCTCTGTGCCTACTTATTTGCGACAAAACCATTGTTGCAGTTGCACTTGATCCAATATTCACACCTCATGTCTCTCAGAATATTCCACAAAAGAAAAAGTGTTTGAGAAAAGCAAACAATTTTTTTATATAATACTTTTTTATTTAATGAAAGAAAAATGAAAAGAAGATAAGCTAAAAGCTTATATTTCTTTTTCTTCAATTCAATTTTTCATAACTTTTACGTACATTTTTCAACTTTCTATCCACATACCATGATGGTAATAATGGACGAAGTTCAATTATCATACCCAAAGGACTATAAGTGATTATCAACTTTAAGAAATTGTTGTTTAGGTTAAGAATTAAAAGAAAACAAGAGTGGCAAAGAAAGAAAGAATGAGTATTAATTTCCTTTATAATTTAACTCCAAAATTGAAATATAATCTACTATAGTCAAAGTCAAACTTCTCCCTTTTTAAATCTATTTCTAATTATTGATCATAACTATAAATATTTTTCTCAATTTAGTTTCCTATTTTTTTATGCAGAAAATCTTTTAAACTAGTGGACTATGTCCCATGCCAATGCCAAGAAAATGAAGAGATAGTTCGTGCAATTTTGAATATAAATCATAAAAACCTTAGTTTCATATATGCTTCTTTATTGATCCATTTTCTCACTAATTTCTTACGAGCTCATGCAAACAAATAATGTAAAGTTTTTCTATAAACCTAATTAACTTTGTCTTATGAATACAAAAAAAAACACCTAAATAAATAAAAAAGCTTTTGAAAAAAGAGATACATTAAGAATTAGGACACGGTTTTCACAAGTTGAAAATCCATGGTAGAGGAAGAACCAAGTTTTTAGCTAGATAAAGTTTTCTTCTATAAGAACATGCTTGGAATAATGTTCTTATCCAAATTATTGAAGTTGTTGATTGTATGGATGATTAGTCCACATGACTCATTCTCGAATCTTCTGGTATTATTGCCAACTTTAATTTGGTGTTCTATCACTTCAACTATAATCATTAAAATACTTTCATCATAGTATATTAAGTTTAGTCTAAGAAAACTTACCCAAATTATCATGGTGTTTATCTTAACTTATAAAAAGGTAAAATCGAAAAATCAAGTCTTCAATATTTAATATAGTGATCACATATAAAATGGTGATATTTTTTAAATTAGAATAAAATAGATGAGGAATGGTGATAACAACATGAAATTCATTTAGTCAATCCTAAACTAAAAGAGGAATAAAAATATTCTAAAAAGGGTAGATGTACAAGGAAGGTGGGAATATGAATCAATTATTAGTTAGAAAATACTTTGAGCAAAGATTCAACACCAATAACCAAAACAAACACTACAAGGAAATGATGAAATAAAAACCAATTTTTAGATACCAAAATAATTAGTTGCAATAGTAACTAAATTAGAGACCATTTTGGAAACTAAAACAAAAATTAGTTTCTAAATTAGTTTCTATTATTTTCTATTATTGTTAAATAGTTTCTAAATTGGTCTCTAATTAGCAACCAAGGTTTTAGAGACTAAATTTAGAAACTAAATAATTGGTAGATAAAACATTGGTTGCTAATTAGATACCAATTTAGAAACTATTTAACAATAATAGAAAATAATATAAACTAATTTAGAAACCAATTTTTGTTTTAGTTTCTAAAACGGTCTCTAATTTAGTTACTATTGCAACTAATTATTTTGGTTTCTAAAAATTGGTTTCTATTTGATGATTTTCTTGTAGTGAAATTGATATTGGAAGGGGTACAATTTGGGACTATAACAAAGCATGATAGTTGTTATTTGAAAGCAAAACTTGTTACTCAAGAGGTTAAAAGCAATATGGGAATGTAGATTAAGTAAAAGTCTAAGATCGGATGAAATAAATTTTAGATTTTTGAAACAATTGTAGGAAATACTACTTAGAGAGGCAGTGGAGTTTGTGAAAGAATTCCATAGAAGTGGTAAGTTTAGAAAAAGAGGTAACTTTTCCTTTCATAACTTTAGTGCTAAAAGTTGAAAACCCAAGGGTTTGAACAAATATAGACCAATTCTTAATTCTTTATGTGTATATAAGATAATCGTCAAAATTCTAGCGAAGAGATTCAAGAAGGTGAAAGTAATTGACCAAATCCAAAGTGTGTTCTTGGATGGCAAGAATATGTTACACAATGTCGTCGTAGCTAATGAGATAGTGGATGAGGCTAGAAGGATAACAAAAAAGATATTTGGTGTTCAAAGTTAATTTTGAAAAAATATATGACTATGTAAATTGGAGGTTTCTGGATTATATGCTTAACATGTCAAAAAATGTAATATATCGAGAGAATGGATATGAGAATGTTCTAATCCAACTCAATTTCACTATTTATAAATGGACATCATGCAAAGAAATTTAAAATATAAAAAAGGTTGTGACAAGGAGAATCCTTAACCTTATTCTTTTTCACAATAGTTGGAGAGGAGATTAGTGGATTAATGAGGAAGGCAACCTAGAAAGAAATATACTTAAAGTATAAAATGGAGAAGGAAAGAGTGTAAGAAATTATGTAAATTAATTTCTATAAAGTGACTCACATGACTTAGAGTTTGGGCTTTGGCCCAAATATGATTTAATAATAATAATAGATTTAAAGGCTCATTGGTTAATGTGAGAAATATATATCTGATGATATACCTAATGAAAACCTACATCTGATGGAGATTGGGTACTAAAGGCTATAAGGTTCTGCAAATAATAGTTGTCTCACTATTAACCATCACGAAAGTGTGTGACAAGAACGAAATTGCAAGAGATAGATTGGGATAAAGGAGATAAAGTAACTGCTCAATTAGGATCACTCATGGATCAAGGTAAGTGCCTATTTCTTCTTCACTTTTATGTTTTGTGTGAGAATCATGATATGATAAGATTTATATGTGAACACATTATTGTATGTGTTCAATTTACGTTCATTCATGTTTTGACTTACAAAGAGTAGAGGTAAGTATCCCACAAATTGCAAATGACATAATTATTTGAGGAGACAATCATATAAAAATGTGGAGTCAATAAAAATTGTGCCAAAGAGCTATAAGATGATTTTAGGTCTTAATATTAACTTCTCAAAAGTAAGTTTGGGGTTTTCGGAGTATAATTAAGCTAGATACATAAATATAAAAGAAACTCAATTGCAATATGTTGTCTCTTTATTTTTTTTACTTGGAAATACTTATTGGAGCCAATTCTAGAAAGACAAATATATGAAAACTTGTTATAAGTCAGGAAAAAACTAGCAATCTAGAAAGTAAGAAGTCTATTTTATAGGAAGATTTTATCTAGTAAAATTAGTACTCACATCTATCCCCCTAATGTAGCTATCCTTTTTCAAAATTCTAAAGAATTTGGCTAAAAAATAACATATTTGTATAACAATTTCCTAGAAGAGGAAAGAAAAATAAAATATACTAAAAAAACTACTTTAAATATCAATAATTTTTGTAGTTTCTAAAATAATATCCAATTTAGTTAATATAATAACTAATTATTTTTTATCTCTAAATTGATTTCTATTTAATGATTTTCTGATATGATTTAAGTGCAAATTAATAATATGCAAGTTAAAAATATAAAAACTTAGAAAATTCATTCGATAGAATTTCTACAAATTTACTATATATAAATATCTTTCATTTTGAAGAAATTCATTTCATTTTTTTTCTTTTAAAAGTTCTTGTAGAATTTTTTCTAAATAACCATAATTTTAATATGAAGAAAAAATAATTTAATTTAATTTTTCTAAATTCAGGAAAACCTTTAATTAAATCTTATAAAGTGAAAAAAGGCCAAATTCTCTTAGAATAGTAATTGATAAAACCAATAGAATTAAAAACAAATTGGTTATTATGCTTGCTTTGGGTGTAAATGCCTCTGAATCTTTCGAGCAACTGGGCTCAGACCCATGGACCAAACCCAATTCATTCCAAAATGGACACATGTATTGGCCCAAAATATGGATTAACCTTTATTATTTATATTATTTTAGAAATATCTAGAACTTTGTTGCATTTATTTAAATTAATGATCTACAATGTTTCATTCCAGATATCATAAGTTGAGTACGTATATCTATATATAGATCACAATATAATGTTATGATTTATTTTGTTAACTACCAAATTTATAATATTACAAAATAATTAAAAAAAACCATGAAAAAAAATTAGATACGAATAAATTAAAGAGTCCAAACTCAAAATTTATTTTTTCGAAAGTAAACTCAAGGTTAAGTTATATTTGTTAAAATGAATGAGTAAAATTTCAATTACTACTTTTCTATTCACAAAGTAAACTTAAACTTAATAAGAAGAGTAAAACAAAGATGGATAAATAATATTCTTAAGACATAAATATATTTTTAGTTTTTAAATTTAAAATTGACCTTTTAGTTCTATAATTAAGAAAACACTTCTTATAATCTCTGAGTCAAATGTCTTATGCGTAAATATTTAAAAGGAAAATAAACGTATCATTAGATATTTAATAATAAAAATATAAAATATGAATGGATTATAATTATTAGTTGTAGATAGATTTTTTAAACAATATTTGGGAAAGATGAACTAAAAAACATTCTTTAAATTAAAAAAAAAACTATAAAGATCAATTATAAATTTAAAGGACGGAATCAAACTTATTTTATAACTTAAATTTGAGACTGTAAAAGTATATTTAATTTTTTTTCTATTATCTTTTTACGCAAGAAAAGTTCTTTTGTGGACCATGTTTTCCCGTTTGATATTATGCTTTCGTTTTACACAAGATTAATATTTTATTTGATGGATTTCACTTGATTTAATATATATAAAAAAAAAACTTGGGTCAAAGGACTATGTGTGAGAGTGAGATTGTGTTAGAAAGTTTGATGGGTGCAAATCAATCATCACCCCTATTCATTTATTATTAGATGGTGATAGTAGACACATTAAATAAAAAATATTTACTTGATAACTTAAATAATAGTATTTTAATCAAATTTATTTTACTTTTGAACATAAAATTCTAATTTATATTATTATATTATTAAAATGAGTTCTAAGGTGGGTGTATTTTGTTTGGAGGGTGTGAAAAGTATCATTTTTCATAACCAATTTCTTCATTTTAACATTTTTTCCTTTCACATTCTATGACCTATTATGGTCAAGGAGTTCATTTTTTCTCTCACACTCAAACATTTCCTCCTTCTTGCTAGCACCATCACTTGGCCCAAGACTCTCTCTCCACCCATCTTCAATTATGTTGTTTCCTTCACCATAGCTAAGTCCACCACTCATTTCATAATACTTGAGAAAGCTAAAGGTGGCTTAGTGGAAAAAAAATCATGTTCTTTTATAATAGAGAGATAAAAGGGAAAATTAAGAGTGACTTTATGGTAAAATTGACATTGACAATTGACAAATACTTGTAACCAATTTTTGAATAATATAATCCTTTATGGTTTGTAAAGAATAATTCGATGTGTTAAGGTGAACTAGGATCAAAATTAAGTGTCTTTTAATTAACTTATTACATTTGTACTATTTTTTGACTATCTTTCATAAGTTGTTTACAAAAATCATTTTAGAAATCTTTTTCAACTAGCAAATGTCCCTCCTAAGACGGTTTATTGTCAACCATCTTATGAAAATCTTGAAAAATATTTATAAGCTATATATATTCAACCTTCCATTTATAAAGATCGTATTCCTTTTCAAATTTAATTGTAACAATAAAAAAATAATAACGTCATCACTATTTTTAACTACATGTATCTTTGTTCACAAAAACATTGTATTCATAGATTATATTTAAGATCTTCTAATAACAAAAAATTATAAATATATTCGTTCAACAACTATTATCCTTCCTTTTTTGTTTCCTTTAAATGTAACTTGTCTTTCGTTTCTTTAAGTCTTGGAACATGAACTTTTCTCTCATCATATGTTGCGAGCAACCCTTATCTAGGTATGAGGGTAAGAGTCTTCTTCCAAAGTTAATCAAATTCGCAATAAGAATAATTTTATCTCTAGGTACCTAGATAGACTTAGATCCTTTCGTATTATTTTTAAAGGGCTAAACAACATCTTATGTAATAGGTGCAAAATATGAATATTTGTTATTTCTTGAAACTTCATTTTCTTCATAGCTTAATCCATGTTTGTCATAAGATTCTCCGGATGATCTTCTAATAAGATTCAATCTTTTACATCTTTGTCAAACATACAAATAATTTTTCTTATAGTTTCATTTTCTCGAAATAAATTGGTTAGTTTTCATTGAATCATCATTTGAAGACAATCTTTTCTCTATATATTTTTTTTATTAAAGTTCATTTTCTCAAAATAGATTGTTTAGTTTTCATTAAATGATTGTTTGTGTTTGAAGACGATCTTTTCTCCGATTTTTTTTTAAAAGAAGAGAAGATTTTCCTTGAATTTTTTTACAAATTTTGAAACTTGATTAGTAAAGCCTAACTTTAAATTTTATGCTCTTTATTCAATTGTTCAAAATTGAAAATTGTCTTAACAGATCTTTGTTTTCCTTTGAAAGATTGTCTATGGTTTGTTTTGACAAATTTTTCACTTTTGGCATTTTCATAAGTTCTGGAGAGAAGAGAGGAAATAGATAGAAGTTCATGTTCACCTTAATTAAATATTATTGATATGAAGACACATAGCAACTTCTTGCATTCGTAGCAAAGAAAATATTATGTATTATTTTTCCTTGATTCTCTTCATTATTGAAGTGAATTATTTTTCTTTTATATAATATAATATAATAGATTAATTATGACTTACCTGTCCGAATTTGAAAATGAAAATTATATTTATAATCATATTAGGTACCTTCTTTTTTATTAATACGTGTAAGAATTTTAAACCATGACAAATCAATAACCAATCATGTAGAATAAGGGGAACCATAAATTTTAAAAATATCTTTAATTATTTAGACATTAGAAAACATTTTCAAAGACATTTTATGTATCATAAACATCAATAAAAACTCCCATAACTGCTAATCAATTTAAAATCAATTAGTTTTCAAAGACATGTTTTATGTTTTTAAAATAAATATATTTTAATACCATATAAATGTTGGAAAAACAATCAACCATTAATTTCAAATTAACTTTTACTAAAAATTATTCGTTTCGATTAAAATATAAAAAATTCCAAAGTGATTTCATATATTAACTTTTTAAAAATAAATTGTGAATAAAAGAAAACAAATTAATCGATTTACGCAATTATTTTTTATAGTAATCAAAATAATTTTTATTTATTAAATGTGATCTAGTTACTGTCATTTTCGTCAAAAGTAGTTTTCTATGCGTTTGTACTATTGTAAGAAATGTATATATATTAATTTGTTTTCTTTTATTCACAGTATATATAATTTCAACGTCAAAGAAACACAACAACGAAAATTAAACGAAGTGCACCTTTTCCTGCCTAATTTTTGTATAACTTTTTAAATAAGTAATCAAAAATTGATAAATTAATTGAAATATATGATAAATTTTACCATTTAATAATTTTAATTTTAATTCTTTTTATAATGGCTTGCAATAAACATGCCTTTGGACTAGTATGCATCTAAAATTCTCTGTTCATCGTAATTTTATATTCAAAATCGAATTTAAAAATTTAATTAACTAAATAATTATTTTTAAAATTATTAAATTTATTTAATTAAAAATATATTTTATCCATTTTAAGATTCTTTTTAGAAACAATAGATTAAAAAACACGTTATTAAATTATTCAATTATACTTTTTGTTAAAGAAAAGTGTTCAATTAGAATAGAAATGTTGTTTTAGTAGACTTTTCATGTATTAGATTAAAAGAACATTATTCAGAACTAACACATGATTTTCTTGTGGTACACAAATAGATTGGTCATAATGACGAAAAGTATGACAGAGAAAATAAATAGGGCATTGTGTACTTTTACCTATAGATAAATTTTGAAAAGAGACTTAATATTGTTATATAAAATAAACATTAAAATTTTAAATTTGTCCTCCAGGATATGTTTTTTCATTAATCCTTCAATATTGTAATCTAATTTTCTTTTATAATACTAATGTTGTTTAATTAAAACCATACTTTAACCTAATTATTGTTACAATTAATTACTTTGCACTCTTTCAAATTTGATTTTCAAAGAAAAAGGGCATCTGAAAAATAATTAACAGTTCTAGAAAGTTTGAAATAACTAAGAATATAGCTATTATTTCGAACTTTATTGTTATATAATAAAACGTGAGAACATTCAAAATCCTAGTATAAGCATTTAGTAACAAATATTTTAAAAGATAACATTCTAATACTTTCCAAAAAAAGATAGCACTGTAATCATTAAAAGGTCAGATAAATTTAGACATTTCGTTGAATAAATTTAGCAGAACAGCACAAAAGATATTGAAAAAACATAATCTATTCTTCAATTTTATTGAACAAATAGACATGTAATGGAGGGGAAATCCAATATCTGCATTCTTCTGCAGAATCAACGCATGGCCACCTAACCTAATCAAGAAAAGAGTACTGAAATTTGGAGCTACAACTATATAAAAATGTACAGGGGGAGAATAAGTACAAATTAGAAACTCAACCTAAATCCACAAAAATGCTAAATTACAAATTACAATATTTCTAAGATTAATAATGTTAAAAGATGAAGCCACAGAAACGGGCTAGCATGATGGAGGTTGAAGTTGCTTAAGCCTTCTGACAACTTGTTTCATTGTAGGTCTGGTAGAGAGAGAGTCAACAGTACACACAATTGCCAAGTGAAGCACCTCTACCAAATCATCTCCAGGTCCTGCTTCCCATAACCCGGCAGTGAAAAACTCATTTGCCCTTCCTTGCTTCAGTAGCATGCATGCCCATGCCACTATGTTGAACCCATTTCCAAAATTAGAAAATGAAGGGTCCAATGCCTTCTTGTCTGAGAGCAACTCCAGAAGCACCACACCATAGCTATACACATCAGCCTTATCAGAAACACGGCAAGTCATCGCATATTCTGGAGCAACATACCCAAATGTTCCTGCTACACCAGTGGTTGCATGTGTCTCTGAAGTTCCCAGAAGTCTAGCCAATCCAAAGTCCGATAGATAAGCATTGAAATCATCATCCAACAAGATGTTGCTGGGCTTGACATCACGGTGAAGAACACGGGGAACACACTGATCATGCAGATAGGCCAGTGCACGGGCTATGTCCAATGCAATCTTGTGAAGAATCCTCCAATCTACAACCCTTGTGGACCTCTCCTGGATGAACTTTTCAAGATTCCCACCAGGCAAATAATTGTATATGAGAAACATCTCTGTCTCACAAGCATGATAACCAATCAGAGTGACAAGATTTGGATGATGAAGCCTTCCAAGGGTCTTGGTTTCAGCATGGAACTGTTGAACACCTTGGAAACGTCCAACTGCTAAACGTTTGACTGCCACCAGAATTCCTGGTGATACCTCTGCCTTGTATGTTGCCCCAAAACCTCCACTCCCAATACAGTTGCCAGCATTGAAATTTCCTGTGGCTTGGACAACAGTTTCAAACGTCAATGGGACCCCAATATCAGTAAACACTGTAACTTCTTTTCTTGTAGAACCCACAACCCTGGACCTAGGCTTCCACTTCCGAGTGTAAAAGAATAGAACAATCAGGGCTATAAGAACTGAAAAAATGGCTGAAGCAGAAGTTATAGATGCTATTTCAATAGAGCTCAAGCCATTCCCATTCTCCTTGCCAGTAGCTTGTTCTGATTCTGAATTATAAGGGTTGCCATCAATAGGCCCTAGTTGACTTCCTGATGGCACAGATAGAGAAACTCCTCGGCAGGGGCTTAGATACGGATTCCCAACAGCACTGCTGCATTTAATCAAGCCACTATTTGAAGGCAACGATCCAGATAAGTTGTTGAAAGACACATTGAATGCTGAGAGTGTAGTGACATATGCCAAGCCATCAGGAATGTGACCAGAAAGATTGTTGTTATTGAGCAAAACATCAGTCAGGTTTCTCATGTTCTCAATAGCCTTCGGAATCTCACCAGTAAGATAGTTTGAAGAAAGGTCCAAGATCTCCAAAGAGTACAACTGCCCCAGGCTGGTCGGAATTGAGCCATTTAACTTATTACCAGCCAAAGAAAGAAACTTCAGATTCTTTATCTGGCCAAGGCTGGTGGGAATCTGACCTTCTAACTGATTCCTACTGAGGTTCAGCGATGCAAGGGAGACCATATTCCCTAAATCAACAGGAATTGATCCTGCAAGCTGATTTCCAGACACATCCAAAAGTTTCAATGATCTGCATATCCCATTGAAACTGGAAGGAATATGGCCAGATATCCTATTATAACTGACATTTAGAAGCAATGCATCTAATCCATGGCATTTCTCAAATAAATATGTAGGAAATGGTTCAGTAAGATTATTTTCACCAACCAGAAATGTGTAACTGCTCTGTTTCCCCAGCCTGTCACGTGCCATAGGTAAAGACAGAATGCCATTGAAGTTGTTTTGACCAAAGTTGTGAACTACTGAAATACCATCTCCCCCCATTGCTGTGAAAAGTGAATTCTCCTGAACCTTTGACGAAAAAAAGGACGCATATGGTGGAGAAACATTGCCATCTTCAAACAGGTCTCCATTCCAAGAAGGTTCAGGGGGACAAACAGTATTGGAGAAATTAGGAATTGAACCAGATAACATGTTCCCGCTAACATCAAACGTGCTCATACAGGGAACGCGAAGTCCTTCAGAAAGAACCCCAGTAAGGTTGTTTCCGCTTAAATCAAGAAAATACAGTCTCTCGCAGACACCAAGCTGGTTCGGAAACTCCCCACTGAAAAAATTCTGAGCCAAATTGACCATTTCCAAGCTCTGACAACGACCCCAACTTGCCTGAAAACTGCCTTCCAAATTCACCATGGGAGCCCACAATATCCTCAGCTTCGGAAGCGACAAAACCTCCGCAGGCATCGACCCTTCAAAATAGTTCAGCTCATCATTTACAGAACCCAATTTCCCAAAATCTCCGGCAACATCCCCACGTGGATCAAAGAGATTTGACAGCACCAGGACTGACAAATCCGAGCAATTCCCAAGCTCTCTTGGCACAGAACCACTGAGAGTGTTCCTGGAAACATCCAACACCTCAAGGCTCTTAAGCTTCCCAAGCTCACCAGGAATACCCTCTTCTAGTAAATTGGAATACAGTAAAAGCGTCCTCAACCTCCCACAATTCCCCAAACTCCCAGGAATCCCTTGAACCAACGAATTCCCAGACAAATCCAAATGCTCAAGCTTCCAACAATTATCCCCAATCTCTCGCGGAACAACCCCACTGAACTGATTAAACGAAAGATACACCCCTCTAAGCCTCCCAACAAAACCAGGCACAGAACCATTCAATTCATTAACAGCCAAATTCAAAACCTCCAAACTCTCAAGAGAAGAAATTGAAAAAGGAATCTCTCCTACAATCCTATTAAACCCAAGATTCAGAACCCTCAACTTCCTCAAGCCATTAATTCTCAAGGGAAGATATCCACTTACCAAATTTCCTTCTAAATCGAGAACCTCTAGCTTTTCCATGCCCCAAATCGCTTTGGGGATTTCACCCTCCAACGCGTTGAAGGGGAGAGACAAAACCCTAAGCTCCGTGAGCCCACTGATGAAATTAAAAGAAGAAAAGTTTCCAAAGAGAGAGCCTTTACTACCTTCGCACGTTCGCCGAACTCCGAATCCGTAAAGGGGGAATTGAGAGAAACCAGCGCACAGGTGAGAGGTTCGGTTGTTGCCTTTTCCGGTGACGTTGATGGCGACAACCCGGGAGTTCGCGTTGCAGAGGACGCCATACCAGGAGCAGTATCCAGAGTCAGCGCCGGCAGCGGAGGTCCATGTGGAGAGAACGTCGGCGGGGTCGGAGAACGATGCCTTCAGACGGAGGAGTACGGATTCGTCTGAATCGGCCAATACGGCATCGCTTCGCAACGAGAAGAGAAGCACGAAGACGAGGAAGAGAAACGGCACTGGGGAATTCCATTTGATCACTGAACTGCAATGAGCAGAAGAAGAAAACATCTCACAGTGAAATAAACCGAATCACACGGAAAAACCCTTCTTCCCCGTTGTAGGATTGAAGTCAAAGAGAAGAAGAAAGGGTTTTCCAAAACCCTAATCCTGTGAAATCGAAGAAGAAAGACGATGGAAATGATGGGGAAGAAGGAGGAACAAGACTCGGACTCAACACTGTTCTTTTTGCAAAACGCGTTTTTCTTCCTTTCTTTTTTATTTATTTTGTTTTTTAAGTATAAAAATGTTTTTTAATGCCTTGATAAAGTGGACCCCTCAACATTAAGTCTAAAATAGAAAAAGCATATTTTAATTAGGTTATTACTTTTATAATTCTATAGCTAATTACATAGTTATGATTTTGATTTTGGTAAAGTGGACCCCTCAATATTTTGATTTTGGTTATTGATTGCATCAAGTTCTCAATTCTCAGAAAAAAAAACATTTTTAACATGTATACTTAAAAATATTGAGAGTTATACATAAATAAAAAATAATAATGTAAAGAAAGTGATAGAGACTTTAGTTATGATTTTTTTCTGTTTTACTATCTCAATTACGGTTGAGAAATTTGAAGAATGTTGTGTTTTTTTAGATAAAATTCTCATCTCACCATTAACGTGTTATTTAACCATGTAAGTTTTATGATGATATAAAGTAAACTCTAATATGAAAGGAGAAATGGATTATTATTTGTATCATATATTTTTTATGAGATTGTTTTTTAGTACATTTTATAGTAGTAAATAATTATAGGCATGATACATTTTTTGAAAAACATAGATAATCATAAATTATTAGATTATGGTCTAAAGATAGAAATCATTTTTCACTTTCACAACAAAATAGTGAGAAAGATTGTTGTTTAGATTTGTATACCTAAGTTACCATTCAAGTTCCTTAGGCATGCTAGAAATAAGTTTGAAATCATACTCTAAATTAGTAAATTAACTTTTATTCAAGAAGCAAATTTGTTATATTTGTGTTAAAATAGATCTAGAAAGGAAACTAGTGTTAAAAGTTAATGTTTTGGATCACATACTTAGATTAGAATATGAAATTTTTAATTCCACTTGTTTAAATTATGGTAAGTGCATAAGTAATGTTAGTGTAATAATGTTCCGCTAAGGAATCATAAATAAACTTCTCAAGATGAAAGAAGCTAAAAAACTACTATAATTGAAGTTGATGATGAATAATTAACACAAAAGGCTAATAATGTCGAGCATAATTCTTAAACATCCTTACTAGCCATTGATAGATATAATAAAGTATTTCTAAAATTAGCCAAATAATATTAATCATGTAGGTTAGCTAAAAAGAGAAAAAGTGTTGATAAGTTATCTTGAGATAAATAAAAAGGCTTGAATTCAACAAATATTTAATGTTGAACTTGTTTGAAGTAATGAGGTAATGGAGTCTTATTTATGATTGTTTGCAAAATGATAAGATTTTGGATATTAGTGACATAAATGTTAAGATGTGTAATAGAGATAAGAATAAGTAGTCTATTCATTTTATATCTTCTTTGGGTCTATCTATTTTTATTATTAATGATAGATAATATTTTTTTCTAATTTGTGGTTCATTTGCAAAGATTATATGCATCTTTTGGTTATTCGGCGAAATGATCAATTTATTGTGTTTTTCTTTAAAGGAGTTTCAAGACTTCTTTCCTTGTTGAGATTTATGTTTCATTCCACACTACAATATCTTCGAATATTTACATGGTTCATACCACACTTCAGTGTCTTCTTCTACCCTCCAAGCAAAGGTCACAACCTAATCAATCTCGCATATCATTGGAGCTTTTCTCACTCTAACAAATCTTTGAACTAGAATTGACTGATGTGTTTGGACAATCTCACTTCCAGACACAGGCTGGTGTAACTATAGATGTTGCCTCTAAGAATCCCTTTCAGTTTAAATAGATGATGTATCAAATGGTTGCTCTAGCATATATATAATAACATTGTCTACCCCCACCTATTGAGCCACCACATTAGATTTACTTGAACTCTATTTATATTTCAATGAAGAACTTTCATCAAAAGTTACATTTATACTTAAAATCAAAATTTGTTCAGATGGTGACCAAGTTTTAGCCACATGAACTCTCTTCTTGGCTCTAGGTTTTATCTTACCATCATTTACAAGATAATATGTAGGACAACTAAACACCTTCAACATTGAGTAGTTTGTAGGCTTACCAGACCATACCTTAATAGAAGACTTGAATCAATTAGTCATAGATGGGGACAGGTTCATCAAAAAGCATGTTTTGAGATACCCTTAGCCCGATACCTTTTATCTAATCTAGAATGAGACAATACAAAAATTGTTCTTTCCAACAAGGTTTAGTTCATCCTTTCAACTACCTCATTCTATTATAAAGTATGACGAACAACGTAATTTCTCACAATGTCTTCATCTTTAACTACCTCATTCCAACCTATTGCTTATCCTCAAATGCTTAACATTTTTGCCAATCTAATTAAGCATAAGAGTAAATCAATGTTTGAAATGACTGAAATCTTCATATTTGTACTTCATTTTGAAAATCCAATTCATCCTTAATCATTAGGGATAGAGAGGAAGTATCTAGCTCTTCCCAACAAAATAACTCTTAAAGGACCTTAGTAATCATATGAACATAGTTCAATGTGTCATTTGTGTTATGCATTTCATTAGGAACGAACTTTTTAAGTTTCTTACAATAAATGTAATGCTCATAGAACTATAGAGTCTCCATATAGTAATTATCTTGTAACATACGCTTACATACAACTAGCATCCATTTTTTCACTCATGTAGCCCAAACATAGATGACACATATTATTATCAAACGCAAATGGAGAGACAGACTACATTAATGTATCACTGTATAACCTTTCTAAATATAGAAGTTACCTATCTTGTTTCCTTACATTACCAATCACTTCTCTTCCCTAATACGTGCATCACCCACCTTAAAAAATTCACGTGAAACCTTTTTCATCCATTGTACCCATTGAATAAGGTTTTTCTTTAATTATGGAATATTATGAATGTTTGACAATATTCTGACTACTCTATCTTGCATTTGAATATGGATAGACCCATTAGAACATTACCATTAACCCTTACATCATGTGTCTCAAACCAAATCCTATTTGGACATATATGGAAAGTAAAGTAAAAAAATTAGACTTTAGAATAATTCAACTTATTGCATATTTAAGCACCAATTGATCTCAAACACTACATCAATTTGAGCAAAGACAGTCAAAGAATATTTACTCATTTTCTTGGGACAATATTCTCTTTACTAACCCAATTCTTTTCAGTAATAGCAAATGTCCCTAGGATTGACTTTGTCCTTCCCTTTCTTCTTACTCTTCTACCCCTTGGCAACAGTAAATGTTGTCAATCTAGATAGGCCAACCTTGTCACCATTGCTAGCATCACTACGTCAAAGTTTTCCATCATAAAATTAAGACTTCACCTTTTCCAACTAGATGCAATTTTTGCTTACATTAAAAGGATTAATAATTTTTTTAGTGAAAAGTCATTTTGGCCTCTTTATTTATAAATTTTATTCAATTTAGTCATACTATTTTTAAAGGCTTTCAATCGGTATCACTTTTGGTTAAAAGGAAATATAGTCATTTTCGTTATCAACATTTAGAGAGTGATCACGTGGCACAACAAGTTAGGGACATGACGTTGACCTAGTTCGAAAAGTGTATCTAGTTAGAAGTAATAATTTGTTTTAAAAAATAAATATTTTTATGACTTTCTTTTAAATAAAATTAAATTTATGATCTTACGAATTAAAACTAACTAAATTAACTATTTTTATTAGTCATTCATAATTAATTATTTTTTTCTTGTATATAGAGCAAGAGATCGTATTCATTTTTTTGATGAATTCATGAAAAAAAATGTTAAAGGATAAATGTGATATATTTTTTATCAAATGAATCACTCTGAATCAGCTTTTTAAATTATTCTTAACTAATCAAAATATGTTAATTATTATTTTTATCCAATCAATTATAAACTAATAAATTTATCAAATTCCTCAATTTTCTCATTCATGAGACAATCAAAACTAAACCGTAAGGTTTGATACTTTCGAATGTTTCTGAACTTTTTTTTAATCAAATCACTTAATGGAGATAATTTTACACGAACGGAATCATTTTAGTTTTCTTAAATTAATTATTTTTAAAATATTTTGATCAATTTTAAGAGTTTTTTAAAACTAAAGTAATCGAATAACACATGTTAAATTATTCAAAGGTAAAATCAGATTGAAAGTGTTAGAATATTAAATATATGGATCAGCTAATAAGAAATTATATTGAATTTAACTGGCACTCTCGAGTTCAGGTAAACTCTGTGTAGTCTTTGTCCAAGTCTTGCGTATTCTTAGTAAAAGTCTTAGTCGAAGAGTATTTTATGTGAGTAGCATTCATCCATGTATTTTTTAACCCTATAATATCGATGCATTTAATATACTTAAATTCTTATTTTATGGTACTCAAATTAAGCAGAACTACACGAAAAAAAATATAGATTATATTCGTCAAATTTATTGAACAAATAGACATGTCCAGAGGGGGAAAATCAAATATCTGCATTCTTCTGCAGATTCAACAGTCAACACCAAGCCAACTATCACCAAATCAACAAGAAAAGAGTATGCAAAATTGGGCCACGACTATATAAAAATGTACAGAGGGGGGGAATAAGTACAAATTGAGAACTCAACCTAAATCCACAAAAATGCTAAATTACAAATTACAATGTTTCTAAGATTAATAATGTTTAAAGATGAAGAAGCCACAGAAGTGGCTAGCATGACGGAGGTTGAAGTTGCTTAAGCCTTCTGACAACTTGTTTCATTGTAGGTCTGGTAGAGAGAGAGTCAACAGTACACACAATTGCCAAGTGAAGCACCTCTACCAAATCATCTCCAGGTCCTGCTTCCCATAACCCAGCAGTGAAAAACTCATTTGCCCTTCCTTGCTTCAGTAGCATGCATGCCCATGCCACTATGTTGAACCCATTTCCAAAATTAGAAAATGAAGGGTCCAATGCCTTCTTGTCTGAGAGCAACTCCAGAAGCACCACACCATAGCTATACACATCAGCCTTATCAGAAACACGGCAAGTCATTGCATATTCTGGAGCAACATACCCAAATGTTCCTGCTACACCAGTGGTTGCATGTGTCTCTGAAGTTCCCAGAAGTCTGGCCAATCCAAAATCCGATAGATAAGCATTGAAATCATCATCCAACAAGATGTTGCTGGGCTTGACATCGCGGTGAAGAACACGGGGAACACACTGATCATGCAGATAGGCCAGTGCACGGGCTATGTCCAATGCAATCTTGTGAAGAATTCTCCAGTCTACTGCCCTCGTTGACCTCTCGTGGATAAACTTTTCGAGATTTCCACCTGGCAAATAATTGTATATGAGAAACATCTCTGTCTCACAAGCATGATAACCAATCAGAGTGACAAGATTTGGATGATGAAGCCTCCCAAGGGTCTTGATCTCGGCATGGAATTGTTGAACACCTTGGAAACGTCCAACTGCTAGACGTTTGACTGCCACCAGGATTCCTGATGATATCTCTGCCTTGTATGTTGCCCCAAAACCTCCACTCCCAATACAGTTGCCAGCATTGAAATTTCCTGTGGCTTGGACAACAGTTTCAAACGTCAATGGGACCCCAATATCAGTAAACACTGTTACTTCTTTTCTTGTAGAGCCAACAACCCTGGACCTTGGCTTCCACTTCCGTGTGTAAAAGAATAGAACAATCAGGGCTATAAGTACCGAAACAATGGCTGAAGCAGAAGTTATAGATGCTATTTCAATAGAACTGAAGTCACTCCCACTCTTCTTGCCAGTATCTTGTTCTGTTTCCGTATTATAAGAGTTGCTATCAATCGGCCCTAGCTGATTCCCTGATGGCACAGTCAGAGAGACTCCGCGGCAGGCACTTAGGTACGGATTCCCAACAGCACTGCTGCATTTAAACAAGCCACTGTTGGAAGGCAAATATCCAGATAAGTTGTTGAAAGACACATTGAATGCTGAGAGTGTAGTGACATATGCCAAACCATCAGGAATGTGACCAGAAAGATTGTTGTTATTGAGCAAAACATCAGTCAGGTTTCTCATGTTCTCAATAGCCTTTGGAATCTCACCAGTAAGAGAGTTTGAAGAAAGGTCAAAGACTTCCAAAGAGTACAACTGCCCCAGGCTGGTAGGAATTGAGCCATTTAACTTATTACCAGCTAAAGAGAGAAACTTTAGATTCTTCATCTGGCCAAGGCTGGTGGGAATTTGACCTTGCAACTGATTCCTACTGAGGTTCAATGATACAAGGGAGACCACATTCCCTAAATCAACAGGAATCGTTCCTGCAAGTTGATTTCCAGACACATCCAAAAATTTCAATGATCTGCACATTCGACTGATATTGGAAGGTATATGACCAGTTATCTTATTATAACTGGCATTTAAAAGTAATGCATCTAATCCATCACATTTCTCAAATAAATATGTAGGAAATGATCCTGTAAGAATATTTCCTCCAACAAGAAACGTGTAACCGTTCTTCTTCCCCAGCCTGTCATGTGGTATGGGTAGCGACTGAATGCCAGTAAAGCTGTTTTGCCCAAAGTTGTGAACAACGGAAGTACCAACTCCCCCCATTGATGTAAAAAGAGATCTTTCAAGAACCATTGACAAAAAGAACGACGCATATGGCGAGGAAACATTCC
The DNA here is from genome assembly GCF_051622355.1 of Phaseolus vulgaris. Lineage (NCBI taxonomy): Eukaryota > Viridiplantae > Streptophyta > Magnoliopsida > Fabales > Fabaceae > Phaseolus > Phaseolus vulgaris. The sequence continues at coordinate 5,962,211 of NC_143501.1, read as the reverse complement.
CATCTTCAAACAGGTCTCCGTTCGAGGAAGGAACAGGGCGACAATCGGTATTGGAGAAATCAGGAACTGAACCAGATAACATGTTCCCACTAACATCAAACACGCTCATACAGGGAACGTGAAGCTCTCCAGAAAGCACCCCAGTAAGATTGTTTCCACTTAAATCAAGAAAATGCAGCCTCTTGCAGACACCAAGCTGGTTCGGAAATTCCCCATTGAAAAAATTCTGAGCCAAATTTACCATCTCCAAGCTCTGACAACCACCCCAATTCCCCTTAAAACTGCCTTCTAAATTCACCATGGGAGCCCACAGTATCCTCAACTTTGGAAGCGAAAAAACCTCCACAGGAATTGACCCTTCAAAATAATTCACCTCATCATTCACTGAACCCAATTTCCCAAAATCACCGGCAGCATCCCCGCGCACATCAAAGAGATTTGACAGCACAAGAACCGACAACTCTGAGCAATTCCCAAGTGCCCTCGGCACAGAGCCACTGAGAGTGTTCCTGGAAACATCCAACACCTCAAGTCTCTTAAGCTTCCCAAGCTCACCAGGAATACCTTCTTCCAACAAATTAGAATACAGCAAAAGCGTCCTCAACCTCCCACAATTCCCCAAACTCACCGGAATCCCTTGAACCAACGAATTCCCAGACAAATCCAAATGCTCAAGCTTCCAACAATGCTCCCCAATCTCTGGCGGAACATTCCCACTGAACTGATTAAACGAAAGATACACCCCTGTAAACCTCCCAACAAAACCAGGCACAGAACCATTCAATTCATTACCAGCCAAATTCAAAACCTCCAAACTCTCAAGAGACGCAATTGAACTAGGCACCTCCCCAATAATCCTATTAAACCCAAGATTCAGAACCCTCAACTTCCTCAAACCATTAATTCTCAAGGGAAGATAGCCACTTATCAAGTTCCCTTCTAAATCGAGAACCTCTAGCTTTTCCATGCCCCAAATTGCTTCGGGAATTTCCCCCTCCAACGCGTTGAAGGGGAGAGACAAAACCCTAAGCTCCGTCAGCTCACTGATGAAATTGAAATTAAAAGACGAAAAGTTTCCAAAGAGAGAACCTTTGCTACCTTTGCATGTTCGCCGAATTCCGAAACCGTAGAGGGGGAATTTAGAGGAATCGGAGCACGGGTGCGAGGCTCGGTTGCCGCCGTTTCCGGTGACGTTGACGGCGACGACGCGGGAGTTCGCGTCGCAGAGGACGCCGGACCAGTAGCAGTGGCCGGAGTCAGAACTGTCAGCGGTGGTCCACGTGGAGAGAACGCCGGCGGGGTCGGAAAACGACGCCTTTATACGGAGGAGCGCGGATTTGTCCGAATCGATCGCAACGGCGTCGTTTTGCAACGTGAGGAGGACCACGAAGACAAAGAATTGAAATTGCATGAGGGTATTCCTTTTGATCACTGAACCGCAATGAGAAGAAGAAGGAGAAGAAGACGAAGAAGAAGAAGATGAAGATGAAGAAAAAGATGAAGAAGAAGAAGAAGTAACAGAAGAAGCAGAACACATCTCACAGTTAAAGAAGAATGAAGTGTGGTGTTGGAGTGAAGTTGAAGAGAAGAGGAAAGGGTAATGACAAGAGAGAAAGACGATGATGGAAACGATGGAGAAGAAGGAAGAACAAGACACAACTCAGCACTGTTCTCTTTGTGAAACGCGTTTCTTCTCCCTTTTGTCTTTTTTTAATGTAAAAAATATTTTCTTAAATTATTTTTAATCATATATGAATTTCAAAAAATGGGTCACAAAATTAAGAAGAGTGTTTTCCTATGCCAAACAAAAGTATTTTTCATCTTTTAGATTTAATAGTTCTTTTTAAAATAGATAGTTGAGTTTTTTTTTTCTTTGAAGTCGTGGTACTCTTTATTGTAGTGTTCAATCTTTATCTCAATCTTAAAATCACTTTCTTTTCCAAATCAAAGTCCAATGAAGAACTGTGTTTGGATTTATGTTTGGACAACACAACTTGAACAAAACTCTGAACTACTTTATTTAGTCCGAACCCGTGTGTAATTGTTTTTGTGTTTTTTTTTTTATATTAGTTTAATGAATTAAAAGAGATTTGAGTTATATTTTAGAAGAAGAGAAGAAAATAATGAATAACTTTAAGAACCATAAAAGAAACTTAAATATTGAATAAATATATTAGTTGTTGTTTGTTATCTCTCTTTATATGTAGTTTTTTTTTGTAAATGTTGGTGTGTGTACATGAGGTATAATTGTACTAAAATTGACAATAAAGTTTAAGGATTTTGTATTATTTAGTAAAATTAATTTTGTAATGCTATTTTGATATTAGTTGTGTAAAATTAAGTGTGAGGGTTTTTGTTTTATTTTTAAAAACTTTTATTTTGTATATTAAACTCGTAAATTTGGTTTTATTTAATGATTATTTAACATAACATTTATATTGTAGATAGCTGAAAACACTATAATGAAAAACAAAGTAATAAAGTTAAAGACAACAATTTGAATGGGTTAGAGTTTGGATATGGTTGTGGAGATGTATGGTTATAAAAGAGTATTTGTTCTAAAAGTTTACTTATAGTAGATGTTTTGTTCACTCCAATTGTTAGGATGATACCTTTGTTCATGTAAGCAAATTGAAATTGAAATATTTATTAAGTTGAGTTGTAGAAGATTATATGTAAATAAGGTGATATATAGGAATGTGAAATGTAGATTGAATGGAAGATCATCATTTACTTTTTAATATATGATGGTATATTTTGAACATGTTCACAATCCTCAATACAAAAGAAAAAGTTTATGAAATTATATGAATGTTAAAATATGCCTATTTTGTTATCTTCTTTTCTTAAGTCTATAATAGATGCATTTCTGTACATATATAGTTTGATTTATATTTTACTACTATAGAAAAATATATTAAATACTAAATATTCAAAAGAAAATATTGTTACTTATTTTCCTTCTTTGTACATAATTGTCTTTTATAAAAAAAGCACATGCAATCTTTTAAAAGTTTTCCTTAATATAAACGAGTTATTTTATTAACTAAATAGAAATATACTTTACACATGTAGTTATTTTAAAAATTAAAGAAACTTTACTTCAAAAAAGGAATTATTTTATATATATATATATATATCTTATTTATTTTTATATTAATTATTATGAAAAAGGTTATTGGTATTTAATAATATTTAATGTAAAATTTATTAAAGTTGAAATGAAATTCATGATACATATGTACTTAAATTTTGTGATAAATGCATACTGAGTTGTCAATTTTTTTATTGTAAATAAACTAGCAATATTGATTTCTTAACACAATAAAAAACAATAAAAAAATGTGGAAGGGAGGAACACGATAAAATAATAAGAGAGTTTAGAGTTTGTCACATATTTCTTTGTCAATATATGGTTGTGAGTTTTCTCAATGTCTTTGTTATTGTAACTAGATGTTCTTATTTTGTGTGAAAATATTGAAATGTTAGATGTTTGATATTAAGGCATATGCAAAGTTTGATTAATCTTTGTGAGTAGGTTAATGTTTTTGTTATATGGTGTAGTTTGAGGATTTTGGATTCACAAAGGGTTTTGGTTCATACTATCCCAAAATTAGGGTTTTAGTGAATTTTTTATTTACCTTTTATGATAGGAATTGACAATTAACTATAATTTATGGCATAATTTTGTGGTACAATTTTGGGCTTTTTTTTCCACTCTTACATTTCGAATTTGAAGATCTAGTTATGTGTTTTCATTTTCTTTAGGCTTAATTATTCTTTTAGTCCTTATATTAAGGATCAAAAGTCAATTCAGTCATGGATTTTTCAAAAAGTTCAATATGGTCTCAAATGTTTATAAAACTATTTAATGTAGTTTCTACAGTTAGATTGCTCTCAATAAAATGATTTACACATTTGATTATGTAATTGTACATTGAGTTATATGTGTTGTTACCACATTAAATCGTTTTAAAAAAAATTATGATCATTACATTGAATTGTTTTGAAAGAGTTGGGACCGCGTTGAACTTTTTTAAAAAAATTGAGACCAAATTTAACTTTTTAAAAAAAGTTGAGGCAACATCGAACTTTTTAAAATCTGGTGGATGTAATTAATTTTTGGCCTCAGTGAAAACCAATGATTTAAAGTATGAAATGACGTTTTATTTTTTACTTGAATTCTAAAAATAAGAAATTTAGATGATAAGGAATTGAAAAAATTATGTTAATCTTCATTTTTTTTTAATAAAAACATTACTAAAATAGTATAAAAAATCAGATTATGCCATAAAAAGTGTTATTTATATCCAAAGATGGTACTCTATGTAAGAAACATGCATTACATGAAAATAATATTAATAATGTATAAAATTTATTTTGAAGAATATATTAAGTGAATTTTGTAACATCCAAATTAATATAAAGATATTTTTTATTTAATTAAAAAATAAGAGTAAATTTTTTATTAAAAGGTTTCTTATAAAAAATATTAATCATAATATAAACATTATATATATATATATCATATATATAATATAAACATTATATATATATATGAATATTATTTTGTAAATGTAAGTTAAATACCAAAAAAAAAGTGAAATTAAAAAAAAAGATAGTTGAATTGTGTATTTAAATTTTTTAAATATTTTTGCAAATCAACGTCGGACCAAAGATGTCAAAGAAATCTTTTAACTTGATAGATGCATTGTTAAGAGGTTTTCTTATGAGAATTTCAGATGTAGATCGTTAAATGTAACTTCAAGTCGACAGTGTTAAACACACTTTTTAAAATTTGTTTAAATAAAACTCTCCTTCTTTAATTACTTTTAAATAAATAACATGTAATTTAAAAAATATAAAAGTAGATAGACTCATACAATGTATTTCTATATTGGTTCCTCTGAAAATTTAGACCATATCCAGTTCTTGATCAAGTTCTACTAGCAAACTAATACTGCAAGATACAAGACAAGTATTCTCTAGATCCCATCCACTCTTAGCTAAACATAGAATATTATTTGGGTTGCAACCATCCTGGCTATACACAATAAGTATTTTTTGGACTCAATCACTTATGGCTAAACACAAAGTATTATTTGAACATGCAACTACTGGTTAAAACCTGGCTAAACAATTTGTCTACACAAAGGATGTGATCTAAATTATCACAAGTTTGCTAACAAAAAGAGGGTAACGTCCTAAGATGGATAAAAGATTGAGAATACTTTTTTAGGTTGCTAACAAACACAATATTCTTACTCAACAACTAGGGCTTAAAGATTGCTAAAGGTTACAAGAGTGTTAAGTTGCAAAACTTTTTTTTTGGAGTCGTTGTGAGGTCTTGCAAAGTTCTTCTTCTTTTTCTTCATCTTGCATTTGTGCACATTTGAGCTTGAAGATGCATTAAATGTTCTTCATGCAACAATAAATGTGTATATCTTATTTTACACAACTCTCTGATACACAACATGACTTATCAAGCTTAAATCAGGTAGTTTTTATTTTCAAACTTGAAAAAAGCGAGGGACCAAACAAGGTTGATTGTCATTGAGGGACTATAATTTCTCTTTTTTTAGAAAATATGTTTGCATGGAGCAACTTTAGACATATTCTTTAAAAGATCTTTGATGTAGACACTTCAATGTGAGATCCTTTTACAAGAAACAAAGAGACAAACATTCTCTGCATGCATATAATAAACATTCATGAGTGTTCGACATGTACTATGAAATACTATTGACTATATGTACTTATCGTGTGTCCAAGAAAAAGTTTACCAAACAAAGTATATGAGAAAAATGTTGTTTGTCTATTCGACTAGACAAAACATTTGCATATATTGAGATCTTATGCTTACAAAATCATGTTTTATGCTTTATTGTTTAAGCACATAATCAAAACTGAATATGTGATTTGTTAAAACCAAGTCATCCATGAGTCAATATCTTAGGAAAGATCTCCAAAACTTCTTTGAACAACTTCTACTAAGAATGTTCATCTTTTACCTATACTACATGCACATATGAAAGAAAACACATAAAGAATTGAGATATTTGTAAGCCTCAAATATCAATCTCAATAAACATATAATAAAGGCCTATGATTTTCTTAAGAATATTGTCCATTTTACGATCTACAAAAAAATACATGCTCACTAACCTTAACGATGATGAACATGTATTAAACAGTATCAAGTTTAGTTTATGAATATTCAAGTTCACGACACTATTCTAAACTATTTATATATTCACCTACTTTACAATTACTTTCTTGGATCCTATCATAATCTCTCCCTTTTCATCCTAAATTTTACCAAAATATAATTTCCAACTATATACTTTCATGTGTTAACATAACCTTAACTCATCACGAGAAAACTTAATACTTATCCTATGTTGTGAGACATAATATAAATAAATTGTAAAAAAAATAATAATATATTATTACTAAATAGTAAGAACATAAAATAATAAAAGGAGTAGTATATTCCTAAAAGTAAATTAAATAATGAAAACATAAATAAATAAAAGGAAAAGTATATGAATGGAATAAATATACTAATAAAAATAAAAATAATATAAAATAACGAGTAGATAACTAAAAATAAATTAAATAACATAGATATAAAAGATAAATATATTATAAAACTAAATTAAATAATAAAAGCACAAAAATAAATATAGTAAAACAATATATAACTTAAAATAGATAAAATCTTAATAAACACACATAAGTTTAAGATTAAAGATTAATATAAAAAAAACTTAATTTCACTTCCCTTGATATAAAGATATGATAGAGATAGAGAGAGAGAAATATGATAAAGATAAAAAGAGACAATGAGAGAGAGGGAAAGAGAGAGGGAAAGAGAGAGATTTTTGTTTGTTTGAAAACAATGGTTGTGTAGATATTTATAGAGTTTTTATTTTATTTTATTATTATATTAATGTTTTATTAACTAATGAATTATTTATTATGATTATTTTATTTTATTCTTTTAAACTTGCCCTGCAATATTTATTTATTTATTTAAACTTTTTCTTCTTCTTATTTTTTATTTCCATTCTATTTTATTATACCGTTCATACTTTATCTAAATAAACATGAAAAAAATTTAAATTTTGAATTTAATCATAGAAATTAAAACGTAATTTTTTCTAATTATTATATTTTAATAAAAACAAAATAAGTAATATAATTATCTAAAATTAGGAATGTTACAAATTTATTACTTTATATATTAAGAGTGAAATGTTAAAAATATTTAATAAAAAAACTTTGATAAAGGTTATGTAACTAATAAAAAAAAAAATATTTGAATATAATTTTTTGTCTTAGACCTTATAACTTATATTTATATAATAATAATAAAAGAGAAAGGAACTATAGTGATATTTATTCAATAGAATAGATTATTAAAATTAAAAATATTTAAGATAATAGTTTTAGAACTTAAAAAAAGTTATTAAAAAATCACTCCTATAATTATTGTGTGGTAGACCATTATTATGATTAAGATTGTTGTCATTATTGTAAACAATGATGATAATAATTTGGATACTAATAGTGATGACAAGCATAGTGATAATCATAAGGCCATATATATTTTGGGTGGGGTATTGATGGTCATATGTTTAAGATCCATGTCTTATAAGAAAAATATTTTTACATTATTTTTTTTTTGTTTCAGAGAAATATTCCATAATAATAGGTTGAAGTGTAAATAGCATATCATTAAATAAGGTTTTAGAAGACATTTTAATGGAAATATATATATATATATATATATATATATATTTATTTATAAGATCTTAAAATTAATGTGACATAGTAGAATACACATGAAGTAAACTAAAACTCTAAATGAGAGATATGGTTAAGATGGGATCAATCCCTAATCCCTAATAATAACAATTGAGAGGTATAGTGGTTATGATTATTAAAGACACAACACAATCATGTAGCTACAAAGGTGAGTTATTTGAATTAATGAAAAATAAGTGAGAAGATAAATGAATGAAAAATGTGTAAGTGATTTGAATGTTGTGATATAATAATTTGTTTATATTAATATACTTTAAAAAATATTTTACAAAATTAAATTTTCAAAATAAATAAATGTAAAAAAATATTTAAAGAAAAATATAAATTAGATTTAAAATATTTTTTATATTAAAATAAAAAGTTATTATCAAACCTTAATAAACAAAAAAGTTATATTTTAAAATAGTTATATATCAAAATAAATTACTTTATGAAATATAAAAAATTAAATTAATTAATTTTATTTTATTTATTATTATTTATTTTATTACAATATAATAACATATATTAATAAAATATTAAATTAAATTATTTTATTTTATTTATTATTTTAATATTTTTATTTTAATTATCATTTTTTATAATATGAAAACATATATTTATAAAAATATTAAATTAATTTTTTTATTTATTTTATCCTTTATCTTTATTATTTAAATTAGGATTATATATGTTTTTCATCACTTTAGCCTGACGCTAATTAATTTGTGTTCCTAGTTCAAACTTTTAGACCTAATGTATGAAACTATTGAAATAAGTTTTTATCAACTTATTTTTTTCTTAGATAACCAACAAATTTAGAGTAGATTATATTATAATAATCATGTCAAATTAAATATTTTGATATCATTATCCATACCCAAAAGCCGATTACTTACTACAAATGCCTAGTGTATTAGAAACAAAAATCAATATTACTATAAAAAACATATATTAATGAAATATTAGTAATATAACTATTAAAATAATTATCTTACAAATAATTTGATTTCAATATCATCTAGGTGTATAAATAATTATTTACGGACCTAATAATTATGTTGAACTCATAATTAATTTATATATATATATATATATAATATACTCACAATTTTTTCTTTTTTTTAAATTTATATTTGTCGCTATCTTCTATTTTACATGCGCATAAGCTTATACACACCATAATGGCTTGAATATACTGAATTTCAACTTCGCGAGTTTCAAATTCAAAAGTATGATACTCTAAATTATAAAACTAACGAGGTACATGAACAACCTAAATTTCTCAAATTTGAATTTTGATTTCTGAAACAGAGGTATCTATGAACAGGAATTTCAGTGCATATAGCTGCAAATGATTTAAAGAGAAGATTAATATCTAAGAATTTGGACCCTTTAAAGCAGTGTTGGATGCATTACATAAATCAACATTTGACTGATTTGTTGTCAGAGGTTATTGATAATCATGTATGCATACCATTTAACATTAAACTCATTTCCTTCTTAACCATTTACTTGAAGCTCAGTTTTTTCAATCTGGAACTACCCTTTCCTCTACCATTTTAGAGAAGACATGATCCCCATGTAACCAGCAGATCAATTTTTATGTCCATTGTCACCATCATCATTTTAGTCATTTAGCTATATTGCCATTCCAACATCATTCAAGACCTGTCTCTCTCAGAAACATGATGAACAAGGGAAGCAGAAACACCAGCTTTTGCCACTTTGTTTAGTTGGCTTTTCTGATTTAGAACCAGGACTTTGCTGCAACTCCTTCTCTGGCTGCTCCTCCTGATTTTCACCTTTCTCTTGCTTTTCTGACTCTGTTGATGAACTAGTTCTTCCCCCTTCAGGTGTCAATCTGAAAGAATTCAAGAGCAACAAAATGATGGTCAAAAGCACGACAAAACTCAAACAGAAAAGATAGATGAAGCTGAGATTATTAGTACACACTTAGTGAAGATTAACAACTCATGACTCAGATATATGATAAATGTGAAAAACTACCCAAAGAAAAGGCAGTGATATGGTCAACTGGTTGAAAACTTTGTCTAATACCAAAAGGTTGAGCAGATGGTCATAACATGAAGTTCAAGTAACACTAATTTCTGTAAAATATCTTCACCAAATTTCTGTAGTGAGATATCTTTGTGGTTATCAATACAAACAGTATAAGTTTGTTGACAAAGTACATTATATTATGACATTAACACATGTTAGTGATCAACGCTGGATAGTATGAATTATTAGCAAAATCTTGAGGTTGGAAGAACTAGTCTGAATATGTATATATATATATATATATATATATATATATATAAATGTTGCTTATTTTAGATTCCATCAAACCAGATTTTCTATTTGATTTGCATGCATTAAATGTTACAGAAGAAAGATATAATGGGAACTCACATAGGAAATTGAAATGAACGTGTGCTTAAATTGCTTTCCATCGTATGGTAAACTCCATTAGCTTCTTTACTATGATCATCTGGAGTTTTGTCCAACACTGCTTCATCTGTGGCAACTTCTTCTGATGTTTTTGTTATCTTGGGGTCAACAACTGAACCTGCTGCAGTTGCATTTGATTTCTTCTCATGGTCTTGCTCCCTAACTGAATCTGAAGTTTCACTTGGCGAAACTGATGACAAAGAGTGTCTTTCCATGTCCACATTGTTGCCTTTACAAGTTCCCTCTTCAACAGTTGGAAGTGTTGCTATATCACTAGTCCTAGGCAATTCCCCAGATCTGTTGTTGAATGCAAAAGCATCCCTTGAGAAACTGTTGTTTCCTATGTGTATGCTGAACAGTGATTCATTTGAGGCTACACTCCATTCCATAGGACTGGTAGGTTTGTTAAATATAGAAGAGGGGATTCTGTTTGGGTCATACCCAGGAGAATTCATGAGCTGAAGTGGAGGAGATTGGGTTGTTGACCCTCCTTGGAAACTCCACACAGGAGAACCATACAAACCATACTTGGCATCAGCATTGTCTGTGCCATCATCAGAATCTAATGATGATCCAGAAGATCCAGAAGAACCTGAACGCTTGTGATTGGGATAATCCTCATCCTCAGGTAGATCAAAATGCACTTTTAGTTTCTTACCACTTCCTTTCTTGCTCTCATAATTCAAATAAGCCATTTACTTTGGAACTCTGCAAAAGCAAGACCAGCAGTAGCACTTTTAGACCACAATTCTGACAGAATTTCTTGCAATGCTGCATAAAATTTTGGTAATCAAAAAGCTTATGAAACAGATTATATTTTTGCACTAAGAGAATTTCAACATAGACCATGCACAAACGAGCTACAATACAACACATTACATTCACCCTTAAATAAGAAGAGATTATCAGCATCATCATCAGCATGCAACATATTATCTTCATGCAAAATAATAAATGAATACCCTCTTGTTGTACAATCGCCAAATGAAATTATAGGGGAAAAGTTAGAAAACTTACTCAGAATCTTAGAATGAATTCTCCAAATCCTGTAGCTTCAATTTACAACGACCCTCCAACAAAACAAATGGTGCAAAATGAGGTTTATTGCGAGATTAACCTGTTTTGCACCATGATTCTGGAGATGGAAAATCACAAAGAAAATCAAGATGAAAATTTAAGAAAATGAGGGAGAATCTGGAATGAAAGGATATTTAAGGAAATGAAAGCTGGGTTTTGGGGTATATGGGTTTGTCTATGGAAAAACACAGAAAAGTTTCACAATGCATTGATAAAGAAAGGCAAGGAGAGGATCTCGGGAACTACTCTGTTAATGTAACAGAGTGATTAATTATGACATATCAGAAGTCAACAAACTTTGGTAGCCCTTATACCTTAGATGAAAAATATTTCATCAAAGATCATATTAAAAGAAAATACTATTTTCATTAGCTCTGCAAGGTTTCTATAGTTTTGAAGTCCATCCATATATCATTCACATAAAAGAATCTATGCATTCATATCTTTATTTGGTGACTGTCTACACATTCATACTTAATATAGCTCCTTTGATTCCAAATAAAAAAATGTAGTTTATTTTATTAAAAAAGGCCATTGTATCTGATCATTACATGATGAACCAAAAGTGCCATTTTTGGCACAGAAACACATTTGATCTGTAAATGCGTTTCTAATTCTTGAGAAATCTAAACCAAAATGTCAAAAATAGGTAGTAGTTAAAACAAAAAATTAAGGGCAGTGATGAAAATATGATAACAATGGAGGGTTGTTAGAGAGCTAGAGAAAAAGAAGTTATCCCTAGAGTTTGTGATTATGTTATGGATGATATACTAGGCCTTACTGTACAAAGCTTCTGAAACATGGTAGAAACTTGCAGAATGTTTAGGAAATTTTACCATTATGATGTATTTTAGTTTGAATATTACATAAATGGGTGAATGCAAAAAAAGTTACAGAAATAAACATTTATGAGTTAAAGTTGTCAGATATATACAAAACATCAATTAAATCCATTAATCTGTTTATTTACTTTTAATTAAAGTTCTCAACAACAAACTTCAGTTTAAATAAAATTGAACATTAAATTGTCAATTTCAAGATATTTTATTTCAATTAAAATTGTCAATTTCGTTAAGTGATTTTTTTTTAAAATAAATGATAATTAATATTTTTTAAAATTAAAATATATAGTTAAAAAAATTATTTTATAAATAATATCAAAATTTAATTTTGTTTTATTTAAAAAAAATATATATAAAGTTGAAGAATTAAAATAATTTTTTTACAATTATTTTAAATAAATTGAGTTAAAAATGATTTGTGCGATAAATTAAAAATATTTATTAGTTTTTAGATATTCTTAACGTTAAAAATACATTTATAAAAAAATATATAATTTATGTATAAATTTTTAGATTATATAATATATGAAAGTATAAATTATATAATAGGTAAAAAGTAATAATAAACCATGTTCTGGTACCATATTAGAAAGTGGACTTTAAGCCTAACTCAACCCCATAAAACCGGCTCATAAGGTTGAGGTCTGCACCCATTTATATATTATGAAATGTCCTTATCTCTAGTCTGGGATCTCCAACAATGTATTTATGTTAAAATAAATGTATTAAAAAATAAAATAAATTATTAAATATAAATCATTAAAAAAATGATATTCAAATATTTGATGAGACAATTTTATTGTAAATAATCTTTTCTATTGTAATTTTTATTGAAACAGTATTCAGTCAACAATAAATATCTATTATTTATGTTATTGTTAATTGTAAATAATTTTGTAAAAACTATATAATAACTATATATTTTTCAATAAAAACAGAGTATTTTCTCCATTATATCTTCTCTGCCTTTTTAACAGAGGGCAGAGTGTTATTTGGTTCCTTAACATATTATAACCACTTAATATGCTTGTATCATGTTAATGAAACTTAGACATGATTCATATGTAGGCCCACAAATATTTTTACATTTTTCAAAAATGTTAAAAAGCATTTTCATAGAAAGGAAATATAAAAAATTATTTAAGAAATCTCTCAAATTTTGTAATTTTAATAAATTTTATTAAAAAGGATATGTTTACATTATATGTATATATATGTATATATATATATAAATAAATTATAATAGCTTTTTTATTACAATAAAGAGAATTAATTTTAACTACTTTTATTTTTATTTTTAATGCCCATGTTTTAACTTTCAACAGAATCTGAAAATATAAACCTTTTTTTGAATAACAAGGACAAATTACTGCTACAAAATGTCACTATTTGAGAAGAAAATTGAGCATAAGAAATCAGAAACCTGACAACCTTATATAATTACAGATAACCTTATACAATTGATTTTTGGTGACATCATCAGATCAGTTGGACTCTTTCTGTCTCCCCCTTTGAACCACTCACATGATTTATCATATTGATCAAAAGTTCTTTGAACCCTTCAAGTTGTGTTGTTGATCTTATCATCAAACTGCATTGGAAACTTGTTCTGAAAAGTCCCTACATCCTTCAAGGGCATGTCTAGAATCTGCAGCAGTTATGACATTGACACATACAAACACTGTTATTACATACTCATATTATTACACTAGACTGAAATTTCAGTACCCAAAAAGAGTAATTTGACATTGCTGGAAAAAAGAAAATGCAGAAGCAGAACAATCTGTAACTGCACTATTGGTGTGTGTACCTTTGGTTGATTTTTCCCAGGTGGTAACATTGCACCACCAACACCACCACCCCTTTTAGTTCTAGCAAGAAGGCCTTTGGTTATTGGTGACATCATCAAATCAGTTGGACTTGTATATCTGAGAAAAATGTAGAAAAACATTGCATCTTGACATCACTAACCCAATTATACAGTCATCACCATCTGCATGTTCTCTCTTCAAAATTTCTTAAAATGATCAAATAGTTACATAAATCAATTTAATTTCAACATGCACTTTACAAAATTTAACTTGGACTGAATATTTAAATGTGGAGAACAGCCAAATTCTACTGAATCAATCAGCACATTTTTTGAAGATTCTGTGAAAAAATATCAATCCATACAGTGGATTTTGACCAGAGACTTGTCTGAGCTAAATTTCAAATTTTGACTTATTTTATAAATTTAGGGTTTATAAGCATTCATATTTTTTTCATCAAGAGTTTTATTCATATTTTTCTGATATTCCAATTTCATGAAAATCACATAAACTAATCAATACTACTTTCTAAGATTGTTACCGATCCCTTCAATTCAAAAAATTATCATAAATTATTGGTGAATTCCTAATTCCTAATATAATATAAAAACAGTGTTCACCATTGATGATAGTATATAAATACCTTTCTGGGTATTTGAATGCCTTGGGGACTCTGAGATGATCTGGAGTAACAGTAACAGGTTTGCGCAATTCGTTTGAGGAGTTACGATCTTTGATCTGGTGTTGTTGTTGAGCTGGAATTGGTGTTTTGCATTCAGGTTCAGGTTTCTGTGCTTGAATTGGAACTTTTGGAAGAGTTTTGAGCATGTTTTCCTTTTCCATCAGATTATTACTGTGTCACAACAAAAAGGATAAATGCTTTGAACTGCAAAAGTTGAAAGATGAGGAATGCAGAAACTATGGGTGCAAATGAATGAGTATATGAAAATGGTGGAAGATGAAGTGACCGTTTGAGGTAAGGGTTTGCAACGGTCGAATTGTCTGAGAAATTGCTAGAGTGAGGTTCAAATATTTTGTCCGTTGGGATGAATAACCTGGGTTTTCTTACAAAGCGAATTTCTTACGTGTTTTTTTTTAAATCATATTTGCTTGAATTTTAATTTCTTTCTATTATTTTTTGAAATCCTATATGTTAGCATAATATATAGTTTATTTTTATTTTTATATGGTTAGCACGTTTTTTAATTTTTTAATATAGTTTGTTTGAACATAGATGTAATTAAATATATTTGACCATATTATTGATTTAAATTATTTAAAATACATTTAATTAATATATAAATAAATAATTATATTATTTAAATTTATAAAAAATTACAAAACAAGAAAAAACATATACTTCTTATAAAAAAAATGTGTTAACAAGTATTATGAAAACATGCTAACAAACACTATTTTAAAAAAAATTATAATGTGCTAACCAGCATTTCAATAAAAAAATTAGAAAAAAAATTAAACAAACACTACTAAAAAAAACGTGTTTGATGGCACGAGTTTATAAAATTCGACTTTTCAATCAAAATTTAAGATCAGTTTTAAAAAACATTTGTAAATATTGATTTTGAAAATATATTAAGAAATAATTAATTATGAGTTAAAATTAGCTTTTATTACTATTAGTTTAAAATTAATGAATTTATTATTAATAATGAATTTAGTATTAGCTTTTATTATTATTAATTTGAATAAAAAATTAATTATTAATATTTATTATGAGTATTATTTAAATTTGTGTTAATATGAAATTAATAACTTTAAATGTTATACTAAATTAGTCAATTTAATAATACTGATTTAAAGAAGTTATGAAATTGATTTTATTATTTATTTGAGCTTGTTATTCTTAATAAATTTATAATTTATTTTTAGCAATTAAATTGCTGATTATGTAATTAATTATATTTTGGAATAACAGTATTTTTAATAAGTATAGTTAAAATATTATTCTGTAAGTTGATTTTATATTACCTATAAACTAGACAAAAAAAAAATGATCATATAAGATGAACCAAAAGTGCCATTTTTGCCACAGAAACACAGTATTTGGTCTGTAAACTTGTTTTCTAACTCTTGAGAAAACTAAACCAAAAAGCAAAAAATAAAGAGTGGAAAAAACAAAAAAGGGTGGATGAAGACAAGTAATGTACAAAAGGGCAATGCAGAAAATATGCTAACAATGGAGGGTTGTTAAAGAGATAGAACAAAAGAAGTTATCCCTAGAGTTTGTGACTGTAAATGATGCAGGTTATGTTATAGATGATATACTTGGAAGAAGCTTCAGAAACATGGAAGAAGCTTAGCACAAAATATTTGCCATGGTAGGAATTTTGCAGTTCCAGCCCTTCAAAGTTGGAGTTCCTCCCCTCTGCTGTAAGTTATCACAATTAGCCTTCAAAATTTACCTTTTCAGCGCAGAATGGCAAAAGGGTTGACATGTTTGCAACTCCAAGAGAACCATTGTTGCCTTTAGGTTGCTAATGATTATGCAAAGAAGTTTCAGTTTTGAAAGCATTTACATTTGTATTCATAATATATTGTACAGTTTTGAACCAAATGTAAATTTCACTTACCAAGAGTATTTACTTTTAGCATATTTTGTTGCTTATTCTCTGCAAATTTCCTTGGAAAGAGCATTTTTTAAAGAATAAGAGCTTATTTTGATACTGAAACATGTATCAGACTATAAACTTATAGGTAAATATTGCCCTACTTAGAAAAACCAAGGTACTTTTCTTTTCACTAATTATGTTAGTTTTCTGATCATTTACAGATACAGAAAGTAACTATGTTGAAAATAGCATAATCTGTATATCATTATTCGGTCAAATTAAACATGTTAGTTCTTCAATTCATCAGAGACTACCTCAGTTTACAAGTGATTGCAGAAGCAAAACTAAGGTACATTTATGCAGTATGTTCTAAAATCTTAATGTTACTGTACTAAATTGGTGATTAATGGAATTTATATTACTAAATTGATAGAGTAAATCCAAGTAAATTTTGTTGGTTTTTTTTTCAAAATTAAGTTGCATTTGTGATCAGGTTTTTGCAGCTCGGAGGAGGAAAAGGGCAAATGAGAGAACTGAAACTTATGTTTTGTTAGAACCAGGAAAGGATGAAAGGTTTGTTTCTGAGGAAGAGTTGAAGGCAACATTGAAAGAGTTGTTGGAAAATTGGCCTGGTAAGGTTCTTCCTCCTGATCTTTCAAGATATGAGGACATTGATGAAGCTGTTTCTTTCTTGGTGAGATATGTTTGTGAACTTGAAATTGATGGAGATGTTGGCTCAGTTCAATGGTATGAAGTTCGTTTGGAGTGACTGCACCAATCACTCTCTTTCTACCATTTTCTCCTTCTGAGTATTTTTATCTGAGAAAAATAAGAAAAAGAATGATTTCTAAGAGATAATATTTTTACGATCTCTTTACCTGTAATGTTTCTAGTTCGTTATTTCTTATAAAATAAACTTAAAATAAACTTTACCTCCACTATTGTATTGTCTTATTTTTAGTTAATACGAGATTTTCAACACATCTTCTACGTTGAGGTTGTCAACTCATTTGATAAGCGGTGATATAATAAACTCAATAAACTCTAATTAAAATATTTTTTAAAATACGCTGATCATCTTAGGAAGTAAACTTTAAACATAATTAATCTTTTCAAAATAAGTATGAGATTTGCATCTATTATATATTTTTAGTTGTTCATATCTCTAATTGATGTAGAATCTCTAATTATTTATTAATTGTGTAAAAACTGGAGAAATGACTTTATTAAAATGATAGTAGATTATATAATATATAATTGAAATACAATCCTTCACTTCAAAATACTAAATTAAGTATATACTCCCTTACTAATGCAAGAACTTGATAAATTAGTAGGAATGATTTTGTAAAATTGAAATGCAAGAACTTTATATTTGTAGGTGCAAAAATAAACAAAAGAGTGAGAAATAGAAAAACCGCTGGGCCAGGTGGTGCGGATAATAAAGCACGGGTGGGAAATAATTAAATTTCTTTGGCAGCGGAAGGGACCAGACTTATTTGATAAAGGTGGTGCAGATGTAAAAAGCGCTGGAAGTGGGAATATTAACAGAGGTGTGCCGAACAGTAAGAGAGGCCCAAAACCTTTGTAAAGAATGAAATAAAAGACCATGTGGCTTTTTTTTTACGTGACCCATTCTCCTGATACCACAATTATGGCTGCTTCTTCCTGCACCTCCATATCTTCTTGTGTCACTCTTATAAGTTTTTTGTATTCCAAAAATATCTTTTTTAATATTCTAGATTACATAATCCGAAAGTCTTTTTCTAGATTCAGAATTAGCTTTCAAATTATATAATCCGAAAGCCTTTTGTGATTAGCTTTCGGTTTACATAATCCGGAAGTCTTTTCTATACACAAGATTAGCTTCCGAATTATGTAATCTGAAAGTTTTTTTTTATATGAGTGATTAGCTTCTGGATTACATAATCTAGAAGTCTTTTCTAATTATGAGATTGACTTCCAGATTATGTATCCAGAATATATGAGGGTGACAAAAAAAGGATAAAACATATTTTTACATTTAGTATGAGGTGACACAAGGAGATATGGAGGTGCTATATCATGCAAGTTTCTAACCATTAACACAAAGAAATGTCGTGGGGCCCACTTGTTTGTATACTTCACTTACCAAATTTGAACGAGTCGCGGGTCCCACTCACATGCAAGCTTTTATTCATTAAGAAAAAAAAAACGTGGTTCAAAAAAGAAATAATTTGAGGTGGCTTTTATTCATAAAAAAAAGACAAGGAAAAAAAAAAAAGAAACATAATTTGCCCATGTCTGTTGTTTCCTAAAAATATAAAGATGTAAGAAATTATGTAAATTAATTTTTATAAAGTGACTCACATGAGTTAGAGTTTGGACTTTGGGCCCAAATATGATTTAATAATAATAATAATAGAATAAAGGGTCCATTGGTTAATGTGAGAAATATATATATATATATATATATATATATATATATATATATATATATATATATATGATGATATACCTAATGGAAAACCTACATCTGATGGAGATTGGGTACTAAAGGCTATAGGGTTCTGTCTCTGCAAATAATAGTTGTCTCACTGTTAACCATCACGAAAGTGTGTGACAAGTACGGAATTGCTAAGAGATATATTGTGATAAAGGAGATAAAGTAACTGCTCAATTAGGATCACTCATGGATCAAAGTAAGTGCCTATTCCTTCTTGATTCATGATATGTGTTCAGTTTTACGTTTATTCATGTTTTGATTTACATGTGGTATCATAGCCTCGTTGCTCATGTTGTGATTCTCCATTAATGCTTTTCCAAAATCAAAGAACCCTAATTTTAAAATATTCTCAATTTAAAAACTCTAATTGGATAGTTCCCTAATTGTCCTAAACCATCAAAATTAAAGAACCCTAATTTTAATTAATTCCAATTGAAGAACCCTAATTTTTAAAATTAGGGTTTATGGATCAACGCCATTAACGACGTAAAACCTTTTGAACCCAAACGCGCAGAACGGTGGTTGCTGCTGCGGCACGGTGACTCATTGTGAGAGGGGTGGTTAACGACATCCCTGCAGCTTAAGCAATTTTGCTTCAGGAAAAAGAAGCAAATTTGATTTAGTGTGCCTTAGGTTATCAATTTTATTAATATTATATTAGAAATATAATATAATATAATAAAATGCATGAAAAGAATCCAATTAATGAATCCATATATGAATTATTCTCTGCCATCATGAAATGCACGAATTCTTTGTTGCACCCCATATTAAAGTTTAATCAATTGTTACTTTTCTGTAATTTAGGTTATGTTATAATGTAATTAAATTTACATTTAAATTAAACTTTAATTAATTAATTAAAAGTGAGTAACGAAAAATTAGTTTCTGTTTTATGTATCATGTTTTAATGTAATTTTATTTGCATTAAATTAAAGTTTAATTAAAGTTTTAATGAAATTTTATTATGTTTTAATGTAATTTTATTTGCATTAAATTAAAGTTTTAATGAAATTTTATTATGTTTTAACGTAATTTTATTTTTATTAAATTAAAGTTCAATTAAAGTTTTAATGAAATTTTATTATGTTCATTAAATTAAAGTTTAATTAATTGACTGAAAGTGAGGAATGGAAAAATATTTTTCCGCTTTATGTATTTAATTTTAAATTGAAATTTTGGAATTACTTGTATGATGGATTTGTAATCACCAAAGTGATCAAATCTTTAAGTTTTATTTAATTCCAAATTATGGATGAAATTTTATTTCATATAATGATATTATTTATGGAATTATTTGTATGATAGATTTGTAATCACCAAAGTGATCAAATCTTTAAGTTTTATTTAATTCCAAATTATGGATGAAATTTTATTTCAATTAATGATATTATTTATGGAATTATTTGTATGATAGATTTGTAATCACCAAAGTGATCAAATCTTTAAGTTTTATTTAATTCCAGATTACTGATAAATTTTATTCCAATTACCTATAGAATGGATGCTAAATTATTTATATATATGGGTAAATGGAAATTCATTATTATAGGACATTATGGATCACCAAAAGGTTGATTAGTTGTCCTTATAATTAATGGATATGATTGTTGGTAGTGAGTATGTGTTATTAGTTTTGCTTGTATATCCAAATATAACAAGTGTTTCTAGTTAATGCATACATCTTGCCAAATAAAGTTAATACTATTAGCATCATTATGTTTTGTGTATTAATGAATCTCCCAAAGGAGAACATTAGTATACATAGAATCTTTTCAGAATCTGTATAGTATGTTTAGTTTATGACTCAAAGTATTAATGTTAAGCATGTGTGATCAAGTATTGTTCCTGTATCTTTATGCGAATGAGCATAGCAAGTAATATTAAGTCTGCTCTTCCCAAAACTGATGGTGCAAAAGAATTTATGAAATTTGTGGAAGAGCGCTCCCAAACTACTGATAAGTCTCTTGTTGGGACATTAATGAGTATATTAACCACCATGGAATTTGATGGTTCTCGTACTATGCACGAACATGTCATTGAAATGACTAATATTGCGGCAAGACTTAAGTCTATTGGATCTGGTACTCTTTATGATGGATTATATAGATTGAATCTCGATAAACTATATGCTGAAACTCTTATGACCTCGCATCATAATGTTGGCACTAAACGAAGTTTGGTGAATGAATGTTTTGCTTTTTTGTGGCACAAACGTTTGAGACATATTTCCAAGAAAAGAATGGAGAGATTGGTAAAGTATGAAATACTTCCAAGTTTGGATTTTACTGATCTGAATGTATGTGTGGATTGTATTAAAGGCAAACAAACAAAACACACAAAGAAGGGAGCCACAAGAAGTACTTAGCTTCTTGAAATTATACACACTGATATATGTGGACCTTTTGATGCAAGTTCTTTCAATAAAGAAAGGTATTTTATCACCTTTAATGGTGATTTTTCACGTTATGGTTATGTTTATTTACTGCATGAAAAATCGCAAGCGGTGAATGCCTTGGAAGTTTATATAAATGAAGTGGAAAGGCAATTAGACAGAAAGGTGAAAATTGTCTGGTCAGATAGAGGTGGTGAATATTATGGAAAATATGATGAAAGTGGACAACACCCTGGTCCGTTTGCTAAGTTCCTTGAGAGACGTGGTATTTGTGCTCAATACACAATGCCAGGTACACCACAACAAAATGGTGTTTCAGAAAGGCGTAAACGAACCTTAATGGATATGGTTAGGAGCATGTTAAGTAAGTCAATTGTACATGTTTCATTGTGGATGTATGCTTTAAAAACTGTCATGTATTTGTTGAACAGGGTTCCTAGTAAGGCAGTTCAAAAGACACCTTTTGAATTGTGGACAGGAAGGAAACCCAGTTTGAGACACCTGCATGTTTGGGGATGTCAGGCAGAAGTTAGAATATACAATCCGCAAGAGAAGAAATTGGATGCAAGAACAATCAGTGGATATTTCATTGGTTATCCAGCAAAGTCAAAAGGGTATATGTTTTACTGTCCTACCCATAACACAAGAATTGTTGAATCTGGAAATGCACGATTCATTGAAAATGGTGAAACCAGTGGGAGTAATACTTCACAAAATGTGGAAATTAAGGAAGTTAGAGTACAAGTTCCTTTAACTAGTACCTTTACTTCAAGTATTGTTGTTCCTAATGTAGTTGAGTCACTCAACGATGAAGAAGAACAACAAATTAATGATCATGAAGAAAACAATGAACCCGTAGTAGAACAACCACAAGAAATAGTATTAAGAAGATCTCAAAGAGAAAGAAAGTCTGCTGTTTCGAATGATTATGTGGTTTATCTACAAGAGTCAAAAAATGACTTAAGTATTGATAATGATCCAGTTTCATTTTCAGACGCCGTCAATGATGATAATTCTGATAAGTGGTTAGATGCCATGAAAGATGAGCTTAAATCAATGGCACAGAAGAATGATGTATGGGACCTTATAGAATTGCCAGAAGGATGCATGAGAGTTGGGTGTAAATGGGTCTTTAAGACTAAACGTGACTCTCATGGCAATATCGAACGTTACAAGGCTCGACGTGTTGCCAAAGGTTTTACTCAAAAAGATGGCATTGATTATAAAGAAACATTTTCACCTTTTTCTAAGAAAGATTCCTTTAGAATTATCATGACATTAGTAGCTCGTTATGATCTTGAGTTGCATCAGATGGATGTCAAAACTGCTTTTCTGAATGGGGATTTAGAAGAGGATGTTTATATGGACCAACCAGTGGGGTTCATTGAAGAAGGAAAGGAACACATGGTGTGTAAACTTAAGAAATCAATATACGGGCTTAAACAGGCTTCTAGGCAATGGTATCTTAAGTTCAATGATACTATTGTGTCCTTTGGGTTTAAGGAAAATATCGTTGATCGGTGTATATACCTGAAGGTCAGTGGGAGCAAGTTTATATTCCTGATTCTGTATGTTGATGATATCTTGATTGCAACTAATGATCTTGGTCTATTAAGTGAGACTAAGAAGTTTCTCTCTAATAACTTTGAGATGAAAGATATGGGTGAGGCATACTATGTGATAGGAATTGAAATATTCCGTGACAGATCACAATGACGGTTAGGTTTGTCTCAGAAAGCATATATTAATAAAGTTTTAGAGAGATTCAGAATGGATAAATATTCGACATCTCCTGTTCCAATACAGAAAGGAGACTAATTTAGTCTCATGCAATGTCCAAAGAATGACTTGGAACGGAAACAGATGGAGAATATACCTTATGCATCTATTGTTGGGAGTTTAATGTATGCTCAAACTTGTACACGACCAGATATTAGTTTTGCAGTTGGTATGCTTGGTAGATACCAGAGTAATCCAGGATTGGATCATTGGAAAGCTGCAAAGAAAGTTTTAAGATACTTGCAAGGAAAGAAGGATCACATGCTTACTTATAAAAGATCTGATCACCTTGAGGTGATTGGATATACAGATTCAGATTTTGTTGGCTGTGTGGATACACGAAAGTCTACATTTGGTTATGTGTATCTTTTAGCCAGAGGAGCGATTTCATGGAAAAGTGCGAAGCAGTCAGTCATCGCTGCGTCCACTATGGAGGCTGAATTTGTGGCATGCTTTGAGGCCACAATTCAGGTTAATTGGTTGCGGAATTTTATTTCAGGACTTGAAATTGTTGACAGTATTGCCAAGCCGCTGAAAATTTATTGTGATAACTCCGCAGCAGTCTTCTTTTCTAAAAAACGACAAGTATTCCAAAGGTGCTAAACATATGGAATTGAAATACTTTGCCGTTAAAGAAGAAGTTCAGAAACATAAAGTGTCAATAGAACATATTAACACTGATCTTATGATTGCTGACCCTTTAACAAAAGAGTTACCGCCCAAAACATTTACTGGTCATGTTGTAAATATGGACATTATGTCTACTAGTGAATTATGAATGTTGTTAATGCTTATTTGACACTCTGAGCTCATTGATAAATAAAGTTTCTGAAATTTATGTTGTTTTCTACTTTATGTATATACATGAAAATTATGTTATTATGGTGTGGAAAACAAATTATGTTGTTATTGATGACAATGACATTATGTTTGAACCTATTATGAATTTCTCACTATAAAGTCATATTAAGGAGAAAGAATGATATAGTAGTACATGGAAGGAAATGTGTTGATTCAAATGACATGTAATCGCCATGACTCTTATTATTTCTGTATTCTTGATTATGAATAATGATAGAACCAATTTATGTAAGGCCTTTTAAATGCGCATTTATGTAATTATTAAATCATGAAAGTATTATAACTCATATGAGTCAAGTGGGAGAATGTAAGAAATTATGTATATTAATTTCTATAAAGTGACTCACATGACTTAGAGTTTGGGCTTTGGGCCCAAATATGATTTAATAATAATAATAAAATAAAGGGTCCATTGGTTAATGTGAGAAATATATATCTGATGATATACCTAATGGAAAACCTACATCTGATGGAGATTGGGTACTAAAGGCTATAGGGTTCTGTCTCTGCAAATAATAGTTGTCTCACTGTTAACCATCACGAAAGTGTGTGACAAGTACGAAATTGCTAAGAGATAGATTGGGATAAAGGAGATAAAGTAACTGCTCAATTAGGATCACTCATGGATCAAGGTAAGTGCCTATTCCTTCTTGATTGTATGATTGTGTGAGAATCATGATATGATAAGATCTGTATGAGAACATTATTGTATGTGTTCAGTTTTACATTTATTCATGTTTTGATTTACAAAAGATTCTTAAAAATATGTTTTCAAATATTTTCTTTCCAAGAAAAGAGTATATATAGGGTGCCCTAGGACTGAACCAATATCTATATAAACCAAATCAACCCAAGACCATAACATCCATATCGAAAGCCTTAAAATCATAAATATCTTTCTAATAATTCAAAATGTGTCAATCCAATGAGAAAAAATCTCCCATTACTGTATCCTCTAAGTCCTCTAACCCAAATCAAGGGACTCAAGATGAGAATAACTCCTTATTCACAAATTAGGAAGAGGAAGCCCCCATATCAAATGCAAGCTTTCTCAGAAAGGTATCTTGGATAGAAGGCATAAAAATGAGCATTGATAAGGCTCTTAAAGCCTTCTAAAAAAATGTAGAAGAAGAGGTCAATGCGAATGAAAAATGGTTGATCAACAAAACTCAAGAGATGATCATCAGGAAAGCATATATTGAATGAAAACAAGCCATTAAACTCGTTGCTAGGCTTGAAGAGAGAGTGAGAAAAACCAAAGAGGAAGATTTGTATCTCATCCAACATAGCTAGTTTTACCAATCAGATCAACCAGGCTCTTAGTCAAAGTCCTTATTCTGGACAAACCTCTCAGCCACCACACTCCTCGTAGTAGTGATGATTTCTTTTTCAATTCTCTGATACTCTTTTTATTGATGTTAAAAAAGGGGAGAAACAATGGTCTTATTTTTTAATAATGTTTTGTTTTGTATTTTTGACATTTTGATCAATAAACAATTTTTTCTTGAGGAAACAAGTGCGCATAAATTTATGATACAATGTTATAAACTCACAAAACAAAAATATTGCACTTAAAGTTTTTGTAAAGTGGGAGATTGTTAAGATGATTTATTCTTAGACAATCCCAAGTAAAACTTTCAAATAAAAATCTAATAAAGCCTTGAGAATATCTTAGACGCAATAAGTTGTATAGATTACTATTAAGGAAATAATAATTATCAAATTATATGCAATTATTGTATGCAATATTTGACGATATTGTACTCAATTATATGCAATTAATTTAATAATTATAGAATCTCATGATTAGTATCCTAACTAATTAGATTGTAATTTGGGGAGAGAAACTCCCTATATATTTCCTATACATGAAGTGATGTAATATACACATTAGAGAATAAGAAACATTTCTTCTTCTTACCATTTTTTATCATTTTCTTATATGGTATCAAAGCACCAATCTTGGTGCCCTAACAACCTCCCCAGTCTGAGTCGCAATAAGCTGTCAATGTCAGATTGTTTTCGGATGGTAATAACAATCCTTGTCCTGGTGATCCTTTGATCCCTGACAGCCTCTCCATTTTTATCCCCTAAATAAAAAATCATGTCTGGCAAAGAAGGCACCAGTAACGAGTCCGATAGAAACCTCGTACAACGCTTCAGTGCCGAGCAAATTCAGCAATTGGCAAGGGCTATTTACTCGCTCAACAATAACGGTAAAAGTGACACGTTTGTTAGTTCTGCAGGTCTGCTTGCCCATAACTCCTCTTCTAATTCTGCTTTTACGAAACCATGGATTTTGGATAGTGGAGCAACCCATCACATTGCATCTGATTCATAATTTTTCACACACACTTCATCATCATTTATTTCAAATGTTAATCTGCCCACAGGCTCAACTGCGCCCATCTCATCTACAGGCACAATTAAATTCAATGACAAAATCACTCTCAAGGATGTTCTTTGTGTTCCTTCTTTTAATTTAAATCTCGTGTCCATTAGTAAGATAACCAGTTCACTAAATTGTTGTGTCGTTTTTACTCCACATGGTTGCGTTTTACAGGACTTGGCTACGGGGAGGATGATTGGCTCGGGTAAACAACACGCAGGCTTATACTACATGTCCCCTTTTCCAAACCAAGCCCACGCATCTCAAATATCGACCGATCCTAATTTATGGCACAAACGCCTTGGACATCCTTCTCCGGCGTGTCTACAACTTGTATCTTCCTTACTACCTATCCCTATCAATAAAAATCTCATTCCCATTCATAATCATTGTAGTATTTGTCCCAAAGCTAAACAGACAAGGCTACCCTTTTCCTTTAAGCACAATAAAATCTCATTCTCCATTTAACCTATTGCATTGTGACATTTGGGGTCCTCATAAAACCCCAACTCATTTTGGAAAACGTTTTTTTCTCACTATAGTCGATGACTATACTAGATGTACTTGGCTATTTCTTATGAATCACAAATCTGAAAACCAACATCTCTTAAAGTCATTCATTACATTTGCACAAAATCAATTTCAGGCATCTATTAAAACCATCCGCGTTGACAACGGACTGGAATTTATTTCAATGTATGATTTTTTTCTCAAAAAAGGTATTGAATGTCAACGCACTTGCGTTTACACTCCTCAACAAAATGGAGTAGTAGAACGCAAACATAGACATGTTTTAAACACAACACGAGCCCTCCTATTTCAATCCAATTTACCATTAGAATTTTGGGGAGAATGCGTTTTAACCGCCACATATATCATTAATCGCTTGCCATCACCTTTACTAAAAAATAAATCACCTTTTGAGCTACTATATAATAAACCACCTTCACTCTCTCACCTAAAAACTTTTGGTTGCCTCTGTTACGCAACTGTTGTTTCACCTTAGCAAAAATTTGATCCGCGCGCCCGACAATGCATCTTCATTGGTTATCCTCACAGTCAAAAAGCATACAAATTATTTGATATAGATGCAGACACTTTTTTTACAAGTCGGGATGTCATCTTCCATGAAAATGTTTTCCCATTCTGCCAACAGTCACAAACACAATCCTGACCTCCATTACAAGGTATTTTGCTCACTATTGACATTGACTTACCCACTCCTGTCCAACATTCACTCGATCAACCTTCTTCTCTTACTCATCACAATGCACCTGAACCTCCATGAAACCAACCTTCTTCTCCTACTCGTCACAATACACCTGAACCTCCATCAAACCAACTATCTTCTCCTACTCGTCACAATGCACATGAACCTCCATCAAACCAACCTTCTTCTCCTACTCGTCATAATACACCTGAACCTCCAGTAGACCAACCTTCTTCTCCCATGCCAAGAAGTTTAGCACCCATTACCAAACCTTCTCCAACCGACCTTCCTGTTCGATGATCCAGTCGCACATCAACCCAACCTTCCTGGCTTCAAGACTACGTAACGGGATCCCAAGCCAATCATTCGACCAGTGCCCAAGACCGACCGAATGGAACCAGGTATCCTATGCATCATTTTCTTTCTAATTCACGATTTTCTTCTACACATAGTGCATATCTTGCTAACATCACAGCCACCAAAGAACCTCACACTTATGCTCAAGCTATCCTTGATCCAAATTGGCAAAAAGCAATGGACGAAGAGCTTTCCGCCTTGCAGCTAAACCAAACGTGGACCTTGACACCGTTACCCGCTGGGCAGAAACCCATCGGATGCAAATGGGTCTATAAAATAAAGTACAACTCAGATGGTAGCGTCGACAGATATAAGGCGCGCCTTGTCGCAAAGGGGTACATTCAGATTGAAGGTGTCGACTATTCTGAAACTTTTTCACCAACAGCAAAATTAACAACTTTGAGGTGTCTCCTCACCATTGCAGCAACCAGAAATTGGTTTACTCACCAGCTAGATGTGCAAAATGCCTTCTTACATGGCACATTGCATGAAATTATTTACATGGATTTGCCACCCGGGCATCATCGATAGGGGGAGAACATTGTATGTCGACTCAACAAATCCCTTTATGGTCTCAAACAAGCATCTCAAACATGGTTTTCAACATTTTCTCATGTGATTAAATCTGTAGGATTTCAACAGTCCAAGACAGATTACTCTCTATTCACAAGACAGAATAACTCATCATTTACTGCCCTTTTGATTTATGTGGATGATATTCTTTTGACAGGAAATGATTTGACAGAAATTCAGCGTGTTAAAGATTGTTTATTACAACAATTTCGCATTAAAGATCTTGGAGACCTAAAATATTTTCTAGGGATTGAATTTTCCCGTTCCAAAGCTGGTATTTACATGTCCCAAAGAAAATATGCGCTTGATATTTTGCAGGATACGGGACTCACAGGTGCTCGTCCAGACAAATTTCCAATGGAACAATACCTAAAACTCACACCAGACGATGGAGAATTATTAAAGGATCCAGTCAAATACAGGCGACTCGTGGGACGACTGATATACCTCACGGTTACTCGGCCTGATATAGCATTTTCGGTTCGGACCCTAAGTCAATATATGCAGGATCCACGGAAACCTCATTGGGATGCCGCAATTCGAGTCCTAAAGTATATCAAAGGATCACCAGGACAAGGATTGTTATTACCATCCGAAAACAATCTGACATTGACAGCTTATTGCGACTCAGACTGGGGAGGTTGTCAGACAACTCGGAGATCAGTATCTGGATATTGCATTTTTCTTGGTTCCTCTATTATCACATGGAAGTCAAAAAAACAGACAAACGTATCAAGATCATCAGCGGAAGCAGAATACCGCGCAATGGCCAATACTTGTTTGGAGATAGTTTGGTTGCGATATCTGTTGCAGGATTTAAAGGTGTCATGTAACTTGCCAGCTCAACTTTTCTGTGACAATCAAGCGGCATTACATATAGCAGCAAACCCAGTATTTCAAGAATGCACAAAACACATTGAGATAGACTGCCACATTGTGCGAGAAAAATTACAAGCTGGGATAATCACTCCTTCATATGTACCGACACAGTATCAGCTCGCAGATATTTTTACGAAGGCATTGGGCATGGAATGATTTTTGACGCTATGACACAAGTTGGAGGTTCTTGATCTTCACCTACCAACTTGACGGGGAGTATTAAGGAAATAATAATTATCAAATTATATGCAATTATTGTATGCAATATTTGACGATATTGTACTCAATTATATGCAATTAATTTAATAATTATAGAATCTCATGATTAGTATCCTACCTAATTAGATTGTAATTTGGGGGAGAGAAACTTCCTATATATTTCCTATACATGAAAGTGATGTAATATACACATTAGAGAATAAGAAACATTTCTTCTTCTTACCATTTTTTATCATTTTGTTATAATTATATAGTAGACAAAGTTTGAAACAAAATGGATCAAGCGTCATACTCAAGAGTTAGACGAAGTTTAAACACAAAGTGCTTAAAGACAAATGCATCGGATGATATTGTTAAATACGTTATGATGAACGCAAAGAAAGAACAAAACATATGCACCAACCACAAGATGATCGAAATAATGTAATAGACGATGATCATGCGTTGGACAAACAAGTATCAGAGAAATTTCCAAACTTAATCATTTCACTTTATATGCACTTATGTGTTTAAATATTTTCTAAATTCATTTTGTTTAAGGCAAATCATATAAATTATCTTTGCATCAAAATGCAGTGTTTTCAATTGAGAATTAAAATGTTTTCAAATGAATTTGAATGAAAATTTCATGTGACTACTTTGTCCAAAATATTGAAAACATTATTTAGCACAAATTGATATATCTTTATGGAAGATATTTGGCAAACACAACTGTACGCATTTAAAATTCAGACCAGTGTTTGAAAAGGTTTTCGAAAAACATAGCACACACCTAATCGATGCTTTTAAAGGTTTTTTTAAATATACTCTGATAAATATATTCAAGAGAAACTGTGAAAGATTTATTTCAATCTTGGATATAATCTTGCTTGAATTAATATCTAAGAATGGAAAACTTTGGTAATTCATTTGATATTCTGAGATATTAAGAGAATATTATTTAATGATATATTTGTTCTGAGGTATTGCAAATATTAATATCACTATTAATCACAAAGGTTTTCTAACGTGATTTTAGTAACCATCAATACACATTGGAGAATAACGACAAGTTTTCTTATTGAGTTTCCAACAAACATAATGAAATTATTGTAAAGCATAATTTATGAGAAATCAGGTACAATTCAGAATAATACAACTGAAAAAAGATAGAATGGAGAAGAATACGTGTGTTTGTGTGTGTAAGGTCTTTTGCTATCGTATAATTAAATTACTCACATTATGGTTGAGATTCTTGGTTTATTTTGAATGTAATATGTTGTTAAATGGGGTATGGAAGAAGGGATTTTGTAGGGAGAAGGGTGTCTATCTAGCCATATTTTTTTTTTTATAAGGATTGTAACATTCTTTAAATGTTTCGTTGTTAATTTATTCATTCTTTACTAAAAAAGAACTATTTTCAAACATCATAATACTCTACATCCTCGTAAAATATTCTCGAGTACAACGTTGTTATGATGGACATGACGGATAGAGAGGTAGAGAGAGAAATATTTTGTAAATAAAGCAAGAGTATTTTTCTACACTTAAACAACATTTAATACCAAATATTCACCTTCTTTTATTAAAAAAAATAATAATGACACAAAATAATGACACAGAAAAGGAGAGATGACTTCAAATCTTAGCAAAACTAGTAACTGATAAATATTATAGGAAAAATGGAGCTAAGAAACTTGAATCTCTCACGCAAAAGAGCCTACGAGAGAGTAAGAGAAAGAAAGAGACTGATAAAAACCTAAAATTTACCCTATTTTCTAAAAATAAGGAAAAAATTCAGTGTTGTGTGAAATCATTAAATAGAAATCAATTTTAGAGACAAAAGTAATTAGTTGTTATATTGACTAAATTAGATATTATTTTAGAGACTAAAAAAATTATTGGTATTTAAATTAGTTTCTATTATTGATAAATAATATCTAAATTGGTACCTAATTAGCTACCAACTTTAAAATCTAATTACCTACCAATTGTAGAATCTAAATAATTGGTAGGTAAAATCTTGATAACTAATTAGATATCAATTTAGAAACTATTTATCAATAATAAAAAATAATTTAGATACTAATAATTTTTTAAAACTTTAAAATAATATTTGATTTAGTCAATATAATAACTAATTATTTTTTATTCTAAAATTGGTTTCTATTTAATAATTTTTTAGTAATAAGTTTTAGTTTAAATTTCAAATGATAAAACGATAAAAATTATCCATCCAACTTTTACTAAAACACATATTTAAAAAAAATATTCTTTGTTCTGATTTACCCATTAAAATACTTACACTTTTGTTTTTTTATTTATAATATATAAATAGTAAAAAACATAATAGTTATAGAGATATATTTTAAAGAAATATAAGTTTAAAACAATTTCAAATAATAAGAAATTTATATTATTTAATAATACTATTAAAATAATATTACTTAAATATTTTTTTTTTGAAATCTTACCGTGGGTTTATGACTCACCTTTCCGTTTTCTTGTCATAATTGGGAGGTTACTTGGCACAATCAATTGCAATCAATGGGAGGTTAATTGCCACAATCAATTGCAATCAATGGGAGGTTAATTGCCACAGTCATCATCGAAGGAAGATTAATTACCATTAATTGTATTTATTATTGTTGTCTCCTAGAACCACTATATATAGTGGCTTCCTTCAAGCAATGTAACACACAACAAACAACAACACACACTTGCTTCCTCTCTCTTTTGTTATACTCTTTATTTCTGCTTTTGGGTGTAAGTGTTTAACCCATATAGAGAGAATTTGTTTTGGGGCTATTTATCATTAGCCTGAGAGGAATTCATTGTACTCCCAGTACCATTATAGTGGAAGTTTTGGCTCTCTCGTCGGTGGTTTTTTACCTCTATTTAAAGGGGTTTTCCACCTAAAAATTATGGTATCATTCTCACTTTACTTGTTACTTTAATTTCTCATAATCTTTGGTTGAAATTATCACGCCTCCGCACACGATATCTCTACAAATTGGCATCAGAGTTTTTCTCACCCAGAATGGTTTAAAGAAAGTTCTGGCAGGTAAAATGATGAGACCAACCACTATGACGGAGGAGCAGTGGGATGAGATGGATGAAAAGGCATTGTTTGCAATCCAGTTATGCTTGTCCCGTGAGGTGTTGCGTGAGGTCATCAACGAGAAAACTACAACAGGCATATGGAGTAGATTGGAGTCTCTATACATGACCAAAAGTCTTGCAAACAACTTCGGTTAAAGGAGCGACTCTTTACACTCCGAATGTCCGAAGGTACTCCCATCCAATCTCACCTTGATGAATTTAATTCCATCATAATTGATTTGAAAAATTTGGATGTTAAAATTGATTATGAGAATAAAGTCGTTCTATTTATTGTTTCTCTACCACCTTCGCATCGACAATTCAAAGAAATTATGTTATACGGTAATTATCTTACCTTAAGCTTTGATGATGTCAAGACTAATTTACTAGTCAAAGAAAAATTTGATACTCAAATTCATTCTGAAAGTTCTGGTGAAGGATGAGTAGTTAGAGGGAGAAACCAAGAGAAAGGTAGGAACAATAAGTATAAATCTAGGTCAAAATCTAGAGGCAAGAACTCCAAATATTGTCGTTATTGCAAGAAAAAGGGACACGAGATCTCTGAATGCTATAAATTGAAAAATAAGCAAGATAGAGAAGATAAGGGAAATGGTAAATAACCAGAAAAATTTGCCGAAGCTAGTATTGTTGAAACTGAATCTGATGGGGATAGTTTTGTAGCTTCCAACACTGAACAAAGGTCTAAAAATGAATGGATTCTTGATTCTGGTTGTACTTTTCACATGTCTTACAATAGAGATTGGTTTACTACATATGAACCAGTTTATAATGGTCTTGTTTTGATGGGAAACGATGCTCAATGCGAAGGAACAATCAAAATCAAGACACATGATGGAATTGTTAGAACTTTAACAGGTGTCAGATATGTCCCTGAGTTGAAACGGAATCTCATTTCCTTAGGCACCCTTGAATCTCATGGGTGTAGATACTCAGTTGAAGGTGGAGTTTTAAAAGTGTCTAAAGGAGCTCTTGTGTTACTAAAGGAAATTCGATGTGATAGTTTGTATGTGTTGCAGGGTTCAACTGTTACAGGTTCTGCAGCTGTTGCCTCACCCAACAAAGATAACACCAAGTTGTGACATATGAGATTAGGCCACATGAGTGAGAAGGGAATTCTAATTCTCAAGAAGAAGGATCACCTTGGTAACCACTATACTGGAAAGGTTGATTTCTGTGAACATTGCATTTTTGGTAAGCAGAAAAAGGTTAGTTTTTCTAAATCCATACACAGAACCAAAGGTACTTTGGATTATATTCATTCGGATCTTAGGGGTCCGTCAAAAGTTCCCTCTAGAGGTAAATGTCGTTATATGATGACAATTATTGATGATTTCTCACGAAAACTGTGGGTGTATTTTCTCAAACATAAGAATGAAGCATTTTCCACTTTTAAAGAGTGGAAATTATTGATTGAGAATCAGACTGGCAAGAAGATAAAGAGGTTAAGGACAGACAATAGCCTTGAGTTCTGTTCGAATGAATTCAATGATTTCTGCAAAAAGGAAGGCATTTCCAGACACTTCACCATCCCAAGTACTCCACAACAGAACGAGGTTGCAGAAAGAATGAATAGAACTATCATGGAGAGAGTTCGTTGCATGCTCTCCCATTCTGGTTTGAGCAAATCTTTTTGGGCTGAAGCGGCTTCAACAACATGTTATCTGATAAATCGCTCTCCTAACAGATCAATTCATTGCAACATTCCAGAAGAAGTTTGGTCAGGTAACCTTGTTGATTATTCTAATCTTAAAATATTTGGTTGCCCTGCTTATTCTCATGTAAACGAGGGAAAATTAGAACCTCGTGCTAAGAAGTGCATTTTCTTGGGTTATGGCTCAGGGGTTAAAGGCTATCGTTTATATGACCCAGAATCTCACAAAATAATTCACAGTCGGAATGTGACCTTTAATGAAAATGCTATGCTCTCTTCTGTAAAAGATATTGTCATTTCCTCAATTGATACAAGTGACCAGGAAGATGCTCGAGAGAAGGTGGAGTTTGAGATTAAAACACCCACTCATGAGGAAAACGTTCCCAATTCCTCTAGTACTCAAGATGATCAAGCTATTGTTATTGATGGTACAAATGAACATGTGACTCCACATGAGCAATGTCCACCTAAACGACAAGGGTTACCACAACCGTGGTCTATGGCTCAAGAACTTCCACAACAGAGACCAAGAAAACCGACTCAAAGATTAATTGCAGAATCTGCCAACATTGCTTATGCATTAACTATTGCACAAGAGATGGGTGAAGAAGGTGAACCCAAGAATTACTCTAAAGTTATCTCTAGTGATGACTCAACAATGTTGATTGCTGCAAGAAATAAATTTTTAGTTAACAAGTTAAAGGCTCAGCTTAGCAGTGAATTTGATATGAAGGACTTAGGTCCTGCCAAGAAAATTTTGGGAATGGAGATCAACAAAGATCGTCAAGTTGGAAAACTTTTTCTATCACAAAAGAAGTATGTTCTTAAGATGCTTGACAAATTTGGAATGCGAGACTGCAAAGCTGTTAATACTCCAATTTCCGCCCACTTCAAGTTGTCATCAGATCAGTGTCCAAAATCAGACGAGGACAAAAGACGCATGTCACATGTCCCGTATTCAAATGCAATTGGAAGTCTCATGTATGCAATGGTATGTACTAGACCTGATTTAGCTTATGCTGTTAGCATTGTTAGCAGGTTCATGCATAATCCAGGCAAGGCACACTGGGAAGCCGTTAAATGGATACTTCGTTATCTGAAAGGTTCTCCAGATCTTGGTTTGGTATTTGATCAACATAGAGCCGATCCCAGAGGAGCAGTTGGCTATGTTGATGCTGACTATGGTGATGATTTAGATCGGAAAAGGTCACTTTCAACCTACATCTTTACCCTATGTAGGTCTGCTATCAGCTGGTATTCTTCACTTCAAGCCATTGCGGTTTTGTCCACCACTGAAGCAGAATATATCGCTGCTACAGAAGGTATGAAAGAGGCTATATGGCTTCGAGGCTTGGTAAGTGAACTTGGTTTTCAACAAGATGTTCTTGTTATATTTTGTGATAGTCAGAGTGTTGTTCACTTAACCAGGAACAGTAAGTATCACTCAAGGACCAAACACATTGAAATTAAACACCATTTTATCTGAGACATTGTTGATATAGGAGATATAATTGTTGAAAAAATTCATACGGCCAAAAATCCTGCAGACATGTTGACCAAGCCACTTCCATACTTAATCAAGGCTTCATGGCGAGAGAGTGTTTCAGTCAAAGGCAAGTCAAGGTGGAGATTTGTGAGTTTATGACTCACCTTTCCGTTTTCTTGTCATAATTGGGAGGTTACTTGGCACAATCAATTGCAATTAATGGGAGGTTAATTGCCACAATCAATTGCAATCAATGGGAGGTTAATTGTCACAATCAATTGTCATCAAAGGGAGGTTAATTACCATTAATTGTATTTATTATTGTTGTCTCCTAGAACCACTATATATAGTGACTTCCTTCAAGCAATGTAACACACAACAAACAACACACACTTGCTTCCTCTCTCTTTTCTTATACTCTCTATTTCTGCTTTTGGGTGTAAGTGTTTAACCCATATAGAGAGAATTTGTTTTGGGGCTATTTATCATTAGCCTGAGAGGAATTCATTGTATTCCCAGTACCATTAGAGTGGAAGTTTTGGCTCTCTCGCCGGTGTATTCTCACTTTACTTGTTACTTTAATTTCTCATAATCTTTGGTTGAAATTACCACGCTTCCGCACATGATATCTCTACACTTACTTATATTAAGTAGATGTATATGTATTAATGTTAATAGGTTTTATCTATATGAAATTTTAAATTTTACTTATGTTGAACATATCTAGGTAAAGATATGTTTTGGTTTTGCCTATTCTTAATTTGTATACATGGATAGAAGTAGGTGTAGATATAGATATTATGTCTTGTAGTGAATCTTTCTATTTCAACATTATTTAGTTAAATCTAAACCCGAAAGAGCAAATTCATAAACACGTTACGTGAATGACAAGTAAATATTAATTAAAAATTTAAATAATATATAAATCATGCTCTTACAAATTAGCCTTTCTGAAATGAGAAATACAAACGCAAAACCTACGAAGAACAATCAATGTTGTTTCTGACTAATTCTTTTCGTTTCATAGACGAAAATTAATAGAACAGAAAAATAATAAGTATTTTAGATTTTTTTATCAATAAAAAAATAAAATAAATGTAAATCATTTCAGATATTCAATCCTTATACATCTTAGACAAATAATATACAATTTCAAACAAAACAGCAGTCCCTCACAAATAGCAGAAAAAAACACCTATCCAACCTAAGACAAATCAATTGTTTTTAATTACAAACATGCAAATCAAATGATCAACACACTAATCTGAAAAAAAAAAAAGTTAAACGAATTTTAGAAGTAATCCAAGACCAGACCTTAAAAATTTCTTTTAAAAATATCAATCACTTATTTCCAATGTTGCCAAATCTCACTTACCAAAGTATTTTAGGCTATTCCAATCTTTATAAAAAATATAAACAAGCTATCCGAACCATTTTTGTTTCGTATACGAAAACCATCTCGTAACGAAATCATATTTTCCTTCTGAAATGCAATTAGCTACAAGTCAATGGAAACTTATTAGCAGACCACAGATGACGAATCTTGGAACTTTCAGACAAAGAAAATGATATATTTCCTCCACTTTTAGTGTTTATATGTACTTGTCAAATTTTAGAAATGTAGAAAGTTTCAGTGTTCGAATCCAAATTTTCATTCTTTACCTTTCCCTTACATCCAAATTAAAAGAGATATTTCTTACAATAATTATACAATTGTCGTAGTTTAATGATAGCATAATGCTAAATCAATTAATAAAGTAAAAAAACAAAAGTTTAATGATAAAAACAGTAAAAGTCGAATCAGAGAAAGTGCGAGGAAATGTGACAAGATATAGAATGAATAAATTATTGATGTGAACAGAGAAATATTCTACATTTCTTGCATGAACTATTCATAGAAGTTAGTATGATAGTCGAAAATTTAGACTGATCATGACATAGATTTGTAATTGGTAGGTATATACGTGATTATGATATAGTGAGGACATTGATTAACGTTTTTAATGTGAGGGGCTGTGCCTATATATACATGAACAGATGAATGCATAATTGGCCTCAGAAATCAGAATCAATAGAAACCAAACAAAAACACTGAACATGGGAGCTCCAACTGTGCTAGCTTTACCATATCCAGCACAAGGGCATGTGAATCCCATGATGACCTTCTCACAGAAGCTGCTTGAGAATGGATGCAAAGTCATTTTTGTGAACACAGACTTTAACCACAGGAGAGTAGTGAGTTCCATGGAAGAACAACAAGATAGTTCTAGCCTTGATGGAGAAGAATCAGTGCTGAAGTTGGTTTCAATCCCTGATGGTTTTGGACCTGATGATGACAGAAACGATGTGGGCATGTTGTGTGAGGCCATTCAAAAAACCATGCCAGAAGCACTTGAGAAGCTGATAGAGGATATTCATGTGAAAGGTGAGAACAGAATCAACTTCATTGTGGCTGATTTGTGCATGGCTTGGGCTTTGGATGTTGGGAATAAACTGGGAATCAAAGGAGCTGTGTTGTGTCCTGCATCAGCAGCTATTTTCACCTTGGTCTACAGCATCCCTATGCTTATTGATGATGACATTATTGTTGAATAAACTTTAATGTAATTTGTGGGTTTTAAAGTTAGAAGTTACTAGAAAAGAGTAGAATGGGAGTTTGGATATGTAAAAGGTCAAAAGTTGTGAGTGGGATTTTAATTGTGTTGTTAGTGGGGTTTTAAGGCCATAATGAAGACTTTTCTAGAAGAGCTTCCTAAAGCCTATAAATAGGATGCTCTCTCAATTGTAAGAGACACCACAGAAAGAAATACAATAGAGAGAATTGCAAAGAAGAGTGTTTCTTTTAGAGAGAATTTAAGTGTGAGTGAGTGTCTATTTTTTACAATTTGGTATCAAGAGCCAATGACGAATGTGACGGGTCAAATACCGCTACCACGGTTAACGAAGGCGACCAGATATGACAACTGGAGCATTCAAATGAAAGCTCTTCTCGGTTCTCAGGATTCATGGGAGGTGGTCGAAGAAGGTTTTGAAGAACCAACCAATACCACGGGTTATACGGCAGCTCAAACCAAGGCATTGAAAGAGATGCGATCGAAAGATAAGGCAGCTTTGTACATGTTGTATAGAGCTGTTGATGAGGCAATTTTTGAGAAGATTGCTGGTGCGTCCACTTCAAAGGAAGCATGGGACATATTGGAGAAGGTGTTCAAAGGAGCTGACCGAGTTAAGCAAGTGCGTCTACAAACTCTGCGTGGCGAGTTGGAGAACATGAAGATGATGGAGTCAGAAAGTGTATCTGACTACATCACGCGTGTACAGGCTGTGGTGAATCAACTCAACCGAAACGATGAAACTCTAACTGATGCACGAGTTGTGGAGAAGATTTTGAGAACATTAACAGACAATTTTGAGAGTATTGTGTGCGCGATAGAAGAGTCAAAGGACCTTGCGACGCTCACAGTCGACGAGCTCGCCGGTTCTCTCGAGGCACACGAGCAACGAAAGAAGAAGAAGAAGGAGGAAACACTCGAGCAAGCACTTCAAACCAAGGCGTCGATCAAAGACGAAAAGGTACTCTATCATCAAAATTCTCAATATAGAGGGCGTGGTCGTGGAAGTCGTGGAAACGGTCGTGGTGGAAAAGGCAGCAACCATGAAGGGTACTATAAGGAGAAGGAACAGTCAAGCCAACCAAATTGGCGTGGAAGAGGACGTGGTAGAGGAAGAGGCGGCCGATCGAATTATTCCAACATCGAGTGCTACAAATGTCACAAATATGGTCACTATGCGAAGGATTGTAACTCTGACAAATGTTACAATTGTGGTAAAGTGGGGCATTTTGCAAAAGATTGTCGTGCTGATATAAAGATAGAAGAAACAACCAACCTAGCCTTGGAAGTCGAAACGAATGAAGGTGTTCTCTTGATGGCTCAAGATGAAGTCAACATTAACAATGACACTCTGTGGTACCTTGACTCTGGAGCAAGCAACCATATGTGCGGTCACGAGTACCTATTCAAAGATATGCAAAAGATTGAAGATGGTCATGTTTCATTTGGAGATGCATCAAAGGTGGAGGTCAAAGGGCGAGGTACGGTTTGCTACTTACAAAAGGATGGCTTAATTGGGTCACTCCAAGATGTTTATTACGTACCAGACCTCAAGACCAACATTTTGAGTATGGGGCAACTCACGGAGAAAGGTTACTCGATATTTTTGAAAGATCGATTCCTACACTTGAAGAACAAGCAAGGGTGTTTGGTTGCCCGAATTGAGATGGCAAGAAATCGGATGTACAAGCTGAATTTGAGAAGCATACGAGAAAAATGTTTGCAAGTCAACATAGAAGATAAGGCATCGTTGTGGCATCTCCGTTTTGGTCACCTACATCATGGTGGACTAAAAGAGTTAGCGAAGAAGAATATGGTGCACGGGCTACCCAACATGGACTACGAGGGAAAATTTTGTGAAGAATGTGTGCTCAGCAAGCATGTGAGAACCTCGTTTCCAAAAAAGGCTCAATATTGGGCTAAGCAACCTCTCGAATTGATTCATACCGACATATGTGGACCAATTACTCCAGAGTCCTTCAGCGGTAAAAGGTATTTCATTACCTTCATTGATGATTTCTCACGGAAAACTTGGGTTTACTTTCTGAAAGAAAAATCCGAGGCATTTGAGGTGTTCAAAAAGTTCAAGGTGATGGTGGAGAGGACAACTGATAAACAGATCAAAGTTGTACGATCTGATAGAGGTGGCGAGTATACTTCAACGACTTTCATGGAGTATTGCGAGGAGCAAGGCATAAGGCGATTTCTAACTGCACCATACACTCCTCAACAAAATGGTGCCGAGAGGAAGAATCGGACCATTCTCGACATGGTTCGATCAATGCTTAAGAGCAAAAAGATGCCAAAGGAATTTTGGGCGGAAGCTGTGCAATGCGCCATCTATGTGCAAAATCGATGTCCACATGTGAAGTTAGATGATCAAACACCACAAGAGGCATGGAGCGGACAAAAGCCAACAGTTTCTCATCTCAAAGTGTTTGGTAGTGTGGCTTATGCACACGTACCAGATCAACGAAGAACGAAGCTCGAAGACAAAAGCAAAAGGTATGTTTTTATTGGGTATGATGAGAAGACAAAAGGGTACAAGCTACTTGATCCAATAAGCAAGAAGGTGACGGTGAGTCGTGATGTGCAAATAAATGAAGCAAGCGAGTGGGATTGGAACAATTCTTCAGAGGTTATGATTGAAGTTGGAGAATCATCACCGACAAGTATAAATTCTGAAACAACTGATGATGAAGATGAACCACGACAACCTAAAATTCGAAGTTTGCATGATTTGTATGATTCGACAAATGAGGTACACCTAGTATGTCTTTTGGCAGATGCTGAAAATATCAGCTTTGAAGAGGCGGTGCGAGACAAGAAGTGGCAAACTGCCATGGATGAGGAGATTAAAGCGATTGACCGCAACAACACATGGGAGCTAACAGAATTGCCAGAGGGAAGTCAGCCCATTGGTGTGAAGTGGATATTCAAGAAAAAGATGAATGCTCAAGGCGAGATAGAGAGGTACAAGGCGCGACTCGTTGCGAAGGGATACAAACAAA
Source organism: Phaseolus vulgaris (assembly GCF_051622355.1). NCBI lineage: Eukaryota > Viridiplantae > Streptophyta > Magnoliopsida > Fabales > Fabaceae > Phaseolus > Phaseolus vulgaris. The sequence goes on along the minus strand of NC_143501.1, from coordinate 5,920,639 downwards.
AGAAGGGAATTGACTACGATGAGGTGTTTGCTCCCGTTGTAAGAATGGAGACAATTCGATTGCTCATTTCCCAAGCGGCTCAATTTAAATGGCCGATATTTCAAATGGATGTCAAGTCGACATTCTTGAATGGTGTGCTTGAAGAAGAAGTTTACATCGAACAACCACCTGGGTACATGAAAATCGGAGAGGAGAAGAAGGTGCTAAAATTGAAGAAGGCACTTTACGGGTTGAAGCAAGCACCGCGGGCATGGAATACTCGTATCGATACATACTTCAAGGAGAACGGGTTCAAGCAATGTCCTTACGAGCATGCTCTTTACGCAAAGAACAATGGAGGTAACATGATATTTGTTGCTCTTTATGTTGATGATCTCATTTTTTATGGGTAACAATAATGATATGATAGAAGAGTTTAAGGGCACAATGAGACGGGAATTTGAGATGACAGATTTGGGATTGATGAAGTTTTTCCTTGGCTTGGAAGTTAGACAAAAAGATACAGGTATTTTTGTATCACAGGAGAAATATGCAAAGGAGATTTTGAAGAAATACAAGATGGAAAATTGCAACCCAGTATCAATACCAATGGAACCAGGTGCAAAACTCTCAAAGTTCGATGGAGGAGAACGTGTCGATGCAAGTAGATACCGGAGTTTGGTAGGAAGCCTTCGTTATCTCACATGCACAAGGCCGAATCTTTCATTAAGTGTCGGCATCATAAGTCGATTCATGGAGGAACCGGTTTACTCACATTGGAAGGCGTTGAAGCGAGTCCTACGGTACATCCAAGGTACTGTATCACTCGGATTGTTCTACTCAAAAGCAGAAGATTACAAGTTGGTGGGTTACTCTAACAGCGATTGGTGCGGAGACATAGATGATCGGAAAAGTACATCGGGATATGTATTCTTTATGGGCAACACAACATTTTCTTGGCTTTCAAAGAAGCAACCGATCGTGACGCTATCGACGTGTGAAGCTGAATATGTGGCAGCATCTTGGTGTGTATGTCATGCGATATGGTTAAGAAACTTGTTGAGTAAGATGGAGCTAAAGCAACTAGATGCAACTGTGATTCAAGTTGACAACAAATCAGCAATTGAGTTGGCAAAGAACCCAGTGAACCATGAAAGAAGCAAACATATTGACGTTCGTTTTCACTTTATTCGTGATCATGTGAAGAAAGGAAGTGTGGAATTGGTGCATGTGGCAAGTCAAGATCAAGTTGCTGATATCTTCACAAAACCGCTACCGAAAGTCTTTTTCGACAAATTCAAGAAGATGATTGGCATGATGGATGGTAGAAACATTTAAGTTTATGGGGGAGTTTTGTTGAATAAACTTTAATGTAATTTGTGGGTTTTAAAGTTAGAAGTTACTAGAAAAGAGTAGAATGGGAGTTTGGATATGTAAAAGGTCAAAAGTTGTGAGTGGGATTTTAATTGTGTTGTTAGTGGGGTTTTAAGGCCATAATGAAGACTTTTCTAGAAGAGCTTCCTAAAGCCTATAAATAGGATGCTCTCTCAATTGTAAGAGACACCACAGAAAGAAATACAATAGAGAGAATTGCAAAGAAGAGTGTTTCTTTTAGAGAGAATTTAAGTGTGAGTGAGTGTCTATTTTTTACAATTATAGATTCTGATTTAGGTAAGAATATTATCGTATTGTTATGTTTTTGTAATTTAATTTACACGTTTATAGTATAAGCTAATGTGTTTTTGTTGGTTTTTCACTGAAGGTTTAACATTAACCACGAAAAAGAGAATTCGGATTTCAACAAGTATGCCTGAGATGGATCCAGAAGACTTTTTTTGGTTGAATATGGGTGTAAATGGTAAGAAACTGCTTAAGTATCTGCTGCATTACGCACCAAGTTTACATTTGACACAGTGGTGGCTTTGCAACACCACACACGAACTTGAACCAGGAACATTTTTATTTCTTCCGAAGATCATCCCAATTGGGCCATTGTTGAAAAGCAATGATAATGATGATAACAAAAGTGCAGCTACAAAATCAATGGGACAATTCTGGAAAGAAGACCAGTCCTGCATGAGTTGGCTAGATGAACAAGCTGATGGTTCTGTGTTGTATGTTGCCTTTGGTAGTATCACTCTTTTTGACCAAAACCAATTCAACGAACTTGCCCTTGGACTAGACCTCACCAATAGACCTTTTCTTTGGGTTATAAGAGAAGACAATAAAATGGCATACCCTCATGAATTCCAAGGGCATAATGGTAAGATAGTGAATTGGGCTCCTCAACAAAAGGTTTTAAGTCACCCTGCCATAGCATGTTTTCTCACTCATTGTGGTTGGAATTCTACCATGGAAGGTTTGTCCAGTGGGGTACCTTTATTGGGTTGGCCATACTTCGGAGACCAACTTTACAACAAAACACATATTTGTGATGAGTTAAAGGTTGGGTTGGGGATTGACAAAGATCAAAATGGAGTTGTGTCACGGGGAGAGTTGAAAACCAAAGTGGAACAGATCTTTAATGACGAGAACATAAAACACAGGTGTGTGGTGTTGAAGGAGAAAGTGATGAAGAACATAGCAAAAGGAGGAACATCTTATGAGAACTTTAAGAACTTTGTGAAGGAGATAAAGGAATAAGAGTTTTGTGCTTGTTAATTCTAGGTGTGGATAGGGTTTTATTTGTACCATGACAGTCCCTCAATAATGGGTGCAGTAAGGATTTGTGCACATCTAATCTTGTTTGTAATTAGTGTATTTGCATCTGAGTGCTGGTTCGTTGCATAATTGATTCAATCATGGGGCTGTTGAAACAGAGCACTAATTTCGGTGCAAATTTTAGTATTTGATTCGGTGAATTGGTTCATTCTTGAATGTTGTAGGTTTTAGAAACCTGCAGCAACTGGTGTTTGTTTGTTTTTTTATTATAGTGTGAAAATCATTAGTTATTTGGTGCAGTTTTCACTTTTCATTTTCCTATAATGCTTGCTGGAATTGACAATTCAATTGATTTGTTGAATAGTATAGGAAGTTCAGAAACTTGATACAATTATGTGTGGATCCAGCGGGTGATTTTAGCTGACAATTTGAAACTAACTCCTTGCATGCTTCAATGGTGGATTTTGTTTGCACTTGATGTTGAAAACTGAATAATATGAAACAGAAGATCTGAGGCAAAAAAAAAATGCAAGAGAGTTTCTCATTTTGGAACCTTTTGGGGATTAGATTAATACACAAATGTAAGGCAGGAAAGTAGAAATAAAAGGATTTTAGATGACTACTATTCCTTCCAATTCATACTCGGAAGTGTAAATTAATTGGAACAAACTGTTAGGTGAGGATATGTGCACCTGAGCAGGTAATTTAACAATAACCATTTTTTACATTCCATAGTTAGTGATTTTTAATTATCATTTTAAAAACTATATTTAATATAACATTTAACTTACTCATAGTATAATTTTGTTGGGTTATAAGATTGTTGGGTTTGGGGAATTTATTTCATGTTTGGTAGATAGATAGGGAATAAGCTGAGCTGGTGTTGGTTTGCCTCTCATGATGTCTCTGTTTTCAAAGTTAAAATTCAATTTGACTAAACGTGAATGAATTCGGAAATAGAGATTATGCAGAACACAAGGTTAGGAAAACTGACGGGTGAGGTTACTTTCCTACTTATTTAACTGATTATTTATTTAGATGGAATCAAATGTTTGCCAAAAAGTGGAAAAGGTGGATGAGTTATATAAATAAAATAATGAGGAAGGGTTAGTTTCATTCACTCATTAGGTGTGTAGCTACATGCATCATTTTGAGAAACTTGAGAAGTAGATTGAAGAATATGCATAGTGTACAGTTTTAAGTTTTATTTCTTTAATTTCTGCTTTACTTAATATTTTTATTAAAGTTTTATATTTCTAAAGTGAAGTAAATCAATGACTTATATTATGTTAAAAGAGTAATCAATGACTTGATAATTAATATATATAAAATACGTTGTTGTATTAAGTTTAATGGTTGAAAATAAAATAACTGCATAAGTTTAATTAATGTATTTGTGCTTTATTTATAAAAATGTAACATTCAAAATTGAAAATATTTCAGATTGTTAGTCTAAATAAGTTATTTTTTACATATATGAATATTTATTTTCTTTTACACTAAGAATTTTTTTTAAACTATAATAAATTTCACCGAAAACAAATGAGCATGCTTAGTGAGATTTGTATTTTGTTTCTAGCAAGATATATAAAATGGTTAGTTTAGTTTTTAAATATGTTACAATTCAAATATTTCAATGTGCCGAAATAAACTGTTTCAAATTTTTAAAAAATTAACCAAGAACATAACAAAAAAAAAGCTAAAGAATAAAAAAATAAAGAGAGTTACAATGAAGGAATAAAAGGAATATTTTATTCATACAAACATTAACATCAAAGCTGTTTACTAATTAATTAATAATTAATGATCATGTATATATTTAAATATTTTTGTCTACATTCTTCTACCTCAGTCTCTCTTAAAAAATAATCTATATCATTTCAGTTTAACCCTAGTTTTATGGATAATTGAAATTAATGTAGAGTAAAAATCATAGGTTTAAGTTGTAAATATAATTTTAAACTCAATAACCTAATGTCTTTAAGAACTAAAAGTTAAAATTCAAAAAAAAATAGTAATACATTTTTAATAAGTATTAATAATATATATAAAAATAGTCACCAATTGATATGGTGGTTATATCTACAAAGTTGTTGTTTAGCAACCGAAAGAGAATTGGTCGCTATAATTAAAAAAAATATTTTAATCATTAGCGACCGAAAATGATGGTCGCTGTAATTAAAAAAATATTTTAATCATTAGCGACCAAAAATGGTGGTCGCTATCACCTTTCATTTCAGCCACTGATTTAGCCACCGAAAATAGTGGTCGCTAATTTGGTTATGAATTTCGGTGACCAAATTGTTTGCGACCGATTTAGCCACCGAAAATGGTGGTCACTAATTTGGTTCCTGGATTTTGGTGACCAAATTGTCTGCAACCGATTTAGCCACTGATATTTCAGTCGCAAATTTGCGACCACTTTATAATTCGATCGTTAGATGCTTTGCGACTAGGGTTTTCGCTTCCAATTTTATTTGGTAGCCGTTTCGGTCGCAAATATGTTTAGCGACCGATTATAGTGCTTTTAGCGACCGAATTTGGTGGTCGCTAAAAGTGATTTTTTTTGTAGTGAAGAGATGACTTAAAATCTTAACAAAGCTAATAAATAAGTGCTAAATATTCTATAGGAAAAATGGAGTTAAGAAATTTCAAACTCTCATTAAAGAGCCTAAGAGAGAGCAAGAGAAAGAAAGAGACTGATAATAACCTAAAATTCATATTTTCTTTAAAAAAAATAAGGAAAAAAATCCAGTGTGGTGTGAAATCAGTTTTAGAGTGAAATCATTAATAAAAATTAATCTTAAAGACAAAAAATAATTAGTTTTTATATTTATTAAATTAATATAATAATTGTCAATAATAATCATATTTACTAAATTAAATATTATTTTAGAGACTAAAAAAATTATTGTTATCTAAATTAGTTTCTATTTTCGATAAATGATTTTTAAATTGATATCTAATTAGTTACCAACTTTTGAATCTAAATAATTGATAACTAATTAGATATCAATTTAGAAACTATTTATCAATAATCTATACTTATATATATAGAGGGGATTCCCCATTATAACCGCCTTTTAGTGTAAACAAATTTTTTGCGATTATACCCTTATTTAATATATCTCATTTTATTAATATAGTGGAGTATTTTGTCATTTCATATGAATTACTTAAAAAATAAAATTATTTTTTAATTTTTTAAATTAATATTAATGTACAGTTTTTATACGATTTCTCACTCTTTCCTTAGTTCCTTATTTTAAGACAACAAGCGGAAAAAAAAAGAGAAAGTTTGAAAGCTTAGCATACCACTGCCTTCCTGCTTGTTTGAGGTCATAGAACAACTTTCTGAGGTGACAAACCAGATTTGTAGATGAAAAGTGAAGTCCTGGAGGCAAAACCATGTATACTTCTTGATCTAATTTCGCATGCAGAAAAACATTGTTAATATCAAGTTGCTTTAGTGTCCAGTTGTGAGCTGCTGCCAAGGCAAGAAGCAATTGAAAAGTGGTTAACTTTGCTATAGGAGCAAAAGTATCAAGACCTTCGATTTGAGTGTAGCCATTTGCTACCAAACGGGCTTTGTAGCGTTCAATAGAGTCATCTGCTTTGTGTTTAACTTTATACACCCAACGAAATTCAATGGCAGTTTTTCCTAGAGGAAGCTCGGTTACAGACCAAGTTTTGTTATCTTCGAGTGCCTTAAGTTCTTCTTTCATTGCTTGGACCCAGGATGTGTGCATGATAGTTTCCTCATAATTTCGAGGTTCCTCGGTAGATGAAATCAACATGATTGTATATTTGAAATTATCAGACAAAGAATTGTAATTTAAAAGGGAATTAATTGGGTATTTAGTACTTACCGTATTGTTACTGATATTAGATACCTCAAAGTCTTGTAAATAAGCTGACATTCTTCTACTATGAGTTGATCTTCTAGAAGAAGCAGTAACATTCTCACTTTGTTCAATCTCAGCATTAGTTTCAACAGTATTATCAAGTAAAACATCATGAACATTATTTTCAGATTGCATGTTAAGATCATCATAAGTCTGGGCATAAAGAGAGACTATTGGAATCATTATTTTGTACATACTTGGTGTAATAAGGAAAAGAATTTTCATGAAAAATAACATTTATAGATAAATCTATTTTGTGACTTTTGAGGTTCAAGAAGAGGAAACCTTTTGTATTATGTTTAAAACCAAGGAAAACATCTGAAACAACACGATTGTCCTGTTTTTTTTCTATGAGCAAGAATGGTAGAAAAGTAGCACAAACATCTAAAAACACGTAGATGAGAAATATCACGCAACTTTTGTATAAGTTTTCATAGGGAGTGACATTGTTAAGTAGTGGAGTAGGCATGCAATTAATAAGAAATGCAATATGTTGCACAACAAAATAACAAAAAACAGCAGGGAGACTAGATTGAAAAAGTAAAGTGTGAGTGACATTCAAAAGGTTTTGATGTTTCAAAAGAAGTAGTTTGATGGATAATACCTTTGGATGCAAAGAAATCATGCATGAAAAAATCAATGCCATTATGAGTATGAATAATTTTAACTTTAGTAGAAAATTGATTTTCAACACAAGTTATAAAATTGGTAACATTAACCCTGACTTCAGACTTATTATGTGGGAAAAATCGAAGTATACCTAGTAAAATCATCTACTATAGTAAGGAAAAATTTATGACCAAGCATTGAAACAACCGAACAAGGACCCCAAATGTCAATATGAAGTGATTCAAAAGACTGAACAATTCTAGTGTCACTAAGGGAAAAATAAAGTTTTCTTTGTTTTGCTTGATGAGAAACATCACAAATGTAGTCCTTATCAATATGAATATTAGGATAATAAGTTTGTAAAACTTTTAACCTTTCTTCTGAAGGATGATCCATTCGGAAGTTCCAAATATTCATTTGTTTTGTAGCACTGCTTAGAATATTTTTGCCAGCTTTGTTGAAGACATATAAATCAACCACAACATCAATTATACCAATCTTGTCTTTGGTTATGAAATTCTGTATTGAACACTCAGCAGAGGAGAAACTAAGCTCACATTTAAGAGATGTAGTAAATTGAGATATGGAAATCAAATTAAAAGAAAAATTTGGCACATATAAGACATTTTTCAAAACAAATCTATCATTAAAAGTTATTATACCAGAGTAGGAAGCAATAACAAAATTTCCATTCGGAAGTTTAATAATAATGGTTTTAATAACATTATATGATGAAAAATTAGATAGGTCAAAACAAACATGATTTGTTGCACCAAAATCTAGAATCCAAGCATGCTTATTGAAGATAAAATTTCGAAATCCATAAAGATTACCTGTCACAGCTGAATTTTGATCTTGAGATCAACAGAAATGGAACCAACCTGGTTCACTTGAGCTTGACTATTTGAGACATTTACATTCTTCAAAATATTCGAAAGGATTTGAAACTGACTTTGGGTGATTCGGAAGTCACCACTACCATTATTTTTATTCTGATCTTGACCACCAACAATGTCTTCTTGAGCAACAACATCGTTGGCATGAGAAAATTTACCATATTAAAATCTATACCTGGGGGTATCCATGTTTCTTATAGCAGACATCTACAGTGTGCCCATTCTTATTGTAGTAGGTACAAACCTTTCTGTTATTACTGCCAGATCTTGATCCCTTACAATCTTGGTTAGGATAACCATTTTTCTTAAAAGATACAGTTTCATTATGATCCAGTTTTCCAAAGAAGTAACAAAATTGACATTGGTATGAATAACATAATTATTATTTTTGATATGAGCAACTAAACTATTATTAAATTGACGCTTTTGTTTAACAACCATAGAAAAAATCTTAGTAATAGCAAGGACATGCTCCATGAGAAGAACATGGGCCTTTACGTTATTGTATTGACCATTGAGGCCATGTAAAAACTACATGGCTTGATCCTCTCTTTTTCTTTGTACAATAACAGAAAAACCATTACAGGTGCATACATGATCAAGTCTAAAATTATCTAATTCATCCCAAATAACCCTAAGTTTGGTGAAATAATTAGTTACAGAAAGATCACCATGATTGATAGGAGAGGCCTCCATTTGGAGGTCAGAAATGCGAGACATATCACATTGTGAGAAGCGAGCTTTAAGGTCATTCCAGACATCTAGTGCCTTATCCATCCATATGATGCTTTTACGTATGGGAACAAAAACCAAATGCACAAGCCAAGACGCCACCATGTCATTGCAGCACATCCAGGACGAGAAGAAGGGATCCGATTCAGAGGGTTGAGGTATCACATCTTTGATAAACTCTACCTTGTTATTTGCACTTAACACAGTGATATCTGAGCGACTCCAAGAGTGGTAATTTATCAAATCAAGAACTAGAGATACGAGAGGAGTTGCAGGGTTTTTAATCGAGTGAAGTATAAGAAGTTGTGAGCGAGATTGTCACTTTGAATGGGATTTTTATTCTGGTTAGGGTTAGGGTTTTTGCTTCGATCAGGATTTTTTGTACTCATTGAGACCAACTTCAAAAATGCAAAAGAGAAACTCATTAGTCAAAAAAAAAAGAAAAAAATATTGAAAAATTTGCGGAAGAACAAAATATCAAGAATGAAGAAGGAATCAGAGTGCGCACAACAGAACCCTTCACGATGAAGAGCTTTAATACCATATTACAAAATATCAATGACAATTATAGAAAAAGGAAAAGAAATCTTTGATGATTCTGATAGAATCAAAGAAGCGGAGAAGAACAGAGAAGAGAAGAGAAGAAACGCTCGTATGAAAAGCAGAATATTATTCAAAATGAGTAATTAGAAAGAGTAAAATTGTGTCTTATATACATACATGGGGTGCAAAAAGAAAAGATAATCGGCCTATGAATAAAAACTGATTACAGACCAAAAAAAAAAACAGAATATTTTATAAGAGGAATCTTGGAACCCAAAAAATGGTATATTTCCACTTTTAGTGTTTATATGTACTTGTCAAATTTTAGAAATGTGGAAAGTTTCTGTGTAGAAAGTTTCTATGTAGAACGTTTCTGTGTTCACATCCAAATTTTCATTTTTTACCTTTCCCTTTCAAATACATCCAAATTAAAAAAGATATTTTTTACAATAATTATACAATTCTCTTAGTTTAATGACAACATAATGCTAAATCAATTAATAAAGTAAAAAAACAAAAGTTTAATGATAAAAACAGGAAAAGTCGAATCAGAGAAAGTGCGAGGAAATGTGACAAGATATAGAATGAATAAATTACTGATGTGAACAGAGAAACATTCTACATTTCTTATTCATAGAAGTTAGTATGATAGCCGAAAATTTAGACTGATCATGACATAGATTTGTAATTGGTAGGTATATACGTGATTATGATATAGTGAGGCCATTGATTAACGTTTTTAATGTGAGGGGCTGTGCCTATATATACATGAACAGATGAATGCATAATTGGCCTCAGAAATCAGAATCAATAGAAACCAAACAAAAACACTGAACATGGGAGCTCCAACTGTGCTAGCTTTACCATATCCAGCACAAGGGCATGTGAATCCCATGATGACCTTCTCACAGAAGCTGCTTGAGAATGGATGCAAAGTCATTTTTGTGAACACAGATTTTAACCACAGGAGAGTAGTGAGTTCCATGGAAGAACAACAAGATAGTTCTAGCCTTGATGGAGAAGAATCAGTGCTGAAGTTGGTTTCAATCCCTGATGGTTTTGGACCTGATGATGACAGAAACGATGTGGGCATGTTGTGTGAGGCCATTCAAAAAACCATGCCAGAAGCACTTGAGAAGCTGATAGAGGATATTCATGTGAAAGGTGAGAACAGAATCAACTTCATTGTGGCTGATTTGTGCATGGCTTGGGCTTTGGATGTTGGGAATAAACTGGGAATCAAAGGAGCTGTGTTGTGTCCTGCATCAGCAGCTATTTTCACCTTGGTCTACAGCATCCCTATGCTTATTGATGATGGCATTATAGATTCTGATTTAGGTAAGAATATTATCGTATTGTTATGTTTTTGTAATTTAATTTACACGTTTATAGTATAAGCTAATGTGTTTTTGTTGGTTTTTCACTGAAGGTTTAACATTAACCACGAAAAAGAGAATTCGGATTTCAACAAGTATGCCTGAGATGGATCCAGAAGACTTTTTTTGGTTGAATATGGGTGTAAATGGTAAGAAACTGCTTAAGTATCTGCTGCATTACGCACCAAGTTTACATTTGACACAGTGGTGGCTTTGCAACACCACACACGAACTTGAACCAGGAACATTTTTATTTCTTCCGAAGATCATCCCAATTGGGCCATTGTTGAAAAGCAATGATAATGATGATAACAAAAGTGCAGCTACAAAATCAATGGGACAATTCTGGAAAGAAGACCAGTCCTGCATGAGTTGGCTAGATGAACAAGCTGATGGTTCTGTGTTGTATGTTGCCTTTGGTAGTATCACTCTTTTTGACCAAAACCAATTCAACGAACTTGCCCTTGGACTAGACCTCACCAATAGACCTTTTCTTTGGGTTATAAGAGAAGACAATAAAATGGCATACCCTCATGAATTCCAAGGGCATAATGGTAAGATAGTGAATTGGGCTCCTCAACAAAAGGTTTTAAGTCACCCTGCCATAGCATGTTTTCTCACTCATTGTGGTTGGAATTCTACCATGGAAGGTTTGTCCAGTGGGGTACCTTTATTGGGTTGGCCATACTTCGGAGACCAACTTTACAACAAAACACATATTTGTGATGAGTTAAAGGTTGGGTTGGGGATTGACAAAGATCAAAATGGAGTTGTGTCACGGGGAGAGTTGAAAACCAAAGTGGAACAGATCTTTAATGACGAGAACATAAAACACAGGTGTGTGGTGTTGAAGGAGAAAGTGATGAAGAACATAGCAAAAGGAGGAACATCTTATGAGAACTTTAAGAACTTTGTGAAGGAGATAAAGGAATAAGAGTTTTGTGCTTGTTAATTCTAGGTGTGGATAGGGTTTTATTTGTACCATGACAGTCCCTCAATAATGGGTGCAGTAATATGTATAACCCATGCAGTTACAATTGGCAATAAATAAATGTGTATGTACAATACCCAATTCATTATGTTATTAATTTTAAATAGGAATGATTCTTTGTTTTGTTTTTATATTTATAAATTGACAAAATTGACAAAATTGTTGATTTCAAAATATTTTTTAATAAAATTGGAGACGTGTGGTTATGATAGAAATTATGATAAAAATAGATATTTTATAATTTTAATATAAATTTTCTTTACTAATCATATTTATTTCAATTTCATAAAATATTTTTGAAATATAAAAATAGATCATTTCTTATTCTATAAAAAACATGAACATAAAGTAACTTGTAATAGTGTGTATTATTCGAACTTTTGAAAATAATTTCTAACATTTTTATTTTACTAAAATATTTTTTTAATTAGTAAAAAGAATATATAAATAAAGGGGTACATAGGGCTTGGTGTGTAGTTGGAGATTTTAATTCTATAAGAAGAAAAGACTTGGTGTGTAGTTGAGAATTTTAATTCTATCAGAAGGAAGTTGGAGAGAAAGTTTGATTTCTGTGTCTAATTACACTAGATAAATAAGTAGTTTCAACAATTTTATCGGAAAGTTAAAGTTGTTGGATATTTCGATGGTTAGCAGAAAGTTTACTTGGTACAAACCGAACAGGTCGATTAAGAGCACAATAGACAATATTTTTGTTTTCAGGGATTGACTGGATAGTTGACCAAATAGTAAATAGTACGTGTATAGTGGATCTGCCTCTGATCACTGTGTTCTTGTGTTAAAAGATATGAGTGCGGATTGGGGCCCGAAACCGTTTAGAAGTTTAGATGTTTCGCAAAGTGATGGTAGGTTCAGTGTCTTTGTACGCAATAAGTGGCTTATCTATGAGGTGCATGGTGGAGGGATGTTTGTTTGAAAGGAAAAGTGGAAAATGTTAAAAGCGGATTTACAAATTTGGAATAAAGAGGCCTTTGGGAATGTTAATCAAGCAGGGGAAGATTTGTATAAGAAAATTCAAGAATTGGATGCAAGAGATGATGAAAACGAATGAGACGACTTCGGAAGGGAGGAAAGAAGAATATTGCTTGCAGAGCAAAGTCGGAACTCTTTTAAACAAGAAGCTGTGTTGTATCAAAAAGCCCGTCAAAAGTGGTTTAAACAAGGTGATTTAAACTCAAAGATTTTTCATTCCACTGTCAAGTGGAGAAGAGCGAGAAATGAGATTAACGGGGTCTTTGAGAATGGTCTTTGGTGTGAAGACAAGGAAGTGGTTAAAGTTAAGGTTAGAGATCTTTTTCAAGACCATATTTGACGAGGAACTTGGACGGCAGGTTAGGTTGGATAATGTAGGTTTTAACACTATTTATAGTGATGACAACGTGATGTTGGTAGGTGCCTTTTCAGAGGAGGAAGTTAAGAATGTAGTTTGGAGTTGCGACAGTTCGAAAAGTTCAGGGTCAGATGGTTTTAATTTTGGTTTTCCTAAATTCTGTTGGGATTGTTTAAAGGAGGATATTCTCGTGACTTTGAATGACTCCGCAAATAGTAGAAAATGACCTAGGGGTCAAACACTTCTTTTATCTGTCTAATTCCTAAATTCGACAATCCACAACAGTTGTGTGATTTTAGACCTATTTCGCTGCTGAGGTGTCTCTTTAAGATTATATCCAAGATTTTGTCTATAAGGCTCAAGAAGGTGATCAATAAGGTCATTGATTTTAGACAATCAACTTTTCTCGAAAGAAGGAATTTGATGGATATTTTGTTAATTTATTCATTCTTTACCGAAAGAAAACAGTTTCCAAACATCACACATATTCTATATTCTCCTTAAATATTCTCTTCAGTCCAACATTGTTTTGATGGATTGAGAGGTAGAAAAAGAAATATTCCGTAAATTAAACAAGAGCATTTTTCTACACTTTTGACAACATTTAATACCAAATTTTCACCATATATATATATATAAACAAAATAATTTAACACAAAAAAGAAGAGATGACTTCAAATCTTAACAAAGCTAATAAATAAGTGCTAAATATTCTATAGGAAAAATGGAGTTAAGAAATTTCAAACTCTCATTAAAGAGCCTAAGAGAGAGCAAGAGAAAGAAAGAAACTGATAGTAACCAAAAATTCATCTTTTTTTTTAAAAATAAAATAAGGAAAAAAATCCAGTGTGGTGTGAAATCAGTTTTAGAGTGAAATCATTAATAAAAATTAATCTTAAAGAAAAAAATAATTAGTTGTTATATTTACTAAATTAATATAATAATTGTCAATAATAATCATATTTACTAAATTAGATATTATTTTAGAGACTAAAAAAATTATAATTATCTAAATTAGTTTCTATTTTCGATAAATAATTTTTAAATATCTAATTAGTTACCAACTTTAGAATATAAATAATTGGTAACTAATTAGATATCAATTAGAAACTATTTATCAATAATCTATACAGGGGATTTCCCAATATAACCGCTTTTTGGTGTAAACAAATTTTTTGTGATTCTACCCTAATTTAATATATCTCATTTTATTAATATAGTGGAGTATTTTGTCATTTCATATGAATTACTTAAAAAATCAAATTATTTTTTAATTTTTTAAATTAATATTAATGTACTGTTTTTATATGATTCCCCACTCTTTCCTTAGTTCCTTATTTTAAGGCAACAACCGAAAAAAAAAGAACATACTCTCACACATTTTCACATTAAAATGTAACATATAAAATGAAATAACCTCCATTTTGAATCACTCTCTGCACTCCATTTTTTGTTTTTCAATTTCAACTCATCATCCAAAATTATTTCTATATGTATGCTACATTTCTATCATCGTAAAAATTGAATAAAAGAGAAAAATGTGGATACAAAGGCGCAAGTGCACCTATATTTCCACTAGTATAAATAATTTAGATACTATAAATAATTGTTTTAGTCTTTAAAATAATATCCGATTTAATCAATATAACAATTAACTAATTTTTTTAAAATTGATTTCTATTTAATATAATTTTCTATGGTAAGTTTTAGTTTAAATTTCAAATAATAAAACGATAAAAATTATCCATCCAAATTTCACTAAAACAAATATTTAAGAAAAAATATTCTTGTTCTGATTATCCCTTTAAAATACTTACACTTTTATTTTTTTTATTAATAATATATAAATAGTGAAAAACATAATAATTATATAGATATTTTAAAGTAATATAAGTTTAAAAAAATTTCAAATAATAAGAAATTTATTTTATTTAATAATATTATTGAAATAATGTTACTTAAATATTTTATTGAAATCTTACTTATATTAAGTAGATGTAGGTATTAATGTTAATAGGTTTTATCAATATGAAACATATATAGCTATAAATTTTAAAATTTACTTATATTGAACATATCTAGGTAAATATATTTTTTGGTTTTTCGATATTATGTCTTGTAGTGAATCTTTCTATTTCAACATTATTTAGTTAGTCTAAACCCGAAAGAGCAAATTCATAAACACGAGAACTATTACGTGAATGACAAGTAAATATTAATTAAAAATTAAAATAATATATAAATCATGCTCTTACAAATTAGCCTTTCTGATGAGAAATACAAACGCAAAACTTACGAATGAGCATTTTTTTTTATCGACGAAAAATAGAAGAATAAGAAGTATTTTAGGCTATTCTATTTTTTATAAAAAATGATAAACAAGCTATCAGAACAATCTGTGTTTCGTATACGAAAACCATTTCGTAACGAAATAGTATTTTCCTTCTGAAATGCAATTAGCTACAAGAATATGGAAACTTATTAGCAGATTAGAGACGAGGATATTACAAAATATCAATGACAATTACAGGAGGAAAAGGGAAAGAAATCTTTGGTGATTCTGAAAGAAGTAAAGAAGAGAAGAGAAGGAACGCTCGTTTGAGAAGCAGAATATTATTTAAAAGAGTATTTAGAAAGAGTAAAGTTGTGTCTTATATACAGGGTGCAAAAAGAAAAACTAACTGCCCTATGAATAAAAATTGATTACAGACCCAACAGAAAATTAAAAATAGAATATTTTATCAATCCCTCTCAAGTTAGGAGTAAATGGTTTTCATTCGTAGTTTGGAAAGCAGAATGTTGAGCTGGTTGTAGGAAGAAGTTTTGGTGAAGAAATATGTAGCTTGAAGAGAGGATGATATTGGAAGAAGTTTAAGAAGTCCAGCGTTGAGTTTCTACCTCACCACGTGACAGTCGATTTCGATATATTTTATCCTCTCGTGGAACACTTGGTTGTTTACAATTTGAATTGCAGCTTAATTGTCACAATATAGCAAAGTTGGTTGCAGATGCTTGATGTGAAGATCAACTAATAGATATGTGATCCACTGAATTGCGTAGGTGGTGGCAGCTAGAGCGTGATACTCAGTTTCAGATGAACTTCTTGATATAGTTTGTTGTTTCTTGGATTTCCAAGAAATAAAGATTCTCCCAAATAACAAAAAAGACAGTTATAGATTTTCTAGTTTCGAGACAAGTTGCCCAATCAGAATCAGTATAGGCTTTTAATTGAATAGGAGTTTGGCTATAAAAAAATATACATGTTCCAGGAGCATTCTTTAGATATCAAAGAACACGCATGACTGCTTGGTGATGCTCATTTATAGGTTTGGAGACAAACTGGTTGAGGTCATTTACTGAGAAAGCTATATCAGGCCGAGTATTTGTTTGGTAGATAAGACGTCCAATGAGATGCCTATATGCAGTGGCTTCCTTGTCATCAAGAGGAACACCTTTGGTTGCTGATAGTATTGATGTGTGAAGCATAGGTGTAGGCACAAGAGCACAACCAAGCATTCCAGTGTGTTTGAGTAAATCCAAGACGTACTTCCTTTGACTTAAGTGGATGCTAGTGGCATTGCGTGCTACTTCAATGCTCAGAAAATACGTTAAATCACCAAGGTTTTTTTATATGGGAACAATTATTCAACAGAACTTTTATATTGGATATCTCCATGGGGTTGTTCCTAGTGAGGATAATGTCATCCACATAGACCAGAATTGCCCTGGTGTAATTGCCAACATGTTTCAAAAAACAAAGAATGGTCAGTAGTGGAAATATTATATTTATGAGAAAGTAGAAAGTTTGAAAGCTTAGCATACCACTGCCTTCCTGCTTGTTTGAGGCCATAGAGCAACTTTCTGAGGCGACAAACCAGATTTGTAGATGAAAAGTGAAGTCCTGGAGGTAGAACCATGTATACTTCTTGATCTAATTTCGCATGCAAAAAAACATTGTTAACATCAAGTTGCTTTATTGTCCAGTTGTGAGCTGCTGCCAAGGCAAGAAGCAATTGAAAAGTGGTTATCTTTGCTATAGGAGCAAAAGTATCTAGAAAATCAAGACCTTCGATTTAAGTGTAGCCCTATGCTACCAAACGGGCTTTGTAGCGTTCAATAGAGCCATCTGCTTTGTGTTTAACTTTATACAACCAACAAAATTCAATGGCAGTTTTCCCTAGAGGAAGCTCGGTTACAGATCAAGTTTTGTTATCTTCGAGTGCCTTAAGTTCTTCCTTCATTGCTTGGACCTAGGATGGGTGCATGATAGTTTCCTCATAATTTCGAGGTTCCTCGGTAGATGAAATCAACATGATTGTATATTTGAAATTATCAGACAAAGAATTGTAATTTAAAAAGGAATTAATTGGGTATTTAGTACTTACCGTATTGTTACTGATATTAGATACCTCAAAGTCTTGTAAATAAGCTGACATTCTTCTACTATGAGTTGATCTTCTAGAAGAAGCAGTAACATTCTCACTTTGTTCAATCTCAACATTAGTTTCAACAGTATTATCAAGTAAAACATCATGAACATTATTTTCAGATTGCATGTTAAGATCATCATAAGTCTGGGCATAAATAGAGACTATTGAAATCATTATTTTGTACATACTTGGTGTAATAAGGAAAACAATTTTCATGAAAAATAACATTTATAGATAAATCTATTTTCTGACTTTTAAGGTTCAAGAAGAGGAAACCTTTTGTATTAAGTTTAAAACCAAGGAAAACATCAGGAACAACACGATTGTCCAGTTTTTTTTCTATGAGCAAGAATGGTAGAAAAGTAGCACAAACATCTAAAAACACGTAAACGAGAAATATCACGCAACTTTTGTATAATTTTTCATAGGGAGTGACATTGTTAAGTAGCGGAGTAGGAATGCAATTAATAAGAAATGCAATATGTTGCACAACAAAATACCAAAAAACACCAGAGAGACTAGATTGAAAAAGTAAAGTGCGAGTGACATTCAAAAGGTATTGATGTTTTCTTTTAACAATGCCATTTTGCTCGGATGTTTCAATAGAAGTAGTTTGATGGATAATACCTTTGGATGCAAAGAAATTAAGCATGAAAAAATCAATGCCATTATCAGTATGAATAATTTTAACTTTAGTAGAAAATTGATTTTCAGCACAAGTTATAAAATTGGTAACATTAACCCTGACTTCAGACTTATTATGTGGGAAAAATCGAAGTATACCTAGTAAATCATGTACTATAGTAAGGAAAAATTTAGGACCAAGCATTGAAACAACCGAACAAGGACCCCAAATGTCAATATGAAGTGATTCAAAAGATTGAACAATTCTAGTGTCATTAAGGGAAAAATAAAGTTTTCTTTGTTTTGCTTGATGAGAAACATCACAAATGTAGTCCTTATCAATATGAATATTAGGATATAAGTTTGTAAAACTTTTAACCTTTCTTTTGAAGGATGATCCATTTGGAGGTGCCAAATATTCGTTTGTTTTGTAACATTGCTTAGAATATTTTTGCCAGCTTTGTTGAAGACATATAAATCAACCACAACATCAACTATACCAATCTTGTCTTTGGTTATGGAATTCTGTATTGAACACTCAGCAGAGGAGAAACTAAGCTCACATTTAAGAGATGTAGTAAATTGAGATATGGAAATCAAATTAAAAGAAAAATTTGGCACATATAAGACATTTTTCATAACAAATCTATCACTAAAAGTTATTATACCAAAGTAGGAATCAGTAACAAAATTTCCATTAGGAAGTTTAATAATAATGGTTTTAATAACATCATATGATGCAAAATTAGATAGGTCAAAACAAACATGATTTGTTGCACCAAAATCTAGAATCCAAGCATGCTTATTGAAGATAAAATTTTGAAATCCATAAAGATTACCTGTCACAACTGAATTTTGATCTTGAGGATCAACAGAAATGGAACCAACCTGGTTCACTTGAGCTTGACTATTTGAGACATTTACATTCTTCAAAATATTCGAAAGGATTTGAAACTGACTTTGGGTGATTCGAAAGTCACCACTACCATTATTTTTATTCTGATCTTGACCACCAACAATGTCTTCTTGAGCAACAACATCGTTGGCATGAGAAAAATTACCATATTGAAATCTATACCTGGGGGGTATCCATTTTTCTTATAGCAGACATCTACAGTGTGCCCATTCTTATTGTAGTAGGTACAAACCTTTCTGTTATTACTGCCAGATCTTGATCCCTTACAATCTTGGTTAGGATAACCATTTTTCTTAAAAGATACATTGTGACCCAGTTTTCTAAAAAAGTAACAGAATTGACATTGGTATGAATAACATAATTATTATTTCTTATATGAGCAACTAAACTATTATTAAATTGACGCTCTTGTTTAACAACCATAGAAAAAATCTTAGTAATAGCAAGGACATGCTCCATGAGAAGAACATGGGCCTTTACGTTATTGTATTGACCATTGAGGCCATGTAAAAACTACATGGCTTGATCCTCTCTTTTTCTTTGGACAATAACAGAAAAACCATTACAGGTGCATACATGATCAAGTCTAAAATTATCTAATTCATCCCAAATAACCCTAATTTTGGTGAAATAATTAGTTACAGAAAGATCACCATGATTGATAGGAGAGGCCTCCATTTGGAGGTCAGAAATGCAAGACATATCACATTGTGAGAAGTGAGCTTTAAGGTCATTCCAGACATCTAGTGCCTTATTCATCTATATGATGCTTTTACGTATGGGAACAAAAACCGAATGCACAAGCCAAGACGCCACCATGTCATTGCATCACATCCAGGACGAGAAGAAGGGATCCCATTCAGAGGGCTGAGGTATCACATCTTTGATAAACTCTACCTTGTTATTTGCACTTAACATAGTGGTATCTGAGCGACTCCAAGAGTGGTAATTTGTCAAATCAAGAACTAGATACGAGAGGAGTTGCAGGGTTTTCACTCGAGTGAAGTATAAGAAGTTGTGAGCAAGATTGTCACTTTGAATGGGATTTTTATTCTGGTTAGGGTTAGGGTTTTTGCTTCGATCAGGATTTTTTGTACTCATTGAGACCAACTTCAAAAATGCAAAAGAGAAACTCATTAGTCAAAAAAAAAAAAAGAGAAAAATATTGAAAAATTTGCGAAAGAACGAAATATCAAGAATGAAGAAGGAATCAGAGTGCGCACAACAGAGCCCTTCACGATGAAGAGTTTTAAGACCATATTACAAAATATTAATGACAATTATAGAAAAAGGAAAAGAAATCTTTGATGATTCTGACAAAAACAAAGAAGCGGAGAAAAACAGAGAAGAGAAGAAACGCTCGTATGAAAAGCAGAATATTATTCAAAATGAGTAATTAGAAAGAGTAAAATTGTGTCTTATATACATACATGGGTGAAAAAAAAAAAGCTAATTGGCCTATGAATTAAAACTGATTAGAGACAAAAAAAAAAAAAAAACAGAATATTTTATCAGAGGAATCTTGGAACCCAAAAAATGCTATATTTCCACTTTTAGTGTTTATATGTACTTGTCAAATTTTAGAAATGTGGAAAGTTTCTGTGTAGAAAGTTTCTATGTAGAACGTTTGTGTTCACATCCAAATTTTCATTTTTTACCTTTCCCTTTCAAATACATCCAAATTAAAAAAGATATTTTTTACAATAATTATACAATTCTCGTAGTTTAATGACAACATAATGCTAAATCAATTAACAAAGTAGAAAAACAAAAGTTTAATGATAAAAACAGGAAAAGTCGAATCAGAGAAAGTGCGAGGAAATGTGACAAGATATAGAATGAATAAATTACTGATGTGAACAGAGAAACATTCTACATTTCTTATTCATAGAAGTTAGTATGATAGCCGAAAATTTAGACTGATCATGACATAGATTTGTAATTGGTAGGTATATACGTGATTATGATATAGTGAGGCCATTGATTAACGTTTTTAATGTGAGGGGCTGTGCCTATATATACATGAACAGATGAATGCATAATTGGCCTCAGAAATCAGAATCAATAGAAACCAAACAAAAACACTGAACATGGGAGCTCCAACTGTGCTAGCTTTACCATATCCAGCACAAGGGCATGTGAATCCCATGATGACCTTCGCACAGAAGTTGGTTGAGAATGGATGCAAAGTCATTTTTGTGAACACAGAATTTAACCACAGGAGAGTGGTGAGTTCCATGGTGAAGCAGCAAGATAGTTCTAGCCCTGATGAAGAAGAATCACTTCTGAAGTTGGTTTCAATCCCTGATGGTTTAGGACCTGATGATGACAGAAACGATCAGGCCAAGCTGTGTGAGGCCATTCCAAAAAGCATGCCAGAAGCACTTGAGAAGCTGATAGAGGATATTCATGTGAAAGGTGAGAACAGAATCAACTTCATTGTGGCTGATTTGTGCATGGCTTGGGCTTTGGATGTTGGCAGTAAACTGGGAATCAAAGGAGCTGTGTTGTGTCCTGCATCAGCAACTCTTTTCACCTTGCTGTACAACATCCCTATGCTTATTGATGAGGGAATTATAGACTCTGATTTAGGTAAGAATATTATGTTAGAGTTATGTTTGAACATTTCTTTTCACAAGAATTTCTAAACAGAAAATAATGACGTAAATTTTTTTATTAGTTAAATTAATTCATTTAGAAAGTAATTTATAGAAATTATTTTATAATTTAATTTAATTTATATAATCAATCTTACAAATAAAAATAATTAACTATTATATTAACTAAATTAAATATTATTTCAAGGATTAAAAAATTACTGATATTTAAAATAATTTACATTATTAATATAATTTATAAATTAATATTTATTTAATTATTAACTAAAATATAGTACATAACTAAAACATTAATAATTAATTATACACTAATTTAGAAATTAGTTTATAATTTTTTTAATAATAAAAATTATTTAGATATTAATAATATAATTTTTTTTTAAGTCTCTGGTATCTTGGTAATTGAATAATTTTTTTCTTATCTTCAATATTAGTTTTTATTTAATTTGTAGTATACTGCATAAGCTTTTTTTTATTTTTGTTGGTTTTTCACTAAAGGTTTAACAATAACTACGAAAAAGAGAATTCGGATTTCGCCAAGTATGCCTGAGATGGACCCAGAAGACTTTTTTTGGTTGAATATGGGTGGCCTAACTGGTAAGAAAGTGCTTCAGTATCTGCTGCATTGTGCACGAAGTTTACATTTGACACAGTGGTGGCTTTGCAACACCACACATGAACTTGAACCTGGGACATTGTTGTTTCTTCCTAAGATCATCCCAATTGGGCCATTGTTGAGAAGCAATGACAATGATAATAACAAAAGTGCAACCACCAAACCAATGGGACAATTCTGGAAAGAAGATGACTCTTGCATGAGTTGGCTAGATGAACAACCTCATGGTTCTGTGCTGTATGTTGCGTTTGGTAGTTTCACTCTTTTTGACCAAAACCAATTCAATGAACTTGCCCTTGGACTAGACCTCACCAATAGACCTTTTCTTTGGGTTATAAGAGAAGACAATAAAATGGCATACCCTCATGAATTTCAAGGGCATAAGGGTAAGATAGTGAATTGGGCTCCTCAACAAAAGGTTTTAAGCCACCCTGCCATAGCATGTTTTCTCACTCATTGTGGTTGGAATTCTACCATGGAAGGTTTGTCCATTGGGGTACCTTTCTTGTGTTGGCCATACTTTGGAGACCAACTTTACAACAAAGAACATATTTGTGATGAGTTAAAGGTTGGGTTGGGAATTGACAAAGATGAAAATGGAGTTGTGTCACGCGGAGAGTTGAAAACCAAAGTGGAACAGATCTTTAATGATGAGAACATAAAATGTAGGTGTGTGGTGTTGAAGGAGAAAGTGATGAAGAACATAGCAAAAGGAGGAACATCTTATGAGAACTTTAAGAGCTTTGTGAAGGCCATAAAGGAATAAGAGCTCAGATTTTGTGCTTAAATGTTAATTCTAGGTTTGGATTAGTCTTTTTTTGTACCATGATAGTTCCTCAATAATCAATAATGGATGCAGTAATCTGCATAACCCATGCAGCTAAAATTGCCAAAATAAATGTGTGTAATACCCAATTTATTATGTTATTAATTATGTTATTAGACAATGCAAATGCACTTAGATCGACATGATGCATTTATGAATAAGGAATATTGTACAATAATTTTTATTTGAAGAGTCTTTTGCTTGTTTTTTTGGCTTTGTTTTGTCCTAAGGATTTAGACTTTATACAACTAGTACCTATGTTTTCAGAATATACGAAAGAATTTCTACATATGTCAATATTTTTATTTGGCTTAATTTTTGTTAAATCTGTCTTAAACGCTTCTACCATAGCCTTCCCCATTCAAAACCAATTTTTCCTCCACTTGAACTCTCATATATTGTTATTCCATTTTCTAGCATGTGTTTTCATATTAGTTTCAATCCATAAATATCCTTGGGTATTTTTCTACCATTGTAATCCCGTCGTTTCACTAAAATGATAAAGATATCTAAATAGATATTCGTCTCATTCCTATACACCTTCTATTTTAAATTCTAAAATTAATTTTATTTTATTTAGTACTTTATTTTGAATATTATATTATTATAATTTTTTCACTGTTGTTGGAGATCCCACATCGACTAGATATTAGAGCCTTTCATAGTATATAAGTGGGTGCAATCCCACATCGATTAGAGATTAGAGCCTTTCATAGTATATAAGTGGGTGCAAACCTCACCCCATTGAGCCGGTTTTATGGCTTTGACTTAGACTTAAAGTCCACTTCGTAATATGGTATGAGAGGGTGCAAACCCACTTCATAATAACTGTTATTTGATATTAAAGAAATACATTTTAAATTGAATTCTAAATAATATCATTTTGATTTAAGTTTACTTTTTTTTAAAAGTTATTTAATACATATTTAAATAGATATAGTTATATCATATAGAAATAGAATTGAAACATAATGAGTATTAAATTTTATTTCCAAAATGAGTATAATTAATGGAACTTTCACTTCCTTTCCAACTCCTAGTTTTCTTATTTGGTCATCTTCAACAAATATGCTAGTTTAGGCATTACAAAAATTTATAATTTTAGGAGAGGTTTATTACTTAATGTTACTATAATTTCTATTAAGACATACACATAGTACACATTTTTTTTAAACCTTTGGTAAGTATCCGTGGTTTTTTCATAAAATCACAGTAAAGTATTTTAATATTTTTCTTTTATAAACTCCCGCGCATGGTGACATTCACTCTTCACCATTCTTCACTTGTAACTCTATTTTACACGCTTCTTCCTTGATGTTACACTAAATCAAGGTTTTAACTACCAAGTATTTAGTTTCTAAATTTGGTCTAAAAAACTTTGGTTGCTAATTAGATATCAATTTAAAAACTATTTAACAATAATAGAAAATAATAGAAACTAATTTAGAAACCAATTTTTTGTTTAATTTTTAAAATAATCTCTAATTTAGTTACTATTGCAACTAATTATTCTGGTCTCTGAAGATTGATTTCTATTTTATGATTTTCTTGTAGTGTTAATTTGGAAATTGTAATTTCTCTTCACTCTTTTTGTTGATATGAATGTAATATGCACGAGCATTTCCACTAAATTGAATGGGGACATTAGTGATTTTTTTGTGTGTCATTGATCAAATTACTTTTGTGTTGACTCGTTGAAGCATTGATAATTCAAACATTTGCGTGTTGGTTAAAGTGCAAATAACGTGTTTGTATAAATGCTTTATTATTGTAATTGAAGTCAGTGCAATATTTTTCTTGTGTCATTGAATTTTCGAAACAGTAATTTAAAGTGGCACAATTTTACTCTTTTGAGTTGGTGATTGCTAGAACTTTTGCGTGTGTAGAGCATAAATTATACATAATTTTGATTACATTCCCTGTTTAATTGGAAATTGAATTGTTTCGTGGTGAGTAACAATTATTGTTTCTATCCAATTTACTCTATGAATGGTTTAAGCCATTGAACATTCTGGTAGTTGTTGGTGTACGTCATCTCACAATTCAGTCCAGTCTTATTGTCAAACTCTGTCAATTCAGTCCAGTCTTATTGTCAAACTCTGTGGTGAAGTATAAAATTTCCAGTTTTGATCTTTGATGGTTTAGAATTGAAGTTCTTGATGTTTATGTGCTTGATAGAAATTACTGTTTGATTTGACTTGAGGACAAAGTTAAAATAATTGTTTACATTACATAAATTGTTATGGATCTGGTTTCATGGTGCAGTAAATTTGTGATTTATAAAAATTACAACCCTACGGTAACTGGTGTTTGGTGTTTTCTAGAGAAGTATTGGTATTGATGTTCTGTAAATTTGTTTTAAATAATTGAAGGAACTATATATTCAATTTGGAAAATATTATTAAGTGAAAATTTGTGTTGCAATTTCATTAATTTAGTTTTAGCATTTATGGTTTGCAATCAGTGTTTAAATTTCTTTGTTGCATGGAAGATGTCCTTAGTTGGCACTCTTATATAATTCTGAAACTTTTTTGAGTTCAACAAGTGACTTTAGTTGCCAACTTGAATTTGATTCATTTTGCATTTAAGTGTTGGATTCAACTGTTGAATTAAGTTGTTTGATTGATACAATTAACGAGCAAGATGAAATCATTTTACATAAAGTGGTACCATGCATTGAAATGATAATTAACTTGATGTTGCTTCATTTCAATAATTCATATTTATTAAATATTAGTAGATAAAATTTTGGTAGCTAATTTAGATAACAATTTAAAAATTATTTTATAATTTTTTATTAATAATAAAAATCATTTTAGATATTAATAATTTTTTAGTCTTTAAAATAGTATCTAATTTAGTTAATATAGTGATTAATTATTTTGTTCCTAAATTTGGTTGTGATTTTCTTATAGTATAATTAAATACACTACAAGTAAATCATGAAATAGAAACCAATTTTTAGAAACCAAAATAATTAGTTGTAATAGTAACTAAATTAGAGACTATTTTATAAACTAACAAAAAATAATTTTTAAATTAATTTTTATTATTATTAAATAGTTTCTAAATTGGTATCTAATTAGCAACCAATGTTTTAGAGATCAAATTTAAAAACTAAATAATTGGTAGTTAAAACCTTGCTAATTAGATACCAATTTAGAAACTATTTAACAATAATAGAAACTAATTTAAAAATCAAATTTTTGTTTAGTTTCTAAAATGGTCTCTAATTTAGTTACTATTGTAACTAATTATTTTGATTTTTAAAAATTGATTTCTATTTCATATTTTTTTAGTGATATTTTGGAACTATTTATCAATAATAAAAACTATTTATTAATAATTGAAACTATTTTAAATATCAATAATTTTTTTTAATATCTAAAATAGTATATAATTTAATTAATATAATAAATTAACTATTTTTTATCTTTAAAATTATTTTTTAATGATTTTTTTGTCTTGCATAAATATTTCGGTAAATATTTTTTTTTTCTGTAATTCCGTAGCTATTTTTTATTTTTTATCTAATGATTTTCTTTCTATAAATACTTCAGCAAACATTTTTTCTCTATGTAATTCTGTGGCTATTTTTGTTTGGTTGAAAAGGTCTTTTTAAAGGCTTCAAAGCATCCAAAAATAGCAAAACCATCCCTTGGTAACAAGGGACACATATATGACACGGCAAGAAACAAGGCTCTATCTTGGAGAAAATAAAAAATTATATAAATCTTTGTGGTCTAAATATTTACCAGTAATCCAATTATTAATATCCTAATAATTGATTGATCCAACAAAAAAAGTAAAGTAGGTGGTCGATATTAAAGGGTAAAAGGTCACCAATGAGCTTTTCAATTGTGATAAAATTTGGTGAGCTGAGACACACCGTCGAATTTTATCTTTTAATTAAAATATAATATTATTGGTTATTATCAAAATTAAAGATTTTTTAAATTTAAACTTGTTCTTAATTATGTGAATTTCGGTTTATATTTTAATAATATTATCTTTGTAAATATTGTAATCTTCTAATTGCTCTTTATCCATAGTAGTTGTAAATGACAACTATATATGTTAAACTAAGTCATCGATTAGAGTCTTTTTTTTATATTTTCGTCCTTGAAAAAAATTCATATTGTCTTATATTGTTCAATTTTTCATACTCTAGAGTCACTCTTTATTCGAAAGATATGATGTTAGATGCAAATATATATTTTTCTTTCTGTTCTACAAGCTTCATATGAACTTTAGTGTTCATCCCTTTATGTCCAACTCACTAATTTTTAGGACACACTCTTCCATTTTTCTTAGCATTTGCCGAAACACATCTTTTGTTCCACACACTTGTTTTGTTTAGAGATTTTAGCTTTTCTTTTATATTTCATTTCCACATATTTATCCTCTTCAGACAACCTTTTTTTACTAGTTCCTAAACCCACTGTCTGTGTGTCATACATCCAAATACCTAAACAGCTTAAACCCTAATTCACAAGAGAATATTCTATCAAGCACATATTGCTTACTTTGTGGCCATAGATCTAACCACTTGGGTACTAGGTGATGCAATCCTAGCTTGCATATGACTTTGTTTCTTTTGTTTTATATCTTTTGAGATGTGAAATTTGGTGACTAAAATGAGTGAAAGAACCTCTGAAATATTGGTGTATAGAGAATAATAATGAAGCTTAAGAGAAGTTAGACCAACTCCTAAGAACTTCTATGCTAACCACTTACAAATAAGGCTAGCGAGGAGTGAGCTAAGAGACTAGTTGGGGCTGAAATTTGGCAGCAATTCAATAATCTATTCAAAACTCCTTTACAAGAGGGCTAGCTATTGTATTTATAGTGTTATGTGCAACCAAAGTGTAAGTTTTAATCCTAAAAACTCTCCCGTCATAGAAGGACATGTGACTCTCTCTAATTAGAGCAAATCATCTCAAATTAGAGGTTGACAAATGTCCTCCTATAATTGGAGAAAATCATATTCATTCCCATCAAAACAAATGCCCTTTTAGCATTGGTGGGAATCCTCTCCATTTCAATAAAGACAAACGCACTTATACATTACATTCTTTATTATTTCTTTGAATTCTAACGATGCGATGGAAGTATCAAATCTGATTTCTTTGTTAAAACTCATATGTCTGCATGAGAATTGTTATAACTATCCTTAAATTTTCATTCTACTTTATTTAGGATTACAAGACATATACATTATAGTCCAATTTCAATTATGATTTGGATTCCAATAACAAGAGCACATGTTATAGTTTAATTTTAATATTTATTTCAATTTAGAATTTGGACTATAACTTTAAATTAGTTGCAACTATGTTTAATATAATTCTTAAAATAATTTAGTATTATTGTAAATTTATTTCTTTATTATAATTAATCACAAGTATTATATTCACTCAAATTAAATTTGAATTAATTAAAATTTAGTTCAAATATAATCTGGCATTAATTTGAGAAAACAAGTTCAAATTTCATTTCCAAATAGACTCCAAATTACATATACCAGCCAGCGTCTAATATTCCATCAACCAATAACACACTAACTTATATATTATTTACCGTAAAAAAAAATCACTAAATAGTAATCAATTTTAAAAATAAAATATAATTAGTTGTTATAGTAATAAAATTAAAAACAAAAATTATTAGTTTTTAAATTATTTTCTATTATTAATAAATAATTTTTTTAATTGGTATTTAATTAATCATCAAGGTTTCAAATTTAGAATCTAAATAATTAATAGTTAAAACCTTAATAACTAATTAGATATTAATTTAAAAATTATTTATCAATATTAAAAACTAATAATTTTTTTAATCTTTAAAATAATCTCTAATTTAATTACTATAGTAACTAATTTTTTTAAAATTATTTTATATTTAATAATTTTCTACGTAATATTATTTTTATTTCTAAAAAATACATCTGCTAAAACGATACTAAAATTAAATCTATTTTTATCCAGTTTAATTTGTGTCCGTCTAATTCATTTTAATTTTTAATTAATATACACATAACGTAAACTTGCATTGATTTAGCTGATTCAATCTGCATCCGTTTTTATTTTATATTAGTTTCACTTGAATAAAATCATTAAATAGAAACCAATTTGTAGAAACCAAAATAATTAGTTGCAATAATAACTAAATTAGAGACCATTTTAGA
Organism: Phaseolus vulgaris; assembly: GCF_051622355.1. NCBI lineage: Eukaryota > Viridiplantae > Streptophyta > Magnoliopsida > Fabales > Fabaceae > Phaseolus > Phaseolus vulgaris. The sequence continues at coordinate 5,891,382 of NC_143501.1, read as the reverse complement.
AACTAAAAAGAAATTTGGTTTCTAAATTAGTTTATATTATTGTTAAATAGTTTCTAAATTGGTATCTAATTAGCAACCAAAGTTTTAGAGACCAAATTTAGAAACTAAATAATTGGTAGTTAAAACTTTAGTTGCTAATTAGATACAACTATTTAACAATAATAGAAAATAATAGAAACTAATTTAGAAATCAATTTTTTTTTAGTTTCTAAAATGGTCTCTATTTTAGTTCCTATTGTAAGTAACTATTTTGGTCTCTAAAAATTGATTTTTATTTTATGATTTTCTTGTAGTGTTTTTATTTTTAATAAGACAGTTGCCGACCTTAACAACTATGTTGCCGACACTAACAACTATGTAGGATCAGTGTTTACCTCTTATGTCCTAGTCTTAGGTCCACACTATATGCAATATTTCTGGTAATGAAAGAAAATTGTATATTTCCATTTTTAACCTTTATATTTGTACCTCAACCTTAGAAAATGTAGTTTATTATTTGGAAATTTTCATTTATTACCTTTCCTTTCAAATTGATTCAAATTAAAAGAGATATTTCTTACTGTAATTAATAATTCTCGTAATGAAATAACAGCATAATGCTGAATCAATTAATAAAGTAAAAAAGCAAAAGTTTAATGACAAAAACACTGAAGTCCAATCAGAGAAGTACAAGGAAAAGTAAAGAGGTATAGAATGACAAAATTATTGATGTGACCACACAAACTTTCTACATTTCTGCTTACAAGAAATTTGTGATAGCAGAAAATTTAGAGTGATCATGATCTAGATTTGTAATTGCTTGGTAAATACGTGTGAGGGGTTGTGCCTATATACATGAACTGATGAATGCATAATTAGCCTCAGAAATCAAAATCAATAGAAACCAAATAGAAACACTGAACATGAGAGCTCCAACTGTGCTAGCTTTACCACTTCCAGCACAAGGGCATGTGAATCCCATGATGACCTTCTCACAGAAGCTGATTGAGAATGGATGCAAAGTCATTTTTGTGAACACAGACTTTAACCACAGGAGAGTGGTGAGTTCCATGGTGGAGCAACAAGATAGTTCTAGCCCTGATGAAGAAGAATCACTTCTGAAGTTGGTTTCAATCCCTGATGGTTTAGGACCTGATGATGACAGAAACGATCTGGCCAAGCTGTATGATGTCTTTCCAAAAACCATGCCAGAAGCACTTGAGAAGTTGATAGAGGATATTCATGTGAAAGGTGAGAAGAGAATCAACTTCATTGTTGCTGATTTGTGCATGGCTTGGGCTTTGGATGTTGGGAGTAAACTGGGAATCCAAGGAGCTGTGTTGGGTCCTGCATCAGCAGCTACTTTCACCTTGGTGTACAGCATCCCTGTGCTTATTGATGAGGGAGTTATAGACTCTGATTTAGGTATTGTTAAGTTTGAACATAATTTATAATTTAATTTATACGTTGTATAAGCTAATGTTCTTTTGTTGGTTTTTCACTGAAGGTTTAACATCAACCACCAAAAAGAGAATTCGGATTTCTCCAAGTATGCCTGAGATGGATACAGAAGACTTTTTTTGGTTGAATATCGGTGACCTAACAACTGGTAAGAAAGTGCGTAAGTATCTGCTGCATTGCTTACGAAGTTTACATTTGACACAGTGGTGGCTTTGCAACACCACACATGAACTTGAACCTGGAACATTATTATTTCTTCCCAAGATCATCCCAATTGGGCCATTGTTGAGAAGCAATGATAATGATCATAACAAAAGTGCAGCTACAAAATCAATGGGACAATTCTGGAAAGAAGATCTCTCTTGCATGAGTTGGCTAGATGAACAAGCTGATGGTTCTGTGTTGTATGTTGCCTTTGGTAGTATCACTCTTTTTGACCAAAACCAATTCAATGAACTTGCCGTTGGACTAGATCTCACTAATAGACCTTTTCTTTGGGTTATAAGAGAAGACAATAAAATGGCATACCCTCATGAATTCCAAGGGCATAAGGGTAAGATAGTGAATTGGGCTCCTCAACAAAAGGTTTTAAGCCACCCTGCCATAGCATGTTTTGTCACTCATTGTGGTTCGAATTCTACCACGGAAGGTTTGTCCAATGGGGTATCTTTCTTGTGTTGGCCATACTTTGGGGACCAACTTTACAACAAAGCACATATTTGTGATGAGTTAAAGGTTGGGTTGGGGATTGACAAGGATCAAAATGGGGTTGTTTCACGGGGAGAGTTGAAAACCAAAGTGGAACAATTATTTAATGATGAGAACATAAGATTTAGGTGTGTGGTGTTGAAGGAGAAAGTGATGAACAACATAGCAAAAGGAGGTACATCTTATGAGAACTTTAAGAGCTTTGTGGAGGCGATAAAGGAATAAGAGTTCAAATTTTATGCTTATGTTAATTCTAGGTTTGGATTAGGGTTTTATTTCAGCTAATAAAAGAAATTAATTTTAAATAAGAATGATTCTTCGTTTTATTCTTATATTTATGAATTGATAAAGGAATAAAGAGTTCAGATTTTGTGCTTAAATGTTAATTCTAGGTTTAGATTAGTGTTTCTTTTGTACATGATAGTCCCTCAATAATCAATAATGGATGCAGTAATCTGCATAACCCATGCAGCTACAATTGCAAATAAATGTGTGTAATACTCAATTCATTATGTTATTAGACAATGTCTTTTAAATATTTTTTTGGTTTTGTTTTGTCTTAAAGATTTAAGTTTTATACACCTAGTGTCTATGATAATATTTAAATATCATGAGTTTTCAATTCATAAAATCGACTTTTGGAGAAAAAAATTAGTTTGCGTGCTTGGAATTACTCAACGATGATACTGTCATTTGTTCTAGTGAATTCGATGTGAGTATGGAAATTGTAATTTCTATTTGCCTCTTTTCGTTGATATGAATGTAATATGCACGAAAATTTCCACTAAATTGCATGGGGAGATTTGTGATTTTTGTGTGTCATTGATCAAATTATTTTTGTGTTGACTCGTTGAAGAGTTGATAATTCAAACATTTGCGTGTTGGTTAAACTGCAAATGACGTGTTTGTATAAATGCTTCGTTATTGTAGTTGAAGTCAATGCAATATTTTTCTTGTGTCATTGAATTTTCAAAACAGTAATTTAAAGTGGCACAATTTTTACTCCTTTTGAGTTGGTGATTGCTGGAACTTTTGCGTGTGTAGAGCAAAAATTATACTTAATTTTGATTCATTCACTGTGTAATTGGAAATTGAACTATTTCGTAGTGAGTAACAATTCTTGTTTCTGTCCAATTTACTGTATGAATGGTTTAAACCATTGAACATTATGGTAGTCGCTGGTGCATCTCATCTCACAGTTCAGTCCAATCTTGTTATCAAACTCTGTGATGAAGTATAAAATTTCTAGTTTTGATCTTTGATGGGTTACAATTGAAGTTCTTGGGTTTATGTGCTTGATAGAAATTATTGTTTGATTTGACTTGAGGACAACGTTAAAATTATTGTGTGCATTGCATAAGAAATTGGTGATGGATATGGTTTCACGGTGCAGTAAATTTGTGATTTATAAAAATTACAACCCTACGGTAGCTGGTGTTTGGTGTTTCCTAGATAAGTATTGGTATTGATGTTCTGTAAACTTGTTTTAAATAATTGAAACAACTATATATTCAATTTGGAAAGCATTATTTAGAGAAAATTTGTGTTGAAATTTCATTAATTCACATTACAAGAATAGAAACTAATTTTAGAGAAAAAAATAATTAATTACTATAATGACTAAGTTAGAGACCATTTTAGAGACTAAAAAAATTTTTAGTTTCTAAATTAGTTTCTATTATTATTAATTAGTTTTTAAATTGATATCTAATTAGCTACCAAAGTTTTAACTATCAATTATTTATATTATTATAATCTTCAACAGGTCTCTGCTAGTGATATACTCCTACCACCACTCATTTTATAAACAAACTATAGTGAAAGAAACTAAATTGATATATACCTGTTTCATACACATGTTTCATGACTGTTATATTAAAAAGATGAATGAATGATTTCTTTCCTATGGCTTCCATTAGAGAGAAGAAATTGAACACATATTAACCGTTGGATCCATACTTTACATAAAACCATCAACGACAAAGATGAGAAAGAAAATAGTTGAGAAAAATTGTTAATGACAGGGAGCTAGAACCATGTAGGTAATATTGAAGTACAGGAAAAATAAAGTCCTACATCAAACAGAGATAATATCATGATCAACATATTAATGTAAACCAGTTTTTGTAGAATTGAGTTATACTGAAATCTACATTCTAAGATAAAGGGTAATGAAGGCCTCTCAAAAACCAATGATTCAATTTACGTACATTCAATAAATAGTTCTTCTTTCACCATTTTCTGATCCAGTTATTATCATGAAGTAATATAGTTCACTACCTTTTTCTGTATTTTGGTATGGACGCCACATAAGTTTCGAAAGAAAGATGATGGATATGCATGTCTTTATCCAAGCATATGAGATAAATGAAAGAAAATTTGGTTTCAACAGTTGACATCAGTTCTAACCAGAACATTTTTTTTATATACAGTGAATAGATGGAAACAAAAGGAATAAAAAATACAAGTTACATGCAATGCTCACAAACAACTTGAATGCTATTTCTAACTCAGTAAGAAAAACATGTACAATTTCAAGTTCTAAGAATGGACGCTTAGAAGCATTTACATTTCACAACTCCCATTGCCTCAATCTCTCTATCAGATGTAGGAGTTTGCCCAGGACTTGTTTAGGTAACTCATCCTCTGATAATTCAACTTCAAACCCTTCTACTTTTTTTCTCTTTATCATATCTTGGCACATTGGTAGAAACAGACTTTGGAAAGACTTATAATATCACAGTCCACACAACACACTGTGACCATAAGTATTTTAAAAACAGCCACCTTAGAAAGCATCGTGGTCAAGAGTAAGATCTCTAAAGAGGGTCTCTTCTACTCCCTCCAGATATAGAGAAGGATACTGTAAAAAAAGATAGTATGAATGAACGATTAGTAAGTATTAGAAATCCACTTACTAATAATTTTCGCAACTAAGAAAATTGTAAATGTAAAGGTAAAGAGATATTGTGGAGAATTAGCACCTCTTGAAGTGGAAGAAAAATGGAAATAACTGCACATCTAATCTTGAACTTATGCCTCATCTTATTACCCAATATTCAGTTTTTGGATGTGAGCAATCTTTCTCCAGTCTTCGCCATCTGGATTCTGACAACGCTCCTTTAGCAATGGACAATCCAAGATTACAAGAGAAGAGATGGATTTTGGCAGACCCTCCTCTGGTAAGCATTGAAGGTTGGGACAATTAATAAGTGTGAGAGAAGAGAGGTGGCAGAGACCCTTGTAGTGCATCTTTTTAAGATTTGGGCAATCATAGATTCCTAGTTTGGAGAGAGATCGTGGCAGCAAAACTTCATCCGGAAAACACTCCACATCCAACTTTCCAATATTCAAGCTCTCAAGACATGTGTTGGGATCCAATGTCTCTCTGAGGGAGGCGATAAGTTTTAAACTTGAAAGACTCGTATATTTTACATTTAATGACAAACCTCCATCTGGGAACATCTCCATTTTTGGACAATCATCTATATCCATTCGAGTAAGGATTTGCATGGGTTTTTCAGATACTCCTTCAATAAGGAATGATTCAAATTGAGGGCAATCATTAATTTCTAGAGACCGGAGATGATTATGAGCGTGCTCCTGTGAAATTTTTCTTAGGTTTTGGCATCTTATCAAATGAAGTGAGTGGAGCTTTGGAAATAAATCTAGCAGAAAGATTGTAAGAGAGTCCCAACCACCATCAATCATCATACCTTCAAGGAAGTCGTAATGGGTCATGGGAATATTCACAAGTGGACATGAACTAATGCTCAAGAATCTCATTAAATGAAGATGTTGGTCTGACAAACCTCTTAGTTTGGGACATTTATCCAGATAAAGATGTTGAAGACGTGGAAAAGAAGTATTTTTACATTCCCATTCTTCCCATTCCTTCATGTTGTAGAATTCCAGCCTTTCCAAGGACGTAAATGGAGAGTTGGTCCCATAAAATTCAGCACCAATGCTCACTATTCCATCAAACCCTGTAATTATGAGGATCTTTAGTGATGCCAAAAGTCCAAGGGGAGGCAAACATAGGCAATACTTACAGTCCTTCAATAGTAAGGATATCAGATTTGATAATGTATTATCGAATACCCAACTTGGGAATTCTGTACCACTGTAGTTCTTGATTGACAAATTCTCCAAGTGATTGGAAGGTTGTAGATTCTGAAGTAATTCCTTCTCTTTTCGTGGATCATCAGGGATGTGGTCCAACTTCCATTCTAAGCCTAGCTCCACAAGGTGTTTATTTTTCAAATTTGCTTCTGATGCATCCAAAGGATTCACAATATTCTGCACCTCTTTAATTGATAGCATTCCATGAAGATTAAGTCCTCCCAGCTGCTTAGTACTGACCTCACTATTTCTATCAATGATAAACGTATCCAATACTTGAAGATTCTTCAATTCTCCAAAATGCATTGGCATCTTTGTCACTTTTGTATATTTAAATTCCAGACAACGCAATTTGGTAAGTTTATGCAAATTTAAGGGAAACTCTTCCAACTCTGAACAATAGTTCATCTTCAGTATTAGCAAGTTATAAAGCAAACATATCGATTCAGGTAGCTTTTGTATACCAGTATTCGAAAGATCTAACGAATGGAGATGTTTAAGATCACCTAGAGAATGTGGGACTTCTTTAATTTTCGAACAACCATTAAAAGATAAGACGCGTATAAACTTAATCTTGGAGAACAAATCATGTATCGATACCTTAAATTGCCATGCAAAACTGCCAAAAAAATTTCTCCCAATTTGTGTAATTGGAATAAATGAACGCAGTCTTTCAGCATCAGTTAAACTCCCTAAACCATCAAAACTTTTGACGTCACGGAATACAAAGGAAAAATGACGAGTTGTTTTCGGCATACATTTTCCTTTATCAAATCCTAACCTGAAACATAAATCTGCACAAATATATTTTGCCAAATCATTCAGAAGGTCATGCATGCGAAATGTCTCTCGACACTTGATGGTTGAAAGAAAGACCTTGACAGTAGATCATCGAAGTACTGTTCACCAACTTTTTCTGGATGCCTTTTTTGTTGTGGGCATTGTAGAAAATTTTGGGCCATCCACGACAAAATTAACTCTTCCTTCACAAACTCATAATCTTTGGGGAATAAGGCACAATAAGCAAAACACCTTTTAAGATGAGAAGGAAGGTAGCGATAACTCAGAAATAGCGCAGGGATAATTTCATTGTCTTCTTTTGGTAACTCCCATATTTCACTTTCCAATATGTTTTTCCAATCTGAAATGGATGATTTTGTGCGTAATAGACATCCAATTGTTTTCAAAGCTAGAGGCAATCCATTGCACTTCTCAACTATCCTTCTACCAATCTCCTTTAGCTCATTATTCAGTTCAATATCACCATCTTTTAATACGTGGTTTTCAAAAACATTCCAGCATTCATCCTCTCCTAATTGCTTTAGGCGATGCACTTTAGACCTCATGTTGGAAGCAACTTTCTCACCACGAGTTGTGACAAGAATTCTACTTCCTGGAGCCCCATAGCTAAGAGGAGTTTGCACAGCTTCCCATTCTTCTCGTCTTTCGTTCCAAACATCATCCAAAACAAGAAGAAATTTCCTTCCTGACAAATTTTCTTTCAATTTTTTGTGAAGCATTTCTAGGTTCCCACTATCATCTTGTTTATTAGTGATTGCCTCAAGAATTGTTCTGGTCACCGTCAAAACATGAAAATGATCAGAAACACAGACCCAGGCTTTGATATCAAATTTTGTATCATCAATCTTTGGGTGATTGTACACATGTTGGGCGAGTGTGGTCTTACCCAAGCCACCCATGCCCACAATGGAAAGTATTGATGGCTGGCTAGGATTGTCGATTTCAGATGTGAGCCAACTAAGTATGATTTCTTTGTCCGTATCTCTGCCATAAATAACACTTTCAACAACCAAGGATGATGATGGCAATTTCTGTGACACTGTACTACCGAATCTGTCATCAGAATAAGTACCCTCTTTCAAACCAAGAGCACCCTTTTGCTTTGCAAGATATTCTAGTTTCTCCAGGACTTCTTTCATCCCTGATTCAATTTTCTTGTTAAATGAAGTGAAAGTAGAGTTGAAGAAATTTGATACCTTGTAAGTAAAGGTTTGAGGTTCGGATTGAGCTTCGACTTGGCATCTGGTGAGTTCATAGTCTATTTCACCCAACAGATCCTCTGCATCAAAGACAGCCTCTTTGGCAGCAAAAAGCCATGCTTTGACGTGTGGAGCTGTGTACTGCTTCTGTTCAGCATCATCAGCGAGAGCATTGATGGAGTGCAGCATGATGTTCAAATTGCAGAGAAGCTTCTCATCAAGTTTTCTTCGATGAAAGAAGTCTAGAAATTGAGGAGAAGCGAGTCTGTCGAATGCAACCTGAAGAAAGGCTGAAAGAAGAGCACCACCAACAAGTTCTGCTGCCATGGCAGGAATTGGAAAATGATTGGAAGGATGGAAATCAGTATGTTGAAATGCAGTTTGTATTGATAGGATGAGTAGTAAAGTATTTTAGAACATAGTTTTCTTTGATGTCTACTCAGCCAATATAGTCTTTCTTAAGGATTAATTCCACAATTATTCGTTGCATTCAAAGATTCAGCCAATCATAAAGAGTGATTGATGGTTGGGTTTCAGACATTGGATACATATTTTATGTTTGATTAGTTTTATATTCAATGGTTTTTGTGAGTTGAATAAGGTCGATAGAACCAAAGTCGAGAAATAATTGTTTATTTTCTGATATGATATCACAAACGTACTTAATGAATAAAAGTCGGACAATAATGGTGTGTTATACGTCTTTATTTTCTTGTTCTATCTCTAGCTTCAACTTGTGGAAAGAAGATACCCATATATAATTTTTTAACAGTTTTTTTATGTATTTCAAGTTTTAACAGTTCAGTTCACTGTTGACGAGGATAAATTGGTTTTGTTTTATGCTGGCACATGTAAAATATATTGTAAAATTTCTAAAGCTTCTTCCATTAACAAATACATGTGCCTCTTTTGGTTCAAGTACTCAGCTTTACTAATTTTATGAACAGTGCTTCATCGAACTTTCTTCTACAAAAGAAGTGTAGAAATAAATTTAGGAGAAAGATGTGTTTACTGGAAGGTTATGGAAGAAATGAAGCAAAGTCTTCCATTGACATTCACAACTTAACAGAACTACAGAGTGTGACATATTTAGCATGTAACTTTCTCTCTTAAATATGTGGTCAAAAATTTGATCTCAAATTCGTACTTACCAAAAAAATGTATCAAAAGTGATTATCTCTTTAATATATCACAAGAGATTAGTTTTTAAAGTGATTATCTCTTTAATATATCACAAGAGATTAGTTTTTTAGTTCTGACCAAAAAGGGTAATACTACTTGGAGATTATTTTGAACATTTTTGTATTAAATATATTTAATCAAAATTTAGAAGGCCTGAGTGGTAACATGCCTCTGAGAGAGGGAGTGATGAGTCTGGACATGCACAATCACATGTATTTAGCGAAGTGAGAGGGAGTCGAAGAAAATCTTCATCGGTAAAAGACTCTAAATATACAAGATTTCTAGAGAGTTGTTGGCTTCCAATAATCACTTTTTATCTCCAACTATACAAGACAATACTTGGTCAACAAGAAACTTTACACTTCTGTAAGTTTGTTGTTGCTGTTCAGAGAGTCCTTAAACTTTTAGTCCTTGAAAGTGGCAAAATTCTAATTGAAACAGTAGCCTGCAAATAAGAAAAGTGGGTTCTATTTTATTCCTTTAAAGACAAATTTAAAAGCAAATAGACCCACTAAGAGGTTCAACAAAACAGTTTGCTTCAGAAATCCACATTCCAATTCCTCATCAGAACCCAATTTCAAGCCCTTGTAGTTATTTTCTCATTATAATTTATGATACACTGCTACAAACCAACTTTGGAAGACCTGTAGAAGAAATAAGGTAGAAACAAAAGCATTAGCACATTGTTCCATTTAAATCATTAACTTAAAAATCAAGAAAGAATGAGTGTATCCATCATAAATAGTAGCAGGTGACTAGCAAATGAGGTATAGAATCTTACCCATCTTTTAATTTATTTACTCATTGTCGATAAAAAAAATTATAATTAAGATATTTCTCATCCCAGGTATTTATTTTATTTAGTTGAACTCATGCATTAATTGTACTAACTAGCAAGTGTATGATTGTTTTTCCTAATGGTTGGAATCGAACACAAGTAGCAGAAGGTTTTCAATAACTCACACTACTGAACCAATGGAGTATAAAGTTGTTTTTCTATTAGACAGTTGTGTTACATTTATTTGCTTGAGTCTCAAGATCAGAATATTAAGGAAACTAAAATTGGAGCATGACAACGTTGTGTGGGTGAACACTAAAAGGCATGGATGCATGGCCTTACACATTAGAATCTGTTTTCAAAATATTACTGAAATTTTCTCAGTTTAGGTTCATTATGCATAGCAGTTTGTTGTCTTCCCTGAGGCTGTTGTATTTTTTGGCTGATGTGATGATAATGTTTTGACAACCTAAGCATTGACAATATTCAAGCTATTTCTATTACTCTTTTTTCTGTAAAACTCAGTCTTGATTGAACACCATAAGACTTATTTTAATGTTTAAAAGTCTTGATTCTTTAGATACAGAATGTCCCTTGTGTCCATTGAAGTTTTCATTCATCTTTCCTCCACTCAACCCATAACTTCATTCTTGGGATCGTTTAGTTTCAGTGATCTATGATCAAGTTTAAGTTCACTTTTTTTTGTCAGAAACTGTAGTAGCATGAAATAAGAAGTTAGAAGGAAGAATGTGGCTATGAAAACAAATACTTTGTTTGGAATGGATGCCAAATGTCAGACCACCTTCACGATTTTCGTAGTATTCTAAGTATAGGAAACACATTTGGTTGGAATTTAATTTCAACAGAAAAAATGAAATAATTTTGCACGAAAATAAGAGTAAAATAGAAGTAATTGATTCATGAAAAAGTAGCTGAGCCATACTGTTTCAAGCGGCGATGTGTCCATACTGTTTCCGCTAATTCTGAGCTCATCATTAACAACTACTTTCTTTAAATGAAGACCTTTCAGTTTGGGACATTCATTCACATAAAGCCATTCAAGACGTGGAAAAGAAGTAGTTTTATACTCCCATTCTTCCCATTCCTTCATATTGTGGAATTTCAACCTCTCTAAAGATACAAATGAAGAGTTGCTCCCATAAAATTCAGCACCAATGCTTACTATTCCATCAAGCCCTACAATTTGTAGGGTTTTCAGTGACGACAAAATTCCAAGGGAAGGCAAACATAGGCAGTATTTACAGTCCTCCAACTTTAAGAACACTAGATTTGATAACGAATTATCGAATACCCAACTTGGGAATTCTGTACCATTATAGTTCAAGATTGACAAACGCTCCAAGTGTTTGGAGGGTTGTAGATTCTGAAGTACCTCCTTTTCTTTCCTTGGATCATCAGGGATGTGGTTTGATTTCCATTCTAATTCTAGCTCCACAAGGTGTTTATCTTTCACATTTGCTTCTAATGCATCCAAAGGATTCAAAATATTATGCACTTCATTGATTGATAGTCTTCCATGAAGATTGAGTCCTCCCAATCCTCTCATTTGCTTAGTAATTAGCTCATTGTTTCTATGCACGAAAAATGTACTCAGTACTTGAAGATTCTTCAATTCTCCAAAATGCATTGGCATTTTTGTGACTTTTGTATCTCTAAATTCCAGACAACACAATTTGGTAAGTTTATGAAAATTGGCAATTCCTCCAACTCTAAACAATGGTTCAACTTCAGTATTAGTAAGTTGTAAAGCAAACATATCGAGTTAGGTAGCTTTTTGTATCGCATCACACCACGAAAGATCTAACGAATGGAGATGTCTAAGATCACCTACAGAATCCGGGACCTCTTTAAGGAATGAACAACCACAGAAAGATAACATGCGTATAAACTTAATCTTGGAAAACAAATCTTGTATGGAAATCTTGAAATGCCATTGAATTTCCCAAAATTTTGAGAAAGGAAGAAATGAACGAAGCCTTTTAGCATCAATTAAACTCTCAAAACCATCAAAACTTTTGACGTCATGTAACTCAAATGAAAAATGACGGGTTGTTTTCGGTATACATCGACCTTTATCAAATTTCAACCTGAAACAGAAATCCGCACATACATATTTTGCCAAATCATTCAGAAGATCATGCATGACGAAACGTCTCTAGGCACCTAATTGTTCAAAAAAAGACCTTGACAGTAGATCATTGAAGTACTCTTCACCAACTTCTTCTGGATGTCTAATCTGTTGTGGACTTTGTAGAAAATTTTGGGCCATCCACATCAAAATTAACTCCTCCTTCACAAACTCATAATCATTGGGAAATAAGGCACAATAAGCAAAGCATCTTTTAAGATGAGAAGGAAGATAGCGATAGCTCAAAAATATCGCAGGAATAATTTCACTGTGTTCTTTTGGTAACTCCCATATGTCACTTTCCAATATAAAATGGATGACTTTGTGCGTAAAAGACATCCAATTGTTTTCAGAGCTAGAGGTAATCCCTTGCACTTCTCAACTATCCTTCTACCCACCTTCATTAACTCATCATTCAATTCAAGATCATCTTTTAATGCATGATTTTCAAAAACTTTCCAGCATTCATCCTCTCGTAATTGCTTTAGAAGATGCACTTCAGACCTCATGCTGGAAGCAACTTTCTCCCCACGAGTTGTGACAAGAATTCTACTTCCTGGAGCCCCATAGCTAAGAGAAGTTCGCACAACTTCCCATTCTTCTCGTCTTTCGTTCCAAACATCATCCAAAACAAGAAGAAATTTCCTTCCTGACAATTTTTCTTTCAGTTTTTTGTGAACCATTTCTAGGTTCCTACTATCATCAGTTTTATCAGTCACTGTCTCAAGAATTGTTCTTGTCACGGTCAAAACATGAAAGTGATCAGAAACATAAACCCAGGCTTTGATATCAAATTTTGCATCTTCGATCTTTGGGTCATTGTACACATGCTGGGCAAGTGTGTTACCCAAGCCACCCATGCCCACAATGGAAAGTATTGATGGGTGGTTAGGATTGTCGGTTTCAGATGTGAGCCAATTAATGATTATATCTTTGTCAGCATCTCTACCATAAATAACACTTTCAACCACCAAATTTTTGTGGCACTTTACTACTTGATCCATCACCTGAATAAGTACAATCTTTTAAACCAAGAGCACCCTTTTGCTTTGCAAGATATTCTAGTTTCTCCAATACTTCTTTCATCTCTGATTCAATTTTCTTGTTAAATGAACTGAAAGTAGAGTAGAAGAAATTCGATACCTTGTAAGTAAAGGTTTGAGGTTGGGATTGAGCTTCGACTTCGCATCTGGTGAGTTCATAGTCTATTTCACCAAAAGATCCTCTGCATCAAAGACAACCTCTTTGACAGCACGAAGCCATGTTGTTGGTGTTGAGGGAATAAAACAGAGCAAGATATTTGTGAACAGAAAATATATATTTGATTTCACTACTGTTTTTCAAATAAGAATACAATCTCTCTAAATAGTCTTACAATAGACTTCTCAAATTCTACCTTCTCTCTCATAAAACCTATACTATAATTTACATTTAAATCCTAGTATAAATGACATTCAAAACTAGAATTAAAGATAATAATTATTGTCTATTCAGATGCTAAAATAAAATTGATGACGGCTGAAGGCTTTGAGTTTAATGTTAACAAATTCCCCCTTAAACTCAAACATTTCATATTATTCATTCAGATTGTTGCTTTTCTGATTGTCATCGCTCACACTGCCTCCAATATTTTTCTTCACTGCATCAATCCGTGCATAATTTTGAATTGAATTACTTTTAATTTTCCAAACAAAATCTTTCCACTTTCACCCTTTGAATTAAAAAGGATTTAAGAAAGACTTTGACTTCAATGAGCTTCGAAGATAATGATTATACCATATTTCCCTTTCAGATGATGTCTCAACACCATTCCATTTATGGTCTTCTCCTAAGTCAAAACCATTATTTTCAAGTAAAACACATGAACCAAAAGGGGCTTTTAATTTGAATTGTAATTCATTCACCTTTTCTTTTTGTGCCAAAAGCAACAAATGGAGTTCTTCAACTTGATTGACTCTACTTTCCTTGTCTTTCTCCATATCAACATATTTTTCTTCCAATTTTGTAAACCTTTTTTCCAGGTTATCAAATTTTGCTTCAACACTCTCCAATAATTTTCCCATACCGAGAATATTATTCTTCAAGTCAGGTACATAAATTTCTGTGACATTTTCTTTGGATTTTAAGGCAATGTGCTCCTCCTCCATTGGATTGAGAGCAAAACTTTTTCCCTTCATTTCAACTTTAAACAAATATCTGGCATCAACATCTTTGATTAAACAATGTTTATTTTCAAACATCACCTTATAGCCTTTTTCCAACAATTGACCAACACTCAAAAGATTTTGATCAATCTCTGGCACAAAAAGAACATTTGTAATGATTTTTATACCTTTATAGCTTGTGATAGCTATTGTGCCTTTTCCTTTTACTGCACCATTTCCAATCCTCACCCTTTTAATATCAGTAGTTCTCCATTCCTTGAAGAGTTCCTTATCATGTGTCATGTGGTTGGTGCAGCCACTGTCAATTAACCAAGATGCACTTGAAATATTGCTGCAAAAACCAGTTGCAACGAAAAGTACATCCTCCTCCTCATTTGCAATTTGAGCATCTACATCTTGTTGCTCACTTTGGTTTCTACAAATGATTGCTTCATGCCCAAGTTGATTGCACTTGTTGCACTTAGCATCAGGTCTTCTCCAACACTTAAACGGTGGATGACCTAACTTGTTGCAATGCTTACAAGGAGGATAATTTCTACCTTTGTTTCTCCATCCACCTTCATGTTTGACTAGTAAGGCTCCTTCTATTGCTCCATCTTGTCTCATGGCTCTCATTTGTTCTTGTGCTTGTAAAGCATTTAAGAGCTCTGCAAGAGAAATCTTTGATAGGTCCTTTGTGTTCTCCAGGGTTGTTATGGTGGCTTCAAACCTCTCTGGAACTGTTACAAGCAGTTTTTCCACAATTCTTGAATCTTTTAACACAGATCCAAGCAACCTCACTTTGTTGGCAATGCTTAGAAGTTTGTCCGAGTACTCTTTTACGGATTCCGACTCCTTCATTCTCTGCAATTCAAACTCTCTGATTAGATTCAGAGTTTGCATTCCACGAATCCTCTCATCACCTTCATATTTTGCCTTGAGGTAATCCCATATTTCTTTTGCTGACTCCAAGGACATTATCCTTGTGAATACCATAGGAGATACAACTGCAAATAAACATGCTTTTGTCTTTGATTTCTTTATCTTTTTTTCCTTCTGTGATTTTATTTGTGCCACCGTAGGGTTTTTTTGGAAGGGACTGAATTTCATAGTCCTCTTCTACAGCTTTCCATAAATCCAATGCTTCTAGGTAAGTCTCCATACGAACAACCCACATTTGATAATTGTCTCCATCAAAGACAGGTGGTGCCATTGTTGAAAAATTTGATCCTCCTTCCATTGGTGCACTCTACTAACCTCACAGATCCCTCAAGAAAATAGCTATGATACCAATTGTTGGTGTTGAGAGAATAAAACAGAGCAAGATATTTGTGAACAGGAAATATATATTTTATTTCACTACTGTTTTTCAAATAAGAATACAATCTCTCTAAATAGTCTTACAATAGACTTCTCAAAATTCTACCTTCTCTCTCATAAAACCTATACTATAATTTACATTTAAATCATAGTATAAATGACATTCAAAACTAGAATTAAAGATAATAATTATTGGCTATTCAGATGCTAAAATAAAACTAATTACGGCTGAAGGCTGAGTTTAATGCTAACACATGCTTTGACGTGTGGATGTGTGAACTGCTTTAGTTCATCAGCGAGAGCATTGATGGAGTGAAGCATGATGTTCAAATTGTCGAGAAGCTTCTCATCAAGTTTTCTTCCACGAAAGAAGTCTAGAAGTTGAGGAGAAGCGAGCCTATCGAATGCAACCTGAAGAAAGGCCGAAAGAAGAGCACCACCAACAAGTTCTGCTGCCATGGTAGGAAGGAGTTGGAAATGAAGTGAAATGAATTGAGTGCAGGAATGAATGATACAGTGATGAATGAAAAGAGTAGTTAGAAAGGAGGACTTGACTTTAAGATCATATTTTTCTTTAATGGCAACTCAACCAATAGAAAATGTGAGCTATTGGATATTCATTCAAGGGTTCTAATGAATGAACGAATGGGAAGAGGGTTGTGGGCCCCAATGAAGCAATAATTGTTGACTGTTTCTGAGAAGAAAAGTGTTGACAAAAGTTCTAAACCAAAATTTTGATTGCTTGGATAATATCTGAGTTCAAATAATATCTTTTATGCAACAATTATTATATTCATGCAAATTTAGTTGATGTACTAATTCGCATTCTTTCCTTATTCACTTAATTTGGTAAGTTTATCGGTCTTTCTTTGGCTCTTTATTTATCACTTGATATAGTTTGAAAATATAAAAGATATATGATAAGGAGGAGTTTGATTTATTTTTTCATATACAATATATAAAGTAGAACACTAAAAAACTCATGACATAAAAATCAATTTTTAGATATCAAAATAATTAATGACAATAATAACTAAATTAGATATCATTTTAGAAATTAATTTTTTTTTAATTTCTAATTTTTTTTTTATTATTCAATAATTATTAAATTAGTATCTAATTAGCTATCAATATTTCGAATTTATCAGAAGGAGTATACGGAGCTCCGGAATGAAATCTACCCGAAAGATTGCAAGAAAGTTGCATCCAAATTTCAATTCTTTAACTAATTGTTTTGAGTTAATTAAGGTCACAAGACAGAAGTCATCTTTTTCCACTAACCTTCTGCACTCCATCTTGTCACCTTGTTCTGCTTTTTTTTTTTTTTCCTTTTATAAGGATAGACTATTATCTTATATTATTAATATTATTATAGTTTATTCTTGGGAGTTCTTTCATGTATTATGTTATATGACAATTTTTTTCTTCTTCTAATACAAGAATCAGTATATAGGATTACCTCTTTAACTGGTGTTTCATCTTACTCGTTAGCCAAATTACAGAGCAAACATTTTTTTTATCAGCAAATACTATAAATTATAGAGCAAACATGTTGATATTAACATAGCAGTCATAATTTTCCTTTTATATTTATATATATATATATATATATATTTAGGAAACAATGCATGGAGAAGGAAAGGGTCTTATTTCTTTAATATCTATTGTGCTGAATTTCAAACAATCACGTTTGAACTGTTGAATTTCTTTCATTCAAATTTCATATCTGGTTTGAAATCTTTTACCCTTAATTTCATCTAGTTTTTGTTTGTTCTAGAGAGTTAGTGGCATAATGAGTGCTGGGGGAAAAGTTTGATTGTCCTGGTTTATATAATTATAGCATGCAGCATTATCAGTGCCTGGCATAGTATTTGGTACATGGCTTAGTACTTTGCATAATATTTTAGTCTATTTATTTGTCTTGGTTTTATGCTGTCACAGGTAAAATCTATTTTAAAATATCTAAACCTTCTTCCATAAACAAATACATTAGACCCTGTTCTAAAAATATTACTGAAATTTTCTCAGTTTAGTTCATTATGCATAGCAGTTTGGTTGTCACCAAAGAACTTCATGAGGGTTTGGCAGCTTATTCTGAGCATTGCTGATAGATAATGTTGTCTTCCCTCAGCCTGTTGCACACCTGCATATGTAGATGTGATTATATGTTTTGACAACCCAAGCATTGACAATATTCAAAGCTATTTCTATTACTAATTTTTCTGTAAAACTCAGTCTGATTGAACACCACAAGACTTCTTTTAATGTTTAAAAATCTTGATGGAATATCACAAGAGCTTTTTAATAAAGAAAAAATTGGTTTAAAAATACTTTCAAATTCCAATTACAAGTTCCTTAGATACAGCATGTACCTTATGTCCACTGCAGTTTCCATTCATCTTTCCTCACTCAAAACCCATAACTTCATTCTTGGGATAATTTTTTGTCCAGTTTCAGTGATCTATTATTAAGTTTAAGTTCATTTTTTCTGTCAGAAACTGTAGTAGCATGATATAAGAAGATAGAAGGAAAAAATGTAGCTATGAAAACAAATATACTTAGATAGGTAGATAAATGAAGATGATGCCACCATAACTTCCAACTACAGAATACTCTGTTCGGAATGGATGCCAAATGCCAGACCACCTTCACGATTTTCGTGGTATTCTAAAAATAGGAAACCCATTTGGTTGGAATTTAATTTCAACAGAAAATTGAAATAATTTTGCACGAAAATAAGAATAAAATAAAAGTAATTGATTCATGAAAATCGTAGCAGAGCCTCCTTTAATAAATATCATCAGTTTAAGTATAACATGTGCTGCTCGTGTTTGGAAAATGGCAATTATAGGGTTACCGTTTGCAACTAAGAAAATTGTAATCGAAAAGGTAGAAAGATATTGTGGAGAATTAGAACCTGTTGAAGTGGCAGACAAATTGAAATAGGTGCACGTCTAATTTTGAACTTGGGACTCATCTTATGATCAAACATGCCGTCCTTGGATGTGAGCAATCTTTCCCCAGTCTTCGCAATCTGGATTCTGACAACGTTCCTTCAACAATGGACAACCCCAGATTGTAAGAGAAGAGATGGATTTGGGGAGACCCTCCGCTGGTAAGGCTTGAAGGTTGGGACAATCAAGAAGTGTGAGAGAGGAGAGGTGGCAGAGACCCTTGTAGTGCATCTTTTTAAGATTTGGGCAATATTGGATTAGTAGAGAGGTGAGAGAGCGTGGCAGTAAAACTTCATCAGGAAAACACTCCACGTCCAAATCTTCAATAGACAAGCGTTCAAGACATGTGTTGGGATCCAAGGTCTCTCTCAAGGAGGCGATAAGGTTTAAACGTGAAAGAGACATCTCTTTTAAATTCAATGGCAAACTTCCATCTGGGAACAATTCCACTTGTGGACAAAAAGTTATCTGAAGCGTGGTAAGGGACGGAAACAGGATTTGCATGGGTTTGGGAAACAAGAATGACTTAAATTGAGGACAATCATAAATACATAGATCCATGAGATGATTATGAGCGTACTCCTGTGAAATTCTTCTTAGGTTTTGGCAGTCTCTCAGTTCAAGAGAACGGAGCTTTGGAAAGAAATCTAGTCGAAAGATTGTAAGAGAGTCGTAGCCTCCATCAATATGCATGGTTTCTGGCGACGATGTGTTTATACTGTTTCCGCTAATTGTGAGCTCATCACTAACAACTACTTTCTTTAAATAAGTACCTTTCAGTTTGGGACATTTATCCACACAAAGCTCTTGAAGACGTGGAAAAGAAGTAGTTTTACACTCCCATTCTTCCCATTCCTTCATATTGTAGAATGACAGACTCTCCAAGCATGCAAATGAAGAGTTGCTCCCATAAAATTCAGTACCAATGGTCACTATTCCATGAAGCCCTATAATTCGTAGGGTTTTCAGTGACGACAAATTTCCAAGGAAAGGCAAACATAGGCAGTATTTACAGTCCTCCAACTTTAAGAACACCAGATTTGATAACGAATTATCGAATACCCAACTTGGGAATTCTGTACCATTATAGTTCCAGATTGACAAATGCTCCAAGTGTTTGGAGGGTTGTAGATTCTGAAGTACTTCCTTTTCTTTCCTTGGATCATCAGAGATATGGTCCGACTTCCATTCTAATTCTAACTCCACAAGGTGTTTATCTTTCACATTTGCTTCTAATGCATCCAAAGGATTCAAAATATTTTGCACGTCATTGATTGATAGCCTTCCATGAAGATTGAGTCCTCCTAATCCGCCTAGTTGCTTAGTAATTAGCTCACTATTTCTATCCACGAAAAATGTACTCAGTACTTGAAGATTCTTCAATTCTCCAAAATGCTTTGGCATCTTTGTTACTTTTGTATGTACAAATTCCAAACAACGCAATTTGGTAAGTTTATGCAAATTGAAGGGCAACTCCTCCAACTTTGAACAATAGTTCAACTTCAGTATTAATAAGTTATAGAGAAAACATATCGAGTCAGGTAGCTTTTGTATCTCAGCACACGAAAGATCTAACGAATAAAGATGTTTAAGATCACTTATAGAATTCGGGATCTCTTTAAGTTTCTTACAACCATTAAAAGATAAGACACGTACGAACTTAATCTTAGAGAATAAATCATGTATTGAAATCTTGAATTGCCATTGAGGTTCCCAATATGGTGAGATAGAAAGAAATGAACGAAGTCTTTTAGACTCAATTAAACTCTCAAAACCATCAAAACTTTTGACGTCACATAATTCAAATGAAAAATGACGAGTTGTTTTCGGTATATATCAGCCTTTATCGAATTTCAACCTGAAACAGAAATCCGCACAAACATATTTTGCCAAATCATTCAGAAGGTCATGCATGACGAAACACCTCCTAGCATGTGATTGCTCAAAACACTTCTTGACACCTGAGTGTTGAAAGAAAGACTTTGACAATAGATCATTGAAGTACTGTTCACCAACTTCTTCTTGATGTCTAATATGTTGTGGACTTTGTAGAAAATTTTGGGCCATCCACAACAAAATTAACTCCTCCTTCACAAATTCATAATCTTTGGGAAATAAGGCACAATAAGTAAAACACCTTTTAAGATGAGAAGGAAGATAGCGATAGCTCAAAAATAATGCAGGAATAATTTCATTGTTCTCGTTTGGTAACTCCCATATGTCACTTTCCAATATGTTTTTCCAATCTGAAATGGATGACATTGTGCGTAAAAGACATCCAATTGTTTTCAAAGCTAGAGGCAGTCCATTGCACTTCTCAACTATCCTTCTACCAATCTCCTTTAGCTCATCATTCAATTCATGATCACCATCTTTTAATGCGTGATTTGCAAAAACATTCCAGCATTCATCCTCTCCTAATAGCTTTAGGCGATGCACTTTAGACTTCATGTTAGAAGCAACCTTCTCACCACGAGTTGTGACAAGAATTCTACTTCCTTGAACCCCATAGCTAAGAGGAGTTCGCACAGCTTCCCATTCTGCTGGTTTTTCGTTCCAAACATCATCCAAAACAAGAAGAAATTTTCTTCCTGACAATTTTTCTTTCAGCTTTTTGTGAATCATTTCTAGGTTCCCACTATCATTTTTTTGATTTGTGATTGCCTCTAGAATTGTTCTTGTCACAGTCAAAAAATGAAAATGATCAGAAACACAGACCCAAGCTTTGATATCAAATTTTGCATCGTCGATCTTTGGGTCGTTATACATATGTTGGGCGAGTGTGGTCTTACCCAAGCCACCCATGCCCAGAATGGAAAGTATTGATGGCTGGTTAGGATTGTCGGTTTCCGATGTAAGCCAAGTAATGATTATATCTTTGTCAGCATCTCTGCCATAAATAACACTTTCAACCACCAAAAAAGTTGATTGCAATTTGTGTGACACTTTACTACCAGATCCATCACCACCAAAATAAGTACCCTCCTTCAAACCAAGAGCACCCTTTTGGTTTGCAAGATATTCTAGTTTCTCCAAGACTTCTTTCATCCCTGATTCAATTTTCTTGTTAAATGAACTGAAAGTAGAGTTGAAGAAATTTGATACCTTGTAAGTAAAGGTTTGAGGTTCGAATTGAGCTTCGACTTGGCATCTGGTGAGTTCATAGTCTATTTCATCCAAAAGATCCTCTGCATCAAAGACAGCCTCTTTGACAGCGAAAAGCCATGCTTTGACGTTTGGATCTGTGAACTGCCTTAGTTCTGCATCATCAGCAAGAGCATTGATGGAGTGCAGCATGATGTTCAATTTGCCGAGGAGCTTCTCATCAAGTTTTCTTCCATGAAAGAAGTCTAGAAATTGAGGAGAAGCGAGCCTGTCGAATGCAACCTGAAGAAAGGCAGAAAGAAGAGCACCACCAACAAGTTCTGCTCCCATGGTAGAAGTTGGAAATGAAGTGAATGGATTCAGTGCAGGGATGAATGCTATAGTGATGTTAATGATCAGTTAGAAAGGATGACTTGACTTTAAGAACATCTTTTTCTTTAATGGCAACTCAACCAATATAAAATGTGAGCAGTTGGATATTCATTCAAGGGTTGTGATGAATGAAAGTACAATGCAATATTTGTTCACAACTGTAATCCATGAATGTATGTCTGATCATTAGGTGAAATAATAAATGATGAGTCAAATCTGACAGTAGTTCGAAACCAAAATTTTAATTGCTTGGATAATATCTGACTTCAAATAATATCTTTTATGCAACATTTATATTATACTCGTGCAAATTTAGTTGATGTACTAATTCGCATCCTTTCGTTATTCACTTAATTTGGTTTATCGTCTTTCTTTGTCTCTTTATTAATCACTTAATATAGTTTGAAAATATAAAAGATCTATGATATGGAGGAGTTTGATTTATAGTAAAATATAACAAAATATCAAGTATTAACAATATCTCAATTTGAATTTCCTAAATCTAAATAATAAATGAATATATTTTTATCTTTATGTAAGAGATATTTTTAAAAAACTTAAAGATTTCCTAAAAATATATTAAGCAAATATTTTCAATGTTGTTTTTCTGAAATGGTGCCTGTTGTAAAGACATTACGAGTGTATAAAATTTAGAGAGTTGAAGTCACAATCTTACAAAAACATTTCCTAATTGAATTTCATCTTACTTCCTGAGATTGTTAAGCAATCCATTTAAATAAGTGGTATTGATGATTTTCATGATATTTTGATTTATCTATGACAAGTTGTAGAATTTTATAGCCTCATACCCTGCAGTTATATTACAGTGAAGACAGAAAACAATTATCTCTTTAAGCTTTAAGTCTTTTTTAATAACATGTTGCAACAATGTCCTCTCTCTATAAAAATTCTTATTCTCTTTTTTAGGAGTGTCAGTTATCTACTTAGTTCAATCTTTGCAGATGGCCAAAGTGGACAAAATTAGTAACTGGATTCAATTTGGATTAATGCATGTTTATGTACCTTAGCCTTTTGTTTATGTCACTCTTATTTAAGTGTTCATTATATTGTTGAATTTTTTTTATATGGTTGGAACACCCCTTCTTTTAATTCCTTTAATTCTTTGATGATAAAGAAAGAAAAAAGTGTTCATTATATTGTTGAGTTTTTATTCATACTTCTTAGATTTCCTTTCATCTTAAAGTCAGCACAAGCATGGTCCTATCTCATCTAACCAAAATACTAAACTTTCTTTCTTCCAATATGTATTTACTATACACCAGTTTGAAAATCAAACCCTCTTAATCTTAGAACATGTAAAATATCTATTGCTTCTTCCCTTAACAAATACAACAAATACTCAAGCTTTACACAGCTAATCTACATCAGGTGACTGCTACAAAAATTCTCCTCTCCTAATTTTCTAAACAAATGGAAATCAGGAGGAAAAGAAATAAAAAACTAAAAGCTATTTGCAATGCTCACTACTTCAATGCCACTTCCCAACTCAGAAAGAAATCAAATAAAATTCCAAGGTCTAAGAATGTATGTTTAGAAGCATTTACATTTCACAACTCCCTTTGCTTCAATCTTTCTCTCTGAGGTGTATTAGTTTTCCCTGGACCTGTTTAGGTAACTCATCATCTGATAACCCAATTTAAATCTCTTCTACTTGTTCTCTCTGTATAATATCATGGTACATTGGTAGAAACCGACTTTGCAAAGAGCTATAGGAGAAATAGGGTAGCAGAACACACACAACAACCAAAAGGGTTACTAGCCAATATAGAGCACTAGGAGCACATGCTTCCACAAAAACCCTGTAAGCTGTTGTGGATATTGCTGGAGAGAGGTAACCACAGACCAACACAAACACATACCAGAAGACAATGCTGCCCCATATAAAAAAATGTTGTATCCAAGTAAAGTAATTGATGGATAGTGCCATTTGGCAATTCACAGTCCACACCACACATGTATACATTGTGACCCCAAGTATTTCAAAATCAACCACCTTACCATCTCTTCTGAAGGCTTGATTCAACACAGAATTAGTGGTTAAGAAGAAGATCACTAAAGAACTAAGGACTCCATTCAACATCTACCCAAGAATCCTGGGCCAGCTGAAGAGGGTGTCTTCTACTCCCTCTAGATATAGAACAGGATACTGTAAAACAGACAATATGGTTATTGATTAGCACAGCATCTTGGCTCTTAACAAATCATTATCTAAAATCAAGAGCCACAGAAGAAATCAGTAGATAAATAATTTGGATTTTGCTACTAAATTTAGAATCTAAATAATTGGTAGTTAAAACCTTGTTAGTTAATTAGATACCAATTTAGAAACTATTTATCCATAATAGAAACTAATTTAGAAATCAATAACTTTTTTAGTCTCTAAACTAGTATCTAATTTAGTTAATACAACAACTAATTATTTTTAGTGTCTAAAATTAGTTTCTATTTAATTATTTTCTTGTAGTGGGAATGTTAGAAAAAAAAAAGTAATGCTTAAAAAAATAGGCAACTCACATAGATGGTATATAGGCTCTAATGGCATGTTAGATTTCATCTTAAAACCAATTGACATTGAGTGTGAATAGTTTTCTTCCACAAAATAGAAAAACTATTTGTAACGAGAGGGAGGGGGAAAAGGTACAAGCTAGTTTTGTTAAATAGTTGAAAAAGTGTAGTAGTTAAAACACCTGGGTAAGAGAAAAAACAAGGCCTTCAGAGTGTTTAGGTGAATTTTACATCAAAGTTGATAATGCTTTGTGAAGAACTCTACATTCAAAGCAGATGTATTTAGGCACAAAGAAACTAGAGAAACAGACCTTTAAAAATATCAAATAAGTAATAGTATATTTTAAGTGAATGTAGGAACCTCACTGCTAGCAAAATCATTTTTCCATTGCCTTAAGGCAGAACCAAGACTTTTACAAAAGGAAATAATAAATATAAACTTTGGTGTTGATCATATAGCAATTATAAAAAATGTGTAGTAATCAAAAACACCTAGAGCAATTACTAGAAGTGAAGTGAAGACATTGTAAAATGACATATACCAATCATTGTAAGAGATTGTATGGGTGAACACTAAAATGGATGGATGCATGGCCTTACACATTAGACCCTGTTTTCAAAATATTACTGAAATTTTCTCAGTTTAGGTTCATTATGCATAGCAGTTTGGTTGTCACCAAAGAACTTCATGAGGGTTTGGCAGCTTAACACTCATATTCTGAACAATATTCAAGCTATTTCTATTACTATGTTTTCTGTAAAACTCAGTCTTCATTGATGGAATGTCACAAGAGCTTTTTAATAAAGTAAAAAGTCGTATAAAAATACTTTTAAATTCCAATTACAAGTTCCTTAGATACATAAGGTCCCTTATGTCCACAGTAGTTTCCATTCATCTTTCCTCCACTCAAAACCCATGACTTCTATTTTGGGATCATTTAGCTTCAGTGATCTATTATTAAGTTTAAGTTCATCTTTTTTGTCAGAAGAAAAAATGTGGCTATGAAAACAAATATACTTAGATAGCTAGAAAAAGGAAGATGATGCCACCATAACTTCCAACTACAGAATACTCTGTTCGGAATGGATGCCAAATGCCAGACCACCTTCACGATTTTCGTAGTATTCTAAAAATAGGAAACACATTTGGTTGGAATTTAATTTCAACAGAACAATTGAAATAATCTTGCACGAAAATAAGAATAAAATAAAAGTAATTGATTCATGAAAATCGTAGCAGAGCCTCCTTTAATAAATATCATCAGTTTAAGTATAACATGTGCTGCTCTTGTTTGGAAAATGGCAATTATAGAGTTACCGTTTGCAACTAAGAAAATTGTTAGAAAAAAGATACAAAGATATTGTGGAGAATTATAACCTGTTGAAGTGGCAGACAAATTGAAATAGGTGCACGTCTAATTTTGAACTTGTGACTCATCTTATGACCAAACATTCAGTTCTCGGATGTGAGCAATCTTTGGCCAGTCTTCGCCATTTGGATTCTGACAACGCTCTTTCAGCAATGGACAACGCCCGATTGAGAGAGAAGAGATGGATTTGGGGAGACCCTCCGCTGGTAAGCATTGAAGGCTGGGACAATCAAGAAGTGTGAGAGAGGAGAGGTGGCAGAGACCCTTGTAGTGCATCTTTTTAAGATTTAGGCAAGAATTGATTAGTAGAGAGGTGAGAGACCGTGGCAGCAAAACATCATCGGGAAAACACTTCATGTCTGAATTTTGAATAAGCAAGGTTTCAAGACATGTGTTGGGATCCAAGGTCTCTCTCAAGGAGGCAATAAGTTTTAAACATGAAAGAGACATATATTTTACATTTAATGGCAAACCATGAAACTCCACTTGTGGACTAACAGTTATCTCCAGACTCATAAGGAACGGAAACAGGATTTGCATGGGTTTGGGAAACAGGAATGATTTAAATTGAGGGCAATCAAAAATATTTAGGTGCTGGAGATGATTATGAGCGTAGTCCTGTGAAATTCTTCTTATGTTGTGGCATCTTTTCAGTTCAAGAGAACGAAGCTTTGGAAAGAAATCTAGCCGAAACATTGTAAGAGAGTCGCAACCTCCATCAATATGCAGGGTTTCAAGCAGCCATGTGTCGATACTCTTTCCGCTAATTGTGAGCTCATCACTAACAACTACTTGAGTACCTTTCAGTTTGGGACATTCATTCATATAAAGCTCATGAAGACGTGGAAAAGAAGTAGTTTTACACTCCCATTCTTCCCATTCCTTCATATTGTGGAATTCCAACCTCTCCAAGGATGCAAATGAAGAGTTGCTCCCATAAAATTCAACACCAATGCTCACTATTCCATCAAGCCCCATAATCTCAAGGTCCTTCAGACTTGACAAAATTCCAAGGGGAGGCAAACATAGGCAGTGTTTACAGTCCTGCAACTGTAAGAACACCAGATTTGATAACGAATTATCGAATACCCAACTTGGGAATTCTGTACCATTGTAGTTCGAGATTTTTAAATCCTCCAAGTGTTTGGAGGGTTGTAGATTCTGAAGTACCTCCTTTTCTTTCCTTGGATCATCAGGGATGTGGTCCGACTTCCATTTTAATTCTAGCTCCACAAGGTGTTTATCTTTCACATTTGCTTCTAATGCATCCAAAGGATTCATAATATTCTGCACGTCATTGATTGATAGCTTTCCATGAAGATTGAGTCCTCCCAATCCTCCCAGTTGCTTAGTACTTAGCTCACTATTTCTATCCACGAAAAATGTACTCAGTACTTGAAGATTCTCCAATTCTCCAAAATGCATTGGCATCTTTGACACTTCTGTACCTTCAAATTCTAGGCAACGCAATTTGGTAAGTTTATGCAAATTTAAGGGCAATTCCTCCAACTTTGAACAATAGTTCAACTCCAGGCAACGCAATTTGGTAAGTTTGTGCAAATTTAAGGGCAATTCTTGCAACTCTGAACAATAGTTCAACTTCAGTATTAGTAAGTTATAGAGCAAACACATCGAGTCAGGTAGCTTTTGTATCGCATCACACCACGAAAGATCTAACGAATGGAGATGTTTAAGATCACCTACACAATCTGGGACCTCTCTAAGACATGAACAATCACGGAAGGATAACATGCGTATAAACTTAATCTTGGAAAACAAATCATGTATGGAAATCTTGAAATTCCATTGAGAACCCCAATATTGCGAGATAGGAAGGAATGAACGAAGTCTTTTAGCATTAGTTAAACTCCCAAAACCATCAAAACTTTTGACATCACGGAATTCAAATGAAAAATGACAGGTTGTTTTCGGTATACATTCGCCTTTATCAAATTTCAACCTGAAACAAAAATCCACACAAACATATTTTGCTAAATCATTCAGAAGGTCATGCATGACGAAACGTCCTACGACGCTTGATTGATGAAAAAAAGACCTTGACACTAGATCATTGAAGTATTGTTCACCAACTTCTTCTAGATGTCTAATATGTTGTGGATGTCTAATCTGTTGGGGACACTGCAGAAAATTTTGGGCCATCCACAACAAAACTAACTCCTCTTTCACAAACCCATAATCTTTGGGGAATAAGGCACAATAAGCAAAGCACTTTTTAAGATGAGAAGGAAGATAACAATAGCTCATAAATAGCGCTGGAATAATTTCATTGTTTTCTTTTGGTAACTCCCATATCTCACTTTCCAATATGTTTTTCCAATCTGAAATGGATGACTTTGTGCGTAAAAGACATCCAATTGTTTTCAAAGCTAAAGGTAATCCCTTGCACCTCTTAACTATCCTTCTACCAATGTCCTTTAGCTCATCATTCAATTCAAGATCACCATCTTTTAATGCGTGATTTTCAAAAACATTCCAGCATTCATCCTCTCCTAATTGCATTAGGCGATGCACTTTAGACTTCATGTTAGAAGCAACATTCTCGCCACGAGTTGTGACAAGAATTCTACTTCCTGGAGCTCCATAACTAAGAGGAGTTTGCACAAGTTCCCATTCTTCCCGTCTTTCGTTCCAAACATCATCCAAAACAAGCAGAAATTTCTTCCCAGACAATTTTTCTTTTAGTTTTTTGTGAACCATTTCCAGGTTCCTACTATCATCTGTTTTACCAGTCACTGCCTCAAGAATTGTTCTTGTCACGGTCAAAACATGAAAATGATCAGAAACATAAACCCAAGCTTTCATATCAAATTTTACATCGTCGATCTTTGGGTCATTGTATACATGCTGGGCAAGTGTGGTCTTACCCAACCCACCCATGCCCACAATGGAAAGTATTGATGGCTGGTTAGAATTATCAATTTCAGATGTCAGCCAATTAATGATTATATCTTTATCAGCATCTCTGCCATAAATAACACTTTCAACCACCAAAGAAGATGATGGCAATTTCTGTAGCACTTTACTACCTAATCTATTATCAGAATAAGTACACTCTTTCAAACCAAGAGCACCCTTCTGCTTTGCAAGATATTCTAGTTTCTCCAAGACTTCTTTCATCCTTGATTCAATTTTCTTGTTAAATGAAGTGAAAGTAGAGTTGAAGAAATTCGATACCTTATAAGTAAAGGTTTGAGGTTCGGATTGAGCTTCAACTTGGGATCTGGTGAGTTCATAGTCTATTTCACCCAACAGATCCTCTGCATCAAAGACAGCCTCTTTGGCAGCGAAAAGCCATGCTTTGACGTGTGGATCTGTGAACTGCTTTAGTTCAGCATCATCAGCGAGAGAATTGATGGAGTGCAGCATGATGTTCAAATTGGTGAGCAGTTTCTCATCAAGTTTTCTTTGACGAAAGAAGTCTAGAAATTGAGGAGAAGCGAGCTTGTCGAATGCAACCTGAAGAAAGGCCGAAAGAAGAGCACCACCAATAACTTCTGCTGCCATGGTAGGAGTTGGAAATGAAGTGAAATGGATTCAGTGCAGTAATGAATGGTAGAGTGATGGAAAGAGTAGTTAGAAAGGATGATTTGACTTTAAGAACATATTTTTCTTTTTCTTTAATGGCAACTCAACCAATGAAAGTATGAAATGCTGAAATGGGAAGAGGGTTGTGGGTCCCAGTGCAACAAATATATTATATTCATGCAAGAAAAGGCAATGCTTAACAAAATATTCAACTCTCAAAGATGGTATATAGGCTCTAATGGCATGTTAGATTTCATCTTAAAACCAATTGAAATTGAGTGTAAATAGTTTTGCAGAAAAAATATGAAACATAGTACCTTTAAATCATGACCTTTTTCATCTAGACTAAACCAATCAAATCATGGAGAGGGTAAAAAAATTGAGAAAAAATGGAAAAAAAATAATAATAAAAGACTTCTATGTAAGAAGCAACTAAAACTTCTTGTTTTAAATCTTATAGACCGAGAGAAATAGATGAATGCATGGTTTTACCATCATTGATAAGGCAATACAGATACTTTTATATAAAGCTTAGAAGTGAAGTTTTTTGCCTCTGCAGAAATTAAAGGATTACTTGACTTTAAGGTTTTCTTTGAGTCTTTGTTAAAAGCTTAATTCCACAATTATTCGTCCCATTCACAGATTCAGCCAATCATAAAGAGTAATTGATGGTTGGGTTTTCAACATTGGATACATATTTTATGTTTGATTAGTTTTATATTCAA
This sequence comes from Phaseolus vulgaris, assembly GCF_051622355.1. NCBI lineage: Eukaryota > Viridiplantae > Streptophyta > Magnoliopsida > Fabales > Fabaceae > Phaseolus > Phaseolus vulgaris. Next base: position 5,860,941 of record NC_143501.1, on the reverse strand, counting down.
TGGTTTTGGTGAGTTGAATATGGTCGATAGACCCAAAGTGAAGCAATAATTGTTTATTTTCTAATATGAGATCACAAACGTATTTAATGCATAAAAGTCTGACAGCAATGGTGTGTTATACGTCGTTATTTTATTACCTTCAATTAGTGGAAAGAAGATATCCTTAAATATCGATCACTTAAATATTTTTTTAATAATTCTTTTTTTATGTATTTGAATTTAAAAGAAAAAAAATCTTATCATTTAGATATAAAATCTTCATTTTAAACTTAAAAATAATGCTTATGTATGACTTTATTTTATATTATTAATATTAATATAGTTTACATCATACACATTGTTATTTTTTTCATTATCGTTGTTTATTCTTGGGTGTTCTTTCATGTATTGTCATATGACAATTTTTTTCTTCTTCTAATACATGAATTAGTACATAGGATACTTTTTAGTGCTGATCAATTTGAAACAATCACGTCTGAACTGATGCTCTCTGTTTTCTTAATTGCTAGATATTTTAAACATTTATAATTTCACTTATATATTATTTTCAAAATTAAAAAAAAAATTACTTTTTATAGCTTGTATCTTTACTTTTCATCTATTATTTAATTAATTTATATAAATTTATTTATAATATTGACTTCAATTTTGTAGTTCGAGTAGCAATACAATTATTTTAATAATTTTGTTTTTTCAAAAAAAAAAAAAATTAAAAAAGCCATTTCAGAAATGCTGCTTATATGCACACACATCCTCCATCATTCATTTATACAAATTTTGCATAATATATATATATATATATATATATATATATATATATATATATATATTTATAGAGAGAGATTATGAGTTTTTTTTGCAACAGATACCAATTCAGAATTATGATTTTTTGCAATAAATTTCTTTACATTTTCCTTTCATACTGTTCAAGAATGAAAAGTACAAAAAACTATAAAAGCAAACCATATATGTACGTGTGTATATATAATATATGTCAAACAAAGATAATTGCAAATTAGATATGAGAAAATTCCTAAAGCAAGAAGAAAATTTTAAAACTAAAAAAAACTTTCATAAGATTTCTGGACAAAAAAGATAATTGTGCGGTAAACTTCCATTAGATGAAGAAAAATAGATTAGTATATTAAACATCCACATTCTTGAAGTTAATACTGGAAATACAAAAAAAAAAGAAAACATCACAGTTACCGCTCAGACCTTAACTACACAAATTCAAGTTTACAAGTATCTGAAATCTTCTTACATGAAGATAAATCTCTTATCATATCATCTCTTCTCGAAGGATTGTTCCTGTAAATGCGGAATGCAAAGAACTGTAGATAATTTGCATTCTGCATAATATATTCCGCAAATTTAAACTCAAATGCAGAACCGCTGTAATTCGTAAGACAACAGCATGTTAAGTGCAATAAAATGCATGCAGGAACAGGATCTGGGCATGGCAAAATTGCTTCTTCATCGTCTTCAGCAACTAAATTTTGTTTCTGTTAATAACAATTATAAAACTATATTAAACCTAATGTTTGATGCAAAGATAACAAGAAGATACAAACTTCGAAAGCTTAAATCATTAAACCTGACAAATGTTAATGAAAAGAGTTTGAAGCTTTGGACAATGCTTGAGCACTTCCAAAACCTGAAAACATTGCTTACTAGACTTCAAACGGTTCAACTCAAGTCTAACTAAATTCCAAAAATAAAAAACCAGGTCTGGTGGATGTATCTGCAAAAGATACAAAATATATCAAAACATCAGAAATCTCATTTTTTCCCTTTAAAATGAAAAGAAATGAGAAACAAATTTACACACATTACCCCATTTGTGACCAAAACTTGAACGTTCTTAACATTTTCCAATGGAACTATATGTGCATCGATGTTAGCTCTGACCAACTTGGGCAATCTGTTGACCTTTTCTGCAGGATTAGAATCCAAATTCTTGGCTTCCAAATCCTCAAGATTAGGACTCCCAGACAGAAACTGTTTAAAAAGATCTTGACATCCTGAGAAAGAAATAGAATTCAAATGCAAGATTTTAAGAAAGGGAAAATCAGCAAAGGAAACATCTTTCAGCACTAAGTTCGCCAGCTTGAGAACTACAAGAGTTATGCAGCTAAACACAACAGAGGGCACCACAAAATCCTTATACACATTGAGGTCGAGGTGTTCAAGTCTACTACTTCTTCTCAGTGCAGCCTCAATCCATATTTCAATGCTATAATGGTTATACCCAGAACAGCATGTAAGGCGTAATCTATGGAGAGGTTTGTCCATATCACGCAAAAGCAGATGGGAGAACATTGAGTAAAGAAAGTCAGAGCAGGCATCTAGGTCATCCTCATAATCACCAGTTGGGTCATGATGTTCATAATCAAAAGAGGGAACGGAACGCCACAGAAGGTTCCAGCGTTTGGAGAGAACACTGGTTGCAACAACTTGTTTGGTTGGGAGAAATGAGAGAATGTAGCAAAGGATTGAGTCTGGAAAACCACTTACGATATCAGCCATGGTTGAGAATGCAAAGTGTGCATGGATGCTTCAGTTTCTTATAGGAATAACTCATCTCTCTCAATGTATCAAATCGCTTAAAGAGACTTTATGTTTGCATTGGAATTGATGTGCATGCCATGGCAAATCTAAACCTTGGGAAGTGAAAGGACAAGCTTTGAGAATATCAATAGGAGTCATACTACAGTGTATTAATTAGTATACATTTTCTTCAGTATTATTATGCTCAGTTAGATTTCTTTTAATATCTTTATAATGTAATGATTTTTTATAATTCAAGATTTTTTTTGTCTTATTTTTTATATTGGGTTATATTTCTTTTAATATATTTTTTCACAACTTTTACTCAAACAGGTAAATTCAAATTTTTATTATAATGTTTTGTTTCATAACTAACAAAAATATTTTCAATATAATGATTTTTATAATTTTACCATTCAAGATTTTTTTCGTTTCTTTTATATTATGTGAAGATATCTTATAATCGAAAGTTTTATTTATTTATTTTTATGTTAAGATATTTCAGTGAGAGAAATCTTATAAAATTCAGAGGTCAATATTATTATTTTTGGAATAAAATTATTCTTAAAGTTTATTTATTATTTGTTACTAATGTTTGGTAAATAATTTTTTAATAGTTTGTAATGTTTTTAAATTTTTCATTTGTAGTTTTTTATTTATTTAAAAATATTTATCAGGTTTTTTTTTATATAAAATACAATTTTATTAATTTATCTTGTTATTCATTTATACTATGATTTTAGAATTTTAATTTTTGTACCGAAAGTGATATTTTGTATCTTTTAATAGGTAAGAGATTTGAGAATAAGTTTACTATTATTTTTCTTTATACTTTCGTACTTTTATATTATATAATTTATTTAACTATTATATTATTCACAATATTTATTAATTTTACTATTTTTGAACTATACTTTAATTAAGATAGATCGTAAATTTGTTTCATTTAATTATTTAAAAAAAATTGTATTACATAATATATTTTAACTCTATTTTTATTTTTTAATATCAAATATAAATATATATATATATATTAGAAATGTCTTATTTTATTTTATTTAAAGCTTGAACAGAAATATTGTAAGATATAACATAAGATTAATAACAAATATACAGTATAAAAATATATAACAATTGAAAATAATAGATTAATTAAATAGTATTTTAATGTTGTGAAAAAAAATATTTTAAATTTTTGGTTCTTTATGTTGCTTAATAATTTTTTTCTGATTTGATCTTAATAAAAAATATATTCTTAATATTCTTTAAGTGTAGCTTATCTATATAGTAATAGTGATTTTACAATGTATTATTTATTTTTATAATATTCATATACTATAATTAGTTTCTTATTTGGTGATTGGTATTGCTAAATTTAAAATAGAAAAATATTTTTTTATTATGATTCAGTGTCCTATTATCGAGAGTCTTAAATTTTATATTATGTTAATATATTTCAAGTTTTTTAAGATATAGATTTTAAACTTTATGACTTTTACAATGAAATTAAGTGATAAATCTTATTTCACTTTGCATGTGAAATTAATACTTATATTTTCTTTTAATAAATTTGTATGTGTTGGTTTTGGTCCTAAATAAATTTTTCAAGTTTCCTTATAATTTGTTTTATTCCAGTGTTGGCATATTTAAGTGATAAACTATTCATATATTAAGAATAAATAGGATTAAGATGTTATTTTAAAAAATAATCAATATGATCCAACCTAACTTAATTTTCCTTCAGTTACATTTCGCATCCCTGTTTACCTTTCAATATTCTTTATTTAAATGATAAATAAAAATCAAATTGATTTTGTATGTTTTTAATGTTGACTTGCGTGAAAAACTGGTTAAGTATTAAACTTCAATCATGAAAAAACATTATAAAGGATGTTTCTTTTTATTTTTAGTTTTGCATTGGAAATTAAATTGATGTGCATGCCATGGGAAACCTACACCTTGGGAACTGAAAGGAAAAGTGTAGGGCTATATTCCCCATATTCTACATTGAAAAACTTATGATATGATTGTATTATTTATTATTACTAATGTAAATGTTCGCTAAATAGGTTTTTTCTAGTAGTTTATTATGTTTTTTAAGTTTCTATTTTCATTTGTTATAAAATATTTTTAAATTTTTTATGTAAGATATAATTTTATTATTTTCTTTTTTATTCATATATTTATATACACTAAAAAAGATTATTAAATAAAAATTAAATTTAAAAAAAAATTGTCACTATATCAACTAAATTAGATACTAATTTCTATGATGCTGGGTTTTCTATGTTGAACAGATCTGGATGGTCTTGGTTGGCTTATATGAGATAGGTGTAGACATAGTTATCAGCAAGTTGGTTTGGAGTTGTGTTCGTGGAGCTGATTTTCACGATTGGAGGAAATGGACGTAGCATAGGATTGGTTTGTAATATCTCTTTTTAGTTTTAGATTAAATGTGGGTCTCTATATAAGGGTTGGAATGTCCCTAAAGCATTCCATTTAATTTATTTAATTCTTTGCTAATAAAAAAAGGTACTAATTTCTAAACAATTATTTTCATCTAAAATGGTTTTTTTATTAATAAAAAAATTATAAAATAGTTTATAAATTGTTATCTAAATTAGTTACTCAAGTTTTAGTTATTCATATTTTATATTATAAATTAATCTTTAAAAAACTAATAGACATTAATTTAGAATATAAAGTAGTAAATAGCTAAAATCTTGGTAAACAATGGTTAGATATCAATTTAAAATTATTTTATTAACTTTTATTAATAGTATAAACTAGTTTAGATAAATATATTTTAGTTTATAAAATAATCTCTAATTTAAGCGAGATGTTAGGAGAGGAAATAGAGCTTAAGATGCATAACTTGACAGCATGCTTGGTGGTTGTCTATAAAGTTGTTTTTGTAGGTTTGATTTCATTTTTGTTTTGTCCATGAGTGTTATTTTGTAGGTTTTTTTTGTCTAGAGTTCTGGTTTAAGTTGGGTTTTAAGAACTTCTTATCAAGTTCCATTGGGTGTCTATTGTTGTAAAAGTTTAGCTAAAAAGCTTAAGCTTTAGCACGGGATATTTGTATCTAGTAAAGTAGGGACACTGTCTAGGTTTTATATAAAGGTTGGAGTATTCCTTAAATGCTCCATTTTATTTATTCAGTTCTTTACTAATAAAAACAATTGAAATATAGACAAACAACCTATTTATTTACTACAAAACATGTCCATAACAAAAAAAAAACTCAAAAAACGAACAAAAAGGTCTTATCACGAAGAAAAGCCTAGAGAGATGTAACACAATTTGGGGTTAAGACTCAACAAACTATGCAATTTTGCTTTCCTAGTCGTAAAAAAAAAGGCAAAAATCTTTCCTCAGCGTGTTGAGGATACCGTGATTGGAGATACAATGGTTGAAGATACCTACATTCATTTCCAAAAAAAAGAAAATGCACAGAGCAAGATTATATTAGAGAGGAAACAGGTGGTTGTGACAGAAGAAACCACAAAGAAGGAAATGCACAAAAATAAAACTATGAGAGACAAAACGAGAGAAGGAATAGAGGAGGTTATGACAAAAAAATACGAAAATAAAGAAAATAAAAAGAACAAGACAATGAGAGAGGGCAAGTGAGAGAATAAATGAGAAACCAGTGACACAATATGTAAAAAAAGACACGTATTCTCCCTACAATGAATCACGTAAAGTTTCCATTTTTTGTTAATTTATTTTTTATGAATTTATCATGTGTTAACACGTGCGAAAACTTTTCATATAATAAGACTCACTACAAGAAAAAAGCCAATTTGCGTGGGCCAAAAACGGACGCAAAAGCTAGAAAACGGACGCTTATGCGTCCGATTCGCGTCCGTTACACCTCCCACGAAAAAAGCCTGGAAGCAAATGAAAATTAGCGTGGGCCAGAAAATTGGGTGCATCTTGCGTGGGCCAAGCCCACGCAAAACGGACGCAACATGCAGAAGATAGGTTGGACGCATATGCGGCGGCTTTTGCGTGGGCGGTCCGACGTAGAATTTTTATTTCGCGTGTGCGTCGGTCTAGCCGACGAAAATGATAAAAATATATATTTAAAAAATATCAGAATTTGCGTGGGCTTGGCCCACGCAAAAGCGGACGCATGTTTAAAAAAACTTGCGTGGGCTTGGCCCACGCAAAAGCGGACGCATCTTTAAAAAAAACTTGCGTGGGCCTATGGCCGACGCATGTGATGAAGAAAAAAAAAACATTTTATTTTGCTTTCTAACCAGATTACCTGTAAAAATTAAATACCAACCAAACCAAATCACATTGAAACAAATTACTATCATTCACAATACATCTATAAACACCCAAATCCACAAACACATCCAAAGTATGAAATCAAAATCCAGAAACACATCCAAAGTAGAAAAGCAATAGAAATAGTTAAACAAAAGATATGAATACTTGAAAAAATATTACAACTAAAATTGTACATTACAAATTTAACTAGAAGTAGCAAAATGAATCTCATAGTGATGTGATAAACCTGTAAAAAAATATAAACAATATAAATAAATAAATCAAATAATTAAAATATTTAGTATATAATAAAAATATCAAATAGTTAAACTTACATTATAGGATGTACTTTAAGAAATAGGTTGATCATCCTGTTCTGGATCATACTCATGATGGAATTGTGTTGTGCTATTGGAAGTAGTTTTTTCTTGTTCCATAGAGATAAGTTTATCTTTTATAACCTTCAGCTCATCCTCCAGGTGTGCATACTTCTGACTCCACATACTAAGTTCAGCACGAAGCATTTGATTTTCAGTCACTTGTCCAGATTGTGAAGTGTCGGACGCAGAGGCTTGGGTGAGAGAAGAGACTCCTTGGCGGATGTTAGCAGCCAAGTCTGCCGTACCATATACCCGACCTCTACTCTTTCCTCCGGCAGCTTCCTTCCATGTTTGAAGCTTAGTTGCAGGATCAAGTTGGTGGACATCAGTGTTAGAGTCCTGAGAACTATTTGCTTGAAGGACCTTCAAGCGCTCATGATACTTTTCCTACACAGATCATTACAAAATGAAAATGTTAGAAAATTAAAATATAAATATAAAACAATTTAAAAGAATAACTTACATAAGTTTCTCGAGCACGAGAATCAACCCATTCACCCTTCTTATTTGTGTGGGTGGCCATAAATAGTTCATCAGGTTCTGGAGGACGGCCATATTGACGTTCCTAATAATGTTGTACAATTAAAAGCATTATAGGTTGCAAATGTAAAATGATTTTCATGTAAGGCATTGACAAGTACTTACCAAGGTAACTGCAATATCTGAATGTGATTTTCTACCTGTGGAGTGCAGTGCTCCACCACGAGCTGAACTCCTATTGGCTTTATTTTGAGTTGATTTATCTTTGAATTTTTGTGAATCCCAATAGTTTAGAAGTTCAACCCATGCTTGCTGACCTATCCAAATAGGGCGGACAGCCTTTCTCCTAGCCTTAGTCAACATATCACAAAGTCTTTTTTTGACTTTAGACTCGTAGACCTTTTTAATTTGGCATTCATCATGGGGTGCCCAAGTGACTCTAGTCTGTTAAAAAGAAGAAAATAGTTACTTTGAGTCCACAAGAAAAACAAGAAAACAAGTGACTGTAGTTTGTCAAAAATTAAAATTACCTGAAAGTCAGTCCACCATTTTAGTTTGTCCTCCTCAGGCATGACATCATAATGATGATATGGACCTCTAAATTGAGATCGAATGCAATGTCCAATGGCCTCACTAGCAAAATGATTTGGTGTCCAACTACAAATACAAACAAATAAAATTACAAACATAGTAATATAAAGATAAAATTAAATGTACATTTAGGATGACTTACCCTCTTCCAAGAAGTCGGATGATGACCCTACCATTAGGGTCACGCTGGACCTCCTTAGGGGGGAGGTTATGCTCTGAAGCAGCAGTGGCACCATGGTCAACATGGTTAGAGAGGCCTTGCACAGAGCCAGTAGTAGTCGGGACAGCTGAAGAAGATGTGGTGTGGACAATGGGATAAGGAGTAGTCTGCACAAATGTACCAGGGGTGGGCTGCACAAATGTACCAGAGGTAGGGTGGAGTGGAAAACTCTGAGTCTGGTGGAGTGGTTCAGGGACACTCTGATGGTAAGTCGGAGCAGAGGATGATGGTCGTGGTGGTACTGGAATACTAAGAGGACGAGGTGATATAGTGGGGTGTGGATAAGCATGCCGAAATTCTCCATGCCCAGAGGACGAGGGGATGGAGGAAGACGGGCTAGAAGATGGTGTCGAGGAATGGGATGAAATATATGGACTACCAGGATCAGACGATGGTAAAATACCAGAATAAGGGAGGTTTCCCAAGTCTATAGCTAGCTCACCGTGCATCGATGTAGAAACTCCACGTCTCGGCTGTCCACGTCTAACAATCCTACCATCCCTCCCTCTAGTCCTAACCATTTTTCCTGAAAAATTATCCGTTCACAATATTAGTATAAATATGTAATGATCACATGTTTTGTTTATAATTGATTACAAGTAATATACATTAGTCTTCATTGTTATCAAAATCTGAATCGTCAGTGTGTATGTGATGTTCTGAATAATCTTCATTTAAGAGGTCAACATCTTCATCATCGTCATCATTACGTGCTTCAATATCATCATCGTCATCAAGTAGTTCGACATTAGATGTGTCAGCTAAACATTGTAAATGTTCAATTCTTGTAACTGGTAACACATTAGACGTCTCCTCAGCTTGATACGGCAATTCATCATTGATGTTGTCAACTTGCACATATCCTCGAGGTTTTGTTTTAATTGGAACACACCACCCACGAAGGTTTTTACATATGTTTGGAAAAGTGAGATAATAAACTTGTTTGACCTTTTGCGGAAGAATGAATGGATCATACGGTCCATATCTGCCACTTAACTTGATTTCAACTAAATTATATTGTGAATGAAATCTAGTCCCAACATTAATTGTAGGATCAAACCATTCACAATAGAAAAGCGGGACCTTCTTATTGAGAGCAACATACTCCAATTCATATATATGATGAATTGTACCATAAAAGTCATCTTCTCCTCCACCAGTGACACCTTTAACATACAACCCACTATTTGTTGTTTTCTTACCATCAGCCCATGCCTTTGTATGAAATTTATATCCATTAACGAAGTAGATGTTCCATGATGTTGTCTTTGAATTAGGTCCCCAAGAAAGTCCCTTCAAGTTTGGGTTTATTACATTCCTTTCATCGTGAACCTATGTTTTAGTCATAAGAAAACATGACATTTATTTATGAAAGTGTGATTTAATAAGAAACACATATGGGTTTAGGTTACACTTACGTAGCTCTTGAACCATTCGGGAAAATTAGCATGTATAACTGTCGAAGCATCTTCATCATTGATTGAGTACACTTGTAAGAACAATCTTTAAATATTGATTACAATTAGTTAGCGAATTACACAACCTACAATAATTTAATTCAAATCATGTACAATTAAACTTACTCAAGAAATGGTTTGACCTCATCGCAATTGATGAGGACATGAACATGGGCAAAACGATGTTCTTTATCACTTAACCAATAGTCCTTGCTAGAACCACTAGGGCGTCCACATTTATTCAAAATCGACAATGTGTGCGGGTCTTCCTCATTTATAAATGTTCGAGGATCATTTCTCAAACTTCTATTTGACAAGCTGACACGTTTGAAATAATGAGAGCAAAAATATGTTATCTCACGATGTAGGTAGAATGCACATATTGATCCTTCTACTCGTGCCAAATTACCCACCGATTTCTTTGCATCTCCCATCATCCTAAAGCAAAGTAGTAATTATTATAAGTTGCACATGTTCTTAAACATTAAAATAATTAACATAATCTTTACCTTTCAAAGGGATACATCCAACGATACTGAACAGGACCACCAAGTATTGCTTCCATAGGAAGATGAACGACAAGGTGTTCCATTGAATCAAAGAAAGCTGGTGGAAATATTCGTTCTAACTTACATAAGATGATTGGTATGTTTTCTTTCATTCTGACAAGATCATTCATCCTCAATGTATTAGAACATAGATCTTTAAAGAATCGACTTAATTCAGCAAGGGCACTCCACACAAACTCTGGCAATGACCGAAAACATATTGGGAGTAAACACTCCATGAAAACGTGACAGTCATGACTTTTCATGCCATGCATACTTCCCTTCTCTTCGTTTGCACACCTTCCATGTAAACACTCCATGTTTTCATGCCATGTAAAGTTTCCATTTTTTGTTAATTTATTTTTTATGAATTTATCATGTGTTAACACGTGCGAAAACTTTTCATATAATAAGACTCCTTTTGTAACAGATAAATTTTCTATAAATTTCTTCAAACTCCATATTTAGACTCCAAAATATCACTCTGCTTTCCGATCCCTTTCTCCAAATCCATTTAGCCAAAAATGTTGCATTAAACCCCATATTTGTTATTGCTAATTACCAATTGGCATACCAATTATTAGTTACAAATGCATCATAGTTAAAAGATTTCACTGTTTACAATGACAGAAAAGTAGGATCACATTGGAATTCTATGGCAACCAAACCAACCTAGTCAATCTATCAGTAAATATCAGTACATTTTAAGACTAATACTTCTAATTGAGACTAAAGCCTTGATCACTGAAATATAGACCATTTCTGGTTAAAGATTCTGCCACCCTTATGCAACACCTATCAAGATGTTTGCACTTGCAACTAGGGCAGGTGGTTCCCCTTATATTAATATCGCCACTTCTGGAAGCTACCACTGCATCTTCTTTTTAGTGGACTTGGATATTTAATGTCACAACAGAAATAAACTAAGAATGTTTGTCGTGAGAAAAATAATAGCAAAAATATGTGAAAAAGAACAATAATAATTTAAATATATAACTTGATTCAGTTAGACAAGTAGTTCATAAATATACTTTTTATTATGTCTTCCTCTAATTTTAGTACCATCTAATTTTTTATAATTTACATACCTAGGAACATATCTTAAACAAATTATACTAAAACAACACAAAACCGGTAACGTGCAGCAAACTTTGATTAAATGAAAAAAAAGTAGATTCATTTGATAAAGAAAACTACATTCTTGCAGTTACTACATGAAATACAAACAAAAATAAACCATCACTATTACAGACCTTAAATACTCAAAAGAAAGAGAGGTCAGGCTCAGGCATTAAATACTCAAATGAAAGCGTACAAGTATCAGAACTCTTCTTCATGCATGAGGAGATATATGTCGTCAATTCTTGTCTTCTCAAAGAAGAATTACAATCATAAAGGTGAAAGCTGAATTTCATGGTCTGTAAATAATTTGCTTTCTTCATAATATATTCTGCAAACTGAAGATCAACTACGGAACCCCTGAAATTGTTAAGACGACAGGTTTTAAGGTGTAATGAAATGCATGTGGGAACAGTATCGGGGCATGGAAAAAGTGCTTCTTTATCGCCTTCCGCAACTACATCCTTCTCCTGTTAAAAACAATTATAAAACTACATTAATCCTAATGTTTTAAGAAAAGATAACAAGAAGAATCATACTCGAAAAACTTAAATTATTAAACCTCATCAAAGTCAATGAAAAGAGCTTTGAGTTTTGGACAATGCTTGAGCAATTCAAAGAACTCAAACCACCAACTCAAGTTGAAGTAAATTCTGAAAATCAAATACAAGGTCTTCTTTATATATCTGCAAGAAATACAAAATAATATCAAAACATTAGAATTTCCATAGAAATGAAAAGTAACTAAGAAAGAAAGTTTACACGCATTACCCTATCTGTGACCAAAACTTCAACATTCTTAACAAATTCCAATGAAACTAAATGTGTATGGATGTTAGCCCTTATCAATTTAGGAAGTTTCTTGAACTTTTCTGCAGTATTAGCAGCCGATCTCTGGGTTAAACCAGACCCGACTTCCAAGTCCTCTACATTTGGACACCCAGAAAGAACACGTGAAGACCGACCGAATAGCATCTGGAGTCAATAGTTTTCCCAGTCTCCAAACTAGTTCCAGAACAGAATCAGTTCTTAAAAACCTCTTAAGTAACATCCATACACAGTCAGTGTGGTGTCGTATTCGGCTGTCAGAATACTATTCATAATGACGTACCTTTTCCTTGGAGTGCGTGATATTTATATTACCTTGATGGGCCCTTGCTGTTGGACCAGATTAAGGAGTTGGTTTGTGATTAGGGTTGGATTAGGTCATCCCTTAACTATGGGTTAGTCTTGCTAACCAGGTCAACCTTTGACTTGAGTGTCATGTGTCGATCGACCACGCGTGCATCAACTGTACATTGTGAGTTGGACCTCTATCCTCAACCAGGTAAGTTTGTTTCAATTGATGTAAAAAATGAGACAATTGTGCCCATTGACAAGAGATGATAATATTTCATTGTATATAAGTGGGTGCAAACTTCACCTCAACCTCAACTCATTAGTCGGTTTTATGGGGTTAAGTTATACTTAAAGTCCACTTTATAATATTTGAAGGAAAACTTGAAAGATTTTTTTTTTATCAGCAATGAATAAATTAAATTAAGGGTTACTTCAAGGTAACCCAACCCATAAACACAATCACAAGGATACACCCTTGTGAAGGAAGACTTGAAGGATGATAAGTGGAAGTGGTGCAGATCTGAAGATTATGGTTTTATTGTCAAATTTGATTATGAAATTATAGAATACAGGTTGTTAGAAATATGGGAGGAATTTTATTTTTTTTATCAGCAAAGAATAAAGTAAATTAGAACGGGACACTTTAGGGTGTCCCAACCCTTATACCGGTGTCCCAACCCTTATACCAACTAGCACAGCATACACATAAAGGCACAATGCAGGGTTTACCACGCAAACACCCAAGGTTACAAGCAGAATACAACTAAAACCTTAGGCACAGGACTAACGCTCGCTTAAACAGCTGCTGACAAAAGCGCACCACCAAACTAAAACTAACAGACCCTATTTTCCTCTACAAACCAAAACAGAACCATATGATAACAGTACTTCCTTCTAAAAAATGTGTAGCAACTCTAGAGCGTAAAACCTGCAAAAGAATACAACATGTACCAGCAGTTTGGGAATGCAGCAGGAAAGCGGAAGAAGGATCATGGATTCCATGCAGGAGCACACCCGGATAAAGCACCAGAATACCCTTCCTTGTATTCACCTAACGTCCTTGTATGGGAGGGAAGTTACTCTAAGATATGAGGTGTTTTGCAAAGTTCTTTGTTTGGTGCCTCTTTAACAAAAAACTTGCATCATCTTCGTTCTTCACTTTCCCTTTTCTGTAGGTTCTTCTGTTCGTGCTCTTTTTCTTTCTCTGTTTATGGAGATCGTTTCACAGTGTTGTGTGCTTTTCTTTTCGATTGCTGAGGTGTTTTCATCATTCTTCACACATGGCTCTTCATCACAGATCCATCGCAGCAATTGTATTAAGATATATTCTAATTCTAACTTGAGAATATTAGTAAAATTTATATCTTTATAATTGAGTGATGGTAGGTAAATACTTTCATACCAATACTGAATTACGAGTCTTTGCAATGATTTTCTTTTACATTTTTTCATAAAATTTAAACTATTCAAGAATTAAAAGCACAAAACCATGATATCATCCTCTAATCGGTAAGAAAAATATGAAACAGAAACTAAACTAAATTTAGAAACATGCGAAGAAGAAAAGTAGATTAATTTGATAAACATTCACAAATATAAAAGTCAAACATACTTTTCAAATGAAAGTGTACAAGCATCTGAACTCTTACTGCATGATGATAAATCTCTTATCATATCATGTCTTCTCAAAAGATTACTATAATCATCACTGCGAATGAGGAATTTCATGGTGCGTAAATAATTTGCATTCAGCATAATATATTCCGCAAATTGAAACTCAAATTCAGAACCCCTGTAGTATTGAAGACAACAGGTTTTAAGGTGTAATGAAATGCAGGTAGGAACAGTAAGTGGGTATGGCAAAACTGGATCTTCTTCATCGTCTTTAATGCGAATGAAAAGAGTTTGAAGCTTTGGACAATGCCTGAACACCTTCAAGACATCAAGCCATCCCTCACTATCCTCCCAAGTAACAAACTCAAGTTGAACTAAATTTTGAAAATCAAAAACCAGGTCTTGATTATATATCTGCAAGAGATACAAAATAATGTAAAAAACATCAGAAATCACATTTTTTTCCCATACAAATAGAAAGTAAATAAGAAACAAATTTTACAGGCATACCCTATTTGTCACAAAAACTTCAACGTTCTTAATAATTTCCAATGGAAGTACAGCTGGTGCATCGATTTTAGCTCTGACCAACTTGGGCAAACTGTGGAATTCTTTTATAGTAAAATTATTAAAAGTCTCGACTTCCAAGTCCTCTATATTAGGACTCCCAGAAAGAAACTGTTGAAGAAGATATTCACAGTCTAAGAAGCTAACAGAATTCAAATGCAAGATTTTAAGCAAGGGCAAATCTACAAAAGAAACATTTTTCGGTGATACGAATGCCAATTTGAGAACTACAAGAGTTTTGCATATAAACACCACAGAGGGCACCGCAGTGACAAAACCCAGGTCGAGGTCGAGGTGTTGAAGTCTAGCACTTTTTCTCAAAACATCCTCAATGCATGTCTCGATACTATTTTGATTATATAAACAGGGACATCTAAGACGAAATCTATGAAGGAGTTGGTCCATATCGCGTCCACGTAGAAAAGAGTTCACTGAGAGAAGAAGGCGAGAGATGCCCTCTTTTTCTTTGTCATAATCTATACTCATTGTATCCACGTCGAAATCCAAAGAAGGAACTGAACGCCATAGAAGGTTCCAGTGCATGGAGAGAATACTGGTTGCAACAACTTGTTTGGTTGGGAGAAAAGAGAGAATGTAACAAAGGATTGAATCTGGAAAATTGCTGATGATATCCGCCATGGTTGAGAATACAAAGTGTGATTGGATGCTTCACTTTCTTATAGTAACAACTCTTGGCTCTCAACGTATCAAATCGCTTAAAATGACTTACTTGGATGTGTGAAAATTTGAGAGAGTGGATGTGTGAAAATTTGAGGAAGTGGATGTGTGAGGATGTGAGAATAAAGTGTGGAAAAAGTGAGATTGTTTGAATTGGAGTATTTTAGAGTGAATATGTGAGAAAAATTTATGAGAATTTGTGAGTGATATGATGGTTGTGAAAAAGTTTTAATTTTTTTTTTTTAAATTGTTAAATGTTACTTTCCAAATACATCTTTGTTATTAAATTTTTTTAATAATGAAATGGGTTATTTTTGTTTAAAAATAAACAATTTTCCCAACTTTCACGGGTAGAACGTAGGCATTCTAGCACACGTGATACAGTGAAGCTTTGTGTTTTGAATTTTGTTATGCATTTATTCGTTATCGGCTACACTTTAGATTTTCTGTTTTTTATTGGATTGTCGTGGCTATTTTCGCGGAATCAGTGCCTATAATCACACGGATGAGAAGGGTTGTGACCACGGTTCAGCAATTCGAGTTTCTGGACTTAAATCCTAAAAAGAGTTTAAAACGGCTGCAAATCAGGATATCCTTATTTCTCGATGAGTTTTGTCTCTATTGTTGGACTGAATGGTGTTGGATATTTGAATTATTTTCTCTACTTGATCTCCCAGGATTGAATTGGAAATCCTAAAGATTTTACCTACGTGATCTATGATTTTATCTGCCTTTAAAAAGCTTAACGTTATTCATAACAAATGAAGGAATTGAGGATTTTAATTCTAACCAAGGAAGTATTTTGAAGAGTTTATTGGAAGTTTATTTTAATCAATCATACTATCTTTTTTTTACAGTATCAGTAGAAGAGAGGAGACCCTCTTTAGAGATCTTACTCTTTACCACTATTTCTGTCTTGAATGAAGCCTTCAGAAGAGAGGGTAAGGTGGCTGTTTTTGAAATACTTATGGTCACAGTGTGTTGTGTGGCCTGTGATATTATAAGTCTTTCCAAAGTCTGTTTCTACTAATGTGTCAAGATATGATGAAGAGAAAGTAGAAGGGTTTGAAATTGGATTATAAGAGATGAGTTACCTAAACAAGTCCAGGGAAAACTAGTACATCTGATAGAGAGATTGAAGCAATGGGAGTTTTGAAATGTAAATGCTTCTAAGCATCCATTCTTGGAACTTGAAAACGTGGTGAACTATATTATATTATGTATGGATCGAACGGTTAATATGTGTTCAATTTCTTCTCTCTAATGGAAGCCTTACGAAAGAAATCATTTATTCAACTTTTTAATATAACAGTCATGAATCATGTGGATGAAATTTTGAACAGTTAAATGTGTAAATGTGTCAATGATCACAATACAACCATTCAGTCTCAAACCACACGCAGCACTCAGAACCACCCATAGATTCAATTAACAGTTGCACTTTGTCCAACCATCTTGGCACCAGTTTCCTTTTGATCCTCTGTGTGAGGAAGGGATTGATATCTAAGCTTAAGAAGTGGAATGGATGGTGATCTTGAATTTCTTTCATTCACATTTTATATATGGCTTCAAATCTTTATTTTTTAATTTCATCTACCTTTTGTTTCTGCTAGAGGTTCAGAAGCAAATAGACCCACGAAGAGGTTCAGAAAAATGAAGTTTAGAAGTCTTCAATTTTTTAGTACATAACTAGTTCACTGAACTAATCAATAATAGTTCACTGTGGACGAGGATAAATTGGTTTTGTTTTATGCTGCCACAGGTAAACTATATTGTAAAATATCTAAAGCTTCTTCCATTAACAAATACATGTGCCTTGTTTGGTCCAAGTACTCAAGCTTTACTAATCAGGTTACTTACTGAAATCTCTCCTCTGCTAATTTTATGAACAAATGGAAATCCAAGGTGGAAAAGCAAAACGTAAAAGCTGTTAGCAATGCTCACTATTTCAATTCCACTTTCCCAATCAGCTAGAAAACCAATACATGTTCTATGAATTAATGTTTAAAAGTATTTTCCTTTCACTCCTTTATTTCAATTTCCCTCTTAGATGTAGGAGTTTGCCTGGGAATTGTATTGGAAAACTCATCCTCAGATAACAGAATTTCAATCACTTGTACTTATTTTCTCTTTATAATATCATGGTACATTGCTATAAAACAACTGGAATGCTATTTCATAACTCAGTAAGAAAAGCATGTATAGTTTCAAGTTCTAAGAATGGATGCTTAAAAGCATTTACATTTCACAACTCCCATTGCTTCTATCTCTCTATCAGATATTGTAGTTTGCCCTGAATTTGTTTAGGTAACTCATCCTCTGATAATCCAATTTCAAATCCTTTTACTTGTTTTCTCTTTATCATATCTTGGCACATTGGTAGAAACAGACTTTGGAAAGCCTTATAACATCACAGTCCACACAACACTTTACCATCTCTTGTGAAGGCTTGATTCAAGACAGAAATAGTGATCAAGAGTAAGATCTCTAAAGAGGGTCTCTTCTACTCCCTCCAGATATAAAAAAGGATACTGTAAAAAAAATAGTATGAATGATTGATTAGTAAAGCTTCTTGTCTTCCAATTAAATCATGAATTTAAAATCAAAACCTAACAAAAGATAAGTCAACACATCATCGATACATTAGCATTGGATTGGAGATTGGATAAGCATATTATGGACCTTGTTGCTGCTGAGAATCTTTAAACTTTTATTCCAGAAAAAGGTTTTATCAAAGAAAAGAAGAAAATAAAAGAGAAAGATTATTCAGAACAAGCCATTGTTAATGTACCCAATGTTCTCAGCTGTTTCTTTCATCTTGTCTCCAGTCAATACCCCTAGCTTCATTTTATCATGGACAGGATTTTCAATATATCATGAATCTGTATTTTCTTTAAAAAAGAACCAAGAACATGAGAACTGGTGTGAATAACTGCATTCTGTTAAGTTTGTTTTTTTTTGTCAGAAACTTTATTAATTTAACGCACCAAGCAAGCATGGATTAAGAAGAAAGATGGATAAGTGTGGACAAGAAAATAAATTTTCTGGAATACCAAGCTAAAGGATGGTGATGGATGGAACTATACCTTCCAACTACAGAGTAATCTTTCGAGAATAAATGGCACTTGCTAGAAATTCTTCACTTCACAATTTTTAGTGTCAACATCCACTTTCTGAATATTCAAGTCACAACCATCAATCACTATTTCATGAAGGAAGTCATAATGGATCATGGGAATTTTCACAACTGGGTGAGTCCAAAAGCTGAAGGCTTCCCTTTACATATATATATTTTTTTTTATCTAAATTAACAGGATACTTTAGGGGTATCCCAACCCATATATATAACCACAAGGTTACTCCCCTTATGGCTTAGAACAAAAACAAACATTCTATGGCTTAATATACATATTTCCAGAGCCAAAACTAGATAAACAAGTCTGCATCAGCTCTTACAAAAAAACCTACACCCATCCTGCAATGAAAAAGCCTGAAAAGGAACAATGCATTTGTCTAAAAGCCACTAGGAGCAGCATGCAAAGGACGCACCAGCAGCACAGAAAAGCATTAAAAAGTGTATGTGGCAGCAAACATATTATGCAGCAAATTACTTGCCAAACAGCACACTTCAACATCATTGCCGTCACCATCCAGACCTTCACCATAGCACTTTTTAAGCACCTAAGCCATCAGAATTGCTATGCAGCAATAACCATACCAAGAAAACTCACTCCAACAGCATCCCTTTACATATATCAGAGTCTTTCCATTTACATATTATTCTGCAAAAGGAAAACATCCCCATAAATACAATTCGTATCATCCCAGAAACTACAACAAAGCCGTAATTTAATTTTTTTCTTTACATAAGATAAAATTAGTTGAATGGACAGATAGAGAGGTGAAAGGAAGGAGAAACCAAAAGATTGAAACTCATACTGTAATTTTGTTTGAGTGAGAAGCCAGACCAAACTTTGTTGAAAATAGAAGCTGAAGTACTCTATTAAACATTATGTCATCATCTCTTATTCAAGACAGAATGAGGGGTCATGAAGAATATCACTAAGAACTCTGTTCAGAAAGCTGAGAAGTCAGGTAAAGAAGTAAGGATCTTGGCTTCCAATTATATTATTAATTTAAAAATCAAGTTGAAGTATAATGTATGCTGCTATTGTTTGGAAAATGGCAATAATTATAGGGTTACTGTTTGCAACTAAGAAAATTGTAATTGAAAAGGTAAAGAGATATTGTGGAGAATTGGCACCTGTTGAAGTGGCAAACAAATGGAAATAGCTGCAACTCTAATTTTGAACTTGTGCCTCATCTTATTACTCAACAAACAGTTTTGGGATGTGAGCAATCTTTCCCCAGTCTTTGCCATCTGGATTCTGACAACGCTTCTTCAGCAGTGGACAACCAATGATTGAAAGAGAAGAGATGGATTTGGGCAGACCCTCCTCCGGTAAGCATTCAAGGCTGGGACAATCAAAAAGTACGAGAGAGGTGAGGTGGCGGAGACCTTTGTACTCCATCTTTTTAAGATTTCGGCAACCATAGATTTCTAAATAGGATAGAGAGTGTGGCAGCAAAACTTCATCAGGAAAACACTCCACGTCCAAGTGTCTAATAATCAAGGTTTCAAGACATGTGTTTGCATCCAAAGCCTCTCTCAGGGAGGCGATAAGTTTTAAACTTGAAAGACAAACATATTTTACATTTAATGGAAAACCTCCACCTGTGAACATCTCCACTTCTGGACAGTTAATTATCCACAGCATAGTAAGGGATGGAAACAAGACTTGCATGGGTTTTGGCAAAAACGTCAAATTCTCAGCTCCTAGTGCAGATAATCCTTCAACCAGGAATGATTTAAATTGAGGGCAATCAACAATTTCTAGTTCCTTGAGATGATTATGAGTGTCCTTGTGTGAGATTTTTCTTAGGTTTTGGCACCCTTTCATTTCAAGTGAACAGAGCTTTGGAAAGAAATCTAGTGGAAAGATTGCAAGAGAGTCCCAACCACCAATATGCATTTCTTTAAGGAAATAGTAATGGGTTGTCATGGGAATATTCACAAGTGGACATGAATAAAGCCTCATGAGTTCAAGCGACAATGTGTACATGTTGTTTCCGCTAATGACGACCTTATCACAGTGATTAATATCCAGTGTCTTCAAATGTAGGAGTTGCTCTGACAGACCTTTCAGCTTTGGACATTCAACCACATCAAGATGTTGAAGACGTGGGAAAGAAGTGGTTTTACATTCCCATTCTTCCCATTCCTTCATGCTGTAGAATTCCAATCTCTCCAAGGATGCAAATGAAGAGTTGCTCCCATAAAATTCAGCACCAATGCTCACTATTCCATTAAGCCCTCTAATTTTGAGGGTTTTCAGAGATGACAAAAGTCCAAGAGGAGGCAAACATAGGCAATATTTACAATCCTCCAACACTAAAAACACCAAATTTGATAACGAATTATTGAATAACCAACTTGGGAATTGTGTACCACCGTAGCTTCTGATTGACAAACCCTCCAATTGTTTGGAAGGTTGTAGATTCTCAAGTACTTCCTTTTCTTTCCTTGGATCATCAGGGATGTAGTCGGACTTCCATTCTAACTTTAGTTTCACAAGGTGTTTATTTTTCAAATTTGCTTCTAATGCATACAAAGGATTCAAAATATTCTGCAACTCTTTCATTGATAGCATTCCATGAAGATTGAGTCCTCCCAGTTGCATAGTACATAGCTCACTATTTCTATCCATGAAAAATGTACTAAGTACTTGAAGATTCTTCAATTCCTCAAAATGCATTGGCATTTTTCTCACTTTTGTATCTTCAAATTCCAGGCAACGCAATTTGGTAAGTTTATGCAAATTTAAGGGTAACTCTTCCAACTTTGAACAATTGTTCAACTTCAATATTAGCAAGTTATAGAGCAAACATACTGAGTCAGGTAGTTTTTTTATTTCAGTATACGAAAGATCTAACGAATAGAGATATTTAAGATCACCTACAGAATTTGGGACCTCTTTAAGGTCCAAACAACCATTAAAAGATAAGACGCGTATGAACTTAATTTTGGAGAACAAATCATGTATCGATATCTTGAACTGCCATGGATACTGATTGAAAGCTCTTATAATAGTTGTAATCACAATCTTGGATATTCGTGGAGAATGGCCAAGCTCAAGAGTCCTATATTTTGTAAGTGGAAGAAATGACCGCAGTCTTTTAGCATAAGTTAAACTCTCTAAACCATCAAATTTTTCTATGTCATAGAATTTAAATGAAAAATGACGGGTTATTTTCGATATGCATTGACCTTTATCAAATTTCAACCTGAAACAGAAATCTGCACAAATATATTTTGCCAACTCATTCAGAAGGTCATGCATGATGAAATGCCTTTTGACGTTTGATGGTTGAAAGAAAGACCTTGACAATAGATCATTGAAGTACTGTTCACCAACTTCTTCTGGATGTCTAATCTGTTGTGGACACTGTAGAAAATTTTGGGCCATCCACAACAAAATTAACTCCTCCTTCACAAACTCATAATCTTTGGGGAATAAGGAACAATAAGCAAAGCACCTTTTAAGATGAGAAGGAAGGTAGTGATAACTTAGAAATAGCGCCGGGATGATTTCACTGTCTTCTTTTGGTAATTCCCATATGTCACTTTCCAATATGCTTTTCCAATTTGAAATGGATGACTTTGTGCGTAAAAGACATCCAATTGTTTTCAAAGCTAAAGGTAATCCCTTGCACTTCTTAACTACCCTTCTACCAATATGCTCTAGCTCATCGCTAAATTCAAGATCACCATCTTTTAATGCATGATTTTCAAAAACTTTCCAGCTTTCATTCTCTTCTAATTGCTTTAGGTGATGCACTTTAGACCTCATGATAGAAGCAACTTTCTCACCACGAGTTGTGACAAGAATTCTACTTCCTGGAGCTCCATAACTAAGAGGAGTTTGCACAACTTCCCATTCTTCTAGTCTTTCGTTCCAAACATCATCCAAAACAAGAAAAAATTTCTTTCCTGACAATTTTTCCTTAAGGTTTTTGTGAATCATTTCTAGATTTTCACTATCATGTTTTTTATGAGTGACTGACTCAAGAATTGTTCTTGTCACAGTCAAAACATTAAAATGATCTGAAATACAGACCCAAGCTTTGCTATCAAATGTAGCATCTTCAATCTTTGGGTCATTGTACACATGTTGGGCAAGTGTGGTCTTGCCTAACCCACCCATTCCCACAATGGAAAGTACTGATGGCTGGTTAGGATTGTCGGTTTCAGATGTGAGCCAATTAATGATTATATCTTTATCAGCATCTCTGCCATAAATAACACCTTCAATCACCAAAGAAGATGATGGCAATTTCTGTGGCACTTTACTACCTGATCCATCACCAGAATACGTACACTCTTTCAAACCAAGAGCACCCTTTTGCCTTGCAAGATATTCTAATTTTTCTAGCACTACCTGATCCATCACCAGAATACGTACACTCTTTCAAACCAAGAGCACCCTTTTGCCTTGCAAGATATTCTAATTTTTCTAGCACTTCTTTCAACCCTGAGTCAATTTTCTTGTTAAAAGAACTGAAAGTAGCATTGAAGAAGTTTGATACCTTGTGAGTGATGGTTTGTGGTTCAGATTCAGCTTCCACTTGGCATCTGGTGAGTTCATAGTCTATTTCATCCAAAAGATCCTCTGCATCAAAGACAACTTCTTTGACTGCAAAAAGCCATGCTTTGACGTGTGGATCTTTGAACTGCCTTAGTTCAGCATTATCAGCGAGAGCATTGATGGAGTGCAGCATGATGTTCAAATTGGCTAGCAGTTTCTCATCAAGTTTTCTTCCACGAAAGAAGTGTAGAAATTGAGGAGAAGCGAGCCTATCGAATGCAACCTGAAGAAAAGCCGAAAGAAGAGCACCACCAACAACTTCTGCTGCCATGGTAGGAATTGGAAAATGAGACTAAGGATGTGTTGAACTGCAGTATGTGTTGATAGGATGAGTAGTAAAGTATTTTAGAACATAGTTTTCTTTGATGGCTACTCAACCAATATAGTCTTTCTTAAAAGATTAATACCACTATTCTTTGTTGCATTCAAAGATTCAGCCAATCATAAAGAGTGATTGAAGTTTGGTTTTCAAACATTGGATACATATTTTATGTTCGATTAGTTCTATATTCAATGTTGAATGTATAAAATCCTGAGTCTAGGAAATGAGTATCCAAATAAGGTCGATAGCCCCAAAGTCATGAAATAATTGTTTATTTTCTGATATGATATCACAAACGTATTTAATGAATAAAAGTCGGACAATAGTGGTGTCTTATACGTCTTTATTTTCTTGTTCTGTCTCTGTAGCTTCAACTTGTGGAAAGAAGATACCCTTAAATATTGATCAATTATATAATTTGTTAACAGTTTTTTTTTATGTATTTCAAGTTTTAAAATATTACTTCAAGAAAAGAAAAGAAAAATCTTATCGTTTGAATATAAAATCTTCATTTTAAAATTAAAATAATGCTGATGTATGACTTTATATTATATTATTATGCTATGTTTAGCGTGTATGAATAAAAAACTAATGAAATTCTTCTGTGATAGGTCTCAGCTTCTGTGTGAAATACTGAGGCAATATATATTAAGAGCATTTGGTTATGAGAAGCAAGAGTGATCTCTGTAACTTTCCCAAATCTCAATTCTTTAAGTAATTGTTTGAGTTAATTAAGGTCACAAGACAGAAGTCATTTCTTTCTATTAAGCTTCTGCATTACATCTTCTCACCATGTTCTGCTTCATTTTTTTCCTTTTATAAGCATAGACTATTACCTTATATTATTAATATTAATATAGTTTACAACATGCTCAGAAAGGACCTCTCCAAAATCATGTTCAGAGAATAATCATGTTTTTCGAGAATAATTTTGCTTTTATATATATTTAGGAAACAATGTATGAAGAAGGAAAACGTCTTACTTCTTTAATATCTACTGTGCTGAATTTCAAACAATCACGTCTGCACTGTTTTCTTAATTGCTAGATTTTTTAAATACTTATAATTTCACTTGTATATTGTTTTCAAAATTCAAAAAAATGTTTAATTACTTTTTAAAGCTTGTATGTTTACTTCTCATCTAATCTTTAATTAATTTATAAAAATGTATTTATCATATTGACTTAAATTTTTTAGTTGCAGTAAGCCAAGTCATTTTCTATTAATTAGTAGGAATACAATTTTTTTAACAATGTATATTACAGACTTTTAACACAAATCAATGTTTAGTTGTACATCAATCATAATAAAAGACTCATTGGTGGAAGAGTTATTGGAAATTTGAGGATCCATGGTGGAAGAGAATAACTACACAAAGTTCTGACAGTTCAACAATGAGTTGAAATTGTGAATTGCATGAGTTCATTTCTCTAATGTAAGAGTCAAAGAGGTGACAGTTTCAATATATACAAGATTTCTTGAAAATAGACCCACGAAGAGGTTCAGAAAAACAGTTTAGTTAGAAAAATGAAGTATCAAGTGAAATATATTGTAAAATATCTAAAGCTTCTTCCATTAACAAATACATGTACTTTGTTTGGTTCAAGTACTCAAGCTTTACTAATCAGGTTACTTACTTGAATCTCTCCTCTTCTAATTTTATGAACAAATGAAAATCCAAGGTGGAAAAGCAAAAAGTATAAGCTGTTACAATGCTCACTATTTCAATTCCACTTTCCCAATCAGCTAGAAAACCAGTACATGTTCTATGAAGTAATGTTTAAAAGTATTTTCCTTTCACTCCTCCTTTATTTCAATTTCCCTCTTAGATGTAGGAGTTTGCCTGGGAATTGTATTGGAAAACTCATCCTCAGATAACAGAATTTCAATCACTTGTACTTATTTTCTCTTTATATTATCATGGTACATTGCTAGAAAACAACTGGAATGCTATTTCACAATTCAGTAAGAAAAGCATGTATAATTTCAAGTTCTAAGAATGGATGCTTAGAAGCCTTTACATGTCACAATTCCTATTCCTTCAATCTCTCTCTCAGATGTAGTAGTTTGCCTGGACTTATTTAGTTACTCATCCTCTGATGATCCAATTTCAAACCCCTCTACTTGTTTTCTCTTCATTATATCTTGACACATTGGTAGAAACAGATTATAGTTTTCTCCTAAAACAGATGACAAAACCGTTCATATATATATATATTGGAAGATAAATATGAATAAAGTGAAATATAATTTCTATTTGCCACTTGTTATCCTGACATAAAGTAAATCCCTGCAGTGCAGAAACTTGATGAGGAGACAGTGGTTTTGTTTTATGCTGTCATGTATATATATATATACACATCCATGGGGAAAACTGGATGACTTTATATGCAGATCATATATCTAAAATATATTGTAATGTTGCTTCCATTAACACACATGTATACCTTTTACAGTTCAATAATTACACAAGCTTTACATACCTAATCTACATGTCAGGTGACAGGCTACACAATCATGCCTATGCAAATTTGGGTTGAAACACATGCATAACGTTACCATTACTTTTGAAGGTTTAGTAAATGCTGATTACAGAGTGAAATATTTGCAACTTAAGAAAAATGTAATTGAAAAGGGAGAGGGATATTGTGGAAAATTAATTAGCACCTGTAGAAGAGGCAGAAAAATGGGATTTGCTCCACATCTTTTTCTGAACTTTAGCTTCATCTTATTACCTAACACTCAGTTTCTGAAAGTGATTAATCTTTCCCCAGTCTTCGCCTTCTGGATTCTGACAACTCTGTTTGAGCAATGAACATTCCCAAGTTGTAAGAGAAGAGACAGATTTGGGCAGACCATCTTCTTGTAAGCTTGGCTGGACCATCCTCTGGGATCCCACCAGTATTTGAATGCGTTTTGGCAACAGCTTCAAATTCTCAGCTCCTCGACTTACAATTATTTTGTAGCAACGGTGCAGATAATCCTTCACTAGGAAATGATTCAAATTGAGGGCAATCATCAATTGTTAATTCCTTGAGATGATTATGAGTGTGCTCCTGTGAAATTCTTCTCAGATTTTGGCACCTTCTCAGGTGAATTAAACGGATCTTTGGAAAGAAATCTAGCAGAAAAATTGTAAGAGAGTTGCAGGCAGCATCAATCGTCAATTGTTCAAGGAAATTGTAATGGATCATGGGAACATTCACAAGTGGGCATGAAACAATTTCCAAGAGTTCAAGCGATGATGTGTCCATGCCGCTAATGATGAGCTTATCACAGTGAGAAATAAATAATTTCTTTAAATGAATAAGTTGCTCTGACAAACCTTTCAGCTTGGGACATTGATCCACAGAAAGATGTTGAAGACGTGGAAAAGAAGTAGTTTTACATTCCCATTCTTCCCATTCCTTCATGTTGTAGAATTCCAACCTTTCCAAGGACGTAAATGAAGAGTTGGTCCCATAAAATTCAGCACCAATGCTCACTATTCCATCAAGCCGTCTAATTTTGAGGATCTTCAGAGATGACAAAAGCCCAAGGGGAGGCAAACATAGACAATATTTACAGTCCTCCAACCGTAAGAACACCAAATTTGATAACGAATTATCAAATATCCAACTTGGGAATTCTATACCTTTGTAGTTTCTGATTGACAAACGCTCCAAGTGTTTGGAGGGCTGCAGAATCTCAAGTAGTTCCTTTTCTTTCCTTGGATCATCAGGGGTGTGATTTTTATTCCATTTTAACTTTAACCTCATAAGGTGTGTTTTGTTTTTCAAGTCCATTGCTAATGCTTCCGATGAATTCATAATATTATGCAGCTCCTTAATTGATAGGTCTCCATAAAGATTGAGTCCTCCTAGCTGTTTATTACTGAATTCACTATTTTTATGGACAAAAAAGGTACTCAGTACTCGAAGATTCTTTAATTCTCCCAAATCCATTGGCAACTTTGTCACTTTTGTATTTTTAAACTCCAGGCAACGTAATTTGGTGAGTTTATGCAAATTTGATGGCAGCTCCTTCAGATATCCACAAAAGTTCAACTTTAGTATTAGCAAGTTATAGAGCAAACATGTTGAGTCGGGTAGCTTTTGTATCCCAGTTTTCGAAAGGTCTAACGATTGGAGATGTTTAAGATTACCTATAGAATTTGGGACCTCTACAAGGTCCAAACAAGAATAGAGAGATATAACACGTAAAAAATTAAACTTGGAGAACACATCATGTATTGAAATCTTGAACTCCCAAGGATAATAGCCAATGCATGTTCTCCCAATTTCTGTAATTGAAATAAATGAACGCAGTCTTTTAGCATCAGTTAAACTCCCGAAACCATCAAAACATTTGACATCATCTAATGCAAATGAAAAATGACGGGTTGTTTTT
Organism: Phaseolus vulgaris; assembly: GCF_051622355.1. Lineage (NCBI taxonomy): Eukaryota > Viridiplantae > Streptophyta > Magnoliopsida > Fabales > Fabaceae > Phaseolus > Phaseolus vulgaris. The sequence continues at coordinate 5,832,920 of NC_143501.1, read as the reverse complement.
GGTATACATTTTCCTTTATCAAATCTCAACCTGAAACAGATGTCCCCACAAACATATTTTGCTAGATCATTCAGAAGGTCATGCATGACAAAACCCCTTTTGGTGATTGATTGTTGAAAGAAAGACCTTGACAAAAGATCATTGAAATATTGTTCACCAACTTCTTCAGGATGTCTAACCTGTTGAGGGCATCCTAGAAAGTTTTGGGCCATCCACAACAAAATTAACTTCTCCTTCACAAACTCATAATCTTTAGGGAATAAGGCACAATAAGCAAAGCACCGTTTAAGATGAGAAGGAAGGTAGTGATAGCTCAGAAATAGCGCAGGAATAATTTCACTCTCTTCCTTTGGTAAGTCCCATATGTCGCTTTCCAATATGCTTTTCCAATCTGAAATGGATGACTTTGTGCGTAAAAGACATCCAATTGTTTTCAAAGCTAAAGGTAATCCTTTGCACTTCTCAACTATCCTTCTACCAATCTCCTTTAGCTCATTGTTCAATTCAAGATTATCATCTATTGATGCGTGTTTTGCAAAAACGTTCCAGCATTCATCCTCTCGTAATTGTTTTAGGCGATGCACTTTAGATTGCATGTTAGAAGCAACTTTCTCATCACGTGTTGTCACAAGAATTCTACTTCCAGTAGCGCCGTAGGTAAGAGGAGTTTGCACAGCTTCCCATTCGTCTCGTCTTTGGTTCCAAACATCATCCAATACAAGAAGAAATTTCTTTCCTAACAAATTTTGTTTCAGTTTTTTGTGAACCATTTCTAGGTTTCCACTGTCATCTTTTCTATCAGTGATTGCCTCAAGAATAGTTTTTGTCACGGTCAAAACATGAAAATGATCTGAAACACAGACCCAAGCTTTGGTATCAAATTTAGCACTGTTAATCTTTGGGTCATTGTATACATGTTGAGCGAGTGTGGTTTTACCCAACCCACCCATACCCACAATAGAAAGAATTGATGGCTGGTTTTGATTATTGGTTTCCGATGTGAGCCAATTAATGATTAAATCTTTGTCAGCATCTCTGCCATAAATAACACTTTCAACCACCAAAGAAGATGATGGCACTTTACTACCTGATCCAGCACCAGAATGAGTACACTCTTTCAAACCAAGAGCACCCTTTTGCCTTGCAAGATATTCTAATTTTTCTAAGACTTCTTTCAACCCTAAGTCAATTCTCTTGTTAAATGAACTGAAAGTAGAGTTGATGAAGTTTGATACCTTGTAAGCGATGGTTTGAGGTTCAAGTTCAGCTTCCACTTGACATCTGGTGAGTTCATAATCTATTTCGTCCAAAAGATCCTTTGCATCAAAGACAGCCTCTTTGACCGCAAAAAGCCATGCTTTGACATGTGGATCTGTGAACTGCTTTAGTTCAGCATCATCAGCGAGAGCATTGATGGAGTGTAGCATGATGTTCAAATTGCCGAGCAGTTTCTCATCAAGTTTTCTTCTCCGAAAGAAGTCTATAACCTGAGGAGAGGCCAGCCTATCGAATGCAAACTGAAGGAAAGCCGAAAGAAGAGCACCACCAACAAGTTCTGCTGCCATGGTAGAAATTGGTGAGGGATAGGGTTAATAGAAATCAGTTTCAGTTCGTAACAATTATTGATGAGATGAGTATACGATGTTCTACAGAGGATGACTTGACTTTAAGATGGTGGAACATCTTTTGTTTGAGTCTTGTTGAAAACTAGAATATTCTCACTGATGCAGCCACGAATAAGAAAGAGTGATAGTTGGATTAATTAGAAGTGAATGGTTCAAACTTGATGAATTCCCTGATCTAGCCACCAATAAGAAAAAGCGATAGTTGGACTAGTAGTGGATGGTTCAAACTATAGCAGTTTGACTTTTATTCAAGGGTTTTGATGAGTTGGACTTGTGAGTGTATAAATCCATAGTGTAGAAAATCTGCATCTAGAAAAGGTTGAATTTTCTGATATGGCAGTCGTATTTAATGAATAAATCTAACTGTTGAATTTATCTAACTCTTACTTAACTTATATTTTGAATCACTTGCATTTAGCAAAGTGAGAGGGAGTAGAAGTAAATCTTCATCGGTAAAAGACTCTTAATCCACTCTTTGAATATACAAGATTTGTAGAGAGGTGTTGGCTCCAAATAATCACTTTTTATCTCCATCTATACAAGACAATACTTGGTCAACAAGAAACTTTACACTTGTGTAACTTTGTTGTTGCTGTTCAGAGTCTTTAAACTTTTAGTGCAGAGCAAGAGCTTTTCTGCTGCAGCAGGATCTCGAGATTGTAGAGGAGAGGTAATAAAATAGTAAAATATAATTAACTGTTATTTTTGAATGGGAAGAGTGATTAGAAGGATGTGAAATAAAACAGGAGAGAAATGAGTTTTTATTGGAAGAATCAGAATTGTTTGAGAATGGATACTTGATGACGTTTTAACAAATGGCTTGCAATCTTTTATCTTTAATTTCATCCAGTTTTGTTTCTGCAAGAGGGTTAATGGCTTAATGAGTGCTCAGGGAAAAGTCCATTTTTCTTGGTTTATATAAGTATAGAATGCTGGATTATGATACATGAAGGGTCAAGAAGTATGAGAAAAAGGAAAAATAGAATATTTAGCAGTCTAAAGTTCTGAACATTAAGGAAAATAAAATGGATGGATGTATGGCCTTGCACATTGGACCCTGTTTTAAGAAAATTTCAATGCCCAAATTGTCTCAGTTTATTGTAATTCAACACAAATGAGCTATAGAATCTTATACCATATTAGATTTCAGCTTAAAAGAATTTCACATTAAGACTTGAGACAAGCATGTTTCATAATAACATGGTTTGTTATGAATAATTCAATTTCTCCATGATTTAGCATAATCCAGTATTGGGACAACATTTCTGAATAAACATTCAAGAGAACCAAATTCAAAAAACAGAGAATTTGGTTAAATTTATAGGGACTTGATTTGGTATAAGTGTTGCAAAGGTTATCTTTATATAGTTATTAGTTTATGATACATTCATCCACAGGCTTGTAAGGGCAGGAAGAAAAAAGTACTACAAAGATGCCTTAGAACAAAAAAGTACTACAAATATGGGTTGTGATCAAGCTTGCATCGATTTAGCTGATTCAATCTGCATTTGCTTTTGAGCTCAGTTGCCGACACTAACAAGCATCTAGGATCAGTGTTTACCTCTTTATGTCCTGTCTTTGGCCCACACTAGTGACTATATGCAATATTTTTTATAATGAAAGAAAATGGTATATTTCCATTTTTAACATTTATATGTATACCTGAACTTTAGAAAATGTATTTTATTATTTGAAAATTTTCATTTATTACCTTTCCTTTCAAATTCATCCAAAGATATTTCTTACTGTGATTATGATATAGTTAAGGCATTGATTAACGTTTTTAATGTGAGGGGCTGTGCCTATATATACATGAACAGATGAATGCATAATTGGCCTCAGAAATCAGAATCAATAGAAACCAAATAAAAACAGTGTTAACATGAGAACTCCAACTGTGATAGCTTTACCATATCCAGCACAAGGGCATGTGAATCCCATGATGACCTTCTCACAGAAGCTGCTTGAGAATGGATGCAAAGTCATTTTTGTGAACACAGACTTTAACCACAGGAGAGTGGTGAGTTCCATGGTGGAGCAACAAGATAGTTCTAGCCCTGATGAACAAGAATCAGTGCTGAAGTTGGTTTCAATCCCTGATGGTTTAGGACCTGATGATGACAGAAACGATCTGGCCAAGATGTGTGATGCCATTCCAAACACCATGCCAGAAGCACTTGAGAAGCTCATAGAGGATATTCATTTGAAAGGTGAGAACAGAATCAACTTCATTGTTGTTGATTTGTGCATGGCTTGGGCTTTGGATGTTGGGAGTAAATTGGGAATCAAAGGAGCTGTGTTGTGTCCTGCATCAGCAACTTTTTTCACCTTGCTGTACAACATCCCTGTGCTTATTGATGAGGGAATTATAGACTCTGATTTAGGTAAGAATATTATCGTATTCTTATGTTTGAACATAATTTATAACTTAATTTATACGTCTATTGTATAAGCTAATGTTTTTTTGTTGGTTTTTCGCTGAAGGTTTAACATTAACTACAGAAAAGAGAATTCAGATTTCGCCAAGTATGCCTGAGATGGATCCAAAAGACTTTTTTTGGTTGAATATCGGTGACCTAACAACTGGTAAGAAAGTGCTTAAGTATTTGCTGTATTGCGCACGAAGTTTACATTTGACACAGTGGTGGCTATGCAACACCACACATGAACTTGAACCTGAGACATTATTATTTCTTCCGAACATCATCCCAATTGGGCCATTGTTGAGAAGCAATGATAATGATCATAACAAAAGTGCAGCTACAAAATCAATGGGACAATTCTGGAAAGAAGACCACTCCTGCATGAGTTGGCTAGATGAACAAGCTGATGGTTCTGTGTTGTATGTTGCCTTTGGTAGTTTCACTCTTTTTGACCAAAACCAATTCAATGAACTTGCCCTTGGACTACACCTCACCAACAGACCTTTTCTTTGGGTTATAAGAGAAGACAATAAAATGGCATACCCTCATGAATTCCAAGGACATAAGGGTAAGATAGTTAATTGGGCTCCTCAACAAAAGGTTTTAAGCCACCCTGCCATAGCATGTTTTGTGACTCATTGTGGTTGGAATTCTACCATGGAAGGTTTGTCCAATGGGGTACCTTTATTGTGTTGGCCATACTTTGGAGAGCAACTTTACAACAAAGCACATATTTGTGATGAGTTAAAGGTTGGGTTGGGGATTGACAAGGATCAAAATGGGATTGTTTCACGTGGAGAGTTGAAAACCAAAGTGGAACAATTATTTAATGATGAGAACATAAAATGTAGGTGTGTGGTGTTGAAGGAGAAAGTGATGAAGAACATAGCAAAAGGAGGAACATCTTATGAGAACTTTAAGAGCTTTGTGAAGGAGATAAAGGAATAAGAGTTCAGATTTGTGCTTAGGTTAATTATAGTTTTGGATTAGTGTTTTATTTTACCGTTTTTTTATCAGAAATAAATTAAACAAATAGGAATGTTTAAGGCATATTCCAATCTATAAAAAAAAACTATTTTAAATAGTCCTCTAAAATTACATCAGTAAAAGAATGTTACATCAGAACTCTCAAAAAAACAGTTCATAATAGCCATAGCAAAAAAGTAAACCTTACATAATTTGGTATTGTCTTTTTTAAAACCGTCAAAAACAAATAAATCAAAAAAAGTTAAACAACTTTATTCCCAGTCCAAACTAACTTGATATTAATTACAAAAAAAACTTGTATTATATATGATGATAGTCCCTCAATAATGGATGCAATCATTTCGATAACCCATGCAGTTACAATTGGCAATGAATGTGTATGTGCAATACCCAATTCATTATGTTATTCTTTGTTGATTTCACCATATTATTAAATAAAATAGACGGTCATGGTAGAAATTATGATAAAAATAGATATTTTTATCATTTTATTATAAATTTTCTTTATTAATCATATTTATTTCAATTTCATAAAATATTTTTGAAATGTAAAAATGGGTCATTTCTTATTCTATAATAGGTAAGAAATAAACTTGTATATTTTTCGAACTGATCCTGAATATAGTTCAAGTTACATGATAATAAACTGACATTTTTTTATATAAACAATTAAATAGATAAACTAAAAGAATGTGTTATAACTATAAAAAGACACAAGAAAGTTTCCAATAACCACACAAATAATACACATACAAATACACAAGGCAGACTAAGATAAGAAAAGGATTAAAAATTCGAAAAGATGATTGTTAAACAATTTCAATCTCAACTTCTGATCCACCACATGATTCTGACAGTGGAGGAGAAAGAGTCAAAAGAAACTTAATTCATGGTGGTCCACATGTTTGTTTTCAGGAGGGAGGGAATATTTTTTTTTTGTTTGTTTCAAAGATTTTGAGGGTGGGAGAGTGGATGGGGAGAGGGTGGATGGTTCTTTTTATTTTATTTTATTTTTATCAGCAATAAACAATAAATAAATGAGAACCAACTTTTAACTAGAACCGCCTACCTAACTGATGAAAGCACTAACCAAACTAACACGTAAAAACTTCAAGGAACAATCATCATGCATGCCGAAGGTTCTAAACACCAATCAGAATAGGAAAACGAAGTAGAACGAGATTTTGTGGAAATCCAAGACCAAACCTTTACTTGCACCATTGCAAGCATTTCTGACACATCAGTCACACCCCTTTTGAAAATGATAAGGTTCCTGTGATTCCAGATTTCACTCACAACCCCCACCCAAATTGTACTCCACACAATGTTAACCGAGTTTGAAGACTGACTCATCCAGAAATGAGCAAAGTTGGACTTAGGATCAATGTGAGACACAAACGAAACTCTAAGCCACTTATAGCAAAAACACCAAACACGCCAAGTAAAATTGCAATAAAAAACAAATGGCGGAAGACTCTTCCTCCTTCCCACACAGACAACACAAAGCATTTTCAACCATCACCCCTCGCCTTTCCAGATTGACCCTAGTAGCAGTCTTATTCTCCAGAACCCTCCAAACAGTAAATAAAGCAAAAGGTACGGCTTTACATCTCCACAACTTATTGAATACCGGAGAACCTTCCACCTCACTATCCCTCCTAACATGCATATAAGCAGAGTTAACTGAAAACTTCTGAAGATCCCCGACCTTCCAAACACAACTATCCGCCTCTCCCAAAATCAACCTAACACCTTGCAATACCTGCCAAAATTGATCCACCAAAGGCTTCTCCCATTCGAAAAAAGGTCTTCGCCGGACTAAATGTCAAACTCAAACACCATTAGACCAAGATCCAAGCTCTGCCACCTTTGTCTCTTTGGCCAAACACAAAGAGAACAGTCTCGGAAAGGCTCTCTTCAACGCATCGCAACCCAACCAATTATCCTCCCAGAAGGAAATATCCTTTCCATCACCAACTTTCCAGTTGAACCCATCTTCAAAACTTCTTCCCCAACCCTCTGAGGCTCACACCTCTTTCAAATCTTTCCACCAAAGAGAGCTTCTACGACTTTTTCCTTCCTTTCTCAAGCACTTCCAACCACCATATTTTGAAACTAGAATCTCCTTCCAATGACCACCCTTATCCGTACCCAACCTCCAAATCCATTTTCCTAACAAAGCCAAGTTAAAAATTTTTAAATCAATAATACCAAGCCCCCCCAAAAATCGCGAGGCTTACATACCTTTTGCCAAGAAGCCCAAACGATCTTCCTTCCTTCAGATCCCCACCCCCAGAGAAAATTCCTTTGAATCCTAACTAATTTATTTGCCACCCCTAAAGGCAATTTGAATAAGGACATAAAAAATAACGGGATAGAGGAAAGAACTGACTTGACAAACAGATCCTCCCAGCCATCGAAAGGCACCTCCCTTTCCACCTGCTCAACCTAGCCTAAACTTTCTCTATCACCCCATTCCAAAAGGCACCACGCTTGTGATTCCCTCCAACTGGCAATCCCAAGTAAACAAAAGGAGAAACCATCACGTCGCAGTTGAGAATAGCTGCCAAACGCTGAAGCGAAAGCTGATCCAGCCCCGTCCCACCAATTCTACTTTTCAAAAAATTCACCCTAAGCCCAGAAGAAAGCTCGAAGCATTGCAAAATCGCCTTAATATTGAAAACGCTTTTGGTGTTAGCTTCACAGAAGAACAAAATATCATTTGCATATTGTAACATATTTACCTTCACTTTATCCTTGCCAACCTCCAAACTGTCAATCAAATCTTTTCTTCAGCCACCCTTGATACCCCAGCCAACCCTTTTGCCACAATAAGGAAGAGAAACGGTGCTAGCGGATGACCTTAACGAAGTCCCTTCCTAGGAAAGAACTCCCTAGGTGGACTACCGTTAACTAGAACTGAAACCGAGGCTGATTCTAAACAACCCTTTATCCAATAGATCCAAAGATCACAGAAACCCAACCTCCTTAGCATATAATAAATAAACTCCCAACTGACCGAGTCATACGCCTTCTCATTGTCAACTTTGAAGAAAACACAACTCTTCCTCTTTCTTTTATATTCTTCCAAAACCTCATTGGCGACTAACACACTGTCCAGAAAAACCCCTTCCTTCAAGGAAAGTCGACTATCTAACGTCAATAACTTTACTAGTTACCTTTTTCAATCGTAGAGATAGCACTTTAGATATGATTTTATACAAGCACCCAACTAATGAAATAGGTCTAAACTCACCGAGCTGCTGAGGATTTTCTACTTTTGGTATTAAACAAAGAAACAAAGCGTTTGAATCTCTGGGTCAATGACCATTAACCGCAAAATTCTTCACTGCCGACACCACATCCTTTTTAATGATATCCCAGCAAAATTTTAAAAAACCGAAATTGAAACCATCAGAGCCAGGGCTCTTTGAACTGTCACAACTCCAAACTACAGCCCTAACCTCATCTTCAGAAAATCTCCAATCAACAACTCATTATCGGACTCCGAAATGGAACTGAACCTGACATTGTCCAATCTAACTTGACAAGCATCGTTCATGGCAAACCTATCTTCAAAGGAAACACGAACCTTGTCCTTGATCACCTCCTTATCTTCACACCATTTACCGTTAACGAAAACCCCATGCAACTGATTCCTTGCCCTTCTCCAGTTTACAGAGTGAAAAAACTTTGTATTAAGATCCCCCTGTTTTAACTACTTTTGTCTTGCTTTCTGAAACATAATAGCCTCTTGCTTAAATTTGAATTTATTAAGTTTTGCAAAGAGGAACTTTCTTTCTTCCCTTTCTGACTCAACTAAACCACCATCATTGTCTCGTACATCTAATTCATCGATCTTCTTTTGCACTTCCTTACTGGCAAGATTTACACCTCCAAAGACTTCTTTGTTCCATACTTTTAAATATGCTTTTAGTTTTTTCAATTTTTTTTTGAAAATAAAAATCCCACCTCCTATAACCTATAAGAAGACCAACTCGAACTCACAAACTCTTTAAATCTGCTATCTTTTTGCCAAACATCCAAACACCTAAAAGGTTTCGGGCCCCAGTCCACTGACACCTCTTTAAGTATAACCGCACAATGGTCAGAGATTGATTTGTTTAAAACGAATTGTTGGCAGTGAGGCCAAGATTCCAGCCACTCCTTTGAAACTAGAACCCTGTCGATTCTGCTCTTCACCAAACCATTGGGTTTATACGAAGTAAACTTCCTTCCAACCAACGGGATATCAACCAATTCTGATTTTTTGATAAAATCATTAAACCCTTTTATTTCTCTAGAATAATCTGACGTCGAAATCAAACTCTTCCTCTCTTCTTGACGTCTAATAGAATTAAAATCTCCAATAATACACCACGCCTTTGATAGTTGATTCAACCTGACTCCATTGATCTTTTTCCACATCTCTTTCTTTTCCCGTAAAGAGCCACAACAATATACATTCACTATAGTTACAAAAACCTCATTAATAACCTTCCAAAAACCTTCAATCACAGTATAGTTCCTTCCGTTTACAAAACTAAACATCTGAAACGACTTATTACTCCACATCGTAAGAACCCCCCTGCGTTGTTTGTAGCTTTGTTTTCGACCCAATCTACTTCGTTAGTCCCCCAAAGAAGACAAACCTTCTCCCTGCTGATGAAGAGATTTGTGGCGATTAATGTAGGATTATTGTATTTTACCAAAATATTCTTGTCCATCCATTTTATTTACAATATACAAAATTAAATATTATATAAATTTATTTATTATTTATAATTTCAAAAATATTTAATTATACTATTAATAACAACATATAATTATAAATAATAAAATACAAAATACAAAAAAATTTATAATATCAACCATATATAGTTATATAAAGTAACAAATGAATATAATAATAAATATTATTTTCATAAATTTTAATGTATTTAATAAATTTATTTCAATTTAACACAAAAAAATATTTAATCTTTTATTAAAAAATATAAACAATTATAGATATTATATGTTAAAAATATTTAATTAATTCAAACCTAAAAAAAATCATAATTCATTATTTAAATATTTTTTAATAACAAGGGTAAATTTGTAAACTTACAATAAATCATCCTCACAAATCCACTCTATCATCCCTCAATCCAAACAACCTCACATATCCTCTCACACATACTCTCTAATCCTCACAAATCCACTCCTCAGTCCAAATAGAAAAGTTCATTTTTCTTGGTTTATATAAGTATAGAATGCTGGATTATGATACATGAAGGGTCAAAAGTATGAGAAAAAGGAAAAATAAAATATTTAGTAGTCTAAAGTTCTGAACATTAAGGAAAATAAAATGGATGGATGTATGGCCTTGCACATTGGACCCTGTTTTAAGACAATTTCAATGCCCAAATTGTCTCAGTTTATTGTAATTAAACACAAATGAGCTATAGAATCTTATACCATATTAGATTTCAGCTTAAAAGCATTTCACATTAAGACTTGAGACAAGCATGTTACATAATGACATGGTTTATTATGAATAATTCAATTTCTCCATGATTTAGCATAATCCAGTATTGGGACAACATTTCTGAATAAACATTCAAGAGAACCAAATTAAAAAAACAGAGAATTTGGTTAAATTTATAGGGACTTGATTTGGTATAAGTGTTGCAAAGGTTATCTTTATATAGTTAGTTGGAATTAGTTATTAGTTTATGATACATACATCCACTGGCTTGTAAGGGCAGGAAGAAAAAAGTACTACAAAGATGTCTTAGAACAAGACAGAAGCTTCACATATTAAACACGTAATTAACGAAGCTTTTAGTTTCACTTAAACTCCCAAAACCATTAAAACCTTTATCAAATTTCAATCTGGAACAAAAATCCACACAGACATATTTTGTCAAATTATTGAATTTGTCAAATGATTGAAAAGGTCATGCATGACGAAACACCTCCTAAGACATGATTGTTCAAAACACTTTTTGACCCCTAATTGTTGAAAGAAAGACCTTGACAATAGATCATTCAAGTAATGTTCACCAACTTCTTCTTGACGTCTAATATGTTGTGGACTCACAAGAAAATTATTAACTTCTCCTTCACAAACTCATAATCTTTGGAAAATAAGACACAATAAGCAAAGCACCTTTTAAGATGAGAATGAGGGTTTTTGACCATGATGGGGTTATTTTTTTTTGTTTTTACCAAAATGGTGTCCGTTTAAAAAAAAATTACAAATTTAGGCAAGTCGTGCCAATTTAGCACAATTTCATATGCACAAATCGCCCAATTTGACACCACTCTGTCATGTCATAATGAAGTCGTGCCAACTTGGCACGACTTCTGTCCTGTCATACTGAAGTCATGCCAACTTGCCACGACTTATGTTATGTCATAATTTTTATTTTTATTTTAAATTTTATTGTTTATATATTGGGTTGTAAGTTATGTAATGTAAAAAATTAATTTGATACATAATTTTCTAAGAGTGTTAGTTTTAAGGAACAAAAAATTGGATAATCGTGTATTACAATTATTTATTTTTTTCTAAAGTAATAATTTTTTTATCACAATTCAAATAATACATTTTTTGACCTGTTTATTTTTTTTAATGTCATTTATATTAAAATATAAAAAGGTATAAGTACGGTAATTATTTTGAAATAATTATATAAATTTTAAATAAAACAAATAATATAAATAATTTGTAATTATTTTGAAATAATTAAATAATTTAAAAATAATTATATATATCCAATTTTTTGTTCCTTGAAACTAACCCTCTTAAAAAATTATGTATCAAATTAATTTTTAGCATTACATAACTTACTATCCAATATATAAACAATAAAATTTTTAAAAAAAATTAAAAATTAAGATGTGGCAGATTTGTGTCAAGTTGGCACGACTTCGGTATGACAGGGCAGAAGTCGTGCCAAGTTGGCACGATTTTAGTATGACATGGCAGAGTCGTGTCAAATTGGAACGATTTGTCCATATGAAGTCGTGCCAAATTGGCACGACTTGCCTAAATTTGTAATTTTTTTTAAATGGACTCCATTTTGGTAAAAACAAAAAAAAATAACCCCATCATGATCAAATACCCTGAGAAGGAAGGTGGCAATAGCTTAGAAATAGCAAAGAGATTATTTCATTGTGCTCTTTTAGTAGCTCCCATATGTCACTTTCCAATATGTTTTTTCAATCTGAAATGGATGACTTTGTGCGTAAAAGACATCCAATTGTTTTCAAAGTTAGAGGCAATCTGTTGCACTTCTCAACTATCCTTCTACCAATCTTTTTATTATTTGAAAATTTTCATTTATTAACCTTTCCTTTCAAATTCATCTAAATTAAAAGAAATATTTTTTACAATTTTTTTATAAGCAAAAAGTAAATAAAATTAGAAGGGATATTTTAGGAATGTTTGAACCCTTATATAAAAATTAGATCTAGCAAAACCATTCCCAAAGTTCCTATCTAGTATGCAAAATTATGCAGGACAAATTAGTTTTGCTGTTTTGCTGTTAAGAAGACATTCCTATCCAAACAGCTCCTAGCCTTTGGCTAAGACATAGATTGATAAAACTAAAGCAACAAATATGCAATGCATGACAGAGCAAATCTAGACCAGCACCTACACAATTCTGCACTGCCTCATCCTACTCTCTGCACACATAATCTCATAGTGACCCCCTTCCACCACATCCCAGATCAAAGACCCACCATCCGTTTTTTCCCTAGCCTTCACGTCTAATTTCTTACACTAATTACATGATTCTCGTAATTAAATAACACCATAATGCTAAATCAATTAATAAACTAAAAAACAAAAGTTTAATGATAAAAACACTAAAGTCGAATCAGAGAAGTACAAGGAAATGTAAAGAGGTATAGAATGACAAAATTATTGTTGTGAACACACAAACTTTCTACATTTCTTCTTACATGAAATTTATGATAGCCGAAGATTTTGACTGATCGTGACCTAGATTGTAATTGGTACGTATATACACGATTATGATATAGTGAGGGGCTGTGCCTATATATAGATGAATAGATGCATGCATAATTGGTCTCAGAAAATCAGAATCAATAGAAACCAAATAAAAAGAGTGTTAACATGAGAACTCCAACTGTGCTAGCTTTACCATATCCAGCACAAGGGCATGTGAATCCCATGATGACCTTCTCGCAGAAGTTGGTTCAGAATGGATGCAAAGTCATTTTTGTGAACACAGACTTTATCCACAGGAGAGTGGTGAGTTCCATGGTGGAGCAACAAGATAGTTCTACCCTTGATGATGAAGAATCAGTGCTGAAGTTGGTTTCAATCTCTGATGGTTTAGGACCTGATGATGACAGAAACGATCTGGCCAAGATGTGTGATGCCATTCCAAACACCATGCCAGAAGCACTTGAGAAGCTCATAGAGGATATTCATTTGAAAGGTGAGAACAGAATCAACTTCATTGTTGCTGATTTGTGCATGGCTTGGGCTTTGGATGTTGGGACTAAACTGGGAATCAAAGGAGCTGTGTTGTGTCCTGCATCAGCAACTTTTTTCACCTTGCTGTACAACATCCCTGTGCTTATTGATGAGGGAATTATAGACTCTGATTTAGGTAAGAATATTATCGTATTCTTATGTTTGAACATAATTTATAACTTAATTTATACGTCTATTGTATAAGCTAATGTTTTTTTGTTGGTTTTTCGCTGAAGGTTTAACATTAACTACAGAAAAGAGAATTCAGATTTCGCCAAGTATGCCTGAGATGGATCCAAAAGACTTTTTTTGGTTGAATATCGGTGACCTAACAACTGGTAAGAAAGTGCTTAAGTATTTGCTGTATTGCGCACGAAGTTTACATTTGACACAGTGGTGGCTATGCAACACCACACATGAACTTGAACCTGAGACATTATTATTTCTTCCGAACATCATCCCAATTGGGCCATTGTTGAGAAGCAATGATAATGATCATAACAAAAGTGCAGCTACAAAATCAATGGGACAATTCTGGAAAGAAGACCACTCCTGCATGAGTTGGCTAGATGAACAAGCTGATGGTTCTGTGTTGTATGTTGCCTTTGGTAGTTTCACTCTTTTTGACCAAAACCAATTCAATGAACTTGCCCTTGGACTACACCTCACCAACAGACCTTTTCTTTGGGTTATAAGAGAAGACAATAAAATGGCATACCCTCATGAATTCCAAGGACATAAGGGTAAGATAGTTAATTGGGCTCCTCAACAAAAGGTTTTAAGCCACCCTGCCATAGCATGTTTTGTGACTCATTGTGGTTGGAATTCTACCATGGAAGGTTTGTCCAATGGGGTACCTTTATTGTGTTGGCCATACTTTGGAGAGCAACTTTACAACAAAGCACATATTTGTGATGAGTTAAAGGTTGGGTTGGGGATTGACAAGGATCAAAATGGGATTGTTTCACGTGGAGAGTTGAAAACCAAAGTGGAACAATTATTTAATGATGAGAACATAAAATGTAGGTGTGTGGTGTTGAAGGAGAAAGTGATGAAGAACATAGCAAAAGGAGGAACATCTTATGAGAACTTTAAGAGCTTTGTGAAGGAGATAAAGGAATAAGAGTTCAGATTTGTGCTTAGGTTAATTATAGTTTTGGATTAGTGTTTTATTTTACCGTTTTTTTATCAGAAATAAATTAAACAAATAGGAATGTTTAAGGCATATTCCAATCTATAAAAAAAAACTATTTTAAATAGTCCTCTAAAATTACATCAGTAAAAGAATGTTACATCAGAACTCTCAAAAAAACAGTTCATAATAGCCATAGCAAAAAAGTAAACCTTACATAATTTGGTATTGTCTTTTTTAAAACCGTCAAAAACAAATAAATCAAAAAAAGTTAAACAACTTTATTCCCAGTCCAAACTAACTTGATATTAATTACAAAAAAAACTTGTATTATATATGATGATAGTCCCTCAATAATGGATGCAATCATTTCGATAACCCATGCAGTTACAATTGGCAATGAATGTGTACGTGCAATACCCAATTCATTATGTTATTAATTTTAAATACGAATTATTCTTTGTTGATTTCACGATAATTTTAAATAAAATAGAAACTTACGGTCATGGTAGAAATTATGATAAAAATAGATATTTTATCATTTTATTATAAATTTTCTTTATTAATCATATTTATTTCAATTTCATAAAATATTCTTGAAATATAAAAATAGGTCGTTTCTTATTCTATAACAAGTATAGATAAGAAATAAACTTTTATATTTTTCGAACTGATTCTGAATGACATTTTTTTATATAAACAATTAAAATATTTGCTATAACCAATTAAATAGATAAACTAAAAGAATGTGTTATAACTAATTAAAGGCTACACAAGAAAGTTTCCAATATACACAAGGCAGACTAAGATAAGAAAAGGATGAAAAAATCGAAAAGATGTTTGTCAAACAATCTCAATCTCAAATTCTGATCCACACATGGTTCTGACAGTGGAGGAGAAAGAGACAAAAGAAACTTGAATTCATGGGGTATATTTTACATGGTCCACATTAATTGAATATGAAAATCTTGCAGAAATATTCAGGAAACATTTTTTTTCCTGTAATTTCGTGGCTATTTTGTTGTTGTTGAAAGTGTCTTTTTAGATGATTCTAAGCATTCCAAAGAATAGGAAAACCATCCATGGGTGACAAGGGAACACATTTACGGCACGGCAAGAAACAAGTCTCTATCTTGGAGAAAATCGAAAGTATATGAATCTTAGAGTTTGTGGTCTAAATATTTACCAGCAATCAATAATATCATAATAATTGATTGATACAACTAGAAGTTGTAAATGACAACCAATAGTTAAACTAAGTTTCTTATTATGGAATAGTATCCTCTACTAATGTTTCTTCTTTATATTTTGTCCTTAAAAGAATTCATATTTCTTATCTTATCTTGTTAACTAGAAAGTTTTTACATTTGAAGCATAGAACTAGTAACACTAATTCGATAATGAAAGATTTGGTTAACTCTTGTTACGTGTACTTTCTTTTAGTTAACTTGAAATTGGGTACATAAACCTACCTTGAACATGATGATGTGAATAATAAGATATTCAATTATTTGTGAATAGAAGAGATGGTAAAGCAGGCTCAACCACACACCAGTCCGCAACCTGCTAGAAAAAAATGCAATGTGGACTGTTTATTTCAATTTGTTGGTTTTCTTAAGCTCGTTTTGCACAACTCGCAGCTCACGTGGGTTAAGTGTTGAACGGGGAGAGTTGGCGTGCATAACCCACATATTTCAAAAATTTAGAAATTTCTTTATGTATCCCCATAATTTCTTCTTGTAACTTCATATTCTAAAAAATTCTAATATTATTCATTTCAAATTCTATAATTTAAAATACATTATAATTGTACAATCTGAAATATTATACATTCCAAAACACAAATTTTAAATTCCAAATTCTATAACCTAGGAAGTATCTTGAATTCCACACTCTGGAATTAAAGAAAAAATATTCAATGAAAAATGTCAAAGGGTAATTTGAGTATTTTTTTAAGTATGGGGTGCAAGAAGAAAGGCATAGAAGTGTAGGAAGAAACTACCTCCAATTCCTAATTCATAACACCTTCACGAAATTCAATAATAATTTTTTTAATATTTAATAGTGTGTTTTTATCTTTCTAAAGTGCATAGATTGTTTAGGTTTAAATACTCATCAAATGCTAAATACAGTAGTTAAACCTTAGTCTTTTTTGTAATAAAAGTTAAGTATAGTATTATATATATATATATATATATATGAATGTATATATGTATATATATTATTTTTAAATTGGAATAGTAATCATGTGTCTAAATGTATTACCTTAAAAAAGCGTATATATTTAATGTAATATTTTAGGTTTAATTACCTTTTTCGTCCCTATATTTATAGTCAATAGTCAATTTGGTACAGTGGTTTTTAAAAAATTCAATTTGGTCCCTAAGTTTTTTAAAATGTATTCAAAATGGTCCTTTCTGTTAAATATCACCAAATGGCGTTAAGTGGTGCTTATGTGGCAAACACATGTAAGTTACGTGGATTATGCTTACATTACTTTGGTGAATACTAAATTAAGGTTTAGGTTATTCAAATTGGGGATTTCGAATTTCTGATTTAGGGTTTCTGATACGAGGATTGCTCCCCTGGTTGGATTCTGTGGTGCGCTTCCCTGCTTCGATTCCATTCGGAGGTGTGCTCCCCTCATTCGATTCTGTGGTGCGATCGTGAGTTACGATGGTAAGTTGCGTTCCCATGGTCGATTTGGAGGAGCGATTATGTGGTGCGGTCCAGAGGTGGTGAAGGGGCAGCGATTGCGATCCAGACCGTGGTGTCGTTTTGTGGTTGCTCCTTTATAAGGTTAGTAATTTTTTACTTAGTTTCAGAGTGGTTCTGTTTTTTATTACTTTTAGAGAACATATACAGAGTTGTTTATGATGTAGGGTCCACCATGTGCAACATTTTTTTATGTGTGGTCCAACATTGGGTCTCTGACATAATATTGTGATGTGTGGTCCAACATTTAAGTGAAGATTTGGTTTGTAATTTGTTTGTTATTTGTGGTCATATGCATATTTATATTTCACAGGAATACCTTTTATAAAGTTCATATCATGAAAGAAGGTTATTTTCAACTTGTGGTCCACCATAGTGGGATATTTTGTGATGCGAGATATGTTGGTGGTGATACATCAACATGGTCATGTGACAGTGATAGATGGATGTAGATCCAGTGAACTTCATTTCATTTTGGTACAAGAAGGAAACATATGCAGAGGTGTACAACACAGTTATCTATCCAGTTAATGGTGAACAAGTATGGGAAAGAACTGAAATGCCAGATGTTGTGCCACCTCCCACAAAGAAGATGCTTGGAAGACCAAAAAAGAAGAGAAGGTTAGAGCCATGGGAGGTAATGAAGAATAAGACTCAGATAGGCCAAACTGGGTTAAAGAAAAAAAGTGGGATCTGTCATAAGCTTGGCCACAATAGAAAGTCTTGCATTGAAAAGTCATCTGAACAAGGTCCAAGTGCAAAACGACCATCTCACCCAAGGCCATCTCAGCAAGCTCCAAGTCAAGCAGCTACAAGTGCACCAGGGCCACCTCAAGAAGCTCCAAGTCAGGCAGCTACAAGGGCATCAGGGCCATCTCAGGAAGCTCCAAGTCAGGAAACTACAACTGCAACATTTTCAAGACCCAACACGAGGCTTAAGTTACAGTCCATCAGAGGCTGCTTTTGGAAGCCATGAATGCTTTTGGAACTCACTTATTTCTAAACATATGTATTTTGAAAAACAATTATTATAGGACCAAACTATGTTAGCTCTTATGGATTCATTAGTGAAGAAAATCTGCTTGTGCTTTATCTTCTAAGGTATTACATATCTTTTGTATTACTTTTACATACTTTACCTTTATATTATTATAACATCACAATTTTCCTTCATTTATTTAGTCTTTGATGAGATTGGCCTCTGCTTGCTCTGAATTTTCTTGTTGTGTTGCCCAAATCAGAGTTCTTAATTGTTCATGATACTAATCTGTTTGATTCTTAATTTCAATTGTATAATACCTTTCAATCTCAAGCCCTTTGAGAAAAAACTTATATAGCGGTTGCACATTTTTAAATGTTGTTTAAATTTTTCTGAAAATATCACTGCTTATCTTTTCTATAAATATCTTCTAAACAGCCAATGTATACCCTTACATCACTTTTGTGAAATCTTCAATCAGGTTTCATTTACATATAATAAACTTTGAGTTTAAAATGCAGCCTTGGCCCTGGGAATTGCAAATCAGTTAACCAACATAGTTTCAATTATGAAGTTTACTTCGCTCACTACAACCATTGTGGAATTGTCCATTAGACCATTATGAGATGCATATCACCTTATTCAGACACAGGATAACTGAACTTTATTGTCTCATAAAAAAGTAAAAGCTTAAGATGTATACTAGATGCAGTATTTAACATTAATGTTCAAGCTAAGCAAGTCTAACCCATGTTAGTTTATTCTGATACTGATTTCAAGAATGAATTTGCATCTTAATTTGGTTACACCATTCTTATTTCCCACAATGCCAACTTATTCAACCCCAAAATTATGCAGCACCACAAAACAAGAAAATAGTACATAACTTCTATGCCAACCACTTGCTAAAATTCATTTTTCATTGATACAGATCTCAGGATACATATTACATACTAGACATAATCAACTCAACACACTAATAATCATAATCCCAACCAAAACATACATGCAGACGTCACTCAAGGGAATTTTAAGAAAATAATCAACATAGCAAGGTTTATTACAACAACACACAATCCTACTAACAACATCTTTATCCACTTTCTTGACATCTTCAAACGCTTTTCCAAGCTACAAATCTTGTTTCTTTGTCTAGCAATAGTTCCATCTCTGTCATCCTCAATGTCTTCAATGCACTTGCACCATCTAAAAAAATTGCATCCCATGCTTACGCCACTCCTACTCTGTATTAGACAAAACCATAAGCAAAAAATCAATACCAATGCATTTTTGTTTTCATAAGTCATAGTTTAATACATCTCACCTTATACTTTGGACACCCCCAAAATTGCCTCCCACAATTTTTGACCGTTGTTGCGGTTTTCAAAACCATAAATTCCCCACAATCGCAAATGGGAGCAACAAAAGTCATCCTACTTCCACCACCATGGCTAGAATTCGATCGTTGTTGTTGCACTTCCATTCGGTTACAGCTACATGATGATACAGATGCAGATCTATATGCTCACATTTCCACCACAAACGGAACCACACACGAACGAATCACAAGCCACAAGATCGCACCTCCAAATTCACTCGCACCACAGAATCGAATGAGGGGAGCACACCTCCGAATGGAATCGAAGCAGGGAAGCGCACCACAGAATCCAACCAGGGGAGCAATCCTCGTATTAGAAACCCTAAATCAGAAATTCGAAATCTCCAATTTGAATAACCTAAACCCTAATTCATTATTCACTAAAGTAATGTAAGCACCATCCACGTAACTTACACGTGTCTGCCACATAAGCACCAGTTAACATCGTTTGGTGATATTTAACAGAAAAAACCATTTTGAATACATTTTAAAAAACTTAGGGACCAAATTGAATTTTTTAAAAACCACTGTACCAAATTGACTATTGGCTATAAATATAGGGACGAAAAAGGTAATTAAACCAATATTTTAAATTCAAATTTCATTGAAAATCAAAACATTATTATAATTTTTTTTACTCATATCTCATTACACATGTGTCTTGAGAATGGTATTGTGAGACCATTTACCTAATTCATCTAAACAAGAAGAAAAATTAAATTAATAAAAATAAATAAATGTATTCCAAATTTGTATTTAAAAAAATTATTTTTCATTAATTTAAAAAAAATATTTTTTATATGAAGTGTTCCGTAAACCAATAAAAGCAACTCACATATAAATAATCTTAATAATAGAAATAATATTATTAATATTATTATTAATGATATTAAGATTATTCATTAATACTATTATTATTATTTTTATTAAGATTATAATAATGTTATTAAAATATTAATAATTATAAATAATAATCATAACTAATATTTCTTGTAATGAAAGAAAATGGTATATTTTCATTTTTAAACTTTATATGTGTAAATGTCAAACTTTAGAAAATGTACTTTATTATTTGGAAATTTTCATTTATTATCTTTCCTTTCAAATGTGTTGTTGGGGATTTTAATTCTATCGGGCATAAGGAATAAAGAAGGAGTTTTATCTCAATTTCTCATTATAGTAGAGAAATTAGAGGGTTTAATGAATTAATCGAAAAAACAGATTTGTGGACATTTCGATGGTTGGGAAAAAATTCACTTGGACTGTAAAGAGCAGAATTGATAGGATTTTAGTTTCCTGGGAGTGGTTGGAGTTTCGGCCGAACTGTAAACAAAATGTGTTTAGTAGACCGGTCTTTGATCACTTTGTGCTAGTGCTAAAAGATACGAGCATTGACTAGGGGACAAAACTGTTTAGAAGCTTGGATGTGTGACAAAATGATGGCAGGTTTTTAGATTTCATTAGCAATACATTGCAGAGTTATGAGGTGCATGGTAAAGGGCTATTTGTTTTAAAAGAAAATTTGAAAAAAAGTTAAAGTCTGACCTGAAAATTTGGAATAGAGAGGTCTTCAGGAATGTCAACCATGCAAGGGAAGTCTTACTAGGGGTGACAAAGTGGGGTGGGTCGTGCAGGCCGACCCGCTGAAATAAATGCGGGGCAGGTTGCTTATTTCAACCTGCTGGCCCGCCCCGCATAACCCACAACCCGCATGGACCAAGTGCGGGGTGGGGCTGGTTGGCCCGCATAACTTTAAAATGTATAATTTTTTTTATACACCACATTCCAAAATTTTTAATAACATCTTACTACGCATGTTTCATGAAAATAATATTATGAGACCATTTACCTAATGCATCTAAATAAATAAAAAATAAAAAATTTATTTTTTTAATAAATATTTCTTATGCAGCCTTGCTCGCCGGCCCGCAGGCCAATCCTTATGCGGGGCGAGCTAGAAAAATCAACCCGCAAATTCTATACGGGGCGGGCCAAGTGCAAGGTGGGCCTATGCGGGGCGGGCCAGCCCGCAATGCCACCCCTAAGTCTTACATAAGAAGATTCAAGAGCTGGATGTAAGAGACGATGAAGGCATTCTACCCGAGGCTGGGAGGGAGGAGAGAAAACTCTTATTAACTTAACAAAGTAGGAATTCTTTTAAGCAGGAAGAAGTTTTACATTAAAAGGCCTGCTCTAAATGGTTTAAACATGGTGATTTAAATACAAAATTCTTTCATTCATCCGTGAAGTGGAGGAGAGTGAGGATCGGGATCAACGGGGTTTTAGAGAATGATCTTTGGATTGAGGATAAGGAGGTGGTTAAAACGAAGGTCAGGTATTTTTTCAAAGCCAAGTTTGAAGGAGTCTCCGGGCCTTAAGCCAAGTTAGACAATGTTCGTTTTAACTCTATTTGTGGCGAAGATAATGTGGCACAGGTAGCTAATGTCACTGAAGAGGAAGTGAAGAATGCTTTCTAGAGCTGCGATAGCTCGAAAAGCCCCAATCCTGATGGTTTTAAGTTCAAATTCATTATATTTTGTTGGGATTACTTAAAGGAGGTTTATTTGTCGGACGTGAAGGATTTTGTGGAAAAAGGAAGTTGACCTAGGGGGTCAAACGCTTCCTTTCTATGTTTGATTCCTAAATCAGAGAATCCACAACAGCTTAGCGAGTTCTGATCTATTTGGTTGGTAGGGTGTGTGTACAAGATAGTATCAACAAAAATTTCCCTCAAGTTGAAAAAGGTAATTGGTAAAGTCATTAATTTCAAACAATATACTCTTTTAGAAGGAAGGGGGCTTTTGGATAGTGTTCTTGTGGCTAATGAAGTTCTTAATGAGATGAAGAGGATGGATAAAAGTTGTATTTTTCAAGGTTGATTATGAGAAGGCTTACAACTCAGTAAGGTAGAAGTTTATTTACTACATGCTAGGAAGGCTCCGGTTCTATGAAAAGTGGATCTCCTGGATTAAATATTGTCTAGAGTCAGCTTCGGTGTCAGTTCTAGTAAATGGGAGCTCAACTAAGGAATTTATTTCGAAGAAGGACCTGAGGCAAGGTGACTCTTTGGCCCCGTTCTTATTTCTTATTGCAACTGAAGGATTAGCCAGGATTTCTAGGATTGTGGTTGAAAAAAATTGGTTGAGAGTGTGGAGATTGGGAGAAAGATGGTTAAGGTGAACATGTTACAATATGTCGATGATACTTTGTTCTTCTGTAAAGCTAGTGTCAAAAGTGTTTTTAACATTAAGGTTATTCTAAATTTCTTTGAGCTAGCTTTTGGTCTTAAGGTGAATTTCTTGAAAAGCAGAATTAGTGGGGTGGGGGTTGACCAGACATTTATTCTCCGGTTTGCAGCAATTCTCAATTGTGAAGTGATGAAAATCCTGTTCAAATATTTGGGAATGCTAGTAGAGGGGTGCGTTTTGGGATGAAGTGATTAATAGGATCAACAACAAATCAACTAGATGGAAGGGAAGATTCATCTCGTTGGCCGGGAGGATTTGCTTGCTTAAGTCAGTTTTTTCGTCTATCCCTTTGTTCTACCTCTCTTTCTTCAGGAAGTCGCCTAATGTGTTGAAAAATTTAGTGAGTTTGCAAAGGACCTTTCTGTGGGGTTGGGGGTCTCAAAGGAGGAAGATGGTTTGGTTGTGTGGGATAAATTATGCAAGTCTAGGGAAGTAAGCGGTTTTGGCATTATTAATCTTAGGCTTTTTAATGTGGTCTTGCTGGGGAAATGGATCTGACGTTTGAGTTTTGATAAGGGTGGATTATGGCAGTAGATCATTGTGTCCAAGTATGGTGGTTGGAGATGCTTGAAAGATCGGAGAATCTCTACCAATAAAGTTTCTCTTTGATGGAATGACCTGAAGGAGATCTGGAAGTCGGAAGGTTGGAGAGGGTAGTTTGAAGGTCGCTTTAATTGGAGTTAGGGAATGGAAGAAACATTCTTTTCTGGGAAGACAACTAGTTGGGCTCCTGTTCCTTGAAAAGTAGTTTCTTGAGGCTCTTCTCCTTAGTTGTGAACAAAGAGGCGTCTCTGTCTGATTGCGGGGTCTGGGTTAATAATGTTTGGGTCTGGAGGCTTTTTTGGAGAAGGGGTCTTTTGGTGTGGGAGGTGCCCCTAGTCCGTCAGCTCAATGAGTTGTTACTCGGTGTAAGTTCTGCTTCGGAGTCCGTGGATAGATGGGTTTGGAAGGACAACAATTCTGAAGAGTTTTCAATTCAATTTGCTTATGGTTTTCTAATAGGAGAGGCAAAAGGGGGAAACCAACAGATGTATGAATCATTTTGGAAGATCAAGGTCTTACCTTCAGCCCAGATCACCACCTGGAGGGTGATTGAAAATAAGATAGCTACTAGGGTCAACTTGGAGAGACATTGTGTTGCGGTCAAGAGCAACCTTTGTTGTTTGTGTGAGGTTTTAGAGGAGTCGACTAGTCATCTGTTTTTTGGGTGCAGGGTTTCCTGACTAGTCTGGAATCTCTGCTATGTGTGATTAGGAGTGAGTTCGGTAGACCCTTTTTTGTTTGTCTCTCATTTCTTGCAATTCATTTTTCTTGATGTACCTATGTCTGTTAATCTTATAATGGGTAATATCTAGATTGCACTGCTAAACGAGATTTGGATGTATAGGAATAACCATTTGTTTAAGAGTGGAGTAATAGACCATTCCAAAAAAAATTCTTTGGCACAGCTAAATGTTTGGTCTTAGATCTCTTCAAAGTTGCCTTCAATAGGTTTTTCCTTCTTAGATTGGTGCTTAAAACCAAAGATATCACTAGTACAAAATATGAAAACAACGACCCTTTATTTAGTGCGGCTTTGCGTTTAAACGCATTTGTAAAAAACGCGGTGGCATTTTTGTAATTAAATTGATTTACAAATGCGGTCTTACCCTAGAACCGCATTTGTAAATCAATTTTACCCTAAAAATTGAAGCGCGCCACTAGTTTTCACTTTCACTTTCGTCTTCTCCACTCTTCGTTTCAACGTTCTCAGTTTCAGTTCCCTCTGCATTGTAAGTTTCAGCTCTCTCCGCTCTTCGTTTCACTCGTTTGTTTTCGTTTTCGTTTTCGTTTTTGCATCATTCATTATTCACTCCCTTGGCATTGTCATTTTCGTTTCCTAACTCGTTAGTGGCATATAGGTTACTGTTCTATTGGTTTCGCTGGTTTTTTCTGCTCCGCCACCGCCATAGCTTCCGCCACCGCCTTCGCCTTCGTCTTGTGCCTCTGCCACTCCGATCACCATCAACTTAAAGGTTGGTGTTGTATTTAATATTTATTTAATATTTTGAATTTATATTTAATATTTTGAATTTTTATTTTTCTGTATTATAATATATATTTAATTAATAACTAATACAACTTGGAATTTATAACTAATAACTAATAATTTATATATTTGTGTGTATTTTGAATTTTTGTATTATATAATTTCTATTTTCTTAAATTTATATTATATATTTAGTTAGTTGTTAATTACATTTTAATAAAAGTTTTATGTTATGTTAGTTATTGTTTTTTTTTTTTATCAGCAAAGAATGAAATTAAATTAAGAGGGATACAAAAGGGGTATCCCAACCCTTTACAACACCAAACCTTGTTTTAGGATCTCCAAAAGGAACACCCCAAAACAGGAAGAGAGTAACCACTACTGCATACATAAAACTACTGCATAAATAAAACCTACACCAGCTCCCATACTGGTTCTATTATTCTGCTGCACTGCTGCAAAGACCCTAACCAGCATTTCAACCACCAGAAACCCAACGTAATCCTTCCACCTGCTTGACAACCACTTGCAGCACAACCTCCACATCCAGAGCTTAATAACTGGTGCTACCTTTCTCAACCACCTATAGTAACATCCAACATTACTGCCTGCCAAGATCTTCAGCTTTATTCTACAATTAATTCTTTACCATCAACATATGTAGCACTGTTGCGTCCTCTATTAAGCTACTAGACATCTGCAACAAACGACCTCCCATAGCAACGGAGGAGTCAGCTACCTCCACCATCTCATTAGCTTTCAGCAGCATCTTCAGATACTTCAAATTGATCTTTAACTTCACCCTATACCACCCAATTAACACCACCAAAAAGTTTAGGCCTTAAACTTCCTTTCCAGCTGGCTTAAACACCTGCCACGCCGTGCCCATCCTAGCTATTTTGATATGCTACAGGTGTTGCACCACGATATAGCTATGTTATGCTATCTCCCATTCAGCAACCTCCACCAAGAACTACAAGACCTGTGCCACATCACCATCTCCAATTTGAGACATATAACCCACACACCCTGGCTTGGTTAGAGCTCTCTATGCAAAACCATAGATCTTCCACGTGCACCAGATGAAAATTAGCTATACCTTGTGTTTTCCCAACAAAATCCAGCATCTCCTTTCTACCTTCCACTTCCTATTTAGTTGTACTACACTCTAGTGGTCCTGCTCCCTGATCTTCAAAACTCTCTTCAACATACCACCACATCTATATAAGATATTTTTGGCATCTAGCATGGTCTGCACCATAAGACCCTTCTCTGTGCCTCGACAAAACCTACTCATTATTGACAATTCCAAAGCTCAATCATTCCTACTTACCACATACCATCCTGCATCAATAGGATTAACACTCCACCAGCTCCCTAAACCACCGTTCCAAACTTCTTCCAGTGAGCGTTATGCCAGATCATTGTATAACCCCCAAACAGAGCTTATCTAGTGTCAGCAATCATCCATTGGTCTATACGATCGAGACATGTTGAATGGTCCTATTGGGGGTTTACAACATCCATCATTATCAGCATTTTACCTTTCCACTCACAACCAGATTGCCTCCGCCTAGCCTCACTTACTTATAACTCCTGATACAAGAAATTGGGTCCAAGACCCACTCTGCAAATGAATAACTAAAGTTATGTGCTTTGTGTTTCATCCAAAGCCACAATTTGAGCTGGACTTTTGAGAAGATTTCTTCCACATCTGCAACCCCTTGGTTAAACACAATTGAGTTTCTGTGCTCCCATATACACCACACTACAGCTGCCCAAATTCCTTTCCAGACCAAATTTTGTTTGCTACTACATTGAGTTAGTTGGAAACTCTCGAAGTGAATTATTAGCTCTTTATGTTAGTTATTGTTACTTTTAGAATAAAAATATCGTGTTTGGATTGAGTCCGGGGGTGTTCGACCCTCGGCAAATGTGTGAGATTGAATAGAATACTAATTATTAGAAAATCCTAACTATATTCCAGAATATATAATGGACGAAGTTGGATTAATGTTGTTCGTATAAGTGATGAGTACAAAAGGGGAGTAGAGGAATTTATACAATTTGCACAGCGTAACGCGATTATTAGTGGTCATGATGGAGCAAAGATTAGGTGTCCGTGCGTTAACTGTTTGAATGGAAGGATACTGGATGTGAATATCATGAGGGAACACCTGCTATGTGATGGGTTTCTTCGATCTTATACAACTTGGACATGGCATGGTGAATTATTAAATTTACCATGTGTTTCCGTAACTGAAGAATATGTGGGTTCTACCATGGATGAAGCAGTACACGATGATGGAGATGATGATCGATTGGAGGACATGATTCGTGATGTGGGAGCTGAGTGTTTTGCAAAAGCGCTTGGATATGAAAGTATGTCAAAAGATGCAGAGACTCCTTTGTATCCTGGATCAACTAACTTCACACGGTTGTCGGCGGTGTTAAGATTGATGAATTTGAAGGCAATAAACGGATGGACTGATAAAAGCTTCACGGAATTGCTCCAGCTGTTGAAGGATATGCTTCCAGAGGGAAATAGTCTACCTAATCGTAATTACGAGGCCAAAAAGATTCTTTGTCCAATGGGTATGGAGTACAAAAAGATACATGCATGTCCTAATGATTGTATATTATACCGGAAAGATTTTGAATTGTTGAAAAGTTGTCCGAGGTGTGGGTTATCACGTTATAAGTTGAAACAAAAAGATGATGATTCTATTGATGACATGGAAAAGCATGGACCCCCAATGAAGGTTATGTGGTATCTTCCCATCATTCCAAGGATGAAGCGTTTGTTTGCAAACCCAGACGATGCTAAGAATCTTAGATGGAATGCAGATGAGAGGAAATGCGATGGCATGTACCGACATCCAGCTGATTCTATTCAATGGAAGAAATTTGATGATGACTTTCCAGAATTCGGTAAAGAATCAAGAAATATCCGACTTGGTTTGGCTACAAACGGAATGAATCCGTTTGGTAATATGAGTACAAATCACAGTTCATGGCCTGTATTACTAGTTATTTACAACTTACCTCCTGGATTGTGCATGAAGCGAAAATACATGATGTTGTCTATGATGATATCCGGTCCGAAACAACCAGGGAATGATATTGATGTTTATCTAAGTCCCCTAATTGAAGATTTGAAGTTAATGTGGGACCAAGGTGTCGAAGTATTTGACGGATTTGCTAATGAAACTTTCAAGCTTCATGCCATGTTATTTTGCACCATCAATGACTTTCCGACATATGGTAACTTATCAGGTTATAGTGTTAAGGGTCAAAAAGCGTGTCCAATATGCGAAGAAGACACTGCTTCTCAACAATTGAAACATGGAAGGAAAACAGTATATCTTCGGCATCGGAGGTTTCTTAGAAGTCATCATCCTTACCGGAGGTTGAAAAAAGCCTTTAATGGACACCAAGAGGGTAGTGGTCCACCAACTCCATTAACCAGTGTTGAGGTTTACGAAAAGGTAAATAACATAGACCACACCTTCGGTAAGTCCAAAAAAAAGTCATCTGTGACAAATATTTGGAAGAAGAAATCAATCTTCTTTGATCTTTCGTACAGGTCGAGGTTAGAAGTCAGACATTGTATAGATGTAATGCATGTTGAGAAGAATGTGTGTGATAGCTTAATTGGTACACTTCTTAACATTAACGGGAAGACGAAGGATGGTCTAAATGCTCGTTTAGATTTGATTGAGATGAACATACGCGGCGAGTTGGCACCCATAGAAATGGGTACGCGTACATATTTGCCCCCAGCCTGTTACACAATGTCACAAGATGAAAAAATTAGTTTTTGTCAATGTCAAAAGGGTGTGAAAGTGCCACAAGGACATTCCTCAAATGTGAAGAGCCTAGTGTCAATGCAAGATTTGAAGTTAATTGGGTTGAAGTCTCATGATTGTCACATCTTGATGCAACAGTTGTTGCCGGTAGCTATCCGTGGGATCTTACCAAAAAATGTTAGACACACCATAACCCATTTGTGCTCATTCTTCTCTTCCATCTGTTGTAAAGTCATTGATCCCTCAAAACTAGATGAACTTCAAAATGAAATTGTTGTTATCTTGTGTGAATTGGAGATGTTTTTTCCTCCGTCTTTTTTTGACATCATGGTTCATCTAGTGGTGCATCTGGTAAGAGAGGTTAGATTGTGTGGACCAGTGTACTTAAGATGGATGTATCCTGTTGAGCGGTATATGAAAATTTTGAAAGGTTATGTGAAAAATCATTATCGTCCAGAAGCTTCAATGATTGAAAGGTACATAGCTGAAGAAAGTATTGAATTTTGTTCAGAGTACATGACAAAAGCAAATCCAATAGGTGTTCCAGCTAATTCATGGCACCACAGGCGTTCTACAACTAAATGTTTACGTGGTGTGAATATTGTAAGCAAATCTCGATCAAAAGTCTTGCAAGCACATTTGTACATATTGAATAACACAGATGAAGTTGTACCTTACATAGAAGCTCATAAAGCCATTGTGAAGGCAAATAACCCAAGACAAGCAGAGAAATGGGTCTTGATGGAACATAATAGAAGCAGAGAAAAGTCTATAAAAACGCCACCACCTTACATAACGTTCCTCTCTCCCCTGATGTGGCGAAGGTAACAGTTGAAAAAGTACGATTTCCTGATGCCCGTGTTCCACTACCTTCAGATGAGGTAACCACTGTGGCCGATGCATTTCAGACATTCGTTGCCTGGCCCAGAGAGCTCATTCGATCTATGCCCGAACCTCATGTAATAATTTCGTTTCATTATATTATTTTTTATTTATATTTATATATTACATATAATTTAATACAAATGTTGTTTATCTTGTAGAAACCTTTTCAGCCACCAAGTCCGAAAAAGAAGCGTGAGGTTCCAGTTGACGATCCTATGGCTTCCCTACGTCTCATTGCTAGTCAGATTGGCAATGATCCTTTTCCAGTTCCGTGGGATAATACATTTTTTCAAATAAACACTGAACTACCACTGATGATTTACAACACAGATTTATCAGAATTTATATCTAGGAAACAGGAGCTCAATATAAGTATAATTCAATTTTTTATGATGTAAGTATCTTTACCTATTATTCAATTTACTTTATGTTAAATTATTATTGATTATGCTTTAACTAAAAACTTGTAGGTTTTTGCATAGAGTCTGTATCACTGAGGGGAAGGAAAATATGTATGGATTCTTAGATCCTGCATATACTAATCCCGTTGGACCAAACTCAACTGAGACTCAAGCATACATCACTAACATCCTGGAAAAAGAGGGAAAACAAATTTATTTATGCCCTTATATTAATGAGTAAGTTTAATTATATGTCATCAATTATTATTATTTCATGTTTTAAATATTTACTAACTCTTTTCATTGATCATATAGGCATCATTGGCAGTTACTTGTCTTATCAATGGTTGATAAGACTGATGTGTGGTTCTGTTCCCTACACAAGAAGATGCCCACAAAATTTAAGGATATCATTGATACGTAAGTATAGTATAAACTTAACTTTGTATGTTACTAATTAACCATCTACTAACGAGGTTTTTTGTATTAACCAGTTCATGGCGTGGATATAACATCCTAAAAGGTCGATCCAGTTCAAATAATTTGAACTACATAAGAGTAAAGGTTTGTAATTTTTTTCTTTCTCTATTATCATTGTTTATCAATATACTAATATATTACTTTTTATTGAATTATAGTGTAATAAACAACCAGGAAGCTATGAGTGTGGCTATTACATTATGCAATGGATGATTACCATTATAAGACTAGGTGTTAAAACTGGTTGGAAAAAGGTATATGTTAAATCATTTTTATAATTCTTGAACATATATATATCTAGAAACTAATTTATGTCAACTTTGCAATGCAGTTATTCACAGAAGAAACACCAATGAGTGAGGAAGGCATTTCATATGTTAGAGATTCTTGGTCCACATATTTCATTAATTTGTATAACTCTAGCATAGGTAAACAATAGTGGTTTTATTATATGTAATTTGATCACTTGTAAATGTACATTTTGATGATTTCAATTGATTACTACATTTCTGTATTTGTCTGGTTGGGTTTGATCATTATGCAGGTTATTTAAATATATGGTTTCTGCACAAAACAGATTGAACTTTAAAAAAAAGCACTATTTACAAATGCGGTCTTGGTAAATGACAGCATTTGTAAATAGTGATTTATGAATGCGGTTTTTACCAAGACCGCATTCATAAATCCTAAACCCCAAACCCACTCCCTAATTCAAAATAATATACAAATGCAGTTATTTTAGGTAACCGCATTTGTAAATGTGATTTATGAATGCGGTCATATGACCGCATTTGTAAATGTCAGAATTACGAATGCGTGCTGATCAAATGCGGTTCTATGACCGCATTTGTAAATTTAAAATAACCGCATTTGTTTTACATATCTGCACTAGTGTATGTATGCTTTCGACTAAAAAGGTTCTTAGGATGACGGGACGAAGTCTGGTGTTTTGAGGGGAGTTAGCTTTAGAGGCAGCTGGGAATGACAGGGTGTTTTACACTACAAGAAAATCATAAAATAGAAACCAATTTTTAGAGACCAAAATAATTAGTTACAATAGGAACTAAAATAGAGACCATTTTAGAAACTAACAAAAAAACTGGTTTCTAAATTAGTTTCTATTATTTTCTATTATTGTTAAATAGTTTCTAAATTGGTATCTAATTAGCAACTAAGGTTTTAGATACCAATTATTTAGTTACTAAATTTAGTCTCTAAAATCTTGGTTGCTAATTAGATACCAATTTAGAAACTATTTAACAATAATAGAAAATAATAGAAACTAATTTAGAAACCAAATTTCGTTTTAGTGTCTAAAATGGTCTCTAATTTAGTTACTAATGCAACTAATTATTTTGGTTTCTAGAAATTGGTTTCTATTTCATAATTTTCTTTTAGTGTTAATTATTTTTTTTAATGTTGGTAGTTTGGGGGTTTGTTGTGGTTGGAGAGAGGAGTGTTAGTTTCTGTCCTGCATAATTGTTAGACCACCCTCCTAAGTAGACCACATTTATTTATTATTTCTTACTGATAAAAAAAATTCTTTTAAATTTATCCAAATTAAAAGAGATATTATTACATGATTATCGTAATTAAATAACAGCATAATGCTAAATCAATATTAATAAAAAAAAAGTTTAATGATAAAAACACTAAAGTCGAATCAGAGAAGTACAAGCAAATGTAAAGAGGTATAGAATGACAAAATTATTGTTGTGAACACACAAACTTTCTACATTTCTTCTTACAAAATTTATTATGATAGCCGAAGATTTTGACTGATCGTGACCTAGATTGTAATTCGTAGGTATATACATTGATTAACGTTTTTAATGTGAGGGGCTGTGCCTATACATACATGAACAGATCAATGCATAATTGGCCTCACAAATCAGAATCAGTAGAAACCAAATAAAAACACTGAACATGAGAGATTCAACTGTGCTAGCTTTACCACTTCCAGCACAAGGGCATGTGAATCCCATGATGACCTTCTCACAGAAGCTGCTTGAGAATGGATGCAAAGTCATTTTTGTGAACACAGACTTTAACCACAGGAGAGTGGTTAGTTCCATGGTGGAGCAACAAGATTGTTCTAGCCTTGATGAACAAGAATCAGTGCTGAAGTTGGTTTCAATCCCTGATGGTTTAGGACCTGATGAGGACAGAAACGATCAGGCCAAGCTGTATGAGGCCATTCCCAAAACCATGCCAGGAGCACTTGAGAAGCTGATAGAGGATATTCATTTGAAAGGTGAGAACAAAATCAACTTCATTGTTGCTGATTTGTGCATGGCTTGGGCTTTGGATGTTGGGAGTAAACTGGGAATCAAAGGAGCTGTGTTGTGTCCTGCATCAGCAGCTATTTTCACCTTGGTCTACAGCATCCCTGTACTTATTGATGAGGGAATTATAGACTCTGATTTAGGTAAGAATATTATCGTGTTGTTATGTATGAACATAATTTATAACTTAATTTATACGTCTATTGTATAAGCTAATGTTTTTTTGTTGGTTTTTCACTGAAGGTTTAACATCAACTACAAAAAAGAGAATTCAGATTTCGCCAAGTATGCCTGAGATGGATCCAGAAGACTTTTTTTGGTTCAATATGGGTGACCTAACAACTGGTAAGAACGTGCTTAAGTATTTGCTGCATTGCGCACGAAGTTTACAATTGACACAGTGGTGGCTTTGCAACTCCACACATGAACTTGAACCTGGAACATTATTATTTCTTCCGAAGATCATCCCAATTGGGCCATTGTTGAGAAGCAATGATAATGATCATAACAAAAGTGCAGCTACAAAATCAATGGGACAATTCTGGAAAGAAGACCAGTCCTGCATGAGTTGGCTAGATGAACAAGCTGATGGTTCTGTGTTGTATGTTGCCTTTGGTAGTATCACTCTTTTTGACCAAAACCAATTCAATGAACTTGCCCTTGGACTAGATCTCACCAATAGACCTTTTCTTTGGGTTATAAGAGAAGACAATAAAATGGCATACCCTCATGAATTCCAAGGACATAAGGGTAAGATAGTGAATTGGGCTCCTCAACAAAAGGTTTTAAGCCACCCTGCCATAGCATGTTTTGTCACTCATTGTGGTTGGAATTCTACCATGGAAGGTTTGTCCAGTGGGGTACCTTTATTGTGTTGGCCATACTTTGGAGACCAACTTTACAACAAAGCACATATTTGTGATGAGTTAAAGGTTGGGTTGGGGATTGACAAAGATCAAAATGGAGTTGTGTCACGCGGAGAGTTGAAAACCAAAGTGGAACAGATCTTTAATGACGAGAACATAAAATTCAGGTGTGTGGTGTTGAAGGAGAAAGTGATGAAGAACATAGCAAAAGGAGGAACATCTTATGAGAACTTTAAGAACTTTGTGAAGGAGATAAAGGAATAAGACTTCACATTTCGTGCTTACGTTAATAAGACAAAAGAAACTTGAATTCATGGGGCATATTTTACGTGGTCCACGTTAATTATTGAATATGAAAATCTTGCAGAAATATTCGGCAAACATTTTTTTCCTGTAATTTCGTGGCTATTTTGTTGTTGTTAAAAGTGTCCTTTTAGATGATTCTAAGCATCCCAAAGAATAGGAAAACCATCCATGGGTGACAAGGGAACACATTTACGGCACGGCAAGAAGCAAGTCTCTATCTTGGAGAAAATCGAAAGTATATGAATCTTAGAGTTTGTGGTCTAAATATTTACCAGTAATCCAATAATATCCTAATAATTGATTGATCCAACTAGAAGTTGTAAATGACAACCAATAGTTAAATTAAGTTTCTTATTATGGAATAGTATCCTCCACCAATGTTTTTCCTTTATATTTTGTCCTTAAAAGAATTGATATTTCTTATCTTAGTTAACTAGAAAGTTTATGCAAGCATAGAACAAGACTAGTAACACTAATAACAAGCATAGAACAAGACTAGTAACACTAATAAGATAATGAAAGATTTGTGAAAGGTGTATTTTTTTTAGTTTTTTTTTTAGCAATGAATAAATAAAATAAAATAGAATACTTCAGAAATGTTTCGACCTTTATATAAGATGTTTAAGATTCACCTACATTAGTAAGTCAAGAACAAAGAAATTACTGTAACACATCACCTTTTAAACTCCAATCCTAACAACACCTATAATCTTACGCAAAGGAATAGATACTACAAGTTCTAAAAAACTACAAGTCCCAAAAAACATATATGACCAATCCAACATAACCACAAACACACCTAACACAAAACGTATAAATTTCTTACATCCAAATAAAGCCAAAGAAAAACCAAAACAATAGAATGCTAAGAACAAAACTTTTTTCCTTCATTACCTCGAGATCCATTTCCAAAACCTGCTATAAACATTAAATCCCTTGTTGGCCTAAGACCAACATTAGTAGCACCCAACTAAGAACGTAAGACAATTGATAAAAATTAAAAGCAAAACAAAAAGAAAACACACCTAATGGAAATGTTTTAGAACATCCATGTAAAATGTTTAGGAGTGGAGTTTACATTTCGTATTATTTTAGTTATTTCTAATAAACATATATATTTTTACGCTCCACAATACCATTTTTCTAAGGTATTCTAGGAGTTGAAAAGTTATGTCAATAGTTTTTGAAAAATGTTTTAAAGTTTTCATTTTGAATTCATTTTCAATATTGTTTTTAATTAAAGCAATATATAAACTTTTTTTTTCAATTCGAACATAATTATAGAATTTATTGAAGTTGTTTAAAGACTCCTTCTGAATTAAAATTTTCACCCAACCCTCTATTAGTCACTATAGTAACTATTTAACTTTTTTCTCTAAAATTTGTTTCTATTTCATGATTTTCTTGTAGTGTTATTTTATTAATAAATATTTTTTAAATTAATATCTAATTAACTATCAAAATATGTGTCATTAACTTTTATACGGATATGACTGTATTTTGTCCAAACTTTTTTTTATAAAAGTTTAAATATTCATTAATTTTTTTATTGATAAAAAGGTAAAATATTTTCAAATCTTGTACAAAGAATACAAATATAAAGTCTCAATTTACAAAAATGTATCTCTATATTTTTGTTTTCTCCATAACTAATCTCTATTTATAATAATAACACTAATAAAGTTATCACCAATGTAACACATACACGAACACGGAGATAAGTATAATTTCTAAAATGTAGAACACATGACACATATCTATATATTATGAATTATATAAAATGACAATAAAAATTTATGTGTACAATGTTTCAGTTTTTTTAGAAGAAAAATATTTTTCATGGCTGGTTCAAAATAATTTGTTTCTTATTTTTATAATCATATTAAAAATTTATACCATAAGTTTGAGTTTTTAAAATGTTAATGTATTTCTTTTTTTCTTAAAGTTATATTAAAATTGTGTTATAATTGTCAAAAAATTTTAACAAATATCTTTTAAATTGAACACTTCACTAATACATATTCTACCAGTATCATGTTTTAAAAATAGTGTGAAGTTATATGCTATCACACTTCTCTTAATTAGCCACATTCATCGCAATGTACATGCACAACAACATGCCCACAAAAACATGTCTTTCCTTTCTTTTTAACGTTAGAAATATATGTAGCAAAATCTTATATAATGAAAAAGAGTGACTAATTTAAAACAGTACGAAAACAAATATTTAAAAATTGTAAATTAAAATAAAATATTTGATAAGCTGGTTGGCATTGGTGCAGGGAAGCATTATTTTGATGTGTCGGATAAGAGACAAAAAAAAAGTTTTTCTGGACTTCATTCACGTGATCCATATTAATTGAATATGATGACCTTTCAGAAAGGTACGATTAGGACAATCTAACATAGAAGAAAGTAACATATATTTTATTATTTTTATTAATTTATTTTTCTTATTTTAATGATCTTAATTTTTTTTATTTCATTATAATAGATAAAAACGTAGATGTTAATAAAATATTAACCATGCGTATGTAATATAAATACATGGAATATGTTGTAAATAAATAATCACAACATAATTTGCTTTTTTGTTTTTCACACCTTTTATGTTCTTTTTTATTTTTTCATTTTTTTTTACTTTTTTTCTCATTTATTGTTTCTTACACTAAACAAAGGTATAAAACTCAATAATACTTTAACGTTTTTTTTACTTTTTTTGTTATATTTCCTCTTAATATAAGAACTTTTTGACAAAAAATAATATACCTTTTTATAAGATATTTTATAATTTTTTATGAAATAGTATATTCTATTTTTCTTATTATCTCTATTAAATATAAGCATTTTTTATTAATAAAACGTGAAAAGAGAATTTTTAATATAATCAACAAGGAGGATAAAGTTTATATACCTTTCTAATATTATTGAAAATTTTACTAAATAAATTGAATTAATTACATTGTATTGATGTGTATAATCATATTATATTAAAGATGGAAAAAAGTTGATTTGCCTACACAGTAAATAATAACCATAATTTTAAACATTTCTAGTAACATTATAGATAGTTGAATCATTCATAACTATAAAAGAAAAAACTTGTTTCAAA
This sequence comes from Phaseolus vulgaris, assembly GCF_051622355.1. NCBI lineage: Eukaryota > Viridiplantae > Streptophyta > Magnoliopsida > Fabales > Fabaceae > Phaseolus > Phaseolus vulgaris. The sequence goes on along the minus strand of NC_143501.1, from coordinate 5,795,763 downwards.
TATTTATTATTCTAATTAGGAAAATAAGAGCTAGAACTGTTGAGAAGTTTCGTTTTTATTCATTTTATAGGTTGATTTATGCTTCAGCTTGCTGTTCTAAATTTCTAACTATTTCTTCTTTATTTGGGTGGCTCAATCACTCACACTTCTGAAAAATACTAAACAAGATTGATTGCTCAAATCAGTAAAAGAATAAATATTTAAAAGTACACTAATCATAACGAACCAATTATGCTGGATCCAAATGAGTCTATAATAGTTGGTAATCATATTTTCAGAGTATATAAACAAAGCCATACCCGTGAAGTGCAAACTAGGTCTGAAACAATAGACAGACACAAGAACACAGCATGAGCATTCCATCTGTGCTAGTTTTCCCATTTCCATGTCAAGGGCATGTGAATCCCATGTTAACCCTATCACAAAAGCTGGTGGAGAATGGATGCAAAGTCATATTTGTGAACACAGACTTCAACCACAAGAGAGTGGTGAGCTCAATGGTGGATCAATACAATGAAGAATCACCACTGAAGTTGGTCTCAATCCCAGATGGCTTAGGACCTAATGATGACAGAAACAACTTGGGCAAGCTATGTGATTCTATGCTAATCACCGTGCCAGAAGCACTTAAAAAGCTCATAGAGGATAATAATAATATTCATTTGAAAGGTGACAACAGAATCAGGTTTATTGTTGCAGATGTACATGTTGGATGGATATTGAATGTTGCCTGTGAATTGGGAATCAAAGGAGCTCTATTTTGGCCTGCCGCAGCAGCTTTGTTTCATTTGGTAAGCAGTGTTCCAAAGCTCGTTGATGATGGGATCATAGATTCAGATGGTAAGAACACTATCATACTTTACTATACTTTTGTATTGTTGCCTTTGTTTCTAAAGTCTGGCACCTTATGCTTTTGTTTGGTCCTGTTTTAATAAATACCATGCCCATCTAAAAACATATTTTACTACTCATTTATGTCAATGTTTCATTGCAGGATCCATATTAACTTCAAAAAGGACAATTCAATTATCACCAAGTATGCCAGAAATGGACACAAGAACCCTTTTTTGGTTTCACATGGCTAGACATATGGGTGGTTCTCATTACCTTAATTTCTTGGTGCATCACTGTTTTCCAGCTTTAAATTTGACCCAATGGTGGCTTTGTGATACTGCATATGAACTTGAACCTCAGGTATTAACCCTTGTTCCGAGTCTCCTTCCAATTGGTCCATTGTTGAGAAGTGATCATCATTACAAAACTAATGCAACTCTAAGATCATTGGGACAATTCTGGGAAGAAGATCTCTCTTGCATGAGTTGGCTAGATGAACAAGCTGATGGTTCTGTGTTGTATGTTGCCTTTGGTAGTTTCACTCTTTTTGACCAAAACCAATTCAATGAACTTGCCCTTGGACTAGACCTCACCAATAGACCTTTTCTTTGGGTTATAAGAGAAGACAATAAAATGGCATACCCTCATGAATTCCAAGGGCATAAGGGTAAGATAGTTAATTGGGCACCTCAACAAAAGGTTTTAAGTCACCCTGCCATAGCATGTTTTGTCACTCATTGTGGTTGGAATTCTACCATGGAAGGTTTGTCCAATGGGGTACCTTTGTTGTGTTGGCCATACTTTGGAGACCAACCTTACAACAAAACACATATTTGTGATGAGTTAAAGGTTGGGTTGGGAATTGACAAAGATCAAAATGGAGTTGTGTCACGCGGGGAGCTGAAAACCAAGGTGGAACAATTATTTAATGATGAGAGCATAAAATGTAGGTGTGTGGTGTTGAAGGAGAAAGTGATGAAGAACATAGCAAAAGGAGGTACATCTTATGAGAACCTTCAGAGGTTTGTGAAGGAGATAAAAGAATAAGAGTTCAGAGTTTGTGCTTATGTTATTTCTAGGTTTGGATTAGTTGTTATTTTGTATACCATGATCGTTTTTGTTTATGATCCTCAATGATTAATGGAGTCATTTCAATTCTTTACCGTACATGTTATGCTCAAGTTTAGCTTTCTTTTACTACTAAATTATTTTGCTTATGAAAAAAAAAATGTATCTAGTTTGTTAACAAAAAGAAATATAAAGAATAAAAAATCCATTATTACTATATGTTTGATGAAAGAAAAGATCGAATCCAAGTTACTATAATCTCTTTTCAAGACCATAACAAGAAGAAACAAACTTAAGGTGATCAATTATGAGAGTGTTAATTATGAGAGTGTTAGTGAGGCCTCGGGTTTGGTGATGCGTACATCCAACTGGAGTATCAACCTAACCACTGGGACAAATAATCATTCTTCAAATATAAGGATTGTAGTATCATCTTATTTTCTTACAAACAAGAAAAGACCTCTAGCTAAATTTGTAATTTATACACTGTTGGAACTCAGAATAGGGGGACAAATATTTTGACAATTTAGAGAGTGTTTCTCTGCTAGATATTTTCCTGCATCTTGCGATCTTATCAAGAATCCACCAATTCTTGTAGTGATCATCCTTAGGCTGATCAAACTTTGTTTGTGGCGTCTTCCTTTATCCAGGTTTCTATTGTTATTGTTTTTAATTTATTCCGTTCCGTAACCCTAAATTCCCAATTTTACTGTCATTTCTATTTGGATTCATATCAGTTGGTACTCAAAGCAAAGGTTTGAGTCATAATATAATTGTGCCTGTTTTTTTTTCTCCTCATTACTGTTCACATTGTACTATTCACATTGTACTGTTCACTGGTACTTTTCACAGGGGCACTGTTCACGGTTACTGTTCACAGGTACTGTTCATTTTTTTTTTAAACGAAAGAAGAAACAGAAAAAAAAAAGAAATAGAAAAAAAGAAAAAAAAAGGAAGAAGAAGAGGAAAACAGAAATAGAAAAAAAAAAGAACAAGAGGAAAACAGAAAAAAAAATAGCTTTTATTCAGTGCATACTTGGTGTTTGATAAAAGTTCTAAAAGTGTCATGTCTACATATTTTATTTTCTCTATATATTGTTTTGCTTGCTATTTTTTTTAATTGTTTTGCTTGTTTGTTGATAGTGAAATTGTTCTTCACTATTTTGTTCTTTACTATTATTTTTAATTGATTCTGATTGCTATAGTGAAAGTGATTATGGATTATTGATTTCTTGATTCTTGTAAGAACCTTAAGTAGAGAAAGAGTGGTAAAAGGCAGTGTGATCATTAAAAAAACCTTATTGTGTAAAACACGAGTGTTGAGTGTAAACACGTGAGAAAGTGGTGTGAGGCCCAAACTTATTGTTATTTGTAATCTGTTTACTTGAGCATGGCAGGGGAATCGTTAGATAGTGGACTTTCTCAAGTACAGATGCAAGCCTTAACACAACACTTGGAAAGGATAATGAAACAACAAAGTGATGGACTCCATGAGAGGTTGGATCAAATGGAGCAAGCACAACAAGTAAATCCAGAAAATAGAGGGGGAGATAGGAGGAGGAGAAGAGAAAATGAGGGAGAACAAAGAACTCTGAGAATTGATGGAATAAAATTAAATATTCCTACATCCAATGGAAAAAGTGATCCTGATGCTTACTTGGAGTGGGAAATTAAAGTAGAGCATGTGTTTGCTTGCAGTGAGTATAATGATGAGCAAAAGATGAAGTTGGCAACAGCTGAATTTTCACATTATGCCTTAACTTGGTGGAATAAATACCAAATGGAGAGAATTAAATATGAGGAACCCATGGTGAACACTTGGACAGAAATGAAAAGGATTATGAGGAAGAGATATATTCCAGCAAGCTACAATAGGGATTTGCAACTCAAACTTCAAAGAATGACTCAAGGGAATAGAAGTGTGGAAGAGTATTTTAAAGAGATGGAGGTGACCATGATTAGAGCTGGAAAAAATGAAGAAAACGAAGCAATCATGATATTAAGGATGTTGTGGACCTGCAAGAGTATGTTGACATGAAAGAGTTGTTGCACAAGACTAACCAAGTAGAACAACAACTCAAGAGGAAGGGAATCATGAGGAGTTCTAAAAATAATAAAAATTTCAATTGGAAGGATAAGGCGATGAAGGATAAAGGAGTTCCCTCAAGTTTAGTCACATCTTCAAGTGGGAAGTCACCTCATAGATATAGTAATTCACCACCTAAAAGGAAAACAAGTGAGGTAAAATGTTTCAAATGCTTGGGAAGAGGACATTATGCTTCAGAATGTCCAACAAAAAGAGAATATGATCAGTTTATCAAAGACACAAATAGTCAATGAACCTTTAAGTGAAGAAGAGAAGGATGAGGTAGAGGTGGAGTTGGATACATTGGAGGGTGATTTGTTGATGATTCGAAGGCTTTTAGGAAGCAAAATGCAAGCTTTGGACCAAACCCAAAGGGAAAATATTTTCCATACTAGATGTTCCATTCAAGGGAAAATATGTTCACTCATAGTTGATGGAGGAAGTTGCACCAATGTAGCAAGTTCAAGACTAGTTACCAAAGTGAATTTGGAGACAAAACCGCACCCAATGCCATACAAGCTTCAATGGCTTAGTGAAAATGGAGAGATGACAGTGAGTAAGCAAGTGGAAGTGCACATATTCATAGGACAATATAATGACAATCTCTTGTGTGATGTGGTTCCAATGGAGGCAAATCACATTTTGTTAGGGAGGCCGTGGCAGTTTGACACCAAGGCTATTCATGATGGTTTCACCAATAAAATCTCTTTCATGCAGAATAATAAGAAGATCATTCTCAAACCCTTATCTCCTAGAGAGGTGTGTAAGGATCAAATCAAATTGAGAGAAAAGAGAGTCCAAGAGAAAAGAGAGATGAGTGAAACACCTAAACAGAGCAAGAGTGAAACACTTAAAAAGAAAGAAACACATGAGAGAAAAATGAGTGGATTACTGAAAGTGAATAAAGTGAAGAAGTTGCTACTTTCTAGCAAACCTCTTTATTTACCTTATTGCAAAAACAGCACTTTGGTTGCTGACCATTCTAACCAAATTAATTTGCTTCCTAGTGTTGATTCTGTTTTGCAGGAAATCCAAACTCAAGTTGAATAATTGATGAACAAAGGATGGGTACAAGAGACCATGAGCCCATGTGCTGTTCCAGTAATTTTGGTGCCTAAAAATGATGGTTATTGGAGGATGTGCACAAATTGCAGAGCACTCAATAACATTACCATTAAGTATAAACACCATATTCCCAAGTTAGATAATTTAATGGATGAATTGTATGGTGGTTGTATATTTTCAAAAATTGACTTAAGAAGTGGTTACCATCAAATTAGGATTAGGAATGGGAATAAATGGAAAACTGTCTTTACAACAAAATATGGATTGTATGACTGGCGTGTGTTGCTATCTGGGCTAACAAATGCCTCAAGCACTTTTATGAGATTAATGAACTATGTTTTGAGAGAATTTTTGGGCTAATTTTTTGTAGTGTATTTTGATGATATCTTGATCTATAGCACTAGTTTGGAATTACATGAGGAACATTTGTGTGCTGTTTTAAATGTTCTTAGAACAGAAAAGTTGTATGCTAATCTTGAGAAATGCACATTTTGTACTGAACAAATTGCATTCTTGTGTTTTGTGGTAAGTGCCAAAGGAGTTCATGTAGATTATGAAAAGGTGACGGCTATCCAAGAATTATGTTTACATCATATTGAGTTTGCTTACAATATGGTTGTTGACAGCACATCGAATTGTGATCCATTTGAAATTTTGTATGGATTAAATCCTTTAACTCCAATAGATTTGTTAACTATGCCTAACATTTTTGTTTTAAAGCATAAAGATACACAAGCTAAGGTTGACTATGTGAGAAAGCAGCATAAAAAGGTTGAAGCACAAGTTGAAGAAAAAGATGAAGGTTATTCTAAACAAGTTAACAAAGGAAGAAAGAAAGTAATCTAGACAAAGAAAATCCAAGCTCCAACCTAGACGGGACCTTTTCAAGTGTTAGAAATGATTAATGACAATACCTACAAGATTGATCTTGATTACACGCACAACAAGATTGGGAGTTAGGATTTGAACTCAGGACCAAGTACATAGTATCAACCTAACAACTGGGACAAATGATCATTCTTGAAATATAAGGATTGTAGTATCGTCTTATTTTCTTACAAACAAGAAAAGACCTCTAGCTAAATTTGTAATTTATACATTGTTGGAACTCAACATAGGGGGACGAATATTTTGACAATTTTAGAGAGTGTTTCTCTGCTAGGGTTTTTTCCTGCATCTTGCGATCTTATCAAGAATCCACCAATTCTTGTGGTGATCATCCTTAGGCTTATCAAACTTTGTTTGTGGCGCCTTCCTTTATCCAGGTTTCTATTGTTATTGTTTTGAATTTATTCCGTTCCGTAACCCTAAATTCCCAATTTTACTGTCATTTCTATTTGGATTCATATCATTTGGTCTCTTTGCTACAAGTGGATAGGTACTCTGAACGTTCAACATAAGGATTTGAAGGTTCATTTTGAAAGCTTTCATCTGGTGTATTTGAATTCCAAGCAAAACTTAGTGTGGAAGGGTATATGAGCGGCAATAGTAAGAGGTATCTAGGATCAAAGGAACATGGTCATTTTTAAGCAAGGTGTACGTGATGCAGAAGAAGTTTTCCAAATGGCTCAACTTAGATCGTTGCTATAGTTGAAATACATGCTCAATGCCTTTAATTTTTCGTTTTCTGACTGACATTTAAATCATGTTCTATGCATCAAAAGTTGCAAGTAATTGGGTAGGGTAGGATCTTTGTGAGAATGGTTTCAACTTGGTTAAGTAAGGCGCATGTTCCTCTGAAGGGTGTGTCATAATGTTGTTACTCTGGTTTTTATATGCGTTATGCTATATGCCTTTAGGTGCTGCTGGCATATTCTTTTGTTGGTGATGAAGATTAAGATCCTCTGGTTGCGCCCATTTGAACCCAATGAACTAGAAGGGAGCCAATGTGCTAAGAACGTTGCAGTTATTCTAGTGTGATATTCTTGATCTGTCGGATACTGCAAATTAGGTTTGGTTAAGGATATGAAGGAGTAAACTGCGGGAGGAAGGAGGTTTAGGCATTCGTGACATCCGGAAGTTTAATATAGCACTTTTAGCTAAGTGGAAGTGGAGATGTATATCGAACGAGAAAGGGAAATGGAAAGAGTGCTTGGAGTCAAAGTATGGTACGGAACAAGATGGAAACCATACCCCACTGAAACATCAATCTTGGTGGTGGAGAGATTTAGTAAAGGTATGCCGGCAGGGAGGGGGAGAGGGTTGGTTTAAAAAAGAGGTTAGCTGAAAAGTAGGGAAAGGAGATCAAGCAAGATTCTGGGAGGATATATGGACTGGGAATGCCAGCCTTAAGGCTCTGTTTCCTAGACTATTCTCTTTGTCACTATATCAGGGCCAGACGGTGGGAGAGGTTGGGATGTGGGAGGAGTCAGTGTGGCAGTGGAAGCTAAGGTGGAGACGCAACAGATTTGAGTGGGAGGTCCCCCTCGAAACCGAGCTTGGTATGCTCATTTCCAGGGTCACTATGAAAAAGGATGAACAAGATAAGCAAGTATGGAGGAGGGACGAATCAGGGAACTTTACAGTGAAGTCTGCATATAAATGCCTTGAAGAGCCCGACGGAGGAACACAAATATCGCCGTTTGGCTATCTTTGGAAGACAAAGGCGTTTCCTAATGTGCTGATCACTGCGTGGAGAGTGTTGTTGGGTAGACTACCAACAAGGGAGTGTTTGAGCAAGAGAGGGGTGATGGTGAACACCACAGAATGTGCCCTTTGCCAGACCAAGGAGGAAACGTGTCAGCACCTCTTTATAGAATGCAAGTATGCAGTACGGGTGTGGGACTTATGCTTTAGATGGGTTGGTATATGGTCTGTCCAACACAATAATCTTAGGACCAATTTTGAAGGTTTTTCCCTCCCCCAACACTCCTATAAACAAAACCTGGTATGGAAAGGTGTGTGGGCAGCTGTAGTCTGATGTCTATAGGAACATAGAAACTCCATTGTCTTCAACCAAAGAGTTGTAGATGTAGAAGAAGTTTTCCACAATGCCCAACTTAAATCGTGGTTATGGTTGAAACACAAGGAAAATATTTTTTGTTACTCCTATGCAGAATGGGTTATGAACCCGCTGACATGCATTTGCAGTATCAAATAACAAGGGGAGGCATATAGCAGGCTAGACGGGCTAATGGTGGTGCTGCTGGAAAGAAGGAGGGTAAGGACTGGGTAATAGCCACTATGGTTGGAGAAAGGAAGTGAAATGGGTACAGTAGGTCTCTGAAGTAGCAAATCTGGAGAGGATGGTACTACAGTCGGTCGGTGAAGGTATGCAAGTCAACATGATCGTCGGTCGGTGAAGTGGTGCTGTACATAGGTTAACATGATTGTCAATCGGTGAAGCAGCATGATCCATTTGTGTGTAGTCGGTGGTCGTCGAAGTTATGCAAAGCTCAACATGATCGCCGGTAATTGAAACGGCGATATCAACATGATCGTCGATTGATGAAGCGGCGCTCTCCATTTCTGTGTAGTCGGTGGTCGCCGATGTGATGCAACGCTCAACATGATCGCCGGTAATAAAAACGGCGATAGTCAATATGATCACCGATCGAGGAAGCGGCGTTCTCCATATGTGTGTAGTCGGTGGTCGCCGTAGCTACTTGAAACGGCGTGCTCCATATGTATGTAGTCGGTGGTCGCCAAAGTTATACAAGGTTAACAGAATCACCGCTCGATGAAACGGCGATCTCAATGCGTGCGTAGGCGGTGGATGTCGAAGTGATGCAAAGGCTAACATGATCATCGGTCGGTGGTCGTCGAAGTTATGCAAAGATAATCGCCGGTCGAGGAAGTGGCGTGCTCTTTATGGACGTAGTCGGTGGTCGTCGAAGGCAATGTGCATGGGTAACTCGTTGCGTGGCGAGGTGAATGTAGAGGGCATCGGTTGTGAGCGTCTCGAGTTGTAAGTTGCTTAAGGTACTCTGGTAATGCCTGCAAGTTTGAAGACTTCATATCAGATTGGAGCTTCAGGTGTCTTATTCAAAGCACAAGAAGTTAAGCAGGTTCCCTATCCGTATCCACTGGTTCTAGATGAGCAGCTGCGTGGTTGGTGTGCGGTAGTTACAGGGGACTGTTGAGTATCGAGCCTGCGGTGGAGAACAGGTGCTACTCAACACCGTCAACTTAGCGTATCTTTTTCTGGCGTGGAGGGAGCTGGTGGTTTTGTAGAGTGCTGATATGGTGTGCTATGGAGGTATTCGTGGACTTCTTTAGGGGTTAAGTTTGTTTTCTGTCTTAGGTGGTGAGTGAGGGTCTTTTGTGTTGTTTTTTTGTCTATTGGGGTAAATGGGTAATCCATAAGTTTTTAGGTTGGCTCTTTTATGTCCAGCAGAACCTTTTTAGCTTATGCGTACAGTCTAGACATTAAGGTCTTTTGTATACAGGTTGGGACACTCCTAAAGTGTCTCTTTTAAATTTTATTAATTCGTTGCTGATCAAAAAAATGAAGGAGTAAATCTTAGTTTTTTGGATCATGAGCTGGGAACGTGTAGGGACTTGGCTGGATTAATCACTCTGAAGTTGTATCCACATCTCCCACTCTACTGGGTAGCCATTGGAAGGGGAACAACTATGAACCTTTGTCAGTGTTTTGAATGGTCATATTTGTGGGGTTGATATAAAGCATAACGAGAGATGTAACACTTTGATGTAATGGTTACTACTAGTTTTAATTAGAGTAAGAGGTGGAAAGAATGGAGGATTTTGTTTAAGGGTCGAGACATCTCTAAAGTGATCTATTTTAATTCAATTAATTCTTTGTTGATAAAAAAAAAAAAAAATTTTATAATTTTTAAATGGCTTCCTATTGGGTATATCTAGAAAATTCTATTATTCAACCAATTAAAAATAAATAAGGTTGGTTAAGTTTGTTTTTAAATTTTGCATATTAAACAAATTAATCCAATTCATTTTTTAGATGGTTGGATTAAGATTGGATCAAAATTTTGATTTTTTTTTTCGTTAAAAATTATAATTTTTAAATATTAATCTCATTAAAAAAAATAATACAACCTAATTAAAAATAACACAAGCTTTGCAAAATTTAATTTAATTCAATAGGTTGAGTTGAAGTTTTATTTATGACTGTGTTCAGTTGTATTTATGTTTAAAATGATCCACTTCAAACTAACTCACACGTATAAAGATTTAATGATAAGTGACGAAAAAATTAATTTGATATTCATTTTATACTTATGTATTGACTTATTAGATTTTTTTTCAGATCCAATAAACATAAAAAAAAAGGCATATATATACATGTATGTATATATACATGTATATATATACATGTATATATATATATATATGTATGTATATATATATGTATATATATATATGTATGTATATATATATGTATATATATATATGTATATATATATATATATGTATATATTATATAAATTATCTCAATATGGAAACATGTAGAATATAATTTGAAAATCTTTTGGAACTTCAAGAATAGAAATTTATACCAAATTTCAATTTCTTAAAATACTCTTAAAAAAAAAAAATATATATATATATATACATATATTTTAGATATAAAAATAGACCCATTTCTTATTTGGCTAGAAATGTTAGCGCACTCCAATTTTTGCACAGTCATGTTCTGAAAAGATGCTCACAAATAAATACGCTAGGGTCCATGCACCTCTTATCTTCTTCATTACATGAAAAACGTTTTAGAAATTTTACTCCTTTAATTTCTCATTTAACTCCAACAAATTATACAAAATTTATATTTTTTTATATTTAAAAACAGTCCATTTTTTAATTTCTACATTTTTGAACTAACTAACTTCAGAAACACTTTTCATTTTAACCGATTATTTATTTTGATATAATAACTTTAAAAAGTAATTCAAAATTCATCGTTATCTCTTTATATATATATATATATATATATATATATATATATATATATATATATATATATACCATCTAAACCCAAATGAATGCTCTTCTTACATTTTTATGATAGTTAGGATGAAGCTCGGACACTTCTCTTAAATAGGCGTATCCGTGTCGGATACACGTATCGGTGTCAACACTCCTAGGACACTTATTGGTGAAGTGTTCAATTCAAAAAAATTTGTTGAATTTTTTAAAATTCTAGCACGGTTCTAACACAATTTTAAAAGGTATAAATACAATAATTTTCTAAAAATTCAAATTTATTGTATAAATTTTTATTATGATTATAAAATAAGGAACAAATTCTTTTGAACCAGTCATGAAAAATATCTTCCTACTCCCAAAAGAGTCTGAAACATACTTTTGCACATAAATATTTATTTTCAATTTATATAATTAAAATTATATAATATATAGATCCGTGTCCCCGTGTCCTACATTTTAGAGATTATACGTATCTCTTTGTCCGTATCCATATCCGTATCGTGTCAGTGTCCGTATCTGTATTTATGTTACATAGTTTACATCTAACAACTTATTTTAAATTAAATTGAAAGATTTGAAATGTTAAGTTAACATCTTTGAAATAAAAATTCGAGTTTAGACACTTACAAGAAAATCATAAAATAGAAATCAATTTTTAAAGACCAAAATAATTAATTACAATAATAACTAAATTGAAAACCATTTTAAAAACTAAAAAAAATAGTTTTTAAATTAGTTTCTAATTTCAGTAGCAAAAACCTTAATTGCAAATTAGATACAAATTTATAAACTATTTAACAATAATAAAAACTAATTTCTTTTTAATTTTTAAAATGATCTCTAATTTAATTATTATTACAACTAATTATTTTAGTTTCTATGATCATGATTTTCTTATAGTGAACCTTAGTTAAAGTTATTTATTTTATCTCTACTTATTAGTTATTTTAATCAACATAATGTAAACTTTTAAAGGTAAAATTAATATAAATAGTCTTTCATAATAGTTCATTTAACTTTCTTATATATCCTTCCAGTACCCAATTAGTTTACATCCCATTGAATTGGTCCAATTTGAATAAAGTGTATAAACACTTAAGTTTCCAATTATTTGAACCGACACTTTTATATTAAAATAATTTGATAAAAGAAATAACAAACTAAAAAAATCATAAAAATGTACGAATTTTTAATGTAAAAAATTATCTAATATTAGTAAAATCTATGAATCACTTTAAAGTAAAAAAAAAAATCTATAATCTAGATACAATAAAGTTTTCAATAAGTACACAAATAATACATATACAAATAAAGAAAGCAAACTGAGAAAAGATTGAAAAATTCTAAAAGGACACTGTGAAAACTTGTGATGGGCCACGTGGTTCTGACAATGGGGGTGCAAGAGACAAAAGACTTAAGTGCATTTAGTTGATGGGGTATTTTTCACGTGGTCCATATTAATTGAGTCTGAAAAGTACAAGGAACCAGAAATGTTCAATTATATACATTCTGAAATTGTTGCAATTCAAGATCAAATGAATGATGATTCTCCTTAAGGACATGGAATAGTTCAAAAATAGTTGTTGCTCATGTAACTAGCTACTCTACAAATGATAAGAAGAATCCACACAAAAAAATAGTTGAAAAGAAAACTAAAAAAAAAAATATGGGATCCAATTGAATTCTTAACAAAATTTATTTTTTATTTATAAAAAATTTATTATTAAATAAAAATTATAATTTGAAGTTTGTTTCAACCACGCACCAAGTCTTTGATCCCTGCACCGTTCTGCTCTCTCTGACATTCTCCCATACTGATCTTTTTTCTTCCAAGGAATCGGAATTATACACGTCAACAATAGTGATCTGTATCGGCTCTTCAATTCTCCACTCCCTTTCTATTATACTATAATTCTTCCCGTTGATAAAATTACTAAGAAGAAAGCAACATTTCCTCCACATCGTGATTAACCCTTCTGCATTGTTTTCAACTCCATTTTCAACCCAATCCACTTCATTAGTACCCCACATTTTAAAAATCTCTTCTTGCCCCCACTCCTTACATTTTGCCTCCTGTCAACATACTTGTTCTTTCTTAATCAACTCATGTAGATATTTCCTTTTAATATTTCCTCTCACTCCTCTTATATTCATACTAATTAGCTTACTCATTAGACAGACTATTCTCCACCCTGCTTATTTCCTCCCTCCTACCTGCAGATTTGTCTCTAACCTCCATGACTTTTAGCTGACCAATAACAACATCACCCTCTCCGAGAAAGGAAAACCCCACCTCATTACCAACATTCCAAATTCTATCAGCTTTTGAGTACTCATTTTCATTCAAAACAACCTATTACAATTCCTAAGTGCACTATGAGTAGAGCAATTGATCGAGCTCTGAGAATCTAACCTTATTTCCCATTGATTCTGCACCGAAAAGTTTTTCGGTGTGGCCCCCGACAATATTCTCGCTTCCGCTTCTCTTTTTGAAAAATCTCCATCTCCCTTGGCTTCAATTCGAATTTCGTCGAACTTCACGTTTACATCTCCCCTGTATTGATCAAGAGTGATCAAGAGCTTTGAAGAATCCAAATCCAAGGTGTTTGATGAAAGGCTAGTGTTGTTGTTATGTGTGGGTGGGATCTGGGTAGATTAAAGTGCGATCCACTCTTTTGTTGAATCTAAAACTGATGTGAATTAAAACCTTTTTGAAATTAAATATTTTTTCAACTAAGTGAAAAACAACTTGTTGTTTTGTCGAATCAACCGGTTGTTTTGTTCTTAGATGTTTTGAAAAAGGCTGAAAGTTGTTTGACTTGGTTGACTTAACTGTCAAACCAAATCAATCGGCTGTTTTGTGGTTTCAACTTTGAAAATCCTAACAGGATCCTGTTTTGAATGGTGAATCTGTCTTAAATGATTTCTAACTGAATACATTCCTTTATTAAATGTTTTGACCAATCTTTGGATAATATTAAATGTTTTGACCAATCTTTTGATCTCAAGTTTTCAAGATTCACATCAAGCTTTGGATTTTCAAGTGAGAGTGAAATAGGATTGCAATTGTATTCTTTTCATATTGTACTTTGATCAGGTGTAATCCTTTCTCAATCTTTTGTATTTTTGTTGTTGTATTGCTAAGGAGTGTTGTGTGTTCTTGAGGTGTTCAAGATCAATACTCTTGGTGTGGTTTGCCAAAGGTAATGTGTTTCTTGAGGGGTTCAGGGTCACTACTTTGGTGTGTGGTGTTTGTAATCTGGTTTGATTGCTTAGTGGATTACCTAGTGGTTTCTGGGAACTGGATGTAGCTCTTGTTGTAAGAGTGAACCAGTATAAACTGCTTGTGTGCATTTCTCTTTCTCTGAACTCCTTTAAATTCTGTTTTTAAGTTGTTTAAGTTTTAACTGGTATAAACAACCGATTGTTTTTCTGTGTTTTGCTTTAAAACAGTTTGTGTTCTTAGCTAACTTGATTCCTCTTCTGGATTTCTTCACAGAATTCCATTAAATCTTCAAAAAATTTCGTAAATCTCTTTTAAACTATTCACCCCCCCCCCTCCTCCAAAGCTGCACATCCCCTTAAGTCGTTGTCTTCCTTCTCCTCCGTGGTCGCCCTTCCATTGCAGCTCGAAGACTTAAAACTTCCACCCTTATCCGTCCCATTTGGTCGCTGCCTTCTCCAAATGAATGCAGTGGAGAAGTCGGGAATGCCTGATGACTTTTTACGGCAAGTACATCGCGTTGTCAAAAGTAATAATTTGTCCCTAAGGATGGATATCAGGATGGATATCGATCGCACAAGGAACAATTGAATTATCAAGTACAATATTCGATAAATATAAAACAAAACAATAAAAATTTGGTTTGAAAATTGTTATAATGGCAAGAATTAACAAGAAAACAAATCAAAGAGTAATTGCTTCAATTGGAAAAATAGGAATTAGGTTTCATCTTTCTCACTCTCATGTATTTTGATTAGCATGTTAACATTAAGTTCTTTGATTGAAATTGATGCCCGTAGAAAAATCATTTATATCAATCTCTCGCATATAAAATTCTTAAGAATGTTTCCTAAATATCGATCTCTCGCATACTTATAAAAACAACTCCGAGTCACGCTCAGACGTTAATAGCAATTGACATTTCAAGTTATCTCTAACAGTCAAATATGTTAAGTATTGTTGTTTAGGTCAGAACCCTGAAAAATACCTCTCAGTCGGATTCAAGATTCTCAAACATGTCACAACTATTTAGAAGCAAAACAACAATACCAATAATCAATCAAGAACAGAATATTATATCATATTTAAACATCATCTCAATACATAAGAGTTCAAACAGATTACTCCCAATTCCAAAGGGTAGAATTACCCAAGCATACTTCTAGCACCTTCCATTCTCCCAATTGGTTACAAATCACTCAAAGGTGTTTTCCTCTCAATCTAACACACTAGGGTTGAGCCTCTAGCCCCCTATCTAACCTAATTTACTAGGGTTAGGTGAATTTCTGCGTCGCATTGATGGGTCTATTGATAAAACATAAAAATGGTCCAATTTGTGTGACGCATTCTCGCTTGAGCGAGAAAGGCGTCGATTTTGATAACGTTGTTGGAGCTCTCTCGCTCAAGCGAGATATAACTTGCTTGAGCGAGAACTCTGCTACTGAATTGGACTTCTTTTTCCTCTTTTTGTGCTTTCTAGACCTTCCAACATTCTCTTTTTAGCTTATATCATTCTTCTTTAGTCCAAATCTCCATTCTTCCCTAGAAACCTGCAATTGACACCAAATATGGGAATAAAATGTTCTTATTCAAATAAAGATCATAAAAAATAAAAAGGCATAAATTTATAAATTAGGAATTTTTTTTATATGTAATTTAGAAATTAATACTCATAAATGCCTATATTTTAATATAAAATATTACTGAAATAAGGCACTTATAAACGTCGTCACCATTGGGGAAAATTTGTCATAGCTCCGCTGCACCAATTGATATGTTTCAGCACCCTCTTTTGTCTTTGTGACGATGACACCTTCTCCTCCGCAAGCGCCCAACCACAATAGGAGCTTCTCCTTACCCCTCACCTGTTTTCCTCTATTACTCACTCGCAACGCACCGTTCCTCCCCTCACCAGCGTAAACGTTGTTCTAGCTGCCATTTCGTGGGTTGTGTGCTTGCAATACCCCCTAATTGTTCAACTTCCACCTTCCTTGGGCCCAAACCCATGAAAACACTAAACATACTCCCTTCACTCCGTCGGGCCTTTCGAGACCCAATAACCATTAGGTTAACCTCCTTAGCACGCGTAGCCGTAGCATCCCATATTGGTTTATTAACCTCTTGTTGCATTGACACAACCTCAAAGGATGTCCTGCATATACCTTCTTTTCTCATGCCGCCAACGTGCCCCTCCAAATTAGTGTAACCTCCTCCATGCCTCGATTCCCTACCTCTACTTGAGCTACCTATACATGTGCCTCCCCCGGCACCTGAAACTCCCTTTGCCTGAAATTTCACTGATTTCTCTTTGTTGGCATTCCCCCTCGCATCATTTTGATCATTGTAGTCGAAGCCTTCTGACTCAAAGAACTCCTCTCTAAACTTCTCCTCCAACTCAGCATTTGACTCCCTTCCATGCATCTCCCTCCACTTATAATGAGGACCGCATACACAGACACTCGTGATGGAAGTCTCCTCCTCTATAACTAGCTTACACAATGTTTCGTTAAGTCTCACATTCTTCACCGTGCATGCTTCTCTGGCCACTGGAACCCTCACACGCACCCTTACGTACTTGATGACATCTTGTTCTTGTTGAAGATGGTTGCTGCCCCTTCAAGATTGTGTTTGATGAAGACATATATGTAGTGTTTGATGAAGACTTTTATGTACCTTTCATGTATTTTTGCTTTGCTTTAAGTATGTCTTAGTTAGTGCTTAGAGGTTGTCTAAGAGTAGCTTTTTGCTGAGTAACTCACCTCATAACCACTGGCCATGTGTTAAGAACAAGCATAAGTTTTCTTAAACTGTTTTTCACAGGTTTTACACAAAAACACGTTTACTGCATAAAAATAAATCTGTTCTTTTCTAAATAAACAGATTCATTTTCTTCACTGATGCCTTGGCTAAAGTCTTGTAAAAATTAGATTTTGTGCATCAGGTATTTTGACTAAGTCTTCTTCTTTTCAAAACGACTGAGTTTTAAATAGTTAAACTTTCTCTGTTTTCGTTTTGAAAAATAAATATGTTCATCTGTAAATGAATAGATTCTTTTTCTCTCTGGTGCCATGACAAGCTTAAACGTTTTCAGTTTTATCTCTGCACCAGAATGGTTGACTAAGTCTCCTCACTTAACAGATTCTCTAACTGCTTTTTGAAAATAAATCTGTTCATTTTATTTTCAATCTGTTCATTTTATAACAGCTTTAACTGTTTTTCAAAATTCTGTTATAAGCTGGCTTTCTATAAAATGCAAACTTGTTTCTGAGTTTAATAACGATTCAAACAGTTCATACATTTGAAAAACAAGTTTTGACAGCAGAGAGTTAAGTGTTTTCAAAGGATTAGCATTTGTTCTTCAAAGATTTCAAAAATCACAAAGTGCTTGTTCTTGGTTTGGTTCCAAAAGCTTGGTGTGAGGTGCAGCTACTGTTCTAGCAATCTTGCCTACTGGTTTAAGGCTGATCTTTGTTACCTCAACCAGGTGTAGTCGTTTCACTTCTTATTACTTGTAATAGTTTGGTTGAACCCTCTTCTTAATAGGTGTTCTTGGAGAGTGGGTGTGTATGTGTGCTGAAATAGGTTGTTTCAGCAAGAGTACCTAAGTTCTTGTAGGTTTCAAGAACAGTGGGAAGTGTACTTGATTGTACTGTGTTTTAGTGATTTCCACCTGTTGTTGGTGAAGACTGGATGTAGCTCAGGTTGAGTGAACCAATATAACTGCTTGTGTTCATTCTCTCTCACTCTCTGCAATTTCGTTTCTGCATAATTGATAAAACAGCAAAGAAATAAATCTGTTCAATTGAAAATAAATCTGTTCTTTCTGGGCACTGTGCATGCTGTTCTTGATTTCTGAAAAAGGTATTTGAATCTGATAAGAACATATATAATTTGCTAAAAACCATTGGAACAGATTGACTGTGATAAGGCTGCTCAAGAAACTGTCTATGCTATTAATTGAACCTTAAACAATTGCTTAAAGTTGAAGCTTGCTGTTCTGTGATTCATTGTTCTTAATTTCTGAAAAATTGCTTGATATCAAGAAGAACACTCATAATCTGTTAAAAGCCACTGGAACAGGTTCTTTGCAAAGATCACTCAATTAATCAGCACACTATCAATTGAACCTTAATCATTTGCCTGAAATTAAAGTTTGCTGTTTTGTGTTTCACTGTTTTTCAAATCTGATATCTGTGCGTGTGCATCTGGAAATTCTCACTGCATAATCTTGTGATTAACATTGTTGTATTAAAAGCGTTTTAAACAGAAAAACAGTGCTGAAATAAATCTGTTCATTCTCACATAAATCGATTTATTTTCTGTAAAACTGGGTTAAACACTGTTTCTGCGAGAAAGTTTTAAAAGGTCAATTCACCCCCCCTCTTGAACTTTGGCACTATTAAACCCAACAATTGGTATCAAGAGCTAGGACTTGTAGTTTAATCAAGTTTGTTTGTAAAAATGTCTGAGTTTAATGTGCTTTTTGCTGAGGGTTCTGCTGTAAATAGACCACCTATGTTTAATGGAATGAATTATGCATTTTGGACAGTTAGAATGAGAATTTTTATGGAATCCATTGATGCATTAATTTGGGAAGCTGTGGTCAATGGACCTTATGTGCCAATGCAGATTGTCAAGGATGAACAAGTTGAAAAGCCAAGATCAGAGTGGAATGAGACTGAAAGGAGGAAGGCTCAACATGATCTTGTGGCCAAGAATATCATAACCTCTGCATTGACAATGGACGAGTTCTTCAGAATATCTCAATGTAAGTCAGCTAAGGAGATGTGGGAAGTCTTAGAAGTGACTCATGAGGGGACTGAGGATGTAAAAAGGTCAAGGAAACATGCACTCATCCAAGAATATGAGTTGTTCAGAATGCAACCCGAAGAGAACATTGCTGATGTGCAAAAAAGATTCACCCACATTGTGAATCACCTCACTGGCTTGGGAAAAGAATTTGATAGAGAGGAGCTCAACATAAAGATATTGAAGTGCCTCGACAGAAGCTGGCAACCAAAGGTGACAGCTATCTCTGAAAGCCGTGATCTGTCAAAATTGGGAACTGCTGCACTGTTTGGAAAGCTGATGGAGCATGAGCTAGAGCTTAAAAGACTTAAAGAGCAGGAAACAACAGAGAGAAAACCCAAAGGTCTTGCACTGAAAGCAACTGAATTGGATGAGATCAAGGAAGAAAAGGAAGATGCTGAAGATGATGATACAATCAACCTTCTTACAAAAAGATTCAGCAAATTTCTGAGGAAGAAAAGCAAAAATAGGAACCAGCAGAAAAGAAGGTATCCTAAACCCAATGATTTAAATTCCTCTAAATATACTTGCTTTGGATGTGGCAAAACAGGGCATATCAAAACAGATTGTCCAGACAATCAAACTAAGGACAAATCTGCCAGCAAGAAATTTGAAAGGAACAAAGGAAGAAGAGCCTACATCTCATGGGAGGAAAATGAAGTATCCTCAACCAGCAGCTCTTCAACAGAAGATGAGGAGAACAATCTGTGTTTTATGATGAAGGATGAGGAGTCAAGCTCTGAATCAGTAAGTAATTTTTCTGCTGATTCTGATAACTATGATGATTTGCTTGCTGCCTTCAAGGAAACACATGATGAAGCCAATAGGCTTGCTGTAATATGTAATAAGCTGCAAAAGGTAAATAATGTGCTTGCACCTAAAGTAAAAACACTTGAGGAAGAATTGCATAAGGCCAAAACAGATTTGGTAAGCCTTGAACTGACTTGCTTGCATGCTTCTATTAAAAACTGTGAAAACTGCAAAAGATTGGAAAAACAAGTGGAATATTTGTTGAAAACTCTTTCCAATTTCACCAAGGGAAGAGAAAACCTTGAGTCTCTCCTTGGATCACAGAATGCTGTTTTCAATAAGAATGGACTTGGTTATACCCCTGGAAATACAACCAATGTCAAAAAGCTTTCAAGTTTTTTTGTTCCAGCAAAATCAGTTTTTTCAACTTTTAACAGTGGCAAAAAGGCATCTCATGTAACCTGTTTTTACTGCATGAAATCTGGTCATACATCTAGGTCTTGCATTGCTAGAAAACATCTTGTGCCTAAGAACTTAGCAAAATGGCTACCAAAGAGA
Organism: Phaseolus vulgaris; assembly: GCF_051622355.1. NCBI lineage: Eukaryota > Viridiplantae > Streptophyta > Magnoliopsida > Fabales > Fabaceae > Phaseolus > Phaseolus vulgaris. Next base: position 5,775,466 of record NC_143501.1, on the reverse strand, counting down.
AGGTGTTAATCTGTGCTGGACCCTATACTGAAAAGGGTACCATTTGTATATTTTTTTTATTCTGTTTTGCAGATTGGAAGCAAGAAAAACCAATGGTACTTGGACAGTGGCTGTTCCAAGCATATGACTGGAGATCTTACAAAGTTCACCAGCCTAAAGCTCAAAGCAGAAGGACATGTAACCTATGGTGATAATAACCGAGGGAGGATTTTGGGCAGAGGAACTGTTGGAACAGGGAACTCAACAACCATTGAGAATGTGCTGTATGTAGAAGGACTTAAGCATAGTCTTCTCAGCATAAGTCAGCTTTGTGACAAAGGATACAAAGTGAATTTTGAGTCAAATGGCTGCACAATCTCAAGTAATTCATCTAGTAAGGTACTGTTTACTGGTAAGAGAGTAAATAACATTTATCTGTTGAATATCATGGAAACTAACTCTTCAAATGAGTGTTTGCTGTCCAGAAGTGATGAGTCTTGGTTGTGGCACAGGAGGTTAGCTCACATACACACAAATCACTTGAATAAATTGAAATCTAAAGATTTAGTTTCTGGTTTACCTAACATTAAATTTCAGGACAACAGGCTTTGTGATGCTTGTGTGAAAGGTAAACAAATCAAATCCTCTTTCAAGTTAAAGGATATTGTCTCTACCAAAAATCCATTGGATGTGTTACATATGGACTTATTTGGTCCATCTAGAGTTGCTAGCTTGGCAGGAAATTTGTATGCTTTAGTTGTTGTGGATGATTACTCTAGATTTACATGGACTTTATTTCTTGCACATAAACATGATGCTTATCCTGCCTTTAAGAAATTAGCAAAAATTCTGCAAAATGAAAATGGTTGCTGCATTAAATCAATTCGAAGTGATCATGGGGGTGAGTTTCAAAATGCTAAGTTTGAGAGGTTCTGTGAGAAGCATGGGATAGCTCATACCTTTTCAGCCCCTAGGACACCTCAACAAAATGGTGTAGTTGAAAGGAAAAATAGATCACTAGAGGAACTTGCTAGAACTATGTTAAATGAATCTAAGCTTCCTAAGTATTTTTGGGCTGATGCTGTTTATACTGCAGGTTATGTCTTAAATAGGACCTTAATAAGACCAATTCTTAAGAAAACCCCATATGAATTGTATAAGGGCAGAAAACCTAGTGTAAGCCACCTTAGAGTATTTGGGTGTAAATGCTTTGTATTGAATAATGGCAAAGAAAATCTTGGTAAGCTTGATGCAAAATCTGATGAAGGTGTGCACATTGGTTATGCTTTGAATGGTCATGCATATAGAGTCTTCAATAAAAGGTTGCTCATAGTAGAAGAATCAATGCATGTTGTTTTTTATGAAACTGATCATAGTATATCTAAAACTGCTGCTGATGAACTTGACAGTAATGAATTTAAATCTGTTTTAAATCAAAATGAATCGATTCATTTTGATACTGCTGATACACATGCTATACAAGAATCTACTTCAGCTGCAGGTTTGCCAAAAGAGTGGAAAACCCCAAGAGACTTAACCCTTGATAATGTCATTGGAAACATTGAGAAAGGAGTGTCAACTAGAAAATCTTTGAACAATTTCTGTGAAGCAATGGCCTTTGTATCTCAAGTTGAACCCAAGAATTTGAAAGAAGCTCTTAAGGACAGCAACTGGATTTTAGCTATGCAAGAGGAACTGAATCAGTTTGCTCTTAATTAGGTCTGGACTCTTGTTCCTAGAATACAAAAGATGAATGTAATTGGAACAAAATGGGTATTTAGAAACAAGATGGATGAGCATGGAGTGATCACCAGAAACAAGGCTAGGCTTGTAGCTAAAGGGTACAATCAAGAAGAAGGAATAGACTATGATGAGACATATGCACCAGTGGCTCGGTTAGAAGCTGTTAGACTGCTGCTTGCCTTTTCCTGCATCAAAGGGTTCAAGCTATTTCAAATGGACGTGAAGAGTGCCTTTCTGAATGGCTATATAAATGAAGAGGTATTTGTCTCACAACCACCAGGTTTTGAAGACCATCAACATCCAGAATATGTGTTTAAACTCCAAAAGGCTCTCTATGGACTCAAGCAAGCTCCTAGGCAATGGTATGAGAGGCTAAGTGATTTTCTCACCTCACAAGGCTATGACAGAGGCACATCAGATAAGACCTTGTTCATTAAGAAGAAAGGAGATGACTCAATTCTAGTCCAAGTATATGTGGATGACATCATTTTTGGATCAAACAATGGAGAATTGTGTGAAGCTTTCGTGAAAGTCATGAAGAGTGAGTTTGAAATGTCAATGATGGGTGAGTTGAACTATTTTCTAGGCTTGCAGGTCAAACAACTCAAGGATGGCATTTTCCTAAGTCAAGCTAAGTATTGCAAGGATCTGCTGAAGAAATTTGAAATGGACAAGTGTAAACCAATCAGCACACCCTTCTCAACAAGCTGTCATTTGGATCATGATTTGGTTTAAGGCTGCGAGAAAGTTTTAAAAGGTCAATTCACCCCCCCTCTTGAACTTTGGCACTATTAAACCCAACAGTTCTAACGTTGCAACATCGACTTCTATCAATGACCCTACGAGGGGTGCTACTTGTTCAAAACAATGTTTACTCCAAAACTTTAAAGGAATTCCTCCGCATCTAATCCATACAATCTTGTCCTCCACTACAAAGATGTCATCCCATGGGACTACAGATTCAAAAACCTTTGCAAACCACTTCTTTTTGTCTTCCAACGCTTTTTGTACCACCCCTTGCAAATCCTCAGACAGCAGAACGTAGTCCCCCCTAGATACATCACTCTAATACACTTGAAAACTTCCATAATGAAACACTCCTTCATGGTCTGCACCTTCTCCACCTCCGTCACTCTTCCTTCGAAGCAACTTCTCAGCCATTTTGCATTTTTCCTCCTGAACTCGGACATGAACCAGTCCTTGTGCCTTAACCCCTTGTACTCTCCTTTTATTTTCCTTCACCACCACCTGAGTGTACGTTTGACGTTGGTCCCTCTGCCTCCACTCCTTTTGTTGTTTCCTTGGTTTATGGTTTCCATTCCACTCCTTCATAGCCTCCTGAAGTCAGTTCAATTCCATATCTAACACCATTTACACTTTTATTTCCCCATCTAACACCTTTTTGTTTTTATTTCCCTATCTAGCACCCTTTAGTTTTTATTTCCCTATCTAGCACTCTTTTATTTTTTATTTCCCTATCTAGCACCATTTCAAAAATAAATTAAAAAAAATGATAATTTTAATTTTGAATGCATTAAAAAATAAATATTTTTAATGTTTAAAATAGTTAGAAATATAATTAATAAATAAAGAAATGAGTTTTTACAAAATAAAAAATAAAAAAAGTAATAAATTAAAAATGTTTAGTTTAAAATTATTTTTTTTAAGAATGAAGAAAATAAATAAAAAATTAAACTCTACAACAACATAAAAGTTGAATCTATAAACATAAATTAGTATTTATTTTTATTATTATTGATGATGTAATCAAGTTAATTTCAAGTAAAAAATTCATGACATAATTATAAAAAAACCAAAGTCAATTAGTATTAATTAATAGTGGACACACAAATAATATTGAAGTGTACCCTAAATGCAAAATCCTAAAAAAAAACTAATGCAATTGCTACACTTAATGCTTAAAAATGAAAAGAAAAAAATGAATAAATAAATATAGAAAATAAAAACAGCAACATTGCTGATAGAACTATGTCCAAGTCCCGACATGAAAAGAACCTCAAAGGGAAGGCCTAAGTCAAGTCAAATAAGGACTCATATGGACATAAGAGAACAACATGATCGAACAAAAAAATGTTCATATTGTTAAACACCAGGACACACAAAAAACACATGTCCCAACATTACTGGTTGTACACTTCTCGTCATTAATTATGTTTCATTTCGCACAAACTATTTAATGTAACATTGAAGAAAATATTAAATGAATTATCATCTTTCATTTATTTTTTCTTTTCATGATCAACATATACTTATTTAGTATTGTCTTATATCTCTTATTTTTATCTTGTTTGGATTATTTTTTTTATATCTTTTATCTTTATCTTATTTTGTTTTGCCTTTATTTTATATCTTTTATATCTTTTATATCTTTTATGTTTTTATTTATTATTATTTTTTTGTCATTCTTTATTTATTTCTGTTTTTTGTTTTTGTTTTATTGTTGATGTTTTTATTTTCTATACTTATTTATTTTTGCATTTTTTTCTTCTTATTTTTAAGCATTAAGTGTAGCATTTGCATTAGTTTTTTTTATGATTTTACATTTAGGGTAGACACTACAATATTATTTGTGTGTCCACTATTAATTAATATTAATTGACTTTGACTTTTTTATAATTATATCCTGTATTTTTTACTTGAAATTAACATATTACATCATCAATAATAATAAAAATAAATACTAATTTATGTTTATAGATTCAACTTTTATGTTGTTGTTGGTTTTAATTTTTTATTTTCTTCATTTTAAAAAATAATAATTTTAAACTAAACATTTTTAATTTATTATTTTTTTATTTTTATTTTGTAAAAACTCATTTGTTTATTCATTAATTATATTTCTAGTTATTTGAAACATTAAAAAAATTATTTTTTAATGCATTCAAAATTAAAATTATCAAAAAATAATAATTTATTATTTTTTTAATTTATTTTTGAAATGGTGCTAGATAGGGAAATAAAAACAAAAGAATGATAGATGAAGAAATAAAAGTGTAAATGGTGTTAGATATGTAATTGAGCCGAGTATCTTATATTTTGGTTTATTTATTCTTCCATGTCCCAATCGAGATAATATTAAGCCTTTTTTCTAGATTAGCAACGTCTACAACATCCTGAAATCTAACAAAACCAAACCTCTGCCCTTTTACGATTAATCTTTTTAAATCACAACGTCTTTTAATCCTCCACTTCGCTGAAAAATCTTCCACATGTCCCTTTCATCATGATCGTTATGAAAATTGGAGTAGAAATAACTTACTTCCATTATCGTGAACGTACTGTAGAATTGGATTCTGTACTGCATGCAGAATAACAAAAATTCCCTGGAATTTGAATGGGATGTGGTCGTTACAACACCATTGCTTTTGAAAGGGCAAATTCTGGCATAGTTGGCCAAGGACGAGCATCTGGTTCCCTTATCAATCAATTGGATCCATCAATAGGTGGAAAGTTTTCTTATTCTTTGGTACCAGCACTTTCACAATCCAATTCAACTACCAAACTCAATTTTGTATAATCATATTATATTAAAGAAGAAGAAAAAATTGATTTGGCTACACAGTAAACAATAACCATAATTCTCAACATTTCTATTAACATTATAGATAACTAAATCATACACAACTCACATTCAGATAAAAACAAAACTTAAATTTGTGGTTCCAAATATTTACCAATTATCCTTGATCCAATGAGCCTATAACAATTGGTAGTCATATTTTCAGAGTATATAAACAAAGCCATACCCGTGAAGTGCAAACACAAGAACACAGCATGAGCATTCCAACTGTGCTAGTTTTCCCATTTCCATGTCAAGGGCATGTGAATCCCATGTTAACCCTATCACAAAAGCTTGTGGAGAATGGATGCAGAGTCATATTTGTGAACACAGACTTCAACCACAAGAGAGTGGTGAGCTCAATGGTGGATCAATACAATGAAGAATCGCCACTGAAGTTGGTCTCAATCCCAGATGGCTTAGGACCTAATGATGACAGAAACAACTTGGGCAAGCTATGTGATTCTATGCTAATCACCGTGCCAGAAGCACTTAAAAAGCTCATAGAGGATAATAATAATATTCATTTGAAAGGTGACAACAGAATCAGGTTTATTGTTGCAGATGTACATGTTGGATGGATATTGAATGTTGCCTGTGAATTGGGAATCAAAGGAGCTCTATTTTGGCCTGCCGCAGCAACTTTGTTTCATTTGGTAAGCAGTGTTCCAAAGCTCGTTGATGATGGGATCATAGATTCAGATGGTAAGAACACTATCATACTTTTGTTTCTAAAGTCTGGCAACTTATGCTTTTGTTTGGTCCTGTTTTAATAAATACCATGCCCATCTAAAAACATATTTTACTTCTCAATTATGTCATGTTTCATTGCAGGATCCATATTAACTTCAAAAGGGACAATTCAATTATCACCAAGTATGCCAGAGATGGACACAAGAACCTTGTTTTGGTTTCACATGGCTGAACTTATGGATGGTTCTCATTACCTTAATTACTTGGTGCATCACTGTTTTCCAGCTTTAAATTTGACTCAATGGTGGCTTTGTGATACTGCACATGAACTTGAACCTCACGTATTAACCCTTGTTCCGAGTCTCCTTCCAATTGGTCCGCTGTTGAGAAGTGATCATCATTACAAAACTAATGTAACTCTAAGATCATTGGGGCAATTCTGGGAAGAAGATCTCTCTTGCATGAGTTGGCTAGATGAACAAGCTGATGGTTCTGTGTTGTATGTTGCCTTTGGTAGTATCACTCTTTTTGACCAAAACCAATTCAACGAACTTGCCCTTGGACTAGACCTCACCAATAGACCTTTTCTTTGGGTTATAAGAGAAGACAATAAAATGGCATACCCTCATGAATTCCAAGGGCATAAGGGTAAGATAGTGAATTGGGCTCCTCAACAAAAGGTTTTAAGTCACCCTGCCATAGCATGTTTTCTCACTCATTGTGGTTGGAATTCTACCATGGAAGGTTTGTCCAATGGGGTACCTTTGTTGTGTTGGCCATACTTGGGAGACCAACCTTACAACAAAACACATATTTGTGATGAGTTAAAGGTTGGGTTGGGAATTGACAAAGATCAAAATGGAGTTGTGTCACGGGGGGAGTTGAAAACCAAGGTAGAACAATTATTTAATGATGAGAGCATAAAATGTAGGTGTGTGGTGTTGAAGGAGAAAGTGATGAAGAACATAGCAAAAGGAGGAACATCTTATGAGAACTTTAAGAGCTTTGTGAAGGCGATAAAGGAATAAGAGGTTTGTGAAGAAGGAGATAAAAGAATAAGATTTCACATCACAGTCTGTGCTTATGTTAATTCTAGGTTTGGATTAGTTGTTGTTTTGTATACCATGATAGTTTATGTTTATGATCCTCAATGATTAATGGAGTCATTTAAATTTTTTACAGTTTTACTTACATCTTATGCTCAAGTTTAGGTTTCTTTTACTACTAAATTATTTTGCTTAAGAAAAAAAATGTAGCAAGTTTGTTAACAAAAGGAAATATAAACAATAAAAAAAATCCATTATCACTATATGTTTGATGAAAGAAAAGATGGAATCCAAGTTAATAGAATCTCTTTTCAAGCGGTAAAAATCCATTATAATTTTTAAATGGTTTTCTATTGGGTATATCTAGAAAAACCTATTATTCAACCCATTTAAAAATATAAGGTTGGTTAAGTTTGTTTTTAAATTTTGCATGTTAAACCAATTAATCCAAATCATTTTTGAGATGGTTGGATTAAGATTGGATCAAAAATTTGAATTTTTTTTCGTTAAAAATTATAACTTTTAAATATTAACCTAATTAAAAAATAATAATACAACCTAATTAAAAAAAACGCCAGCTTAACAAACTTTAATTTAATTCAATAGGTTGAGTTGAAGTTTTATTTATGATTGTGTTGAGTTGGTTTTATGTTTAAACTGACCCAATTCAAACTAACACACAGTTATAAAGATTTAATGATAACTGATGAAAAATTTAATTTGATATTCATTTTATACTTATGTGTTGACTTATTAGTTTTTTTTTTCAGATCCTATAAACATAGGAAACAAAAATAATGATTTTTTTTCTCTTATTTACAGGCGCCAATCTAAAAGATTGTTCATGCTTTTGAAAGATTTTAAATGTTAAGTTAACAACTCTGAAATAAAAATTCGAGTTTCAACCCTTAGTTAAAGTTATTTATTTTATCTCTACTTATTAGTTATTTTAATGAACATAATATAAACTTTTAGAGGTAAAATTAATATAAATAGTCTTTCATAATAGTTCAATTTACTTTCTTATCCTTCCAGTACCCAATTAGTTTACATCCCATTGAATTGATCAATTTGAATAAAGTGTATAAATACTTAAGTTTCGAATTATTTGAACCGACACTTTTATATTAATAAACTGATAAAAGAAATAACACAAACTCAAAAATCATAAAAAAAATACGCATTTTTAATGTGAAAAATTATATAATATTAGTAAAAATTATGAATCACTTTAAAGTAAAAAAATGTATGTATTGGCACACGATCGAACCACTAAGTGAGTCGGTCATGAACTCGATCACTCGGTCATGATAAGAAGGTCATGTGAAGAACCTGATCGACCGACCTTGATGACGAACTATGGGTTGACCAAGTCAGCAGGATTAATCCATAATTAAGAGTTGTTTACTAAATCCTAAACATTAGCCAACATCTTAATCCGGCCCACCAATAAAGGTTCATTAAGATAATATAAATAACACATATTCCAAAAATCAGGTACGTCAATTATCTGCAGTACTCTGACAACTGAGTGTCGATACTCTGACTAACTTGATCGTCGGAATGCCTTCTGCAAGTACTATCCCAACCTTTGAAACCAAACGACCGAAAAGAGAAAGACGAAGCAAGAAACTGAATATGACCGCGAACGACCAAAGGAAAGAACAGAGCAATCGTTTTGTAAGCAAACACATGTTCGAGAACCATATATATTTACTGTAATCTAGATACAATAAAGTTTTCAATATGTACACAAATAATACATATACAAATAAAGAAAGCAAACTGAGAAAAGATTGAAAAATTCTAAAAGGACACTGTGAAAACTTGTGATGGGCCACGTGGTTCTGACAATGGAGGTGCAAGAGACAAAAGACTTAGGTGCATTTAGTTCATGGGGTACGTGGTCCATATTAATTAAGTCTGAAAAGTACAAGGAACCAGAAATTCAAGATCAAATGAATGATGATTCTCTAAGCATATGAAATAGTTCAAAAATAGTTGGTTTTTTTTTTTATCAGTAATAAATTAATAAAATAAAAATGAGACACTTAAAGAGTGTCCCAATCCTTATACATAATACCTCCATAGTTTAAACAAACAACAATACAAAACAGGGTTAAGGGAGCACTTAACACTAAAAAACTTAAACTATAAAGACTTCCCAAATCAGAGGAATTTGATTAGCACATACACCAGAGACTGGAATATGAGAAAAGAGACTCCCTCCCTCCCATCCCTTTCAAAAAAAGTTGTTGCTCATGTAACTAGCTACTCTACAAATGATAAGAAGAATCCACACAAAAAAAATAGTTGAAAAAGAAAACTAAAAAAAAATATGGGATCCAACTGAATTCTTAACAAAATTTAATTTTTATTTATAAAAAAATTATTATTGAATAAAAATTATAATTTGAAGGTTTTTTTAGTAAATTCTCACTCTTGTCCAGTTCAACAATAATTTTTAGTTTAAAAAACTATTATTATAGGTTCCTATATACAGTAATTGTAACTAACATTAGAGTTTCCACTAGTGAGCTTTAAACATTATTTAAATGAAATTTTCACATGATGTAAGTTGAAGATGAAGTTAACGGTATAATGTATTCATACACTCTTATGCCACTAAAAACTTTTATAATAAATAAATAAATGTATTGATGAAGGTAAGGATCTAAAAACTAATTTTAGAGTAGAAGTGATATATTTTAAATGAAACTTGAATATTTTATTATTAAAGTGAAAATAGTATATGAAAAGAAATTCAGTTACTCATATTTCATTTTAAAAGAATTACCATCTCTCTGAAACTTCTATTTTCCTTTTCTCTACCTTATCTCTAAAATTTCGACATCCTCATTCATCATATTAACGATCAGAGTCCATTATTGGACTCCTAGCAGCAAAGGCCACAAGACGGTACGATTAGAATCTTAGACAGAGTAAGTTCTTCTTCTTTTTTTGCTCATTTTTCCTTTGAGTCAGTTCTTAACTAGTTAGGTTTGTCTTAGTATAGGTTGTTTCATGTGATGTTTCTAACTTCAAGATTAACCACTCTTAATTCAAATTCCTAGTGTTATATTTAGACCTTTGATTAAGACTCTGTGATGCAGGTTAAGTTATCATTTATTGTAGTAGGAGTTGGAGCTCTTTGTGAGCACACCTACTAAAGTCAGGTAAGGGAAGCTAGTTTTAAATTTTCAATAGAACCTAGGTTAGAAGATCTGGATGTGCGGGTGACGTGGACACTAGTTCAATTTTCTTGAAGGATTGTTTGTTTCTAAGTGCTAATTTCAATACATTTGTCTTCTGAAAGTAGAGTCAAGTGTCTATGTGTTGTGGGTTAGGAGAAGTTTGACATGAGAAAGATGAATTATGAATTTTATACACACTTGATTTCTTTGTGAAATATATGAGAATTGATGCATTTATGCTTGTTAATTTAAGTTAAATTTATATTTGAAATTTTAAAAATAGCTAGTTTACCATGTTGTTTATTTTATAATTTGTTTTTCTTATCTAGGATGATCATGTATTTATACGGAAGCAGATGATGCTACAAATGAGAGAGCTTCACAATGAGCAAAGGAAATGTTTAGTTTTCTTAAGTATTTTAGTTTGATATGTGTAAATATTAAAATTCCTATGAAGAGGGCAATATTTTGAAATATTGTGTGTGTGTGACATATAGAACATGGGTAGAGAAGATAGAACCAATTTTATCAGACAAAGTCTTCCTATAACTTACTTCTTTTGTGACATCCCCCTACTAGCATGCCCAAATACTTAAACGTAGTCTTCATCACAGCGCAGTTCAAAATAGATACACAAAGTTGCCCCATATGTAAATCACCTCCCACCCCACATATTCTGCTCTTCTCAAAATTAATCTTTAAACCAGAAGCTAATTCAAATAAATTAAGGATGGCTTTGATAACGAACACACTTTGCACTTTAGCTTTGCAGAAAAAAGGGTATCATTCGCATACCGAAGCATGTTTACCTTAACAAACTTGTCTCCAATCTCCAGGTTTTCTAGAATCTCTTTCTCGACCGCCTTCCTAACTACTCCAGCCAATCTTTTTCTCAATTCTGCTTGTCTTAATTCTTTCCTCGGTCTGAATTCTCATTTACTAACACGGACACGGAGGATGATTCGAGACATGCCCTTACCCATTCAATCAATTTTCCGCAGAAACCTAACTTGTCCATCATGTAATAGATAAAGTCCCAAATGATCGAGTCATATGCCTTTTCATAGTCAACTTTGAAAAAAAAAAGCAACTGGTCTTTCTCCTCTTCACTTCTTCCAAAACTTCATTTGCCACTAAAACACTATCCATTAACCCCCTACCCTCCAAGAAAACAAATTGCCTACTGTCAATAACTTTGTGCAAAACATTTTTCAGCCTCAAAGACAAAATTTTAGTCACAATTTTGTATAGATAGCCAATCAAAGAAATTGGTCTAAAATCGTTCAAATTTTTGCGGGTTATTTAGGAGGAGATAAACGAAGCATTCGTCCCCCTTGGCCATCTTCCTCCTTCCTTAAAATCACGAATTGCCCTAATGTTATCGACCTTAAAAACATTCCAACAAAACTTAATGCAGCCAAAGTTAAATCCATCCGGTCTCGGGCTTTTATCACTTTCACAACACCAAACAACATGTTTTATTTCCTCTTCGATTATTCTTCCTACCAACATATCATTGTCTTCTTCTGAAATCCTGTTGAACCTTGCATTATCAATCCTGACACATTTACAAGCATCACCACCAAACCTTTGTTGGAAGAAATCTCTAACCTTTTTCTTGACCTCACCTTGCTCGTCAACCCATTGGCCATTTTCTCTCGGCCCACTAATGTTGTTCCTTGCTCTCCTCTATTTGATTACCGAATGAAAATATCTTGTATTCAAGTCCCCCTGATTCAACCATCCATGGCGCATCTTATGTTGAAATAAAGCTTCATGTCCGTGATTATTTCTTCTCTGCTTTGCTAAAAGCCATTTTCTTTCCTCTCTTCCTTCCTCATCCAACTCGCCCTCATCATCCTTTGCATCAGACTCCTAAACTTTCTTCTGTAAATCTTCCCCCAACTGATCAACATTATCGAACACCTCTCTATCCCTGGTTTTAAGATCAACTTTCAACATTCTCAACTTCTCTTTAAAGACAAAGATCTCACTTCCTTGCACGTCATAACTTCCCCATTTCACTCTAACGAAATCCATAAATTTGTCGTCATTTTTCCATATATCCAACGACCTAAATGGTTTCAGTCCCCAATCCGTAGTATCTGTTTTTAATACCAGGACGCAATGATCAGACACCGATCTGTTTAGAACGAGATGTTTACTGTTAGGCTACTTATTCAACCATTCCCGCGACACCAAGATACGATCGATTCTACTCTTGATTAAATTGTTTGGTTTATACCACGTAAACTTTCTTCCCATCATCGAAATATCAACCAACTCAGTGTTTTCAATAAAATTATTGAATCTTCTCATCTCCCTACTGTGATCAATATCGTTTCCTGCATTCCTCCTTTCACATATTCTCCTGATAGAGTTAAAGTTCCCAACCACGCACCAAGCCTTTGATCCATGCACCGTTCTCCTCTCTCTGACCTCCTCTCATACTTATCTTTTTTCTTCCAAGGAACCGGAATTATACACGTCAACAATAGTGATCTGTATCGGCTCTCCAATCCTCCACTCCCTTTCTATTATACTATAATTCTTCTCATTGATAAAATTACTAAGAAGAAAGCAACTTCTCCTCCACATCGTGATCACCTCTCCTGCATTGTTTTTAATTCCATTTTCAACCCAATCCACTTCATTAGTACCCCACATTTTAAAAATCTCTTCTTGCCCCAACTCCTTACATTTTGCCTCCTGTAAACATACTTGTTCTTTCTTAATCAACTCGTAGATATTTCCTTTTAATATTTCCCCCTACTCCCCTTATATTCATATTAATTAGCTTACTCATTAGACAGACTATTCTCCACCCTGCTTATTTCCTCCCTCCTACCTGCAGATTTGTCTCTAACCTCCATGACTTGTAGCTTACCAATAACAACATCACCCTCTCCGAGAAAGGAAAACCCCACCTCCTTACCAACATTCCAAATTCTATCAGCTTTCGAGTACTCGTTTTAATCCAAAACAACCTATTACAATTCCTAAGTGCACTATGAGTAGAGCAATTGATTGAGCTCTAAGAATCTAACCTTATTTCCCGTTGATTTTGCACCGAAAAGTTTGTCGGTGTGGCCCCCGTCAATATTCTCGCTTCCGCTCCTCTTTTTGAAAAATCTCCATCTCCCTTAGCTTCGATTAAAATTTCAGCGAACTTCACGTCCGCATCTCCCCTGCACCAACCACCATCACCTTCCTCCAAAGTCGCACATCCCCTTAAGTCGTTGTCTTCCTTCTCCTCCGTGGCTGCCTTTCCATTGCAGCTCGAAGACTTAAAATTTTCACCCTTATCCGCCCCCTTTGCTCGCTGCCTTCTCCAAATGAATGCAGGGGAGAAGCCGGGGACGCCTGATGACTTTTTACAGCAAGTACATCGCGTTGTTAGAAGTAATAAAGAATGAATATCAATGTCACAAGGAACAATTGAATTATCAAGTACAATATTCACTAAATATAAAACAAAACAATAAAAATTTGGTTTGAAAATTGTTATAATGGCAACAATTAACAAGAAAACAAATCAAAGAGTAATTGCTTCAATTGGACAAATAGGGATTAGGTTTCATCTTGCTCACTCTCATGTATTTTGATTAGCATGTTAACATTAAGTTCTTTTATTGAAATTGATGTCTGTAGAAAAATCATTTATATCAATCTCTCGCATATAAAATTCTTAAGAATGTTTCCTAAATATCGAACTCTCGCATACTTATAAAAACAACTCAGAGTCGCGCTCAGACGTTAATAGCAATTGACATTTCAAGTTATCTCTAACATTCAAATATGTTAAGTATTGTTGTTTAGGTCAGAACCCTGAAAATACCTCCCAGTCTAATTCAAGATTCTCAAACATGTCACCACTATTTAGAAGAAAAACAACAATACCAATAATCAATCAAGGACAAAATATGATATCATATTTAAACATCACCTCAATACATAAGAGTTCGAACATATTACTCCCAATCCCAAAGGGTAGAATTACCCACGCATACTTCCAGCACCTTCCATTCTCCCAATTGGTTACAAATCACTCAAATGTGTTTTTCTCTCAATCTGGCATACTAGGGTTGAGCCTTTAGCCCCCTATTTAACCTAATTTACTAGGGTTATGTGACTTCTTGCGTCGCACTGATGGGTTTATTGATAAAACATAAAAATGGCCCAATTTCTCTGATGCATTCTCGCTTGAGCGAGAAAGGAGTCGATTTTTTGAGAACGTTGTTGGAGCTCTCTCGCTCAAGCGAGATATAGCTTGTTTGAGCAAGAACTCTGCTACTGGGTTGGACTCTTTTTTTTCTCTTTTTGTGCTTTCTGGACCTTCCAGCATTCTCTTTTTAGCTTATATCATTCTTCTTTAGTCCAAATCTCCATTTTTCCCTAGAAACCTACAATTAACACCAAATATGGGAATAAAATGTTCTTATTCAAATAAAGATCATAAAAAATGTAAAAAAGACATAAATTCATAAATTAGGAATTTATTTTATATGTAATTTAGAAATTAATACACATAAGTACCTATATTTTAATATAAAATATTATTGAAATTAGGTACTTATAAACGTCGTCGTTGTTGGGGAAAATCTGCCATAGCCCCGTTGTGCCAACTGATATGTTTCAACACCCTCTTTTGTCTCTATGACAATGACACCTTCTCCTCTGCAAGCGCCCAACCTCAATAGGAGCTTCACCTTACCCCTCACCTGCCTTCCTCCATTACTCACTCGCAACGCACCATTCCTCCCCTCGCCAACGTAAACGCTGTTCTAGCTGCCATTTCGTGGGTTATGTGCTTGCAATACCCCCTGATTGTTCAACTTCCACCTTCCTTGGGCCCAAACCCATGAAAACACTAAACATACTGCCTTCACTTCGCTGGGCCTTTCGAGACCCAATAACCATTTGACTCCCTTCCATGCATCTCCCTCCACTTATAATGAGGACCGCATACGCAGAGACTCGTGATGGAAGTCTCCTCCTCTATAACTAGCTTACACAATGTTTCGTTAAGTCTCACATTCTTCACCGTGCATGCTTCTCTGGCCACAGGAACCCTCACACGCACCCTTGCGTACTTGATAACGTTGCAACATCGACTTCTATCAATGACCCTACGAGGGCTGCTACTTGTTCAAAACAATGTTTACTCCAGAACTTTAAAGAAATTCCTCTGCATCTAACCCATACAATCTTGTCCTCCACTACAAAGATGTCATCCCATGGGACTACAAATGCAAAAACATTTGCAAACCACTCCTTTTTGTCTTCCAACGCTTTTTGTACCACCCCTACCAAATCCTCAGACAGCAGAACGTAGTCCCCCCTAGATACCTCACTCTAATACACTTGAAAACATCCATAATGAAACACTACTTCATGGACTGCACCTTCTCCACCTTCGCCACTCTTCCTACGAAGCAACTTCTCAGCCATTTTGCATTTTCCTCCTGAACTCTGACATGAACCAGTCCTTGTGCCTTAACCCCTTGTACTCTCCTTTTATTCTCCTTCACCACCACCTGAGCGTACGTTAGATGTTGCTCCCTCTGCCTCCACTCGTTTTGTTGTTTCCTTGGTTTATGGTTTCCATTCCACTCCTTCCTAACCTCCAGAAGTCTCTTGTATTTTGGTTTATTTATTCTCAGCTTCCATGTCCCAATCCAGATAATATTAAGCTTTTTTTCTAGATTAGCAACGTCTACAACATCCTGAAATCTAACAAAACCAAACCTCTGCCCTTTTACGATTAATCTTTTTAAATCACAACGTCTTTTAATCCTCCACTTCGCTGAAAAATCTTCCACATGTCCCTCTCATCATGATCGTTAGGAAAATTGGAGAAGAAATAACTTACTTCCATTATCGTGAACGTACTGTACAATTGGGTTCTGTACTGCATGCAGAATAACAAAAATTCCCTGGAATTTGAATGGGATGTGGTCGTTACAACACCATTGCTTTTGAAAGGGCAAATTCTGGCATAGTTGGCCAAGGACGAGCATCTGGTTCCCTTATCACTCAATTAGATCCATCAATAGGTGGAAAGTTTTCTTATTCTTTGGTACCAGCACTTTCACAATCCAATTCAACTACCAAACTCAATTTTGTATAATCATATTATATTAAAGAAGAAGAAAAAATTGATTTGGCTACACAGTAAACAATAACCATAATTCTTAACATTTCTATTAACATTATAGATAACTAAATTATACACAACTCACATTCAGATAAAAACAAAACTTAAATTTGTGGTTCCAAATATTTACCAATTATCCTTAATCCAATGAGCCTATAACAACTGGTAGTCATATTTTCAGAGTATATAAACAAAGCCATACCCGTGAAGTGCAAACACAAGAACACAGCATGAGCATTCCAACTGTGCTAGTTTTCCCATTTCCATGTCAAGGGCATGTGAATCCCATGTTAACCCTATCACAAAAGCTGGTGGAGAATGGATGCAAAGTCATATTTGTGAACTCAATGGTGGATCAATACAATGAAGAATCACCACTGAAGTTGGTCTCAATCCCAGATGGCTTAGGACCTGATGATGACAGAAACAACTTGGGCAAGCTATGTGATTCTATGCTAATCACCATGCCAGAAGCACTTAAAAAGCTCATAGAGGATAATAATAATATTCATTTGAAAGGTGACAACAGAATCAGGTTTATTGTTGCAGATGTACATGTTGGATGGATATTGAATGTTGCCTGTGAATTGGAAATCAAAGGAGCTCTGTTTTGGCCTGCCTCTGCAACTTTGTTTCATTTGGTAAGCAGTGTTCCAAAGCTCGTTGATGATGGGATCATAGATTCAGATGGTAAGAACACTATCATACTTTACTATACTTTTGTATTGTTGCCTTTGTTTCTAAAGTGTGGCACCTTATGCTTTTGTTTGGTCCTGTTTTAATAAATACCATGCCCATCTAAAAACATATTTTACTTCTCAATTATGTCATGTTTCATTGCAGGATCCTTATTAACTTCAAAAAGGACAATTCAATTATCACCAAGTATGCCAGAGATGGACACAAGAACCTTTTTTTGGTTTCACATGGCTGGACTTATGGATGGTTCTCATTACCTTAATTACTTGGTGCATCACTGTACTCCAGCTTTAAATTTGACTTAATGGTGGCTTTGTGATACTGCACATGAACTTGAACCTCACGTATTAACCCTTGTTCCGAGTTTCCTTCCAATTGGTCCGTTGTTGAGAAGTGATCATCATTACAAAACTAATGTAACTCTAAGATCATTGGGACAATTCTGGGAAGAAGATCTCTCTTGCATGAGTTGGCTAGATGAACAAGCTGATGGTTCTGTGTTGTATGTTGCCTTTGGTAGTATCACTCTTTTTGACCAAAACCAATTCAATGAACTTGCCCTAGGACTAGACCTCACCAATAGACCTTTTCTTTGGGTTATAAGAGAAGACAATAAAATGGCATACCCTCATGAATTCCAAGGGCATAAGGGTAAGATAGTGAATTGGGCTCCTCAACAAAAGGTTTTAAGTCACCCTGCCATAGCATGTTTTCTCACTCATTGTGGTTGGAATTCTACCATGGAAGGTTTGTCCAATGGGGTACCTTTCTTGTGTTGGCCATACTTTGGAGACCAACCTTACAACAAAACACATATTTGTGATGAGTTAAAGGTTGGGTTGGGAATTGACAAAGATCAAAATGGAGTTGTGTCACGCGGAGAGTTGAAAACCAAGGTTGAACAATTATGTAATGATGAGAGCATGAAATTTAGGTGTGTGGTGTTGAAGGAGAAAGTGATGAACAACATAGCAAAAGGAGGTACATCTTATGAGAACCTTAAGAAGTTTGTGAAGGAGATAAAAGAATAAGATTTGACATTTTGTGTTTTTGTTAATTCTAGGTTTAGATTAATTGTTGTTTTGTCTACCATGATGATTTATGTTTATGATCCTCAATGGTTAATGGAGTCATTTCAATTTTTTACAGCTTTACTTACATTGTGCTCAAGTTTAGCTTTCTTTTACTACTAAATTATTTTGCTTATGAAAAAAAATTGTAAATAGTTGGTTAATAAAAAGAAACATAAACAATAAACAAATCATTATTTCTATATACTTGATGAAAGAAAAGTTGCAGTGTAGAAAATGTGAAAGACGACGGTTAATTTAGCAATAAAATGGTGATTCTTGACCCGTTGTGTATGAACATTAATCTATTCTCTTGATGAATAGATGGCGGCTAAATGATCGTCGTGTTAATGACATAAATAAATGGAAGTTATGGTAATAACTGCCACTTAAAACCTCCCCTACACTCCCAAATACCATACCTGCAAGAGGTATAAAACGATGATTACGGTAATAACCGTCGTTTTATACCCTTTCGAAGGCTCAGCAAAGATGGGGGTATACATGTCGGTTATTGTCATAACTGTCGTTTATACCCTTCCCCATGAGGTATAAATGGCGATTATGGTCATAATCGCCATGTATTCTAAGAATTTTTTTAATACATTTTGTTTAATATGTTTTTTCAACTAAATTAACCTATTCAGTTAAAACTCAGTCAGCCAGATACATAAATTCAAAGAATCAAATTATATATATATTAATAAATATGTATTACATACACTAATACATATTCCTATCTATCTATCTAATTCATATACTATTGAGTAGCTATCGTAGAGTTATAGAAATTAAGGAAATATGTGGTCCAAGCATGTCTCACATATTCTATGTCAGCCAAAGGCAGTGGGTTTTCATCCGTAAAGAGTTCCATTACAAAATAAGGTTCACATTAATTAGTGTTATATATGTTAAAGAATTATAAAGAAAAAATTTAATATTATTACATGCTCCCAATCTGTTTTAATATCTCTTACAATGGTAATCATCCATTGCATGACGTAATAGTCACACTCGTAGTCTCCTGGTTGTCTATTACACTATAATTCTATAGAAATTATAAGTTAATATTGATAAACAATGAAAAGAGGAAGACAAAAATTGCAAACCTTTAAGTTCAACTATGTCAGGTTTTTATAATTTGCACTCGGTCGACCTTCGAGTATGTTATACCCATGCCATGCCCTGATTAATATAAAAAACCGCGTTAGTAGACATTTAAGTAACATACAAGTTTATAGTGTAATTACATCAATTATATGTTTCAGATGTGTGGATGGCTTATTGTGCAATGAACAAAACCACACAACAGTCTTATCAACCGTGGATAACACAAGTAACTGTCACTGACCCCAATATCATCTATGAAAAGAGTTAGTAAATATTTAAAACATGAAATAGTAATACTTGACGACTTATAATTGAACTTACTCATTAATATAAGGGCAATGATAAAAAAAAAATCCCTTTTTGCTCAGAGTGTTAGTGATGTATGATTGAGTTTCGGCTTTCTTCGCTTTAATTGGGTTAATATGATAGGAATCCAAGAATCCATAGACATCTTCATTCTCGTCATTAATAGAAACTCTAGAAAAATACCTAGAAGTTATTAGTTAAAGCATAATCAATAATAATTTAACATAAAATAAGTTGAAATATAGGTAAAGATACTTACATAATAAAAAATTGAATTATAGTCATATTAAGATCCTAGTTTTCAGCTGCAAATTCTAACAAATCTGACATATATATGTACAGTGGCATGTTAGTGCCTCTTCCAAAAAAGCTATCATCCCACGGAATCTCCTTAGTCGCTACTTTTAAAGAAGTTATAGGATCATCAATGGGAACCTCATGCTTCTTTTTCGGACTTGGTTTCCGACGAGGTTTCTACAAAATAAAGAACATTTATATTAAATTAGATGTAATACATAAATATAAATTAATATAACAAAATGAAGTTATTACCGAGGGTTTTGGCATAATTCGAACGAGGTATCTGGGTTAGGCTGTGAATGTCTGAAATGCCTCGGCCAGAGTGGTTACCTCATTTGTAGGTAGTGGAACACGAACATCAGTTACTCGTACTTGTTCCACCATTACCTTCACCACATCAGGGGAGAGAGGAACGTTGTGTAAGGTAATGGCCTTTTGATAAACTTTTCCAATGACATCCCCTTCTGACGTTGTAGGAGTTGCACAACTCCCCTATGTGCTTTTGAGATTGAGACTAACAAGCGGCTCAACCGACTCAGCACAAACCTGTTGCGATAGAAAATCCTTTCGCAACTCTAGCCGCATGTGATCATTTCCTTTTTCATCTCCTCCATTAATTCTTGTTGTATCTTCATCATCATTTATGCTTTGCTCTCTAACGGGGGGAGGAGGATGAATGTCGTGGTGCAACTCCGAAATAAATTTTAATTCCAACCACTTTTCCAATTGCACGTACAGGACTAGGGTGCTTAGGTCGTCCAATTGTTTCAACTAGGATATCTTGACAACCTTGAGGTACAAAATTACCTTAGGAGCTTTGCTCAACCAAGGAATCCTGCAACAGACCAAAATCATATAAGTTTTTAATATAATTAATGCTTTAAAATAAATGCCAAAGAGGATAAAAATAACTTACAATTTTTTTCTGAGACTATCTGTGATTGCTCAAAACTATATGTACCTGACTTTTTAATTCGAGCCATCTTCCATTTTTGGCGGCGGGTAGGTGGTGTTCGTTGACCCCTGTATCAATGTCAAAAGCAATCCCATGTCTCGATTGCTCCTTTTCCTACATCAATATTGTTCAAGCTTATGATACCCCTGAACGAGACATTAGGTGCAGGGTCACATGCTTTAATGCAATGTCTTAAGCTTTCTTTCGACGATCCTATTATAAAAGAAATAAACAAAGTGAATAAAATAATATTAAGTAATTATGTTATGATCCATAAATAAAATAATTAAGTAACTTACTTACCGACCACTCTTCAAATTCACGGCTTTAAACAAAAAACGACATGTCTCCTCATCAATATTTGTGTACTTTAAACAAGGATTTTGACCTTTATAACGTCCAAAAACATAATTCATAGTTAGTTGTGACTTAAACTGACGAAATTTAATGACACCTTCGATCTCAGCGGTTCCACATTAGGAATATCAAAATGTGTCTGCAATAAAACATCATGAAATTAAAATTGATCAATTAATATTAAAAATCAATATATGACAACAATAATAATGTATACATACCAGGACATCCTGAACTTTGAAATGAACCAATCCTTGTGCCTTAACCCCTTGTACTCTCCTTTCATTCTCCTTCACCACCACCTAAGCGTACATTTGATGTTAGTCCCTCTGCCTCTATTCCTTCTGTTGTTTCTTTGTTCTATGGTTTCCATTCCACTCCTTCCTAGTCTCCTGAACTCTCTTGTATTTGGGTTTATTTACACTCATCTTCCATGTCCCAATCCAGATAATATTTAGCCTTTTTTTCTAGATCAGCAGCATCTACACACTACAACAACAAAAAAGGTTTTAAGGGAGGTTATTTAGCGGAAGTTAATATAACCCTAGGGATTGATTTAATTAATGGAGGTTTTTTCTAAAACCTCAACAAAATACCGGATGCTTTTTAACCTTAGCTAAATTTCAAAGATTTATTCTAAAACCTCAACAAAATAACAGAGGTTTTTTTAACTTTTGTTAATTTTCAAAGATCTATTCTAAAATCTCAGCAAAATAACGGATGTTTTTTTTAACCTTCGTTAATTTTCAAAGGTTTATTTTAAAACTTTCGCAAAATTATGAAGGTTTTTTTAACTTTTGTTAATTTACAAAGGTTTATTTTAAAACCTTAGTAGAATAATGGAGGTTTTTTTAACCTTCATTAATTTCCAAAGGTTTATTTTGAAACCTCCACAAAATAACGGAGGTTTTTTATAATCTTAATTAATTTCCAAAAATTTATTTTAATCTCTGAAAAATAGTGAAAGTTTTTTTAATCTTCGTTGAGTTATAAATGTTTACTTAATTTTAAATATTTATTTAATCAAAACTTTATATTAATTTTCATTTAATAACTTTATATTATATTAAAATAAATTTATTTATCAATGATTAATATAACTTCCATAATAAATTTAATTAAGAAAAGTTTTTTTAAACTTAAACTTTATTAAATATCAAAAGTCTATTTAACGATGTTTATTTGAAAACCTCTGGAAAAAAGGGTAGAAGTTTATTTGAAAACCTTAGTAAACTATTGTTTTTTATTTTTTCCTTATTTTCTTTTCCTTTCCTCTTCACTTCCGTAGCCCCTAAACCCGCCTTTCATTTCCATCTTCTCTTTTTTTTACTCTTATTTCCGTCCAACTCCCATCGCACATCACTGGACCTTTGCTTCTCCTGCTCCACCACGAAAACGTGCTTCTGCTATTCCAGCACGGAACATGGTAGAATGTTCCGCGATTGGTCATGTGGTGTTTGTGATTTATTTGACGATCTCGGAACCCTAATTTTTCTTATCAGTTTGTTTTTCGTCGTTAGTGCGTCGTTCCCGTCATTCTTTGTGGCTATGGTTTATGATTGAGGTTGTGGTCCGTGCTTCGTGATTCGTCTTGTACCTTCTTTTGTTGTTGTTGTTCCAATTCTCGCAGGGACTTGTCAACCAGCAATTCGTTAACCTTGAAGCTGCGACGGAACATAGTTGCATAGTTTGTGTTTAACGATAATGTTGTAAATTGAAGAGTGTGTGTGTGTGTGGGGTGTGGATCAACTGGGATGGGGAGGGACTAGGAAGATTCATGTTAGTGAACTGAGTACATATTTCCATTCTTTTTTTATTCCTGCTGGCTACTGCCATGCTGTAGAAAATTTTGATTGTATGAATTTGATTCTTTAAAGGTAGGTACATGTATAAAATGAGAAATTAACAGTGTATTTACTGTTCATTTAAAAAGGTTGTGTATGTAACAAACGGAAATGCAGTTTTTTTTTTCAACGCATTCACTCGTTTTGGAGGAGTTGAATTTACTTGAATAGTGTTGTTCATGAATGGTTCATAAGCATTGTATATCCTAAATCACTTGTGGGAGGACTTGCGGTGCAGTTTTGTAGCCGGGGCCCCAATTTTGTTGATTGCAGGTCCATTTCATCAACCACTGAGGCATGGGAATTATCTAGTCTTGCTCACAAGTTACTAGTATTCATGAGCACCTCAAGAACCAACTGGTTCTTTGCTACCAATATGTAGGTAGGGACAATTATACTCAAGTTAATTAATTTGCATATTTATATATATAAATGCCTGAACTCAATTTAAAGGGTTTTGAATTGATGTGCTATTTGAGAGTTTTAGTAAGTATATATAAGGATAGAATTTATCTAGAAATGAAGCATAATTGACAATTGCATATCCTTAACCCGTTGCAGATGACAAGAGGCAAATAGAGGCCTTCCATAATCTGACACGTCTTTTTGAGACAGTCCATGTGGACAACATGAAAATTCTCAGATCACTGATATATGCAAAGGATTATATACTTCCACTTGTGGATGTACAACATCCTAAAATCTCACAAAACCGAACCTCTGTCCTTTCACATTTAATCTGTTTAAAATAAAACGTCTTTTACTCTTCCCCTTCGCTGAAAAATCTTCCACATGCCCCTCTCATCATGATCGTTAGGAAAATTGGAGAAGAAAGAGCTTACTTCCATTATGGTGAACATACTGTAGAATTGGGTTCTGTACCGCATGCAGAATAACAAAAATCCCCTGGAATTTTAATAGGATGTGGTAGTTACAACAACACCATTGCTTTTGAAAGGGCAAATTCTGGCATAGTTGGCCAAGGACGTGCATCTGGTTCTCTTTTCAATCAATTGGGTTCATCAATATGTGAAAAGTTTTCTTATTGTTTGGTACCAGCACTTTCACAATCTAATTCAACTAGCAAACTCAATTTTGTATAAACATATTATATTAAAGATGGAAAAAAAATGATTTGGCTACACAATAAACAATAACCATAATTCTTAACATTTCTATTAACATTATAGATAACTAAATCATACACAACTCTCATTGAGATAAAAACAAAACTTAAATTTGTGGTTCCAGATATTTACCAATTATCCTTGATCCAATGAATCTATAACAATTGGTAATCATATTTTCAGTGTATATAAACAAAGCCATACCCGTGAAGTGCAAACTAGGTCTGAAAGAATAGGCAGACACTAGAACATAGCATGAGGATTCCAACTGTGCTAGTTTTCCCATTTCCAAGTCAAGGGCATGTGATCCCATGTTAACCCTATCACAAAAGCTGGTGGAGAATGGATGCAGAGTCATATTTGTAAACACAGACTTCAACCACAAGAGAGTGGTGAGTTCAATGGTGGATCAATATGATGAAGAATCGCCACTGAAGTTGGTCTCAATCTCAGATGGCTTAGGACCTAATGATGACAGAAACGACGTGGGCAAGCTATGTGATTCTATGGTAATCACCATGCCAGAAGCACTTAAAAAGCTAATAGAGGATAATAATAATATTCATTTGAAAGGTGACAACAGAATCAGGTTCATTGTTGCAGATGTACATGTGGGATGGATATTGAACGTTGCCTGTGAATTGGGAATCAAAGGAGCTCTGTTTTGGCCTGCCTCTGCAACTTTGTTTCATTTGGTAAGCAGTGTTCCAAAGCTCGTTGATGATGGGATCATAGATTCAGATGGTAAGAACACTATCATACTTTTGTTTCTAAAGTCTGGCACCTTATGCTTTTGTTTGGTCCTGTTTTAATAAATACCATGCCCATCTAAAAACATATTTTACTTCTCAATTATGTCATGTTTCATTGCAGGATCCATATTAACTTCAAAAGGAACAATTCAATTATCACCAAGTATGCCAGAGATGGACACAAGAACCCTTTTTTGGTTTCACATGGCTGGACTTATGGATGGTTCTCATTACCTTAATTACTTGGCGCATCACTGTACTCCAGCTTTAAATTTGACCCAATGGTGGCTTTGTGATACTGCACATGAACTTGAACCTCACGTATTAACCCTTGTTCCGAGTCTCCTTCCAATTGGTCCGTTGTTGAGAAGTGATCATCATTACAAAACTAATGTAACTCTAAGATCATTGGGGCAATTCTGGGAAGAAGATCTCTCTTGCATGAGTTGGCTAGATGAACAAGCTCATGGTTCTGTGTTGTATGTTGCCTTTGGTAGTATCACTCTTTTTGACCAAAACCAATTCAATGAACTTGCCCTTGGACTAGACCTCACCAATAGACCTTTTCTTTGGGTTATAAGAGAAGACAATAAAATGGCATACCCTCATCAATTCCAAGGGCATAAGGGTAAGATAGTTAATTGGGCTCCTCAACAAAAAGTTTTAAGTCACCCTGCCATAGCATGTTTTCTCACTCATTGTGGTTGGAATTCTACCATGGAAGGTTTGTCCAATGGGGTACCTTTCTTGTGTTGGCCATACTTTGGAGACCAATCTTACAACAAAACACATATTTGTGATGAGTTAAACGTTGGGTTGGAAATTGACAAAGATCAAAATGGAGTTGTGTCACGCGGGGAGTTGAAAACCAAGGTAGAACAATTATTTAATGATGAGAGCATAAAATTTAGGTATGTGGTGTCGAAGGAGAAATTTATGAACAACATAGCCAAAGGGGGTACATCTTATGAGAACCTGAAGAGGTTCGTGATGGAGATAAAAGAACAAGAGGTTTGTGATGGAGATAAAAGAATAAAAGGTTTGTGAATTATGATTTGTTGAGACCTTAATCTCCTTCCCAGACCCTCGAGCAATCTTCTTTCTCAAGAAATATGTCTTGATGTTAATGTTTTAGTTCTTTCAAAGTAGACTTGGTTGTTGGATAATTGTATAAAGTTGTTATTGTCATGAAATATAAGTCCACTTCTGGTTCTGTATATGGGTTGGGATACCCGTGAAGTATCCCCTTTAATTTTATTTATTCATTGCTAATCAAAAAAACATTGTCATGAAATATGGTGACAACCTATCCTTGTACCTTTAGCTCTTTGACTAGACCCGTCATCTATAAGGTTTCTTTCACTACTTATGTCATGACAATATAGTTTTCTTCAATGATTGACAAAACCGCTAGATTTTGTAGATTGGCCGTAGTACCATATATATTAAACACATAACCTCTGAGATATTTTTTAGTGTCCAGATACTCAGTGTGGTCCAAATTAACATAACACTCTATGGGAAAGTCTCTAACATATCATCTAGCTCCATTATAAATTAAAACTCTTCTAATTGATCATTTGATGTTATGAAGAATCCATTTAAGAGCTTGTCAATATGCTCAATCGGGATTTGATATGAGCATGCTCACGGCATGGGTTGTGTCAGGCGAGTGCAAACCATTGCATACATAAAATAACCAAAAAAAGTTGTATATAGGATACCATCCATATAATTATTTCCCTCACTATCAAGAGATTATTCATCACTTAGTTTATAGTGAGAAGCGAGATGCATGGACACAGGTTTCTAGTTTACCATTTCAAACTTGTCAAGAACTTTCCTTAGGTAGGTCTCCTAGGACACATACAAATGTTACACATAATGTTGTCTAATAATCTCAATCTCCATAATCTTTCTAGGAGCTTCAAAATATTTCATATTAATTTCATTATTCAACTTAACCTTAACCTTGTCAACCTCAAGCATATTATTGCTAACTATCACAATGTCATCAACATACAGTATCAATATTGTGTAGTTTTTTACAAAAAATTTGAAGTATAAGCAAGTATCATACTTGTTACATTCAAAACCAACACTTGCAATGAACTCGTTAAATCATTTATTCAAGTTTGAATCACAATGTGGTAGCATATGGTGCAGTGCAATATATTTTGTAGGAGTACTGCTTAGTCTAAGTTACAAACGGTGTGTGCAAGTATTTATATTTTGTAGGAGTATTGCTTAGTCTAAGTTACAAACGATGTGTGCAAGTATTAACGAACGATGGTTTGGCTCTATACTCTTTATCCTTTGGTTTATATCTTAGTTGTTTAACATTGTATAAGGGTTGAGACACACCTGAAGTGTCCATGAATTAATTCGTTGTTAATAAAAAAAACTAAATCCACATAAACATTAATAATAATTTTTTATTATTTTTATTTTACTATTCTCATATACGTTAGCTAGATTGAGACTAAAGTATACTTATTTAAAATAAAATATAATATTAATGTTTGTTTTATTGTCCCAAAAACAACGTAAGTAAATTTATATTTCTTTTATTATAAGTTTAGTATGCTCTTAAAGATTTTAAAATATTTTAGAATCACCTTATAATTAACTTAACCGACTCATTAGTTTCTCTTGAAGGTGAACATTATTTACGGATAGATAATATAATTGTAGTGGTAACTAATACACTTCATTTTTGCAGTGTAATAAATCAAAGTCTATCAACATTTACTTTATATTAAGTGTAGTGTAATAAATCACTATTCTACCAACATTTACTTTATATTAAGTGTAGTGTAATAAATGACTAGTTCTGTCAACATTTACTTTATATTAAGTGTAATGATTCAGTAATTCTATCAATGATTCATTTACTTTATATTGTAACTAGATTTATGATTGATTCAATTCTGATAACGATTATATAGTTACTAACCTAATTGATTGAATGTTCAATAAGTATTCTATCAAATTTTAGAAAATAATTAATGGTGCTTCCAATATAATCTTTAGATCCTTATAAAACGGTATCTCCAAATAGAAAAAAGAAATGGAAAGTTATAACAGTGATATGCTTGTGAAGCATGATCATTTAATAATATGAAGGAAACATACTATTTTTAATTATGTTTTTAATTAATTGTATTGTAAATTTAGATTTAATGGTCATTATTATATTTATTTTTTTACTTTAGATTATATGTCCTTTATTTATATAAAAGTTACGATGAGATTTTAATAATTTTGTTGGAATAGTTTTATCAACTATCTATTTTTGGGGTTATTTGTTTGGTAATTAGGGAGGAACAATGGAGCATAACTCTACTTAATTGGTGTTCAGAGATGGATCATTGGACATGTAGATCCTGCATTGAAGATAATCTTTCCATCATCATCAAATTAATTGAACAAAATTTACAATGATTCAACAAATTTTACTAAAAATATCATAAAGTAAATTCATTTAGGTTAATTATAGCTTGATCAGTCTCATACTTAACTTATTGTGTTCCCAAATATTTACTTCACAATAACATTAACATAATGGAAGAAAGTGACATGTAAACGTTTTTCAGTTAATATAATCTTTTCTTCCTCTCTTTTTTGGGTAAAAATTTAGACTCAGAGGGAAAAGTTTCAAACTCAAATATCACTTCTAAATAATTTTATTTTTTTTAAGGAAATGCTTAGGAGTTGCAACTACCTGTTCTTATATATGCTTTAAATTTGTAATAAAATATGTTGTGTCATTCAAATTTATAAGAGAAAATTGAATGTATCTCCGGTTGGAAAAACCAAATACCATATTATAGAGTAAGTGGACTTTAAATCTAAGTCAACCTCATAAAACCGGCTCATGAGGTTGAGGTTTGCACCCACTTATATACAATGAAATGTCCTCATCTCTAGTCGATGTGGGATCTCCAACAAGAAACTAATTTAGAAACTAAAATATTTTTTAGTTTCTAAAATGGTCTCTAATTTAGTTACTATTGCAACTAATTATTTTGATATCTAAAAATTGGTTTCTATTTCATGATTGTCTTGTAGTGATATCTGCAATCTATCTGATCTTTTGATATGCAGTATTCCAATTTGATCATGTTCTTCCCAACTTGGTCTCACAGGAAATGATATCGAATTAGATATCAATTCAGAAATTATTTAATAAGAAACTAATTTAGAAATCAATTTTTTTTTAATTTTTAAAATGGTGTCTAATTTAGTCATTATAACAATTAATTAATTATCTTTTATCTTTAAAATTAGTTTGTATTCAATTATACAAGTTAACCATACAAGTGAAGTTGAAACCATATATATGTCAAGGCCAATCGAAGATTAGATATTCGAAACCAACCTTTTATAGTTGAGAATGAGCATTCCAAGTGTGCTAGTTCTACCATTCCCTGCACAAGGGCATGTGAATCCCATGATGATCCTCTCAGAAAAGCTGGTGGAGAATGGATGTAAAGTGGTTTTTGTGAACACAGAGTTCAACCACAAGAAAATGGTGAGCTGCATGGTGGAGCAAGAGGAAGAAGAATCACTGATAAAGTTGGTGTCAATCCCAGATGGTTTGGAAGGTGATGATGACAGAAAGGATTTGGCAAAGGTGAGTGATGTTATTCTAAGCACCATGCCTGGTGCACTTGAGAAGCTCATCATAGAGGAAAATATGAGTTTGAAAGATGAGAAGAGAATAAGATTGATTGTTGCAGATATACACATGGGATGGGCATTGAATGTTGGGTGCAAACTGGGAATCAAAGGAGCTCTATTCTCCCCTGCATCAGCTGCAATGTTTGCCTTACTACACAACATTCCCACACTCATTCATCATGGGGTCATCAATTCTGATTGTAAGAATCTCATTATTTATTATCCACATTTTATTTTATCTTTTTTTTTAACAGAAAAAAGAAATAAATAATATAGGTATTTCAGGATATCTCTACACTTATACAACCAAGTCAACCTAAAGCTTCTAACTCAATTGCACATAAAACAAAGATTCAAAGCAAAACAACAATCCAATGATATCATCATTGCCCGTCCTGATACTTTTTTATAGATTTCATGCAAAACAACAGCTTTAAATACCAATCAGAGTAAGAAAAACTAGTTAAACAAACTTTCAAAGATACCCACAACCATACCTACTTCCATTTTTAAAAGTTTTCTGATTTCTATGTCTCCACAATTCACTTACGATTGTTATTCACACGCAATCTCATATCTAATTCACAACCTCGTTGGCCCCAGTCATCTTAAAATTTAAAAAGTATTTTTTTGACTCCCAATGATTCATCGATGTGAGTCTCACCCACTTCTAACACATAGATCACACCGATCAAGATACTCTACAAGTACAGAAAAAATGAGACGATTTTATTTTATCCTATTATGCTGGGAAAAACTTGTTTTCTCCATTTTAGTTCTTTACATGTAAAATAATTTATTTATAAAATAAATTTAAACTTGTAACATCAGTTAAAATTCAATTTAAAATTTTTTTAAAAAATACTTCTATGGATCTAGAAATTTGTAATTTATTATTATTTTCTAACAACTTTTTCCTTTATTTTTATGTATAAGAACTTATTTTTATATCATCTAAATAAATTTAATTATTTTGAATATTTTTCAACAACAACAAAAAATTCTATAATTATGATTAAATTTTGTAATAAATATTAAATAGTCAAGTCCTCTCTCAAAATTGTGAATTAAATATAAAAAATTATCTAATGAAATCATGTATAAAAAAATTATTAAATAGAAACAAATTTTGTTGACAAAAAATAACTAGTTACTATATTGATAAATTAGATACTATTCTAGAAACTAAAAAATTATTGGTATTTAAAATTGTTTCTATTATTAATAAATCATTTTTAAATTAGTATTTAATTAGTTACAAAATTTTATCTATCAAACTAAATAGCTAAATAGTTTCTAAAGTTGCTATTTAAAAGTTTGATACCTAAAACATTAATAATTAATTACATGCTAATTTAGATATTATTTTAATATCAATAATTTTTTAATTTTTAAAATAATATTTAAATTAATTAATATAATAATTAATTATTTTTTGTCTCTAAGATTAATTTTTATTTAATAATTTTTTTTATAGTGTAAATATTTAATATAACGAAATTTATTCCCATAAATTACTACTTACTAATTTTATTTTATTTTTATTGCAGGGTCATTGTTAACCACTAAAAAGACAATTCAGCTATCACCAGGCATGATAGAAATGGACACAGGAACCCTTTTTTGGTTGAATTTGGGTACAATAAATGTTAGACAAGTATTAAATTACTTGGAGACTTGTGCAAGAGCTTTCAATTTGACTGAACTATGGTTTTGTAACACCACATATGAACTTGAACCTAGGGTTTTAACCTTTCTTCCTAAGATCCTCCCAATTGGCCCATTGTTGAGAAATTATTGCAACATAAATGAATCAACAAGATCAGTTGGACAACTTTGGGAAGAAGATCTCTCTTGCATGAGTTGGCTTGATCAACAACCTCATTGTTCTGTCATATATGTTGCATTTGGTAGTTTCACTCTTTTTCATCAAAACCAATTCAATGAACTTGCCCTAGGACTAGACCTAACCAATAGACCTTTCCTTTGGGTTGTAAGAGAAGACAATAAAATGGCATACCCTAATGAATTCCAAGGGCTTAAGGGTAAGATAGTTAATTGGGGTCCTCAACAAAAGGTTTTAAGTCACCCTGCCATAGCATGTTTTCTCAGTCATTGTGGTTGGAATTCTACCATGGAAGGTTTGTGTAATGGGGTACCCTTCTTGTGTTGGCCATATTTTGCTGACCAAATCTATAACAAAGTATATATCTGTGATGAATTGAATGTTGGGCTGGGATTGGACTGTGATGAAAATGGAGTTGTGTCAAGGTGGGAGATAAAGAAGAAGTTGGAGCAAGTATCAAGTTCTGTGAACATAAGAACAAGGTCTTTGAAGTTAGAAGAAAAGATAAAGAACAACCAATTAGACAAAGGTCGATCTTCAGAGAACCTTAACAAATTGGTCAAGTGGCTCAAAGAGTAGGGATTTTCCTTCTATGTGTGTGTTTTGGATGAACTTAGTGGTGAACATGATGCAATTTGGAAACAATATATATAATGCTTTCACTTTTACTATTAGTTAGATGTTGTTTATTGGGTGAACAAGGTTGATATTTTGTGATTCAAAATTAAATAATGGAGAATAAATATTCTTATATATAATGAGAACCAACACAACGAATTTTCAAATATTGCACACATCTTGTATCCGTTAGTTAATTCATATAATTTTTTTATTTTTGTGATGTCGTTAATGATTATGAAGTTTTAGCATGAATTTTGCAAAATCAATTAAGTAGTGGAACTCATCAAACACAATCTACTCAACGTGGTTTACAAAATTCTGATTTCAATTATTGATTTCATCACTGCCTTTTCTATTGTATAGTATTTTTTTTTATAAGTTGACACATATGATCTAATTACTCTAGGATTTCTAAGTTCATTAAATATATATGATTTGTGAAACCATAAGATTAATCTCAAAATTGGAGTAACAATCATACTAACGAGGATTTGTGTAACAGAAGTAGATTAATAGTTACCAGACTAATAAATCTTGTCATTGTGGCAAAGATTATTACAAGAAAGAAAAGTGACAATCAAGTATACATACCACCAATGTTTATGTCATCGTTAGAGTTACTATGGCCTTTCAAGTTTATTATAAGAAGTTTTCACTCATCCTATCCTACAACATGACAATAAACAAAATTCAAGGTCAATCTTTAGTTTCGTTAGGATTGTATTTATCATCACCGAGTTTTAACTATGGTGAACAATATGTTACATTTTCTAGAGTTCAAATTAAAATTGGATTGAAGATATTAATTCATGATAAACAAAAACGACGTTTGAATTCTATAACCAATTTAATTTACAAAGAAGTTTCCCATAATCTATAGTCACTAAGCACCAAAAGGCTATGCAATTAACTATTTTTATTTTACCAATTTTTATTTCATTTGTATATTGTAATCTTATTAAACATAGATTAACAGATTATTCATTTTAATTGCAGCGGCATAGAAGGAGCCTAAGAAAATAATTGAACAACATCTTTCAATACCAATGAAATAAATTTTTTACTTAAAATTTGTAATTCAGAAACATAGCACAACTACTAACATGGCATCATCTTCTAACATCTACATTATTACATCTAACAAATATCTGTAAATAGTTGCATGACATAAACCATCATAAAAAAAACCCAAATTAATAGAATTTATTGAAATCTCCCATAAAACATCATAACTATTCAACCTAGCTACTAAACTACCCTTGCTTTGGACACTTTGACTTGACTTGTCAATTATACACATATTAACAAAATTTAAATAGAATGAAATCAAAAAGAAAAAATCTATTCATTTTTCAATCCAATAAAAAGGGGATAGAAGATAAATAACTAAATCAAACAAAATTTAATAAACAATCAATCGATCAAAATCTTGAAATTGCTTGAATAAATAATTAGTCTACCTTCATAGCACATTTGTTCTTAATCTTTTGTTAAACAAACACAACTCATTACACATAACCAGAGACCAATTAAACTCGATTATTAATGTGCACCCTATCATTCAACACATACTCATGGAAACTGTAAACAAGGTTGTGGGCTTTAGTAACTACACCTCACTAATTTCTTTTTGCACCACTTTCTAAATCAGACTTTATCTTACATATATAGTTTTTAATAACAATACATATATTCTATTAAAATTTACAATATTTATTAAAAAATTATTACACCAAAAATTGACTATTAAATTTTAATCATAATTTAAAGTAACGTTCCTAATCAAATAAACAAAAATACAAACAGAAAATAAAAATAAAAAAAAGACATGTGCAAAGCACTGGTCCCGATATACATATATATATATATATATATATATATATATATATATTATAAAGATTAATCTGAGGTCATATTGATGGATGATCGAATACTTTAATATTTTCTATGTTTCGTGTCTCATCCTCTAACCATCATCAGTAACAGCTCAAAATTACTTGCAGGCTGCAACCTCGAGATAAGATCCTTCAAACTTTTCTCTATCAACATTTTTAAAACAGAAAGTAAATAAAATCATCTGTGTAAATTAAAATTAGTCTATACATAAATTAAGACTATTTTTTTAAAAAGTTGGTATGAGAAAACTTTGACAAATTAATTTATATATTTAATAATTTTAATTTATAGAAAAATAATCATTTTTTATTTAATTATTTATTTGATCCTAAATTTTTCAATTTTACCTTTCATTCCCATATTTAAAAATCATTCACACACATACAATTAATCCGTTTTTTAGTTTTTATACGTATACTTTTAGTTTTGTTCAGTTCTTACTGTCTAAAATTATAGAGAGAAAGTGATTAAAGTATTATATATATAAATTGTAAAAATAATTATCTTTAATAGTGATTCAGTCTTTTTTTTTCTTAAAAGTGTGTATAAAGAAATTTATGCAAATAACAAAAGTAAAATTATATTATTTATACATTCATTATTTTTAAAAATAAAGATATAAATACTTTTTTATTTTATTTCAAATTAATATTCAATTTATTATTATAATTATTAAAAAAATAATTTAATCTTAATATTTTATAAAATATATTTAAGTTTGTCTCCCCTGCCCCTGACACATTGCACGTGGATTGGAAAAGCTTTGCAAACTTTGACAGGGAAAAACTAGTGCAAAGGGTTTCTTTTAGGTCACACATGTTTAGGAAAAAAATTTGAAAACATTTCAGCTTTAGAAGTTCCTTTCAGTTTTTGTTTGTCTAAGAAACTAAGAAACCAAATTACACATTTTATAATTCTAATAAAAATTTCTCAAAGTTCAAACTTCAACGCTTTTATATACTTTTCTATTCTAATTTCTTAGACAAAATACTGTTGCTGAGCAAATATATTATGTAAAATTAATCTGACCAGAAAGAAAGCAAATAAGTGAACCCATAACATTGTTAAGTGTTTTTTCATTGTAGAAGAAACAAATTATAAGCACAAAAATAATTATACCTAAAATAAATTAATCATACTTTCGCTATGTCTTATATATATATAAATAATAATCAGGCTCCACTAAGTATCCTTTCCATTTTTTTATGTCATTTCAGCATACAAACAAAAGCTATGTGTATAAAGTGCAAACCAGAGTGAGTTGACCAAGCAGTGTTGAGCATAGCCTCAAAATCAAAAGAAAATAGAAAGGAAGTAACATGAACATTCCAAATCTCTTGGTTGTGCCATTTCCAGTCCAAGGACATGTCAATCCCTTGATGAACTTCTCACAAAAGATGGTTGAGCATGGATGCAAAATCACTTTTGTGAACTCAGAGTTCATCCACAAGAGGGTGATGAGTTCAGTGGCCAAGCAAGAAAGCCTTGAAGAATCACCAACCATAAAGCTGGTTTCAATCCCTGATGGTTTAGAACCTGATGATGACAGAAGTGATTTGGGTAAGCTGTGTGATTCTGTGCTAAGCACCATGCCTTCCATGCTAGAGAAGCTCATAGAAGATATCTATGTGAATAGTGGTGACAAAATCACATGCATAGTTGCTGATGTGATAATGGGATGGGCATTGGAAGTAGGGAGAAAGTTAGGAATCAAAGGAACTCTCTTCTGGACAGCATCAGCAGCCATGTTTGCCTTGGAATACAACATCCCTAAGCTCATTCAAGATGGAATCATAGATTCTCATGGTATGTACATCTCATGTTACTAATCAATTATGTTTGGTTCTGTTTTCTTTAAAAATAGCTACCCTTATCTAGTGGGGTGAAAATTCTTTTGTGTTCTTGATTCATTTCTACTTATAATATTAACATAAATATTAAAAGGTTTTGGTGTTGACAATCTTGTTACTTGTGAAATTAGGAAGTGAATACATATCAAACAGTTATAATATCTCTATTTTTGTTTAACACTCTAGGATTTCCAATTACGAAAGAAACATTTCAAATATCACCAAGCATGCCTTCAATGGACACAGAAGCCATTTGGTGGTCAAAAGTCTATAACCCAACAACAGAGAAGAAAATATTCAAGTATCTGGTGCACTGTATGCAGCATTCAAATCTGGCTAAGTGGTACATTTGCAACACCACATGTGAACTTGAACCTAGTGCATTATCTTGTGTTCCAAAGCTCCTACCAGTAGGTCCATTGTTGAGAAGTTATGACAACACAAATGTAATTGCAAGATCACTGGGACAGTTCTGGGAAGAAGATCACTCTTGCATAGATTGGCTAAATCAACAACCCCATTGTTCTGTTTTCTATGTTGCGTTTGGTAGTTTCACTCTTTTTGACCAAAACCAATTCAATGAACTAGCTCTTGGGCTTGACCTCAACAATAGACCTTTTCTTTGGGTTGTAAGACAAGACAATAAGATGATCTACCCCTCTGAATTCTTGGGGAGTAAAGGTAAGATTGTTGGTTGGACCCCTCAACTGAAGGTACTAAACCACCCTTCCATAGCTTGTTTTGTTACCCATTGTGGTTGGAATTCTATCATAGAAGGTTTGTCTAGTGGGGTGCCCTTCTTGTGCTGGCCTTATTTTACTGACCAGTTTCATAACAGAAATTACATTTGCGATGAGCTGAAGATTGGACTGCGATTGAACTCAGGTGAAAATGGACTTGTGTCACGCTGGGAGATTAAGAAAAAATTGGACCAATTGATGGATGATGAACAAATAAGAACAAGGAGTCTAGAACTTAAAGAGAAGGTCATGAACAACATTGCAGGTGGTGAATCTTCAGAGAATATTAGTAGAGTTGTCAACTGGCTGAAATCGTGAAAGTATAGCTATGTCTTTGGTCTTAACCCATGCAGTTGATTTTGGTGTTATGTAGTGTGAAATAATACTATATTGCAGGTCAATTACGTACAAGTTTAAATTGTGACGTTTCTCCTTTTTTTGTAAGAGTTGTGCTGTAATTTTTATTATGCTAAGCTTAGAGTTCCTGACATGAAATTTAAGAATATTAAGCAGTTAAATTGAAAATGTATATAAAATCATTGTAAAGTTGAATATAAAGGTAGATTTTAGCAATACACATTTAATTTAAATAAAACTTTCTTGGAAGAGATAAAAATTCATTAGAATTAGCATTACCAAATGAATGCAAGGTCTATTTCTTCCCATTACCCAGTTTCAAGCTAAAGAAAACAGTCGTGGTGCTGCGGTTAGCGGAACCATGGTCACTGGATTCAAAAACGGGATGTCTTCAGAAATGAGGAATGGAATAATGAAGTGATGGAAATGATTGGCAAGGTCATAGACATAATACTTCGACCTGATAGTTTAGTATTTTATGTTTT
The DNA here is from genome assembly GCF_051622355.1 of Phaseolus vulgaris. Taxonomy (NCBI): domain Eukaryota; kingdom Viridiplantae; phylum Streptophyta; class Magnoliopsida; order Fabales; family Fabaceae; genus Phaseolus; species Phaseolus vulgaris. Next base: position 5,738,076 of record NC_143501.1, on the reverse strand, counting down.
TGATTGGTTAACAAATTCATCCACATATATGAAGATTATTCCAGATGAGAGAAGAAAACCAGGTCAGCGGAAGCCGTATGAAGATTATTACAGAGAAAGTTGGGGACCTATTGCATAAATGGATCAGAAAGTGAAAAGATTAGAGTGTTTTCTGATCAGAATGGGCACTTAATATTGAAGAGAGGAATTCGAAGCAGCGTTCTTTCCTGCATCAGCAGCACAGTTGGTGTGTGGGATTGAGCCATCCAGGGGGAGTTCATATTTCACTAACTCTCTATAGCTGCAGAGCATACAACAATATATTTATTTGTTGACAGGTAATATAGCATGAATCATACGAGGAATGCAATTTAAGCGTTCCATGGACTGAACCAAGCGAAAACCTCCAATACAGCACTATACTTTATGATCGAGATTACTGCAAGTATTTTAGAATTATGAATAACTAAAATGCAAGAAATAAACCAAACAGAAACATACTGGTAAGAGCACAATTAAGTGAAGTGTTCGAAGATTTGTCGTACAAAATTATAAGAATAAGTTCAAGTGTTTACATCAATAGCCGTTAGCAAGACATAAATAAGAATTTGTTCACAACAACTGATAAAACACTTGACAGTTGTGACTAGCCTAAGACAAAATTGGCCAAAACTTGACTCGTTCCCTACATATAAGAAATATCTGCCAATATCCCACCATCTCAAAAAAAATTGTCATTATATATGATTTAAGTTTACCTTACTTTACAGGGATTCCTGAAGAAATGCAAAGTTTGGAGTCTGCTCCACCACTGATTACACTGTCGCCTTTCCACCAATCAGCGGACAATACCTGAGTTAAACAAATGACAATTCTATTAATAACAAATTTGGCTACTCCGGAGCATTAAAAAAATGCTCAGCGGTGGAAAGGTATTATTTTCATGCTAAAACATGGAAAGAATATTTTATACCTTATCACTGTGTGATTCAATGACAGAAAGAGGCCACTGCAACATCAATGGAGAAAAATCAGGAAAAAGCCCAAAGATGGACATGTAATCAAACTAGGAGAAAAAATAGCTTGGTAGAATAAAGATATATTACCGCAGTTCTCAGATCCCATAACATAACTTTCCCATCATAGGATGCAGAAGCTAAATGAAACCTAGATTGATCATGCCATTTGCAGGCCGAAACCCAAGACGTATGAGAAGCAAACTGAAAAACAGGAGCAGATGTGCCTGCAGAGAAGAAAGATTTTTTTATAAGATATTATCATGCATGTGATTCACTATCGAGGTGTGAGAAAAATGACAAGTGGCTTTGTTTAACACACACCTGGCTTACGAGGATCCCAAATCCTAATGACAGGGTCAGAACCACCAGCAGCTATCAGAACAGAACCTTCCCCACCAATATCAATGCAATTGAGAGCCTTCCCACAAAACTGCACATAGAAGACAATCTAATCTAAAACATTGATTTTTTTAACTATGCAAAAATAAAGTAAAAGAAGGTATAAGATTAATCCCATGTGTATAATGAACACATTGGGTTATCTATTTATACATAAGAAACATACAAAATATATGGGTTAAGACTGTTACATCCAACACTCTCCTTCATGCTGGTGCATATAACTTATATGTATCAAGTTTGTTACAAATATAATTAATTCTAGGGCCTCGTAAAGATTTAGTGAAAATATCTATTAATTGATCATTTGAACTTAATTCATATCTCAAATCTCATATCTCAAAATGAGAGTTTAAACTTAATTCAACCCTGCAAAATTGATTTGTATGATAAGGCTCTTACCTACTTAAATTTTATTTTAGTCATATCTCTAATCAATGTAGGATTAAATCATCACCTTGAGGTTGCAATTTATACAACCCCCAAAGAGGCGACAACTTAGATGGACTAGGAGTGACCACAACTTAGGCGGACTGGTCTTGACAGCAATTTAGGCATGCTAGTGGTTTCAGTTTCATTCTTCGTTCCAATTCCTCTAGCACAGTAAGCACTTAATTATGTTTTGGAAGAAAAAATTACCGTATATTAAACATACTTATCCTAAACTATGTATAAACAAGGTCCAAAGCCAAGATTGCTTCATAACAAGACAACTTTGGACTACCAGAACCAAGTAAAAACATCATAATCAACAATCGACTGGGGAAAAATGTAGAAGATCTAGTACACTATTATGTAAAAGTAAGAACTAGACAAAACTTATCCAAAGAAACAAATAAGTTCAAGCCACAAGAACAATTGATTACGAAATGACATTTTTTATATTCATGGAAAGAACAGGAGCAGAAAATTGATAATTGTGCAATAAACCACTTCTAATTTAGTTACCTGACTATACACAAATACTTACTTAACGACTGAGCATCTAGTGGCATAATGTCAGTTTTATCTAAAGAAAAAAAAAAATGAACACTTCAAATGTGTACTATTTTAAACAAAACTGGGGCATTCATTTTTCAACTTACTATATCTGTCAAGTTTTTTCCAGTCTCCACATCCCATTTCCTAATAGAATGATCCCATGATGCAGAATATATTGACTCCCGTTGTGGCCAAACCACAGAAGATACACACTGTGTATGGCCAACAAGGGTAGTGAAAGCCTCTCCCTACAATACAACAGATGAAAACTTATTTGTCAAATGTCAATGAAAACTAAAGATTGATACGTCAAAAGGGAAAGGAAATAAGTTAACAACAAAAGCTACAAGGTTTTAATTAACAATTTTACAGGTCTAAAATAATTTTTAACATAAGTTTGAACTTGACTCGGAATCAGATGGTCAAATTTCTTCTAGAATAGTTTCAAAAACATCTTCCTTTATGGCATCCAGCCTCTAGTGCCAACATACATAGTAACCTTAGTACTTTGCATTCATCCAGTTGAAAACAGATGCAGCAAGTCAGCATCATCCTTAACTTTTTACTATTCCATTCATCAATTACAACACAAAGAAGAGTAAAGTGTCATCTCTGATGATCCCTTAGAAGTTAAAGTTAAAACAATACAATTTTTTTGGAAGAAATGTGACTACACAAATTGCACTTTCAACAGCACAATATAAATAATAAGGTGTAAGGAAGTTCTACAAACCTCTACTTGAGACTCCTCAACTTGACCTCCAATTTTTCTCTTCTTAGACACTAGGTCATCTTCTGCATTAAAGTCATTAGTTTGCCATAGATTGATGGTGCAATCCCAAGAAGCAGAACAAACCTATGCGTGAGACAAGGAAGACTAATGTTACAGACCATTATTACTCTACTTATAAATCAAGGACAGAAGGTGGAGAAAAATAGAAAAGAAAATACAAACCATTTCTCCAGAAGTCTGTACTGCAACACTCTGTACAGAAGACTTATGACCACGCAAGATTTTGTAAGCCCTGACCCTCATGGGATGGTTTGCAGTCTCCTCTGTATTGATCTTTTATACAAAAGGGAAAACATAACATAATAAGCATAAGCACAGCATAAGAAACTGTAGTTTAGCAGCTTTTCTTTTAGTTACCTTCCATAACCTCAATGTCCGGTCTTTTGAAGCAGTAGCTACCGTAACAGTTTCGAGACCTGATTACAGTACAAATATTGATATCTTGGACCAATTCAATCATAACAATATACATACATTACGCAACATTAGAATTACACAGAAACAAGCACAAATGTTTCAACCAGCTATTCCCACTAAAGCACAAATGCTTCAACACATAGGATCATTCAATCCAGTATGTTTTCTTTTCTTCTCCATGTTACTTTCTAAGCACATAGCCACACAAACATGTATATATTTTGCATTTTAGTTCAATCTTACAATTTGTGTTAATGAATCCCCCCACCCCCCCCAACCAGGATGCCTTCGATGGTAGGTTTATTTTTCTTATCCATGTTACTTTCTATGCACATAGCCACAACACAAACATGTATATATTTCTGCATTTTAGTTCAATCTTACAATTTGTGTTAATGAATCCCCCCAACCCACTTCTCTATTCAGAAACTGAAACTCAATTTTGACTAAAGTTGTAATTTTGCAATATAAATGAAAGTATTTTTTGAGGAAATTAAAGCGCATTAAAAGACTACTAAACACAAATAAAGCATAATATCCCAGACCTACAAAGGAATGGTGAAAGAATAAAAATGTAAATAGCAAAATTAATAGAATGCCAAGGCAACAAAAAAAAATAGCACTGGCAATCAAAAAAATGGACAGAAATAGAGTTTGCAATATGTAGGAGAATATATTTGTCTTCTTTACCTTCTGGATTGATGACACTAACAGAGGTTATCGCGTCACTGTGTCCCTCCAATATATGAGTACATAATCCAGCACCTTTCCATGCCCTAAAATATAATTTAATCATATAACGGTGGAAGCCCAGTAAATGAAAAAGTAATCAATAATAAAATATGCCAATAATTCTAAAAGAACAATACTGGGTAAGACTCTTATACCTCCCAAAACCATCATAACATCCTGTCAAAAAGAACCTGCAGAAACAGTAACACTCAACTTTAAATTCTTAGTGAAGGACACAGGTAAAAAGCCATTCCACTCAGTAAAATAGAACCAAAACTATTATTATATCGAAAATTACAAAGTGACAAGTTAAACAAACAAAAAGTATTTACAATAACAATCATCACTAATCCAATGGCCAAAACTCTAAAGAACCTATTCACAAAGAGGGTTAGGCAGTTAGTTTCCTCTGACTACTCCCAGTGTCACCATCAACCACAATGCAAAATAAACCTCAAACAGTGACCTCATGAATTATAAAAAAAAAAAGGCTTTACAATAACACTCGTTAACCCAATGGCCAAAACTTTAAATAACCTACTCACAGAGAGGGTTAGGTTGTGTCCTACGGCTACTGCCAGCGCCACCATCAACCACAATGCAAAAGTAAACCTCAAACAGTGAACTACTGCTTCCAATCACTTTTTCTATCATCACTAAATATCATTAACAAATTGATTGGAGTCAATAAAAATCAATCACACTGACTTAAATTCAACCTTGATAAAATCTTTCACAAACAATGTTTGAATAAAAACTGTGCCCCATACAAAATAATGGCATGTTACAGTTGCTAGCATTACTGAACATAAGAGCTAATATAGAATACATTAACACAAACTAAGATTTTTATTAAAAGACTGAAAACACTCTACAAGTCTTTAAAAGCATTTCCACCAAAATGACACATTTGCAAGCTTACCGAGAAGAAGAACCATCAACAGCACTGACCCAGTCATCATGTAAAGAAGGGTCTTCCTCCTTTCGTGGGGCCACAGACCTTGTGTACTCAATTTCCAATATCCTTTCCTATAAATTGACCATTCAAAACAGTTAGCTTCCTTTCCTATAATTGATCACTCAAAAAAGTTAGCTACCTTTCCATAATTGATCACTCAAAACAGTTAGCTATGATCATATTACACCATAGCAAAAGGAAACAATGGTTTGTTTCCTATGTAAATAAATAAAGACAAAATAAATTGATAATTATTGTTTGTATACCCAATTTCTATCCCAGAAGTTTCAACAATTTCCTTGCAATTAACCAAGTGGCATAAGGTTGTAGATTATTCAATTTCCCGAGATTTGAAACCTCAAATTTTGTTCAATTTGAGATCTGCATTGAATTTACATAACTATATGTTCATGATTATCATTTACCATGTTTGAAAAAAACATTGATTGAAATGTTGAATAAGCTCATAGGAACCAGTTATCTTAAAAAATCAACCTTGCAAACCAGCGATGTCCAACTGAGTCACAATCAATCAATACAGTTTAATTGTCACCTAGCACTGTTACAGCCATACTGTACAGACGCAGCCTGAACTACCCCATTTTAGCAACTAGTATACTACTATATTACGGGCTACACACAGACACTACTTCCATCACAACAAACCCATAATCCACTGCATCAATGCAATTGATACACAACCACCATAACAAGCATAACATTTACTTAATTAATATAACAAATTGATGCTGTCAAAGTGAATCCTAAATAAAAGCTACAAAACAAAAATGAATCATTGGAATCCAATAGACAAATCAAGCACTTCTAATCCTACTTATCTAAACAAGTAGTTCCCCAGAATAAATTTCCATTCCATGTAACTTGACTCCCAACAAGTCCATAAAAAATGGGTAAACAGTCACTTTGGTTCTAAAAAGAGTAATTTAGTGTCACTTAGGTCTCTAAAAGTATTAAAATCTAAAAGAGGCAAAAAGTGTAATTTTTCTATCACATTGGTCTTGTCATTGGAAAATCTCCGCTAAAGTTTACATTTATACCTACATAACACTATCATTTTGGTCTTTAGATTAAACCAATTATTGTAATTCTAATTCTTGAACTTAACACTGTCAATCATTTTAGTCGCTGAACTTAATCAATTAATCTCATTCTAGTCCCAAACTTAAAGGCTTTGCCATTTTAAAATAACACTAACCCCCTTGTTTGACTGAGAGGAGGTGGAAATTGAGATTATATGGTGTGGTACAAGAAGGAAAGAAGAAATCATTTAAAAAATGGAGGCACCCAAAATACCATTTCTCACATATTTCCAGTGTTATCAGAATCAAACGGTTATTAACCCAGTCAAGGTACTAGATCAGTGGAACACTGGTTGAAACAGGGGTACTAGTTGAACTGCATGACCCGGTATATTATTGAATATATAATTTATATCACAAAGAGTACAAAAATATTTTTTGTCATCCATTTTTTAAAGAGATGCACTGGTGTAGTGACTATGTTGATCTTAAAACACCCATTAGCATGGGTTCAATTCTCTCTCCCCAATAAAATTTTGATTTTCCTCTACAGTATATCTTATGAACTAATAAGAAAGTAGGAGGGCATTAGAGATGTTGGGCAGATTGGCATGAAGAAAATAACAGGCATAACTGAGTGTTGTAGTAGGCAGACTGATGTGAAGCATAGCAGTTAGAAGAGAGGTGCAGCAAACTACCTTGGACGACATTAGACCAGACCAGAGGCTCACCAGTTTTATCCGGTTCAGAGTGAGGTTGATGAGGTATTGCCAACTTCTACTCATTTCCCCATCTCTCTCATCTCTTCTCTATTTCTCTTCGACCAAATGCTATAGATTTCTACTTTATTTCTTATCTATTTCAATTTCTACTTTACCAACTTATTTCTTTCCTACCTAATTCTCTCCTTTCCACTAAACAAAGTATAAGTGTTTAAATTCGGGAACTAAAATGAGAATAAGATTAAAATTACAATAAGTGTAGCATATAGACACAAACATCAATGGGCAGCTTCGATTTCTATCCGGAAAAAACTCGCATTCTATTACTACAAACATAAAATAAATGTGCATTTTCACTTTCTGTCATACAGACAATCATACAATTGTAAAGATAAGTAGAACATGATTTGTAATCGTTTTAAAATTATTACCGCAGAGATTCCCTTGGCGAGAAGAAACTGCTCGAGCGACATCCGCACGAACTCGCCATCGATCAAAAAATCAAAGGGCTCAGGCTCATAATCAGCATCTGCAAAAATCAACCACCAAGGAATTTCATCAATAGTCTTGAATTAACCAAAAAAAAAGAGCACGGCGGTGTTTGAAAATGAGATAATAAATGAAATTACCGTTGGATTGAATGAGTGCGTTCACGAGAGAGGATAGGCCGAATCGAGTGAGGTCTGCAGGGATTGCAATGGCGGAGGACGGAACTATGAACGGCGCATTCAACTTCGTCACGAACCGCACTTGGATCCTCCTCGCGCTCCCTTCGCCACTTTCTTCATTCATATTCATCTTCGCTTCCTCTTAAGCTCTTTCTTCTGCAAGGTTAAGGAGAAAACGAAGAGCGTGAAAAGAAAAGCGCCAAGCGAAGAGGAAGAAGAAGAAGAAGCAGCAGAAGCAGAAGCAGCAGCAGCTAGGGTTTAACGGTTTTCAAGTTAGAATGTTCAGTTGCTGCGAATGGGTTTTAGACAATACTATGCCGTTTTGGTAGATCATATAACCAATATTTTATTATTAATCAAAAAATATAAAAGGAAGAAAATATTTACAAATAAAACGAGAGTCCCACTAAAATATACAACTTCTTTTATTTATTAGTTATTTATATTATATATATTGTTTATAACAATATATCTTTTTGGAGTATCAATTTTATATTTTTTTATTTTTAATTATATTTTAAAAAATTTTAAAAAGTCTACAACAATAAACAAAAAGACACATATTTAAAATTTCTATTTAATCCTTAATTATATTTTTTTTTAAATATAAATAAATTGTAGTGAGGAAATTTGTGTACTCATTTTATATTACTATTTTATCATTAATTATATTTTAAAATAAAAATTATAACAATATATATATAATATTTTTATTTTATTGTGTTATTATGTTTAAATTAAAAAAATAAAAATAAACTATCTAAATATTACATGCGTTTGTTGTGTAAACATTTAGTATTTTTTAATCATCACTATTAATATTATTTTTTATTAAAATATAGAGAGGCACACAGTATTTTGTATTATAAAGAAAACACAATTTGATAATTTTTAGATATTATCTTTTAATTAGATAATTAATTTTTTTAATAAAAATTTATTTACTAAAATAAGTAAATGAATGATTTTTTTTACTGCAAACTAACTAACTAACTTTTTTCAAAAAAAACTACCACATAATTTTCTCAATATCATTTTTAGAAAATTATATGTATTTTCTAAATGGTATTATTTTAATATTTTTAAATGTCATTTTTATAACTTTGAAATGCGAAACGTAAACATATTGAAAAAATTACTAAATGAAACTCGAAATGAAGAAGTTAAATTGATTTGAAAATGTATGGGACACTAGTACAAACAAGTACATTAACGACGGCTATTAACCATTTTTGTAAGTGAAGGGGATACAAATACGGTTCCAGGAGGAATGTTTTTGTATATCGTCTTTTTTTAAAATAAATTAGGGTTCACGTAGGTGCGAAATGGTTTATGGAGGCGAAAATAGAAAGTTGGAGGCACGACACGGTGGCATGCACGGGCTCATGGAGAAGACGACAGTTGATCGCGTTGAAGGAAGAGGGTGACGTTGGTGGACGCGTCACGGTGGCGCTGGCTAGAGGTGGCACTAGCTCGCGGAGCTTCAGAGTTGAGATTGGGCGGTGTCCGTGTCGTTGGTTGCGGCAATCCTGGGCGCGACAGTCACCGTGGAATGGCGTTGGTTACGCAATCCAGGTCACGGCGGTGGGTGCAGAATGGCGTTGCTAAACGTCGAAGAAGTGGCTCGGAGCGCCGACGCAACGTGGTGGTGCCGACGAGTGACTATTACGGGGCGGCTGTGGGTGAGGAGTGGAGAGGGAAAATACAACAGTGGTGAGTGAGTGAAAAAAGAAAATTAGAGAGTGAAATGTGAGTGAGAGGGAAAGAGAGGGGCTAGGGCGTGGGAATTGGAAAGCCATACATATGAAGACGATTCCAAAGATAGCCGTCTTTGTATCCACACTATCCTAACATATAAAGACGGTTCAAATTAACTGTCTTCGTATCCCCTCACAAATCTAACATATAAAGACGGTTTCAAAGGGAATCGTCTTCATATTTACACATAGCTAACATATAAAGACGGTTCTAAATAAAACCGTCATTACAAATTCCAAAAATTTTAAAAAAATTAACGAAATTGTCACTGTCTTGCTTATGACGACTGTTCTTTACAAACCGTCTTTATAAGAGAGTCGTAAATTACGAATTTTGCACTAGTGGGATAACCCGTGTCAAACGTTGGGGAATCAAAGTCATTCAAAGTGAAAAAATTAATTGCAAAAGCAAATTAAGCTTTCAGATTGTCAATGATTTGGACTTTCACTTTATACTACTGGCTTTATTAACATTTCTCAACGTTGAGAAAATTTAGTAAACTTTTTTTGTGCTTTGTATTTTGAAAATCTAGTAAATTATTAGCACTCCATATTTTTAAAAACTTGTATAAATTTATATTGTTGGTCAAATTAATGTTTAAGTTCATTTATTGATTGGAATCCTACTACAGCATCCATGTAATATTATAGTACTTTGAATTTTTGTGTGTAATGTTATAGTAGTTACTAGTATGTTTACTTATGTTCATGTTAAACTTCTACATGTCTGTGTTTGGTATGAAAAATTTGAAGTTGAACTAAATGTGTATTATGAAAACTTCTAGGCATTTGGTTGTGGATAGGATATACAAAATTAATTAGTCACAATTTGGTTGAATGGTTGCATGGCAACATGCTATTGTTAAACTTGGTCCATTAATAAAAGTAATGTAAGTTTTGTTTGTATTTATGGTTTAATATTTTTTTATTCTATTCATATATAAGTTGAGAAAAAAAATGGTTTTCTATTGCATATTTTCATTTTTAAATCAGTATTTTTGTTCATCTTATCTTAGACAAAGTTAAATGAAAAATCTCCTACACTATTATAGTTGTTTTGTCATACACACCAATGAAAGAAGGATAAAACATGGGTGGATCAAAGATCAACACATGTGGATTTAAGTCACAAATAAGTATGATATGTCAATTTGTCTAACATTAGTATCTTTTTTATATTTTTTGTCAATGTGTTACCATTTTTATTTGATGTTCATAGGCAGAATATAATCATGCAAGGGAAAAAGCATCCCAATCAACATATGTTAAAGGAGTGTCTCCACCTAATGAATTACAACTTTGGTGTAAAGTTGTCAAAATTAACAAAGACAAGGTGTATGAGCTTGGACTTGAGTCAACAAAAGCAATCGGGAGACAATCCTATCATGTGATTGTGTTAGAATGTATGAATTAAACAAGAGGGGGGTGAATTGTTTTTGTAAGATTGGAAGAGAGAGAAAAGATTTGTAAAATCAATCAATTGATTTATCCGTTCAACTGGATTCTTTAACAAATTAGCAATTCTTTAAGAAAAATCAACCAATTGTTTTATCGAAACAATTGTTTGTTTAATGCAACAAAATACACCGAACAGTAAGGAAAGAGAGATTCACACAAAGAGATTTATACTTATTCACTCTTAACCAAGAGTTACATCCAATCCTCAGCTAACCACTAAGAATTCGTTATGCAATCAAAACCAGATTACAAATCACACAAAAAAATGTTGATATTGAACCCCTCAAGAACACACAACATTTTTAGCCAAACTCACAGTTTCCATAACTAATTTCTGAAATTGTTTTACACATAATTACATATTCAAATGAAAGAAATGGAAATCACCTGGACTTTACAAAGTTGTTGAACAATATAATAGAAAACTCATATTCCTACTTCACACACAAGCAATGATCAAAGACTCCAATAATAAGTAAAAGCTCTTTGATCTTCTCTTGAAAAGTTTTTATAAAACTCTCTTCTTATTTTTCAAATGATAAAAAATCAGCCTTTATATAGACTTTAGGAAGTGATTAAAACTATTTGATTATTAATTGAAATAGTTAAAAACAGTTTGAAAATCCTTAACAAAATTATGTTAAAAACACTTGATTGATTTTTAAAACAAACTAATTGATTTATTTATTTTTTTTAAAGACATCACATAAAATAGTCAATTCATTTATCGAAATAACAAACTGTTTTGGCTTTACAAAAAAGACAAAAGAAAACAAATCATTTTTAAAACCTTTCAAAAACACTAAGTATAATTCAATCGGTTGTCAAGATAAATCAACCGGTTGAAAAACTTGTTGTAGTCACCAAACTTTAAACATAAGCTCTTTCAACTAACTTAAATCACGAAACAATTAACTAAAATTAACACAGGTTTTAGAAAATAAAACTTTCAAAAGAGATTTAGAATCAAATGAGCTTGGACCATAACTAGGTGTAAATTAACAATTCAAAATCTACTAAACAACATACACACAACAACATATTATACATATTCATTTGTGAAGGTAATGAAGGACAATATTAAACAGTTAACAAATAAATGACTTGCAATTGAAATAGAAATGAGTGGCCTTCATGATAGAATATTCAATAACAAGAGAGAAATTTCAACAAAATAACAAAATGCTACATTTATTGATGAAGAAGATTGACTTTCAACCTCCTCAAATATGAATTTAAACTTTATTCTCCTTACTTAGATTTTGTGTTTTTTATTATTGTATTGTTTGCATTGAATCTCATCAATTTTTTTGGATGTTTTTATTATTTAAAAAATGTTTATGTAAAATTAGTATTATTATGATGAAATTTTACAAAGTAGTCAATAGATATATAATCTATCAAGTTTATATTTTTTGGAAAAAAAATTAAAATTAAAAAAATTAAAGTATTTGTGATCGATTTAGTGACGAAATCAAAATTTTAAAATCAATCATTAAATCAGTATTTGTTGGTAGTCATTATTTTAATCACTGATTTTGGTTATTCAGTCACTAAATTCAATTGCATATTCAATTACATATTTTAGTTATAGATTCAATTACAAATTCAATTCAAATTTTAGTCACATATTTAAGTTACAGATTTTAGTTACAAATTCAGTTATTATTTTTAGTAACTGATATTAATATTGACAAATTTGGTCACTAAATTCAATCAGTAAATCAATTACCATAAAAAAATATTGATTGATGCTATTTAGTTACTAAATCGGTTATTATTTTAATTAGTGAGGACTATTTTTTTATCACTATTCATAATTTTTGTTGTAATAAATCCAAATATTTTTTTTTAACGAGTAACTTATAACATTTTGGTTTATTAGTTCGTTTAGTTGTTTTCAAAAATACGTTCAGACAATTTTAATTAAATCAAGTTTTTTTTTAATTTAATCTGAGATAAGTAATTCATGTTTTTTAATTATCATTTATTAATAATCATTTTCTAAAATCACTTTACTTTTGAGGTTAAACAAATTCACTCTATATCATATGCTATTTTATACAAATTGAACTTAAAAACATATTTAAATATTATAAGTTTGAGTTTTAGGTTATGATAAATATATAGAGATTTTTCATTAAACATTCAATAAAAAAATTATTTATATATATATTTTGTTTGATCCACTATTAAACGCTAAACGACATTGTTTTTTATTGGTAGAAACCACAAATGAATACCAATTTTGTGTTTTTTTCCAAAATTTGGAACCAGATAGGAACCTAGGAGAGCATCAAATTTATATTATTTTCATTTTTTTTCTATCTCACACTTATATATTAAAAAATATACTAGCGTTGAAACTAATAATGTGTATAATAAAAATTACAACAATAATTAAATTTTATCTGAACAAAATAAAATAACATAATAAAATACAGAAACAAAGCAGTGTCTATGTTTAGTTCATATTAAAATAATCAGTTTTCTTAATGTTTTTCTGAATTTGGATAACTACCACCTTCATGTAATTTTTCCTAGTCTGTTTTTGCCTTTTATTTTGTGTACCAAATTGAATTATTCTATTATGCATGAAAGCGATTATTTGTTTAATGCAGAACAAAATTGTACTGCTAAACAATTTTTTATGAGATATGCAGTGATGATTATGTCTTATATATGATTAAATTAATTGAAATTTGAAAGCAACCCCATAAAATGGTCCCCTGTTTCCTCTTTCAAAGTTTTGCAACTAAGTTAAAAATTTGAATACTCCATGATTTATGTAGATGACAATTCTATATTAATTTGTTTTCCAGCTATGCAAAGTTTATAAATTTTTCTAATTTACTTATCTCAATAATTAGGAATGACAACAAACAGAACAGGTAGATAATAATTATAAAAAAAAATTCAGAAATAAAAAATAACTGATTACATTTTATATATATATATATATATATATATATATATTTATATTAAAAAATTAAATACCAACTAATTAATAGCTAATTTGATATTAATTTAAAAAATAATTTGTAATTTTTATTAATAAAAAAAAATATCAATATTTTTTTTCTCTAAATTAATATATGATTTAGTCCACATTTAATAATTAGTTATTTTTTGTTTTTAAGATTAATTTTTATTTAGTGATTTTTTTATACAGCATATAAAAAAATCATTGATATTTAGAATACTTTAAAAAAACTAATATAATCATTATCACATAATTCCTTTCCATATTTATTATAATTTAAAAAAATATATATTTTGAATACTTCCTAACACAAGTTAGCTTTAAACATACTTATAACAAGTGAACTTATAAATGTATATTCATTTTTTACCTAATAAATGTATATTAGTTAATTATTAATGTATCACATTAATAAATCTTTTATAGCACATGACTTTACCCAAACCCTTAATTATTGAAAAAGAAATAGATTCTCTTATCTATTAATTTGGCAGGAATGGTATTATTCAATATTAACATCTTTAAAACCCTTTATATTAATGTCCTAGCAATTTTTTAAAAACAGATAACATGCATAAATATATTTCTTAATTCACTGACATATCAAATTAAGTCTATTCAATGTAGATAAAATCATGCAACTTTGTCACTGTATCAAACATTTGTCTTAACTTTACTTTCATCTATGGAGGCAGCACATGTTCATGCAATGGGTTGGTTGGAATTGTAATTTGTTATGATAGTTTATTTTCATTTTCACTAATTTGTTGGTCAACACCCTTGGCTTTGAATAAATGGGTTTTGTTTATTTGAGGATGATAACTTCATGTAATAGACATATTTTGTCTTCATACTAGGCCACAAGAACATGCCATGATATATGAAGACAAGTAGTTGCAGAAAATGGTAGAATCAAATTCTTCTTCTTCTAAGGTTTTCAAAAATCTTGAGACAAACTTAAGTTTCACAGTAGTGTACAAGAACATAGAGAATCTGCATAGCAAGGAAGAACTATAAGGATGGCAAGGCCACATGTAATGGTTGTACCTTACCCAGAACAAGGGCATGTGATTCCTCTAATGGAGCTTTCACTGCTCTTGGTCAAACAAGGTATAAAAATAACATTTGTGAACACCAAAGAAAACCATGATAGGATCAAGAGTGCACTTCCATGTGGGGATGGTTTATTATCTCAAATGTCTCTAGTGTGGATTTCTGATGGATTGGAATCCTCAGAAGAGAGGAAAAAGCCAGGAAAATCATCTGGGGCAGTGTTGAAGGTTATGCCAGAGAAAGTTGAGGAGCTAATTGAATGCATCAATGGATCAGAGAGTGAGAGGATCACATGTGTGCTTGCTGATCAGAGCATTGGATGGGCACTTGATATTGCAGAGAAGAAGGGAATCAGAAGAGCAGCTTTCTGTCCTGCATCAGCAGCACAGTTGGTGTTGGGATTGAGCATACCAAAGTTGATTGATAATGGGATCATAGACAAAGATGGTGAGTTCATACTTCTCTGATTCTTTGCTTTATTGTTTATTTTTCTTCTTTCTGAATGATATTGATCACACAAATCAAGTTATTCAACATAAAGAGTTTCATGAGTAATCAAGTAGTATCATGTCATGCCATATTGAAAAGATATTATTCCTCACAGCTAATCTACTCACACCCATATAACTCACATGCATTAACAATGTTACTTAAATGTAACACTCCTTTATTTATGAAGAAATTTCCAAGATTTGTGAACTTCATAAATTGATGTTATATTAGCTACAATTAGCATGGTTTAGCAGAAAACTTTTCTCATAAAATGAAACCACAATCAAGATATGTTATATTCATTAGTATTCATGTCTTACTGAACAATTAAATCATTCAGGAACTCCATTGGAAAAACAGGTGATTCAACTATCCCCTGCAATGCCAAGTGTAAGTACAGAAAAGCTTGTATGGGTTTGTGTGGGGAATAAGACTACTCAGAGGCATATTTTCCAACTCTTGGTAAACAACATAAAGTCCACACAGAAAACTGAGTGGCTGCTTTGCAATTCAGCTCATGAACTTGAGTCTGCAGCATTTTCTATGGCTCCAGAGATCATACCTATAGGGCCACTTCTGTCATGCCATCAGCTTGGTCACTCTGTGGGCAATTTCTGGACACAAGACCTTACTTGTTTGAAATGGCTAGATCAACAATCACCAAACTCAGTCATATATGTTGCATTTGGAAGCTCTATAAAATTTAGTCCTTCCCAGTTCCAAGAACTGTGTTTGGCTCTTGAACTTTCCAATAGGCCTTTCCTTTGGGTTGTGCAACCAGAAGAGTCAAAAACTGAATACCCAGAAGGATTTGTAGAAAGGGTGGTGGACCGTGGAAGAATGGTGGGTTGGTCACCACAGAAGAAAATTCTGAGCCATCCTTCAGTTGCTTGCTTCATAAGCCACTGTGGTTGGAACTCCACACTGGAAAGTGTCAGCAATGGGATCCCAGTCTTGTGTTGGCCTTACTTTGCTGATCAGTTCCTGAACAAGAGCTATTTTTGTGATGTTTGGAAGGTAGGAGTGGGGCTTGAACCAAATGGGAGTGGCATGATCACACAAGGTGAAATCACAAGCAAAATTCAGCAAATTTTGAATGATGAACAATTGAAAGCAAGGGCTAGAGATTTCAAGGAGAAGGTTCAAATTTGCATTGGACAAGGTGGTATGTCAAACAAAAATCTAGATAGCTTCATCAGCTGGATAAAAACTTAAAACGAGTTAAAAGTAAAAAGCATTTTCCAAATTTAATTAACCATGGTTTCAGAATCCTTTTCTTTTCCCTTATGTGTGCTTCTGTCTGTGTTCAGTTGTGTTACAATAATAAAATCCCAGAAGACATGAATCATCATGTAGATGCCATAATTTGTAACCATGAACTCATCAACTATATGAGTAAGTCCACTATAGTCTACACCATCATATGTTATGGATACTGAAATTTATGCACCTACTGAAAAGTTGCCAAGTAGCATCGATTTGAACACCATAAGATTCTGATGTTTATTGTTCTGCCACTCTTGCAGCATTGGCTTGCATATAAATTTCAGTATTTGCTTGTTTAAGAAGGCAACTTTTTTCTCTTATAATTTCTAAAATGTGTTCAGGATCCAACCTTTTTTGTTCTGCAATATGCCTATTGATTTTCTTAAAGCTTTAACCACACTTAAGATTGAAATATGTTTTGTTCAAGATGGACCAATTTGATGGGTCTAAGATCAAGCCCTTGTGCTAATTTGTCCAAAATTGACTAAGGATCTATTTGATAAGATTCTCATAAGTATTTCTAGAAAAAAAGATGAAATAATTTTGTTCATAAATCAATACCCTGTTTGGTAGGAGCAGAAGGCCCATCAAAGACAATATCTCCCCTTGCTGATTTCATCTTGAAAATCTTATGGCAAATTCTTCCTGCATCATACCTAAACTCTATCATTTTTCAAAAAAATTAAAATTACCCTTTATTCTATATTTAAAAATCTGAAATTCAAAAAATACAATTTAAAAATCAAAATCTCATTCTGAAAAAGTAATTCTGAAATGCAAAAAATACATTTCGGAAAAGAAGATCTGAAACACAAAATTTGAAAGTGCATTATGAAAAAAAAAATTATGAAATTCATAAATGTGTTCTATAAATACCAATCCATAAATATATTATGGAAAAGGGATTCTAGAAGTTTTTTTTTTATCTGCACCTCCTTTTATTTAAGGTCATTTACCTCATTTAGAATTTCTTTAGAAGGGGTACTTCCATCATTCCACTGGCACATTGGGTGCATATTTAAATTGACATGGTGCAGGAAGAATTTTCAAAATCTTATTCTTGGATTGATCCAACATTTGGGCTCGGATGACTCCAAACACGGATGACTCTTTCTTCCTGCACCTCCATATCTTCTTCTACTACCTCCATACCCAACATGAAAATACATTTTTTTCCTTTTTTTGTCACCCCATAGAGTAGTTTCCAGATTATGTAGTCCGGAAACTCATTTAAAAAAAGATTTCCAAATTACATAATCCGGAAGCTAAATAAGACTTTTGGATTATGTAATCCAGAAAGTAATCATGTAATTGAAAAAAGGCTACCGGATTATGTAATCCAGAAGGTAATTACAAATTTAAAAAATGACTTCCGGATTACGTAATCCCGAATACTTATAGAGGAGCATTTTTGGAAATTTGAAAATTTATGGAGGTGAGAGAAGAAGGTATGGAAGTGCAGGAAAAAACAGTCAACACGGATAAGGTCTTGAGCCCATACTAAAACAGAATCCTCTCTGATTATTTGGCCACTGAGTCTGAGAGCCATACATGTTTCACAGGCTAAATAGAAATCTCTTAAAAAAGCATTATATGACCAAGCATCCAAACTTGGACAAACTAATATTTGGTCATTTTGGTTATGCAAAACTCTTAGTTTGCTTCTTAAATTGTCACAACCTTTGTGCTCTCCAAACATCTTTGTCTTGTTTTGCACAAATATCATTCTTCAAAGATGTTACACACAGAGTCTCACATACACCTGCCCAAATTCTTGGAATTTTGTTCATGTATCTGTTTGATAACTCCTTACCAAATAGTTTTGAGGTGAAATTTGAGAAAAGAGAATCCTATTTAACCCTCATTGGTGAGACTGTGTTTGACAGAGAGAGCAAAAGTTAAAACTGAGCAAAGACAACAACACAGCACAGAAAGAGAATTACGAGAAGTGATGCAGATTGAAAAGAAACATGAGTATATGAACTAAGCTATCACTCTGTGGTGTGTGTTTCACTTTTTGTTGTGAGGGATGGTGAGGTCCATTCCCCTTCCATGCTGTAGGTTCTGTTTCTAGAGTGGTACAGGTTTGAAGAGTTTTTGGTCTGGCAGGGACCACCAAGTGTTTGTTCCTTTGCTTCCTCAGTGTTTCAATCTCTTTCTTTTCTACCATTTTTTCACACTGCAATGTAGATGCAAAAGCATGGTTTGAGATGAGCAGTGACCACTGCTCTCTCACCACATCCCCACCCCTCATAATAACTTCTAACAACTTCTCTACATTCACTGCCCTTTCATAATCAATCAATGTCCCCTTTTGTCACATTCTGCTCAAAATCATTGCAATCAAACACAAATCAAATTTCTTAAATCAAGAAAAAGAATCAAGATAGATTATCATATGTGGCAGATAATTGTTTAGACATCAAGTTTATACTCAATTTGTCAAGTTTCATTCATGCTTAACATGATACTCTTTAATATAAAAAGTAAAAGAGAAAGCAGAAGAAAGAATTATCAAAACAAAACTGATTTTTCTTCTTAGAAAACTCCATTTTTATCCCTGAAAAATCAATTTTGTTTTTCAGATTAGAAAAGTAAGTATGGTGTTAAGAAATGACTAAGTTGTTCCACTTCTGATAAACCAGTATGGTCATTTTCATTTTGTAGAAATTAATGAGTGATTCTAAATCTCTAAAAGGATCAAAAGAATGATTTATTTAATTCTTTCCCTTCATTCTATCTGCTGTTCTTTTTCTTTGTTCATCCTAAAAGAACATCAGCATGTGACCTTACCTCATCTTCAACTGTTTCAACAATAATCTCTGTGACTGGTTTAAGATCCCAAGATTTTTGCATCAATGATAGCCTTCATGTTCTTCTGTGTTTTATTAATCCAATGGCACTAGTGTGGTGTGATTTAAATATTACTTGTTTGTCTAAATTCTTTGGTAGCAGTTTAGTCTACCACCTTATTCAATGTGTGAAGATTCATGAACAGTCATAGAATAAACATAAATGGAACAAGGTACAAGGCAAAAAAAAATATCAGTACAACACAAATTTATTGACATGATTTGATTTATGACATCTATTAATTGTTATTCACAATCTCCATCAATGCTAAGTTACTTATTTTTAGTTTTGGAGTTTGATTTTAGTATGATAAAGAAGAAGACATACAAAAATTGGATTAATTATTTGAGATTCCACATCGATTAAAGTTGATGAGAATTATTTTATTGTGTATAAGCGGATGCAAATTTCATCCCATGAACTGGTTTTATGTGGTTGAATAAGACTTAAAGTCCACTTTGTAATATTGTATCAGAGTCATTTCGAGCTTATCGTAGCGAGTATTTGTTGGACTTATCGTGTCAGCCGCTATCGGACCGTTATCGGACCACCCATATCTCGAGTGTGTTTTGGAGATCCAACATCGAGAAACTCATCCCATGAACCGGTTTTATGAGATTGAGTTAGGTTTAAACTTTATAATATTTAATTTGTAAAATTCTACACATTGAGAAATCTTCTTCATTAATTTTAGTTTTCTCTTTCTTTTTCAGAAGAAAACATGGACCATTACCACTCTCCATCTTCCAACAGAGGCAAGCTAGCATTGTCACCATTTTTTTCCAGTATGAACCATAACCGGACCACTTTCATTTGTAACATGTGAATGCCTTCAAAAACGAAACTTCTACAAATGCATAGTGACAAACTTTACAATTATATGAATACGTCAAAAGATTAGGGCCCTCAAAGGATAATAATATATGTATAGATCAAAATTTAATGCACTTTTACTGGAGTTTTGCTTAGAAAATTAATTTGTGTACAAATCAAAAATTCTATGGTTTTTGTTTTAAATTAACTTATGTATAAATTAATTTTATCTTCTCAATGAAGTTTTTCTTCTTCTTAATTTTAAATTCTTAGTAAGGAAGGAAATTGTCACACTTTCCATGATATTTTGTTACACACATGTATGATTTATTGGTGAAGTCAATTAAACTGATGGAAAGAAATAGAAAGTTAAAACTCGAAAACTTTCTTCCTATTAATGGACATAATTTTTTATCATATATATGATAAAAAATTATTGAGAAGAAAAATTCTCTATAAAAGTGACCAATTAAATTTTCTAACATCTAATGATCAACAAAATTATTACCAATATATAGTTAGAAGAAATTAAAACATAATAACACATACATCTATCAATCTTATCCTTCCAATCAAACATTAATTTCTTTTTTATTTATGAGTTAAATATATATTTTGTCTTAATACCTTCACGTGATATTGATTTTCATTCTTCGTCCATATATTTTATATCTCTGGTACACTTGTGATAAGGAAACATTGAAATGAATCCTTATCAGTTTATTTTCTACGTGACAAACAAATTAGTATGTTGTTAAAATATTTCATGTTAACTCGTCACTAATATAAATATTATAATACAATAAATTTTAAAAATTTGTTTATTTATATAAAAAAATAAAAAATAACATTGAGAAAAGATATATTTCAATAAATTTTTATTATAAGTATCAATAAATGCTTAAATTTGGACTAGAAAAAAAAAACAAATTTTATATATAAAAAAATATTTAATTTAACTCTTTATTTTATTTATTTAATAACGAGTGATCTTCCTACACTAATTAATTAGTAATAAGGTAACCTTAATTGATGAAAAAAAAAAATAAAGCAAAAGACATATTCCCTTGTGGTCTTACTCTCTTTAAGGCACTATGCCCTTCTTCTCCCATCTCTTTGGATCCCCACTGAGTTATCTCTAGTGTTTATCCTCCAAAAATACATTGATAAAGAGAACAAAATGTGCTCTTTTTTTGTCATTGTTCCAACACATAGGACAAAAGAAATTCCTTTGAGGGATAAACAATATTGGAGAAAGCAGCACCACATATTATTTAATAGCTTTCCTATACCAAACAGTGTGCATGTCAGTGAACCAAACAACAATGGCAACAAAATGAAGATGCACACACATATACATACAAAAGGGACAAAGTAGATTGTGAAAAATAGATAACCCACATGATGTTTTCAAACCATTTTTGGTTTAATTAGTTTTTGATTTTGAGCCAGATTTGTTAGTGAGCTGGGAAATTTTACACACACAGAAACAAGTAACCACCCTTCAATCTTGGCTTTTGCACATGGCTTCGTTCACTCCATCACTCAACATCTCAACCTCATCACAACCACACCATCTTCATATACATGCAAAACTTATTAATGTTTTTGGATTCACTCACACATATTCCTTTAAATACACTCTTAAATCTAATTATTTATGTTGGGTTTTTCAAGAAAAAAAATGTGAAAAATAAGTCATTAATAAATTCATAATAAATAGTTCATGGGCCTTTTCTAGTAATATTTGGATGATTAAAAACTTTCAAAAGAAAACCATAACTATTGTAATCTTTTTTTGTTCAGCATCCATATTTGTTATTTTCTTAATATAAACATTGATTCCCATTTTACAAAGATTGTAAATTATGTCAAGCATCATATTAGTTTATGTTTTTTATTTTTAATGTTTTAACACTACAACTAAATTTTTTATTTTTAAATTAATTTATATAACTGTTAGATAGTTTCTAAATTGTTATCTAAATCAGAATTTTTTACCAAATTTAGAATCTAAATAATTGTTAATTAAAATTTAGTAGTTAATTAAATATCAATTTAAAAATTATTTAATAATAATAGAAATTAATTTAAGAAAAAAATTCTAAAATAATTTTTAATTTAATTATTATTATAATTAATTATTTTGGTATAAAAATTAGTTTTTTTTATAGGGTAAGCAATGAAATGTTTTATACCATAAATAAACATTTTAGGTCTAGGATTTGTTTAAAACAAAACAAATGAAACATAAAGAAACTTGAAAATTACACTAAAATCACAATTTGTAGGTTTAAAAGAAGAAAGCAATTAATGAATTTGAATAAAACAAGAAAAAGTGGGGTGATGTAAGCACAGAAAAGTGTGTGAAACAACTGTCCCCACAAAGCTGTGAATGGTTTTATAGTGAAGTGCATCATAAATTAGAAAGAGTATAATGAAGATTATAGGTAGGTAACAGTGTGGAATGATGTAATAAAGTTTTGTTGATTACATGAAGTGATGAATAAGGGTGTGTGTGACAGTGTAGGTGTCAATGTCACTCAGATATTTATCTGAAAAAATGAAGAGTGAGAATGATGAGGGCATGCCACCCCATAATTCCTTGCAGAATGATGCAGCTACACATATAGCTCCCTGCAGTGACTGTCTCTGTGAGTGTGAATGTGTCTGTTTTGCTTGCTATCTGCCTTTTCTCTGAGAGAGACTCACATCACTGTGACTCTGTTGCTGCCATGCAATACCCCATCCTCTTAAATGAACATTACCACAGCTACACACTTAATAATAATAACAATACTCAAAAAAGTATATGCAAAAGAATAATATAAGTGCTCTCTTTTCTGTCACTTGCTTACCAACATAACAAAAATATATGTCAAAAACTATGGATTCTCTCACACTGAATTTTTGTAAGAGTTTGAATATAGTTTTACCCTAAACAGTTCAGAATTTTACATTTTATCTGCAATGAACTTTTTCTTCTGATTCCAATATTTTTTTCTGTTTTGTATTGTTTTACAAAACATATAAATTGGTGTGACATTTCATGAATCCCAGAAACATATTTTAACAATATTTTCAAATTCAAAACTTAAATATACTCATTTTAATAGTATTTTTCCAGTTAGAATTAATGTTTAACTTGATTTATAAGCAAACAATCCTGACTCTTAAACATGAGAAAGATCCTGGTGGTTTATTTTACCTTTCTATGCAAAATTATCAGAAAAAGTTAACCCTAATTAAAGAACAGCATTGAAAGTACTAGACAACTACATTTTAGTTTTATGGACTTTTTACAGTGTAATAACCACTGGCTACCAAGTTGAACTTTTGTAAGGATGAGTCATCTAAATCGAACAGTGTAAGCATCAAATTCAAGCTCCATGTGTTTCTGGCAAAAGAAAACAAAAAAAAAAAAACAGTATTATGAAGAGAAAAGAAGTTTACTTAAAAATGAGTACACTGTACTTAACTCTAATCAATGTTTTAATCAAAGAAAAAGTGCTTAAAATTCCCATTTGACACAAAACACTCCTTTCTTTAACTGCTTGTAAAATATGCAATAAACAGCTATTGGTGTTTATAGGTCAAAATGACTGAACCATGACTGTCATCAATCAAAAAAAAATCTATAATTTATAACTGCAACTATGCTGTTTACAATGAGGGAAGATTGAAGAAAACCATCCAATGTTACTGCTAGAGAAACAACAAAAAAATAGAATAAGAATGGTTACATTACATGCATTGGATTTCCTTTACAAAATCTGAAATTCCCAACCTTTTTCCTTCTCCATTTCCCCATTCAAATTTCCCTTCTACCATAGTCCCTACCCAAATCTAGTGAAAATAAAAAAAAATCATGAACCCCAGAACCCCAAAAGGCCAAAGATCCTTTCTTTTTCTTTTTCATCGATGAAAGGACAAAACAAAAACATTTAAAAGAACCCCAAAAGAATAAAGAGAGTGAAAGTGAAGCTACTATAGCAGCAGAGCATGTTCATCATTCTGGGTGCTGCTGCTGCTGCTCCCATAGAACTCAATGAGCTTCTGAAGGACCACCACGCGTGTCCGCAGCAAGACGATGTACTCTGCGGTCTCCTTGAAGAGCTGGTCGGGTTTCACAGCCTCTTCTTCAGTGTTGGTTGTTGCAGGAATGAGGTTCTTCAAAGCCTCAAGCTTTTGTGACAGTTTTTGAGACTTTTTGTGGCAGTTTTCATGGTTGGAGGAGGGTTTGAAGGGGTGAATTGTGGTGATGGGATTTTGGCCATGTGGGTGTCTTCTCCTTCTTGTTGTTCTTGTTCTCTTTGTGGCTCTTTTGAGAGAGAGTTTGTAACTGTGCCTTGTGGTTGTGGTCATGGCCACACAGAAGAAGAAAGAAAGTGTTTTTATTTTTTGTTACAGTTTGGGTGATGATCAGAGAAGAGGGGGTTCTGGGTTTAAGTACTGAGGCTTAAAGAGATTGCCACTTGATGGTGTTGGTTACTACAGAAATGCCACTGGTTTTTTTTTTTTTTTATAATAATCAAATTTGTTGAGAATAGGTCAAAAAAGAAACATCATGTGTCAATTGATCATGTGCCAATAAAGGATAGGATCCAAAAATATTAGGTGTCAAGTTTTTGTTGTCACACCATTTTTCTTTATTGTTCTTAAAGAAAATTACATGAAAATGTCACACAATTGAAGCATATGTTGGTGCAAAACCACCAATTTGGTGAAACATGCATTGCTAGCATGAAATTTAATTTGGAGAATTTTATTTTGCTTGCCCCAACCAACCAAATATAAGGTCCATGGCAATGAGTCCTCACTCCTTTGGTGAAACATGCATTGTTAGCATGAAAAAATGTGGGACCAAGGGACATAAAGAATGGGATATTTCCATGAAAGAAGGGTATTTTGGTAATTTCAGTTGTGACTCCAAATGAAAAAAGAGAAAGCGGGAAGAAGAGAGGCACAACTTGCGAGCCAGCCAGAGAGGCAGAAAAGCCTGCCCTTCTGTAACGGCACATGTGAAGGTCCCGGCAACTTCACATTATTTTTAATTACCCTTTTACCCTCCCATCATATCATCAAATTACACTACATTTTATCAAAATTAAATTAAATCAATTATATTATGTATAAATTAATCTTAATTATTTCTATTTAACAAAATCACTTATGTATCAACTACACCCTATTAGTCATATAATGATATTCGATATTTAATAAACTAAAAATACAATTAATTAACTCCAATGCATGTATATATATTATGTAGGATTTAAGATTTAGAATTTAATGTTTAGGGTTTATGATTTTTTTTCATTATTTTTAGATTAAATCTAGTATAGTTTATTAATTATTTAACCATCGATAAAAGAATAAAAATAACACATTAAAAAAAATCAATTTGTTCATATTAAAAAAAATAAAGAGTGTTAATATTTTGATTTTTTTTTTAATCAATCAAGAATAAAATATTATATTATATTTAAATATCACATCAATGTACACAAGAGTTTAAGCAAATTATTCTCAATCTCAAATGGTAGAATTAGACTCGCATACTTCTAGCACATTCTATTCTCAATTTGTTACAAATCACTCATTGTTTTGACACTTCAAACAGTAAATAAATTAATATTTTAATTATACTTATTTTATATTTTAATTTAAATATTAATATATTATTATGAGGAATTTTCAAATGAAAGTTTTTTACTCAAATAAATTTTTTTTTTCACAATTAAAATGTGTTTTTAGATTGAACATCACTTTTTGTATTTTAGTGGTAAACTTTGGTGGGCGTATGTTTTGTTTTCAAAATATTCATTGTGCCTATGAAAGTATCTTGTCATGTGGTGGTAGCTTTTTATTTGTGCTTTCCTTTTTCAATTTCTTTTACTAATGCTTTTGTGATTTTCCCTCCATTGTTTTCACCATGCAAGCTCTCAAATCTGAAACTCGAAATCAAAGTTGTTCTTTTTCTTCTTACGAGAATATACTATAAATTCTTCAATGATTAAAACCTAATTAATTACACCTAATTCCAATGTATCATATTTAGTTTCCATCCAACTTAGTTAAACACTCATTCATGATCCAAAGTATGAATTTGACATGTTTAGTAAATAACACACCATGACACCCACCTTCTCTATTTTAATTAAAAAAACACACATGTTTTAAAATTTGAATGAAAAATTAGAGAATGTAAAATGTGTAGATCTATTTAACATGATGTTATAAGAGATGTGAGGAAGAAAAAAAACTTGTGCACTTATGTTCAGAATCAACTCTATCCTTAAGTATAATATTGGGATTAGATTTGAAAAGGTTATAGACAACATCAATAGGTGTTGAATTAAGGTATGCTAAATCTACAAATTCAAGAGTACTACTTGAGACAATAAAATATTTGAAGAATTGTACCTTTTATGCTACTACTAGTTTGGCACTATCGATAGTGGACAAACCCATAAACAAATTGTGAGAAGGATCCTTATTAATAGAATGTTATGGGATCATTCACAAATTGCACTAGCACAAGAGAAACTTCTCTTCAATGAAAAATATGTTATTGAGAAAATAAGTCTAAAGTAGAACTTTATTCTTCCACACTTTTATAAAAAAAAAAAAAAACATTAAAATTGTTCTTAGACAAGCTGGGAAAGAGTTATCTTCTGAAATAATTACTGGTAGTTTCAAATTTTGATTGCGATCTTCGATCACTATAGAAGGTGGGAGTACATGTAAAAGAGACTGTAACGTTTAAGTTAGGGCTCAATGTACGATAATTGAAGTATTGATTGTTATTAATTACGTACATTTATCTTGTTTTTTATGTTTATTTATAGGGATAACAAGGTACATATGCAGGTGAGTTAAGGTTTAACACAACTTACCGAATTAATTTTGTTATTAAAGGAAGGTTCCATATATATATGTTATGCTTGATTGGTTGTCTTGAACAAAATTTATCTTTAGATAACCGACACGTATTTCAATCTTCAAAATATTTGATCATATATACCGATATCTCTTCAATCACATAATCACGATAGTTCAATGCAATGATGTGTGCTGACATCTCTTAAATCACTTACGTAACAAAAATATTTAATTTCAAAATTTCAAAATGTTTGTAATTGATTAAATTAGTCACTTTTCACTATTTTTTACATTGAGAATACAGTTAACCAAATCAATATTTGTTTGTATAATGTTGGAATCTCCTAATCAGATATAGAAAGTATGTTGGGCTAAAGAAACCCATATCTATCTTTTGCTTCAAAAATTATGATATGATGATGTACTAAAACTAACCAATCTGAACTAATAAAACCACTCAAAGGAATCAGTGTGAAACATTTCAAATTAAGGTACCAAACTAAAAGATAAATTAAAAAAACAAAAATTATATGAGTTTTATAACAATGAATTGATCAAATAATATTTTTTTACACTACCCAGTTAAAAAAAAAAAATTGATATGATTTTTAAAAATCAACAAACTTTATCATATAAATCAATTTGTAAATGTTTAAAATATTTATAGAAGACAAAACTAAAAAAAAAAATCATAAATCAAAATAAAATCATATGTAAAGTTATAGAAAAATTATTCTACAAATTACCTTATTCATTACATAATCATAGTCCATGAAAAATGTGATTTTTATTCTTTCTCTTGTAAAAATTATGAAGAAAAACCCCAAATAGAATTATTGTCTAAAATTGTTGTCCCTTTTGGATGAATATCCCATTTTTTTTTTTCATATTAAAAAAAATGAAAAAGGGCATTTGGGTTAGCAAAAGGCAAGAAAGATAAAAGGGGTTTTAGGACAGTTAAGTAGAGAGAAGAGGTAGTTGTGTTGTGTTGAAGGGTACCCCAAAGAGAGTGCATGTGAAGATGATATGGGCCAGCAAGGGTAGGTTAGAGAGAGAAAGAGAGCACATGGGTAGCACATGAGGAGAGAGAAAAGCATGTGACAAAGGGCGACAGTGAGGCAGCATCAAATGTACACCATGTTCTGCACATTCCCTGCATCAAACTCATCAAATGCCACCACCACCACCACCTATATCATCTTCTCTTTCTCTTTACCCACAACACACTTAATTAGGGTTTTTATATTTTCTTCACCACCATCTTTATATTATCTCACACTAATTTCAACCATCAATAACCACAATAATAATAATCTCTAAGTTTTCTTTTATGATTGTTATTATTTGAAATGTCAATGTAGTTGAGATGTCAAGTTTCATAGTAATACTTATCATATGAGAGTTTTTATATAAAAAAATCTTTTTTATTTGATTATGAGAAAGAAAATGATTGTAAATACATAAATACTTTAATTAAAATTAAAAATAAAAATAATTAATTGTTATATGAACTGAATTAGAAACTATTTTAAATACTAACAAAATTATTAGTATCTAAATTAATTTATATTATTAATAAATAATTTTTAAATTTATCTCTAATTAGTTACTAAAAATTTAGCTACCAATTTTATGATCTAATAATTGATAGCTAAAATTTTGTTAGCTAATTAGATATTAATTTAAAAATTATTTATCAATAATAAAAACTAATTTAAATATTTATAATTTTTTAATATTTAAAATAATATATAATTTAGTTCATATATCAATTACTTTTTTTTTCTCTAAGAATAATTTTTATTTAATGGTTTTTTAGTAATGTATTAATATTTTTTAATAAATATTTTACTTATTAATTTAAATATTACAAGCTTAATACACTGTTATTTACCAATATATTTTAAAGTAAAGTATTATAAAAGAAATTATACATAATTCATGGTTAGATACGTATCAATGTATTCTAATTAAATTTTATATGTATAGAGTATAATATTATAAAGCACATGTGTGTACTTGGTTTCGAAACTTTTTCTTTTGGGCATGTGTTGCTACATGTGACTCAAACGAAGTCTTTAGCCTTATCCAATTCAATTTGGATTTGGGTGGAAAAGTAAATTGTTATCATAGAGAAAAAAAAACTTTATATATTATCAACTTGATTTTTTTTTATTAACACCATAACCATTTGATTTATCACATATATTTAATGTGCGAAACATAAAATCTCACAGAGATAATGCACTTTCTGTTAAAAGAATGGACTTTAGATCTAACTCAACTCCATAAAATTGGTTTATAGGATTGAGGTTTGTACCCACTTATATATGATGAAAGGCTCTGATCTTTAGTCGATGTGGCATCTCCAACACTTTCAGTATTAATATGTGATAAATTAATCAATTTTAGTCTAAGAAAAGTAGTTTAAGAGTTTAACTATGTATGTATTGGCAGTGTAAAAATAATAATATCATGAATCAGTCACTAATTATAGAAGGATGACTTTTAAACTAGTTAGTGCAAATTATTATTATACATAATATGTTTTTTAGTTACTTTTATGTCCATCACACAATCTAATTATCCTTCCAAACTTAAATACAAGCAAAATGAACCACATAATTGAGAAAGTTAATTGGTATCATTTAATTATAATCACATTTTAAAATAAATTCTAAAATACCTTAATATAAAAAAAGAAAGAGACATTAGTAATAAAATTTTCAACGAATTGAAGTCTATTTTTAGGATGCTATGATTAATCAGAAAAAAAAAATAGTTAAAATTGCTTCATATTTATCTCCAACTTTTTTTCTCTCCTTAAAGAGAGCACCAATTTTTTTAACTAACATCATAAATATCTAATTAATTGGAAAAAGAAGACAAAAGCAAACCATCATAATGTTTTTATTTATGTTTTTTATGTGAAATTCAAGTTCACATGTTGCAACCATCTTTAAAAAAAATAATGAAAATCAATTTTAAATAATAAAATAAAATTAATTACTAAATTAACTAAATTAAATACTATCTTAATATTAAAAATTATTAATATTTAAAATAGTTTCTATTATAAATAAATAATTTCTGAATTGATACCTAATTAGTTATTAAGATTACAAACTTTAGGGTTTAAAGTAATTGATAGTTAAAACCTTAGTAATTAAGTAGATATCAATTTACAAACTAATTTATAAATTTTATTAACAAATAAAAACTATTTTAAATATTAATAATTTTTTAAAAAATAATATATAATTTAGTTAATATAATAACTTATTATATTTTATCTTTAAAATTAATTTTCTTGTATAATAGTGTATATGCATCTTTATTAACTGAAATAAGCTAACATGATGGAGATCCCACGTCGACTAGAGATGAGGACAATCTATTGTATATAAGTGGGTACAAACCTCACCTCCATGAACCGGTTTTATGGGATTGAATTAGGCTTAAAGTACACTTCTAATATAACATACCAATATATATATAATAGTACAGAAGTACCAAAGTAGTGAAACAAAATGTTGGTGTAATAAGCATGCATATATAAGATGTATGAATGGTGTATGTATATAACAGCAGTAGCTTTGCAGTGCATGAAGCTGAAGTCACCATCTAGCCTGAACAAAGAGAATGAGGGGTGTTGTGTGGATGGTAGGAACAAGATGATGAAGGGAATGGAAGGGCAAAGAAAGAGAAAGAGATGTGATGTAACATCTTTTTTTGGGTGAGCACCACCACTTTACCAGTTTTGCTTGCATCATGTGCAGCTTGGTTTCTCTGCTTGCTACATACCTTTATTCCTTTTGTTTTTTTAGAGGGACAAGTGCTAATTATATGTGTGTGTTTGTGTGATTCATGAGAAATGAGTGAGAGAGTCATTGGTGAGAAAGTACCTTCAATTGTGTTGTGTCTTTTGGTTTGTTTTGTAGGGCCATGTCCCACACATTTATGCCAACATGTTTTGTCTAACATGACACACCTTCACTTTTCCTGTTCTGCTTTACTACTTGTGACATGCTAGTCATAATCATACAACTCCATGCTCTTTCTCATACTATTACACACAACTTCTACTTTTCTTCTTCTTCTTCTTCTTCTTTTTCTTTTTTTTCCCACAATTTCTTTTGTTTAGAATGTCTCCCACCTAATAGAAATGAACTAGTTATGAAAGTGTAATGAGTTTTGTCTTTTTTTTTTGATGATTTTATATGTGTATATGATTCAAAGAATGAATCTTATAGTTATCAAACCAATTGGTTTGGATTTTTTTTTACCATGAATATCTTTCTTTATATTCACAACATTAAATAAAAATGTAGTTTTTAATAAAAATATTATCTTTTTAATTTAACTTATAAATGATTGGATCGGGTTGATTTAGACTAGTGGATAATTTTTTTATCAAATTTACCCAAATGGGTGAAATATAAATGTGTTTTTTAGTAAAAATATTATCTTTTTAATTTAACTTATTAATGATTGGATCGGGTTGATTTTGACGAGTGGATAATTTTTTTATCAAATTTACCCAAATGGGTGAAATATAAATCTTTTACGAAAAAATGAATAAATCATGTTTGAAAAGGCGATTTAAAAATGAAGAAATTGTTTTTCCAAACATGAGTTTATTTTTTTGACAAATTATGTGCATTGAAGTTGTGCTTTCAAACTTTCTTACATTTTTTTTTTCAATTCTACATTTTTTTTCTTAACTTTTTGTTTCTAGTTAAATCGTGTTTAGATATTCTTGGAGATCCAACATCGACTAGAGATAAAGACATTTCAGAGTATACAAGTGCGTGCAAATCGCATCTTATATGTCAGTTTTATGAGGTTGAGTTAGGCTTAAAACTCTTAAAGCTCACTTCTTAATATATGATATTAGAGTCATTTACAGTCTATCATAACCAGAGTTTGTTGGGCTTATCAAGTCACCGTCGGACTGTTATTAGACCATTCATAATATATAGTTCCACACACGAGTTGGTAGTCTCGATCTGAGGGGTGTGTTGAAGATCATACATCAACTAGCAATAAGTTCATAGTATATAAGTGTGCAAGCTTACCTAAGTTGATTTTATGAGGTTGAGTTAGACTTAAAATACACTTCTTAATAAATACATTAATTTAATTTTTGTTTGTTTTTTCCAGTCTTTATGGAAACAATTTTAGTGTAAAGTTTTTTTTATATATATTTTTTTTAAAATCATGGTATGAAACATGTTTTAAAGTTTAATTTTTTAGTCATTGTTTTATAGTTTTTTTTATAAGTTGCTGCTTGTTTTCTTTTGAACTTAAATATTTCATTATTTCTTTTGAAATATTTGAAATAAATTAATTAACTTTAATTTTAAAGTAGTATTTGTACTTAATGTAATTTGTAAAATTAGAAATAATAAGACTGTATGGAATAAATGAAAATATTTACTACCTAATAAAAAATAAATTTAATAAAGTGTTAATTAATTTTATACAATTACACTTAAGGAAGTCAAGTAAAGTATTTATTTTGAGAACTCGTGTTATAAATACTGCTAAACTCATATACCAATTTCAGTTTGGATATTTCATCACCATTATCATTGTCTTCACCATCTTAAATTCCATGTTGAAGACTTCAGTGAAAACAATAAAAAAAATCAACTATTACTATATCCATAATAAAATGAATGAATAAATTCAAAATAAAGTAAAAAATGTTTTTATTGTCAGAAGGAATATCACAACAGGAAAGAATATTGTAACAGTGAAAAACTTCTGTTTTTAACTTTTTAATTTAAATTATTCATCTCTTTAATTTTTTTATTCAAATTAGTGGTCAACCGTATTATTTTTTATCTTCTAAATTACATTAAATTACCATCATTAATTTAATCAATAAACTAGATTTACATAAAAAAATTATATGTGCTTATAAATTAAATACAAATGCTAGTTTAAAATTAAAATTAATGTATTTGGTTTAAATTTTTCCAAAAAATAATAAAACATTCCAGTTAAAAAGGAAACACACATTAAATAAAAAAAAGAGATTCGTAAAAAAATATAAAACAATTGCTAAAAAAGAAAATTTTAAAATGTGATTCACAACACAATTTTACAACAATTAAAAAAATAACCCTTTAGACTAAAATCGTTTTCACACCGACAGCTTTAAAAAATTAATAAAAATTAAATTCATGCATAGCATGATTTTCAGAAAAATTTAAAAATAAAAATAAAATAGTAGAAAACATGTTTCACATGTCTTTAGTGTTGACAAATTGATTAAGAGTAAAATTCGGTTATTTTTATATATTGAACAAATGACATTTTGATCTTTTGCGCACCTTATGAAAGAGCAAGAAAAAATTATCAGGTGCAAAAAGCAATTCTCCAATAAAGAAAGAGTTGTTACGTGAGTTAGGATTTTTTGTTTGCAATATCTTCAAAATTGGGCCATAATGGTGCTATAGTTTGCAAGTATAAGTGTGGCTGCTTCTTCCTGCACCTCCATATATTCTTCTGCCACCTCCATAAGTTTTTTGTATTAAAAAATACCCTTTTTAATATTCCGGATTACATAATCTGTAAGAATTTTTTTAGATCTAGAATTAGCTTTTGGATTATGTAATTCGGAAATCTTTTGTGATTAGCTTTCGGATTACATAATCCAAAAGTCTTTTCTATACATAAGATTAACTTTCGAATTATGTAATCTAGAAAGTTTTTTTCAGATGTGTGATTAGCTTTCGAATTACATAATCCAGAAGTTTTTTCTAAATTTGAAATTGACTTTCAGATTATGCAATCCAGGATATATCCGGATTACATAATCCATAGACTTATTTCAAAATCCAAGGGGGTGGCACAAAAAAAAGGACAAAACGGTATTTTCACATTTAGTATGAGATGGCGAAAAAAAGGACAAAACGGTATTTTCACATTTAGTATGGGGTTGAGGTGTAGGAAGAAAGAGTCTATAAGTGTTTATTATATTGTCTAATTTGAACATGCAATTTTGTTTTATGGTTCAATCACCTTTGTGTTATTTTTATTTGAATAAATTATAGTGATACTTTCAGATTATATCTTTCAAATTACACAATATTATTTTATTTTTAACATCTACAACAACTTCTTATAAAGTAACATGTGATATAATGTTTCTCAAAAAATTAAGAAACAATGTACTATTAGAAGGGTTGCTGTTGTATTCTTTTAATACAATTAAATAGGTTAATATATATTGACACAAAAAGGAAGAAGTTATGAGTGAAAAAATAAATCACTGGAATTTTTTTTTATTTTCATCCCCTTTTCGTCCCTTGCAATTGCAATATTGCATGTATACAAGAATAGTTTTTTTTTTAAGTACTTTTTTTATATTGATGAATCGTTTTGAAGAAAATGGAAATTACTCAAAGATTTATTCTAAAATTTCATCAAAATAATAGAGATTTTTTTAACTTTCGTTAAATTTCAAAGATTTATTGTAAAACCTCAATAAAATACTTCAGATTTTTCAAACTCCAATAAATAAATATAATTAAATATATTTATAAATAAATAATTAAAAATTACATAATTTTAATATACTTTATAACTAAATTCTCTAACATTTTGAAAGTGTAACTTTACATTACAAATAAGTTTTCTAAAGTTTCAAAATTTTATTTTAAAAACTTAGAAAAATAACTTTGGATAATAAGTATTTCAACAACTAATCTTGGATAATAAGTATTTCAATAGTATTTGCATATTTTTTTATGATTGATGGTAGTTGGTTTATATAATTCCTAGTTTTTTTATTACGAGTTCACACTAGTACAAACTAGTACATTAACGATGGTTAAAAATGACATGTAAAGACGGTTTCCAAACCATCGTTACTCGGAGTGTTGTTATAAATAAGTGATATATAACGATGGTTCTTAACCGTCTTTGTAAGTAAAGGGGATACAAAGACGGTTCCAACTTGGAACCGTCTTTATATATTGGTTTAAAAAAAAAATTGGGGTTCACAGAGGCGCGGAATGGTTTATGGAGGCGAAAATAGAAAGCTGGAGGTGCGACACAGTGACAAGCACCGACTCATGGAGAAGACGAAAGCTAGTCGCGATGGCAGCTGGTCATGTTGTTCTCCTTAGATATATTAGATATAAGTGTGGCTGAATTGTGATTCCTTGTTAGGACTGATGTTGACGACCATTGAGCCTGTATCGAAGAGCAGTGTGTCTACAGTGGAAAAGAGAAGTCAAGAGAATCATTAGAGATGGTGGAAAATGAGGTTGAAGATTATTTCAAAAGGGAAGTCATTTTATGAAAATTTTGAAACTCAAGGTATTTTATGAAGGTTCTTAAACCCATGGTATTTTACAGAGATTTTTAAACTCATGGTATTTAACAGGGGTTCTAAATTACTTTTCCTGAGATTTAAAAAAACCTCAGGAAACACGTTCCCCAGGGATGGTTTAGTGAGAGAGACTGCAATCCTGGGTAAATGACTTAATAGAGGTTTTAACCCTGTATAGTGTAAAAATAAACTCCCATTAAAACAATTTTTTCTTGTAGTGACTTGTATGAATTTGGGATGATGTGAACCATTATTTGGTTTGTGTATTAAGTAATGACATTTATGTTGTAACAAAGATGTCCTTGCTTCACTAATGGACTAAGTCTAAGAAATATCAGATGGTGAGAAGTTAAGGAAAGAGTTCTTACACACCATGTGTAGATGTGCAGTTTGAGTTGTAATGAACTTATCATGGTCCATTACTCTTGGGTTCACTTAATCTAAGCCTTGGATTATATCAAGTGTTAGTCTCTGATAGGACATACTTAATACGAGTCTTCCAGAAAACGACAATTAATATTTCATCTGTTGAATATCTTTAATATATAGATCCATGTGTGATGGTCTTTATGACTTTTCTATATTAATGTTTGATAGAATTGATTTTTTTTTTCTAATCACAAAAAACTTTAAATAGTTTATTATGATTTGTAATGAATGTAATCTTCACACAAACATATATAAGTACAAATACATGAGTAATATATGAAAAATATTAGAATTTTACTTATGATTTTTTTAAAGTTTGTATATATTTTTATATATGTTTAATTTATATTATGAAAGACTTACATATTTTACACATATCTTCTCTCTTCTTAGTATATGATAAAGTATATAATTTTGTGAGGTTGTTAAAGTAATTATTTGAAAATATGTTCTATCAATTACTATGTATAAGTAATCGTTGTCATTTGAAAGAAAGAAAAAGTTATAAAGTTATATTATGGATGAATTATTGGCAAGTCAAAAAGCCTTTTTAAAAGACACTATTATAGTAATTAATGATCACGAATCGTTAACTTTAAAGGGCTCATTTGTTATGAAGATTTTATATAGTCTGTGCTAAATTATTATCAAAAACTTTTTTTTTTTCAGCGATAAATTGTTGTCAAAATTATTTTTGTTCCTGTAAAAGATTAATAATTATTAATTACTAATCCTTATTTGAAACTTTCTGTAAAACATTAATTATTTTTTTACTTATAGTGGGGGAAAATGTGCTAAAGAAACTGGAAGGTTTCTCGTTACAATGTTACATTAGCCATTTGAAAATTTGTATTTTAATGGAAAAAAATAGAGTTAATGATTAACAAACAACTATACTCATTGAGAAAGATGACAATAAGTTATTATCAATTATTAATACACTAACGAAGTTTGGTTTTTGATTGATTAGAATGATTGTCATAGATTAATAATGATTACATTATATACTAACAATTATATATAAAAAATCACTCAAAAATATTGTAAAATATAATTACAATTACAAATCACAATAAAATTATAAATAAATCATTAAATAACAACTAATTTATAAATGAAATATAATTAATTATTAATCTTCGTGTCCTCCATCTCTAATTCACTTTCTTCTCTAATTCACTTTTTTTTATTATGGTTTAACATAGAAATGATTGATGGTTTTGAGTTCTAAAGAAGTTTTTAAAATTTTAATTAAACATAATAATATTGTTATTTAAAAAAAATAACTCAGTTAAAAATAATGCAGAAAAGTTGTATAACTAGTTGTACACATGAGTAGATATTTTGATTCCTTTGGAATTTTATGTCATGTTTTAATTTTAATTTTAGCCTTGTGTTTGATTGTTGAAATCCTAGTATAGTTTCACGCAAAGATTATAAATTTCTAGAACTTAATTATGACATGCAACTTATTTAGTTGATATAAAAGAGTTATGTTTAATATAATTGTTGAAACATAATATGTGACAAAGAAAACATTCATTAAAGTTAGTTGAGTAATAACTTTACCCTCTATTACTTAAAACTAAAAACAATCTTTGGTAATAGCGACTGAAAATAATTATAATTAACTTTAACATTAAATAAATACTTGTTTCCATTAATGCAAAAATCATATTAACTCAATAAGATGCCTATCTTAATTGAGTTGATGACGCTCATTGAATTTTAATAAATCAATATTGTCTTGATAAGGTTGTTGAGCCAAAAGTATAATATAAAGAAAAAAACACAAATTTAAGAGTAAAAAGTGTAAAAAAAAAACATTAAATTCTTACTTTGTACATGTGTGTGAAAAACAGGTAGAATAGAAAATAAGAGAATTGAATTGTGTATTAATTTTTTTTTTGCAATGTTTCGAAAGATCAATGTCGGATAAATAGTCGGACAAAATTTTAATTTGATAAACTCATTGTCAAGACATTTTCATAAATCCTGTTAGAAAACCTTCTTTCTTTAAAGTCAGATGCACTTTAATAATATACAATCTTAAAGAGATACGGGTAAAGAAAAAATCACTCTTTGTGTTTTTACATTGGTTCATCTATCAAAGAATGTGTCTAGTTCTTGACCAACATGATCTAGTTTCACTAAGTAGACTAATGTTACAGGTACGAAAGGAGTATTTTTTGTACCTTAACAACTTTTGGCTAAACAAGCAACTGTTGTTTAGAACTTAACCACTTATAATTAAAGAATTGAGTATTGTTTGAAATGCGATTACTCCTAACTAAACAACCAAGTATTGTTTTGGAATGCAACCACTATTGACTAAAACTCTTAATATATGTGATAAGACAATCATAAGGTTGCTCACTAAAAGAGATATAACATCCTAAGACGTATATAATTCTCTAAATTGCTAAAGAACACAACACTGTTCTATCGATGAGCTAGGTTTACAAGATTTAGCTTAAGCGCTCATGGGATTAAAGTTTTTTCTACAAAAGTTTTTCCTTCTTCAAATTTTACTCCTACATATAGAAAGGTTTGGAAAATAACCATTGTAAATCTTTTTCAAGTCATCGTGAGACTTTGAGACATTCTTTGTTCTTCATGTTGTGTTTGGCCTCATACATTTGTGACTACATTAAATATTCTTCATGCAACTTTTAATGTAAACTTTTATTTAAAGAAATATTATGATACTCAACATAACTTATCCGACCTTGATAAGATGTTTTTTTAACTCTTCCTGAGAAAAAGCTAGCACCATTAGAGGTGTTGGTGTAAAACAACTTTCACAAGCTATTTGATAGATTTTTTATGTTGATGGTTCTTGTGAGATCATCTTGGTGGTTAGATTAAGAAATGTTCTCTTTAAAATATAGTATAAGCATTTATGTATTAAGTTTGTTGTAACATTTCAAAATTGTAATAATGATTCATGTAACTCAACAATTAATTATTAAATGTTTCGTCTATTACCTTTCTTATGACAAAATCCAAGTGTCTAGATAAACTAAATCTTCGTTTCATGAAGTCAGGAATATAAAAACATGGAGTCTTCATCTAATGTATGCTAAAGAATGAACAAATTTGAAGTTTATACACTTATCATTTCACGAGATATTGATTGCCTAACTCTAGCACTACATTTGATGACCCTTAGTCAGACATAATCTACAATGAAGAGATATCGTTTGACATGTTCTAGAGAAATAATGGAAAGAAGACCAGCTGAAATATCTTTTACATGACAAATTCATGGCAGAGAGAGACAAACAATATATGAAAGAAACTTGCAAGAAACACATGTAAGGAATAATCGTCTAAACAAAGTAAGTTATTTCATTTATTCAAACTATTTAGAGTCTTAATGTATCATCTTATAAGAATTAATGATCATATAACTAATCAAATTCTTAACACATGAAGTCACAGGATTATAACTTAGAATCTTTCTTACAAGGTTATTACTTGGTTAAGAACAAAAGTATTTTTTTACCCTTAGTTACTATTCATGATATGATGAATATAATGCAATAGATAAGATTAAATTAAATTCTTTTCTTCTACTTCATTTAAAAAACTTCATGTGTAAATTATTGAATTACATTTTTGCAATTACTTGGAGAATTTATTTTTTTGTTATATCTAACAAACTAGGCATTAAAATCTTAATCCAATTGGAATCTAATTGCGGATTTGGAGTTCTAATTGAGAGAAGTGAAATCATTATGAATTACATCATAAATACGAAATATTATAGTAGTATGGAAACACATATACTATTGAAAGAAAATAACGACAAATTTAGAGAAAATGTTACATAATCAACAACTCAATCTTCAAAATATTTAAGTAAGAGAAGAAGACAATTATTATTATGTGTTTGTATTTCTCAAATGATATTTTTCTTTGTCAAGTGAGGTGTTTCTAACCTTATTATTCCATTATGAATTAATATTGTTGATCTGTATAAAGAGTTCTTGATTTCACTTTATATCTGACACTATTTTGACAAAAGTGGAAATTTATATTATAAGTAGTTGGAGGTTTGACCTTGGAGATTTAAATGACTGGTATTTGAATCATTTTAAAAGATCATTTATATTGAAGATTTATTCTAACTAGTTCGTATAGAAATAATTTAAATTATGCATGTGAATCAAATAGTCTACTATATATAAATATTGTATGATATTTGTTCTCACTTTTTTTTATTTTATTTGCATGTATATTTCTTTCTTCTTTTTAATGAAAATGATAAAGATAGTTTGCATATATATATATATGGAATCCCCATTTGTTGGAAATTTCTCAACAATGATAATAGACTTACAATTGTACTATAAAATTTTAAAAGCAATATCTTGTCATTAGTTTCAAGTAGAAGCTTCTAAGAGAGAGATATGTGAACAAGTTTTATGTATTTGTTTACATTAAATGAAAGATAAAATTATTCATATTTATATATTTTGTTCTAAATACTTATTCAAAATAACTTGGAAGTCCATTTATCTATTCTTTAATAAGGTGAAATTTGATATTACATATTTTTAAATAATCAAATTACTTTTATAAATTTTTAGAATTTTAATTTCTTTCAAAATTAATTATCCGAATAACATATTTTATAACAAAACAATTTAAATTCTCTATAAAAGTTAAATTAACTTCTAAATTTTTTCACCAAAATACAAGAATATTATATTATGTTTGAAAAAAATAGTTAGCTAGTTTTTAGCCTTTTTTATTAGATAAATTTTATTTTGTCTTTTAAATAACATTTGGTAAACAAATTTATTGTAATAACTTGTACTACAATTAATATTTTTTAAAACTCTGCCTTCTAACTTATTTTGTTCATTTTTTTTTCCTTAAAATGCTTGTCAAATTAGTTTTATGCACTTTGTATATAAGGTATTCATTATAATTTAATATACACAATTCAACATAGTATGACGTTTATCTATGTATTTAATTTTTCTTTTAAATATAAATAAAAATATTTTAAGAATTTGTATAATATTAATAACAAAATAATGCAGTATAAAAATGTAATTTAAACTAAATTATATAATTAAATTGTTGACTACAAGACAATCATGAAATAGAAATCAATTTTAGAGACCCAAAATAATTAGTTGCTATAGTGACTAAATTATAAATCATTTTAGAGACTAAAAATATTTTTGGTTTCTAAATTAGTTTATATTACTGTTAAATAGTTTCTAAATTGGTATCTAATTAGCTACCAAAATGTTAACTACCAATTATTTAGATTCTAAATTTGGGAGCAAAAACTTTGGTAGCTAATTAGATATCAAATTAGAAATCATTTAACAATAATAAAAACTAATTTAGAAATATAATAAAAATTTAGTCTCTAAAATGGTTTCTAATTTAGTTAATATAGTAATTAATTATTTTTTATCTCTAAAATTAGTTTTTATTTTAATGATTTTCTTGTAGTGGTTTATTTATGAATAAAAATTGAAAAAAAAATAAAATTAATTATAAACACTTCAAACTTTATTTTTATCAATTATTTTAAATTAAATTTATATTCAAATGTGTCCTTGTATATGTTTCCTATATTTATAAATTACTTCAATGTACAATTTTACTCAACATCTATAAATTAGTTTATCATTAAAGTAAAAAAAGAGAGGAGATTTTATGTCTCTAAAAGATTAAAAGATGTTAAGTGGTAAGAAAATAATGTAAAAATAAACATAGTGGTAGTTTCTTTTAAATAAGTTGACAATTATTATATCAGTTGTTACTAGAATTGATATGTTATATGTAGTATGTAAATTAGTCGTGCTTTTGAACCAAATTCTAATCTTAAACTCTAATCCAATTAATATTGTGAAAATAAATTAAAACACAAAAATAGAGGATAAAATTGTGATTAAAGATTTTCAATTTTTTTATTTTGCAAATCTTCATTTGAATAAACACCAAGAGACAAAGTTTAACAGTGTTTTCTCTTAAAAGATGTATTTGATAAAGTTTGTCAAGTGCAACTTTGTTAGGATAGAAGGACTGTTAAAACTTCCTTTTGAAAAAATGTTTTCACAAAACTCTTCTCTTTAAGTTACTTACAAATTAATAACATGCAATATAAAAACTAAAGGATAAATATATTTGTACAATCTATTTTTATACTAGTTTGTCTAAAACATACAATTTACGTCTAGTTCTTAATCAACCCAATCAAGTTTTACTAAGATAGACAATCCCTTCAAGATACAAGTATTATTTGGACCTAGCTACTTTTTACTAAATTACAAGTATATTTTTTGG
This sequence comes from Phaseolus vulgaris, assembly GCF_051622355.1. Taxonomy (NCBI): domain Eukaryota; kingdom Viridiplantae; phylum Streptophyta; class Magnoliopsida; order Fabales; family Fabaceae; genus Phaseolus; species Phaseolus vulgaris. The sequence continues at coordinate 5,695,717 of NC_143501.1, read as the reverse complement.
ACACACATACTCTTGGATAAGCTACAAGTATTTTTGGGATACAACTACTTGTAACTAAGTTACAAGTATTGTTTGGACACAACTATTTCTGACTAAGAACGAGTATTCTTTAGACTTAGTCACTCTTGGATAAACATATTGATTACAAAGGAAGTGATCTTTAATATAACAAGTTTCACTCACTAAAATAGATTAACGAGATTAGACATATACAAGATTATGAACAACCTTCTAGTTGGCCACAAGCACAAACAATGTTCTTCCTCACACAAAAAGCTTAAGATTACTTTGAGAGCTTGAAGACTTTTTTGCATAGAATTTGTAATTGTTGTTGTCAACACCTCAATCCTTTCTTCCTCTTGAAATCTTTTATATATAGAATTGACATTAAAATAGGTTTTTCAAAACATCTTTGTGAGGTTTACGAGCCTTCTATCACCATTGTCTATTGTATGACCATGTTCAAGCACGTAGATGCATTAAATGCTCTTCATTAAGTGTTAAATGCATGTGGCTTCTTTGTACAACTTCTCTGGTTGACTTCACTACACTAACATTTCACCTTTTCAGAAAAATTGTTTGTGTGGATCATCTTTAAACATGCTCTTCAAGAGAGACATATCTATGTGAGATCATCTTGAGATAAATAAAGAATTAAACATTTTCGCACAAAGAGAATAAGCGATTATAAGTCTTTGTGGTGTACCATAAATGTTTAAGGCTTATCGTTTGTTACATGGAGTATGCTTATCGTTTGTCCAAGCAAAAACCTATTTGACGAATAACATATGCAAACCACTTATGTATGTTCAACCATACTTTGCGTTTGTTAGACTAAAAAGGCACCTATGTCTAACAAGATCTGATGCTCAAAAGTATATGTTTTACAGTTTGTTACTCAAGCATAAAATCAAAACTAAGCAAAAAGGTTTGTTAAACTTTGATCTAACAAACATTCATTGCTACTAAAATTGATGTGGTATGTACATATTACATAGTTTAAAAAATCAACCGATATAATACGTATATACTACATTAGTTCTAATAATCGATGTAGTGTGTATTAACAATTCATGAGGTCGCATTACCTCTCACTATCCATTTTTCCTCCTCCTCCTCCTCCTCCTAAAGGGGTTATGATAGGTTGACTCGGATAACACTTGTAGTTTAATAGTTATGACTCACTCCACGTAATTGCATGTTTGCGAGCTTACAAAAGGGCATGCATAAACTTTTAAAAAATTGAAAAAAATCTAGAAAGTTCTTTATAGCTTTTTAATCTCAAATTTGAGTATCTTGTAAAAACAAGGTTTTAGTGCAAGTATAACAATTATAAAAAAAAAATATTAAAGACTAATAATTTACTATTTACTACAAGTAAATAAGGAAACATATTATGAAAAAATATATATTAAAGAGGACCATGAAATAAAATATTGATTTGTACTTTTAAATATATGATATTCATCAAATAATGAATAAAATGTTTAGTCATATTTAAGATACAAATCATATTGCACAACAATAATAAAAAAATAATAAATAATAACACGAGTTGCAAGATAAGCCACCACTTCAGCTTCAATTCATCCATCAGAAGGTTAAATTTCTCACTCCTGAATTATTTTCATTTATAGGGATTATGGTTCACTCTTAATCTCTTACATGTATAAATATTGGATGTGCATTCTGATTTGTAGCACTGTATTCTTTTAAAAAAATTGTTTTTTTATTTTTTAGAATTTAAAATTTGAGTTATTTACATGTGTTTTTCTTACATAAGAGAGTTTATTTCTTGTTAACAAATTTTTTGTAAATCTAAATACTAGTTTTCATGACGTTTTCATAGAGAATTTAAAAGATATTTTTTTTAAAATAATTACATTTTACATCAATCAGTTGTACTTCTAACTAATGTAAAATATCACATTTACATAAGTTAGAATCACGGAATTGAAGAGAGAACAAACAAATCATCGACAAACACTTGTCTTTCCACCTTGATAGTTTATCCTACACTCTCTTTAACACCCCCATTCCAAAAATCACCACGCTTGTGACACCCTCCTACCAGCAACCCCAAGTAAACAAAAGGAGTTACCATCACTTTGCAATTAAGAATAGCCGCAAAACGCAAAAGCGAGCTCTGATCCAACCCCGTCCCGCCGATTCTACTTTTCAAGAAATTCACCTTAAGCCCAGAAGCAAACTCGGAGCAAAGCAAAATCGCCTTAATATTAAAAATGCTTTTGGTGTTAGCTTCACAAAAGAATAAAGTATCATCAACATATTGTAACATATTTACCTTCACTTTAGCCCTTCCAACCTTCAAACTGCCTATCAACTTCTTCTCTTATGTCATCCTAGACACCACGACCAACCCTTCCGCTATTATAAGAAAAAGAAACGAAGCTAGCGGATCACCTTAATGGAGTCCCTTCCTAGGAATAAACTCCCTAGTAGAACTACTGTTCACAAGCACATAGACAAAAACATATTCTAAGCAACACTTTATTCAATGTATCCATTGAGCACAAAAACTCAACCTTTCTAACATATAATAAATAAACTCCCAACTTACCGAGTCATACGCCTTCTCATAGTCAACTTTGAAGAAAACACAACCCTTCCTTTTTCTTTTGTATTCTTCCAACACCTCATCAGCTACTAGCACGTTGTCCAGCAAACTCCTTCCTTCAAGGAAAGCCGACTGTTTAATATCGATAACTCTGTAAATCACCTTTTTCAAGCGTAGAGACAACGCTTTTGAGATAATTTTATATAAGCATCTGACTAACGAAATAGGTCTAAACTCGCCGAGTTGCTGAGAATTTTCTACTTTGGAACAAGACATAAGAATGATGCATTTGAAACTCTAGGCCAATGACTCTTAGACGCAAAATCCTTCATCGCTGACAACACATCCAACTTTATAATATCCCAACAGTACTTTAAGAAACCAAAATTTAAACCATCGAGACCAAGACTCTTTGAACTATCACAATTCCATACTGCTGCCCTAATTTCTTCTTCAGAAAAATCACCAACCAACAACTCATTATCTTCTGCCGAAATAGAATTGAACCTAACGTTATCCAGCCTAACCTGACATGCTTCTTTCCTAGCAAACCTGTCCTCAAAGAAAACACGAACCTTGTCCTTGATCACATCCTTATCCTCACACCACCTACCGTCAACAAACACCCCATGCAACTCATTCCTCGCCCTTCTCCACTTAACTAACGAGTGAAAGAACTTTGTATTAAGATCTCCCTGTTTCAGCCACTTATGTCTTGCTTTTTTATACATGATCGCCTTTTGTGTAAACATAGCATTATTAAGATCAGCTAAGAGAGACCTTCTTTCCTTCCTTCCTAACTCTTCTAAGCCTTTTTCATCATCTCGTGCATCTAACTCGTTAATCCTCTTTTGCAACTCCTCACTAGCAAGGTTGACATCCCGAATACATCTTTGTTCCAAACTTTTAAATCTGCTTTAAGCTTTTTCAAATTTTCTTTGAAAATGTAAATCCCTCCTTCTTAAACATCATAGCTAGCCCATTTCAACCTCACAAAATCTTTAAATCTACTATCTCTTTGTCAAACATTCAAACTCCTAAAAGGTCTCGAGCCCCAATCGACAAACACTTCTTTAAGTACAACTGCACAATGTCAGAGATTGAAGAAGTGGTTCCCATTTATTTATTTTTTATTGCTGATAAAAAAAAACATAAGTTAGAATCACAATCAGTACAAAATCATACACTCTACATTGAAGGCAAAAGGTTTTAGAAACTGATTGGACGTAATTACAAAATTGTTGAACGAATTCATTTTGATTTACTTCAATAATATATATAATAAAATTACAATTACTGTAAGTTATAAAATAGGGATACTAACAACCCTGTCCATTAATGGAATAATAACGGTAAATAATTTAAGGGTAATAAAATATGAATTAATAACCAATAATATTGATTATGAGAAAATATTCAAAATCATGAATTAAAAAATTTGAATTCGTGTTAGTATAAATTAAAAGAAAAAACTAGAGAAACTATATGAAAATCGTTTTCTGAAAATTGATTTCATTTTCTTTTCCCTGAAATTTGTTCACTATATATACCAAATGTTGAATAACTAGTGAATGATGATGAGATTCGCTCTAAAGTTGTATTATGAGAAGTTGCATGCCTAGTCATGTCAGAATAATGAATCAATAGTTTTTTTTTCTTTCTTTCTCACCAATGATTGAATAGTGACGTATCAATGTAAGTTTTGCTTTATGTTTTTTCTTATTCAACTCAAAAGAAAAATACACTGTTTTTGTTCGTCTGTATTTATCACAATTTGTTTTTATATTTGTGCACCTTTTTTACTTTTTCATTTTTAATTAAAATACATAGCATTAATGTAAGCAACATTAATAGTTTAAAATCACCCACATGCCACTTAAGTAAATTTAATATCTGATCATCAATAAATGACATTTTAATTCCAAAATTATATTTTTTTTTTTTAAAATGGGAGGGATATCAAATGTGAATGAAGTGAAAATAACCAAATAGATATTACATTAAGTTTTTTTTAAATTGTTTTTTTTTGTGTGACTAACCTTTAATACCCAAGAATTTATAGTTTAATATGGAGAGAATTAATTCAAAAACCCAATCCGAGATGTAATATATTGAAGCACAAATAAGAAAACAAACAAGCAAATAGTAAGTGTAAAGATAGGAATAGTGCACCAATATTTGGTCCTCTTAGGTATACTTGAGCTACATTCAATCATTAAACACACTTGAAACTTTCTTCCAAATCAATAAATTATAAAACAATTTAACTATGTAACCATTATATTAATGTATGAAACCCTATTCGAAACCTAGACTATAGTCATGTCACTTTAAAGAATATACAAAATATAAAATATACTAAAATTGGTAACTCGTTTCATTATAGATAAGTTAGTAGATTGACCTGTCACTTTTTTTTAATTCTTTTTATCTATTTATTTATTACACTAATTGATATCACTTTTTATAAGAAAAATGTAAGAAAAAAAATAACAATAAAATTAAATCAAATTTTAATATTCTACTGAAAGAATGTTTAATGTTTAATAAAATAAAAATAAATATCAATCATACACCAATAAATAAAACAATGTGTAAATAAATTAATGAAAATAATGTTCTATATAAAATATTGACAATCACCAATTTTGATTTCAAAAGCATGACATTCCTATCTAAAAGTACAAAAAATAAAAAAAGGACATGTTGGCATACTTGTCCCCTTGCCTAACATGTGATCTGGTGGGTTGGCGAGTTATGCAAATCGGATCAATATAAACTGATAGGTTGAAAAAATTGTTTCACCCGCTTAAATGATAGCAAGTTCAAGCATCGACCCATTATACCTAACTACTTTGTCACCCATTTGACATATTCTCAAGACATATAATTTTTATAAAAACTCCGCGAACAACCTTCACGACACCCTCTTTGAACCTTTATCTAGATCGAAACCTCAAAGTAATTCCTATTCAATCAAATCAAGTAGCTAAACAAAACTTCTAAAAAACAAGATGTGACACATTAAGTTATAGCATTCTCTCTTAATAAATCAAACAATGCACACATGATCCAAATTCTAATGATGTTAATTCACTTTAATTTTTTCTTGGTTTATTAGATTGTAGTTGAATCGTTTTCTTAATAGAGAAAAACTTTCTTAAATAGGGATATTAATTTTGAAAAGATAATCCAAGCCAATTTTTTTAAAATGTCAATATAAAATTTCATTATATGATTAGAAGATAATAACAGAGATTACAGATTATAGGTGTTTTAATTTGACTTAGAAAATATTAGTTAAAATCCAAATTGATGCAATATGATTAACATAGTTCATTTCTAAATCTCAAATGAACAAAATTGATTTTAAAAAGACCTAAATTTTATCTATAGAGGCATGGAAAAAAATTGAGTTTTAAATATGATAAAAAAAGTTTAATTCTTTAACATTAAAGATGTATAAGCAATTAAGAAAACTCGTGTCTTAGCAAGATTTTTATATATAAAAAATCTAGACTTGAGATTGGATTGCTAGATTTGAGTTTCTCGTCTTTATTATTTCAAAATGAGTTTTATTTAATAATTTTTGCACCATATATAAATACTATATATGCTTTTCTAAGTCCAAATGTTATTTTTTTATAACTTTTTATATTTTTATTTGTATATAAATATAAATATAAATACATATATGGATATGTTAAGTTATATGAGATGTTAAAAATAAATAAATAAAATAAAATAAAATAAAATATATATATATATATATATATATATCTTAAATTTTACTTTCAATACACCATCAATTTTTCTTTAAATAGATTTTACTAACTGAAGCTTTTTTATAGTCACCTTAAATGAAATAATAGGCTTCCGTCTTTAGACTTAACTACAAGACAAAACCTAGTATATTGGCCTATAAGGCTTACATCTTCAAAATAATTTAACATTTAGTTTTTTTATTAAGTATTTTTTCAAAAGAACTTTGAACAACATAATAAACAAACTTAAGTTATAGACAATTTCACAAAAGTTATTCATAAGCCTTGCAAAGAGTTAAACTTACTCTTATTCTCATATTCTAAAATGATAATTCAGTGTAATAATTTAGATTTCAAAATACATTACTAATATATATATATATATATATATATATATATATATTACAGTATTTAAAGAATGACATAATTTTTTTTATCAGCAAGAAAAAATAAATAAATATGAATTACTTCAGGGGTGGTCCAACTCTATTACAACTCAAATCGGAAACAATAAGCAACTCTACTCAACCAAACTTAAGTTATCAAATAGATACAGAAAAATAGCACACAAACGTCATACTTAAACTAAAAGCTTGCAAGTCAGTGACTTTTAATCATAAACAAACAAGTCAATGGATCCAGACACCAATCGGACAAGGAAAAACAAGCATGCAGATCTTTAGATGTAATCCAATACCATACTTTTAGTTCGGTCAAAGAATTTTTTTTAAAATGATCTATCTCTCCACCTTTAAGGATGTATTTATTCATATGCCTCGAGATCTCACCAATAACTACAATTCAAACACTTCCCTAAACAAAAATAATTTATTAATTTATTATTTGTCCCACGTTATTATCCTATTAGTCTACAAATAATTTGTCACACGTTAATTTAGACTTTTCTTCTATGTAAGTCCTAGAAAATAGTTAAATTTATTAGGTTTTCCTTTACATTAATTTCCTTTCCTGTTTTTTTTATTTATTTTTTGTATTAGTTTCATGATGACAATGTACTAATATTAAATTTTCATGCACACATAGGGTTTCATTACATTATATTATTTCTATTTCTATAACCCTAAATTAGAGGGGTTTTATTGGGTTAGATTCTTGGGATCCATTGTATTAGATTTTCTTACTTTGTATTTGTTTAGATACTAGTGTCACTATCACCTAACTCCTCTTTTATTTCTATGAGTTTTGCCTCATGCAAATCTCCACAAAACCCTACACATTGAACAAATAAGGCAACAACTTTTCATGCTTCAATGTCATTTAGCAACATCAATCACCATTACTTAAATAATAAGTGGTCAAATTAAACAAATGAACACAATTTTTTTACCCTAATTCCAAATTTAAATTTATAAGGTATTATTGATTTATTATATTACATAATTACATTGTCCATCATACTTAATCATTAAAAAGTATAACTATACCTCAATTAAAAATCTGCAAAGTTTATCCAAAATTATTATTTTTACCCCAATTCCAATTTTTGAATTTATAAGGTATTATATATTTATTAAAATAATTTCAATCAATCGTTGCATAATCTTTTATATAAACTTTTTTTTATCCATGTATTAGTAACACATGCATTAGGTTTTTTTATTTTTTATGAGCAATAAACAATAAATAAATGAGAATCACTTCAGGGGTGGATTTACTCTTATACAAAGTTATATATAAACCCGACTTCTAACTAAGACTGTGTACCTAACAACAAAAGCATAACCTAATAACACAATCCTGAAAACATCAAGAGAACATCCTCAAGCACGCCAAATACCCCCGACCTTCCAAACTCAATTGTACTCCTCCCCTGGAACCAACCTAACATCTTGCAGAGCCTGCCAAAATTGATCCACCAAAAGTTTCTTCCATTCGAAACAAGGTCTTCGCCAGACTAAATTCCATACCCACTCCCCATTACACCAAGATTCCAGCTCTGCCACCTTTGCATTTTTGGCCAAACACAAAGAGAACAGTCTCGGAAAGACTCTCTTCAACACGTCACAACCCAACCAGCCATCCTCCCAGAAGGAAATATCCCTACCATCACCAACTTTCCATTCAATCCCATCTTCAAAACTTTTTCCCCAACCCTCGAAGGCCCACACCTCTTTCAAGTCTTTCCACCAAAGAGAGCTCCTACGACTTTTTCCTTCCTCTCTCAAGCTTCTCCAAACCTCCATATTTAGAGACAAGAATCTCCTTCCAATGACCACCCTTATCTGAACCCAACCTCCAGATCCACTTACCTAACAAAGCCAAGTTAAAAATCTTTAAATCAATAATACCAAGCCCCCCAAATTCGCGAGGCTTACATACCTTTTGCCAAGAAGTCCAAACAATCTTCCTTCCATCTCATCCCCACCCTAAAGAAAATTCCTTTGGATCCTAACTATTTTATCTGCCACCCAGAATACATTTTGAATAAGGACATAAAAAATAGTGTAATCGAGGAGAGAACAAACTTGATTAAACAAATCCTCCCAGCCATATACAAACATCTGCCTTTCCACCTGCTCAGCCTAGCCTGAACTTTCTCTATCACCCCATTCCAAAAGGTACCATGCTTGTGATTCCTCCAACAGGCAACCCCAAATAAACAAAAGGAGAAATCATCACGTCACAATTAAGAATAACAGCATAACACTGAAGCGAAAGTTGATCTAGCCCCGTCCCACTAATTCTGCTTTTCAAAAAGTTCACCCTAAGCCTAGAAGAGAGCTCAAAGCATTGCAAAATCGCCTTAATATTAAGGATGCTTTTAGTGTTAGCTTCACAGAAGAACAAAATTCTTTTCCTCCAAACTCCAAACTGCCAACCTCCAAACTGTCAATCAAATTCTTTTCCTCTGCCATCCTTGATACCCAACCAACTCTTATAGTGGATCCCCTTGACGAAATCTCTTCCTGTATAACTTGAATAACCTAACTTGAATAAGATTTATTCAAATTTTTATTCTCAATAGACAATAACTATAACGGCTGTCAAATTGATTAGACTGAGTATGAATTTAGTTGGAGGTTTCAATTTAAAAATATAAAAAATAACAAGAAAATTATTTAGAAAATTGTGACATTATTTAGGAATTGCATTCAATTCCTTTTCTAAGATATTAGTAGATTTAATTATCTGATTTTTCTCTAATTCTTTATTTCAGTCTCCTATCCATAAGCAATTTAATTAAAAATAAAAATATAAAATTAACATAAATAGTAATTAAAAGAATATTAATTAAAACAATATATTTATGTGTTATTACATTCAAATAACGTTCGTGAAAGAACGATTTTGCACGTTAATTTTTTCACTTCTATTTAAAGTTAAATAAAAAATAATTATTAATCCTATGATTTAAGGAAAAATGAATAATATGTCTACTATAAATAATTATTTGTTTATGCATTTATCTTTGGAACCTCCTTCTTTCAGTGGTTGTGTAATAGCTTCCGTGACAATCTTGACAAAGAGGGTAGGGTATTCAGGTAATTTTGTGTCTGAACTCGGTTTCTTTCTTGCATCATAAAAACCAAATCTACTTTGGAGTCCACTCTCACGATAATAATTTCCAACACACTTTTTGCAAACCCACTCTTTTCCCCGCCATTCACTTCGCAATTTCTCTTCCAAATCTGTCCCTCTAGGGCTCGCACTCCGTTCCTCTTTCTCCCCCAATAATCCCTTCCACCTAAACCCTAATTCCCTCAGTTTCCGTCCAGATTTGACCGTTCTCCACGCTTTCATGCCCTTCACGTGACCAATCCAATGAGTTTCCCAGCCACTTCCGGCGCCGGCGCGCCGTTCTCCGGCTCCTCTGGCATCGGCCTCTCCAACACCGTCCACTCCGAGCTTGCCGCCTGCCTCCCGCTGCCGTCGCTTCCGGTTTTCTGCGGCGCTTCCGACCAGGACCTCCGTCTCGTTGACTCTCCGGCGCGTCTCAGCCGCGTCGACGTGCTCGCGCAGTCCGGCAAGATCGCCGAGCTGCTTCGCCACACCGATGTGTCGTACTTGTAAGCTTTCTCTCCCTTCCGTTCTCGTTCGACATTTTGCGCAAGCTGAGGTTTTAGTCGCCAACATGTTGAATAGTCGGATCAGTGAATTTCGTTAGCATGTGTTGAATTAGGCTCGAAGTTTAGACTGAATGGTTGTTAATTTTTACTTGCAACTGAAGCTCGCACTTGCGAGCTGAGGTTACTTGCATTCGAATTTTCATGTGATTTAGTGTAGCACATATGATGAGAATTGACTTTTGGTTCTCATTTCTAAATTTGCGTCTTAGGTACTTGTTTACTATGTGTTTGATATATGTGTTGGTAAGTAGGAGAGAAATATGTGAGAATAGAGGGAATACTACAGAAAATATACAAATAGAGCAAATGGAAGTAGGTGAGACATCAGTGGGAGTAAAAGTTTTTGGCTCTGAAGAAAAAAGAGTGAAATAAAAAAAATTAACACACACACACATATATATATATATGTATATTCAAATCAATTTTTAAGTTAAATAATTGGTGACGGACCATTAGTAATTGATAATGAAAAATTGAAAATCAATTGTTGTAGACTGATAATCTATTATGAACAATTCATTATTGATTGTTTTTGGAAAACTAATGATTTCACATATAAAAGATATTGATAATCCATTATGAACCACTGAGGTGACTGGAAGTGCTGTTACAGTAGAATTTGCACACTGATTCTTGGAGAAAAAAAACTTGTGAGAATCAGTAAACTCGTTCTGCTTCCTTTCCTTTTTCTAACACATTATGAAACAGTGTGTTGACGTTTAGGAGCAAAGTTGCTGTTAGGATCCTAGCCAAAGGTTAATGAGAAATGAAGGAAAAATAGGTCTTTTTGGAGAGATTTTGTACCTAGGACTAATAAAGATCCAGAAGAATGGGTCTAGGCTTTCGAAAAAGATGAAGATGCAAAGGGTAAAGAGAAAATAAATGTCTTATTTTTGTGATTATAAGATACTTTTGATTGGTAATTTTTCCCAATAAGGCTATAAAATACACAACAAAACGTGCAGATCCAAACATATACTACTTCCTATCTCCTCTTTATTTATTCTCTCTATTTTCCCTCCATTTTTCTCACATATCAAACCTACCTCTAGTTATAGTTCTCTCTCTAAAGAAAATTAAAGTAATTAATTTATTTATATTTAATGTTTTTGCCTTTTCACATGAAGTTTGCATGTTTAGGTCTAGGGTAGATTAGTATTGGACTTGTAAATAAACACTGGATGCTATTATAATAAGCGCATATGCAAGGGGTTGCAGTTTGATTACGTTTTGTCAAATTGTGGGATAATGCAGACAATGTGGCCACAATTGTGGTTGTGGACACCTTGACATTGTGGCTGAAATTGCGGTCACCGACTTCTTTTTAAACCTTGTGCATAAGGTTTAATTCTTTAGTTTGTGAGAATCTCACTTGAATTTTTTATATCTTATAAAACTAATGGGAGAGGTTTTAGATGAGAATAGGTCACCACACTTTACTAGTACATTTTCTCCAACCAGTTTGGAGTTTTATTTCCCATGTTGGTTGACTATAAAGGAAACGACTTTCATTCAAGCTGTTTCCACATGTCCAATTTGTCTTGTTTTGTTAAAATTCGATGTGTCAGTGAAGCTATACATATTGTTGCCATCATTATCAATGTTGCTTGTGTCGTTACTATTGGATTTATTATTGAATTTAATACAACTTTGTTTATTTTTGTCTTGTATAGGAATTTAAGAGATGAAGCCAAAGGTGTTCCTTATATATATGTTGAGCCTTTAGAACTCCATGATGAAGTTCTCAGGTGCAATCCTGAAGCATTTGAATACAGCACTGCAGGTAAAAGAGTGCTTGGTTTCTGCCCTGAATATCACTAATGTGGATTTTGTTTCAAATCTAATAGAGTTGTTGTTGCTCATTGTTCTGTAACGGTCTGACATAGATTGAGGATGTGATTTCTTTGCACTTGGGAAAGTTTAGTCATACTGAGATTTATTATGAAGAGAAACTGCCATAATAGAATGAAGTTTGATTTCATGTTGACAAATTACTGTCATTTGTACCTTTCAAGATGTCTAGTGTGATTTGTGTGTTTGATTAAACTAGAACTTTGGTGATGTCAAACTTATAAAGTTGTTTACCTTTTCCGCCTAAAACTTATGTTTTACTTTGCTCTTTTGGCTTTCCATTAAATAATTTAATGGTGCTCTGCTTATTGTTTATTGTATTGGTCAAGTTTCTCAGGTCCTGTTAAGGAGCAGATCTCTGGTAGTGCATTACCTGAAAAGAGGCAATCTGAATCAAGTTTTTCTATCCCAAGTCAGACTCAGAAAGACTATAATGCAACGCATAGTCGCCAACTTGATAATTTTTCCACAAATGTATTAATATATTATATTTTATATTTTTAGTTGATATTTGATTCTTTTCAATTGTTAACTTTTCAAAATTACTTGGCAGGATATTTCTACACTGTCTTTTAAAAAATCAAAAGTTAAAAAGAAAGGTGGCGATGGAATATCTATAGCACCTGATTCTGCTGAGCTTCAAGGTTGGTGCATGCTTATTTCCTAAAATCTTTCTTTTTAATGTTGTCTGTTCTCTATCTATGTATGTAATCACATGTCTGGAGGCAAACATGCTGTTTTTACATGCGTAATCAACTGGTATTTTTAATTTTTTGTAGGTGCCCACATTCAAAGGTTTTGTGACTTTTTGGAGGATTTATGCAACAAATCTGAATTAAATAGTGATGACAGAGATGAAGCAGAATGGTTGTCACTGCCTCTTTCTGATCTTAGATTACTTGTCAATGAAATAACATCTATTCGTGAAAAGAAACTTCTGCATTTGGTGCCCATAGAAGTCCTTGTTAGACTATTAAAAGTTCTAAATCATCAAATACATAGAGCAGAGGGCCTGTCAATTGAGGAATGTGATAATAGTGTAAGTTCATGGTTCACTTCTTTTGTATTTTGTATTGAATTTCTTTGGCTTGCTTGGATTTAGTTGACATTGAATATGACCTCAAAATTTTCCAAAAATTTATTAAAATCTAACTTCTACATACAATTGAGTAGTAAGAAAAAGCTTAATATCAAAATAGCTATATGTCAGTTCTTTGTGCTTCCAACAATATCATCATAGAATTGAGTTTGGTAGCTGAAGCTTAGTCTTAGAAAGTGGATTTTAAGTCTAACTTAATCTCACAAAATAGGTTTGAAAGGTGGGATTTGCATCCACTCATGTATTATAATTTAGCCATATTTCTAGTTGATGTGAGATCTCTTAACCGTTAGCATACATTGAGGACTGCATATCTCAATTGTGAGAATAAATATTTATAGGTCCAATAGTGGGTTGATAGCAAGTACATGATAGGCTTAACAAACCTCTCTAAGATAGACTTGGATGTTGACTTAAACTTTAAAAAACAAATAATTATTTTGTTGATAAAAATCTCACTAATTACATTCTTATCGCCTCTATTTGTAATAATCAAACTCTCTAAAATAAGGAAATAAAAATGTGCTGAAATGAATAAGAAGATTCTAAATATTAAACAGGCCAATCCTCTAAGTTTCTTCTCCCCTTACCACTAAAAAGTACTTCCGACAATGGAGACAATTTTTCTTTTCGAAATATTTGTACCCTAATTGGGTCATATTCATGGTTTAGGCCATGTAAGAATTTAAAGACTGTTCCTCTTTAAATTTTGGTACTAATCTAGTTTTTGATCCACGACCTATTTAACAATGTGATATTTTGATATAGAGAGAATCCCGTTTCAACTTATCTTAGAAACCATGCAATGCCACATCTAGGTCATGATTAGTGAATCTTCATCATCCCAAATCACAAAGTTAGGTAGGGGTGTTCATTGGGTTGGTTACCCAATGACCTAACTCGATCCAATCCAACCCAATTAAATTGGGTTGGGTTTCATTTATGATTGGATCAAATCCGATCCAACCCAAACTAAATCACTCTTATTTGGGTTGGGTGATGGATTTCGAATGGGTGACTTGGGACTCAACCCCAAGACCCTTTCTTATACTTGTGTTATGGATAAATTGTGTTATGTTTTTCTTTTCATGTATTGAACTAGTTTGGACAAACTTGTTATGACTTGAATTTATATTAATAACTTTTTTTGCTATTGATATTTTTTTCAGTCAGATTCAGAATTAGTTTCATCTGTTTTTATCGCGTTGGAGTCCATTCATGCTGCATTAGCAGTGATGGCCCATACTGATATGCCAAAGCAACTTTATAATGAAGAGGTACTTTCTTTGTTGATGCTAGTTTCAAGCAAATATTATTACTATGAATAACAGGAAGTTTATTAGGACTGGAAAAACAAGTATATACAAAGAAAAAGCTCCTTCAGCAGGAGAAAGTATTTGTATATGAGTGAAATCAATGATTTAATTTATTTAGGTTTCATGACTTGTGTAGGCTGTTACCTATTTTGTTTTAAATTTTAATCTATAATGTCTGAAAGCAATTTGTCCATGCCAGATAATTGAGAGAATTCTGGAGTTTTCCAGGCGTCAGATAATGGATGTTATGTGTGCATGCGACCCATCATATCGTGCCTTACATAGACCTAGTGAAAACACAGCATTTGAAGGTTAGCCTTGCCAGTTTTGGTTCTGAATAGAACATATGTCTTAACTTTATGTTTTGGAGGATGAAGATGCTACTGGAAGTGCAATACTTTTCTTTTAAATGGTATCTGACTATAATTGTTTGTACTTAATGATGTATTACAATTTCTCTGAGTTCCAACATGGGATGACAGAGTTCACAAAGTGTATAACGGGCCTGTTGGGGGACCTTGAAATGGAGGGAGATAATTCCTCGGTGGTTTTCAAACACTTAATCTCTATATTTTTTTTCTAGTAGATGATTATGAAGAAAATGATGCTGAATTTGGTTCAGCCAGCAAGAAACGACGCACTAACAAGACTTTGAAGTTGAAGAAATCAGCATCAAACAGGTCTGGTTATTTTTGTCCACATTATATATCCTTTATGTTGGTTTTCTTATGCATCTATTGTTAGTTTTGTTAATATTATTCTTGTCCACATTCTTGTTTTCGTATTGGTCCTTGCTTTATTAGGCTCTCTACTGCTGTGAATACTATTCTTCAGAAGTTGTGCACTGTTCTTGGGCTACTCAAAGATTTATTGTTAATAGAGAGGTTATCAGATAGTTGCATTCTACAACTTGTAAAAACAAGTATTACAACATTTTTGGTTGATAATATCCAGCTTTTGCAATTGAAGGCAATCAGTTTACTCAGTGCGGTATTGATACTTCTCTTTTACATCTCTGATTGTTATCTTTCGTGCTCATATGGTGGTTCTAATGTTCTTTCATAATTTTGAGCATATGCTCGTGTAATTTGTTTTTCCAATATGGTGGTACAGATATTCTATTTATATACACAACATCGCATTTATGTGATAGATGAAATGGTTCAGCTTCTATGGAAATTACCTTATTCAAAACGAGCTTTAAGGTCTTATCATGTACGTGAGGAAGAGCCAAGGCAGATCCAAATGGTAACTGCTTTGCTGATTCAGTTGATTCATTGTAGTGCTAACCTACCTGATGCTTTAAGAAAAGCATCGAATGGTAATTCTGTATTAGAAGCCTCTGTTGATGCTAGTTCTCCAACTAAATCCTACGAGGCAGTTACAGAAGCTTGCTGTCTGTTTTGGAGTCGTGTACTTCAACGCTTAGCAAGTGTGAAGACTCAGGATGCTTCTGAGCTGAAATCCATAATAGAGAATCTTGTTACAGATTTGCTAACGACTCTAAATTTACCTGAATATCCTGCTTCAGTTTCTATTCTTGAGGTAGATCATGTGTGGGTGTGTTCTTGCTGGGATCTGCATATTATTTGTATACGAATTATTTTGGTAGTTGCATCAAATTAGTTAACCCCTGAGAGTTGTTTCAGGTTCTCTGTGTCCTACTACTTCAGAATGCTGGGCCAAAATCTAAGGATGTCTCTACACGTACCATGGCGATTGATATTCTTGGTACAATTGCTGCAAGGTTGAAGCGTGATGCTTTGGTTTGTAGCCAAGAAAAGTTCTGGATCCTTCAGGATTTCCTTAGTCCTGATGCTCATGCTGAGCATCAAGAAAAAGATATGTGTTGTGTCTGTCTGGGGGGAAGGGTTGAAAACCTGTTTACGTGTCATGGTTGCCAGAGGCTTTTTCATGCTGATTGCCTGGGCATTAAAGAACATGAAATTTCCAGCCGAAACTGGTCCTGCCAGACATGCATCTGTCATAAGCAACTACTGGTATTACAATCATGTTGCAATTCTGAGCACAAGAATAATGGGAAAAAAAATTCCAAAGCATCAAAGGATTCCGAAGTTTCTAAGCACGACATCAATCAACAGTTACTTTTGAATTACCTTCAAGATGTCACCTCTCCTGATGATCTGCATCTTTTCATTTGCTGGTTAGTACTTGTGACAGATCTTCTAATTGACATTTTAGTTACATATATGCAAAGGTAATGCTTGTGTAAATGTGCAGGTTTTATCTCTGCTTGTGGTACAAAGATGATTCAAATTGTCAGCAGAACTCCATTTATCACATTGCAAGGATGAAATCAAAAATCATAGTACGGGATTCTGGCACTGTATCTTCTATGCTGACAAGGGATTCAATCAAGAAGATTACTTTAGCTTTGGGCCAAAACAGTTCATTTTGCCGAGGGTTTGATAAAATTCTTAGCATACTTCTGGTCTGTTGATATTCATCCTTTCTTTCCCCAATTCGATAAAAAATTGTACTTTGCTAATTTTTCTTATGCGTTCAGGTAAGCTTGATGGAGAACTCTCCAGTTATTCGGGCGAAGGCTTTAAAAGCAGTAAGTTTAAAATATATTTTTTAAGCCTTCTTTCCAGTGAAAATGGGATGCTTATAATAGTTTCTTGGTACCAAAGTAATCTCTTCTGTTTTTCATTTAATACAATTAATATAATGAGCAGGTTAGTATCATTGTAGAGGCTGATCCAGAGGTATTGGGAGATAAGCGTGTGCAGATAGCTGTTGAAGGAAGGTTTTGTGATTCTGCAATATCTGTTAGAGAAGCAGCATTGGAACTTGTTGGTAGGCATATTGCTTCACATCCAGATGTGGGTTTTAAGGTATGGGGGTCGCAGGATCTTTCCTTTGTGGTCAATAGCAAAACTGGTCCTTTCTTTTATAAATGTCATAGGTACGGAGAGGAGACACTTCATGATGAATTGTTAAAACATTTATCTCAATTGGGTTTTGTAGTATTTTGAGAAGATTGCAGAGAGAATAAAAGATACTGGTGTAAGCGTTCGAAAACGAGCTATAAAACTCATTCGAGATATGTGCACTTCAGATGCTAACTTCTCTGGATTTACAAGAGCTTGCACAGAGATAATTACACGTGTTAGTGACGATGAAGCTAGCATCCAGGTATATTAAAATTATTGCTTGATCCACTAAGATATGACTGTGTGTTTAAATACTTCCTACCTAGTTGTCAAGAATTATACTTTTTTCCTCTAAGTGTAAATTATAATTGTGTTTGAAGATTAACATTCTTTCTTCCCAACATGGTCATGTTTTATAGCATTGGTGATGATATGTAATATTTATGTGTTTCATTTGTAGTCTTTAAAGAAATTACTAGTCACTGGTTGTGAGCGTGTACTTATTTGATAGGAACTGTTTGTTAATTCTTTTGTTAGTGTTCTCACTCGGCATTAGTAAAGATGTTCTCCTTGTTATGCTTTGGTTTTGCAGGACCTTGTTTGCAAAACTTTCAGTGAATTCTGGTTTGAGGAGCCTCATGGTTCACAAACTCAGGTCTTTGGGGATGGCAGTACTGTTCCACTTGAGATAGTTAAGAAAACAGAGCAAATTGTTCAAATGTTGAGAGGAATACCCAATAATCAACTTCTTGTAACTGTAATAAAGCGCAATTTGTCACTTGATTTTTTGCCTCAGTCTGCAAAAGCCACAGGGATCAATCCAGTATCTCTTGCAACAGTACGTAAGCGGTGTGAGTTAATGTGCAAATGCTTGCTGGAGAAGATGTTGCAGGTATGGTAGTATTTGGTTGCCACTACTATGCCTGGCTACATTGATATTAACATGACAGTTTTGGTTCATTATCAGGTTGAGGAAATGAACAGTGATGAAGTTGAAGTGCGTGCACTTCCATATGTGTTGCTCCTGCATGCATTTTGTCTTGTGGACCCAACTCTCTGTGCACCAGCTTCAAACCCCTCCCAATTTGTTGTTACTTTGCAGCCATATCTGAAGACTCAGGTTATATATTGACCTGCTCTTGTTATTGTGAATTGTGCAATGTTCCCCTTTTGTTGGTTTAATTAGTTTCATTCATGTACTGAAGGTAATATTCAGCAATGCTGTCATATCCATGTTGGGGTGGTTGTTTTGAACTTTGGGTGAGCTATGGGGCTTAAATTTATATTTGATAAAATTGTACCATTAGACTGGAAGAGAAAATAATTGATGCTTGTATGTCCAGCAGCACCAACTAAGAAATCCACCAATCCACAGAAGTAAACCATGATAGCTGTGTATCATAGTATATCTAGGTTGTATGGATAAGGAGGCATGCAATATGTATGGTGAGCTACCACTATGGTGAAAGAGCTTAAAATAGCTAGGTTAGTTGATAATTGAGCATGCCATGACGATGTAAGGATCTCATGTACCTTGGCCTGTAGATGAACCTTTATGTGCCTCTAAAATGTCTTTTATACTTTGACCAATGCCCTAGTTAGTCGTATATATGTGACTTGTTTCAAGAAAAGAATTGGAATATGTTGGAGATTCCTCATCAGTTAGAGAAATGACCAGATCATGATATACAAGTGGGTGCAAACCTTATTTTACAAGATGATTTTGTGAGGTTGAGTTACGCTAAGGTTGCCCTTTTATAAGCAAAATTCTATTTGGCACTTTGTTTTGGCTTTGGTCTTGATCTTTTTATTACTCCTGTAGTTTTTTTTGTCAATGCTATTTCATTATATTTCTCTAGTAGTTTTAATTTTTTAGCCTTCGAGAAAGTATAATCTGAAAATGACAAAAATGAACCATGTCTTTTTTTCAGGTTGACAATCGCATGGTTGCACAGCTGCTTGAGAGTATTCTATTCATAATTGATGCTGTGCTGCCCATGCTTGGGAAGTTACCTCCAATTATTGTTGGGGAACTTGAGCAAGATTTAAAACAAATGATTGTCCGGCATTCTTTCTTGTCGGTTGTCTATGCCTGTATCAAGTACATCTACAGTTTCTTACCATTATTTTCTTCTGTTATTTTTACTTGTTTTCTCCCTTATTCTGTAATTGACCAGCTGATAGATTTATGTGATGTGGAGTTCTCTATTTTTTCTTGATGGGTAATAGTTTATAGTTGCTAAATGAAGCTTGATGTGAGAATATCTAAATATTTTTCTTATGTAATACCATAAATACCATTGTAAAACATGTGACATTGAACATTTTTTGACTTTATTTTGTGAAATGTTTCTGAAATCCTTGAACTGCACGTAATGTTCAGGTGCCTCTGCTCTGTAAGTAAGATGGCTGGAAAGGGGGCTGCTGTAGTTGAACAACTTGTTCAGTTCTTCTTCAAATGTTTGGATACTCAGGCTGTTGATAACAACCAGGTTTATTTCAAGATTCATGTTAAAATTTGTCTGTTGATATAGTGTATCTATTATTGGAGCTTACCTCCAATTCATAGCAATGTTTTTCAACTTCCGCAAAACATGAAATTGTATTTGGAAATCATTCTGTGGCATTGTTTTCATTTTTTCTTATTTATGTGTTTGGCGGTTAGGTAGGGCTAATGATCTCCTGACAAGACTTGGGAGGGGACACGCTGACACCTATAGTGGCTCTGTTATATGTAGTGCAGTCACGCTCTTCTCTCACTCTCACGTCACGTCCCAATTTTAATTATAGGGTTTCTCATATGCACAATTTTAATTTTAGGGTTTTTATGGGCTGCTGGGATGGAGGCAGCGCATGGCCCAATTAGAAAAGGGGTGTGTTACAATTAAATTGCCTAATTGGATTTGGATGTAGGCAATCAATTACTCATGCCACGGCTATATTTTTTTAAACCATATGACTCATTTTTTTTAACAAGTACAAACTCCTAAAATCTAATGACTCCCGCTCTCCCTTATCCTCCCTTCATCTATTTAACTTCAATGCGCATGCACTGCATTCCAAAGTGCAGTTTTATGTGTATATAAGTTTTCATAAAATTTGTAGGATCTTACAATCCGTGTTACGATCTCTCGATTTACGATTCATACTTATCTTTCCGATCTTGAATAAGATCTTGATTTTGACTACCATGAGTAAAAGTACTGGTGCATCCATCATAACTCCTAAGGACCTATCCTCTCACCTCGAGCTAACTTTTGGTACTTCATTACTAACATTTCTTTTTCATGGAAGGTGGCATTTTTATGGGGGTGAGGTTGGTACTTTTTCTTATGTTACACAAAATGGATTTGATTTCAGCATTTAGTTATTTTTTTTTTTAAAAGTTGTAGGATCATGCTAAATGATGCATGAGGTAGTTTATATATTGTGAACTCTTCCTGTTATGTGGACCATTCATAATTAGTGTCAAGGTAAGCTGTTATTTCTTGTAGATTATAGCTCGTGTAGAGAATTGTGGTTATGAACATGAAACTTGCAATTATTTTTTTGTTATGGAGTGTTTAATATTTAACTTGATGATGAATGCTTTATTTTAAAATGGGATTTAAAATAATAATTTATTGTTCCATCCTATTTACAGAAAGTTGGACGATCTCTCTTCTGTCTTGGGTCACTTATCCGTTATGGTAATCAATTGTTAGCAAATTCCAGTAATAAAATTGTTGATTTTGGAAGCAGTGTCAGATTGTTTATCAGGCATCTCTCTGCGGAGGATTTTGTTGTCAGAGTTAGATCTTTGCAGGTATGATATTTTTGTTCAGTTTGCTCTTATCTCAGTTTAATCTTGAAGTGTGTATTGATGTTTTATTGTAACTCTTGTAGGCACTAGGGTTTGTTTTAATTGCTAGGCCCGAATATATGTTGGAAAATTCTGTTGGCAAAATACTGGAGGAAACATTATCCTCTGCTACTGATACACGCCTTAAGGTAAAATATTTTTGCCTTGATATATGTGTACTTCTATAAACTACTTCCGTATATACTAAACTTTTCGCTGTAAATCAGATTCAAGGATTACAAAACATGTACGAGTATCTTCTAGATGCTGAAAGCCAAATGGGAATTGATAAAGATGATCATAACGTTGCTGGTTACACAGTAGGAGCTCGGCAGAGTGTACCCGTCGCTGCTGGTGCGGGTGATACAAACATATGTGGGGGTATAGTTCAGTTGTATTGGGATAATATTTTGGGTAGATGTTTGGATTTCAATGAACAAGTTCGTCAATCAGCCCTGAAGGTCAGAATCTAGCTTCTATGTTGGATCAGATTCAATACTCTTAAGCTAAATGTTATAGAACAATTAAAATCTCTTCTTTGGAAACAGTTAATAAACAGAAAAGTGCATGTGTGTGTATTGTATTTACGACTGTTTAAATTCTTCCAATTATTTTGGATTATTGGGGTGAGGTAAAGGAGATGAGTAATTAGGTAGATGCTTTTCAGAGTAGTTTATAGGTGAATCTTGCAATTGCTAGTTATCAGTCTCTTGGAATGCAGTTTAAATTTCTATCTTTTTGAAGCTTATTTTCTTTGGAAGATTGAGTGCCTCTTTGTTTTACATTGTCTAGCTTTGAGAACGGAGAGCTGTGACTTCCAATAGACTTTTTCTGAAAGCAAAAAAAATTATTGCTGTGGTCCAAGTTTAATTTGAATATGTTGCAATGCTAACACAATCAGGACCAGCTTATTCCAGTTAAAATGGTCTAGTTTTCTTTTGCTCTTACATATAAAATAAGAGATTTGTTAATAATGCAGATTGTTGAAGTTGTGCTGCGTCAAGGTCTTGTTCATCCAATCACCTGTGTTCCGTACCTAATAGCACTTGAAACAGATCCTCTGGAGTCAAATTCAAAGTTGGCTCATTATCTTCTGATGAACATGAATGAAAAGTATATCTCTTATGTACTGTTGTGGTGATGTAGTACATGTTACCTTGGGTTGTATTAGCTAAAGCTAATTAGAGAATCTTTTCAGGTATCCTGCATTTTTTGAAAGCCGCTTGGGTGATGGACTTCAAATGTCATTTATGTTTATGCAATCTATTTGTGGTGGTTCTGAAAATGTTGACACTAAGATCCAATCTAAGATGCCTAATTCTGGAAAAGGGAAGCCTGAGGCTGGGCCACTTGCTCAAGCTAAACTTGGGGTTTCTCGAATATACAAGCTCATCCGAGGGAACCGGGTATCAAGGAACAAATTTTTGTCCTCAATTGTGCGGAAATTTGATAATCCAAGATGGAATAAATTAGTAATCGCTTTCTTAACGTAAGTACTGTCTGTTGCTATTTTTTGTTTCTTTATATGGGTTCTTAAATGACCTTTTACTTTGTTTTTCCTCAGTTACTGCACGGAAGTCCTAGCATTACTGCCATTCATTTCACCCGATGAGCCCCTTTATTTAATCTATGCTATCAATCGAATAGTTCAAGTAAGGGTCGGACCACTAGAAGCGAATTTTAAAGCCTGGAGTTCAAGCATTTCAAATCACAGTACACCTTATGGAAATGGAATGTATCAACAGGCGCCAGAAGAGTCTACTGTTGCCACCCATGTAATGTCAGTGGATTTGAATGGCTCAATTCAACAAAATGTAGATGCTCATCTAAATTCCAACGACATGAGATCCCTAGATTTAAATGGATCATATCACCAACCGCTAGATTATTCATATAAGGGTAGCCCAGAAGCAAAGCTGCATGCTGCGGGTTACACAAATTTTTCCTTCTCAAATGATGATCTAGAGAAAGTTCAGGTATTTTGGAACCCATTGTCATTAATTTGTTCATTAATGATTTGTTTGAGGAAAAATGTTTTAAAGTTTTGCTAATGGGAACTCCTGCTCAAAGTAAGAATATCTAATGTTTTCAGAAAACTGCCTAACCATTAGAATATGCATATGTGCATTTATCATTAATTGTATTCCTATGCATGTGCTCATTTTTTTACCTGTGCTTGTGCAGGCCGACTGTTTATCAGCAATTGCATTGCAGCTTCTTTTAAAGCTTAAGAGACACCTAAAAATCATGTATAGTCTCGACGATGCCTGTTGTCAGGTAAAATTTTACAGTGCATCTCATAATCACTTTACGCAACAGTTAAATGTTGTTCATCCTTGACTTGGATATTATGGGTACAAAACAAACTTCTCCCTTTGAAATGTGCTCCCTCTTGTTCAGGCATATACTCCTACTGAACTTCCAAAACCTGGAGAGGTTATCTCCAGACAGAATATAGCCTTTAATATAGGTGAATCTCAATTCAGTTTGCCTACGAATCCGCAAGAATTGCTACAAAGATATCAGGTATATAGCTTGTGAGAATGTATTTCTGTTTCATACGCTTGTGAGCTATAGTGCTCTAGATTGGATTGAGGGTTTCTTTAGCCATTGTTTCTCATTTGTTGCTCCAGGAATTTAAGCATGCTTTGAGGGAAGACACTGTTGATTATTCACACTACAGTGCAAATATAAAACGCAAGAGACCTACAACCACTCCAAGGAAAGTTCAAGCTCGGAAAGCTGTACATGTGTCAGGTGGGAACTACAACGAGGAAGATGACGATGAGGATTATAGCGGTGGAAGTACGATGCGCAAGATAAGTTTTAGCGGCAGCCGCAGGAGTAGCCTTAGAAGCTCTAGGCAATATTGATTTGATGTAATTACATGATAGATAGGCTAACTTGTACATTAAATAGGAAGAAAAAAAGTACAGAATAGGATGAGAGCCTACAACATAGGGTTTAAGGAAACAGAATTTAGGGTATGTATGGGCATGGACACCATACCCTGTCCTCTCACTATGATTTTTGTCTGTTTCCTTCTGTAATTTCCATTATCATATAGTGGTTGCATTCTTTTGTTGATTCATTTCTTATTCCTTTTTCTTTTCTGCTTTTCCTCTGCAGTCATTGCTTTTTTTCCCTACAATAAAGCTTGGTTTCCTATCTTCTTCTCCTAACACAATAAATTTTCATATTTTCAAAATTGTTCCTATCTGTATTATCCAAAATGTTCTTATCTGGATTATCCAAAGTCATTTTTCACATTCGTAATTAGTTTTCAAATTATATAATACGAAAGTCTTTTTTCATATCTGAAAGTCTTTTTTAAATGTGTGTTCGGATTGCATAATCTGAAAATTATTATTAAATTTAGATTTTTGGATTATATAATTCATAAGGGTTTGGTTGTTCTTTTATTTTAGTTTTTTTAATGTATTATGGTAAGTGTAAAAGGGTTGGGATACTTTTGTATCTCCATAATTTTATTTTATTTTTTGCTGATTAAAAAAAAAAATTTAGAATATCATTGTTCCAAATACGGAGACACAAAAATGATAAAAAATATTTTTATGTTTTGTATGGAGGTGTAACAGTTCATTTTCTTCATTTTTTAGAGGACGAAGTTTAAACAAACAATTTTAACAAATGACTCTACCGTTTGGGAAAAAGATAACTGTATATGAAATACTATGTTCAAATTTGATAAAACATGCATTAGAAAAGGCGTGCGATGTAATAAAAGACAAAAATATTAAAAATTATTGCAATTATTTCATCTTGCTTGCTGGTAGGGAATTGGTGGTATGGATTAAAATATAATGAAATAAAGTAAGCCTACAACAGATTAAAAAAAAGACAAGTAAATTATAATTTTTTTAATTCTCATTCTAACCTTAATTTAAATATATTATGAGGAGATTGATGACTAGGTGAAATTTGTTAAAATAAGTCATTCTATATATTAGAAGTTGTTTTATTTAGTGCACTCTAAATGTGGGAAAGAGAAAAAAATTAGGATAAAGCATATTCTAATTAATCTTTTTTATTATGCTTCATTCTTTGTTATTAAAAATTAATGGAACAACCTTCTTTTTACACAATTTTTTATTCTATTCCATTATTTATTATCTTATAAGTAAATACTCAACTGATTTAGGATCTATATTTGTATTCGACAGAAATAAAAAAGAGATCAAATGAATTAAAATAAATGAATAAAAAGATCATATTTATTAAAAAAAAATAAAAAATAACATAAAAAACATAAATAAATAAAAAATAAAAAAATAGAATGAAGAAACTAGAAAAATTTACTTACCTTTTTGTGAAATTTTCTACTAAATAATCTCTATTAATTTGTCTCCTCCCTTTTTAGTCTCATTGCTCTAGTCAAACAAACTAATGATGAGAATAGTGGAAAATCATTCTCGGGTGTTACAGCTATTTTTAGAGTTTTCATTTTAGATGGATACACTTTCTTTCAACGCGCATACTTTTTTCTACCATTCATAACATAAAAAATATCAAAGTATTTTTGTATTAAAATCTTATAAATCAATTTAATATTATTCAATAGAAAACATCCAAAATATAATTTCGGACTGCGTAATTTGATTATATAATTAAGAAATATTTCAGTTTACAGAATTAAAATTTGGAATATAACTTTTGCTTACATAATTTAAAAATCTTTTAAACTATTTATCTAGATTAACTAATTTGATGAACTACTATAAAAATAATAGTGAGAAATTTATGAATACAATAAATCTAAAATATATTTTTAAATGGACTATGTAAAACACATAATCTAGAAGGTGCATGTGTGCAACTATATGTAAATACTCAAGCGACAATGTGTCTTGCTGTTGAATCAACGTGTTTAGTGTTTCTAGAATTTTTTGTACTATACTAATGAGTATCATTCAAGCGTTGGAATAATGCTCAAGTGGTGGACACTCAAGTATTGAGCATGCCACTTAAATGAATGAGATGTCAGATCTATTCTTTCTTCTCGAGAGTTGTATTGTTCAAGCGAACAAGTCTTCCTTTGTGTGAAAAATTAAGATCAGTCAAGTGAGATGAACTTGCTCAAGAGACATATATCTAATTAGGAAATATTAATGATAAGCATGTGGTGTGTATACGTAAACATATACAATAACGCATAATCTTGTATGATATACTCATGATGTTATATTGTATATCAGAACTTGATATCTAGAAAATAAAGAAAAGCTTTAACAAATAAGAGTTGAATATAATACACTAACAAAAAAAAGTACAAAAACATAGTCTATAGATTCAAAAAAAAGTTACACAACCATAACAAAAAACAAAAATAGTAAAAACACTAACACCTAAGTTGAATAACTAAATGTGTAGAATCCTAATACCCCTCAAACTCAAGGTGAGGGATTTTTATGAACAAAATCTAATCAAATTTATCACCTTCATTTATATGTGTTGATCTCAATCAAATTCTACAATCTTATTAGTTTTCTATTATTATTATTATTATATATCTATAAAAGTTCAGGCAAGTTGAATTTTAAGGACTCATTAGAGAATTGATTAATGAGTTGAGTTTTTGGGATTCATTAAAATAATCTCAGCATTAGAAAGGCATAAAAAAAATACTTACATATTATCACCAATAAGGTTTTCACATTTACAATAAAAATTGAATTCATATTGTTATAGATATGAACTTGTTGCTTATCATTTAAATCAATCTTTATTGGCTTTTCTACTTATTAATTAAGCTTTATTTATCCTTTTTATGGAAATAATTTTCAAGAAGATAAAAGCTCCATTTTTAATGGTGCCCCTAGAAATGAGGTACACTATTTTGTTTACTGATTAATAGGTGTTAGATGGATTAACCACCTTTGAAATAATTTGATTATTCTCAAATAAAAGACGAAAGGAAGGGCCAAAATCTATAAAAGTTTGCCATATTACAAATATTGAAGCTTAAAGAATATCTACTTTTGTTCATGAAATATTCTGAACATAAAGGTGACCAAGAATTTAATTCAGAAGTTGGATGTCACAAGACAAAAGAAAAAGAAGTTTAAATTTCATTACACGAAGAAGATTATTAAGAGGACAACACAAAAAAGACCATAATTTTCATTAGAGGCAGAATGTTGTTGGCAAATTCTCCCAGCACCTCTATACTTTCTTCTGCATCTTCATACTTTTTTTTTTTAATTCCAACAATACTTTTTTAGATAAGATGGAGAATGTGATGTCTTCTTTTCCATTTTCAAGTGGTGGTGATTGTTTGTGATAGTTGGCGGTGAACATTAGTGGTTGAGGTAAGAGTTTTGTGATGTTTTTATAGAGTTGTGTTTTTGTTCGCTTATTTATTTTTTATTTTTTTGGAAACCACAAAACCTATAAAGAAAAAGTCAGCGAGATACAAAAATGAAGTACAAAACTAAAAAAAAAAATTATCCTTGCACTAGATAACGTCGGATACAATGAATTTTCTCATCAACCCTTTCACACGCTCAAATGATAAGACTGTTATCTCGAACGTTGCGACTAGAGAAGAATGAAAGTGTTGTGGTTGAAAGGAGTATGAAAGTGTGGGTGCAACTAAGGTTATTTAAAATGGTCAGGTTATGTTTTATCTAAAATTATTTAAAATTTAAAAAAAAGATTAAAACCTTCTTTTTCACATACATGGGGAAGGTATGAAGGTGGATAGAGAATTTGACAAGGTTGTTTTGAGGCTTAGACTTCAAAGTTTTCTTCCTTCATAAAAAAATAAAGTGTTAATTTTCTATATTACCCTAGGGTTCTTCCCGCACTCTCATATCTCACAAAAATATATCTAAATTACCTTTTAAAAATTTTCATTGAATATTTTTTTTTTTAATTTCGGGATGTGAAATCTGAATACCTCTCGAATTATAGAATCCGAAAGTTAAATTTTTTGATTTAATAATACAAAATTGTATTAAAAAATATGCAATTCATAACACAAAATTTATATTTTGGATTATACAATCCGAAATACAAATTTTGTATTCTAGATTGCATCGAGATATAAATTTGTAGTTTGGATTGCACATTTAAAAATACAAATTTTATATTCTAAATTTTACAATTTTAAATATAAATTCAAAATACAAAGTTTGTGTTTTAGGGTTCAGATTATATAATTCATTGTATAATCCAAAATTTGTGTTTTACTTGGTAGAATCCAAAATGAACATTTTTTTAAAGTTTTGAAAGAACTCGTTACCCTGTGATGTAACTCCTTACTAAATTCAGAATGCAACTTAAACATATTTTGGAAAATGTAATCCGAACAGTATTACCTTGCTGAAAAAATGATAGATAAACTCCTCAAATACTAAATGAATATTCAAATGACACTAGTGGGAGAGAAAAGAAAATATGAGTATTATAAATGATATAATATAATATGATAGAAAAGAGATAGAAAGAAATCAAAAACATTATTTAAATGTTTAAGAAAGATGTTTTTATATCATTGTTCAAACTTGCTTTTGAAGTAGAAATTATTCACATAGAATTTTATCTGTTTTAAAAGAAATCCCACGTTGAAGTATGTTGATATGATAGTGAGAAAGAGAATCTTATATTTAAAACATGAATAGTATATAAACCTTGAGTGTTTAGAATAAGAAGTATTTAATCATATAATTAGATTATTTTTTGAAGTTATAAAAAGTTGATACACAAAAGAAATATATAAAAAGGTATCTCTGATAAAATCTTTCTATTGCAGCAAAACTTGCAAACTGGTAGAATCCAATTGAAGTAAAATAAAATTTCATAAGAAAATGTTATAAGATCATGCTCTAAAAACACTTTTATGGTGGTGTAGGAAGAAGGAGTCTTTGAATATAAATCATGTTTGTGGCCAACATAAAATGTACTACAAACTACTTGAATAACCCAACATCCAGCAACAGGTTCATACAACAAGAGGGTGTCATCAGAAAACAGAAAACAGAAAACATAAATACTACTAAAAATGGAATGTTCAATACTCATACTGATATTATGGAGCTTTTATGCCTAAAATATCTTAATAAACTGAGAGAACAGGTGGGGGATAAAGAAGGTAATAATAAGGATTTCTCAGAAGACAAACATTATCACTCAAGAAATCTCTGAACAGAAAATCTAATTCATCCAATATCATGCTATCCAACAAGGACATTTCACATCTGGTGCTCATGGAACTATCACAAAAAGAGGCTGCAGAGAAACCAGAGTATATATATCAGTTATGCAATGAAGTATCACGGTAAGAAAATCATTAAATAGAAACCAATTTTAGAGACAAAAAATAGTTAGTTACCATATTGACAAAATTAGATACTGTTTTAGAGACTAAAATAATTATTGGCATCTAAATTAGTTTCTATTATTGATAAATAATTTCTAAATTGGTATGTAGTTAGATACCAAGGTTTTAGATACCAACTTTAGAATATAAATAATTGGTAGTTAAAACTTAGATAGCTAATTAGATACCAATTAGAAACTATTTATCAATAATAGAAACTAATTTAGATATCAATACTTTTTTTAGTCTCTAAAATAGTATCTAATTTAGTCACTATAGAAACTAATAACTTTTTGTCTCTAAAGTTAATTTCTATTTAATGATTTTCTAGTAGTGGATGTGGTTTCTAGACAAACATACAGGTGTGCACACACACAAAGGTAGAGAGAGAATACCGTGTCTAAACTGACTTGTTTGCCATTCTCAATCAATATCTCAGTTACTGTTCCTGACTCTTCAGCCTGCCACAAAGTAATGAAGATAACCAATAGATTAGAGGATTTGGTTTCTGGCTAATAGAATCTGTTTCTGAAGGATATTACAGTGACAAAGTGTGAATCCAATAGCCTCTCAGAGGGTCATGTTGAGAAGATGTTCATAAAAAAACACTTTGAATCACTCTTTTTTTCATTTTATTCATCTCCTAAAACTAACTACCACCACCACATAGTTTAGTTATATCATAATCCCTTCACACCACTCCTACTGTAATGTATGCAGGGTGTATTGCATTAGGATTTTAAAGGTTTTAAAAACACTATTTACTGTTAAGAAGAGTCTTCAATGAATCTTAATACAGTTAAAATAAAAACCAACTAACTAACCTACTAAACCATGCATGTTTTCCATTCTTTTTTTCATAGTTTTAGTTGGTTTTGATTTTGATGATAGATTGAGTAATAAATGTTTAGGATTTATTAAATAGGACCTCTCCAGTTTAAAGCAAAGAGAAGAGTATCTAAAACCATAAAAAGTCTTGTGATGTTCAATAAAGACTTCTAGTGATATAAATAATTTTTGTGGTATGAAATTAGGATAATTACGATTTTTTCAAATGATTAATGAGTTAAGTGTTCATGGAGCTAACACTAAGGAAATTATTAAATAGAAACTAAGTTTAGAGACAAAAAATAATTAACCACTAGGTTAACTAAATTAGATACTATTTTATAGATTAAAAAAATTATTGATATCTAAACTAGTTTCTATTATTAATAAAAATTTATAAACTAGTTTCTAAATTGGTATCGAATTAGCTACCAAAAGTTTAGAAACTAGTTTATAAATTTGTATTAATAATAGAAACTACTTTAGATATCAATAATTTTTTAGTTTATAAAATAGTATTAACTTAGTTAATAAAGTAACTAATTACTTTTTGTCTTTAAAATTAGTTTTTACTCAATGATTTTCTTGTAGTGTAAGACAGGTGGACAACACATAAGCATATTTAACTGCAAGATTTTTGAATCACAGATTTCTGTATAGTACTACAGGAAAACATAAAGTAAACAACATAGTAAAAAGAAAAAAAAATGTAATAATATACTAGAACAAATAGGAAAGTAAATACACATACCTCAATTTCATTCATCATTTTCATAGCCTCAAGAATGCAAAGAACCTGGCCTTTCTTCACTTTATCACCCACCTGAAGCAACAGCATAATAATTAGTCTCTTCACCGATTAACTTAGTAAACAAAGTAATAATTAGTTTCATAAATTACCCTTTGCAAATTGGCACCTCAACAGAAAAAAGAGAGTGCTATTTAAACTGTGTATGTCTACAAACCTTGACAAATTCAGGTTGACCAGGTCCTGGACTCCTGTAGAAAGTTCCTGCAATTGGACTCTTCATTGGTGGGTGAGAAGGTGAGCTTGCTTTTGCAGGGGAAGGCAAGGCAGGCGGTGCTTTTGGGGAGGAAGAGCTAGCAGGAGCAGCAGCTGGAGCTGCCGGCGGCGGTGCAAATGCTGCATAGTGCATAGGTGGTGGTGATGCTGGGGCCATAACTGGTGGAGGCTGCAGTGCTTCCTTTTTTCTTATCACAATCTCACAGTCTAATTGCTTAAGTTGAAGTTCCACAACATCTCTTGAATCAACAACTCTAGCCATGGAAATGGTATTAAATGAAATCGATGGAAATAATGCATATAAACACAAAAGAATAGGTGATTGCATGCAAAATGAAGCTGCTTAATCTTACTTTACAAGGTCTACAACTTGAGAAATGAATGCAGTAACTGAAGCTTCATCTGCAATAGTGCCACCAGATTGTTTTCCATCAAGCACTTCTTTTTCTTTTGATGAAGCAACATTAGGCTCCTTGACCGTTACGGGGGCAGAATTAGAATTCGAATTTTCAACTTTAGCAGCCTACAATATACAAAGCAGGGTAGCATATGGTAAAACTTTCTGAATCTAATCAAGAACACGTTTGAACAGGGGGATAAAATTTCATTCAGAATAAAACTCAATGTGAACTTAAAAAACAGAAAGCAAAAGACTCAGTGTAAACTGACCTTCAAAACAGAAAATTGCTTTCTGTTGTTAGGACACTGCAAGAGACAACAAATACCAATAGAATAATTAATTAATCAACAAAAAGGAAAATATATCTGTGAAGCCTTTGACATATTTGCTATTTATTCACTGAATCATCCACAAACTGAAAGTGTTTCAATTGACAAGTTGTAATTTCTCCAATTTTAATCACAATGAAAACAAATGGCAAATCGGCTAACATAACAAGCACAACAATTTGAATGCATTTTAGTTGCAGTTGTGCTTCATTCAGAGCCATCAGTAACAGTGAAAATGTTTCTATAAGTGATAACATGCGGAAAAACTTCAGTTGTAGTTCCCTTCCCACGTAGGAAAATCAAATATGAAAGGAGTAATGTTTATAATAAAAAATTAATAGGCATCATAGACTATTAATATTACCATGCTTCAAGATATAAAAGATTGTATATTACTGCAAAGACTGTTCACAAAACATTGATCACCTACAACAAGATTGTATCTAACAAAGTGTTGTTACATTTTTCTGATTATTGTCTTAACTTAAACCATTTATGCTCAACACTAGATTCAATATACATATACTCATTTTTCATGAACATTCAGAAAACTTAAGAAAAATATTGATGAAGGTACCATTCCATCGCTATCACTAAGATAAATTAATTCAGCAAAATAATCACAGAATAAATACTTCTCTTGTGATTACATAATCTGTCATCCTTAAATCATTGATAAAGGTATCATTTCTTCATTTACAACTAAAATCAATTGAACAAAACATTATCTCAATCAGAGAAGATATACTATTTCTTTTTTGTAAATTGCATAATGTGACATCCTTAAAACATTAGATGTTCAACAAACAGAAATTCACAGACAAAAGAATTCTCTCTCTCCATCTCTCTCTCTCTCTCGTTCTTTTATGGATAGATACAGATACAGATACATAGATAGATAGATGGAAGTGAAAACTCATACCTGAATTCTGGATGATGCAGATTCAGCAGACAGAGAACTGAATGATAGAAAAGGCTTGAAGCTCAACCCACTTTGAAAGGGAGCCTGTGGGGATTTCAACCCCAGAGAGGGAGAAGAAATAGAAGGGCATTTGGGGCATGGGACGGAGAATGAGGCCATTTTGAAACCACCCCACGAGCTAAAAACCAGACTTTCGTTCTTGTGTTCCCAAAGGGGTGCGTGATCTGCGAAGAATGGTGAGAATGGTTATGTGGGTCGGTGAGAATATAAGCCAAGAGCCGTTGAGACCGAAGAGGGTGTGCGTTTGATGAATCTGAGAAGACACGAAAAGGGTAAAAATATGAAACGAGGGTGGATGGAGAATACAAAGGAGATTTGAAAGACTTTTGGTTTGGTTGAGATTTTAGAAATGTGGGTTCGATGATTCCGATGCAAGTGCAGTAACCATCAAAGTGTCACAGTTTTACCTAAGTTGGAGGAACTAACAATGAACTATCTACTGGCTCCTCGTACTCACTGCTTTTACTTGTTTCATGAAGTTGCTTCGGACAACGTTGGTGTTTTCGTCTACAAGATCAACGCTCCTAAAAGCTTCCATGTGTACTCATCAATGGCCACTGCTTTTGCTATTATTATGGCCGATTTTGTAGGTATTGACTTTAGCAATTTTATCCCATTTAACAACTTAAAATAATAATATTTTAATTATATTTATTTTACATTTTAATTTCAAATTTTAATATATATATATATATATATCATATATTATTAAAGTGGGTGTATTTTTTTTAAGGATGTAGAAGAATTATTTTCCTTTATTATTATTATCATTTATCTACAACAATATATAAAATATATATAAAAAGGGATTTTTTGGGGTTGGAGTCATAGACTACACTAGTTTTATTCTTGGGCTAGGAAAGAGCTTTTGAAAGAAACATATGTGTATACATTTGGTAAAAATTTAAAAGCGTTGAGAGAATCCCAAGCTTTCAGCAAGACTTGTGAAAACAAGTGAGGATTCAAGTGTGCGAGTTTGATGAGTCGGTATGCAAGAACGAAGGTGAGGACATCGAGGGTCCATTTTGTTTCATTTATTATACTATTTTCATTAAGTTAGGGTTATGTTTATCTTTGGATTCTTTGAAAAAGAGGCATTGGTCGTGGTGAACATTTTCTTTGTCCAAGTACATCTCAATAGTTAGACGTTTGTTAAGTTTGGTATACATTTCGTCATAGTTTTAATGCTGAGCGTGTTTTTTATATTTTTACGAGTTTAAAGGTTCAACTCACTAAGAATCTGTTTGGATTGAGGAAGAGATTTGTGAGGATGGGAGGAAGTGGATTTGTGAAGATTAGAGAGGATGTCTGAGAATGTGCGAGGTTGTTTGGATTGAGGGATGATAAAGTGGATTTGTGAGGATGATTTATTGAGATTTGTGAGTAATGTGATAGTTAGAAGATAATTTATACATTTTTTTAAAGGTGTAAAATGTAAGTTTACAAATTTACTCTTTCTATTAAAAATATTTAAATAATGAGTTATGATATATTTTTTTTTAGGTTTGAAGTACTATCAAATATTTTTTTTAGGTTTCAACTACACAACTCCAACCACTCAAGATATAACCTGAAAAACAAGAGAAATATAAATATAAATTTTTTAAAATTAAAAAAACCAACAAAAAAAGAAACACAGTAAGAGAATGATTCTCTGTGTAGTTCAAATACAAGGAGAATCGATTCTCTATGCAGTTCAAATTGAAGAAGAATCGATTCTCATAGCACCAAAGAAAGCAAAATCGATTTTGGGTGTTTTATAAAGACATGAGAATGGATTCTCTCATGAGTACAAAGTCTCTAAAATCGATTTTCATGACTAAAAAATAAACAAGAATCGATTTTTCTTTCCATACAAAATCTCCAAAATCGATTTTCCTGTATGACAAAATCGATTTTCGTTCTCTACACATTACATGCAAAATCGATTTTACCTTTTCCAAAATTCTTTGATTCCTTGCACAGTGCCCAATTTGAGAAAATTGTGATGCTTGCAAGGGTATGAGCGTAAAAACGTATGCTCCTACGTATAATCATCTCAAATCCGCGCATTTGTGTGAAGATGACAATTTGCTAGCTACCCGCTCCTCCATCCGCACATGCACCTGCAAAACAGTGGAAACAAACAAGATAGTCACCCGCTCGTTAATCCTCGCTCCAACCTCATCCGTAGAAGCATACAGGGCATAAGTGTGAATTTCTCTAAGTAGTATCAATGAGAGGAATTTGGTTATCCTTTTTCAATCTTCTTATAAAGGTTTTAATGGTCGATTCATCAAAATCTAATCATAACTAGGAAGCCTAATATATTGGAAGGATTTCTTTGTACTGAACTTCAAACCCCAATCCTCAAGTCGTTCGTTAGTTGGAGGATTTAGATACAAAGAGAGAAAAATTTGTGAGGAATTAAAGAAATTCGAAATAGTTTTTGACATCGCAATTATATTGACATGCGAGTAGTAGTACGTTTTACAATTCCAGCATTTTAAATTATGTGCTGCTAGTTTTATAATTGTGTTTACTTTAAGAATTTACGGATGTTTTTACAATACTTTAGGCAATGCTGTGATAATAGAAAACTTTAATTTTTTATTTTGCAGTACTAGAAAACTTGTAATGTTATAAATAATATTTGAAGTTTACAAGCTCGGTTGGCGTTATAAGTAATACTTATAACATTATAAATTTTATTGCAGTGCGGTTTCATTAAAAACCATTGAGAAAAAACATGAAAAACTCAAGAAAAAAAGAGTGGTTCAAATGCAAGATGTTGTTCAAATGAAAAAGAAAGGGGAAGCATGCTAACTAAAATAAAAACGCTAATTAGTAGTATTCCAAACCCGATGTACCAAGTCCGACACTTTGAACGTCTTAGGTATAACCTTTGATTTTGTATCTTATCTCTATGGGATGTTTTAAAGCTTCTCCGGGTGGAATCTTGCGACTCGGAAGGATGGCTCAGAAATTTCAATCGAGATCATCACGTCTGTCCCATACACCAAACTGAATGACATTTCTCTAGTTGTCGATTGAGGAGTGGTATGGTAGGACCATAGTACCCTAAGGACTTCATCTAGCCACGTGTCCTTGGCTGCTTGCAGTCTTCTCTTTATACCTCCTAGGATGACTGATTAGTAGCTTTTGCTTGCCCATTGGTTTAAGGGTGCTCGAATGACGTGAAGATTTGCCTAATTTTGAGATTAAGGCACATTTTTCTTACTTGGTTGCTTACAAACTGTGTCCCATTATCTAATATTAAAATAGTTGGCATGCCAAACTTGCATATGATGTTTTTCCATAGAAAACTTCCCACCCTCAATGCGAATATGACTTCCATTGGCTAAGCTTCTATGTGAGAAGCGGGTCGGGCACGAATTTTCGCCAAGCATTCAACCTTGCACCGAATGAGGGACTCACTGAAGGAATTGACATGGAGTCCCTTAACAAAGGTGGCAACGAACACCTCATCGTTCAACTGTTGAATTTGTATTGAACTTTGCAAAAATGGTTCAAGTATGTCTTTAGCGACTCATCTTCCTTATGCTTAAGGTCGAAGAGGTCAGCAATCAATAGAGGCTTACTTTTGTTGGCAACGATTGCTCAATAAACATTTGGAGAAGGTGTGAAAGGACATCATAGTCCCATTGAAAATCTAGTTGAACCATTATAAGGCAGTCCGATGATGGTCCTTACAAACATGTTGCATCAAATTGAGTTTGATTCCCCTTATATGAGCATCTGGGTGCGAAAGGCCTTCAAATGCGCCTCAAGATCACCTGATCCTACAAAAGGAGTAATCTTCGGGACCATGTAATGGGGGGAGGGGGATTGAACCAGTTCATCCATCGCCTTTGTGAATGGTTGTGTGTCCAAGTACATGTTGACCAAGCATATCCTTACTTGTTCTCTTCTGTGTATCGGGTCGTTCATGGCTCGCTTGGTTTGTTATTAACTTTACTTGTTCTTTGTACACCTGCATTGTTTTTCCATTTGTTGGTGAGATTCCTCGGCCTTTTCAAGAAGTTGTTCACATTCCAGTCTCGCCTCCTCTCTTAATAGATCGCTTTTTGCCTAAGCCTTTTCTGCTCATCGTTTAAAATCAACATTTTCTTGTTGTAACTCCTTCATAGTTCCTATGATCTGTTACAGGGTTGTGTTTGGGTTGGCATTCGATGATGGTAGGGTTTGTGGTTGTTGGTTACTCATGTTGATAGTAATCGATGAAAATTTGTTGTGAGATCAGGGGAAAATCTACCTGTCCCACGATGGGTACCAATTTGTTCTGGCTCGTGACGTTCTTTTGAGTACTCACTTAAAAAGAAAGTATCAACGTACTTGTATAGCCAGTCACAAATAAGGGTTTTTAAGTTTTGAAAGAAAAAAAATCCCCATTTCATTCTTTTTCCTCCATATTTATACAAAAAAATCACCCCTTTAACTGAAGTAACCATAAACACCCTTCATGGGTTTTAGCTCCATTGTGGAAATCTCGCCAAAAATATAGGTTGGTTAAGGTTAGTTGTTGGTAACAGGTGGTTTGGGTGATCACCTTGCAATTGACTTAGTGTTATCGCTAGATTTTTTGGATAAGCCCTACGAAAATTATCCGAGTAGCTTATTCCATCAGAGACCTCGCCACAAGGTCGAGAAGGACTAGGATGACTTACAACCCCCAACCTCGAGCCGAGTAAGCGGAAAAACTTATATTTGTCATTGGATAACCCCTACAAAATTACTTGATTGTACCGTTAGAGACCTCGCCACAGGACCAAGGCCAAACAAGACTAAGATGACTCAATAATAAATTTAATAATTATTTATTTTAAATTAAAAATTGAGAAAAAATTGAATTTTATAAAAATACAAAGAATCCAATTTCTTACAATTTTATCCTTTAAATAACTGTTTTTTAAAATTTAAATAATTCTTCTCAATAAAAACATTACATACACAATAAATAAATTATATACAACAAAATTAGAAAAGTTATTTATTTTTATAATTACTTTCAATAAAATATTTTTATAATTTAATAATATGTTTTTATTTCAATAATTACTATAATAATAGTTATTTTTTGTCAAAAGAAAAGCGTACCATATTTAGATTATTTATCTTTAATAATCTATAATAATATATAAGGAATTTTTTTGCGGTACACATTTTGTTTTCCAATTTTATTCTTTAAAAATTAAAATATAACAAAAAATAGAATCATATTTCTTACAATTTTACCCTTTAAATATTTTTTTTTAAATTCAAATAATTCTTCTCAATAAAAGACCACCTACACAATAAAAAAATTATATACAACAAAATTAAAACAATTATTTATCTATAACAATATATAAATAAGATTTCCTATTTTTTACACATCCCATTTCCAATTTTGTCTCTAATTATATTAAAATATAACAAATTTAATAATTATTTATTTTAAATTGAGAATTTGAATTTAAAAAAAAAAAAAGAATCCAATTTTTTACAATTTTACCCTTTAGATAACTACTTTTTTAAAAAAATTTGAATAATTCTTCTCAATAAAAAACCATCTACACAATAAAAAAATTATATAAAAAAAAATTTAAAAAAAATTTATTTTTATAATTACTTTTAATAAAATCTTTTTACCGTTTTTAGATTATTAATATTTTAATAAAAATATTATTTATTTAATAAAATAAAAAATTGTATAATTATTTTTATTTTAAAATAATTAAATAAATTCTCTTTTAGAAATATCAGTTACATATATATAAAATATTTTTTACCATTTAATATATATAAATTACCATTTTAAAAAAATATAATCAAATTTTATTATAATTTAATAAATAAATTCATTAACAAAAATTTAATAAACTTTAATATCATTTCTAAATGTTCTTTCCTTTCGTTATAAGTTATTTTTCTTATAAATATTTCATTTGTCCTTTTGTTCAATGATTATTCTTCGTCTTCTATTTGTAGCATATAACCTTTGTTTGGTTCGTTGTTCTAATGTTCATACAGATGGAAAGGTGCGTGAACTTCGTGTTTGTTTTCGGTGAATATCGTTGATTTGCAAGCGTAAAATGACGAGTTTATGTTATTTCTTTTCTTTCTCTCTCAAGTGCACAAAAAGCATGAGAAAACGTTTGAACAAACCAAAATCGATGCTTGAATTTCCAATTTATAATCGATGTTCCATTTCCCCTGAATACTCGCGATATCAATTATACATGTTTTTTTAACTAAACATCGATGTTGGTTTTTTTCACTCAAATAATCGATGTTATGGTGCCTCTATAGAGATAGGTAATCGATTATGCATGTTTTTTTCAATTAACATTGATAATCTAGTCCATAATTCATGTTGTGGTGCCTTTGTAGAAGTAGATAATAAATTATCCATGTTTTTTTAAGTGAACATTGAATAATTTAAAAATTTTATTTATTTCAGATTTTTATTAAAATAAGATATTAAATAATTTACAATTTGTATTTATTTAAGATTTTGAATAATTTAATAACTTTATGTATTTTATTTATTTATTTAAATATGACATTAAATAATTTATATTTGTATTTATTTAAAATTTAGGACTTTGAATAGTTTACAAATTTTATATATTTTAGATTTTTATTTAAATAAGATATTAAATAATTTAAGAATTGTATATAATTAAGATTTTGAATAATTTAATAATTTTAATTATTTCAGATTTTAATTCAAATAGTACATTAAATAATTTTTGGATTTGTATTTATTTAGAATTTTGAATATAAATTTTAGATTTCTATTTAAATAAGACATTAAATAATAATTTAGGATTTTTTATTATTTTTTATTTTGACAAATTTAAAATTTTTATTTAATGATGTTTTTTTTAAATTTAAATAGGACATTGAATAATTTAGAGTTTATGTTTATTTATAATTTTCAATAATTTAGGAATTTTTTTTATTTCATACTTTTATTTAAATAGAACATTAAATAATTTAGAATTTATATTTATTTAGGTTTTTAAATAATTTATGAATTTTTTTAAATAGGACATTAAATAATTTTAATTTGAATTTATTTACGATTTTGAATAATTTAAGAATGGTACTTAATTACGATTTTAAATAATTTAGAAATTTTATTTATTGCAGATTTTTATTTAAATAAAATATTAAATAACTTAGGATTAGTATTTATTTATGATTTTCAATAGTTTAGGAATTTTATTTATTTCAGTTTTTTTTAAATAGGACATTTGAATAATTTAAATTTGTATTTATTGAGGTTTTCGAATAGTTTAAATTTTTTATTTAAATAGGATATTAAATAATTTAGGAATTGTATTTATTTAGGATTTTAAATAATTTGTGAGTTTATTTATTTCAGATTTTTTTAAATAGGATATTAAATAATTTAGGATTTATATTTATGTGAGATTTTGAATATTTTATGAAATTTATATATTTTATATTTTTATTTAAATAAAATATTAAATAATTTAGAATTTATATTTATTTTATATTTAATTAATGTAGGAAATTTATTTATTAATGAATTTAAGTAGGACATTAAACAATTAAGGATTTGTATTTATTTAAAATTAAATAGTTTACGAATTTTATTTATTTCAAGTTTTTATTCAAATAAGACATTAAATAATTTAGAATTTTGAATATTTTAGAAATTTTATTTATTTCATATTTTTATATAAATAGGAAAATAAATAATTTATATTATATTTATTTAGGATTTGTTAAATAATTATTTAGTTAAAAATAATTATAATCCACAAATAAATAAATAAAATTAATTTTTCTACAATTTGTAAATACAGAAAAAAATTTGCCAACTTACACTTTTATTACTAACTTTCGTATTCTCTTATCCACTTCCTCAAATTCACTATTTGATCTAAACAAAACATTAATCTCTAAGTTTTTCTTTGTCGTTCGAGCATTGATCTTTTATCATTTATATTTTTCATTTTAGTATCTAATCTATTAAAATTTAAAAAAAATAGAAAAAATTAAGAAATTATATAAATAAATTAATGTAATGTATTTATGATATTTTACTAGTATATAATCTATAATAAAAAATTTGAATAAATAATAAGAAATTCATAAATACAAATATTTTGTTATGCAAAATAAGGTTATTACAACGACTATGAGTTGATATGAAATTATAGTCTATGGTGTTAATGGAAAAAAATGAATTAGAATAAATGCAATATTACATACAAATTTGAGTAATTAAAAAAAAATTATAACGTCCATATATATATATATTAATTATATGTTCATTGAGAGAATAATTTTTTTTAGGAACCGTTATTACTTAATTAAAAGCATTAATACTTATTTAAAATCATTAATACTTGTGTAAAATCATTTGACCTTATCTTTAAGATAAAAAAAGTAAAAATAACATACAAAACATGAACTAATAATGAGGTCACTATATATATGAGAATGGTATGGGTTAAACCATGAACCCTAGATCCAAATGATGAGAAAAATGGGAAATTCAATGTATGCAAGAGTGTTGGTGGTTGTTGCAGTGTTGTGGTTGAATCCTTCTTCTTCATCTTCTGCTTCTGAAATTGAGTCATCAAGTTCTCATCTTGGCATTAATATACTGTTCTTGTCCATGGTGAATGACATGCCAAAGGGAACAGATAGATTACTGTTTGTTGGTGACTTTCAGAGTACTGAAGTGGAGTTGGAACCAGGGGTGCCCTACCAGCAAATTACCAATTTTGAACCCAAAAAAGTTTCTCTGTTAAAAGGTACTGTGTCTCAGTTTTGTGTTGAGTTAAATCTGTATGATCCTGGTGCAGAAGGTGACCATCACAACATCTATTGGTCAATGAGAAAAGATGGTATCTATCACAGTTGGGATAATAACAATTGGGACAAAAAGCTAGGTTGGGGAAAATGTGTTTTCTAGTTATCACCATCACACTTTCAATCTTATTTCTCAATCAATAACAATGGATTCTTACATGTTTACTTCTAATACTATATTATTTTTCTCTTTTATATTGAAAGGTAGTGTTAGCGATTTACAATAGGTTCATCAAACTCTCATTAGGATAGACTTCAAATAATTTTAATATCATAAGAGATAAACTTTAAGTTTAACTCAACCTCATATAACACTAATAAATATTCTTATTTCTAGTCGATACGATCAATGATCACCCATGTTCATTATTTAAATTCAAGAGCATCAATTAGGTTAAATTCTTTCCTATTTACGTGACATTGATATCAGTTAAATAAGAAGTCATTCTATGCTTTTCACTAAAATGATTAGTTAAAAGAAGATTAAATATAAAGAAATTGATCTTCTAATTTTGACAGATTTTAAGAAGTGAACTTTAAACCTAATTTTACAAAAATGACTCATAACATGTTGTTTGCACCCACTTATATAGTAAAATATATTATTATTTTTAGTTGATGTCGATTTTCAACATACTTCCTCACGAGACTATTCAATTTATGCATAAGACTATATATTTATGGGTGGTCCCATAACGGATTACATGATAATAAATATTCTTATTTCTAGTCGATGTAGGATCTCCAAATATAATATAATATAATTTTAAATTTGATTATTTTAATAATTCATCTTAATAAAAAAAATATTATGTTTATGTTATAATGGTAATTTAGTATAATGTTGTCAACGTATCATCCTTAGGAAGTATCATTTTCATAAAATAATGTTATTTGATTGATTACTTTTAGTAAAATATTTCTCTACCTGATTTCTCCATAAATTTAAACATAAAACATGTAATATTGTTTTTGCACTCTTGGTATTAATAAGAATTATCAATCATTCAAATCATTGACTAACATCGTCCACGACTTTGAACATAAATAAAATATTATTCCAATATTAACTAAATTTTATTCCACTATCTAATATTTTTCTTCTCTCGTAGTTGTATTTAAAATCATATGTGAGTAATGATTTTTTTTTCATGATAATTTAAATAAAATGTTAGAAACACTCTTTTAAACACACTATTATTAATTTTAAAAGATTTTGTTCCAATATCTTTTTTTATTGATTTTCTCGTAATTGTATTTAAAATCATATTCGAGTAATGATTTTTATAACAATTTGAATAATTTTAAAAAAATATTTTTAAATATAAAGATATTTTTTTAAATAATATGTATATATATACAGGAAAATAATATGTATATATACACATATAGTCACTATAGCAACTAATTATTTTTTGTTTTTAAAAATTGGTTTCTATTTCATGATTTTCTTGTAGTGAAAGAGTCTCGTTGCTCCCCATGCATACCCATCACACAACCTTAGATTACTTAAAAGTGGCAAGTACAACATGTTAAAAAATGACACTTTTTATTTGCAAATAATGTGCACAACAAGTTTAACAAATAATCCCGTGTTGCATACTCCTTGTATACCTAGCATAGCCAACTCAGTTTGACGTGAGCACCATGACACTACCTCAACTTTGTCGTGGTATCACTGAACTCTACCCAGGGAGCCAACCAACACTGATGACACTAATGTGAAATCCAAGATCACATAAGAACAAAATTGTCCAACTATGAGGATATGCAACAAATAAGAGACATATTCAACATGGTGGTCATCTCACCCATAAGAAGGTGAAAAGTGTTGGTGACACAACGTCATCTTTGCACAAAGACTTAGACTCCTATCATTGCTCTCATATTTAATGTTGTGCAGTGGCAACAACTTGGTGTTAAGCACCATAGACTCAATTTAGGGATGAAGGATCAAACTTACTTATTCATGTGCAAGACAGACTTCAATTCACCTTTATTCTTATGCTTTTAGAGTCCTAAGGCAACATGGTAAGCATAAATCACTAGTAAGGACATATAAGAAGGGTTGCTAACAAATCCTTGTTGCTCATCATGTCTTTTGCAGCTG
The DNA here is from genome assembly GCF_051622355.1 of Phaseolus vulgaris. NCBI lineage: Eukaryota > Viridiplantae > Streptophyta > Magnoliopsida > Fabales > Fabaceae > Phaseolus > Phaseolus vulgaris. The sequence continues at coordinate 5,651,434 of NC_143501.1, read as the reverse complement.
TTGGTAAGACATCTGCATCAAGTGCAGTAGCAGCTTGTTCCATATCTCTTCTACGAACTAATATCGTTCGTCTTTGTCTAGCTTCGACTTGAGATGACCGACTTATGGTGAGCTTTGTGTTTGTTTCCGATGAATGTTGTTGATTTGCGAGAGCGCAGGATGACGAGTTTATGTTTTTTTTTTCTTCCTCTCTCAAGTGCAGAGAAAGCATGAGAAAGCCACAATGTCACATGTTCACTCTCCATAATGTCCTTTACTTTGAGATGTAGTGGGGTTTTTTTGACAGAAAATGTTTGAACAAACCAAAATTGATGCTTAATTTTCAATTCATAATCAATGTTCCATTTCACTTTAGGAATTTTATTTATTTTATATTTTTATTAAATAGGACATTAAATAATTTAGAATTTGTATTTATTTATTATTTTGAATAGTTTAGGAATTTTATTTATTTTGGATTTTTTTAAATAGGACATTGAATAATTTATATTTATATTTATTTAGGGTTTTGAATAGTTTAGAAATTTTATTTATTTCATATTTTTATTTAAATAGGATATTAAATAATATAGGAATTGTGTTTATTTAGGATTTTGAATAATTTATGAGTTTTATTTATTTTAGATTTTTTTTCAAATAGGACATTAAATAATTTAGGATTTGTATTTATGTATGATTTGAATATTTCATAAAATTAATATATTTCATATTTTCATTTAAATAGGAAAATAAATAATTTAAATTTATATTTATTTAAATAATTTTTTAATTAAAAATAATTATAATCCACAAATAAATAAATAAAATTATTTTTTCAACAATTTTTAAATACAAAGGAAAATTTGAAAACTTACAATTTTATCAATTAAAAAAAATATAATTTTAATTACTCTTATTACATCACTCACTAACTTTTGTAAATATTACTTACACTTTCGACTTTATTCACTACAAGAAAATCATCAAATAGAAACCAATTTGTAGAGACTAAAATAATTAGTTGCAATAGTAACTAAATTAGAGACCATTTTAGAAACTAAAAAAAAAAAATTGGTTTCTAAATTAGTTTCTATTATTGTGAAATGGTTTCTAAATTGGTATCTAATTAACAACTAAGGTTTTTGCTACCAAATTTAGAATCTAAATAATTGGTAGTTAAAACCTTAGTAGCTAATCAGATACCAATTTAGAAACCATTTCACAATAATATAAACTAATTTTTTTTAGTTTTTAAAATTGTCTCTAATTTAGTTACTATTACAACTAATTATTTTAGTCTCTAAAAATTAGTTTCTATTTGATGATTTTCCTGTAGTGATTTACCTTAATCCAAACAACCTCACTCTCTTCACATTTTTTTTTCTTCAAATAATCTCATCCATTTTTTCAAACTCACTCTTTGATATAAACAAAGCATTAATCTCCAAGTTTTTCTTTGTCATTCTAGCATTAATCTTTTATCATTTATATTTTTCATTTTGATATCCAATCTATTAAAATGCAAAAAAAAAAAAATTAGAAAAAATTTAGAAATTATAAAAATATAATGTAATGTATTTACGATCCTTTACTAGTATATAATCTATAAAAAAAAAAATAATAAGAACCTCATAAATGTAAATATTTTGTTCTGTATAAGAAGGTTATTAAACAACTATGAGTTGATATGAAATAGTGTTAATGAAAAACAATGAATTAGAATCAATGATTGATATATATATATATATATATATATATATATATATATATTAATTATAAGTTCCATCTTTTGATAGAATAATTTTCTTTTTTACTAAATTTGGTTGTAACCGTTATGACTTAATTAAAATCATTAATACTTATTTTAAATCATTAATACTTACGTAAAATCATTTGACCTTATCTTCAAGAATAAAAAAAAGTAAAAACAACATATAAAGCATGAACTAATAAAGAAATCCACTATATATATGAGAATGGTAAGGGTTAAACCATGAACCCTAGATCCAAATGATGAGAAAAATGGGAAATTCAATGTATGCAAGAGTGTTGGTGGTTGTTGCAGTGTTGTGGTTGAATCCTTCTTCTTCATCTTCATCTGCTTCTGAAATTGAGTCATCAAGTTCTCATCCAGACATTAATATACTGTTCTTTTCCATGGTGAATGACATGCCAAAGGGAACAGATAGATTACTGTTTATTGGTAACTTTCAGAGTACTGAAGTGGAGTTGGAACCAGGGGTGCCCTACCAGAAAATTACCAATTTTGAACTCAAAAAAGTATCACTGTTAAAAGGTACAATGTCTCAGTTTTGTGTTGAGTTGAATGTGTATGATCCTGGTGCAGAAGGTAACCATCACAATGTCTATTGGTCAATGAGAAAAGATGGTATATATCACAGCTGGGATAATAAGAATTGGAACAAAAAACTAGGTTGGGGAAAATGTGTTTTCTAGTTAATTCCATCTCACATTCAATCTTGTTTCTCAATTAATAATAATCTTTTCTTCTCATACTATGTTATACATGTTCCTTTATATTTAAGGCTATTGTTGCCTAATTCTCTTTCTAATCTTTCTATGAGATTTCTTGGATCTTGTTATAATCAATCAAGTTTTCATATCTCAAATATTGTAAGAGGACATCAGTTATAATTATAAAGTTTATTGTTGTAAGAAGATATCAATTACAATGAATAATGAATGTAGTAGAATATAATTTTCAAATTTGATTTATTTTAATAAAAAAATATTTTTGTTCATTGTAATGTAAACCAATTTTTTTATTAGTTTCTAAAATGATCTCTAATTTAATTACTATTGCAACTAATTATTTTGGTCTCTAAAAATTGGTTTCTATTTCATGATTTTCTTCTAATGTTATATATATATAAAGTGGATTCTCCTCTTTAACTGCTCTCAATTTTTTATTTGTTTTATCTTTATATCAATATTTGATTTTATTTCATTATTATGGTCATTGCATTATTTTCTATTTTTTTCTAAAACATTTAGTATATTTCAATCATTTGAATTGAAACGGTTGGAGTGACGATTTTTTTTTATATTTCAATAATTTTTTATTTTTTAAATATTTATTAAATAACTACTTATTCTTATAATTAATTGAAAAATACTTTAAAAAAAAAATTAATATACTGTCATTTCGTAAAAAACAGTTATCAATTTTAAATTTTAATTGTGGAGTAATTTGTTAAACGAAATAGTTTATTATTAAACATGATGGAAAAAAACAGTTTATTATTAAACGTGGTGAAACGAAACGATTTATTATTAAATGTGGTGGAACAAAACGGTTTATTATTAAATGTTGTGGAACGAAACAATTTATTATTAAACGTGGTGGAACGAAATGGTTTATTATTAAACGTGGTGGAACGAAACGGTATATTATTAAACGTGGTGGAACGAAACAGTTTATTATTAAAGTGAAACAAAATAGTTTACTATTAAATGTGAAACGAAACCGTTTATTATTAAACGTGGAACAAAGCAGTTTCTTATTAAACGTGAAATGAAACAGTTTATTATTAAATGTGGAATGAAATAGTTTATTATTATTATTATTATTATTAGTATTAGTATTTTGATCAGCAAAGAATAAATAAAATAAAATGAAGCATTTCACGGGTGCCTCAACCCTTATACAAAAATCAAAACCAATTTCCTTGCACCCAAGCAGTTAAGAATCCAACAGATCTTACACCATATTACCCAAAATTACAATCCAAACAAGATACATAGTCTCCATCAACTCACCCGTGAAACATACCCTCATGATAGACAGAGACCCCAACACTTAAACCATGTCTTTGTCAGTAGTCTGACATATGCCAAAACCTAATTGCCAAAAACACAAAAAAAAAACATGCAAGAAGAAATCATAAGCTAGATAGACCTGCACACAACACAAACACCTTCCAAGAGCAACCCAAGGGCACACACCTCAATCCAACCTTGCCAGGTAGGAGGATTCGATGAAACCTGCACAAAACACATCACTACTTCCAAGTCTGAGTAAAAATATTAGTTACAAACCCCAAAACATCACTCTTTCAAATATCTCATACAACGATGAGGTTCCAAACACCAGTCTGAGTAGGACAAAACAACCAATTTTTCTTTTACTGTGACCCAAGGCCAAGTCTTCCAAATTTCACTTACAATGTCTACCCAAATGCCCCCAACACCTGATAATAGCATGTTTCAAGCCTATAGATTTAAACATCCTAAAATGCATTTGTGCATCACAATGTAGAACCGAAGAATACCCCAGCCACTCGAGACACATACCCCAAATTCTCCAAGAGATCCTACATTCAAAAAATAAATGTCTTACCGACTTTTCTTCCACACCACCCAGGGGACATCGATCACTCATCAAAGGTATATCACGTCTCAAAAGATTGTTGTTAGTGGGAACGACATTACATAGCACCCTCCAAGTCGTAAATTGTGCCGAAGGTAAAGTCTTTAAATTCCAGAATTCCGCGAAGAGTTCCTCAACCACTACAAACTCCTCCCCCATGAGAATATTATAGGTTGCCTTCACAGAGAAGTCCGTAGAATCAACATCCCTCCAGAACCATTTATCGGGCTTAAATCCACCCTCTCTTGTTAACCTTTTTTTATCCAACATCTGCAATAAAAGAACAGCCAGACTGGATTCTCACACAAAAAGATTCCTTCTCCACCTCAGCTTCCACTACCAATTATTATTATTCCAAACCCCAACTTATGAAAAAGTGCGATCAATATCTAAAGAAATCGAAAAAAACCTAGGGAATTTAGGAAATAAAGGAACATTGTCCAACCATTTATCCTCCCAGAACTTGATTTCTTTTCCGTCCCCTACTTCCCACCAACCTGTGTGTCCCTCCACCAAAGCAAATCCTTACAAATTTGACCTTGAGATCTTAATCCCCTCCACCCACCATACTTAGAATCTAGAATATCCTTCCATAAACTTCTCTCTTCAGACTTAAGTCTTCAAATCCATTTCCTAGAAGAGTCAAGTTAAATTTTCCTATGTCAATAACCCCTAATCTGCCTTTATCTTTCGATTGACAAATCTTATCCCACGCCACCCAAACAATTTTCCTATTCTCTGAACCCCAATCCCACAAAAAATTCTTTTGTATCCTTTTAACTTCCCTCACCACAGTTGTCGACATACAAAATAGGGAAACGTAGAAAAGCGATAAGGACGTAAGCACCGATTTGATAAAACATAATTTGCTTGCCAAAGAGAGGGATTTCTCTTTCCACGCGCTCAACCTACTCCGTAACTTAATGAGAATCCTTCCCAAAAGACACATCTCTTATGATTCCCGCCTACCATCACCCTCAAGTAACTAAAAGGTGCCTTCATAATATCATAATTAAGAATAGAGACAAAAATCATCGTCTGATTAATATTCACACCCACTCCACCAACCTTACTCTTGGAATAATTAACCTTAAGACCATAGGAAAGTTCAAAGCACTTCAAAATAGCCTTTAAAGTTAGAACACTTTGGATCGAGGCTTTACAGAAAAATAGGGTGTTGTCTGCATATTACAAAATACTCACCTTTACTCGCTTTTCCCTGACCTCAATACTTTCTACTAACATCTTTTCTTTCGCCTGTCTAACTACCCCTGCAAGTCCTTCAGCCACAATTAGAAAAAGGAAAGGTGTTAAATGATCCCCTTGTCTTAGGCCCTTCAAAGGTTTAAACTTAGTTGTTGGACTTCCATTTACCAGCACAAATATTGAGGATGATTCTAAGCAGTTTTTTATCCATTCAATCAACTTACCACAAAAGTCCAATCTTCCTAGCATGTAGTAAATAAACTCTCAGCTTACTGAATCATATGCCTTTTTCATAACCCACCTTAAACACCACACATTCTTTCTTTTTCCTCTTTACCTCCTCAAGGGTTTAATTAGCTACTAACACACTATCCAACAAACCCCTTCCTTCCAAGAAAGCAGACTGCCTGGGGTCAATGACTTTTTTTAGCACCATTTTCAACCTTGAAGAAAGGATTTTAGAGATAATTTTATACACACAGCCCACCAAAGAAATCGGTCTAAAATCATTCAGTTGTTGTGGATTTACAACCTTTTAGACAAGGGTAATAAAGGAAGCATTAGTACCTTTCAGCCAACTTCCACCCTTGCAAACCTTTGTACCGCACTCACAACATCTCCTTTTAAAATATCCCAACAAATTTTTATAAAGCAAGAATTAAACCCTTCCGCTCAAGGACTTTTAGAGCTGTCACAATTCCAAACTGCCTCCTTAACTTCGTCTTCAGAGATAATTCCAACCAACATTTTATTGTCCTCCCTAGATATGTCCTTAAACCGAACATTATCCAATCTAACCGGTTGACTCCCCCCATTAAATCTGCCCTCAAAAAAATCCTCCACTATAGCTTTTACTTCAGCTGGATCTTCACACCACTGATCTTCGACCTTGAGACCATTAATCCTATTTTGCATCCTACTCCACTTAATACTTGAATGGTAAAACTTTGTATTCAAATCACCATGATTTATCCAACTCAACCTTGTTTAACTCTAACTTGCCCCAAATCAGTTAAATTTTGTCTCCTTTCCTCTCTATCTTCCACACTCAACTCCCCCTCATCATCTTTTCCATCCAGATATTGGATTCTCTTTTCCAACTCCACTATTTGTGTATTACATCTCCAAAGACAAATTTGTTCCAATTCCTTAGGTCGAACTTTAACCTTTTTCAATTTCTCCTTTAAAACGTACAAACATGGTGGAACGAAACAGTTTATTATTAAACATGGAACAAAGCAATTTATTATTAAACGTGGAATTAAACAACTTATTATTAAACGTGGAACGAAACAGTTTATTATTAAACGTGGTGGAACGAAATAGTTTATTATTAAACGTGGTGGAACGAAACAGTTTATTATTAAATATGGTGGAACTAAACGGTTTATTATTAAACGTGGTGAAACGAAACGGTTTGTTATTAAACGTGGTGGAACGAAACGGTTTATTATTAAACGTGGAACAAAATAATTTGTTATTAAACGTGGAACGAAGAAGTTTATTATTAAACGTGAAACGAAACAGTTTATTATTAAACGTGGTGGAACGAAACAGTTTATTATTAAACATGGTGGAACGAAACAATTTATTATTAAACGTGGAGGAACAAAACAGTTTATTATTAAACGTGGAGGAACGAAACGGTTTATTATTAAAGTGGAACGAAACAGTTTATTATTAAACGTGAAATGAAACAGTTTATTATTAAACGTGGTGGAACGAAACAATTTATTATTAAATGTAGTGGAACGAAACAATTTATTATTAAATGTGGAACGAAAGAATTTATTATTAAATGTGAAACGAAGAAGTTTATTATTAAACGTGGTGGAACGAAACGATTTATTATTAAACGTGGTGAAACAAAATAGTTTATTATTAAACGTGGAATGAAACAGTTTATTTTGTTAATAACTTCTACCATTATATTTCACAATTTGTCAATATTCAATATTAAATTTATTATCAATAAAAATCATTACACAACAAAAAATATAGCATTAACCACAAATATAATGTTATTGGAGAACAACATTGCTGAATTTTGAGTAATTGAAATATGAAATCTGTAGTTAAACTTTTAAAATGTATAAAACTATAAATTTGCAAAATGGTAGAGATCATAATTATATTTAAGCATAGAAGTAAAAAAAAGGAAAGAAAAGTCCCTTTAAAAGAATTTAATTTAAAGCTCAAGACTTGGCAAGAAAACAATTTAAAAGTGTAAATGCATATATTTAATGGACACAACTTTTTATCGTAAATAAAAAAAGGTTAAATTAAAATATAATTACCTCCTTCATGCTAAACATGGTTTTTATTATTTTAAAAACATTATATTAATATTTTTTAATTTTAAATAGATATTAATTTTCTTTATATTTTTAATAAAGAACATGCATATTTATTGTATTTTTAATAGTGATACTCATTTCCCTTATTATATTTAAATATACATGTTTACTAAATACAAAAAAAAATTATGCACATGAAAATTTAAATTCTTAAAAATATAAAAGTGAATAATGTTTATAAATTTTTTTACAAGTAAAATAAGTAAGCTACACGTCACTTTATTAAAAATATAGTGAAGATGAATAATATTTGAATTTTTGAAAGGATATAATTTTTAATGGATATTAATTCAAGTGTAATTTGTTGTATATTTACTTTTATAATATATGAAGTTAAGAATGATGATTATTTAAATCATTAGTCTATTTTTTTTAAACATAATATATTTAGGTTTAATTAAGTTTCAACCCACTCATAAATTTAAATATTTTTAATTAAGTTATTATTAGATTGTTTTGTCTATTGAACATTTATTTATTTTTACATTTTTTAATTAAGTTCTCATCATTTTTTTATTTAAGTGATTCAATTATTATTTTGTCTCGTCATATTGTTTACTTATTTCACGTGAATTAAAAAACATGAGATTTTATAGTTAATATAATTTTATGATTAAAATAAAATGACAAATAATTTTTATTGTTTACATTATTTCGTCATCTTGTTTGCTTGTTTCACGTGAATTAAAAAACATGAGATTTTATAGTTAATATAATTTTATGATTAAAATAAAATGACAAATAATTTTTATTGTTTACATTATTTCAATACCATCTTATATTAATAGCAATGGAGATAAGTAAGCAAGATAATCAGGTAAAATAATAGTCATATCATTCAAATAACACAAAAATTAAACAATTAAACCACAGGAAACTCAATTAAAAAAATATTTTTTTAATACTCATAGACAATTTTTTTTTAATAAAAACTCAGTTAAAAATATCTAAATTTATGATATTCTTAAAACTTAATTAAACTATATATTTTAAAAACTTAATGTTGTGTGTAATTATAATACATTATAAAAATGATTTTGATTCATTATAAACATGGTGGAGATAAATATTCTTTAAAATTCATAAAGAGTATGATATTTTTTACTAGATATAAAATAGGTATTTTAAGACTAAAGAAGATATAAATGTCATCTAGTATGATAAGAAAAGTAGATGCAACTTCTTAGAAATAATGAAAGAAAATTATTACAAGATTTTTTTTAAATAGAAACTAATTTTAGAGAGAAAAAACAATTAGTTAGTATATTAACTAAATTATATATTATATTAGATATTAAAAAAATATTGGTATCTAAAGTAATTTCGATTATTAATAAATAGTTTCTAAATTAATATCTAATTAGCACATTCCAGAATATAAAGTTTGTATTCCACAGTGTAGAACAACAAATAGACAAAGCATATGTGTATTTCGAAATTCTTTGTTATTGTCATAATTAGATATAACAAAGTAAATAATTGTTGAATAGTAACAAGTACAACATAAATATTGATGTTGTCCTCTTATCAATAAATATCAGGCATCCACTAGATGCAATAAAAAACACTCTCATAGCACACTCCCCCAAGTCTAACGGACGCAACACTACTCATATACCTCTCAGAATCAATTAAGTTTGATGTGTGCACCTTGACAATGCTTCATCTCTGAGGTGACAATACCCAAGTCCACCCCTAGCAACTCCACAAAAATTGTTGAAGCTACAACGAATTTCATTGGGACATACGTATAAAATTGCCCCACAATAGGATATGGAGTAACAACAACAATCATATAACATTATCGTCATCTCACCTACCGAAAGGTGGAAAGTGATTCTGCAATCCATACATTAAGTATGTATTTGAAATACATTAAGTTTTGGAATGTATTTCAAAACTTAACACCTTTCATATTGCACAATCTAAAATATTTCCTTTTTTTCCACATACATTTTAGATTACACAATATTAAAAGATATTTTTAATACAAATTGTGCAACCATAATATATTTTAAAAAATAACATATTTCAGATTATGTAATCCAAAGATATTTCTAGATCAGATATATCTTAATCAATTGCCCAATCTAAAATATATTAAATTTTTAAAATACACTTGAATGTGTAAATGAAAGTATATTTTAAAAACTTAATATATTCCATAATTTGCAATGTAAAAACTTCTTAGATTACTCAATCAGATAACAAAGATACACAAGCCATGATTGTCCAAAACAATTCATATCTCCGATAAAGGGTTCTGGAAGTGCTCTCTCACCAAAAAACACAAGGACTTTTTTTTCATTAGAGTAAAATGGTATTTTCACCCCCATACGGGGTGTAATCTGAAAACATGGGGTGCGAGAAGAATTTGTATAAAATTAAAATAGATTTAAGCCCAATAGAATCGGGTCGGTCATGACCCGAAAGAGGGAAAACCTTAATTTGAGATCGATTTATAAGAACTGTGAAGAAAGCATAATGCCCCTTTCACCCTACCAGAGAGAGATTGAGTTCTGAGAAAACTGCTTCTTTTTCTCTGTTTCTCGTCAATGGCAACAGCGAAGACCGTTAAGGATGTTTCGCCACACGATTTCGTGAAGGCTTACGCTTCCCACCTCAAGCGTTCTGGCAAGGTTCACTTTTCCCCCCTCTCTCATCGTTTTCCCTTTCTGGGTCTTTCCAATTTCTTCTTTTTCTTCGCTTTCCAGTTCTCTTACTCGTTTTTTGTAGTTTCTTGTTTCTTTTATGTTGTATTTTTATTGTGTTTGGTTCGAATTAATAGTGACGATAGTAATATTGTTTTGCTTGCATTATGTTAATGATTTGGTAAGGGTTTAAACTAAATGTTCTGCTCTGTACTGGTGAACTATTATTCTTGATTTGTGTAAGTAGGTGCTTAACTATACCTTTGGATATAATATTATTGACAAGGATTTAAGTTAGGGTAGAGACAATTTTTTTGTCACAATACTTGATTCTGCGGACAAACGTGGCCTTAATTGTGGCAGTAGAGATCTCAAAAATTTGATTTTATAGGTGCAAGAGTGGTCGTATGACCATATTTTACACCTTGAATATTAATTAAGTGTATGTTGCTTGATGGGTAGGAAAATTGAGAGTTTTATATAACCTTGAGTGTATGTTGTTTTGTGGGTGGAAAAGTGGGTAGACTTATTTTATATCTGGATGTCATGTAGTAGTGAGAAGTTTGGTGTATAATGGTGTATGGAAGATATTTGTTTGCTTTGTTTTTTCATTCCATGGTCTAGAATTATGGTTACAATTTGTTTCAGTAACATCTTATTTTGATGAAGTTAAATCGTGTTTCTGTAGTGCATCTTGCAAATGTCTATCAATGTTGTATGTGATGATTTTGTGTTTACTTAAGTAGTAACTAAGTGGTTGGCAATTGAACCTTGAAGGTTTTTTTGTGTAGTTTCTAACAGTTTAGTTCAATCAACAGATGGAGCTTCCTGAGTGGACTGATATTGTAAAAACAGCCAAATTTAAGGAATTGGCTCCATATGATCCTGACTGGTATTATGTTAGAGCTGGTGAGTTTACAGTAACACAAGTTATATAATATTCACTTTTGTCATTCTATTGTGCTGAATGAATGGAATTAACCTTGGTTGCAGCCTCAATGGCAAGAAAAATCTATTTGAGAGGTGGTCTTGGTGTTGGTGCTTTCCAGAGGATCTATGGTGGAAGCAAGAGGAATGGAAGCCGGCCCCCACATTTCTGCAAGAGCAGTGGTTCTATTGCCAGACACATTCTGCAACAGTTGGAGCAGATGAACATTGTTGAGTTTGATACTAAAGGGTAATTCATGTCTTAATTATTAAATAAATGCAAAAAGTTCTATTGGAACAAATACCCAGTTTTTTATCCCAAAGATGTTGTCATTCAATGGTTGTGATTTGGCAGAATGGCATGGTCGTTGGTTCTTTCAGCATTTGTTTGTCTTCTGTAGCTTAATTCTGTTCTATGGTATTCAAAGTTTTAGTGCCTTATATTTTCATTGCAGAGGGAGGAAAATCACTTCCAGTGGTCGAAGGGATCTTGACCAAGTTGCTGGGCGAATTGTGATTGCTGCTTGAACATGTTATTGAGAACCGATAATGCATACGGAGTATTTTGCTTATTAGTAGAGTTGGCAGGAAAATTTAAGTATTGTTTGTTTTGTTAAATGTTGAAACTTTTTTGTAGTTTGGAGTTGGAGTTTTGGTCTTTAAGATTTTGATTCAAGTTCTCAATGTGTTATTTTCTCCAATCTCATATATGTTCTTATTTTATCTATATATAATTATTATTATTTCTCAATCGTAATTTTATTTATATATTTTTAGAGAATTATTATTATTTCTTTTTTGGAGATTTATTTAAATCTTTTTTCAAATCACTCGTATCTTTAAGTAGATTACATTACAAATTGTCTATTATTAATTTTAACCACCATTATCACTTTTTATTTATTTAAAAAAAATTGTCACCCGTCACATTTAATTTATCCAATTTAATAAGAGAATTTTTATCAGCAGTAAAATATGTATTTGGTTTCATATACGTCAAAATTCGGATTTCATTCTTATAAGTAATTATTTTATTATCTATATTTACTGGAAATTGAGTTATTTAGGGATTTAAATGGTTTAATTATTATTAAAATATACACAAACTTCATATTGACGACGAGTATGTATGTGTTGATTGATGTAATTTAGAACAACAATGAAAAAGTAATCTTTAGTAAAATAAATATAAAAAATGTACCAAAACACTATAAAAAACAAAGTAGGAGGACATGTAATTCTTAATTAATATTATCATAATAAACTACAATTAATATGCATTTTTATAATGGTAAAATCAGGAATGTTCCATTTCCAATTTCATGTTCTCCACAATTTGACTCAACAGCAAGAAAAAAGTATTTTGCAGTACAAATTAATTTGCATTTCAACGAAAACTGTGATTGTCCATGGAGTAACATTAATATACTTGGCAAAAAAGAATTTGCAACCATATATGTATTGAGTTGCCCATGTACAAAAAATGAATATTGTGGAGAGAATTATGGAAAAATGAAAGAGCATTCATTCACTTCATCATATCAGCAAGTGGGCATTGGCTGCTTAGTTGAGATAGGAGGAGTACGGGTTCATGTCATTCCATGAAAACATGCACTTTATCTTCTTATGTTGAAGTTGGGGTAGCTGAAGCTTGGGTTCTCTTGGTATTGTTGGATGCTTCATTGACCTTTCATACACACAACAAAGAATACCAATCAGAAGAAAGGAACAAATTAGACATAGTTTGCAAAAACATGTTCTCTAAGATTTGCAGCCATTTACCTCCTTGGGACAAAAGGTCTATCAAAGTAAGGCATTGGTTGAGCCTTTGGAATGAGTTCTTTCCTCAACCTTTTGATCTCTTCCTCTTCTGCCAACTATAGAAAAGTGAAGTACAACACATCAGCATTTTTTATAAAAGGAAACATGGTAACTCGCTGCATTTCTCACTGATAGAAAGACAGTAGTTAGATAGTGTACCTTCTGTTGTCTTTCCCTTTCCAACTTTAGTTGTTCTATAAAGTTCATTTTCTCTGCAACCTATACATTAAAATCCCATCAAATGATACATATTGGTTGTGTTTTCTACAATCATGTATGAAGCTTTGGATAACAAAATAGAAAGAGAGGAAGTAAGGGATGAAAGAGGCACCACCTGTTGGTCAAATTCAGCACGATCAATTGCCCGAATATCAGTATGAAGTTTTGGGTCAATAGGCTTTGTGCTTTCTTTAACTGCAGGTTTTACCAGGCACTGTAACAAGTGGCACCAAAAAGTGATATCAAACTAAGTAATCCATAATAATTAGAAACTAAGCATGACAAGAACTGTAACAAGTGACACCAAATAAATTAAGCTAAGCAAATAGTACACAAGTAATCTTGAGAAAAAAATTGTCTTATCACCTGAGGTTCATCTGTTGTCCATGGAAGACCTTGTGCAATTGGTACCCTCATCTTTTCTTCTTCAGCCGTCATCTCTTGTACTTTTTTCATAAATTCTTCCTCTTTCAACTTTCCCCTTTGCTACAGTCATAGCATTACACAAATGTTACTCTCTAAACTCCAAAGTCATAGAAAAATTAAAAGCAAAAGACCACATAAAAACTCAACCAATCATCATCGTAAATTACCTCTGTCCTTAACCTAAAGGGTTTTTGCCTAGTGACTCTTAGCTTCTCTTTCCTCTTCCACCTCTTCCCTCCAAAAGTTCCAGACGACTCTGAGCTCTGCAGAAAACCAACAGTTAAAATTCAAATCCCATTGTTGAATTCATTAACCATTCTTCACTAGCACTTAATCATATATTAAGAAAAAGCAACTAAAGTCTTACATTTCTCCTGCTCCTTCTACCCCCAGAAGTCCTACTAGACACACTGCAGCACCAAAAAGACAAAAAACGATACACAAATTAACAAAAACCAACATAATAACAAATGACAACATTAATCTAAGAACAATACTTAGATACCGTTCCAGAGGAAATTATATTGTAACTATTACCAAAGTCAATAAAACAAATTGCTTTTGTAGAACAATACCAAAAACACTTAAAAAACTGCTTCTAAATTTTGCCCTTGATCTAATGAAATAGAGCTTTAAGTCAAACCTTGCACGGCTACTGTCCCAAGACGAAGAAACTGATATCCCCTGATCCAAACCAAGGTTCTCAGACGTCAAAACCAAGTCAGAATTATGACAAAATGAAGAAAACCCGGAACCAGAAGTAGCTTCAAATTGCAACCCTGGCAATGCCCATTTCATCACCTTGTTCTTATCCCCTTTCTCCCCAAGATCCTGATCCTGATCCTGATCCTCCGTGTGATCTTTTTCCTTTGAAGTTTTTGGTATAGTAAGCAGCTTCTCAAAGGCCTTAACCAAATGCATAACCTTCCCAAACCCATTTTCAGGGACACTGTTCCTAGCCTCTTCCAACAACCTGTCCCTCTCCCTCCTTCGTTTCACAGTGGAACCTCCCTCTTCTTTTTCTTCATCTCCCACAGTCTCACTTTTTGTTCCCTCGGTTTCCAAATCATAGCCCTCCTCATCTCTTGCCTCTTCTACTTCTTCTTCTTCTTCCTCACCATAGCCCTTCCTCTCTTTGAGGAAAAACTCCTCCTGGGAAGCCCTCAGGGTCTGGTACGCCACGCAAACACACTTGGAGCCACCGTTTTCCTTGCACTTGCATGAAACGGCATCGTTTCGAGAACCCTTTCGATTGTTCTTCTTGGCCACCACGAACTTCCTCTGCCTGATCCTGTTCTGCGGCGATTGCACAACTGGGTTGGTGTTGTCTGGCTTGGAAGGTCTCAAAGGAGGGGACTTTGAAGAAAGGCCTCGATGAGGCACATTAGGGTTCAAATTCTCTGTGTTTTCTGAGTTTTTTTTCTTTGAGGGAGTGGTGGTGATTGCTTGATTACTGTTCTTGCTTGCTAGTTCCATTTGCAATGAAAATGGATTCTGAGAATCAGAAAGAAAGAATAGAGAGAGTGAAGAAAATGAATTTGATTGAATTGGATTGGAAATGGTGAAGAGAAAATGAATGAAATTTTTTATGTGCAGAGAGAGAGAGAGAGGAAGAGAAAGAGAAAGACGCTCTTTGTTATAACGGCTAGTTTTGGTGTGAGTGAGGTTTTTTGTACATCAGAAATTCTGTTTCCACTTAGGGTTTGGACCGTTATATTGTCTTTGGGTTTATGCAGAAACTTTTTATATTTTTTTTTCTAAAATATTAAATTTTAATTAAAGTAATTTCGTGATTTTTTATTTAATATTTAATATTTTTTTTATTCTCTACAAATTAGAATGATTTTTGTTTACTCAATAAAAAAATTGGTATTCTAGCATAAATCACAATGCAAGTTTTGGCCATGGTACTGTATCATTATGTTTCAGTTATTTGTTAATAATATTGATTGTTGATTAATTATGAGTGAATTTAACGGGTTAATCATATTATAAGGTTTTATAACGTATCAAATAATTTAATTATTTGTTAAATTGAAAAGTTATTTTGAAAATTATGCAAAAGTAAAACATTTAACAAATTATCAAATCCAATTGTAAAATATTGATTGATACTACATTTAAAATGAGTTAAATTAATTACCATCGTTTTTTAAGTTTGGACCATTTACCTTTCAAATTCTCAAATGAATTAGCATTGAGGTTGTATTTGAAAAAAAAAATTAAAGTTTTTAACATGAATTATACATTTTTATTCTGTAAATCTCTTAAATAATGTAAAGTCCTTAAATTGCCAACATTACTTTTATGTTAATACTATTAATTTACCATAGATACAAACTCAATAAATAAGTTTATATTAGGGATAAAAATTGGGTTATAAATTATAATATACTTTTATTTTTATTTTATATGTTATATGTTATAATTTTAGAACACATTAATTTGTATTTGTTTTCTAGTATCATAATATACTGCCATTGCTAATTATCATTTTTATTAGTGAATTTATAACAAATTCGTTACCAAAATAATGAAGACAAAGTAAATTCCTTTCATTTCACTATAGGCAAAAAGAATTTGCAACTATATACTGAGTTGTGGAGAGAATTGAAGAAAAATAAACATTTATTTATTATAACCATCTTTGGAATTTCTTGTTCTCTAGAATTGAATTAATAACAAATTCACAACAAAAAAGAAGTGACATTTCATTGCACAATACAAAGAAAGATCATGGCTATGCAAAAAAGAATTTGCAACTATATATTGAGTTGCCAATGTACAAAATTGAATATTGTGGAGAGAATTATGGAAAATGAAAGCATTTCTTCACTTCATATCAGAGAATGGCCATTGGAAGAAGCTTAGTTGAGATAGGAGGAGCAGGAGTTCATGTCATTCCATGACAACAAACACTTTATCTTCTTATGTTGATGTTGGGGTATGTGAATTTTGGGTTCTCTGGGTATTGTTGGATGCTTCATTGACCTTGCATCATGCATAAAGAATCATAATGAGAAAAAATGAGTAGGTCACAGAGTTTGCAAAAAACATGTTCTAACTATTATTATACCTCCTTGGAACAAAAGGTCTATCAAAATAAGGCATTGGTTGAGCCTTTGGAACGAGTTCCTTCCTCAATCTCTTTATTTCTTCTACTTCTACCAACTATACAAGGGAGTGAAGTTCAAAGACATCAGTGTTTTAGATAATGAAAGGAAACATGGTAACTGTGCATGTCTTTTGTCATGGAAACATGTTTTAGAAAGATGGTAGATGTTGTTTACCTTCTGTTGTCTTCCCCTTTCCAACTTCAGTTGTTCTATGAAGTTCAATTTTTCTGCTATCTACACAATTAAACAAATGACTCATATTTGGCTGTGTTTTCAACAATCATTCATTTTTCCTCAAATGAAAGATATGAGTGGCTGTTGAACTTGGCAGTTAAAATCATGCATTGTAGCATGTGCACCCACAGAAAATTACACTTTATAATGTACAAACCTAAAGAAAATACTAGGTAATAAAAAGAAAGTGAAAGGAAAAAACATGAATGAAAGAGGCACCTGTTGGTCAAATTCAGCACGATCAATTGCCCGAATATCACTATGGAGCTTTAGGTCAATAGGCCTTGTTATCTCTTTAACTGTAGGTTTTAACAAGCACTGCAACAACAAGTGGCACCAACAAAGTGACAATAAGCTAAGAAATCCATTAATATGAGCACTGTAATAAGTGGCACCAAAAGTATGATATTAAGCTAAGTAATTCATTACAACTAGCAAGTAAACATAACTAGCACTGTTACAAGTGACACCAAAATAGTGACACGTTAAGCCAATTAATTCACTACAAACTAGCAAGTAAACATGACTAGCACTGTAACCAAGTGACACCAAAAGAATGCCATTAAGCTATATAATTCACTACCAACTAACAAGTAAACATGACAAGCTCTGTAAACAAGTGGCACCATAAGAGTGATATTAAGTTCATTAATTCATTACAATTAGCCAGTACACATGACTAGTACTGTAACAAGCAACATCAAAAGAGTGATATTAAGATAAGAAAACTTGAAGCCAAATTTATCACAACCCAAATGCAGGACTTGCATGAAAAGATGACCTCACCTCAGGTTCATCTGTTGTCCACGGAAGACCTTGTGCAATTGGTATCCTCATCTTTTCTTCTTCAGCCATCATGTCTTGTTCTTTCTTCATCAATTCTTCCTCTTTCAACTTTCCCCTTTGCTACAGTGTCATTGCATCACAAATGTTACTCTCCAAAGTTAAAAACAAAAACTGCATATAAAATCAAATCAATCATCACAAAATTACCTCTGTCCTAAGGTTAAATGGTTTTTGCATAGTGACTCTTTGCTTCTCCTTCCTCTTCCACCTGCTCCCTCCAAAAGTCCCAGATGACTCCAAGCTCTGAAGAAACACAATCATTAAAATTCAAAATTGAATTAGTTAGGCATCAACTATTCTATCACTTAATAATATAATGAAAACACCATCTGAAGTCTTACATTTCTCCTGCTTCTTCTACCCCCAGAAGTCCTAGTAGATACACTGCAGCACCACCAAAGACACAATACATAAAAAAAAAAGAACAACAACACAATAGCAAATGACACACAAATGAAGAAAAGTGAGTCGAGACCTTAATCTTAGGTGCAGTTCTACAATTAGATTTGAAGTTTTACTTAAAAATCTATGTTGACCTTTAAACCAAACTTTTATAATGAGAATTACCAAAGTGAAACTCTAATTTTGATTGGAGAAGTTTTCTCCCTGAGCTAACCACAACACTGTGCACCAAAAGGCAACTCAGAAACTACATCTAAGTTTTATCCTTAATCTAATCAAGTAGAATCAAAAGTCAAACCTTCTACTGCTACCATCCCAAGAGGAAGAAACTGAAATCCCTTGATCCAAGCCAAGCTTCTCGGATGTCAAAACCAAATCAGAAGTACAATAAAACGAAGAAGAATCAGAAACAGAACCATCAGCAGCTGCAACTGCCTTACGATGTTCTTCAAATTGCAACCCAGACAAAGCCCATTTCATGGCCTTGCTTTTATTATCTTTCTCTCCATGATTATCATCCTCCTTGTCGTCTTTTTCCTCTGAACTTTTGGGTGTAGTGAGAAGCTTCTCGAAGGCCTTGACCAAATGCATAACCTTTCCCAACCCATCTTCAGGAACACTCTTCCGCCCCTCTTCCAATAACCTACCCCTCTCCCTCCTTCGTTTCACATTGAGACCGCCTTCTTCTTTTTCTTCATCCTCCACTGTTTCACTTTTCGTTCCCTCAATTTCAACAGCACTCACACTCTCACACTCAGCTTTTGCCTCTTCTTCATCATCATCATCGCAACCCTTATTATTCTCTTTGAGAAAAAACTCTTCTTGAGAAGCCCTGAGAGTCTGGTACGCCACGCAAACGCACTTGGCGCCACCGTTGTGTTTGCACTTACACGAAACATTGTTGTTTGGAAGACCCTTTTGATTCTTCTTCTTGGCCACCACGAACTTCCTCTGCCGGATCCTGTTCTGCGGGGATTGCACAACTGGGTTGGTGGTGTTTGACTTGGAGGATCTCAAAGCAGGGGACTTTGAAGAAGGGCTTTGAAGATGACGGTGAGAAACGTTAGGGTTCGCATTCTCTGCGTTTCTTGAGGGTTTCTTTGAGGGTGTGGTGGCCATTTGGAATGAGAATTGGGTGTGAGAATGAGAGAGTAATGAAGAGAAAATGGTGAAAAAAATGAAACAGAGTGAGAAAATTGTGAGTGCAGAGATGAATAGAGAAAGAGAGGGTTTTCATTGTAACGGCTATTTTTCGTGTATGATTTCCGTTTAGGGTTCTGACCGTTGCATTTGTCATCACTCTCAATTGCTCATACGCTGTCTTATTTTTATTATTTTCTTTTCATAAATCCAACATTATTTATTACTATCTTATATTCACTACTGAAAAAAATAATAATTCTTGTAAAAATTATTATTAGATTTATTAAAAAATATGTTTACAATTATAAAATAAATAAATAGATTTTGTACTATAAATAATTAATTAATTTTATATAAAATAAGATATATTGAGAAAAATAAATTCGATAATGACATGAGATTTTGGTCTTTTTTTCTTTTAATATTAGATTTTAGATTTTAAAAAATTTATAATTTTGTCAGATATTTATTTGTTATGTTTAATGTTAAGAAAGAGGAACTGAAATGGAATAAAGAAAGAAATAAGGAATATAATTAACATTGGTTTAAATAAATTTACCCGGAGCTCTACAAACGTTGATTAATTTTATTCACATTTAATAATTCCCATTTTTTAAGAGTATAAAAATCGAATAAATTTAAAATTAATTAAAACCCTTTTAGAGTAAAAAAAAGTTTTAAGGAATGTAAGATAAATTGAATCTAATATGGATTTAAATATATTTACCAGTTTTTTTAAAATTATTTAACGTTATTAACATTTTAATTAAATACGTGCAGGTATGATTAATTTGATTTTGTAGATTAGAAATTTTGAATAAGTTAAAATTATTTTTTTTCTGGGTAAAAAAATAATAAGGAATGCAATATGAATTAAGTAAATACAGGTTTAAAGAAATTTACCTGGACTTTCAGATAATTAATTAACATTTTAACTAAATATAAACATATTTTGTCTGATACATGAAGTGTTCAAATTCTGAATCAATTAAAATTAATTTAAAACTTTTCAGGGTGAAATTATGAGCTAACAAACGTGATAGAAAATAAAAAAGTTTATTTAATTGAGTCATTGAGCTTAAATAGTTATTTAGTTAAAAAAAAGTGCAATGAAGACAAAGAACAACAAATGGGTTTAATTTAGTTTATTCTTAAAAAATATTACTTGTTGTACCGGTAGGCACCGGACGAATGCACGTGACCGACCGACCTAGTGCACAATAAATGTAAGGGCATTTATGTGACAAGCTAAGGTGGTTAAGATACACCTCCGAAGAATAAGGAATATGCGTTTAAAGAAGATATGTTTCCCGGGTATTCTGGAGCACGACTGGCAAGACATATCCATAACCACCCTGAGCCCAAGGGATAGAAAGCCCATTAGGCAATCCTATAAATACTGTGCTCAAGCCAGAGAAAGGTACGTTTTCATTCACTTACGAAATCGCGCTTAGAATCTCATACTTACTTGAGCGTCGGAGTGCCTTCGCAGGTACCCTCCCCCGCCCGACCGAAGGAGACACCAAGAAGAAATGACCGACTGAAGGAGAAGAAGATCGACACGTCAGCAATCTCATTACGTCAACCGACCGTGCCTGGGCCCCATTTCTCCAAACAGGTACAATTGGCGCCCACCGTGGGGCCGAGGCAAGATTTCAATTTTTAAAGCTATAATGGTTGCAACAAGGAACAACAACGACGTTATGGCAGAACAGATGACTATGATTCAAACCCTCCAAACTCAAGTGGAGGAACTGCGGCAAAAGGGGATGGAAGACCGTCGTCAACACGAAGAGGATAGACGCCGCCAAGAGGAAGAAATCGCCTTATTGAGAGAGCAGAATGCGCGACTCCAGCGACAGGTCGATAATCCCGAACGAGAAGGCCAATCCCATATGGCCGACCGAACCGCCTCTCGCATACCTACACCGGCCGACACCAATCCTGCTCCCAGAGCTGGAACAGTCGAAAGAAAGTCAAGTAAAAGGGGTCATCCTTTTACAGACGAAATCATCACCACACCACTTCCTAACAAATGGAGAGGCCTCGCCATTAAACTCTATGACGGCTCGACCGACCCGGACGAGCATTTAAATGTTTACAAGACGCAAATGACTTTGTATACCACAGATAACAATGTGTGGTGTAAAGTATTCCCCACGTCGCTCCAGGGAGAACCTCTTACTTGGTTTACAGAGCTGTCTCCGAATTCCATTGACGACTTCGACGTCTTAGCCGCAAAATTCTCTACTTAGTATGCCACCAGCCGACCGCATCACATGTCCTCCATGTCTCTCCTAGCGGTACAACAAGAAAAAGGTGAATCTCTCAGAACCTTTTTAGATAGGTTCAACAAAGCATGTATGAACATCCGAGGGCTCAAGCAGGAAGTTGCATTGCACCATTTGGTCTCGGCCATCCAGCCGAGCCGTTTTACTGAAAGTCTCATCAAGAAGCCGCCTCAAGACATGGAAGACCTTCGAACTCGAGCAACCAAATTCATGCAAATCGAGGAACACATTGATTACCACCAACGGTTCAAAGCCGTCGGATCCGGAGTCCTCGAAGACCAAACCCCGAGCAAAGAAAGAGAAGTCGAGACCGAACGAACCGTCCGAACCACTCCAAGGTCAAACCAAGACTGTTCCACAAAGGCGACTTAGTATGGCGAATGCGAAGTAGCGCCCGGAAGGAAGGAGGCAAATTTTCTAGCAATTGGGAAGGACCATTCCGCATAGCAGACACAGCAGCCGGTGGAGCCTATTATTTAGAACATTTGTCTGGGAAGGACATATCGAGAACGTGGAATGCCACGCATCTCAAATTTTATTACAGTTGAACTTAATGAAAGTGTACTCTTTCCTCACTCAGTCGGTTTCTCCCTAAGGAGGGTTTACTACCGAGAAGGTTTTAACGAGGCACTATAAATCAAAATCCAAGTCCCCTATTCCTTTTATTACTCTCAATTTATGCCTCGTTCAGCATTCGCATTATTACTAACGTAATCAGAATTATTTATGCCTCGTTCGACATCAGAATTATCTTATTACTAACGTAATCAGAATTATTTATGCCTCGTTCGGCATCAGAATTATCTTATTACTTTAATGTAATCAGAATTATTTATGCCTCGTTCGGCATCAGAATTATCTTATTACTTTAATGTAATCGGAATTATTTATGCCTCGTTCGGCATCAGAATTATCTTATTACTTTAATGTAATCAGAATTATATATGCCTCGTTTGGCATCAGAATTATCTTATTACTTTAATGTAATCAGAATTATTTATGCCTCGTTCGGCATCAGAATTATCTTATTACTTTAATTTAATCAGAATTATTTATGCCTCGTTCGGCATCAGAATTATCTTATTACTTTAATGTAATCAGAATTAGTTATGCCTCGTTCGGTATCAGAATTATCTTATTACTTTAATGTAATCAGAATTATTTATGCCTCGTTCGGCATCAGAATTATCTTATTACTTTAATGTAATCAGAATTATTTAAGTCTCGTTCGGCATCAGAATTATCTTATTACTTTAATGTAATCAGAATTATTTATGCCTCGTTCGGCATCAGAATTATCTTATTACTTTAATGTAATCAGAATTATTTATGCCTCGTTCGGCATCAAAATTATCTTATTAATGTAATCAGAATTATCTATGCCTCGTTCGGCATCCGAATTATCTTATTACTTTAATGTAATCAGAATTATTTATGTCTCGTTCGGCATCAGAATTATCTTATTACTTTAATGTAATCAGAATTATTTATGCCTCGTTCGGCATCAGAATTATCGTATTACTATAATGTAATCAGAATTATTTATGCCTCGTTCGGCATCAGAATTATCTTATTACTTTAATGTAATCAGAATTATTTATGCCTCGTTCGGCATCAGAATTATCTTATTAATGTAATCAGAATTATCTATGCCTCGTTCGACTTCCGAATTATCTTATTACTTTAATGTAATCAGAATTATTTATGTCTCGTTCGGCATCAGAATTATCTTATTACTTTAATGTAATCAGAATTATTTATGCCTCGTTCGGCATCAGAATTATCTTATTACTTTAATGTAATCAGAATTATCTACGTCTCGTTCGGGACCCGAATTATCTTATTACTTTAACGTAATCAGAATTATTTATAGCTCGTCCGGCATCAGAATTATCTTATTACTTTAACGTAATCGGAATTATTTATGCCTCGTTCGGCATCAGAATTATCTTATTTAATGTCATCAGAATTATCTATGCCTCGTTCGGCACCCGAATTATCTTATTACTTTAACGTAATCAGAATTATTTATGCCTCATCCGGCATCAGAATTATCTTATTACTTTAACGTAATCGGAATTATCTACGCCTCGTTCGGCATCAAAATTATCTTATTACTTTAATGTAATCAGAATTATCTATGCCTCGTTCGGCACCCGAATTATCTTATACCAATTGGAATTATTTGTGTCTCGTTCGGCATCCGCATTACCTTATTCTTTCGAAAATCGAAAATTACCTATGCCTCGTTCGACACCCGAATTCGTAAATCATTACATATAAATCAAACCACGTTTAGAAATTATCGTTCGGCCTACGCACTACAAATATTAGCTGAAAGTATAAAATATTCAAAATGCAAGTGTGTATTGCCCACATGTCGGGTCCAGCAATTTTCTATGGCACATTGTTCATTAACTCTTCAAAAGAGGCGTCCGGCTGTGGGCCAGGTGTCTCCACCTCGGCCTCCTCATCTAAATTAGCATTGGGGTTGGCCGCTTTCCATCAACTACTATTTTTTCTATGTCGTACCGGTCGTCCGCCAGGGGTGCTCCATGCAGGCAGGCCGTTTTGCCGATGCCTAACCGAAAATATTCTTCGCTAATGCGAACCTCCCGTAATTCCGTTAAATTTAATGTCTGACACCTCGAAAGGCACAACAATCATTACGACTCTTCGGCTTTTATTCACCTCGAGCCTGGGGGGCAAGTGTACCGGTAGGCACCGGACGAATGCACGTGACCGACCGACCTAGTGCACAATAAATGTAAGGGCATTTATGTGACAAGCTAAGGTGGTTAAGATACACCTCCGAAGAATAAGGAATATGCGTTTAAAGAAGATATGTTTCCCGGGTATTCCGGAGCACGACTGGCAAGACATATCCATAACCACCCTGAGCCCAAGGGATAGAAAGCCCATTAGGCAATCCTATAAATACTGTGTTCAAGCCAGAGAAAGGTACGTTTTCATTCACTTACGAAACCGCGCTTAGAATCTCATACTTACTTGAGCGTCGGAGTGCCTTCGCAGGTACCCTCCCCGCCCGACCGAAGGAGACACCAAGAAGAAATGACCGACTGAAGGAGAAGAAGATCGACACGTCAGCAATCTCATTACGTCAATCGACCGTGCCTGGGCCCCATTTCTCCAAACAGGTACACTTGTTTTTATAATTCGTTAAGAAAAAATAAAAATAAATTATTACTTTTTTAGAAATAAGTTAGCCCAAAGAAAGAGGAAAAATAAGACTGATATAAAAAATCATACATCTTAACAACCTTAATTTTAAATAGATTCTCCATATTTAATTTAGATTGAAATTAACTTTTAACTAATCTAATTTTATGTCTAATTTGTTTTTATTTTGAAAATTGAAATAAAAAAATTATATGGATAAAAAAAAAAAATCACTCTCACTCATTTATGTTTGTATACGTTTCTCCAAAAAAAAAGTTAGGATAAACTAAGTGGTCCACCAACTAAAAAAGAGATTGGTTTAGTGGTCTATTTTTGTAATATATATATATATATATATATATATATATATTGAAATTTCGCTCTATTTTCTGAAACTTTATTCTGGGTCCGTATTGCGCTGAAAAAATTTACACAAGTACTTTCATATGTTGTTTGCACCCAGGTAAGGAGACACGTCCATAAACAAATCACAGAAAGAAGATACAGAGAAAAAAAGTCAGGACGTTTTGTTTTCGGAAAACCGGTTTTGTTCACTCTCCGTCCAGGACTTACCACGCCTTACTCCTTGGGTATTTTGGTCTGAAATTTTTACCAGACGTTCGTTACTGTGTCTGTCGAGTTTTGGCTGAGATTTGAGCTCCAGATTCGTCCCACAGTATTGGCAATAAATTTTTTATTCATCAATGCCAGGGCCGAAAGGAAGATTCGTTTGTGTGCGATACTGTTTGATTTTTTTCGTGGGCGAATACTCATCCGTTTGACCTAAAATTTGTCGCGTTTTGTCCCAAATTCAGTGGGGATTCTTACGTGGATTTTCAGGAAAAAACTATTTCGGGAGAATTTTTCATAAATTTTGTGCAAACCAAGGCTATCCTCTACCAAAACTTGTGAAATTTCGCCATACTTTCTGCAATTTTATTCTGGGTTCGTATTGCGCTGAAAAAAATTCACACAAGTACTTTCATATATTGTTTGCACCCAAGTAAGGAGGCACATCCATAAACAAATCACAGAAAGAAGATACGGGGAAGAAAAGCCAGGACGTTTTGTTTTCGGAAAACCGGTTTTGTTCACTCTCGGTTCGGGACTTACCACGCCTTACTCATTCGGTATTTTGGTCTGAAATTTTTACCAGACGCTCGTCACTGTGTCTGTCGAGTTTTGGCTGAGATTTGAGCCCCAGATTCGTCCCACAGAATTGGCAATAAATTTTCTATTCATCACTGCCAGGGCCGAAAGGAAGGTTCGTTTGTTTGCGAAACTATTTGATTTTTTTCGTGGGCGAATACTCATCCGTTTGACCTGAACTTTGTCGCGTTTTGTCCCAAATTTAGTGGAGATTCTTTACGTGGATTTTCAGGAAAAAACTATTTCGGGAGAATTTTTCATAAATTTTGTGCAAACCAAGGCTATCATTTACCAAAACTTGTGAAATTTCGCCCTACATTCTGCAATTTTATTCTGGGTTCGTATTGCGCTGAAAAATTCACACAAGTACTTTCATATGTTGTTTGCACCCAGGTAAGGAGGCACGTCCATAAACAAATCACAGAAAGAAGATACGGGGAAGAAAAGCCAGGACGTTTTGTTTTCGGAAAACCGGTTTTGTTCACTCTCGGTTCGGGACTTACCACGCCTTACTCATTCGGTATTTTGGTCTGAAATTTTTACCAGACGCTCGTCACTGTGTCTGTCGAGTTTTGGCTGAGATTTGAGCCCCAGATTCGTCCCACAGAATTGGCAATAAATTTTCTATTCATCACTGCCAGGGCCGAAAGGAAGGTTCGTTTGTTTGCGAAACTATTTGAATTTTTTCGTGGGCGAATACTCATCCGTTTGACCTGAACTTTGTCGTGTTTTGTCCCAAATTTAGTGGAGATTCTTTACGTGGATTTTCAGGAAAAAACTATTTCGGGAGAATTTTTCATAAATTTTGTGCAAACCAAGGCTATCATTTACCAAAACTTGTGAAATTTCGCCCTACATTCTGCAATTTTATTCTGGGTTCGTATTGCGCTGAAAAATTCACACAAGTACTTTAATATCTTGTTTGCACTCAGGTAAGAAGGCACGTCCATAAACAAATCACAGAAAGAAGATACGGGGAAGAAAAGCCAGGACATTTTGTTTTCAGAAAACCAGTTTTGTTCACTCTCGGTTCGGGACTTACCACACCTTATTCCTTGGGTATTTTAGTCTGAAATTTTTACCAGACGTTCGTCACTGTTTCTGTCGAGTTTTGGCTGAGATTTGAGCCCCAGATTCGTCCCACAGGATTGGCAATAAATTTTTTATTCATCACTGCCAGGGCCGAAAGGAAGGTTTGTTCGTGTGCGAAACTATTTCATTTTTTTCGTGGGCGAATACTCATCCGTTTGACCTGAAACTTGTCGCGTTTTGTCCCAAATTCAGTGGAGATTCTTACGTGAATTTTTAGGAAAAACTATTTCGGGAGAATTTTTCAAAAATTTTGTGCAAACCAAGGCTACCAAAACTTGTGGAATTTCGCCCTACTTTCTGCAATTTTATTCTGGGTCCGTATTGCACTGAAAAAATTCACACAAGTACTTTCATATGTTGTTTGCACCCAGGTAAGGAGGCACGTCCATAAACAAATCACAGAAGAAGATGCGGGGAAGAAAAGCCAGGACGTTTTGTTTTCGGAAAACCAGTTTTGTTCACTCTCGGTCCAAGACTTACCATGCCTTACTCCTTGGGTATTTTGGTCTGAAATTTTTACCAGACGTTCGTCACTGTGTCTGTCGAGTTTTGGCTGAGATTTGAGCCCCAGATTCGTCCCACAGGATTGACAATAAATTTTTTATATATCACTACCAGGGCCGAAAGGAAGGTTCGTTTGTGTGCGAAACTGTTTGATTTTTTTCGTGGGCGAATATTCATCCGTTTGACCTGAAATTTGTCGCGTTTTGTCCCAAATTCAGTGGAGATTTTTACGTGGACTTTCGGGAAAAAACTATATCGGGAGAATTTTTCAGAAATTTTGTGCAAACCAAGGCTATCCTCTACTAAAACTTGTGAAATTTCGCCCTACTTTCTAGAATTTTATTCTGGGTCCGTATTGCGCTGAAAAAATTCATATATATATATATATATTATTGGTTAATTAATAGTTTATATTATGCACATATTTTTTAATAATTAATTAGGTAATTAATGTGATAAATTGAAAATTTATTAATTATATATATTTTCCATTATACTTATTATATATACCTTTTAAAAAATGATTTTTTTTAAATTAATGTAGTAAATTGAATATTAGACTTTAATATGTAAGAAAAAAAGGTAATTATTCAAGTGGGAAGCTTTTTGATGAAAACTTACCCTTTGTTAGGTTTATTATTGGATATAGTGAATATAATAAATGTAATAGAAAAGGGAACGAAATTGAGGATAAGGGAATCTCAATAAAGAGATGAAAAGAATAAATGGGAGAAGAACAATGTGATGTGAAAGAGAAAGAGAAAGAAAGAAGAAGAAAAAAAGAATATTTACGCTTAACAGAAATGAAATATTTAAAAGGAAGAAAGAAAGGCCTATTATTAATAGTTGACAATAAGATTTAAATTTAAGAAAAAAATTGTATAGAAAAAAAAATAGAACTAAAAGGTAGAAAAATTGTTTTATTTTTTCATTGTGAACTTCTTACAATGATATAAAAAAAGATTATCTTAAAAAATGTGGACAAGAAGTTAAATTACCTTTTTTAATACATTGTTATGTTATATTATATATTTTAATAAACACAGTAAAAAATAAATAAACTTAAATGTATCTCACCATTATTGATACCAACTTAAATTTAAATGTGTAATGAAGAGATCGTACCTATTTTGAAATTATTGTCTACTTATAATATTTTAATAAATTTGTACTTGTATGGCCATAATTTTGTGTTGGATATAATTGTAATAATAACTTGATTAAACTTAAAGTAAATATATTTAACTTGTTATTTTACTTTCCCAATCTTATCCTTCCAATTATATAGTATAATGAAATAATAATATATATATATATATATATATATTAATAATATATTTATTTTTTTATCAGTAAAAAGAATTAAAAAATAAAAATAAACTATTTCGGGATGATCCAACCCTTATACAAACAACACTTTGAACACTTATTCTCTTCCAAAAAAACACCTACCGAACAGACAATACCACAATACTAACATAAAATACTCATATAAAAAATCATATAAAAAATCAAAAAGTCAGCCTCATACAAGTCACCGGATTCAAACACCAATTAGAAAAAGAAAACATCCTAAAACGTGACTTAGAATAAATCCAAGACCAAACCTTGACTTGAACCATTGCAAACACTTCAAACACATTGGTCTTTCCCCTATTAAAAATGACATTGTTCCTGTGTTCTAAATTTCACTCACGAGTCCAACCCAAATTGCTCTCCAAAAATCATTAATCAATCTGAAGCGTAAAATGTAGTTAGTATTAATTGAAGTTATAAGACTTTTTTGCATAATGAAAACTCTCAATAAGCTAATTTTTTTTGTTAGCTTTTGTTTTGTACCTTACATAGTTGTTTAAGGCATCACACAACCCCATATATATATATATATATATATATATATATATATATATATATATATATATTTGTTGGTTGCTTCTTCTTTCTAGCTTGAAATGCACTCTACATTTTCTAACTTTTGAAGCAAAGTGCATTCTTCATTTTGAAGTTTGCATTCTTCATCAAAGCTTAAAAAACCACACTATATTTTGACCTAGATCTAGCTAAATGCACATGATAGTTCTGTTCAATTACCAATAATCATGATATTTTGAATTTGACCTTAGAGACAGTAATTTTCTTTTGGAAGAAAGTGAAGTGATGATTGGAGGAAATTACTTTTGGAAATCGTAGCTGCAAATTTTGAAAAATAATAATTGCCATTTAAATTTGGAATTACAGAGCTGATATAAAAAAACAATAAAAAGAGAAATTGACATTCTTTGATTCATATATATATTTTTATTCTATTGTACATTGATTTGTAACAACTTCAATGTGTTAATAATTGTTTTATATAGTAATTATATTATGGACTGTTAATAATTGTATTTTTTAATTTTTATATTAAAATTAAAAGAAAATCATTAAATAGGAATTAGTTTTAGAGTTAAAAATAATTAGTTATTATATTAATTAAATTAGATACCATTACTAGTTGTATCTAAATTAGTTTTTATTATTGATAAATAATTTTTTATATCTAATTAGCTACCAAGATTTTAACTATCAACTTTAACTACCAATTTAAAAACTATTTATCAATATTAAAAACTAATTTAGATACCAATAATGTTTTTAATCTTTAAATTAGTATATAATCTAGTCAATATATAATAACTAATTATTTTTTTCTAAAATTAATTTTTATTTAATGATTTTTTAATAGTGTCTATTTTTTTTCCTGAAAATTGAGTTATTGTTTAATTTCTATGGATAAAGAAAACAGCTATTTTTTAAAGAAAAATAAAAAAATCACAAATATAAGTTTAAACTTAAAGAGGCAAAGGAAAAATAAAAAAAAAAACACAAAAATTGTTATAATTATCTTAAATGTAATACTAAAAGTAATTTTTAACTATCTCAGTCGATAACTATTGACCTGGTTATATTAATGTCTTATTTCACTAATAATTAACATAAACTAACTAAAAACTGTCAATAAATAGCTGGTTGAAATGAAATTAATTAAAGTCATACTTATAAATAAAGTCTTAGAGTTTAAATACTCTTAATAAAACCGTGGTTAAAAAATAGCTCGTGACAATAACTTGTTACACTATAAGAAAATCATCAAATAAAAATCCATTTTTAGAGACCAAAATAATTAATTGCAATATTAACTAAATTAGAAACCATTTTAGAAACTATAAAAAATTAGTTTCTATATTAGTTTTATTATTGTTAAATAATTTTTAAATTGGTATCTAAGTAGCAATCTAGGTTTTAACTACCAACTATTTAGATTCTAAATTTGGTAGAAAAAACTTTGGTTGTTAATTAGATACCAATTTAGAAACCATTTAACAATAATAGAAACTAATTTAAAAACCAAAAATTTATATAGTTTCTAAAATTGTCTCAATTTAGTCACTATAGTAACTAACTATTTTTTATCTATAAAATTAATTTTTATTTCATGATTTTTTTTTTAAGTTTTAGTAATAATATTTTGCAGTAATAAATCTGAACCAAATACTAAATTCTGAAAGACATAAAATTTGATATTCTTAGCCAATGTCTTAGGAAGAAGAAGGTGATGGAGACATGGACAAGGTTGTTGGAGTTGACACAGAAACTGAGACACACGAAGAAGGTTGAAACGTGCCAACATGTTCACTGGCACTTCTCTGAATTTACTGATATTCCCAACATTGCCCTCGGTTTTACTCTGGAATAAGGCCCCACCAGAATACCATAGAAAGTCTCTCTGCACCAAACACATCACTTTCACAAAGAAAGCTTGTCCCTTTTGGTAATAACATAACAGCTACCCAACCAAGATTTCTTTCCAGTATATATAATCTCTGTAGGCACTTCTTCCACATAAGCTTCTCAGGAGGTTCATTCATCTCTGCTGGTGAGTTTACTTGACACCCCATTTCCTCGTTTATGTTCAAGGTTTTGCCAAATTTTGGATCTTTTTCTACTCTTGTATCATGTTTTGAGCTGAATCATTGTGGGTGTAAATTTGGTGCTATCAGTTGTTAAGGGGTTGAAGTTAGTTCTTGCTGATTGGTGACTTTGATTCTGATTTGTGTATGAGTGTGTAGATCTTTAGCCTTTTCTATTTCTTGTATGGTAAGTTGCTCAATTTTATGTTTGATTCAATGCTGTCATGGAATTTGTCTTGAACCTCTTTGGCTTTGGATCTGCTGTAATCAGTGGTTGAGGTATTAATAGAAATATCAAGCATTTATTTTTCTCTACCAAGTGCAAGATCTGTTGGCAATACTTTCTTAAGATTGGTCTCTGAGTGGTCAACCCATAGTCGTGAGGAAGTTTGTCACCAAATCATCATCCCTTGGATGAATCTGTTAGATCTGGAGATATTTAATCCCTTTTCTGAGTTTTTGTTGTATGATTAGAAGAAAATGAGTTGATTCCTATTTCCTCAATGCCATTGTTGGCCCATTGATTCTTCACTGAAATTTGATGTATGCTGTTATATTTTTCACTAACATATATGAATTAGCTTCTAAAGACAAGCTATGGTGCGTTGTCTCGTTGTTCTCTAAAGTAGATATGATTGCAAATTGTTTTTCACCCTTATTGTGCTGTGTTAGTACTATCAAGCAAATGATTGGTATATAATAGATGTCAAATTCACCAACAAAACTTAGATGCAGTTCTATAATCATTTTTAGTGGTGTTCTCTAATCAGAATTGGAGTTTCACTAGGATAATCTATGTTGACCTTTAATAGAAAGCTTTATTGAGTAAACTCTGAGATAGAACTTTAATTCTAATTGAAAAACAACACCAAAAGCATCTGTTGAACTGTATCTATGTTTTGTCCATTAGCTTTTGCTGTTTGCTTGTATATACTGATGCATTTGTTATGTATATATTGTTTCTTGTGATAAAAAAAACTGATGCATTTGAACCCCTCGTTGGTTAGGTTGCTCAGAGAAGAAAAATGGTGAAGATTTGCTGCATTGGTGCTGGATATGTAGGGGGTCCTACAATGGCAGTCATTGCACTGAAGTGCCCCTCCATTGAAGTTGCTGTTGTGGATATCTCAAAATCCCGCATTGCAGCATGGAACAGTGACCAGCTTCCTATCTATGAGCCAGGCCTTGATGATGTGGTGAAGCAATGTCGTGGCAAGAACCTTTTCTTCAGCACTGATGTTGAGAAACATGTGTTTGAGGCTGACATAGTGTTTGTATCTGTCAACACTCCAACAAAAACTCGAGGTCTTGGAGCCGGCAAGGCTGCAGATTTGACATACTGGGAGAGTGCAGCTCGCATGATTGCTGATGTCTCCAAGAGTGACAAAATTGTGGTAGAGAAAT
The DNA here is from genome assembly GCF_051622355.1 of Phaseolus vulgaris. NCBI lineage: Eukaryota > Viridiplantae > Streptophyta > Magnoliopsida > Fabales > Fabaceae > Phaseolus > Phaseolus vulgaris. Next base: position 5,618,147 of record NC_143501.1, on the reverse strand, counting down.
CCACTGTCCCTGTGAAAACTGCAGAGGCTATAGAGAAAATTTTGAGTCACAATAGCAAGGGCACCAAGTTCCAAATCCTATCAAACCCTGAGTTCCTTGCTGAGGGAACTGCAATCAAAGATCTTTTCAACCCGGATCGGGTCCTGATTGGAGGCAGGGAGACCCCAGAAGGTGAAAAGGCCATTGAAACATTGAAAAATGTTTATGCTCATTGGGTTCCTGAGGAAAGAATCCTAACCACAAACTTGTGGTCTGCTGAACTGTCGAAGCTTGCTGCTAATGCCTTCTTGGCGCAGAGAATTTCATCTGTGAATGCTATGTCAGCACTTTGTGAGGCCACTGGGGCAAATGTGACACAAGTGTCCTATGCTGTTGGCACTGACACAAGGATTGGCCCCAAGTTCCTGAATGCTAGTGTTGGTTTTGGTGGATCATGCTTCCAGAAAGATATCTTGAACCTTGTGTACATCTGTGAGTGCAATGGCCTGCCAGAGGTGGCTGAGTACTGGAAGCAAGTGATAAAGATCAATGACTATCAGAAGAGCCGATTCGTGAACCGAGTAGTGTCCTCAATGTTCAACACAGTTGCAACCAAGAAGATTGCCATTCTGGGGTTTGCATTCAAGAAGGACACAGGGGACACAAGGGAGACACCAGCAATTGATGTGTGCAAGGGGCTACTTGGTGACAAGGCACGTCTCAGCATATATGATCCACAGGTGACTGAGGAGCAAATTCAGAGGGATCTGTGGATGAACAAGTTTGATTGGGACCACCCCATTCACTTGCAGCCAACAAGTCCTACAACTGAGAAGAAAGTGAGTGTGGTTTGGGATGCATATGAGGCAACAAAGGATGCAGATGGTGTTTGCATTCTGACTGAGTGGGATGAGTTCAAGAGTCTTGATTATCAGAAGGTGTATGACAACATGAGAAAACCAGCATTTGTTTTTGATGGAAGGAACGTTGTGGATATGCAGAAGCTACGTGAGATTGGTTTCATTGTCTACTCAATTGGGAAACCACTCGATCCATGGCTCAAGGACATGCCTGCTGTCGCATAAAACACATCTCAAGACATTCAGTTTGCTTCAATTTATCAACACCTTTTTTTTGGGAACAATTTTTCTTTGCCATTTTTCACTTCCCCATATATTAGTTTCCATTATGGGAAAAGTAGGAGGCCATATGTTTTGTGTTTCTCTCTACTGCAATTCATTACTGTTTGGTTGTTATGAGTTTACAAGGATTTTTCTTTTATTAGATTACTATTGTTGAAGATGCATATCTAACTCAGATAAATACATTTAATAGTATTTTTTTTTATTAAATTATTATTATTAAGTTCTTCTTTTCTGAATTAGGTATATTAGTATCGGAAAGAGGTTGACAATAAGTTTTTTCAAAATGGATTACTTGTCCCTCTGTTAGAGGTGTTCTAGAAATGTCTGCGATTGAGTAAATAGTTTCACAAACGAATGGATCGTATCGAATTGGAAAATGGTAAAAGTTATATCCTTTGTCGCCACTTTGCGAAAAATCGTTAGGTATCAATATGTTAGATACATGTAATTATAAATATATTTTAAAATATTTATTTTATTAAAATATTATTATTAGAGATTGTATATATAAATGAATGAAAGTTTGAAGTTTATTTATGATCATTTAAAACCATAATTACTATTTAAAACCATAATTACTATTAATTTGGTGAATGTTTTGATAATTTTTCTATATCAGAATGTTTTGGACCTACAACAGCCATAAAATTTGCTTTTGGGCTTTTCAATAGTTGATTATAGATATAAATCAGTTAAAAGGTAATTTTAGGATAATTAATTTCTTCTAATGAAAAATAAGTTTTTATATGAGAAAGTGAGTACATTAAGCTAAAAGAAGAACATGCTATTGAAAAATAATCATAAATTAATTTTTTTTAATTAATCATATTTGAGAACAATTATGTTGTCTAAATGGAGTAGTAATCAGAGTTACAATAATTGAATAATATTTGATGTTACAAAAATTGACAAAATATTAGGTCCTCATCTCAAAGAAATATAAAAGAAAACCTAGCAATTATTTATGTATACATTTGTTTGAGACAACAGAGCAACAGTGTAAAGATATCTGAAATGTAAAACTTTGAAATATTTATCATAAATAATCTCATTAGTTTAATTGAAATATAGAGAAAATGTAATTTTTTTTATTGTCATCCAATCATGTCCTAATGTTTTTGATAAAATTAACAACTTTTTATATAACTGGAAACACAAGCATCGTTTTGATTATATTATTTTATTTTATTGAGTTCATATATTTTATTTCATTGAAATTTAATATGTTCGAATTTTAATTTTATATTCCTTTGTAAGGAAAAAGACGTGACTACTCAATTTCAAATATAAGGTTGGTAAATTAGTAAAGTAATGAAAAAATAAAAAAACAATTTTGAAAAATGCATTAATGTGTTTTCTCTGCTTTCAAATTTTACAAAAAAGAAGAAGAAGAAGCCAGAGTCTGTAACTATGAAGAAAAAGGAAATTAGAAAAACAGCAATAAGGATAGGAGTAAATAAAAAAAATAAAATAGAAAGAGTTAATACAGAAACTTATAACAAAATGAGATTATCAGAATTATAATTATAAACAAAAAATAGATCGCAAAGACAATGAAAAGGTAAATTGTGAGATATTGGAAGTTGTTGGTTGATAGACACAATTTAAGAAAACAATAATTTTAAGAACATTTAATTATGAACTTGTAGAAATTTTAGCAGAGCTAAATCTTATTTAAAGTTTCTAAACACATAAGTTCTAATTAGGACTTGAAAAAAAATTCTTAAACCCTCGACTAAAATCTATAATGATACCAAATAAAAATATTAATAGATATTTGTGGATATTGAGTATGCATGTATGTTTTTATGTTATGTTTTAGTTACCTTTTATACTTGATGAGATGAATATAAGTTTCGTAGTATTCAATTATACTAGCTATAATAATTGTTAGTGAATTTTATTTGAATATTAAAAAAAGTAATTTTAGTGAAAGAAATACTAATTGAATAATGGTTTAGAATTTGATGTCATATATTTATATTTTTTTATTTATACTTATGAAATTGAAATTGTAAAACCTTCACCCTTTACTATTATCTCTCATTAAAAAACAAATTATTTTTTTTCTTTCTAAGTCCTCATCTAACTTTTTTTTAATTCCATTCCTTCAAACCTCATTTGTTACTGTGATCACACGTTGTACTAGCTAGAGAGCTAAAAGTCATTTTCAACCGATCAATTTTTTAATTAAAGTGCCTATTTTTTTTCTAAAGATTTTTTATTTTCTTTGATTTTGTTATAATACCTTAATGTAAATGATTTAGATGAGAAGATGACTTTGACACACTATCTTGATTTCTATGAGGGTTTATATTTTGTTTTGATCATAATTTGAATGTTTGAAAATTGAGTAAAAAATGTTTTGAGTTTAAGTTTAGCGTAATTTGGAGTTTGGGTTAATAGATGTTTGATTTGGAGTACTTTGAACTCAATACTCTTGTTGAGATGTTGATATAGTGGTTAAATTATGCATGTTAATTTATGAAATTTTTAAAACTAAGTTTTGAATATGGTTTAAAGGAGTAAAGTTAGCTTCCTATTAAAATGAGTAAATGATGATATTTGAGTAAATTATGATTATATTGATCATTTGAATTTATTTGAAAGTGATACTTGTCAAACTGGTTTTGGAAACAAATTTGGTCCTGCTGCATGAAGTTGATTTTTTGATATTTCTGCTTAAGTAAAAATAGAGCAGATACTCAATCTTTGCTCTCGGCCTATTTTTGCTCAAACAAATAAATTTTCGCTCAAACAAATAAATTTTCGCTCAAGTGAAACAATTTTCATTGAAACAATTTTTTTCGCTCAAGCTAAAAAAAATTCTTTTCTACAAGCTAATTTTGTGAGGTTAACATACTTAAGATAATATTAGAGTCAGATTTGTTTTGGTGCGACTTAGATAGAGACAAGTATGTCCCGTTATGGTAAATCCAACACTAGTTAGATTTAGGAAAAATGTATTAAGAGAAATGGGGGACAAGTATGTCCTGTTAGGGTAAAAACCCAACACACACTTGAGGGGGAGACTATTAGGAATCCAAGTATGAGTTGAAAGTTCAACACTGACTAGAAATAAGAAAGTTGAGTAACATATGAAAAAGAAAGACCCAGAAACACACAATCTTAAGATTTTGGATTGGAAGTGGTGTCATAATCTCTTATGTGGGTTTACTCTGGCTAAATGATGGTGAATCTCCCTAGTCTCTCCCTAATAGAAAAGCCCCAACAGTTATTGGGCTTCAAATCGGTTGTGAGGTTGAGTTAGGTATAAACACACTATTAAAGTAAGCTAACATAAGAGATTACAATTCTTTAATTGATTGAATGTGAATGTAAAATATAAATGTAAATAAAATATTAATTTGTATATTTAATTAATTTGTGGTTTTGTTCAAGTGGACTATTTTGTATGAAAAGAGTTGTTGAGAATGATAAAAAAAAATTGTATGGATTTGAGGTTACAAATCTAGGATGATTTGTGATCCATTGCATGATTTGTATTAAGCAAAGATCTTTGTTCTAACAAAGATTTCTAACTTCATTGATAGTCTAAACATCAATGTGATTGAAAAACTGAAGGAGAATTTATTGTATCATCAGACCACCAATTGTGAAATATACTCTAAACTTATCCTGATCCGTATAGCTGAATATCTAATAGGAGCCTTTGGAAGACATATATTGATATTTCTTAATAAATATCCTTTTATATATAGATTAATGTGTGATGTATATGGTACGTAAGTTTATGTTTTATGAAATTGGATTGGTTGTAAATTACTAATTAAATTCTACAACTGTATTCGGAGAAGACTAAGGAAGACTAAGGAATAGTCCAAGTTTTCTTTTTTAAAAAACATGAAAATGTATATACATATATAATTATGTTTATTTTATTTTAAAAAAAAACTAAATGTTTTTTCACATGTCCTCTAGTAGACTTATAGTAAAGATGATAATTTTATGTGGGTGCTACATAAATTATTTTTAAGAAGATAACTTTTTTAAAACTTATACTTTATTGTGCAATTTATTTAAATTTATTTTATTATGTAATTTTATTTAAATTATACTTTAAATTTAATTTTATTTAAATATAAAATGTAAAAAATACGTATAGGGGTCCATAAATAGTCGAGTATATTTTTTCGCGATATCCTTTAAACAAATTTCATTTTAAAGGACCACACCGATTAGTCATCACTACCTATAGCACTTTTATAATCAAGGTTATAATTTGTGAAAGACTTAACACTCTCATTACATAAAGATACAATGTGAAAGCAACCTTCTTTAATTGGTCTTCAATGATATATGCCATAATTAATTTTGTGACATATAATCAAACTAATTTTTTTATTAAATTAAAAGATTAAATATTATCTATGCATGTAATTTTAAGCTCAAAGTAATTTTAATAGTATAATATTGTAAATAAAAATGAAGCTGAAATAATCATAGATAAGGGAGAGAATTTGGAGATGAAGTTAATAGATATTTATTATAAGAGAAAGGTAGGTAAAGCTTTACAACAAGTAGTATCCATACATAACACAGATATATTAAAGAACTGCAAGCTTATTTTGATCAAGAGCGCACCTGAAGTGCCTCTGTTTGCAAAATATATTTGTTTATTTATTCTCTGGTACGAGGAATTATGCTAATCAGGGATCATCATCATAAGCACGTGCCACCAAGTGCGTCTGCACTTTCTACGGCAATTGGGCTGGTTCAATGTTCCATATCTCTCGGGCATATTCATGAATCGTACGGTCACTGCTAAACTTGTATGACCCTGCTGTGTTCAATATTGACATTCTTGTCCATTTCTGTATCCACATCATTTACAAATGTTAATGTTAAAAATAACATGAGACCAACAAGCATGATGCATGAAGGAACAGAACAACCATGGACAAAAGAACTATAACAACTGAATACAATTGATAAATACATTGCATCACATAATAGAACATGTAAATAAGTGAAAATACCAACACCTTCTAACATACTGTGCTATCTATTGGTTAAAATTTGTCTGAACTACATAATCACGAGTAAACTAATTACATATGAAGTTGAATAAAAAAAATCGATTGATTCAAAAGAATGTGTTGCTAGCAAGGAATAGGTGCAGGCATCCAATAGGCTAGCAGGGGAAACGAATATTTAATAGCAAATAGGAAGAAAGTCTACAAACTCACTTTTTGGTCTCTGTATGCTTCATCAACCTTCTCTTGGCATTCTATGTAGCTGGGGAAGTCCTTGCCCACAAGGAAATAATCTGCACGACCAAAACCTTCATTTCCCTCTAAGGATCCAATCAATTCGTCATAGTTGTAAGATCCAAAAACACCACTTCTGACAAATTCTTTGACTTCTTCAAATCGTGGATCGGGGACAAACTGAATTAAAAAAACATAGCGGGTTAACATATAATCATCTTAAGTTTTTAAGAAACCCAAGACCGACATTTCCTCAAACAACGATCTTTGTTCAAAATTCTTGTAACCTTATTATGAATTTCTTTCAACCATTAGCATTTGAAACACAGTAGAATACTTGTTCATGTGGGTATGCTCCAAACAGCATGGTATTAACAATGCTCCATAGTAATTAAAATGCACAAGGGTCTTAAGACAGACCTTTCCCTCTGCTCTTTCTTTCCTCAGCCCAGCAATTTCAGGAGCCTCGGCACCAAAGAGGAAGAAGTTATCTGCACCAACCTCTTCCCTAATTTCAACATTGGCCCCATCTAAAGTTCCAATCAATATGCAGCCATTCATTGCAAATTTCATGTTGCTGGTTCCACTTGCTTCCATTCCAGCAGTACTACACGAGAGAAACAGGGAACACAGATTAGTATATGTCTGTTTGACCTGTATCCTATTTCACAATGCACATTGAGTGCCAAGCTCGCTCTCACATGTCATTGGTGCTCGGTATGACTGGCTGGATTTCCAAACATAGTATTAATTTGCAAAGTTGCATTGCATACAACAATGCATAGGTTATGAAGAGGAGTTGGAGAGGTGAGATTCATGCTGTTGATCATCATGTTAAATTTTCCATGCACGAAATAGGTAGCAAAAGTTTTTGAATGAGAAACATCTTGATTTACATATGAATATGAAACAATTTGATGTAATTGACTCAACTTTCTATTTAAGGCTATTCATGTCAAAATTTGAATAGTTGCAATTAGTACAGTTGACAGTATCATGTTAATTAGTACATCTAGATCACCATTTACGTGAAATATAACTACCTGATATGTTGTGACAATTCACTTGCCGGAATAAGCATCTCAGCAACACTGACATTGTAATCAGGGACAAAAATAACCTGATTAAATATAAACACAAATTAACAATAACTTCATCCATTTGAAAAAATATGATACTGAAAACATGTAGGATCTTAACAAAGTATGAAGCTTTAAAGAAATTAGGTAAACCATTCCTTCCAAAACGACTCCCCTCTGGAGAAAATTTTCTATAAATTAAATGGCACAAACAGAGCAATTTCTTCTTTATATTTAGTATATTAGAAAACTTAATTATATGATTAAAAATCTTATTTTTAGATAGCCTAAAATTCAAAACAAGTGAATGGAATATGGATCTCTGCACACAGCAGCAGGGGGGATGACTACGGATCCTATCCAATTAAAAATAATTGGAGAGTCTCCCGTTTCACAATTTAGTCAATTAAAGAGCCAAATAGTCACAATTTAATCATTTAATCCATTAAATGGTAAAATAATTGATTATCCACTTAATATAATTGATTAAATTGTGAAAATAGAGACTCTAATTAAATATAATGGGGAAGCGATGGAGACTCTAATTCCATCTAATTAATTATAATGGGAAACATTCCAAAATTGTTTTATTATTTTTACAGGACCAAAATTATCCACTGAGAGAAATGTATCCAAGTGTGGAAATTTAATGATTTAATAGTCAAGAGAAGTCCTTACATATGTGTGTATTTTGGAAAATCCCATGAGTATACAGAGTTTGATGATATATTATGTTATCATCCTCTGTGGGGCCGTTGGTTTTTTCTTTTATATTTGCATAGTAGAATGTTTTACCATAAGGACTTGCATAATTGCATTTGTAATGTGGTGTGTTCATGCTAAATTATACTAAAAAATCTTTTTATAAAAAATGCACATTGATTTTAAATTAACATAAGCAACTTGCTTATTGCTAATAAAAATCAAATGTAGAACCTAAAAAAGATCCTGAGGCCCAGGTACTGTTAAAGGAATAATGCTTTACATCTTTATTTTCAAGAATATGCCTAAGAACTGTATGACAAAACATAAACCAACAAGTGAAAAAGAAACAGTTGGACTCGTGTACCTTGAGTAGATCTCCTATTTCAGGATCATGATTAACGGTTTCCCCAACATCTGTAATAAATTTCACAATTCTCTTGGCTTGCACATACGTAGCAAATGCTTTCCCCCCAAATATACAAACTCTAGGAACAAAATTTGCTTTCCTTTCCACAGGACTCATTTCTTTCATCTTCTTGTACCGGTAAACAATTCCAAGTATGTTCATTAATTGTCGCTTATATTCATGGATTCTCTTCACCTAAACCAAAGTAATAGAGCCAGCATTGAACAGTTTAGCAACATAGGGAAAAAACTGATGGAATGGGTAGAAATTGAATCCATTGTAACTAAATTGTTTGTCAGCAGAACAAAAATTGATGTTTAAAAGTAACATATTATCGGGGAGGGAAATAGGAATAGGACATGCAGCCTATCAATGACCTACAGCCTGGCCTAATTTCAGCCTGTGCTAACCTAGACCATACATCAAACAAGGCACACTTGGGCATTTTGAACAGGTCGTCTTCATATACATTACTTATGGTGCTTTGTACATTGTATAGGCAAAACAGAATCACTACTTTCTTAATAATCTGCCTTGATTGATAACTAAATCACAGTAATCACAATATGACCAATAACCACTGAGAGACCGTTACAACATTTTAAACTTTCCATTCTATCGTTGAAACTTAGAGCCCAATCAAAATTGGTGTAAAAGAAAAAGAAGAAAATAACCAATATAAAGGCATCATCTTACCTGGATGTCAAACATTGCATCAGGACTGACAAAATACCCTGTTTTTTCTCTGATAAATGCCGCAACTTTAACTTTGTTACTCCTCTTTGCTTCCCTCCACTGCAGTTGTAGATCCTCATTCTCTACAAACTGTAATAATTTATACCAGTATGATCAGGTTTAATGACAGGAATTTGGAAAATAGGCTGAGACTAATATGATCAAGTGATGCTTTTGACATACAATGGAAACACAACGTAGTCTACAGCACGCTCAATGCTAATTACCCAATTTCAGAAAATACCCATAAAATTGAAATCACGATACCATATTAATTCCTTTGAGATCAAGCAGCACGAGGATACCAAATTTACAATTTAGTTGAACGGAATTAAGCTCATCCCGGAATCCATAAGAATTCATATTTAAAAGCTCAACAAACCAGATATTCCATCCTGAATAGTGCGTCACAAGACATAGTTTATTCCATTGGAAAAAAATTTGAAGGAGCCCAGTAAATGCAAGATAGTTAGATTTTATAGCTTAGAAGTAATTACAATTCTTATTTATAGCTTAGAAGTAATTACAATTCTTATTTATAGCTGGTTCTTTGGGGATAACTTGTATCATTGATTATAAAATTCCAAAATTGAAGGCCATTTGTTTCCAAGAAGCATTAGGCTATGTGGTAGTATAACTGGTGCCACCAAACTTGACATTCATAAAAAGGAAATAAAAACTATAAAAGAGGAAAATGCAAAGCCATGAAGGAAAAATTCAAGACTAGGATAAGATTAATAAAGCAAATAAGGGTAACAACCTTCCTTAGCTCGGCTAATTTCTCTGTATTTAGGACCCAATCCTCTGTGCCTATCCACTCCGTTATTATTTTACTCAGAAGCGGATTGCAGAACTTGATCCATCTCCTTGGTGTCACACCATTTGTTTTGTTTTGGAATTTCTCAGGCCACAACTACAAAAAAAATATGGCATCAATTATATAAACAAATTTCCTAGATCTTGTCATAATCTAAAGAAAACATAAAATGATGAAGAGCTATTAAAGGTCCAAATATTAAATACATATCATTAGAAGTGTGAGAAGTTTCTTTCATCTTTTAAAAGCAGTATGCATGGAGCAATCACTTTGAAACAAAACAAATGAAGAAATATCCATATTTTATTTATAGTGCTATTATGCCCATTGGGCAAGAATGAGTTGTTTCCTCCCATTGGTCAGATAGTAAGAGTTGACTGCTAAGAGCTATTTGGTAATTTCTATTAGGAAAAAGCTAGCAATTTAGAAACATAACTCAGCTATGCACTACGTCATACTGACAGACCAACGAAAAATTTACCTTATAAAACGCATTGAAAACTTCATCTTTTACAATTTCACTGTGTATCTCTGCAACCCCATTCACTGCATGACCACCCACAACACACAGATTTGCCATACGAACCAATTTTGGTGGTTCTGGTACTGGCACAGGCAACTCTTCTTTCTCATCCTCAATGGAACTTTCATCCGTTCCCTTCTTTTCAGCAAGGGCTCCTTCCACTTCGTCGTTATCATCATCTTTTTTTTTTTCTTCTTCTTCTTCTTCTTCTACTTGTTCAGAACTTTGCGGCTCCTCACTAGGAATATCAGTCGTCTCTTTCGACTTAACCAGTACATCTGCAAATTCTTCAGGCAATTCAACATTTTCTAGTATTCTCATTTCCTTCAATTTATTCTCCAACAAGTCTGAATCTGCAGTGCCATATTCTGCAATTATGGTCCCAATCAACTGCAAAGCAGGAATACCATCAACAACTAATGCATGTACCCTGAAAGAAAGATGTTTATGAATGTATTTCAGTATTACCTCCTCATCAATCATTTCTATTATCTCAATATGGCGTGGAAGCAGTTTCTGCATAAGATCCAAGCTCCATTTCTCTAGTGCCTCGGGAAGAACAGTATGGTTTGTATATGCTACAGTCCTGAATCACAGTAGCAGATAGTAGATATTCAGTCAACCAACTCGGATTATGCATTAATAGATAATAAGAGTTCACCAGACACCTCTCTGTGTAAAATACCTTTGTGTAATATTCCAAGCATCTTTCCAACTTAAACCCTTTACATCTATTAAAATTCTCATCAGCTCTGGGATGCACAAGGTTGGGTGCGTATCATTCATCTGCACTGCAACCTTTTCAGGGAACTCTTCCCAATTCAAATTTGCTCCTGATCTTCTCTCAAAACAAGCAATTATGTCTTGAAGAGAAGCAGAACATAAAGTATATTGTTGCTTGAGACGAAGGGTCTTGCCCTCTATTGATTCATCCCCAGGGTAGAGTATATAACATATCTGCATTTGAAAACAAAAATACCATATATAATGAATGTCCTTTTATTAACTTGCATTCAGACTGTATCAAAATTGAAATTAACTGGAAAGCCTAAATATCATCAAAAGTAACTCGTATTTTCTACACATTTACACAGGACTTAGTCCAAACTCATATAGGTCATTAAATGTACACAAAAAGAGAGAAACCGTAAGATTTTAAAACTGAATATTAGAATGGTTACAAAAAGGGATTCTAAGCTTCTGCACAAGTAGTATATATAGAGCAGAAGGTGACATCTGACACTTGGGACAACTGGCAGCTAACAGAATAAACCTAAACAAAATTAAAGAGAATTGATATTCTCTTATATCGGTGATTATAAAAAGACACTCCAAAGACAAAATATGAAAAATACACATTACACTCAAATGTATGGAGAGGAATGATTTTTATGATACTTATTTTCTGCAATATTTATTCTAACACTTATTCAATTGGTCCCTTTTTTAGAATGTGAGTTAAAACTCAACTAAACAAAATTGAGTTATGAGGTGAGAACTACTCCTTCAGTCTCTAGCCGATGTGAGACTTCGGTTTAAAACTGGATCGTGAGATGAGGGTTGTCCCTCTCTTAAATTCATATTGCAAAACTCTATCTCTAGTCAATGTGGACCTTATTTTTCCAAATACATTTCAATAGATACGTATATCTCTTGCTGATTATAAAGAACTTTACACTAGCTATATCATCTAAACCTTTTCAGCGTTTGCTAGAGCCTCAGACGCTTCATTGTGTCTTCCAGCATTAAAAGCATATAAATCAAATTCTTCCGATGCAGCTTTTGTAGACCAAAGTCTCAAGTTGATTGTAGTCTTAGTTTTATATCCTGGTATTGGAACATCATGTGCAACAGCTTTTATTTCTTCTCCTCCAATCCAGTGTTTTTTACCATCTGACCCTGATACAACCTTGCCATAGAACTTTACAGGATATGAAACGTCATTTCTAACAATCTCCCAGGGACTGCCCATCTGTTAGACGAGGTCAGAAAGAAAGAAAGAAACATTAACAGAACAGAAAAAACATAGTGAAAACATTATAATTTTAATTTTTAAGTACATGCCATTTATCACTTATCAATAAATAATGAAACATACCTCAAGCCAATCTTCAGCGACTTCCTCCTGCCCCTCTTTGGTTATTCGTTGTTTAAATAAACCATACTTATATCTCAATCCATAACCCCAAGCTGGATAGTTCAAGGTTGCCAAAGAGTCCAAGAAACATGAAGCAAGTCGCCCCAGACCACCATTTCCAAGTGCAGCATCTGGCTCCTATCAATAGCCAAACAAAATGAATTACTCAACTATAGTAAGTTGCAACCAAATATTAATTTTGCTTCAATTACTCCTGTTGCTGTAGCTGTTCAGCAAAATAAAAAGGTTTGCGAGTTTGCAATGTCTTTAGGGAAAATGTAGATAAAGCAACTTAATAAGAGTATGATATGATCCATATCAATTGATTTTCTCCATCGCAAATATGCTATTGGAACAACATTTGTTTTGAAAAGTGCATCAGTTTGTTTACCTAAAGAGGTTATTTCATGTGGACTTACGAGGTTCTGGTTATACAAAAAGTAACTTTAAGAGAGCACTGAAACACTCAACATTTTAGAATAAAAATAAGAAAGAAGAAGTACATAGGGAATGTCACACCTGGAATGCCACATTTTCTAATTTATACCCAAGCTTGCTCAAAGCCTCGGCATAAGCACCAGTTAACTCTAGATTGCCTATTGCATTTAGTAATGCTCTACCCTGCACGATAAAATAACAAATAGAAACAAACATTAGACGCCAGAAATGTTCCAAGTTATTCAAATAATTATTGTAGCACCAACCTGCAAAAATTCCATCGAAAGGTAATATGCCTGCTTAACATTCAGCTTCTCGTAGTAATCATAGGTGGCATTCCAGTTAATAATGAGAGCATCGTGAACACTCTGTGCAGTTGCAAAAAAAGCCTGTGGTAGATCAAAATTATGTGTTGAAAACAATGGAGTGAACTCTGCATGGTATTTAATACTCGAGGCAATAGATGAAGCATCTGGCGTCGAGGAGCTGAGAGAGCTAGCGGCTTCAAAAAGAAACAATAAATAAACAAACACATAAGATTAATCAGGTCCTAATGAAGTTGTTGGACAAAAGATAGCTGCTGGTAACTTATTAAAAAGTCAAGAGCTGGGAATAATTTGTCAGAAGTCCCATCCTTATGCTACCCCAAAAGCGAATATAACAAAATATTATTGAGCTTTGGATAATGATTAGTAACTACATGTTTGGATGTAGAGAAAGAAAATAATTAGTTTTTTTTTTTTAAATTGAAATTTTCTACATTTTGGTTAAAAGAAAATTCAAGAAACATAATTAGCCATGCAAGCTTTGCCTTGATTTCAAATTTGAAAATTTTCTTTCCTCTTTTGGTTTCTTCCATTTCATCAAAACAATAATAGTGAGGGAACCCGGGTATGCATCTCCAGAACACACAATGTATTTCCATGTCAACATAAAAAAAAGGATCCCAATCCATAAACTCCTGAATAACTTCTAAAAAAAGCAGTAATAATAGCCAGCTTAATAAGATTATTTTCAACCATTGTACCTACAAATAAGGGAGTGAGGGCGTAAAAAACATATCATAAGAAATAAATAAATCCCAAAAACTTCTTTTTCAGTTGTTAAATCAAAACGAATTTAATGCATCCATTATAGAAAATTGAGATATCATACACACTAACAAGATACCACAAAGAAGGAGCATGCATATTATATCACACACAAATCAAATGAGAGGGAAGTTTCTATTTGAGGATGCAAAGAACAATCTTGACCATTTTAATAAATGATCAAAATTAAAACGTAAAAGTAACGAAACTTTTTAAAGTGATCATGTGAACTTTTAATAGCCTTTACTCCTGACTATATCTGTAAGATTGTGCGGTCACAATTTACTCTTCTCATTCTTGAAAATCAAAACAGTTCTCTCACTTTATACACACACTCCAACTTATTTTCTAGAAAGTGTATTTTATTTTTGGGAATATTTTAAGAAATCCAAGTTGTAAATATTTTTAACACTTCAACTTTATTTTAAAAAATAAGTGGCAGTATCTTAGCATCCTCAGTACTATTTCCTTCCACCTTTTCCATAGCATTTTCACAAGAGTTATATATTACCAACATATATATTATAAATGAATTTAATTATTAATCATATATGTTAAGATTAAGACTTTCTTAATTATATAAATACTAACATAAATGGATGATTAACAAGATTATTTTAATTAATTTCAATCTTAACCATCCACTTGAATAAGATTCAAGTTTATAATTATTATTTCTCACGATGACAAGAATTCTCACATGACATATACATACATATATTACCAGAAAAAAAATTATAAGCAAAAAAAAGGTGAAAAAATGAAAAGCGAGAAAACATTTTATTCACGAACAGACAAGATTGTTTTAATTAATTTTAATCTTAACTATCTATTTGAATTATACTATTGAGATTCGCTCGGTTTACCATCTCAATAATCGAATACGATAATTCAGATTCGTAGTTCACATTACAATAATAAACTTTTAATATATATATATAGAGAGAGAGAGGACATGCTGCTCAAAGGCCTTTCGTTTCAGAGGATGATCATTGGTCACAAATTACTTTTCCTATCATCAGTTAACAATTCAATACTAAACTGCAACTCTCACTCTACCGCAACCAAATCCACACGCTTATTTAAACTTTCAAGAACTTCACAGAGCTAAAATTAGCTTCAAACTGTTAAACGCTGTTAATTCAAAGCGAGAAGAGCCGAAAGCAAACCAAAAAATGCAGACTGACAGACAGTATATAAATATATATATATATAGAGAGAGAGAGAGAGAGAGCGATAGAGAGAGAGAGAAGCAAAAACTTCAGACCTTGTTGCTGAGCCACGGGATCGTGTAGTGTCTTCCTGGCCTCGCTACCGGAGACGCACTTCACAGCGGAGAAAGAGTTCCGCCTCCGGAGGAAGCTCAAGTTGGAGCTTCTTCCGATAAACCTGAGCCTCGATTTTGCGGAGGATCTCGCGGAGACGGTTAAGAGCACGGCGAGGGAGTTACGGCGGGGAAGCGCCTGAGCACCGGCGGAAGTAGCGGAGAGCCGCATTGTGGTGGAAGCCATTGCGAATCGCAAATCGCAATCTCTCTTCTCCCGAGATCAATAATCGCAGAGAGAGAGAGAGAGAGAGAGAAAGAGAAGTTTGTTTGTTTGTTTGGTTTCTCGGTCACGAGCTTTGGTAGTGTGAGTTTGTAAGTGAGGGTGTTGTGTGACTATAATGAAGATGGAGGTGTTACTGTGTGTACGGCGTGTCGAGATACGATATGACCGATAAGTAATCGAATCACGAGCTTCTCACTCCTTCAGACTCTTATGTGATTCTCTGTCGTTAAGCTCACCGAATATCCTCTGCAACTGCTCTGTTGGCGCTCTACCAGATTGCCACGTACTTGCTTTCCCTTCCACCTTAACCTTCCCTCCTTGTCCTCACCAAAATTTCCGATTCCAATTTTTTAAATATAAAATATTAAAAATAATTAACCTTATCTAATATTCCATGTATAAAATAAGGGTAAGTGGGTAATTAGTCTCACTTTATTAATACTATACCTAGAGTGATTGTTCTGGAATTGACGTATGACGGATGGTCGTTACTTAAACTGGCTCAATTTGATAATAATAGTTTTTGTAGCTTACGTTAGAGGTTGGGAACATGTAGAGTGATGAGTCTGGACCCGACGTATAATATGAGAATTGGAATCTTATTTTTAATAGCATGAAACATACAACATCCTTTATTCATTAGATTTAATCACCCATAATGACTCGATGGAGACAAAATCAGGTTACGTTACATAAGATGTGTTAATATAGATGTGTTAATATATGCAAGAAAAAGCATAAGGAAGATCTATATTTTACATAATGGTATAGGATACAATTATCATAGTCCACTGATTAATGTTCTGAAACTAGATTATTCTTACGTTAGTCTAGAACCGTATCAATTTAATTTTTAACGGGAAATTTTATTTAATGTTTAAATGTAAAAGTACAAAAAAAATTATATAATTTGATTATTATTGTCAACTTAGTTTTTAGTGAGAGAGCGAAATGAAGGAGGAACTGAAATTTATAATAGGTTTACACTTATTAGTCACGTGTTTATTTAAAATACTCGTTTTAATATATGCTTTTATCAGTTAAAAACTATAAAAGTTTAAATTATTAAAATTTTAACTATTTTTCACCATTGTATAAAATATATTCTTTAAAAAATATGTTAAAGAATACGATGTTGAGCATTCAATTTAGTAGATGCTGTGGATTGTCAAATTATTAGTTTGTAAAAAATTATTAAATTGTGTTTATAGTCATTAATTAGTGTGACTTATTTTGATTTACTCTGTGAACATATTCTTAATTTAGTTCTATGATTTCTTAACTTGAAATCATTGTAAAAATAGTGTACTCTAATTTAATTTGGCTTATAGAAATATAAATTAAGAATATGTTACACTATATATAAGCATAGTAGTATAATATATAAGAAAATTGATGATAATAAGAATTAAGTGTTTTTTTTTTGGTATAAAACTCATGAAGACTTGGTATGGTTTTTACAATAGTTTGGTACGGTTTTTATAAGGAAAAGTAATTTATTTAAAAAGTGAGTCTATTAATTATTAATAGAAATATTCAAACAAAATTATTCATAATTTTAGGTAAAAATGACGAAACATGGTATTTGATATGGTTTAGAAAAATATACATTCGAAAGGATATATAATATTAGTTAAGTTTAAGAGGATAACAGAATAATTAAGTGGGGTTTATAAAATACACTTTTTCATTGTGAATAAACACATAGATTTTTTTTTTTTGATGTTTTAGCTATAAGCCCTAATACACTTTTTTATGATGTTTTCCGGCTGAAGATCTCACATCGATAAAATTAAGACATTTTATAGTATATAAGTGGGTGCAAATCTCATCATATAAGTCGGTTTTATGAGATTGAATTAAAAATTCACTTATCAGAGTCATTTCGAGTTTATTCTAGCAAATGTTTGTTAGACTTATCAGGTCACCTGTTATGACGTTATAAGACATTTCATAAAATATAATAGTGGATACAAACGTCACCTTATAAGTTGTATTTTATGAGATTGAGTTAGACATAAAAGTACACTTTTTAATATTTACCTTTATAATCTTGATTTTAAAACAATTTATTTAAAAAATAATAATTGATGGTTAAAATTGTTGTAGTTATATATTTTTATTTTGAATTAAAGAGAAATAATGTCACATTAATAAAGTTTAACTTTTTAATACTAATAGTACAACAAAATATTTATATACCTATCTAGAAGAATGTTCACAGGATCCAAAAACGCTCCACCATGCAAGAGCAAAAAAAGGCATTTTAATCTGAAAACATTCTATAATACGTGTACATTTATCTTAAAAAATGCATTTTAATATTTTTAGTATTCAAACAAGAGTAGTTCTTTGTTTATTGTGGACTTTTGAAATTATAATAAAAGCTTTTAGCTCTACAATTTTATTTTTAAACACTAAAATTTAGCTATTTAAAAAATACATGGATGCAAAGCTATAATTTTAATTTAATTTTTTAGTTTTCAACCTTCATCTATTTTTTCAATTTTTAACCACCACTACAAGAAAATCATGAAATATAAACCAATTTTAGAGACAAAAATTAATTAGTTGTTATAATGACTAAATTAGAGACCATTTTAGAGACTAAAAAAATTATTGGTTTCTAAATTAGTTTCTATTATGGTTAAATAGTTTATAAATTGGTATCTAATTAGCTACCAATGTTTTAATTACTAGATTCTAAATTTGGTAGCAAAAATTTTGGTAGCTAATTAGATACCAATTTAGAAATTATTTAACAATAATATAAACTAATTTAGAAACCAACATTTTTTTTAGTCTCTAAAATAGTCTCTAATTTAGTCACTATAGAAACTAATTCTTTTTTGTCTCTAAAATTGGTTTCTATTTAATGATTTTCTTGTAGTGTAGTTTATAGCATTTTTGTCCAATCACTTAATATGATTTAAAAGTATGTTTGATAGTTATTTTTATTTTGAGTTATTGATGGATGTAGTTACACCATTGAAGTCATTTCATGACACTTTAGGGTTTCAAAGACACTATGATAATGCATAGATATTTTCCTTCTTACAAGAAAAGGTAAACATTACTATTATTATTTTCTGAAATTTTTGGATCGTTCATTTGTAAATAATGTCACCACCCATCACGTGCATGGGGCCTATCATAAAGTTTATGGAACTTCAATTTGGCACGTCCATTTGTAAGGATATAAGATATATATAATGTTAAGGAAATTAATTTTATAATATTTTTAAAAAAATATACATTTTAATTTAAAGTTCTATCTTGGCTTTAAGTTAATGATGTTAAAATGGTAGAGGAGTTATGTTTGTAGGGTTAATTGTTTCTTTTACATTGTTTGAAATTAAATTGTTTCCAAAAAAAATGTACTTCTATCCTTTTTGTATTTTGATTTTAAAAATACATTATTTTGATCTTTTATGTTAATTTTTATTTAATTATTTTTACTCTATAACTAAATAGATAGGAATATGTGATGAAATTGTTTTTTTATTAATAAATAGCTATTAAACTAAAAGATATCCACTTTGAAGTTTAATAACTTCTTTATGATTGTGTTGTTAGAAAACATCCTTGACAATTTACGTGAGAATGATATAATTAAAATAATAAAATTTATATATCACTATATATAGAGATATATCATTTCCTAATTTCATTTCAAATATTTTAATTGGATAATTTTACTTTTTAATAAATAAAAAAATTATTTATTTAATAAAATAAATAATTAAATAAATTATATTTATTTCAAAATAACTCCTTTTAAAAATAATGACTATATATATATTTATAATATTATTTTAAAAAATTCTAATGATTAGCATAAATGGTACCAACCTGGTTCACTTAAGCTTGACCATTAGAGATATTTACATTCTTGAAAGGATTTGAAATTGATTTTGAGTAATGCGGAGATCACCACCATTATTGTGCTTAATTTAATCTTTACCAGCAGAATTATCCTTTTGAGTGATAACATTGTTAGCTTGAGAAAACTTACCATATTGAGATCTATAACCAGGGAATACTCATGTTTCTTGTAACAAATATCAACTGTGTGCCCAATCTTATTACAATATGTACAAACCTTTCTGTTATTGTTACCAAATTTTGATCTTTTACCATCTTGGTTAGGAAAACTATTTTTCTTAAAACAAACATTTTTTTTTATAAAAGCTTTCATGTTAGGCATCACTATGCAACTTCACATCTCAATTATGCTGACACCTCAAGTAACAACAAAGAAAATACAAAAGTATGGGGGGGACTAGACCAAAACCCATATGCTAACAAAAACAATACATAGGTAGACTATACCTATTCATAAAGAATTCTAAAGAACATACTAGATGGAAGTCTATTATACCAATAAAATGGTTCTCTATGAATAAATCATAAATTAGCCAACTTATCAGCACATGCATTTCCTTCACGAAAAATATAAGTAACCCTAAACTTGATTCTCCCTTAGTAATTAAGACAAGTATTTCATCGATTATGAAGCATTCACGGAACATTAGTCATAACAGTAAACGCAACACAAACCAAGACAGAATCACATTCAAGCCAGACATTAGTAAGCCCCATCTCTTGAGCTTCCTCCATAGCATATATAACTCCATAAAACTCAACAATCATAACAGTCTGAACTTCAAGAAACGCAGAGAAAGGACAAAAAATTTGGACCATTTCTCGATTTGTGCGTGTCATCTTTACGCAGGGTCCATGCACAAACAGTTTCACTGTGACCCAATTTACCACAAAAAGAACAGGTAATAGTATTTGTATGGTAGTAGGGTTATTGTTTTTTATATTGGCAACTAAAACACTATTGTTAAACTAACGTTCTTGCTGAACAACGAAGGAATTTTTTTTAGTAATGGTGGGAATAGGTTCCATGAGAAGAACATGAGTTTTTATATTATTATATTGATCATTAAGATCACGTAAAAATTGTATGACTTGATGCTCTCTTTTCCTTTGAGTAATAATAGAGGAAACATTACAAGAGCATACATGATCATGTCTAAAATTATCTAATTCATCCCAGATAACCCTAACATAGTAAATTAATCAGCAACAGAAATATCACATTGATTGAGAGAAGAAGTCTTCATTTGAAGGTCAGAAATGTGAGACAGATCACCTTGTGAGAAGCGGGCTTTAAGGTCATTCCAGATATGCAATGTCTTATCTATCCATATGATGCTCTGTCGTATGGGAACATAAACTGAATGTACAAGTTAGGACACCACCATGTTATTAGAGCTTGTCCAGGACGAGAAAGAAGGATCCATTTGCTAAAGGTTAAGATATCATACCATTGACAAACTTTACCTTATTCTTTGCACTTAGCATAATGATGATTAAACGACTCCAAGAATGATAATTCGTTGAATCAAGAACAAAAGACACAAGGGGAGTTACATGATTTTCACTAGGATGCAAATATAAGAAGTTGTGAACTAGATTGACACCATGAATAGGATTTTTATTTTGATTAGGGTGCAAAGAGAAAATATAGGTATTACAAGACTAATAAGGCCCATAAGGCCATACCCAAAAACTTAAAACAAAATAATTTTGTCAGTCTTCTAACCTATTTTAAAGGTAACAGTAAGAAAACATAGTTAGGGGTATCTAAAATCTAGTCAATTTAAAAATAATAAAAAATCGAAAATCGATGAAGACTATTTTTTTAATCAACTATGGTTTCAATCGATGAGTTTACTTTGAATGAGATTGAAAATAAAAATTAATTAAACCAAATTAAATTATTTTTTGCATTTAAATATTATGCCTAGAAAATTGATTGGCAGCTAATTTTTTTTACTGATCATTCCATTCTACCAAATGACCATCATAACAAAAGAAGATAGATTTCTTGAATTAAAGTATTACGCATTTTAAAGGTTATTTTGTTTATTTTATTACACGAAAAATAATATAAAACTAAAAAAATATATGGGAACTAGTCATGCGAACAAAAAAAAAATATCACAAATAACTTAAGTAACTAGGCTGAGAGTTTAAATAAAAAATAAAGATAAAAAGAAAAAATATAAATATATAATTTTCAAAAAGACAATAAAAAAATGATTAAACAAAGTATTATTATACAAATTGATGCTAAATATATTTTTATGGATATGAGTTAATCTCTTTAACATGTAAGTTTTACAAGAAAGATGCAATTTGTGAAAATGAAAGTTTTCAATGCTTCAAATAGTTATTTTCTAAACACTTCACTCTATTTTTTTTTCAAAATTCTATTTATCATAAATTTATTTTAAAAATAATTTTTTTGCTTCATCTAGTAATAATATGACATGCATTATACGTGAAAAATAGGTCAAACGATATTAGAGGCTTGTAGCATAACTCGTGAATAGTCTAAATTAACGTGATACCTTTTATTAAAAAGTCACACTTTAGGTTTTAAAAAAGTCTTTCAAGTTGAGAAGCTGATTTATGTTTATATAATAATATTACATATATTTTCATATACACTACATATTATATAATATAATATATTATATATCATAGTAATAATAATAATAATTTTGTAATAAAAAAATGAAATCTTAAATTTTAAGAAATTGGGTTCTATTAATTTATTCAATACAAATATCATAGTTATATATTAATTTTATTTAAATTAATTTAGTTATTATGTTTTTTATTAAATAATTAAGATATTTTTTAAAATTAAATTACTATTTTATAAGAAAAAATAATCATGTTTAGTAACTAATAACACGTGATTCAACAAAATGTGTACATAGTTTGGAATTTTTAGCCAAAATTTTAATTATTTATGTTCCTTATAAAATTATTAATTTTTTTTGTCTTATAATAAGATGTATTTGTTTCCTATTTTTAATATAATAAAATTATATTATTTTTTAATGTTAATCTTTATAAAAAGAAATTTATGTGAGAAAATACATTGAACTATTAGATTTGTTAACTTATTTATATAGATTTTTTTTCTATGATGTAAACTAATAATAGGCACACTCAATAATAATAATAATAATAATAATAATAATAATAATAATTATTATTATTATTATTATTGTTGTTTTTATCCAAGTTAGTTAAAATTGTGACACAATGATGGTTATTTCAGTTGCATCGTAATCATCGAAAGTGTATTTGTAAAATGTGATCCAAACGAAGGTGTTTGAATTCTCCTAAGCATTTTCCATCAACCCTCATTGCACCATTTTACCCTTTTCGTGTTTTCTCATACACACCCTCTTTGGTTTCAACGCCTCTTGCCTTATATTCTCACCCTTCTTTGCAGATCACACCCCCCTTTGGGAATACAGAAAGGAAAGTTTGGTTTTTGGTTCGTGGGGTGCTTTCAAATGGCCTCATTCTCGGTCCCCTGCCCCAAGTGCCCTTCTACTTCTTCACCCTCTTTTGGGTTCAAATCCCAACAGCTTCCATTTCAAACTGGGTTCAGCTTCAAGCCTTTTCCATCATTCAGATCTTTGTTTGCTGAATCTGCATCATCTAGGATTCAGGTATCAATTTTTCCATCTATATATCTATATCTATCTATAAAAGAGATAGACAGAGAATTCTTTTTGTCTGTGAATTTCTGTTTGTTGTGATGATTGAAGTTTTGAGCATCTTAAGGATGCCACATTATGAACAGTGTATTTATTCCCTTTGTTACTTAGTGCAAATGTTTTGTTTGATTCTTTTATTTTAGTTATGAATGGAGAAATGATGCCTGTATCAATGATTTAAGGATGACACATTATGTAATCCACAAAAAGCGTAGTATTTCTTGTCTGTCTGTGTTCATGTTTTGTTCAATTGATTTTAGTTTTAAATCAAGGAAGGATAGCTACCTTTATCAATGATTTAAGGATGGCACATTGTGTAATCCGCAGAAAATTATGTATTCTCTGATTGTTTTAGTTCTGTTAATGTTTTGCTCAATTGATTTGTTTTAGTGATAACGATGATATGGCACCTTTGTCAATGCTTTTCCTTACGGTTTCTCAATGTTCATGAAAGAATGACCATATTGAATTTGGTGCTGCTGAGCATAAACGGCCTAAGTTAAGACAATGTGATTCAATTACACAAAAACATAACACTTTGTCGTTGGACACAATTTGTTAAAGGTGATCAATGTTTTGTGAACAGTATTTGCAGTAATATACAATCTTTTATATCTTAAAGCAGGTAAATATTAATAGTTTATGATGCCTGTTAATTTTTTTTATTCTTACATTATTCCTTTCATGTTTGATTTTATCTTCGTGGGAACTACAACTGAAGTTTCTCAGCATGTTATCACTTGTACAAACATTTTCAGTGTTGTTGATGGCTCTGAAGCACAACTGCAACTAAAATGCATTCAAATTGTTGTGCTGGTTATGTTGGCGGATTTGCCATTAGTTTTCAATGTGATTAAAATTGGAGAAATTATAAATTGTCAATTGAAACACTTTCAGTTTGCAGATGGTGTATGATTCACTGAATAAATAACAAATTTGTCAAAAGCTTCAGAAATACAGTTTCCTTTCATTGATTAGTTAATTATTCTATTGTTATTTGTTGTTTTTTGCAGTGTCCTGACAGGAAGCAATTTCCTGTTCTGAAGGTCAGTTTACACTGAGTTCTTTGTTTTAGTTCACATGAGTTTTATTATGAATTAAATTTTGTAAAATGTTTTGACAACTGCAAATTGAAAGACTCAAGTTTACAACTCTGATTTGGCTAATGCAATTTCAAAAAAAAAATTATTTCTTTTTCCAGTTGTAATCTGGTGCAAGATTGTCAACATATCAACACTCTTAAATTTTATCCTCCTGTTCAAATGTGTTCTTGGTTAGATTCAGAAATTTTTACCATAAGCCACCCTGATTTGTATATTGTAGGCTGCTAAAGTTGAAAATTCTAATTCTAATTCTGCCCCTGCAACGGTCAAAGGACCTAATGTTGCTTCATCAAAAGAAAAAGAAGTGCTTAATGGAAAACACTCTGGGAGCACTACTGCAGATCAAGCTTCAGTTACAGCATTCTTATCTCAAGTTTCAAATCTTATAAAGTAAGATTTCACCTTTTTTTAATGAAATCACTTGTTCTTGTGTATTTATCATGTCTGTTTTTAGGGTATGCTTTGTTTCCATAGATTTCATTTAATGCCATTTCCATGGTTAGACTTGTTGATTCAAAAGATATTGTGGAACTTCAACTTGAGCAATCAGATTGTGAGCTCTTGATAAGAAAGAAAGAAGCACTGCAGCCTCCACCAGCCCCAGCATCACCACCTCCAATGCACTATGCCACATTCCCACCAGCAGCAGCAGCACCAGCAGCTGCTCCTGCTAGCTCCTCGCCTCCAAAAGCACTGCCTGCCTTGCCTTCCCCTGGAAAAGCAAGCTCATCTTCTCACCCACCACAGAAAAGTCCGATTGCAGGAACTTTCTACAGGAGTCCAGGACCTGGTGAACCTCCATTTGTCAAGGTTTGTAGACATACACAGTTTAAGTACCACTCTTTATTTTCTGTTGTGGTGCCAATTTGCAACTTTTCTTTATCTTAATTTGTGTAGAAATTTAGAAATTGAAAAATTAGGATCCTTGTAAAATCATTAAGACCTGATCATAACTTTGTTTATCTTAGATACAACCATCTATAGGATAATTTATGAAACTAATTATTGCCATGTTTACTAAGTTAATCAATGAAGAGACCAATTATTTTGCTGTTGCTTCAGGTGGGCGATAAAGTGAAGAAAGGTCAGGTTATTTGCATTATTGAGGCTATGAAAATGATGAATGAAATTGAGGTGTGTGTATTTCTTTTCCTATTTGTTATAGTATATTATTACATTTTTTTTCTTATCTTTTTACTATGTTGTTTACTTTATGTTTTCCCATATACTTGGTATATTTGTTCCATTCTATAGATTATCCTTCCTTATATAGTACTATACAGAAATCTGTGATACAAAAATCTGGAAGTTAACAAATCTATAAGCACTGACCTGATAGAGCTGCTCAAATCTGCTTCTGTATTGCCACCTGTTTCAGCTGCAACAATAGTTAACACACTAATCATTTGAAAAATCTTAATTTAATACCATTATTTTTATTATTTGAAAGTCTTGAGATTTATTAAACAAGACTCTCTTGTTACAGTAAACAGGAGAGAATTGAAATCTCTTTTTTATTAAAAAAGAGTCTTTTAGAAACCTTTAAAATCCTAATGTAATACACTCCCTAAATACATAGATTACAGTAGGAGTGGTATGAAGGGATTAGGATATAAGTAAACTATGTGGTAGTGGAGAACAAGGGAAAAAATGGGAGTAGTTGGTTTTAGGAGATGAATGAAAAGGAGAGTGATTCAGAGTGTTTTATTATGAATATCTTCTCAACATGGAGGAAACAGGACCCTCTAAGAGCCTATTGGATTCACATTTTCCACTGAAATAAATATACGATTCTCCTTCAGAACCAGTTTCAATTAGCCAGAAACCAGATCCTCTAATTCATTGGTTATCTTCACTACTTGGTGGCAGGCTGATCAGTCAGGAACAATAACTGAGATATTGATTGAGGATGCCAAACCAATCAGTTTAGACACGGTATTCTCTCTCTACCTTTGTGTGTATGCACACATGCATGTTTGTCTAGAAGCTACATGATTCATTTCTCTAACTTCTATACTTTGTTTTTCATGCAGCCTCTTTTTGTAATAGTTCCATGAGTACCAGGAGGGACCTTGCTTCGAAGATGAAGTGAAATCTTTCTCGTTGGATAGCATGGTATTGGATGACTGCAATTTTTTGTTCTGAAATTACATGAGTGATAATGTTTCTCATTTGGGAAATGCTTGCCTTCTTAATCTGTTGAGATATTTGGACACAAAAGCTCCAGCATATCAGAATGAACATTTGGACATTTAGTTCTATGCAGTTTTGACAATTATCGTATTATTAATGTTTTTTGTCTTCTTGATGGGACCCTTTGTTATAATCCTGTTGGATAGATTTTGTGTTGACAGTAATTTGTTATACATCTTTCTTTGGTCACACAGATAATTTATATTCATAAAAAAATCTCATTCCTCCTACACCATTGGAAAGGCCACGAGTTCACACTGATTCGTCCTTCCCACCAAAATCACAACTTTAAAACTCCACAAAAACCATTTTCTTTTTGCAACCAAAACCCACAAACAGAACACAATCACAATCAACTTCTCTCATTCGAATCCATCAAAAGATATCAACTTTAGAATTGTCCACAGATTTTCTATTACCAACCCCTTTTGTTTGGACGAGATTAATCAGAGAGTATTATCAATGTTGATATGTTTAATCCTAACTGGCAAGAAAACGGAGATCTTACCAACACAACCAAATGCTTTATATTTATAGGCACCAAGGAGCGCAAACCATTGAAGCACTACAAAATCTCAACCATTAAATCAAATCCATCTAAAGATTATAATCAAACATCTTATCACATCAACAACGTCTTCAACATTTATTGCACACATTTCCAAAGACACTCCTAAAACATTATTGACTCTTCTCAACAAAGAAGTAAAATTTTCTTTCTGGCTCATTGCATTACACTTGAACTTGGGGGCTAGTGTACTGTATGACCTTGTAAACCGAGAAGGTTTTGGCTAACGCATCGCACAAACTTAAACCAAGGTGCAAACCAAGCAAGGTCGAGAAGTGCCAGAGAAGTACTAGGCAAGGCCAAGAACGTTTCAACACAATTATATACAATGTTTATGACACTAATCGAACGATAATAAACATCTTGTTGGATCGAACGCTTACCACTTAACCAAAAGCTATAATTGATAGTTAGATCAAAATTTTTTCTACTTAAGAGTGTAACAGTCTAAGTGCCACAGATTGATTATGACTTGGCCCACCTAGCCTCTACCACGAGACAATTAATACCACTTGCAACAATCTCCCCCTCAGCAATTGTCCCACTAGAAATCAAACTCTTCGATTGTAACTTCACTCACTTGGCCTACGCCATAGGACAATTGTGTCTCCCCTGAACAATTGTCCCACTTGGAATCGAGCTTGTGACCTTGACTTTGATACCAAATGTTGGATTAAGCATTTATTATTAGGCAAAAAGCTATAGATGATAGTCAAGGTGCGGATTTTTCTACTTAAGAGTATAACAACCAAAACACCACGATTTGATTATGACTTGACTCACCTAATCTCTGCCACAGGGTAATTGATGTCACCGACAACACATCTAAAACTTATCATCATGTCTAAACAACAATTAAACCAAGATTAAGAATGACATGGATCCATCCTCATAATCCATGCAAGTAAAGACCCATTAAAAATAATATAAATAGAAAATTTCCCTAAGATATTTACTATTGATATTATTGCTTATTTATTACTACATTAATATTGTTCCTAAATATTGACTTGAGTGTTGGAGTGTCTTCACAGATATATCATCCTTCCTAGACTAAGACCAAAATATGTCAAAAAAGACCAAAAACTTTTCACACTCTAAAACTCGGATCATATAATTTTACAAGAGTCCTCTCCACCTTGTAAGAATATATTTTTTGGGGAGATAGAAAAAAATAACAAGTGAAAGCAAAAGCCTAGATGAATTCTTTCCTATATAAATAATAAGCAAATCAAAGAGGTGCACCAAACAGAAAAGAGAGAAACCAACATACACCAAAAAAAAATTTAAGGTGGGAGAACCTCAATATAAAGGAAAAACCCACGAGTCCGAATCTAGTAAAACTTCCAAAAAAATAATTAAAGAGGTATAAAATATCTTATCCAAACTAGTATATATATATATATTTATACACACATGTCTCTCCATAAAAATCATGATGTAAAAGGATACATTCTTTAAGTTGCATAATGGGCTAATAGCCAATAAAGAAAAACACCTTTCTTTCCTTTTCTTACATAAGTAATCGTGGGTCCAATAAATTAGTGACCCACCTCACAATATTTAACCTTTTTTGGAAAACCTTCTCAGCATTTTTATGATGTGTCTAGTGTAAGTTGTAAGGAGAACGAGTAAAGTTTCATTGTAATAGACTTCATATTACATGGTCCCCATCAAAATTTGACCCATTTTATGGGGACTCCTTCTTCTCTTCACCTCCATCACTTCTTTAGTCACCTTTGGTGTTTTTAGTGACCTTTTTATGTGTCTGAATTACCTTAATCGATTTTTATCATCTTTTCCTCATCTGAGTAGTAGCATTCGTGGAGCTCTCTCTACTTGTCTACAACAGGTTCAAAGGTTAGGAATTGAAGAAACTAAAAAAGCTAGTCACAATCATTATTGAAAACTTGATAGAATTAATGCGTGTGTAGAACATATTGGTTTTACAAGCTAAGTAGTGTCTAGATTTTCCATTTTGCTGATATAACTTTTATCTTTGTACAGCAAATCTTTCAGCCACTCAACTAGTAAATTTTGTATATATCACTTAGTGAGTAACTACAATCTTACACTTTGTAGATGAAATATGAAATGGTGATAAATACTTGTTTTCTAAGGATACTATCATGCTCAATGTTACAAACCAGTATCACAGTTGCATAGTAATATTGACTTATGAACAATTGTTCTAGAAAATGGTCCAATCAAGAGAGAGGCACTCCAACCATGATCAACAATAAATCCATGCATACAATACTACGATCTCCAACACATCTCCTCATGTCGAGACCTTCGACTCGTGCGTGAAACTACATATTTACGATAAGTCCAACAAACTCTCGTTAGAATAGACTTAAGATGACTCTGATATCATATTAAGAAGTGAATTTTAAGTCTAACTCAACCTTATAAAACTGATCTATACAATGAGGTTTGCACCTAATTATATATTACTAGATGTCTTTATCTCTAATCGACGTGTAATTTCCAACGAAACCAATAAATTTTTAAAAAAACTAAAAAAATTTGTCAATTTTGCAGAGATTAAGATACTAAGCTTGTAAAGACTTGGTCTGGTTTTTTATTATGGGAAAGTGGAGTTTAAGAGCTTGCTCTAGTTTTAAGCAAGTTGAGATTTTCATTGAATCCTCTCATCACCCTTTGTGGCCCACACTGTTACTTCATTCTCATGGGGGGAACATATTCTCCAAGGTGGTCCTCACAACATGTTTCATTGCAGAGTTGCACCATTGCAGTGGCCCCAATAAAACTAGTTCAGAAAGCTACTATATAAATTGATCAAATATTCTGTTTCTGTTCTTTTTAAATTCAAAAGCTTAATAATTTAGCAGCAAAACAAGTGCAAAATAAAACAAATTTAAGAATGAGTTAATTCAAACATTCATTACATATTAATGATTGAAGAAATAGACTAAGCACTGGTGTAAACTTGTTTAAAAAAAGAGCATGTTAATGATTAGATCTTTTGTGCATTTCACACTTTTGGTGCATTTTATGATAATAGAAAATACACTTTTCTGCATTTTTCCACCACAAACACTTAATCATTTTCTAGCTGAAACTATTGACTCAAATGGAGGGTCCTTCACAGCTTCATTTTTTCAATTCTTTAGCATTGAATAGTGAATTGTTCTTAGTACTAAGATTAATTAGTATTTTTTGAACCTACTTTTGTTTTTGGAAACTTTGATGTAGTCTCAAACTGTTGGCATGTGGGATTTTTCATGGACAACTTGTATTCAATAATACAATGTTTTCTATAAATCTTCTTTAATACTACTACCTTTGTTTCAAATTATTGATATTTTAATTTTTTATTTATTTCAAACCTATTTATGTTTTATAAATTTCAATTATCATTAATTATTTCTTACATATATTATTTTCTAATAACTAAATTTGATATTTACCAAAAGTTTAACACTGGCAACTTACTTAAAAAAAACACTTAAACAAATCCAAACCACCTTTATTTTCTCTATTATATTATTAGAAAATTTAAGTTAATATTAGAAAAAACATTAAATAAAAATCAATTTTCGAGACAAATAATAATTAATCACTATATTAATTAAATTAGATAATATTTTAGAGACTAAAATAATTATTGGTATCTAAAATAATTTTTATTATTAAATATCAATTTAAAAATTAATTTATAATTTTTTTAATAATAAAAAATACTTGTCAAATCTAATGCTTAGTTTCTAGAAGTAGTTTTTATTATTTGAATTTTTCAATTACTTCTTGAAAATAGATTTGAAATGGAGATAGATAATATTTTATAAACAAAAGATTCAATACTTATCATTTGTAGAAAGTTCAAAAAGAGAGTTTGGAATTATTCGTTTGTAAAATAAATCTTAAAAAATATATGATTCGAAAATTTCTTTAATTAGGAGTGTTTTCAAAGTAAATCATACACTAATTCATATTTTTTAGTAAGTTCACTTTTCTTAATAATATATCTTTTTCATCTACAAGGCTTAACTCTGAAATCTTATTTAAGAAATACTCTCCAAACAATTTGTTTATTATTATTATAGACATGTTTATGTAAATAGTTTAATATTTATTTGAAGAGAATATTTTAAAATTTTAATGAGGAAAGAGGTCTTTTACCAAATTTTAAAAGACTTTTAAGAAGGCTCCAAATTTGTTTGTTTTTTTCAAATGTCTAAACAAATCCATTACGAACACATTACCATGAAAAAACAAATGTTTGTCATTACAAATTGGAACACGCAAGAAAACTTTTATAACTCCAACCATCTTTCATTTTCATAATAGATTTTATTTTTAGTTTGACATTCAACAAAAACATGTAAACATGTGGTTTTGTATTGTAGATGCCCCTAAAAAATTCATAAGATATATAAGATCAATTTGAAAAATTTATATTTACATGAAAAAATTAACTCTTATTTTATGAGTTTGTAGGTGCCCTACAAAAATTTCAACATCCTCCAAACATGCATGTGTAATTTTTTTCAAATTATTTTCCTTCCATTTTCATGCTAAGTTTATTACAACCACATCACCTTTTTTAATGCTTCAATTTAATAATTTATTTCCACAAATTAGGGTTACCTTTAGATTTCTTGTTCTAATTCTACCACATGTCAATATCTCTAAATATCAAAACCTTAAGTTTTATTGTAGAAGTTTTATTTTCTCAAATCTTCATTAACAACAAAATATATGTATACTTTTTTTAATAATATTTTTTAATATAATGATATGTGATTGGTGAATCTTAAATATCAGTTTTAGTTAACTGAAATATCAGATTTTATAACAATATTTTAAATTTCATAATAATATGATTTTACATTTATCATATGTCATTTACAATTAGTAAATCACATTACAAGAAAATCATAAAATAAAAACTAATTTTAAATACAAAAAATACTTAGTTGGTATAATGACTAAATTAGAGATCATTTTAGAAACTAAAAAAAAAACTTCTGATTTTAAAATTAGTTTCTATTATGGTTAGATGGTTTCTAAATTAGTATCTAATTAGCTACCAATGTTTTTGCTACCAAATTTAGAATCTAAATAATTGGTAGTTAAAATCTCGGTAGTTAATTAGATACCAATCTAGAAACTATTTAACAATAATAAAAACTAATTTAGAAAAAAAAATTGTAGTTCCTAAAATGGTCTCTAATTTAGTTACTATAATAACTAATTATTTTTATCACTAAAATAATTGTGAATCACATTTCAATTATCAGAAAAAAAAAACTCCAATCTTGCAACCAAATGCTTTACTTGATAGGTTTATAAAGTCTCCTATTCCTTGCTTTCATCCACATTGTTAAAGGGAAAAGACACCTAAATTTGGTGTAGATGTGGTGTGTGCATCTATACATTTCATCTTTATCAAATGCACAAGAGTTTTAGTTCAAAAATCTCACTCCAACATGTTACCATACATATCCCACTTTTTTGTTTTATGATAGCCTTGTTAGAGCTTCTCTCTTCCATCTTACCTTGCAACAATATTTGGTATAAATGCACCACCCCTTTCTCAACCTTTTTCTAGTTCTAGTATTATTACTTTTACACAATCAAAAATTTATTTCACAAACTCTAGCTTTTAATACTTAGGATTACAAATATATTTTTAAAAATTAAAATGGTAAAACACTTTTAAAAACTTGGACCATCAAAATCACTCCAAATTTCTGAAAAAAATAATTATATTTTTAATCAAGGTGTTTATTTATAACCTAGACTCAAACATTAACTTTTTTGAATATGAGAATTTATTTAAATGTTTTTCTTAGCAAATACTTTTTTTATAAACCTAAAATATTGGTTTTTTCATTACATACTAAAATATAATTGTTTTAAACCATGTTACTAAGATCATTTTGAAGATGTCTTAGATTCCACCAAATTGGTGATAGAGAAAAAAAACATTACACAACATTTTGTCATAACACAAAAACAAACACAAACACAAGAACAAGAGACATTAACTAAAATTAACCACCACTTGCTCTCAATGCTATCCACATAATCCTTAAAGAGCTGTCCATAAACATAGGAGCTACCTAACCTAAAATTAACTGCAAAAAACAATGTTCTACTTCCTAATCTCAAGGTCAAACACTCACCCCAAATTTCTCTCTCCTCCCTTTCTATCCCTCACAGACAGACACACACACTCTAACCCAACAAGGTTTTGACTCACAAAAGCTTTTCATATTTTTCTTTGCTTTATTTTTTTTCATAATTTTCCGGAAATAGAAAACATATTTTCTCTCTCTGGGTCTCTGGGTCCTTCTCTCTCTCTCACCGTTGTTCTTGATCCATGGAAGAGGAACTTCACAACCCAGAAGAAAATTGATTCCTTTGGGCAGGAATCGGATACCCAATTGGCTGGAGCTTCCAATGCGGGCTTGGAGGAGAGCCGAGAACGATCGTGGTGGATCTAATGATGGTGGGTTTTGCAGGGACATGGGTGATGAAGATGATTTCAGGTGGTTGTAGGGTTGTTGTGGGGAGCAACGATCTGGTGCTGGTGCGGCAGCATAGACGACGATGCAGCTTCACTTCTCGCCTAGCATGAGAAGCATCACGATATTGAGCAACAATGGGATTATTGACTTGATGAAGATCAAGGTAGCAGCTTGCCACATTTCCTATCGAACCCTCTTCCACACCATCCTCATCCTTGCTTTTTTGTTGCCCTTTGTCTTCATTCTCACCGCTCTTGTTACTCTTGAAGGTGCCAACAAGTGCTCCTCTTTTGGTACTCATTTTTTTTTTTTCTTCTTCTTCCAATTCTTCATTTTATTACGCCCTTTCATTGTTTATTTTTTTGGGTACATTGTGTATGTGTCTGTATTTTGTCTTTAGTCCAATTAATATTGAATGGTCCATGTAGTCTACCTCATCTTGTGATATCTGATTGGCCTTTTATTTATTCATTTGGTTACGTTGTGTGTATATTTTGTATTTGGTCTTTAGCCGAACTACATGGCTATCGTGATCCATGCTGTGTGCTCATGTAGCCAATCTCACCTTGTGGGATATCTTATGAGACTTCTATTATTCTCTTGATTATATTGCGTATTCATTTGTATTTGCTCTTTAGTCTAACTAAATGCCTTGTGTGTGATCTGTATAGCCAATCTCACCTTATATCTTATGAGACTTGTATTTATTCACTTGGTTACATTGTGTATGCATTTGTTTTTGGTCAGTGGTCGAACTAAATGAAGTTAATGTGATCTGTGTAGCTGACCTTACCTGATATATTTGATTAGGCTTTTGTTGTTGTTGTTGTTGTGTGGATATGGTTTGATTTTGGATAAATTGGATTGCCATGTTTTTTTTGTTAATTTATTTCTCTAAGAAGGATCTGGATTTGGATGTTGGAGGAAAAACTATGTTCATGTGATAGGTTAGGGTGCCTGGAAATGTTTTATTGCAATCATAGATTGTTTACCTTATGGTTATCTTGTGTGTGTTCCTTTTTCTAGCTGAGCTAGCATTTGCCTTCATTTCAGGGTCTCAAGTGTAACTGGCCAATTTAAGTGACTCATGATCATTTGTTGCGTAGCTTTAATGCACTTGAACTTTGGATTAGTAGTGATGGTGACAACGGATGATGATTGTTCTTGACATGCATTGCTGAAATTTGTACCTTGCTGCTTTCATGTGGCAAAAGATTACATGCTTTGTGTATTAGCACTGGAAATTATTGTCTTATTGTTAGTTAATTAAATCTGGCTGGTATTTTGCACTTTTTCAGCTCTCTGACTTTGTAAAACTGGGGTTCTGCTTTCAGTTGTTGATCAAAGTTTTGATGGATCTTTTTCTATCATTTTGAAACATTTTCATGTATCTTTGTATCTTTCTTCATCATACACATATCAGGTTCTGAAAGTTCGTAGTTTGTCTCACCTTCTTTGTCTATTTCTGATTCTTGATTGGTTTCTTGTTTTTTATTCTCCAGATTGTTTAGGTAGGCGTTTGGGACCAAGGCTTCTTGGTAGGGTTGATGATTCATCGGTAAATAATTTTATTACTTTACATAGATTTTTTTAAATGTCAAATCTACTCATGTTTTGGTTAAATAACTGTGATCTAAATTTTGAACCCTTCTTGTGATGATTGTAAATGTGCAGAAGATATTAGTTAGAGACTTTTACAAGATCCTCAACGAAGTAAAGACTGGGGAAGTTCCACCTGCTCTAGACATGCCAGATTCGTTTGAGCAATTGGTTACTGATATGAAGAGCAATCAATATGATGCAAAAACATTTGCATTCATGTTAAGGGGAATGGTAAGTTGTGTTATGCTTGCATTAAGTATCATGTATTACCTGAAATTGAATTCCAGATGTTTTCAATATACTTGACTTATATTGAAAACACCCGTTTTAGGCATTAGTTATGTGCCTTATTCAGATGTTACATAAAAAGATTTATACTCTGCTGCTTATTACTTTATGCTATCTCATAATGAAAGTCAATCAGGAACACTCCAAGATGTATGTTGGTCATTATCTTCCATGAAATTCAATTTATAGTTTGATTCCTTTATGCAAAGTATGGTGAGTGATTGTGCTTACTTTCAGTCTTCCTTTATCTGAATTTACTGGAGATAGTTTTTTATACACCGGATAACAAATAGTATTATTTTATAAGTAGTGTGGGGTTTATTATATAATTGTTTTGAAATGTTGGACAAACAATCATAAGTCATTGTATAAATAATACAATAATAAGAGTACTATTGATTGATTTGGCCAAATGAAAAATGGCTCCTTTATCATAGTGATCTTTTGGAAAAGTGACTAATACGTGCAAATTTCATAGAATTGCCAAACAGGCATGTACCATGTTGGTTGTACTGATCTGTCAGGTTGTTTGTATAATTAAGGAAATCTAAAGAAATCTTTTACTTTAAATAAAAATGGTAATGAATGTTGTGAACTTGACAGACATTAATCATGTATTAGCGACAGTTAAAATGTGATGTTCTTTCCTCAAACTACTCATGTTTTGGTTATCTTTGACACATCTTTTAGTCTTTTATCTGTTTAATTCTACTTGATCCTATCTTATTTTTATCACGAATGATTTTCCTTGGTTAACAACAGTTGTAGTTTTGCCAATAGTCGGAGGTTCTTTAATTGTCTTATTTCCCATATATACCTGACACCATGTGATTCTGATTAAGATTTCTGTTGAAATCATTTTACAATATTATTTTACTTTTTGGTTATTTTATCACAACACAAGTGATCTTTCTCTTTTCCTTTTCTTGAATTTGAAAGTTCTGAGTTTTATGTTTTCATTATCTTTTTCCTTTCTTTGTTTAAACTTTAATTATGTAAATCTGTTGAATATATAATGTCTATTTATCTGCACTTGGTAGTATTTTTTGAGGTCTTCATACTCTCATCACAAATATATAGTGAGTTAGTACATCGCATCATCATCATCATCATCATTATTATTCCGTAGCATTGGCACATTTGTCGTAATTGATATTTTAGTTCCTGTTTTATAGTGGTGCTAGGTGATAATTATATTGATTTTGGCTACATTGCAATATGTCTTTGAACAGATGGAGAAATTTGAGAGAGATACCAGAGAAGCTAAATTTGCAGAGTTGATGAATAAACACTTTGCAGCAAGTTCAGTTCCTAAAGGAATTCATTGTCTGACTTTGCGTTTGACAGATGAATATTCCTCAAATGCCCTTGCACGCAAACAACTGCCTCCGCCAGAGTTACTACCTACACTGTCTGACAACTCTTACCACCATTTTATCGTTTCAACTGATAACATCTTGGCTGCTTCTGTAGTTGTTAGTTCTACTGTGCAGTCATCTAACACACCTGACAAAATAGTCTTCCATGTCATCACCGACAAAAAAACTTATGCCGGTATGCACTCATGGTTTGCACTAAATCCCGTCACTCCTGCTATAGTTGAAGTCAGAGGCATTCACCAGTTTGATTGGTTGACGAGAGAAAATGTTCCAGTACTTGAAGCCATAGAAAATCAAAATGGGATCAGAAATTACTACCACGGGAGTAATTTTGCCAGAAACAATCTCAGTGATACCAATCCACAGAAATATGCCTCAAAATTGCAGGCTAGAAGTCCAAAGTATATATCTTTACTCAACCATCTCCGCATTTACTTACCTGAGGTATGTTGGATTCAACAATTATCATTTTTCTGTCCGGCTGTGGCAGTCTATTCTCTCTCTATTATCTATGAATATTGTTGAAATTGAATTTTTTCAGATCATGATTCAGAAAGAATTGGGAACAGTTTATATTAGATTCGACAAAGAATCTTATATTGTGTGTGATTTTCATTTTTGATAGTGTATATATAGCGAGTGCATAGAATAGAACTGAAAATGAATGATTGACCTAAGACCTTAGAACTTGGCTTTTTATACTGTCTCATTCCAAGCTGAGTATTCATCTGTAAATTCTGCATTTTAAGCTCCTTAGCTGAATTTGTAGAGGAAAAAGTGGCTCATCAGTACCAAATGTCTCTGAAAATTCTGATGAATTACAATAATTAAAGAAAACATAAAAACTGTGTTAAAACATGCAGAATTACATTGAACTATTTAATGTAAAAGTGCTTGGCCCAAAGTGTTTTACCAGTGCGGCTAATTTAGTAAAGGAATATGAACTATGAAATGAATGGAGGATGCTCCCTTTTTCCCACGGTG
The DNA here is from genome assembly GCF_051622355.1 of Phaseolus vulgaris. Taxonomy (NCBI): domain Eukaryota; kingdom Viridiplantae; phylum Streptophyta; class Magnoliopsida; order Fabales; family Fabaceae; genus Phaseolus; species Phaseolus vulgaris. The sequence goes on along the minus strand of NC_143501.1, from coordinate 5,580,099 downwards.
GTAGGTATTGTTGCTCCTGCAAATATATAGTTGCATTACTTTCATTAGCATTTAGCACTCATAAGTTATATACCTATTTTATATGAAGCCAACTGAGCTGGGAACATTTTATGTTGGAGAAAATTTTCCTCCTCTTATTTATGCTGATTGTGTTTTCCTTGTGTTGAACAGCTTTTTCCAAACCTTGACAAGGTGGTTTTTATGGATGATGATGTTGTGGTTCAACATGACTTGTCTCTGCTTTGGGAAATTAATCTGAATGGAAAAGTTAATGGAGCTGTGGAAACTTGCAGAGGCGATGACGAGTGGGTAATGTCTAAGCATTTTAAGAACTACTTCAATTTTTCCCACCCCCTCGTTGCACAACATTTGGACCCTGATGAGTGTGCTTGGGCTTATGGGATGAATGTCTTTGATCTGCGTGCATGGAGATCAACAAACATTAGAGAGACATATCATACCTGGCTGAAAGAGGTAAAGCCCAAATATATCCAACTAATACAATCCATTTGTTCAATTATTTTTCTTATTAAAGTTCTAGCAAATTCTGAATTTTAAATTAAGGCTATGGTACTAGTTCCAAGGTTCACATGGATTCATAGACACATATACATTATATATAGTATAAACCATCAGTTCTCAAATTATTACCCTCTCTTAAGTTATCCCTAAAGTATTAAATTATTTGAGTTTTCCCTGAAATATTAAATATTCATCACTTTAATCCTTTAGTTGATGTATTGCAGTAAAATTTAGGGACCAATTTTGACGGTTTATAGTATTTGAGGGAATACTTAGCACAATTTCTAATACTTCCAGAACTACCTAAGTAGTGGTTTTTTTACTTTGCAGACCACTCAGGAAAGAGGGTAATATTTGAAGAATGAAATGACTGTTCACACACACACACACACATATATCTGCTCATGTTTAAGGGTGTTTGTATATGTATTAGGTGGTAGGTAGTATGAGAATGCATGACCTTTAGTTTCTTATGTTCTATCTTGTATGGCAGAATCTGAGGTCGAACCTGACGATGTGGAAGCTTGGAACTCTTCCCCCTGCTTTGATTGCATTTAGAGGTCATGTTCACCCTATTGACCACACTTGGCACATGCTTGGCTTGGGTTATCAGAACAAAACCGATATTGAGAGTTTGAACAAGGCTGCTGTTATTCATTACAACGGACAGTCAAAACCTTGGTTGCAAATTGGCTTTGAACATCTTAGGCCATTTTGGACCAAGTATGTCAATTATTCAAATTATTTTGTTAGAAATTGTCACATCTTGGATTCATAGTCTGCCATGAGATGCACTATGGTTTGAAGCAACAGTGCATGCATACTACAAAAGGGACGAGTAAATACAGGTTTCATCTAAATTTTTGCGGCTTGAGGTTTTCTTCAAGATGAATTTTGAGAAGTCAATAGAAAATTGGTTGAGAGGGCAAAGTTATCAAGGACATGGTGGGTGGATTTGCTGCCACCCTCTACATTTTTGCACACACAGTTGCCATCCTGGCATGGCCATGAGAATCAACAGTCTTGTTACATACAAACACGTCCTATATATTTGGTTGGTGAAAGGATACTGTTATTGGTCTTATGTGGGGATACTGTATCAAAAATTCTTAGTGAATGTTGGAGAATAAACTGAATGCTGAAGATAAAAAAAAGGGTCATGGTCATGTGCCTGTGTCATCAAACTAGTTCATTGTTGAGAACACAAGTGCTAGGACAGTTCATTTGTGAGGTTCCCCAACTAGTGCAGTGTTCTTCCCCCCATCATTTTTTAGTTTGTTAATTTTTGTTAGCACCAATTTTTACATTCACCCTATTGGATTTGATATCATGATGGTGAATTGTAGGAGCAGTAGTTCTTGAGATTGCTTTGTCCCAGGTCCATTGAATTGGGGAATTGTCTGTAGGATATATCTATATATATATATATATTGTTATTTGTTGTGTATGATCACCAGACATTGGAAATGTGCAGATAATTCTTTTTTACCCTTCTCCATTCCAGTTATTCCTTTAGTGATTGTGTTCTTGATCTTTGCACCCCATGCATTCACAAAATTGGCATAAAGCAAAATAAATAGAACAGATAATATATGCACCAAAGGGTAAAGATTTTTTTGTATACATAAATTGTCAGATATTAAGTCTGTTAACTATAAAATCTGATTTCTGTTTGGTTGATGTTTACAAGTTTACACTGATAATTAAACTCAAATAAATACAAATTTCATGGAATTACAAACTCTGTTTCCCAGTTTCATGAAGATCAATGTGTTAAGGGAATAAAATGGAAAATATTTTATTATGAAAGAAAGAATTTATTACATTTAAAATGCAAGAGTTATTTATATGCAACTTTTCTGACTTTGTTTGATGCTTGTCTGGATTTTAGTGCTCACAGAATTGTTCTCATGTATCTGAGCACCAACCTATATATACTTAACAACACAATACTTTATGCATAAAAATTTGACTAAATGTTTAGTTGGTAATATTTTATACTCAAATGTTTTTAACTGAACTTTTCTTGAGGATTTTAATCACTCATTTTCTAATCATTTGACCAGTGACTACTCAGTTTACCTTTTTCTGTACATTATCATAGTCTTTTTTAGCTTCTTTCTTTCTCTGTCATCTGTTCTTTTATATTATTTTCTCTCTATCATCACTCCACTGTTTTCTTTTACTTCTTTTGGCAAAAAAATCACAGTCAAACAAAACTCTTCTGGAATATTTCTTTTCAACAGTAAATAGATAACATGATTCATATGCATGGATTTGATTTGAAGCACTGACTATGGTTGATTTATTCCCCTTGTTCACATAAGTCCAAAAGTACCAATGGTAATAAGATTCTGCACAATCAAGAGATTATTAACTTTAAAGTACACTAAGGATAAACCAAATAAAAAAGGATGATAAAATATAGAAAAAAAGGGAAGAATCTGAAAGAAGGATTTTGCAAAGTGGGTGATGACGTGAATTCCATTTACAACTATTCTGCCTTAATGAATGATGATCCCTTCAAAGTGCTTGGAGGATCTTTCCTTTCTTTTTAGGACATTTAAAATCAAAGTTTGGACCTACCATGTCATGTAATCTTATACTTTTCACATTTTCTTTAATCATGCTAGTTGACAAGTGATTTAGTTGCATGATTAAAAAAATAACAAGTTTCAATTAGTTTTGTAGCTATATGGAAGACCTTAATCTTCTAAACTTTGGAACAAAGAAATGGTAACAACCTACTATTTTTAATACACTCTCTTTCATTTTTCTAAGTTAATTTCAAACATATTTTTAGTTTCAGAAACATGTCTGGTTTTTTTTTATTTTAATCTTTAACAATTTTTTCTTGCTTGAGTCCCTAAAAAAATATTTTGTATTTTATCATTTTTTTTAACAAGTTTCATTCATAATTTCTGTTAAGAAGTGTGCTTTAAGTCTAACACAACCTCATAAAACTGACTTATAAGGTGAGATTTGCACTCACTTACAATGAAATGTCCTCATCTCTAGTCGATGTGTGATTTTCAACACACACCCTCACATCGAGGCTACCAACTCGTGTGTGAACATATATGTTATGGGTTGTCCGATAACGGCCCAATAGTGGGTGGCCTAATAAACCCAACAAATTCTCGCTAAGATGGACTCGAAAATGACTCTGATACCATGTTACAAAGTGGACTTTAAACCTAACTCAACCTCATCCAAATGTAAAGAATCTTCAAACACCCATTTTAGAAAAATGGTTTCTTTTGCAAAAACTAATAAGAATGCCGAGGCTACCAACTCGTGTGTGAACATATATGTTATGGGTTGTCCGATAACGGCCCAATAGCGGGTGACCTAATAAACCCAACAAATTCTCGCTAAGATGGACTCGAAAATGACTCTGATACCATGCTACGAAGTGGACTTTAAGCCTAACTCAACCTCATCCAAATGTAAAGAATCTTCAAACACCCATTTTAGAAAAATGGTTTCTTGTGCAAAAACTAATAAGAATGCTAAACACTATTAGCATATATGTAAGTATTTTTCTAATTTGAGGTGTTATATGTTTGGTTTGTTCAGAATTTATATTTTCAGCTGTGGTTAGATAGAGACTATTCCTTGGATGGGTTTGTTAGCACATCAAGTTTGGAATATTGAATCACAATTCCATCACAATGGACTATAATATTGGCTTCCATAGCTATTGATGCATCTATTTCTACCAATTTTATCAAGAGTTTTCTTTCATATACCTAATTCAATAAGACAATCCTTCAACTGATCTTTCTATCTGTTTTTCTGTAAAGACTTTTAAGTTTTAAGAGAAACAATCATAAAAATAGTTGAATTTTTCAGTAAAAGTAAAAATTTATGTAAAAATAGTTTATGTAAAAATAGTTTATAAAATCATAAAAATAGTTGAATTAGTTTATGTAAAAGTAAAAATTTAGAGAAATTACAATTAGTTTATGTATAAACTAGTTTTAATTTATGAAAAAAATAATTTAAAATCTTCTTTTTACTTTTTTCTTCTAAAAATTCTTATGAAGAAGCTCATCCAAGCATTGTTTTGTCAAAGATGATATTAATATTTGGCCAAACTCAATCTTATTTAAGTTTAGAAGGATTTTTATAAATGGTAAAAAAAAAATTCTAGTTATTTATTAGTATATATGTATATTAAAAATTTGAATTCAAAACTATCGATTTTATAGATTTCAATATATTATGTGAGAGTGGGGGAAATAAATTTAGGTTGCTAGAATTATGTATAAGAATCATATGATTGTTTTAAATAATCATGATCATTATATCATCCATTAAAAGAATAATATGATTTTTTTAAAATAACACGAGTTAGTAGTTTTAATTACTCTTAGATAAAATTTAAAAACTATTTAATATTTTATAAATCACCTTTATTTTAACGCACTAGTATAAAATAATTAAATAAAAATAATTAATTATTATATTAATTAAATTAAATATTAGTTAGATATTAATTTTTATCATTGATAAATAATTTTAAATTAATATATAATTAGCTATCAAGGTTCATTAGTTGTTAAAAAATTAGATATCAATTTAGAAATTATTTATAAAATATAAACTAATTTAGATACAAATATTTTTTTAATTTTTAAAATAATATCTAATTTAATCAATATAATAATTAATTATTTTATGTATCTAAAATTAATTTTTATTTAATGATTTTGTTGTAGTGATATATTATATATTTTTAAAATATAAATTTATATTGATTATAAAACTACATATTGAGAATATTAAATTTTTCTAGATTTACAGTATGATCATGAAAATATTTTGGCATGATTCAACAGTAGTTGGATTTACAAAATTTCGCATTTTGTTCAAGTTACGGAGAGTAAATGTAAGAAAAAAAAACATAGACATTGTAAAAATTTGTAAGAATGATTTTGTTTTACCTTGATTCGATGTAATGAATTCATGGTGGTTTTGATTTAATGTAACATTGTTGCATTGACCTGCTTATAGAAGACGCGGTTGGAAATCATGGTAATTTCGCAGATGTTAAGAATGTGGGAGTGACACACATGCTGTTTGTTTAATTGATTGATTGAACCTTCTGAACAGTTTCTGACACCGAAATTCAGCCAAAAATTGACCCTCTTGGGATGAATGAGAATAAGTCATGTTCCCCCCCTTTCCACATATCAATAGAACAACCAGATTCCAACAATTGAAAACTCCTAAACACCCCTTCCCACTCTTCCTCTGTTTCCTGTGATTTCAGTTGTTGCATAACAGAACACCACTCACTTCTTCCTTCATCTCCCTTTTCACTCAATTTCTCTGATTGACACAACTGCCACCCAGATCAGTGATTGACCCAATTGAGACAAGCCTTGAAAGTTCTGTTTTTGTTTTTAGAATTCTTTCTGGTTTTGCAGGTGGCATAGTTGGGAATTCAAGATGGTTCTGTGATTGCACAAGTGCCCTCTTGAGTATGGATTTGATTTTGCCTTGTAGCAGTTTTAGAAAGATTCCTTTGTCATAGTGTGTTGAATTCTGATATTATGTTTCCTTTTAAGCACTACTTGTTTGTTGGATTCAATCACTTTATTCTGTTTACTTATCTGGCACAGTTCCAGCTCATTTATTTTCCATTCATAATTTCATATTCTTATGCCTGGGATTTTAATCTCTTCTTTTTATCCATGGCTATCTACTATACCAATTGAGATTTTGAATACTATTTGGGTATTGAGTGTCACTTAAGAGGAGAGAGGACTGATAATTTTTCTTTTGTATCAAATTTTGCAGAGTACTACACCAGTGAGATACTTGATTTGGTCACCTTTTTTCATGATTGACACTCAATAGAAGTGATTCAATCATCCTCTTGGTCTGAGGTTGAAGCTATTTGATTTCTGAATTTCTGCAAGTTTCTTAGTCTCTGGGCATGGCTGGGAGCCAAGATCAGTTAGAGATCAAGTTTCGGTTGAGTGATGATTCGGATATTGGCCCTAAAAGTTATGCTGCTGCTACTAGTATTGCAACACTGAAAGAAAGTGTTCTTGCTCAATGGCCAAAAGGTTAGTTATGTGTCTTGTTTCCTTTTTGGAATCTCTTTTAGTCCTCCAACTAATAGTTAGATGTCAATGTCAGAAAGTGTTATATTGTTCCTGTTTGTTATCCTTTTTGTTGGCTTTTTTCCTGAACTCGGTACTGCATAGTAGGAACAGGTGGTCGGATGAAGTGATGTAGTGGAAATCATGATTCATTTAAGTACATAGTTATTACTTTTGAAGTTTGAGGGTGTCGATCATGCTTCTGATCATGCACTATGGATCCAACTGAGATCCAAGAATGAACTATATTTGGTTATAACAAAGACAAGAAGAAAATTCCATTTAATGGAACCTTGTGACTTTCTAAACGTGTCAGAAATATTCATTCCTGAAAATCCCTGTGTACATGCATGTTGAGAACGTGTTTGTGTTGTGCCATGGTTTAGTAATCTCCCCTTTTTCCTTCGAGGAAAAGCACTACATAAATAGGAGTTTTAAATTTCATAGAAACGCTTTAACTATAAAAGAGCCATATATTTGGTACATAACTTACATGTCTCTCAGTTAGTTTCTTAAACTTCTTATTCCATGCTGTGTCTATTTGTTCCTCTTTACAATGCCATATTTTATCAAAACCACAAGCTAAATTTTTTAAAAAAACCTAAGGCGGTTTTAATTCCTATATAGTTTCTTTAGTGTGTTTGAATAGCTAAGGTTTCATGCCATGCTGGTATGCCAGATACAAAGAAAATCACATGCATTAGTTGAAGAAAAAGTGTTTAAACTGGAGATTGTGCTGTCATGCATTCAATGATCTTTATTTTTATTTTAGTGATACAAATGAGATCTTTGAATTTGCGTTTCTGTTTTGAAGATAAGGACTATGGACCAAGAACTGTTAAAGATTTGAAGTTAATTAGTGCCGGAAAAATATTGGAGAACAACAGAACAGTGGGAGAATGTCAGAGTCCTTTGTGTGATCTGCCTGGTGGAGTTACAACAATGCATGTGGTTGTGCAACCACCTTCTGTGGAAAAAGGTTTAGTATTACTTTTTACCATTTACTTTAAAAGTATGCCAAAAATCTGTTTTACTTATATATATATATATATATATATATATATATATATTCAAGATGTAATGATTTTTGTAGATTAAGTTAGATCTAAACATATATTCTAACACTATGCTTGTAACTTTGATATAATGGACATTACTCCAAAAGCAAACGGATAAGTAAAAAAAGTACTTGCTTAGTATTTATTTGAGAGAACTTAAAAAAAATATATCTTATTAGATGTCCAAAGATTTTTTTGGCTTATAATATAAGCACTTATTTCAATAAGTTCTCCATGCCAGCTTATGAAAACAGTTTACAGTTGTTATGAATACATATCACAGTTGGCCTAGAAAAACTTAAACAATTACAGGAAAAGAAACTAATATAAGAAAACTTCTACCATTAGTTTATGCATAAGTCTTATGAAAAAGTTTATCTAAGCATACTCTTAACTATATTTCCTCATTAGTGGTATAAACAACATATATAAGTGCTTATAGGATAAAACTTATACAATGAGACCCTACTTAAGTTGTTTATCCATGCATGTCATAAATATAAAACTTCTGAGTGTGATCAATCTTGAGTTCATCTGGTTTTGGTGCTTTATTTGATTCTTGGACATTCTGGTGTTTTTGTGGTGAAACAGATAAGAAAGTAACAAGTGAAGCAAAGCAGAACAAATGTGTTTGTGTGATATTATAGTGTCCAGATTGAATAGAAGATGTCATCAACTTAGGTGGTTAAAAGTCACACTTGTATTCATTTTTATGGCTTTCAATACACAAACTCTTTGGTTGCATGCCTCGTGACAACTACAGGTAAAGAGTTTTTGGCTTGTGAAGGAGTTATTGGTTTCTCTTCTTTTTCTGCATCCAGTTGCTGCTTCATTGTCCAATTGGTATAATTGTTGATTGAAATGAACTCTACAGTTGTGCTTGTGCTTCAGCTTGGTGCAAAATGCTTCTATGATCACTGTTAAACTTGTTCAAAATGTGATTTCATGGGTTTAGCTTGTTGAATGATTTATGATCAATGTAAAGAACCTTGTATCAGTAAATAATTTCAAAAGAGCTAAAGCTATATTTTAGTTATCAATTTGTGTTCTGGTAGGTATAGTTTAGGAGTCGAGATTAAGGACAATTTAAATACACATCCCTCTCTTAACACTCTTTAAGACGTCTTTTAAGGACAAAACCGTAAGGGTGCTACAAGTTTCAAAGCAGATAACATCTCAATTGTAGTGATTGACGAGATGCTATCTCAACAAATTTGAAATCGGAATAGTTTGCAAGAAAATATATATAGAAAATATAAATAATTCTTAAATTCTTCCTATACAAGAAAATGTTAAATTGAATAGAATTACAATAGTTAGAGAGTATGTAATTCAATAACTATGTACATATATTTGATAAAATTAACAGAATGAATTTTGTTAAAATAAAAATATACCAACCAAATAAGTATTGTTAAGAATGATTAAAATCAATATTGTTGCTCATAAATATTGTTAAGAATATAATTTTTCTAAAAATGAAAAAAAAAACTTGATATTCTTACAAACTAGAATTATTTACCACATTGAACGAAATAATAAAAAGGAATATGGTATTTTTATTGCACTAGAAAAATAACTCTAAAAAAGTTAGAATTCCAAAACCCATGAAAACAATTTGTAGACATGGAATATATTATTGAAAAATATAGTTCTTAATAATCTAATTTTTTTAAAACTAAAAATAGTTTGTTTTTTAATTTCAGAAAGTTATACTCTCATAAAACAATTTTATGAAAAACATTCCTTTGCTTAGTAAAAAATTGACGTGTAATAAACATTTTAAGAAATATTCTCTATATATACTCCTCTCTTGTTCAATATAAAAAATAGATTCACACCAATTAAGAAAATTAACAAATTGTCTAAAAAAAGTTAACTAACATTTAAATATATTTTTAAATCATATAAAATTACGAATTTTGATTTTGGTTACTGAAATTTTTCTTTATTTATTATTTTGTAATCTTTGTAAAATGTGTAGATTTTGGTTTTACTTTCTGTAAAATATCTCTTTTCAATTTTAATTTTTCAAAAATTGTATATCACGTCTGTAGGTTTTAATATTCATTTTAAGATAGATTAATACATCTATTTTACTGATCTAAGAGTTATTTCGAATGATGTTTTAATAAAAAAATTAAAGGAATCAAAATTAAAACTTATTCATTTTATATGAATTAAAAATATATTTAAGCTTATTATTTAATTATTTTAATTTCATTTAAAACTATATATATTTTTCTACATTATCATTTTTTGAAAATTTATATCAAGAAAAGAAAGAGGGCTATTAAAAGTAAAATCTAAATTAAATGAATGAAATTTTAACAATAGACCAGTTAAATAAAATAAATTTAGTTGAAAATTACCTTTCTTTCACATTTCGATACCAGAGGAATAAATTAGAATAATTATTTAATTTTTGTTCATGAAGATAATTAAGATTTCAGTGGAAGGTAAGTAAAGTCTAAAATTAAACTAATAAGAGTTTTGTTAGGTTATATATAATAAATTTATAAATGTCATACAAAATTATAACATAAAAGAAAACAGTAGTAACTACATGTAATAAATTCTAAGATATCAAAATAATAAATTCTAAGATATCAAATAAAGATTGGTATTAAGATATTTTATTTTTTAATATTTATGTGTATTCATATTTTTAAATATGCATATACATATGTATTTCAAGGATTATAATGAATTGTACTAATAAAATATATATCAAATGTATAATAGATATCAATCTCATCCACTATTATAGAAGGTTAAGATATTTAAAAGTTGCAAATTAAAAAAATAACTATTCTCAAAGTCATTCCCATTTGATAACCCATTTGTCTTTGATCCAAATCTAAGATGAGAAAAAAATCACAAACTACTAAATCAAACAAAATATTTTTATTCATTTCAGAATCATGGTTATGGTGCACTCACATAAATATAGCAACAAATTTTAGATGTTAGGGAGAAACATAAAATTAAAGTAAAAAATAGGGTCACTCAAAGAATTTGGTAGACAAAATCAACTCATTGGTCCTTTCTCCTCCGGTTTTAACACAAAACAGGAATTAGCAGTAAAATTTAATAAATAGAAACTTGAAAATAAACACTACATTGACATTTATAAAATTTAAATGATACATAAAAGAAAGTATTGAAGCATAACATATGAATTCTCGGTGAGTGATATTGGTGTGTGCTAGAACAGATTTGAGAGAAAAGTGGTCAGAGATTCCTCGATTGGCCAACGAAATGAATGAATCGTCCTATTTTTTCTTGGTGCCGGTATGAGAGATTTAAAAACAAAAAAACCACAATGCCAGGTGATAATAAAGTAAAACACCTTACATGAAAATGTGTCTCTCTCTGCAATGGAATAACCTATCTAATACCAGGAAGATGATGTGGTGTGGGAGCATCTTCCATATTAAAGTTTTATTTCTCTATGCAAAACTTGGATTGATGCAGTTTGAATAATTTTTTGAATATCCCAAACAATATATCATTTTCGTACAACAATGTCATCTAATGGTAGAAGTGGTGATGTTTCAATTTTTGGTTCCCATCAAATGACTCTAGGAGGTTTTTAGTGGGTTCGACCATCTGAATCTTGTCATTGTATTCGAGAGCGAGACTATGTGTGCAAAAGAAAACCTAGTGAAGGAGGGAACAACATAATATCTTTAATTTTTAATTCTTTATTTAATAGAGAAGAATATAAGTTTAAAACAGAATTCATCTCTCCACTCTCATGTCCAGCAACAAATATTAACAAATATCTTTAATTTTTAATTTTTTTATTGAATAGAGAAGAAAATCAGTTTAAAACAAAAAAAAAGTAACGTATCTATCTTTTCACTCTCCAACCAGTTAAGTAACAACAAATAAAATAAAATATTATTTAAAAATTCAAAAACTGTTTTATTAACTTCTAAAATTATAAAATGTCCAAATAACCAAAATAAATTAATAAAATAAAATATTAAGTAAGGATAAAATAGGAAAAGAATTTATAACAGTTAAAGTGAGAAATCCTCTTTATATAGGTATAGATTACATGTAAATTATAATTTAAATGTTTGAAATATTATTTATTTATAATTTATAATTAAATTTAAATAAGTTTTGAGTTTTCAATATATTGCCTATTTTTAATATATTTTTAATAATTAATATATTTTTATTAAATTTTAACTTACAATAATAATATAAAATTTAGAGAAAAACTGACGTATCAAATATCTCTATGTTACTGGTTCAAATGAAGAATAAAAGTCTTAATTTTATAGAAAAAGATATAATTAGAAGTAGACTTCTATTTAAAATGGACAAGGTGAAAAATAATAGTTGTTAAGATAAGAAAAATCAAACAATAATAAAAAATATCTTTATTTTAAAAAAAGACTTTTTTATTTTTCATATAAAAAATGTACATTTCTTCAAAGATAAATTTCACAAGCTATTACTATTAATTAGAGTTTCAAATACTAAATTAATGGTTTATTATATTTTTATAATATTTTATATTTATGTAAATAAAATTTAATTTCAAAGGTTGAAAAAAAAATAAAAAAATATCGTGATCCAATTCAAAGCATATCCAAAACAAACACATTTGTGAACCATGTTGAGGTGGCGCACTGCGCACCCGGCTTATCCAAAATCGTAGCATTATAAAATCGCCTCTTAACAAATTTGCTTTGTTTCACAACTGACACCATCTTCTCCACAACAACCTCGCCGGAAAATTCATCGCCGTTTCCGGTCACCGGCGATGGCCTCTGCGACGTCGTTTCCGGGTATTGCTCTTCGTCCCTCCGTTCCATTTCGCAGCCACATAAGCCACACTCGATTCTCACAGTTTCAAGTCTCCTTTGGCTTTCCCGCGAACCCAACTTCGTTGAAGAGTTTGAATTCGGTGCCGTCGAAGAAAAGAGAAGCTTTCTCAAATGGGTCTTCGAGAACGCGAAGAGACCTATCGCAGTTCTCTGTTCGCTGCTCAGTTTCATCAAGTGGAAAAGTATGCATGCACATTCATAACCGTATTCATTGTTACAATCAATCCTTTTAGGGTTTGAAATTAGTGTTAATGAGCTTATAAACGATGGAAATTCTTGGTGGATGAGAAAATTACTCTCACTCTCTAAGACGTTTTCAGATTGCGTGATACCTTTTTTTTAATGTTTGGTATTTTTCAATCAATTTAGAAAAGTTAGTGTAATGAGTAGAAGACGTGAGCAATGATTTTTAAGCAATGAAAGGGTCGTTGCAGGGACAGAAAGAAGAAGAGTATGGTGTGCTGAATAAGAGGAAGTGTTAATGTAATTTATTCTCCTTGATATTACTTCTAAATAGTACTATTGTCACTTTTGGGTTGGGTTCACTTCAAATACTTAAATATTAAATATGGGTTACATTTGATTTTAGTTCCTGTAAATTGGAAAATGTTCCTTTTTAGTTCTTAGAAAAAAAAATATGAATGTGTCAAGTGCATGGATAACATTAATTGAAGTGGATACACCTGGTACATTTTCATGATAGGTAGACATTAAGAAGTTATTATTTTTGGACTACAAATGAACATTTTTTTCTGTTGGAACTGAGAGTGCATTTAACCCTTTTTAACGAAGGGAATATGTAATAATTAAATAAATTGATCGATTTGTAATGCTTCATTTTCGAAACATTTAAACCTAAATATATTAATGCTTAGTTTATTCTTGGTTTTGTTGTTGGTATGAAAATAATACTAAATTACGTTTAACTAAACATATGTAAAGTACATTTATTGTGTTAAATTTAAGTAATTGGTTTATGCGTTTAATGTAAAGTTTGATATTAGCTCATGCAACTCAAGTTTGGTTTAACTCAACTGGACTTTATTCATTTCAATTGTGGCAATCTAAATTGTTTGTGATTTTGGGTCACTCGTTATGCTGATTGGGTCTGGTTGGAGTTTCAGAGGTGTAGTAATTGATAGTGGGTTTTGATGCAATGACAGATTACACAACAGGAATTCACAGAAATGGCATGGCAAGCTATTGTCTCTGCACCAGAAGTGGCTAAAGAGAACAAGCATCAGATTGTGGAGACTGAGCACTTGATGAAAGCTTTGTTAGAGCAAAAGAACGGACTTGCTCGCCGGATCTTTTCTAAGGTTGGGATTGATAATACTCAGCTTCTAGAGGCCACTGATAAGCACATTAAGCGGCAACCCAAGGTGATTGACCAAGTCAAATTTGCATATGCTTTGCTGCTCGTAGTTATGTCTTGATCTTGTTATTATAGTCTGGCTTCTTCTTGTTGGCATTATTTAAATTTTAGGTATGAGATGTTATTGGTTTTATCCATATTGTCTTGCAACTTGGATTATGGGTGTACTTTTCCTTCAGATGAAGACCTAAATAGAAATTGTATGAAGTCCTCAACTTTTTCTGAGAAAAATGCAAGCTAACAGAAGCTTGGAAGTTGGAAGGAATGTTCTAGCTATTTACTTCTGTTTTTATAATGCCGTAACATTGAGTTGAATCATGAAACTAATATGTACCTCATTTTTGGTCTGACCAATTATGAAGTGTTCTCATCCAAGCAAAAATTGTTGAGGAAAGGAGTAAAATGCCAAACTAATTTGATCAAACAGTTAACATATCGGTGATATGCAATTCAAACTATATTATTATGTGTAGCAAAAATCTCTTATTTATTCGCACTCTTGATTCAGTATGGTTGTATGAGCAATCTATAACTAATGAGATTTTCACTGTTGGTGCTTGAAAAGATTTGTGGCGTCGATGTTCAACATATTGCTGACTTACTGGTATTGGTTGCAGTTCAGATCCAGTATTTGTCAGACTGTGGATCTTTGTGATTTTTCATTTATTTGATAACACTTTAATTCCCAAATTCACTATTATATATAAATATACAACTTTGAGCATGTGCAAATTATATGGAGCAAAAACTCATAGGCATTCATTGTATCTTTTTAGATGCCTATAAAATACACTCTGTCGTCCAATAACCTGATTGTTAAACTCTTGCCTATTATGTAAGGTTCTAGGGGAATCAGCTGGTACAATGTTGGGGCGTGATTTGGAGGCATTGGTTCAGAGAGCTAGGGACTTCAAGAAAGAATATGGGGACTCATTTGTGTCAGTTGAGCACTTTGTTCTTGGTTTTTCCCAAGATAAACGATTTGGGAAGATATTGTTCAGAGATTTTCAAATATCCGAGCAAGCTCTTAAATCTGCCATAGAGTCCATAAGGGGACGCCAGTCAGTTATTGACCAAGGTCATTTATAATTATAATGTATATAATGTTGCTATCACTTGACATTCTGTTTTCTATTTGTTACCTGCTTTTTTTTTGGGGGGGAGGGGGTTATTTTATGCTATTAAAAACTTTAGGGTCTATTTACTTCTGTTTTCATTTCTATTTTATTTTTAATTACAAAACTGTCATCTTTTTTTCAAAGATTTGTACTGGCACATTGAAAACAATTATTTTTTTTTCCTTGTTTCCTCCTGTACAAGTGAAGACAGAAAATGAAAACAGAAAACATTTTCTCAAACTGGCCCATAATCTTCGTGCTAGAACCTGTGCTTGACGATGGGCTATGACTCTATGAGTATCTGTACATGCAATGTTTTTATTTGGAAATATCTTCTGTTTCATAAGCCTCAGTTTCAATTTGTTATAGATCCTGAAGGAAAGTATGAAGCATTGGAAAAGTATGGGAAAGATTTGACAGCAATGGCTAAAGCAGGAAAACTTGACCCAGTCATAGGAAGAGATGCTGAAATACGCAGGTGCATTCAAATTCTCTCCAGGAGAACAAAGAATAATCCTGTACTAATTGGAGAGCCTGGTGTTGGAAAAACAGCAATCTCAGAAGGGTAAGTGTTTAGGTCTTCCTCCCAAGTGTTGCCTGTGTTTGTCTTATTTTTTAACATTTTACCCTAAATTATTTTTTTATTAAATTTTAGATGCTGCTACTGTTATCCATTACCTGAATTTCATGTGTAACCTGTTTCATGCATACAAGAATGACAATTACGATGGTGTGAAATAAAATACAAATTATTTGAACATGACTACAGTTTTTTATTAATATTTTTAAGAAATAAATTATATTGTTTTCTGTATGCAAATCTAATATTTCAAATACAAGTTTCATAAAAGTAGGAAGTAAGTTTAAGAGATTGACCTAATTTAAAATGATAGTTCTCTTCTGCTTTTGAAAGTAAAGTTCCTTAAAACTGGAAATTGAGTGCAAGAGGTGGTACATTGTTTGAAATAACAATTTATTCCTTTCTTCTATCAGACTAAAACCCAACATTTAGCCATTTCCTTTTCTATAGCATTATATATTAGAATCAATGGTAGAAACAATGTAATCAATTATATGGTTATTGAGACCACAATCAATTTAAATTGCAGTTGCAGTTACTTTGCGGTTACTGTGACTTCAGGCACTGTGGCTACTGCAAGCGATGTTGGTTGTGTTATAGCATTTTTTTCCAAGCTTTCAATCGTGAAATGTTATTTTGTTTTAAAAAGAAGCAACATTACGGCCGTGACAGTTTTTCTTGTGAATTCAACCTGCAATTGCAAGTTGATGTAGTTGCAAACACTGCATCAACAGTAATATTGCAGCTACGTCAGGTGATGTCATGTGATTTAAAATCTGAAACCATGTTCATTGATGCTGTTGAGACATTTTTGTTGAACTAGAGATCCTGTTTTTTCCTGTCATTTTTTTAGATGAGTAGGTCAAATGTTTATACCTTATTTGGTTGCTTGTGGTAGTTTTCATTAAACATTAACCTAGCAATGCTTTGGAAACAGACTTGCTCAAAGAATTGTTCAAGGAGATGTTCCTCAAGCTTTGATGAATCGAAGGGTATGTGCTTTATCTTGGCTATTCTAAATTCTTAATATTTTCAAAATGGAAGATAAAGGGGAAAGAATGGGAATGTGGGATAGATTTACATTAACTGGCTTTTTTAAGTTTTTATCTCATTTTCATTACATTGATATCTATTATACCCTCTAAATCTTACCCTTAATTCCAGTGATTTGTTTTATAAGTATGCAATATTTATCTTATTTTTTCGCCATTTTGAGCTGTGTGTTGGCCAGGAGTTGTAAAATTATTCTGATACACTTGTCACTTTCAGCTCATATCCCTTGATATGGGTGCACTTATTGCTGGAGCAAAGTACCGGGGAGAATTTGAAGATAGACTGAAAGCTGTCCTCAAAGAAGTAACAGAATCTGATGGTCAGACTATCCTTTTCATTGATGAAATCCATACAGTTGTTGGGGCAGGTAATGAATAATTTCAGAGTTTGCCACTTTTAGTACCTGATTTTTTGTTTTTGCAAAAGCTGTTTGAAGGGTCTATACAACTTTCTCCATTTTTTTTCTTTCTTTGTGCATAACTGGTGTGTGAAAAACCCTTTGAATCAATGGATATTCAGATTAGAGAAAGACGATACATTTCAATGAATATTTTTCTCCCAAAATACTGCATTTGTTTATAGCTATGGTGATTTGAAAAAAGAAATTAAAAATGTGGCTGTTGAATTTGATTGCAATTATATATGTCACATGCTAGGTGCTACAAATGGTGCTATGGATGCTGGTAATCTCTTAAAGCCTATGCTTGGTCGGGGGGAGCTGCGATGTATTGGTGCAACAACATTAGATGAGTATCGAAAGTATATTGAGAAGGACCCTGCACTTGAGCGTCGTTTCCAGCAAGTTTTTGTTGACCAACCATCAGTTGAAGATACCATTTCAATACTGAGGGGGCTGCGGGAAAGATACGAGCTGCATCATGGAGTTCGCATTTCTGACAGTGCACTTGTAGATGCTGCAATTCTCTCTGATAGATACATAAGTGGGAGGTTTCTGCCTGATAAAGGTATTAATAACTGGCTAAAGACTCTTGGCAAGTGAATATATTACACAAAGATTAAGAAATTTTGTTGTATTTTTTTGGTGAATAATTAGTTCTGGTATTATGATACCTTACTATTTTTAAGAGAATGATGTTTGGATTCTGGATTAGAGTCTTAGCAATAAATAATATAAGGTGTTAATTGAAACTGTTCTTAAGAGCTTTAAAACTATATAGAACTATATATGGAACTTTAAAATTATCGTGACCATAGTCTAATTCATTTTCAATGTTTTGAATTTGAATGATTAATTTATAGCTACAACTTCTCTTTTTATAATTTATCATTTATTTGTTTGTTAATTTATTTTGTTAAATTTTTCAGAATATGTGGAAAAGCATCTCATAATATTAGTATTGGAACTCAATAGCTTAAAAGTATCTTGGATGTTCGCTTAGGAGGTGGTTCCTATTTTTTACTATATTCACTTATTGGTTTCCTCAATTGATTAGGATTATGATTCTCAGACTAGTATAAATGGAGGTCAATACTCTGTCTTTTGTATAATCTCAAGCCAATATCAATTTTGGACTATTCATTAGCTTATGCTCTTTTTTTCCTCCTTTTATACAAAACTATTATAGTTTTCAATAAAAATGTAAACTTTTACTGTGTTTCATTTTGTTGTGGATTTGCATCAACGATACTCACAAAGCACTAATTTCTTGCTACTTCTAAATTGCAGCTATTGATCTGGTGGATGAAGCAGCTGCTAAACTAAAAATGGAAATTACTTCAAAACCTACTGCACTTGATGAGATTAATCGGTCAGTCTTGAAACTCGAGATGGAGAGACTCTCTCTCGTGAATGATACTGGCAAGGATTCTAAAGATAGATTAAATCGACTTGAGACAGAACTCTCTCTCTTAAAGGAGAAACAGGATGAAATGACTGGGCAATGGGAGCATGAAAAGTCTGTCATGACTCGTCTGCAATCTATTAAAGAGGAGGTATGTTATCAGAATTTTGTTATGTTTTACCAAATATGCATTCAGTTTATAAATAAGTGAACGTTTAGAAGACAGCTTTATGCAGGGTTTCATCACACTGAACTAGTGTGCAAGTATGTTGGTAATTATGCATTGACATAACAAACGATGCACTTGCATTAAGGCACGATTTTATGTTAATTGGAAGATTGAAATCTGATGATTTTCGATGTTCATATATATGCAGATAGACAGGGTAAATCTTGAGATTCAACAGGCTGAGCGAGAGTATGATCTTAATCGCGCAGCTGAATTAAAGTATGGGAGTCTAAACTCCTTGCAACGACAACTTGAAAGTGTAGAAAAGGAGTTACACGAATATATGAACTCTGGTAAGTCTATGTTGAGAGAAGAAGTTACTGGAAATGATATTGCTGACATTGTAAGCAAGTGGACTGGTATTCCAATTTCAAAACTTCAACAATCAGAGCGAGAGAAGCTGTTGTACTTAGAGGAAGAGCTTCATAAGCGTGTTGTTGGACAAGATCCTGCTGTTAAGGCAGTAGCTGAGGCTATCCAACGTTCAAGAGCAGGCCTTTCAGATCCCCATCGACCGATTGCTAGCTTCATGTTTATGGGACCGACTGGTGTAGGAAAGACTGAGCTAGCCAAGGCCCTTGCTTCGTATTTGTTCAACACAGAAGATGCACTTGTACGAATTGACATGAGTGAGTACATGGAAAAGCACACAGTCTCGAGATTGATTGGGGCTCCACCTGGATATGTTGGGTATGAAGAGGGAGGGCAACTAACAGAGACAGTTCGCCGCAGACCTTATGCTGTCATTTTGTTTGATGAGATTGAGAAGGCACACTCAGATGTTTTCAATGTATTCCTTCAAATCCTGGATGATGGAAGAGTAACTGATTCACAGGGCAGGACAGTAAGTTTTACCAACACGGTTATCATTATGACCTCAAATGTTGGATCACAGTACATTCTCAACACTGATAATGACACTGTGCCCAAAGAGTCAGCATACGAAACCATAAAGCAGAGGGTTATGGACGCAGCAAGATCAATCTTTCGCCCTGAGTTCATGAATAGAGTTGATGAGTATATTGTTTTCCAGCCTCTGGACCGCGACCAAATCAGTAGTATTGTCAGGTTACAGGTAATTTTCTCCCTAAACCTTAAATCCTAAACCATAAACTTTACAGGTAGATACATTTATGTTGAAGTCCATGACTCCACACATGCCTATAAAAGAAAGAAGAGTATACTATGTTTCTAATCTCTGGGAATTGTTATATGCTCTTTCAATTTTTTATCAAAATACTCACTTCCCACGTCTATTACAGTTGGAGAGGGTGCAAAAGAGAATTGCAGATCGCAAGATGAAAATCCAAGTGACAGAAGCTGCAATCCAACTCCTTGGAAGTTTGGGGTATGATCCAAACTATGGTGCTAGGCCGGTGAAGCGAGTGATTCAGCAGAATGTTGAGAATGAACTTGCCAAGGGTATTCTTAGAGGAGAGTTGAAGGAAGAAGACACAATTTTAGTTGACACAGAAGTCACAGCATTTTCCAATGGTCAACTTCCCCAGCAAAAGCTAGTTTTTAGGAGGGTTGGAACTGATTCAGAATCCAGTTCTACTGTTAAAGACAGCCGGGAAGGTTTTCCACAGATTCTGTGAATGCTCTTTGTTACTCCACATGCAAGGTTCCACAACAAATTTTAGTATAGGTCTCTTTCTTACACTTCTGCAACTTCGATGATCCTGTTCATACCATGAGATAATTTTTAGTTTTTCATATAATAACTTTTGTTGATCAATACAAATATCATGCTAAAGAAGTGTTTACTTTATGAAAATCTTTTTTAGTGTCAAGCTGGAGCAGTAGTTTCAAATAACAAATCCATACTTGTGTGTGGTTTATGGATGGATTAGGAGTAAAATTTTGGCATTCCTGTGATATATTTCCATGGTAATTATTATCCTTAGTTTACAATTTTTTGTCATTTTTATTTAAAAATTAAAACTAAAAAAAGATCTATCCATTTCAAGTGTTTAACTTTAAGGTCCATCTATGAACCTGGTCTATGAAATTGTTGAAATTAATGAAATTATTGCAAGCAAATTCAGTATCCGAAGATTTTGTTACAAAGTGGACTTTAAGCCTAATTCAACTCCCATAAAACCGGTTCATATGGTTGAGGTTTGCACCCACTTATATACAATGAAAGGTTCTAATCTCTAGTCGACGTGGGATCTCCAACCGTTTTAGTTTTAATTGTTTGGTTTTATTTTATGTATTTAAACATTGAGTAATTTTGGTTTTCATAGTTTAGTTGTTCCATTTTGGTTATATATTTAAAACATGAGTAATTTTAGTTGTTCCATAAACCTAATAATCCAATATCATATTCAACTCAACTCTTAAACATAACTCAATTAGAAAAACAAATATATTACATAAAACAGTATACAATAACCAATATAAATCAATTTAATCATTCCCATTACATTTCAAGCTTTAAGAACAATTTAAAAATTAATTTATTTCTGCAATCCCAATTTAACTTGATTCAAAATACTAACTTTATTTCTTATAAAAAAATTATACCTCTACATAAAATTTTACTTTACTTCTTGCATGTAATTATACCGTTTCAAACTCAACATGATTATAAAATATTCTTAAAGTTCTTCTTCGAATCTAACATTTAAACTCCAACTTATCCATACATGAAATTTTTTAATTTAATCAAATCTCAACAATATATTATTCCACTATTTATTTATTTATTTTTAAACATATTCAAAGTACAATAATAATTCAGAGATATTTTCTCCTACCTTATCCCCCAACAATTTTAATTTATATATATAATTAACATAAAATTTATAAATCATTCATTTGTTTTGTGAAATTGGAAATGCCAATGTTACTGTAAAATATCTTTTCCTTGTTCGTAATGTACTTATTGCAAATATAAGTCATGGATAAGACATGAAAACATTATAATGAAATCTTTTTATTAATGACACAATTTATTACAAAAACTTAATTATTTTGATAATCTCTCCATATTTGATCAGTTATGATATTTCTCGTATTTTTCTTTGCCTACTACAATCATCATCGTGACCTATCAATGTTTTGTTCCATTAACTCTCGATCCACTTCATCCACTAGCGATAAATTGATCATTATCCATCCCTAAAGAAAAGTGTAAAGAATACAACATACTAAAACTTATTGTGTTAAACAATTATGGGATTCAATTCCACTTGCCAATGTAGAAAGTCTTTTTTTCAAGACATTCTTTCAATGACATTTCTAAGGGATGCATGATGATGATTAATGGGTTCTATGGACCTCTTTGTGAATACTCTTTAGGTAGTATCTAACACTTTAATGTAGTACAACTATTTGTCCTTTTAACATTTTCAATAAAAATTGAAGATGTATTCATTACAACTTCATAATTATGTCAGAAGTCATGACCTATACCAAATCCAAATGCATTAACCTTCAAGTGTTATTAGTGAATCCTCTTAGATAAGGACATATGTTGTTCCTTCCCACTCTACTAGTATGTGCGTGAATTTCATGTTAAAATTACAAGTTGCAAAAACATTTTGCATTGGATAATCTTTTCTTCCACAAAAGCGAGGGTCATCTACCCTAAGGACCTTAACTCTCTCATACATGAGTTCCATCTGTGATCCATAATTCTACACCGCAATAAAATGATAATGATTTATTGTAATCATTCTTCACACAATTTATGTTTGTCAACTAACATTATTAGTCCTCATGGCCTTAAAGTAAAATTTGTTGTGTTAAGGATATGTGGATGCATTTCTTGTTTTGATGGCTGAAGTTAAAGCTCCTCCGTTAACATAGTTATCACATTCAATATATGAAAGGGTTAATGAAAGGGTCGATTAATCATTTTTATGAATCAATGGAAAGAAAGGGCATTGTTTGATTCTTTAAGTTATGTTCTATTATATACAAAAATGAAATCTCATGTTCTTCAATTCTTACCTAAATACACCTTGAATGTGTCAAATACCCTTAATCATTCACATAGGATAATAAATGTCTTTGGTCACATTCAAACAATGTCACAACATTATTCCTTCTGAATAAGGTATGACTAGGGATTGCAAAACGGGGTGGGTTCAGCGGGCTAGCTTAGATTAACAGTCTTTTTGAATTCGTTAATTCGTATTGATCAAGTCTATTTAACTCGACAATTCACTTATGAAATACCGTCCTTATTTTATTTTTGATATTTTTAAAGAAAAAAATCATACTTTTGAAATAAAAATTAATGATAATCAATATTTTATATATGATTTTATTTATATTAAAATTTTATGTGTATGATTGATATTTACTTTTTATCTGGTATTAAAAATGAGATAAACAAAATACCATTTAACTAATTCAAATAAAATGGAAAGGTGAAAAAGGAAGGCGAAGTACACTCTTTGTTGCCGCTACCGCCATTAACGTTTTCATCTTCTTCTTCTTCTTTTTCTCTCCGTTTCAGTGTTTTTCTTCCTTTTGCAGTTTGTTGTGTAGCAGAACCAAACAGCTCGTCATTCTCTCTCTCACAAACAAATGGGTAGGGTTTTTTTTTTCCATTCATCCTGCGATTGTAGTGTTAAAAATTGAAACTTTATGTTTCAATTTGCTTTCCCATCACTATCCATTTTCATTTTGTTTGTTTTTTTCCTTTTGGGTCAGATTTTCCGGCAGAAGAGAACGAAGAGGGGAACGTGGAAGAGTTGATGATGATGGAAGGAGTAGCTTCAATAGCATTGTTGCCGTGTGGCTCTATCTCAGGACACTTCATCCAACTTCCTCATTCTACTTGCTATGGCCTTTCTGGCACTGGTATATCATACATATGCATGTTTTCTTTGTTTGACTAATATATGTTTTCTACAAACATAAAAAAAATTCCCTTCTCTTCTCTCCAAAGATTAGGTTAAAATAATTATTTAGTCCTACATGTGACATTCATTTAGGATCACTTCCTCTATGAAAAAAAAGTTAAGTTTTGATCTTTATAAGCTTTTATTAGTGCACATTGGTCCATGTTGTTACTGTGCTGCTGAAGTTTGAATTCCTAACAAACTTAATGTCCTGTATGCTCTTGTAGGGATTGAAACTAGAGTCAAACATATAAGCATAAAATGATTATAGAGTGAAAGTTTGTCACATGAGAATTATTCCCTTGGAATGGACTTTAGGTATTAAGGGGTAGCTGGTTTGTGCAGCACCATTTTCCTATTTCTGTATTTTTGCTTCATGGTCAGTGTAAGCAAACTGAATCAGAATCATATATATTGTTTTTTTTTTAATTTTAAGGGCTCCTTTATGTTCATACTTTGTACAAGGTATTGAAGTAAATGGCCCATAGGTTTTCATATTATTTGACTTAAAATTAATTAAATTAAATTCATAAACTAATTTTAACTTCTTGCTAGCCTTTCAGCTAAAGATTGTAGTTATTACTACCAGCTTGCAATAGTAGTAAATATCCTTTAGTGCATCATTTCTTATATAACTTTTTTTAATGCTTGCTCATGGTCCTATATGTGAGCTGTCTCTTTTATACGACTTTTTGTTATACTCTATTGTATCCATGTAGTAATTACTTGTACATGTTCTTTTTTACATGAAAGAATTGGAATGTGAAAGGGAATGCAGTAGGGGTGAGGATTATCGCCTCATCAAACTCACGATCACAGATTTCAATGTAGTTATTGTGCTCTTTGTCTTGTTTATCTTTTCCTTCCCTTGTATACTTTATTTACATTTGGTTTTCATGAAATAGACAAAGAAAGAGCAAGCTACTGTCGTGGAGTGCAAAGGCCATGATGCTGCACGGTTCCACAGCATTGATCATATTCATGGGTAAAGCAGTGTTTTCACGTATAATTTCTTTTTGAGTGCTCACCTAGGCTTTATGATTTTGTGTTCTAATTTTAGTTGATTTTTAGTCTGTATAACTTTCAAGTTAAACAGTGAGAATAATGTTATTTAGAGGAAACTGCATTTCTATAATCAGGCAAGTGCTTAGATATAAGTTATAACATTTGGACTATAGTCAAATAAATAAAGTCAATCTTTCTCATTGCATTCTACCAGTATTTAACTATAATGATTATAGACAAATAGAGCTTGTTGCTGTTTAACATGCCAATGGAACAGAGCAGCTTATGAGAGACACATAATGAGATAATCCACAAGTCATTATCTAGTTTTCCTATGGTCCTTGTAAAGAGTATTTCCTTTTTTGTACAAAACACTTAATTGGTGTACTTTGGGATACATATTTTAGATTGAACTATTAGTCACACAAATTGGATTTTAGTCACTGTATTTCCCACTCATTTGGGTTTTTTTAGTCCTTATGGTTTCTACTCATCAAGTTATTTTCCCCTATTTGCTGTGAAGGATTTTTCATTGTATTTTGCAATTATTAAATTATTGGTCCCTAAGAGACTAAAAGTCCAAATGAATGAAACCACCTTTTGTATTTCAACCTGTATTTACATGAATAATTATCAGTAATTGTCAGTGTTATATGAAATTTCTCTATTTATCTTGATTCCTTGTCTTCTGTTGGCTGGTTAGTTTCTCTTTCAGAGCATGATTTGAATTTCTTATCACAGATTGAAGTTCTCACTCATTTACATTTTTCTTCACTTTAAATTTTTTATGATAACAAACAACATGATTGCTGGCATATTCAACTTATTGTTTGCCACCTTTGAGCAGTTGGGGTAAGGATATCACAGGTTTGGTGGAACAAAAGGATGGGAAGAAAAGGATCGTTGTTTCGTTCGAGTGTGAGACACTGAAAGCTGATAAAGCAGCAGAAGATCACATCAGGAAATTCCTGCCAAAATTAGCCGGGCTGGATGCTGTTGGTAAGTGAATGTGACACAATTTACTTCCATAGCTTCTACCTTCAATATTTTTTTCCATGCTTTGCTTCCGTCTGCATTTTTTAATGTTATCATCTCATTTACCAAGCCCAATGGTGTCATGTGGTTCGTGTAGTCAACCTCTCTTAGTAGGATAAGGCTTTTGTTGTTTTATTGTTTTTAATCTTATCTTCTGAAGAATAATTCCTTTTGATCTTCTCAAAAAGAAAAAAAAAATTAAACAGCGGAACAACGGAAAGGTGTGCAAAAGAGTACTCTCGCAGTTCTTCTAAATTGTTCCTAGTCTTGGATGATAGTGTTACTCTCATTACACAATTGTGAGATCTTTGAGAATTTAGGTCTTTTCTTCGCTATTTCCCTGTTGTGCCTGTATACCTTTTCATGCATTTTGAATGGAAGAAGTGAAAGCTTAATGAAGAAACCAGGATTTGATTATGCTATGCAACCTGCACCAAACCCTGAGGCATTCCTCTTGGAATTACACTTTGCTAAAAGAAACCAGTGTCATATTTCTTATACTTTCTTTTATTATTAATTGATTAAACCTGAAGATGTGAGCCTGTGGCGTGTTCTAGATTCTGCTGTATTTGATTATTATGATATTTTGATTATCATGCACGGCATGTACTTGCATGAGACTCTTTTTTTCTCTTTCACAAAGAATCTTGCATTCTTTTGGACCATCAAACTACCATTTTGATATTGAGAAGTGTTATACATGCATGAGCTTAAGCACAAAGATCACACTCAGTTTAGTTTGTTCAATGAATTATATTATATATCTGGACCAATTCCTCATCCCTTGAATGCTCAGTGTTTTATTTGATGTTTGAATAAATGCAGTTAACATAGGAAAGATGAAAATATCTGGGTTGGATTTTGGAGCAGAGGAAGATGAGGAGACTGAGTAGGAAAAAATAATTGATATTTTGTAATTAGTTTATGTCCATTAAGCTACTGAAAGAAAGAGTGAAATGGCATTATATGAGCAAATCATGCAGAATATTTTTTGTAGAAAGGTATGAATCTGTGGTTATATATCTTATATTTTCCTTTAAATTGGATTATTTAAGTACACAATGGAAGAACATGCTCCATTTGAATGGATAAAAGATAGAAACAGGGCAAATTTAGGATTAATAAACACTGTTAACTTATACAACTACAGTTTTATACAAAGTGAACAACATTTACTAGCCCCAATGATAATTTTGTAATTGATTATGAGTTTATTGGCTTAGCATTGACAGTGTTCATCATAGTTTTACACAGTTAGTGAATCAGTGATAGGATTTTTAAAGTGGTTATTATTACAGAATTCAACTAAATTATCCCATTTTTTTATATTTGTTATTAGTTTTCCATGTAAAGTTATTTTACTTTGTTACCATGTAATTTATGTACTCATTTGGAACCTTTTTATAAGATCAAAATTAGAAATTTGGGGGTCTGTTGAATGGAGTGAGTTGTAAACCCTCTAACATGTATTTTATTTCTATGAACAAAAAAAATTAGAAATTTGGGTTCATCTCTTTTATAAGAATTGATCTAACTATCTTATATTAATTATTTCTTCATAAAATACCGTTAATTATTAATCTCTGTTTGAGTTCAATAAATAGTAATTGAAATATAATAATGTCTTAATTTAATTTTGTTATGCAGAAAGTATGGGTACAAAGAACCAATTTTTTTTTTAAAAAAGTGAAAATTTATTTAAATAATCGAGAGTAAAAGAAAATCTGAAAACTTTTTTATTGATTTGGATTTGGTTCGATTTGGTTTGTAGTTTGAATTTTCAAAATAGATCAAAACCAAATTGAATCACCTTCAATATATTTTTTTAATCACAAAATAGTTGCATGTTATGTCTTTTATATATTTTCAATACTTGATTCAATCTCATCACTAACTGAAAAGAACAGTTATTGGGCTTGAAATTAATTCTTTTTATATGACAAGAAATTTTTTTAACAAGTTATGTCTCTTCTGTAAGAAGATGAAAGAAAATATTATAATTAAGGATTAAATATATATTTTTTAATATAACACGAAATTAATTTTCATATGATTATAAAATATAAATGATTGTTAATTTTTTTTCTTCAAAATTCGTTATTTTGATTTCAGAGATTAATGACCATTATAACAAATTTCAATGTGTTAAATGAAATGAAGTAAAATCTCAAATTTATATAAATATGTATACGGTCAATTTCGTATTATAGAAAAATAACAAAAAATATATTTAATGCTATTTAATGTGGTCTGCAGTCACTGTCATGTTAAAAGTTGTCATAATTTGGTTTTAGGTGAAATGTGTTGAGTGAAAAATAGGTTATATGTACTTTTTACCTTCTTCAATTATTGATTCATAATCTTATTTCATTTTTTCTACAATTTTAATTTTCTGATTTCAGTTCATTGTTGTAGTTAGATAACTAAATTCATCAGTATAAAACAAGGACTTTGTTCATGTTTGACACCAAAATATAAAGATGTTGTCTATGTTTGACAGAAAGTGTGTGGCCTAGAAAAAGTGGAACACAAAAATTGTGCTCAAATGAATCTGACATTGGAAAATGCTACTAAATCAAAATGATTCTTAAGAAGTGTTAAGTATTGAACGCCAAGGTCAGAAATCTACACATGAATTCTAAGTAAAACCACCTTTGATTTGATTTATTAAAAAATTGTTGGCAATGTTTATAATCAGTGGAAAATGCTGGCATGAGTTGAGACAGCAACATGAAGCATAATGGAATGAATCAAAATGGGACTTAGAAGCTGTTGCTGAGCACAATTTCAGCCATGAGCAAACAGCACTGTGCTCAACCAAATTTCATGTGAAGATTGAATTCCAATCTGCCAAGGAAAAACATCACAGTTTAAGAGAAATTAGTCTGCAGCATTTTTACTCTTTTCAATGCTCAAGAGAAAAATATTCATGAAAAAGGGTCTAGTTATCAATAAGGAAAACCATTTTTTTCCAGCCTTAAATCTTCACTTCACATAGAACTAGTTTTTTATTCATAAAAGATGAAAATGAAATCTTACAAGAAGTTATGGACTTCACAGATACAGGAAAATACCTGAGAATCATTAATGGCTTACTCAGTTTCAGATACATCCTCTGAATCAGACAGTGGTAACAATGTGCAGACCCCAAGCAAGTGACCATTTAGGCAGACATAATACTCAATATAATCTTTATGGGAACCCAACCTGCACTTGGCACTTTCTGGAATCATATTGGCCTGCAGCATGCTCCACAACTTTGCCTTACAATAGGGGCAAATCTCTGTTGAATGGAGCTGTGCACCTCTGTTAACTATCATCCTCTTCACGTTTGATGATGCAAAGGACTTGAAAATTCCTCTGAAGAATCCTAAATCACCAGCTTCACCTTGGTCAATATGCTCACAAGGCTCAGACACATACAGAACATCATTTAGGCACTGTGGCATGAGAAAGCTCTTTCCTAGTGTTTTAGAAAAACGAGTCTTGTTAACAAAATGACCAGGAACCTGCACATTATGGTACAAACCACCTTGTGTGCAACCAGAACAGAATATGAGAAGCTTCCCCAGAGCCCTCCAGTTCCCATCTGCACTGTGACTTCCACTGGATTGCAGATCAAGCATCATCTTAGGAGCTCTTGTTCTACAAAACTCTTTCCATAGAACTCTCTTTGCGATATCATCAAACCATTTGCATGCACACGACAGAGTAGCAATCACATTGGGGTTCCAATTCAAGTGCTGAAACACCAAGAATATCACATCTTCACTTAAATGTCCCTTGGTGCAATGACAGCTAGCTGAATGAACACATCGATACTGCTTAGTCAGAATCATTTTCTTCACCTGAAGTTCACACAGAACACCTATGAGTTTGTTACTACCTTTTCCATCATATACTTAAGAATATTCAATGATTCATACAGATGACAAATCCTAATGACCAAATTTCTTAAATTGTGTAGTTCTAAGAAACATCAGGATAACTAATGTGATGAAACCAACACTAAAATATGTAAATAATAACATCCAAAGCACATACCATATAACTAGAATTGACCTCATCAAACTACTTTCTAACATACTCAAAAGTTTTTTCAAGAAAATACATGTTTTTCTCCCTCCCAATGCACTGGTATGTGTTGAACTTTAAGGGTATACTGTTATTCAATAGCTTACTAGTGGTTACAATCCATAGTGCATAGATATGATACTTGTAGCAGATACAACGCAGTGTGCAAATTGAAGTATCAGTGATCTATATCTTCAAACAGCAAACAAAGGGTGCAAAATTCTATGGAAGGAGGAATGAACAAGAGATGAAACAATATACATATAGAAAGAGGCAAAAAATATAAACCAATGGTGCTTACAACAAAACTCAAATGCAGAAAACAAATCCCATAGAGAGAGGGATATTTCAGTTCAAGCAACAGCACTGCAACCAAGAGCAGCCTTAAAATAACTTCAAAATTCAAGCATCTAACAGTGCAAAACTATCTCATCGTACATAAAAAAAGATAATTAAATGCATCAGATAAAGCTCAGCATTCAGAGGTACATGTAAATCACATTTTTCATTTCCCAACACCAGTAACCCAATCTACAGCAGCCACGTCACAGAACAAAGTTAAAAGACATGACACATCTCACATGGCACCGAAGCTCAACATAAATATTCCTTAATCCTTGCTACATAGACAAATCCAAACTCCAGAATGACCCTTCACTAGATTCCACATAATCTCCACTCAAAGCTAGAAATTTATGAAAACCCTCCAATCAAACCAAGAAAAAATCAAAACTAACAAAAAAAAGAGAAAAATGGATCGGTATCCTGAAATTAGATAAAAAAAAAACTCAGATTTTAACTTAGCTTATGGAACCGGCTTTAGCCATAAAACAAACAATGGTTTGCTTTGAGGGAAAGAAAAAAGAAAAGGGTATCTGAGAAACAGTAAAATAAAAAACAGACAAGGAGAAAAGCAGCAACTTTTGTTTGCAAAAGTGGCAATTAAATTATCTGTAATTTTCACCTCTGAGCAGGGGCAATTCGGTCCAGAAAAAGCACAGAGCAAAAGACAGTGAAGTTGAAGCAGCAAAAATGCATAGAGATAGAGAGAAGGTACGAGGAAGAAAACCAAAGAAGATGGAAAAGAAAGAAGAAAAAGAAACAGAAACAGGAACATCAGAGGAGGAAAAAAAGTGTAATATATTTCAAGACATGCATAGAGTAACTGAGTGAGTACGGACTCTATCAAGGACAAATCATACTCTGACACGTGTCAACGATGTCATCTTGGTCCAGCTGGCACACCACAATTCTAAAGTGGCATTTGGAAGGCTGATTTTGTAGGGTATTCAAAATTCAACCAACTTGTCTCAAACACTTTCTTCAAAGTTTATCAAAAAAAATACATTTTTTAATAAAAAAAACTCATTTTTATATACTTTTCATATCAAATAAAATACCCTTTCAACCAATATAAAATTTACTTTCAAAAAAATATTCTTTTTATTTCCTCTAATGTCTCACTCACATTCACTTTCCTTGATTTCTCATCAATTATATTTATTTCACAGCAATCAAGCAATACTTAAATTTGATGGAGGGAAAAATAGAAAAAATGAAAAAAAAAATAATAAAAAGGAAAAATCAGTTAATAAGTTAAACATTTTCCTTGTTTATTAATGATATTTAATAAAGAGAAAAAAAAAAGTAGTTGGATGATAAAATAAAGTAAAGTAATTTAGTTAAAAGAAATAGAAAATAATTTTTGGAATTGTTTAATTTTAAAAAAATATTATTAAAATCTATTCATAAGATCTTCTTTTATTTTCCTTAGCAAAGACTACAAAAGGTTATTCCTTTAGCTACACTTCATGTCTGCCAGGTGTCACATTATTATTGCTTGGGCTTTCATTTTCATTTTTTTTTTCTATTTTATTTGCAAAATTGATATTGTTATTTTGTGTCAACTTGGTGCTTTATCTTTAAGCTTTCGTTTTTTAGCTAAATCAAATCAACTTGCCATTTCTTTATTCTTCTTTCTTTCTCACTTGTCTCAACCCTTTTTTTTTATTTTCTTTCTATTTGATTCAATCAAATTTACAATTTTGGATTTATAAGAAAAATAAATACTAATTTCAGTGTTTTTGTAAGTAAAAATAATATGATTTTTTTTTATGGAAATTAGTCTCATTAGTTTTATAATTTCCTATTTTTTATTGGCTATAAATGATATAAATAATTTTTATGGTATTTAACTAAGATTATAAAACAAAACCTAGTAGTATTTAATTAAGATTTTTCTTAAATTATAAAAATGTGTTGATTTTAGAAAATATACCATTGTCTTACAAGAAATTAGAAAAGTATTATTTATGTTATTGCTCTCTACATAGCCATATTTTATTTGACTTTTGTTTACAATAAAACTTTTGTTTGACTTTTATTCCTCTAAATTTAGTTTTTCATTTTAATTTTGTATAAATTTCGATACTTTTTTTGTTTTAATCTCTCTAATAATTTCTTCATTTTGATTTATTCTTTTTTGAAAAATATTTAACAAGAACTAAAAATAAGTTATTCTCGTATTACAAGAGAAAACAAAATGAAAATACAAAACACTAAATTAAAATAATAAAAATCATTATTTTAGGAACCACAAGTCAAACAAATTTGTTTTGGAAACAAAATCATCAAATTCAAACATAAAGAAGACCTACCAAAGTTTGTTGTGTTCATTAGATTTTAGCCAATAAATGAACTTTTTTAAACTATATATTACCTTCATTCCTATTTATATGTAAAATTGTAAAAACAAATAATTTGATCCAATTCTAACTTGATAAATTACCTAATAAATTTGTGTTACCTAGATTTGGTTTATAATGTAAATGGGATATTTTAATCCACTTTAAAAAAAATTAAAAAGTTTATAAAGCAAATATATATTTTAAAATTTATTAGGATCTTTTTAAGTGATCTTTCTCTTAAGGGAAAGTGTCCTTAAGATTAAGTGTAGGAGTTATTCCATGTTTGAATTATTTGAAATCTTAGGGTTTTTTTGAGAATGTTGATGTCACTATTGAAGGCAAGTGTTGAGTGGAAATGTGTAATATAGCATAATACCATGAACCTTTTTTTTCACGCGTGAGTTGGAAGCACCTTTCAATCTAATCAATATTTCAATTTTCCAAACCCATTTGCTTCAAAAATGCATCCATTTTTGGCAATACTTTATAGCCAATCAACCACAAACTAAGTAAACTTTTGTTCTCCTTCACATTCATGCACCAAAACCTCTTTCTTCTGTTTCAAAAAAATCTACCACCCAACACAATAAATCATTTGAAGGAGCAATAATTTGCAAGAGGGATTTCTATATTTTCTTTTCCTTATGTTAACTTAATTCTCTTACACATTTACTACAACAATGAATGATGATTAATGAGAGTGAAATCAATACATTAATAATTTAAGGTTTGAGAAATCTCGATAATGATGATTTCTCTCAGTAATAATGAGAGTGAAATCAATACATTTAGTCACAACACATTTTACATTATAAGAACATTTATTTTCATAAACCACAAATTATAAATTGAGATCATTGAGTTTCATTGTTCTCTACAAATAGTTATAATGAATTACTTCAGTTTTCACTTTTTCATCTTTTTATAAATTGAGATTATTGAGTTTCATTGTTTTCCACAAATATTTATAATGAATTACTTCAGTTTTTTCTTTTTCGTCTTTTTATAAATTTAGATCATTGAGTTTCATTGTTCTCCACAGATATTTATAATGAATTACCTCAGTCTTTCCTTTTTGGTCTTTTTATTCTTCCATGGTTATGCTAATGGATTTGACTACTGGATGATGTTAACATGTGTACGAGTATTAATATTGACATTACCTAATTTTTTATACAATTAATCTTACCTTATTTTGTATATCTTAATATGTTTTTTCAATCGGTACTAGTACTTCCTGAAACCGTCCAGTCCCTATCGATACAATAATAAATTAAAAAAAAAACTAATAAAACCAACTAAGCTTTTTACTTTTATTTTTCTCTAAATATCTTGTGGATTAAAATAAAGAATTTGTTCACATTATTAAAAGATGAAACCTAATATTCTTGTACATGATAATGACACATCTAATATAGTCACACTCTCTCCCTCTCTTTAATGTAAAAATACTTTTTTAACACCCAAAGAAACTAAAAAGTATAATTAAGAATGGGCCTAAGAAGGATATGTGATGAATTACACTGAAAAAAACATTTGAGATGTTGCTGTAAAACACTACATGTCTATGAAGGAAGCAAATAAAGTACAAAGTGATACGTATTACCCTATTAAGATAACATCATCTAAACATCATATGTTATCATAAATTATTGAGATATCTTATATGTAAAAAAGTGACAAAAAAAGAGTTATGAATATTAAAAATAATAAACACTATGATTAAACATATAAGGTTAGATGAGTTGAATATCACAGTGGATAAAGATACTATAATTTGTTACATTAACCAAAGAGGGGAACTCTATCACAATAACAACAAATATGATCCAATTCAGATTATTGATTTACCCGCAAATCATTATCTTAAGTCCACCCAACATACCTAGTACTCACGTTTATAAAATAATTAAATAAATATGCTCAAAATACTCTTATTCAATTCTCATCAAAAACAACTATAAACATTTCATTAACTTCTCACATTTATTAATAATAAATCAATAAAATTACTCTATATTTATCCACTTTTTTTTGGTAAACCCCTTATTGTATCAGCTTTAGTTTTTCATGTTACAGATGTGAATTTATGTAACCAAACAGATTATGAACAGAAAGAATGTAAGGATCTTTAGGGCAAAACTGAAGGCGTTTGTAAAAAAAGAAGTTGACGTGTGACAGGCTTTTAAAACAAAAAGTGGTAAATTATTTTTGTAACAATAATTGTGAATGATGATGATGACGACGACTTCTTTTATGTTGTAATGTCTTGATATCTAAGTTTACACACCTCATTATATGGAAATACTAGACTCAACAAAAAAATATAAATTACACACACAAGAGCAGTATTAAAAAGAGAGTGAACAAGAACTCTCCATCCTCAAAACTTAATCATGATCCGAATGTGCTCTGTAGAACAATCAAAGCATTCCTTGGCCAGCAGAATCGAGGCACATTGAGGAGAAACACAACAGTTATCAACATCCTTCAACTTGTGCACATTCACTTCATTGCAGTAAACCGGCTTCCTTCAGAGCACCTTTATAGTCTTCAACACTTTTTGCTCGCACCTGCATCCACAGTCACATTAACAAAATAATGTTATTTAAGATGGATATTTTCACAACTCCTTCAGAACAGATGACAAAAGATCAAATTTGGCAAACCTCAGCTACACGAGTGCCAAAATGATTCTCGATCTTGGACATGAGCCTTTCATCCTTTTCATCACATATCAAGTTAAATACAGCCCCTGTAGGATCAAAAGAATAAAAAGATAACTTAAACCATTTATACCAGCGCCTAAAATATTATTCATAACTCATGAAGAATGAAATTATGAATCACTTTCTTTGGAATAAAAGGGTAAAGCAAAAAACAAATTGCATGAAGTGATACTGTGACCAAACAAGTACATATTACAACTTAAACACCAGTCTGAGCAGGGCGATCAGTCAAACTAAGTATTTGCTTTGTCCAGTAGATGGAAAGTGAAAATGAATTTAGAAGTAATTAAGTCTATAGAACTCCAGATAAATAGTCAACTTTTAAAATCTCCATTTTCATCTGATTTTCAGGTGTTTCACTATCCACCTCTCAACAGCCCACTAGGTAGAAATATTTCTAGCCCCGTCAAAGTAATATATATTGAAAAAAGGTAGCAAAAAAATTTGTCCCTTTGAGGAATTAAGACCCAAATAATTAGGGCTCAAGTTTACCCATGTAATATAATGGAAAGCATTGCTAAATATAGCAGTGATTTTTAACGATATCGTAACCCCATCTCTAAACATGCAGAAACTCAGTTGAGCTATACTAGCACAAAAAAAAAGGTAACAGGAGACTCAATATCTATGAAACGCTGACTCCGACACTGACACCACTAACACAGCTAATGTCCAAAGTATGGGAGATGGTATCACTGCTCACACACATACATAAACATCGTGACCAAAATCTCAATTGAAGATTAAGATTGATATACTTCATGATATAAAAACAAATTTGTTACAGTTTCCTTGTAATAACATCTTTCACAATAGAATTCTAAATAACAAACATGTATCTTAATAGTTAAAGTAACTGGTTAAGTCCTATTTATAAAAAAAAAATGAGTCATGCATTATGTCTAATATAGTTTGCCTTCTTTTAATTTCTTTTTACTATTTTTAATAAAGGGCGTCTAAAAAGTGTTTAGGCAATAATAGATGTTGGTTCACTTTCTTTACACGCTCAAACCATGCAAAGAGGTGTCAGCCAGAAAAAATTGTGACACACAGTTGAAGAGTGTAGGACATCTGATAGAAGTGTGTCTGACAAGTGTTGTCCAAAAAGTGTCAGTGCTTCCTAGCTTAATACAACTTTAACAATTTCTTATAACTACATAACAGTAAGCAGAGAAATCTGGAAATTACCCTTGCGCCCAAAACGCCCAGCTCTGCCAACCCTATGCAAATACACTTCACAATCAGGCTCGGGTTCACGGGTATAGCTGGCAGTGTGTTTCATTGGAAGATCATAATTGATGACCAAATTAACCTGAATAAACATAATTTTTTAGAATGTAACCACATTTTAAAGCAAACACACAAAAAGAGAAGGGTGGGAGAGAGAACCAACACAGTACCTGTTGCTGATCAAAGCCACGAGCAAGAAGATCAGTTGAAATAAGAACTTGAGTCAAACCATCTCTGAACTCTTTAACAATTTTCTCTCTCTCTTCATAACCAAGAGCACCTTGAATAGATGTAACCTCATAGCCCAAGTCAACAAGCGATTTATGCAACATTTGTGCACTATTTCTTGTACGCACAAATATAATGGTTTGCCCCACATTCTCTCCTATTTCAAATATGTAATCTTTTATCACTTCAATCTTAGCAAGTTCATCAGAACAATAGACTTTATATTGCTTTACTGCATCTAAAGATAGTTCTTCTTTCTTTACAAAAAGTTTATTATGATCTGCTTTGACTGTCCTTGAAACGAAATTCTTGACGGTGTCATTAAATGTAGCAGAAAACAGAAGAACCTGGAAGCACATCAAGACCAATCAAAATTTTCTACATAAAAAGAAACTCACTGCAGAAAGGTTTATTCAAATGCAGATAAAATAGTTATGTGGCACCAAAAGTATGCGTAACTATGAAAATTTAAACCCCGTACAAATTCAAATTTACTAGTATCAATCCATTCATATCAACCAAAAGAATATTTAATCTTTAAATCCATGTGATGTTGTTTGACTGAACAAGATATATTTCACTAGAATTCAACGAACCTGACAATTAGAATTGACTCTTTCTATTTCCTTCATTATCCTCAGGGAATCATCTTTAAAACCATCCTGCACATTACAGTTCATAACAATCAAGACACAGCATATTTACCAGCAAAATTCAATTAAAAAACAAGACAAATGAACATGTGACCATGGTAGTTGAATCGAGATACAAGTAGTGTATCAGAGAGCTGATTTTCTGAATCGTGAATCGTTTCGTATCGTGAATCATAAGATTCATAAACATTAAAATTGTAACATAACATATAATTAATATAAAATATGTAAACATGCAAAGGTGCAATTATCATAGTCATTCATATTTCATCATCTTCTTCTCCAACATCTACATCACTCAAGTCATCTTCATCTTCTATAAAAAGTTCTTCTTCAATGTCTTCCTCATCTTCTATGAATTTTTCATTTTTATTGATCTTGGTATTTAAATTTCTAGAACCTATATTAGCAAAAGAAAAACAAATAAATTTAATTAGTTTAGTTTGTTAAAGTTTCCAGTTGTAAGTTGAAGAAGTTCTAAATAAAAATAATTACCTCTCTTCTTTTTTTACTCAGAGCTCTCTCTTCAACATCAAAACAATCATGTACACTTATGTAACATCTGCCTTTCTTTTTGTTTTCCTTATTTTTAAAAATCCAATATAATAGAAAAAATCCCAAGACGGCAGTTAATCACTCCCTGTTTTCTGCTTCACTCTCTGTTTTCTACTCTCTTCACCGTGCTTACAGTCACGCACCTCCAGCAACCACCGCGCATCTAGTCGAGCGCCTTCGTCCAGCAGTGCGCCTCAGCAATTGCACAATTCCACAAAGTTGTTGCTATTGTTGTCTGGCGCCGCACCTCCTACTGTCACGAGTCTGATGGTCGTTGCTGTGATGGTCGTTGCTGTCGGAGGAGAGAGGAGAAAAGGTTCGCGAGGTAAAATTTTAAAATTAGGGTTTTCAAATTCCAATTTATTATACGATACGAAACGATTCTCCGATTCGTCTTCCGATTCGCACGATACAATTGCGATACGGGAGCGAAAACGATTCTTTGTACGATTCGTATCGTACGAGGCCTGAACCGTATTGTTTCGTGCGATTCGTATCGTGAATCGCACGATACTTACTACCATGCATGTGACAAGACAAGCATTCCCTGAACCTAAAACTGTGCCATGCTCAATGTCTGGCATGCATATTTATAAACTAGAAATGAATAAATCGTCAAAACAAACGATTCACTACTACTAGTTCTCTATTCCTCTATATCCATCACAAACTGACAATCTGCCATGCAATACAACTACAACACGTAAACCATTTTCAAACATTAGCTTTAGCAGTGTCACTAGGTATTCTCCAATAAAATGCAGTAACAAGTTCAGGAAGAATGATACGGCCATGAACAGTACATGAAAAATCAAAATCATACAACGATCCTGGTCAACTGCAATCCTACACATAATCCAGCCCAAAGGACCTGCTTCCATGTGAAGAACATTACAACCAATTAACAAAATTGGTATCCTTATAGCAGCTATTAAACAGCTTTTGAAATTACCAAGATGTATGTGCTAGAAAGTCTGCGTAAATATAGAACTCATAATGTACGGGTTATGCAATCATGAATAGTTAGCATGGTAAGATTACTAACTCACCAAACAATTACTTTAAAAGTCATATCCAGAGTGATTTCTACCTAGTTAACGGTAAAACTGTGTATCAAAATTAAACTAACAAACAAATAGTCAAGATATGTCGTTTTCTACTACTACTAATTTCTCTTCAGTCTAAACTAACCAATCCTCGAATAAATCACGGTAATAACAAGTTCACTAAGTGTGCAACCCAATAGAATTACCTCCGCAAGCATTTGATCCGCCTCATCAAAAACAAGAATCTTCAACCTGGAGGCCCCAAGTTTCTTGAAGCTCATCCACTTCTTGATGGTGCCAGGGGTTCCAATCACCACCTGCGCCATAATCGGCGCCCTTTTCGCGATCGAGAGCGCATTGTTATCCGTTGGCACCGCGCACTCCGACGCAATCCCAGTGTACTTCCCCATCTTGCGGAGAACCTCGGTGTTCTGATTAGCCAACTCCCGGGTGGGGCAGACACAGAGAGCCTGCGGCGCCTGCACCTTGGGATCGACGCGGCTGAGCATCCCAAGAACGAAGCACGTAGTCTTTCCAGACCCGTTGTGCGCCTGCGCGATGAGGTCCCGGTGCGGCGGGCTCAGGATCATCGGCAAACTTATCGCCTGGATCTTGCTCGGCTTCTCGAACTTCATCTCCACGTAGAGCCCCTTCAGAAGCTCCGGCGAGAGGTTCAGGTCCTCGAACTTCGACGCCGACGTGTAAGGCGTTTCTCCAGAAGTAACCTGAACACAATCCAAAACCCTAAGCGATAGTAAATAGAGAGAGCAAGAAAGAGAGAAGTGTTTTGTTGCAAGTGAAACGCACCGCTTGGATGTTCGAATCGTCGGGGTCATCTAAGAGTTTGGGAGGGTTATCGTCGTTGTCTTCGATTTTTAACGCGTCGAGGTTGACGGAAGAGGTTTCGGCGGCGGCGATGGTGGCGGGGGATTCGGTTTCTTCGTCCGCTTCGTCAGCCCAGCTTTTGATAACCGCCGTCGTAGTGGTGGTGGAGGAGGCGGTGGAGGCGGCGGAGGTGGATGGTTCTGCCATGGATCGGAAGTAGAATGCGACGGTGGATTAGTGTATGCAGAGAGTGTATGCGTGAAAAAAAATAATAAATGTTCTTCTTATGTTAATAATAAATAATAAATAATAAATATGGTGAAGGTTGCGTTCAAATGACGGTGGCCCAATGTTTAGGCCTGTTACGTGAACGTATATTTTTATTTTCGGAAAAATAAAGTTTTGCTTCTTTTATTTGGTATTTTTATTTTTTTTAGGGTTATACATATTTTTGTTCTTACATTATATACTAAATTGTTTTTTATATATGTGAAATAATAGTTGACTTTTTTTAAAATATTGATGGATTTTTTTCAAAATTTGTGATTGTTTTAATTGCAAATTGATATATACTATTTCAATATTTTCATATTATAAGGAAAGTTTAAAGTTTTGATAAAAGACTAAAACAATTTTGTGTTATATAGTACAATGACGAAAATATGAATGTAGTTCCTTCTGATAGTTAACAATTGTATTATCTCAAAATTGTTATTATTCACCTATGACTTGACACATAACTACCTACAATATCATACATATCGTATACATATTGTGTATACTGAAAAGTAACTTACACTTTTCTTTTTGTAGAATTTGAGTATAAATATGTGATAATCACCTCAGTTACTTATAATCATATCAGTCACAAAGTATTATTAGGAGGATAATTAATTATGTGGTGTGTTAAAACAAACATAATTGTAAATATGTAATCTTACCATTTACACCATTAAAAATAATTTAAAATACTCTTACACTCATCACATCACTCACTTATTTCAATAAACTTTTTTCACATATTCATCTTAACATACCTCAATTCAAACACACTCAGTTTTTCTCACATCCTCATACTTTCACTCTCTCACACCCTCAACTTTCCACTTCTCAATCCAAACAAAACATTAAAGAAGAGATCGACTCATTTGCTAAACCCGCATTCTCCACCTTGAATGATTTTATCTCAAAATGGGTAACAAAAATTACAATTAAATGAAAATCATGCTAATAAAAAGTAAAATATGTTGTAAATACTAGAGAAAATGGTATTTGTGAGGAGAAATAAACATTAGGGATTGGAATACACAAAGAGATGAGGAATCAATTTTCACTAAATAATTCTTAAACTATTCAATATTTTTTCATTTGATAATTTAATATCAAAGTGTGTATGAATATAAAAGCCATGTATTATTTATAAGATAATTTATTTTGGGGTTAACCAATACATAAAAAAAAGAAAGCCCTACATAGGATTCAATAGTCAACCAATTTTAAAATGGACATGATTAGCTAAATCTTCAAGTAATGAGCAAAAATTAGTAGATGGTTGCTATCGTACGTGTGTGGATGCTATATTTTATTTTCTGTAAGTGCATTTTCATGACAATGTTTCCTTTTTCATCAAGTTTAATGAAAATGAATTAATTGAAAAGAATGAGAGGTTAATATTT
Source organism: Phaseolus vulgaris (assembly GCF_051622355.1). Lineage (NCBI taxonomy): Eukaryota > Viridiplantae > Streptophyta > Magnoliopsida > Fabales > Fabaceae > Phaseolus > Phaseolus vulgaris. The sequence continues at coordinate 5,538,797 of NC_143501.1, read as the reverse complement.
GAGAAAAAAAAATTATGTTATTTGCTTGTGTAATCAGCATGTTTAAGTAGATTTTCTTTAACCTAATAAATTGGTCACTTTATTTTTTATCTGAGATTTAGTTTTTATATTTTAAAAAAATGCAATTTCAGTTCAATTCTCAATTTTACATACATTTATTTTTTTTAAATTAAATCCAGGACCTGGTATAATTTTTTAAGATACCATAAGAAAGTAAGTTGAGACACAATGTCAAAGGTTTTCTTTATTAGTAGTCTATGAATTAAGGAAGAAAATAATTCCAAACTATACTCTGAGTTTTTCTTTTAAAAAATAAGATAATTTTGTAGGTTAATATCGAAATAGTAAAATTTTTAAAAATTATCAAAATAGTTCATTTCAAGAAGTCGTGTCAAGTAGTATTAGTTGAAATCTGATTAATCATATTAAGAAGTCGTCTCAAGTAGTATCAGTTGAAATCTAACTAATCATAGTCGTGTAAAGTAGTATTAGTTGAAATTTAATTAATCATGCCAAGTTGTTACGATGTACCAATTTAAAAAAAAAAATTATTCATTTTGATAATTAACCTACAAAATTACCTTTATTTTTGAAAAAAAAAAACAGGATTAGTTGCCATAGATTACACTAATATCTCAGAAAATGTATGAAGTTGACAAACTAGTTAGTTAACCAGATTATACCAGCAGATTTAAGAGAGAACTGTCTTACCAAAAACACATGCACAATACTGACATCTCTTACTTTGACATGAACATCAAAGAAGTAACAGAAATTTTCACAAGTTCAAAGCAAGTTTGTTTTCCAGGCTAAAAGTACAAGGTCACTGGCATCACTGTCTGATTTTTATTCAAAATTAGAAGATACAAATCATTCACCACAGGTATGGATTTTCCAAAGCAAAATGAAACAAAAAGTATATGGTGCAAGTTAATGTAAGTTCGCAACACAAAATCCCCCTTCAAACTCTACATGCAGAGTTTCTGAAGAAAATTCAAGGCAAATCTAACTCTACTTTCTGCAATACCTTCAGCTTGTTAGCTTCACAACTACTACCAAAGCTCAGGTTTATTTTCCTATCATTTCTTTACAAAACAAGTGAAAAAGCTAGAAAATTTCTATTCCAGATTTGGTCAACTGAGTGTGTCTGCAGAAGGTTTTCTCTCTTGAAGAGAGATCACAGTTTCAAAGGCACCAACCAATGCTTTAACCTTGCTCTTCCGAGTTTCGGCTAGTTTACTTGCTGTTTCCTCAATTACATTATTAAACAATCCCTGTGCATCTTTCTTGTCCTGCATATCTTGATGTCTTAAAACAACCTTCTCTGGAGTAGTTGCAGCACCATTGCTGTCAGCACAGGCTTCATTTCTATCAAAGCTTTTCCGGGCATCACCCTTAAGATTGGCTCTCCCAGCCAGCCCTCTTGCTCTCCGAAACTTGATCCTTCTTGGACTACTTATCTCAGGTTGATTTTCAACCACTTTTCCCCTTCTGAACTTCAATTTTATCATTTTGTTGTCCTTGTCTTTGGAATATGCAACCCCATTCCTTGTGTTTTTGCTTTTCTTCTCATCTTCCAATGTCTCCATGTTTTCTAGGCATTCAATTTCATGGCTTCCTGAAAAGGAATCCGGCTCAAATTCACTAGTTGTATATTCAGATTCCTCTTGGGAAATTGAGGATACCGAAGACTTAGGTGATGACAACTGAGGGAGGTATGATTCATCATCATACCTAGCATTCTGATCAGATTGCAAAGTTTTGTTTTCACTTCCCATCTTGATGACATACAAAGTCTTTTCCTTCACCTCATGGTTGTCATGTTCCTCGTGCTCGACCATTTTGGCAGTCTGCTGATTCTTAAGGTGAGAAGCAATTTTCAGGCTCTTGAGCTTTCTTGAATTTATACTTGCAACTCTTCTAAGGGAAGGTCTGGGGGATAATAAAGCCTTCTGGGGTGACATCAGTTTTTTTGAACCTGCTTTGGAGGAGGTAGCTCCCTTTTCCATCTTGATCTTATTATATCTTTGGCTAACATCGCCATCTGAGGAATTCATAGAAGATATTTGCTTCTTTCTAGCACTGCTTAAATTTAAAGAAGTCGTGCGTTTTTCAGACAACTTTGCCTCTTTACCTTTGATAGAAGATAAGGGTGATGAAGTTTTCACCACATTGGAAGTTGGTTTTGATGAAGTTTTGACCTTGGAGATTGGTTTTGATGGATTCCCCATCTCATTGGAAGTAGGTTTTAAAGGAGAGTCCATCTTCTTGACCATTGATTTTGATGGAGCTTCCACCTTCCTAGAAGTTGATTTTGATGGAGATTCCACTTTCCTAGAAGTGGAGTTTGATGGAGTTCGCTCCTTTTTGGAAGGAGACTTTGATGGAGATTGGACCTCCTTGATTGAAGAAATTTGTTTTCTTGTTGGCAGAGATGTATGAGAACTCAGGACCTTGGCCAATGAGAAATTTCTCACTCCTGATTCCTTTCGCTTGTCAAATGATTTTGTTGCCAGTTTCTGCTTAAAAGTGTCAGATGTATCAGAAATCATCTTGGAATCAACTGATTCTTTGAGTTTGCCTGTTGACATCTTTGTCAGCTTGGAATCTACAGATGCACTGAGCCTAGCAACTGATATCGTTATCCCACCAACACTACCTTCTAAACTGTGGTGAAGCTGTTTTCTTGTAGCTCTATTAGGTATAGAGCGTCTTTCCTTCAAATCAAATGCATGTTCCTTCCCATATTTGCAAAAATCATGACAAGAACCAGTTGAAGCTCTGAGATAATTTGGAATGGTTTTTTCAACACTGGTTCCAGGACTAGCTTTGTCAGCTAAATGCCTTCTTTTTTCAACCCCAGGTGACTTGGTCACTTCTGGGGTCACTGGTAATTCAACACTTTCATTGGCCATAAGATTGGAGATGAGATATGCTAATGAGCAGAACAAGATTCAAGACAACAATCCTGAAACACAAAAAAGAAAGCCAATGTTAAATACAGCTTACATAAAGGGCATAATGTTTAAGAAATGGTTGATTCAAACTGCAAATAAAAAACAAAAGCACATCCAATATTTCAGTAGAAATAGGTTCAGAAACAAGAACAAACCATTAATATCTATGGTGGAAAGGAATGAAAATGTATCTCCCATTCATCTATGTTTCAAATCACAATCTTTGAAAGTTGCACAGAGAAAGAATTTGTGTTTTAAAACTGGTCTCAAATGGAAATAAACACACACACAAACAAACAAACAAAACTTTTATATTGTCTCACATCTGATTTTCTCCATTCGATCCACCACAATACTATGAAACTATTAATGTAACAGGAACCAGCCAGCCAGACACAAACAGAGAAAGGAAAAGAAGTCATCAAACAACCAAAAAGAAAAATCATGATGTCCCAGTAGGCAAACTACTGTTTCTCAAGCAAACTTCAATAAAACACATTCTCGTGTCTTGTAAACATAGGTACTCTAAGACTAGCTGCAATAATTGTGAAAAAGTAAGCTTTTCCATTAACTGATCCTTTATAAAAAGAAGACACTCATCAAGAAAGCACATTAACCGTGCAACCAATCATCTAAGCAAATCAATGAAGATTTAGAAATGCAACAAAATCCACCCGGGTGCTGAGAATCACAAATCAATCAAAATCAAACGCAGCAGAATATTCATCCAAAAGCAAAACCATCCCCAAATATTGATTTTTCAGCAAAAGTCACAACCAAACATCATAAAAAAACACATTGAAAAACTTAATGGCCAAGAAAACTTTTTTTCCCACACCACCACCATTGACAATCATCTTGAAAGGATATTTTGGAATCACAAATGAAAAATCAAATTTCTTTATATAAAAATTAAAAACAGGAAAAGAAGGCACCCCAAATGAAAACCAACCCCATACCACAAAAACCGAATCAGGGGATGTTCAGAAAAAGCCATTTCAATCCACCAAAGATCAAATTTTTCAACAAACCCATTTGCATTTAGAGGATAACAAGCACGACCAAGATGATGAATTTTTATTAGGCAGGTATACAAGAAGAAGCATACCTTGTTGTTTTCAAAGAAACAAAGGGTGGTTCTGAACCAGAAAGGAGAAAGGAAAAAAGGGGAATAAAAAGAAAGTGAAGGGTGCAGAGTCGAGTAGAAGAAGAAGAAGAAGAAGGAAAAGGAGATGGGACCACTGGGAAGAGAACGTGCAAGCAAGTGTTTTTTTCTTTCTCTCCTGCTGTTTCTGATTCGGTGTTGCGTGTCTTCTCACTGCCTTGGTTTGTTACAGAATCCAAAGAGAGAGAAACAGAGAGAGACAGAGAGAGAATTGAAACGTTCAATTCTTTGCATTATTTTTTGGATCTTTGCTGAAATAAAAGAAGAATGGGATTAGGAAAGTGTAATCAGAAATGCAATAATAAAGCACAGGATTCAGAGGGGTCATTAAGGAACATGAGAGAATGGTTGGTTGGTGGGTTTGGTTGGTGAAAACGTTAAAATGGTTTTCTGAAATTTGAGACAGAACAGAAACAAAACAATGATCAAACAATTGTAATCCTGTTTCACTGGTAAAAACATTATTACCTTTTTCCAATTCTCTGTTTCTTCTTTTGAACAATTTGTGTAATAAAAAGTGAGAGAATAAAACCCAATTTTGCTTATTTTTGTATTAAATTTGAGGAACAGAAAAATGCTTGAGATTGATCAAAATCACTTCAAGTCAAAGGCAGAATCAGTTGACCGAAGTTTATGCCACCACCTAAGTGTAATAAGGTCAAAATGCAATTCTATTTTTATTTTATTTCCTATTTTAAGCATTTCTTTGATAAATAATATTCAATAACAAAAATTAATATAATTAGCTTAACATGACACATCAAGTCAAAGAAAACATCACTCCAACTCATCATGGGTTGACCATGGTTAATTACTACAATGGAATTCAACTTAGCATCACACCATTCTAGTATCCTATACTAAGGTTAAACATGGAGAAATTTGTAGGAACTAATTGAAGGAAATAAAATAAGGCAAAAGATTGTAGAAACTGATTGAATGTAATTGTACAAGATTGCAAAATTGTTAAACGGATATCTTATTCATTTTGATTTACTTCGGTAATAGATATAATAAAATTACACGTACTGAAAGCTATAAAATATGAATACTAACAACCTTGTAAACTCTATAAACTGACCATTAATACAATAATAACGATATAATAGTTTAAAGGTGATAAAATCAGAATTAATAATAAGAAAATTGTGTTTAGAATCCCTAGACCAAATTTTGATAAAAAAAAAAACTTTTCTTCGTTAAAGGGTCACTAGATTTTAATAAAAGACATTTTTTGTATTAATAATTCAACTTGACTTTGTTGTGATTAAAATATAGAAATAGAAGAAAAATATTTTTAATACCTAATTAACAATCCTTAAATGTGATTTATGAATTTTAATTCAACTTTCCAATTTGGTGGTGCAAAATTGGTATCCTAAGAATAAAGTATATGTGGGATTGTCAACTTAATGAAAATTGTGGAATGAAGGGTTTTGGGCATTAAGTAGTATGCCACATGTTAATGGAATTTCCCTTTCAATTTAAAAGTGGGTTTCTTTGTACCTTTCACATTTTTTATGGAAAAAAAAAATTGTTCTATTGCCAAAACAATATGCTCATCATGTCTCACAAAGCTTCTTTAACATGTTTTTCCATATATATCTATTTTAATACAAAAACTCAAAATTTAAGTCATCACATCAAAAGTGATTAGTAATTTTTAATACTTTTAAGTTTTTGTTAATAAATAATATTTTTTTTTGTTTGCCTTTTGCTATGGGTTTCTTGACTTGTGAAATTAAAAACTAATGTAATTTAGAGTTTTTTTAAAAAATTTGTAGAGGGATGAAATAAATAAAAAAAATTCTACAAAAAAAAACACAAGTAACTTTGTGGATTTTTTTAATTTATTTTCACTAATAACTTATTGAAAAAAAAATCAACTTGAATGAACTTTGAGGTAAATTCAATATTTTACTAAATTTGTTTAAAAAAATATCAATAAAACAATTCAATTACGATAACATTATTTCTATACTTATTTTATAAAAGATATTTGACTTTTAAAATAAAATATATGCATTGGATGGAAAAAAATTCTAAATATGAGTTTAATATAAAAGAAAATGGTCTAAAATAAATTGTCGAAGAAAGTAAATCTTAAAGTTAAAAATTTTAAGCAATTTAAATAGATTTAAGGAATAAGTTTTAATGTAAAATAAGAATGGTAATAAAAACATAATAGCTTCTTACATAATGTTCATTGGAAAATTTACATTCAATATTTATATCTAAAATTTTTTTATTGTTATTTTATTTAATGTGATATACTTATATACTATATTTTATAAAAGTTTCACTTGTACTTTTTTTAAAACAAGTCAACTTAATACTTGTAATATTCATGTAACTTCTACTTTGATAAAATATTTGTCTCAATTTATTATTTTTCTTTCAACATATATAATCACTTTCTCAATCTCTTAATTTTTTTTATTAATATAGAGTATAAAATGTTTTTATTTATTGTACCTAATCTTAACATTTTGATATTTATAGTATTTATAATTTGAGATTTTTGAAAGGTCATAAAATAATATTTAGTTAAAATTTATGTCAATATACTTAGGGAGAATAATTAAATTTCAACCTTACATTTCAACAAATACAAATTAACCAAGTCTAGAAGCTATTTAATTAATTAATCATTTTAGACCATTGAAATTTCTTAGTTTTTGACTTCTAGAAGAAAAAAGTATATCACTGTGAACCCTTATTTATTTGATAATATTAAAGTTTCTACATTTGAAATATTGTGTCTGTTTGTTTAATTATTTTTCTGGAAAAATATGTTTTAATAGAGTAATAATTTATAATGGTTTTAATAGTTTTAGATAAATTTATTTCATTTGTTTATAAGAAAAAATTGATACTCATATATAAGTACATTTTTTCTCTTTTAATTTTGATGTTTCTTAAAATAAAATCGAGAAAAAACTCTAAATTTTAAATCAAATATTACTTCTAATTGATTATTAACATCATCTCAGAAATCGAAAAAATATCATTATAAATATTTGTTTGTTTGAAAAGAGTGTTATTATTGATTTTGATTTTATTATTATTAATTTTGATGTCATTTGATGGGAAAAACACATATACATGCGAAAACAACACACATAATCACGAATTAGGTGGTTCGGTCGCCAATTGCAACCTACCTCCACGGGCAACTATTAGGTTTTAATTATATCCGGTTGCACACCGATTACAAGTAGAATGATCTCTTTAAATAAATATTATAAAAGGAACACAATCATTAACACAATCATTAAGTTCACTCACTAAACATGATTAAGTTCACCCATAGTCCAACTCAATTGTTTCTGACTTTATACCCAAAAAAAAATGATAGCAGAAAATAATTTTTATTAATTTTATATATTTTATTTTGCATTTGAAAGACAGTGTAAATGAAAAATGAAATAGTATTTAACTCTCATTTTTTTTTCTCTCCGTAAAAAATAAATAAGTAAATATATATTTTATTTTCCAGATTCATTTTATGAATTTTGGGACATGCTGGTACAGTGTGGTTGCAGGGTCCCATGGCAGACAAATTAATTTTTATATATTAATGGTTTAGTAATTAATTTATAGAATTTTTCACTGTTAACGTAAACTGAATCTTGTAGGTATCACTAAATTTAGAAGAAAAAAAAACATATTTAAATTATAATTTTGAATTTATTTAATCAGATTAATAAAACATTAAAACTGTTAAACAGTTATAATCTATAAAAAATCTCTAAACTCTTAAAGATGGCTCTTATTTAAACTCTAATAATTTCATTATCGATTTTTCTACCTTCATTATGTTTTTTCTTATCTTTTATTAATAATAATATTATTATAAAAATTTGTTATAAAATAAATAAATGCTAAAACAGTACTTTGTACTTTCAATTAATACTTTGCGTGTCGTAGCCGTCGGATTAGTTATAAACATACATTCTTAATTATAACATTAATGGCCCACAAAACTTATCCACATTTTAATTTATATTATTATTATTATTTTTATATAAAATACTACCTTCATTTTCATTTAAATAAAAAAAAATATTGATTTTAACTACTTTTACTTCATTTAATTTTATTTATCCTGAAATACCCTAACTTTATTAATTAAATTTTAAAAAATAACATTATGCTTATTACTTTGATAATTTTTATATGTTGAGATTCAAATTTCAATTTTTTTAATTTGAATTGAATAAATCTAGGTAAGAATATTTAAGAGGAATTTAGTCTAGGTAGTAAAATTTAAGAGAAATAAAGAAACAAAGAAAAACCTAAATGCCATAGTCAATATAATAAAAGTCACTACTAACTTCTGAAGAAAAAAAATAACTTCTTAAATACATGATGAAATATAATTTGAAAATTTTGGCTAGCATTTTTTTTCCAACATTTATGATAAATTAATAGATGGAAGAACTTAGAAGAGGGAAAATAGATGAATTTCTTATTAATTAAATAGTCATCATCATAAATTAATTTTTTTTATTGAAATAAATTATTCTTGTAATTCAAGTTATAAAACTAATTTTTTGAAACATAAAGATAAGTAAAAAAATGAATCTTGTTTGATTTTATTGATAAATTAAAAATACTTTCCTAAAACCAAAAGAATTAAAAATACATTCACTTCGTTTTCTATAAAATAAAGAAAGTATTAAGGGCATTTTAATACACAAAATTAAACTTTCATTTAATTGAAATTCGTTACAAAATAGATTATCCATGAGTTTGATATTGAGATAAGTTGAAAACAACAACCCAACTTAATCGTAAGAAATTAAAAGCTCCTTTTATAAGTCTAAAAAAAACTATGAAAATTACTTATACAATATTATATTATTAAATTATATGAAATTGTACTAACATAATAATATTGAATCAAAATTTATTAAATATTACAAAAAATATTTCGCCTAAATAGTTGAATAGGATTAAATAAGATTAATTTTTATAAAAAAAACAATAATTTTAAATAAATAAAATTATAATAATGTCTAACCTAAAAGCTTTTATTTAAAAAATAAAATAAATAAATAAATAAAAATTGTAACTATCCACTTTTAAGATTTTCAGATCTACGTTCTACTTATATATGTTTGAAGGTAAATTAATAATCCAATATTTAATAACAAGATCAGCTTTTAATTATAAACCACTTCATAATATTGTAATATTTTAATTAAAAATAATTATAATTTTATATAAACTAGAGTGTTTTTTTTTAAATTACAACTTCAGATAAACAAAATTTACAAAAATAGGTAAATCGTATTCAGAATAAAAATCATATCCTATAAATAAGATTTCAGGATCACTTTCACTTCTGAACTTATTTATTTTCGTAAACCTTTTTTTACTCAAAATTACAATTTTAAAAAAAAAATACTAGTTTGATGTAAACCAAATAATTGTAGTAATTTCTCTCCATTCACAGTTTACTAACGGAATTTTTATTATTAAAAATTTGTATTTTAATTAATTGTAAATTGGTGTTCAATTTTTAAGATATAATTTTCATTTATGAAAAGCTCTTTAAAAAAAAATAGTTTTGATGGCAATGATTATGATGATGTATATAATAGTGTTCCATCATACCATACACTCAATGTGGAAATGACTCTAGGTCCCATTAAGCCAATAACTTTGAGTGCCAAACTTTTTCCCTACATTTGCACCAAACTATTTATATATATATATATATATATTATTTATACACTTAATTACTTTCTCTATAATTTAATTAATTTAATTTTTTGTATTTCTAATAGTAACAAATTTGCAAAAATCATGTCTCTTAATACATACTAGTCATTAGTTATTAGCCTTAAAATATTGTCCCAAAAAAAAACAAGATTAAGCATTATATAAACAAATAAATTTTAACCCATAGATTGATCATATTACTTTTTTAAAAAAATTAAATAATTTTTTATTAATAGAAAATAAATGAATAATGAGAGGTAATCTAACCTATTTTTTTTTTATAGAAAGTTGGGCACCCATGTGGGGTTGGGAAATATCTAGAGTGGTTTATGGGAAAAGAAAAGTAATGAAAAAGTTGTGCTTTTTAAATTATTTTGTGGGAAAGAATTCAAATTGCACAAAATGTAGGGAACCATGCATGCCTTTAAGCATTAACAAAGTTGTGGTTCACACAAACACATAGAAGAAGAAAGATGCAAAATTTAAAACATAAATAACACAAAAATATCAAATTTCATAGGATTCCTCTCTCTCTCTCTCTCTCTATATATATATATATGTATATATAGAATGATATTGATGAGAAAGTAAGTTGGTGGCTAAGCATAGTGAAGGTGACCCTCCAACTAGGAGGATTAAATGTGTCAAAGAAATGTGTATCTTCTAGTTTCTTATAGTTAGGTTAGATGTGAAAAACATGTTGAATTTCTTGCTCTTCTAATAGGTCAAAATGAAAATTTCAATTGTTCATATTGTAGGTAATGCATGACATTTTGTGAACTCATGAGAAAGAAAAAAGTATTTTATTTTAATTTTAACATGTAAACATGTCATTTTTTTAAAATATTACAATTAACATCTCTTTGATTATTTATCCATGTAAATTTTAGTTTTAACACAATGGCAATTTAAACAATGATAAAGGTAATAACTTTATGAGTATTTTCCATTGATAAGTTCAATATTAATGACCCTTTGAACTATATTTTGAAAAGGTATAATAGTTTTGGTGGAAAAAAATCATGGTTGTTTCAATGTATTAAAAATTTATGGTAGTATTATAATGTGGTGAATGGTGGGTTAGGAGGATTATAAATGTGTATCTTATAACTTTTTTCTTTGTTGGAAAAGTAAGTTTGAATGTGAGAAAAACACATTAATTGACCAAAATTGCATAATGAATTGGTGATGGATGTAAATAAATAATTTGAGACATGGAATTTCACAAAATCAAACAAGTCTCTAATGAAACTTCTAAAAAAAAGTAGGGTTTCAAAACTCTCTTTACCCACCAAAGAAGGTACACTATTTGTAACTTCTCTATTATTTTTCTTATTTGATGTGATTTAAAGAATGAGATATATAAGATGTGCAACCAAACACGTGCCTAATTTATATATATATTTATTTTTTATTTTTTTATATATTAATGTTAAAGGATAATGTTGAATCATTCACTCTTTTTTTTAAGCAAAACCAAGAAATAATATATTCTTCTTCTCTCATTATTTTATTAATTTTTCCCTTAGATTCCATGTTAACCTAATTTGGGTCATAGCCTTTCTATCCACTCTCATCTAATGTTAACTGCTACTTAAAAGTTAAGCCAAGAAAAAAAAATTACATTAACTTTTTTCGAAAAGAGAAATCTTATTTTTCTTTTTTATATTTTCATGGATTTGACTTTTGATCCTTTAGATTTGGTGTGTAATTTTATTCTTTCTAGTTTTAGTTATGACCTATTACATTTTATATTGATTTTTCAAGTAACTAATCTAATATATGTTCAATATTTATAAAAATGACACCCCATTTTTATTTATTTTAGTTATTTTTAACCAACCTTGTATATAGTTGTAGAAAATGTAATTTATATTAGCAAATTGTAATACCAAAAATACCCTATTTACATAATATAAATTTGAAATACTAAAATTACATATGGAATACAATAAATGAACATAACTTCATGCATACTACTAGAAAATGTTTCACAAATTAACCAATAATCTATTAATTTTATCATCAACATTTTGAGCATCATGATATTTTATAGCCAACAACATTACTCCATTCCCCCTACATATATGTTTGATTTTTCCTTTTCAACATTCATCAATTTAACTTCCTAACAAAAACATACCCAAAAATATAATATTGAAACAAACTTTCCAACATACCAATCATAAGAAAGTAGCAAAGAGGAAGTTGAAGAAGTTAAAAAAATCCACATAAAAAGTTATCTTCTACCATGATCCATTTGACATTGTTATCTTTTTTTTCTTCCTCTTAATGTCATCATCATGCTTAGGGAATTTAGTAACAAGGTTCAAACCCTTTTGCCCATACTTGAGCTAAAATTTGTCCTTTCTTAAGATTGACCTATTCCATATAGCTTTCATCAACTAACAAAACTTTAATAAGAATTAACTAATTTTGACTTTAGTCTATATAATTATTTTATTTGATTTTCATCCTTTGATTACTTGTTGAGAAGAACTAGAAGATGTGAGAAGTAAGAGATAGTGAAGGTTAATAGGTACTTAATTTAAGTGGAATAACATTTTAATTATCTCAATTTTTTTAATATTATAATAAAATGAATTATTAGTCAAATATTATGGGCCTTCAAATATAGTGCCCTTATCTTTTTGGTGAAGGAAAATTTCTGACTGCACCTTACCCATTGTGAAGTGCACTTGATTCACTTTTGAAATTTCAAAATTACTCTTCATTTTAAATTTGAAAATCTGAAATTCAAGAAATATTTTTTAGAAAAATAAATCTGGAATAGATTATTCTGTTTTGGAAATCAAATTTCGAAATAAAATTCGAAAATCAAAATTTCATTCTGAGAAACAAACCCAAAATGTAAAAAATATATTCTGAAAAAAATATCTAAAAATTCATTTAAGAAAATAATTTTCATAATTAAAAAATGTGTTTCAGATATAAAAATCCAAATCCAAAAATATTTTTATTCGCACCTTTTTTTTTTATTTAAGAACATTTTTATTATTTTACGTATAAGAACATTTTTATTAACTAATCATTTCGCAAGTTTTATCCTCTAATATTTTCAAAATACTTTACCATCAATTTGTTGTAATTTTCACACGTTTTACTAATTTTCTAAGTTCATAATAAAATGACCACGTGGCAAAAAAAAAGATCAAAACAATTATTTTGTAAACGTTGTCCCTTTGTGTTTTTTTTTTTATAATACATCATCGCTAAAAGTTTAAGGAACCCATAATGTGTGAAAATTAAAAAAATGATAAAATGAAGAAAAAAAAACTATTTATAGAGAAATGTATAAGGACAAAATGAATAAAAAAAAATGCTATTATCAAATCTCATTGAATTTTAATGCTATAATAGTCACTAATTGAAACTTTTTATCATCAAAGCTTGCTTGCTTTATATAAAGAAGAATTTAAGTACAATATTTTGTAGATAAAACACATTATCATCCAATTATAAAATTATTATATATATAAAAAAATACTAACATCACACCCACTAACTTCAAAATTTGTTACAAAGTCTCCATCCTTCTTATTCATAATCTCAACCAATCTTTATATAATCAAACTTTCCAAATTGTGAAAAAGGTTAAGAACACTCAATTTTGTATTACTCATCATGATGATTTTCAACCATGTAATATTTTAATCATATATTTACATTAAAATCAATTTTTAAGTAAAATTTTTCCTAAATAAACTTTAAATCTAACTCGATCTTATGAGACTGGTTTATAAGGTGAGATTTGCAGTTACTTGTATACTATACAATATATGGTGGGATCTCCCCCATATATTGTTCGTCTTACTCGTTTTTACATATAATTTTCAACTCAATTTAAATTACCAAGGGTTTATCTGTGAAAGATCTTCTTCCATGCAAAATATCTTCTCTATTTGTATAGATCAATGTCAAACAACAACATTTACATCTTCAAGGATCAAACTCCTGATGCAACAAAATTAGAGTTACTTTACATTTGCAAAGTTAACAAGTTGTGATGCACCTCTCTCTCTCTCACCTTTTCCTACCTGAAACAGTTTTCTTCACAGCTCCAACAGACACCAAAAACTGGTCAAGGGATGAAAGGGTCCTCATGTCATCTGGAGGAAAATAGCTGGCTGCTTTTCCCATGATTGATGAGAAGAGAAGGGAGAGTGAAGGCCATGCAGCATTACTTTCCACCAGAAACTCATCCAGAAATGCAAATGCAGCCCTGAAATCAGACCTGCTAGCACTTATTGGAGCAGCAAAGTGAGCAGGGATTATTCTCTTGAACCTCCAATCTCTGGAAATGCTATCAACCCATTCTCTAACCTGCATCATAACAAGTAACTCAAAATGTGAATTCAGGGGTTTTTCATCTACTTTTATTCCCTCAACATTTTCAATTCAAATTTGTGACTCTTGGAATTAACTTGGTTTACTTAGTTTTCACTTTTAGTTCAGAGTTTAATTATTGTACACTATTAGAAATGGTGCCAAAATATGAATTTTTAGATAGTAAGTGCAAAAATGAACAAACTTATCTCATAACAATTTGTAATTGAATGATAATATAAAATATCTTACTTTGTCACTATATTCTGACTGATATCATGAAGCATAAACACCAGACTTGACTAGGACACAGACATTCCAACAAAACTAGAGTCTAAAATATAAAACATTAGGAAAACATACATATATTGTTGGGTCTAAATCCTTCACAATGTAAGTAAGTCAAGTAAAAAATCTCCACATAGAAAGTAAGACTACAAATGGTCTCTATTTCTTGAATTAGATGATAAGTATTATCCTGATCTTGTTAAGGTCTTTTATACTAATATGAGAATTGATGGAATTATTCTTTAGTCCAAAGTAAAAGGTGTGGACATTATTGTTGATGACTCAATTTGGGGTGCTGCTTCTAAATGGACTTGATGTTTGTGGAAACAGTACTCCAACTCTTGCAGGTTTAACAAGCTCAAGGTTTATAAATCTTGCTTTAGAGATCTAATTCAAGGGTCAAAGGTTTTAATGCTGGAGTTATGGAAGTTTATGACAAAATATTGACTTTCATTTTAGCTTGGCAACTTAAATCAAGGGGGAGCAATCATGGTCTTTCAGATGAAGTGATTAGATTCTTCTTTATGCACTTAAGAGAAAAGTTAAGGTAAACTAGCCTTGTGTTATTTGTGGCATCATGCTTAAGGCAAAAGGATTTTCAAATTATAAGTTTCCTTATGCTATGTTTATCTCCCAAGATCTTGAGCATTTTGATGTCTTTTTGCATGGAGAAACATCACAAAAGTTAATTGCCACTAATTACATCAACAATGCACCTCTTGATAGAATGAGTATGGAAGAATATGACAATGGTTGGACTTTTCAGGAATATGGTCCTGCACTTGATGTTTCAATGAAAAATGTCAGGGAAGAGAATCGAGGTGAATATCAAGGAGAAGCTCAGAGGAAAACAAAAGAAGGTTGAACTTTTTCAAAATCTAGAGCTGCAAAGTTCTCAGCTCCAGTTAACTAAAATGATTCATTTTCAACCCCTGAGCGTTTCCTATGTATTTTCCTTGTTTTCTCTGTAATGTTTGAGTTAGTTTATTGTTGTGTTTCTGAGTTTTTAATCAAGTTAAGAAATGTCATGTACTGCAATCTCTTTTATTGATGAAAATCTAAGTCTTTGTGTGAAAAAGAATCTTCTGATAGCTTAATTTTTAAAAAATATACAATTACATTTGATGATGCAAAGAGGGAGAAGAAGATTACTTGTTGGGGAGTTTGTTGACAAGTGATGCAATGCCTCCTTACAAGTGATGAAGATTTGAAGATTTCAACCTTATATTAGATCTAATGCTGATGTGTGTCTAGTTTGATTATTAGTTAAACTTTATACAATAAGATGTTAAAAGACACATGAATAAGGTTTTAAAAGCTGTAGAAATTTTTTGTAGACATTTCTGATTTAAACCATTAAATAGTTCAAACTGAAATATGGAAATAAAATTAGAACAAATTAACAAACTAAATCAGATTTACATATTAGAAATAGAAGGCAAAATCTGATACTTGTCTGATTTAATTGATGGAATCACATTTAATTCGATGCGCAATAGATTTATTTGATTTTAATCCACTAAAATGCATAAGTTTTGCTTATGCAGAACCCACCAAGAACATTTTAACAGATTTAACTGCATGTACAAAAAATTGAAGGATATCATACATTTTTGGAACTTCATTGTATTACCTTCTCAGGAACTTTGCTGAAGACCAGAGTCTTAACAATTGGTGAAACTATCAACTTCTGTGACATCTGTGCAAAGCTTGCATTAGGTTCTAAAAGATTTGATGGACCAAGAAACAAGATTTGTAGGACCATTCTTTCCCATCCTGCAGAATAGAACCATCAGGTTCAATTTGACACTGATGTCAAATGAAAAGTAACATGCTTAGTGCAAGTTGAAAATAATAATAATCACAATAGAGGCAACCTTTTTGCCGGTTGCTTTTGTTGTCAACTACAGGATCATCAGGTACCTCCTTTCCTTTACTCAGAAGTTTCACAGCTAAACCATTTTGTGCAGATGCTAACAAGGATTCTTTGCTTATACACTCAGGTGGTTGTCTTGGGACAAAAATAACAGCGTCTGTCACCAATAGTGTTTTTGAAGGTTTGTGGTAGAAAGCTACCTCCACATAAGGTCCTATTCCTAAAACAACCAGGAGTACATTGTTGAGAAAATCAGAACTAATTCTTCCTTTTTGGTGTAGATACAAAATGGACACTTGCCGAAACAATAAACAAATAATAGAAAATAGAGCAAAAATAGAATAATGACACCGAAAATTTTTAACGTGGGAAAACTTCCTCAACTTGAGAAATGAAAAAACACGGGACCTAGTCCAAAAAATGTCTCCACTACTATAAAAATAGGATTACAATATTTGTTTCTTTCACTCTGTGAGGATAACATAAATAAGATTTTTCATCATGGATTTACAAGGATCGAAAGGCATTTAGAAGAGATTCTACAAACCTTATTATACAATTACTTAGCAAACATTTGGTTAAGCTTATAAAAGTGACTTATGTGTTATAACCTCTCCCACCTTTCATTTGATCAATGTGGTTAGAGAACAGGCAAAGAAGGGATCACTGGAAGTTGTTACAAAGCATCTCAAGGTAAATAATATCTTCAAAATGTTGGTACTTAACCATGTCGAATGACAACATATGATCCATGTAACTGACTTTACCTAGTGGGATAAGGTTTCTTTCTTTTTTGTTGTAGCCTATTTCAATAAACTTCATTGTGAAATGTATTCAAGAAAGCTTATTTAATAAGTTCTGAGTAAATAAGTGTTTCAATTTAGCTCTTAACCCAAACATGCCCCAAGTCTAAAATTATGTATGAAGAAGTGGTAATTACCAACTTCTGGTGAGCTTAGAATCTTTTGCTCTATTTCTCCAGCCCAAGGAGTGGATAAATCATCGTCTATCAAGGTTTTAGCACGAAAAATACCGAAGAATTCCAATGGTAAGTTCAATGGCCAACTCCATTGCCTTGGTGCCACCCATACCTGAGCAAGGGGAAATTTTCTAGAAAATGGACCAACAAATACTTTGTGCTCATAAGCAAAAGTGGGGAGAACAATATATTCAACAGGAGCCCCCAATTCCTTAATAAGCTGCAAGAAACAAAAAAAATGGCATGTTAAGAAGGCATAACAAAATCACCCTCTTGATGTGGTTTTTTATATATTCATGTTCTTGTAAAAGTAACCTTGATCAAGTAATAGAAATTGCCAAGCAGCATGGATAAGGAATCAAAGTTTGCATTACTCTTACTAAGGTTGCAGATTTCAAAACACTAACATTGTTTTACTTTCATTGAGGTTTACTACAATTTACAAGTTTGCAAGCTCAAAGTAAGAGGTGAACCTGAATACACTCATCAGTTGGTGCTATGGGTGCATGAACCCATAAGCCCCCAGATTTGAGTTTGATAACAGTCATTCTTATGTTTGTGGAAACACTGCTGAAGCCTAGTGCCTGCTCTTGTTCGAATAGCCATATACAACCCTTCACAGCCTACAACATGATTAAGAGAACAGTAGCTGTTAGTGTCTCAAGAACAGAATTTCCAGCCAAAATTTGTAGCAAAATGTTCCCAAGAAATAACAGGACTTCTATGAACAAGGAAATGCCAACAATATGCCACTAAGCTTTGTAAGCAAAGCCAAAGCAAAACTTATTTCACCAAGTAGTTAAAAGCATTTTATTTGAATCCAATAGAAGTAGAGGTTACAGTGATTTTCACATCTAGTCTCAGGAATTTCTTCATTGTTCATTCAATCAATAATCCATCTGATATACCATGAATTACTTTCCCAGAGAAATTAGGAAAAAAAAATATACATACATGTTGACATTGTAAAGGTTTTTTACACCATCATCCAAAAAGAAACAATCAAACTTGTTGACCTTTATAACAACTTTCATAAAAGTCATTAGAATGATTTCTGATTGATTCACAGAGCAAACACTTTTGCATGCATGACTACATCACTATCAACATCAAGTCATAGATATGCAATTCAAGGAACAAAAACCTCAACCAAATCAATTCAAAATGATCAAAACAGTCATCCAAACATCAGATAAAGCAAGAAGGCATACCTCAGTCCTAATAGTGGACCTGTTGAGAAAAGGACCAAGTGGGAAAGGGAATCCAGTGATGTTGAAGTAAAACCTGCCACCAGAATTGCTCTTTGTGACACTTGGAGTGGCTGAAGCCACCACCAAATTGGCCAAGTCTCTTCTTTGTGGCCTTGGTTTCAGATGCAAGCAAAGACCCTTCAAAGATCCCCCAGCAAAACTTGAACTTGAGTCACCCAAGTAGATGGGGTTCTGCAAAAGTGTGGACTTTGGAGAAGAAACAGCAATGGGTGCCACCATTTTTTGATGAAACCTCACTTTGTCACCATAAAGCAATGGTTTTGAAACAGTAATTAACAAGTGCAGTGGTAAGCACTGTTGGATATGCTTTGGACACGTGGACTTTTGTTGGTGGATTGTCCTTATGAACCTCAGATTTATTGTGGAAGCAGTGAAGTAATGCTAATGTTTGAAGTGTACAAGAAAACATAACTACCTTTGGATAAGGACAAAACTACCTTATCAACTGATTAAAAACTTTTAATAATTATATAACAGTCTAAAATGTGAGAATACAGTGTTTATTCAGAAACTACACTAAGAAGTAAAAATCTGTCATCTCATTCTTGTTGAATAAGAGATTCTATGTATGATTCTGAATCTTAAAGTGTTATAAACAAAATAAAACTTAAAGTTATTCAATATTTATTAATTACATATTTATTTCTCTCAGACAAATATTACAAGATACACTAAGGATAAGGTGAGAAAATAATATATTAAAGAATAAAGTATAAAAATAAGTAAAAAGATAATTTTATTTTATTTTATTTTCACCCTAAATTTGATAAACTGGAAACTTTTGAATTAATCTCTAAGTTTATTGAGCAAATGGATTTGAAAATTAGAACTAATATTTTTTAAATAAAGTTAAGACAGTTTATTCGTTTTATATAAATATTTGGAAATAAAAAAATATAACAATAAGACAATTTTGTATAAGTAAAAATAGGATAAATAATGATTTTGGTATTTGAATATATAAATTAGTATGATTTAGTTTCTTTTAGGATAAAATTAGTCTTTCAATGTATGAACACTGTGATTGAATGCATAAAATATGTAATAATTATATTCTGTTGTAATATTTCAGGATCAATTCAATATTAAATTAAACTTTTAAGAACTTTTGGATGTTAGGTTATAAAATTTAAGATTAAATTATACTATTTTACAGATTAAGAGCTAAATCAAATATTCAGTTGATTGAAAGACTAAATATCGATCACTGATTCAAATTCATTTGTTAAAAATAAATATAAAAATGTATTTTCTCAAAGGGTGGTCTTAAAATACTTTTAGTAATGGATACGACAATTTGTTATACATAAGAATAACCTTTTTTTCTATAACTTCTCTCTGAATTATGCCTAAAGAACTACTATAATTAATATTTTAAATAATACTTAATTATGTTTTTTAAGTCTTAAAAAAAGTTGGAATGAATTCAATTTTGATAATTTAAATTTAAAGATAAAATTAGTCTCCAGAATTTGAAAAAAAAAAAACATCTTTTAGTCTCTAGATACTAAAATTTGAGGGACAATTTAAAAAAAAAAAAAGATCAAAACTGCATTTACTCTTAATTTTAGAGATTGAACACATAATTAAAATTTTGAAACAATAATTAATCTTGAATATTCAAAGCGTATACATAAATTTCATAAAAAAATGTACTATCAAATTAGGTTATATTAGTTTGTAAAACAAGTTTTGTGGAAGAACAGCCAAATACTAGATAAAGCAATTCATATTACTTTGTTTTCAGTTTCATTGTATACTCAAATAAGCATATTTTAGAACTTTGAAATGAACACGAACTTGTCCAAATGCATTGAATAATAGCTAATGAAAACTGCAAATATTGGGCTATTGTTTTTTTTTTTAACAAAAAATTAAGTCAAGAAAATGGGCAATTATTTCTTGAACCAATGATTTTGAACTTGTACCGAATCAATTTTGGAAATTTCAAAATTGCTCTTTGAAATTGGAAATTTAAAATTGAAAAATAGATTAAAAAAATTGAAATAGAATTTTTGTATTCTGAAAATAAAATTTTAGAAAAAAAAAATCCAAATAATTTATGGAAAAGGAATTCCAATAAGAAAAATCCAAAAAAGTGTTTCCAAAATTTCAAATTTAAAAAATTCAGAAAAAATGTTGTAGAATTATAAATGCTTTAGATTGAATTTAAAATATTTAAAACTTCAATTACACTGTTTTCTTCTTAATTGATAAATTCATTTTAGCTTTTTAGCTTCAATACTCAAACCAAACCAATAATTTTATTAATATATAATATTATATGTTTCGAGTTAATTAACCACTAGAATATGGAGAAACTATTTTACATTTTTTATTATAGAATATTTACATAAAAATTATATTTATTAAAACATCACAATAAATTTATATTATAGCTTTTATATAATGGTCTGTTCCTTGAAAAACTATATCCTAACTAGTTTATAAATACTAAAAAAGGTTGAAAAATATGAATTATTTATATATATATATATATATATATATATACATATATAACAACAACAACAAATCTCTTTAATCGCCAAATTTTCATTAAAAGTAGTTTTTTCAAACTAAGATCCATTTATATATTGCCTACATCAAAAGATCAGAGACAAGTGCTCATGTTCTGGTTAAGTCACTGTCATTCATGTATCCTAAAACCTTTGTCAAACTCCATTATGTCTGCATAAAATGTGAGACATGCATTTCTTAAACAAGGTGCCAGACCTTCTATACAGCAAGACATACATTAAATATACACTTCTGAAATAGAGTAGCAGAAGTTGTAGCAGCCAAGAACAGACAGAATATCACTAATTTCAAATTGTGCAGATTGCATTTCAATACATGGGCGGACAAATAACATGATTACTATATACAACTTAACAAACATAATAGCATAAGCTGAAATGGAAGTAGCATCCATGTGTCCATCCATACAAAACAAAACTTGACATAATCAGACAAATACTTGCCACCAGGAAAAGGTACAAGCATTTGTCATTACCCAATCACACAGCCCTGGTTGACAACCGGAAACTGACATTACACCCACCAACTAGCCAACTTCAACTGGAGCTAAAATCAAGACTCAAGTATACAGAGATTGAGAGTGACCCCTAATGGGAAGATGAATGACAGCTTGAAAAAGGGATGTCGGCTAATTACAAAGTAGAAGATATATGCTGTTGACTTAATGTTTCCAAAGTTGGCTCCTGTACTAGTTCACAATCTTAAGCGATAATTTCCCTGACAAGCCAATCCAAACTAGGATATGAGAAGTACAAAATGAGAAAAGATGGGAGGGCAAACAGAATTGTAACAAGTACATACAGAGCCAAAATGGCTGCACTGGCTGGTATTGCATATAAGAGAATTAAAAGAAATATAATGACCAATGGGAACTTTGCTGTCACCTGGACAAAGAATAACAGTGACTTCCGAATATAAACATGGAGTCTTTCCATATTGAGGAGATTACCAGTATTGCCATGATATTGATTATGATTTGATATCTCTGGATGGTGAACTTGCCCCCTCCGATGGTTTCCATGGCTTACCTGGCTTCCCATGGTTAAATTGTCTTTAATTGAGTGGTGTTGGTTATCACCACAGAAAGGTGAATGTGATTTCAGTCTATCACCGTTCATGCTCTCAACCATCCAGAGAAGAAAGTAGTTTTTGCGAGGGAATTTAAGGTTTCCACGGTAAACTAAACGAAAAGATAGAAGGTTGCACCACGGACAGGAGATAAAAAGGGGAAGTTGAACAGGCAGCGTTGGAAATTTCACAACAGCCCATTGCAATCCAAGGATGCAATTTTTACAAAGAGTATGGCCACACCATAAAACATAGGGCACGTTTTCAACAATATTGAAGGATTCCCAGCATATTGGGCATTCCAATCCTTCCTCTCTGCCTATAATAGAAGTCTCGTCGTCGGAACATTCTGAAGTAGATTGAGTAGGCTTTGAAGAATCATTTTTCACTCCCACAGTTCCAGCAATGCAATTTGATGCAAAGCTCCACATTCTGAATTACAATATGTAAATAACCAATCAGGAAGTGTCATCCAGATGACAATTTATCATTAATGAATGACCCAAAAGCATAAATCTGTAACATGCCTGCAGGACAAACTCAGATGAGTAACAAGAATAAACCAAAAAACTTGCCATAATAATATTTTGACTCAACGATACAAATTTTGTATATACAGTAGTTAAATTCATTTGAAGTAAAGCTATAGCTATTATCATATGCAATCCAGTTAATCTACTGCCTTCATTTGACACAATTTCTATAACCATACCAATCAGAAACTGTATTAACATCATTATATTATACCGATAAGTTTTTCATTTGTGTTTTCTGTTCTAGTTCTCGAGAGCAAGCAGTCAAGTTCAACAAATACATAATGATACAACTTCATACTACATGCATTTAATATACTTTCTAAAGCAAATCAATCACAATATAAACTAATAAGTATATTCCACATTCCTCAGTCAGTAGTTAAAATCCAACTTTTTCCTCTTTATCCTTTGGGATTGGGCGTAAGAGAGCCAGCCAACTAGCAAGAATGTCACAGTGTCACACACTCACGCATAGAAAGTAATTTCTTTAATCATACTAATGAAAGAAATAATGAATATTATCATCCATGTTTGCTACTCCCTAAATATGAAGCATAGCTTTGTATGATCCCGGGGGGAATCAGCCACAATGACCTACATATTTGAAACTAACAGCAACGTGCCTAAAAATTCCACCAGAATCAAAATCAAGCCTTTCAGTGTTTGATAAAAAAAAATGGCTATATGCCACTGCCTCCAACCCTACATAATTAACAACCAAGGAATATCCGAGTCATATAGTGCATGATTTATTCTGGGGTGCGTAGATGAAAAGACATTAGCAAACAAAATCTCAAAACAGCATAGCATCTAGCCATATAATAAGTTTTGTTTTGAAGAAGTTACCTTCAGTCCTAAGAAGAATTTTTCAAACCACTGTTTTGTACAGAATGCTAGGCATCAAGAACACAAACGTGTTTTGTATGCACGTGTGGATGTATTCACTATTACAATCTACAGGAATGATCATGAAGCATGCACACAACAGTACTATAGTTGGTGGTATACAAAACAAATAAAGATAGTTCAATCCAGTTAACAATCAGTAAACAAATACGAGTAACATGTTTAACTAGCTGCTTACTCTTATATACACGGACTCAACCATACAGGTGTATTAACATTTAACATCAAAACTACCACCTAGTGATCAGCATTAAACTTTTCGTTTTGGCCAAGCAAAGGAAAAGCACGGCATGTAGATACCAATGAAATCATCTATCGTGGCACCCAATTACACAAATGCATACTAGCCAAAAATTTAACTCCAAATTTCCAAACCCATTTAAGTTACTATAACTTGATAGCAGAGAAGAAACTTACTAGGCCAATCTCCTGTGTTTGAATTTTATGAACTTGGTAGAAAGAAACACACACAAAAAATAATATAAAAATTGAAACTAATAATCAATCCCTTTTATCCATGTATATTAAAAAATTATGTCTTTCTTTCTTCAATAACCATATACCCTATTCAAAGATCAGGAGAGCATTCAAAAGGCAGAATTTTAAGGGGGAAAAAGGACAGATTTGATATTTGCACTTCTGCATAGTTCATATCAAACTTCACCTCATTTCAGTGCAATCATTTCATAGCCAGCCCCAATTCAAATGGGGGTTCAAAAATCAAAATCAGCTACTTAAAACAACCCAAAGCACCCATCAACAACAGCACCCAGACAAAAGAGAAAACATTTTAACCAGTAAATCAACACGAAAAAAAAAGAGCAAATTTTAATCCCAAATAATTTTTCAACAAAAAACCTAATTCAAAAACTAAGCCTCCACGAAAAGAAAAAGAAGAATAAGCAGAAACTAAAATGGATTAGGAAAAGAAGAGAATACCGATTAGACGCAAAATTAGAGGATTTGCGAAGCAAAAGGGAGGAGAGAAGAGTGACAGTGGCACCATGAAAGAGAGAAAAATGGTGGTGGTTCCTCCAATTTGATTGAAACCAACTCCGGGTAAACGACGTCGTTTAGTCACCTGGACCCACCCTATACCAAGACCATATCTAATAAAGTGAGAGATGAATGAGTGAATCTCTTCAATATGGTTCAAGATTCTATCTTCAAAACTATATATATATATATGGGATTATCTTCTTATGTGCTTTTTTTGGTGTGTAGACATTTATTTCTCAATTCGATTTTCTGTTATTGAAATTATACTGAAATTTATGGAAATACATAGGTTAATATTTGAAAAATACATATACATGTAAATTTATAATAAATTAAAATATTACATTATAAATTCTAAAGGAAAATGGAGAACATGAAGTGAAAGTAAAAAAGGAAATGATCAATTGATTTCCATAAATTTCCATAAAAATAAATTTTCCTGAATTTCATGGAAATAATTAGATAAATTATTCTTTTTGTCTTTTTATTTAACTTTTTATTATTATTAAGATTTAATTTAGTCTCTTTATTTTAAAATGAAGTTAGGATTATGGATTTTATATAGTTGACATTAATGATATTGGTTATGTGGAATTAAATTTATTCTAAAAGCTAAAGCCTTTTATTTTATATGAAAATAAAAAATAGAGAGAAAATAAATAAGAAATATGTTTAATCAAGGTTTGTGTCAATCTTGAAGAAGTTTTGAGAGATAAATGTTTAGGGTTTAGGTAATGCTAAGGATTGGCCTACTTCATTCTTTTACTTGTTATTTGAAATTCAAATTACTTTTAAATAATGGAAACTAACTTAAAGTATGGTTTATAAGATATTGTCGATTATTAAATGTTGGATTGGTGCTTTTATGAATGGAAAATTCTAGTTTAAAGAGAACTTGAAATGCGACTTATTTGAAAGATTATTACAACTGAATATTGATAAGAATGATCTACTCTTTTTCTTATATTGATTTTTATGTCTAAGGAGAATTTTTATGAATAAGGTTTTAGTGAGACACATTTTTGAATTAAAACCTCATTTTAGTATTTGTTTATGTACATTGATATTTGAGATCAAACTATTATCAAAATAATTATTATAAGACTAAATAGTCAAATAACAAACTCAAAGATCAAATGATCATCGGATTAACAGTGTTTATCTGAGATCAAACAATCGTCAAGTTATTATTACGACCAAGAGAATAATACTTTTTGAGATCTAATGATCATCAAATCAACAATGTTTATCCGATATCAAATGATCATCGAAGGAATTATTATTACAAGACTAAACATTGTTTATCCGATATCAAATGATCATCAAAGAAAGAACATTATCCAAGATCAAACGATCATCAAATCAACAATGTGTATCTTAGATCAAACGATCATCGTATCAAGAAAGCCATACAAAACTGTGTAAATTAGGGTCATAAAAAACCACATTTTATAAACTTATCACAGTCAATACATAAAACATGAAGTTGCATAATTTAGTCATTGACAATTTTTTCGTCTAACAATGTCTTTCTAATCTAAAAAAACATAAGGCTTGGTACATAGCTTTCTTGAAGCCCTCAACATATCCTTCCAACTCCACTTTGATCAACTTGGCATTTTTTCGCTTTAAGATTTGTCTCCTTTTGACACATTTACTCAGCTCCTCTTGAAGATGGTTGCTTTTCTCATTAGCCGCTTTTAATTTCTCTTTATGTTCATTGACAATTTCAAGATTCGCTTTTAAAAGCTCGAGCTCGGCCTCTAGATTCTTTATCTTTCCCTAACTCAAAGTAATTTCCAGGTATTTATGAGCCAAATCATAATGAGTAAAAGAGTCAAAGCAAACTCGGTCTTACGAGAGTCGTGCAAACGTCGACCTCAACAATTATCTCTAGAAAACCTTAATGAGTTAAAACTACAAACTCATTCATTCATCAAATCAATCCACTTGCACCTCTTTATGTATTCCAAATTTGGAGCTTATGTACTTATTCGTATTCGAGATATACGAAGATACACATAATAATATAAAAATTCAATTGAATCAAGTGCAGTCCAATTAAATCTAATATAATTCAATCAAATCAAATACAACTATATAAATAAGATATTTATATAGTAATAATTGATTGAATGACATATTTCATAATCAAATGTGTCTTTTATTTATTCTACATATCTTTTCAACACAACAACCCTTAAAAGACCTATAAATACCGGTCAATTTCACAAAGAACACCCACTCAATTCTCATATTCACTTACATACTTATAATTCTCTATGTTCTTTGACAAACTTGACAATTTCCTTTTGGAGTCATAACTCGGTTTGCAAGACAAACCACTTTTATCCACTTTGGAAGACTAACACTCTTTTATAGTAAAAACACATTTTATAATCTTTTAAATGATGATGTTAAGTTATAACTTATACATGAGCTCCCAACATATTAAAATGGAAAACCTTAGAAAAAAAAACTTTAATAATGATGTTTTTATAGTAAAAATACATCATTAAGTATTATGTATCTAACATAATATTTAATATTGATGTAACTACCAAGATAATAACTCTCTAATGTCAAGCCTGAAAGACATACACTCTTAGTAAATTGTTTTCTACTCACAAGTCGATTTATAATTCTTTTAAATTATGACATTAAGCTTATTACTTATACAATAACCTTCCCAACAAGTTAAAATGAAAAATCTTTGAAAAATAGTTTTTCTATAAATAAACTTTAATGGTACTTCTACACTAAAAATAAATTATTAAATATTATGTATCTAAACACCACTTTTTAGTGAAGAAGAAATGTTTATCCCAATTTTAAATTTATCCCAATTCAATGAAAACCCTTTCCAAAAAGTATTGAAAAATAAATAATCACGAAACTACATCGTTTTAAAGTTCCTTGCATATATAGCATGAAACCTTGTTCGTTCTTCTCTCTCTCTCTCCAAATCTAAGCCAAAGCATGTTCTATTCTCAACCCTTCTCTTTCACTCTCACTCAACATTAAGATCCTTTTCTCTTTCAGAGAAACACACAGAAGAAAATTAGAATCCCAATTCCAATTTCAATTTCAATTCCATTTTCAATTTCAGTTTCATTTGGATTGCTCCGGTAGCTTCCGTCCATGGCTGCGACAAAACCCCAACGCACTCCGCAGGAAGTGGAGGACATTATCATCCGCAAAATCTTCCTCGTCTCCATAATCGAAAACACGAACGCAAGCGCAACGGATTCAAGAATCGTGTATTTGGAACTAACCGGTGCGGAGATTCTCAGCGAAGGGAAGGAGCTTTGCCTGTCGCGGGATTCAATGGAGAGGGTTTTGATCGACCGTCTCTCCGGAGACTTTTCTACCTCCGCCGGAGAGGCCGGGGAGTCACCGTTCCAGTACCTCATCGGATGCTACCACCGGGCGCACGAGGAGGGGAAGAAAATTGCGAACATGAAGGACAAGAGCTTGCGCTCAGAGATGGAGGCGGTGGTGAGGCAGGCCAAGAAGTTATGTGTCAACTACTGCCGGATTCATTTAGCCAATCCCGAGCTCTTTCCGAGCCGGAGTGCGGGGGGGTCCGACGCCAATTCACCTCTGCTGCCGCTGATTTTTGCGGAGGTGGGCGGCGGAAACGTGTTCGGGGGCGGCGGTGGAGGGGCCAAGAGTCCGCCGGGGTTTCTGGAGGAGTTTTTCAGGGACCCGGACTTTGACAGCTTGGACCTGATTCTGAAGGGGTTGTATGAGGAATTGAGAGGGAGCGTGATGAATGTGTCTGCTCTGGGGAATTTTCAAGATTCTCTGAGGGCTTTGTTGTACTTGGTTAGGTTTCCCTTTGGTGCCAAGTCGCTTGTGAATCACGAGTGGTGGATTCCCAAAGGGGTTTATGTGAATGGCCGTGCTATTGAAATGACCAGCATTTTGGGTCCCTTTTTCCATATTAGTGCCCTTCCTGATCAGGCGTTTTTCAAGGGCCAGCCTGATGTTGGGTGAGCTTAAGAGTGTGACTTTAGCTTTTTTGAAATTCATGTGTTGATGGGTTTTATTAGTCTTCTTGATTTTCTCATTTTTCTGCATTGGTGAGAGGAGCTGAAGAGAGTAACATTCACGTGATTGTTTGGTATCATTTTTGAAAACTTGGTTAGAGTATACCTGATTAGTTAAACAAATTTGGTTAGAGTGTAAATTGTATGTGCTTTTCTATTCTATGTTTTGGGTTAATGGAATAGAAACAATGGTTATGTTGGTCCTTTTCAGTGAATAATTGGTCTATCGTAATGAAGGAAAGCCACAAAGATATTCCTTGCTTTGGACCTTGAGAAGTATTACTTCGCAAAGCTTCTTAATTTTTAGATATGTTGAGATGTGATACGGCTTCTGCTTTAACGTCTTTATTTTTTAGCGTGTGTTTACCTGATAAGTAGTAATTTCCCTACTCCGACAATAAGAAAACATGAAAAATAGCACTGAAAAAATTCACTTGCATATATTGATTGATATTTATATTTAATTGCCATTATGGATTACCTTCATTTATTATCCTGTATATAGTTGCTTCCTTGAATAAAGAACTACAGTACTGCACTTTAACTAATCTCCCCACATTTGTCATTCTGAACTACATCAAGCTCTCTTTGTGTTTGGTGTGAGATAGTCTTGCTTGCATTTTGTCAAACTTCATTAGTTACTAGGAGGTGGTCCCCTCGTTCCTTCCTTCTTCCTAGTGCATTATAGATATCCATTCATACGTCCTAATTTGTTTTTCTGTTTTTCCAACTTTGTGCATTCTTGATCCAAGAAAATGGCGGAAGAGTGAAGGATTAGCACTCTAATCCCTATTTTTATGAATAAGGGAGATATAAAAATATTGTGCATGAGACTTAGCATTGAAATTCAATTTGGATCTGTGCCTTGGAGTTCAAACATGGAATAATATACTTGGTGTAATGTTTAATGGAGAGACATCAAAGGAAAAAAATAAGATGTACAGGTGGTCTTCTTTGATTTGGAAAAGGCATCTGATTGAATGTCAAAAGAGATTTTGTGGAAGGCCCTAGGCGAGAAAGGAGTTTGTATTGCTTATGTAAGAGCAATCAAGGTCATTTATGAAGTTGAGGGGATCGTTACTAGACTGATAGGACGGTGGTGGATTTTCCTTTAACCATAGGCTACATCAATTGTAAATTTAATCTCTCTATCATATTCTTGAACTTCCTTTATTAGAAAATCCAAGAGCCAATGCCTAGATGTATGCTTTTTACTGTAGACAATATATGTTGGTTGGAGAATCAATGAAGAAAATAAATCGGAAGTTAAAGATGTGAACTTAAGCTTTGGAAGATCATGGATTTTGCATAAGTAGAAGTAAAATAGAATACAATAATAAATAATGTAAGTTTGGTTAGAGACACAACAACCATGGGCCACAGCGTATACGTGAGCACAAGTTAAATGATTTAAGTATCTAGGTTTCATTATGAAGGATGGTGGAGACTTAAATGGAAATCTAAATCATAGGAGATTTTTTGTGGGTCTATAAAAGGGGGGAGGGTGCATCAGGCGTTTTTTTGTAATAAAAAAGTACCACTCAAGTTTTTAGAAAACTTTACCACATTGCCATAAGTGTTGTGATGCTGTACGGAACTGAATTTTGGGCATTAAAAAACCAACAAAAGAATAATCTTAGTTGAGTAGAAATGAGATTGTTGCATTGTGAGTCAGCTTAATAGACAATATGTGAATAGAAATGAATGCCTTTGGCAAAAAGTTGAGATAGGACTTATTATAGATAGAAAGGATAGTATTGTCTTGCCATACATGGTTTGGGTTTGGTTAGAGCAGAAATGCAGAAGTCCAAGTAAGAATAGTAGATAAAGTGGTGGGTAGTACTGTTGTCATAGACAAGAGGGAGAATATAGGTAAAAGAATTGCAATGTAGATCAAGAATTAATCTTTTGACATGATTTATAACTAAACATCATGGCACCCTTTGATTCACGTGGCCAACTTCACTTAATGGGAAAAAAAGGCTCTGTTGTTATTTATTTGCAACCCTATATTCTTGTTCCACTTCTTGCTTACTGTTTCCCTGTTAAAGTGTGTATGTTTACCGCATGAACCTTAGTTCTGAGACTTATTTGTATGGGATACTTAATTCTTTGTTATTTAATCAGGCTCCCCTTTTAACAATTTTTTTCTTTCCTTTGAAATCCAGGCAGCAGTGTTTTTCTGATGCATCAACTAGGCGACCCGCTGATTTGTTATCTTCATTTTCCACTATCAAAACTGTCATGAATAACTTATATGATGGCCTAGCTGAAGTACTGCTCATCCTTCTTAAAAGTACAGATACTCGTGAAAGGGTACTTGAGTATCTTGCAGAGGTGATCAATATAAACGCATCCAGGGCTCATATACAGGTAAATTTCTTTCTTATCTGCATTTTTGTGGTAGAAGTGCAGTGACATAACAAACAAGATAAATTGTGTTCAATTGGTTAGTTCTTATTTTGTTTCATTTTTTTGTCTGCATTCCTTGTTATCACATTCATGCTAAAGTTTACATTTTTTAACTTGTGCCTGTTCTTTTGTTGTAAGTCTTCTGAGAATATGTGACCTTTATTTTATTTTTATTAAAAACAGGTTGACCCTATTACTTGTGCAAGTTCAGGCACCTTTGTAAATCTCAGTGCTGTCATGCTTCGTCTTTGTGAGCCATTTTTAGATGCAAATTTAACAAAAAGGGATAAAATTGATGCAAAATATGTACACTACTCAAATCGCTTGAAGCTAAGGTGAGGGCTTGTGTTGTGGATATTAAAATTCTCGTGGAAGTTTAATGTATCCATCTATTGGTAACTTTTGGCCATGATTCTGTTTTAGTGGGTTGACTGCTCTTCATGCATCATCAGAAGAAGTTGCTGAATGGCTTAATAGTAAAAGCCCAGCTAAGACTGGGGCAACCAGTCAATATAATGATGATCAGAAGCGGTTACAGCAATCCCAAGAGGCCAGTAGTTCCGGTAGTAATAATGCTGGTGAGCTCTCAAATGAAAATTCTGCACGAGCTGAAAAGACGAAATATTCATTTATTTGCGAATGCTTCTTTATGACCGCAAGAGTGCTCAACTTAGGCCTTTTAAAAGCATTTTCTGACTTCAAACATTTAGTTCAGGTAATCACATATGTTTGGTAAAATTGGAAGGTGTTGGTATTATTTTATGGGGGCTAACTATTATTGCTACCTTACTGTTCATCTGGTTTGAATGATTTGTTCTGAAGTTATGTAAGTATGAACGCTGTAGTCATATTATATACAGGATATTTCTAGGTGTGAAGATGCTCTCTCCACACTTAAAGCCATGCAGGAGCGGTCACCCACCCCTCAGGCAGAATTGGATATAAATCGACTTGAGAAAGAAATGGAGTTGTATTCACAGGAAAAACTCTGTTATGAAGCTCAGATTTTGAGGGTCGGTCCTTTTTCTTCCTGCTTTGAAGTTTCTTTCTTGTTATCCATGTTAGATCATGTCCCTATATGACAACAAAATAAGTTGCTTCTGTGCTTGTATTGTGTTTTTTGGGGGAAGGGTGTGGGGTTGAGAAAATCAATTATCTTGCTTAGCTTTATTGTTTCTGTAGCAATAGTAGTTGTACATCTATTGTTATATATAGTATATACAGGTCTTAATCTGCTACAAAAGTAATCTTTTGCAATTTTACTACATCTTTGTATTGTCTCCACGTTCATAGGTCTGTGCTATAGTATAAACAAGACTAAATTGTACAGTACAGTTCACTTAAACTTCGGTTTTAAAAGGTTTATTTAAGATCCTTCTCTCTCCATGTGCTTGTGAGAATCTGTTTCTAAATGAGAAACACCAGTTTTCTCCTTTTCTGCCTTGTCCTTTTTCCTGTAGTTGTTCAGCTATGCCTTCTCTTTTCTACCTGTCTGGTAAAACAGTTGACAATCAAATGACCTCACATGTTATCTCCAGATTAGTCTGTTTCCAAGCGCAGGTAGATTGTTGTCACTTCATATAGAGAGAAGATTTTGCTTTGTAATGTTATTAGGCATCGGCTTGAATGGCCTTCTAGCACATGTATTTACTGAAGTCTGTCAAGGGTTTTCAAATTAGCTACATCTATAACATGCTGCACATATGTTTTTTATGCTCTTTAAGGGAGAGTTTGTAGTATTCTACAGCTGTATTCTTCTACTAAACCTTGTGCTACAGGATGTACATAGACCTATGCAATTTATAAATTTGTATGGTATTATTTATAAACCTTGTGCTTCTCTGTCTACTTTTTTCTTACAGAAGCGTTTCTTAATTTTCTTTTGTGAAATTTGGAGAGTGATAGAACTTAAGCCCTTTTTATTCCCTAGCTAAAAAGCTGACTTGACAGAGGACATGGATGCAATATGATACATACACAGGGATATAGAAAATTATAAGACACAACATAGGTGTAATTTTTTTTTATATATAAAGGCTATCCATTTGAAAGCATCACTGGGAACTGTGGGATCCCAATTAGGTTGACATCCCAAAGCTCAACAATCAGTTGCTGTCAAGAGGGCACAACATAGGTGTAAATTCAATGTATAAAATTAACATAATAAACAAATTGTAAATCAGAAGATAAAATTCATGTTTTACAAATGATCATGAATCTTATAAACACAATACAATTCTAAAATTTATTTAGCTATTGTTGTTTTCCTATCAGTTTTGGTATAAAAAAAAGGTTTATTTGTACCCATTTAGTGCCCGACATTTGATACGCTTAACATGGTTACATTGTACAGATTATGTTATTCTAAATTAAATGTTCACTGGTATTTGATACTTGATTTGTCAATCATATGATGTAGACAAGTTCTTGTTACTTTTAAGTGTTCTTTTCTGACTTGCAAGTTTCAAAATTTAAATATTCTGATTTTGAATTATTGGCTTCACATATTTTCTTAGGATAACACACTTATTCAAAAGGCACTTTCCCTCTATCGCTTGATGATTGTTTGGTTGGTTGGCTTGGTGGGTGGTTTCAAGATGCCTCTACCACCAACTTGCCCTATGGAATTTGCTACCATGCCTGAACATTTTGTAGAAGATGCCATGGAACTTCTAATATTTGCTTCTCGGATTCCGAAGGCCTTAGATGGAGTTGTGCTGGTAGACTTCACCTCAAAAGTGTTTTTTTTCTTGGACTACTTCTTTCTCCTAATTTCTTATGCAAGATAATGAGAATTTATATTGTTCTGCAGGATGAATTTATGAATTTCATAATTATGTTCATGGCCAGCCATGAATTTATCAAAAACCCATACCTGAGAGCAAAGATGGTTGAAGTCCTGAACTGCTGGATGCCTCGTAGGAGGTAACTGGTGTCTTTCTTTTGCGTAAAACTGGACAATTTGCGTCTCATCATCATCATTATTATATTGTGAAAATTTGTTTAGTCTTTAAGCTATATTATTGAGTACATGTGTTCTCCCTGTCCTATTCCCTTTCTGCAGTGGCTCAACTGCGGCAGCCACTTTATTTGAAGGCCACCAACTCTCTCTCGAGTATCTTGTGAGGAATCTTCTTAAACTTTATGTTGACATTGAGTTCACTGGTTCTCACACACAGGTTAGTCTGCATTTTAAGAGTATTGGTGGCATGGCCAACCTATTTTCCCCCTAATGCTGTCAATTTCTAGATTAAGTTGAAGAAAATATAGTTGAGTTGTTGGAAATCTCACCTCTCTTGATTATGTTGAAATGAAACTCAAGCTTGATTGTCAAAATGGGGACCATGTTAGTGTTTCTGTTTACTTAATGATGACTTAAGATGGATAAATAATTGTTTCATTGAAATCCTATGCATGTGAATGATTAGCCAGTCAGAGAAACTAAAGAATTGTATTTCAAACTGCTTCACCAATTTTTTATATGATTAATATTATGCCCCCCCAGTTAATATTTCCTATATATTATTTGATAGTTTGATATTTGATATACATATTAAATATCACGAGGTTCAGTATTTGAAATCATCATCCTTTCTGGGTTGTGTAATACAAGACCGTGCTGATTGTTGTAAATTGTCACTGGTCCATGACAGTTCTACGACAAGTTTAACATCCGCCATAATATTGCGGAACTCCTCGAATACCTGTGGCAAGTCCCTAGTCATCGTAATGCTTGGAGACAGGTAATGAATGAAAGATATTTGATTTTTTTATATCTCATACCGTGCTCAACTTATCCAGTTTTTTTTCTGTATTTAATTTTCTTCCAGATTGCTAAGGAGGAGGAAAAGGGTGTCTATCTGAATTTCTTGAACTTTCTGGTCAATGATAGTATTTATCTTCTAGATGAAAGTCTGAAAAAAATTCTTGAGCTAAAAGAATTGGAGGCTGAGATGTCAAATACGGTTGAGTGGGAGCAACGACCAGCTCAAGAGAGGCAGGAGAGGACCCGGTTATTCCATTCTCAAGAAAATGTCTGTTGACTTTTTTCTTTCAATATATAATTTTGTATTCCCTTGTTTATAAAACCATTTAATAAAGCATTTAATACTAGATACTTTTTTAGATTATTCGAATAGATATGAAGTTGGCAAACGAAGATGTCAGTATGCTTGCATTTACTTCAGAACAGATTACTGCTCCGTTCCTACTTCCTGAGATGGTATTTTTCTCTCTCTTTCCAACTATGACTAGTTATGAATTCCATCATCTCATAAGATAGTTTGTGGCCTAACTATGGTTTTCCTTTAAAAATTAGATCTTCTACTTGCAAGTTTAATCTTATTTTCCCACCTTTTCAAGGTTGAAAGAGTGGCTAGCATGCTCAATTACTTCCTGCTGCAATTGGTAGGTCCCCAAAGAAAATCACTTAGTCTGAAGGATCCTGAGAAATATGAATTTCGTCCAAAGCATTTACTAAAACAGGTTGGCATAAACTATATTTCAAAATCATTTAAATGTTTTTTAGTGGTGAGTAATTATGACAGGAGGGATGCTATGCTATCCTTTGTAATCTGTAGACTTAGTCTAACATGCTTGCAGTAGGATTGATTCTAAAAAATGTTATATTTCATCTTCATTATTCTGAGGAATTTTGAAGAACTTCAATTTTGGACCACTAATGATACAGTTTTGACTTTTGTGCTAGTAATGTGAAAAGCCCACTTAATGACTTGGAGATATAAAATGAATCTCTTTCCCTACCCCACAGCTTAAGTTTTTGTAGAAATTTGGTTCTTGATACGGTAATATCAGTATGACAGTGATTAGGAGTTCTATTAAGATGCATAGCTGATTAAGCTTGGCCTCCCATAGTCCCATTCTTCATTACCACTCAACAATCATTTTGGTTCTCTAAGGATGCAAGTGTTATCTTTGGTTCTTCAACAAGAAAGGCATAAAAATAATTCTTCATTGTCAATTTTGAAATCAAATTGCTCTTTTTAAACTGTTATTTGATGTCAAATATGGTCATTTGATGGATTCGACATAAAAAATGGCCATTGACAGTGACACATATATTATTACTAGACTTGATTTTTCAAAGCAAACTACTAACTTCAGTGTATTTACTTGCAGATTGTGCACATATATGTTCATCTGGCTAGGGGTGACACGAATTCCATCTTCCCTTCTGTGATCTCAAGGGATGGTCGATCATACAATGATCAGGCAAGTTTGTGGGACTTTTGATATATTTCATATTGTTCTCAAGAAATTTTATTTTGTCTGTGTATTGTCATAAGCTAATTTAAACTGACTGGTAATTCGATGCAGTTGTTTAGTGCTGCAGCTGATGTCCTTCGCAGAATTGGCGAGGATGGCAGAATTATACAGGAATTTATTCAACTTGGTGCTAAAGCTAAAGTTGCTGCTTCGGAGGCAATGGATGCTGAAGCTACTCTAGGGGAAATACCTGAGGAATTCCTTGATCCAATTCAAGTGGGTTTTCCACTTCTTTCTGTCTCATAACATGTTCTTTTCCTTCTGGGACCATCACTCTTTGAATAATTGATTTGCCAAGTGTAAAATTTGATAGCATCACTTTTCGTTCTTTGAGGGAAAAATTGCTTTCATTTCTTCCAAAAGCTCTAAAAATTTGTTCGTATTTTGAATAAAGAGATAAGCTAATTCTGGCACATCATACATGTTTTGCATTGCAGTACACTTTGATGAAGGATCCAGTTATTTTGCCTTCTTCAAAGACCACGGTTGATCGTCCTGTGATTCAGAGGCATCTTCTTAGTGATAGTGTAAGTGTATATAGCATTGATCCTTTGTTCCCCATTTTTTTTGTTGAGATACAGAAAGTGGTTCCTTCTTTGGTTTATGCTTTTCCATTTGATTGTTTGTGCAGACTGATCCGTTCAACCGTTCTCATCTTACTGCGGATATGTTGATTCCCAATGATGAGCTAAAAGCCAGAATTGAGGAGTTTGTGAGGTCACAAGAAATGAAAAAACACGGTGAAGCCCTAAACCTACAGACTAACAAGGACACAATTCAGACTACAAATGGGGAAATGTTGATTGATTAGGAAAATATGTCCAATTTCCTAATGGATTTGTGCCCTGCACATAAACTTAAATGTTGAACCTTAATTTCATCGTATTCAATCTTTTCTGGAAAATATTAAGCTGTTATTATAGAACTTGAAGGCTGTAAAGATATTTGGAAGCAATTTTTTCTTTTGATTTAAAAATAAAGGAGGGAGGAAAAAATTAGAGGAAAACAATAGTTTGTATATTGAATAATTTGAGAAATGAATATTTTGAATTAAAGTGTAGAAATATAAATATTTTTTAAATTAAAATTGAGAAAGGTTATATTCAGTAATAATAAAATATTTAAAGAAAAAAAACTAATTAGAGAATAGAAATTTATTAAAGTAAATTTAGTAAGACCAAATAATTGAGAAATAATTTTAAAAGTAATTAATTGGAATAAAAAAATGTGAAGAAATAATTTTTCAAAAATTGAATATATTTAGAAGTAATTATGAAGTGTTATATTGTATTAAAAGAATGTAATATTAGTAGGTGTTTATTATAAATGAAGTACCGATTAAGGAAATTTAAAAAGCTATATAGTATAAATGATTTGTTAAAATTTGTAATGCTTAAAATAATTTGAATGTTACAAATGAAAGAAATAATTGATTAAATAACTAAGTGAGTATTGTCTGTGGATATGAAATGTCGGTAAATAAAATTTGTGTGTAATAAATACGATTAAAGTTATGATATGGATATTGTAATATCTTTTTGAAATTAAACATAAAAATTTTAATAATGAAGTTATGATGAATTGATTATACAAACCAAATATTTACGCAGAACAATCCCAAACAATTTGATTCATTAGAAGACAATATTTATATAGACTATCATGATATTAAAATATTTATATTTATTTTCATCCTTTACAAAAATTAAATGAAAATTTCAATTAATCTTTAACTACATATTTAAATTCTTTTGTTTCTATTTCTAATTTACTTCTTTCCAAATATTATTACATAAAATTATTGATATACTTTATACAAACATATAAACTAAATCCTACGTTAAAAAAAATAAAGCAAGCCAATTTTAAATATACTTATTTACATTAATCCACCTGAACAAAAGTTGAAGTCAATTGAAGATGACCCAGATGGTGATCAATGCAAGTGGTAATATAACTGTAGTGTCCTAAAAAAATACAGAGAAATAGAACAAACAAGGTTCTCTAATTTCTTTATCATATCTTCTGCATTGTGACCACTCAGTTTTTTCTTTTCAAACCAAAGAAAGATGAACTGCAGAGAGTCATGTAGAAAGGGAACTTTTTGAGATGACATCAAAAGATATTCCATTTTGTTGAAGCCTTTCTTGGAGATCAGTTGGACCAAACACAACCCCAGGAGTGTAAACTC
Organism: Phaseolus vulgaris; assembly: GCF_051622355.1. NCBI lineage: Eukaryota > Viridiplantae > Streptophyta > Magnoliopsida > Fabales > Fabaceae > Phaseolus > Phaseolus vulgaris. The sequence goes on along the minus strand of NC_143501.1, from coordinate 5,500,196 downwards.
CTCCCTTTGGAAGATTGTTTCTTTGGGTGTGAAGAACAAGAGCACATTGAACCATAATTATTGGGGTGGTTACATAACCCATTTCAGGTCCCATTACTCTTGTGATAATTTCTGTGTCAGGTTTTGTGTTTCCCTGTTCATTGCTGAAACCATGTCCAATAAACCACATTTTGAATGAAGCACTTGCAATCTCCTCTTCAGAAGGTCCATTCTTACTGAACCCTCCAAAGGTGAAGATGGAAGGATATTTCAACAGAAGCCATCTTCCAAAAGAGAATCTTCCCAAAATACCAATGAAGATTCCAATCATAATAAATCCAAACAAGTGCAACAAAGATTTTGAGCCTAGTTTCACACCAAAATGAGCTGGCTTCACAGATGACCAGAAGGCTTTTCTTTTCTCAACCATCTCTTCACTCTCATTCAACCCAGGAAGACCATGAGGGGATTCAGTTAGAGTTGAGAGTGTTCTTCCAACAAGAGTTGCATCTGCTGAAGGTAGTGTTACCCCCCAAAGGCCAATTTTCTTCTGGTGTTCTATTATTTCTCCCTTAGGTGGAGGCCCAGGAATCTGCAACCATGCATGGGAAATCAAAGTTGCCAAAATGATACACAATATGAAAAATATCATACATAGAGGGAATAACAGATAATAAAAATTGGGCAACTAGTTTAATCATATCATAATTCATCATCAGGTGATATGAATCAGTGAGTTTAATAACTGTCAGTGTAAAAGTTTACACTGTCAAGCAAACAGGAAGCAATCTTAATACAACTTTCAAGTAAACCTCAACTCTCTTATCAAGATTGTATCATCATGGTATCATACCATTAATGTATATAAGAACCTTTAACCTTTAACCTCAAATTCTAAGACTAAACAAACTTCTTATATAATACATGTGACAATTTGTGATTGGAAGACAGTGTAAAAAGGTTGTACCTACAAGAATTATTTCTTCCTTCTAATCTTGTTCATTCCTCCCTTCTGCAGGTATGATTTCCACTGAACAAATCTCAGATGCTAAAACTGATCTAATTATCTATTGCTACTCAGAATCCCAACAAACAAGAAAAATGAAAACACATGAAATGGAAATTAAATTCAAGTGAAATGATGAACCTCTCCAATTATCTATTACTACTCAGAATCCCAACGAACAAGAAAAAAGAAAACACTTGAAATTGAAGTAAATTCAAGTGAAATGAACCTATTCTGTCACATCATATCATACCTTGGGTTTTACTCTGATGACTCTAGGCTGTTCCATCTCCTTCAAATCCTTAACAGCCATAACCGCAGACTCAAAAGTCCCAAAATTCCCCACAATCCTCTTCTCCGACTCCAAGCCCAGGTAGGCCTCCACCCTGTTGGGCCGGGCCGGGCCCACCCACTGCCTCGAGTGGAACAAAAACCCCATCTCCGCGGGCACCGAGTCGAACCCACATGCCGAAACCACCAAAGTTTCGTTCTTCACGGCCTGCGCGTGGTACTCACGCTCCACGCGCTCCATGAACTCGGTCTCGCCGGTGATGTCGAGGTAGTCGCAGCCGGCGGCGACACACGCGGCGACGACGGGCTCGCCGTGGAGGCGGAAGGGGCCGACGCAGTTGAGGAGGAGGCGCGCGCGGCCGCAGAGCTCGCGGAGGGAGGCGGCGTCGGCAGTGTCGGCGGCGAGGATGGGGATGGGAGGAGGCGGATTGGGCCTGGCGGCCCAGTTGAGAGCTTGGGCCAATTTGGAGGGGTCGCGGCCCGCTATGGCGAGGGAGTTGAAATTGTTTAGGAATTTTAAAGCTTCTTTGAGAACTTGTTTGCCGGTGAAACCAGAAGCTCCGAGGATTACGATGTCGAACTTTGAGGTTGCCATGTCTTTTTCTCTCTCACTTCTCACTTTCACTTCACTTCTACTTTCTTTGTTTTTTTGCAAGAGAATTTTTAATGGTTAAAAAAACACAAAACTTAGATATCATACCCTTTGCACATTTTATTTATGAGAATAAATCTATTTTTCTATACATGCGTCCAATATTTCAATTATCATTTTATTGAATTTATATAACACATTTTTATTAGAAATTGATTCTTTGTATGTCGATTTCTGTGCGTTTCTTTTACGTTTTAAAATGTAGTTAAAAATATCTATTAGTTTGTATAATAATTTAAAATATTTTTTAACACATGTAAATTGCTAAATTTATTATTAATAAATATAGTTGTGAATTTATGATTAGTTTTATATAGGTTGTTTAAAAGAGTGGTTACGTTTCAAACAATAATGTAAATTGTTTAGTCAAGAGTGATTAATATTCAAATTTTAGTTAAGAGTGATTGTGTTTCAAATATTACTTGGTTTTTTAGTCATGAGTGGTTGTATGTCCAAATAATACTTGGGTTGTTTTAACTAGAAGTGGATAAGATCTAAGTAACACTTGTTTTATAACTTCAGAACGTAGTCTGCCTAATGGAACTTGATCAATAATTGGACATTATATACCTTTGCATAGTAACCAATATAAAAATTTATTCTGTAAACCTTTTTTACCTTAAGGTGATTTGGATGGTATGTTGTATAAACTACTTTATCGAAAGAGTGAGAACTTTTAAAATGTCAAGTTTTTATAAACATTTTTTTATAGATTATTTATCATATTTCGTGTTTATCATTACTTGTGAAATACAACTTTACAAAAATTATCAAAAGTTTAATACTCAATTCAACTCTTTCTTCTTATGTATTTTATCAGTTTTTACACTTTAATATGTGTTTTCTTGAATAAATAAACAATCATATACCCCAAGACTTTCTACGAGTTCTTAACATATGTTGAATGAAACAACAATGCGCTTAATCAGTTAATGGTTAACTTAGACATAATCAAAGTCGTAAGGATTTAATTTATGTATTTTAGTTAATGTATATTTGGTAAGAATCAATGTTCTTGTAAATAATCTTAAACATAGGGACAACGTCTAACACACATTTTACAAATCAATTAGTCGTGAAAATAAATCAAGAGCGTGAACAACGTAAAAGCAAATTAATCTAACCAATTTACATGTGAAATATATTTACATTAGTGAAAGTCCCAATGATTATAGTGTAAAATATACTTGTTTTGAGCCATGAAAAAGAATGCTCCAACATACATGTATCTTGCTTGACTAGTTCTTGAAGTTCACACAAGTATTGGCATTATTTGCTTTTACTTTAAAAAAAAATAAAATTAAACTATTTAAAAATAATTTAAAAAATATAAACTTAGATAAAATATTAATTTTAAAGTATAATCCAAATAAAATTATAAAATAAAATATTAGTGCAAATAAATTTAAATAAATTGCCTCACAAAGTATAAGTCTAAAAAAATTTAACTTTTTAAAGAAAAACGACTTTAATTTAATAAATTTAAACGATAAATATAATATATAAAATAAAATTTTAAACAATTTTTTAATAGTTAATATTTTTTCACCAATAAATTTATTTTAATCACTTAATTTTTTATTAAAAATATTTAAATAAAATTTACTACCATCCGTTAGTTCAATAAAGTTAAAGATCATGATATAAACTCATCCTATTGACAAATGGATAATTAAAATATATCCATATATCATCCTTAAATATTTATTAAAGATATTTATTACAAATTTTATCTAAAAATATTATGATACCATTTGTTTTATTATCCATACTTACAACTACCTTATACAGTGTTAATTATAATCTCTTTAATCTCTCATTTTATCATTAAGCTATGTAAGTATAATGTTTTAAAATTGAGGGGAATTTACGAACGATGTTAAAAAACATAACACAATCTTTGAATATTTTGTAAGTCTTCATAAAATAATTATTTCATTTATATTAATATTATATATTCATAAGCATATAAATTTTATCGTTTATTTTAATATATTTTTTTATAATATGTTTCGTGATTTACATATTGTGAATATTAAATTATTAGTTTTTAAGTTTGTTTTTATTGTTATACTCAAGGTAAAACTTTTTTAAAAAAAATACTCAAATTTAAGATTAAAAAATGTTTTTTTTAGCATTTCTTTCTAATTTATACTAATATGCAATTAAAGTACAAGTACTTTGTAGTATTATACAAGTCAATTCAGGTAGTCCAATCTTTAACAAAGAGAATACAAAACTTACGAAATCACCACAACATGATTGATGTCGACATAAACATAATCTACCAAATGGAGAAAACTAATTCTCTTCAATACCAATTTTATTTATAAAGTTGACCAAATTTCCATGTATATTATGACTAATTATAAAATAAGCTAAATCATATTGAAAAAGAATAAAACAAATTTAATTTGGATTGACCAAATAATTCTAATTTTAAAATGCAAAATATAATATTATTTTATGAAAACATATATATATATATATATATATTAAAAAATTTACATTTAAAATTATTACTTTTTTCTTTTAAATTGAGTATTATAGGTTTTACAGACAACGAACGGGTCCAATTTTTAAAATATTTTATTGTGTTATCTCTATTATAGATATTGTATTATAAACATACAATAATTATAATTTTATTGAATTAATATATAACTTAATTTTAAAAAGAAAATACTAATTTAGAGTTCGATACTTTTATAATAATAATTTTTTATTAACAGAATTAAATGTTTACGGATAGAATTTTTTATCCATTTAAAATATAAGTTGGAAGGATAAATTTTGTATTTAATTTAATGGATTAATAAATTTTTTGTAAGTAATTGAAGAAATATTGTGAAGAGTTTGTATTTTCTTAAAAATACAATTGCATAGAATGGAAGGAATATAAATACATTTAAGATATTTATTAAGAAATTAATGATATATAGTTTGATGAGATTTGGAAGCACAAAGATATAAAATAGTAGTTCTCCAATTGTGTTGTGTGTGTTTAACCTAAGAAGCCAAATTCCCAACACCAAACTAGTTACCTCAGTGTTTGGTATGGTGATTGGTCTCTTCTCACATCATCCCCCACCTACTACGTTTCCCAAGTCCACACCACCAAAAACTCTCTTCCATTCTCACCTACCTAACCTTTTTCCTATGCTTCAACCCCCATTTCTCTTTCTTTCTTAACTCTTCCTTCATCTTTGTCAACTTTCTGCAACCACAATTCACTTTCTCTGTGTTTTCATTTCTTTCTTTCTCTCCAATGGAGTCCAAGCTCCTCAGAATCACTCACACGGTTCCTTCCACACCCACATGCGCCTTTCATCCTAAGGCTCGCAAGCCTTCGATTTCCTTCAACCCCACTTTGGATTTTGCTCCAAAAAGCAATCTTTCTTTCCGGGCACACGCGGCTTCCATTGAGTAAGAGACCTTAAATCATCTGCATTCACTGGGGGTTTCTTAAGTTTCAAGTTTTAATCTGAAAGTTTCGATTTTTTTCATCTGGGTGCTTGTAATTGGGATTGTGTTTGGAATTCATGATCATGGTTTGGGATTCAATGGGACTTGGTGGATTAGCAAAGAGGAAAGTGAATGATGGGATTGGGTTCGTTTATGTGTATGTGTCTGATCAGTCACGTCAATTGTCTTTTTTTTTTTCTCTAATTTTAAGGTTTGCTAAGAAGGATGTAATTTTATGATGAAACTATTTTTTTATTCTTTATGCAGTTTGTGCTTTTCTCTTCATTGAATATTTTATGAATAGGATATGCATGGATAGTGGGAATGGGAATTTTTTTATACTATTATCAACCAATCTGAGATTACCATGAGAAACAGGTTTTTCCATGCTATTGTATCTAAAAAATTTACTTGTAGTATAACTATTCATGATGCATAGAAATAAAATTTATATATATTTTTTATTAGTTCATATTTATGGTGATTTTTTATTCTTCTTTTGTTTTGCTTTCAATTTTGATTGGTTCTCAAGTGGGAATAGTGAGGTTGCAAATGGTGTCTTCCCCCATCATTTTTCTCTTTATATATATTGTTTAGTCATATTTTAAAGGTATCCTATTTCTTCTGTGTAGGTCAGTGCCAACAAAGAAAAGAATTGATGAGAGTGAATATCTGACCCTTGATCAGATAAGGCATTCTCTAATTCGTCTAGAAGATAGCATCATCTTCAGTCTCTTGGAGCGATCACAATACGCTTACAATGAAGATACATATGATCCTGATGTCTTCTCCATGGATGAATTTCATGGATCATTGGTGGAGTACATGTTGAGGGAAACTGAGAAGCTTCATGCCAAGGTGTGAACCTGAGCTTATTTTTTATAAGCTAACTGAATGTTATTAATGCATGAAACTAGCTTAAGATGTGCATCACAAAAAAATCTATATTGAATTTCTTCCACCAAAAGCCTCCAACTTGTCGCTACCAATTTTTAACAGTTATATTTAAACCCTTTTACTCAATTGATAAGCTATTTTAAGTGTTTCTTCCTATCATTTTGTCCCCAAAATTTCATTAATGGTTTGTAAATTCATGCCTACTTTGTTCTGATGTGCATCCAAATTTTCATCCACAGACCTAACTGCAATAAGTCCTGTCTCTCATTTTCCAAATATTATTGGCTTCAGAAGTATTGAAAAGTTTTCTTTGAAAGAATGATAATGTTAATGTTAATTTCACTGACTGAATTTCCATTCCACTGAAGGTGGGCCGGTACAAGAGCCCTGATGAGCATCCATTCTTTCCCGAAGGCCTACCTGAACCAATGTTACCACCATTGCAGTACCCTCAGGTACAGAATGTTCCATAGCAGTAATCAAGCTTGCACTGTTAAGATTTTCTGTTTGCTGCTAAGTTTATTATGTTCACTTGCACAGAACTACACTTTCAGGTAGATGGAATAACAATGTGTAGAACTCTTTGAATTCCTTCCGTCCAAGTCCATTCGTATCACTAGTAGTGAGATTAGCTGTGTAGGCACAAAGATGATATGTCAATTACTCAATTCATGCTTTGTATAGAATTTTAAAACTGATCGAAACTGGCTTATAAAAGGTTAATTGTAAAGAAACAGTTCCTTATAGAAGTATAATCACTGTAAGATGTGGACCTTTTTGATGAAATGAAATGACAGTTTTCTCTTTTCAATAATGATGAAATTGAAACATTTTAGTTACATGAAAAGGGAAAAAATGTACAGTAAAGTTGCCCAGTAAAGTTAATTGTAAAACGAGTGTAAGGAAAATCACTTAACTGTTAATTGAAAAAATTACAGTTTAATTCTTTCTGTGCTTCTTATATGCTTAAATAATGGTTAGCCAATGGATGCCATGCCTCATGAGAGTAGTCCTTAGTTGTCAGTTTTGGAATACTGTGTGGACCGTGTCCATGTACCAAAATAAATTGGTGCTGTATCTTTCTTGTGCTAATTGCTTCTTCTCTGAATTTGTGTCATGTATGAATAGGTGTTGCACCCTGTTGCCGAGTCAATTAATATAAACGATAAAGTATGGAGCTTGTACTTTAGAGTTCTCATCCCACAAATAGTTAAGCAAGGAGATGATGGTAACTCTGGATCTAGTGCTGTTTGTGATGTAACATGCTTGCAGGTAACATTTTAGTTTCCTTTTAGTTGAGTTCATTTCTAAATTCAAATGGTTTCCAGGGCTTGTACCACATTGTATTTTCAATTATTTTACTTTACTTCAAGGTATCTTAAAGCATACTGTTCTATCATATGTGAATCTATCTCTACCATCATTTCATATCCTATTTTAATTCCTATTTGGTATTAACTTTTTAGTACATGTGCTATGTGAAGCCCAATTGATTTGATATTTCTGAAAATCTTTCACTGTAATGAAGAAAAAAAGCTGACCATCATTAACATAAGATCAACTAGTGGGACAGTCTCCAAATGAAGGAAACAGTGGCAGGTTTTGTTTGTCTGTTTACTCTTGCTTAGATCATCTCATTCTCTCCAAGATGCACAGACCTTGTTTGGATATCTGCACTGAAGTGATTGTTTACCATAGAAAATAAGCCATATTCTGCTCCGTGAAAGAAAAAATAAAGACCAATTGTAAGAGTTGGAAAACTAATATGATACCCATTAGGCCATTCCAACACAAGCCTGTACAACCTTTCATGTTTTGGCATGCCAATTATAAATTTTATGAACTGGGATTGGTGGAAATCATTGTAACTTGCAAGTTTACTTGGTCAACATGTATCATGCTTTATTCTGAAAAAGTTCACCAATTTCACTGCCTCAATTTAGTAAGTTATTGAGATTGTAATGATAAATTCTGGCTTTTATATTGATGGAAACTTGTTTTTTGTTATGACTGCACAGGTTCTTTCAAAAAGAATTCATTATGGAAAGTTTGTAGCCGAGGCGAAATATCAAGCTTCTCCTGATGCATATAAATCTGCCATTTTCGCTCAGGTACAATACAAAATACCCGCCACAAGGCCAGACTCCAATACAATTCATGTTACTTATTTACTTACAGGAATTCATACTGTCAACTGTAAATCTGCTTCACATTGGAAACATTTTATCCAATTAGTCATAAACTAATCATGCTAAATTTTGCATCAAAAGTTTTTCTTGTCATGTATAATAAATCTGTTTGGTTTCTGGTAAATGGTACTGATTTTGATGGAAATCTGCTTCAAAGTGGAAACATTTCATTCAAATAGTGACAAACTTTTGGTTTTAGTTTTTGTGTCATAAGTTTTTCTTGTAATGTATGATAATAAATCTGTTTGGTTTCTGATAAATGGTACTACCTTCGTTCTCATTTTTAAGTATAAAAGAGGCTAAATTCATACAGGTTAAGAACATCAGTTAGTTTCATTAAATTTTACTATTTTTCTAACATTATTAAAATCCCCTTGTTCTTAATCTCGTAAAACAGAAAAGTACATATGATAATAATGCAACCAAATGTTAGGAAAAGTATCAGTAAATGGAGTAAAAGAAGTTTGAATTTGCTTATATTTGAGAGCAAAAAGGTTGTGTTTTGCTATAAACAAGAACAGTACTGATTTTGATGGACATGCTCACAAGTTTCAAGTGTTTAACAACCTTAGTATATGGCTAAGGGGCAATTTTCAGGTTGTTTTCATTTTTCTGCAAAATCTTGATTCTTTGTATGATCAACTTTTATTATCATGGTGATTTTTCAGGACAAAGAGAAATTGATGGAATTGCTTACATACCCTGAAGTTGAAGAGGCAATTAAGAGGAGAGTTGACATGAAGACCAAGACTTATGGGCAAGAAGTGATTATAAATTTGAAGGAACATCGAACTGAGCCAGTCTACAAAATAAATCCAAGACTGGTTGCTGATCTTTATAGTGATTGGATCATGCCTCTGACAAAGGAAGTTCAAGTTGCTTATTTATTGAGAAGGTTGGATTGAACATAACAAGTACCTTTTCAATCACATTGTTCATAGGGTATTATATTTTCTAGGAAGTCATGCTTGCAATGGCTGCTTTCTCTTCAATCATGACTATAAACCTTAGCTTTTGTAATTAACATATGAGGAAGTTCATTTTGGATTCTTATATATAATAATTGATGCCATCTTTTATATTGTATTTTTCTTGTGTTGAAATCCTTGTAACTTCATTTTTAGTGTTACATCATAGTAAAAGGAAGTGAATAGTTTGTTAAATGTTAGATGTTTTATGTTTCAATTGTAATTTTCTGGAGAGATGACAGTTAAAAGTTACAATATTGATGGCATGAACATAGTTGGTTTTTTCATGGTGGATGCAAGAGAGCATCATCCAACCTTATAATGTCAATTGCACTGTGTTTTCTTTATGTGTATACCCCAAATGACTCTCTATGATAATCAAAGGACAACAACAACAACATGTTTCATGATTGTTCCCAAGCATGATCTAACATCATAATTATCCAATTCAAATTGCTCACCAACTTCAATCAAAATTGCAACCAAAAGATATAGGTAGAAGAAACACTTTTTAAATAATTGATGCCCTTTAATTCAAACTCCACTAAAGTCAAAGAAATAAGCAATATCATCACACCTTGCTACTTGCACATCAATTATGATCCCATCACATGGATGAAAATTAGGTTTTGGGAGATGAAATTGGCCCATGAAACAAACATCATCATACTATCTATGCCTATTATGTGTTTTTAATCATAGAGTATAAGCATGGAGAATCTAATTTTTTTTTTATATCTATATCTCATCACAAACCAATATGAATGTTATGTTTGCTACATTTTTACAAAACCTAATTTTTTTATAACGTATCACTACAAGAAAATTATTAAATAAAAATAAATTTTAAAAATAAAACATAATTAGTTACGATATTAACTAAATTAAATATTTTAAAAATTAAAAAAATATTGGTATCTAAAGTAATTTTTATTATTAATAAATAATTTTTAAATTGGTATCTAATTAGTTAAAAGTTTTAGCCAGTTCTAAAGTTGGTGGCTAGAACTTTGATAGTTAATTAAATTTAAAACTATTTGTTAATAATATAAATTATTTTAAATACTAATAATATTTTTAATCTTTAAAATAATATTTAGTTTACTTAATATAATAATTAATTATTATTTTTTAAAATTAGTTTTTATTTAATAATTTTCTGATAATGTATAGCTATGTAGCACAGACACATATACTGATACGATACGAACACGGAGATACGTAAAATCTTTAAAATGTAGGACATGGGGACACGGATCTATATATTATATAATTATGAATTATATAAATTGACAATAAAAATTTATGTGCACAAGTATGTTTCAGATTATTTATTGGAGCAGAAAGATGTTTTTCATGACTGGTTCACAAGAATTTGTTTCTTATTTTTATAATCATAATAACAATTTATACAATAAAGTTTGAATTTTTATAAAATTAATGTATTTTTCCTTTTTAAAATTGTGTTAAAACCGTATTAGAATGGTCAAAAATCTAACAAATACTTTTTGAATTGGATACTTCACGGATACGTGTCATACGAGTATCGGTGTCCGATACAACACGTCATTTAAAAGGAGTGTCTAAGCTTTCATAGATGTATAGTGATTAAAATTCATTTGATAAACTAAAAAAATTGTGACCTAACCTAACCCATTTGAAAGTAAAAGTTTGGAAAAATTCACAAGTCATAGCCATGGCATAATATTATGATTTTGATTACTTTTGTATTTTAGAAAGATCCAAATCATGCATACCTTTCTCCCCAAAGTTCCCATGTGGAATACAGCAAAAGTAAGACATATAAATATATATATTAAAATTTAAGAAATAGGTATGAGACAGCAAAGTTTGCATATGATATTAATGTACTTGTTGTGTTGTGATATGGTGATTTTAGGAAAAGAAGGACCACTTTCATGGCTAAAGAAGAAAAAAGTGTTATTGTCAACTAACACATGCAACACCAAAAATAATTAATTAATAAAAATTACAAGATAAGGATTGGAATATAATATCATTTTTTATCCACCTGTCAAATTCACACACCTTCATTCATTTCTTAATAATTACTTTTACTTCTTCATTAAGTATATTCTATAAATATTTTTCTTTCTAATGTTCAAATATATTTTTCTCATGATGAAAAAAAACTATCCAACATTGGGATAAGTACTATTTTAAATATGTTGATAATGTAAAAGTATTTTCTTTCCCATTCTAATAGTAAAAAATAATTTTTAAAAATAAAATATTATATTTTAATAATAAATAAAATTATTAAGTAAATGAAACTGGTGTTAAGTGTCATTATTCTTTCTTATCTTAATTAACCTTGTATAGTAAAGAGATATAAATGTTAATATTTAATTTTATTAAAATGGAAAGTATTAGATAAAGCAATAACAAAATATGAAATAAAATTGAATTGCAATTGAACTTTTCCTCTCTTATTTTTTTTTTCAAACCTTAAATTTACTATACATTTAAATCATTCAAAGTCATCTCTTAACAACAATAAAGCTTCTAATGAATATACTTTAATAATTAATTTCGTAATCATCAAATTATATCCTTTCAATCACTAATATAAAGTTAACCAACTAACAAATCTAAATATATTCCTTAATTTAGAATTTAGAATAATTAAACACGTTGATTCAAATTTAGAATACTTTCTAGTTAATATGCAAATATCCAAACATAACATGAGAGATATTTCAAACATTAACTCATATAGTATCTAATTTAGTTAAATAATAACTATTTTTTTTTAATTTTAAAAATTAGTTTTTATTTAATAATTTTCTTATAATGATTGGTTTAATATAGAAATTTTGTTTTGTTGTAACTTTGCTTTTGTTTAATTAGTTTTTGGTCTTTGTAATTTTATTTTTTAAAGGACTTTTATCTATATTTAGTAATAGTTTAGCATGCATGTAGATAGAAAAGAGAATCCTTAGTGAAAAATGAAAATTTCAACTTTGTGTAACACATAACATGTGTGTAGCTAAATTATAGGTTGACTCATTATCTTTTGACTTGTATTAAATTTTCTTTTCTTTTATCATTTTATTATTATATATGGTGTCTTCAATATAATTAAATATTTTTCTTAATTATTTTATTAATATTATATATTTATAAATACAAATCTACATTTTATTTTATATTTGACTTAAATATTTTTTATAATATACTTTCATATTAATTAAGTTTTAAGTTTTTATTTTAGTTTTTAAGAAATATTTTTTTTATAAGATATTTTATTGATTTTTTTTTTCATTTTTACAAATTTGTATGAATTAGGCTATAGTATGCAAAACTATTAATTATACACTACAAATTAGAACTAGTAACATGCAAGTCTTTCGTTCAAGAGCAAATACTAAACAAACTTATATATATATATATATATATATAAATTTATTAATATTTACAATATTTATTTTAAATATTTTAAAATGATAGAAATTAGGGAAGAAAATAAAATGAAAACTTGTTACATTGGTAAACAAACATATAAAACTTTAGAATTTAGTTAAAACTACTGATAATTTATTTATTTTCTTTTTATTATCTAATTATAGTTTATTATGTGTAGTAAAATTGTTAAATTTGACAATAATTATTTTAAAAAACTTAATTTTAAGGAGTTGAGAGTGTAAAAATATATACTCTCTTATATATACACTCTTACACGCTTTTAATATTAAAAAAAACTTATATTTTGAAATATTATTCTATTATTTAAATAAATTATTTATTTTATACTATCATGTTTTAAAATATGAGTTCTTTCACATACAATATTATCCATATCCAGTTATTTATTATAAATCATTGATTTTTATAATCTATTTTTAACCCTGAGAAGTAAAAATCTCATTTTTAGGTAGAAGATATACCTTAAAAGCAGTACAATTTCCTGCATGTACTGTGATGAAAAAAAAATCAATGGTAGATCTAGAAAGCAACAATAACCCTAGAAAATTGAAATTAAATAACCCAAAAAGACAACCTTCACTCAACAAATAGTATTAAAGAAACCCCAAAAGAACCAAAAGAGGTCCTTAAAAGGCCAAAAAAACAGAACATTGTGACAGAGTGTTCCAGAGTTTGTTGAACTGTGAAGAGGGTAACTGCAACCAAGCAAGCAAAGCAGTGATGATGGAGGATATGATGAAGAAGAGGGTCTTTTCTCCACCCATTGTGCTTCTCTTACTAGCTTTCTCACTTCTTCTAATGCTTCCAGAAGCTTCTGCTACAAAGTTTACTGTTGGAGATAACCGGTTTTGGAACCCCAATATCAACTACACTGAATGGGCCAAAGGAAAACATTTCTACCTTGGAGATTGGCTCTGTATGTCCTCTTTCTCTATTTATCTATGCATGTTTTTTTTTTGTCTATGAATGGACTTTTGTTTTTGTGATGGGTTTTGCTGCAGCCTCTCTGTGAACTGGATCTGATTTAGTACGAGGATGTTATGAGTTAATTAAAGCTGTTATCTTTTTGTTGTTTTCGTTGCTGAATTTACTGTCTTTTGAAGCATGAGGGTGCACAATTGACAATTTCAATTTCAGATCTTTTGGTTTTCTGTGTTTAGTTAACATTTGGGTCTTTCATTGAAATCATGTTGGGTGAATAAGAAAAGGGAAATGATTTGGATGGTACCGGGAATTGTTGTGTGTGTGACCAGCATTTGTAAATGTACTGTAAAAATTCGATTTTTAGGGGAATGCCGTTGGGGGTTTTCTCCACTCTCCCTGGTCCATTTATTTTTTATTTCTGAATTGATATTTTCTGTTTGGAGAGAGTGTAATTAAGAAATAGGGTTTATTTGGATCCCTTTTGTGTTTTTTGGTGTCTTTCTGCATTTCCAAATCCTTAATTAACGTCCTTATTCTGTGCTTGTTCGTGTATTACATGTTTCAGTGAAAGTGAAACCTTAAATTCCTCATTTTTGTGCTGTCAAAATTTTCGTGGTTACTTTTGGTGTGAATGTAAGTTAATTTGTGTTTTTCATTGTTCTTACTTCTTCTATCCCTGGTGGGTTGAGTTCTGTATGCTCACCATCAAAATAACACTGTCAGTGAATGGTTAAACAGAAATGTGGAATATCAATCAAGCACTGTATGCTGCCATATTCTGGTATAAAACCATGTTGCTCAAGTTTATAAGTTCACTAATTTGACAGAAGTAACCAAAATGTTGAATATTCCCATCAATGAACATTACAGTAAAAATGAGGTGAACTAAAGTTTAAAGAACGACTTTCACCCTCAATTAGTGGCTTAATTTGTTAATGAAATGCAACATAACAGATCTAGTACATGTTTGGAGTGTAAAACATGTTCATTATCCTTTCTATATCTTAGAAGTTTTCTAGTCTAGTTTTGATTTGTATCCTCATTATCTTTTCATACCTCAATTTTGTTTATAGAAGCACACAAATAGTTGTTTGTTAGTAGTAGCAACAAACAAACTTGTGTGGTTGTGTGCAAATTTTGAGTTCCAAACCAAGGTTAGATGGAATGCAATGTTTCCTAGTTGATATATTCATGCTAACTTGGTCTGTTTTGCAGATTTTGTTTATGACCGGAACCAAGCTAACGTGTTGGAAGTGAACAAGACCGAATATGAGACTTGTAACTCTGATCATCCACTCCAAAACTGGACAAGGGGTGCAGGAAGAGATGTGGTTCCTCTGAATGTAACCAAAACTTACTACATCATCAGTGGCAAAGGGTTCTGCTTCAGTGGCATGAAGGTAGCTGTTCATGTTGAGAAGCTACCACCTCCTCCTAAAGCTTCCCCTGTGGTATCCGGTGCACCAAACCTCTTCTCCAGCGGCCACATTCTTCTCATGCCGGTTGTTTTTGCCATTGGAACAGCCTGGGATGCATTCATTCATTTGTGGTAGTGACACCACACACCACCATTGAACAACAGCATTGGATAAGTGTTAATGTCATGTTAGTTTATTTTATTTTTTGTTCAAAGGCAATTGTTGGTGATAGTAGTTGTTGTTGGCCTCAAATGGGTCAAACAAAGGGTGAAGTTTCAGCAAGTTAGGTAGTGTCTGTGTTTGATTTTCAAAATGTGTTGTATTTCTGCATGATTATGGTCAGAAATATGCCACAAACTGGTTTAAATTAATTTGATTTATTGGAGGATTCAAATGCGGAAATTGTGGGAATTGGTATCATACTTTAGGACTGGTAGGACCTTGTGCATGTGCTTGTAGCATCACTGCTTCTTACTTTTCTCCATTGTTTTCATCTCTTAAACTCAATCCAAAATTAATATGTATTTAAATGATTATACCAATTCAGAAGACCCATTTTCATAAATTAAGAAAATTTAATTTTTTGTGCCACTTATATGTCAGAGTAGACTTTCATTTGTCAAACATAAAGATACAGTTAATATCTGACTGTACTTGGACAGAACTACATTATGACGAAACTTCATGTGATCTCTAAATTGAAGTTTAACATCAATGACAAAGTGTCCTATTCTAGATCTGTTACCAACAAATTGTCTTTGAGTGTTGTTTATCCTTTTTCATAACTTTTCTTCACAAGAGTATAAGAGTTTAGAAGTTGAGGTTAAAGATACTTTAAATATATTTTTTCACTTAATTTACTAAGGCATTTTAAAGGACAAAATCATGATGATGAAATTGAGTTTCAAATCAGACAACACTTTAAATGTACTGATTCAAATGTATTTATTAATTTTAATAATCAATACATCTGACTATTAGATGTATGTATTGATTGATTTTAATAACGTCATTTTAACAATTGAAGTCGAAGTGAATGATACTAGTCAGACAACACTTTGAATGTACTGATTCAAATGTATTTATTAATTTTAATAATCAATACATCTGACTATCAGATGTATGTATTGATTGATTTTAATAATGTCATTTTAACACGAAATTGAAGTCGAGGTGAATGATACTAGTCAGTATCGGTTTTATACTGACTATAATTTCATATAGTATAGTTTAGAAGTCGAGGTGAATGATACTAGTCAGTATCGGTTTTATACTGACTATAATTTCATATAGTATAGTTTAGAAGTCGAGGTGAATGATACTTTAAATACATTTTTTTCATTTTATTAAAAAAAACGTTTTTTAAGAATAAAATCGTGATTGAACTTTGAATTTCAAAACGGAAAATACTTTAAATATGCCGATTGACTCTAATAATATCATCCAAACGGAATTAAAGTCAGAATATTGGTATTGTTACTTACATTACAAGAAAATCATGAAATAACAACCAATTTTTAGAAACAAAAATAATTAGTTGCGTAACTAAATTAGAAACCATTTTAAAAACTAAAAAAAAAATTGATTTCTAAATTAGTTTCTATTATTTTTTAAATAGTTTCTAAACTGGTATCTAATTAGCAATCAAAGTTTTTGCTACCAAATTTAGAAACTAAATAATTGGTAGTTAAAACCTTGGTGGCTAATTAGATACCAATTTAGAAACTATTTAACAAACTAATTTAGAAACCAATTTTTTTTTTTAGTTTCTAAAATGGTCTCTAATTTAGTTACTATTGCAACTAATTATTTTTGTCTCTAAAAATTGGTTTCTATTTTATGATTACCAATTTCATGATTTTCTTTGTAGTGTTAGCTAAGAAAGTTGAGAATTTATGATTTAAGGATAATAACACTTTTTAAGTTTTGTTAAGTTTTGTGAAGTAAAACAAAGTCATTGCATAATATCAATAAAGTCTACAATTAGGTGATAGTTGAATCTCTTTTGGAATTAGTGGATGAATTTTTAACTTCATAAAAGGAGTAGACTTCGTATGAAGAGACAAAATTCATTTGGGTGATCTTATGTCTCGAAAGATTAAACCTTTCCATTGGTTGAAAGATGTTCTTGGGACGCACACACAAAGTCATTGCAAAATGGTCCCAATGCTGCAAACGGCCTTGTTCTTGTTTGAATTTGGATTCTCTTTGTACATTTATGTTCAAAATATACTTATTTTTATATTTTAAAATATATTAATTTTTTTTAATATATCAAAATTAATATATTTTTAAATTATATTAATATAGTACACTACAAAAAAATTGAGCAGAAAATTTGGATTCAATATGTTCTTGGCTCCTTCTTTCACCAACAAAATTTTTCAACTTTTGATTTTAGAAGCTTCTAACCAATGATATAAGTATCTATAATTCAAAATTCAACTATATATAAATTTTACAGTTCCAGCATTGAAATTAATTGATAATAGTCATATAATACATAATTACAGTAATCCAGAAAGTTATTATTAGTTTGTTTTATTATTTGATCTTTTAAACTAATTATAAAAATATTCATTTTGATCCAAAGTAAATGAAAATGTATTTAAATTCAATTTTATATCATTTAATTCAAAAAAATATAACAATATGTATGCTGATTTCATAACCTAAACTAGTTATTGGTAATTTAAATAATATATAAGGGATAAATATTGTATATTATTTTTTTAAAAAATAATGATTTCAGACATGCTTTTAACATTACATTTGTCATTTATTGATTTTTTATTTATTTCTTGACATCGTAGGATTCCACAAATTTGATATTCAAAACAAGAAATTTTGTGTCAATTTTTTTTATCACGGTTTAAAAAAAAATTCTATTGTTATATTTTATTTAAATTATTTGATGGTTAGTGTACCTATATAGGCAAGGAGAGCATACATAGTACCCGGAACTGATAGTACAATTGCTGACGTGTTTGTGATCTCCTTGTTTATTTATCTGAGTCTCCTTCCTCAAATACTGGTGTTCGGTTGAGGGTAACCTGAAAAATGTACTTCGACGATCAAGTAAGTATTCTGTGTAAAGAGTGTATATTTGTAATTGATTAAAAATGTACTTTACACCTCCGCATATGGTTTATTTATAGTGTTAGATTATGGGGCATTGTTGTGATGAGCTGAATATAAGTTATTCACTGATGTGCATCTTGATCCCTGATTTGTAGAGAGATATATTGGTATATAAGTATGTTGGGATATCTGAAGAATATTTGTACTATCTTTCCATTAATCAGTATTTAGCTGGCTGATTTGTCAGACATATTTCCCGCATAATCCGAAAGCATGAATATGACTTATTAAATACTCTCGTAACTGTCGTTATTGTTATTTATTAAGTGCATTGAGATGTTTTTTTGACACGGTTAGTCGGTAACAAAGGCCAAAACTGATTTTATGTTGTGTGAACATGTATAAGTATTATATTTTGATAGTTTGAAAATTAATTATTGTTTTTGATGTTGGAAGAGTTCTTAAATGGTATGAATTTTTAAATGTTATGTGATTGAATGATAAATATTATATATATGAATGATGAAAATTAAATGAAATTGATGTCATACATTTGGAATAATGTATGACTTGTTGTTTGATGACATTAAGTATGAAAAAACTATGTTTAACAAAGATCATCTAGCTTCACTAATGATCTAGTCATATAGACTAAGATATCAGGTAGTGAAAAGTTGAGAGGGAGTTCATACACATCGGGTCCCGTTGTAGACACTCGATATTGGATGTTTGAACTTATCATCATCCTTTCTCTTGGATCCACTAATAATCTTTGGATCAGGTGTTAGTCTCTAGTAGGGGCATACTTAATAAGTCTTTTGGAAGACAATTAATTCATGTGTAGTCAGTGGGATTGAAATGAAATCCAATAATTGCGATTGAAAATAGACCCATGTGTGGTCTATATGAATGATGAAATTAGTTTTGAAATTTTATATGACAACATTTAAAGAAATGTTTATAAATGATTAGTTTGGTTGGTTCTTTTTGCATGAATTAGATATGCTATGGAATTTATTTTCATTAGCTTACCCTTACTTTTCTTGTTGTGTTGTGAACTGTGATGAATGTACAATGTACACAAGCAGATGATTGTACAGGTGTCGGAGGTTCTGGACGGCTTTAAGATGTTGTTTTGAACTTGTTAATATTTGTATTTCTATAAGTCCTAATCATGTATTAGGAAATTTTTTGAATAACTTAAAGTCTGTATAAAAATTGGCAGAACTTGTATTGTAATAGTTAGATGTATTTTCTGGGGTGTTACATTTAATGGTATCAGAGCGTTTCATCCTTCGGATAACCTGAGGGTAGTAGATTTATTCTATTTCTCCTGCATGTAGATTTTTGTTTAAATCTAGTCTCAAGACTTAGTTAAAAGTTTATAATAAGGTGTTTGACAAAGTTTTTTTCTTGAAATTTGGTTCGTGTTTGAGTCAAATTAGTTGCTATGAATAAAGATGAAAGTATTAAGAATGAAAAGAATATTGATAGAGTGGTGAGGGTGCACACTCATGACTAGATCCAATCATGGTTCTCGTTCCTTCCATGTTATCTGAGAACAATCATCATGATAATGATAACAATGATACAGACAAGGTGTTGAAGAATATTGCGGTTGATCCACAAATCAATGAAAGATATGGTAGTGATAGAGGTCACAATTTTAATGGATGAGGCGGAAGGGGAAATAATTCTTGCTTTTGTATGTATTGTGGAAGAAATAATCATATCGTGGATACATGTTATCATAAACATGGTTTTCCTCTAGGTTACAAATTTAAGCAAGGAGTAAGAAAATTTGCTCATATAGCTGCATTCGTTAATGCTAAAAAAGATGCTACTCCTTTCAAGGCTAATCTCCCCAATTCTAACATTCAGATTTCTCAAGAACAATACAATAGTTAAATGGCTTTGATCCAACAATCATCTTGTCAAACTCCTGCTTTGAATAATATCACCATGTCCCAAATCAATTTAGCCAAATCAGGTCAGTTTTATAGTCATTGGGTATTACACATAGGGGCTACAGATCATATATGTTACGATAAGAATCTTTTCTTCTCCATTCATAATATTTTTCCTGTCCTAGTCTCTTTACCTAACAGAAGTCAATTAAGTGTTAATCAGTCTGGTACAGTTTAAATATCTCCCTTACTCACTTTGACTGGTGTTTTATATGTTTCTAAATTAACCACAAATCACATTTGTTTAACCATTTTTCAACCTTCTATTTCTTTCATTATTCAAACTCAACCATGGAGAGTGATTGGTACAGCTGAGAGATCACACAACCTTTATCAATTGAGGACTTCTAGTATCCATCCGGTGTCACAAACAAATTTTGGGACTAGTAGACTTGAAGGTGAGAGTTTGTGTCTTCCAAATAAGATTGCTAACATCAATAAATCTTGTGTAGATATTGATAATGCTAAACTTTGGCATTTTCGAATGAGACATTTGTCTTATGATAGGTTGAAATTTTTGTCTTCATATTACTCAAACATTAAGGTTGTATAAAAAAGTAGGATTATTGATATATCATTACCATTCTATCAAACATATATGGTTTAAGAGAAATTATTCTTTAACAACCATGACAGTTGTATACAACTCTTGATGTGATGAATTTATATATAAATATATAATAAAAGATAAATTTGTAATTAAATGATATAAAAAAATATTAAAATAATAGTATTACAAATTGTAATATGATTGTATAAAAAATATAGATTGTCAATATATATTTTTTATCATGGAAATATCATAGAGCCCAGATTTTCTTATAAACTCATTAAACTCTTCCATTTCCTTTCTGTTTGATCTGTTTAGTGATATACCAATTCTCTTATCTTGTTTTCTTATAACATCAAAGTCACCTACAACGCACCACACTTTATTTGTATCATCTTGCACGCATTTGATTAAATCTTCCCACATTAAATTCTTTTGAGACGTTATACATGATGAATACACGTTAACCATGGTTATGGGATAATTCTTCTTAATTGCCCATGTACAATTTTTCTATTCTACAGCTATTCGTGTTCCATACGCATAAGATTCGTGTTCAGCATGTTTCTGAAAATTGCATATATCGTTATGGCCCCACAATTTTAGGCAAAAAGTATTGTTCATGTTTTCAATTTTTGTCTACCTTCTCTTCAACAGTGTTTTTATGGCCCACCTAGACCTCTACAATTAAGCCTCATTCTCCTGCACCATTCAGATTTACACAAAACATATGAAATGTTAGATTTTGTTTTTAATGATTTAAATTTTTTGATATTCATATCTGCAAGTCAAATTACAAAGTTCTGGATATACAGATCTAGAACTAATATGTTACTTCCAAATTTTATTATCCGAAACCTTATATGGACAACATAAATGACATTCTGAATGTCAAGATCCGTAAGCAAACATAAATGAGTTCTGGATAGATATAAAAATTCAGAACTCATAACTCGCTTTTGAATATGACCATCCAGAAACTTAAATGAAATATGAAAATAATCATTCAGATTTCAAAATTCAAAATGTATAAAAATCACTTCCAAATATTGGCATCTGGAAGCAAATGTCTAAATGTAAAAAAGATTTATGATTTATGATTCAGATTTTAAAATTTTCGGTGAGTGTTAGTAAAAATTGATTGGAGGGAAGAAGCAATTTCCTACCCTTAAAACATAAAATTATCATATGATACCATTATCATCCCCTTCTATATTCCATATCCTGATTACAATTTGTATCTCTCTCTTCTATCTCTCTAATATTTCCAATAAAAGCCTCCTCCTCCGTAAACCCTAATATTTTGCTAAATTCCACATTTTAACAGCCTCACAAGATTTACATTAAACACTTAAATCACCATTGTAAGATATATTCTAATTCCAATTTGAGAATATTAGTAAAATTCAGTTGTTTATAATTGAGTAATAGTAGACAAAAACTTTCATTATGAATTTTTTTATCATGAATTAAAGAGACACTATGAAGTGTCCCTTATACAGATTAAAAAAACATCCATCAGGATCTCTAAGAAACTGCAGAACTTGTAAAACCAAAACATAACAGCTAACCTGCATATATAGCAGCACTATAGAGAACCTTATAGTTTCAAACAAATTCAACCGATTGTAGTCATTTGCCTTACTTACACACTCCCTTCACCTTTCCCATAAGAACCTCTATTTATAGCTATTCACTGCATCTGATACAAACCTCCAATGCCTTTTACTCACTGCTTCCAGAGTTTTGTGTGCACAAGTAACATTAACTTTTCAAATTGACTTTTCAAATGATAGTGTACAACTATCTGAAGTCTTACTGCATGAGGATAAATCTCTTATCATAGCATGTCTTCTCACAAGATCATATTCATCACTGTGAATGCAGAATTTCATGGTCCGTAAATAATTTGCATTCAGCATAATATATTCCGCAAATTGAAACTCAAATGCAGAACCTCTGTAATCTTTAAGACAACAGGATTTAAGCTGCAACGAAATGCATGTAGGAACCGTAAGTGGGTATGGCAAAACTGGTTCTTCTTCATCGCCATCAATATGAATGACAAGAGTTTGAAGCTTTGGACAATGTCTCAACACTTCCAAAACGTGAAGCCATCCCTCACTAAACTCCCATGTGGTAAACTCAAGTTGAACTAAATTCTGAAAATCACAAACCAGGTCTCGTTTATATATCTGCAAGAGATACAAAAAATAATATCAAAACATCATAAATCACATTTTTTCACTTAAAAATAGAAAGTTAATAAGAAACAAATTTTACAAGCATTACCTTATCTGTCACAAACACTTTAACGTTCTTAATAATTTCCAATGGAACATCAGATGTATAGATTTTAGCCTTGACCAACTTGGGCAAACTGTGGAATTCTTCTACGTTACTAGAAACTGCATCCGTGACTTTCAAGTACTCGAGATTAGGACTCCCAGAAAGGAACTGTGGACGAAGATCTACTACAAAATCTGACAACCTAATAAAATTCAAATGCAAGATTTTAAGCAAGGGCAAATCAAATAAAAAATTATTTTTCGGTGTTACGAAGGTCAACTTGAGAACCACAAGAGTTTTGCAGATAAACACCACAGATGGCACTGCATTTTTATTAATATTTTTTTTGACAGGTAAAAAAATGTATATATTTATATTGGCTTAGATTTCTTTTAGTATCTTTTTACACAACTTTTACTGAAATAGGTAAGTTGATATTTTTATTAATACTTCATTTGATAACTAAGACAAAAAAAATTAATATAATGATTTTTATATTTTTACAATTCAAGAATTTTTTTATTTTATTTGAAAATATTATAAAATAATTATTAAATAGAAATTAATTTTTTGTTACTAGTTAATTAGATATTAATTTAAGAATTATTTATTAATAATAAAATTACTTTAAATTGATATTAATAACTTTTTTAGTCTATAAAATAACATTTAATTTAAATTATATTTTGTTTTTAAAATTAATTTTGATTGAAAAAAAGATATAACTATGAGACCATGGTTAAGAATCCAAAATATGCATAATGTTGCTTCAGTTTCTTTCAGAAATAACTCACCACCCAACGTATCAAATTGCAATTGAAATTGATGTGCATGCCATGCCATGAGAAACCTACACCTTGGGAAGTGAAAGAAAAAGTTTGAGTAAAAGTTGGTTGAGTTCCAATCATAGATTTCATTTTAAGTGTTAATTTAATTTGAATACCAAATTTTATTTTTTTTAAAAATTGAAAGTGAATGAAAATATGCATGACAAGAATTATAGACATCATTTTAACTCCATAAAAAAAAACAAGGATAAAAAAAAAGATTACGCAAATATCACTCTTTTTGTCATGTTCAACATTCTATTCATTTCATTTGCCAAATTGATTTCATAAAATGTGGAATGCATATTAGATGTTATTGTGAAAACAACTTTTGAAATTTCAAAAACCAAATCTTAATTTGTTAAATAAGAGACTAAGATAAAATGCATGTTAGATGTTCGTAGTCAATATCATAATTTTATTACTACTAAAAAATGAACTAAAGTTTGATGTGTCATGTAGAGAAAAAATTAAAGTTTGATATTCAAGAAGTAATCACTTTCCAAATTCAATGTCAAGAACCTATGTACTACATAATTAAACTAAATAATTGGTGGTGTGATTATAAAGAGTTTCAAACTCTCCATCTTAGATGTGCTCAAATTTAACATGTCATTTAAAACTGATGACATTCGAAAGTGAAGGTCTGGGTACACAACTTTGTAAAAAATTCTAATTCACAAATTGTGCCACTCGAGCACGACTTCCATTGTTCGAACTCAATGGAGCTGATTCACAACTTACCTATTATCAAAATAAAATTCTTTTTTTTTGCCCATTTTAGTGAATACGAGAGCAAAGTACACCATTCTTGTAAAAAAAAAAACCTAAAGTGATTCTTAAAGTACCTCAATTATAGGAAGCCAAGTTATATTGACGCATTACTGTCAACTCATAAAAGCAGGCAGGTTTTGTTTTGAACTTTTGATGCACTTGAAGTTAACACTCCAAACACATTATTACAGATGAGATTCAAGAAATATTGATCTGTTTATTTCATCAATTTCAATTTTGTTCAGAGAAATGTCCACAACACCTTCTCCAATACACTTTTTCCATCCACTCTTCTCTAGGGAGCTAAAACAATTAGGACAATAAACCCCACAAGAATTTCACCAAATGAAAAAGACCTAAAGACCTGATAATGTAATGACCTGTATAAATGCAAAGACCTAAAGTCTTTATTATGGAGTGACACACACACACATATATATATATATATATAGGCAAATACACACACACATATATATATAGGCAAATACCTATTGATTTCTTTAGCTTGCACTTTGTTTGAATTTCACATTATCACTGGCCTGAAAAAAAGAACACCTTCAATAACCTAATTTGCTCCCTTACCTTCATCCATGCTTCACATCAGGGTAACTAAGACAATATTCTAAGCCTTACATCTGCCACATTATTCAACCATATAGTGTAAACTTTGTCATACATACAAGAAGTTAATTCAATATATATTCCAGTTAAAAGCTTATCAAAACAGTCATTATAAACTATAATCAACTTAACATTTTCACAACTCAATTCCTATAAAAAAGGAACTTACATAACAGGAAGAGTGTTGGTGTTTAGCCAGAACCAGGATCAAGAACAGGAAGCCTGCAATGCAGGCTGATTGATTTATCAGTCTCACGAGAGCCTGGAATGAAGAACTGAAATATCACTGTGAGGCAACTGCCCTGTGGAGCAATCCCGTAGAAAGCACAATCTGGTCTGGCCAAGTGACACTGGAGGCTCTTGGCGAAGTGCTTCACACTCACCTGCACAGATTGTCCATCTCCTCTTGAAATGGACCTTGACGATCGTGTCTGAGCACTGAGATTTTGATCTTCAGAAGGGGCATTTGTTTGCTCTCCAATCACCACCAGTCTCCGAAACTCAGCACCCAGACTGATCACTGTGGTCGAAACCTGCACGCTCAAATCCCCATGCCTACTTATGAACACATTCACAACATCGCCCACCTGCTTCATCCGATCTACCAAGTTCAACAATTGATTCAAATCAGGCACCTGCATGGATGTGGAAATTAAATGAGTGAAAAAGTCTCAAATTTCCATTGATTCATCTTCTCTGTACACACAAACACATCTACACTGTCTCATGAGCCATTCCAACACTCTCTGGTCACACAACTCACTAGGAGATTCATTTCACGCATTACTACCGCAACTTGCCAAAAAAAAGAATCTCTCTCTACCAATTCAAACTAATCTCCTCTTATCTTTACAAAATATATAAGATTCTCTTAACCACAAATTAATTTTAATTTCCAAATAACTTCCTATCTCAATTTAAATTACACGTTGTAAATAAAAAAACAATCTAATTTATACAAAAGGTTTTAGAAACCTGTCCCAAACCCTGATTTTATTTATAGTGTCAAGGTTTTCGTAGTGTTCACAACTGTTATACAATGGCAATTTGACCGTAACAACCAGCATTTGTCTGCAATTTTGTCCATATAAAAGAACACGATAAAACTGTAGACATTAAATTGGAAGAGGAAGAACCTGAACGAGTGTGGGAGGGAGATCCTGCGCCGATTCGAGCGCGCTCTGAAGCTCGGTGACCTGCGCCCGCGACAAGGGTTTGGAGATGGGAATGTCCTGAATCACAGCGGACTTATAACCGCGCGTTTCGAGCGTCAGGAACGGCATGGACTGGGTGGAGTTCGGGGAGAGTTTCTTGACGAGCTTGATCTCGAGGCGCGTGGCGGCGGAGGCGGAGGCGGAGTACTCGGAGGCGACGGCGACGGCGCTGCGGAGGGCGCGGAGTAGGAGGGAGAGATCAAGGGCGAAGGCGATGCGGTCGTCGTTGTTGCTGGAGATGCGGTAGTCGTGGAAGAGCGCCTCCTTGCGGAACTGCGCGACGGAGTGGACGCCGTCGCCGTTGAGGAGGTTGTGGAGGAAGAGCGCGTGGTCGCGCGTGAGGTAGAGGTGGCAGGATTTTCCGGTCTTCTCGAGGGCGGGGAGAAAGCGCTTCTCGAGGAGGTTGACGCCGTTGTCGGTGAGGAACGCCTTGAATTTCATGGCTCAAACGATTTGAATGAACACACGATCAAATTTTTTGAGTTTGATTTTGGTGGCAAAAATTTTACTCAATTCGGCGCTCTTTTAGCACATGTTGCTGAATAAACAAATATTTTTATTTTTGTGATAATTCTATTATGGTTTTAAATTTTAAAAAAATAAATTTAGAAGATATTATTGTGATATGAAAAAAAATCTGAAAAAAAATCAAAATTTTCTGAATAAAAAAATCCACAATAAAAAACATTTGTTCTGAAAAAAAATTCAGAACCATATGTTGGAGATGGGTTCGGAATATATTGTTACATGTACCCCTTTTTTTTCTAAGGACATTTTCGTTTTTTTATACTAAAATTGGCTGCAATTGTAATGCAGGAAGTAATTGTTTTACTAGATTGATCCTAATATTTTATGGGCCCTTATGTATAATATTGACGGTTTATTCCAATACTTTGTTATCTCATAAGTTTTTTATTCTAATAATATTTTTTTAATATTTTGGATTATGTATTCTTCTTTAATATTTTGGATTATATAATCTCGAAGTTTTTTTCTACATTCATAATTAGCATATGAATTATATCTAATCCAAAAGTTTTTTTTTAATATGAGATTAACTTTCGGATTATAAAATTCAAAAGCATTTGGTTTAAATGCGTGATGAACTTCTAGATTATGTAATCCGGAATATATCCAGATTACACAATCCATAAACTTCTCTCAAATCCAGAAAAGAATTCCAGATTTTATATATCTAAAAAACACTTCTAAATTTGAAAACATCTTCTGAATTATGTATGAGAGTAGCACAAGAAACAAGAAGAATAAAATGTATTTTTGGATTTAGTACAAGGTGACACAAGAAGGTATGGAAGTACATAAACACTTATAAATATTTTAAAATATAAACCAATTTTCTATTAAAAATTCATATTTAAAAATAAAATAAAATTATATGATATATCGTATTATAACTAGATAAAGAACAAAGTTTTGCTAAAATAAAATAATTTTAAAATTATATTGATTAAATTACATATATAAACTTATGTATTTTGATTTCCAGTTAAAAAGTAATATTTTTTTTTTTAATTTTGACGCCTTTAATGAATGACAGTTTTTTTTTATATAAAAAAAAGTGTTATTTTTTTTTCTCCAATTAACTTTCATGCCACTTTTTATAAACTTTTTGTAATTTTAATATTGTCATCTATAACCTAAAAAAAATACACAAATGTATCATTGATTTCTTTCAATATTAAAATCAGTAATGATAGCATTAACATTATGAAAAACTTTAGAATTTATTAAAATATTTGAAAGAGCAAAGATTACTTTATTGTTTAATGTAATAAAATAATTTTCATGCTTTTAATGTAAAAATTTCCAATTATATACTTTAAAAAAGGTGAAGGGTAGTATTGTTTAAAAAAAATTGAAAGTGTAAAAGTGTAAAAAGTTATAATTATTATTTTTAATTGATAATTAAACTAGAGAAACTAAATAGTAATTAAAATATATTTGTATTAAAACATCAAAATATATAAGCAAAAGTTAGGTTTAAAATGGAAGCATTGTTAGGCCTGATTGCACAGAAACCTACTCATCAAAGCATGAAAAACCCTAATGATTCTTATTAATTAGGAAGTTATTATTAATTTGACAGTTATTATTACCTTAAATTGCATTAAAAGACAAGATTAAGTGTGTTAATCATTTGTTAACACTATGAACCAAGCAAAAAAAGAGAAAACCATGGGATCCTACACTGTCCCAACATCATGCATGAATATATAACATGCATTGATTCCAAACACCTTTACTTTAGGTTTCAGCTGTCACTGAGACTGTTCTTGTTCTTATATGCACCACTTTTTACAACACTGCTTCATTCATCTCTCATTGCCCCCACACTATTTAAGTGTAATTGTGTTTCTAAAGAGAACAAAACAAGCTAGGTGAAGATTTTTTTAGCAAGTTTATTCATCTATCTTTCTGTGTGTCTGTCTGTTCATCTGTTTATCTGTCTGTTCATCTGTTTGTCTGTCTGTTTATCTGTTTGTCTGTCTGAGTTGTTTGTTGGATTGAACAATGATGATATGGAAGAGTGTGATGGTGGTGACGGCGAGTATGGCGGTGATGGGGTGGTTGTCAGTGGTGATGGTGGTGGGAAGTCCGGTGCTTCATAAGGTGGGAGGCTCCAAAGGTTGGATCAATCATGATGTCAACTACACTGAATGGTCTGCACAAGAACATGTCTATGTTGGAGATTGGCTCAGTAAGTGCATTCTTTATGTTTCTTCATTTGATTCCATCTTCTTCAGAATTCATAATAACAAAATGTACTCAGTTTCATCATATTTGTTCTATCTTCATTTCTCTTAACCAAAACCATGATTCATTTCTCTTTAGGTATAGGGTTTTGAGATTGATCAATTTTCATACATGAAGTCATTAATTATATCCTGAAACATTTATGTTTTTGATGATTATCTGTGAGTGAGAAAACATTAAAAACCCATATCAGAACTAAAAATATTATGGTGTTTTTCTTGTTTTACAAAATAGCTATGATATAATTAATAATAATAATGTTGTCTCTCTCAAAACTTTAACAGTGGGATCTTCTAATATTTTTCAACTTTTTGTGGTTTTGTGATGATAAATACATCATTATTAGGTGAGTTGGAGTATTGAACAAGGATACTATGTACTCATATTTGTAATAGAGAGAATAAAAAGAAAGCATGGCACTCTTTTTACCCTTTAGCTAAATTCAGAAAACTTTGCTAATTAAGTGGCAATTAACCATGCTAATTAGTTCTTGAGGTAGAAATAAGATAAAATATCTGGGTATTTGGAACAAATTAACCTTAATTACTGAAAGTAGTCTAAAAAGAAAAAGCTAAAGGCATAGTCAAGAGAAGCATAAGATCACAACAGAAAAGTAAAAGAATAGAATCTTCCTTTCAAAACGTTGAGAATGCAAGCTTTAACTCAAAATCACTCACATTGATCTGAAATGGCAGACAAAATTCTAATAGCAAATTGGAAGCTTCATAGAAGTAAAGGTACTTTAAATTTTGGATATATAGTATTGTTATTTATGTTGGCAAATAGCAAACATATAATATAAATCATGTTTTTCCGTTCTAGAAAGACCAATATACACACATCTCACTTAGAAGTCGAGATCAATGACAGTTTAAATACATTTTTCTCTTAATCTATTAAGGCAGAGAGACAACATCATTATAGTTAATCACTACATTCGAAGTATTAGACATTCTCTGCTTTTGAGGTTGTACTCCGTTACGATTTTGTCCTTAAAAGACATCTCGCGATTTGAAACTATATTCACCGCAACGAAATACACATGAATCACCAGTTATTATCAACTTTGGAGATCAGTGTTTCGTTACGATTTTTTCCTTCGTGATCCGAAACTATATTGACAGTATCGAAAACACATGAAACACCAAACTTATGTTTTTGAACAGTCAAAAAGATTCAGAAAAATATTGTTATATGCATGACATATATAGTTGATTTTGTTGTTATATATCTGATGGTGATGAATTTCATGAAGTGTTCATGTTTGACAAAAGATACTTCAATGTTCTGGAGGTGAACAAGACAAGCTATGAGAGCTGCATAGACAGGGAGTTCATAACGAACGTGACAAGAGGAGGACGTGACGTGGTGCAGGTGACAGAGGGAAGGACCTATTACTACCTCTCAGGTGGAGGCCACTGTTTCCATGGCATGAAAGTTGCTGTGCCTGTTCAACAACATCCTTCATTGGCACCATCTCCATCCATGTTTTTCTCTGCTTCTCTTTTGCCCTCACTCATGTGTTCCTGCATTTGGATCATTGTGGCTAATGTGGTTTATCTTGTGAACTTGGTAATTAGATGTTAGGTTTTCAGGGTTTCTTCATGTTATATTCTAACTAGCCCATGTAGGTGATGGTTGATTTGGTTATGGCAAAGAAAAAAAAACCTTATTCATCTTCTTAATCTTCTTTTAATCTTCTTATATGCTGATTTTATCATATAATTTGATTACCTTTTTTTATAATAAAAAGTATTATGTAATCTTCTTAATCTTCTTGCTGATTTTATCATATCATTTTATTACCTTTTTATAATAAAAATATTTATGCATTATAGAAAATTATTAAATAAAAATTAATTTTATATAAAAAAATAATTAGTTGAATAAGAACTAAATTAGATTTTATTTTAAAGACTAAAAAAATTATTACTTGCTAAATTAGTTTTTATTATTGATAAATAATTTTTAAATTAGTATCTAATTAATTAAGGTTTTTCTATCAAATTTAGAATCTAAATAATTTGTAATTAAAATCTTGATAGCTAATTAGATATCAATTTAGAAACTATTTATTAATAATAGAAATTAATTTAAAAATCAATAATTTTTTCAATTTTTAAAATATCTCTAATTTAATTATTATAACAATTAATTATTTTTCGTCTCTAAAATTAATTTTTATTTAATAATTTTTTTTAATGATGAGACCTGTTTTAATTTGAGTTGTTGATATTTCCTTATTATATTTTTTAATAATATAGTTTAGAGCGATGATACCTTATAATATAGTTTAGAGTAGTGATAAATTGAGATTTTTTTATAATGGAAGAGAAAAATAATTTTAATTAAAAAACTAAATAATTAAAATTTATATTATATCACATCATAATTATAAATTAGTATTTAAATTAATGTTCTCATTTTCTCTTTACATTCAAATTACATTTCATAAATTCTTATTTTATTATAAATATTCTATTTTTTTATTATTTTAATAGATTATTTTAGCATGAAAAACAATTTTCTAGTGAATGTATATAAAAAGGCCATTGTCATAGAAATTTTTTCCATTTTGTTACTCTTCTCTTTTTCATTATTTTACATTTGAAAAAAGAGTGTAAAATAACAATGTTTTAGGGATAATAATTATACCTTATGGTGCCAAGAAACAATAGTAAGAAAAGAGAAACAAGAAAAAATAAAAGAGAATTTTTGTTAGTATATACATAAATTTTTTTCAAGTTAATATAGAAGAAAGAGAAATAAAAAGAGAGAAAAAATGGTTTTGACATTTTTTATTATTACAATATACTCATTTTATTGCTTTAGTTTCTCTATATTTTGTTTTTTTAATCTTTTAGTCTTGTAACATTAAATTACGTAATTCTTTTTCAAGTTGTTAGGTTAATAAAAACCTAAAATGCAATTAATTAGTAAAAACTCCATAAGACGTGTTTTGAAAAATTATATAAAATTGTTTATGGTTTAACAAATCTATTGGTATACGTCTTGTGATTATTATTTTACATTTCAAAATAACCACTTTAAAATTAAGTGTTTATATGATAATTCAAAACACTATCTTTTTTATTATAAAATGACGATGATTTCAAAATCTATTTTTATTTTCAATTTTGTAAAAATGGTGATTCCAAAATATTATTTTATATATTCGGGAATGAAGTTTTATATTTTAAATTTATGCATATATTACTTATTGTACCGCTCAGACAAACACCGAACGATAGAAGATATTAATAAATAATAAATAATATTAAATAACAAATACGTTCAAACACATTTCCATAACATTAGGAAACCACTACACACTACCAGAAGATCACTTACCATTACACATCCTTGACAATCAACTATCTAGCTCACATAGAAAGAGGTCTAGGTCAACCTATAAAAAAGACTTCTGAAAGGGGGGAAATGTATGATTTTGATATCCTAAGAGAACAGACTAATCATTAGCACTGATTTCAGCATTGGAGTGCAATGGCAGGTACTCCGCTGACCGGTGCAATGGCAGGTACCCCGCTGACCGGCGGAACGCGCACAAGAGAGGAACAACTTTGAAGAACTAGAGGATTACCAGCACGACATCAAATTGTGTATCAACGTGGATCATCAACATTACTCAAGCCCCGTCATCCACACAGGTACACTTATATTTTGGAACTTAGTTGTATAAATGCATTTCGTAATAAAAAGTGTATTTTAAAATATGAAAAAATTCAATAGACACAAAGCTAATTTTGAGATTTATTTATTTAAACCTAAAAAAAAGAAGAGAAAAAGACATTTTATAATGAAAATTATTAAATTTAAAAACTTACTTTTTTTTATTTTTATATTTATTATCACATTCATATCTGAAGGGTCTTATCCTTCAAAATCGTGGTAGTGTTTTGGTGGCACTTTGAGAAGAAGAGACACAAAAAATGGCTTCTTCTGTTCAGTGTTCTGTTTGGGTTCCTTCTCTTCCCAACCTTAACACTAACACCCTTCGCTCCTTTTCACTTCACCCAAACTCCGTTTCTTTCTCTTCCCCTTTTACCAGAATCAGAGCATCTTCTTCCTCCCCAACCCTTGAAGAAGCTACTATGAGCATAGACAACCTGCGACGTTTCATCAACCTTAACTCTGGAAAGTGGAACGGCTCTTTCTATGTACCATCTCAACCCCTTTTGAAAATTATTTGCTTACCCTTTTGCTTTCATGGACAAATTTTGGTTTTACTTATTTCACTCTTTATAGTGCAATGTACTTTGTCTTATAATTCAAAACACAGTTATAAGGATGTTTGATTTGTTGAGGATGTTTTTACAAAGTGTGGAGATTAGATGCTCTTTGCATTGCCATCCAATTCAATTGTACTTTGACATGTATGATAAGTTTGTTAAATTTCATAATAACTACCTTGGGAAATGCTAGAAAGACATTGTTAGTGTAAAGTTTTTGCTGCCTATAAAAATCAAAAGGAAAATGCTATCCAGTGTTGTTGGGGTACTGGCTAAATAATTAAAAAAAGATTTTTTTTGCTGGGAGTTATGGGGAAATATGTTATAAATAATTTTCAAGAGCCAAAAATTAAACTACCTCATGCACAATCTAAAGGCATTTTACACTGTCATCTGATCACAAATTGACATGAAAGTTAAGTTTGGTGATTTTCAGAATGACTAATGTAAAAGTTCAGCTAGAATGATTTATGGTTAAATAGTGATGTAAAGCTTTTTACTGTGGTAGTGTGTACAAATTAAAATTTAATGATTATTATTGTCTATTAAGTTCAAATTTCAAAAGGAAAAAAAGTACTCAACTTAAACAACTGTGCCCAAGTTATTTTCTATATATTATTATTGATCTCATTTCTTTTTTTTGAGTAACATTGTTTTCCTCTGTTTTGTAGCAATTTGATTCATGTGGGAATATGTTGCAACAACTGAGTACCAAGCTTTCCGCTAGCTCTTATGGGGAAGATGAACTCATGAGTCTCATTCAAACGTAATAATCTTTTCTCTCCCTCTTAGCAGCATGCTTCTTTTCTTATGAACAAAGCAAGGGAAAATAATGCAACACACCTAGAAGTTTAGAGGAATTGTAAACAAAGAGCATGGATTGTTTTTATCTTATTTTTCAATTGATATAATGTCTTTTTTTTGGTCAAAATCTTCATTTAGTTTTCCTTTTGTTTTATGATTTTCAGAATTTGCACCATAAACAATGAAAATAACAAAATATTGTTTTCACTCTCTCCTCCTTTTTCTATAAACTTTGTAAAACAGGGCAAAAATTTAAAACAAATGGCATTTTTGTTATTGTTAATAAAAACATATCAATTAAAATAAACAAAATGCATCTGAAATTTTGTGTGTTACTAGAATCTGAAACACAAATGATGTGGTTCTTTACAAGGAGAGTGGATTCAGTCTACTGAACTGTAACCCCATTGTATTAAATCATTTAAGTCTGAGAATTATTTGTTCATCATCAGGGTTGCTTAAAAGTTTAAAGGGCACCTTATGTTAATTGTTTCTCCTTGCAGGCTGTATATTAAACAACCTTCATCAAGTACTTCAATTTCTGGAGATGACAATGATGCTGAATGGGCAGAGTACAAAATTAAAGAAACCAATATGTTTACTGTTGACAAATATCAACAAGTGAGATTTTCTTCTTATGCTGGAACTTTGAACTGGATTGTAAACCATCATCTTTTCAAAACATTTTTTGGTTCCTTCTTTATGATCCCATTGTTTCTTTAGTGTATCCATCACAATTAGTTTGCAGATAGGCTTTTTCCCATCTGAGAGGGCATTTGCATTGAGATACCAAACAGCTGGCATGTTGGAAACAGTATTAAGGCAAGGTGTTCTCGGAGAAGATGACACTGGTGAAGAATCACCAAGGTAAAAATGCTTCTTTTCATAGAAGAGACCAGATAGCACTGTTTGACTGATTTCTATATTGGTGAAGTGTAACAATTGCTGACCTTATAACATTTATAATGCATTACTGCATTAGTAAATGAAGTCTAGGCTGCATTTGGTGAAGATGATAATGGAGTGTGCTTCACTTGTTCAGATTGACGTATCATAGGGATAAATGGGCCAATTAGTTCTTGTTGGATCATTTGGAAGCTTGCGTATTATAAGTGGTAATCTGAGGATGTGGTGTGGTGGGGCTATATCTTTATTTCTACTTTTACTAAGATATTTCCTAAGCTCAATTGAAAATAGAGAAAGAAATTAGGAAACATCAATATTTAAATGTGATGCTGCAGTTACTGCTCTTGATGATAGTAATTTTCAACTTGATGTGAAGTTTTATTCCAATGTAACATAATGCTGGTGTTGCATCATATTACTTTATCAACTTATTTTCCTTTATGCTGTCCAACTGTTGAGGCCAACTAAAATAATGACTTGATGCTAGTATTATAGTCTTTCAGGAAAAGTAGGGAAATAAATGTTTCAAATCAAACCCTGATTCTTTGATTATAATTAAAAATATATCATCATGGCAATTGCTTACTTGGTTACTTTGAAAGGTTACTTTGAAACCTTTGGATTTAATGTCATTTTGATTTATCTGGAACATCCTGTAATACCATGACAGAAACAACCAAGTTTTATTCGACTAGGTTGTTTTTCACATTGATTAATTGATGTCATTGCTGTATCAAATCAATATAAAAAACCATGATATTTTTTAGTAGTTTTCCTTATGTTAAATGTTTTCTTGGCTTTCCAGTTTTACTCTTCTTCTAATCTTTAACAGCCTAATGTGCAAAACTACACCATTTGCCACCTTACATTTGTAATGAGAACCTCTTCCTGTTATGATTGAAGGTTTTATTGTTGAGTGATTTGACAATTGAGCTCCAACATGATAAAACGAAGGCATACTAAATTACTAATATGCATGTCTTATTTTATGCTTTAGATTATTTACTTTACAATTCCATATGGTGCAGAAATCTCAAACTTCCCTCTCGGCGACCTTCTGTTGTATGTGAGAATTGCCTGTACTCTCTACAAAGAGATAGGCGAGCAAGAGCCTTTCACATTTTGGAGCCAAAAGGCACTGTAGATATGCTTATCCTCTTCCTAGAGGAAAGAAGTGATGGGCCTCCTCCTGTACTTGACAGTTCTGGGGTGAGCTTAACTGAGATGTGTGCAACTTTCTTTTATTGTTTGTGTGTCTCCTGCATATTTGATAACTGAGTTTTTGCTTGGAATGTTCTACCCATTTTGACAGCAGCAGAACAATATCTTATGTATCTATGTTTCTTATGACCTTTTTCATTCATGTCAGGATGCAAATAGTAGGATTATACCTTTTCTTGGTAAATGGAAAGGTCATTCCATTACAAACCGAAGTGGTGTGTATGGTTCTACAATTGCTAATGCCAATACAGTTGTGTTACATGAGATGGATGACAATGGCCAACTTATTCAGGTATTTTACAACTCAATAACAAAATGTCGCATAGTCCTAGTGAAATTTTAGTTTAACAGAATTGTTAAAGCACTGAATTATGCTATTTGTCTGTGAAAAAAAATCAAAATTTCAGTGCCCTGATGCTTTATTTTATGCCCCTTCTTTTGTCTTCTGTTTGAATATCTTTTATGAAGTTTTTTACTCTTTAACTCCCTTTTGCAAATTTAGTTCTACTATTCAAATGTTTGAAATGGAGTTATTAACACACAACAAACAGACCCAAAAATAACGTCAAAATTGACAAAAGATACAGACACATACCATATAAGATGCATATAATCTTTATTGAATGAGATTATCCTCTGTATACTTAATCCCCCTTTTTCAAATTTATTTTATTGGAGACATGTACTAACATTTGATAAAGAAGTTATTTCTTCTATTTGGCTCAACATGAGTCCTTGTCCCCTACCTTCATATGATGTGGACCATGAGATGTTTTAAAATTATCACCACTTTCTCAATACTAGAGATTTATGTTGTTGCTGTTTTTTGTTTGGATATCAGGATGTTACTTCAATATCTGATGGGGAACATGTTACAACCAATGTGCATTGGACTGGCACAGTATCAGATTATTTGGTGACATTTGATGGAGGTTATCAGATGATACTGTTACCCGGTGGAATGTACATGGGATGCCCTTGTGATATAGCAAAAAGTGTGGCAGAATCAAAATCGTTCCATTTGGAGTTCTGTTGGTTGGAGACACCTGACAAGAGGCAAAGACTTGTTCGCACATATGATGTGCAAGGCTTGGCTGTCTCATCTACTTATTTTTATGAGACCAGATTGTGAATCCTATGTTGTCTTTTTTCTCGAAAATCCATCCAATAGTTGAGTATGAAAATGGCCTGTGCAATAAATATTCATATTGTCTTAGCATCCATTGGAGGAATGTGATTTTTTTAGTATATTTATTGAGCCTATGGTCGGAATGCAGTTTTTTTGGGGTTATGAGACCTTAGTTACTTATCTAAATTAGTTCCATTTAGATCAACTGCATGGTGATGGAAAAGTAGTTTAGTTAAAGAAAATACAATACATAGTAAACATGATCAAACCAAATTTCAGTTCCTATTCTAAGGAAAACCCAACCTTAGTTCAGATGATAAATATCACTCACAAAGCTTGCCAATGTCTTATGTCACCCTCATAAAACTCTGTATTTAGTCTTCTTTTGATACTTCAACAAAATATAAAAGAAAACATCTTCACTTGAGTGGAGAACAGATACAGCACACATTTATCATACCAGTTCAGTTGAACCATTTTATGATACTGCTATATATTCAACTTTAAAGTATAAAAGTGAGGAGTAAGCAACGATATCAAGTTTAAAATCACACTTAGAAAACATGGAAGAAAGGTGTAAAACTTTATTTTTACATTAATTTTAATAAATGCATGGGCTACTTGTTTTGTAAAGATTAAAGCTAATATTATGATTATTTTTTATAAAACAAGAATATATTTTACTCTTCAAATTGTTTCTCAAGAACTTTCACATCACCTTTGAAATGTAGATGATTTTTTAACACTTAAGTAATACAAGCACTAATGTTACATTCTAAAAATAAATTACAATTTACAAGTTTTTGGGTGATGATATTATGACAAAAAAAAAACACCCACTTAAATAACAATGATAGATTGACACCTTTACGAAAGGATGACAAAATGGATCGGTCGACGATATTTTGAATTTGTCAACCTGTATTGGTATGATCCGCCTAACATGCCAAACGGACAGGGTTAACAACTGTTCTTTTTTTATTTTTATCACTTTTAAAGAAGAATATCATGTTTTGGGAATAAAAATTGGTGATGGTCAATGATATAAAAAAAATTATTTACATTAATTTTTATATGCATCATTTGATTCATTGAAATATTGTTGATATTTACTTTATTTTGTTAGATATTAAACTTTCTTTCATTAAAATATTTAAATTTGATTTAATTTTATTATTTTTTTTTATTGTGTAAAAAATGATATCAATTTTTATATTGATATCTTATGACATGACGGAGCGTGTTATTATTTCTAGCCTACACGACCTTTGCGTATCAGGCTAAAACAGGTCAGATCACATTTTGCCATCTCTTACGTGCTATCCACATTCAATAATCAAATATTTATTATTTTATTTTAAAATTTTGTTATATATTATTTTATATTAAAAAATATAATATTTTATTTTTAAAAGAGTTGTAAAGTAGAAGTGAGAGAAAAAATTATTATTATTTCATTTTAATTTTTTTTATATATTATTTTTTATTAAAAAAAGTATAATATCTTATTATTAAAAGAGTTATAAAGTGAGAGTGAGAGAGAAAAATAAGTGTAAAAGAAACTTATTTTTATCTTTTAGTGGTTGAAAACGGCTAGGAAGCAGCATATTCCAACATATGAACGGGGATGCCGAGGATAACATGCCACCTAAGCGACAACATATGGCACATCAGTTGAGTTAACTACTTAACTTCAAATTCAAGTCTTTTACAGTTACACCACACTGATCAACCTTGTTAATGCTTTGCTTAGTTACCCTTAACAATACAACATCTTAAACACAAAAAAGTTTCATCCATTCATTCATTCACTGTGTCAGAAATGAAAATCTGCACCACCTTGTGCATGCTGCTGCCCATGGTTTCGGTGATGATGATGAGCTGCAGCTTCATCACCATCATGGCAGTGACTGAGAGCCACATTCCCACCACTTTGGATGGCCCATTTAAGCCTGTAACCCGCCGGTTCGACCCATCACTGCGACGGGGCAGTGATGACCTGCCCATGACTCATCCAAGGCTCAGAAAGAATGTCACTTTGAATTTCCCTGAACAGATTGCTCTTGCAATTTCTTCACCATCTTCTATGTGGGTTTCTTGGGTTACTGGTAGTACTTTACCTCCTCTCCTCAGAATTTCCAAAAAAGCTGTCATTTTTAAGAACAAAGAGTTCATGATATTTCGGAAGGATTTTATGGGGCATCTGATCTCATAAGCCTGATAGTGAATTTGATCCTCAAAGTATATGACTACTACTTACTAAGTACTTAGTCTTTGATTGTTAATAAACTAAAAAGATGTCCTTTAAAGTAGTTCTTGTTTTTCACATTCATCACTACATGTTATTATAGAATGCAATTTAGTATCTGCAAGTAAGAATTAAATTGCATTTTAATGATAATATATAGGGGTGATAGCTACTTTCATGGACCTTTTTTATTGAATTGCAGGGTTAAATTGAATCTGTCATGCACTTTGAGGAACGAAATAGACCACTCTATTGTCATTTTGTGATGTTTTAGTCTGTACACCAACGATTCAAAGAGATTTGCACGGTTATTTGATTTTAGGAGAAAATTTTACAATAACTTAACTACATATTGTCATGCATGTTATGTTCATAGACTTTTATGATAAATATCTTGAAATCATACCAAGGATGATTTATGATTTGCAGAGTGTAATATTCTTTGAATTTAAAGTGGATAGAAATTAAATTTTCTTTTGAATGTTGATGGTGTTGTATTCTAAAGCATCAAGTTGTTGTTGCTTGGTTGTGTTGTTTGGTTTCGGATAAGGGGATGCACAGATTGGCCTCAACGTGACCCCAGTAGATCCTGCATCTGTTGGAAGTGAGGTGTGGTATGGGAAAGAGAGTGGCAAGTACACAAGTGTTGGGAAAG
The DNA here is from genome assembly GCF_051622355.1 of Phaseolus vulgaris. Classification (NCBI taxonomy): domain Eukaryota; kingdom Viridiplantae; phylum Streptophyta; class Magnoliopsida; order Fabales; family Fabaceae; genus Phaseolus; species Phaseolus vulgaris. The sequence continues at coordinate 5,459,649 of NC_143501.1, read as the reverse complement.
GTGATTCTGTTGTTTACAGTCAGTTGTATCCCTTTGAAGGCCTATGGAATTACACCTCTGGGATCATTCATCATGTGAAACTTGAAGGTATGTTTGATTTGAGTTACTTTTTATTTGCATTTCTGCTGAAATGGAGGGTAGTTGGAAGCAGTGATTACTGACAAGGAACATGCCACTGGTTGATGTGTTCCTATGGACATGATTTATAACATTGTCTGATTCATGCAGCCAGCACATGATCTAGTGGCAAAAAGGCTTGGTTGTTGTTGTCATTGTTAATTATCTTAGGTTCTTGGAAGCAATGCTTCACAAAGTTTGATGTCTGTCTAGTGACACAATTGTTGGATAAAAGAATTTACTTGTCCAATAAATTTGTGAAAGATTATTGTTCTTGTGATAAAAATCCTTTGAAAGAATGTTCTATTTTGTCTCCAAAATATTGGCTTCTTTCTCTATGCTTGCATTCCACTCAAAAGTTGTGCCATATGTATAACCTAACTTTGTCTATTTTGAGTTTCAAACTGCTCAATTCTAATCTAGCTGATGTCAAGTTTCATAATGATGTTTATAACTTTTTATTAAAAAAAAACACTACTCAATTCTGGAACCAATTACACATTCTTCATTTAGTACTCTTCTAATCATATCACCTATCACATAACAATATCTAATCAATTTTTTTTGTTAAAAAGAAAGTTTGAAATAAAGTATCAGAATATGAAATCCTTAATAGTACTTATTTTCTGTAAATTTGTTAAGATACAAACTATAAGATATAAACCAAGTGAATAAGTAAAATGACACAAATTTGATCAATTTGGAGAAAGTTCAGAGATATTTCTTTGTTGGTGCAGGTCTTGAACCTGGAACCAGATATTATTACAAATGTGGGGATAGTTCTATTCCAGCCATGAGCCAAGAGCGTTTCTTTGAGACTTTTCCAGAACCTAGTCCAAATAATTATCCAGCTCGAATAGCAGTTATTGGAGATCTGGGCCTCACAAGAAATTCTTCATCAACTATTGATCATCTAATTCATAATGATCCTTCAATGATTCTAATGGTTGGAGATTTAACATATGCGAATCAGTATCTGACAACTGGTGGAAAGGGAGCTTCATGTTATTCATGTTCATTTCCAGATGCTCCTATTAGAGAAACATATCAACCCCGATGGGATGGGTGGGGAAGGTAAACTACCTCAAGTTCTGAGTTCTGTGACAAATTATGTAATCAAGCCTTAGCTGAAGCATGCTAATCTAATTGTATGTTCAACAATAACTTGAAAAAAATCTACTTTTCTCTATATAGACTATAGATAGGCATTTATACTTCCCAATTGTGAAAATGAGACTTGGATAACCCAATTTATTAAGGCAAGCTGAAAATATCAGTGATGAGGGACTAGCTTCTTGCTAAATGTTTCTTCTGCTTTGCTGCATCTACTTTCATTTAGTGGTTTGTTAGGCTTGTGAATTGCTGCATTATTGGTGCTATGTTTGACTATAGTCTATTTTCTCAATATCAAGCATATGATTGTTAGAAAAACATATTGAGGGTGGGAGAGGAAGTGGTGAAATATTAGCATCTGTAATACAAAAGTTGAAAAGCAATTTGGTTTCTCAAACATCAGGTTTATGGAGCCTTTGACCTCAGAAGTTCCTATGATGGTTATTGAAGGGAATCACGAGATTGAACCTCAAGCTGGTAAAATCTCATTCAAATCATATTTGACACGATTTGCAGTTCCTGCTGAAGAAAGTGGCTCTAAAAGTAACTTCTACTACTCTTTTGATGCTGGGGGCATACACTTTATCATGTTAGGAGCATATGTTGATTACAATAGCACTGGTAAATGATAACTAATGCTTACCTTGTGTAATTTTTAACCACTCCATGCACATAGTTTTAGATGGTTCAACTTGACTTGAAGTATTTCAATCCAGGTGCACAGTTTGCATGGCTGAAGCAAGACCTGCAGAAGATAGACCGTAGTGTGACCCCTTGGTTAGTAGCAGCATGGCATCCTCCTTGGTATAACAGTTATGCTTCACACTATCAAGAATTTGAGTGCATGAGATTGGAAATGGAAGAAATTCTCTATCAATACAGGGTAGACATTGTTTTCAATGGTCATGTAAGTTGATTTTTTGTATTTTAGAACATTAGTTTGTAAATATCCAAGGTCTCTCTTCTTCAGTTTTACATAGATTGTTTTCTTATGATGGATTTATGTTGTTAGTATATTATAGGATTAGGAAAATGTGAAACTAGTTTTGCACACAGTTTTTTCAATTATTCATCTACAACAGTGTTGAAATTGAGATTATTTTACAAGTAGGTTTTTTTTCCTATTGTTCACACAAACAGTGTCACATGTTGTGCATGTTGCAGGTTCATGCTTATGAGAGGATGAACAGAGTTTATAACTACACATTGGATCCTTGTGCACCAATCTACATAACAGTTGGAGATGGTGGAAACATAGAGAAAGTAGATGTTGATCATGCAGATGACCCTGGAAAGTGTCCTTCTCCTGGAGATAACATACCAGAATTTGGAGGAGTTTGCAAATCAAATTTTTCCACTGGTCCTGCCAAAGGCAACTTTTGTTGGAACAAACAACCTGAGTGGAGTGCATTTAGAGAAAGTAGTTTTGGACATGGGATACTTGAGGTAAAATCTTCACACTGCAGGTTCAGTTGGCTCAATCATCAATTGTTTTGTTCTAGTTGGAGTTCATAGGAGTATGAATCTGTTTGGATAAAGTTTTCTATACACTAAAATGAAAAAAGAAAAAATCTCCATAAATTAAAATAGCTTATGCATTGCTCTTTTGTAGAACTTGTCTTAGATTAGTTTTTTATAAGGTAATTTTTTACTGATGCATATGCTAATTTTAGCTTATGGAAAAGTTTATTTCACCTTTTTCTTCTTATTTTCTTCTCTTTGGAAGTGTTTGTGTAGAAGCTATTGGTTAATGAAAAAAAGTAGTGCTCCAACTTTACTCTTTATTTAAACAAGTCAAATTCAAAGCTTGAAATTGTTTGTTTAAAACTAGGAAGCTTGTTTAAAAATTGTTTGATTATTTTCCTTCCTTACCTTTATCAAATCTCTTTTTTAAGTATTTTTTGGGGTTTATTAATTTAGTCTTTTTTAGATAGTTTTTATGCTAAAGAATTCTCTATATGAATAAATGATTATCTCTTATGCCAAATTATCATTTTTTTTTTCCTTTACACTCATTGTATAAATGAGTTTAGAACATCATCGGTGAGAGTTTGAGTTATTTCCACGAGTTCCTTATCAAGAAAAACAATATTTTAATGATTAAAGTAAGTTTTAAAATTCATTCTATTGACTGATGAAAATATTTTTTATTTTCATATAAGTATCTTTACTATTTAGATTTACCATCAAGAGGATGTCATGAACATTATTTCTGTCTTCAACTCATTTTTTCTCTCTTCAATCTCCTCCAACTTGTCAGTCAACTTATTTCTTCCATCTTCAAGAGCAAGCTGACTGGTAAGTTGGAAGAGATTGAAGATGGAAGACGCAAGTTGATTGATAAGTTATAGATGAGAAGATGAAAGTAACAATTACATCATTGATAAAATCAAATGGTAAGGTAGACTATGAAAAATATTTTGAACATTTAATAGAATAAAAAGTTTTAACAAACCTACTTTAATTTGAGTTCCACAAACATGGATACATAGGTTGTTTGAAATTGGATAGAGTTCTCACAAGGGATTATAAGCTTAAACTTGTCTTGTGTGTCTAGAATAACAAACAAATTTGGGTGAGTATTTATCTCACTTTTTTTACACTCCTAGTTTGTGTTCTTATTGAAAGTCTTAAAATACACACACTCTCTTTTATTGAAAATAACAAAATTTGGTAGAACTATTGGTGTGTAATATTGATGAGATATTTACACAATGATTCTATTTATACTAATAACCAACTACTAGTGTAGTACACTTGGTTCATCTCCAAACCCATTAATACAACAAGACAACTAATCTGGATTAAACAATATACTAAACATCTGTAAGTATATATACTAATTCATTTCTCAGTTATATAAAGATGCAAAAATACCAGAAACTCTGTCTATATATATTTTGGATGAAAATTTTCTGTGTATGTGGCTATATAATGTATTTCATTGAATTTTTCTTTTTGTTCATGACATGGTCACAGTCCATGGATTCTCATCTGTGTGATCTCTACCCTTTTCTTCAAAAGTTTATGATCCTATTTTGTTGCAGGCTGTGAATTCCACATATGCACTATGGACTTGGCACAGAAATGAAGACAACTACAAAGAAAATGCAGTTGGTGACCAAATCTACATTGTGAGGCAACCTGAATTGTGCATGAAAAACTTAAAAGTAATACTTCCATAAGCTTTTACTATGCACAAGCTTTTTCCTCATTATGATGCTTTATGTGAATGTGAGGATTTTGTTGCTTTTGTTTATAACCCCATCTCTAAACTTTTCATAGCATTTCAGGTTTTATAAGATGAGATTTGCATCTGCGATTCCCTTTTGTCGTAATTCTTCCATTTGTGCTTGGAGGACATGAATCATTGATGTCTGTTCTTCTGCTATATGGTCATTATTTGCATTGTTTCTTGTTGACACCATCATTGTTGTTAAGTTTTTTTTGAAAATTTAAAGATTACTTCGATCCCACGGTGTTCTTCCATCGGTCGGGTTACCTGCGATTGCACTCTGACGCCCCAAGTTATAGAAAATGACTTGACCTATTTCTACTTGACGTGGGATTTCTAACATTTTACATTAAAATTTTATGGTTTTTAGAAGTAAAAGTTTGATTGTTTTAACAAAGTAAAGACTTTCCTTTGAGAGGCTTTTGTAATTTGAATTCAAGCTATGGAAAGGAAGAAAATTTTCACTTGTTATTTTACTAATTAGAAAAGGGTTTTGTTTTTTTTTTTCATTGTCAAGAGTTGATTATTCAATGCCAATTTTGTTTACTTTACCTTAATTGTCAATTTTTCACACACTTAAAGATTCAAGTTATTTTTTGGTTTGGTTATGATTTGAATCTTCCTTTGCATTTGTTGGAACAGCCACAAGATTCACAACAATCACTTCCATACAATTCAAACCCTAAATCCTCTCATGCTCCTAGTCATCTTTCTAAGGTATGCTCCTTTCTATTTATTTTCATATTTGTTTGGATAATTTTTTTCATAAACAGTTTCAAGAGAGAAAAATAAAACAAAATGAGTTTCTCCAGAATTTGAAATTGGCTTTTCAGAATTTGTTAATATGGTTTTTCTAAATTTTTATTTTTTTTAACTAGTGCATAAATTAATTTTAATTTATAAAAAAAATTCATTTTTTCTTTTTATTTGTTTATCGTAGAATTCTATCATCACATCACAATTCCTTGGGCTTCTCTTTATATATGGTCTATATTATGAGGTAAATCATATTACATCTTATTGATGTTTACTCCATCCAATCAATTCTAATTGCACCCAATAAATTTGTACCTAGAATTGGAAATCTAAAATTGAAATTTACAGAATGGAAATCCATAATTGACTTTTTTGTGTGTGTGTTAAATTCTAGAATAGAATTGTAAAACCAAAACTCCAGTCTGAAAAAGCAAATCTAAAAATGGTATTCTGGATTAAATAATCCGAAAGTCTGGATTTGATACTAGCTTCCGCATTATGTAATCTGGACACGCATTTGAACAAATGCTTATAGATTACATAATCCAAAAGTTAGAAAAGACTTTTGGATTATGTAATTTGGAAACTAATCATGCATATAAAAAAAAGACTTCTGAATTATATAATCCGGAAGCTAATTACGAATTTGAAAAATGATTGAATTATGTAATCCAAAATATACATTTTTACTTGTATCCCCACTCCTATTTAAAAATTAAAAAGGAAATTTTAATCATGTTCAAGTTTGGTGGGGTGTAGGAAACAAAAGCATGAAAGGAGTTGTTCTCTTATTAATTTATTGAAAAATGGATACCTTAAACTTGAAAAATATGCAAATAAAAACTAGGTTAAGAATTGTCTCTAATTTTTTTTTTCTTTTCTTTCATTTTGAAGGTGAAATGGAGCTAGGTTTCATTCTATAAAAACACAAGACCATTTGTTCTCCTTTGAGTGTAAAAAATATTCTCTTGATGTTTCATGGAGATAGATTATGGGTGATTTTATTTGAGTTTTTAGAGAGAAAAAATCACTTTTTCTAAAACAGAAAAAAAGCACTTATTATATATTCACTAAACCACTTATATTTTCCACTTTGTACTCTTTTTAGTTATGTATACATGGCATTGTTAATTACACTCTTATTTTAGATTGTTCATAACTTCCATCATGCATTTGCTCACTATATTTTGTTGATGTAATTATCTTTCTTAATTTTTTTATGTAGTCAAAATTATAGTTTTTTTAAATTATATATTGCTCAATTTCTCCATTCTTAATAGATGTCAATTATGTTTTTTTATCAATGTTACTTACACTATTCTTTTTATATACTTCATAAGTTTTGATTAACAGGTAAATATTATTAATTTTATTGATGATGTTTGAATTATTTTTATATCAATATAGTTAATATTTTATCTACCAATATCAATAACCCCCTCTTTTATAACCAATGTAATATGTGTACAGTTTAATCTTTTTATGACAATATCTTTTTTATATATATTCAACTTGTAAAAATAAAGTGACATTTTGTAATTGTCATTAAAAATATTAATTATAAATAAAATAATGTAAAGTATACACTCAATTTGAAGCTATTTAGATTTTTTTTCTAGTGCAAATATTTTTATAACCTTTTAGGATTAGAATATTAGTTTGTGTTGCCAAATGTTTTTCTTCATGTATCAGTATTAACTCACACAAGTGTAAAAGGTTTATGTATCTTAATAAAGTGATTCAAAGTTTAATTTGTAATGATGTATACAATAAATTGTATCGAAAAACACCTTATGGGGATTCAAGGTTTTCAACAATATTAGTAATTATTTTAGGTTTATGTATTATATTTAGTGATATAATGACTAGGGTTTTTCTAGATTGCGAAACACCTATTAAAATATACTAATGGTGTTTTAGATTATAAGAAATATAGAAGGGGTTGAAATAGAATATTAATTCTAAAAAGGTGGGTAAAACTTATAAAATAAAGAAAACTTTACAAAAGAAGGTATAATCTACAAACCCTCCTTGTTATGATAGAATAAAATGAAGGTTTTACAAATAATATTATCATCTTAACCCTTCTTGGAAACTTTACATATATTGTTACATGTAGATTAACATAAAATCATTTAGAATTCTTAATATTTTTTCATGAAAAAACTTTTTTATATAGTCATCTTAAATATGGTAGTTGGAGGTCGTGTGTTGATCTTTGTTCTTATTGTTTTTTTGCTGACATATATTTTTTGTGGCACTCAAAATGTTATGTCCAAGAAATTTTTTTCTCTATAAATTCCTTCATAGTACTAACATTACCAAAGTGAGCATACAAACTTAGAAAGTTGTTTCATTGTGTCAGAATCATCTTGAAGATGTCTCAGTCAATGTTGATAACAAGTAGATGATCAAGTAATTCAAAATTTTGTCTTGTGATATCCACGTGTACACCATATCTAATTCTCATGGTGACGTTATTTTATACTTCCTCTTGTCTTCTGTATAGTATCGTCTAAACTTCGTGTAGCATCATCTAATCTTTAGGTAGTTGACTAATGTTTCATTATTTTGTATAGGATTTAATATTTCACGTGCTCGTATTATTTTTCTTGATACACATTAAGTAGCTTTGATTAAATCAACCAAAACTTATTAATAATTCTTATCATAAAAGTCAATTTGTATTGATTGATAAAACATTGAACATGATAAGTCGTTTGTCCATGTATTTGGTTATTTGTGTCTTTACAACCTTTTCCATTTTTGTTATAAAAACTAATATTAATTTTATGCATAACAAGGAAACACACTACTCCTTGTCTACCTAGTCATTTGGTTACTTTGATATTTTCAAATAATCGGAGTTTTAAAAACAACAAACAAACTTAAAAATGATGTCTCTAAGATAAACAATGTACAAGCTATAAAATGTATACAAAAAAATTATTTATGTATATACTTCTTCCATTTGTCATAAACAAAATTATAGGTGGTAAGAACATCATTATGAAGGTCAGTAGAGTGAAACATTCGTAAATGGTTGTTCTAAGGTGGGAAGCGATGATTCTATTTAAGGTGTTGAATGGAGTGTTTTAGATATTTTTATTTAGGTTTGCACAACAATTTATATATTTTTCTTTTAAATATTATCAAATAGTTGAAAAAAACCTAAAATTTATAAAATACTTTTGATTTTATCGTTTTCTTATTCTCACACTAAACCAAAGACATGGATACTATGTAAAAAGTGAATACAATATGGAGTATATATGCATACTTTATGTAAAAGGTGAATAAAATATGGAGTATATATGCATACTTTTATTGGAATTTTTTTTTAATTTTTAGAGTGCTAATAATTATGTAATTAAATTATGTGAAATATAAATGGAAAGTATATTATGTCAAATCATATTATATATTATAATTAACATTTATTTAAACAAAGAATATTTATTCACTTATATATTTGAGTTTCCTATGAAGATAGTTTACACCAAATATATTTTTGTGGTTTAAATTGTGTGTACTACCTTATTCAATATTTTTCACTTAATTTACTAATACATTAAACAATTTTTCCCCAACATAAATCAACAAAATCTTCTTTGTAAAACAAACAATATAAATACTATAGAACTCGTTTATCCACCACACATGTCCTTGTCATGATTCCTTAATACAAATGAGCTCACTATCCCTTTTGAAAACACACCAAGTACACATTGAAACAAAACAAAGTCTTTATTCATTTATTTATTTATTTATAATAATATATAATGAAATTTTTTCTCGTTGATGTACACAACTTTTTTTTTCCAATTTTATCCATGAAGAAATTACAATTAATTTAATATATCAGTTTAACAATTTCCTTTTTTTTTTATAAATAATCGTTATCCATTTAATAACTTCTCTCTTCCGTTTAATAACTTCTCTTATCAATTTTACAACTTTTCTTACCAGTTTAGTAACTTCTCTCATCCGTTTAATAACTTCCTTTAACAATTTTACAACTTCTCTTATCAATTTAGTAACCTCTTTCTATGTTTTGATTAATCTATGAAAAAAAAAATATTCCTGTAATGAATTTAAATTCAATTTTTTCCTAATTAGATTCAAATTCTTTCATCTTCTTTACATGCATTATATTACACTATAAATTTAGACGTTGTCATTTCCGCTAGTTATATTATTATTATTATTATTTTTCAAAACATATAAACTTTAAAAAAAATGGAAAAAAGGGTTTTTCTAATTTTTTTGTTTTCAATAAACTTAGAAATATTATTTGAGGACTTTAACTAATCCCTTTTGTATTGTTTAATGAATAATTGAAAAGCAATTGTTGTTAGTATATTGATATTATTAATATTTAAATATTATACATCTCTATTATACTTCATATTCAACAAAGAATTTACTTTCTATATTGCATTGATAAAAAAAAGACTTGGATTACACCCTCTAAATCCAAACTATGACATCACATCACATATTTTTTTCTATAGTTTTCAACAACAAAAAAATGCATGAGTCAATTCTTACCCACAAGTTTCTAATGCTCTGCTTTTGCGCTTAAAATTCCTTCAACCCCTTATTCCTCCCGAAAGCAATGGAAAACAGAGAGAAAAATTGGGGGATGGAGGGGGTTGTTCATTCCCTTGTTCTATTCCACAACAAAGCCACCATTTTTCCTTGTGCGTCTCGCACACCCTTCTGGGAAAACCCAAAGGGCTGCATTCAATTTCACACAACAGGGACAGAGGAAAAACAGGGGAGGAAGGAAAAACCAGAGGAAGAAGAAGAGAGAAGAAAAAAACAGAGGTGGAAGGAAGCCATTGTTTTTCTCGCAATTCCAAATGCCCTGCTTTCTGGGTTTTTCTCATCTCCCTCTCCTCTGAACTCCTTTGCTCTGGGTTGGAGGGTGTTGATGTAGGGGAAATTCTCCCCTACATTCGCCATCGTCCATTCTCTTCTTCTTCATCGTCTTCTTGATCGAAAATGGGTTGCATCAGCTCCAAAAGTGTGGTTGCCAAAGCTTATTCTCCATCCCCAACAAGGGTGGAGGTTTCAGAGACGAATCGATCCTCCAGCAGGGGCCGTTCCGGATTGAAGATTTTGGATTCCAAGGCAAATTTGGATAATGAGAGGAACAACAAGTTCAAGAAAAATAGTTCAAAGAAGAGTAATGGGGCTTTTAACTTGAGGGTTGGGTTGGCACAGAGGAGTGTTGAAGCAGAACAAAATGCTGTTGGTTGGCCTCCTTGGCTCACTGCTGTTGCAGCAGAAGCCATTCAAGGGTGGGTTCCTCTCAAAGCAGATTCTTTTCAGAAGTTAGAAAAGGTAATCACAGAGATACTGTTTATGTTCTTCTTGCTCTGTTTCATTCCTTAAACTTGTTGTTTTATGTAGAAAAAAAGTGTTTTTTTCTCTCTTTTAATAAAATATTATGTTTTTTCTTAATAAAAATTAATATAAACAAAATAATATATATATTTATAAAAAAATTTATATGAGACATTATTAATGTAACTTGATATTTCAATGAACAACAATCCTCTAATCCTCTGTCACCCGTATTAAAAAAGAATTATTAAAAAAATGTATTTAATAAGAATATATTTAATTATTAAGTAAATATAGATGTATTTTATATGAATAATCTACTTAATATAAGTTAATGTAAAAATTATAATAAATTATATATAAATGTAATTGGAATCCAATTCAAAAGTTAATATGTAATTTATATTTATATTTATATTTAAATTTATTTATGAAAAATACAAATTGAAAAAAAATTGTCTTTTTGTTGAAGTCTTTAGAGTATGGATGCTTGGTAAGATAGAAGAAAAGTATCCAAAGAGGATAAAGTTTGATATATAAATTAAAAAGAGAGTGGAAAGAAGAAAAACAATTAAAAATGAGTTTTGTTTTCATTTTCAAAAGTGGGTTATGAAATAAATAAATAGACTTGTTTGATAAGTGATAATATTTTTGTCATATTTTTATTCTTGTTTTTAGTTTTAAAAAGTTCAGTTATTATGACACAACTCATTAAGAAGTGATATGGGTTCTAAGCTTTATATTGAAATACACATTTGCCATTGAGAAAAGAAAAGGAAAACAATTTTTTTATACTTTTATTACTTTTAAAATGTTTGAAAACAATTTTCGTATTTAGTAAACTTTAGATTGTAAATTAATTTATAATTAAATAAGAATTTTTTAAGAAAAAAATTTTGAAAAAAAAAAACTTTACTCAAAGTAAACTTTTCTTTCCTTTTCCTTTTGTCTACCACCAAAGATAAATAAATTTTGTTTGCCCTTTTTTTTTCTTTTTCATTAATTAAACATAATTTATTGTAACATTTTATGTTATATTTATTGTAAAAGTTATCAATGTCAAACTTTTAATATTGACATTTCTTATAACATACATTAACATTATTAAAATGAAATTTCAATTTTAATAAAAGAATAATATTATAGTTTATTACAATTACTAGAAAAAGGTAATATTAAAACTAAATAAAGTAGAGTACTTTAATCATAAATTTTTTTATGTTGACATTTCAAATTTCCCTTAAATTTTGTTCTCGTTTTTTTCTTCCTTTTAATGATATATTATTTTTGAAATTAATATAATTTAACTAATAACTATTTTATCGGTAATATGTGTTTTTTGGTTATGTATTGTAATTTATAAAATTACTAAAGGTGACACCTCCATATTAGTATTAGTATTAGAGTAATGATTGACTTTTGAATTTGAATTTTTATCTTTAATGGTTAAAGTTGTAATGTTTGTCATTGTACTAGTCTATTGTATAAGAAATGTTATTATGTTTTTAGAGTAATTATATTTTAAATTTTGTTCTTTTCTCTTTTGCTATTTTTTTCATACTTACAATTTGATCATTGTGTTAAACTATTTTGGAAATATCAATATTTTTGTTAAAATTTTAAAAAATTAGTAGATACACGATAATTTAAAATGTAGAATTATTATCACTCATGAAATTGTTTTATTTAAATACTAAAGTTATGTAATTATACATTTAATTAAAAGTGAGCTAAACTAGTAAAATTTTGTTTTTCAATTTTGAGATCTCAAAGCATAGTTTGAGGAAAAGCTAAAAGATATTATTTAAATGACAATGAGTATATCATCTTCTTATTCTCTATAAATACATTTTGATTTAATGATAAATATATTTTTTAAATGTTTTTATTGGTATAGATTGGTCAAGGTACATATAGTAGTGTGTTTCGAGCTCGTGAAGTTGAAACCGGAAAGATGTTTGCTTTGAAAAAGGTTCGCTTTGACAATTTTCAACCTGAGAGCATTAGGTTTATGGCAAGAGAAATAACGATCCTTCGTAGGCTTGATCACCCAAACATCATGAAATTGGAGGGTATAATCACTTCTCGTCTATCAAATAGTATATATCTTGTATTTGAGTACATGGAGCATGATCTTGCTGGCCTAGTGTCACGTTCTGACATAGTGTTCACTGAATCACAGGTTTGTTAGCATCTCATTTGTAATAAATCTTATTATTCATTGTGTATATTAGACAAGACTTAGTGCAAGTTTGAATTATTGTTACTCTTCTTGAAAAATATGTTTAGAATTAAACTTATCTAAAGTATATATTTCTTTAGAAGTACATTTAGCATATAAAAGTGTGAGGAATTCTAGTGTAGAGTATGGAGTTTCACATTGAGTGAAGATGGGTGAGGTGAGTAGTAGTAGTAGTAGTATATATATATATATAAAAGGAGAAAGACCCACAAGCATAATGACTTAAAGTTTTAGGTTGAAGGTGGTGTTAATGTCTCTTATATACAGGTTGGTTAATGGCTAAAGACTCATCATATTCATATCTCTTAGGTTAGATATCAACTCTCCCTAGTACATATGCTCGAGGAACCCAACAATTAGCATTGTCTAAAGGAAGTGTTATACGATAAAGTTAGTGGAGATGAGTGAAGCCCAACAAAAAGGAAGTTCAAATTATGCACTTAAAATTCAAGTTCTGTTATAAAACTTTGTTTATGATCCTTTGTTTATTTAGTTTACTTTCACCTTTATTTTGGGTATTCAAAAGTTAGTTAACTCACTTATATATATTTAATGTTACATTCATATGTGATGTTTCCTTCCCATAGATAAAGTGTTATATGAGGCAACTTTTAAGTGGACTGGAGCATTGTCATATGCGTGGTATTATGCATAGGGACATCAAGGTATCAAATATCTTATTGAACAATGAAGGTGTTCTCAAGATAGGAGATTTTGGATTAGCAAATACAATCAGTACAGATAATAAACATCCTTTGACAAGTCGTGTTGTGACTTTGTGGTATCGTCCTCCTGAACTATTGATGGGATCAACCAGCTATGGAGTGTCAGTGGATCTATGGAGTGTTGGTTGTGTATTTGCAGAACTTTTTCTTGGGAAGCCTATCCTTAAGGGGAGAACCGAGGTAATTTTCATAATTGATGCATGTTATGTATAACTTCTACCTACCTATGTGAACATTCACACATTTTGTTTAGTTTGAATTTTTTTTGTTGAAAATAAATTTCCATGACTTGAATGTGCTAGCAAATGTTTCCTAAGAAACCATATAATTATAAAAATAACACAAACCTTACATTTACTTTTATAGTTTAACATGTATATGTACTTCTTAAATGTATAGGTTGAACAATTACACAAAATTTTTAAATTGTGTGGTTCTCCACCTGAGGAGTTCTGGAAAAAGACTAAACTTCCTCATGCAACCATGTTCAAGCCTCAAACAAATTATGAAAGCTCTCTTCGAGAAAGATGTGCAGATTTTCCTGCATCTGCTATAAACCTACTTGAGACTTTATTATCCATTGACGCAAGTAACCGAGGAACTTCTTCCTCTGCCTTAATGTCTGAGGTAAAAATTTCATTGATTTGTAATATTTTTGTATTACGTATTCTTCATTTTTAGAAAAAATCTTATTTATAATCTTATACCGTAATATATAGTTGATGTTTTATGCACATGACTTCATATTTGTATTGCTAGAAATGTTAACTTATTAGGATGTTTGTTTAATGTTGACCAACTAAGTATAACTAACTTGGTTGTGTATTCTTTATAGTATTTTAGTGTCAGGCCATACCCTTGTAACCCATCAAACTTGCCAAAATATTCACCTAGCAAAGAAATGGATGTAAAAGTTCAAGAAGACTCATCCAGGTACACTATTATGATATTTATTGTTTATAGAATATTGTCATATATAATTATTTATATAATTGAATTTCTTGTATGCATTGAGAGTTGGAGTTTTACCATTAATTAAGTCACATGGTGTTGTAATGTTACTTTTTAGTATCTTGAAAAATGTGCTTTCAATTAAACAAAATACATTTTTCTCTTATTTTTGGAACTAACTCTTGATCCTTACTCTTAGGAAAAAGATTGAAGGTAAAATGAGAGAGGTTGCAACATCAAGAAGACAACAAAGACGAGTCTCTAGACTTATGCAAGATCAAAACAATTTGGGTAAATCAAGTTCAAAAGAGGTACTTATTTTTCAATGGAATGTTACTACATTACTTAAATATCATTATTTTTTGCAATACTTATCTTACTTTCTCCTCTGAAGAACATGCAAAACATTTCTCAAAATGGTCATAGAGATGATGGCAAAACACATCTTACAAGAGGAAAAGGAGGAGGCATGTACAAAGAGCATACAAAGTCTGCATTGGATACTATGTCTGAGACTTCCCAAATGATGAATGTTGTCAATGGTAATGGATATAGTGTGCCACTACAAGTCCCAGGTTCTAACAATGATTATACATGGGTAAAAAGAAGAAAACAAGATGCATCATCAACTCTATCAGATGGCTCAAGAAGCAAAATTAGTGCACTAGATCCAAACTTTGCCAAAGGAACATATGATTTAACTAACCAAAGGGTTTCAATGGATTTTGATCCTGCTGAATTGATGAATGCTCAGGTAAACATTATGCTCAAGCAAATATAAGTAAATGTTTTAGAATATTAAGTCACAATACCTACAAATTTATCACTATTGTCAAATTAAACTCATGGTCTCACTAGTTGCTAACACAAACTAACACAAGTTTTAGTGTGACTTGTGAAAACTAACACATGACATATAAAGATGCATATCACTAGAAGTTATTACATCGTATAATATTATAATTGTCTTGTAAGTTAGATGTTAACTTCTTTTGTGACATTTTTTTTCTTGTAGATAATGAACTTTAATGTGATACCTAAATACTTGTGTATTTTATTTGTATTAAATTAATTTATATTTAATATTTAACATTGTACAGGGCCGAAGGGAACTTGATGCACAACGTGCAATTCGTAAATCAAGGTTTGGAAGAGGTAAATAAATATATTCATATATTAGAGAAAAGACAAATGTTATGTGTAAAATAATTTGTATAATAAATTGGACAACAAAGAAAGTTAAAGAAGAAAAAATAAATCTAAATTGTCTAAAATAGTAATGTTGTACAAATTGTTATATGAGCTATCTATATAACACAATTAAAAGTAAAGTAATCAAAACATGTTTTGTATTTGAGGTGAATAAAAACTTATATTGTCTAAATAACATTACGAGTGAACTAATGATGAATACTTATTGATGAATTTGTTGTTTACAGATAAATGAGGCAAGGATTGTGAAAATGGTGTAATCTTCATCATTACAAGGGTGATTAACAAAACATTTATGCTATTGATGAACATTAGTAGGGACATTTGAACCATTTTAATTTTTTACTTAATCTCTCTTTGTATCTTGGTGACATTTCCCTCCTTTTGATCACAATAGTTAATTATTAATACTCTTCGATCATTAACATTCATTACAATATATACATGGAACAAAGAAAAAAAATAGAAGATGATACACTACAATAATGTTTTATTTTTATCATTTAAAATTTCACTTTTCCCACACATGCAAATTTTCTCTAAGTCTAAGATTTGTTTTAAGAAAAAAAAAACTATATAAAAAATAGTCTAACATAGCTTGTGTTCTTAGAAAATTCATTTGGTTGACATAATCAACAACAATAAAAAAAAAAAAAAATTAATGTCTTAATAAATTTGTTTACATGTATTTTGTTTTGGACATGAAGTACAAACTAACATTCCTATTTCAGCCTTTTTTTTTTTAATGTGATGACTTATATAATTATTCTTAATTTTGGAAATCACACAAAGTAAAAAAACATGTTTTATATTGAAATATTTTGTAATATAAAATGAATCATGTTATTATAAATTCATTTACATTATTATTAGTATATAGATACCATTGATGAAATATCTTTTAATATTACCTATATTAAAAGAAAAAATTGAGAAATAAATTTCTTCTCAATTCAAGCTTTCATGCCTTAGTGGTAATGAAAGAAAAATAATAGTAAATATATTCTACTGATATTTAAAAAAACACAACATAAATAAGAGCTTTTTTTAGTCAAATGTATAAGAAAAGAAAAATTAAGAGCTTATGATTAATTTATCTTTTACAAATAAACATCCAGTCAATTATTCTATATATTTGTTTCTTTACTAAAAAATATAATTAAATAACAAGTAATTTTAAAAATAACAAATAATTAATTATTATATTAACTAAATTAAATATTATTTTATAAACTAAAAAATTATTGGTATCTAAAATAATTTCTATTATTAATAAAAAATTAGAAAACAGTTTCTAAACTAACATTAACTAATGTTTTAGTTACTAACTAATGATAGATACCACACTTTAGAAATACTATAAATTTTTTTAATAATAAAAATTACTTTAAATATCAATAATTTTTTAATTTATAAAATAATATCTAATTTAATCAATATAATAACTAATTATTTTTATTTTTAAAATTAATTGTTATTTAGTAATTTTCTTATACTGTTTATTTTTCGGAATGAATTTTCAATCAAACTTAATTTTGTGATATAACTTTTCAAAATCATAAATTATTGTTTTTTTTATTATATAAACTTGACAAAATAATTGATTGAAAAATACACGGAGAAACATCAATAAACTTGCTTTCAAATATGAATCAACTTATATTGATTTTATAAAAAATCATTATAAACTTATATTAAGAATATAAACCCCAAAAGATATCATAATCATAGAAATGAAATCATTTAGTTCAAGCTTCAATTATAATCATGAAATACATAAAAATTGTTTATCACGAAACATAGTGTAAAGCAAATGATTACCATATAAACATTCCTAACAACAAAAAATGTACACTTATGAGAATAAACAAATATAGAAAAGCATGTAAGAGGCACAACATGAAACCTTTTTAGTCTTCAAGAATAAAACACATTAACCAAACAAAAAAAACCCTAATGTTTCACCTTTTTTCCAACATATATGACAACATTACTAGCATCATAAGCACAATAGACTATAAGTATCATGAAAACAAATTTTATTCTTTCATATTAAATAAAAATAGAATGAATTTATATCATGATAAATAAACTCAGAAAAGTATGTAAGAAGTACACCATCCAAACATTTTTTTTTTCTTGAACAATGAAACACACCAACCAAACAAAAAAAACTATAAAGTTTCACATTTTCTTCCACTTATATGACAATATTATTAAGAGAAGAAAAAAAATGTAAATATCTTAACATGAAAACAAAATTTATACCCCATATAAAATGAAAAACAACATGAACTTATATCAAAATAAACAAATCTAGAAAAATATGAAAGAAACTCAGCTTAAAGAATGAAATTTCTTTTAACAACCAAATCAAAGACATTAAAAAAAAAACCTTAAAATCTCACATTTCTTCAACTTAAAATGAGTATATTGCTAAAAAAATAACTGAACAACAGAAGAAGTAGAAATTCAACACGAGATCCATTTTTTTTATCAACAATAAACAATAAATAAATATGAATCATTCTAAGGTGATTCAATCCTTATACAAGAATTTATCCATAATCTTCATCACAAGACTTACTCCAAAATCTACCAAAACAGAACTCTTTTAACTAATCCATAGAAAGACAACATGGGATCCATGAATCAATTTATTCAAACAATTCAGATACATAAAACAAATTTATCTCAAATAAAATGAATAAAAGAAAGCTCTCATAGAACAAGGTAGACTCTTGTGCAATGTGTTTTAAAGTTGTACCATAATGCACCTTATTATTCTACAAATAAACTATTTATTTTTGTCGTCATCCGATTATTTTTATTTTTTTCATGTCTTCTCTTTTGATTTTTTTAAAAAAATGTTGAAAGCTAAATCATACAAATAAAGATAATGTTATTTTATTGACAGTAAATTTTATTTAAATAAAAATAAAATATTTTGAATTATTAAAAAAAAAAATTAAGTTCATAAATTTCTTAAAAAATATATGTATATTTACATTATTATTTTTTTTATATTTTGAGAAAAAACAGAAATAGTTAATATTATGGAGAATTAAAGCAAAAGGAAAGAGAGAAAGAGAGGAATTGCGTGGCGAAGGTAAGAGAAACGCAGCGTCGCAGCAACGAACAACAGCGCAAACAATGCTCTCTTTTATCTTCCTTCACAATCCATCACTCTAACCTTCGCTTCCTCTTCGGTGAGTGTGCCTTCTCCCTTTCAATTCCTCTTTTTCTCCTCTCATTGCTTTCTCCGATCTCAATTCTCCTCTCTCTCTCTCTCTGCATTCCCCCACATTCATTCATTCATTCCCCTTTTCCCTTCTCTCTCGCTTCCTCCGTTTCCCCTTTCCTTTTCAATCTCTCCGATTCAACTTCTCTGATGTTTTTTTTCCCCATTTTTTGATTGAGTTCGTGGTGTTTGTTGTTATGCGTCGCTTTGGATACATTTTGCTTGCCTGATTGTGTGTTTTCGTTGGGAATTTCTTCAAACCAAGGGGATTAGGGTATGGTGTGTTGCCACATTTCGCAACTGTTGAATGCTGGATTGCTTTGATTTGATGCTAGTGTAGAACAATTGAGAAAAAAAATTGTTGTGTTTGGTGGAAACTGGAAAGTGGATTTGATTGAGATATGAGGTATAAGAGGTATAAGGAAGTAGGTTTTTGAGAAGAGTTTTTCTTTTGATTGAGGTTGACTTGAGGTCCTGAGGGGTTTTGATTTTTTTGGTGCCTTGACCTGAGAGGCACCAGCAGGTTGCATTGCCTGTCTAACAGAAGAGAGGTAGGTGGCAGTAGGTTGCATTGTATGTCTAGCAGGAGAGAGGTGCCATTGGCTTGCGTGTGACGTAAGAAAGATTGTCGAAGACCTGACAATTCGTTAGATGTCTGGATATTTGGAGTGTTTTTTAACAGCTGCTAGTAGGGTGTGTGAGCCGACAAGGCTTGCTAAAGGTGCCACGGGTGTGGGCTGGGGCAGCATCTCAATCAGCAGTAATGAGGAATCGCGATCCAATCTGCCACCTCACTGAACTAGCTCGTATGTGTAACGGAAGAAAGGTACCAATAGGTTGCTTGTCTAATAGAAGTATGGCGTCAAAATTCGGACAGTTTTGTTGATTTTATTTTGTCCAAATTAGCATCGAAGTTAGCATTTTAGAAGGCTGTACATTTTGAGCTTTTTCTTACAGCTACTGGTAGGGTGCGCTGTGGATGGACCAAAAGGGATTGCCGAAGGGGCCATAGGCATTGGCTGGGCAGTACCTCAATTAGCATGAGGCGCCAATCCATTCTGCCACCTCACCAAGTTCGATGTGCCTTATGGCGCATATGTTATGTTGTTTTCCTTTGTCAACACTTCTATGGTAAGTGAAACTAAATGGCAGAAAAATTATATCCTTTCCTTAGTTGTATACCAAATGCTGGCAATTAATCAGCTGTTTTCCATGAAATCAGTGCAGCCTCATTGCTATTTTTTTAGTCTACGCCTGCATTGCTTGCTGTTTAGAGTCCCAAACACTCGACGGTGACAACTAGTAATTTATTTAGACTATTTATCACTTCTTCAGTGTAAGATTTAGATGATTGAGCATGCTATGTTATTTATGGCTATCAATTACTCTATCATTTCAAAATACTTTTCGGGTTTTTCACTAATTAGTTTTTTCAACTTATCCTTGTATTTTTTTTGGTATTTTAATATGGAATGAGAACATTTATGAAATGGGAACGTAATGTAGTAAAAAGGAACTTATTTTTTTCTTAAAATTCTAAATATTTGCAACTTTCTTAATCCTTTGCAAAACCTTAAAACGACAATTATTTGGAAACAGATCTAATACGTAGGTGCTAAATGCAAGTGCCTTACTTGCACTAGAAAAGGCACGTATAAGGCATTAGTGATACACTTCATTGAAGATAGGGTGCCTAACTAGTAAGCTGGGCTGACCCATTTTGATGGCTGGCCTCAAAGTTTTTAGCAATGTGCCTTTCCATGGATTGGTTGATATTTCTAGGTTCTGTCCATTTATCTATAAAAGAAAGGAAATTATCAGGGGAAAAAATATAGCTGATTTCATATTTACTAGAATTTGAGTTTAGGATCTAACTTAATCATACAAAAACCAATTTGTAAGTTGAAGACTGGACACACCTTATAAGGATTACTTTTGCCATATATCTTGTCAATGGGAGTGAGAGTCAACATTAGGGATGACAAATGAATCTGTCTTTGCGGGTATTGTTTGAACCTGTCCTGATTTTGATGGGGAATCCATGCTTTGATTGGGTACGAGTATGGGTAATACCCAATTTTTTTCAATTGGGGACAGGGACTGGTATGTACATATCCGCCCTGTCTCCATACCCATCTCAATACCCATCCCTGTCCTCAGACTCCTCCTTGTCTTAAATTACTAAACATTTTTAATTTATTAGATAACCTAAAAACCTTATATTAGTTTTTCTTTGGTCCTTAGTTTTGTAACATAACTCTAGGTCATACATTTGATCATTTTTACTCTTTTCTATAATTATTTAACCTTTATCAACGGTTGTTTTATACTCTCTTTTAATATTTATACCATTATAATTTCTTTCTTGATGTTTGACAATGGAGAAAAGAAAATGTGTATTCTTTTGACAATGAAAACACTGGGTACAAGTATACTTGCTCCCCGATGATGATGAGATAAATAATTCATACCCGTTGAATATGGGATGTGGATTAGAATGGACTTTTTACTTCAGGGTTGGGGATGGGGATGGAATAGTCAAACTCGGACCGTCCCGTTGCCATCCCTAGTCAACATACCTTCTCTGACACAAGACTAGACACTTGAAGTGTGGACAAATGTGGGTCACCCAATAACAATTCCCCTTCGGGACTAGAAATAGACATTTGTGGAATAGATAATTAGGGTGGTCCTATAATAGATATATGTTAGGCTATGATATCATATTAAAATTTGGTTTTAGAGGTTAACTTAACCCTACATAAAAACAACTTGCTTGTCAGGTGAGGATTGTACAAAGCTTGTAAGATGACATTAGCCATACCCTTAATCAATGTGGGATATTAATAATATTGTTAGAATACCTATTAAATATAGGTAATATGTAGTTATACTGGAAAACTACTATATGTTCTACCTATCTCTGTCTGTACCTAGAACTCTAGTTCTGATTTTTTTATCTTTGCTCTTCTTTGTACTCATTGTATCAGAACTATCAATATAAATATGAGAACATAAGACTCTCACTATAGTCTCTTTTATCTATCTCAAGTTGGTATTAGAGCGGGTTGATCTCGCTCTGCTGCTCTTAGTCTCCGGTGGAATATCTATTGTACGCTTCGCTGTCGCAGTTTTCTCAGGTAACCTTCAGATCTAGAGTGTCTCTCCAAGCGACGACCAACCTCACTGATTCTGGAAGTAGAATCTACTCCACGCACTGCTAGGCACTTAGTTTTGGTTCGCCGCTAAAAATTCCAGGAAACAGTGTTGGCAGAAATATTATTTAATATTTTTAAATTTCAACAATAAATGAAACAGTACTCGGTGTTGATTTTAATGTCATTGTGGAAACTCTTTAATTAGATATCGTGATTCTGATTTCTTGAATTCCAGGCTGCATATAAGGTCTTGAATACACATCTCATACATTGGGACTCTATTAATTGTATGTCAAAATTTTGATTACCATTGATCAAGGTTTCGAATGCATAGGAGGAGGCCATCTTTTGCTTCCTTTCTTTGTGGGTGTGAGAAGTAACCTTCCTTTCTTTCCCTTAACCTCCATCACCCTGGTGAAGTTTTACTAACTCATTGTAAAGCTATGCTTGTTATGCCAATTGGATTTGCACAACTATAACAAAAACTCTCGGAATTGTTGAACATTTCAAGTATGATACCAGTATTTTTGTTTCATTTGATGTGTGATGGAGTCTTCAATCTAATTTTCATTTGTGCTTCTGCTATTGTATACTTTTGTGTGTCTGATTTCTCATGTTTCTTTCTGAATTTGTCTCTAGATTATAAAAATGGACAGATCAACTGGCCATAGTGGCGGTGGAAGTGTGGACATGTTTCTACCAAATTATAAGTTGGGGAAAACACTTGGCATTGGATCCTTTGGGAAGGTGAAAATTGCAGAGCATGTACTGACTGGTCATAAAGTTGCTATAAAGATCCTTAACCGCCACAAGATAAGAAGTATGGAAATGGAAGAAAAAGGTCTGAGTCATTTGCACACATATAATATTTACTGTTTATCTAACTGTGGGACCTGATTTTCATTGTTTTCAGTCTTCCTATACTTTTCAGTCAAGTTTATGTATATATGTACATGTATAGCTGCATTGCTATATCATTAGTTTTGAAATTCTTCATGTTTGATACCACTATGTTGTGGTTGGATAATGTTGAAAATTTCCTTAATTGTTGTGATCCATAGCTGCCTTAACTCCAGCCAATTTGAGTTGGTTGAAATCTTGAAGATTGAGTAGATGTTGACTCTAGGGGGTGGGTTAGGAGTTAAATATGCTACCTAGCTGAATCACTTTACTTATGGTTTTCACATTTTGCATGATTGCTACTGGTAACTAGCAAATGGTTGAATATGCTTACAAGTTACAACGTTTTTTTTTCTTCTCCAATTTGTTGCAGTTAGAAGGGAAATCAAAATTTTAAGATTGTTTATGCATCATCACATTATTCGACTTTATGAGGTCATAGAAACCTCAACAGACATATATGTTGTTATGGAATATGTGAAATCTGGAGAGCTCTTTGATTACATAGTCGAGAAGGGTAGGTTGCAAGAGGATGAAGCCCGCCATTTTTTTCAGCAGGTGTAATTTGTTATATTTTTGTGTGCTCCAGAAATTTATGCTTGTCACTGATTATTTAATCTAGTTTGTCTTCTGGAACTATGGAAGCAGATAATTTCTGGTGTGGAGTACTGTCACAGGAATATGGTGGTTCATAGAGACCTGAAGCCTGAGAATTTACTTTTGGACTCCAAATTTAATATCAAGATTGCTGATTTTGGCTTGAGCAATATCATGCGTGATGGTCACTTTCTTAAGACAAGTTGCGGAAGCCCTAACTATGCAGCTCCAGAGGTTTGTAAATAATTGGATTGTAATTGAATAGGATATTAATATTATTACTACACCACTATTTTTGAGAATTTACATTTACATCCTTTTGTGGTTAATCTATCAGAGGTTAAACTGTTTTTCATAGGTTATCTCTGGGAAATTGTATGCTGGACCTGAAGTAGATGTCTGGAGCTGTGGTGTAATTTTATATGCCCTTCTCTGTGGCACTCTTCCTTTTGATGATGAAAACATTCCCAATCTCTTTAAAAAAATAAAGGTAATATTGTTCTCAATTTTCCTTTTTCTGTATATGGTTTTCAAAAGACTGAGTGAAATTTCCTGCCACTGTCATATCAAGTTATTTTCTGGCATTGTTGCTGATGGAGATTATGACAAATCTAGAATGGCTTAATACCTTTTAGGTCAATACTTATTATATCTTTAGCTGTCTTTGTTTAAAGGAAGGTTAATATTGTTCCTCTATGTTGCAAAAAAATAAGTTGATTTTCAGTAACTCTGGTAGTTATGAAAGACTACACGGAAAATCAGTAAATTATCTTTATAATCTTTAATAAAGGCATTACTAACCTGCAACAGTAGATAATTCTTGGTGACCCACTAAAACAATATTTATATTATTTCATTTAGTTTGTTCAATCTTGTATGTTAAAATGTGATGATGGTTTTGGATTTATCCATTGTATATTCCTACACTAAATGATGTTATCTATCTGTAAACAGATTTAGTTTTGCTTCTGATGCATACCTTACTAATTACCATTTCTTGTAGGGTGGGATATACACTCTTCCTAGTCATCTATCACCTGGTGCTAGAGAATTGATACCAAGGATGCTTGTGGTGGATCCCATGAAGAGGATGACCATACCTGAGATACGTCAACACCCATGGTTCCAAGTTCGTCTGCCACGTTATTTAGCAGTGCCACCACCAGATACACTGCAACAAGCCAAAAAGGTTTGGATTTTACTGGATTTTGGGATTCATTTTTATTAAGTTATGGTCCATACTAAAGAAAACTTAGATCTAAAGAAAAACAAAGAAATTTTTTATCTGAAAAATACCAATTCTGTTATCCCTTTTCTAATTTCTCAAAATGAGAGATACAATTTATATAAGACAATCATGAAGCATGTAAAGCAGCCTTCACTGATGTGGGACTAAACTCAATATATGTAACACAAATAACCACTTTGCTAATGTGACAAATGTCATTCAGTTTTACAAAATCAGAGGTTTTATTCTATTACTCTGTTAGATAAATAGTATTTTTGTATATTTAACTCTACATGATTGTCACTTGCCAAAATATTGGTGGAAAAAGCTGTATGTTTTTGTCAATGTGTTTGGAACCATGCTATTGTTAGTCGTTAAAGTTACTTTAATTCAGTGGTATTGGAGGTGAAGTAAAATGAGGCATTTGCTGAATCGTGTAAGCCGAGGCCAAACAATTGTGTTTCTTTAGATTTGTCAATTTCATTTTCCTTTTTAAAAATGACCTTTAGTTCGTGAAATTGGTCTGCTTGCACCTTTATCTGTTAATTTTATTTTGTCAAAATATACCACCTTTATATCAAAGTGGTTAGATATAAGCGTCGAGTAAATTTACAAGCCATCTGTTAGGATTCCCAATAACAGAAACCAGTGTATGAGTGTTATTGAATTGTAAAGAATTGAGCCAAAGCTCTTTTAAGGTCACAACAAAGGCCTCAGGTCCTGCAAGAAAGCTATTCTCTTTTAAGGTTACAACCAGTGCCTCAGGTCCTTCAAGAAATCTATCTCTATTTCTGTAAAAAAAACAACTGACAATTACCCTTGCTTGCCTCACATCTTTCCTATATTCCTACTACTCTCCTAATCAAATTGCCAATTCAGCATAATTCCCTTTCCTTTTGCATTCCTTTGCCTTCTGGAATGAAGTATTTGGATCACATGTAGCTTTGGACCGTGTTCAAATGCAATAATTGTCCCAACCCAACTCTTAGGTCATCTAATTTTAGCCCATAACTTAATATTCTATCACGATATACCTTTATGGTTTTTGTTTCTTTTTGCATTTCTATAGCATACTGAATGTTTCAGTGGGTTTTGTGTCTATTTTTTTTATAGTTCAACATCAAACACGTAAATATTGCTGATTGTTTGTTACTTGATATGTAATCAATCAAAGAAAGGAAAATCAACGAATATTATGGTTTTGTAGATCGACGAGGAGGTTATTCAAGAAGTGGTTAATATGGGATTTGACAGAAATCAATTGGTTGAATCTCTTGCGAATAGAATACAAAACAAGGTTTGCGATCTTCATTTTCACCTCAAGTGTACCTGCCAGATCATCTCTTATTTCTGTCTATGAATTTCAGGGTACTGTAACATACTATTTGTTATTCGACAACCGGTTTCGTGTGTTTAGTGGTTATCTTGGAGCTGAATTTCAAGAGACAATGGTGGGTTTGTGGTATAATCATTGGAGGTTTTCTATTCTAGATATTACGTTGGTGTCTTTTTAAAACAGGATAGGCTCATTAGTTATTCTTTTAATGTGACTGCATAGGATTCTGGTTTCAACCGGGTCCACTCCAGTGAAGTTGCTCCTCCAGTTGTTGGACACCACAGCACTGGGTATATGGATTATCAGGGAGTAGGATTGCGGCAACAGTTCCCTGCTGAGAGAAAATGGGCCCTTGGTCTTCAGGTGCTATATTTTACCTATTAGCTGTTTCATACTGAACCTGATTCAATAACAAGTTTATTTTCCATGCTTAGTGTATTTAATTTGTACTACTATCACCAAGATGGTTCCTAGTTTAACGAAATAATTATGTCAATTGTCCTGAACTGGTTCCATCTATCTTGTGAGTGAGACATCAAATTTGTTGATTGAAGGTGTTTATGTGTGCAACTTGTTTGCAAATTCTCATTTTTAATGAGTTCTAGCAACACACTTTCTAATACATTCTCCATTATTAGTTTAAATTTATTGGAAATTACAAAATCGTAAGTGAGTCATAAAATATAAAAATACTGAGACTCAACTTTTTTTCCCTTTAAAGAAATTTCAATCAATAGTAGTGTGCTACTAAATTGCTAGCATTGTCCATTATTAATAGTTGCTAGCTATAAGAAATATTGAACTTCTGATGTACTTGTTTGGTAGTTACTTGTGATTGAGGTTTTTGTTGGTTATGTTTGTTAAATTGTGACAGTCTCGAGCGCAACCACGTGAAATAATGACTGAGGTCCTTAAAGCTCTGCAAGAATTAAATGTTTGTTGGAAGAAGATTGGACACTATAACATGAAGTGCAGATGGGTTGCTAGCATTCCTGGTAATCATGAAGGAATGATTAACAATTCTGTGCATAGTAATCATTACTTTGGAAATGATTCCAACATCATTGAAGATGAGGCTGTTTCTAAGTCAAATGTGGTAAAGTTTGAAGTGCAGGTAATTTATCTTGACAACCATAATATCTATTGTGCTTGGATTTGAATGGGATGTTTATTTACAAGGTTGGAGGGTGTTTTTTGCATTGTTTTTTTAGAGCCTTAGCTCCGTAAACTTCCGACTATTTCCCTTCCTCCTACCTCCTTTGTTTTTAATATTAGAAAATTTGACTTGTTCTTTGGGTTTACAATATAATAATCCTTTCATTGCAATGGTTATTAGTATGCTAGTAATCCATAATTTGGCAAATGATATTTTATTGTATACTTGTTCTTCTGTCGTTATTGGATACTACTATTGTCATTTTTTTTACTCGAACATTCTGAACCTCTGATAATTTCTTTGGCAGCTTTACAAAGCTCGTGAGGAGAAGTATCTCCTTGATCTTCAAAGGGTCCAGGGCCCCCAGTTTCTTTTCTTGGATCTCTGTGCTGCTTTCCTTTCACAGCTTCGTGTACTCTAGCGTGAAGCTCACAAGTCACTAAGGATGTTGCATGTGAATAAGCTTACATTGTACATACCAGTGCCCTTTCAGTATGATGGGTATATCTATCTCTCGGAACTTTTTAGCATAACCCCAGTTTTTTTGGGTTATCATGATTGAGGCAACTTACACAAGGCATTTGCTCCTAAATTTTCTCTTTCCCGTGAAATCCTTAAGATTTCAATGAAAGCATTTGGCTCCAACAGGGAGATCTGTTTATTGTATTGAACTTGGTGTTGTAATTGACTGCTTATGTCTGTTGCTGGGAAGCCGAGGGGTTGTTTGCCTAGGCTGCATCGAACATGAGTTTGCAGATAAGCATTTTCTCCCCGCTTCCCTACTCAATTGTGCTCCTTTTATGGATGCATGTTATTTCACAAATCATAGTTTATGTATTTTAGAATCTCTGTTCTGTAAACCTTATTTTTCGGGCAGTCTTAGTTAGTTATGATTAATCAGGCTGCTTCATCCTTGTCTTGTGTATTCCTATCTTGATTACATTATCCTTTTCCGCATCCCTTTCTATCTTTTCCACCTTCATGTTGGGTTGCATTTCCATGTTGAGACATCTTAGTTATGAAACTTTCCTCTTAAACGGTGTCTCTGTATTTCGACATGTATTGGATACGGACGATAATGAAGTTTTCAATTCAAAATGTATTTTTTTTTTAATTATATAAATTAAAAATTAAGATTTATTTAAATAAAGTTATTCAAATATAAAAAAATTCTAACTCGTCTATCTAAAATCCAAAAAAAAAAAAATCTATTTAAAACATTTCGTCACTTTCTTAAAAGACACTTTAGTTTAAATTCATTTAAGACAAACTAACAACTTTAAAATATTTTCCATGTTTATAAAAGAGATTAAATAAAAACACTCAATAATATATATATATATATATATATAATCTAAATATTTTTTATATATAAAATTTGTTTCTTATTTTTATAATTACAATAAAATCTTATACAAAAATTTAGTTAATATAATGATTAATTATTTTTGTTTTTAAATTTAATTATTTTTTTGTAATAATAAATGATAAACCCCATTTAATTAATAATATTATAAATTTAAAATATGTATAGAATTAAGTTATTCCAGTTATCATTGTATTTAATAAGATTATACTCTTAATTTAAAGCATACTTTTTCATTGATAAATGCTGCTTATATTATTAATTGGCCAATATTTGCAATTATTAAGGCTATAAAGAAAGGCAATATACAACATATATATATATATATATATATATATATATATATATATATATATATATATATATATATATATATATATATATATAAACAAACTAAATTACTTTTTAAAAAAAATTGCATATCTTAACTTCCACATCTCTTCCATTAAAAAACTAATCTCAAATTCATTGTCAATAATGGCTTCTGTTACAGGTTGAAATTCAATGTTACTCATTGATACTAACAATTATGAATAAAATCAGAAACTATAGCAGAAGAAGATGTTACTTCATGCTTACTACAAAGTCTAATGTTACATAAAATGAATGATATTGCTAATTGAATGAACCGTTTTCTAGCAAGTTAACAAAGCAAATTGGAGGAAGATCTAGTGAATTCCAAAGTAACAGTTCCCCATCAACACTAGAAGAATCCATGTCAGTTGTTGTTTGTTGGTGGTGTTCTTCCTGTTTTCCATCCATTGCTTCCATGTACTCTTTCACCTCTTCATTCTTCTTAAGTCTGTTTTTGCTACAAGCCATTTGAAGGCTGCTTAATTGATCAGTTATTCCTCTTCCTTTCATGTTTCCTGATTCAAGTTTCAACTTCAAGCATTCAGGTATTCCATTGAAGGCATAGAGAGAGGCTGAGAACTTCCTCTCATATGTCATTCTCTTCATCACAGCTCTAAGCATTGAAGGCTCATCACCACCATAGTTCTCTGCCTCCACAGGCTCCTCCATCTCTTCAGCCATCTCAAAAGGAGAGTAGTAACTAGGTGGAGCAATGTTGTCTAGGAACCTAAAATCATGGACATCAAAGTTAGTATCTGTGCCTTCTTCTTCACTGTCCTCCACTCCTGAGTTGCTGTCATTACTTGAAGTCTGTGGTGTCACAATGTTGGTTTTGTATTGCACATCCACTTTTGTCCCCCCATCTTTTTCAGTCAAACATGATTCAAAACTACTAGTAATGTAGTCAATTTGTGCAGTGTTGTTGATGAAGTCATTGTTGCTTGCGCTATAATCTTCAGGGTCATTGAGAAAATCAGTGAATTGGTCAATTGAGAATTGTGTTGAACCATCACCATATGCATCAACTTCTTGTTGCATATGTTGGTGGTTGATGAGAAGTGAGGTGGAGGTGGAGGAAGAGGAGCAGGTGTTGTTGTTGTTGTTCCTTTCTTTAAGCCTCTGAAGGAGGAGATTGGTGATTTTTGAGGAAAGTGCTGGACTTGTGGAGGATTGAGAACATGGCCAGAAGTTTGTCCTTGTGTTTGCACCTCTAAGCAAGCAAGCAGCCTCATCATAGGCTCTTGCAGCTTCCTCAGCAGTGTCAAAAGTCCCCAACCACACTCTTATCTTCTGAATGGTGTCTTTGATCTCAGCCACCCATCTACCTGATGGCCTTTGCCTCACCCCAACAAACCTCTTCCTGGCTCTTTGGACTCCTCCAAGTGCTGCAGCCTGTTTCATCATCTCATCCCAAGCCATGCTTCCCTCACATATCTCTCTCTCTTCAACTACTTCACCACCCTTTCTCTTCCTTGCCATCTACCCTTCTGAGGTTTTCTGCTTCTTGAATTGGTTAGGCTTATAGGGTGGTGATGATTCTTCAAGAGCACTAACTCCTATGCTTGCTTGGTTTTGTACTTTGGTTAAGCTTATATTAAAAGGGTGAGTGTTAGAAGGAACTGAAGTTTGGTTTCTATGTTTTGCCTTAGCTGGTTTGTGCTTCTTTTATATGTGTCAAAAATGAGTGTCTCTTTGAACTAGTTGTGTTTCAGATCTGACCAGGTCACACTTATTAGTTTCTTTATGATTTCGGCTTCTATATCCAAACATTTGGCGGTTTCTGAGGCATTGTAATTGGTGAAGATTGTTTGACTTGGACAAAGGGCAAATAGATTTGTATTGTATGATGGAACTTGAGCATATTCTATGCCACAGTGCAAGCCTCAATAGGTCATTTACCACTTCATAAAATCTTTCCCTGTGATCCAAAGCTACAAACTAAAATTGTGTGATCTATGATCTTTCTTTATTACAATTTTCTTGTCCTTCTCACATTCCACCCTCCATTGCCACTTTGTCCAAGGCAAGAACTGAAATGTGAGACAGAGGGCTTCACACTCAGCTGCCAAAAAAGACACCATGTAAAACAACCTCAGTAGCCGAAACCTATGTGCTTATACAGCAGAAACTAGACTATTTTACAAGCTGCAGTTGATATTTGGATTTTACCTTACTTATTATATAGTCTGGTTTATTTTTCCATTATCAACTTTGATACTTTATGAACATTTTCCATAGATCCACTCATGTATGTTTTGTGTAGGGAATAGAATGAGAGTAAAAAACAAAAGTACATTGTAGATATGGTAAGTACAGGTAATACTACTAACCTTTGTTTAGGAATTCAAGGTTATCAATACTTGTTCACTTTCTTTTCAGGTAATTAAACTTATAAGTATGGTTAATGTTATCTAATTAGATTTAGAGTTTCACATCAGTAATATACATGCTAATCAACTCTATTTGGAAAACCATACTAATAATATCTGTATCCTCAAACTACATAGTTATTTGTAAACCATATTACATAAGTTTATAATGCAATATTAATCCAAAACATTCATTCCTTCCAAGTTTTTGCATTGGAATGTGAAGAATGTTTCATTCCAACTTATTCCCTAACAAAGCACTACATTTAAGCGTAATTCAACCTTACAAAACTAACTTATAAAGTGAGATTTGCATATCCTTATATATTATGAAATGTCTTTATTTTCAGAAAATATGAAATTTCCAACACACCCCTCACATCGAAACCTGTCAACTCATACACGAGACTATATACATAAGAGATCTGATAGCGATCCGATAGGGAGTGACATGATTAGTCCAACAAACTTTTGCTAGGATAAGTTCTAAATGACTCCAAAATCACCTTTAAGAAGTGAATTTTAAGTCTAACTCAACTTTACGAAATCAGTTTATAAAATAATGTTTGCATCCACTTATATACTACGAAATACGTTATCTCTAGTCTAATCGATATGCAAGATGGTTGTTGGATACTTGTTAACTATTAAACAAACATTTACTCAAGTTAATAACAGTGGGTGGGAGAAGTCACTTTCATCCAAAACAAGGACTCTGGCATTGTCCTTAATCAATAATAAACACACAAAAAAGTTAAACTGATGTTTTGTGTTCGTCATTGCTGATGAGTGTTAATAAATGCGATTCCCCCAATGCCCCACCATGAAATCATGCCAAGCCTAACCCACTTGAAAACTCAACAAAAAATAAGTGATTTTCTTCAAAAACTTTTTGTAATGTCATCATCAAGCATTGATTGATCAATTATTTTGTGATGATCAAGTACTTCCTTGTGCAAAGCTTTTATGGGATTTTCTTCATGCAGCCACTACAGATGGTGACATTTCTGGACCAACTTAGGAATCATCTTCCTCTGAAACATTTTCGATTCATGCTCATAACATACATCAGATGCAGTTGAACTCAAAAACCATCTTCTAATTATGCATTTCACACTTCTAATTATGCATTTCTTTAATAATTCTCATTTCACCCTTTTAACACTTGAATGTAATTAGAATTTGGCTTAATTGCTTTTATTTTGTGAATTTACTCTTCCACTGTTTTTTACTGTGTTCTGCTATATTAAGATAGTAAGAATCAAATTTGCTAACAAATATGGATATTAAATTTGTCAAATTACAATAATAAGGAGAGAAAAATATAATTATCTCTATTTTTTTTATACTGTTATCTAGTAATTATTTCTTTTATAAAAATAAGTTTAACTGACATGCTTTTATCAGTGTAAAAACTTTGTACATACTCAATAATCAATCTTCGAAATGAATTTATGATGATTATTGCTTTTATAAAATTTAACAATAATATCATATGCTACAAGACAATAATGAAATAGAAACTAATTTTAGAAAAAAATAATAATTAGTTGTTATAATAACTAAATTAGAAACTATTTTAGAGACTAAAAAAAATTAATATCTAAATTAGTTTATATTATTATTAAATGGTTTCTAAATTGTTATTTAATTAGCAACCAAGGTTTTTGCTACTAAATTTAGAATCTAAATAATTGGTAGTTAAAACTTTGGTAGCTAATTAGATACTAATTTAAAAATTATTTTACAATAATATAAATTAATTTAAAAACCAATTTTATTTTAGTTTCTAAAACGATCTCTAATTTAGTTATTATAACAACTAATTATTTTTTGTCTCTAAAATTAGTTTTTATTTCATTATTTTCTTGTAGTGATATATATTAGGACATGAATATCAATTTCAAAAAAATTATACCATCAACATATTTTAGTTAAATTGGTAAATTGATCATTACGATAATTATTTTTAAAATCACGTTTAAAAAAACCTCCAATTGATTAAAAAATATAAAAAAAACTTTTGAAATTAACATGTACCAAAATTAAACTTAAAAATTTTCAGATTTTCGTTAAAGTCGAGAATTTTTTTTTGGTTCTCCATTTGGGTTCATTTCATTTGGTTTGACTTTCAAGGAATCTTACATTGTCTTGATAAGAACAAACACGAAACGTTGAAGAAAAAATGCTTATAGTTTTATAATAATAATAAAATAATAATAATGGTGATGATAATTATTAATTAAAATGAATGATTGTGACTTGTGAGAAAACGAATCGCACTGTGTTGTTGTTACTTGAAATCATAAGCAAAGAAATTAAAAAAAATATATACTAAAATGACGTGAAGATGAGACAAATTTGGCCTTTTCCCTGTTTACTAGTTTTTATTTTATCATCACATTATTTTAATTAATAGTATCATTGCTTTAAAAAAATTATAATATCATTGCTTAAAAAAATTATAATATCATTGCTTAAGAAAATTATAATATCATTGCTTCCTTCATACATTTTAATTGTTAATACGATTCTTAAACATCGTTCTAGAATATTCAAAATTCATACAAGGAAGAGAAAATTTCCTAAGAACAAGTTTTAGAGTTTTCGTAATATCTTTAAATGAAAAAAAAAATAGCATTCGGCATAATTGGAAGAATTTTTCTAGCAAATCCAAGATAGTGATTTGACTAATTCACATAATACTATAATAAATTTTAACTAATAAAAATGTATTAGAAATTATAAATTAGTATAAATTTGGCGAACCACAACCTAAATAACAGTTTAAGATTATTCGTCCTAAAAGAATATGCTGTGATAATATGGTAAATTGAGCAAAATTTTAACGATGATTGTTTGAAAACTGTCATTTAAAAGCATGAAAAACATAACAATGATTTTCAATATAATCGTTGCTAAAAAACACACAAAAAATGATGACAATTTTAAATATAATCGTCACTAAAAAATACTTGAAAATAAATTAATGACAATGTTATTTAAATATAACAGTCGTTAAAAAGCACGAAAAAGTAAATGGTGATGGTTTCCTATTGTAATTGTCATCATATGTCATTTAAAAAATTATACCTATTTAATTTTTATTTCACGCTCCTTTGTTTTCTTCGTTTCACGTTTCATCTTTATTTGTTTAGTATTTCATGTTCATCTCTTTTTGTTGTACGTCGCCACCTATAGGAAGATCAGGGTGGTATCGTTGTCATCGATTGAAGATTGAAGATTATCATAGGATGTTTGTCTTAGTCTATTGATTGAAGATTTGAAATTATTATAGGATGAAGGGGTTGAAGTGTTTGATGGGTTTAGTAATGAATCTTTCCATATGCATGCAATGTTATTTTGTACCATCAATGACTTTCTTGCATATAGAAACTTGTTAGGTTATAGTGTGAAGGGACATAGAGCATGTCCAATTTGTCAAGAAAACACATATTGTGAGCAGTTGAAATGTGGGAGGAAGACAATGTATCTTTGACATCATAAATTTGATGTCATAGATTGAAAACAAAACATTTAATGGACACTAAGAACATGACATTTGTCCCATTCCATTAACTAGCATTCATATTTATGAAAAGGTAAAAAATGTTAATGTGGTTTTTGTAAAATGAATAAGAAGCAAATTGTGACTGAAATATGGAAGAAAATGTCAAATTTTTTTTTTATCTTCCGTATTGGTGTAAGTTAGATGTTAGATATTGTATAGATGTAATGCACATAAAAAAGAATGTGTGTGACAACTTAATTGGAACACTTCTCAACATTAAAGGTAATTGATGGATGATGTTGGCTCAACTAGACAAGGTGAGTTGTTCGTTGATCATGATTATTTTGCTTCGTATATCCAAGATTAAGTCCATTTTTATTGAATAAATTATACTAAATTATTTAAATATGTTGTACTAATTAATTTTCAATGTAGACGTCATTGATAATTACTAGTTATCTATGTTCAAAATCATACTATTGTATGGTTTTGCTCCTTGCATAAAAAGCTTGCTAACTAGTTTAAACAAATAATGGATTGATAAGTCAATTTCATTTAACATCTATTATTACATCAACCTTGCATAATGTTATGTCATCAAATATTGATATTTTAATGCATACTCTGGTTATAACAAATTAAGTGGTAAGCCAAGTGCAAGATCACAGAAACTCACTTAGATGCACCTCAAGGATATTGTCATTAATTTTGATCTAAAATTATGTTTATTTTGACCCGTAGTGTAATAAGCAAAGTAGATGTTACAATTGCGGTTATTATGTCATGTAGTTGATGAACATTAGTGTGCAACCTGGAATTGATAGAGGTTGAGATCAGATAATATGCTATAACCCATCAATACACTAAACAATGCACTAATACACTCTAATATTAGCTCAAACGATAATGGATTTAGTTAAAATCATCATATTTTATATTTTAAACATGTAGTTTTTTGCAACCGTTGTTATAATGTTATTTTTTGAAAAATAAAAATAATTTTATCATTAACCATCATTAAAATAGTTTCATTAAAATAATTTTAAACTATGAGGGTTTTCTCTTTAACCTTTCTTAAAATAATTTTAAACGATAATTGTCTAAGTCATCGATCAAATATTTTTTATGACAACATTACTAATTTTAAAATTGTCTTAATAACTTTTTTAACCCTTGTTAAAAAGTCTTTCTACAATAACTAAATATTTTATTTATTAATAAAAGGTTACAATAAGAGAGCTTAGATGTTAACGGTGATTATGTAATTATATGGAAGTAAAAATTGAGCTATGTCCGAATCAAAAATCACTTCATTCATCATCAATTTCTTAATTTTTTTTTGTTCTATATATCTTTTTTTTTTTTCATGGACAATAATTATTTTTTTCTAAAAAGAGATACCAATTTTTTTTAATTTTTTTGTTGTTGCAATGACTAAAGCTAAAATAAAAAATTGTGTTTAATATTAAGAAATAGTAGGAACCAATGTGGAAGTCAGAGGAAAAAACAAAGACATGAAAAAGAAAAAAGAAAAAGAATGCATATAATTAATTTAAGAGTTGGTAGGACCAACGTCCAAAGAATGAGACAAAGTCCTACACAAAACAACAAATTGTGCCTTTATATATTTTATTTGAGTTTTCTATGATCAACCCTTTGATATTAACTAACATCACTTTCTTTCTCTCCCTCTACACATAATCATCCTATTTTTTTAATCCATCAATTTTTAATTTCATCACAAGTCTCAATCACAAAAAAGGTGTATGTGTCATATAGTGAGAAAAATAATTGAAGGAATAAATTTTCAAATATTATTAGTAAACTATTGCTCACATTTTTTTTCATTAAGTACTAGGTGTTTGATTATTATTATTATTATTACTTTTTAATTTGAAAAACAAGATTGCATTCGATGTTGTTCTTTTTTTAAAACTTAAAATTATGTATATATAATATACCCAAAATAAGCATTCAAAATATTTACAAAACATATAAATTTAATTTTTCTAATGTTTCTAAAATTTTCATGTTAGATATCACTGTGCTACTTGACATCTCAGCTAGGCTGACACATCAAGTAACAACAATCATTTGTTATCACATTAAAAAAAAAATACAAAAATAGGGAAGACTATACCAAAACTCATATGTTAACAAAAACGATATATAGGTGGACTATAGCTATTAATAAAGAATTATAAGAACATACTAGATAAAAGTCTATTATATCAATAAAAGGATTCTCTGTGAGTAAATCCTAAATTAGCTAACTTATCAGCACACACATCCCCTTCACGAAAAATATGAGTAACCCTAAACCTGATTTTTTATTTTTCTACCGTAATTAAGACAAATATTTCATCAATTAAGAAACATTCCAGAAACATTTGTCCCAACAGTAAACACAGCACAAACCAAGGCAGAGTCACATTCCAACTAGACATTAGTAAGTCTTAACTTTTGAGTTTCCTCCAAAGCATATATCCAAATGTTGTAGAGTTTAAAATGATGAATATTTTTGGATAAATAAAGAGTAAATTTGTTTTATTTTATATATAATCTTTATAACCTTTAAATAATAAAATATGCATTTTCTATTTAACTTATAAATTTTCCTCTTTTTAAATGAAACGGATGCTTACATTATCAAATTTTCTGTATGTGTTATGTTAAACGTATTTGAACAAACTTTTATATAAAGACATATATAGAAAAAATATTAAAAAAATGAAATTAATTTATTTGTAAACTAAAATTAGCTTATATACAAATTATAACTACAAATTTTTAAATTATTTTTAACAAGTTAGTTATAAGGAGAAGTTAATTTCCTTTTTTTATAATATAAAAATCCTAATTATGAAGTTTGTTTAATATAATAATACCTGTAAAAAAAGCTATATGAACAGTCAAAACCTTGTAATAATGAAATGATATAAAAGAATAAATTGTAATTTTAAAATTCTTTAATTTTTCGTGTGTTTTTAAAATACCGTCAAATAACAATTTACTTAATTAAAATATAAAAATAAACATCATTGAAATCATGAAATATAAACTAATTTTAGAGATAAAAAATAATTAATTATTATAGTAACTAAATTAGAGACCATTAGAAACTAAAAAAATCTTTTGAATTTTTTTAATATAAAAGTTTTCATGTTAGGCATCACTATGCAACTTGACATCTCAGCTAGGCTGACACCTCAAGTAACAACAATCATCTGACATCACATGAAAAAAGTATTATTAAAAAAAAAGAAAAAGAAAACCTTTTGATTTATAATTAGTTTCTATTATTGTTAAATAATTTTCAAATTGATATCTAATTAACTACCAAGGTTTTAGCTACCAATAAATTTGGTAGAAAAACTTTGGTAGCTAATTAGATACCAATTTAGAGTCTCTAAAATGATTTTTAATTTAGTCATTATAATAACTAATTATTTTGAGTTTTTATTTCTTGATTTTCTTGTAGTTAGTGTAAAAAATGAATTTGGCTAAAATTGCAAATCTTCTAAAATATTATAACTAAAATCACAAAATAAAATAAAAATTACATATTAAAACTAAAAGTGACCAGACCTATTTAAGTCAGTGAGAAATTATTTAATAAATATGAAATAAATCATGCTTACATACGAAATTAAACCCTAAATTTAAATTACTGTATTCAAACATTGACCAACCCCTTCTTCCCCCCTTCTTCCACTTGGCAGGCTTTTAACGAATGAATTGTCACCATTTTACTATAATTCTATTCCAACCCTAAATTGACAAAGTTTCAAAATTTTCTTCATGACTATGAAGTTTGAATATGAGTTCATTGTTTCATCAATTCAATTCCATACACATGCAATTCTACTCTATCATTCACAAAGAAAAATGTCTACATTTTGGATATAAAAAACCTCACAAAAAATTTACCAAAAATATTACCAGAAATTTTTTAAATAAAAAAAATTATCACGATGAAAGTTAATTTTATTTAATATAATAGTATAATTTAATTAGAATTTTTAATTGATTTAATTATTATTTACTTATTTATCATTTTACCTTCTGAGATAATCTTTTATCCACTTCAAAATATTATTATTATTTCGATTATGCACAATACACTATAATACACTACAAGAAAATCAATGAAATATTATTAATTTTGGCAATTTTGGAAACAAAAAAAAATTAATTATTATAGTGACCAAATTAGAGATCATTTTAGAAACTAAAAAAAAAAAATTAGTTTCTAAATTAGTTTATGTTATTGTTAAATGGTTTCTAAATTGGTATCTAATTAACAACCAAGGTTTTTGGTACCAAATTTAGAATCTAAATAATTGGTAGTTAAAACTTTGGTAGCTAATTAGATACCAATTTATAAACTATTTAAAAATAATAGAAACTAATTTAGAAACCAATTTTTTTTAGTTTCTAAAATGGTTTCTAATTTAGTCACTATACCAACTAATTATTTTTTATCTCTAAAATTGATTTCTATTTCATGATTTTCTTGTAGTGACATAATTAATGATAGAAAATTTTCAACTAGATCAATCTTATCAGCTTTGGAAGTTGATATTTCACCATAATTTTATTTTAAAAATACATCTTAATAAATCCGAAAAACAAGTTTACTAAATTATATTTAATCCAAATTAATGTGAGACTTTTAAACTTATATGAAATCATCAAAAACAGGAAAAATATATAAAAAAAAAACATGACATATTATTGAGGGTTCTACTTACCAACCTATCAACCCTAAGTGACAAAAACAATTACACATATATTGACAAAATTTTCCTTTTTGCAATTAATTTAGTTTGTATGATCATCTCTTCATAACCAACCAACGTAAGAAGCATCAATCACCAAAAAAGTGCATGACATATGAAGAGTAAGAAAATAGTATATTGAGATGATATCAGAACTCAAGTTGCAGACAATTTCTCCACTGCATAATTCTTTTTATACTCTGAATGGCAGAATCATTGGCACCATAATATAGAATATGCTTCACTTGCTTACCAATGAATGACCAATTAACAATTGTTTATTCAGTTTTTTTGCAAAGGATTTGAAGAAAAATGTGAGATGCAATTAATTATATGAATTTGAGTGATTGTTTCCAGAAGATGTTCTTTGTTCTGTGCTCATCTTCTGCCACATGGAAGCTACTTCCAACCAGAATTCACTGCAAAAAAATATTTATGTGTTCTTGATCAAGGTTCTTACTCAGATTCAAAACCCACCACATGTTGTTGGGTTTCACATCTAGAAATTATTTTATGGTTATTTCTTGATTGTTATTTAAATTCATATTATGAAGACTTAAGTTCTATTTGACCTTTTGTCACAAGACTTGGTAATACCATTGGATGGTCTTATAAATCCTTTAACTATCGAAAAAGACAGGTTAAAATGTTTTGATAATACATTTAAAATTATACAAATAAGTCATATAAAATGTTTATTACATTAAAACTCATAGATGATGTATCGGTTTTAGACCGTCTAATGGAACTTTGGAAGATTAGACATATGACCTGATTTTCTCAGAGTAATTAAGATAAGTGTTTCATTTATTACAAAGAATCCAAGGAACATGAGTCCTATCAGTAAATGCAGTATAAACTAAGGCAAAATCACATTCAAGCCATAAACTAGTAAAACTCATCGTTTGAGCTTCTTTAATGGCATGTATAACTCCATAAAACTCACCAACCAAAGCAGTTTGAATATATAGAAAAACAGAGAAACCACCAATAAACTCCCTTATACTCCCATGGAAAATACCACCACAAGGAGCAAGACCAAGAGAAGATGATAAAAAATATTAATTTTAATTTTAACCCAACCTGATGAAGGAAACCCACATCTAACAAGAAGATGATGAAAAAAAATTTCACTACGAGTATTAATCTCAAAGAACTTAAGCACATTGAAAATCAAACATGTCATTCGCCATAGAGTTTTTAAACAAATTATCCACTAGGCAAATGAAATCTTGAATGGTGTAAATGGTCTTGGAAAAATCAATCTTAACCTGAAATCTAGTATAATTTCTCATACATCATATCATCCAAATAGAAAAGGATTTCACAACAAATTTAATCAAATTAACATATGACTTAAATTGTAATTATATTAATTAAATAGTTGCTAAATTTTATTAATTTATAATTAATTTGAATTATAATGTTAACTAGTTATATCTATATATACACACACGTCTATAAAACCAAGACACTATTTTTAATAGTTTTTTTAATATTTTTAGTAATTTTTTTAAAATTCATTATTTTAAGTCAATAATTACAATAGTTAAAATATTATTAAATTCTATTAATTAATAATTAATTAAAATGTTATATTTGTATCTTAATATATTTTAATATATTTTAATTAATATAATTATTGACTTAACATAAAGAAGTTTAAAAGTTTTTACTAAAGATATTAAAAAATATTAGAAATAGTGGTTTACTTTTATACACGTGTGTGGATGATGATATTGTATTAAGTGGTTTAATTTGGTGGACATGGTAATGCATATAAAATATGGTTATTGGTAATGTCGTTTTATTGAATTGATTAAATCTAGTTCGTTATTATCACAAAACAATTGCAATGGTAAATGATGAGGCATTGGTATTGGAGGGTAAGATGAGTCCAGTGTTGAGCCTGATGAAGAAGACTTTCTATTCGAACAAAGAAATCTTCCTTCGTGAACTTATCAATAATGCTTTTGATGTAAGTTCTCTTTCAAGTTTGATTTTATATTTTTACATTTCTTTTCTGAAATTGTTATCAATCAATGTATGCCTCCACAGGCTTTAAATAAAATTCGATTTGAGAGGCTCGTAGACATGAGAATTTTAGATGATGAATTGATGATTAGATTGATACCTCACAAAGCTAACAAAACACTTTCTATCATCGATAATGGTGTTGGCATGACCAAATATGGTAGGAAGATCACAATGTTTTATTTTCATTTGTATTTAACGGTTATTAATTGTAGTCTCGTTATATGTTTGTTTTAGATTTGGTCAATAATTTGGGTGTTGGATTCTACTCAGCTTAACATAAAGAAGTTTAAAAGTTTTTACTAAAGATACTAAAAAATATTAGAAATAGTGGTTTACTTTTATACACGTGTGTGGATGATGATATTGTATTAAGTGGTTTAATTTGGTGGACATGGTAATGCATATAAAATATGGTTATTGGTAATGTCGTTTTATTGAATTGATTAAATCTAGTTCGTTATTATCACAAAACAATTGCAATGGTAAATGATGAGGCATTGGTATTGGAGGGTAAGATGAGTCCAGTGTTGAGCCTGATGAAGAAGACTTTCTATTCGAACAAAGAAATCTTCCTTCGTGAACTTATCAATAATGCTTTTGATGTAAGTTCTCTTTCAAGTTTGATTTTATATTTTTACATTTCTTTTCTGAAATTGTTATCAATCAATGTATGCCTCCACAGGCTTTAAATAAAATTC
Source organism: Phaseolus vulgaris (assembly GCF_051622355.1). Taxonomy (NCBI): domain Eukaryota; kingdom Viridiplantae; phylum Streptophyta; class Magnoliopsida; order Fabales; family Fabaceae; genus Phaseolus; species Phaseolus vulgaris. The sequence continues at coordinate 5,417,214 of NC_143501.1, read as the reverse complement.
GATTTGAGAGGCTCGTAGACATGAGAATTTTAGATGATGAATTGATGATTAGATTGATACCTCACAAAGCTAACAAAACACTTTCTATCATCGATAATGGTGTTGGCATGACCAAATATGGTAGGAAGATCACAATGTTTTATTTTCATTTGTATTTAACGGTTATTAATTGTAGTTTCGTTATATGTTTGTTTTAGATTTGGTCAATAATTTGGGTGTTGGATTCTACTCAGCTTAACATAAAGAAGTTTAAAAGTTTTTACTAAAGATACTAAAAAATATTAGAAATAGTGGTTTACTTTTATACACGTGTGTGGATGATGATATTGTATTAAGTGGTTTAATTTGGTGGACATGGTAATGCATATAAAATATGGTTATTGGTAATGTCGTTTTATTGAATTGATTAAATCTAGTTCGTTATTATCACAAAACAATTGCAATGGTAAATGATGAGGCATTGGTATTGGAGGGTAAGATGAGTCCAGTGTTGAGCCTGATGAAGAAGACTTTCTATTCGAACAAAGAAATCTTCCTTCGTGAACTTATCAATAATGCTTTTGATGTAAGTTCTCTTTCAAGTTTGATTTTATATTTTTACATTTCTTTTCTGAAATTGTTATCAATCAATGTATGCCTCCACAGGCTTTAAATAAAATTCGATTTGAGAGGCTTGTAGACATGAGAATTTTAGATGATGAATTGATGATTAGATTGATACCTCACAAAGCTAACAAAACACTTTCTATCATCGATAATGGTGTTGGCATGACCAAATAGGGTAGGAAGATCACAATGTTTTATTTTCATTTGTATTTAACGGTTATTAATTGTAGTCTCGTTATATGTTTGTTTTAGATTTGGTCAATAATTTGGGTGTTGGATTCTACTCAGCTTAACATAAAGAAGTTTAAAAGTTTTTACTAAAGATACTAAAAAATATTAGAAATAGTGGTTTACTTTTATACACGTGTGTGGATGATGATATTGTATTAAGTGGTTTAATTTGGTGGACATGGTAATGCATATAAAATATGGTTATTGGTAATGTCGTTTTATTGAATTGATTAAATCTAGTTCGTTATTATCACAAAACAATTGCAATGGTAAATGATGAGGCATTGGTATTGGAGGGTAAGATGAGTCCAGTGTTGAGCCTGATGAAGAAGACTTTCTATTCGAACAAAGAAATCTTCCTTCGTGAACTTATCAATAATGCTTTTGATGTAAGTTCTCTTTCAAGTTTGATTTTATATTTTTACATTTCTTTTCTGAAATTGTTATCAATCAATGTATGCCTCCACAGGCTTTAAATAAAATTCGATTTGAGAGGCTCGTAGACATGAGAATTTTAGATGATGAATTGATGATTAGATTGATACCTCACAAAGCTAACAAAACACTTTCTATCATCGATAATGGTGTTGGCATGACCAAATATGGTAGGAAGATCACAATGTTTTATTTTCATTTGTATTTAACGGTTATTAATTGTAGTTTCGTTATATGTTTGTTTTAGATTTGGTCAATAATTTGGGTGTTGGATTCTACTCAGCTTAACATAAAGAAGTTTAAAAGTTTTTACTAAAGATACTAAAAAATATTAGAAATAGTGGTTTACTTTTATACACGTGTGTGGATGATGATATTGTATTAAGTGGTTTAATTTGGTGGACATGGTAATGCATATAAAATATGGTTATTGGTAATGTCGTTTTATTGAATTGATTAAATCTAGTTCGTTATTATCACAAAACAATTGCAATGGTAAATGATGAGGCATTGGTATTGGAGGGTAAGATGAGTCCAGTGTTGAGCCTGATGAAGAAGACTTTCTATTCGAACAAAGAAATCTTCCTTCGTGAACTTATCAATAATGCTTTTGATGTAAGTTCTCTTTCAAGTTTGATTTTATATTTTTACATTTCTTTTCTGAAATTGTTATCAATCAATGTATGCCTCCACAGGCTTTAAATAAATTTCGATTTGAGAGGCTCGTAGACATGAGAATTTTAGATGATGAATTGATGATTAGATTGATACCTCACAAAGCTAACAAAACACTTTCTATCATCGATAATGGTGTTGGCATGACCAAATATGGTAGGAAGATCACAATGTTTTATTTTCATTTGTATTTAACGGTTATTAATTGTAGTTTCGTTATATGTTTGTTTTAGATTTGGTCAATAATTTGGGTGTTGGATTATACTCAGCTTAACATAAAGAAGTTTAAAAGTTTTTACTAAAGATACTAAAAAATATTAGAAATAGTGGTTTACTTTTATACACGTGTGTGGATGATGATATTGTATTAAGTGGTTTAATTTGGTGGACATGGTAATGCATATAAAATATGGTTATTGGTAATGTCGTTTTATTGAATTGATTAAATCTAGTTCGTTATTATCACAAAACAATTGCAATGGTAAATGATGAGGCATTGGTATTGGAGGGTAAGATGAGTCCAGTGTTGAGCCTGATGAAGAAGACTTTCTATTCGAACAAAGAAATCTTCCTTCGTGAACTTATCAATAATGCTTTTGATGTAAGTTCTCTTTCAAGTTTGATTTTATATTTTTACATTTCTTTTCTGAAATTGTTATCAATCAATGTATGCCTCCACAGGCTTTAAATAAAATTCGATTTGAGAGGCTCGTAGACATGAGAATTTTAGATGATGAATTGATGATTAGATTGATACCTCACAAAGCTAACAAAACACTTTCTATCATCGATAATGGTGTTGGCATGACCAAATATGGTAGGAAGATCACAATGTTTTATTTTCATTTGTATTTAACGGTTATTAATTGTAGTTTCGTTATATGTTTGTTTTAGATTTGGTCAATAATTTGGGTGTTGGATTCTACTCAGCTTATTTAGTTGCTCACAAGGTTATCGTCACCTCTAAGTATAATGACCTTGATCAATATATTTGGGAATCTCAACTCGATGGATCCTTAATTTTCACTAAGGACATTAATGCCCAAAAAATTCCAAGAGGAACCAACTTCACCCTCTTTCTCAAAGACGATCAGGTATCCGAATTAACCCATCCCCATTTTTTTTTGTTATTTCCTTATTTTAACTCCTTTTTTTCTTCATTAGTTGGAGTACTTAGAAGAGACGACCATCAAGAATCTCGTTAACAAATACTGCCAACACATTACCTATCCTATCTACATTTGGAGTGAGAACACCAAAGACAATTGGCAGCTCATTAACTCTTGGTTGCATAAGCAAAAGATGAAGAACAAATTTATGGATGAGAAGCTTGGGAATCACTTACCTGATGATCTCATAATCTCGATTCTCTTCAAACTTCCTTTGAAATCTCTCAAGAGGTTTGGAGGCCTCTACAAATCATGGGCTCTCTTGTTTGAAAACTCTCATTTCACAGACTTATTTCGTAAAAATATCACATCTAGTCATCATTCCTACTATGATGATACATCTCTCATTCTATGTCTCACTCAATATTTGAATGACCCCATTAATTATGAGTCCTCTTTGTTTTCACTTAATGGTGAAAGGTTTCAGAATATAGAAAAATTAAATTGGACAAATCCACTAGAGGATCACCCTTTTGAAAAAACTATATTTAGTTCTTCCAGTGTTAATGGAATTGTTTGCTTTTACCTAAATTATTATAACCAATCTACGTATTTATGGAATCCAGCTACAGGTGAAGTAAAGACCATTCCTCATAGTCCAATTGAGTATGGAACACTTCATGTCCAGGCTTGTATTACAAATGATGGCTTTGGTTATGATTGTGTAAGAGATGATTATAAGGTGATTAAAACTGTGAGTTTTGATAACACTTCGGTTCCTGACATGGAAGATCTGGGTTATCCTGAATGGGATTACACACCCATATGTGAGATCTATAGCCAAAGAAGTAACTCTTGGAGGAAAGTTGATATGGATTGCGCTTTTTGTTCAGAAGATGGAGGGAATCATTTGTACTTAGATGGAATGTGTCATTGGTTAAGTAGCTGGAGTTGTCCTCATAGTTTTGTGTTTCGATTTGATTTTACACATATTGATAACGAAATATACTTGATATCATTTGACGTGAGCAATGAGACATTTTGTGGAACCCTTGTGTCCATAGACATGCCCATAGATGATGATTTTCATATAAGTGGTATGGCCAGATTCTTGTTTGTCTTAAATGGGTATATTGCTATAATGTCAAATTATCTCGGTCGAACTACCTTTTACATATCAATTTTGGGTGAAGTTGGTAAGAAAGAATCATGGAAGAAACTCTACAGTTTTGATCCTTTACTTGGCATTGGAAAAGCTATTGGAGCAAGGAGTATGGGCAATATACTCTTCAAAAAAGTTGATGGTCAATTAGTTTGGTTTGACTTAAGTACCCACAAAATTACCAAGGTTGGTATCAAAGTACATCCTGGTATATTATTTCATATGGTAATTTATAGGGATTTTCTTCAAATTGAAGGAATGAACAGTTAATTATTTTTCTTGTTATAACCTAAGTGACTTATGACTTGTTTTAAAGGTTTCTCGTATATGTACAAATGGGTTGACAATTTCAAGTTATAATTAAGCATATGATAAATTATCAAATCCTTTGATAATTATAAATTTGTTTTGAACATTTTATCTCTTTTTTATACATTCTGATCTTCGTTCTATTTCAACTTTAAAAATAATTGTTTACCTTTAAACATGTGTTATTATCTAAATGAAGAGAAATTATTTTATAGCTTCATCTAGGATAAGGGAACAAAATATATGGTTTATGAAGGATATATGTATGTCTTAGGATATATTAGTATAATAATCAATTACTTCTCTTACTTTTACTCCTATTGTAGTTAAGTTGAAACTAAAAAGAGTCGAGAATTGTTAAATTTTGAAGTATATTGTAATGGAATTTATTTTTACATAATGAGTTAGTGTACTCTGTAAATATATGTCAAGTATTTGATGATAAAAGTATAAAATTGTCATTGAGTTATTTTTTAATCTCATGTTGATTTATAAATATATGGTTTGAAGTTTGTGTTATATAAAATTCTTTAATTAAGTGAGAGAGTTCGTCCTTTATAAGATAGACGTGAATTATCTTCTTTTTTTTATAAAAATTTTCATGTTAGGTATTACTATACAACTTGACATCTCACCTAGGCTGACACCTCAAGTAACAACAATCATTTGTCATCACATGAAAAAATATTATTAAAATAGAAAGAAAATACAAAATAAAATATGGGGGAACTAGACCAAAACTCATATGTTAACAAAAACATACATAAGTAGATTATACCTATTCATAAGAAATTCTAAGAACTTACTAGATGGAAGCCTATTATACCAATGAAATGATTCTCTATGAATAAATCCTAAATTAGCCAACTTATCAGCACACGCATTCCCTTCACGAAAAATATGAGTAACCCCAAACCTGATTTTCCCACAATAAATAAGACAAGTATTTCATCGATTACGAAGCATCCACGGAACATTAGTCTTAGCATTAAATGCAGCACAAACCAAGACAGAATCACAATCAAGTCATACATTAGTAAGTCTCATCTTTTGAGCTTCCTTCGTAGCATGTATAACTCCATAAAACTCAACAACCATAGCAGTCTAAACTTCAAGAAACGCAGAAAAACACCAATAAACTCTCTCATACTCCCACAAGAAATACCTCCACAAGTAGCAAGACCAAAATATCCCCTAGCAGCCCTATCAGTGTTAATTTTAACCCCGCCTGGTGAAGGGAACTCTCATCTAACAGGAAGAGGACGAAGACCTTTACCAGTATGAGTATTAATACAAAAAAACTTAATCACGTCATATCAATTCTTCATCGACAATTTAGACGAATTTCCCACTAGACAAGTTAAATCTTTAATTACCGAAATAGCCCTAGAAACATCAATTTTATCCTGAAATCTAACATAATTCCACATACGTCATATCATCCAAATAGAAAAATTTAAAAAGTGAATTATCTATTTATTTAAATTAAATTTTTATTTTTAAATTTATAAAAGTTTGCATGTTCTATGATTAATTTTAATTGTCATGTGGATTTTTGTGTCCTTCTATAAAACCTAGAAAAAAAAAATACAAATAAACAATGTCTTTGTGAGAAAATAAGACATATAATTTAAATATTAAATATTATAATTTTTAATATTTAATTGAGTCTGTTTTCGTAATTTAAGTCAACATGTTTTCATAATAGAATTAAAATTGTAAATACTAATAAAATAATTCCACAATATACACATGTTTTCATAATATAATTAAACTTGTATTCATAAATACTAATAAATGACTTTGGAGTATCGACGTGAATGTACAAAATCAGATATGTTGGAATGAATGATGAGTCCAACAACAAGAGTTTTAGTCTAATGATAATTTCAAGAACAAAAAAATTGGATCTGCAATACACAAAATTGCTTCTTCTCCAACATGATAAAACAAACGTTGTTATAGCCATAACTGAGTAGAATTTCAACCGAAACCAATAGGGATACATAACATTGTCAAAAAAAATAGAGTATCTATGGATTTTATCTTGTACCTTTTTTTTTGTTTTCCTTTTAGCTTTTTTTTTTTTTTTACCAATCTATAGTAAAGATAACTATAGATTGATAATTATTTGGAAATTTATTATAAATAAAAAGCATTTTTATAATAACAATTTAGACTTTCATCTTCTATTTCCATGACAAAGAAGTTTGAATGTTATTTTAGTTTTCTGAAAGTTAATTCCCTAATGTTGCATACTAAAAAACCAAATTCCTAAAATTAAGTGGTTAAAATGTTTGTAACAACTGATATAATTCAAGCACAAATATTTACATGCAAGATAATTTGGGCTCAAACCTATCATGCCATCTTATACGTAAAGTAACTTTTGTCAATGTTCACACAGGCATCAAATATAGAGGAGAGATGTCACTAGTCCAAAAAAGACTTTCTATGAGGGTTCTACATGACTTTTTATGATGGTTTTGATGGCGATATAAATTCTGACGATATAAAATGTCCCTAAAATAGAGAACGTAAAATCATTGGACACTAATACATTATCGTCGATCATGTACAGAGAACACAAATAGCATCGGCTTAGCCTATGCAACCTACGCTTCTTGCGTCAGTCTAGTCCACACAATATGACCTTGTAATGTCAACCTAGCCTACACAAAATGAAATATTAATTTAATTAATATAATGTAGCATCCCTTTAGCCCACACATAAGTTAGAAGTAATAAAAATAGTAGCATGGGTTTAGTCCACGCAAGATATTGACTCTTTTTTTTCCTGTTGTGGCCATATTCGAGGCCTAAAAATTACAAACCAAAAACCTATTGTTTGCACTACAAATTTGAGCATGTTTGTCTAAATTGATTTTAAACCAAAATACAATTAAAAACCAATTTGAATTACAAGTTGAAATTGAATATAACACTTCAAAATTGACTAATACAAATAAGTTTATAACAACACCAGTATAACAAAACAAATTTATAACACATTCAATTGTTTTGAAGCTCTAATCCAAATTTCAATTTGAGATCAACATGCTATTGTAAAATCTACTAATAAATTTTAAGGTGAAGTTGAATGCAAGAACAACACAAGTTGAAAAGTCGCAAGTATTTTGGCAAGGTATAAAAGTTCAAGGCACAAAGAGAAGGAAAAGAGAAGCAAAACAATATACAAAAATAAATCAGAATGAGAAAATTAAAGACAAGACTAGCAGCGTATAAATTTCACACTAAAATATTATTATTATTAAAATTTGCAACACATAACAAGAGTTCTCATATAAAAAAACCCAAAAAATTGCAGCAAGTGATCCAAACCAAAATTCATTTAATCAAAAGTTATACACATAAAATTTCACACTAAAATATTATTATTATTAAACTCAAAGCCAATGAACTATAATGATGTAAGTTGAACATAAAAAAAATGTTTACTAAGCCTATTTATATAACATATTAATATTTTTTAAAAGAAAAAAAAATCATTTAGTTTTTTAAATTAGAACCCTTAAAATCTAACTTAAGAGGAAGCAAGTGATCAATAACTTTCATCTAAATGGCCTAATGGAGAATAAATTTTATAAGAGTAGGATTCTCATTGGCATAAGCTTGACTAGTGGCAGCTTGGATAAGCATCACTGCCATAAAAATGTTACTAACATTACCATCATTGTTCTTCTTTTTCAAGGATTCAAGTTTCCTTTTCTTGTATACACCTGATTTGAATATACATTAATGCTTATTGTATCGTATTGGTTCTTAGAATTATTATAATAAGTTTTGATGAATAAAGTTTGACTTGTTGGGAATTGATATGAATTGAAATTGTAAAGTGTATTATTTATGTACAATATTAAACAAAAGTGTATAGGTATTTATAACAATCAAATTGGAATGAAAAGAGAAACATTCTAATAACAGAAAATAACTAGCTTAAGATTTTAATTGTTTTAAGAATTAACAAACTAGCTCTAAATTTAGCTTATTCCAACACTCTTCCTTAAGCTAAATTCTACAATACATCTAACTCCTAACTACTCTCTTAGTTCTTCAAATCTGTCTAGTTTAAGTGGTTTGGTGAATATATCAGTCACTTTCTTTTTAGTGTTGCAATGCTTCACTTCTAGCTTTCCTTTTCCAACTTGTTCCCTTAAGAAATGGAACTTGGTCTCTATGTGTTTACTCCTCCCATGTGAGATTGAATTCTTTGCAAGGTTGATGGTTGATTGGTTGTCTACACAAAGTTGCATTGGCTTCACATGATCCAGCTTCAAATCATCAAGCATAGACTCAAGCCAAACACATTGACAATTTGCCTCTGTTGCAGCTATATACTCTGCCTCACAAGATGAGAGAGTAACTACAGTTTTCTTCTTAGAACACCAAGAAATTGGTGCTTTCAGATATTTGAAAAAATATCCATAGGTGCTCTTCCTTCCCACTTTATCACCACACCAATCTGAATCACTCCAAGCCTCCAAATAGTCTTCAAATTCATTCAAAGTAAGCCATACCCCGATGTCTCCTTAAGATACCTCAATATGTGCTTTGTTGTTGTAATATGAAAGACTCTTGGATTACACATGAATCTGCTTATTAGTCCAATTGCATAGCTTATGTCAGGCCTACTGTTGCAGATGAACCTCAAACTTCCAACAATCTATTTAAACAAAGCATTCTCCTCCAAGGCTTCTGACAATTTTAAATTTCCAGCAGCAAGTACCATATCTCCATTGCATTGATCCATACTGAATCTGTTGAGCACTTTATTAATTTATTTCCTTTGATGCATGATAATACCTTGATATGTGTATATGAATTACATTCCCAAAAAATAGCTAAGCATTCCCAAATCTATCATTTCAAAAGCAGCCTTCAATCTATTTTTGAACTGCTCAATCTCTGCCATTGAGCTCTCTATGATTAACAGATCATCTACATATAGACATACATAGATTAGGCTTAGACTTTGTGACTCTTTTACATACACTCCATATTCTATTAAGCACTTTGTGAAGCCTAGCTTGAGCATAAACGAATCTATCAGTTTATTCCACACTATAGGAGCTTGTTTGAGTCCATAGAGTGCTTTCTTGAGTTTGAACACTTTGTGCCTGGCATCCTTTGCTTCAAAACCTGGTGACTGAATCCTCTTCTAAAATGCCATTCAGGAATGCAGATTTAACATCCATTTGATAGATTTTCTAGTTTCTAGAACTGGTCACAATAATCACCAATCTAATGGTTTCCAATCTGGCCACTGATGCATAGACTACAGTGTAGTCTATTCCATGTTTTTGTAGAAAACCCTTAGCAACTAATTTGACTTTATGCTTGGTTATGCTTCCATCAGACTTGAGTTTTATCTTGAAAACCCATTTGACATCAATTGGTCTTTTTCCGTTTGGCAAAGCCACTAAATCCCACGTTTAATTTCTCTCTAGTGATTCCAGGTTTTCAATCATGGTACTCTTCCACTCTCTATCACCTATTGCCTTCTTCCAATTGATTGGCTCAATGTCAGCCACAAACGCTAAGTGAACCAACTCTCCTTCATCAGTGATCAAATTATCATTGTAAATTTCATGACCTGTTAATCTAGAAGAGGAAAATCTTTGCCTTTGTGATCTTCTAGATTTTGACTCAACTATATTTTCATGCTCTTCATCTTGTTGTTGCCCATTGTCTTCTAAAACACAATGAATCTGTTTTACATATTTGCTCCAATTCCAGGATGCATTCTCATCTACAACAACATCTATGCTTATGAGAATTTGTTGGTTTATTGGGTTTAAAAGCATGTATGCACCTGTTGGATGATATCCAATTAGGATAAGAGTTTCACTCTTATCTTCCAACTTCTTCCTCTTCTCATCTGGAATATGCCTATATCACAAAGAATCAAATATTTTCAAATGACTGACAATTGGTTTAAGTCCAGACCAAATTGTTTCTGGTACAGTTGCCTCCAATTTTTTTGTAGGACACCTATTGAGAATATAGGCTACACTGGTGAAAGTCTTTCCCTAAAAGCTATGAGGCAACCCCTTTCCTTTGAGCATGCACCTTTCCATATCAAGCAAAGTTCTATTTCTTCTCTCTACAATTCCATTGTGTTGTGGAGTGTAAGGAGTTGTAACTTCATGTTCAATTCCTTTTGCAACACAAAATTCTTCTAGTTCTTTGAAATTGAATTCTCGACCTACATCAGTTCTAAAAATAGTAAAGGCATAGCCTGATTGCCTTTCAACCTTAGCACAAAATTTTACAAATCTTTCAAACATCTCACTTTTCTCCTTTAATAGGTAAATCCATATTTTTCTGGTGAATTCATCCACAAAAGTAAGAAAATACGTATTACCTCTAAGTGAATTGTTGTCTAAAGGGCCACATACATCTGAATATACAACCTCCAAAGGCTTCTTTGCTTTTTGCAATACATAGTTCTTGAAATTCTTTCTTGCTTGCTTTCCAAATAAGCATCCTTCACATGTCTTATGAGATAGGTTGATTGGTGACAGCCCTGTGACCATTTGTTTACTGCTTAGCCAGTTCAAACTCTTGAAGTTCAAATGGTCGAATTTGTAGTTCCACAATAGATTTGTTTCCTATTATCCCCAATTGAAGATAATCATTGTGCAGTTGATATATTAAGGTTAGTCTTAAAATTCCTAATTTTAGGCAAAGGTGCCTTAAGAACTAACCTTGATTTCTGATCATAGATCTTGATGGAATTCTGCTCCATTGACATTTTGAATCTCTTTTCCAGTAATTGGCTAAGCTGAGAAGATTATTCTTCATTGATGACATGTATAGAACATCATTCATGTAGCCAGCTCTTCCATCTTTACAAGTGAATCTGAACTTGTCAATTCCTTCAACAGAAATCATACTATTATCTGCAAATTTCTCATTATTTTTTACATTAGAATCAAAATCAATAATTCACTCCTTGTTGTCAATCATATGATTGGAATAACCTGTGTCTAAGTACCAACTTGAAGCATCTTCATCCTGATTTGTAGTGGCCATCAATAACACTTGATCTAAATCAAAATCTTCATCTTCTTGAGCTAAATGTGCTTCATCTTTCTTGGATAATTTTCCAGTGTTATTATTGTGATCAGCTCCCCAATATTCAAGTGCAAAAGAACCATACTTACCACAATTGTAACCCTATAGTTTTCTTTTATCATGAAATTTCTTGGATCCATGATCTTGACTCCCTCTGCCAATAGCCAACTTCTTCCTTTGCACACTATTTTGACTCTGGGTCTCCATTGCTTGAACCAGGTCAGTCACTTGATTGATCTCCTCTTTCTCTTCCTTTCTTTTTCCAGTCATTTCTTCCTCTGCCAACAGTTTGAGATTTTTTCTATCGTTTCATCACATCCTTTAAGTTTAAGCACGTTTTGTTTGAATAATCTTTGTGGTTATGCATATATGACAAAGAATAGAGTAATTTTTTAATCTGATTTACTGACAAACTTGGCGATTTTCAGCAGATACAAAACCATGCTTTGGTGAAATCCTACTTTGCCATGTTATGCTACTGTGTTGATGAAGTTGAAACTTTAAAAAGTTTTGCAAATTCCACCACATGAGCATTAGCCCTTTCCACGACTACCTATTTAGCACATATGTTTTGAAGTTCATTTTGATTTTATCCTTATAAAATATTTTACTTTGATTTAAATATCTTCAAGATCTCAAGTCACTGTTTTTTGTGCCTGAAATTTATTTTAAGATAAATAAATGTTAGGAATCTATACATTTCTGAAGATAAGTTGAAACTATATACGTCATTTACAGAAATCTGATAACACTAGGGACTAAATAAAATTTTCTAAGAATGAAAACCAACGAATTTTGTGATTAGAGACTAAAATCAAAGTTGATAGTTTTACAAAAACTGAACATATTTAAGTTTTCTTTCACTATGAATGCTAGATCTCACAAATGAGGCTTAAACTCCACTCTTAATTCCAAGGTTATCAGACTTATGGAAGGTCGGTAAACTCAACTCGTAAACCTGACTCGTTTATTACAACACAAGTTCCTGCACTCGTTACAAGCACAAATTATCAACTCCAACAATTTACAAAGAACACTAGAGACATCATGTTACAACAACAAGGACAATCAAATAAACCTGTTAGGAGGTCAAAGGGAAAACACATTTCCTTTTATAGAGATTTAGCCAAGGCCATAGGAATGTAGCTATGAACTATTCAGAAGTGGAGATCTGGGACCATCAGATCTCTCAGAGTACTTCTTTGGCATCAGAGCCGGATCATTGTATGCATTGGCCAACTCATCATAAAATTCAGACATATTATGCTGGTTCTGGTCTGCTCTGTCCTTCTTAATCAAACACTGCATGTGGGAAGATACCATTCATAAGAATACAGAATCGGAAATAGAAGGCATTAACTCAATAGAAAAACAGAATAAGCAGCAACAATGCCACTTTGAAGCAGAAAGAAATGCCAAAAAGTATATGAGCATGTTTTTCATAGTACAGTGCAAAAGCAAATGTTTCCAACAATGTTTTCATACTAACGGGATTTACCTAACATAAACTTGAGTTCACAACTAAATAGCAAAAAAAGATTTTTCCAAGAGAACTGAATTTCAACATGAGTCAGTAATCATCACAATCATGCAATGCAAATGTTTATTAGTGAGGTCACAAGTCTCTGAAATTAGCCTCTAGTAATGTCTCCTCAGGTACAATGCCATGTAATATATAATAATCACAACAATTTATGGCCAGTTGGAATGCATATATGTTACAGTATCATAATCGAGAATCAGATAAATTATCATTAATTATCAACCATTAACATACCTCTGCTGGATAATCCTTGAATATAGGGAAGAACCGTTTCTTGCAATACTCATTGAAGAGAAGTGTGAGAATTGGAAGAGGAAGAGTCAATATGGATGCAAGGGGAAGTTTCTTCAAACCAAAAATACCAATGCCTATTATATGCATCAGTACCAAAGAAAAAATTGTGGAGTTGTGCACTGTAGGCCAAAACTCTCCTCCAGTCTCAAACTTTGGCACATAAACTTTCAACAGCTGTCACCAAAAGATATTTTAGACATCACTACGGTTACGTATGAAAAAAATATATACATTTGTTCATAACACCATGAAGTCCTGCTTCAAAGTTTGAACTGTAAATGGCCATCAACTGACCTTTTTACACCTCTAAAGTCATATCCATCAAAGAGTACTACAAATAAAATTAAATTGTTTTAATTTCAAGGATGAAACTATAAGCACCTGATGGCAATATGATCACCAAATTTTCCGGTCTAGCACGAGTAGGAAAGTTGTAAATAAAGCGGTTGGTTAAAGCACACTGAACTAAGAACACTATCCGTTGGGAAGTCCCACCTGCCCCAACTCTTGGAGTGCAGTTTATATATCTATTGGGAAACTTCACTTAGTGCCAATTTGTTTTAAGTTGAAATCTGACACTGTCCATAAAGTCATTTCGATAAAAGAGTACTACAAATAAAATTAAGTTGTTTTAATTTTATGGACAAAACTATAAGCACCAAATGGCAATATGATCACCAAATTCAGAACTGAGAACACTATCTGCTGGGAAGTCCCACTTGCCTCAACTCTTAGAGTGCAATTTGGAAACTTCACTAAACGTTAATTTGCTTTAAGATGAAATCTAACACTTTCCATAAAATTATTTTCCGCAACAATACTACTATTAGTTAATAGAATCTATACTAAACCAATATTGATTGTGAAAGATAAATTAACCATTTATTTAATTATGCAATCAGTCATGTACAATGATCTATTTAAACTTTCCCCATCACCCCTTTCCAAGAGTAGAAAAAACAATTGAGTACTGCAGGTGAGCATTTATGACAAACGTATTAACAGATCAATCATTACTATACCTTTTGTGTTCTTTTTTCATTTTTAAGTGGGGTATTCCAAGCACGTATTCTCACAAACAGGTAATTGGATTTCCATTCATCGTAGAAATACATCATATAAATGCATATTATAGCATCAAAAAAGGAACAGAAATGCATGTACTCTGAAGGGTAAAGAAGCAATTTGCAGACCTGGTTGCGGAAAATGATGTATCCCATACAAAAGTAGATCAAGAGAAATGGCAATATCAAAGGCGCGAGGATGAAGTATGTCACACCAAGAAGACCAAAGAGACGAACCCTGGGAATTTCACTATGGTAAGGTATTGAAGGGGGATCAAAATCATCATCACTATTTCTACCAAAAGTTCTGCTCATAAAATTGGAAATAAGTGTAGTCAATTGAAACAGTTCTGATGCTATAGTGGTCCATCCAGAAGTTACAACATATGCTATGAAGAAGGATGCCTGCACCAAATATATAAAATATTAAAAAATTAACTTCATCATAATTGAGTGAGCATTGATTATAATTGATCATTCTTAACAAGAGAATATTTTCTCTCTTTCATAAGTTTCTCTTAACAACAAGGAAGCTCGTCTCACTGCTTTATCAGCTTTATAAATACTATGTTAATGAACTATACAAGATATAATCAGGTACGAAAGACAAATCATCTCAACAATAGCAGATCAACCCCAAAAGGTCAGAGCATCTGAAGTTTTCCCAAAGCATATCAACAATTAAAGAACACTTTGACATCTAAATATGAAAGTATTCCCTAAACATGCTCTTCCTCTAGCCATCAAATTCTATCAGCATCTACAGTCTTGTGTTTCCGACTCCTTTACTGTTGTTACTCTTCACAGTAACACTTTTTCTAGGTTGTGCATCACTCTATTAGTCTACATGCTCACTGGTCTCTAAATGGCTGAGGGGTGCCTTATTCAAGTCTTGTTTGTGAATCTCATGGATTGTGGAGTCCTTTACGTTATAAGTTGTATTATTTTGGTAAGTGTTTGTTTCTATCAAGCTAAGGTTTGAATATTATACTGTATCAAGTGTCATTAGGTTGGGGCTTTTACTGTACTTGAACATGACCAATTATTACTAAAGACAGGGTTATAGGGTCAAACAATCAGTTTAAGTATCTCAATTATTCAGTCTTCTTAGTGAAATAAATTACTTATTTCCATTTCCATCTAATCCCTGAAACTTCAGCATCACTGGATTCCTCCATTTTTAAAAACCCTATGAAAACCTGCTTTACAAAAGTATCAAAATTCCAGGAAAACCAGATTAAGCAGCCAGAGATAATAAAACTACATGGTTCATATAAACCACACATTTGCATTTCTTAGAAAAAAGGGCAGGTCTCAACCTTATGATGAAAATTATTTATCTGCAATACCTTACCATAGGATCGGTATCCTATATGATTCATGCAGAAATTAAATGAAACACCATTTATAAAGCTACGCTTTTGGGTATAGGCAAATATAAAAACATAAAATAAAATTAAGAAACAAAACTACTGATAACTCAATCTCCCTTCATATAATATTGGATAACTTTGTGAAGTTCATGGGGGATACAATAACTATTCTCACCTGAGATGGTACAGCTTCCGCTAGTATCCTGGGAATGTTTTTTGGCTCAAGAAAGACATTCACTCGATAGAGAGCTGACCCTGATAGTACATTTGCAAAGAAAATGTTCCAGACAGTAAACCATAATACTTTAGTGCATGCACTCTTTTGTATTTGACTCCATGAAATGTATCCTTGCATGGAAGAAAGCATAATCATAATAGGTGGAACAAATGACAGAAACAGCTGAAGAATCAAACTGGGAAGGTATCCTGTTATAACTTGGCTCACAACTGACCTGAAAACAAATATTGGGAAACTTCAGTTGAAAAACATTGAAATTGTAAATGCTAAAAAAACAATACTCTTTCACACAAACACATAGTAAACTGTTCAAGAAAAGAAAATCATGCATTCCTAGAAAACTATATGATGCAGGTTTGTGCACATATATTGGCTATTGAGAATTTCTAAACATGATTATAGGATAAAGAATGAAAGAAAAGATAAATGAGACAATTATCAAGGTAAGAATCTACGCAAGGTAGTATGAATAATTTGGTGAAGTTTGATTTACTTTGCAAGAATAGGAATAACAAGGTTTGAAGTCATCAACCAATGTCATAAAGGAGATAACTTATCAATAGTCATTTTAATGAAAAACTTAATCTGTTAAATGCAAGCTTAACATTCTCAAATTAATCAAATCAAACAAAGGAAGCATGTAATTCTTCCCTTTTCTCCTTTTTTTTCCTTTCAACTCTAACCAGTCAAATTCCTCCAAATCTTATATCACTTTGCTTCAAACAAACAAGTAATACATATAATGTCATTAAATGTATAATTCCTAGTTTCAAACTCTGATGTTATCCTCGAACTGAAGTCTTCTCTTTAAGAATAAATTTGAGAAGAATTTCCTAGAAGACAAAGTTGAAGAGTATAAATGTGTTAAAAATACAATAAAAATCCTTCCATGCAAAAATATTGTTTGAAAAGTGGCACAGGCTAGTGTTTCCTAGGATAGCTTATTCTTGGGTAGAATAGGAATAAGGTGGTGTGCCAAACACACCTAGGTGGGAATTCAAGTCCTACATTGCAAATAAGGCTTGGATGCTCATAGCCAAGACCTTATAAAGGAACCAATATGAGCTTTGTATATCACCTGAGATAAATCACATTGAGTGTGTTTAAGAAGAGTCATTGTGCCTTCTTTTGAATGAGTTTCATCTTAGGTGTGTAATATCCCAAGTGGCTTCTCTTCTTTCTTATCAAAGAGAAGCAGTGAAACCACCACAAATGCACCAAGACCACATCCAAGAAGTAATTCTACTATCTTGTGTGTGTCTTTGTTAGGATCCAATTACAAGAATAGAGAGTCCCACATTAGAGGCGTAATTCTAGTGTGGAGCTTACAATGCCTGGGGCTCTCAAAGTACAATGGCTAGCTTTTGTGGTGTTGTCCACCTATCAGTCTATTGAGTACATTACTTTTATGCTGAAAATAATAAAAAGATAACCTCTACAGTAATCTATAATTTTGTAATCTATAAAAGCTGAAGCACAGATTGTGGCATTTGTCATTGCACTAACACCTCCTAATAAGAAAGGTCATAGGCAGGGGGGTCGCCAAAATCTCCCCAGTCCTAGTTAATGAAGTTGATTTGGGACTTGGGTTTTTACCAAATATGTTGCTTAACATCACCAAAAGATAGCAATCTTTTCTGAACTATAATAGTAGATGTTTATGCTTAATATTTGACTGAGGATTGTAAATCATAGTATATGATTATTCAAAGGAAACCAGCTGTCAGCCAGCATGCATCTAATTCATTTCTCAGTCTGGAAAAGCGGAGAAGGAACAGATAGCTACTAAATGGAGATTGTTTAGAATGCAAAAATACAAAAATTAATTCAAGATAATAGGCCCGAGAAAATAAAAGAAACACCGGCAACTAAAATCTAACTAGCCCTTCTTCATAACAAACAACTGATATAATCAACCAGAGATGAAAGATGAAAATATGTTAGCATATTTAAAATAAGAATGCAAACTATGAGATAAAATAACAAAACGAGGTGATGAAAACATAAGTCTGGTTAAAATTACAAAGGAATTCAGTAAGTAACTATATTCTAAATAGTGAAGAGTGAAATCCAAATTTCAAAAGCTGGAAACACCTGCTTTATATTACAAAATCATCAAATGAAATATAACCAGATATTTCATGAGATAGAAAAGGAACTGCATGCAAGTGTACTATATTATATTATATTATATTATGACTCCAATGCATGTGCTTATAGAGAAAGATATATTAAGGTAAGATTCCCCACTTACAGTCTTAGTATGCCTTTCAAAAAGGGGAACCACGTCTCCAATTGATCAAGATGGGTAAGACCTTGTACTATTGCAACTGGGATCAAAAACAGAACTGTAATAGAAGTACATGCAACCAAAACTACCACCTTGCTGATCCATCTTTTGAGAAATGACACGGTAAAGAAAGACCAATAAACATCATGAGGCTCAGGAGCTTTCTCAGTAACCCATTCCGTCGGATTGACACTTTCTTGAATGTGTAAAGCTATTGCAGCACCAAATCGTGTCTTAAATGAGACAAAGGCAGCTTGAACTTCCTTTGAGTTAAAAATGGTTACAGAATAGGGGTATGTATTAGACCTCATTAAAAGAACCATAAAAACATAAGTATTAACAAATAATATCTATTGTAGGAACTAGTGTTGTACTGTCGTTGTTAACATACTCGTTATTACATTAGTTAATCTAATAATATCCTTGTTTATGTTTGGTGTTGAGTAATAAATAGGCATACTATATTCTTTTATCTAACAAAACAAAAATGTTTTCTAGTTCAGCACATAGTTAATGGTTGACAATTCTTTAAACAATTTCATTTGAGTTTCTTTCCCTTGCATATTTTCTTTCTGCAATCTCATTTGGCTTCCTGTCACCTTGTATTGTCATTATTAACCAGATTGTCATAATGAACAAAACCAAGTCTTAGTATAACAATTTAGTTTAAATATGCTGTGAGAGCCAATTTTCTTTAATGCAAACGATAAAGCATTTTGGTTTGTTACTAGACAGCTTACAACCCAAACCAGACATTATTTTCTCAAAAATCCAGTAATGTAGGTTATTAATGCCTGAACAAGACAGTTACCTTTGCTTCTAATGAGGACTGTTCCATTCTCACATTATCTTCAACATCACCCAATCTCCTTTCATAGTGATCTACAATATCAACTTTACGGCCAAAAATTCCCAAACAGCCATCGCGCCTGTGCCTTTGAGGAGCATCATTTTTTTGTTTCAGATTGGTAAGCTTTTTGTACAGTTTATCTGCATCATTCTTCAAAGAACAAACTTTAATAGTCAAAAAGGTGAAAGTACTATTAGAAGAAAGAACTGACTTTAGTTACAAGAAAAATAAATTCGGAAGTTCAACTTCAACACTCATGAAGAAACATAATGCCTAAGTCAAACACAAATGCATCATCATTCCCCTCCCTCCCTCATAAAAGAGAGGCTATTTACTGGAAGTAAAAAAACAGTGGGGCAAAACAACACAAGGAAAAGGAACATGTTCTCTAGTCTCCATCATTTCAATAGAAATTGAAAATTTTTAAGCATAGGGCACATGTCTAATCTCAAC
The DNA here is from genome assembly GCF_051622355.1 of Phaseolus vulgaris. Classification (NCBI taxonomy): domain Eukaryota; kingdom Viridiplantae; phylum Streptophyta; class Magnoliopsida; order Fabales; family Fabaceae; genus Phaseolus; species Phaseolus vulgaris. The sequence continues at coordinate 5,397,484 of NC_143501.1, read as the reverse complement.
AACATTGGAAAGAACATTATTTTATCTTTTCAAGAAACCTTTCAACTTCAAAGCTTAAGCTGTTATCTAATATATCAATAATTGCTTTTAGTCTGCAACAATTATTTTTCGATATTCGGTATGAAAAACATTAGATTGAAGGTAGTTATGCAAAGCATTAAGGATAATATTTCATTAAGACAGATTTTTCGCATATGCACTACAATAAAATACAAAACAAGTAGGATTGTACCCAAAAAAAATGTGAAGTTGAAAGTATTATAAATTTGTAGTCTTGGACAATGAATTCATGAAATATTATTTATTCTAACATGATAACAAGATACAACAATTTACGGAATATCGCGCTATTATTTACTCAAACATGATGCTTTGGAATTTGCTCTCCTAGCAGGTATGTTGGAGAAAAAGACCAATGTTTATAGGATAGGCTATTTTTACTGGACTCTGGGATTCAGCTCATGGATTCTCTTTCTCAGGGAATTTCTTTGTCCAGGATTGGCTTTGCTCTCACAAGCGGCTGGTCTTTTTCACTGATCCCCTCCATTATAATTCTTCTCTCTTAATGAATTCTTCTTTAACAGGGTAAAATATTAATGTTTCACACCAGACATGCAAGTTTGGAAGATATATTCTTCCTTTCAAACTGAGGCATTACATGACAGTGACTTACAATGAAAGGTAAACAACAATTGAGAAAAAAAAAGATTGAATCAGTTCGAGCTCTAGAAAAACACTTACGACAAGACTTTGAAGTTTGCTGTTTCGGCGGATAACAGAATGTGAGAGATATGTGGAAGGGTGATACTCCAGGAAAAATTGCTCAACAGTATCATGACATGTACTTCCAGGTGGAACAGGAATACCACGGACTAATAAGGTAAACTGCTGAGGCTTAGGCTTTGATGAATAGAAATAAGCAATTCTTTTGGATGAAAGGTACAAATACTCCTGCATATGGAATTAAGATTAAACATGAAATTGTATCCCTATTTTATAAAAGAAAAGGAAAAATAAAAAGGTAACTTGAACAATAAAACTTACACAAAAAAGAAGATAGCAAACAATTCCAGTGAAAATATATGCCGCAGAAAAGTGGACCCATAACCTGGATAAAGGCCAAATGAACATGTAAATTTTTTGCTTTAAATGACTAAATAAACCTGCATATTTTGGTGAAGAAATGGATTATTTAAAAACCCCAACTTAACAAAGTAAATGTATGACAAAGAAAGTTCTGGCTTCTTAATCTAGTCAAAGCTTCATGTCCCATTCATGGTAGACAATGGAAAGATCTAATGAAGATTTGAACTCAAGAGAATGATGTTATCTATTAAAAATATAAACCACAAATACTGAACAAGATGTCAACTCAAGAGAATATCCAACAATCCAAAGTCATCAAATAAGACAATTTTATAGAATATATAGAGATCACCACCCCTAGGCAGGCCATTTAACATACAGAATGTTATACTATATTTCTTTACTTGGAGAATTCAAAATGAACATAGCAACCAAAAATTATGCATGAGATTACATAAATCCCAACAGTTTTGAAATGCCTGGTTAAGATAGGAGCCTTGACAGGCTATTTCATTTGATGCATAAATAACTAAACTTTCACTTTCAGTCCCAGCTACTAGCTATTGGGGTAAAAAGGAACAAATTGGAAAAAAGGGACAAAAAAGAGAAATAAACTGTATTTAGTTTAGAATGTTTTGTTTCCCATAAACATCATGCGGGTCAATAAGATTTATTGCATAAATTTTGATTTTTACAAACTTTAAAGATAGGGTTTACACAATGAACAATCTCTTCCATGAAGTTTGTGTAGGTAATAATACATAATGGCTGAGTTCAATCTATATAGTAGTTACAATGTTCATAATAGTTTGAGGGAAAAATATTTCAAAACCAATTCCTCACTATTTTTTGTGGGCACAGGAAATCCAGTTCCATGACAGTCTGAAGATACGTCTCAAATGAGGGCATACTTGGATTTAATCGACTTAAAGATGACAAAACCATAAGGTCAATGCCAACAATTCACAAAAAACTAACTGCTCTCACATGAAAATGGGTCAACAATTAGAGAAAATGAAATGAAACCAACTTAAGAATTACGAACCAATATTTTATTCATGTATTGCTCTGCATCATGAATAACTAATTCCTAAAAGTTAAGACCATCTTGATCCATTACATTCACCTGTTTGAACCATTATTAACATTAGAAATACTGAACGAGTCAAGCGACTTGTGTTGAAAATCTGAATCATCAGTAAGTTGACTCCCGGCATAATTAATTGGAAGAAGAACAAACATGCCAATACTTCCACCAACAGCAAATACTTTCAAACTGTACAATACCATAAAAAGAGGGAAAAGCATTAGCGAAGAAACAAATAAAAAGTTCTTCAAATAAACAGAACAAGGTGGCAGAAAATAGAAAGACTTGCACATATTTTACAGCAATGCAGGAATTGTAATGAACAAACGTTTGGCTCCAAAATAAGATAAAAATTAGCTGTCCCTTAAAGTAGTTGGTTTCATATGAATGTGTATCACCTCGAAAACATCACAATTTCCTTTTAGTTAGACATTCAATTCAAGTATACAAACAGCAAAACTTGGTGTCAATCAGGTGAAAAACAATTAAGATAATTGAATTGAATATACAGCAGTGTAAACCAATAATAGTATAATATAGAAAATCCTCTTGTGATGAAAAAAACATCTATGCTCATTTACATATACATAAATATATATATATATATATATATATATATATATAAATTTAAGCCTAACATAGATCATTGACACATCTAATGCAGGAATTTCCATCTAAATGATTAAAACCTCAAAAGCCTAAGTTATCTAGTAGATTTTAGTTTGATAAGAAATGTCATGATATATCTCCAAACATAGAGACAATCAAACAGTTTGTCACCTAAAGATAAATATGCGCATAAAGACAAAAGCATCTAGGCCTGAAGATGATAAAAACTCTTCCTCAGAAGGCTCCCATGCCTGCTTCACCCAACCAGCAGTAGGTAACAATCTTTCCAAGTTAAAATGACCACCCTCTTTAACTTTTCCTTCAGCAACTAGGCGTGGTGCGTAGACAGTGATATTACCAGGCTGCTTTCTCAATATGGAATATAGGGTGAAAAATAACAAACAGAGGCCAAGATTAATTCCCACAGAAGTTAAAAGGGCAGAAAGAATCATTGTTGAAACTTTGTTCAAAACCAGCAGATTGACTTTTACACCCAATAACACCACTGTACGCTAGAAGAAATCAAACAAATTGGATCCGTTCATGGTTGAACCTGCAAGAATAATACCATAAATAGTTGGAACAGAATCAACATAAAGTTCTTCAGTAACTAGTGTGTATATGATGTGAAAAATGCAAACTATTTGACAATTTGGAAATCCAACATAGCAACTAACCAACAATCATATAGAAAGGCCACTACTTCAGCTCCAGCATAAGGTAAAAATGACAACAAAGGAATCCTACAAAATAGGAGAGTTTATAAGCATGAAATAATTGAAAATTCCTCAATTTTATAAAAAGTCAACTCTCAAGTACACTACTTTACTTGGTTGGATTAAAGCTAGGTGATGGATTCTTGCATAAAGTTTGTGAAGAAATGTGGGTTGATATATCTCTTCCTCAGGTTTCAGGTGGTCTATATTGTATTTCCTCTAAACAGCAAACTTCAAACGTATATTTTACACTTCACGGGTTCATTCATGTGCTCCTCAAATATTAATGATGGAGAAGTTTAACTCCAGGTTCTTTGCTTGTTTCATTTATCTGATGAATTTCATTATCAATGGGTAGAAGGGTTTTGGCCCAGTGTTATTTTTGGTACTTGAAAATTTCTCCTTTTTTCAATCATCCTTGAAAGGAAAGAGATTCACAAACCCCTCCTCATTCTAAGACCTATTGCATATTTGTAAGGAGCTTCTCCTGATGTTATATTATGTGTTTTAGTAAATTCAAAACAGAATGCAAACTAGTTTTGTAGTACCCACTATATTGAAACATTTGAAGCAAACTATCCAAACATTTTTGCAAGCCTTGAGATTGTCCAGCAAACACTGAATAAAATTGTTCAGTAAAGAAGTTTAGGGAAAAGCAGAACCGAGGTTTGGCACAATGATAAAGTCATTTCCTTTATATGACTTAGAAATCATGGGTTCATATCCTGGAAAGTATCCCTGCTAGTAGGGATAAAGCTGTAAACTTCTACTTCAGGTAAGACCCTCTCATTCATTTTAAGTTTTGGGAAAAGCAACAGGGACTGGTCTAGCAGCAATGTCCTTGTTACCTGCTAATTCGTATATTTTGTTGGATTTATCAGAAGACTTTTGGGCTAATTTTGGATTCAAAGAAAGAGACAACATAGAATAACATTAGTTTCCATTCTACGAATCATTTTTAGAAAGGATGAAGTGGAATAGAGTTAACCCACCAGAGTCAACATAACAGTGAAGGGTTTGAGCAGTTTGCATCAGGTCCTATGTTTCAAACCTTGTTGTCACCATTGTACAACTAAAAAAAAGTGGAATAGAGTCTAACAAAATGTATTCCCCCTTCATCCAACACCTCTACTTTCTTCCCAAGTAGTTCAGATTCCAGTGAATGCAATTTCAGGATGCATGAGTTTCAATTTCAAAAGGTAAAATATCTTCATTTCTAAGGGTACCAAGCACAATCCAGCATCATTCTTAAGTGTAAAAGGTAAAAACAAGAACAACCCAGAAACGGTATTGCTTTCAGAATTCAAAATGGAGCATGCAAATCTGCCAATTCTAAGTCTATATTATCAAACAAATATCATATGCATAGACCTAAGTAAGGAAAAAAATAGAGAACTATAGAGCTAGAGAAAGAGAGAAAGAGAGAAAGAGAACCTGGTGATGAAGCAAAAGAGAGAAACGTGTGCAGTGAGGTGGTGGTAAAGACAGAAGTAGGAAAGTAATAGGAAAAGACACTGAACTCAACAATGTGGTTCGTGTCACTCTTTGATCCAAAGCCAACTTACACGTGCACCCACCATGTTTCATTCTTTATGTTTCCATCATGTTATGGTTTTCAACTCAAGAAACTAATTAATGCTTGCATGTGAAAATTTATTTGTTTAATTGTTATGATTCTTGCTATGTTAGTAATTAATTTTTTTTTTTAATATCACAATAATTAAATTTAGAATTTCTTTAAGGCAGTGTTTGGTTCTAGTGATCCACTTAATACGCAGATTGACAAACGAGTACGTTTGATTGTTGGTTGTGTGGACGAACTAGTAAGTAGGGTGAGTTTCTTGTTCCTCTCTATATAATTTAATAAAATAAAATTATAATATTAACAAAATATATAGTTATATAAAATAACAAATGTCATCATATTTTCAAAAATGGTTATATGGAATAAATTCTTCAAACTCCTATTTATTAACGATATTAGTGAAATTGTTATATACCAAAAGAAAAATTAAGATCGTTTAACGTTTGTTAATATTAAAATTTGCAAAATTAATTCATTAAATTTAATATTTCTTTGATTATTCCATGTATAATAAAAAATAAGAACAAAATAGTAATAATAGTTTTTCTACATATACTTCTCTTTGTTTCATTTAATTATAAGACGTGTTCTAATTGCAATATTTTTCCTTTACTTCTACACAAATTAGCAAATGCAAACACTTAGAATTTGCACTCTTCTTTCTCTATGAACAAAGGTAATAGAGGCTCTTTCTTCATAAACACTCTTCTTTCTTTATGAGCAATAAGCATGTAATAGAGACTTTTTCCCTTGTTTTAAAAACTTCATTGTTATCTTTATTATTATTATTTTTTTAAATATAATATTTTAAAAATCACATGTAATTTTTAAGATATTTAATTGATTAACTAATGCATTTAATTTCATAAATTAATTTAAAACTTTAATTATATTTATTTAAATCATTTACTCATATTTCATATTTGAAATTTTATGTACTTAGCTGCCGAAGTATTCAAGTTGAAAGTATATTTTTATTATCACGAAGAATAATACTTTAGTTGGTTGTTCAATACTCCATTACCTCTTCGATTGAGTATTGAACATATAACATGTTGTGGAATAATTCAAATAAATCCACTAGACCGACTACTAACACAAACGAGTAATAAACAATAATGAAGACCTCATAACAACATTTAGGTGGTTAAATAAGAAAGAGTAACAAAGAAAACACAGAGACATTCAGTATTAATTAACTTCAATTTACATTCACGGTCGAAAAATCACTATAACAAATATTACAACTTAATTCTTCTCTTACTGAACTTTCAACTCTAGGTTAGTTCCAACTTTCTATACAAGGTCCTATTCATACATTAAAAAAAATTGTCAAAACTAACTTTCATAAAGGTTGGAAAGGCATGTGAACAATGTCCCAACATTTGTGCTCAAAACATCAAATTAGGTGGACTCTCTAATAACAAATTAAGGAAGTTACAATTAATGTAGAGTATATGGTTTGATATCATTTGGTGCTTTGAAGACACAGACACAATAAAACAAATTGGTAAAGATAAAACGGTCTTGTATCAACAACAAACACAGTTGAATTATCAGACAATCTACTGCATCAGACACTCTGTTGAAATACTCTAGGATTCTTAATTGAGATTTTATTGAATCAATCTTCATATAACCGAAATTCAATAATGTAGTAATCATAAGTTCAATGGCGCAAAAGGTGCAACCAAAATATTTTGTGTTCCTTAGTTTCACTCATGAAGGTCACACAAATGCTACCAAATGAAGTATACTTTGAATTCCCTTTTACTCATATTGTTTTAAAAAATATAACAATTTAAATGTAAGAGAGTTTTTTGCAGGTGAAACTTTATTTGATACCCAACTTCAAACAAAGCTTGCCCTCAGAGGTCCACAAGCGTGGAAAATAAACTTAACTCTCTTTGCAACTCGTCTAATGGAGGTTGATAATGATAATCACATATAATATATCTTTTGAGAGGGATTCATTGGAGAGATTCAATAATAATAAGACATGAGTCAAATCCATATAAGACATATATGCTACTGACTTCGTCTTCAACCTAAAACCTTAAGATAATGTTGTTCATCATAATGGGATATGCTTTCCTGAAACCTCTATCGTTAAAACTTTTGATATAAAGAAATTTTCTTCACTCACTCTATACCACTAATGAGTCTTTCAAGAACAAATTTATTTTAAATAAAGGAACCACAAGTCAAACACATAAAAAAATATATTCAATAATAATAAACACATCAATTAAAATCATACAAGATATAAAGTCTTAGTTTTATTTCTTACCTATTGTTCAACTTTCTTATTTCTACCAAATATGGAATTCACTCAAACATAATTTTTGTGACAAGATATAAAATTTACACAATAATGTTCACATGGTGAAGTTTGCAAAATAATAAAATTCCAATCTTAAAATGCATTCTAACAGTTATTTTAAAATAGATTTTTGTAATTCTAAATTATAAAGATTTAATATATATATATATATATATATATATACTTATTGTTCGGCTTCTTCCTCCCTCTTTTATAATTTAAATATAATAAAAGTTTGGTTTATTTTATATTTATTTTAAATTTGTAAATTATAATTTATTTTTTATTATTTAGTATTAAATAGAAAAAAATAACATTAAATTTATAATAATATCATATTTTTATTAATTTAAAAAAATAATATTTAAAGATACAACCTAAGACTATAAAACTTTATCTTAAAAAGAGATAAGTATACACTCATTAATATATATATATATATATATATAATTACTTTCTTACTAATCACTTTTATGTATTATTAAAGAAGCCACTATCAACCAATTGGACTACGGTAAGTAGAAAAATTGATATTTTTTACATTTAAAAACGACCTTTCTAATAACTTTTTATATCATTTTTTGTCAGGTTTTTATCAAAACATTCTTATATAAGATGTGAGAATCCAATTTTGTTTTTACTGAAATACAATCTGTTATTCTAAATAAATCTTTTTATATAATAATGAATTAAAAAATTTCGTAAAAACAAAACATCACTCCTTAATTTCAAGAAAAATCAATAAGAATATTTTCAACCATATTTTTGACAAACCAAATGATATTTAATTATTTATAAAAATCATAATTTTCAAGTTTCATGAGAAGCCATGATCCCAAGTATAAAAAAAAATCTGACATAATTATGATTCCGACAAATTTTAATAGTTGACAATTTAAATTTTTTCCATTTATAATACATAACCATTAAACCTATATTCAATTATAATAATTTGATTTCTATCTTTTCATACATGAATAAATAGTGAATTTTTTTCCAAGAATCTCAAGTTTCAAAAGTAATATAATAATCAAGAAAAAATCACTTTTTATGTATGGTGAATATAGAAACCATTTATTTCTATAAATTAGTTAAAACTATAATAGATATAACTTTGTAGAAATTCTTAAGAACGAAAATATAAATCTTTTACACACTATTTACTGAATAAATAATAAATAATAAATAATAAATAAAATAATAAAATAATAAGAAAAAGTCAAGAATATGTCCTAATGATCCTCCTTAAATCAATTTCTCTCACTAAACTCAAAAATTAGTTTAACAGTAAAGTAATTGAACTCTCTGACAAACCCTCATCATTCCTCTTCCACTACTTTTCGCTACCTTGTCGTTTTGGTCATTCCCCCAAACAAAACGCACGCGCTCCCCTCTTTACCAAACTTCGCCACCCTTCTCCGCCCAATTTCCCGCGGTTTGTCGAACCTCCGACGCCATCTCCGGCCACTGCAGGTACCTTCGCCACTTCCGATCTCACGCTCTCTCTCACACCGTTTTTCTATTCTCGCTTCGCCGAACATCGTCGTATTTTTTTACGTTTCTGTATTCGAACGGGGTTTCGGTGCCGGATTCTCGATCCCTGGTTTCCGATTTCGTTTCTCTAATTTCGTTTCCACGTTCTTAGTTTTATAACTTTTCGTTTTGTTGATTGTGAATTGAACCAGCGAGTGAAGAAGGTCGTGGACGATGAGCAACGTGTTCGAGGGATACGAACGCCAATACTGCGAGCTCTCGGCGAATCTAGCGAAAAAGTGCACTGCTGCTGGTGCTCTTAATGGAGGTACTGGAAGATTCTAACTCGATTCTTCGTTTTTTTTTTTAAATACGAGTCGTCTGTGTTGTTGATTTAATTTGTATTTGATTTTATGGTGTATACATTTAGTTATTTGTTTGATTTTTCTGGTTATTTTGTATACTGGTATTTCTTTCTCTTGTAGGATATAGTCCAAAAGTTTGAGTTCTTAGTTTTTCGTTGGTTAAGATATGATCGAAACTCCTTTATTGTATAATTCAGTTACATTGCTTGAATTTGGATGATGACATTTAGAATGAATTAAGATCCTTTAAGTTATTGTTGTGTAGAGTTAATGTGTCAAGTTATTTTGCTTATTTTGTTTATAGATGCTTCTTTCTATTTTAGAATATGGTGTAAAAGTTCAGGAGATCTTAGTTTAAAAAAAATGATTGAAACTCCTTTTATTACTGAATTCGGTTACATTGCTTGAATTTGGATAATGGCACATATCATGATTTAGGATCGTTTCAGTTATCGGTTACATTCCTTTCGACCGTTGTGTAACTCTCTCCCGGAGGTTGAAATTCTGTCCAGAAAATTTCTCCTCGGAAAGATTTCCAAGACATTACAGCTAGTATCGTTTTTCTTTGGTCATGATTAGGGACACTCTTTTATTTGTATCTTCTATATATATCATTTTAGAACTATCTCATAAACAGAATGTGGAAGATCTTGCTACCGTTTCAGAATTGCAATCTGCAAATTCTGCATTTCTTGATGTTGTAAGCTCTGTTTTGGAGCAGAAACTGCATTCTGTTGATTTGGACATTTGGTTATAAAGGTTAACAGTGGCTATGTAAAGTCCCCTATCATTTTTGTTTCTTTTGTACTTTACTATTTCAGAACTTGTTCTTCTCCCTTTTATGTTTGTTGCTGCATCTTGCTTTTGCACTTTGTCAGTTGAATGGGTGCTGGGAGTGCATTCTAAAGTATGCATCATAGAATAAAGTGAATTCTTGTACACATTTGGTATGCCAACAGTTTTTTACTCTATAAATTCTTATGGATCTTAGCACATTTATGGAAGATTGTCTTAATTCTTGAGTAATGAACTATAGGAATGTCGAACTATTGAAAGTTTTTATCAGGATGGAGGAAGTATTGAATCTTATGATTATTTTGGAGCAATGCATAATCCATGATAATTTTTACCATTTTCTGTTTATTTGCAGAGCAAAAGAAACAAAGAGTTTCTGAAATAAAGACTGGGATTGATGAAGCTGAAGCTTTGGTACTTCTTTTTCTTCTCCATTGGAAAGCTGTCTTTATTTCCTCCGTACTCTGGTTCTGATATGGTTTAACTAATGAATCTGTAGATTCGAAAAATGGACCTCGAGGCAAGAAGTTTGCAGCCAAACATCAAGGCTGTGCTTCTTGCTAAGTTGCGGGAGTACAAATCGGATCTAAACAATCTTAAAAGCGAAGTTAAGAAAATCGTATCTGGTAACTTAAACCCTTCGGCTCGGGATGAATTGTTGGAATCAGGCATGGCAGATGCCATGACGGTATGATTCATTTATTTTAGCATCCTCTTTTGATACTTGAAGATGGTTAATTTTTTTATGAAGCTATAGCTAGGAAACAATTTCATTATCTTTTTCCTCTGTTTATATACTTTTCTAGTCAAATCAATGGGTTAAGCACAATAGCTTATTGTTGGCGATATTGCTTTTCCCTTTCAAGCAAGCCATGTATCTCCCTCATTAGTCATTTTTATTTCTATAGTCAATTCCAATTCAAATAAAAGTTTAGTTTATATCACATTGGATCTGTTACATCAATTAACGGACTTCTTTGAAGCTATTTGAACAGGAGAGACGCGATGCAATTAACACCAAATTATGCTGACCAAAATAGTATTTGACCCTTATTGATCATTCTTCAACGCAATGCTTATATCATTATTCCATACATTGACTAGGTTGATTACTATGTACTTGATAATAACCCATCACTTATGAGATACATCCATCTCATTAATGGTCGAACAAAGGGAATGAAGTTTAGGCATATATTTCATGATTTTAAGGGCTGTGCTGATTGAAGTTGCACACTTTAGGATTACATCTGAAACTTTTTGTTACTTTTCACCTTTAATGGTAGATAAATTGTGAACAGTAGGTTATAATTTTGTTGGCAGATAGTTATTGAATAGCAAATACAACCTTAATATTAGACCTTTTTGAGGTTAAATGCAAGTTTAATTATCAAGAAACGGCCATAGCAGTATGTATCCAGTTGACTCTTTTTTAGTATCGGATGATCATAGCAATTTTTATCATACTTATTCTTTGAGTATTGGTTGTTCCATTGGCATGACCAATCTAGTTCATTTTCACGTACAGTGTAAACTAGTGTATTAACATTTGGCAATATTAGTTTGTTACCAATACAGTACTAACATAACTCTATACTAATTGAAAATTTGTAATGTTAATTATTTTGTAGAAATTATATTTAACTAATTTAGACCAGTTAAAATTATTGATAAGATACATATTTTTTTAATTTATTATTAGGTTAGGTTAAGCATTAAAGGTCCAATCTGATCATTAATGGATAAATAGTTTTTTAATTTAATTAACTTTTCTTCTACTAGATGCTTTGATATTAATAAAAATTTTGGTGAACTGGTTGTTGGTGGGAGCTTCAAGATTAATATATGTTAGATTATAAATTTGCTGGGCTACATCCAGGTCAATTGTGCCAAATTGCATATCTATTTTCTGATTTCCAGATTTGAAGAATGGCTAAGCTTAGATTCAATCTTCATTTCTGAACCAACACTAAAGCTGACATCAACTTTTAATGTAAATACGTTAGGCATCTGCTGACCAGAAAACAAGATTAATGGTGTCAACTGAGAGGTTGAATAAGACCAGTGATAGAGTTAAGGATAGTAGGAGAACAATGTTGGAAACAGAAGAACTTGGTGTCTCGATTCTTCAAGATTTGCATTCACAGCGCCAATCTCTATTGCATGCACATAACACGGTAATCTTTTTCCATTCTTTTTTCAATAGATGATATGTTTGTAATTGTTTTACTGTTAGTGACATGAAATTTAATTTTGTATTAGAAGTAATTTCAAGTGAAATATAAAATGTTATTTTCCTTGAGTCAAATGCGTAGTAACAGTAGTGTTAACACCACAAAAGTACATATCCATTGATCTACTGATGGTTGTATTCCCTCACGCAGCTCCATGGAGTGGATGATAACATAGGCAAGAGCAAGAAAATTTTGACCAACATGTCAAGAAGGATGAACAAGAACAAATGGATTATTGGTGGCATTGTTTTGGCTCTGGTTGTTGCTATCATCGTCATCCTGTACTTCAAACTTTCTAAATAGCCAATAACTTAGCTTTCCTTGTAATGGTCATAAAGGTCGCTAAGATACAAGGATTACTATTATTTCCCATTGTGCCTCCTTCTCTTCTGATTATGATTTGTGAGTGTTTTTGGTCAAAGATGATGTGATGTGCAGTGTTGCCATGCAACTTCATACTGTTATAGCTTCTTTCAATGTATGTATGTATCTGATGATGGGTTTGGCATGTATGGAGTATTGATTTGATTTTTTATGGTCAGTTGTGTGAATTTTGATCACGAAACCAAATTTTGTGGTTATGGTCTTCAAATTTACACTAATTTTGGTTCTAATCCGTATGCAATGTTGCATGTAAATCACCTGCTTAAATCCTGTATATAAAAACTTAACTAGGAGATGTTAAAACTTGATGTTGAGATTGTGTTTGGGTGTTTGGATGATATGATTTAGTGTAGCTGCATATGTCTTTATGTGTGGTTCTATTGTTGAAGGGATGTCTAAATAAATAATCGATTATTCACTCTTTGAAGAAATATGATTTTTATTTTATTTTGATTTTTGGTTTACATGCATGACATTTGTTGCATTAATTTTTAAAATAAGAAACTAAAAAACTCTTTTAATATATTTTTTATTATTTTATTCTAAAATTTAAAAAGTTAGATGGCTTAATAATAATAATAATGATTTATTTGAAATTGTAGGAATATATTTTAATTTTATTAGTTAAAAAAATTAGTATGATTAAACTTTACACTTAAGAGTCAAATGTTTACTTAACTATCTAATTAACTAATATGGATGTATATTTTTAGATTTATTTATCTTTTTAATATCATTATTTATTTATTTAGTTTTATTATTAATAAAACTTTAATTATGTCCTCAACTTTTAGAAATTTGACAATAAGACTATTTTTCACCAAACTTGATTGAACTTTTAGAAATTTGACAATAATGTCTTTGTTTCTTATTAATTAATAATTATTCAAATATAATTTACACACATTATTAAAAAAAACTCAAGCACATATTAATATTTTTTCTATATTACAATTTTTATAATTTTTTTATCACATCAATTAAACTCATTACAAATTTTTATATTATTTTTCACTCGATTCACTTCTTTACATCCAAATAATCTTACTTTTTATTTACTTTTCCCTCCTATTTTTTTTTTTTCTAATCTCACCCTCATCCAAAGTAACAAATCGTTAGGTTACGATCCTTGGAGAGACAAATTTGTGAAGGAGCCTTCCTTCTATCTTTGAAAATGATATTCTTATAACAAGTTAATCCTTCTGGAAATGAATGAGAAGGATGATGTGAAATGTTGATGAAAACCATGTTAAATTGGTAGGATTTGGGTATTAATTCCATAAAGGGTATATTCTCCCCTAATTTTATTTATCAAAATGAAATTCAAACCAGATGAATTTCTTTTGCATCACATTTTCTTTTTAATTTAAGATTTAATTAAACTTGTTTCCATGTATTATTTAACCAAAATAAATGTACTATAGCTGAAATATCCTTAATTTTGCTTTTAAAAATCTAATATATTTTGAAAGTAATTGAGGGCAGAGTGAGCATCCATTTATGATATGGTCACACTCACTCATCAGACAACATCACTGTCCTCTCTTCTTCCGTTCTCTTCTCCGGAGATGCGCCCGCTCCTCTGCCCTCCGTCCCGGCGAACAGCTCCACGCCGCCGCCACCGTCGCCGGCCTCCTCTCCTCCCCCTCCCACTTCCTCCTTAACGCTCTCGTTCACCTCTATGCCGCTTGCTCTCTCCCCCTCCACGCACACAAACTGTTCGACCGAATTCCCCACACCCACAAGGACTCCGTGGACTACACCGCCCTCATCCGCTGCTCCCACCCCCTCGATTCCCTCCGTTTCTTCCTCCAAATGCGCCAACGCGCCCTCCCTCTCGATGGTGTCACGCTAATATGTGCCCTTGGTGCGTGTGCCAGGCTCGAGGACCACAGCCTCGTGCCTCAAATGCACGTGGGTGTGGTGAAGTTCGGGCTTTTGAGTCACACCAAGGTGTGCAATGCTGTGATGGATGGTTATGTTAAGTGTGGGCTTTTGGGTGAGGCTAGAAGGGTGTTTAAGGAGATTGAAGAACCGAGTGTTGTGTCTTGGACTGTGGTTTTGGAAGGTGTAGTGAAATGGGAGGGTGTGGAGAGTGGGAGAGCGGTGTTTGATTTAATGCCTGAGAGAAATGAGGTTGCTTGGACTGTTATGATAAAGGGGTATGTTGGAAATGGGTTTACAGAGGAGGCTTTTATGCTTCTTAGAGAGATGGTTTTTGGCAATCAACATGGGTTGGTTCTAGCAGAAGGATCTAGTCTCTCACAACGTGGTGAACCGAGGTTCAAATCTCCTTTGCGAGAGGTAACCACTTCTAGTGCCAGGCAATGGCTTGAAGAAGAGAAAGAGCGGGTTTTTGATAACGAAGAGGCATTTTGTCATGTGGAAAGAGCTAGCAGCCCACAATCTACTGCATCAGGATTTGAATTCTCGCGGGTAAAGATGTCTACTTTTAGTATTGGACAATATGTTGAACATGATTGCTTTCGAAGAAAGATACCTGTAGAAAACCCAAATGAAAATGGGATGGTTTATTGTTGTGGATTTGGGTTGAATTGGGTTACTTTGTGTTCTGTTTTGTCTGCTTGTTCTCAGTCTGGGGATGTGAGTGTGGGAAGGTGGGTTCATTGTTATGCTGTTAAAGCTATGGGGTGTGATTTAGGTGTTATGGTGGGGACAAGTTTAGTTGACATGTATGCCAAATGTGGGAGGGTAAGTGCTGCGTTGATGGTGTTCAGGCACATGCCACGGAGGAATGTGGTGGCATGGAATGCCGTACTTGGTGGGTTGGCCATGCATGGCATGGGGAAGGTTGTAGTGGAGATGTTCGATTCCATGGTGGAAGAGGTGAAGCCTGATGCTGTGACTTTCATGGCTTTGTTAAGTGCTTGCAGCCATTCGGGTCTTGTTCAACAGGGTTGGCAGTGTTTTCATGATATGGAGTCTGTTTATCGGGTGCGACGGGAAATAGAGCATTATGCTTGCATGGTGGATCTTCTTGGTCGAGCTGGACGATTGGAAGAAGCTGATGTTCTGATGAGGAAGATGCCAATTCCTCCAAATGAAGTTGTTTTGGGGTCCCTTTTGGGTGCTTGTTATGCACATGGTAAGTTGAACCTAGGGGAGAAGATTATGAGGGAATTGGTTCAAATGGATCCCCTCAACACAGAATATCATATCCTGCTTTCAAACATGTTTGCATTGTCTGGCAAAGCAGACAAGGCAAATTCCCTCAGAAAGGTTCTTAAGAGTAGGGGTATAAAAAAGGTGCCAGGGATGAGTTCCATATATGTTGATGGCCAACTTCATCGGTTCATTGCTGGGGATAAATCTCACCCAAGAACTGCAGATATTTACATGAAGCTTGATGACATGATTTGCAAGCTGAGGTTGGCTGGTTATGTTCCCAACACAAATTGTCAAGTGTTGTTTGGTTGTTCCAATGGGGATGATTGCATGGAAGCACTGGAGGAGGTAGAACAGGTGTTGTTCACTCACAGTGAGAAGCTTGCACTTTGTTTTGGCCTAATGACCACACCACTCGGTTCTCCCCTGTGTATTTTCAAGAACCTGAGGATATGCCAGGACTGTCATTCTGCTATTAAGATTGCTTCTGATGTATATAAACGTGAAATTGTTGTTCGAGATCGTTATCGTTTTCATAGTTTCAAGCAAGGCTCTTGTTCTTGCTCTGACTATTGGTGAATTACACTTTTAACCTGAAGCCACTATTTCGTGTGAATTTGGAAACAAAATCTCTGTTGTCATTTCACTATTGCTCCTAATTCTTCTATAAGTTTTGTCAATATAACATTTTATATTTTATGTCAAATTTAGGGTGTGAAACAATAATGGTAAGATCATTACTCTTCAAGTGGTTTTTTTCCCTCCATAGATGTTCCACTTCCAAAAATGGATTATAATTTGTATGAATATAATATTTGTTTTCTGTATGAAAAGATGCATTTACTCTCAAGACTTCTGTTGCATTCACTTTGCTCACATTTGGATAGTTTTTCTAAACAAAAACAATATGGATACTAAATGTAACTAGGGAACATCATTTCACCTTTGATCTCATTTCAACAAAAACAGAAATTCTTATTGTTTTAATCTCATCCAAACTTTTGATTACATAATTTAATTTATGTTTGAATCTGATTAAGATTCAAAATAATTGGAATGAAACCAAATTAACCCAACTTCGTAATGTAATTACTAATTTTACAATTTTATATAATTAAACCTTAGATTTGTTTTAATTAAACTTAAATAAAGTGATATTTTATAAACATATATTTTAAAATTAACAAATTAATTTATAAATAAAATACCAAGTTGTATAAAATATTTTTATTAATATAAAATAGTTCAATAAACTTACAATGTTTACAAAATATTAAAAAAAACAGGTTGGATGGTAAGAAACACGATCTGAAATCATCTTAACAAATACATCAAATATATTTTCAAATTCAAAATCTCTGCAAATTAACTTTCAACTAATTTTCAAGCAAACTTAAGTGAATTAAATCCAATTTATTGTATTTTATATAACATAATTTCAACAGGGGATGTAGCTCAAATGGTAGAGCGCTCGCTTTGCATGCGAGAGGCACGGGGTTCGATCCCCCGCATCTCCAATTTTATGAAAACTATTTCTTTTTTTATGTTTATTTTTTTATTTTCTGTAGAAATTATTGTTTTTTTCTTGTTAAAATTTATTTTGTAAGAGGGAATTATTATGAGTTATATATTATGACTTGCCAGAAGACAAAATTGTTTTGGACAACATTTTTGTCTTCTTTTGCTCAACATTATCCATCAAAACAAATAAATAAATAAATATCGAAAGTTTATATTTTGATTTTGACTAGAAACGAAGAAGCAAAATCTTTATGTTGTTGTATATACTTTTCATATTCATATTCTTATAAACAAGTCATCGTGTAAACAAAGATTTGTGTGCAAAATTTGACAAAAAAGTATAGCATATTTTTTTACTATTTTTCTTTTATAAACATATATTTTTATTTTGTACCTTCAATTTCGCTTAATTAATATGCTTTTATATATATATATATATATTCCGAAACATTTATAGTAAATATAAATAATAATAAAAAAATCAATTTATTTATAATCTAAAATTAATTTATATAAGTTAAAAAGTAGATTTCCGAAAAACTATTAAAAACAATTCTACACCATTAGGAGATCTTTTTGGTTGGAAACTTTTAAGTTTCATTGACTAAAGGTTCATAGTATCACTTAATTATTATTATTTTTTTCATTATTATGTTGATTTGGCTATACTTGAAAACAAAAACTTGAATAAGTTCGTGTTAACAATTTCATTTTATAATTAATATTTAATGGTGAATAAGAGTTTACTTAATTCTGGTGAAAATTAAAATAGTATTTTTTAAAATTTTGTATGATTGTTCTTTGCAAAATGTCTTATATTTTTATTTAAGGAAGAAATTATGAGTTAGGTCAACAAAATATCTACCACTACAAATCTTGATTGTAAAGTAAAAAAATTATTAATTTGGTTAAGAAAATGTATATATGTACATTAGATTCAAGAGTCTTTACATTGAAATTATGATGGATATGCTCACATTAGTTGAACACTTGACCAATTTGGATGCATACCAAATAGTCTCCATGAAGATTCAAGATACATTTAGGTTCTAAACAGATGATTGAATGAAATACTTAAAACTTTTTTTTCAAAGAACAATAAATAATCTAATAGAGAACATATTATAGAAAACAACACAACAAATTTATATTGATTTACCATAACTATTAAGCTAAGTTCAAATCTCTATTAAATTGATCTTAAAATATTCTACTAATAAAAAAATTTGATTATAATGAGTACACAAATCAGTTATATTTCAATGAATATACAAATCATTCCCAATTATCCTTTCTTAATCTTCTTTTTCGATTAAAAGTTTGAGTATTCTTTATTTTCACTTTTGACTACTAATTGATAGAAAGAGTTTATAGTAAGGTTACTCTCTCCTAGAGATGATTAATAAATAAGTATTGAACATCCATTCACTTTGAGGTAGAAGAAATTCAAATGACTTACATATATATCATCTAATTCTGGTAGTTTTCTAGAATTTAACTTTTATTAAATTTTAGGGTACGTTAAAATTAAAAAATACGTTGAGGTAATTAATGATATATTAACAAAGGATTAAACTTTCATAATTTTAAAAACTAGAAAATAAAGGTGTAATCAAATTTTTATACGAAATAAAATAACGTGTTCAAACGAACAAAAGTATTTAAGCCAAAATTAAAATCAATACCAAATAGAAAATAAAAATAAAAACATAAGTTAGGAAGAAAAATAAAAACCAAAATGGGGATTTATTAAAACTACACGCTACATCTATATATCTTCTCACACGTCTTGTTTGGACCATCATATCATAATATTTAGATAAAATCGACTAATCAAATTTGTTGCTTCTCAAACTGTATTAAGTAAGAAAAAAAAAGAGTTTAATCATTATATAATCATTTAATTACAGATAATTGCTTGTGTGATTTTAAAATAATTATTATAAAAGTTAATAGATAATAATTTATAATTAAATGATCATATAAAATTATTTTATATTTTTAGTATATGAACACTTTTTCATGAATGAAAAAAAAAAAAGGTACTTCCCAAAATATGTTGCTTGTGTAGTTGAACATGTGGCAAACAAAACCTTAACGACTATCACTTAATAAGTATTTCAATTCATTTGAACTCCTAAGTTGTTCTAACAAAATCATGTTCTTATTTGTTAAAATAAGAAATGAGAAAAAAAAAATTTAATATAATAGAGTGATTTGATTTTTTTTTTTAATTTGGTACTTAAACTTTAAAAAAAACTATGATTTGAATTCTTTATCTTTTAGAATTTTGTAATGGGTTCTTAAAACTGTATAAATTGTAATTTTTTTGTGTTTCAAAACTATTACAAACTAATTTTAATGATCTAATTAGGAAAATTGTAGAAGATTAAGGATATAATATAAATA
Source organism: Phaseolus vulgaris (assembly GCF_051622355.1). NCBI lineage: Eukaryota > Viridiplantae > Streptophyta > Magnoliopsida > Fabales > Fabaceae > Phaseolus > Phaseolus vulgaris. Next base: position 5,377,771 of record NC_143501.1, on the reverse strand, counting down.
TTGGTGTATTAAACCAAAATATCCTATGCATTAACAGTAAAAAAATCATAGATATGATAAATTCATTTTACAATTATTACTTAAAGGCATAGTTACTATATTTACTTATTTCATTAAAAAGCATAAAATTTTAAATTATTTAAAAAAAGTGTTAACATGTTAACAGTCATACACCAAATTAATGAAACAATTTTAAAATGTGAAATTATCATTTTCTAATTAAAATAGAGACTGAAAAATGTAGAAAATTAGTCAGAGAAGTTTGAAGCACTGAGAGAAGATTCAGAAGAATCATATTTTTTTTCCTTTACAAAGATTCATGACAGTTAATCACAATTGATTTGTTCATGTTTATGATCTAGCTGCAACAAGAAGAATAGAACACTAAGTTTTAGACAGAAATCTTCTTGGTCTTGTTTCTCTTGAACCTGTTATAATCTTGCAACAATTTACCATGGAATTCCTTCTTCATTTCATCCCACACTGTTTTGAAAATCTGTTAAGTCATCAAAAAAACTGGTTCAATCAAATGTAGTTGCATGCAATGCTGCATGAGCTAAACAGGAAGAGAAAAGAAGTGAATTGTGCAATGCAAAGGCAATCTAACCAGCTCTATGCCACTCTGCAAGACACTTTCAGGAATGAAAGCTGTTGCTGGAGAAGCACAAAATGTTATCTCCATCTCCATTTCATTCTTAAGCCAACTGTGTTTTCCCTTTCTTTCTGGGTATACGGTGCCTCTAACATCTAGTTTGATCTGGTTAGGGTCCTTGTAAAGGGCACTCAGGCCCTGCAGCTCCCATTTTGTCTGCAAAACAAACTCATCATCATCTCTGCAAAATTTATATGATCTATTTGAATAAATTTCCATATAAATACTTACAGAGAGAAGAAGAAAATAGCTAACAAGAAAATAGTTAACATTAGTTTAGCACAAACTTTCTGGTTTACTTGGTTTTCTGAAACTTGATCTTCAATGTGTATAAACTTAATTCAATTTAACTTCCTATTTTGTTCTTTTGTAAGTAGTTGTTGAGAAGTTAATCTAGAAAAGAGGGTTGATGTTAGCATGGAAGTGCTTACAAAGTGAAGCTCAAGAACTTTGGTGACATGATTAGGAATGTGAGGTGGATAATCTTCCCCTTTAGACTTGAATGTTAACCTGAGATCTGCTGTTGGTTTCACACTCACAAATAAGCATTGTATTGGAGGCATGTTTATCCTCCACTCTTCCTGTATACACAGGTTGAAAATCACACATCGACTAGATATTAGATCATTTCATATAAACAAACTTCATCTTCGGTTTATATAAAATAGACAAACTTCATCTTATAAATCGGTTGTTTTATGACGGTTTTATGAAGTTGAACTTAAACTTCAGTTTTTCTAGTTTCTTGTTCCTAAAAGAAGAAAAACTTTTCCCAGTTAACATTCTTTCTTAATTATACAAAATCTCATTTCATTAATGTTTCTTACATTGTTTGTTTTTTCAGAAGGTGTTGATGAAAAAGTTTGTCTGAACAGACATGTGAATGAAACCTGTGCAAGTACCTGATTGATCTGTTGAGTTGTTACTTTGTCATCAGAAAACACATCTCTAATAACTCTCTGCTTGTCATCCATGTAGTGATCAAAGGAAGCCTGCAAAGAACATTGACACTTTCATGTTAGAATGAGAAGCATGAAAAGGGTAAGATGGAGAAGTTGGTGAGAGTGCATCACCCCAGGAATTTCATGAATAGGGATATTGGCATTGCTTCTGAAACTGAATGTGGAAGTTTTCTCACTCCTAATGATGAAGTTTGATGCTGCTGCCTTTGGATGCCAATGGCTCTGCAACTTCTTCAGCAATCGATGCTGGCAAGGAACCATGAAAAGGCTTGCCATAATATGTAGCTTTATGTATATCAGATGATGATGCCTCTTCAACACAGCAAAGTATTCTCTATTTTACACTATTTTCCTTTGTTCATGTGTGTGTGTGCATTCATGGTATTTAAGTACATGAAGTGGGGTTTCAATTTGTTTGGTTTTTAACTATCATAGTTTAGCAACATGTCATTGGAGAGACTATTATTGGAATTGGTGTATTAAATAAAGTTTCAATTTCTTTTTCAATGAAAAAATTGTGATTAAAAAAGTACATAAAAGTAGTTAGTTAATTTTTTTTTAGAGAAATTACGAGTGAAAATCATCAAATAGAAACCGATTTTTAGAGATCAAATAATTGGTTGCAATAGTAACTAAATTAGAGACCATTTTAGAAACTAAAACAAAATGGTTTCTAAATTAGTTTATATTATAGTTAAATAGTTTTTAAATTGGTATCTAATTAACTATTAAAGTTTTAACTACCAATTATTTAGATTCTAAATTTGGTAGCAAAAACTTGGTTGCTAATTAGATACCAATTTAAAAATCATTTAACAATAATAAAAACTAATTTAGAAACCAAAAATTTATTTAGTTCCCAAAATGATCTCTAATTTAGTTACTATAACAACTAATTATTTTTTTATCTCAAAGAAGTCCGGTGTAAAATTGTGTTTTTAAAATGCATCATCCCCTATATTATTACTTTAATCATTTTTTTTAATATTTTAATATAAAGTATTAATATATATTATTAGTGTAAAGTAGGAATACTCTAGTTATATTATTTAATAAATATTTAGATAGATAAATAGGTAAATATATGACAAAGATTCCATGAAAATGATAATGAAATCTTATTTCAAAATAGGAAAAAGGTACATTGAAATTCCATCCTCCTTTTGTCACCAATCACATGCCATTTGCGTGAAGTACTATTCATTTTCTTGTATGCAGTTGTGTGTTGATGTTGAAACTTGAGATTAAAAAAAAATTATTCTTTTAAAATATAATATAATTTTTAAAATATTTTCTGTTGTAAAAAAAGTTGTATTCTTCTGAACTTATTATTCTTTACAACTAAAAAAATAATTTCATGAAATTTCTCAATGTTTCATTTCACTACAAAATGGAACTTTTTATTTATTTATATTCATATTATTCCACAGTCCAGATATTTAAACGATAATAATGATATCTGTTTAGAGATCAAAGTGAAAGAAAAAACTGTTTTAAAATTCCTAAACAATTTCATTTTTTTATTAATTTTAAAATTTAATATAACAAAGAAATACAATTTTAATGACTAGATTAATCATTTATTGTAATTAAAAATTCACCTTCTTCTTTTCATAAATATATATATTAATCAATTTCATGACTATCAAAAAAATATATTCAATCTCGTACTAAATGACTTAAGGAACATATATAATTATCTTTAAAACATACATCCATCTATTTACAACATATAAATGAGGATAATTTTTATTTTATAAACTGACTAACCATAAATTTAAACTTATTTGTAATATTATAATATATATAAATATAATTTAAAATGATTTATATATATAAATTTAGAGTTTGTAACTTGAACACTTTGAAAATAAAATGTAAAGGAAGACTTTTCAGAATTACTTGCGGGTTGGTTAAGGGATGGCTTCGCTTGCTAGAAGGGTAACAAAAGCTTGCAAGATTGGTATAGATAATATATATGCCAAATATGAGGACCACATACCCTATTTATTATACCCAAAATGATTATCATTTTTGTTAAATATTAATTGTTTAGGGTTTAGGGTTTAGGGTTTAGGGTTTAGGGTATAATAGTGTTTTGGTTCAAAAGTTTTTCTCACTTATAATCATATTTAAAGAGTTAATTTTTTTCTTGAACCAAATATTCCATCCCTTTCTTTTTATTAAGTTTTATTCTTATAGGAGAAAACACTTCCCACAATATATGGGATCTTAAAAACGATTTTCAAAAATCGTGGATTAGTTGGTTGGTTTTTGGGTTTCTCATCGAGATCTTAGTCAGACTTTTCAAATGTGTTCAAGAGACTTAGGGGATCGATTTCTTAAAAACCAATGACTAGAGATCCTCCTTCATGCGATAGGAGACTTCATGGGTCAATCTCTTCAAAACTAATGACGGGAGATCACCCTTTGAGCGGTAGGGAGCTTGAGGTCGATCTCCTTAAAACCAATGACAAGAGATCATCTTTTGCATGATAGGAGACTTGAGACCGATCTACTCAAAATTGATGACACTATTTGTATTAAGAAGTGAACTTTAAGCCTAACTCAATCTTATAAAATCGACTTATAAGGTGAAGTTTGCACCCACTTATATATTATTAAATGTCATGATCCCTAGTTGATATGAGATCTCCAACACTCCCTCACACTAAGACACTCCAACTCACGTGAGACTATATATTATGAATGATTCGATAGCGGACTGATAGCGGGTGGTCTGATAAGTACAACAAATTCTCACTATGATAGACTCTGATACCATATTAAGAAATGAACTTTAAACCTAACTCAACCTTATAAAATCAACCTATAATATGAGGTTTGCACCCACTTATATATTATTAAATATCCTAATCTTTGGATCTTACAAAAAATTTAATATTGATCTCCTCAAGATCAATGACTAAGATCACCTTTTTAGGATTTAGAGCCGATAACTTCAAAATCAATCATCTAAATTGAATTATTAGAGAGACCTTAATTGAATTATTGTTTTTAAAATACCAAATCAAAATAATAATAATAAATAATAATAATAATGATATGGACATTAATATGATAACTACAACTTTTTTTCATACTCATGTTGTACCTAAATGTTAGGAAACAATTTTTTTATTGGTTATATTTAAAATTGGTGTAAAGTGGTATTGCTAATTTTCTTATTAAATAAAAGAGCAGTGTGGAAGGAAATATGTGGTGTGGGAAACCCTAGTTTGGTTATTTAGGTGATAGCGTGTTCTTGCTCCTTCGCAACCACAAATAGTTTTATATCAAACTCTTATTTGCCAAAATATGTTTGGGAGAAATATCTTCACACAACAAGACAAAATTCTAACATTATTGAACAGCTCAATGAACAATGATTTTCTCCAACGTATAAAACAATGCCTAAATTAGTAAACAGAATTTGTTTCAGTTTAATTAATATATCGAGTTTAAGTTCTCATTATTCAATTGTGTAAAATGAATGTGGGTTTTAAAAGAAAAAAATAGTACTTAATTTCACAACTAAAAATTTATATATATTTTTTTCTACTTGAATATATGAAATTTGAGTCTTATTTCCACCTATGTTGGATATAGTATTCACTTTAATACTCACTCTTTTTACTATAGTAAATGTTGATTAAATAAATTTTCACTCCTTTTTTTTTCTACTTGTTTTACCCTTTTTTTTAAAATAAATAAATAAATTAAAATAGAGCCAATCCTTAGATTAGAAAAACATATACAATAATACAATCTTTATTGTCTAAAGGCTTTAGCCAATTTTAAACCAAACTAGATTTCTGCATAAAAAAAAAAATTATCAGAAAAGAAAGAAACTGAGAAATATTCCTTCATCAACTTTTGCTGCATCTTGTGTTTCTTTGTGCAGCTTTACATATGCTTTAGTACAAAGGTTAGGATTTAAAATTGGTGAAGCATTTGGATCAATAGAGAAGCCATTGACTCTTTGATTTTCTTGGCATACACATCTCAATCTTATTTGTTTTAGAGACTATACAAATTATTAATATCTAAATTAGTTTCTGATAAATAGTTTCTAAATGATATCTAATTGGTTATTGAAGTTTTAACTACCAATTATTTAGATTCTAAAATTAAGAACTAAAATATTGATAGTTAATTAGATACAAATTTAGAAAATATTTATCAATAATAGAAACTAATTTAGATATAATAATTTTTTTAGTCACTAAAATAATATATAATTTAGTAATTTTTTTTTTAATTTTCATATATTATACTAACCCTTTTTTTAATTTTTAAAAATATACCATCCTTAAATAGAAACTAATTTTAAAAACAAAATACTACAAAAAAAATTATTAAATAAAAACTAATTTTAGAGATAAAAAATAATTAGTTATTATATTGACTAAATTAGATAATAATTTTAGAATCTAAATCAATTGATAGCTAATTAAATACCAACTTAGAAACTAATTTATAAATTTTATTAATAATATAAAATACTTTAGATATCAATATTTTTTTTTAATTTCTAATTAGTATATAATTTATTTAATACAGTAACATTTTTTTCTCTAAATTAATTTTTATTTAGTAATTTTTTAGTAAAAATAATTAATTATTATATTAATTAAATTAAAACTATTTAATTAATATAATAATTAATTATTATATTAATTAAATTAAAATTAATTTATGTATAAATGAAAAAAATAATTTGTATAAATTAAAAATTAAAAGTGAGAGAAATTATATGAAAGACTTTACAAATTAGTTGTACAAACATTAATATTAATTTATTAAAAAATCATTTTGATTGTATTTTTATTTTTTATAAATAAATTAGTCAAAATTTGAGTTGCTAGTTTCTTTGTTTATTTTATAAGTTAGAAATGTAGAAAAAAAATGTTGGAAAATGATGTCTTGGTGGTAGAGCTAAAGGTTCTTATCTTTCCCATGTGAAAAAGTACTTTGATTTGTCTGAGCTGACCCTAAACCCAGAAAGTTTTAGGACTTCTCAACATCAAAGCAGTTTCCATATGCAAAACAAAATCCTTACACAAAAAAAAAGAAACAAGTGCAACTTCAACTTATAAAAACTATAAATACATGCAGCTAAAAAACAAAATTATAACAAAATAAAAACGTTGTTGGAAACATATAGGTAAAAATACGATTTTTTTTAAGTGGGGGCAATTTTGTCCCATTTTTTACTGAAACGAGATTTGTTTTAAGAAAATTACGAATTAGGATTAGTCGTGCCAATATGACACGACTTTAATGTGAAGAAGTCATGCAATTGTGACATAACTTTTGTCATGCAAAGTGAAGTTGTATCAAGGTGACACCAGCTTAGTTATAGGGATGAATTCATGTCAATCTGGCACAAGTTTGAGGTCTTCGACGAGGGTGATCGTCGAACGAAGCTAGAGGTGGATCATCGTTGGTATCATCGTCATCACCATTATCAGCTTGATTATCAAGTCCTGGTGAGGGCATTGTGGACTAATAGTCGTGTATGGATGATGTCGAATTATATGTGAAAGGAGAGGTGAATGTTGAAGTTCCAAACATATTTGGTGGACTAAAAAAAGTATCCAGTTGAGAATGATAAATATTATATCTGTAAGGAACATGTTAGTGTGGAGAATGAAATGAGAGGTGGTGAAAATGATCCATGTATGTGGATGTGGATAGTTGTTGAAGATCCGACTGACTCAACCAACCTTGAAACCATGATTGTAATAAGCAAACCCCAAATGGTGATAAGTCGAATGCAATAGCGATTGGATGGGCTCTGGTGGCGTTCACACTATTGGAAAATAATTTTAACTTTAGGATAAAGAAAATTACATGATTAAAAAGTAAAAGATAAATATCAGTTAACTTACGTCATCGTCTGATGTCAGTCTTGGGACAATATATAGTGGATAGTATGGTTAATGTACTATTGCATGTATGTATTACATAATCCGGAAACTAATATATGGAGGTAATATAAGAAGAATAAAAATGTATTTTCATGTTGTGTATGGAGGTGGTATGCTCACAATGCCTAGGCAATGCTAACATGTTTGTGTAAATAATTCAAAATTTACACTTTCGGAAACAAAATTCTGTAATAGATTTAAAACCTTTTTGGGAAATGTGATTCTTCATTGATAAAATTTATCATGGGTATCTTAAAATCAAGAATCTAAAAGAGTTCAATATTAATTTCGAAATATTTTTTAATGCATTTTATTAGAAAGTGTAAGGATTTTGAAAAAAGAAGGTGCAAACAACAATTATGTAGGTAGAAGAAGCAATTGAATAATTTTTTTAGAAAGGATCATGAACCAAAATGGAGTTGGCAGTTTCTTCCTGCACCCCCACAAGGTTGCGCAAAGATAAAACTATCCCTATATAAAATTGTACATTTATTTTATTTGTATTTCGGATTATGAAATTCGGTAAATTTTTGGATTGACGCTTCAGGTAAAATTTCGGATTGACACGTCCGATAATCTCCTGGTGCTTTCGATAATACATTAATGGCAGTGTTAATCCAAAATAAAAAATGCAAAACATCCATAATTGAAAAATCTATTCCGGATCCACCAATCCATAATTCAAAATATCCATTCTAGATTCAGAAATTCATAATTGAAAAAAATCATTCCGGATCCATCAATCCGTAATAGAAATTAGGCTTCCGGATTCAGCAATCCAGAAATCAACAATTTATGCAAACTTTGCTTCCGGAACATCCCCTCATCCAAAAAGCAACATGATTCACTTCCGGATTGATGAATCCGTAGCACACTCCCAAATCCCGAATTCAAATAACAGGTGAAGGTCAGTTTTGGAATTTACAAAATTGTGAGGAAGAAACTGCCAATGAAGTTTTAGTCGGCTACCCCAACTCGTGTGATTGTGTTTGGGCCTTATCAACCCAAAAGGTTATTATTTAGATTTACCAATCAGAATGAAATCAATTAGTTGAAAAAAAATAAATAAAGATTATTGTGTGTTACATTCAAATTTTCGATAATTCCACACTTTTTTAATAATAAATAAATATAAGTTTCACACGTCTTTCACTCATCTACTGACTGCGTAAAATTGATATAAAACGACATTTTCAAACATAAATATTATACAAATTTATAAATAATACATTTTTTTTATAGTACACACCGCTCTTGATTGTTAGTTATATTAAAAACAAAATATCATAAGTAAAATTCATACAAAGTTTTGATTTTTCAATCAATTTGTCAATAAAAGAATCTGCTTTTTATTTCATACATTATTTTTTAAGAAAATATTTCCAACAAAAACATATCTTTGTTGTAGCATATACACAATAAAAATGCATTTTCAATTTGTTAGTACATCCTCCAAAAGGGACAAAAACACATTTCTTGTATATAAAGATAAGAGAACAATAGAGATTAGAGTAAACAGTAATTTGCAATACTTGTGTAAAATTAAAAGAGTAAGAAAAACATATGAGAACCATATTTAAAAATGATCAACGAGCTAAGTTCAATTAACTTCGATGTAAATTTTATCTATTCTATACAAATATGAATTCTTTTCATTCTTTAAAAAAAATTCAGATAGCTTGGTTTGCACAAAATTTTTGAATTTTTTTTTCAAAATAGTTTTTTCCTGAAATTCCACGTAAGAATCTTCACTGAATTTGGGACAAAAGACGACAAATTTCAGGTCAAACGGATGAGTATTCGCCCACGAAAACAATCAAACAGTTTCACACACAAACGAACCTTCCTTTCAACCCTGACAGTGATCAATAAAAAATTTCTTTCCAATCTTGTGGGACGAATATGGGCCTCAAATCTCAGCCAAAACTCAATAGACACAGTGACGAACGTCTGGTAAAAATTTCAGAACAAAACACCCAAGGAGTAAGGGGTAGTAAGTCCCAGACCGAGAGTGAACAAAACTGGTTTTCCGAAAACAAAACGTCCTGAATTTTCTTCCCCGCATCTCCTTTTTGTGATTCTTTTATGGACGTGCCCCCTTACCTGGGTGCAAACAACATATGAAAGTACTTGTGTGAACTTTTTCAGTGAAATACGGACCCAAAATAAAAATTGCAGAAAGTAGGGCGAAATTTCACAAGTTTTGGTAGAGGATAGCCTTAGTTTGCACAAAATTTCCGAAAAAATCTCCCGAAATAGTTTTTTTCCTGAAATTCCACGTAAAAATCTCCACTGAATTTGAGACAAAACGCGAAAAATTTCAGGTCAAACGGATGAGTATTCGCCCACGAAAAAATCAAACAGTTTCACACACAAACAAACCTTCCTTTCAGCCCTAGCAATGATCAATAAAAATTTCTTGCCAATCTTGTGGGACGAATCTGGGCCTCAAATCTCAGCCAAAACTCAATAGACACAATGAAGAACGTCTGGTAAAAATTTCAGACCGAAACACCCTTGGAGTAAGGCGTAGTAAGTCCCAGACCGAGAGTGAACAAAACTGATTTTCCGAGAACAAAACGTCCTGAATTTTCTTCCCCGTATCTCCTTTTTGTGATTATTTTATGGACGTGCCTCCTTACCTGGGTGCAAACAACATATGGAAGTACTTGTGTGAACTTTTTCAGTGCAGTACGGACCCAGAATAAAAATTGCAAAAAGTAGGGCGAAATTTCACAAGTTTTGGTTGAAGATAGCCTTGGTTTGCACAACATTTCCAAAAAGTTCTCCCGAAATAGTTTTTTCCTGAAATTCCACGTAAGAATATCCACTGAATTTGAGACAAAACTCGACAAATTTCAGCTCAAACGGATGAGTATTTGCGCACGAAAAGAATCAAACAATTTCACACACAAATGAACCTTTCTTTCAGCTCTGGCAATGATCAATAAAAATTTATTGCCAATCTTGTGGGACGAATCTGTGCCTCAAATCTCAGATAAAACTCAATAGACACAGTGACGAACGTCTGGTTAAAATTTCAGACCAAAACACCGAAGCAGTAAGGCGTAGTAAGTTCCAGACCGAGAGTGAAAAAAAGTGGTTTTCCGAAAACAAAACGTCCTGGATTTTCTTCCCCATATCTCCCTTTTGTGATTCTTTTATGGACGTGCCTCCTTACTTGGGTGCAAACAACATATGGAAGTACTTGTGTGAACCTTTTCAGCGCAATACAGACCCAGAATAAAAATCGCAGAAAGTAGGGCGAAATTTCTCAAGTTTTGGTAGAGGATAACCTTGGTTTGCACCACATTTCCAAAAAATTCTCCGGAAATAATTTTTTCCTGAAATTTCACGTAAGAATATCCATTGAATTTGGGACAAAACTCGACAAATTTCAGGTCAAACTGATGAGTATTCGCCCACGAAAAGAATGAAACAGTTTGACACACAAACAAACCTTCCTTTAAGCACTGGCAGTGATCAATACAAAATTTATTCGCAATCATGTGGGACGAATCTGGGCCTCAAATCTCAGCCAAAACTCAATAGACGCAGTGACGAACGTCTGGTAAAAATTTCAGACAAAAACACCCAATGAGTAAGGCGTAGTAAGTCCAGATCGAGAGTTAACAAAACCGGTTTTCCGAGAACAAAACGTCATGGATTTTCATCCCTGTATCTCCTTTTTGTGATTCTTTTATCGATGTGCCTCCTTACCTGAGTGCAAACAACATGTGAAAGTACTTGTGTGAACTTTTTCAGCCCAATACAGACCCAGAATAAAAATTGTAGAAAGTAGGGCAAATGTTCAAAGGTTTTGGTAGAGGATAGCCTTGGTTTGCTCAAAATTTCCAAAAAATTCTCCCGAAATAGTTTTTTCCTGAAATTCCATGTAAGAATCTCCACTGAATTTGGGAGAAAACGCGACAAATTTCAGGTCCAACGGATGAGTATTCACCCAAGAAAAATATCAAACAATTTCACACACAAAACGAACCTTCCTTTTAGCCCGGGCAGTAATAAATAAAAAATTTATTGCGAATCTTGTGGGACGAGTCTGGGGCTCAAATCTCAACCACAACTCAATAGGCACAATGACGAATATCAGGTAATAATTTCAGACCAAAATACCCAAGGAGTAAGACGCAGTAAGTCCTAGACCGAGAGTGAGCAAAACCGGTTTTCCGAGAACAAAACGTCATGGCTTTTCTTCCTTGTATCTTCATTCTGTGCTTTGTTTATGGATGTGCCTCCTTACTTGTGTCAATTTTTTCAACGCAATACGGACCCGGAAAAAAATTGCAGAAAGTAGGGCGAAATTTCACAAGTTTTGCTAGAGGATAGCCTTGGTTTTGCACAAAATTTCTGAAAAATTCTCCCAGAACGGGTTTTTCCTGAAATTCGACGTAAGAATCTCCACTGAATTTGGGACAAAACGCGACAGATTTCAGGTCAAACGGATGATTATTCACTCAGGAAAAAAATCAAACAGTTTCACACACAAACGAACCTTCCTTTCAGCCCGGGCAGTGATGAATAAATAATTTATTGCGAATCTTGTGGGACGAGTCTGGGGCTCAAATCTCAACCAAAACTCAATAGACACAATGATGAATGTCTGGTAAAAATTTCAGACCAAAATACCGAAGTAGTAAGGCGTAGTAAGTCCCAGACCGAGAGTGAACGAAACCGGTTTTCCGAAAACAAAACGTCCTGGCTTTTCTTCTTCCCCGTATCTTCTTTCTGTGATTTGTTTATGGACGTGCTTCCTTACCTAGGTGCAAACAACATACGAAAGTACTTGTGTGAATTTTTTCAGCGCAACATGGACCCGAAAAAAAATTGCATAAAGTAGGGCGAAATTTCACAAGTTTTGCTAGAGGATAGCCTTGGTTTGCTCAAAATTTCTAAAAAATTATCCCGAAATGATTTTTTCCTGAAATTACGCGTAAGAATCTCCACTGAATTTGGGACAAAACGCGACAGATTTCAGGTCAAACGGATGAGTATTCACCCAGGAGAAAAATCAAACAGTTTCACACACAAACGAACCTTCCTTTCAGCCCGGGCAATGATGAATAAAAAATTTATTGCGAATCTTCTGGGACGAGTCTGGGGCTCAAATCTTAGCCAAAAATCAATAGACACAATGAAAAATGTCTGGTAAAAATTTCATACCAAAATACCCAAGGAGTAAGGCGAAGTAAGTCCCAGACCAAGAGTGAACGAAACCGATTTTCCGAAAACAAAACGTCCTGGCTTTTTTTCTTCCCCGTATCTTCTTTCGGTGATTTTTTATGGACGTGCCTGCTTACCTGGGTGCAAACAACATACGAAAGTACTTGTGTGGATTTTTTCAGCGCAATACAGACCCGGAATAAAATTGCAGAAATTAGGGCGAAATTTCACAAGTTTTGCTAGAGGATAGCCTTGGTTTGCACAAAATTTCTGAAAAATTCTCCCGAAATGGTTTTTTCCTGAAATTCTGAGTAAGAATGTCCACTGAATTTGGGAAAAAACGCGTCAAATTTCAGGTCCAACGGATGAGTATTCACCCAGGAAAAAAATCAAACAGTTTCACACACAAACAAACCTTCCTTTCAGCCCGGGCAGTAATGAATAAAAAATTTATTTCGAATCTTGTGGGATGAGTCTAGGGCTCAAATCTCAGCCAAAAATTAATATACACAATGACGAATGTCTGGTAAAAATTTCAGACCAAAATACCCAAGGAGTAAGGCGCAGTAAGTCCCAGACCAAGAGTGAACGAAACCGGTTTTCCGAAAGAAAAACGTACTGACTTTTCTACCCCGTATCTTCTTTTTGTGATTTTTTTATGGACGTGCCTCCTTACCTAGGTGCAAAGAGCATATGAAAGTACTTGTGTGAATTTTTTCAGCGCAATACGGACCCGAAAAAAAATTGCAGAAGGCAGAGCGGAATTTCACACGTTTTGCTATCGCCTTGGATTGCACAAAATTTCTGAAAAATTCTCCCGCAATGATTTTTTCATTAAATTCTGCGTAAGAATCTCCACTGAATTTGGGACAAAACGCGATAGATTTCAGGTCAAACTGATGAGTATTCACCCAGGAAAAAAATCAAACAATTTCACACACAAACAAACCTTCCTTTCAGCCCGAGCAGTGATGAATAAAATTTTTATCGCGAATCTTGTGGGACGAGTCTGGGGCTCAAATCTCAGCCAAAACTCAATAGAATCAATGACGAATGTCTGGTAAAAATTTCAGACCAAATTACCCAAGGAGTAAGGCACAGTAAGTCCCAGACCGAGAGTGAACGAAACCGGTGTTCTGAAAACAAAACGTCCTGGCTTTTCTTCTTCCCCGTATCTTCTTTCTGTGATTTGTTTATGGACGTGCCTCCTTACCTGGGTGCAAACACCATACGAAAGTACTTGTGTGAATTTTTTAAGCGCAATACGGACCCGAAATAAAATTGCAGAAAGTAGGGCGAAATTTCACAAGTTTTGCTAGAGGATAGCCTTGATTTGCACAAAATTTCTGAAAAATTCTGCCAAAATGATTTTTTCTGAAATTCCGCGTAAGAACTCCACTGAATTTGGGACAAAACGCGACAGATTTCAGGTCAAACGGATGAGTATTCACTAAGGAAAAAAATCAAACAGTTTCACACACAAACGTACATTCCTTTCAGCCCGGGGAGTGATGAATAAAAAATTTATTACGAATCTTGTGGGACGAGTCTGGGGCTCAAATCTCAGCTAATACTCAATAGACACAATGACGAATGTCTGGTAAATATTTCGGACCAAAATACCCAAGGAGTAAAGCGCAGTAAGTCCCAGACCGAGAGTGAACGAAACCGGTTTTCCGTAAACAAAACGTCCTGGCTTTTCTTCCCCGTATCTTCTTTCTGTGATTTGTTTATGGACGTGCCTCCATACCTGGGTGCAAACAACATACGAAAGTACTTGTCTGATTTTTTTCAGCGCAATACAGAACTAGAAAAAATTTGCAGAAAGTAGGGTGAAATTTCACAAGTTTTGCTAGAGGATAGCCTTGGTTTGCACAAAATTTCTGAAAAATTCTCCCCAAATAGTTTTTTTACTGAAATTACACGTAAGAATCTGAACTGAATTTGAAACAAAACGTGACAGATTTCAGGTTAAACGGATGAGTATTCACCCAGGAAAAGAATCAAACAGTTTCACACACAAACGAACCTTCCTTTCTGCCTGGACAGCGATGAATAAAAAATTTATTGCGAATCTTGTGGAATGATTCTGGGGATCAAATCTAAGCCAAAACTCAATAGACACAATGACGAATGTCTGGTAAAAATTTTAGACCAAAATACCCAAGGAGTAAGGCGCAGTAAGTCCAAGATTGAGAGTGCACGAAACTGGTTTTCTGAAAACAAAACGTCCTGACTTTTCTTCCCCGTATCTTCTTTCAGTGATTTGTTTATGGACGTGCCTCCTTACCTGGGTGCAAAAAATATACGAAAGTACTTGTCTGATTTTTTTCAGTGCAATACGGACCCGAAAAAAAATTGCAGAAAATAAGGCGAAATTTCACAAGTTTTGCTAGAGCATAGCCTTGGTTTGCACAAAATTTTTGAAAAATTCTCCCAAAATAGTTTTTTCCTGAAATTCCATGTAAGAATCTCCACTGAATTTGGGGCAAAAGGCGACAGATTTCAAGTTAAACAGATGAGTATTCACCCAGGAAAAGAATCAAACAGTTTCACACACAAACGAACCTTCCTTTCAGCTTGGACAGTGATGAATAAAAAATTTATTGCGAATCTCTTGGGACGAGTATGGGGCTCAAATCTCAGCCAAAACTCAATAGACACAATGACGAATGTCTGGTAAAAATTTCAGACCAAAATACCCAAGGAGTAAAAGGCAGTAAGTCCCAGACCGAGAGTGAACGAAACCGGTTTTTCGAAAACAAAATGTCCTGACTATTCTTCCCCGTATCTTCTTTCTGTGATATTTTTATGGACGTGCCTCCTTACCTGGGTGCAAAAAGCACACGAAAGTACTTGTGTGAATTTTTTCAGCGCAATACGGACCCAGAAAAAAATAGCAGAAAATAGGGCGAAATTTCACAAGTTTTTCTAGAGGATAGCCTTGGTTTGCACAAAATTTCTGAAAAATTCTCCCAAAATAGTTTTTTCCTGAAATTCCATGTAAGAATCTCAACTGAATTTGGGACAAACCACGACAGATTTCAAGTTAAACGGATGAGTATTCACCCAGGAAAAGAATCAAACAGTTTCACACACAAACGAACCTTCCTTTCAGCCTGGACAGTGATGAATAAAAAATTTATTGCGAATATCTTGGGACGGGTTTGGGGCTCAAATCTCAGCCAAAACTCAATAGACAAAATGACGAATGTCTGGTAAAAATTTCAGACCAAAATACCCAAGGAGTAAGGCGCAGTAAGTCCCAGACCGAGAGTGAACGAAATCGGTTTTCCGAAAACAAAATGTCCTGACTATTCTTCCCCGTATCTTCTTTCTGTGATATTTTTATGGACGTGCCTCCTTACCTGGGTGCAAACAACACACGAAAGTACTTGTGTGAATTTTTTCAGCGCAATACGGACCCGGAAATAAAATTGCAGAAAATAGGGCGCAATTTCACAAGTTTTGCTAGAGCATAGCCTTGGTTTGCACAAAATTTTTGAAAATTCTACCCAAATAGTTTTTTCCTGAAATTCCATGTAAGAATCTGCACTGAATTTGGGACAAAACGCGACAGATTTCAAGTTAAACAGATGAGTATTCACCCAGGAAAAGAATCAAACAGTTTCACACACAAACGAACCTTCCTTTCAGCTTGGACAGTGATGAATAAAAAATTTATTGCGAATCTCTTGGGATGAGTATGGGGCTCAAATCTCAGCTAATACTCAATAGACACAATGACGAATGTCTGGTAAAAATTTCAGACCAAAATACCCAAGGAGTAAGGCGCAGTAAGTCCCAGACCGATAGTGCACGAAATCGGTTTTCCGAAAACAAAACGTCCTGACTTTTCTTTGCCATATCTTCTTTCTGTGATTTGTTTATGGACGTGCCTCCTTACCTGGGAGCAAACAACGTACGAAAGTACTTGTGTGAATTTTTTCAGCGCTATACGGACCCAGAAAAAAATTGCAAAAAGTGGGGCGAAATTTCACAAATTTGCTAGATGATAGCCTTGGTTTGCACAAAATTTCTGAAAAATTCTCCCAAAATAGTTTTTTCTTCAAATTCCACATAAGAATCTGCACTGAATTTGGGACAAAGCGCGATAGATTTCAGGTCAAACGGATGAGTATTCACCCAGGAAACGAATCAAACAGTTTCACACACAAAAGAACCTTCCTTTCTGCCAGGACAGTGATGAATAAAATTTTTATTGCGAATCTTGTGGGACGATTCTGGGGATCAAATCTCAGCCAAAACTCAATAGACACAATAACGAATGTCTGGTAAAAATTTTAGACGAAAATACCCAAAGAGTAAGGCGCAGTAAGTCCCAGACCGAGAGTGCACGAAACCGGTTTTCCGAAAACAAAACGTCCTGAATTTTCTTCCCCGTATCTTCTTTATGTGATTTGTTTATGGACGTGCCTCCTTACCTGGGTGCAAACAACATACGAAAGTACTTGTCTGATTTTTTTCAGCGCAATACGGACCCAGAAAAAAATTGGAGAAAGTAAGGCGAAATTTCACAAGTTTTGCTAGAGGATAGCTTTGGTTTGCACAAAATTTTTGAAAAATTATGCCGAAATAGTTTTTTCCTGAAATTCCGCGTAAGAATCTCCACTGAATTTCGAACAAAACGCGACAGATTTTAGGTCAAACGAATGAGTATTCACCTAAGAAAAGAAACATACACAAACGAACCTTTCTTTTAGACCGGGTAGTGATGAATAAAAAATTTATTACAAATCTTGTGGGACGAGTCTGGGGCTCAAATCTCTGCCAAAACTCAATAGACACAACGACGAATGTCTGGTAAAAATTTCAGACCAAAATACCCTAGGAGTAAGGCACAGTAAGTCCCAGACCGAGAGTGAACGAAACCGGTTTTCTAAAAACAAAACGTCCTGGCTTTTCTTCCCTCCTGTGATTTGTTTATGGACGTGCCTCCTTACCTGGGTGCAAACCACATACAAAATTACTTGTGTGAATTTTTCAGCATAGTACGGACCCCGAAAAAAATTGCATAAAGTAGAGCGAAATTTCACAAGTTTTGCTAGAGGATAGCCTTGGTTTGCACAAAATTTCTGAAAAATTCTCCCAGAATGGTTTTTTCCTGAAATTCCGCGTAAGAATGTCCACTGAATTTGGGACAAAACGCGACAGATTTCAGGTCAAACGAATGAGTATTCACCCAGGAAAAGAATCAAACAGTTTCACAGACAAACGAACCTTCCTTTCAGCCCGGGCAGTGATGAATAAAAAATTTATTGCGAATCTCTTGGGACGAGTATGGGGCTCAAATGTCAGCCAAAACTCAATAGACACAATGACGAATGTCTGGTAAAAATTTCAGACCAAAATACCCAAGGAGTAAAGGGCAGTAAGTCCCAGAACGAGAGTGAACGAAACCGATTTTCCGAAAACAAAATGTCCTGACTATTCTTCCTCGTATCTTCTTTCTGTGATATTTTTATGGACGTGCCTCCTTACCTGGGTGCAAACAGCACACGAAAGTACTTGTGTGAATTTTTTCAGCGCATTACGGACCCGGAAAAAAATTGCAGAAAGTAGGGCAAAATTTCACAAGTTTTGCTAGAGGATAGCCTTGGTTTGCACAAAATTTCTGAAAAATTCTCCCAGAATGGTTATTTGCTGAAATTTCGTATAAGAATATCCACTGAATTTGGGACAAAACGCGATAAATTTCAGGTCAAACGGATGAATATTAACCCAGGAAAAAAATCAAACAATTTCACACACAATCGAACCTTCCTTTCATCCCGGGCAATGATGAATAAAAAATTTATTGCGAATGATGTGGGACGAATCTGGGGCTCAAGTCTCAGCCAAAACTCAATAGACACAATGACGAATGTCTGTTAAAAATTTCAGCCCAAAATACCCAAGGAGTAAGGTGCAGTAAGTCCTAGACCAAGAGTGAACGAAACCGGTTTTCCGAAAACAAAACGTCCTGGCTTTTCTTCCTCGTATCTTCTTTCTGTAATTTGTTTTTGGACGTGCCTCCTTACCTGGGTGCAAACATCACACGAAAGTACTTGTGTGAATTTTTTCAGCGCAATACGGACCCGAAATTTTTTTTGCAGAAAGTAGGGCGAAATTTCACAAGTTTTGCTAGAGGATAGCCTTTGTTTGCAAGAAAATTCTGAAAAATTCTCCCAGAATGGTTTTTTCCTAAAATTCGGCGTAAAAATATCCACTGAATTTGGGAAAAAACGCAACAGATTTCAGGTCAAATGAATGAGTATTCACCCAGGAAAAAAATCAAACAGTTTCACATAGAAACGTACCTTCCTTTCAGCCGGGCAGTGATAAATAAAAAATTTATTGCGAATTATGTGGAACGAGTCTGGGGCTCAAATCTCAGCCAAAACTCAATAGACACAATGACGAATGTCTTGTTAAAATTTCAGACCAAAATACCCAAGGACTAAGGTGCAGTAAGTCCCAGACCAAGAGTGAACGAAACCGGTTTTCTGAAAACAAAACGTCCTGGCATTTGTTCCCCGTATCTTCTTTCTGTCATTTGTTTATGGACGTGACTCTTTACCTGCGTGCAAACAACACACGAAAGTACTTGTGTGAATTTTTTCAGCGCAATACGGACCCGGAAAAAATTGCAGAAAATAGGGCGAAATTTCAAAGTTTTGATAGAGGATAGCCTTGGTTTGCACAAAATTTCTGAAAAATTCTCCCGGAATGGTTTTTTCCTGAAATTCCGCGTATGAATCTCCACTGAATTTGGAATAAAACGCGACAGATTTCAGGTCAAACGGATGAGTATTCGCCCAAGAAAAGAATCAAACAGTTTCACACACAAACGAACCTTCCTTTCAGCCCGGGCAGTGATGAATAAAAAGTTTACTGCGAATCATGTGGGACGAGTCTGGGGCTCAAATATCAGCCAAAACTCAATAGACACAATGACGAATGTCTGGTAAAAATTTCAGACCAAAATACCCAAGGAGTAAGGCGCAGTAAGTCCCAGACCGAGAGTGAACGAAACCGGTTTTCCGAAAACAAAACTTCCTGGCTTTTCTTCCTCGTATCTTCTTTCTGTGATTTGTTTATGGACGTGCCTCCTTACCTGAGTGCAAACAGTACTCGAAAGTACTTGTGTGAATT
This sequence comes from Phaseolus vulgaris, assembly GCF_051622355.1. Taxonomy (NCBI): domain Eukaryota; kingdom Viridiplantae; phylum Streptophyta; class Magnoliopsida; order Fabales; family Fabaceae; genus Phaseolus; species Phaseolus vulgaris. The sequence goes on along the minus strand of NC_143501.1, from coordinate 5,357,888 downwards.
TTTTCATCGCAATACGGACCCGGAAGAAAATTGCAGAAAGTAGGGCAAAATTCCACAAGTTTTGCTAGAGGATAGCCTTGGTTTGCACAAAATTTCTGAAAAATTCTCCCAGAATGGTTTTTTCCTGAAATTCCGTATAAGAATCTCCACTGAATTTGGGACAACACGCGACAGATTTCAGGTTAAACGGATGAGTATTCACGAAGGAAAAAAATCAAACAGTTTCACACACAAATGAACCTTCCTTTTAGTCCTGGCAGTCATGAATAAAAAATTTATTACGAATCTTGGGGGACGATTCTTGGGCTCAAATATCAGCCAAAACTCAATAGACACAATTACGAATATCTGGTAAAAATTTCAGACCAAAATACCGAAGGAGTAAGGCCCAGTATGTCCCAGACCAAGAGTGACCGAAACCGGTTTTCCGAAAACAAAACGTCCTGGCTTTTCTTCCCCGTATCTTCCTTTTGTGATTCGTTTATGGACGTGCCTCCCTGCCTGGGTGCAAACAACATACGAAAGTGCTTGTGTGAATCTTCTTCAGCGAAATACGGACCCGGAAAAAAATTGCAGAAAGTAGGGCAAAATTTCACAAGTTTTGCTAGAGGATAGCTTTGGTTTGCACAAAATTTCTGAAAAATTCTCCCGGAATGGTTTTTTCCTGATGTTCCGCGTAAGAATCTTCACTGAACTTGGGACAAAACGCGACAGATTTCAGGTCAAACGGATGTATTCACCCAGGAAAAAAATCAAACAGTTTCACACACACACGAACCTTCCTTTCAGCCCGGGCAGCGATGAATAAAAAATTTATTGCGAATCCTGTGAAACGAGTTTGGGACTCAAATCTCAGCCAAAACTCAATAGACACAATGACAAATATGTGGTAAAAATTTCAGACCAAAATACCCAAGGAGTAAGGCGCGGTAAGTCCCAGATCGAGAGTGACTGAAATCGATTTTTCGAAAACAAAACGTCCTGGCTTTTCTTCCCTGTATCTTCTTTCTGTGATTTGTTTATGGACGTGCCTCCTTACCTGGGTGCAAACAACACACGAAAGTACTTGTCTGAATTTTTTCAGCGCAATACGGACCCAGAAAAAAATTGCAGAAAGTAGGGTGAAATTTCACAAGTTTTGCTAGAAGATAGCCTTGGTTTGCACAAAATTTCTGAAAAATTCTCCTGGAATGGTTTTTTCCTTCAATTTCGCGTAAGAATCTCCACTGAATTTGGGACAAAATACGACAGATTTCAGGTCAAACGGATGAGTATTCACCCAGGAAAAAAATCAAACTGTTTCACACACAAACGAACCTTCCTTTAAGCCCGGGCAGCGATGAATAAAAAATTTATTGCGAATCTTGTGGAACGAGTCTGGGGCTCAAATCTCAGCCAACACTCAATACACACAATGACGAATGTCTGGTAATAATTTCAGACCAAAATACCCAAGGAGTAAGGCGCAGTAAGTCCCAGACCGAGAGTGAACGAAACCGGTTTTCTAAAAACAAAACGTCCTGGCTTTTGTTCCCCGTATCTTCTTTTTGTTATTTGTTTATGGACGTACCTCCTTACCTCGAGGCAAACAACACACAAAAGTACTTGTGTGAATTTTTTCAGCGCAATACGGACCCGGAAAAAAATTGCAGAAAGTAGGGCGAAATTTCACAAGAGTAAGGCGTAGTAAGTCCTAGACCGAGAGTGACCAAAACTTGTTTTCCGAAAACAAAAGGTCCTGGATTTTCTTCCCCGTATCTCCTTTATGTGATTCTTTTATGGACGAGCCTCCTTACCTGGGTGCAAAAAACATATGGAAGTACTTGTGTGAACTTTTCAACGCAATACGGACCCAGAAAAAAATTTGCAGAAAGTAGGGCGAAATTTCACAAGTTTTGGTATTGGTTTGCACAAAATTTCCAAAAAATTCTCCTGAAATAGTCTTTTATGGAAATTCCATATAAGAATCTCCACTGAATTTGGGACAAAACGCGACAAATTTCAGGTCAAACAGATGAGTATTCGCACACACAAAAAAAACATACAGTTTCACACACAAACGAACGTTCCTTTAAGGCCAGGTAGTGATCAATAAAAAATTTATTGCCAATCTTGAGGGACGAATATGGGCGTCAAATCTCAGCCAAAACTCAATAGACACGGTGACGTACGTCTGGTAAAATTTTCAGACCAAAACACCTAAGGAGTAAGGCGTAGTAAATCCCAGACCAAGAGTGACCAAAACTGGTTTGCCGAAAACAAAACGTCCTGGATTTTCTTCCCGTATCTCCTTTTTGTGATTCTTTTCTGGACGTGCCTCCTTACTTGGGTGCAAACAAGATATGGAAATACTTGTGTGAACTTTTTCAGTGCAATATGGATCCAGAACAAGAAGTGCAGAAAGTAGGGTGAAATTTCACAAGTTTTGGTAGAGGATAGCCTTGGTTTCCACAAAATTTCCAAAAATTCTCCCGAATTAGTCTTTTCTTGAAATTCCACGTAAGAATCTGCACTGAATTTGGGAAAAATGCGACAAATTTCAGGTCAAACAGTAGAGTATTCGCCCACGAAAAAAATCCAACAGTTTCACACACACACGAACCTTCCTTTAAGCCCTTGCAGTGATCAATAAAAAATTCATTGCCAATCTTGTGGGACGAATCTGGGCCTTAAATCTCATCGAAAACTCAATAGACACAGAGACGAAGGTCTGGTAAAATATTCAGAACACAACACCGAAGGAGTAAGGCGTAGTAAGTCCCAGACCGAGAGTGAACAAAACTGGTTTTCCGAAAACAAAAGGTCCTGGATTTTCTTCCCCGTATCTCCTTTTTATGATTCTTTTATGGACTTTCCTACTTACCTAGGTGCAAACAACATATGGAAATACTTATGTGAACTTTTTCAGTGCAATACGGACCCAGAATAAAAATTGCAGAAAGTAGGGCGAAATTTCACAAGTTTTGGTAGAGAATAGCCTTGGTTGACACAAATTTTTGAAAAAATGTACTGAAATAGTCTTTTCCTGAAATTCCACGTAAGAATCTCCACTGAATTTGGGACAAAACGCGACAACTTTCAAGTCAAACGGATGAGTATTCGCCATTGAAAAAAATCAAACAGTTTCACACACAAACGAACCTTCCTTTCAGCCCTGGCAGTGATCAATAAAATATTTATTGGCAATCTTGTTAGACGAATCTGAGCCTCAAGTCTCAGCCGAAACTCAATAGACACGGTGACGAACGTCTGGTAAAAGTTTCAGACCAAAACACCCAAGGAGTTAGGCGTAGTAAGTCCCAGACAGAGAGTGAACAAAACTGGTTTTCCGAAAACAAAAGGTCTTGGGTTTTCTTCCCTGTATCTCCTTTTTGTGATTCTTTTATTGGCGTGCCTCCTTACCTGGGTACAAACAACATATGGAAGTACTTGTGTGAACTTTTTCGGCGCAATACGAAACCAGAACAAAAATTGCAGAAAGTATGGCGAAATTTCACAAGTTTTGGTAGAGGATATAGCCTTGGTTTGACAAAATTTACAAAAAATTCTCCCGAAATAGTTTTTTCCTGAAATTCCACAGAAGAATCTCCAATAAATCTGAGACAAAACGTGACATATTTCAAGTCAAACGGATAAGTATTCACCCACGAAAAAATCAAACAGTTTCACACACAAAAGAACCTTCCTTCCAGCCATGGCAGTGATCAATAAAAAATTTATTGTCAATCTTGTTGGACAAATTTGGGCCTCAAATCTCAGCCAAAACTCAATAGACACGGTAACGAACGTCTGGTAAAAGTTTCAGACCAAAACACCCAAGGAGTAAGGCGTAGTAAGTCCCTGACCGAAAGTGAACAATATTAGTTTTCCGAAATCAAAACGTCCTAGATTTTCTTCCCCCTATCTCCTTTTTGTGATTCTTTTATGGACGTGCCTATTTACCTGGGTGGAAACAACATATGGAAGTACTTGTGTGAACTTTTTCAATGGAATACGGACCCAAAACAAAAAGTGCAGATTTCACAAGGTTTGGTAGAGGATATAGCCTTGATTTGTACAAAATTTACGAAAAATTCTCCCGAAATAGTTTTTTCCTGAAATTCCACAGAAGAATCTTTATTAAATTTGGGGCAAAACGCGGCAAATTTCAGGTCAAATAGATGAGTATTCGCCCACGAAAAAAATAAAACAGTTTCACACACAAATAAACCTTCCTTTCAGCCCTGGCAGTGATCAATAAAAAATTTATTGTCATTCCTGTGGGACGAATCTGGTCCTCAAATCTCAGCCAAAACTCAATAGACACAGTGACGTACGTCTGGTAAAAATTTCAGACCAAAACACCCAAGGATTAAGGCATAATAAGTCCCATACCGAGAGTGAACAAAACTGGTTTTCTGAAAACAAAAGGTCATGGATTTTCTTCCCCGTATCTCCTTTTTGTGATTCTTTTATGGACGTGCCTCCTTACTAGGGTGCAAACAACTTATGGAAGTACTTGTGTGAACTTTTTCAATGCAATACGGACCCAGAACAAAACTTGCAGAAAGTAGGGCAAAACTTCACAAGTTTTGGTAGAGGATAGCATTGGTTTGCACAAAATTTCTGAAAAATTCTCCCGAAATAGTTTTTTTCTGAAATTCCACATAAGAATCTCCACTGAATTTTGGACAAAACACGACAAATTTCAGGTCAAACGAATGAGTATTCGTCCATGAAAAAAATCAAACAGTTTCACACACAAACAAACCTACCTTTCAGCCCTGGCAATGATCAATAAAAAATATATTGCCTATCTTGTGGGACGAATCTGGGCCTCAAATCTCATCCAAAAATCAATAGACACAGTGACGAACGTCTGGTAAAAGTTTCAGACCAAAACATCCATGGGGTAAGGCGTAGTAAGTCCCAGACCGAGAGTGAAAATAACAGGTTTTCCGAAAACAAAACGTCCTGGATTTCCTTCCCCGTATCCCCTTTTTGTGATTCTTTGATGGACGTGCCTCCTTACCTCCGTGCAAACTACATATGGACGTACTTGTGTGATCTTTTTCAGCGCAATATGGACCCAGAACAAAAATATCAGAAAGTAGGGCGAAATTTCACATGTTTTGGTAGACCCTTGGTTTGCACAAAATTTCTGAAAAATTCTTCCGAAATAGTTTTTTCCTGAAATTCCATGTAAGAATCTCCACTTAATTTGGGACAAAACGTGGCAAATTTCAGGTCAAACGGATCAGTATTCGCCCACGAAAAAAATCATACAGTTTCACACAGAAAGGAACCTTCCTTTCAACCCTGACAGTGATCAATAAAAAATTTATTGTCAATCTTGTGGGACGAATCTGGGCCTCAAATCTCAGCCAAAACTCAATAGACACAGTGACGAACATCTGGTAAAAATTTCAGACCAAAACACCCAAGGAGTAAGGCGTAGTAAGTCCCAGACCGAGAGTGAACAAAACTGGTTTTCCGAAAACAAAACGTCCTGGATTTTCTACACCGTATCTCCATTTTGTGATTCTTTTATGGACGTGCCTCCTTACCTGGGTGCAAACAACATATGGAAGTACTTGTGTGAACTTTTTCAGTGCAATACGAACCCAGAATAAAAATTGCAGAAAGTATGTATTTTTTTTAAGTTCCTTTTACAAAATTAGATAAATTTATATATAAAAAGATATATTTGAAAAAAAAAAATCCTTAAAAACCATTAAAAATAAAGCAATTTTTTAAGAATTTAAGTTAATTTATCTTTTTCATGCTAACTTAAGTTCGTTAAAAATAATATGATTAAAGTCAAATGTCATATTCGATATATTGTTTGTTTTGAAATTCATGACTATATTGTAATTTTGTCCTTAGAAACATTTTAGAGGGTGTTAAGGGAGAGAGTTCATCTCTAGAATTTATTTTCTATTCCAACAAATGATAACAATGTTCTAAATTCTTATTGCTATAGCATTATTAGGTCAATTATCACATTTTAGGTATTGTTAATTTTGAAATTTGGAGTTCTCTTACGATTTTGGTTTTGTTTTTATAAAATGTTTAAAGAGACTATTTGACATATAGAGAAAATTTACATATATATCATTTAAAAAAAATCAATTATATTTTTTTTTTCTAAATTTATAACCTTAATATGTATATATAATAATAGCCTTTGACTCGTTCAATGCAAAATACTTTATACGTTTAATCCCTTTATATAGTTATGTGAATATGTGTTTTGATATTTGAATATGTTAATTTTGAATTTCCAAGTATCTTCATATTTGCATTAGATGGTATTTTGTAGTAGATGGTGAATACAAAATATGAGATTGGATTAACTTACATAAAAAAAAAAACATAGATCCAACTATAGTGGCAAGAGCAAAAACATTTTGATGATGCAGGTTTGATTGAAGAAAAAGTTTCATAAGAATCTCTATTACACTCCATTCCAAAATCAAAGTTTGAATAAAAATGGAAATAGAATCACAAACATGATTGATTACCTTGTCTCAGCAAAAATCATCTGAAGTTTGAAATTTGCAAGAAACCTAATCCATCTTTTTAGGAATAATATAAGAGTTAAAAACTATAGGTGTGACTCTCTTACAAACATTCATGTTTCATCATAGAATAATTTTTTTGAAATATTACAGTATAAATTTGATTCTAAATTCGAGTTTTTGTTGTTGAAAAATGGTTGATGTCATAAGCAGTACACATGCATTGAGATAAGTGACAAATGGAGGGGCATACTAAACATCACAAGAACACACTTTCGATGACACATGGCTAATCCAAACTCTACCCCATATATTATCCAAGCCAAATTTAAGTAATTTTTTTTTATAATAAAAAGGTTAAAGAAAACTAAGAATCAATGTGAGTAGTAGTTTACTAAAAAAAATTATTAAATAAAAATCAATTTTAAACACAAAAAATAATTAGTTATTATATTGACTAAATTAGAGACCATTTTAAAGACTAAAATAATTATTGGCTTTTCAATTAATTTCTATTATTGATAAATAGTTTTTAAATTGGTATCTAATTAGTTACCAATTTTTTTGCTATCAAATTTAGAATCTAAATAATTGGTACTTAAAACATTGGAACGGGGTAGAGAATCCAGCCCACCTGTCACCTGCAACCTGCCACGTGTGCAACCTGCTACCTGTTACATGCAACCTGCTACCTGCAACATGTTACCTGCAACCTGTTACTTGCTACCTATAACTTGCAACATGCAACCTGCAACTAGCAACCTGCTACCTGTTACCTGCTACCTGCTACCAGTTACCTGCTACCTGCTACCAGTTACCTGCTACCTACTACCTGTTATCTGCTACCTGCTACCTCTTACCTCCAACTTGCTATCTACTACCTCCTACCTGCAACATGCTACCTGCTACCTGCAACCTACTACCTGCTCCCTACAACCTACTACATGCAATCTGCAATCTATTACCTGCAATCTGCTACCTGCTACCTGAAACCTGCAACCTAGCACTTGCTACCTGTCACCTGCAACTTGCGATCTGCAACCTACTACCTCCAACCTGCTACCTACTACCTACTACTTGCTACTTGTTACTTGTTACCTGCTACCTGCTACCTGCTACTTACAACCTGCTACCTGCTATCTGCTACCTGTTACCTGCAACCTGCAACTTACTACCTGCAATCTGCTACCTGAAACCAGCATGCCTCGCACATGCTACCTGTCACTTGCAACTTGCGATCTGCAACCTACTATCTGCAACCTGCTACCTTTTACCTATTACCTGCAACTTGTTACATGTTACCTGCTACCTGCTACCAGCTACCTGCTACCTGCTACCTGCTACCAGCTACCTGTTACCTGCTACCTGTTACCTGCTACCTGTTACCTGCTACCTGTTACCTGTTACCTGTTACCTGCTACATGCTACCTCCAACCTGCTACCTGCTACCTGCTACCAGCTACTTGTTACCTGCTACCTGCTACCTACTACCTGCAACCTGCTACCTGTTACCTGTTACCTGTTACCTGCTACATGCTACCTGTTACCTGCTACCTGCTACCTGTTACCTGTTACCTGCAACCTGCTACCTGCTACATGCTACATGCTACCTGTTACCTGCTACCTGCTACCTGCAACCTGCTACCAACTACCTGTTACCTGCTACCTGCAACCTGTTACCTGCTACCTGCAACCTGTTACCTGCAACCTGCTACCAGCTACCTGTTACCTACTATCTGTTACCTGCAACCTGCTACCTGCTACCTGTTACATGCTACCTGCTACCTACAATTTGCTACCTACTACCTGAAACCTGGCACCTACTACCTGTCACCTGCAACCTGCGATCTACAACCTACTACATGCAACCTCCTACCTACTACCTCCTACTTGTTACTTGCTACCTGTTACTTGTTACCTGCTACCTGCTACCTGCTACTTGTTATCTACTACCTGTTACCTGCTACCTGCTACGTGTTACATGTTACATGTTATCTGCAATCTACTACCTGCTACCTAAAACCTGCAACCTGGCACCTGCTATTTGTCACCTGCAACCTGCGATCTGCAACCTACTACATGCAACCTGCTACCTACTACCTGCTACTTGTTACCTGTTACTTGTTACCTGTTACTTGTTACCTGCTACCTGCAACCTGTTATCTACTATCTGTTACCTACTACCTGCTACGTGTTACCTGTTACATGTTACCTGCAATCTACTACCTACTACCTGAAACCTGCAACCTGGCACCTGTTATTTGTCACCTGCAACTTACGATCTGCAACCTACTACCTGCAACCTGCTATCTACTACTTGCTACCTGTTACCTGTTACCTACAACCTGCTACCTGCTATCTACTACCTGTTACCTGCTACCTGCAACCTGTAAGATATAACTTACTATCTGCAATTTGCTACCTGCTACCTGAAACCTACAACCTGGCACATGCTACCTGTCACCTGCAACCTACGATCTGCAACCTACTACCTGCAACCTACTACCTGCAACCTACTACTTGCAACTTGCTACCAGCTACCTACAACCTGCTACTAGCTACATGTTACATGCTACCTGCTACCACAACCTGCTACCTGCGACCTACTAGTTGCTACATGCAGCCTACTACCTACAATATAGAACTTGCTACTTGCAACCTGCTACCTACAACATGTTACCTGCTACCTGAGACCTGCAACCTGACACCTACTACCTGTCACTTGCAACCTGCAACCTGCTACTTACTACATGCTACATGCTACCTGTAACCTATTACCTGATACCTTCTACCTGCAACCTGTTATCTACTACCTGTTACCTCCTACTTGCTACCTGTTACCTGCAACTTGCTACCTATTACATGTTATCTGCAACTTGCTACCTGCTACCTACAACTGACAACCTACAATCTACTACCCGCTACCTGCTACATGCAATCTGCTACTTGCTACCTCCAACTCGTCTCCTGACTCCTGTCACCTGTCACTTGCTACCTTCTACCTATTAATTAAATATTAGCATTATATTACAAAAGAAAATTATAAAAACTTTAGTAAAACTGCTCCATTAATAATTTGATTTTTTAACATTAATATATGAATACCTAAAAATTGTAAATACCTCATTGGATATTTGAAATATTTTATATATCATTTTTTTCATTTTTTTATTCTTATCTCCCTCTGACATTTTGTTTGTTACAAATAGAATAACTATAAAAAGGAAGATATCAAAGGAAAAAAAATTACGAAGACTATTCATTTAGTTAGGAAGAAAAAATACGAAAATTTTAAAAATTGTGTAGATTCACACAAAAAGAAAGTCTTGATGTAACATGTAATAAATTACATTACTTAATTAGTTTAGTAGAAAAAATAAGGTGAATGAAAAAAAGAAAGAACATAAGTAAAAGTAAAACGGAAATGAAATTTAAAAAAAAAAATCAAAATTTTGTAAAAGTAAGAAAAGAAATAAATAAAATAATAATGTCTTGCATTTCTTTTCACAAATTTTCAGACTAATTTTACTCTTTTATTTTATTCTACCAAACAATTTTTTTTTTTAAATTAAGAATATCTTTGGACAAGTTTCTCTTATAAAAAAAAGAGAGAAGATGAAATGAGTTTTTACATAGGTCAAAATTAACTTATCTATAAACTAGTTTGTGTATTTTATCTATACATATATTTTCTAATATTTCTTTTACTTAATTATAAAAAAAAATTCTTTTGTAAAATCCACAATTTTTACCTTTCATCTGTATACCGTAATTTTAGTCTCTTATTAGTATTTTGTTTGTAATATTTTGTTTCTTTAATTTTTAATAATATGTAACTTTGGTCAGTTTTAAATTAAATTATCTATTATTTTGGTTTATTTGGACTTAACAAAGTAAGATTGACAAAAAAAATCATGATTTTTGTTATTTCTTTACGTAATTGAATACAGTGACAACTAAAAGTTGAACAAATTTATATACATTTAAAAATTAACATATCAAAATTGAGTAAGAAGAATTTTGGCAACTGAAATTACGAATAATTAAAACTAGAAAATTAAATATATAAAAATTAAAGATATCCTAAAGCATGGAAAAAAATTACAATTAAACCTATTGAGTTATACCTAAACTAAATTTATAAAAAAAATAAAAAAAATTCTCTTTTTATTTTTTTAAGATTGGGGATGTTTACAAAATGTGTTGGTTTTTCGTTAGAAACGTGTGGGGTCCACAAAACAAAAAAAATCATGGGCAAACGAATCATGGGCAGACGAATCATGGAACGATGTCGTTTAGCTGGTCCACCATCGCAGTATAAAGCAGAAACTCGGATCTAGAATCATGATCAATCACTTGTACCCATTTCCCAATTGAGCGATCCCAAACCGAGAGAGAGTGAAAAATGTCGTTCTTTTCAAGGGGCCACGGTGGTCACGGCGGTCACGACGGCCACGACGACAAGGTCGACGACTACGATGAGTACGACCCCACCCCGTACGGCGGCGGCTACGACATCTCCCTCACCTACGGCCGTCCTATCCCTCCCTCCGAAGAGACCTGCTATGCCATCGGAGCCTCTTCCTCCACTGGAGATAGCTTTGACTACGATCGCCCCCAATACACTTCCAACGCTGAACCTTCTGCTTATGGCGACGAAGCCCTCGTCACTGAGTATAGCAGCTACTCTCGCCCCAAACCTAGGCCTGCACCTGCAGGCTTCAACCCCGCTGCTGGATCCGGGTATGGCGGATCCGGGTCGGAAAACGGATCCGGGGGTGGCAGGAAGCAGGAATCTGAATACGGGTCATCCGGGTACGGCGGGAGAAAGGAGGAAGCTGAATATGGGTCTGGGTATGGTGGAAGAAAGGAGGAATCTGGATATGGGACTGGTTATGGAGGGAGAAAGGAGGAATCTGGATATGGGACTGGTTATGGAGGGAGAAAGGAGGAATCGGAATTTGCGTCTGGTTATGGAGGTAGAAAGGAGGAATCTGGTTATGGGTCTGGGTATGGGGGGAGAAAGGAGGAATCTAACTATGGATCCGGGTATGGAGGAAGCACGCAAGAATCTGAATATGGGTCGGGATATGGTGGAAAGAAACAAGGTGAATATGGGTCGGGATATGGTGGAAGGAAGGAGGAATCTGAATATGGATCTGGGTATGGCGGGAGAAAGGAGGAATCTAACTATGGATCCGGGTATGGAGGAAGCACGCAAGAAACTGAACATGGGTCGGGATATGGATCCGGGTATGGTGGCAGGAAGGAAGAATCTGCATATGGGTCTGGGTATGGTGGAAGAAAGGAGGAATCAGAATATGGATCTGGGTATGGTGGAAGAAAGGAGGAATCAGAATATGGATCCGGGTATGGTGGAAGGAAGCAGGAATCAGAATATGGATCCGGGTATGGTGGAAGGAAGGAGGAATCAGAATATGGATCTGGGTATGGTGGAAGGAAGCAGGAATCAGAATATGGATCCGGGTATGGTGGAAGGAAGGACGAATCTGAATATGGATCCGGGTATGGTGGAAGAAAGGAGGAGAGTGAATATGGATCTGGGTATGGTGGAAGGAAGAGTAGTGGGTATGGGGAGGAACAGCAACAGGGGAGTGGATATGGTTATGGAGGGAGGAGTGAGAATGAGGAGAAACCTAGCTATGGGAGCCAAGGAGGGGTTGAGTATGGTTATGGGCGTCCACCTCAGGAAGAGGGGTACCGCAAGCCTAGCTATGAGAAGCGTGGTGATGATGATGATGATGAGCGCCATGGACGCAAGAAATATGTGAGTGCTACTACCTCCTCCATTCCTTTAACTAATGAGTTTATATAGTCTATGATTGATAGTGAACAGGGATTTCACTTTGCTATCTAATAACAAATTGTCATATACGATGATAAGTATGTTGACGACTTCCTTAGAAGGTATAATTAAAGTGATTTCTGATTAGTTTATAGTTAAACTGATAGTGTATTGAAATTAATATCACCAGTTGGTAACTTGGTGTACTTTAATACAGTAAGATGGTTTCTTTGCCATTGCAAGCAATACTCCTCACATGATTTGAATTATGTGTATGTTTCAGAACTTATAGTGATTGCGCATTGCAATCGTGTAATTGTTTGAACTAATTGATATGTAGTACTATTATGTAAATTTTAATTTCTTGTCATATGTCTTTTGATTTCTTAGAGCAAAAATATTATATGCAATTCCTTAAGTCTTCTTGGTGTTGTTCTCTTGTTAGAATTAGAGTTTCCTCTTGTCTTTTTGGTGTTGTCATATGGTTAGAATTGGAGTTTCATGTTAGTAAGATCTATTTGCAATTTTCATCCAAACACAGTCTAATAAAATGCTACCCTGTAGTTGTGAATATTATATCTGCGTGGTATATATAAAGCTCTTCTATTGATGTTGGTATTCATTTGGTGGCATTTTCCTACCATTGCAGGGTGATGATTCGGATGATGATGATAAGAAGAAGCATCACCACAAGCATCGCCATCATCACAAGAGTTATGACGATGAGTAATCAAAATGCCAGTGGTTGCTGTTTGAATGAAAGTCATCCCATAGTTACCTACTAAATAAGGGGTTGACAGCATTATACCTTCCAGTGTGTTTAGACTGTTACTATGATGTGAGCTTTATGCACTGTTGGTCTAAGCTAAATGTGAGAGGTCTTTGGCTTTTGAGTCATAATAGTATATCCCTAATGTTGGAGTTTGTGTGTTATATGTATTTCCACTTTCCAAAGTTTGAATCCATTTGGCTGTCCTGCAACATCATTTTTTCTCTCTAATAGAATTTGAATTCGCAAGTGGTTAGGCTTATCACTATTTTTTCTCAAACAATTATATAAATGTTCGAACTAATTCCAACAAAATCTACATCCAATAATCTAAAATGAACTGCAAAGCAACATGAAGTACCGGTTTGGAAATGCATTATTAAATTCATAGAAGATGCATAAGTTATACAAGTAACAACTTCTATCTGGATGTGATGGTTTTACACGTCAAATATTATTAACATGTAGTAATTCGCTAGGATGAGCATGATAACATATAGAAATATACCATTTGAATATAAATAATTCCAACTTTGAACATTTGTATTTTGAAGGAGATTCAGATTGGTTTTTTATAGTAAAAAACTAACATTCAGTTTTCAGTTTACAAATTAAAGGGTATCTAGAGAAAGGTAACTATTATTCTAAAGTTAATACCTGTTCATAATTGTAACATACATTTAGCATGACTTGCAAATGGGCAGATATTCCTAATTACCATAAATGGAATGTAAAAAAAGTGAAAGATGAAATAATCATACACTTGGGATGGATACACAGGAAACAACCAGGCAACGGGAAGTTAAGAAAAAGAAAATAGAAGCAAAAGGAACAAACTTCATGCTATGAACTTAGAGGAGCTTCTTCCTCTCAAAGAACGTCTTCAAATGCCATATTTGCATGCCAGCCACAGACAAGCAAACCACAATTGAAAGGAAACTTAAGGTGAACATCTTGGTGTTAGTTGATTTGTTAAGATCTTGCATCTCTTCCTCCCTATTTCAGCCACATGGATAAAAACAAGTCAGCAAAAATCAGTGAAAAACACCTTCAGAATGAATGCAAACTCTAATGCTGCAATAGTTGCATGACCACGAAAAGCCAAACAATCCAAAACTTAAAACATACAAAATAGAAGGTTGTCATCAGTTATGTATACAACTACTTGATCCTAGGCACATCACATTCTTAAGAAAACCATACAGCATAACATGTTAGCAAAGAAGTTATTTTATTGGAGGCATAACAGAGAACAAATTTCTGATCCACTCCAGCTATTAAATGATTGGAAAATACAATGCAGTTAATGGAGGAGAAAACTAATATATCAAGCAAGAAAGAAATATTAATGTCATAAATTATCCACATTTTCTTTCTCTATTTTATTGATTAGGTCCAGGGATTTCATCCCTATCTTTATCTGACTCGGACAGACAAAATTAATTGTGTAGTGACCACTCTTGGGTGTAAAGAGAACAGAAATAGAAAAAGTTGATGCAAGGCTTACAGTAATCATAGATGTATAATAATAGATGTATAGTATATGGAAAAGTTGGGAGGAATATATAGATGCAAAGTAAAAGATTCCAGTTTCTTCTGACCCAACAGATAAATCATTTATCTTCCATTTAAGCGAAATTTTGAATGAACTACGCGAGTAATCTTTTCCATCAAAAGATCATATGGAACTATTATATACTAATTCAAGAGACTTGGTGGCAGAAGTCATTGCATTAATACCTTTCTCGAAGATAAAACATTTCATCATGGATGGATACGACAGTATCATATAGCTTCTTCAACTCAAATTCCATTACCTAGAGAATAGAGGGAAAACAACACATCAATAAAAATACAAGGACCAAAACACCTACAACTATAAAATAGTAACCCCTATCCCTATAGCTTACAAATGCAAAGAAATTAGGATGGTATTCAGATTCATGTGACTACCTTGTGTATACTCACATAAAATCTAGTAGCAACTAAATACGGAACAATTACAATGAAAGACACAAATGGACAATGATATATAATAAATGTTCATAATTGGGGGGTTAAACATCTTAAGCAAGAAAGATGCATACCCAAAAGTAAAGAGTGGGTGAGCTACAAAGTCATGGCTAAAATAAACGGATGGATCCAAAGCAGTAGTATAAAGCTAAATCTGTGTTACATTCTTTCTAAGGCAGTTTTACGCTGGTTACTTGATTTCTCTATAAATACAACAAGAAGTAGAATTTCAGAAAATTCCATGAACTGAGATTTTTACATTGATATATTCCGTTATTTCATGAATGTGCTACTATGACGTTATAGTGTGTGTTCCCTAGGCCACTGCAAGATACAAACTGCAGAGCAGTTTACAATAACAGCCATTCCCAAAATAGCAGGTTTTCATGCACTACAGTGGCAGTCTTGTGATGGGATTTTGAAACCCATTTTGGGGCTTAAACAGTGATGTTTGGGATGGGAATAGGGAGAATTGTGATTTCTTTTCTCCACCCTTTTCTAATTAATTTTGGTTTAGAAACATTATAGGATTTGAAACCCTTCTTCATCCATTATTTTCTCAAAAAATTACCTTTGGGCTGACATTTGTTCCTTCACACTTTCAAGGTCTATGCTCTTTTTATTCTTTTTGTGCGAGTACGCTGTTCGGCTCCTTTATCCTTCAGACACAATGGTTCACATTCTCCTAATTTTTTATCTAGGGTGTTCTTTCTTGATTTTCTATTAATCTCTCCCTGTTTCATTCTTCGGCATCATTCGTATGCCCTTGTTGCTGCCAGATTGATGGTGATTCTATCTAAACTTTTTTTAGTTTTGAATATTCATGTTTTCCTTTATACTGCCATAGTTTTCAGGGGTGGCCATTTCATTCTGCTACCCGGGATTGATGGTTAATAGCATAGAAAAATTAGATTGATAAAATAGGTTAGACTGATTTTTCACAGATAAGGGGACAAAAACACTTCGATATTGTAACTATATTATACAGTGTCATATTCCAAATATAATAGAAAGACAGAAGCATAGCATTAGTTAATAATCCTGCTGGTGTCCAAAACCATGACAAGAGCACACAATAATTTCTGTGTGCATTACTTCACTGTGCAAATTAGCTATATATATATATATATCTGCTATGTAACATAAAAAGAGCACGCTAAAACTTTTCTTTGCAAGTGAATTCACTAAATGGGCTACCAAACCTAAATTTTCAGGGGGAGAAGAATTAAGAGAGCAAGATTTCTCAAATGGTTTCGTATAAAGTTTAGTAGAATTATATTGTTTATCAGTATCAAAGACAATCAACAAAGTTTTACACTGCAGAAAGCTGCCTATTGCCTAATACAACCCTCCTCAGTGTTCAGGCTTGAGGCTGCGACACAGAGGTTTCTCAAAAAAAGCAAAAACACTGAAGGAGTTAAAATGATATAATAATGATAAACAAACTATTGAACACATACACGCAACGCAAGGAAATGCAAGTCACGGAAATGTAAGAGAACTACTTACTTCAACCTGCCCTTTCTTGGCAATCTTGGACCAGTCTTTGGCAGCAACCCCGGTTCTCCACTCAAGTTCAACAGTCACCATTGATGGCGCATCCTTGCCATCTGGAATCCAAAAGCAAGCCGTGTAGTCACCAGCCTCAGATGCCGTAAATGCATAATTACCAGAATCCACATGATCCCCAAAGTGATAAACGTTCCCATGAGGCGATGACACCTGGCAAAAAACACACACACAGACACAGAGTCTCAGTCAAACCCACTTTGATAACAAACCACAGGACCCCATTATCCCAAAAATCACAACACATTCCAAATCCAGAAATCCTACACCACAAAACAAATCACAAACAACCAGGAGACATTCTACAGCTGACCCATTTAAGATTCAAGGCTTTAATTTTCATTCGGAAAGTACGAGGTTTTATAAAACAGTTCACAACCGCGATTTTGACTGCAAAGTCTAGGTCTTTTGGGTGCCCGCAACTGCAATCGTGGTCCCTATTAGCTACGTATGGCTTTGCAAGTTAAAACCTTGGGAGAGCGCATTTTTCACTGTCATAGCAAGGATTTGGCAGTGATTGAGTCACGAAGTTACCTTGGCAATGACCTTGTGGGAATCGGGCATTGGGTACCCTTCGCGTGGATTGACGACACTGTACTTTCCCACACTCATCGCATTGGTCTTAATGTCCTCTGAAATGCATTTGGTGTGACCCGAATGAACCTCGAACTGCATCGAATACGCGAGGCTAAAGGTCAACGCCAGGGTGAGAAGTGCGAGGGGACCAACCGAGTCGGACATTGCAGCCATTGGGTGTTCCCAATTTGGGATCTGATCGGTAGATTAGGGTTTGAAAGGGAACGAAGAAGGAAGGACTAAAACGACAACGAGAACACTCACAGTGAACTCAAAACGGAGCGAGATATGCGAAAAGTAACCACCGAGATTTTTGGTTGTTAAGGAACGTTACATAACAGTTGAGATTTTTGCAAATGTTTTATTTATCTTGTGAAAATGTATTCATTACTTGAATAAAACAATACTAAACAAATGAAGATAAAGAAATAGTTATTGTTACACAAGTTTTGAAGAGAATTAATATATATATATATATATATATGCATATATAAAATACCAAAACTTTAAAGAAGAAAAACAAATTGTATGAGATGTAAGAGTAATGTGCAAAGTCATAAATACAATAAGGAAACTAGAATAATTTAATCCTACCAAACCAAATTTTTTCCATATAACGAATTATGAAAAATTATGTGACATTTATTTTATTTTATTTTAAAAACATTGAATTTAATGTACTAAAAAAATATTTTATTTTAATCAAGAGTTAATATTAAGAGTCATACTAGATTTAGATTTAAATAAAATTTTATATTTAAAATTTGTTAATAATAAAAATAATATAAAGAAGAGATTTCAATATCATACTTGTTAAAATATTAGTCATTTTCATTCAAATATTTTGTAACAAAACTTTGATAAAATACTCTTATACATATACATACATTATATGAAAAATAGAAAATAGATGCAAAACAAATTTTAATTATTTTCAATCAAACCTTCTAACAACCCTCATGAAATCATATTTTTTATCTTATTGAATGAATTAAAACAATAAAATTTTAATTTTTTTAGCAACAGAAATATGATATTTTTATAATTAATAAATTTTAATATTTTTAAAAATAATAATTTTCTTATGTGGGATGATCTGCAGGCTCGCAAACTACCTCTTATGTGGGACGGGTCAGTAAAATGAGTTTGCACTCCTTGTGTTGAACAGGCCAACCCAATCCACATTTTGTAAACTAATACGAGACGGACCATGACGGACAACCCGCAATACCATTCCATAGGTAATCTAATTCACTATCCTACTAGTACCTTAGATTATTATGAATCTTCTCTCCACTTTATATCCTAGTGTATATCTTTGGTTTACCACATATTTTTCCAACCAAACAATTGTAATAACATTAAGTTTTACACTCATTAAAATTATTATCTCAAGTAGTTCACACTTTAATCTCTTCAAAATACTCATTTCCTTTGCTTAATGCCAATACAATTGTCCAAAACACATCATTGATCATAATTAAAACACTAGATTTATTAATAATGATTCACATATCAATACAATTAATTAATGGTCTTTATCCTAGATTCTAAATTTTTTTTCTACTATTTCTCTAAGTAATCGTCTTTATCCTTCCACTAGTATCAGAAATAAGAATAATATTTCCTTATCTTAGACCTTTTAGAATGTTGGAATTCCTTTGCAAAGATTCTATTCATAATTATTAATATTTTTTTATATTCTAAACATTCTTTTATTTAGTTTATCCATTTTCACAAAATTATAATTTTTCAAATATATAATATAGAAATCCCCATCTAAAAGACTTTTCATAATACATATTTATAAGTATCCCACTTTTCTTTTTCATCTTACCTTTTTCATTACTTCATTTGCAACTAAAACTCCATTGGAAAAGAATATGAATCAATTGTTTAATTTGTATAAAAACAAAAAATGTAAGTTAAATTCCATAAATAAATATACTAAATAAAGAAAAGCTTGGTATAAATAAAGATATTTTTGTTCTTTTCATAATTTTCTTTCCACTTTTATTTAAAAATTAAAAAAAAATACACTAATATACAATTCAACGTTCAATGGTTACCATAAAATTAAAAATAGATTTTAATTAAAATAATTATTTAATAAAGCTTTATGTCCTAAAATATTATTGAATTGGTAATTATTAAAGGTTGATCTTCTTTATAGATTGAGAGTAATTCTTTATTAGTGAGTGGTGTACACTTTTACAAATTCCTCTATTGTGCCTTGATATATATAGAGTTTTAAATTTTCATCTTCCTAATATTTTTGGATAAAAAATATATGTGTTGAAAGTCTTGTTAATTTAGAAGGAAATCTAAGTAAAATTTTAGATGATTTGATATTTTATTTTTATATTAGTAAAGTTTTCTTTAGCAAATCGATTTGCACTAACGAAGTGTAACTATTTTTAAACATGAATTTTGATTACGTCTCACATGTCTTTGTATTTTTTTTTTCTCTCTTTCTAGTATAAGTCCTCAAGAAACATATAATTATTAAAATACGAGGTGTGAAACTAGTAAAGATATGGTATTCTAATATTAATTCTTTTTACAAAGTTAATTATAAAAAAAATATAAAAATTAAATATGTTTTTCGTCTTTATATTTTCACACAAAATTGTTATAGTTGAAATGGTAGAATTTTTTGAATATTTATTATAAGAAAATGAGTCATTATCAGGTTTTTACATGACAAATGAATTTTCACTAAATTAAGATGTTAAAATATTTTATACTGACTTATAGTTAATGTGAATATTATAATATAATTAACGTTAAAATTTTGTTTATTACGTGAAAAAAAGAATTAGTAAAGATCCATTTTAATAGTTTTTTAATACAACCTAAAATTTTTAAAGTTTGAAATAGAGATAAAAAATAATTTTATATTATAACACGTAATAAAAACATATTTAACTCAAAATATAAATAGTATAAATTAGAAAAAAAAAGAGGTTAGAAAAATAATCCGTCCACAAATTGGCTTCTTCTTGTCTCCATCATTGAATAAATACACTTCTATCCTTTATGATCCAATAAATCCTCACAACCACTCCACCACACAAAAATGGTGAAAAACATCTCTCTTATTGGGTCATGTGTGACACATTCTATGAGCAAATAAAGTTAGATTAAATGCTTAATTTCCAACTAGTTCAGTGTGTCAAAAAATAATTTAACTTTATAATGTATTTCATATTTTATTTAATGTTTTATAGTAAATTATTCAACTTGTTAAATGCAAATAATTAATATCACATAAATGTTTTCGTAAATTTATCACGTCATTGCATATGTTAAAAATTAAACCCATTAGATAACCACAAACTAAATGATCAAGTTTTCAAATGTGTAAAGCAATTAAAACAACGAAGAATAAATTCTGTCTAAATTTTAAATGTTTAGATAAAAAAACTATAAATATTGATAAATTATATGATATTAATATTATTAAGAGTAAAATCACACATAATTGATGATTTCTCCATATTTATTTGTATTTTTTTTAATAATATTTTTTTTTGGTAAATGATAGTTGAAACTTGAATTTTTGAATTTTCTCTATAATGTCAAATTTCATAATGATATTTAATATAATAAATTTTATAAAAAAATCACACATAAATTTTTAATTTTCATAATTCATATATAACTATATGTCTTATATTTAAAGTTCACATCTTTTAAAATATAAATCACATTTAAATTTGTTAACTTTCCCTAATTGAGCTTGTACTTTATTTTTACAGTAGATTGGGTGGGAGATTTGGCCAAATCTTAAGACCATAGGACCAAATTCTAATGCAAAATTTTCTTATGATGGAGATGAAGAAAGAATAGAAATAGGGTTCTATCTCTACAAAGAAGTTTGTTTCACTGTTAGCCATCAATAAAGGGTGTGACAAGAACATAATTGCCAAAAGATAGATTGAGAAAATGAGATTAAAGAAACTGCTCACATATGGACTCTCATGGATTAAGGTAAATGTCTATCTCTATTATAATTAAATATGATGTGAGAGAATCATAACTTGTAAGATTCTTAAGATGATAATGTGCATTATTATTAATTACTGTACGCTTATGATTTTACAGAGGAGCCACTCCAAAATCTAGAGACCTAAAGTGAGTATCCAAATATCATAAAAAATTAGTATGACTTAACCAAGTTGAGAGAAACATTTTTCTCAACTAATCTCACTAACATTGTTGACAAAATCAAAAGGAAAATGAATGAAGAAGAAATCTTTAAAGTAAACAAAAACTTACCCAGTTTAAAAATCTAATCAGGTAAAAATGACCTACTAGTGAAAAAAAGATGAAAAACGACGATTATTTTAGCCTTAAAATAACGAATTTCTGATCATTTTTTTCCAGCGTGTAGACTATTCTCTTCAAGCAAAGAAGGTGACTATTTAGCTGTCATGTTACATTCAGTTTAAAACAGCAACTACGGTAAAACCCGCCATTTTATTCCCTTTAATTAATAACTTTTAAAAAAAATTATAGTTATTCATGTTTTGAATGAGAAAAAACATGGTGCCCTAATCTCAGCAACGGTGGTGGTGAAGACCAGTGGCGGCGGCAGCTAGCAACGACGAAGAACCAATGGAGGTACAAAAAACAACCAATGAAGACAGTGGTGGTGGAAGACAATGAGCAGTGGTGGAAGACAATGAAACATTAGGCAATGAAAACCTTCACCAACAATGGAGGACAAAAATGAATAAGAGAAACAAAAAAAGAAACAAATAAGCAATGGTGAGTGAATGAAAGAAACTTACACAATGGCAAAGAGCTCGAAGATGAAGAAGGAGCAGAGAGAGCACGAAGCAAAGAAGAAAGACAAAGCGAATACGAAAGCATAAGTGACACACTATGAATTAGGTTAATAAAATGAGTGTAAAGCGGTGAATCTGAGGTAAACCCGCTATTTTATATCAAAGTGTTTGGTCTACAAATACGACTATTAGTGGTAACCATTGTCTTAGAGCAAGAACTTGTTCTAAGACAACGACTACCACTAATAGTCGTCTTTGTAAACCAAAACGCTTGGTCTAAAATGACACTTTAACTCATAGTTGCTGTTTTAAACTCGCTTTAATTTAAAAAATGTCACCGCATTTTGATAGACAACATTTGACACTAGAAGCACTGAAAGTGTATTGTCATAAATGGACCTTTTTGCACTAGGGACCCTTGACTCCTCAACTAGTATTGGACGTGATCAAACTTTGGAATGGATAAGGTATGGAAAAGAAAAGAGTAGGGAGATGAGAGAGAAGACATTGTAGAGAGAAAAAAAATAGAAGACATGTGGGTGATAAAAAACTAGATGGAATAAATGTTTTATTTAGAAAGATTATAGTTTATAAGAATACTTATTTATTTGAGGACAAGACTTTACAAACCACCTTCATGTTACCATATTTAGAAATTAATAATAAAGAAGTACTATATATATATATATATGCTGTCAGCAATTTCAAATTCAGCACATAGTTTACCTGCCGTCCACACTTTGTCCTTTTATTGTCTCTATCTAACATCGAGTAAATCAACCCCTCAGCTCTTCAACATCACAAACAGTCACCAAGAACAAGTTGAGATTCATCAGCAAAAATGGAGAAGAAAAAGATGGGTAGGAGAGCACACTGTTTGGTGTTGTCATATCCAACTCAAGGTCACATTAATCCCTTGCTTCAATTCTCCAAGCTATTGGAACGCCAAGGGGTCAGAATAACTTTTGTCACAACTCGTTCCTTCTGCAGTAACCTCCAAACTGTGCCTCCTTCTATCGCCCTTGAAACCATCTCTGATGGCTTTGACAAAGGGGGGCCAAGAGAGGCTGGGGACTACAAACTCTATATCAAACGTTTTTGGGAAGTTGGGCCACCCACCTTTGCAGAGCTTCTTGAGAAACTTGGTAGATCAAAAGATGAGCATGTTGATTGTGTTGTCTATGATTCATTCTTCTCTTGGGCACTGGATGTGGCCAAGGGATTTGGGATAGCTGCAGCAGCTTATCTCACTCAAAACATGGCTGTGAATAGCATATTCTATCATGTTCACTTGGGGAACTTGCAATCTCCACTCACACAGGATGAGATTTCTCTTCCTGCATTGCCTAAGCTTCATCTTCAGGACATGTCTTCTTTCTTCTTTGATCAAGATTTGTGTTTACTTGATTTTGTGGTTTCTCAGTTCCCCAGTATTCACAAAGCTGATTGGATCCTGTGCAACACATTCTATGAGCTGGATAAGGAGGTAACAACCAAGCAATTTCAATGTATATACATTCTGTTTAACTTAAATGTTTCCTTTTGTGTTTTCTATCAAGTTACACTGAAACCATATTACTTGAGAACTTGTCTTATGATTAGAAAGATCAGAAATACAGAAGTATAAATCTGTATGTCATTTTTTAATGATTAAAAAGTAAAGCAAAATTATATATTTTTTAAATAATCTTGATTACTAACTAACTCTTTTATAATCTGTATGTGATGGATGACTCAAAGTTATATTTATAACTTTGTACTTTTCCAGTAAAAAAAAATATCAGAAAATTATTAAACAAATATTATTTTTAAAAATAAAAAATAATTAATTATTATATTTATTAAATTAAATATTATTTTATAGACTCAAAAATTATTGATATTTAAAATAGTTTCTAAATTTATAAATTGATAATTAATTAATTAATTAATTGATATTTAATTAATTATCAATTTTAAAATATAAAGTATTTGTTAATAAATAAAAAAATCTTTGTAACTATTAGATATGAATTTATAAACTAATTTATAAATTTTATTAATAATAAAAAATATTTTAAATATTAATAATTATTTTAGTCTTTAAAATAGTATTTAATTTAATTAATATAATGACTAATTATTTTTGTTTTTAAAATTAGTTTTTTATATAAAATTAGTTTTTTTAATGATTTTCTTGTTATTTTTATATATATTGAGATAAATAGATGTGTAATTTTTATTTTCTCCAATAATCTTTAGTGACTAAACACATGTTTAGATAGCAGATTGGATTGTGAAGGTTTGGCCAAAATTTAAGACCATAGGACCAAACATTCCATCTTTCTTTTTAGATAAACAATATGAAGATGACCAAGATTATGGGGTGACACAATTCAAGAGTGAAGAATGCATGGAATGGTTAGATGATAAGCCAAAAGGGTCTGTTGTTTATGTATCATTTGGGAGTATGGCTTCCTTTGGTGAAGAGCAAATGGAAGAAATAGCATTCTGCTTGAGAGAGTGCTCCAGTTATTTCTTGTGGGTGGTGAGAGATTCTGAAGAAACCAAACTTCCTAAAGATTTTGAGAAGAAAACAGAAAAGGGTTTGGTGGTAACATGGTGTTCCCAATTGAAAGTTCTTGCTCACGAGGCTGTTGGGTGTTTTGTGACACACTGTGGTTGGAATTCCACATTAGAAACTTTGTGCTTAGGAGTTCCAACAGTTGCAATACCATATTGGTCAGACCAACAAACAAATGCAAAGCTTATTTCAGACGTTTGGAAAACTGGAATTAGAGCTCTTGTTGATGAGAAAAAGGTTGTGCAACGAGAAACTTTAAAGCATTGTATACAAGAAATAATGGAGGGATGTGAAGAAATGAAGACCAATGCCATTCAATGGAGGACTTTAGCAGTAAGAGCTCTTAGTGAAGGTGGTAGTTCTTATGAAAATGTCAAAGAATTTGCAAATCAAATTTATGAAATTCACAAGCTTCATGTTCTAAAATAGAAATTGCTTTGTGATCAGCGTAGTTGCTGTTTTGTATTTCCATGTAACAGGTTGGTTAATAATTCAGTACATTCATAAGCTTCATGTCCTACATCAAATGTACTTCATGCCAAGACAGATAATTCATGTTGTATTTTCATACGAACATTTGATCATAATTAATACTATATGCCTTTTATCAGTTATATTCCCTCTTGTATAGTTATTTTAGTTTATCAGTAAATTTGAAAATTACCAGTGGTGAATTTTCGCAATGTGTATATATAGAACATGTTGTATTATCTAAGTTGATATATAAAATTGATGGAGTAAAATGTATAAATGGGTATAAATCCTAAACCCTAAAAGTCAAAAAAATAAAACAGTTACAAGAAATTGTGCCAATAATGTCCACAAAATACAAATTTAACTGCTTAAACACAGATACTAAATCTACTTTAGCATTAACTTGTGCATAGTTTGGACTCTCTAGTGGAAGATAAAAGATCGGAAGTTAATTTACATGCGTAGGATTGTAGCCATTGTGTAGGCTCAACCTTCTCTAGTTGGAAGCTAATAGAGAAGACGTGACCCTCGTTACTAGAATAAGCTTAGACTTTACATCTTGAAGCTAAAAGCGAATGACAATTTGTAGGTAAATGGTATTGGTGAAGCTTCCTCCTAAGTTAGTGAGGTGCAAACCCTATCTAGAGAGGGTTAGGCCCTTGCTAAAGGGTAACTTAGTTTGAGCATGCGAATGCTAAGTCCTAGCTAAAGAAAAATAAAAACAAGCAAGCAGAGGCTAAGCCCTATCTAACTACGACCTAGAGAGGGCTAAACCCTAACTTGTGAACGAAGGAAGGTTTGGTGAGGGATTGGCTTTCGCTAAGCCATGCATAGTAGAAGAAGAAAAGATCATAGTCCTATTTAGAATCTCATTCTCACATCCATAATAACCTACATAATCCATGCATTTCTAGATGTCATCCACATTCAAATATCACATATCCATCCATTCACAAATATCTAAAATTGTGCATTTTTAATCATCCAATCACTATGAGTGTAATCATTGAATCTGAAGGTTATAATGTAGTTGCAAATGATAATTTGAAATGGACCACCAAGTTCAAGTTGAATTTAATAAATTAATCTAAAAACAATGTATAAAAAATAAAAAGATCAAACATAAGAAGTATTTTTGTCAAGTGAATGTGTTAACATAAAGAAATACGAATATTATGTCAATATTACACTTGTTTCATTTAATGATATTATACTACTAGAAAATCATTAAATAGAAATCAATTTTAGAGACAAAAATAATTAATTATTATATTGACTAAATTAGATATTATTTGAGAGACTAAAATAATTATTGGTATCGAAATTAGTTTTTATTATTGATAAGTAATTTTTAAATTGATATCTAACTAGTTACCGATTATTTAGATTTTGAACTTATAGCTAAAATCTTGATAGCTAATTAGATATCAATTTAGAAACTATTTATCTATAATAGAAACTAATTTAGATACCAATAATTATTTTAGTCTCTAAAATAATATATAATTTAGTCAACATAAAAAAAAATTATTTTTTTGTTTCTAAAATTAATTTTTATTTAATGATTTTTGTAGTGTTATATCATTAAATGAAAACTTGAAGGTGAAATATTCTCCAAGTTGGTTAGCAAAAAAATCTTCTTACTTGGTTTATCATATTCCATGAACAATTTGTTAGAGGGGAAAATTGAGTGAATTTGGTGAATTTAATGTATATTAATAGATATAATAATGAATATATTAAAGATTATTCAAATTAATTTATCACTATAAAAGTTTAAAACAATGACCCATAATTTAATATGTTTTTACAATAAAGATAGTGATATTTTTAAAATTAACTTAATTTAAAGAAGACAACTATTTATAAGAGTCACATCCTTAAATCAATAAATCAATAAATCAAGTATAAAGAAACGACTATTTATAATTAAATAACAATTATAAATTAGTTCATTATAACCTCATCTTGACATATAAGATAAAAATGTTAACTTTTTTTTTTCTATTCTTAAAGCTGATTATAAAGTTTATGTATTTTATTTTCTGAAAATTGTTCATAAAATAAATTTCTCATATCCCAAATATATATATAAACTAATCAGTTGGGAAGATTATTATAATATCACGTGTTAACTTGGAATCTTGTGAAAGTGAATTAAAATAAACAAAGTACCTTACCAAATATTGGCTGGTACGAAACCCTGGTCAGACATCTTTGAATCTTATCTAACTTGTATAAACCAGCTCCTCTCATCTCCACACACATCACAGAGAGAAAAATGGAGAAGAAAAGCACAGCAACAAGAACAGCACATTGCTTGGTGTTAGCTTTCCCTGCTCATGGTCATATAAACCCCTTGCTCCAGTTCTCCAAGCTGTTGGTGCATCAAGGGGTGAGAGTAACGTTCGTCACAACCATTTTCCACGCCAAGATTATGCAGAAAGTGCCTCCTTCCATTGCCCTTGAAACCATTTCTGATGGGTTTGATGAAGTTGGGTTGGCAGGTGCAGTGAGCCTCAAGGCCTACGCAGAAAAATTTTGTGAAGTTGGGCCACTCACCTTTGGTGAGCTTCTTGAGAAACTTGGTACATCAAAAGATGAGCATGTTGATTGTGTTGTGTATGATTCATTCATCCCTTGGGCACTGGATGTTGCAAAGAGATTTGGCATAGTTGGTGCTGCTTATCTCACACAAAACATGACTGTGAATAGCATATACTATCATGTTCACACGGGAAAGTTGCAGGTTCCACTGATACAACACGAGATTTCCCTTCCCACTTTGCCTAAACTTCAACCTCAGGACTTGCCTACATTTTTTCTTACATATGAAAAAGAACAGTTTCTGCTTGAGTCTCTTGTGGCTCAGTTCTCAAGCATAGAAAAAGCTGATTGGATCCTATGCAACACACTCTACGAGATGGACAAAGAGGTGTGAATTTTTATGCAACTTGTTATACTGTTAAAACAAAATTATTAAATAAAAAATAATTAATAAAATTTTAACTTTTTTAGTTTTATTTTAGTATTTAATATTCTTTTAACCAGTGTTTTTTTTAGATTATAGATTGGATCATGGAGATTTGGCCTAAATTTAGGTCTATTGGACCAAATATACCATCTTTCTTTTTAGATGAGCAATATGAAGATGATCAAGATTATGGGGTCACAGAATTCAAGAGGGATGAATGCATAGAATGGCTAGATGATAAGCCAAAAGGGTCTGTTGTTTATGTATCATTTGGGAGTATTGCTACCTTTAACAAGGAGCAAATGGAAGAAATAGGTTGTTGTTTGAAAGAGTGTTCACATTACTATTTGTGGGTGGTTAGAAAACCAGAAGAAAGCAATCTCCCTAAGGATTTTGAGAAAAAAACAGAAAAGGGTTTTGTAGTGACATGGTGCTCCCAGCTAAAAGTCCTGGCTCATGAGGCTATAGGATGTTTTGTGACACATTGTGGTTGGAATTCCACATTAGAAACTTTGTGCTTAGGAGTCCCAACAATTGCAATACCATTTTGGTCAGATCAAAGCACAAATGCAAAGCTCATGGAAGATGTTTGGAAGATGGGAGTTAGGGCTCCCTTTGATGACAAAAAGGTTGTGAGAAGAGAAGCACTCAAGCATTGCATAAGAGAAATAATGGAGTTTGAGAAAGGCAAAGAGATGAAAAACAATGCCAATCAATGGAGGACTTTAGCTGTAAAGGCTTTCAAAAATGGTGGAAGTTCTCATCTAAACATTTTAGAATTTATAAATAGCTTGTTTCTAATTTAGAACTTTTTATAAATAGCTTGTTTCAATTTAAAACTTTTTATTTGGAAAGCTTAGCAAGGTTTTAAAGGTTTTTGAATGTTATATAATGTTGTTATGAAATATTAAATATGAAATATTAGATTTGTGGTTGAGAAGTTATTCATTTATGATATTTTATTAAGTTGGACATGTAAAAGTAAATGGTATTGTTAGGATTTGTTGTATAAGGGTTGAAATATCCCTCAAATACTCTTTATTATTTTATTATTTTTTTGTTGATAAAAAAAACTTACAATTTCCTTACAATGAATGAAAACGATTAATTTTAAATTAGCCAACTTATCAGCACACACATTCGCTTCATGAAAAATATTAGTAATCTTAAATTTGATTTTCCCATAGTAATTAAGACAAGTATTTCGTCGATTACGAAACATTCACAAAGCGTATACATTGAACATATATGCAAACCTTTATTCTGAATATGCTGATTTTTAGGAAGTCGTCCATGAAAAACTTTCCAGAGTACTAAAGTTTTGAAAGATGGAATATATAAAAACCAAATGAATTTATCCCAACCACGAGGAAAGTCCTAGTCGATAAAAGTTAATTAAGAAAAGAGTAAATAATATTAAAAATTACACATGATGAATAAAAATAATCCTGTAATAAATTTGAAAAGAAAAAGGGAAGGGGAAACATATGGGTTAAGGAAAGTGGGAAAGTAGTTAGTACAAACAATAGATGCAATGGTAGGAATTGCAATATATAAAAGAAGGAAGGGAAATTAATTAATAAAGATGAGTTGGTGGCTTGGCCGATTATTTATTAAAAAAGGGTAAAAGGTGGGAAGATGGTTAGCAAAGGTCGAATATGCATATGTTACTATATTTTTATTCACACTTATAACATCTAATCTTAATCTTAAATTCATTGTTTTAATTAGAATTGAACTAATTGAGTTTATTTGAAATTTAGCTTCAATTATTAATTAATCTGACTTTTTTAATACAACAAAAAGTTTAATTCTTGTTGCAATAGAAAATCTTATAGAAGATTTTGTTGCACTAATGCCTAAGAGCTTAGATTAGTCAAATTCGCTTATTTGAAATAGATTTAGAAACAAACTCATGAACTCTGGAAAATTGGAAACAATATTTGAAAAATAATCGGAGAATAAAATTTACAAAATCTCATAAATAAAATAAAAAAACATGTGAAAAAAAATATTGGAAAGAAATTCAGACGATCTGAAAAACTTAAAACAAAATCTATAAAAAGGAATTGGAGAATAAAATCTTAAAATGTGAGAAAACGAATATTATAAACAATATCTAAAGCAAAATCTTAATTCAAAATCTGAAAGGAAAAGAAACTTATAAAGGATACAAGTCATAAGGAGGTGATCATATGACACTACACATTGCAGACATAAATACAACATTTTTTTTAACTCTCTACTTTCTTATTTATAATTTTCTTCTTGGAAGACCTAACTCTTTTGAGATGAATTATGAGGTTTTGTATAATTCAGTTTTATTCTTCAATTTCTGTAAATTATTTTAAACAATTTGGTCTTTTTGAATTTTAATTTTTATTATTGAAATTGTTTTCGAACGCTTGTTATTTGATTTCAATTCTAGTTTATTTTTCTTTATTTCGATCAATTTTTTTATTTTCTTAATTAATTCAAGAGATAAAAGACTAAAAATCTTACAAGTAGAGATATTGAATGAAATAATGGATGTTTGTTTCATTAATTGGATTCTCTTGAAATTGATTGACGTTTATTTCTTTAAATTTAATTTTGTTTGAAAATTATATGGATGATAATAATATGACAACAAATTAAGAATTCAAGAATCAAAGTGATTTCTAATTCATTTTATTTTTATTTTTTTTAATTGCTCAACAACAACTATTCATTTATTATTTATTGCTTTTTCTAATTATCATTTTTCTGCAGACAAGATATGAATCCTGTTTTAAGTTATTGCTAAATTATCATTAAAGAAATTGATTTGCAATAAGATAATTTTAAGTTAGCATATTTTCGTGACAATTAAGTAAGCTTACTAAAAGAAATTAAAAATAATTTATATAATATGCTATTTTGTGTAACCAATCAAATAAGATAAAAAAAGAGAGTATATAAGACACTTTTATTTTACTGTAAAACTAAAAAGAGATAGAGATAAAAGAAAGGGAAATGTAGATATATCGTAGATGATAGGTGAAATTAAAATTACTCTTTTGATTGTTCTATTTTTCAATGTATTCAAATTTATCATTTTATTATTAAAAGGGCAATGGTTATTTAAATTTAATTCTAAAATATAAAGAAATGTCTTCAGGGTGACCACCACCAACTCTAAATTTAATTCAACTTAGTGTAAATTCTACGTGCAATCTCCTCAAAATCTTTTTTAATTATTTCCTAAATTATAATTTCCCACATTCCAAGCTACCATTTTATCATGTGTAATATAAATTCTTTCAAAAGGACATGCATGGAATAATACAAGTATCTCGAAGGAAAAGAAAAATAGTGAAACATTTTATAAATTGTGTTAAAGAAGATGAACCAATAGTTTTAAGTGACCTTTTTATTCTTTTGATTTTTTATTATGGTGTCTTAAAGTAAATAGAATGTCAATGTAATTTGTAATTTCAATAATTATAAATAGTTAATAAAAAATATTTTAGAATAAATATTTTTGCTAGTTTGATTTCTCTAAGTTTCAATTAAGCAAATTAAGTTACATAAATATTGCAAATATATAATTGTAATTCCTTCATTTAATTTCAAAAGATTTTTTTTATGTATCATTAAAGAAATACATGATTTCAGGTCCTTCAGTACAAGTGGATATCCTAAAGCAGACCACATTACTGATGATAGTGCAAAAGAAGATCAATTGTATGTTAAATTGTATAATAGATTTGACTTATAATAATTTTCGTTATGATTTACTTTTAATTTGTATACAAATATTTCCTAAATTATGTATTGGAATTCATTTCTATTTAACTTTATTGAATTATGAGTATTTATAAGTAGATTTAAAAATTGTTTATAAATAAATTGAAATATTATTTAAAATAGGTATTAATAATAATATAAAAATAATCATCGAAAATGATTTGGTGGTTAAATTTACAAATTCATTAGCAACCGAAAGTGGGTTTGGTCACTATTAATGACCAATCCAACATTTGGCTACTGAAAAAATATCAGTCACTGTAATTTAAAAAAAAAGATATTTAGTCACCGAAATGAATTTGGTCACTATAGGTCTCAAATTTAGCCACCGAAATGAATTTGGTCGCTATAGGTCTCAAATTTAGCCACCGAATTAGTTACCGATATTTATTTTATTTTAATTATTTAATTCAACCCACTAACGACCGAAAAAAGGTGGTGACTATCTTCTTTTACTTCAGCCACCGATTTAACCACCGATTTTTCCATCAAAAAAATTGGTCACTAATTTGGTCTCTTGAAATTTTGGTGACCAAACTTTTTGCGACGAAATAGCGACCCAAATTTTGATCGCTAAATTGTGACCGATTTTATAATTGGTCGCTAATTATTTTGCAACTAGGGTATTCGTTGCCATCTTTATTTGGTGACTATTTCGATCAGAAATGGGCTTAGCAACCGATTTTAGTGCTTTTAGCGATCAATTTTGGTGGTCGCTAAAAGTGATTTTTCTTGTAGTGTAATATTTTTTCATATGGTGACAGATGATTGTTGATACTTGAGGTGTCAGCCTAATTGATAGTCAAGTTTCATAGTGATGCCGAACATTATATATAACTAATAAATTATATAATTATATATTTATATATGTGTGTTTTGTTAGGAAAATTATATATAGCTAATAAATTATAGATTTATCCTTAAGACTAATGTATAAAAACTAAAAAATATTTGCTATTGTTTAAAAATGTAGTTTAGTTGGTAGTTCTTTGGTTAATTTGATTAAACCCGTTATGATTATCTTTTCTATTTGGATGATATGGCATATGAGAAATTATGTTAGTTTTCAAATTAAGATTGATTTTTCTAGGGCCATTTACACTATTAAAGATTTCACTTACCTGGTGGGTAATTCATCTAAAACCTCTATGAGGAATGATATGTTTGATTTCAATGTGCTTAAGTTCTTTAATATTAATACTTGTAGTGAAAAAGTTCTTCATTCTCTTCTTGTTAGATGGAAGTTTCCTTCACCAGGTTGGGTTAAAATTAATATTGATGGTCCTGCTAGGGGTTCTCTAGGTCTTGCTACTTGTGTTGTTATTTTTCATGGGAGTATAGGGGAGTTTATTGGTGGTTTAGAATTCTTTATTAATAGGTATAGATTACCTAAGTATTGCTTTTGTTAATTTTTTTTTATATGGATTTTGGTCTAGTCTCCCATATTTGCTTGTATTTCCATTTTTTAATAATACTTTTTTTTTTTCATGTGGTGTTGATGATTGTTGTTATTTAAGGTGTCAGCCTAGCTGTGATGTCAAGTTTTTTCATAGTGATGTTTAACGTGAGAGCTTTTATATATATAAAAAAATAGTATAGTTCGAATATCAGTGTAAAACGTTTTGAATTGTTTAAAATTATTTTAGCTGAAGTTTAAAATAAGTGTGTTTAATTGATGCTTTGTATTTATTGTAGTAAGTTTATTTATATTTAATTTTTTTTATTAATGTACATATTTAGAAAATCTCAATTCTAAATTGATATTTCGTACAAATTATTTATTAATCATTAGTAGTAAATGTTGAATTGATCGTTTGGAAAATTTATAAAAATATAAATCATTAATTAGAAACTAGTTTTAGATAAAAAAAATTATTAATTTCTATATTAATTAAATTAGACTAAAAAAATTATTGGTTTCTAAATTAGTTTTTATTATTGATAAATAGTTTCTATATTGACATCTAATTAGCTACCTAACTTTTAACCATAAATTATTTATATTCTAAAGTTTGTATCTAAAACCTTGGTATCTAATTAGATATCAATTTAGAAATCATTTATCAATAATAAAAACTAATTTAGATACAAATAACTTTTTTTGCCTCTAAAATAATATCTAATTTTGTAAATATAAGAACTAATTATTTTTTATATCTAAGATTGATTTGTAGTTAACCATTTTCTTGTAGTGTGTATTCTATAACTTATTAATAGGTAAATATTCAGACTAACATTCAATTTGATAGAAGTTCACTTCAACTATTTGGTATTGTTATCTAAGTACATATTTAAATATGGTGTATTAGTTGTCACCTTTATCATTTTGTGTATTTTGGAAACTATTTTAATATGCTATCAAAATTTAATTAAATTTAAGATAATAAATCGTCTAAAATAAACACAACAAACAACATATCACAAACATAATAATAATTATTATTGTTCTTTCTTCTGTACATGCAAATTTTTCGTTAAAAAACACTTCATATCTTAAAGTGAAGGTTATCATCAAAATCTCATTAACTACTTAATATAAGATTATTAATAATATGGTTTATTAAGTTAATATTTTATACTTATTAATGATTAGTAAACATATAATAAAAAATAAACTATGATTATAAAATTATTTAAGTAAAGGATTATTTTTCTAAAATAAACAATGTATTAAAAAACAATTACAAATTATAATTAAATTACTAAATGAATTTTCATTGTACGAAATTATTTGAATGTCGATGGGTTAATATTGTTTGATCAAAATTTATTTTAT
This sequence comes from Phaseolus vulgaris, assembly GCF_051622355.1. Classification (NCBI taxonomy): domain Eukaryota; kingdom Viridiplantae; phylum Streptophyta; class Magnoliopsida; order Fabales; family Fabaceae; genus Phaseolus; species Phaseolus vulgaris. The sequence goes on along the minus strand of NC_143501.1, from coordinate 5,323,307 downwards.
TAATTTAGTTTATATAAAAAGTATAATAAAATATGATAAACATCCTAAATTTATATATATATATATAACATTTATTTATTATTATAATAAAAGAAAATGGAAAATGTTAATACTAATCACTCATAAAATTTCAATTAAAGCACTCTCAATCTCATATCTTTAATAAAACTTATTATACAATTATGAATTTTTTATTAACAAATATTAAAATTAAAAATAATAATATACATTAGTTAGTATTCAAATTAACACTTTTTTTTTATCATTACTTTAAAATACATTTTAAATTGTTAGTGTTTTTGTAATCTCTTATGTTCTAAACTTTCTTTTCTCACCTTTCTAGCTGCAAATGATGTAAGATTCGGTGGACCTCTTTAATTTTGATGAATGTATCAAATTGAAAGATATTTGTTGATATTTAAAATTTATGTTAGAAATAAAGCTTAATCAGAAGGTTTTAATGTTGAGAGCATAAATGTTTTTAACACTTTGCTCAATATATTTGTATAAAGACGTAGATACAAATTTTAATAGAAAAGGAAAAATTATGAGATTAATGATTTATGTGATGTAGATTTTTGTAATTATTTTTTAAATTGTGGTCTTTGGGAGGGAAGTAAAAGGGTAAACTATTTTCTTTCGATTTTACATATGTTGATTAAAGTGGATGGATTTGATGTGCTCAAAGCTCAATCATGAAGACTACAAAGTTGTGTATGTGTGTGTTTTGATAGATTTTGTTGTATCTTTTTCTTTATGCATTATGGTTCAAGACATCTTTAATAAAACATTTTAAAACTGTTAAGTTTTTAAATCAGTTGATTCAAGTTTTTAATCGGTTAAAGTCATTTACATTAAAGCCTTAGGACTTTAGTAAAGTATTTTAACAAGTTGATTGATCATATCAATTGACTGAAAATACTAAAATCACTTTCTTTGGCAGCTAATTCCACTTTCCTTGTAGTGGAAATATATAACTAGCATAAATTACACACTTAAAATGCCACATTATACAAAGTATTAAACAAAGAGTGCTACGGTCACATTAGATCGTCATATTATACTTTGTGGTGGTCAGATCTATGACAGTATGCAAAATTGTCAAACACGTATATAACGACGTTTGTAAATGTCGTTACATAAAAAAATCGTCACCACATACATAATTTTTTGTAGTTAAATAATACTTTAAATTAAATCACATTTCATTCTATAAGATAAATTTTCTTTTGCCCTTCCACTTTAAAAATAAATAAATTAGAATTTCTATTATTAATTAAAATTAACCAAGTTAATTATTATAATATTTATGGTTTTTAGTTCTTTATAAATCAATATGAATTCGTTGAACAATTTTAATGGAATTCGATAAATAGTGTATAATCAATTATCATTTATTTTTTTCTTACTTTTCTACCATTTGGAAATGTCTTATGGCCTTATCTTCTCACAGAGACATGGTTTATTTGTATTTTTTGTTTCTAGGTTTTGTAGAAAGACACAAAAATTCGCATGACAATTAAAATTAATCATACAACATGCAAACTTTCATAATTTAAAAATAAAAAGTTAATTTAAATAAATAGATAATTCAATTCTATCTTATAAAAGACTTACTCTCTCACTTATAAAGAATTCTATATAACACAAACTTCAAACATGAGATCTAAACAATAACTCTTACAATTTTATGTTTCAAAAAATTTCATTACGATATACTCTTTTTAGTTTATACTTAACTACAATAGGAGTAAAAGTAAGAGAAGTAATTAATTATTATACTAATAAATCCGTCATAAACCACATATTTTACTCCCTTATCATAGATGAAGCTACAAATAAATTTCTCTTCATTAGATAATAACACATTATTCAAGGTAAAATATTATTTTTAAAAGTTCAAATAGATAAGAATGTAGATACAAAAAGAGATCAAATTTTCAAAAAAAATTATAATTATTATCAAAGGATTGGATAGTTTATTATTTATGTTTAATTATAATTTGAAATTGTCAACCCATATGTACATATACAAGATAAACCTTTAAAACAACTTAGGTTATAACAACAAAAATAATTAACTGTTCATTCCTTGGATTTGAAGAAGACTTTCCCTATAAATTACCATATGGAACATTATACCAGGATGTACTTTGATACCAACCTTGGTAATTTTGTGGGTACTTAAGTCAAACCAAACTAGTTGACCATCCTTTGTTTTGAAAAGTATATTGCCCATACTCCTTGCTCCAATAGGTGTTCCAATGCCAAGTAAAGGATCAAAACTGAAGAGTTTCTTCCATGTTTCTTTCTTACCAACTTCACCCAAAATTGATACGTAAAAGGTAGTTTTATCTTGATAATTTGACATCATAGCAATTGACCCATTTAAGACGAACAAGAACCTGGCCACAGCATATATAACAAAAGTATCATGTTTGGGCATGTCTATGGGCACAACGGTTGCACAGTATGTCTCATTACTCATGTCAAATGACACCAAGTATACTTGGTCATCAGTAGATGACATATCAAGTTGAAACTCAAGATCTTGACTAGAATACCAGCTATTTAACCAATGACACATTCCATCTAAGTACAAATTGTTCTCCCCACCTTTTGAACAAAAAGCGTAATCCATATCAACTTTCCTCCAAGAGTTACTTTTTTGGCTATATATTTCACATATGGGTGTGAAATCCCATTCAATAGTAAACAACTCTTCATCCCTCTCACCAAACGGATTTTCATCAAACGTCACAGTTCTAATCACCTTATAATCATCTCTTACACAATCATAACCAAAGCCATCATTTGTAATATAAGCTTTGACATGAGGTGGTACATACTCAGTTGGACTGCGAGGAAGGGTCTTTAATTCACCTGTAGCTGGATTCCATAAATACATAGATTGGTTATAATAATTTAGGTAAAAGCAAAGAATTCCATTAACACTGGAATAACTAAATATATATTTTTCAAAAGGGTGATCCTCTAGTGGATTTTTCCAATTCAATTTTTCTATATTCTGAAACTTTTCACCATTAAGTAAATATAAACATGACTCATACTTAATCGGGTCATTATAATATTGATAGAGACATAGAACGAGAGATGTATCATCATAGTAGGAATGGTGACTAGATATGACATTATTACGAAATAAGTCTATAAAATGAGAATTTTCAAACAAGAGGGCCCATGATTTGTAGAGGCCTCCAAATCTTTTGAGAGATTTCATAGGAAGTTTGAAGAGAATCGAGACTATGAGATCATTAGGTAAGTGATTTCCAAGCTTCTCATCCACAAATTTGTTCTTCATCTCTTGCTTATTCAACCAAGAGTTAATGAGTTGCCAATAGTCTTTGGTGTTTTCACTCCAAATGTAGATAGGATAGGTAATGTGTTGGCAATGTTTGTTAACCAGATTCTTGATGGTGGCCTCTTCTATGTACTCCAACTAAAAGAAAAAATGAGTTAGAAAAATTAAATAACAAAAAAATTTGGGATGGGTTAATATAGATACCTTATCGTCCTTGAGAAAGAGGGTGATTTTGGTTCCCCTTGAAATTTTTTTGGCAGTAATGTCCCTAGTGACAATTAAGGATCCATCGAGTTGAGATTCCCAATTATATTGATTAAGGTCATTATACTTAGAGGTGACGATAACCTTGTAAGCAACTAAATAAGCTGAGTAGAATCCAACATCCAAATTATTGACCAAATCTAAAACAAACACATATAACGAAACTACAATTAATAACCATTAAATACAAATAAAAATAATTTAATAACCATTAAATAGAAATGAAAATAAAACATTGTGACCTTCCTACCATATTTGGTCATGCCAACACCATTATCGATGATAGAAAGTGTTTTCTTAGCCCTGTGAGGTATCAATCTAATCATCAATTCATCATCTAAAATTCTCATGTCTGCGAGCCTCTCAAATCGAATTTTATTTAGAGCCTGTGGAGGCATACATTGATTGATAACAATTCCATAAAAGAAATGTGTAAATATAAAATCAAACTTGAAAGAGAACTTACATCAAAAGCATTATTGATAAGTTCACGAAGGAAGATTTCTTTGTTCGAATAGAAAGTCTTCTTCATCAGGCTGAACCCTAAACTCATCTTACCTTCCAATACCAATGCCTCGTCATTCACCATTGCAATTGCTTTGTGATAATAACGAACTAGATTGAATCAATTCAATAAAACGACATTATCAATAACTATATTTTATATGCATTACCACGTCCACAAAATAAAACCACTTAATACAAAATCCTCATCCACACGTGTATAAAAGTAAAACACTATTTCTAATATTTTTTTAATATCTTTTGTAAAAACATTTAAAATTCATTATGATAAGTCAATAATTATATTAACTAAAATATTATAAAATATATTAAGATAAAAATATAACATTTTAATCAATTATTAATTAACAGAATTTAATAATATTTTAATTATTGTAATTATTGACTTAAATGAATTTTAAAAAAATTACTAAAGATATTAAAAAAGTATTAAGAATAGTGTTTTAGTTTTATACACGTGTGTATGTATAGATATAACTAGTTAACATTATAATTTAAATTAGTTATAACTTAATTATAAATTAATAAAATTTAGCAACTGTTTAATTAATATAATTACAATTTAAGTCATATGTTAATTTGATTAAATTTGTTGAGAAAATCTTTTCTATTTGGGTGATATGACCTAAGAGAAATTATGCTAGATTTCAGGTTATGATTGATTTTCCATGACCATTTACGCCATTAAAGATTTTTCTTGCCTGATGGGTAATTCGTCTAAAAGCTATATGACCAATGATATGTTTGATTTGAATTTGCTTAATTTTTTTTATATTAATACTCGTAGTGAAAAATTTCTTCATTCTCTTCCTTTTAAATGAGAGTTTCCTTCACCATGTTGGGTTAAAATTAATACTAATGATCCTGCAAGGGGTTCTCTTGGTCTTGCTACTTGTGGTGGTATTTTTCATGGGAGTATAGGGGAGTTTATTGGTGGTTTCTCTTCTTTCATTGATATTCAAATTGCTTTGGTGGTCAAGTTTTATGGAGTTATACATGCCATTAAAGAAGCTAAAACGATGGGTTTTACTTGTTTATGGCTTGAATGTGATTTTGCTTTTGTTTGTGCTGCATTTACTGCTAAGACTAATGTTCCTTGGATTATTCGTAATAGGTGGAATAGTTGTCTTAATTACTGCGAGAAAATCAGGTCATGTGCCTAATCTTCCAAGTCCCATTAGACGGTCTAAAACTAGTACATCATCTATCAGTTTTAATGATAATAAACACTATATATGACTTATTATAATTTTGAATGTATTATCTGAACATTTTAACATGTCTTTTCTGATAGTTGAAGGATTTATAAGACCATCCAATGGTATTACCAAGTCTCGTGACAAAAGGTCTAATAGAACTTAAGTCTTCATAATGTGAATTTAGATAACAATAAAGAAATAACGATAAAATAATTTCTAGATAAATATGGAGTGTTTAAAATATCATCTTCAACTATGAAAAAATAGGAAAAACATAATAAGAGAGTGTTGAATTGTATTTTAAAAACTTTTTGTAGATTCTCGCAAGTATCGCCTGATGATATACAATTAGACGATATTTTTGTGCTTGAAAGACAGTATAAAAAACTTTTCATGTACTTAATCGAAGAATTTCTCCTTCTACAACTATTGCAAAAATAAAAAATACAATTTTAGTCGGATAAGGAAGGATGAGATTACTCAGATATTTTTCTACGAGTTCGTTTGATAACACAAACTATATCTAATTCTCAATCAAAAAATTAAGTTCTACTATGTAGACTAATGCTGTAATTTACAAAAATGAGTATTCTTTTGATTTGAAGGGAAAAACCATGAGAAAGCGCCTTGAGTGTAAAATTGTTCTTACTGGTTTAAAATACAACCTGTTGTTTTACAGATTAATCAATTGTTTTATTACTTGTTGGTTTTGTTATAAAAAAATTAATTTGTTAACTGAAAAGATAATCTGTTAATTTTTCTTGATTGAGACTAGAATAAGAATTTCAATCTATTCTTTTGAGTTTTAATATGTTTAATCTGGGTGACTTAAATTGATATAAAAGACTGCTGCTATTCAAGAATAATCTGATAAAATTTTCTATAAGTGAATATATTGAAATTTTGTAAACAATTTAGTGTTTTCCCTATTGTGGTATTCTGTTAAGGAAATTTCAATAAGTTATTTCATAAAATAACCAGTTGTTTTTTTCAGTCAGGATTGAATAATTTGATCTTTGCGAAAATTAGTCTAAGTACAATTCACCCAACCCCCCCCTCTTGAACTTAGACTCCTATAAAAGTCAACAGGTTAAACTAAATCAAACATGCGTCAATCTAATTCAACCGAATTTTATCAGAAAACATGTGTCTACTGATGTATTCAGTACGCCACTTGTATCCATGTATGTACTCATGGGATGTTTCTCTCCTCTCTCCTGAATCATGCGTCCAAAAAATTAATCAGAACAATGCGAACTAACTAAAAACCAAATTGTAAGACAAGGAAGACTCTCAATTATGCGTTCAAGTACAACCTCTCACAAAAACCAAATTTCCAAGAGATTAGAAGATTAAAACAACTGCTACAAAGAATAAAAACAATAAAACTTTTATTCATCAAAACCTCAGAACTCATGGGGAATTACAAAGGAATTGACCAAAAGGATTTTAGCCTTCCATGCGGAGGCAAAAAGAAGAAAAAGAAAAACGAAAATAAAACTAGGTTTGAGTGTGTTGCATATGATGCTCATTTTTTCTTCCACTGAGTATGCTTAATAATCTTCTTTTCCTTGCACAAAATTGGATTCAAAATCTACCTTATGATATTGTTTTACATTTATCTGATGTTTTCTTTCTTGTTTCATATTATTAAACAGATATCTTCATTCTCATATTTTATCCTTGCTTCTCTTCCATATATATTGTTTTCAATTTTGTTTTAAATTTGTGCATTGATAATAATGAATTCCAACACTAAGAGATGATTATGGTGGATGAAATAAAAATAACTAATTATTATATTCACTAAATCTTAAACTTTTATAAATTAAAATTTATTGATAGTTAAATTAATTTTTATTATTAATAAAAACTTATGATATAAGTAGAGATTATACTTTTAGTGATTAATGGTCATAAAAAACATTTGTTTATTTAGAAAAAAAAATGTCTTTAATTCAAATATATAGAAATATTTTTTAATTATTATTAATTTATTTCAAGGGCTAATGTTTTATCAATAAAAAATCAAATTAGATATTAAGTTTTTTCCCTGATTAATATATTTAGATTTTTCGTCATTAAAATCTTATTTTTGATATATTTTTTTAGTATTTCAATTTTATAAAATATGTACTAATTTTTTGTTTTTATTTTTATTTTTGTTGTGATTTATAGACCAATTATATATACTAGTTTATTGAATATGTTATACGAAAACCAATTAAGTTATCAATATATTATTCACTAAATTAGTCTTTAAATAGTGAATATTTATTATCATAATACCATTTACTCCTTTATTTATTTACATAATTTTTTAAATTTAAAATTAATATATAACATTAAATAATTGATATAATAAAATTAATTAAAACATATCACATTCCTATGAAAATTTCAATGTTAGCTAGGTTATCCACACACATGTAGTAAAATGACACATGCAAAATTTCTACCTCAACAAATTGTATATTAGATGAAAAAAATCTAATATTGGTATCCTTTCAGTTATTTCACCTAACATTGACATGTGGTGTTACATTTAATAGGAACAAAATAATAACAGCTCCCGTGTGTTATCAATAATATGTAAAAGTTCTATAAAAATAAAATATATATAACTCTAAAATTATAGGTGGAATGAAATTGTCCATCGATTATAAAATAGAAAATGACTTAGTGTCTCAAATAATGATTTCAGTGTACATAAAGTAAAATTTAAAAACTTTTCAAAAATAGAAAAAAGATAAAATTTGATGATAGTAAAGGAAAATTAGATAAATCAATCACTATTATAATAATTTGTATATACATTGCAATATATGCATTGGACAGTTTCTTATACTCACTTTTGTTTTGGTTCTTCTTTGCAAGATCTTCAATTATCAAATTTATTTATAACCATCAATAATTATAATAGAAAAGGAGTCTTAGTGACTAATAAGGTGAGACTTGGTAAAAAATATAATCTCTTAATATTAATGCTAAATAATATATTTGATTAAATGTAATTATATTTAATATTTTAATTTTATAATTTTTTTATTGATATGAATTTAATGTTCTTTGTGTTCTAAATTAAGTTTTCAAAATTTTTGTAATTGTAATTGTTACGTAATGTTTAGGTTTTTGACAAAGAATAAAGATGTCTATGATTCTTTTCATGCATGTGCCATGTTTAAATTTATATGCATGCATGTGCTATGTTTAAATTATAGTTAGGTTCTTTATTGACATTTATGCTATCTCTAAATTATTTTAACAGAGAATTTAAAAAATTGTTAGTTAAAATTATTTATACTTTAAAATGAAAATAACAATATATATATATATATATATATATAAATTAATTTGAATACTAAGAAGGTCACAATTTACAATAATAATATTAATGAAATGTGGGGAAATATCATTTTTAATAGTTTTGTTGTTTTGATATAAAGTACAGTAACACAATCTAAATTAAAATTTGATTGTGTAGTTAAACAAAATTAAGTAAACTCATTTGTTAACTTTATTTAATTAGCTAAAGACATGAGACTATAAATAGGGATTAGGGATCATTTAGCTCACTCATTCTTCATAAACATTCATTCAAAATGAATAACTTCACTTTTATCTTTATAGTATTTTTCCTATTTCATGGATTTGCTAAAGGATTTGATTATTGGAAGATTGCTCAAACTTGGCCACCAGGCTTCTGTCGTGAAAAACGATGCATACTAGGAAAAGAAACACTAATGAAGTTCACTATTCATGGTCTATGGCCATCCATCCGCTCCTCCATCCATGGACCAGAAAACTGTGGAATAATGCCACTACCTCAGGTAAGGTTTGTATTTAAATTTCTTAATATAATAGTATTTTAATATGATATTGGAGAGATGACACTTTCTATTATTTATTTTGTTAGATGGGAGGAATAGAAAGTGAACTCCAACAAGATTGGCCAAATTTGTTAAATACGAATGACACAAAATTTTGGTCTGACGAGTGGCAGAAGCATGGAACCTGCTCTTATATGATGCCATTTGATTTCTTCATGTTGGCATTAGATATTTATGCAAGAAATGATCTTCAAGCAATACTTAACAATGCAGGTATATTAAGTGGTGGGAACTATGATAAAAATCATATCATCTCAACCATAAGCCTATCTGTGGGTGCTAAACCACAAGTCGTATGTTCAAAAGCATCACCTAAGCATGTAATTGAAATAAGATTATGTTTGAACACAAACCATTTCCCCAGGTTCATCAACTGTCCTTCACAATGGTCTACTACATGTGATAAAGGTCAGTATGTAAACTTTCTGTAATAATATACAATATAACCAATTGATAATAAAGATTGAATAATTCTATACAGATATACACAATTATATATGTTGTATCTTATTTTCTCCTGTTATTAGGTCTGCTGCAACAGGGTAATCCTGTTCTATGTGACCAATAAAAATTTGAGTTGTGATGTATTGGTTATTTGATGTTGTATTTGAGTAATTACTGAATGTTACTATGGAATTAAGAAGAATTGGATTGGATGTAACAAATGAGGGGCATTAATTTCTTTGAAAGTACAGTCAAGAGAAAGGAATAACAAAAAAACTTACAATAATTTATATGATAAATTATTAAATGATACCATGATAAATAAAAAGGGAAAGATGAGAAAAGAAAAATCATATTTACTTCTGTGCACTTTCTTGCAAGAACCCACTAATGACCTTAGAAAGGAAAGCAAGCTCTGTATTGCATTCCTCCACCACTATTTCTTATTCAACTATTCAACAAATGTAACATAAAACATTTCATCATATGGATAGATACTCTGTTTTCATACCTACACTGTGTACTTGGTAGGACACTCTCATGGACTAGACCCTCTCCCAATGATCTTGAAATAACCACCAACACTAATCTTTATTCTTGTTTCTCTACTGTGCAATGAATGAAGAAGGCATATATTTATTAGTAACAAAGAAGCATCACTCATTTTGACCAACATGGGAAGCAATGTTTTTATTAATAACAAAGAAGCAGTATTTACTAGTAACAGCAACAAACATGGAAAGGCATCAGCTTCAATTTAATCTGCATTACCAATTTTTTTATTAAGGAAATCAATACAAATGTTATATAAGCAAATATTCAAAACATCACCTTAGGGTTTCTTTGATTTTGGGCAAAGTCTCTGGTGGTGGTGAAACAGATAATTGAAAATTAGATGGGATGTTGGAAGAAGATAAAAGCTAAACCTTCACTACATGATTAAATTATCATTTCACGATAAAGAAATCCAAATTCCAGCAACTACTAACATTCCTAGGGTTTCAAAGGAGCTAGAAAATGCAAAGGCAAAACCTAAACCTAAGAAGGAGAAATCTTGAGAGAGGCACTAACCAGTTGTTACCGAGCACTTCTTCTACGCGGTAGCTGCTAACCATCTCGAAGACGGTGTTGACGTATGTGATATGGTGGTAAAGCACGACGAAGCTGCAGGGCGCAGTTTGGAGGAAGAGAATGACGAAAAGGGGATATGGGTTTCAGCAAGAGTGAAAATTATAAAATATTAAAGGATAAATAATAAAAAAGTATTAAAATTATTTATTTATTAAGTTTTGAAAAAATATTTTCATCAGTTTTTAAATAAATCTTTGAAACTTAATCTAATAAAATAAATCTTTGCAAACCTCAATTATTTTGTTCATATTTTATAATAAAATTATACAAAATTTTATGATAATAAAACAAATTACAAGAACATAAGGTGTTTGGTGAAAAGTCTGAAAGTATATCATTTCTTCTTTGAAGTGAAGTAATATGAATTTTTTTCATTTTAATCCTTCTTTCTCCTTCTGATATAGACTCTTGAAGACCAATTTGTTACCCCTAAAATGGTTGAGCCAAAGCAATCCTTTATGTACCACTTCTAGCACCACCGAAAGCCAAGAAAGAAAGCAATAATAAATGTTAAAAAAATTGGGAAGCCAAAATCAAGAGGAAAATGATGTAGTCTGGCTTTTTGGATGGTCCTCCATCAAATAATATATCATAAACAGAAAGACAAGCAAAAATTAAAGCTACTAATAAAAGTAAGTACACGAAAAATAACCAAAGAAATGTTCTTGAAAAGATTACAAACCACAAATTCTAGAGTGGACTGACACAAACTGTTGCAGAATTTATATGATTTTTTTCACAAAGCTTTTTAGGCTGAAATATTTATGGTATAAACTCAACAAGGAGAAATATGCAACAAATTTGAGACTATATGGATATTTATTCACAGATAAATAAATACAACAAGTTGATATAACCGCAAGCAATTTGGTAGAATTATGCAATCTAGGTTCAACATTGGCCTTGTTCATGTGCATTGGCCTGTAATCTAACCAGATCTTATCATTCTACCAATATCTGCAAATCAATGCACAAAAACTCAACTAACAAAAGCAAAACAACTTGTAGACACAACACAAGTATTTTTATCATCAAAAGTGTTGTGGTAAATCAAGAAAACCAAATTCATTTTTGTTTTAGTTGACCAATAAGCCCTGCACTAACCAGAATATATATACCATGCCCATGGATAGAACCACAATTTAAATACGTACTAGATACTGTCAATTTAAAATATTATTCCACTGGCACCACTGGTTTATTGATTGTTTGACTACTAATACAAGAGAATCAAGACGCAAGCTCTGATGCACTTACGAATAAACAGGATTGTATCAGGATTCCCACTAGAAATGAAGAGAACTAACTCAATCCAAATATATACTGATGTAAATAGCAAATTAATTGAAACATGACTTACCCTAAAGTGTGTTTCATCCAGTTTTCATGAATGTTGAGAAGTAGAATAACATGGTCTAATAACATTTTTTAGAATTTTCTATTGAGCACCAGCAGCAACACCGAGCACCAACAACGGTGCGTTAAGCACCAAAGGTGAATATGAAGTTTTCGTCGGTGTTGTGAGGTCAGAGACTTCCAGACACTCAAAATCCTAAAAATCTTTGAAACCCCAAACAAATAATAAAACAAAATTCATCCAAACAAGTCTAAGAAAAAAAACCCTAAATTACATAGTTGAAAGAGCGAGACATATGACAAACAGACCTACCAAAGCTCAGTGTTAAGGGAGGAGGAACATTAGACAGGAATCGCGACAGGAATGCAAGACAGTGAGGAGAGACGGTGAGGAAGAACGTAAGACTTTGACGAAAAACACGAAGAACTCGAGGGAGAGGGAAAAACAGGGTATTGTGTGTTGAGTGCATTCGTTTTTTTGGGTAGAGAGGGAAGAAAAAAAAGCTTTTTCCTGCAAAATTATATTTCATTTCAATTTTTTCTTAGACTCAAAAGGCTACGCATATAGATAAGTGTGGTTTAAAGTGACAATGGGTTAAAAATCGTAGCTTCTTATAATTTTTAGGCCATATTTTTAAAACTGTGGCATTTAGTAGGCTTAGGCAATACTTTTATGTCTGTGGTTTATTTTAGCGTTGCTTAAACTAAAAAATATTGTAGTGGTAAGATTTATGATACTTTTTATACATAGAATTTAAAGATAAAATTTTAACTAGTTATAGGTAAGATATGAAGCATAATATGGTAAAAGTTCCGAACTAAAACACCAAAGGAATTAGGTGCAGTAAATTGAAAACAGAGAGCTACAAGTGCATTGAAACTATGCGTGATATAGCAAAAACGTCCTGGCTTTTGTGATTTTCTTTTTTGTAGTTAAAATTAGGATATGCTTGTTTTACTGAATGTTGTACACATGTTAAGGTTCATAAAAAAAAAAACTTTTCACAAGATTTGGATCCAAAATGAGGTCAGGATAATTTTTCAAAGCGAAGTGAAAATCATACAATTATGGAAACTAAGCAGAAACCTAAAGAAATCAAAGAACAATTGAAAAAAACTTCAAGAAAATTATTGAAAATGGATTAAAGAAACACACTAATGAACTAGTAGCAATTTGAAAGATTAAAGAATAGGTAAAAACAGAAAAGCACCAAAGCATACACTTAAAAAAATCAAAAAAACCTTTTCACAAACACTTGGTGTGCATGAACACAAACTATCAAACATCTACCAAACAACAACAACACTTAACCAAAAAAAATCAAAACTAATCTAGAATTGAAAGTGAAACTTAACATGCAAATATTAGAAACACTTAACAAGACCTTAATGCACACATACATGAATTTAAAATCATAAAAAAACAAAGAATGAAGCATTATTAAAGGAAAATCGAAGAACACAAACTGTTTTGGACAAATTTTGGTGTGAATGTTATATGCAACATAAAAAAACAAAAATGCATCGAACAAAACCTGAAATGAATCGATTAAATTGTAAAAAAAAAAAAGAGGTTAAACAGTGGAATATGACCTAGAACAACAATTGGACCGACTAAAAGCAAGAAAAATGCAAAATAAAACAGAATCATAAGCAACAAGTGAGGCTATGCAGCGGACTGCAAAGGAAAGTGTTCGATGAATGTTTGAGTGAATTTAAACGGTGGAAAATTGTTTTTAAATGATGGAAACAAATTATAATCGATGAAAAATGATTATAAATAGTGTATAACAAGGAATTATGTAAGAACAAGCAAGAACCGGGAAGAACAAGGTTAAACAAAACAAAAATTCTGAAATTTGACTTAGCTGGAAGAAGCTTGGTTGTGGGATCTTGGTGTGCTCTGATCCACCTGATGTAATCCGAGCTTGAGGTTGGATGAAAATATATAGTAGCGGAAAAATTGGTTGGAGAAGTTCACCGAAAATGAGAGGAGAAGGTGAGTTTCGGTTGGAATTTGAGGTGCAATGAAGAGGAAAAAGGTGTGACCAACTGTCCCATGGTTTTACTAGGCCAATTAGGCTCTCTAGCAAGGGAAATTTCAGAGAGAATTAGGTTTCAAATCTAAATACTTCATTCAATAATAACAAATTTTAATGCATGAGACCCTTGCTTGGATGAGAAGTAAGGGTATCTAGAGTGTCTTTGATTTATTTACAAACTACTCTTAAACTAGTTCAAAATACAAGTCCTAAACATCATTATTCTACTATTTGTAATTTCTATACAAATAGTTCTTGTATCTTTATTCTTATATATGGTTGCTTGGATGGTCCTCCATTAATCTCCCTTTCTTCAAAAGGATCTACCCTCAGATCCGATTAAAGTGCCACCTTATTTGTATAGACTGGATTCAATATCCACCGGTTCGTGGATCCACCTAAAAAAGAAAGTAAGAATACATAATAAGTAAACATATTTGTAAATTTTCCAAAAAATGTGTTGTATCCTTTTTGTAGAAGAAAAGTCTTTAACAATAGAAAAAGAATGTAATTGAGATATACCTTCCTTGCAAGATGGAATAAGTCAGAACAAATTTTTTGAAGGGTAATCCTCTATTATTTTCATCCTGCTTGTTCACCTTCCAGCCTACTTCCAAGTCATTGATCTTCTCACGAAACCTCTTTCAGGAGACTCTTTTGCTAGACTTAGACATAAACTTATGGTTGACCTTGGATTGCATCACCATTTATCTCCATCTTTCCCTAGATTCCTAAAATTAGCATAAACTTAGGAATAAATAGTTCTTTTTCATCTCATAATCCAAAAATATGTTAAAAGATTCAAATTCCTAATTTTAAGATTGAATTATAACTTTATCAACAATTAAAATCCATAAGTGCCTAGCTTTTTGCAGAAAAATGGAGCTTATCAATGTCCTCAAAAGAAAACATTGATTTTAAAAGACCAAGACATTCAAGGGATTAATACTTTATCTTCTGTCTCTGAGGCTGAAGAAGTCATGTCTTCTAAGGAAGAAATTCAACTATGTACAGGAGATTTATGGATGGTTCAATGACTCCTTCTAAGTTGTCCCGTAGAATTAGGTACGTCACAATGAGAAAACCTATGTCACACACACTAAATGTAAAGTTCTAGATAACATTTGTTCCTTAATTTTCGATAGTGGTTCTTGTTGTAACTGTTAGAGTTCTAGGTTAGTCAATAAACTATCTCTTAAAATACAACTACACCCTTCACCATACATATTAGACTGGATTAATCAACATGATGGTGTAGTTGTCAAACACAAGCAGGTGCACCAATTCACATAGTAAATTACTAAGAAAACATTTTATGTGATCTTATCCCCATAGAAATTGGACACATGATACTTGGGTGACCTTGACAATTTGATCGTAATACTCTTCATGAAGGTCATTCCAATTAAATAACTTTCCATTTCAAAGGTCATAAATATACTCTATGTCCTCTTACACTTGCAAAGCTTTGAGAGGATGCCATAAAACTCAAAACAAAAATAGAAGGTGAAAGACAAAATATAGAAACACCTCAACCAACAATAGAGGATTACCCTTCCAAACCTTCCAAAATTTTGTGCCTACTTACTCCATCTTACAAGGAAGGTATATCTCACTTACATTCTTTTTCTATTGTTAAATACTTTTCTTCTACAAAAAATATACAACACATTTTTTGGAAAATTTCCAAATATGTTTACTAATTTTGTATTCTTACTTTCTTTTTTAGGTGGATCCACGAACCGGGTGGATATTGAATCCAATCTTTACAAATAAGGTGACACTTTAACCGGATCTGAGGGTAGATCCTTTTGAAGGAAGGGAGATTAATGGAAGACCATCCAAGCCACCATATATAAGAATAAAGACAGAAGAACTATTTGTATAGAAATTACAAATAGTAGAATAATGATGTTTAGGACTTGTATTTTGAACTAGTTTAAGAGTAGTTTGTAAATAAATCAAAGACACTCTAGAAACCCTTACTTGTCATACAAGCAAGGGTCTCTAGAGCATCTTAAGAGGACCTACACGCAACCTCTTTAAGCCACTAACCTCACCATAGTTAAGCTTGCTTAACTAGAGTTATGGTAGCTTAAAGAAAAAGTTACTTTCATCCTCTTCATCTATAAATATCTCAAATGAACCTCATGTATTAAGATTTGCTATTATTTAATGAAGTATTCAGATTTGAAACCTCATTCTCTTCCAAATTTCCCTTGCTAGAGAGCCTAATTGGCCTAATAAAACCTAGGAACGTTGGACACAACTTTTTCCTCTTCATTGCACCTCAAATTCCAACCGAAACTCACCTTCTCCTCTTACTTTCGGTGAACTTCTCCAACCAATTCCGTCGCCACTCCTTATTTTAATCCAACCTCAAGCTTGGATTACATCAGGTGGATCAGAGCACACCAAGATCCACAACCAAGCTTCTTCCAACTAAGTCAAATTTCACAATTTTTTTTGTTCAACCTTATTCTTCACGGTTCTTGCTTGTTCTTCCATAATTATTTGTTTTACAATGTTTATAATCATTTTTATCTAATTATAATTTGTTTCCATCATTTAAAACAATTTTCCACCAGTTAAATTCACTTAAACATTCATCAAACACTTTCCCTTGCAGTCTACTGCATAACCTCACTTGTTGCTTGTTGTTCTCTTTAGTTTTGCATTTTTCTTGCTTTTAAATGGTTCAATTGTTGTTCTAGTTCATTTTCCAATGTTTAACCTCTTTTTTTTACAATTTAATTGGTTCATTCCATGTTTTGTTTGGTGCCTTTTGTTTGTTTATGTTGCATATAGCATCCACACCAAAACAGTTTGTGTTCTTCGATTTTCCTTTGATAATGCTTCATTATTTGTTTTTTTTTTTTTGAGTTTAAATCCATGTATGTGTGCATTAAGGTCTTGTTTAGTGTTTCTAATATTTGCTTGTTCAGTTTCACATTCAATTC
Source organism: Phaseolus vulgaris (assembly GCF_051622355.1). NCBI lineage: Eukaryota > Viridiplantae > Streptophyta > Magnoliopsida > Fabales > Fabaceae > Phaseolus > Phaseolus vulgaris. Next base: position 5,306,174 of record NC_143501.1, on the reverse strand, counting down.
TTGATTAGTTTTGATTTTTTTGGTTAAGTGTTGTTGCTGTTTGCTAGATGTTTGATAGTTTGTGTTCATGCACACCTAGTGTTAGTGAAAAGGTTCTTTTGAGTTTCTGAGTTTATGCTTTGGTTCTTTTCAGTTTTTACCTATTTCCGAGTCTTTCAACTTGCTACTAGTTCATTAGTGAGTTTCTTTAATCCATTTCCAATAATTGTCTTGAAATTTTGTTCAATTGTTCTTTGACTTCTTTAGGTTTCTGCTCAGTTTTCATAATTATATGATTTTCACTTCGTTTTGAAAAATTATCCTGACCTCATTTTGCATCCAAATCTTGTGAAAATTTTTTTGTATGAACCTTGACATGTTTACGACATCTAGTAAAACGAGCACATTCTAATCTCAACTACAAAAAAAAACCACCAAAGCCAGGACGTTTTTGTTGTACCACACATAGTTTCAGTGCATTTGTAGCTCTTAGTTTTCAGTTTATTGCACCTAGTTCCTTTGGTGTTTTAGCTTGAAACTTTTACCATATTATGCAGCATATCTTACCTATAACTAGTTCAAATTTTAGCTTTAAATTCTCTGTATAAAAATTACCATAAATCTTACGCTCCACTCGGCCAATGTTGAACCTAGATTGCATAACTGCTACCAAATTGCTTGCGGTAATATCAACTTGTTGCTTTTATTTCTCTGTGAATACAAATCCATTTAGCCTCAACTTTGTTGCATATTATCCCTTGTTGAGTTTATACCGTAAATATTTCAGCCTAAAAAAGTTTGCGAAAAAATTCATATAAATTTTGCAACAGTCTATGCCAGTCCACTCTAGAATTTTTTGTTTGTAATCTTTTCTAGAGCATTTCTTAGGTTCTGTTTTCTTGTGCTTACTTTTATTAGTAGCCTTAATTTTTGCTTGTCTTTCTTGACCTTCCATTGTTGTTTATCATATATTTTTTTATGGTGGACCATCCAAAGCCGGACTACATGATTATTCCTCTTGATTTTAGCTTCCCAAATTTTTAGCATTTATTGCTTTCTTTATTGGCTTCTGTTGGTACACCTTTTTGGTGATTTGGTGGTGCTAGAAGTGGTACATAAAGTAATGCTTTGGCTAAACCATTTTTGGGGTAACAATTTGGTCTTCAAGGCTCTATATCAAAAGGAGAAAGAAGGATCAAAGAGAAGGAAATTCATATTACTTCACTTCAAGGACCAAATCATATACTTTCAGACTTTTCACCAAACACCTTATGTTCAAGCCTTGTAATTTGTTTTAGTATCATAGAACTTTTTGTGATTTTATTTTCTTGTATAATTGTCTTTCCTTTTTAGTGTTTGGGAAAATGCTCCAACAGAAATCTCAATAAAATTTGTAATAATTTTTGTGCAGTAGTGTGATAATGTGTCAGTGAGCTTTAAGTGTTCATTGCACTATCACCATATGACTTGTCCAACTTTACACTTGCATTTATTTCTATGCTTTCTCTTTTCCCATTATCCCTTTCTTTTATTTTCTTTACCTTTTATGTCTTTGTGATACTTTAGGGTTTTTCCTATTCTTGTGTTTAGTATACCTTTCTTTGGTCTTCAGGATCATTTGCGCATTCACACACACACTTTTATGTTTTCAAATTGTTTTGAAGTTTCTTCCGAAAACTTTTGTGTGACCTTTTTGAGGTAAACTCTGGCTAGGAAAGTCTTTGTACTTAAGTCGTTCATTGTGACTCACATCACTTTCCTGTGAGTGAATTTGGAAAATTCTCACTTTAGATTCTGTACCGCCCTGGTAGTCGTAAGTGATGACGTGACGTCGAGCTATTATATAGGCGTGTTGGATGGGACACCTGGCTGGCAGAAGGGAAGGAAGTCGGGGGGCTCGTATAGTCGCCAGTTATTAAGTTGGCGTGCTCCGATCTCCAGCATACCTAAACCGGCGGTCACCGGGTTGAAGATGAAGTCGCCAGATGTGAATCCAGGCGACCAAGTGATTAGAGATCGCCGAAACAAGGACATCGCCGAAGATGAAGGCGGCCGGCGAGACCACAGGGAAGGTGTATACGAAGGCACCCGAGCTCGCCACTCAGAAGAGATCACGCTCCAGGGCAGCTTTGCGCTCCATGCGTAAGTAACTTAGCCAAAACCCTGAAGAATAAGAAGTGGCGCCCAAGTCAAGGATGCTCCAGATGATGGCACGTGTACAGCTGGATGCGAGCCACGTGTCCAGATGTGTAACTGCCAGGAGAGAGAAAGTGCCAAGGTATATAAGAGTTTCCAACGAACTTTGAGGTACACACACGTTTAGATTGTTTCTTTACAACTGCGAGAACGAGAGTACGCTGAGAGAGAACTTTGCACGGTTCCTTAGAGTTCTTGAGTTTTTCTCTTAGTAATTGGTGGTTCAGTCGCTGACTTGGGCGTCGGAGCGTGATCGGCCGCAGCGGCGCCGTTCTGTCTTTTGCAGGTTCTTGAGGTGAATTGCGGTGAAGGACGGAGGCTAACACGGCGCAGAAGTCGATCCAGGTTTGACGAGGCAAGGTTCTTGCGTCCCGGTCAACAGGCAGGATCATCAGGCGCCCACCGTGGGGCCGTGTAAAACCTGTTCCCATCCACAGCGTGAGTTATTGGAAGTTTCTGCGGTTTCTGTGTGGTTGTGTGCTGGTGCAACCATTTTCCGCTGTTCATCTAAGCTTTGTTTGGTAGTTTCGTATTTTCCACCGTTCGTTTGAGTTCTTGTTCGGTGAGGTGAGGTTTTTCGCTGCTTACGCGAGTTTTAATCGGTGAGATCTGAGTTTCGCCGCTCGTTCGGATTTTTGTGGAAGAAGCGGTGGTTTGTGGTGGAGTCGCGAGTTTCTGTGAAGGTTTCGCTGTCGAAGTTGCGTTCTTGAAGCTCTTTGGAGTTTTGCGAAGTTCTGACCGATTGATCGCTGAATCGATCGTCGCTGAAGAAGGTGTTGTTCATCGCTCTTTGTGATCTGTCAAGTTTTCATGAGAAAGATGAGAAGCAACCGTTCAAGTCCAGTTGCGCCCGTTGCTGCTGAAGGCGCCATGACTATGGCGCAGATGGTGGAAATCTTGCGTTCGCTGCAGGCGAATGTAGAAGCCTCGCGCATAGAGCAGGAAAAAATGCACGAGGACCTGGTCACCTCTCAGGCCAGGAATGAAGAGCTTAGCAGAGTCACTGAGGAATTGCGCCAAGCTCTTTAGGAGCAGCGAGGGCGCCCAGTCGCTGAAGAGGTCGCGCCGTCAACGCCGCCTCGCGTTTTTCCCATGCCTTTCGCTCAGGCGATTACAGACACACCTATCCCTGCGAGTGTGGTACCTGTGAAGGCTGTTTTTACCGGCGTGGAGGATCCTGAGGCACATCTCACCACGTTCCATACGCAGATGATGTTGTCAGGAGGATCAGATGCTGTGTATTGTAAGATGTTCGTCAGCACACTCCAGGGGATGGCGCTGGAATGGTTTGTGAGCCTGCCTACAGGTCACATAACCAACTTCCAACAGTTTTCGAAGATCTTTGTCGAGCAGTACATAGTGAACAAGGCGCCGCCCAGGGTGTCTTATGATCTGTTCGACATAAGGCAGTACCAGGGAGAGTCCCTCAGGGACTACTTGAATCGTTTTGGGGCGCAGATGGTCCGCTCGCCGGCCAAGGATGAAGAGATGCTGGTCTACGCATTCAAGAAGGGCGTGCTGCTGGGACCATTCTGCGAGGCATTGATCAGGGCTCACCCCGCCACATTTGCTGAGGTTAGGCGACTTGCGGTGGCCCACATCGCCGATGAAAGTGAGGTCGTCGAGAAGAGGGGAAGCGTGGCCCCCGCTAGGCCACACGCCCAGACCAGGATCCAGCCGTAGAGGGTGCTGGAGACAGCGGCGGCCAAGAGGGATCAGAGGACTCGCCATCCTTATGATCCAAGGAAGAACAAAGGCAGGGGCCCAGGGCGCCCTCAACCGGCACGTCGGGAGTACAATCGCCCGCCGAAGCACAAGTTTGTCATGGGATTGGCGGACTTGATCGCCATTCCCCATATATCAGCTAGGCTGAAGGCGCCCGAGAAGGTGGGCGACAAGGTGCTGGGACCAAAGCCAGACACCTGGTGCGAGTTCCACCAGAGCTTTGGCCACACCGTGGACTCATGTTTAGCTTTAGGATACCAGCTCGACGACCTGGTCAAGAGCGAGTTCCTAAATGATTACTTGCTGGATAGAAAGACGGGGGCCGCGTCGAGCTCCCAGCCAGCAGGTGGTGAAGCTCAGTAGCACGAGATGCCCACCCACGGAGAGATCCACACCATTGCAGGAGGTTTCTCGGGTGGTGGATGCACCGCGTCACAGACGAAGAAGTATGCGAGGTCTGTGATGACGGTGGATATGTTTGAGGACCACTCACCAGATGTGGACATCACGTTCACAAGGGCAGATCTCAGGGACGTTGTGCCTCATGACAACGATCCAATAGTCATCTCGCTTGTTACGGCGGGAAGGAAGGTCCACAGAGTACTGGTGGACCAAGGAAGCTCGGCAGATGTAATGTTCTGGCCGACGTTCACACAGTTGCAGTTGCCCCTTGACCAGCTGAGGCCCTATGGAGGGTGCTTGTATGGCTTCGCTGGCGATCAGGTGGAGGTCAGGGGGTATATAGAGTTGAGAACTACTTTCACGGATGAGGCGGGCTCGAGAACGGAGAAAATCAAGTACCTCGTCGTGAACGCTCCCTCAGCATATAACATTCTGTTGGGAAGACCGACGCTCAACAGAATAGAAGTTGTGCCTTTGACCAGGCACATGAAGGTGAAGTTGCCATCGATGGAAGGGGTGGTGATCACCATCAAATATGACCAGAAAGAAGCGAAGAAGTGCTCTGAGAATAGCCTGAAGAACAAGAGGTCAGTGAGTTACATCACGACGACGCCACCTCCCGGTGTGAAGCCCAAGCCAACAGAGTGGCGAGTTGTTGATGCGGCGATGGAGGTGGCCGCCGGAGGAGACGTCGCCATGATGGACGCAGAGGCTGAGGGAGAGAAAGCCGAGCGGGAAGAAGAGGCGAGAAACCGCCCAGAGGAAGCGAGGGAACTGGGAATCGCCAGGGCGGTGGTCGCCAGGGAAGCTAGACCCAAACCCGTCGAGGAGTGGCTCGAAAGGGAGATCGGGGGAAAGGTCTTCAAGTTGGGAAGATCCTTGGAGACTGAGCTCCAAGACCAGATTGCCAAGGTGATAGAGCGGCATCTGGATGCCTTCGCATGGTCTGCCTCAGACATGCCGGGAATTGACCCCGACTTCTTGTGCCATCATCTAGCAATGGACAACCAAGTCAGGCCAGTGCGATAGAGAAGGAGGAAATTCAACGAGGAGAAAAGGCAGACGATCAGAGATGAGACCTAGAAGCTCCTCGCTGCAGGCCATATCAGGGAGGTCCAGTACCCTGAGTGGCTAGCTAACGTCGTGCTGGTGAAGAAGAGCAACGGGAAATGGCGCATGTGCGTCGATTTCACCGATCTGAACAAGGCTTGCCCAAAGGATTCCTATCCTTTGCCAAGCATAGACGCCCTGGTGGACAGCGCTGCAGGGTGTAAGTTGCTGAGTTTCCTGGATGCCTTCTCGGGGTATAACCAGATCAAGATGCATCCCATGGATGAAGAGAAGACTGTCTTCATGACCGAGAGATCGTGCTACTGCTACAAGGTGATGCCTTTTGGGCTGAAGAACGCGGGGGCCACGTACCAGAGGTTGATGGATCGAGTACTTGCACCAATGCTGGGAAGGAATGTGCAAGCGTACGTGGATGACATGGTCGTGACCTCGCCAGAGAAGAGCAAGCACGTTGCGGACTTGGAGGAGTTGTTCACCACGATCGCGAAGTTTAGGTTAAAGCTGAATCCCGAGAAGTGCATCTTTGGCGTAGAGGCGGGAAAGTTCTTGGGGTTCCTCTTGACCGAAAGAGGAATAGAAGCCAATCCTGATAAGTGTGCTGCCATCTTGGCGATGAGGAGCCCGACTACCGTGAAGGAAGTGCAACAGCTTACAGGTCGGATGGCCGCCCTGTCTCATTTCGTGTCAGCCAGCGGAGAGAAGGGCCATCCGTATTTTCAGTGTTTGAGGCGGAACAACAAGTTTGCCTGGACGAAGGAGTGTGAAGAGGCCTTCGTCAAGCTTAAAGAGTACCTGGCGAGCCCGCCGGTTTTGTGCAAACTGCTGGTGGGGATCCCTCTCAGGTTGTATTTTGCTGTAACTGAGAGGGAGGTGAGTGCGGTGCTCGCCCAAGACCAAGATCAGGCCCAAAAGCCTATTTATTTTGTCAGCAAGGTGCTGCAGGGCCCGGAAGTAAGATATCAGGCCTTGGAGAAAGCTGCACTGACAGTAGTTTTTTTGGCAAGGAGGTTACGCCACTATTTCCACAGCTTCACAATACTGGTGATGACCGACTTGCCCATCCAGAAGGTTCTGAAGAAGCCCAACGTCGCCGGGAGGATGGTGAAGTGGGCAGTGGAGCTGTCGGAGTTTGATATTAAGTATGAGCCCCGAGGTCCGATCAAGGGGCAGATCTTCGCAGACTTCGTGGTCGAGCTCTCGTCTGAAGCGACACGAGTTGAGGGGGATGACTTTCGTTGGGTGCTTTCGGTGGACGGATCGTCGAACCAGCAGGGTAGCGGTGCTGGAGTCATCTTGGAAGGGCCCAACGGCGTGCTGATTGAGCAGTCCCTGAGGTTTGCCTTCAAAGCCAGCAACAATCAAGCAGAGTATGAGGCGCTGATCGCCGGTATCTTGCTGGCCAAGGAGATGGGAGCTAGGGTGCTGATGGCTAAGAGTGACTCGCTGTTAGTCACGGGACAAGTAACAGGTGAGTTCCAGGCCAAGGATCCACAAATGGCGGCTTACCTGGAGTATGTACAGGAGTTGAAGAGTTCCTTTGTCTCCTTTGAAGTGGTGCACGTGCCCAGAGAGCAGAATGCCCGAGCTTACTTGCTAGCTAAGCTCGCCAGTTCAGGCAAAGGGGGTAGGCAGAGGACGGTGATCCAAGAAACTCTGAAGACACCCAGAGCATTTGTGGCAGATCACCTGGTTCTTCAGATAAGCAAGTCGACGGAGAAAGCGGCGAGGAGTCACAGGTCTTTGACTCAGGAGACCTTGAGGTCGCCAAGAATAAGAGCGTGTCGGGGAGAGAAGGTGAACATGACGCAGGTCTGCACGACCCATGAGCCAGACACCTGGGTAACATAGTACAAGCGATGTCTGGCGGATGGCCTTCTCCCGTTAGATCCGACGGAGGCTAGGAAGATAAAGAAGAATTCTAGCAAGTTCACAATGATTGATGGCGAGTTGTATAGGTTTGGGTTCACACACCCACTCCTGGAATGTGTGCACGGAGAGAAATGTACAAGAATCATGGCCGAGCTCCATGAAAGGATTTGCGGAAGCCACGTCGGGGGTCGAGCTCTGGCCGCAAGAACCCTCCGTGTAGGTTACTATTGGCCTATGATGAGAGAAGACTGCAAGAAGTATGCACAGTGTTGCAAGCAATGTCAGCAGCACGCCGATTGGCACAAGGCGCCTCCCGAGGAGTTGAAGTCGATTTACAGCCCTTGGCCGTTTCACACATGGGGGATCGATATCTGGGACCCTTTCCATTGGCGATCAGGCAGATGAAGTACTTGGTGGTGGCGATTGAGTATTTCACCAAGTGGATTGAAGCAGAACCAGTGGCCCAGATCACCGCGCACAAGATCGAGAGCTTTGTGTGGAAGAACATCGTGTGCCGGTTTGGTGTGCCCAAGCGCCTGGTGTCAGATAACGGAACTCAGTTTGCAAGTCACCTGTTGAAGAAGCTGTGCAAAGGGGTGGGAATTCAACAAGTATTTGCATCTGTCGAGCACCCTCAAACGAATGGCCAAGTAGAGTCAGCCAATTGGGTATTGCTGAGAGGTTTGAAGAGAAGGCTAGAGAAAGCCAAAGGAAGTTGGGCTGAGGAGGTACCCCGTATAGTTTGGGCGTACCACACCACCGAGCAGTCAGGAACCCATGAGACCCCATTTAGCCTGGTCTATGGATGCGACGCGATGATTCAAGTGGAAATCCAAGAGAGCTCGCCGAGATTCCAGAACTTTGTAGCAGAAGACTCGAATGAGGAAAGAAGGCTGAATCTGGATTTGCTAGATGAGGTCAGGGAGGAGGTGAGAGTGAAGGCTGAGGCAGTAAAAAGAAGGATCGAACGAAGGTATAACTCGAAGGTGATGCCAAGGCAGTTCAGAGAAGGCGACCTGGTGATGAGGAAGGCCCACCAGTACGAGATGGAGAACAAGCTATCGCCTAAGTGGACGGGACCGTTCAGGATAACCGAGGCGCTCGGGAACGGCGCCTACCGCTTAGAAACGTTGGGAGGAGGGGCGATTCCTCGCACTTGGAACGCCACGCACCTCAAGTTATATTACAGTTAAAAGCGTTGTAAGTAAAAACAAACACGTAGAGTTTGCAAGCTTTCTGTTAAAACAATTTGAAGGGGGCACTCTTTTTTCCCTAAGGAGGGTTTTTTAATGAGGCCACCCAATAAAGAAGAGTTTTCAAAGTTTGAAGTGTTTTAGATTGCATGCTTGTTGTTTTTTTCCGAAAGTTGTGAAGAAAGACCTTGTCGCTTATATGTGATTTAAGGCGAGTTTTGATTTAAGGCGAGTTTTGAAGTTATGTCGCATGCTTTCTAAAACAGTTTCTAAGTCCCCATCGTTTTTCGGCGATTGGCGGCATCAGTTAAAGTTTAAAGTCCTCATCATCTTTAGGCGATCGGAGGCACCAGTTAAAGATCTCAACGCCCTCGCGCGTCCTGAGGCGAGAAAGAGATAAAGACCTCCTCGCCGTCGAGCGAGTGCAGGCGAGTTAGAGTAAAAAGTCCTCAGTGCTTCCAGAGGGGAAAAGATGTAGCCTCTGGGGCAATGTAGAGGCACCAGTGAAAAGTCCTCAGTGCTTCCAGAGGGGAGAAGATGTAGCCTTTGGGGCAATGTAGAGGCACCAGTGAGAAGTCCTCAGTGTTTCTAGGGGAGAGAAGATGTAGCCCCTGGGGCAATGTAGAGGCACGAGTTAAAGACCTTCTCGCCGATGAGCGAGTTCAGGCGAGTTAAAGACCTTCTCGCCGATGAGCGAGTTCAGGCGAGTTAAAGACCTTCTCGCCGTCGAGCGAGTTCAGGCAAGATAAAATCCTTCTCGTCTCGAGCGAGTTCAGGTACGGCGTAGAGGGTGGAAGAAGTTTAAAAGGATAGCTAAGGTAGGTTCGAAGAGAACACTTAGCTATCCGGCTTACTGTTCTAAAGGTCAGGGAAGGTAGAGAAGGATCCGAAGGGCGCCTCTACCCCCGGATAAGGGAACAATGGCCAAGTTGTTAAGGCAAGAGGAAGCTGCTATCACCAAGACTCTTTGGCGACCAGGAGAAATTCAAGCGGTGGCAAGAGTTAAGGCCCGTTTTGATAAAGCATATCAGTTACAAGTTGTTAGAATGTTATCGTTCGAAAGTTGATGGTTCGAAGCAGTTAGTACACAATTGCGCTCGCGGAGTTGCTAAGTCAATTTCGTTTAAGAGATTCAGACAAGGAAAATAAAGTTAACAGGGAGATTACATAAAGAAGTAGGAAATGTCATAACACAGTGGCATCAGTTCAAATTACATGTACCAAGGGGGGAAAAATTTATTACAAGTAAGTTGTGTAAGAGAAAGACAGATGAGCAAGTGATGGAGGGAAGCAGCAAGCAGCTAGTCTTCAGAAGGAACGATCTTCCCATCCACCACTTCATTGTTTAGCGACACCATGGAGAGATCCAAGTCAGGGTACTGGCAGGCGAATTGTTCCAAGGCAGCGTCAAACCCAGCAGCGAGGATCTGGGTGGAGCTCAGCTCGAGCTCTTCAGTCTGCTTTTTGAGCCCCTCGGTCTGTTGCTCTAATTCTTCAGCTCGTTTCTTGAGTTCTTCAGTTGTTTCACGAGCTTGAAGGAGGTCTTCAGTAACCCTCTTGGATTCCGCCTGCGCCTGGGCCAGCTTTGCGGCGATCTTCTCATTTTCCTCTTTGGCCTCGGCGAGTTTGGCCATGGTGTCATCTCTCTCCTTTTCAACTTTCCCCAAGAAGACCTCCCGATCTACTGACCTCTTCTCAAGGTTTTCTACCTTGGCTGCATCGGCTTTGATCGACGCTTCCAGGTCAGCCACCTTGAGACGGTAGGGGACCAGTTTGCTCTCCAGCTCGATCTTCTCTTGAGCTAAGAGGTGCACCCTATGGCGTAGATCGGTGGCTTCCTTGCGCGCCACCCTCAGTTCGGTGCTCATAGCATCCTCCACTCGCGAGTGGTCGATCTCTGCCAGCATAAGGTTGCAGGACAACTTCTCCGCCTCAATCCTTATTAGGCGATTCTCCTCTTGGAGCACGGAGATGTCGTCCTGGAGTTTCTTGCTGGAACTCTCCACAGCTTTTGATATGATGGAGGGGAGATCCTCTGCCATCATTTTGAGTTTTGCTGAGAAGGGTTCCCACATCCCTTTGACCGCAAGGGGAAGGTTTGCTCGCGGAAGCGCTGGAGGAGCCTGGTGCTGGTTCTCGCCACCACCTTCTTGAGTTGGTTGGTGAGTTGGAGCTTCTTGGCGTGGTGGTGACGAGGGGGACTCGGTGATGATGATGGGTGAGTTGTGAGCACCTTCATCCCCACCTGCCGCAGCTTCGGCGATTGAGGCGGTTGAAGGAGGACCCCCTCCAGCAGATACAAATGGCGTGGAGGCGCTCGGGGGGTTCTCCATGAAGTTGGGCTCAGCAACCTCAACCACGGGAAATGCAGCCGCCAAAGGAACTGCTTGAACCGGCGGTGTTGCAGTTGGGGGAGGAGGAGGTGTTGGAAGGGGAGCTGGTGGAGAGGACGGTGTTGATGTTGGAAGGGGAGCTGGTGGTGAGGATGGTGTTGATGTTGGAGGAGGAGGTGGAGCAGGTGGTGAAGAAGGCGTCACCCTTCTTCTTTTGGTGATGAGGCCATCTTCAGTTGCCTCATCGTCTTCTTCTTCATCCTCATGGACCACCTGAGGGGTTTTCCTCTTTGGCTTCCTGAGGATGAATTTCTTGCGTTGTTGGGCGGGCAAGGCTTTTGGAGGGGCTGGACCTTGAGGGGGCGATCTCCACCACTGAGTTGGGCACAGTCTGGGAGCCTGACGCCAACCCATGAGCTCGGGCGAGTGCCCTCAATTCAGCTAGTTTGCCTTTACCCAGCATGAGATCTGCACAATGGGAAAGTATACAGGTTAGCTCAAAAGACGAAGATAAATACATGGGTAAATATGCAAATGAGACAAACAATTGATGCAAAAAATAAAGGCCAAGTCTATTACGCAACAGATAAGACACCCAGCAACAGATAACAGAGGTGCAGCACGAGGCAATAACTTAGATATTAAGGTAAGCTCTAACCTATGCGAGCCTCGAGTTGGCCTTCGAAGAATTCGAAGGAGATGATCACAGAGGTGAGGAAGGTAATGTTGGCGTCTGCCACGCTCTTCCAGAAGAGGCACAGATCTTTGTCCAAAGCGCCCATGTTGTCGGGGCTCCTTGGTTTTCTGAAGCTTCCCTTGGAGTCTTTATTTCCCTTGTTTACCCAGTACAAGGGAAAGCCGTCAAGCAGCGAGTCGTCCTGGTCGTTTTGGCGCACTTGGATGAATTTTCCTTTCCAATCCTTGTAAGATTGCTGGAAGATAGAGAGGATCGACCTCCCAGCAATCCCGTTCAGACTCACCCAAAGGCGATCTCCTGGATGCTTAGCTTCAAAAAGGAAAAGGAAAACGTCCACTGACGCTGGCAGTCCCAGGTGTGCGCATACGATCTGGAACGCCCTGACAAACGCCCAGCTGTTGGGGTGAAGCTGGGCAGGGGCGATGTCGAGCTCAGTTAACAACTCTCGCTCGAAACGAGTAAAGGGAAGTCGGAGCTTCACCTTCTTGAAAAGCGTCGCGTAGAGGAAGCAGAACGACTCGCCGTTGCTCGCTTTGTCGTCAGCACAGATTGGCTCATCAGGATGGCAAGGCAGCACAGCCATTTTACTATCGTGCTCCTTGTGAAATGAAAGATCCAGCTGGTCCCCCTTCCTTATTCGGAGCACCGCCAGCGCGGAGTTTATTGAAGAAGTTTCTTTCAGCAGAGCCGAGCTGGCCCAGGGGTAAAGCTTCTTATAGTCTGGGGTAGGAATGGAGGCTCCTCCGGCGACCGGTGGAGTAGCCTGAGCCAGGTTGGGGTGAGAGGTTGCAGGCCTCTCAGCCTGGGAAGAGGGAGCACCAGGTGCTCGCGATGGGTTATGCGCTTGTGATGGAGGGTTTTGTGACGAAGGGGGAGGATTCGCGGTTATCTTTGTACGAACCATTGCGGGAACTGCAAAGGAAAAAGTAAAAGAGAGGTGAGCGAAGGTTGCAGAGGTTGATCTGATTGTGAATGAAGGACGAAAAACAAACGAACGAAAGTTCGTTGTGATGGAAGAAATGGAAGGCGAAACCCCAAGTTGCGAAAAAGGGGAAGAAGAAGAAATAACCCACAGCGTATGCACCAGGCAGTTAATGGATTATGCGAATCGGTTCAAATGCAGCAAATATCAGCAGAAGAAGTAAAGGGAGTACCTTTCGATGATCAGACGAACGCTGAAGGAAGTTGGGGATTCAGAGAGTTGAAGAGCGTCGTGGGTTTTGCAGAAGAAACTCAGAGCGTTTGAGAAGGCAAAGAGATGATGAAACAGTAAAAATGAAATGGGTTTAAGGGTTTTTTCAAATGATTTTTGGAAGCGTAAACGACAGCTAAAGATGACCGTTGATGAAGCCACGTGTCGAGCGATTGGGAGAATGTTTGGTGGAGCGTCAGGAAAGCAGAAAGTACGAACGTTTGGAATTCTGCGCCAGCGCCACGTAGATCGGTAGTGACGTGACTTCTTTAGTCTTTTCGCTGGACAAGTCTTCGCTTAAGACCGGGGGGCTTGTGTACCGCCCTGGTAGTCGGAAGTGATGACGTGGCGTCGAGCTATTATATAGGCGTGTTGGATGGGACACCTGGCTGGCAGAAGGGAAGGAAGTCGGGGGGCTCGTGTAGTCGCCAGTTATTAAGTTGGCGTGCTCCGATCTCCAGCATACCTAAACCGGCGGTCACCGGGTTGAAGATGAAGTCGCCAGATGTGAATCCAGGCGACCAAGTGATTAGAGATCGCCGAAACAAGGACATCACCGAAGATGAAGGCGGCCGGCGAGACCACAGGGAAGGTGTATACGAAGGCACCCGAGCTCGCCACTCAGAAGAGATCACGCTCCAGGGCAGCTTTGCGCTCCATGCGTAAGTAACTTAGCCAAAACCCTGAAGAATAAGAAGTGGCGCCCAAGTCAAGGATGCTCCAGATGATGGCACGTGTACAGCTGGATGCGAGCCACGTGTCCAGATGTGTAACTGCCAGGAGAGAGAAAGTGCCAAGGTATATAAGAGTTTCCAACGAACTTTGAGGTACACACACGTTTAGATTGTTTCTTTACAACTGCGAGAACGAGAGTACGCTGAGAGAGAACTTTGCACGGTTCCTTAGAGTTCTTGAGTTTTTCTCTTAGTAATTGGTGGTTCAGTCGCTGACTTGGGCGTCGGAGCGTGATCGGCCGCAGCGGCCCCGTTCTGTCTTTTGCAGGTTCTTGAGGTGAATCGCGGTGAAGGACGGAGGCTAACACGGCGCAGAAGTCGATCCAGGTTTGACAAGGCAAGGTTCTTGCGTCCCGGTCAACAGGCAGGATCAGATTCCTTGATTAACTTCGAAAAAAAATATCTAAACTTTTGTGAAAACATTTTTGTTCAACCTAGTTCAAATTTTAAATCTTTTGTGAACTTTTGTGAAAACATTTTTATCAATACAATTTTAATTATATTATGAATGCATGATGAATTCTATTATATAAAATGTGGAATTAAATTACGAAAACAACCTCTATTAAATATTAAAAAATATAATATTTAATATTTAAATTTCATGCCTTCTGACAAATACCTGATTTATTTTGTATTTTTTTTTCTAGGTTTTATAAAAGGACACAAAAATCCACATGAAAATTAATGTTAATCATTCAGCCTACAAACTTTTATAAATTTAAAAATAAAAAGTTAATTTAAATAAATAGATAATTCACTTCTATCTTATAAATGACTTACTCTCTCACTTAATTAAAGAATTTTATATAACACAAACTTCAAACATTAGATCTAAACAATAACTCTTACAATTTTATAATTTCATCATCACATAGTTGACATATATTTACAGAGGACACTAAGTCATTATGTTTCAAAAAATTCCATTACAATATACTTAAAATTTAGCAGTTCTCGACTCTTTAGTTTCTACTTAAGCACAATAGGAGAAAAAGTAAGAGGAATAAAAGTAAAAGAAATAAATAATTATTATACTAATATATCTTAAAACATACATATATCCTTCATAAACCACTTATTTTGCTCGCTTATCATATCATAGATGAAGCTATAAACAAAATTTCTCTTCATTAGGTAATAACACATGCTTAAAGGTAAAAGATTATTTTTAAAGTTGAAATAGAACCAATATAAGAATGTAGACAAAAAGAGAGATCAAATGTTCAAAACAAATTTATAATTATTATCAAAGGATTTGATAATTTATCATATGTTTAATTATAATTTGAAATTGTCAACCCATTTGTACATATACAAGAGAAACCTTTAAAAAAAGTCATAAGTCACTTAGGTTATAACAACAAAAATAATTAACTTTTCATTCCTTGGATTTGAACAAGACTTTCCCTATAAATTACCATATGGAACATTATACCAGGATGTACTTTGATACCAACCTTGGTAATTTTGTGGGTACTTAAGTCAAACCAAACTAGTTGACCATCCTTTGTTTTGAAGAGTATATTTCCCATACTCCTTGCTCCAATAGGTGTTCCAATGCCAGGTAAAGCATAAAAAATGAAGAGTTTCTTCCATGTTTCTTTCTTAAGAGATTTCAAATCTCTTGAGAGATTTCAAAGGAAGTTTGAAGAGAATCGAGACTATGTTCTTCATCTCTTGCTTATTCAAACAAGAGTTAATGAGTTGCAAATAGTCTTTGGTGTTTTCACTCCAAATGTAGATAGGATAGGTAATGTGTTGGCAGTGTTTGTGTAACCAGATTCTTGATGGTGGCCTCTTCTATGTACTCCAACTAAAAGAAAAAATGAGTTAGAAAAATTAAATAACAAAAAAATTGGGGATGGGTTAATATAGATACCTGATCGTCCTTGAGAAAGAGGGTGATTTTGGTTCCCCTTGAAATTTTTTTGGCAGTAATGTCCCTAATGACAATTAAGGATCCATGGAGTTGAGATTCCCAATTATATTGATCAAGGTCATTATACTTAGAAGTGACGATAACCTTGTGAGCAACTAAATAAGCTGAGTAGAATCCAACATCCAAATTATTGACCAAATCTAAAACAAACAGACGAAACTACAATTAATAACCATTAAATACAAATGAAAATAATTTAATAACCAATAAATAGGAATGAAAATAAAACATTGTGACCTTCCTACCATATTTGGTCATGCCAACACCATTATCGATTATAGAAAGTGTTTTCTTAGCCTTGTGAGGTATCAATCTAATCATCAATTCATCATCTAAAATTCTCATGTCTGCGAGACTCTCAAATCGAATTTTATTTAGAGCATGTGAAGGCATACATTGATTGATAACAATTCCGTATAAGAAATGTACAAATATAAAATCAAACTTGAAAGAGAACTTACATCAAAAGCATTATTGATAAGTTCACGAAGGAAGATTTCACTGTTCGAATAGAAAGTCTTCTTCATCAGGCTCAACACTGAACTCATCTTACCTTCCAATACCAATGCGTCATCATTCACCATTGCAATTGCTTTGTGATAATAACGAACTAGATTGAATCAATTCAACATAACGACATTATCAATAACCATATTTTATATGCATTACCACGTCCACAAAATAAAACCACTTAATACAAAATCATCATCCACACACGTGTATAAAAGTAAAACACTATTTCTAATACTTTTTTAATATCTTTTGTAAAATATTTAAAATTCATTATGATAAGGTAATAATTATATTAACTAAAATATTATAAAATATATTAAGATAAAAATATAACATTTTAATCAATTATTAATTAATAGATTTAATAATATTTTAATTATTGTAATTATTGATTTAAATGAATTTTAAAAAATTTACTAAAGATATTAAAAAAATATTAAAAATAGTGTCTTAGTTTTATACACGTGTATGTATAGATATAACTAGTAAACATTATAATTTAAATTAATTATAAGTTAATTATAAATTAATAAAATTTAGCAACTATTTAATTAATATAATTACAATTTAAGTCATATGTTAATTTGATTTGAATTTGCTTAAGTTCTTTTATATTAATATTCGTGGTGAAAAATTTCGTCATCCTCTTCCTGTTAAATGAGAGTTTCCTTCACCATGTTGGGTTAAAATTAATACTGATGATCTTGCTAGGGATTCTCTTGGTCTTGCTACATGTGGTGGTATTTTTCATGGGAGTATAGGGGAGTTTATTGGTGGTTTCTCTTCTTTCATTGATATTAAAATAGCATTGGTAGTCGAGTTTTATGGAGTTATACATGCCATTAAAGAAGCTAAAACGATGGGTTTTACTTGTTTATGGCTTGAATGTGATTCTGCCTTGGTTTGTGCTGCATTTACTGTTAGGACTAATGTTACTCGGATTCTTCGTAATAGGTGGAACAATTGTCTTAATTACTGTGAGAAAACCAAGTCATGTGCCTAATCTTCCAAGTCCCATCAGACGGTCTTAAACTAGTACATCATCTATCGGTTTTAATGATAATAAACACTATATATGACTTATTTGTATAATTTTGAATGTATTATCTGAACATTTTAACATGACTTTTCTGATAGTTGAAGAATTTATAAGACCATCCAATGGTATTTCCAAGTCTCATGACATAAGGTCTAATAGAACTTAAGTCTTCATAATTTGAATTTAGATAACAATAAAGAAATAACAATAAAATAATTTCTAGATAAATATGAAGTGTTTAAAATATCATCTTCAACTATGAAAAAAATAGGGAAAACATAATAAGAGAGTGTTGAATTGTATTTTAAAAACTTTTTGTAGATTCTTGCAAGTATGCCTGATGATAAACAATTAGAAGATAGTTTTGTGCTTGAAAGACAAAGTATAAAAAAATTTTGATATACTCAAACGAAGAATTTCTCCTTCTTCAGTTATTGCAAAAATAAAAAATACAATTTTAGCCGGATAAGGAAGGAAGAGATTATTCAGATACTTTTCTAGGAATTCGTTGGAAAACACAAACTATGTCTAATTCTCAATCAACAAATTAAGTTCTAGTATGTAGACTAATGCTGCAATTTACAAAATTGAGTATTCTTTTGATTTGAAGGGAAAAACCATGAGAAAGCGCCTTGAGTGTAAAATTGTTCTTACTGGTTTAAAATAGAACTTGTTGTTTTACAGATTAATCAATTGTTTTTTTACTTGTTGGTTTTGTTATCAACAATTTAATTTGTTAACTGAAAAGATAATCTGTTAATTTTTCTTGATTGAGACTAGAATAAGAATTTCAATCTATTCTTTTGAGTTTTAATGTGTTTAATCTTGGTGACTTAAATTGATATCAAGAACTGCTGCTATTCAAGAATAATCTGATAAAATTTTCTATAAGTGAATATATTGAAATTCTGTAAACAATTTAGTGTTTTCCCTATTGTGGTATTCTGTTAAGGAAATTTCAATAAGTTATTTCATAAAATAACCATTTTTTTTTTTTTCAGTCAAGATTGAATAATTTGATCTTTGCGAAAATTAGTCTAAGTACAATTCACCCAACCCCCCTCTTGAACTTAGACTCCTATAAAAGTCAACAGGTTAAACTAAATCAAACATGCGTCAATCTAATTTAACCGAATTTTATCAGAAAACATGTGTCTATTGATGTATTCAGTACGCCATTTGTAAAATTAAAAGGTTTGAATATAAGGTGTTTGGTGAAAAGTCTGAAAGTATATAATTTCGTCATTGAAGTGAAGTAATATGAATTTCCTATAAAATTACACAAAGTTCTATGATACTAAAACAAATTACAAGGCTTGAACATAAGGTGTTTGGTGGTGAAAAGTCTCAAAATATATTATTTGGTCCTTGCAACAATCTATGCCACTCCACTCTAGAATTTTTTGTTTGTAATCTTTTCTATAGCATTTCTTTAGGTTCCTTTTTCTTATTGTTAATATATTTAATTTTATATTTTAAATTATTGGGCTTTGTTTGTTTGGCCCAACTTTCCTCTTCTGTTTCAGCTAGGTCTTAATCTTTTTCTTATATATACACCATGTATTTTACTCTCTAATATACAAGTGAATAAAAGTTTTTTATATATTTATTTTTCTCTACAATTAAGGTTCATCAAAACCTCTCTTTCTTCATTACGATTACGTGCGATTACGTACGCTACATTAAAGAATCACATCAGACAAGGAATATTCATTTTCATTTACTGTAATATGGTATTAGAGTCATTTTCGAGCCTATCCTAGCGAGTGTTTATGTTGGGCTTATCGTGCCACCCGCTATCGGGCCGCTATCGGACCACCCATAATATATAGTCCCACGCACGAGTTGGTAGTCTCGGCGTGACGGAGGGTGTTGGAGATCCACATCGACTAGATATTAGAGCCTTTTCATTGTATATAAGTGGGTGCAAACCTTAACCTCATGAGCCGGTTTGATGGGGTTGAGTTAGGCTTAAAGTCCACTTTGTAATATCCCACATCGACTAGATATTAGAGCCTTTTCATTTTATATAAGTGGGTGCAAACCTTAACCTCATGAATCGGTTTGATGGGGTTGAGTTAGGCTTAAAGTCCACTTTGTAATATGGTATCAGAGCTCTTCGAATGAAAAGTTCTGCTGCGCTTCTCTCTGATTTTTATTTCCCTCTTTGCTGTTCTTGGTTATTTTTTTATCTGTTCTCTTTCCCTCTCCATCTTGATTGGTTTTAAAAATTTTTTAGGCAATGTTTAATGAAAACCCTAGTCTTAATAGTAGTCACACTATTACATGCAATTTTTGTGGTAAATATGGTCATACTGAGACTGTTTGTTTTCACAAAGTGGGTTTTCCTTCTGGTAATGTTAAAACCTCAAAGTTTTCTTTTACTAGAAAAGTCTGCACTTTTTCTAATCGTCTTGGCCACACTGTCGAAACCTGTTATAAAAAGGATGGGTTCCCTCCTGGTTACAAATTCACCAATTGGACATCCCAAGCCAATAATATGATTAGTACTGACACTTTTTCTGAGCTTTTTCCTAAAGAACCGGATGTAAAGGGGATTCAACTTACATCACAACAGTGCCAATTCCTTACCAACATTTTGCGTCAGCAAAACCTTGAGGATCCTCCCCCTCACACTCAAATTAATCAAGTCGGCACCATCTCTACGGACGAAATCCCCAATACTGAGCATTCTTCAACATGTAAGTTTCTCTCTTCACTATCTTCTATAAAAGAATCTTGGATTATTGATTCTGGTGCCACTGATCATGTTTGTCACAATTTGAACGTTTTTACTACTTATACTAAAATTAAACCTGTCTTAATTAGTCTTCCAAATGGCCAAACTGTTTATGCCACATATTCTGGTTTAGTACGTTTTTCTGATAAGTTTTATTTGTCTGATGTGTTATACGTGCCTCATTTTCAATTAAACTTAATATCTGTTTCTAAACTCACACACCAACTTAAATGCACTTTAACTTTCACTTCAACCCACTGCATTATACAAGACAATCTCACCCAAGAGAGGATTGGTACAGTTAAAGCCACCGCTGGCTTGTACCTTGTCACTACCTTGCCTGCTTCTAGTCGTTCTAAACCGCATTGTTTTGCTCCTTTTATTAATTGTAATATCACAGACAAAACACTATGGCATTATAGACTAGGACACCCTTCACATGAAAGATTACATGTCTTAAGCAAAAAATAATCTTTTATTACTGTTGATACTCATCATGTATGTGACACTTGTAGTCGTGCAAAACAGAGAAAACTTCCTTTCACTTTAAGTAATACTGTTACCTCTGCTATTTTTGATCTTGTACACTTTGATATTTGAGGACCATGTTCCATAATTTCTATGCAAGGTTTTCGTTATTTCTTGACTATTGTTGATGATTACTCGCGTTATACTTGGGTTATTCTGCTGCATAACAAATCTGAAGTGCGTCAGCACATCATTAACTTCATTGTTTTCGTTCAAAATCATTTCAAAACTAATATCAAAACGATTCGTACTGACAATGGTGTTGAGTTTGCTATGTCAAATTTTTATGCTTCAAAGGGAATTATACATAAAAAATCTTGTGTTGAAACACCACAACAAAATGGCATTGTAGAACGTAAACATCAACACATACTAAATGTAACCCGGGCTTTACTTTTTCAAGCAAATCTTCCTCCTATTTTTTGGGAATTTGCTGTAAATCATGTTGTTTTCTAAATAAATGTTATTCCTACTCCATTACTTAATAACATCACTCCTCATGAAAAGTTGTTTGGAAAACCATATGACATTTCCT
This sequence comes from Phaseolus vulgaris, assembly GCF_051622355.1. Classification (NCBI taxonomy): domain Eukaryota; kingdom Viridiplantae; phylum Streptophyta; class Magnoliopsida; order Fabales; family Fabaceae; genus Phaseolus; species Phaseolus vulgaris. The sequence continues at coordinate 5,285,486 of NC_143501.1, read as the reverse complement.
TTCTAAAAGTGTTTGGTTGTCTCTGTTATGCTAGTACCATTACTGCACATAGAAAAAAATTAGATGATAGATATATCAAAGGTATTTTTCTTGGCTTCCTGCAAAATACAAAAGGTTATATTATCTTAAATTTAAAGTTTCATAGCATAGAGATATCAAGACATGTAATCTTTCATGAAAACCACTTTCCATATAAATTGGACAGTGGCTTGCTTAAGGACCCTAACACTTTATCTCTCCCTATTTCTAATGCATATAATTTTGCTTTTTATTTTTTTTCTGATACTGCACCTCCTGTCGAGCCATGTGCCTCTACTCCTGCACCCAATATTGTCCCTCCACCAGCCTCATTATCCTATGATCTTCCAACAAATAGTGCCTTTGCTCCTGCATCCAACATTGCACCTCCATTAGAATTATCACCGCCTGCATCTCCAGGAAGCATCTCACCCCAATTTCCTAGAAGATCAGCTCGTCCTCACCGACAACCTGCCTATCTTGCAGATTTCCACACTGCAACCAACACTGTAAGTAGTAGATATCCTATTCATAATTACTTGTCTTACAATTCCTTATCTTCCAATTTTATAAATGTTATTTCCTCTATCAATTCTCATCCTGAACCTCAAAACATATAACGAAGCCTCCAAACATGCTTCTTGGCAATCTGCCATGCAAGATGAGCTTCAAGCTCTTGCTGCTAACAATACTTGGCAACTTACCCCTATCCCTCCAGGAAAGAAAACTATTGGTTGTAAATGGGTATATAAAATCAAATACCATTCTGATGGCACTGTTGAGCGCCACAAAGCTAGAGTTGTTGCCAAAGGGTTCACCCAACTTGAAGGACTTGATTTCTTAGACACTTTTGCACCTGTTGCTAAACTCACTACCCTCCGCCTTCTCCTTGCTATTGCCACTACCAAAAATTGGATTTTAACACAACTTGATGTCAATAATGCATTTCTTCATGGTGATCTCCATGAAGAGGTATACATGACCCCCCCACCTGGCTTCTCTCTTCCTTCTCCCCAGCATGTTTGCAAGCTTCAACGGTCTTTGTATGGCCTTCGTCAAGCTGGTCGCCAATGGTACGCCAAACTTTCTACTTTTCTTTTATCAAATAATTACTCTATTTCTGTTGCTCATCACTCTCTTTTTCTTAAATATAATAATGGTAAACTCACTGTTATTCTTGTTTATGTTGATGACTTGGTCTTAACTGGTGATGACACGGAGGAAATCAATACAATTACTGCATCCCTTCACCATCACTTCAAGATAAAAAATTTAGGTAATCTTACTTACATTTTGGGACTGGAAATTACTCGCAACAGTACTGGTCTTCATTTAAGTCAACGCAAGTATACTCTTGATCTCCTTCACGAAACTGGTATGCTTGACTCTGCACCTGTGGCCACTCCTATGACTCACACCTCCCGTCTCTCTCCCGACCAAGGCTCACCTCTCGATGCTGATGCCACTTCCCAATACAGAAGACTCCTTGGACGTCTAATTTACCACACGCAAATCTGTCACTGGATATTCCATCTACTTAGGAGACTCCCTAATATCATGGAAATCAAAGAAGCAGCCAACTATCTCCCGCAGCTCCTCTGTAGCCGAGTATAGAGCCCTTGCCACCACCACATGTGAGTTACAATGGTTGTCTTACCTCCTTCAGGATTTACATCTTCCTCTCTCCCAGCCTGCAACCCTGTACTGTGACAACAAATCTGCCCTTCAAATAGCTTCCAATCAAGTTTTTCATGAACGAACCAAGCACATCGAAATTGATTGCCACCTAGTTCGTGAAAAACTTAACTATGGTCTCCTCAAACTACTGCCCATTACTTCTGCAATGCAAGTTGCTGACATATTCACCAAGCCCCTTGCTTCTGCACAATTCTCTTCTCTCAAATCCAAGCTGGGCCTGACAAATATCTACTCCCCAGCTTGAGGGGGGTGTTAATATATTTAATTTTATATTTTAAATTATTGGGCTTTGTTTGTTTGGCCCAACTTTCCTTTTCTGTTTCAGCTAGGTCTTAATCTTTTTCTTATATATACACTATGTATTTTACTCTCTAATATACAAGTGAATAAAAGTTTTTTTTATATTTATTTTTCTCTACAATTAGGGTTCATCAAAACCTCTCTTTCTTCATTACGATTACGTGCGATTACGTACGCTACATTAAAGCATCACATCAGACAAGGAATATTCATCTTCATTTACTGTAATACTTATGCTTACTTTTATTAGTAGCCTTAATTTTTGCTTGTCTTTCTTGACATTCCATGGTTGTTTATCATATATTATTTGATGGAGGACCATCCAAGCCGGACTACATGATTATTCCTCTTAATTTTAGCTTTCCAAATTTTTAGCATTTATTGCTTTCTTTATTGGCTTCCGTTGGTACACCTTTTTGGTGATTTGGTGGTGCTAGAAGTGGTACATAAAGGAGTGCTTTGGCTAAACCATTTTTGAGGTAACAATTTGGTCTTCAAGAGTCTATATCAAAAGGAGAAAGAAGGATCAAAGAAAATGAAATTCATATTACTTCACTTCAAGGACCAAATCATATACATTCAAACTTTTCACCAAACACCTTATGTCCAAGCCTTATAATTTGTTTTAGTATCATAGAATTTTGTGTAATTTTATTTTCTTGTATAATTTATTACGAAGTGGACTTTAAGCCTTACCTAAACCCGCAAAACCGGCTCATAGGGTTGAGGTTTGCACCCATTTATATACTATGAAAGGCTCTAATCTCTAGTCGATGTGAGATCTCCAACACACCCCCCTCACGCCGAGACTACCAACTCGTGCGTGGGACTATATATTATAGGTGGTCCGATAGCGGCCCGATAGCGGGTGGCCTGATAAGCCCAACAAATACTCGCTAGGATAGGCTCGAAATGGCTCTGATACCATATTACGAAGTGGACTTTAAGCCTAACTCAACCCCATAAAACCGGCTCATAGGGTTGAGGTTTGCACCCACTTATATATTATGAAAGGCTCTAATCTCTAGTCGATGTGGGATCTCCAACATAATTGTCTTTCCTTTTTAGTGTTTGGGAAAATGCTCCAACAGAAATCCCAATAAAATTTGTAATAATTTTTGTGCAGTAGTGTGATAATGTGTCAGTGAGTTTTAAGTGTTCATTGCACTATCATCACATGACTTGTCCAACTTTACACTTGCATTTATTTCTATGCTTTCTTTTTTCGTATTATCCCTTTCTTTTATTTTCTTTACCTTTTATGTCTTTGTGATACTTTAATTTTTTTTCCTATTCTTGTGCTTAGTATACCTTTCTTTGATCTTTAGGATCATTTGCGCATTCACACACACTTTTATGTTTTCAAATTGTTTTGAAGTTAAACTAGTTTTTAACATTTAAACTTCTTTGCCATGGAAGTTGAAATTCTAATTTATTATTATAAAAAATCTTTTTATTTATAATAAATTTGTAAATAATTACCAATCTATTCTTCTTCTTACTGAAAGAATTAAGAAAAAAGGAAAACAAAAAGAGGTACAAGATAAGATTCCATTTAGTTTTGGTTGTAACAACGATTATTTTATCATATTAGAGAAGAAGCAACTTTGTGTATTGCAGATCCAATTTTTTTGTTCTTGGAATTATTATTGCACTAAAACTCTTTTTGTTGGACTCGTCATTCATTCCAACATGATTTTGTACATTCACGTCGATATTCCAAAGTCATGCTTGTCATATATTTACAAAGGACACTAAGTCATTTTGTTTCAAAAATTTCCATTACAGTATATTTAAAATTTAGCAGTTCTCGATCTGTTTAGTTTCTACTTAAGTACAATAGGAGAAAAGGAAAGAGGAATAAAAGTAAAATAAATAATTAATTATTATACTAATATATCTTAACACATACAAATATCCTTCATAAACCACTTATTTTTCTCCCTTATCATAGATGAAGCTATAAAAAAAAAAAATCTTCATTAGGTAATAACACATGCTTAAAGATAAAAGATTATTTTTAAAGTTGAAATAGAACCAATATAAGAACGTAGATAAAAAAAATCAAATTTTCAAAACAAATTTATAATTATTATCAAAGGATTGGATAGTTTATTATTTATGTTTAATTATAATTTGAAATTGTCAACCCATTTGTACATATACAAGAGAAACCTTTAAAACAACTTAGGTTATAACAACAAAAATAATTAACTGTTCATTCCTTGGATTTGAACAAGACTTTCCCTATAGATTACCATATGGAACATTATACCAGGATGTACTTTGATACCAACCTTGGTAATTTTGTGGGTACTTAAGTCAAACCAAACTAGTTGACCATCCTTTGTTTTGAAAAGTATATTGCCCATACTCCTTGCTCCAATAGGTGTTCCAATGCCAAGTAAAGGATCAAAACTGAAGAGTTTCTTCCATGTTTCTTTCTTACCAACTTCACCCAAAATTGATACGTAAAAGGTAGTTTTATCTTGATAATTTGACATCATAGCAATTGACCCATTTAAGACAAACAAGAACCTGGCCACAGCATATATAACAAAATCATCATCTATGGGCATGTCTATGGGCACAACGGTTGAACAGTATGTCTCATTACTCATGTCAAATGACACCAAGTATACTTGGCCATCAGTAGATGAAATATCAAGTTGAAACTCAAAATCTTGATCAGAAGTCCAAGTATTTAACCAATGACACATTCCATCTAAGTACAAATTGTTCTCCCCACCATTTGAACAAAAAGCGTAATCCATATCAACTTTCCTCCAAGAGTTACTTCTTTGGCTATAGATCTCACATATGGGTGTGAAATCCCATTCAATATCAAACAGATTTTGATCCATCACACTAACCAGATTGTCACCAAACGTCACAGTTCTAATCACCTTATAGTCATCTCTTACACAATCATAACCAAAGCCATCATTTGTAATATAAAGCTTGACATGATGTGGTACATACTCAGTTGGACTACGAGGAAGGGTCTTTAATTCACCTGTAGCTGGATTCCATAAATACATAGATTGGTTATAATAATTTAGGTAAAAGCAAAGAATTCCATTAACACTGGAATAACTAAATATGTATTTTTCAAAAGGGTGATCCTCTAGTGGATTTGTCCAATTTAATTTTTCTATATTCTGAAACCTTTCACCATTAAGTAAAAATAAACAGGACTCATACTTTATCGGGTCATTATAATATTGATAGAGACATAGAATGAGAGATGTATCATCATAGTAGGAATGGTGACTAGATATGACATTATTACGAAATAAGTCAATAAAATGAGAGTTTTCAAACAAGAGGGCCCATGATTTGCAGAGGCCTCCAAATCTCTTGAGAGATTTCAAAGGAAGTTTGAAGAGAATCGAGACTATGAGATCATCAGGTAAGTGATTTCCAAGCTTCTCATCCACAAATTTGTTCTTCATCTCTTGCTTATGCAACCAAGAGTTAATGAGTTGCCAATTGTCTTTGGTGTTTTTACTCCAAATGTAGATAGGATAGGTAATGTGTTGGCAGTGTTTGTTAACCAGATTCTTGATGGTGCTCTCTTCTATGTACTCCAACTAATGAAGGGAAAATGAGTTAGAAAAAGGAAATAACAAAAAAAATTGGGGATGGGTTAATATAGATACCTGATCGTCCTTGAGAAAGAGGGTGATTTTGGTTCCCCTTGAAATTTTTTGGGCAGTAATGTCGCTAGTGACAATTAAGGATCCATCGATTTGAGATTCCCAAATATATTGATCAAGGTCATTATACTTAGAGGTGACGATAACCTTTTGAGAAACTAAATAAGCTGAGTAGAATCCAACATCCAAATTATTGACCAAATCTAAAACAAACACAACGAAACTACAATTAATAACCATTAAATACAAATGAAAATAATTTGATAACCATTAAATAGAAATGAAAATAAAACATTGTGACCTTCCTACCATATTTGGTCATGCCAACACCATTATCGATGATAGAAAGTGTTTTCTTAGCCTTGTGAGGTATCAATCTAATCATCAATTCATCATCTAAAATTCTCATGTCTGCAAGCCTCTCAAATCGAATTTTATTTAGAGCCTGTGGAGGCATACATTGATTGATAACAATTCTAGAAAAGAAATGTACAAATATAAAATCAAAATTGAAAGAGAACTTACATCAAAAGCATTATTGATAAGTTCACGAAGGAAGATTTCTTTGTTCGAATAGAAAGTCTTCTTCATCAGGCTCAACACTGAACTCATTTTACCTTCCAATACCAATGCCTCATCATTCACCATTGCAATTGCTTTGTTATAATTACGAACTAGATTGAATCAATTGAACAAAATGACATTACCAATAACCTTATTTTATATGCATTACCACATCCACCAAATAAAACTACTTAATATAATATCATCATTCAGACAAGTGTATAAAAGTAAAACACTATTCTAATTTTTTTTTAATATCTTTAGTAAAAACATTTAAAATTCATTATGATAAGTCAATAATTACAATAATTAAAATATTAATAAATTCTATTAATTAATAATTGATTAAAATGTTATATTTTTATCTTAATATATTTTAATAATATTTTAATTAATATAATTATTGCTTAAATGAATTTTAAAAAAATTACTAAAGATATTAAAAATAGTGTCTTAGTTTTATACACGTGTGTATGTATATATATAACTAGTTAACATTATAATTTAAATTAATTATAAATTAATAAAATTTAGTAACTATTTAATTAATATAATTAAAATTTAAGTCATATGTTAATTTGATTAAATTTGTTGTCAAAATGCTTTCTATTTGGATGATATGACGTATGAGAAATTATGCTAGATTTCAAGTTAAGATTAATTTTTCCAGGACCATTTACACCATTAAAGATTTCACTTGCCTACTGAGTAATTTGTCTGAAAGCTATATGACCAATGATATGTTTAATTTCAATTTGCTTAAGTTCTTTTATATTAATATTCATAGTGAAAAAGTTCTTCAACCTCTTCCTGTTAGATGAGAGTTTCCTTCACCATGTTGGGTTAAAATTAATAATGATGATCCTGCTAGGGGTTCTCTTAGTCTTGTTACTTGTGGTGGTATTTTTCATGGGAGTATAGGTGAGTTTATTGATGGTTTCTCTTCTTTCCTTAGATATTCAAACTGCTTTGGTTGTTGAGTTTTATGGAGTTATACATGCCATTAAAGAAGCTCAAACGATGAGTTTTACTTGTTTATGGCTTGAATGTGATTTTGCCTTAGTTTGTGTTGCATTTACTGCTACGACTAATGTTCCTTGGATTTGTTGTAATAAGTGGAACACTAATCAGGTCATGTGCCTAATCTTCCAAGTCCCATTAGACGGTCTAAAACTAGTACATTATCTATGAGTTTTAATGATAATAAACACTCTATATGACTTATTTGTATAATTTTGAATGTATTATCTGAACATTTTAACATGTTTTTTTTTTTTCTGATAGTTGATAGATTTATAAGACCATCCAATGATATTACCAAGTCTCGTGACAAAAGGTCTAATAGAACTTAAGTCTTCATAATGTGAATTTAAATAACAATAAAGAAATAACGATAAAATAATTTCTAGATAAATATGTAGTGTTTAAAATATCATCTTCAACTGTGAAAAAATAGGTAAAACATAATAAGAGAGTGTTGAATTGTATTTTAAAAACTTTTTTAGATTCTCGCAAGTATTTCGTGATGATATACAATTAGACGATAATTTTGTGCTTGAAAGACAAAGTATAAAAACTTTTCATACACTCAATCGAAGAAATTCTCCTTCTTCTGTTATTGCAAAAATAAAAAAATGCAATTTTAGTTGGATAAGGAAGGAAGAGATTACTCGGATATTTTTCTACAGGTTCGTTAACACAAACTATATCTAATTCTCAAATCAACAAATTGAGTTCTATTTATAAAAATTAGTATTCTTTTGATTTGAAGGGAAAAACCATGTGAAAGCGCCTTGAGTGTAAAATTGTTGTTTTACAGATTAATCAATTGTTTTTTACTTGTTGGTTTTGTTATAAAAAATTTAATCAGTTAACTTGTTAACTGAAAAGATAATCTGTTAATTTTTCTTGATTGAGACTAGAATAAGAATTTCAATCTATTATTTTGAGTTTTAATCTGTTTAATCTGGGTGACTTAAATTGATATCAAGAACTGCTGCTATTCAAGAATAATCTGATAAATTTTTCTTTAAGTGAATATCTTGAAATTGGTTATGAATTTGCTTAAGAGAAAATATTAATTTGTTGTTTCTGTAGACAATCTATTGTTTTCCCTAAGGTGGTATTCTGTTAAGGAAATTTCAATAAGTTATTTCATAAAATAACCAGTTGTTTTTTCAGTCAGGATTGAATAATTTGATCTTTGCGAAAATTAGTCTAAGTACAATTCACCCCCGCTCCCCTCTTGAACTTACATTGCTATAAAAATCAACATGTTAAACTAAATCAAACATGTGTCAATCTAATTTAACTGAATCTTATCAGAAAACATGTGTTTACTGATGTATTCAATATGCCACTTGTATCCATGTATGGGATGTTTCTCTCCTCTCTCCTGAATCATGCGTCTAAGAAATTAATCAGAATAATGCGAACTAATTAAAAAACCAAATTTTAAGACAAGGAAGACTCTCAATTGTGCGTTCAAGTACAACCTCTCATAAAAACCAAATTTCCAAGAGATTAAAAGATTAAAACAACTGTTACAAAGAATAAAAAAATAAAACTTTTATTCATCAAAACTTCAAAACTCATGGGGAATTACAAAGGAATCAACCAAAAAGATTTTAGCATTCCATGCGGAGACAAAAACAAGAAAAAGAAAAAAATAAAATAAAACTAGGTTAGAGTGTGTTGCATATTATGCTCCTTTTTTCTTCCTCTGAGTCTGCTTTATAATCTTCTTTCCTTGTACAAAATTAGATTCAAAATCTACCTTATGATATTGTTTTACAATTATTAGATGTTTTCTTTCTTGTTTCAGATTATTAAGAGATATCTTCATTCTCATATTTTATTCTTACTTCTCTTTCGTATATATTGTTTCCAATTTTGTTTTAAATTTGCGCATTGATAGTAATGCATTCCAATACTGCCGTGAGAGATGATTATGATGGATGAAATAAAAATAACTAATTATTATATTCACTAAATCAAAAATTATTTTATAAATAAAAAATTATTGAAAGTTAAATTAGTTTTTATTATTAATAAAAACTTTTGATATAAATAGAGATTATACTTTTAGTGACTAATGGTCATAAAAAAATTTGTTTATTTAGAAACAACTTTTTTTTGTCTCTAATTGAAATATAAATAGAAATATTTTTTAATTATTATTAATTTATTTCAAGGACTAATGTTTTGTGAATAAAAAATAAAATTAGATATTAAGTTTTTTCCCTGATTAATATATTTAAATTTTTTGTCATTAAAATCTTATTTTAGATATTATTTTTTTAGTATTTAAATTTTATAAAATTATGTACTATTTTCTTTTATTGTGATTTATAAACAATTATATATAGACTAGTTTATTGAATATGTTATACGGAAACCAATTTAGTTATCAATATATTATTTACTAAATTAGTTTTTAAATAGTGAATATTTATTATCATAATACCATTTACTCCTTTATTTATTTACATAATTTTTTAAATTTAAAACTAATATATAAAATAAAATAATTGATATAATAAAATTAGTTAACACATTATGAAAATTTCAAATGTTAACAAGGTTTTGCATACATATGTAGTAAAATGTCACATGCAAAATTTTTACCTCAACAAATTGTATATAGTATTTCTATCATTTCAGTTATTTCACCTAACATTTTCATGTGTTGTTACATTTAACAGGAACAAAATAATAACAGCTCAGATGTGTTTTCAATAATATGTAAGTGTTTTATAAAATTAAAATATATAACTCTAAAATTATAGATGGATAGAAATTGTTCATTGACTATAAAATAGAAAATGAGTTTGTGCTTCAAATAATGATTCCAGTGTACATAGAGTAAAATTTAAAAACTTTTCAACAATAGAAAAAAGATAAAATTTGATGAAAGTAAAGAAAAATTAGATAAATTAATCACTATTATAATAATTTGTAAATACATTACAATATATGTCTTGGACAGTTTATTATACTCACTTTTGTTTCAGTTATTTCAGTTATGCTTTGCAAGATTTTCAATTATCATATTTGTTCAAAATATCCTGAAGAATCATCAATAATTATAATAAAAAGGAGTCTTAGTAACTAATAAGGTGAGACTTGCTAAAAAATATAATCTCTTAATATTAATGCTAAATAATATATTTGATTAAATGTAATTGTACCGGTAGGCACCAGACGAACGTGGCCGACCGACCGAACTCATAATAAATGTGAGGGCGCGTGACAAAACTAAGGTGGTTAAAATACACCTCCGAAGAATAAGGAATACGCGTGTAAAGAAGATATATTCCCCGGGTATTCCGGAGCACGATTGGTAAGACCTATCCATAACCACCCTGAAACCAAGGGGTAGAAAGCCCATTAGGCAATCCTATAAATACGGTGCTCAAGCCAGAGAAAGGTACATTTTCATTCACTTACTAAACCACACTTAGAATCTCATACTTACTTGAGCGTCGGAGTGCCTTCGCAGGTACCCTCCCCCGTCCGACCGAAGGAGACACCAAGAAGGAGCGACCGCGAAGGAGAAGAAGATCGACACGTCAGCAACTATACTACGTCAACCGACCGTGCCTGGGCCCCATCTCTCCACTCAGGTACAATTGGCGCCTACCGTGGGGCCGAGGCAAATTTTCAATTTTTAAAGCTATAATGGTTGCGACAAGGAACAACAATGACGCTATGGCAGAACAGATGACTATGATTCAAACACTCCAAACTCAGATGGAGGAACTACGGCGAAAGGGGATGGAAGACCGTCGTCAACACGAAGAGGATAAACGCCGCCAAGAGGAAGAAATTGCCTTATTGAGAGAGCAGAATGCACGACTCCAGCGACAGGTCGATAATCCCGAACAAGAAGGCCAATCCCACATGGCCGACCGAACCGCCTCTCGCATACCTACACCGGCCGACACCAATCCTGCTTCCAGAGCTGAAACAGTCGAAAGAAAGTCAAATAAAAGGGGTTATCCTTTTACAGACGAAATAATCACCACACCACTTCCTGACAAATGGAGAGGCCTCGCTATTAAACTTTATGACGGCTCGACTGACCCGGACGAGCATTTAAATGTTTACAAGACGCAAATGACTTTGTATACCACAGATAATAATGTGTGGTGTAAAGTATTCCCCACGTCGCTTCAGGGAGAACCTCTTACCTGGTTTACAGAGCTACCTCCGAACTCCATTGACGACTTTGACATCCTAGCCGCGAAATTCTCCACTCAATATGCCACCAGCAGACCGCATCACATGTCCTCCATGTCTCTCCTAGCGGTACAACAAGAAAAAGGTGAATCTCTCAGAACCTTTTTAGATAGATTCAACAAGGCATGCATGAATATTCGAGGGCTCAAAAAGGAAGTCGCGTTACACCATTTGGTTTCGGCCATCCGGCTGAGCCGTTTTACCGAAAGTCTCATCAAAAAGCCGCCTCAAGACATGGAAGATCTTCGAACTCGGGCAACCAAATTCATGCAAATTGAGGAACACATTGACTATCACCAACGGTTCAAAGCCGTCGGATCCGGAGTTCTCAAAGATCAAACCCCGAGCAAAGAAAGGGAATTCGAGACCGAACGGACCGTTCAAACCACCCCAAGGTCCGACCGGAACAGAGGAGGCCGAATCCCCAGGTTTAACAGTTACACCCCTTTAACTGTTCCGAGGGGACGAGCCCTAGATGAAGCACTGCAAACGGATTTAATTCCGACACTAAAACAATATCAAACACCACCGAATGCAGATACTGCTAAGAGTTGTCAGTACCATCGGAATTTTGGTCACACGACCGAAGGATGTCAAGCGTTGAAGGACAAAATTGAAGAGCTCATCCAGGCTGGCCATTTGCGGCAGTTCATCAAGAGGACAAGGAATTCAAGATCCCCACCACGAAGTACCGGCCGTCCATCCCGTGGTGTCGACCGGTCATACCGTAACGATTACAAACGCCGAACTGACCATAGCCAGGCTTCGCGGAAACGCAGTGAAAGCCCCGTTCGGCGTACACGCGCCCGTAGCACAAGTCCCGACCGAAACGCTCGCCCTTGCCAACGAGTTCGCGAAGTCATCAATATGATTGCTGGACCCGTTACCTTGGGCGAACCGAACCACGAAATAAATTACATAGCCGGGGGCTTTGCCGGTGGCGGGTGCTCAAATTCCGCCCGAAAGAAACATCTCCGGGACATCCAGTCCGCTCATGCTACCACGAGGAGGCGTCCACACATACCTCCGATCACTTTCACTGACGACGACTTCACAGCCATAGATCCAGCCCAGGACGATCCTATGGTAATCACCGTGGAAATTGACAAGTTCACGATTGCCAAGACTTTGGTTGACCAAGGTAGCTCGGTCGACATATTATACTGGGAAACCTTCAAAAAAATGCACATCCCAGAATCAGATGTTCAACCCTATAACGAACAAATTGTAGGGTTCTCAGGTGAACGGGTCGACACTAAGGGGTATATAGACTTATATACAACCTTTGGTGAGGAAGACGGTCTCCACAAAACCATAAACGTACGATATCTTCTGATCAACGCCCAAACTTCCTACAACATCCTGCTCGGTCGTCCGTCCATCAACAGATTAAAAGCCATTGTTTCCACCCCACACTTAGCCATGAAATTCCCTTCGACAAATAACGACATTGCAACAATCCATGTCGATCAAAAAATCGCTAGAGAATGTTATGTCGCAAGTTTGAAAAGCGAACCAACTCGACGGCTCTACACGACCAATCCGGACGACCGACCCTCGCAAAAAAGAGGACGATCCCCGACCCGACATTCCGGACGGCGCATGTCCCTTCGACAAATGATAGCCCTTGTCGATCTCGACCCTCATATGGATGATCCCCGTATGGAGGCATGAGAAGACTTGCATCCGTTCCCACTTCGCGACGATCGCCACGCTACACATATCGGCACTTCACTGAAGCCGGACGACCGACTGGCCATCGGCACGACACTTGTCAAAAATGCCGATCTGTTCGCATGGACGGCCGCTGACATGCCTGGTGTAGACCCACAGGTCATCACTCACCGATTATCACTATATAAAGAGGCTAGGCCATTAGCTCAAAAGAAAAGACATCTAGGCGAGGAACGACGCCAGGCCGCACGTGATGAAGCCGATAAATTGTTACAAGCTGGATTCATTCGGAAAGCCCATTATAGCACATGGTTAGCCAACGTGGTTATGGTAAAGAAAGCCAACGGAAAATGGCGAATGTGTGTTGACTACACGGACCTCAATAAGGCATGCCCAAAAGACTCATACCCTCTGCCTACCATTGATCGTCTCGTTGATGGGGCGGCCGGACATCACATCCTCAGCTTCCTTGATGCCTACTCAGGTTATAATCAAATCCAAATGCACCCGACCGACCGAAAGAAGACAACCTTCATGACTGATTCCAATAATTTCTACTATGAAGTTATGCCCTTCAGACTAAAAAATGTCGGGGCCACTTATCAAAGACTAATGGACCATGTATTCCACGACATGATCGGCAGGAATGTTGAAGTCTATGTCGATGACATTGTTGTCAAGTCCGACTCATGCAAGCAACATATTGCTGACCTAAAAGAACTTTTTCAGGCCCTCCGCCAACACCAGATGTGACTCAATCCTGACAAGTGTGCGTTCGGCGTCGAAGGGGGGAAGTTCTTAGGTTTCATGCTGACTCATAGAGGCATAGAAGCTAACCTTGAGAAATGTAAAGCTATTTCCGAAATGAGAAGTCCCAACTCCATTCAGGAAATTCAGAGACTCATCGGCCGACTCACCGCTCTATCCAGATTTGTTCCTAAACTTGCCGAACGAACAAGGCCCATCGTCCGACTATTGAAAAAAGCATCCCACTTTGAGTGGTCGACCGAATGCGAGGAAAATTTCCTCCAATTGAAAACTTTTCTATCTTCCCCGCCGGTCATCCAGAAACCGGACGCCGAAGAGCCCATTATAGTCTACCTCGCCGTTTCACACGAAGCCGTCAGTTCAGTCTTAGTGCAAGAAATTAATTTTGAAGAACGGCCAGTTTATTTTGTCAGTCGCGCCCTCCATGGCGCCGAAATCCGATACCAAACGATCGAAAAGGTAGCTATGGCTCTCATCGTTACCGCCCGGCGAATGCGTATGTATTTTTAAAATCATCGTATTATTGTTCGGACAAATTACCCCATTGTAAAGTTTCTCACTAAGCCAGATTTAGCCGAACGAATGATCGGATGGACGATAGAACTATCCGAATTCCATATTTAGTACCAACCACGAGGAGCCATCAAGTCGCAAGCTCTTGCTGATTTCGCAGCCGAACTCACTTCTTCCTCAGCCGAGACCGAACACTCATCGTGGATCCTATACGTGGACGGCTCCTCCAACGAAAGGTCGTGCGGCGCTGGAGTCGTTTTGGAAGGCCCCGGCGAGATTTTCATCGAGCAAGCCCTAAAATTCGACTTCAAAACTTCAAACAATCAGGCCGAATATGAAGCCATTTTAGCCGGGCTACACCTCGCTCAAGAATTGGAGATCACTAAGTTAATTTGTAAAAGTGATTCCAGGCTAGTCATCGATCAACTTAATGATGAATATGAAGTCCGAGAAAGCTTTTTACAACGATACTATCACTTAGTCAAACAGTCGATGAGCACCTTTTCTGAAATTTCCATGCAGCACGTTCGACGAGATCACAATACTCGCGCGGACGCCTTGTCCCAGCTAGCAACCACGAAGTGTAAGGGAATGCATAGGTCGGTCATCCATGTTACGCTTGCACGCCCAAGCATCGACCTACAAGAATGCCTAACGACCGAAGCGGAATCTACTTGGATTACCCCAATTAAGCAATATTTACTCGACGACACGTGTAGTCCTCTCGGCGAAAAAACCATGAAGCTGCAGGCCGCCCGTTTTGTCTTAATTGGCGACGACCTTTACCGCCGAGGTTATACCCGACTACTCCTTAAATGTTTGACACCCGACCAAGCTTCCTATGTCGTCCGGGAGTTGCACGAAGGAATTTGCAGAACTCACTCCGGCGCACGAACAATGGCTGCCAAAGTATTCCGGGCCGGATACTACTGGCCGACCGTCCAAGGCGACTGCACCAATTTCGTCCAAAAATGTCTTAAATGCCAAGAGTTTGGCACTTTGTCCCATCAAAAACCTGAGGAACTTCATTTTATGTTATCACCTTGGCCGTTCGTCCAATGGGGTATGGACATCATTGGCCCTTTCGCCCCCGGTAAAGGCCAGTGTAAATTCTTACTGGTCAGCATTGATTACTTCACCAAGTGGATCGAAGCCGAGCCTCTTACTGCGATCACCGCCCGCAATGTTCAAAATTTCGTATGGAAAAATATCGTTTGCCGCTTCGGGCTTCCACAGATCATCATCACCGATAACGGTCGGCAATTCACCGACCGGACGTTAGCTGAATTTTACGAGAAGCTCCACATCAAACACATCGCCAGTTCAGTCGAACATCCGCAAACAAACGGACAAGCAGAAGCTGCAAACAAGGTCATCCTGAACAAACTGAAGAAACGTCTCGGCCCAGCCAAGGGTAACTGGACGGAAGAACTCTTAGAGGTCTTATGGGCATATCGCTGTACTCCTCAGACGACTACACAAGAAACGCCGTACAGCTTGACATATGGTACTGAAGCTATGATTCCCGTCGAGATTGGAGAACCTTCTTTCCGCCGACAAACCCTTGATCTTGATCTAAACAAGGAAAGTCTCTCGGTCGGCCTCGATCTCATCAACGAACTTCGGGACAAGTGTAGAATTAGAGAAGAAGCATGCAAAATTTGGGCGGCCAGACGATACAACTCCAAGGTCAAACCAAGACAGTTCCACAAAGGCGACTTAGTATGGCGAATGCGGAGTAGCTGATGACTTTTTACGCCAAGTGCACCGCGTTTGTCAAAAGTAATAATTGTCCCTAAGGACGGATATCGATCCCACAAGGAACGGTGAATTATCGAGTACAATAATCGCTAAATATAAAAACAGAACAATTAAAAGAGTTTTGAATTAATTGTGTTGGCACTGATCAATAAGAAAACAAACAAAGAATTAGTTGTTTCAATTGGAAAAATAAGGATTAGTTTCATCTCTCTCACTCTCAAGTATTTTGATTAGCATGTCAATATTAAGTTCTTTGATTGAAATTGATGCCCGTATAAAAATCATTTATATCGATTCCTCGCATATAAAATCCTTAAGAATGTCCCCTAACTATCGATCCCTCGCATAATTATAAGAACAACGTAGAATGAAGCTCAGACGTTTAATAGCAATTAACATTTCAAGTCTATTCCTAGCACTCAAATATGTTAAGTATTGTTGTTTAGGTCCGAACCCTAAAAATACCTCCCGGTCAGATTTAAGATTCTCAATTTGTCACGGAAAATTAAAAGTAAAACAACAATACCAATAATCAATCAAGAACTGAATATTAATATATAAAATATCACCTCAATACATAAGAGTTTGAGCAGATTACTCCAAATCCCAAAGGGTAGAATTAGCCACGCATACTTCTATCACCTTCCATTCTCCCAATTGGGTTACAATTCACTCTATTGTGTTTTCTTCTCAATCTGGCACCCTAAGGTTGAGCCTCTAGCCCTCTATTTATCCTAGTTTTCTAGGGTTAGGTTGTTTATTGTGTCGTGCTAATGGGCTAAATGATAAAACATAAAAAAGGCCCAATCTTCCTTTGCATCTTTTTCCATTCTGGGACCTTCTATCTTTATCTTTTTAGCTCAAATAATTCATCTTTAATCCAAATATCCAATCTTCCTTAGAAATCTGCAATTAACACCAAATTTGGGAATAAAATACTCTTATTCAAATAAAGATCATAAAAAATGTAAAAAGGTATAAATTCATAAATTATGGATTATTTTATATGTAAATTAGCAATAAATCCTCATAAGTGCCTATATTTTAATATGAAATATTACTGAAATTAGACACTTATCACTCTCCCCAACTTAGAATCTTGCTTGTCCTCAAGCAAAGTAAATGAATATATTTGAATTTAAATATCAAACAGCTTAATTCACTAAACAACAGATCAAATTAGAAACTTATGATGCTTCCAAATTCAAATATAGAAAAATATAAACACATTCAATTTCCAGGATCAAATGAAAACAAATAAATGACAATTCATCAAGGAATATCTTCTCATATGCTCACGGGTAAGTGTTTCTCTCTATTTTCACTGAATCATAACAAATCACAGTTGCTTTTCATTTCATCTTCAAATCACAAACATATTATGAACATGAATCTTGAGGTCTTTTCCAGGGTTGTAATGAGGCTGGGCTTCCAAAAAATATTGGTTTTTCTTAGATAACAAAATGCACATCTTAAAGAAGAAGAACATACATACAATTCAATTATAGAGAACATATATGTTATCTAATTACCACTTTCTTTCGATGTCACCTTTTTCCTAATTTTCTTTCTTTTCATGATTTTCATGAAATTTTTTCCTATCTTTCTTTTTTTTTTCTTCTCCTGTTTCTTTTTTTTTTTTCAATTATAGGAAAAAATTCTTCCTATTTTCAACTTTTTGAACTTTCAAAATCAGAACCAACCATTCCCTTTTCTATATGTATTGCATCTATGTTCTCCTTCCTTAGACATGCTAAAGGGTAGAAAATTATATCAATAAAGGTTAAGGTGCAATATTAACAAAAAATTTCTTGGCCCAAAGGGGATATAAAAAAAATGGAATTCTAATATAAAGGTTGGCTTTTTGGCCCTAGCTCCTAATTAACACAAACAAATGCCTCAATCATCTTCATGCTCTTTTACGATGCAACAAAAATAAAAATTAAGCAACCACAACTGTCAATTCATCAGTAAAACCCTCAAAATTGTTTAAGGTTCACACACTCACTTGGTTTCAATGGTCTCATTCCTTTTTGTCTTGTCATTATTTGTCCTAATCAATCATCCTGTTAAATTTGCATGTATCATAATTTTAACTACATTTGAATAGGGATTCAATCATATTTTCTTTTCTAACCTGTGTCTAATTCATCTCACTATTTAATATTTAAACTCAAATTCTTTTTTCCACAATTCAAAATTAATATTCTAGTTCTTTTTTATTTGAAAAAAAAAATAAACTAGAAAACAAACAAATTAAAACTGAAATTTAGTCAAGAAAGATAATTCTAGACTTAAAATTACCAAACTAACAAAACATGAAATTTATTCAAAATAAGCAATAAAAACAAACTAACAAATAAGCAAATAAACAGAAAACAAAATAACCGAAAAATAAAATAAATAAAATAAGACAAAATTCAAATAATTGAAAAGAAAAGATAATTAGAAAGATAAAACCATATTTTTGCTCAATCCTCTCTTCTTAAGAAGTCATCCAGCTTTTTGTTAAAATCTTTATCTACAGTCTTGCTTCATTTGCTGGATCTGCCCCCTGAATAATAGAACCTGTCCTCAAGTCAAAATACATAACCTGCAAAATGATTAGGAGGCATACAAGATTTTTTTTTTTTTTTTGAAAAATAAAATAAACAAAGGTAACAACATAAAACTAAAATGTGGACGGGGTTGCCTCTCAGTAAGCGCTCGTTTAACGTCATCTAGCTTGACGCCTGTTTATTTCAAGGTGGAATATCTCTGTGATCCATCCTTCTGTACACATTCTTCCCCTGCATTAAAATTTTTAAGACCATTAAAAAGATTTAAAGTTACCTCCTCATCTTGAGTTCTAACTTGAAGTTCTCCTTTGTCGACATCAACTATGATTCTAGCAGTCTTCATAAAGGGTCTTCCAAGTATCAAGGGAACCTCCTCATCTTCTTTCATGTCCATCACAACAAAATCCACAGGAAATATGAATTTATCCACCTTGACGAGAACATCTTCAACCACACCATATGGATACTTGGTTACTTGATCAGCTAACTTTAAACTCATCTTGGTGGGTTTAATCTCCAAATCACCTATTTTCTTCAGCATTGCCAAAGGAATTATATTTACGCTTGCTCCCAAATCCAATAAAGCATTGGCTACTAATAAAGCACCTATAGACACGGGAAGGTTAAAACTCCCTGGGTCCTTGAATTTTTTAGGCAAGCCTTTTTGAATAACGACACTGTATCTATCCTCCAGCTCTATATTTTTTTCTTCAATATAGCTCCTATTCTTTCAAAATCTTTCAAATGTTGAATCTTGCTTCAAATTTCCTGCAAAATAATTTTTAGGGAGCAATTTATCAAAGAATTTTCTTTCCTTCTCGCTTTTTGAAGGAGAATGAGGATATGATAAATCTTTTTCAAAAACTCCTCTCTCCTTATTTTCACTTTTCTTCTTATTTTTTCCTCCTCACTTCTCTCTTTCTCATCTCTCTTCCCCTCTATCTCATCTTTTTCTTCTTTTTCAGCCACTACATTATCGCAATGCTCTTTTGAATTGGTTTGCCTATTGACTGAAAACTGGCCACTTTGTTCCTCCACAATTTGTGCAATTTGTTTGGTCAGCTGTCTCATCTGGATCTCTATACTCCTAATCATGGCCATGCTATTGTCCTGCACTCTCACAATATTGTCATGTGCACTCACAATCTTTGTCAGAGCGTCTTCAACTTTATTCATTCTTTCAAGCATGGATGGATCCTCAACTTCAGGTGAATTGTTATGATAAAAACAGTGACCATTAGGATGAACACCTCCACAAAAATCACACCTGATTGACTGACTTTGGCTTTGAGATGAATGAACAACATATAATTGTTGGGGCAATTTAGCCATTTGTGCAGTTAGTTGCTCAATCTGCTGTGTCAGAATCTTATTTTTAGCCAAGAGTGCATTTTCTAACAACCCTTTATTCTGAAGATCTTGTCCATCATGTTGGGCTTTATAATCAGTTGATGCCAATGCATCAATAATTATTGTCGCTTGTTCTACATCAAGGGCCATCATTGTGCCACCAGCTGCAGCATCTAGGAGCATCTTTATGTCAGATCTGAGACCATTCAGGAATATGCTCAATTGAGCAATATCTTCAAACCCATGATTTGGGCATTTTCTCAATATCATCTTAAATCTTTCGCATGTATCACAAAAGATTTCATTTGCTCCTTGTCTGAACATAGAGATTTCAGACTTTGCTTTGATGTAGCGAGAAATTGGAAAAAATCTTTGCAAAAATTTTTCCTCTACATCCTTCCAGATAGTGAGACTCTAATTTGGAAGTGATTTGAGCCATTCCTTAGCCTTTCCTGCCAATGAAAAAGAAAACAAGCGCATATAAACATTTTCAAGATCACCTGATTGAAAACCCATTGTTCCTACCAATTCATAAAATGTATCCAAATGTGAATATGGATCCTCATGTTACCTTTCACACAAGCATCACAAAGCCTGTTGTCCTGAAATTTAATGTTAGGCAAACCAGAAACTAAATCTTTAGATTTCAATTTATTCAAGTGATTTGTGTGTATGTGAGCTAACCTCCTGTGCCACAACCAAGACTCATCACTTCTGGACAGCAAACACTCATTTGAAGAGTTAGTTTCCATGATATTCAACAGACAAATGTTATTCACTCTCTTACCAGTAAACAGTACCTTACTAGATGAATTACTTGAGATTGTGCAGCCATTTGACTCAAAATTCACTTTGTATCCTTTGTCACAAAGCTGACTTATGCTGAGAAGACTATGCTTGAGTCCTTCTACATACAACACGTTCTCAATGGTTGTTGAGTTCCCTATTCCAACAGTGCCTCTGCCCAAAATCCTCCCTCGGTTATTATCACCATAGGTTACATGTCCTTCTGCTTTGAGCTTCAAGCTGGTAAACTTTGTAAGATCTCCAGTCATATGCTGGGAACAGCCACTATCCAAGTACCACTGATTTTTCTTGCTGCCAATCTGCAAAACAAAATAAAAATGATACAAATGGTACCCTTTTCAGTATAGGGTCCAGCACAGATTAAAACCTTCTCTTTGGTAGCCATTTTGCTAAGTTCTCAGGCACAAGATGTTTTCTAGCAATGCAAGACCTAGATGTATGACCAGATTTCATGCAGTAAAAACAGGTTACATGAGATGCCTTTTTGCCACTGTTAAAAGCTGAAAAAACTGATTTTGCTGGAACAAAAAAACTTGAAAGCTTTTTGACATTGGTTACATTTCCAGGGGTATAACCAAGTCCATTCTTATTGAAAACAGCATTCTGTGATCCAAGGAGAGACTCAAGGTTTTCTCTTCCCTTGGTGAAATTGGAAAGGGTTTTCAGCAAATACTCCACTTGTTTTTCCAATTTTTTGCAGTTTTCACAGGATTTAATAGAGGCATGCAAGCAAGTTAGTTCAAGGCTTACCAAATCTGTTTTGGCTTTATGCAATTCTTCCATAAGTGTTTTTACTTTAGGTGCAAGCACATTATTTACCTTTTGCAACTTATTGCATATTACAGCTAGCCTATTGGCTTCATCATGTGTTTCCTTGAAGGCAGCAAGCAAATCATCATAGTTATCAGAATCAACAGAAAAATTACTTACTGAATCAGAGTTTGACTCCTCATCCTTCATCATGAAGCACAAATTGTTCTCCTCATCTTCTGTTGAAGAACTGCTAGTTGAGGATGCTTCATTTTCCTCCCATGAGATGTAGGCTCTTCTTCCCTTGTTCCTTTCAAATTTCTTGCTGGCAGATTTGTCCCTTGTTTGATTGTCTCGACAATCTGTTTTGATATGCCCTGTTTTGCCACATCCAAAGCAAGTATATTTAGAGGAATTTGAATCATTGGGTTTAAGATACCTTCTTTTCTGCTGGTTCCTATTTTTGCTTTTCTTCCTCAGGAATTTGCTGAATCTTTTTGTAAGAAGGCTGATTGTATCATCATCTTCAGCATCTACTTTTTCTTCCTTGATCTCTTTTAGTTCAGTTGCTTTTAGTGCAAGACCTTTGGGTTTTCTCTCTGTTGTTTCCTACTCTTTAAGTCTTTTAAGCTCTAGCTCATGCTCCATCAGCTTTCCAAACAGTGCAGCAGTTCCCAACTTTGACAGATCACGGCTTTCAGAGATAGCTGTCACCTTTGGTTGCCAGCTTCTGTCGAGGCACTTCAATATCTTTATGTTGAGTTCCTCTCTGTCAAATTCTTTTCCCAAGCCAGTGAGGTGATTCACAATATGGGTGAATCTTTTCTGCACATCAGCAATGCTCTCCTCGGGTTGCGTTCTGAACAGTTCATATTCTTGGATGAGCGCATGTTTCCTTGACCTTTTCACATCTTCAGTACCCTCATGAAAATAACCTTAGAGTAGAAGTGATATATTTTAAATGATACCTGAATATTTTATTATTAAAATGAAAATGACATATAAATAGAAAATTCAGTTATCCAGGTTTCATTTTAAAATAACCACCATCTCTCTAAAAGTTTCCCTTTTTCTTTCTCTCCCTTCTCTCTAAGATTCTGACCTCCTCGTTCATCTGTTTGACGATCAGAGTACGCCATTAGACTCCTGGCAGCAAAGACTACAAGATTGCCCGATCAAAATCCTAAATAGAGTAAGTTCATTTTTTGCCCTTTTCTTTGAGTCAAATTTTGAACTTGATAGGTTGTCTACATGAGTTTTACATGTGACTCTTTTAGCTTTAGGGTTAATCTCTGTTAACTCAAGGTCCTAATTATATAGTTAGATTTTGATTAGGACTTTGTGGTGCAGGTTAATTACCTTTAAGCTTTTGGGTAGATTTGGAGCTCTTAGTGAGCATCAACTAAAGTTCAGGTAAGGGAAGCTAGTCTTATTATTTTCAATAAAACCCTAGGTTAGAAGATTCTGGATGTGGAGGTGACGTGGTCACCAATTCTAATTGTTTTTGCTTGCAGGATTGTCTCTCTTGAAGAGTAAAGTAATATATTGACTGGAATGGTTGATTTTGAATCTGTTATGGGAATAATTTGTTGAAACTGTTTGTGATTGAGAATTGAAAGTGTTTGAATGATAATATAAATGAGTTGAACTATTCTTTTTGAATATTTTGGTTGAATTACTTAAGTGAGATGTTTGATGAGAAGTGGTTGTGTGATTTCAGACGATGATTGATTTAAAGAGCATATATTTTGAATTAATTATGTGTTTTAAGTAAAGTTTGAGATATATTTGGATTGTTTAGAAAGTATATATATATGAAGTGATTGAGTGGTGCATTGATATGTTAAATGATGTATGAGGTTAAAGTGTGATCAAGACGTAGTATTTTCAGGAAAGGAAATACCATGTTGAGATTGTTATTAGGGTGTATTGATTTGTGAGTGTCCTGTGAATGAGACGATCCTGACTCTACTGATATAATGGAATCAAATAGATGAAGTTATTCAGTTGGTGAGAGTCGAAGGAGGTCCATTTGGCTGATTCTGAGGTTTGAAAGAACTGATCAGAGCATATCAAATGGATTTACCCTGTCATATGAAGATGATGAGATGATGAGATATTGAGATAATTATGTGCATGGCTGTGTGGGTTTCACAGCAGTAGTATGACAGGTGCAGGTCTCTGGATGCTAATTTCATTACACGAGTCTTCCGGAAGTAGAGTCAAGTGTCTATGTGTTGTGAGTCAGTAAAAGTCTGACATATGAAAGATGAATTTTATGAATGTAATAGACACTTGATGGTTTGAGAAATCATATGAGAATTGATGAATTATGCTTATTAATTTGAAATTTAAATTATATCAAAACTTTTTATATAGATAGTTTACCCTGTTATTTGTTTGTGTTTGTTTCTTTATCTGTGATGATCGTGTTTTACATGGGAGCAGATGAGATTTCAGGTGATAGAGCTCCTTAGTGAACAGCTGGACAATGAGATAGTTTTATTTGAATGTTTTGTTTTGTTGTTAAAATTTTAGATGTATATATATTAAATCCCTATGAAAAGGGATATTTCTTTTGAGATACACGTATGAGAAAGTAGTATATGTTATTTGTAATTAGATATTGCTTGTTTTACTTTTATTACATTATATATGGGAAAAATTAAGGATGTTACATTATGGTATCAGAGTTGTTCGAACCTTAGGAGACCTAAGGGTTATGGGATTGTTTATGTGTGCTTTAGTTAGTTTGTTAGTAAAACTACATAGTTATGATTTTTTAGATTCATCCTAAATCTTTCTTTTTTGTTGTATAGCATGGCTCCTAGACCTCCTACCCCTCCCCAACCTTCTTCTGAGATGAACCAGATTGCCAGGGCTATTGAGATGATGACAAATGCTATCCAACAACAGAATATGGCAATGGCTCAGAATCACCAGGCAGCAATGCATCATTCAGAGACTGCTAGATCTGGTGCAACAGCTTCCCATGTCAGTCAGTCTCAGAAGCAGATGGGACTGACAGAGTTCGTGAGACACAACCCACCTAAGTTCACTGGGAATGCCACTCCTGACCAAGCAGACCAATGGATAAGAGATTTAGAGAAGATCTTTAGGGCAACCTCCTGCCCTGAGGATAAGAAATTGGTATTTGCTACATATTTATTGTCTGGAGAAGCAGAGTTCTGGTGGATGGGAGCTCAACAGATGATGGAAGCCAGAGATGAAGTATTAGACTGGGAGAGTTTCAGAGTGAAGGTTTTAGAGAAATATTTTCCAGATAGTGCAAGGTTTGCAAAGGAAGCTGAATTCCTCAGGTTGGAACAGGGAGAGATGTCAGTGAATGCATATGCTACTAGGTTTGAGTACCTAGCTAGATTCTACACCCAAGCTACCTCTGAGGCTTGGAGGTGTAGGAAGTTTGAAGAAGGTCTAAAACATTAGCTGAAGAAGACTATAGCTCCTATGTGCATTAGAGAGTTTCCCGCCTTGGTGGAGAAGGCGAAGATGGTGGAGACCCTGGAAAATGGTGATTCCAGGGTGATCAGATCACACCAAGGAGGGTCTTCCAGTGGGAAGGCCAAGGTGCAGCATCAACAACATAAACCTTATGCTAGACCTCCACAACATAGGACAGGAACATCTCTCCCACAGTTTCAGCAACAACAACCATGGAGACCCACATGTTATCACTGTGCTGGAACCCATTTGAAGAAAGCTTGTCCTCAACTTTCATCAGAGAGAAAGTGTTATACTTGTCAGAAAGAAGGACATCTATCAAAAGATTGCCCTAATAGGAGGAGGATAATTCCTGGAGGTAACTTGCAGTCAGGAAGAGGAGGAGGTGGTAGACCCCAAGCAACTGGAAGGGTGTTTGCTATGTCAGGAGCTGAAGCATCTCAGTCAGGTAACTTAGTACAAGGTGTATGTTATATAGCTGGTAGATATGTGAAAGTTTTATTTGATTCTGGAGCGACACACTCTTTTGTGTCGAGTTTATGTGTAGCGGAGTTGGGTCTTCTAGTAAAGGAGTTGTCGTTTGAATTGTTGGTCTCTACACCAACATCAGGAAAAGTTTTGACCTCTACAGTTTGCTCTGAATGTCCAGTAATAGTAGAGGGACGCAGGTTCAAAATAAATTTGATCTGTCTACCTCTTCAGGACTTAGATGTTATCTTAGGGATGGATTGGCTATCTGCCAATCACATTCTCATAGATTGTGGTCAACAGAAAATAGTGTTTTCAGATTCCAAGAAGTCATATGTGATGTCTGCTTAGCAGGTGTGGTCAGAATTGAAAGAAGGATCAAAGTGTTTTGTAATCTTAACTCAGATGGAAGTTAAGAACGAAAAAGAAATGAGTAGTATACATGTGGTGAAGGATTTCATGGATGTATTTCTAGAAGAAATACCTGGATTACCTCCTAAGAGAGAAGTAGAATTCTCTATTGATTTGGTACCTGAAGCTGGGCCAGTGTCAATGGCACCTTACAGAATGGCTCCAACTGAGTTGATTGAACTAAAGAAGCAAGTTGAAGATTTGTTAGAGAAACAATTCATCAGACCAAGTGTATCTCCATGGGGAGCTCCGGTGCTTCTAGTTAAAAAAAAAGATGGAGGGTCTCGTTTGTGTGTAGATTACAGACAGTTGAATAAGTTGACCATCAAGAACAAGTATCCTCTGCCCAGAATTGATGATTTGATGGATCAGTTACATGGAGCCTCAGTGTTCTCAAAGATTGATTTGAGATCTGGATACCACCAGATTTTGGTAAAGGCTGAAGATGTTCAGAAGACAGCCTTTAGGTCTCGTTATGGACACTATGAGTATGTGGTGATGCCGTTTGGAGTAACAAATGCTCCAGCTTTGTTCATGGATTACATGAATAGAATTTTTCGTCCGTTCTTGGATAAGTTTGTTATAGTCTTTATAGATGACATACTTATTTATTCAAGGACTAAGAGAGAACATGAAGAGCATCTGAAGACAGTGTTGGAGATTTTGAGGGAGAAGAAATTATATGCTAAATTATCTAAGTGTGAGTTTTGGCTGAAGGAAGTCAACTTCTTAGGGCATGTAATATCAACTCAGGGGATCTCAGTGGATCCAGCCAAAGTGGAGGCAGTGCTTCAATGGGAACGTCCAAAGACAGTGACTGAGATAAGGAGTTTTGTGGGTCTAGCTGGCTACTATCGGAGGTTCATTGAAGATTTTTCCAGGGTAGTAGCTCCTTTGACTCAATTAACCTGCAAAGATCAACCTTTTGCTTGGACTGACAGATGTGAGGAGAGTTTCATAGAGCTGAGGAAAAGGTTAACTAGTGCTCCGGTGTTAGTGATTCCTGATACAGGAAAACCTTTTGAAGTTTACTGTGATGCTTCACATCAGGGTTTGGGTTGTGTCTTGATGCAAGAGAAAAGACCAGTTGCATATGCTTCAAGGCAACTCAAAGTTCATGAGAGAAACTATCCAACTCATGACTTAGAGTTGGCAGCTGTGGTGTTTGCTTTGAAGATTTGGAGGCATTATTTATATGGAGCTCAATTTCAGGTGTTCAGTGACCATAAAAGTTTGAAATACTTGTTTGATCAAAAAGAGTTGAATATGAGACAAACAAGATGGATGGAGTTTTTGAAGGATTATGATTTCCAACTGATGTATCATCCAGGGAAGGCTAATGTAGTTGCAGATGCTTTGAGTAGAAAGTCAGTACAGGTGTCAACCATGATGATTGAAGAACAAAAGTTGATTCAGCAATTCAGAGATCTAAATTTAGGAGTGAAATTTCATGTTGATCATATTAGTTGTAGTAAGTTAACTACAACTAATGATTTTCTTGGAATGATAAAGGAAAAGCAGTTAGAGGATCCTACTCTGAAGCGTACTATGGATTTACTAGGTACAGATCAGGCTAAAGACTTTGTGATGGGAGAAGATGAGATCTTAAGATTTAATGGCAGAATTTGCATACCTGCAAATGAAGAACTGAAGAGAATGATCCTAGAAGAGGGTCACAAGAGTTATCTTAGTCTACATCCCGGTATGAATAAGATGTACCAAGATTTGAAGGAGTCATTTTGGTGGTCAGGCATGAAGAAAGAAATAGCTCTATATGTTGCTACATGTTTAACATGTCAGGAGGCAAAGGTAGAACATCAGAGACCTGGTGGTTTGTTACAACAGTTAGATGTTCCTGAGTGGAAATGGGATAGCATTGCTATGGATTTCGTTACTCATTTACCAAGATCAGTAAGGGGACATGATGCAGTCTGGGTAATAGTTGATCGACTGACGAAGAGCGCTCATTTTCTTCCAGTTAATTTGAGAATATCTATGACTAAGTTGGCACAATTGTACATCAAAGAGATTGTAAGATTGCATGGGGTGCCTTCTAGTATTGTTTCAGATAGAGATCCTAGGTTTACTTCACGGTTTTGGCAGAGTTTACAAGATTCTTTGGGAACTAGATTGAGAATGAGCTCTGCATATCATCCTCAAACAGATGGGCAGTCTGAGAGGACGATCCAATCCTTAGAAGATCTGTTGAGGACATGTATCTTGGATCATCTGGGAAGTTGGGATGAGATGTTGCCTCTGGTGGAGTTTACTTATAATAATAGTTATCATGCCAGTATTGGGATGGCACCATATGCAGCTTTGTATGGGAGGAAATGCAGAACTCCTTTATGTTGGTATAAGGATGGTGAAACAGTTTTGGTTGGGCCAGAGTTAATTCAACAGACCACTGAGAAGGTGAAACAGATACAAGACAAAATGAAAGCTTCTCAAAGTAGGCAGAAATCATATGCAGATAAGAGGAGAAAGCCTTTGGAGTTTGCAGCTGGAGATCATGTGTTCATGAGAGTGACACCAACCAAAGGTGTAGGACGAGCTATCAAATCAAGGAAGTTATCTCCTAAGTTTGTTGGACCATATCAGATCCTAAAGAAGATAGGTCCAGTGGCTTATCTCCTCAATTAGCAAATCTGCATAATGTCTTTCACGTATCACAGCTAAGGAAGTACATCCCAGACCCTAGTCATGTGTTGGAAGTGGATAATGTGCAAATCAAGGATAACTTGTCTTTTGAAGCAAAACCAGTCAGGATTGAAGACCATCAGAGTAAACAGCTCAGAGGCAAGACCATCAGTATGGTGAAGGTGGGGTGGGATGATAAATCTGATGATTCAACTTGGGAATTAGAAGAAACCATTAGAGAAACCTATCCATATCTCTTTTCTGGTAAGTCAATTTTTGAGGACGAAAATTTGTCTTGTTAGGGAGAATGTAAGGATCTAGAAAATAACCTTAGAGTAGAAGTGATATATTTTAAATGATACCTGAATATTTTATTATTAAAATGAAAATGACATATAAATAGAAAATTCAGTTATCCAGGTTTCATTTTAAAATAACCACCATCTCTCTAAAAGTTTCCCTTTTTCTTTCTCTCCCTTCTCTCTAAGATTCTGACCTCCTCGTTCATCTGTTTGACGATCAGAGTACGCCATTAGACTCCTGGCAGCAAAGACTACAAGATTGCCCGATCAAAATCCTAAATAGAGTAAGTTCATTTTTTGCCCTTTTCTTTGAGTCAAATTTTGAACTTGATAGGTTGTCTACATGAGTTTTACATGTGACTCTTTTAGCTTTAGGGTTAATCTCTGTTAACTCAAGGTCCTAATTATATAGTTAGATTTTGATTAGGACTTTGTGGTGCAGGTTAATTACCTTTAAGCTTTTGGGTAGATTTGGAGCTCTTAGTGAGCATCAACTAAAGTTCAGGTAAGGGAAGCTAGTCTTATTATTTTCAATAAAACCCTAGGTTAGAAGATTCTGGATGTGGAGGTGACGTGGTCACCAATTCTAATTGTTTTTGCTTGCAGGATTGTCTCTCTTGAAGAGTAAAGTAATATATTGACTGGAATGGTTGATTTTGAATCTGTTATGGGAATAATTTGTTGAAACTGTTTGTGATTGAGAATTGAAAGTGTTTGAATGATAATATAAATGAGTTGAACTATTCTTTTTGAATATTTTGGTTGAATTACTTAAGTGAGATGTTTGATGAGAAGTGGTTGTGTGATTTCAGACGATGATTGATTTAAAGAGCATATATTTTGAATTAATTATGTGTTTTAAGTAAAGTTTGAGATATATTTGGATTGTTTAGAAAGTATATATATATGAAGTGATTGAGTGGTGCATTGATATGTTAAATGATGTATGTAATGAGGTTAAAGTGTGATCAAGACGTAGTATTTTCAGGAAAGGAAATACCATGTTGAGATTGTTATTAGGGTGTATTGATTTGTGAGTGTCCTGTGAATGAGACGATCCTGACTCTACTGATATAATGGAATCAAATAGATGAAGTTATTCAGTTGGTGAGAGTCGAAGGAGGTCCATTTGGCTGATTCTGAGGTTTGAAAGAACTGATCAGAGCATATCAAATGGATTTACCCTGTCATATGAAGATGATGAGATGATGAGATATTGAGATAATTATGTGCATGGCTGTGTGGGTTTCACAGCAGTAGTATGACAGGTGCAGGTCTCTGGATGCTAATTTCATTACACGAGTCTTCCGGAAGTAGAGTCAAGTGTCTATGTGTTGTGAGTCAGTAAAAGTCTGACATATGAAAGATGAATTTTATGAATGTAATAGACACTTGATGGTTTGAGAAATCATATGAGAATTGATGAATTATGCTTATTAATTTGAAATTTAAATTATATCAAAACTTTTTATATAGATAGTTTACCCTGTTATTTGTTTGTGTTTGTTTCTTTATCTGTGATGATCGTGTTTTACATGGGAGCAGATGAGATTTCAGGTGATAGAGCTCCTTAGTGAACAGCTGGACAATGAGATAGTTTTATTTGAATGTTTTGTTTTGTTGTTAAAATTTTAGATGTATATATATTAAATCCCTATGAAAAGGGATATTTCTTTTGAGATACACGTATGAGAAAGTAGTATATGTTATTTGTAATTAGATATTGCTTGTTTTACTTTTATTACATTATATATTGGAAAAATTAAGGATGTTACACCAGTCCACTCTAGAATTTTTTGTTTGTAATCCTTTCTAGAGCATTTCTTAGGTTCCGTTTTCTTGTGCTTACTTTTATTAGTATCCTTAATTTTTGCTCGTCTTTCTTGTCCTTCCATTGTTGTTTATTATATATTTTTTGATGGTGGACCATCCAAAGCCGGACTACATGATTATTCCTCTTGATTTTAGCTTCCCAAATTTTTAGCATTTATTGCTTTCTTTATTGGCTTCTGTTGGTACACCTTTTTGGTGATTTGGTGGTGCTAGAAGTGGTACATAAAGTAATGCTTTGGCTAAACCATTTTTGGGGTAACAATTTGGTCTTCAAGGCTCTATATCAAAAGGAGAAAGAAGGATCAAAGAGAAGGAAATTCATATTACTTCACTTCATGGACCAAATCATATACTTTCAGACTTTTCACCAAACACCTTATGTTCAAGCCTTGTAATTTGTTTTAGTATCATAGAATTTTTTGTGATTTTATTTTCTTGTATAATTGTATTTCTTTTTTAGTGTTTGGGAAAATGCTCGAACAGAAATCTCAATAAAATTTGTAATAATTTTTGTGCAGTAGTGTGATAATGTGTCAGTGTGCTTTAAGTGTTCATTGCACTATCACCATATGACTTGTCCAACTTTACACTTGCATTTATTTCTATGCTTTCTCTTTTCGCATTATCCCTTTCTTTTATTTTCTTTACCTTTTATGTCTTTGTGATACTTTAGGGTTTTTCCTATTCTTGTGTTTAATATACCTTTCTTTGGTCTTCAGGATCATTTGTGCATTCACACACACACTTTTATGTTTTCAAATTGTTTTGAAGTTTCTTCCGAAAACTTTTGTGTGACCTTTTTGAGGTAAACTCTGGTTAGGAAAGTCTTTGTACTTAAGTCGTTCATTGTGACTCACATCACTTTCCTGTGAGTGAATTTGGAAAATTCTCACTTTAGATTCCTTGATTAATTTCGGAAAAAAATATCTAAACTTTTGTGAAAACATTTTTGTTCAACCTAGTTCAAATTTTAAATCTTTTGTGAACTTTTGTGAAAACATTTTTATCAATACAATTTTAATTATATTATGAATGCATGTTGAATTCTATTATATAAAATGTGAAATTAAATTACGAAAACAACCTCAATTAAATATTAAAAAATATAAAATTTAAATTTCGTGCCTTCTGACAAATACCTGATTTATTTTGTATTTTTTTTTCTAGGTTTTATAAAAGGACACAAAAATCCACATGACAATTAATGTTAATCATTCAGCCTACAAACTTTTATAAATTTAAAAATAAAAAGTTAATTTAAATAAATAGATAATTCACTTCTATCTTATAAAGGACTTACTCTCTCACTTAATTAAAGAATTTTATATAACACAAACTTCAAACATTAGATCTAAACAATAACTCTTACAATTTTATAATTTCATCATCACATAGTTGACATATATTTACAGAAGACACTAAGTCATTATGTTTCAAAAAATTCCATTACAATATACTTAAAATTTAGCAGTTCTCAACTCTTTAGTTTCTACTTAAGCACAATAGGAGAAAAAGTAAGAGGAATAAAAGTAAAAGAAATAAATAATTATTATACTAATATATCTTAAAACATACATATATCCTTCATAAACCACTTATTTTGCTCCCTTATCATATCATAGATGAAGCTATAAACAAAATTTCTCTTCATTAGGTAATAACACATGCTTAAAGGTAAAAGATTATTTTTAAAGTTGAAATAGAACCAATATAAGAATGTAGACAAAAAGAGAGATCAAATGTTCAAAACAAATTTATAATTATTATCAAAGGATTTGATAATTTATCATATGTTTAATTATAATTTGAAATTGTCAACCCATTTGTACATATACAAGAGAAACCTTTAAAAAAAGTCATAAGTCACTTAGGTTATAACAACAAAAATAATTAACTTTTCATTCCTTGGATTTGAACAAGACTTTCCCTATAAATTACCATATGGAACATTATACCAAGATGTACTTTGATACCAACCTTGGTAATTTTGTGGGTACTTAACTCAAACTAAACTAGTTGACCATCCTTTGTTTTGAAGAGTATATTTCCCATACTCCTTGCTCCAATAGGTGTTCCAATGCTAGGTAAAGGATAAAAAATGAAGAGTTTCTTCCATGTTTCTTTCTTAAGAGATTTCAAATCTCTTGAGAGATTTCAAAGGAAGTTTGAAGAGAATCGAGACTATGAGATCATTAGGTAAGTGATTTCCAAGCTTCTCATCCACAAATTTGTTCTTCATCTCTTGCTTATTCAAACAAGAGTTAATGAGTTGCAAATAGTCTTTGGTGTTTTCACTCCAAATGTAGATAGGATAGGTAATGTGTTGGCAGTGTTTGTTAACCAGATTCTTGATGGTGGCCTCTTCTATGTACTCCAACTAAAAGAAAAAATGAGTTAGAAAAATTAAATAACAAAAAAATTGGGGATGGGTTAATATAGATACCTGATCGTCCTTGAGAAAGAGGGTGATTTTGGTTCCCCTTGAAATTTTTTTGGCACTAATGTCCCTAGTGACAATTAAGGATCCATGGAGTTGAGATTCCCAATTATATTGATCAAGGTCATTATACTTAGAGGTGACGATAACCTTGTGAGCAACTAAATAAGCTGAGTAGAATCCAACATCCAAATTATTGACCAAATCTAAAACAAACAGACGAAACTACAATTAATAACCATTAAATACAAATGAAAATAATTTAATAACCAATAAATAGGAATGAAAATAAAACATTGTGACCTTCCTACCATATTTGGTCATGCCAACACCATTATCGATGATAGAAAGTGTTTTCTTAGCCTTGTGAGGTATCAATCTAATCATCAATTCATCATCTAAAATTCTCATGTCTGCGAGTCTCTCAAATCGAATTTTATTTAGAGCATGTGAAGGCATACATTGATTGATAACAATTCTGTATAAGAAATGTACAAATATAAAATCAAACTTGAAAGAGAACTTACATCAAAAGCATTATTGATAAGTTCACGAAGGAAGATTTCATTGTTCGAATAGAAAGTCTTCTTCATCAGGCTCAACACTGAACTCATTTTACCTTCCAATACCAATGCGTCATCATTCACCATTGCAATTGCTTTGTGATAATAACGAACTAGATTGAATCAATTCAACATAACGACATTATCAATAACCATATTTTATATGCATTACCACGTCCACAAAATAAAACCACTTAATACAAAATCATCATCCACACACGTGTATAAAAGTAAAACACTATTTCTAATACTTTTTTAATATCTTTTGTAAAATATTTAAAATTCATTATGATAAATCAATAATTATATTAACTAAAATATTATGAAATATATTAAGATAAAAAGATAACATTTTAATCAATTATTAATTAATATATTTAATAATATTTTAATTATTGTAATTATTGATTTTAATGAATTTTAAAAAAATTACAAAAGATATTAAAAAAATATTAAAAATAGTGTCTTAGTTTTATACACGTGTATGTATAGATATAACTAGTTAACATTATAATTTAAATTAATTATAAGTTAATTATAAATTAATAAAATTTAGCAACTATTTAATTAATATAATTACAATTTAAGTCATACGTTAATTTGATTTGAATTTGCTTAAGTTCTTTTATATTAATATTCGTGGTGAAAAATTTCGTCATCCTCTTCCTGTTAAATGAGAGTTTCCTTCACCATGTTGGGTTAAAATTAATACTGATGATCTTGTTAGGGGTTCTCTTGGTCTTGCTACATGTGGTGGTATTTTTCATGGGAGTATAGGGGAGTTTATTGGTGGTTTCTCTTCTTTCATTGATATTAAAATTGCATTGCTAGTCGAGTTTTATGGAGTTATACATGCCATTAAAGAAGCTAAAACGATGGGTTTTACTTGTTTATGGCTTGAATGTGATTCTGCCTTGGTTTGTGCTGCATTTACTGCTAGGACTAATGTTCCTCGGATTCTTCGTAATAGGTGGAACAATTGTCTTAATTACTGTGAGAAAACCAGGTCATGTGCCTAATCTTCCAAGTCCCATCAGACGGTCTTAAACTAGTACATCATCTATCGGTTTTAATGATAATAAACATTATATATGACTTATTTGTATAATTTTGAATGTATTATCTGAACATTTTAACATGACTTTTCTGATAGTTGAAGAATTTATAAGACCATCCAATGATATTTCCAAGTCTCATGACATAAGGTCTAATAGAACTTAAGTCTTCATAATTTGAATTTAGATAATAATAAAGAAATAACAATAAAATAATTTCTAGATAAATATGAAGTGTTTAAAATATCATCTTCAACTATGAAAAAAATAGGGAAAACATAATAAGAGAGTGTTAAATTGTATTTTAAAAACTTTTTGTAGATTCTTGCAAGTATGCCTGATGATAAACAATTAGAAGATAGTTTTGTGCTTGAAAGACAAAGTATAAAAAACTTTTGATATACTCAAACGAAGAATTTCTCCTTCTTCAGTTATTGCAAAAATAAAAAATACAATTTTAGCCGGATAAGGAAGGAAGAGATTATTCAGATACTTTTCTAGGAATTCGTTGGAAAACACAAACTATGTCTAATTCACAATCAACAAATTAAGTTCTAGTATGTAGACTAATGCTGCAATTTACAAAATTGAGTATTCTTTTGATTTGAAGGGAAAAACCATGAGAAAGCGCCTTGAGTGTAAAATTGTTCTTCCTGGTTTAAAATACAACTTGTTGTTTTACAGATTAATCAATTATTTTTTTACTTGTTGGTTTTGTTATCAACAATTTAATTTGTTAACTGAAAAGATAATCTGTTTAATATGTTTAATCTTGGTGACTTAAATTGATATCAAGAACTGCTGCTATTCAAGAATAATCTGATAAAATTTTCTATAAGTGAATATATTGAAATTCTGTAAACAATTTAGTGTTTTCCCTATTGTGGTATTCTGTTAAGGAAATTTCAATAAGTTATTTCATAAAATAACCAGTTTTTTTTCAGTCAAGATTGAATAATTTGATCTTTGCGAAAATTAGTCTAAGTACAATTCACCCAACCCCGCTCTTGAACTTAGACTCCTATAAAAGTCAACAGGTTAAACTAAATCAAACATGCGTCAATCTAATTCAACCGAATTTTATCAGAAAACATGTGTCTATTGATGTATTCAGTACGCCATTTGTAAAATTAAAAGGTTAGAATAAAATTAGACAAAATTCTATGATACTAAAACAAATTAAAAGGTTTGAATATAAGGTGTTTGGTGAAAAGTCTGAAAGTATATAATTTCGTCATTGAAGTGAAGTAATATGAATTTCCTATAAAATTACACAAAGTTCTATGATACTAAAACAAATTACAAGGCTTGAACATAAGGTGTTTGGTGAAAAGTCTCAAAACATATTATTTGGTCCTTGCAACAATCTATGCCACTCCACTCTAGAATTTTTTGTTTGTAATCTTTTCTATAGCATTTCTTTAGGTTCCTTTTTCTTATTGTTAAGATATTTAATTTTATATTTTAAATTATTGGGCTTTGTTTGTTTGGCCCAACTTTCCTCTTCTGTTTCAGCTAGGTCTTAATCTTTTTCTTATATATACACCATGTATTTTACTATCTAATATACAAGTGAATAAAAGTTTTTTATATATTTATTTTTCTCTACAGTTAAGGTTCATCAAAACCTCTCTTTCTTTATTACGATTACGTGCGATTACGTACGCTACATTAAAGCATCACATCAGACAAGGAATATTCATGTTCATTTACTGTAATATGGTATCAGAGTCATTTCGAGCCTATCCTAGCGAGTGTTTGTGTTGGGCTTATCGTGCCACCCGCTATCGGACCACCCATAATATATAGTCCCACGCACGAGTTGGTAGTCTCGGCGTGAGGGGGGGTGTTGGAGATCCACATCGACTAGAGATTAGAGCCTTTTCATTGTATATAAGTGGGTGCAAACCTTAACCTCATGAATCGGTTTGATGGGGTTGA
Source organism: Phaseolus vulgaris (assembly GCF_051622355.1). Taxonomy (NCBI): domain Eukaryota; kingdom Viridiplantae; phylum Streptophyta; class Magnoliopsida; order Fabales; family Fabaceae; genus Phaseolus; species Phaseolus vulgaris. The sequence continues at coordinate 5,248,713 of NC_143501.1, read as the reverse complement.
GTTAGGCTTAAAGTCCACTTTGTAATATGGTATCAGAGCTCTTCGAATGAAAAGTTCTGTTGCGCTTCTCTCTGATTTTTATTTCCCTCTTTGCTGTTCTTGGTTATTTTTTTTTCTGTTCTCTTTCAAAATCTTGATTGGTTTTAAAAATCTTTTAGACAATGTTTAATGAAAACCCTAGTCTTAATAGTAGTCACACTATTACATGCAATTTTTGTGGTAAATATGGTCATACTGAGGCAGTTTGTTTTCGCAAAGTGGGTTTTCCTTCTGGTAATGTTAAAATCTCAAAGTTTTCTTTTACTAGAAAAGTCTGCACTTTTTGTAATTGTCTTGGCCACACTGTCGACACCTGATATAAAAAGGATGGGTTCCCTCCTGGCTACAAATTCACCAATTGGACATCCCAAGCCAATAATATGATTAGTACTAACACTTTTTCTGAGCTTTTTCCTAAAGAACCGGATGTAAAGGGGATTCAACTTACATCACAACAGTGTCAATTCCTTACCAACATTTTGCGTCAGCAAAACCTTGAGGATCCTCCCCCTCACACTCAAATTAATCAAGTCGGCACCATCTCTACGAACGAAATCCCCAATACTGAGCATTCTTCAACAGGTAAGTTTCTCTCTTCACTATCTTCTATAAAAGAATCTTGGATTATTGATTCTGGTGCCACTGGTCATGTTTGTCACAATTTGAACGTTTTTACTACTTATACTAAAATTAAACCTGTCTTAATTAGTCTTCCAAATGGCCAAACTGTTTATGCCACATATTCTGGTTTAGTACGTTTTTCTGATAAGTTTTATTTGTCTGATGTGTTATACGTGCCTCATTTTCAATTAAACTTAATATATGTTTCTAAACTCACACACCAACTTAAATGCACTTTAACTTTCACTTCAACCCACTGCATTATACAAGACAATCTCACCCAAGAGAGGATTGGTACAGTTAAAGCCACCGCTGGCTTGTACCTTGTCACTACCTTGCCTGCTTCTAGTCGTTCTAAACCGCATTGTTTTGCTCCTTTTATTAATTGTAATATCACAGACAAAACACTATGGCATTATAGACTAGGAGACCCTTCACATGAAAGATTACATGTCTTAAGCAAACAATACTCTTTTATTACTGTTGATACTCATCATGTATGTGACACTTGTAGTCGTGCAAAACAGAGAAAACTTCCTTTCACTTTAAGTAATACTGTTACCTCTGCTATTTTTGATCTTGTACACTTTGATATTTGAGGACCATGTTCCATAATTTCTATGCAAGGTTTTCGTTATTTCTTGACTATTGTTGATGATTACTCGCGTTATACTTGGGTTATTCTGCTGCATAACAAATCTGAAGTGCGTCAGCACATCATTAACTTCATTGTTTTCGTTCAAAATCATTTCAAAACTAATATCAAAACGATTCGTATTGACAATGGTGTTGAGTTTGCTATGTCAAATTTTTATGCTTCAAAGGGAATTATACATCAAAAATCTTGTGTTGAAACACCACAACAAAATGGCATTGTAGAACGTAAACATCAACACATACTAAATGTAACCTGGGCTTTACTTTTTCAAGCAAATCTTCCTCCTATTTTTTGGGAATTTGCTGTAAATCATGTTGTTTTCTTAATAAATGCTATTCCTACTCCATTACTTAATAACATCACTCCTCATGAAAAGTTGTTTGGAGAACCATATGACATTTCCTTTCTAAAAGTGTTTGGTTGTCTCTGTTATGCTAGTACCATTACTGCACATAGAAAAAAAATTAGATGATAGATCTATCAAAGGTATTTTTCTTGGCTTCCCGCAAAATACAAAAGGTTATATTATTTTAAATTTAAAGTTTCATAGCATAGAGATATCAAGACATGTAATCTTTCATGAAAACCACTTTCCATATAAATTGGACAGTGGCTTGCCTAAGGACCCTAACACTTTATCTCTCCCTATTTCTAATGCATATAATTTTGCTTTTGATTTTTTTTCTGATACTGCACCTCCTGTCGAGCCATGTGCCTCTACTCCTGCACCCAATACTGTCCCTCCACCAGCCTTATTATCCTATGATCTTCCAACAAATAGTGCCTTTGCTCCTGCATCCAACATTGCACCTCCATCAGAATTATCACCGCCTGCATCTCCAAGAAGCATCTCACCCCAATTTCCTAGAAGATCAGCTTGTCCTCACCGACAACCTGCCTATCTTGCAGATTTCCACACTGCAACCAACACTGTAAGTAGTAGATATCCTATTCATAATTACTTGTCTTACAATTCCTTATCTTCCAATTTTAGAAATGTTATTTCCTCTATCAATTCTCATCCTGAACCTCAAAACATATAATGAAGCCTCCAAACATGCTTCTTGGCAATCTGCCATGCAAGATGAGCTTCAAGCTCTTGCTGCTAACAATACTTGGCAACTTACCCCTATCCCTCCAGGAAAGAAAACTATTGGTTGTAAATGGGTATATAAAATCAAATACCATTCTGATGGCACTGTTGAGCGCCACAAAGCTAGAGTTGTTGCCAAAGGGTTCACCCAACTTGAAGGACTTGATTTCTTAGACACTTTTGCACCTGTTGCTAAACTCACTACCCTCCGCCTTCTCCTTGCTATTGCCACTACCAAAAATTGGATTTTAACACAACTTGATGTCAATAATGCATTTCTTCATGGTGATCTCCATGAAGAGGTATACATGACCCCCCCACCTGGCTTCTCTCTTCCTTCTCCCCAGCATGTTTCCAAGCTTCAACGGTCTTTGTATGGCCTTCGTCATGCTGGTCGCCAATGGTACACCAAACTTTCTACTTTTCTTTTATCAAATAATTACTCTATTTCTGTTGCTGATCACTCTCTTTTTCTTAAATATAATAATGATAAACTCACTGTTATTCTTGTTTATGTTGATGAATTGGTCTTAACTGGTGATGACACGGAGGAAATCAATACAATTACTGCATCCCTTCACCATCACTTCAAGATAAAAAATTTAGGTAATCTCACTTACTTTTTGGGACTGGAAATTACTCGCAACAGTACTGGTCTTCATTTAAGTCAACGCAAGTATACTCTTGATCTCCTTCACGAAACTGGCATGCTTGACTCTGCACCTGTGGCCACTCCTATGACTCACACCTCCCGTCTCTCTCCCGGCCAAGGCTCACCTCTCGATGCTGATGCCACTTCCCAATACAGAAGACTCCTTGGACGTCTAATTTACCACACGCAAATCTGTCACTGGATATTCCATCTACTTAGGAGACTCCCTAATATCATGGAAATCAAAGAAGCAGCCAACTATCTCCCGCAGCTCCTCTGCAGTCGAGTATAGAGCCCTTGCCACCACCACATGTGAGTTACAATGGTTGTCTTACCTCCTTCAGGATTTACATCTTCCTCTCTCCCAGCCTGCAACCCTGTACTGTGATAACAAATCTGCCCTTCAAATAGCTTCCAATCAAGTTTTTCATGAACGAACCAAGCACATCGAAATTGATTGCCACCTAGTTCGTGAAAAACTTAACTTTGGTCTCCTCAAACTACTTCCCATTACTTCTGCAATGCAAGTTGCTGACATATTCACCAAGCCCCTTGCTTCCGCATAATTCTCTTCTCTCAAATCCAAGCTGGGCCTGACAAATATCTACTCCCCAGCTTGAAGGGGTGTTAATATATTTAATTTTATATTTTAAATTATTGGGTTTTGTTTGTTTGGCCCAACTTTCCTTTTCTGTTTCAGCTAGGTCTTAATCTTTTTCTTATATATACACCATGTATTTTACTCTCTAATATACAAGTGAATAAAAGTTTTTTTTATATTTATTTTTCTCTACAATTAGGGTTCATCAAAACCTCTCTTTCTTCATTACGATTACGTGCGATTACGTACGCTACATTAAAGCATCACATCAGACAAGGAATATTCATCTTCATTTACTGTAATACTTATGCTTACTTTTATTAGTAGCCTTAATTTTTGCTTATCTTTCTTGACATTCCATGGTGTTTTATCATATATTATTTGATGGAGGACCATCCAAAGCCGGACTACATGATTATTCCTCTTAATTTTAGCTTTCCAAATTTTTAGCATTTATTGCTTTCTTTATTGGCTTCCGTTGGTACACCTTTTTGGTGATTTGGTGGTGCTAGAAGTGGTACATAAAGGAGTGCTTTGGCTAAACCATTTTTGGGGTAACAATTTGGTCTTCAAGAGTCTATATCAAAAGGAGAAAGAAGGATCAAAGAAAAGGAAATTCATATTACTTCACTTCAAGGACCAAATCATATACATTCAAACTTTTCACCAAACACCTTATGTTCAAGCCTTATAATTTGTTTTAGTATCATAGAATTTTGTGTAATTTTATTTTCTTGTATAATTTATTACGAAGTGGACTTTAAGCCTAACTCAACCCCATAAAACCGGCTCATAGGGTTGAGGTTTGCACCCACTTATATACTATGAAAGGCTCTAATCTCTAGTCGATGTGGGATCTCCAACATAATTGTCTTTCCTTTTTAGTGTTTGGGAAAATGCTCCAACAGAAATCCCAATAAAATTTGTAATAATTTTTGTGCAGTAGTGTGATAATGTGTCAGTGAGTTTTAAGTGTTCATTGCACTATCATCACATGACTTGTCCAACTTTACACTTGCATTTATTTCTATGCTTTCTTTTTTCGTATTATCCCTTTCTTTTATTTTCTTTACCTTTTATGTCTTTGTGATACTTTAAGTTTTTTTCCTATTCTTGTGCTTAGTATACCTTTCTTTGATCTTTAGGATCATTTGCGCATTCACACACTTTTATGTTTTCAAATTGTTTTGAAGTTAAACTAGTTTTTAACATTTAAACTTCTTTGCCATGGAAGTTGAAATTCTAAGTTATTATTATAAAAAATCTTTTTATTTATAATAAATTTGTAAATAATTACCAATCTATTCTTCTTCTTACTGAAAGAATTAAAAAAAAAAGGAAAACAAAAAGAGGTACAAGATAAGATTCCATTTAGTTTTGGCTGTAACAACGGTTGTTTTATCATATTGGAGAAGAAGCAACTTTGTGTATTGCAGATCCAATTTTTTTGTTCTTGGAATTATTGCACTAAAACTCTTTTTGTTGGACTCGTCATTCATTCCAACATGATTTTGTACATTCACGTCGATATTCCAAAGTCATGCTTGTCATATATTTACAAAGGACACTAAATCATTTTGTTTCAAAAAATTCCATTACAATATATTTAAAATTTAGCAGTTCTCGATCTGTTTAGTTTCTACTTAAGTACAATAGGAGAAAAGGAAAGAGGAATAAAAGTAAAAGAAATAATTAATTATTATACTAATATATCTTAACACATACAAATATCCTTCATAAACCACTTATTTTGCTCTCTTATTATAGATGAAGCTATAAAAAAATAATCTTCATTAGGTAATAACACATGCTTAAAGATAAAAGATTATTTTTAAAGTTGAAATAGAACCAATATAAGAAAGTAGATACAAAAAATCAAATTTTCAAAACAAATTTATAATTATTATCAAAGGATTGGATAGTTTATTATTTATGTTTAATTATAATTTGAAATTGTCAACCCATTTGTATATATACAAGAGAAACCTTTAAAACAACTTAGGTTATAACAACAAAAATAATTAACTGTTCATTCCTTGGATTTGAACAAGACTTTCCCTATAGATTACCATATGGAACATTATACCAGGATGTACTTTGATACCAACCTTGGTAATTTTGTGGGTACTTAAGTCAAACCAAACTAGTTGACCATCCTTTGTTTTGAAAAGTATATTGCCCATACTCCTTGCTCCAATAGGTGTTCCAATGCCAAGTAAAGGATCAAAACTGAAGAGTTTCTTCCATGTTTCTTTCTTACCAACTTCACCCAAAATTGATACGTAAAAGGTAGTTTTATCTTGATAATTTGACATCATAGCAATTGACCCATTTAAGACGAATAAGAACCTGGCCACAGCATATATAACAAAAGTATCATGTTTGGGCATGTCTATGGGCACAAGGGTTGCACAGTATGTCTCATTGCTCACGTCAAATGATACCAAGTATACTTGGCCATCAGTAGATGATTTAATTTGAAACTCAAAATCTTGATCAGAAGTCCAACTATTTAACCAATGACACATTCCATCTAAGTACAAATTGTTCTCCCCACCATTTGAACAAAAAGCGTAATCCATATCAACTTTCCTCCAAGAGTTACTTCTTTGGCTATAGATCTCACATATGGGTGTGAAATCCCATTCAATATCAAACAGATTTTGATCCATCACACTAACCAGATTGTCACCAAACGTCACAGTTCTAATCACCTTATAGTCATCTCTTACACAATCATAACCAAAGCCATCATTTGTAATATAAAGCTTGACATGATGTGGTACATACTCAGTTGGACTACGAGGAAGGGTCTTTAATTCACCTGTAGCTGGATTCCATAAATACATAGATTGGTTATAATAATTTAGGTAAAAGCAAAGAATTCCATTAACACTGGAATAACTAAATATATATTTTTCAAAAGGGTGATCCTCTAGTGGATTTTTCCAATTCAATTTTTCTGTATTCTGAAACTTTTCACCATTAAGTAAATATAAACAGGACTCATACTTAATCGGGTCATTATAATATTGATAGAGACATAGAACGAGAGATGTATCATCATAGTAGGAATGGTGACTAGATATGACATTATTACGAAATAAGTCAATAAAATGAGAGTTCTCAAACAAGAGGGCCCATGATTTGCAGAGGCCTCCAAATCTCTTGAGAGATTTCAAAGGAAGTTTGAAGAGAATCGAGACTATGAGATCATCAAGTAAGTGATTTCCAAGCTTCTCATCCACAAATTTGTTCTTCATCTCTTGCTTATGCAACCAAGAGTTAATGAGTTGCCAATTGTCTTTGGTGTTTTTACTCCAAATGTAGATAGGATAGGTAATGTGTTGGCAGTGTTTGTTAACCAGATTTTTGATGGTGCTCTCTTCTATGTACTCCAACTAATGAAGGGAAAATGAGTTAGAAAAAGGAAATAACAAAAAAAATTGGGGATGGGTTATTATAGATACCTGATCGTCCTTGAGAAAGAGGGTGATTTTGGTTCCCCTTGAAATTTTTTGGGCAGTAATGTCCCTAGTGACAATTAAGAATCCATCGATTTGAGATTCCCAAATATATTGATCAAGGTCATTATACTTAGAGGTGACGATAACCTTTTGAGAAACTAAATAAGCTGAGTAGAATCCAACATCCAAATTATTGACCAAATCTAAAACAAACACAACGAAACTACAATTAATAACCATTAAATACAAATGAAAATAATTTAATAACCATTAAATAGAAATGAAAATAAAACATTGTGACCTTCCTACCATATTTGGTCATGCCAACACCATTATCGATGATAGAAAGTGTTTTCTTAGCCTTGTGAGGTATCAATCTAATCATTAATTCATCATCTAAAATTCTCATGTCTGCAAGCCTCTCAAATCGAATTTTATTTAGAGCCTGTGGACGCATACATTGATTGATAACAATTCTAGAAAAGAAATGTACAAATATAAAATCAAAATTGAAAGAGAACTTACATCAAAAGCATTATTGATAAGTTCACGAAGGAAGATTTCTTTGTTCGAATAGAAAGTCTTCTTCATTAGGCTCAACACTGAACTCATTTTACCTTCCAATACCAATGCGTCATCATTCACCATTGCAATTGCTTTGTGATAATTACGAACTAGATTGAATCAATTGAACAAAATGACATTACCAATAACCATATTTTATATGCATTACCACATCCACCAAATAAAACTACTTAATATAATATCATCATCCAGACACGTGTATAAAAGTAAAACACTATTCTAAATTTTTTTTAATATCTTTAGTAAAAACATTTAAAATTCATTATGATAAGTCAATAATTACAATAATTAAAATATTAATAAATTCTATTAATTAATAATTGATTAAAATGTTATATTTTTATCTTAATATATTTTAATAATATTTTAATTAATATAATTATTGCTTAAATGAATTTTAAAAAAATTACTAAAGATATTAAAAAACTATTAAAAATAGTGTCTTAGTTTTATACACGTGTGTATGTATATATATAACTAGTTAACATTATAATTTAAATTAATTATAAGTTAATTATAAATTAATAAAATTTAGTAACTATTTAATTAATATAATTAAAATTTAAGTCATATGTTAATTTGATTAAATTTGTTGTCAAAATGCTTTCTATTCGGATGATATGACGTATGAGAAATTATGCTAGATTTCAAGTTAAGATTAATTTTTCCAGGACCATTTACACCATTAAAGATTTCACTTGCCTACTGAGTAATTTGTCCGAAAGCTATATGACCAATGATATGTTTAATTTCAATTTGCTTAAGTTCTTTTATATTAATATTCATAGTGAAAAAGTTCTTCATCCTCTTCCTGTTAGATGAGAGTTTCCTTCACCATGTTGGGTTAAAATTAATAATGATGATCCTGCTAGGGGTTCTCCTAGTCTTGTTACTTGTGGTGGTATTTTTCATGGGAGTATAGGTGCGTTTATTGATGGTTTCTCTTCTTTCCTTAGATATTCAAACTGCTTTGGTTGTTGAGTTTTATGGAGTTATACATGCCATTAAAGAAGCTCAAACGATGAGTTTTACTTGTTTATGGCTTGAATGTGATTTTGCCTTAGTTTGTGTTGCATTTACTTTCCTTGGATTTTTTGTAATAAGTGGAACACTAATCAGGTCATGTGCCTAATCTTCCAAGTCCCATTAGACGGTCTAAAACTAGTACATTATCTATGAGTTTTAATGATAATAAACACTCTATATGACTTATTTGTATAATTTTGAATGTATTATCTGAACATTTTAACATGTTTTTTTTTTTTCTGATAGTTGATAGATTTATAAGACCATCCAATGATATTACCAAGTCTCGTGACAAAAGGTCTAATAGAACTTAAATCTTCATAATGTGAATTTAAATAACAATAAAGAAATAACGATAAAATAATTTCTAGATAAATATGTAGTGTTTAAAATATCATCTTCAACTGTGAAAAAATAGGTAAAACATAATAAGAGAGTGTTGAATTGTATTTTAAAAACTTTTTTAGATTCTCGCAAGTATTGCGTGATGATATACAATTAGACGATAATTTTGTGCTTGAAAGACAAAGTATAAAAACTTTTCATACACTCAATCGAAGAAATTCTCCTTCTTCTGTTATTGCAAAAATAAAAAAATGCAATTTTAGTTGGATAAGGAAGGAAGAGATTACTCGGATATTTTTCTACAGGTTCGTTAACACAAACTATATCTAATTCTCAAATCAACAAATTGAGTTCTATTTATAAAAATTAGTATTCTTTTGATTTGAAGGGAAAAACCATGTGAAAGCGCCTTGAGTGTAAAATTGTTGTTTTACAGATTAATCAATTGTTTTTTTACTTGTTGGTTTTGTTATAAAAAATTTAATCTGTTAACTTGTTAACTGAAAAGATAATCTGTAATTTTTCTTGATTGAGACTAGAATAAGAATTTCAATCTATTATTTTGAGTTTTAATCTGTTTAATCTGGGTGACTTAAATTGATATCAAGAACTGCTGCTATTCAAGAATAATCTGATGCTATTCAAGAATAATCTGATAAATTTTTCTTTAAGTGAATATCTTGAAATTGGTTATGAATTTGCTTAAGAAAAAATATTAATTTGTTGTTTCTGTAGACAATCTATTGTTTTCCCTATGGTGGTATTCTGTTAAGGAAATTTCAATATGTTATTTCATAAAATAACCAGTTGTTTTTTTAGTCAGGATTGAATAATTTGATCTTTGCGAAAATTAGTCTAAGTACAATTCACCCCCCCTCCCCTCTTGAACTTACATTGCTATAAAAATCAACATGTTAAACTAAATCAAACATGTGTCAATCTAATTTAACTGAATCTTATCAGAAAACATGTGTTTATGATGTATTCAATATGCCACTTGTATCCATGTATGTACTCATGGGATGTTTCTCTCCTCTCTCCTGAATCATGCGTCTAAGAAATTAATCAGAATAATGCGAACTAATTAAAAAAACCAAATTTTAAGACAAGTAAGACTCTCAATTGTGCGTTCAAGTACAACCTCTCATAAAAACCAAATTTCCAAGAGATTAAAAGATTAAAACAACTGTTACAAAGAATAAAAAAATAAACTTTTATTCATCAAAACTTCAAAACTCATGAGAAATTACAAAGGAATCAACCAAAAAGATTTTAGCATTCCATGCGGAGACAAAAACAAAAAAAATAAAAAAATAAAATAAAACTAGGTTAGAGTGTGTTGCATATGATGCTCCTTTTTTCTTCCTCTGAGTCTGCTTTATAATCTTCTTTCCTTGTACAAAATTAGATTAAAAATCTACCTTATGATATTGTTTTACAATTATTAGATGTTTTCTTTCTTGTTTCAGATTATTAAGAGATATCTTCATTCTCATATTTTATTCTTACTTCTCTTTCATATATATTGTTTCCAATTTTGTTTTAAATTTGCGCATTGATAGTAATGCATTCCAATACTGCTGTGAGAGATGATTATGATGGATGAAATAAAAATAACTAATTATTATATTCACTAAATCAAAAATTATTTTATAAATTAAAAATTATTGAAAGTTAAATTAGTTTTTATTATTAATAAAAACTTTTGATATAAATAGAGATTATACTTTTAGGACTAATGGTCATAAAAAAACATTTGTTTATTTAGAAACAACTTTTTTTTTTTGTCTCTAATTGAAATATAAATAGAAATATTTTTTAATTATTATTAATTTATTTCAAGGACTAATGTTTTGTCAATAAATAATAAAATTAGATATTAAGTTTTTTCCTGGATTAATATATTTAAATTTTTCGTCATTAAAATCTTATTTTAGATATTATTTTTTTAGTATTTAAATTTTATAAAATTATGTACTATTTTTTTTATTGTGATTTATAAACCAATTATATATAGACTAGATTATTGAATATGTTATACGGAAACCAATTTAGTTATCAATATATTATTCACTAAATTAGTTTTTAAATAGTGAATATTTATTATCATAATACCATTTACTCCTTTATTTATTTACATAATTTTTTAAATTTAAAACTAATATATAAAATAAAATAATTGATATAATAAAATTAGTTAACACACTATGAAAATTTCAAATGTTAGCAAGGTTTTGCACACATATGTAGTAAAATGTCACATGCAAAATTTTTACCTCAACAAATTGAATATAGTATTTCTATCATTTCAGTTATTTCACCTAACATTTTCATGTGTTGTTACATTTAACAGGAACAAAATAATAACGGCTCATATGTGTTTTCAATAATATGTAAGTGTTTTATAAAATTAAAATATATAACTCTAAAATTATAGATGGATAGAAATTGTCCAACTATAAAATAGAAAATGAGTTAGTGTTTCAAATAATGATTCTAGTGTACATACAGTAAAATTTAAAAACTTTTCAACAATAGAAAAAAGATAAAATTTGATGAAAGTAAAGAAAAATTAGATAAATTAATCACTATTATAATAATTTGTAAATACATTACAATATATGCCTTGGACAGTTTATTATACTCACTTTTGTTTCAGTTATTTCAGTTATGCTTTGCAAGATTTTCAATTATTATATTTGTTCAAAATATCCTGAAGAATCATCAATAATTATAATAAAAAGGAGTCTTAGTAACTAATAATGTGAGACTTGCTAAAAAATATAATCTCTTAATATTAATGCTAAATAATATATTTGATTAAATGTAATTATATTCAATATTGTATTTTTATAATTTTTTTATTGGTATGAATTTTATGTTTTTGTGTTCTAAATTAAGTCTTCAATATTTTTGTAATTGTAATTCTTACCTAATGTTTAGGATTTTCACAAAGAATAAAACATGTGTTATGATTCTTTGCATGCATGTGCAATGTTTGCATGTTGTATGTTTAAATTATAGTTAGGTTCTTTATTGACATTCATGTTATCTCTAAATTATTTTAATAGAGAATTTAAAAAATTGTTAATTAAAATTATTTATACTTTAAAATAAAAATAATAGTGTATATATATTAATTTGAATACTAAGAAGGTCACAATTTACAATAATAATATTAATGAAATGTGGAGAAATGGAGAAATATCATTTTTAATAGTTTTGTTATTTTGATATAAAGTACAGTAACACAATCTAAATTAAAATTTGATTGTGTAGTTAAACAAAATTAAGAAAACTCATTTGTTATGTTTGTTTAAACATTCATTCAAAATGAATAACTTCACTTTCATCTTTATAGGATTTTTCCTATTCCATGGTTATGGTTTTGCTAATGGATTTGATTATAGGATGATTGCACAAACTTGGCCACCAGGCTTATGTCATGAAAAATCATGCATACCAGAAAAAGCGACACTAATGAAGTTTACTATTCATGGTCTATGGCCATCTTCCAACTCCATCAGACTAGAAAACTGTGGAGGAAATCAGATACTACCTCAGGTAAGGCTTTAATTTAAATTTCTTAATATTATAATATTTTGATATGATATTGAAGAGATGACACTTTCTATTATTTATTTTGTTAGATGGGAGGAATACAAAGTGAACTCCAACAAGATTGGCCAAATTTGTTAAATGCGAATGACACAACATTTTGGTCTTACCAGTGGAAGAAGCATGGAACCTGCTCTTATATGATGTCATTTGATTTCTTCATGTTGGCATCAGATATTTATGCAAGAAATGATCTTCAAGCAATACTTAACAATGCAGGTATATTAAGTGGTGGGAACTATGATAAAAATCATATCATCTCAACCATAAGCCTATCTCTGGGTGCTAAACCACAAGTCGTATGTTCCAAAGCATCACCTAAGCATGTAATTGAAATAAGATTATGTTTGGACACAAACCAATTTCCTGGGTACATCAACTGTCCTTCACAATGGTTTGCATGTGATAAAGGTCAGTATGTAAACTTTCTGTAATAAGATACAATATAACTAATTGATGAATAAAGATTAAACAATTCTACACAAATATACACAATTATATGTTGTATCTTATTTTCTCCTGTTATTAGGTCTACTGCAACAGGTCTACTGCAACAGGGTAATCCTGTTCTATGTGTCCAATAAAAATTTCAGTTGTGTTGTATTGGTTATTTGATGTTGTATTTGACTAATTATTGAATGTTACTATGAAATTAAGAAGAATTGGATTGGATGTAACATGCTTTCATACTTATTATACTTTTTAACTTAAAATATTAATATATATATATTATTATATTATCAAAATAGTTGTTTAATTGTTGTAATTTCTCTTTGGGTGAGTGTTAAATATACTTTTCTAATAAATTATACTTTAAAATTAAAGGTGATGATTTATAAAATAAGGGAGTACAAATGAGGAGGCATTAATTTCTTTGAAAGTACAGTGAAGAGAAAGGAATAACAAAAAAGCTTACAATAATTTATATAATAAATTATTAAATGATACCATGATAAATGAAAAGGGAAAGATAAGAAAAGAAAAAGTGAAAAAGATGCATGATGTAAAAAAGGGTAAATATTTGATCCCTCTTTCCCAATATAAGAAGAGCAGAGGCACATGAGTGGAATAGAGACACCCAAAACAAGAGTTCAAGATACATACATGGGTATGATGACATTCTCCATCTTCAAACTACTTCTGTCATCATTCTTTCTCTGCACTTTCTTGCAAGAACCCACTAATGCCCTTAGAAAGGAAAGCAAGCTCTGTATTGTATTCCTCCACCACTGTTTCTTATTCAACTATTTTCAGTGTTAATCTATTCAAGAAATGTAACATAAACATGGATAGATACTCTGTTTTCATACCTACATTGTGTACTTGGTAGGACACTCTCATGGACTAGACCCTCTCCCAATGATCTTGAAATAGCCACCAACACTAATCTTTATTTATTCTTGTTTCTCTACTGTGCAATGAATGAAGGAGGCATATATTTATTAGTAACAAAGAAGCATCACTCATTTTGACCAACATGGGAAGCAATGTTTTTATTAATAACAAAGAAGCAGTATTTACTAGTAACAGCAACAAACATGGAAAGGCATCAGCTTCAATTTAATCTGCATTACCAATTTTTTTATTAAGGAAATCAATACAAATGTTATATAAGCAAATATTCAAAACATCACCTTAGGGTTTCTTTGATTTTGGGCAAAGTCTCTGGTGGTGGTGAAACAGATAATTGAAAATTAGATGGGATGTTGGAAGAAGATAAAAGCTAAACCTTCACTACATGATTAAATTATCATTTCACGATAAAGAAATCCAAATTCCAGCAACTACTAACATTCCTAGGGTTTCAAAGGAGCTAGAAAATGCAAAGGCAAAACCTAAACCTAAGAAGGAGAAATCTTGAGAGAGGCACTAACCAGTTGTTACCGAGCACTTCTTCTACGCGGTAGCTGCTAACCATCTCGAAGACGGTGTTGACGTATGTGATATGGTGGTAAAGCACGACGAAGCTGCAGGGCGCAGTTTGGAGGAAGAGAATGACGAAAAGGGGATATGGGTTTCCAGCAAGAGTGAAAATTATAAAATATTAAAGGATAAATAATAAAAAAGTATTAAAATTATTTATTTATTAGGTTTTGAAAAAAATATTTTCATCAGTTTTTGAATAAATCTTTGAAACTTAATCTAATAAAATAAATCTTTGCAAATTGTTCATATTTTATAATAAACTTATACAAAATTCTATGATGTAGTCTGGCTTTTTGGATGGTCCTCCATCAAATAATATATCATAAACAACAATGAAAGGTCAAGAAAGACAAGCAAAAATTAAAGCTACTAATAAAACTAAGCAACCTAAGAAATGCTCTTGAAAAGATTACAAACCAAAAATTCTAGAGTGGACTGACACAAATTGTAGCAGAATTTATATGATTTTTTTCACAAAGTATTTTATGGTATAAACTCAACAAGGAGAAATATGCAACAAATTTGAGACTATATGGATATTTATTCACAGATAAATAAATACAACAAGTTGATATAACCGCAAGCAATTTGGTAGAATTATGCAATCTAGGTTCAACATTGGCCTTGTTCATGTGCACTGGCCTACAAAAAGGTGTGATGAACTTTCCCATGGTTTTACTAGGCCAATTAGGCTCTCTAGCAAGGGAAATTTCAGAGAGAATTAGGTTTCAAATCTAAATACTTCATTCAATAATAACAAATTTGAATACATGAGACTCTTGCTTGTATCAGAAGTAAGGGTATCTAGAGTGTCTTTGATTTATTTACCAACTACTCTTAAACTAGTTCAAAATACAAGTCCTAAACATCATTATTCTACTATTTGTAATTTCTATACAAATAGTTCTTGTATCTTTATTCTTATATATGGTTGCTTGGATGGTCCTCCATTAATCTCCCTTTCTTCAAAAGGATCTACCCTCAGATCCAATTAAAGTGCCACCTTATTTGTATAGACTAGATTCAATATCCACCGGTTCGTGGATCCACCTAAAAGAGAAAGTAAGAATACATAATAAGTAAACATATTTGTAAATTTTCCAAAAAATGTGTTGTATCCTTTTTGTAGAAGAAAAGTCTTTAACAATAGAAAAAGAATGTAATTGAGATATACCTTCCTTGCAAGTTGGAGTAAGTCGGAACAAAATTTTTGAAGGGTAATCCTCTATTGGTTGAGGTGTTATAATAGTTTGTTTTCATGCTGCTTGTTCACCTTCTAGCCTACTTCCAAGTCACTGATGTTCTCACGAAACCTGTTTCAGGAGACTCTTTTGCTAGACTTAGACATAAACTTATGGTTGACCTTGGATTGCATCACCTTTTATCTCCATCTTTCCCTAGATTCCTAAAATTAGCATAAACTTGGGAATAAATAGTTCTTTTTCATCTCATAATCCAAAAATATGTTAAAAGATTCAAATTCCTAATTTTAAGATTGAATTATAACTTTATCAACAATTAAAATTCATAAGTGCCTAGCTTTTTGTAGAAAATGTCACTAAATTATGACATTTATCAATGTCCTCAAAAGAAAACATTGATTTTAAAAGACCAAGACATTCAAGGGATTAATACTTTATCTTTTGTATTTGAGGCTGAAGAAGTCATGTCTTCTAAGGAAGAAATTCAACTACGTACAGGAGATTTATGGATGGTTCAATGACTCCTTCAAAGTTGTCCCGTAGAATTAGGTACTTCACAATGAGAAAACCTATTTCACACACACTAAATGTAAAGTTCTAGATAACATTTGTTCCTTAATTTTCGATAGTGGTTCTTGTTATAACTGTTAGAGTTCTAGGTTAGTCAACATGATGTTGTAGTTGTCAAACATATTAGACTGGATTAATCAACATGATGGTGTAGTTGTTAAACACAAGCAGGTGCGCCAATTCACATAGGAAATTACCAAGAAAACATTTTATGTGATCTTATCCCCACAGAAATTGGACACATGATACTTGGGTGACCTTGACAATTTGATCGTAATACTCTTCATGAAGGTCATTCCAATTAAATAACTTTCCATTTCAAAGGTCATAAATATACTATATGTCCTCTTACACTTGCAAAACTTTGAGAGGATGCCATAAAACTCAAAACAAAAATAGAAGGTGAAAGACAAAATATAGAAACACCTCAACCAACAATAGAGGATTACCTTTCCAAACCTTCCAAAATTTTGTGCCTACTTACTCCATCTTACAAGGAAGGTATATCTCACTTACATTCTTTTTCTATTGTTAAAGACTTTTCTTCTACAAAAAATATACAACACATTTTTTGGAAAATTTCCAAATATGTTTACTAATTTTGTATTCTTACTTTCTTTTTTAGGTGGATCCACGAACCGGGTGGATATTGAATCCAATCTTTACAAATAAGGTGGCACTTTAACCGGATCTGAGGGTAGATCCTTTTGAAGGAAGGGAGATTAATGGAGGACCATCCAAGTCACCATATACAAAAATAAAGACAGAAGAACTATTTGTATAGAAATTACAAATAGTAGAATAATGATGTTTAGGACTTGTATTTTAAACTAGTTTAAGAGTAGTTTGTAAATAAATCAAAGACACTCTAGAAACCCTTACTTGTCATACAAGCAACGGTCTCTAGAGCATCTTAAGAGGACCTACACGCCACCTCCTTAAGCCACTAACCTCACCATAGTTAAGCTTGCTTAACTAGAGTTATGGTAGCTTAAAGAAAAAGTTACTTTCATCCTCTTCATCTATAAATATCTCAAATGAACCTCATGTATTAAGATTTGTTATTATTTAATGAAGTATTCAGATTTGAAACCTCATTCTCTCCTAAATTTCCCTTGCTAGAGAGCCTAATTGGCCTAGTAAAACCTTAGGAACGTTGGACACACCTTTTTCCTCTTCATTGCACCTCAAATTCCAACCGAAACTCACCTTCTCCTCTTACTTTCGGTGAACTTCTCCAACCAATTCCGTCGCCACTCCATATTTTAATCCAACCTCAAGCTTGGATTACATCAGGTGGATCAGAGCACACCAAGATCCCACAACCAAGCTTCTTCCAACTAAGTCAAATTTCACAATTTTTTTTGTTCAACCTTGTTCTTCACGGTTCTTGCTTGTTCTTCCATAATTATTTGTTTTACAATGTTTATAATCATTTTTATCTAATTATAATTTGTTTCCATCATTTAAAACAATTTTTCACCAGTTAAATTCACTTAAACATTCATCAAACACTTTAACCTCACTTGTTGCTTGTTGTTCTCTTTTGTTTTGCATTTTTCTTGCTTTTAATTGGTTCAATGGTTGTTCTAGTTCATTTTCCAATGTTTAACCTTTTTTTTACAATTTAATTGGTTCATTCCATGTTTTGTTTGGTGCCTTTTGTTTATTTATGTTGCATATAGCATCCACACCAAAACAGTACAGTTTGTGTTCTTCGATTTTCCTTTGATAATGCTTCATTATTTGTTTTTTTTTTAGTTTAAATCCATGTATGTGTGCATTAAGGTCTTGTTTAGTGTTTCTAATATTTGCTTGTTCAGTTTCACATTCAATTCTTCATTAGTTTTGATTTTTTTGGTTAAGTGTTTTTATTTTGCTAGATGTTTGATAGTTTGTGTTCATGCACACCTAGTGTTTGTGAAAAGGTTCCTTTGAGTTTCTGAGTTTATGCTTTTGTTCTTTTCAGTTTTTACCTATTCCTGAGTCTTTCAACTTGCTACTAGTTCATTAGTGAGTTTCTTTAATCCATTTTCAATAATTGTCTTGAAATTTTGTTCAATTGTTCGTTGACTTCTTTAGGTTTCTGCTCAGTTTTCATAATTATATGATTTTCACTTCGTTTTGAAAAATTACCCTGACCTCATTTTGCATCCAAATCTTGTGAATTTTTTTTTGTATGAACCTTGACATGTTTACGACATATAGTAAAACAAGCACATTCTAATCTCAACTACAAAAAAAAAAAAACCCACCAAATCCAGGACGTTTTTGTTGTATCACACATAGTTTCCGTGCATTTGTAGCTCTTAATTTTCAGTTTATTGCACCAAGTTCCTTTGGTGTTTTAGCTTGATACTTTTACCATATTATGCAACATATCTTACCTATAACTAGTTCAAATTTTAGCTTTAAATTCTTTGTATAAAAATTACCATAAATCTTACACTCCACTCGGCCAATGTTGAACCTAGATTGCATAACTGCTACCAAATTGTTTGCGGCAATATCAACTTGTTGCTTTTATTTCTCTGTGAATACAAATCCATTTAGCCTCAACTTTGTTGCATATTATCCCTTGTTGAGTTTATACCGTAAATATTTCAGCCTAAAAAAGTTTGCGAAAAAATTCATATAAATTCTGCAACAGTCTATGGCAATCCACTCTAGAATTTTTTGTTTGTAATCTTTTCTAGAGCATTTCTTAGGTTCCGTTTTCTTGTGCTTACTTTAATTAGTAGCCTTAATTTTTGCTCGTCTTTCTTGACCTTCCGTTGTTGTTTATCATATATTATTTGATGGAGGACCATCCAAAGCCGGACTACATGATTATTCGTCTTGATTTTAGCTTCACAAATTTTTAGCATTTATTGCTTTCTTTATTGGCTTCCGTTGGTACACCTTTTTGGTGATTTGGTGGTGCTAGAAGTGGTACATAAATGAATGCTTTGGCTAAACCATTTTTGGGGTAACAATTTGGTCTTCAAGACTCTATATCAAAAGAAGAAAGAAGGATCAAAGAGAAGGAAATTCATATTACTTCACTTCAAGGACCAAATCATATACTTTCAGACTTTTCACCAAACACTTTATGTTCAAGCCTTGTAATTTGTTTTAGTATCATAGAATTTTTTGCGATTTTATTTTCTTGTATAATTGTCTTTCCTTTTTAGTGTTTGGGAAAATGCTCCAACCGAAATCCCAATAAAATTTGTAATAATTTTTGTGCAGTAGTGTGATAATGTGTCAGTGAGCTTTAAGTGTTCATTGCACTATCACCATATGACTTTTCCAACTTTACACTTGCATTTATTTCTATGCTTTCTCTTTTCGCATTATCCCTTTCTTTTATTTTCTTTACCTTTTATGTCTTTGTGATACTTTAGGGTTTTTCCTCTTCTTGTACTTAGTATACCTTTCTTTGGTCTTCAGGATCATTTGCGCATTCACACACACACTTTTATGTTTTCAAATTGTTTTGAAGTTTCTTCCGAAAACATTTGTGTGACCTTTTTTAGGTAAACTCTGGCTAGGAAAGTCTTTGTACTTAAGTCGTCCATTGTGACTCACATCACTTTCCTGTGAGTGAATTTGGAAAATTCTCACTTTAGATTCCTTGATTAACTTTGGAAAAAAATATCTAAACTTTTGTGAAAACATTTTTGTTCAGCCTAGTTCAAATTTTAAATCTTTTGTGAATTTTTCAGTTTTCGAAATTTAACTACGGGTGATCATAAGATACTTTTGGCTTTGAAAAAAAAGCATTGAAGACCTTTCTGAGATAAAATAAATGCTTATAAAATATACCCAATCTCAGGAAAGTAAAACACATAGGTCTCAAAGTAAACATATAGAAAGCTTACATAGACCTAGGAGTAGACAGAGGGAGGGTATTATAAAAAAGGAACCTTATACGAAATCCTATTGTCCAAGAAAAGAGGTCTTTCAAAACACCCATATTGTGGATACATATCCTAGTTCAACCTACCCTAAGAAAGAGTACAAGAACTGATGGGGAATTACAAAGGAATCAACGAAAAGGATTTTAGCCTTCCATGCGGAGGCAAAAACAAGAAAAAGAAGAAAATAAAATAAAACTAGGTTACAGTGTGTTGCATATGATGCTCATTTTTTCTTCCCTAGAGTCTCTTTTATAATCATATTTTTCTTGCATAAAATTGGATTCAAAATCTACCTTATGATATTGTTTTACAATTATCAGATATTTCCTTTCCTGTTTCACATTATTAAGCAGATATCTTCATTCTCATATTTTATCCTTGCTTCTCTTCCATATATATTGTTTCCAATTTTGTTTTAAATTTGTGCATTGATAGTAATGGATTCCAACACTATTGTGAGAGATGATTATGATAGGTGAAATAAAAATAACTAATTATTATATTCACTAAATCATAAATTCTTTTATCAATTAAAAAACATTGATAGTTAAATTAGTTTTTAACATTCAAACTTCTTTTTCCATAGAAGTTGAAATTCTAAGTTATTATTATAAAAAATCTTTTTATTTGTAATAAATTACTAATAAGTACCAATCTATACTTCTCCTTACTGAAAGAATTAAAAACAAAAAAAGAAAAACAAAAAAAATACAAGATAAGATTCTACCTAGTTTAGGCTTTAACAACATTTGTTTTAACAACGTTTGTTTTATCATGTTGGAGAAGAAGCAACTTTGTGTATTGCAATCAAATTTTGTTGTTCTTAGAATTATCAATACAATTTTAATTATATTATGAAAGCACGTTGAATTCTATTGTATAAAATGTGGAATTAAATTACGAAAACAGCCTCAATTAAATATTAAAAATATTTAAATTTCATGCCTTATTTTTTGACAAATACATGATTTATTTGTATTTTTTTTCTAGATTTTATAAAAGGACACAAAAATCCACATGACAATTAATGTTAATCATTCAGCCTACAAACTTTTATAAATTTAAAAATAAAAAAGTAAATTTAAATAAATAGATAATTCACTTCTATCTTATAAAAGACTTACTCTCTCACTTATTAAAAAATTTTATATTACACAAACTTCAAACATGAGATCTAAACAATAACTCTTACAATTTTATACTTTCATCATGACATAGTTAACATATATTTACGGAGGACACTAAGTCATTATGTTTCAAAAAAATTCATTACAATATACTTAAAATTTAGCAGTTCTCGACTCTTTTTAGTTTCTACTTAAGCACAATAGGAGAAAAAGTAAGAGGAATAAAAGTAAAAGAAATAACTAATTATTATACTAATATATCTTAAAACATACATATATCCTTCATAAACCACTTATTTTGCTCCCTTATCATATCATAGATGAAACTATAAACAAAATTTCTCTTCATTAGTTAATAACACATGCTTAAAGGTAAAAGATTATTTTTAAAGTTGAAATAGAACCAATATAAGAATATAGACAAAAAGAGAGATCAAATGTTCAAAACAAATTTATAATTATTATCAAAGGATTTGATAATTTATCATGTTTAATTATAATTTGAAATTGTCAACCCATTTGTATATATACAAGAGAAACCTTTAAAAAAAAAGTCATAAGTCGCTTAGGTTATAACAACAAAAATAATTAACTTTTCATTCCTTGGATTTGAACAAGACTTTCCCTATAAATTACCATATGGAACATTATACCAGGATGTACTTTGATACCAACCTTGGTAATTTTGTGGGTACTTAAGTCAAACCAAACTAGTTGACCATCCTTTGTTTTGAAGAGTATATTGCCCATACTCCTTGCTCCAATAGGTGTTCCAATGCCAGGTAAAGGATCAAAAATGAAGAGTTTCTTCCATGTTTCTTTCTTACCAACTTCACCCAAAATTGATATGTAAAAGGTAGTTTTACCTTGATCATTTGACATCATAGCAATTGACCCATTTAAGACAAACAAGAACCTGTCCACACCATATATAACAAAATCATCATCTATGGCCATGTCTATGGGCACAACGGTTGCACAGTATGTCTCATTACTCATGTCAAATGACACCAAGTATACTTGGTCATCAGTAGATGAAATATCAAGTTGAAACTCAAGATCTTGACTAGAATACCAGTTATTTAACCAATGACACATTCCATCTAAGTACAGATTGTTCTCCCCACCTTTTGAACAAAAAGCGTAATCCATATCAACTTTCCTCCAACAGTTACTTTTTTGGCTATATATTTCACATATGGGTGTGAAATCCCATTCAATAGTAAACAACTCTTCATCCCTCTCACCAAACGAATTTTCATCAAACGTCACAGTTCTAATCACCTTATAATCATCTCTTACACAATCATAACCAAAGCCATCATTTGTAATATAAGCCTTGACATGAGGTGGTACATACTCAGTTGGGCTGCGAGGAAGGATCTTTAATTCACCTGTAGCTGGATTCCATAAATACATAGATTGGTTATAATAATTTAGGTAAAAGCAAAGAATTCCATTAACACTGGAATAACTAAATATATATTTTTCAAAAGGGTGATCCTCTAGTGGATTTTTCCAATTCAATTTTTCTGTATTCTGAAACTTTTCACCATTAAGTAAATATAAACAGGACTCATACTTAATCGGGTCATTATAATATTGATAGAGACATAGAACGAGAGATGTATCATCATAGTAGGAATGGTGACTAGATATGACATTATTACGAAATAAGTCTATAAAATGAGAATTTTCAAACAAGAGGGCCCATGATTTGTAGAGGCCTCCAAATCTCTTGAGAGATTTCAAAGGAAGTTTGAAGAGAATCGAGACTATGAGATCATTAGGTAAGTGATTTCCAAGCTTCTCATCCACAAATTTGTTCTTCATCTCTTGCTTATTCAACCAAGAGTTAATGAGTTGCCAATAGTCTTTGGTGTTTTCACTCCAAATGTAGATAGGATAGGTAATGTGCTGGCAGTGTTTGTTAACCAGATTCTTGATGGTGGCCTCTTTTGTGTACTCCAACTAAAAGAAAAAATGAGTTAGAAAAAGTAAATAACAAAAAAATTGGGGATGCGTTAATATTGATACCTGATCGTCCTTGAGAAAGAGGGTGATTTTGGTTCCCCTTGAAATTTTTTTGGCAGTAATGTCCCTAGTGACAATTAAGGATCCATCGAGTTGAGATTCCCAATTATATTGATCAAGGTCATTATACTTAGAGGTAACTATAACCTTGTGAGCAACTAAATAAGCTGAGTAGAATCCAACATCCAAATTATTGACCAAATCTAAAACAAACACATATAACAAAACTACAATTAATAACCATGAAATACAAATGAAAATAATTTAATAACCATTTAATAGAAATGAAAATAAAACATTGTGACCTTCCTACCATATTTGGTCATGCCAACACCATTATCGATGATAGAAAGTGTTTTCTTAGCCCTGTGAGGTATCAATCTAATCATCAATTCATCATCTAAAATTCTCATGTCTGCGAGCCTCTCAAATCGAATTTTATTTAAAGCCTGTGAAGGCATACATTGATTGATAACAATTCCATAAAAGAAATATACAAATATAAAATCAAACTTGAAAGAGAACTTACATCAAAAGCATTATTGATAAGTTCACGAAGGAAGATTTCATTGTTCGAATAGAAAGTCTTCTTCATTAGGCTCAACACTGAACTCATCTTACATTCCAATACCAATGCGTCATCATTCACCATTGCAATTGCTTTGTGATAATAACAAACTAGATTGAATCAATTCAACATAACGACATAATCAATAACCATATTTTATATGCATTACCACGTCCACAAAATAAAACCACTTAACACCAAATCATCATCCACACACGTGTATAAAAGTAAAACACTATTTCTAATAATTTTTTAATATCTTTTGTAAAAACATTTAAAATTCATTATGATAAGTCAAGAATTATATTAACTAAAATATTATAAAATGTATTAAGATAAAAATGTAACATTTTAATCAATTATTAATTAATAGATTTAACAATATTTTAATTATTGTAATTATTGATTTAAATGAATTTTAAAAAAATTACTAAAGATATTAAAAAAATATTAAAAATAGTGTCTTAGTTTTATACACGTGTGTATGTATAGATATAACTAGTTAACATTATAATTTAAATTAATTATAAGTTAATTATGAATTAATAAAATTTAGCAACTATTTAATTAATATAATTACAATTTAAGTCATATGTTAATTTGATTTGAATTTGCTTAAGTTCTTTTATATTAATATTCGTTGTGAAAAATTTCATCATCCTCTTCCTGTTAAATGAGAGTTTCCTTCACCATGTTGGGTTAAAATTAATACTGATGATCTTGCTAGGGGTTCTCTTGGTCTTGCTACATGTGGTGGTATTTTTCATGGGAGTATAGGGGAGTTTATTGGTGGTTTCGCTTCTTTCATTGATATTAAAATTGCATTGGTAATCGAGTTTTATGGAGTTATACATGCCATTAAAGAAGCTAAAACGATAGGTTTTACTTGTTTATGGCTTGAATGTGATTCTGCCTTGGTTTGTGTTGCATTTACTGCTAGGACTAATGTTCCTTGGATTCTTCATAATAGGTGGAACAATTGTCTTAATTACTGTGAGAAAACCAGGTCATGTGCCTAATCTTCCAAGTCCCATCAAACGGTCTTAAACTAATACATCATCTATCGGTTTTAATGATAATAAACACTATATATGACTTATTTGTATAATTTTGAATGTATTATCTGAACATTTTAACATGTCTTTTCTGATAGTTGAAAAATTTATAAAACCATCCAATGGTATTTGCAAGTCTCATGACATAAGGTCTAATAGAACTTAAGTCTTCATAATTTCAATTTAGATAACAATAAAGAAATAACGATAAAATAATTTCTAGATAAATATGAAGTGTTTAAAATATCATCTTCAACTATGAAAAAAAAGGGAAAACATAATAAGATAGTGTTGAATTGTATTTTAAAAACTTTTTGTAGATTCTCGCAAGTATGCCTGGTGATATACAATTAGAAGATAGTTTTGTGCTTGAAAGACAAAGTATAAAAAACTTTTGATATACTCAAACGAAGAATTTCTCCTTCTTCAGTTATTGCAAAAATAAAAAATACAATTTTAGCCGGATAAGGAAGGAAGAGATTATTCAGATACTTTTCTAGGAGTTCGTTTGAAAACACAAACTATATCTAATTCTCAATCAACAAATTAAGTTCTAGTATGTAGACTAATGCTGCAATTTACAAAATTGAGTATTCTTTTGATTTGAAGGGAAAAACCACGAGAAAGCGCCTTGAGTGTAAAATTGTTCTTACTGGTTTAAAATACAACTTGTTGTTTTACAGATTAATCAATTGTTTTTTTACTTGTTGGTTTTGTTATCAAAAATTTAATCTGTTAACTGAAAAGATAATCTGTTAATTTTTCTTGATTGAGACTAGAATAAGAAGTTCAATCTATTCTTTTGAGTTTTAATATGTTTAATCTTGGTGACTTAAATTGATATCAAGAACTGCTGCTATTCAAGAATACTCTGATAAAATTTTCTATAAGTGAATGTATTGAAATTCTGTAAACAATTTAGTGTTTTTCCTATTGTGGTATTCTGTTAAGGAAATTTCAATAAGTTTTCCATAAAATAACCAGTTTTTTTTTCAGTCAGGATTGAATAATTTGATCTTTGCGAAAATTAGTCTAAGTACAATTCACCCAACCCCCCTCTTAACTTAGACTCCTATAAAAGTCAACAGGTTAAACTAAATCAAACATGTGTCAATCTAATTCAACCGAATTTTATCAGAAAACATGTGTCTACTGATGTATTCAGTACGCCATTTGTAAAATTAAAAGGTTAGAATAAAATTACACAAAATTCTATGATACTAAAACAAATTAAAAGGTTTGAATATAAGGTGTTTGGTGAAAAGTCTGAAAGTATATAATTTCGTCCTTGAAGTGAAGTAATATGAATTTCCTATAAAATTACACAAAATTCTATGATACTAAAACAAATTACAAGGCTTGAACATAAGGTGTTTGGTGAAAAGTCTCAAAATATATTATTTGGTCCTTGCAACAATCTATGTCACTCCACTCTAGAATTTTTTTTTTGTAATCTTTTCTAGAGCATTTCTTTAGGTTCCTTCTTCTTATTGTTAATATATTTAATTTTATATTTTAAATTATTGGGCTTTGTTTGTTTGGCCCAACTTTCCTTTTCTGTTTCAGCTAGGTCTTAATCTTTTTCTTATATATACACCATGTATTTCACTCTCTAATATACAAGTGAATAAAAAAAAATTTATATTTATTTTTCTCTACAATTAGGGTTCATCAAAACCTCTCTTTCTTCATTACAATTATGTGCGATACGTACGCTACATTAAAGCATCACATCAGACAAGGAATATTCATCTTCATTTACTGTAATATGGTATCAGAGTCATTTTCGAGCCTATCCTAGCGAGTGTTTGTGTTGGGCTTATCGTGCCACCCGTTATCGGGCCGCTATCGGACCACCCATAATATATAGTCCCACGCACGAGTTGGTAGTCTCGGCGTGAGGGGGGTGTGTTGGAGATCCCACATCGACTAGAGATTAGAGCCTTTTCATTGCATATAAGTGGGTGCAAACCTTAACCTCATTAGCCGGTTTGATGGGGTTTAGTTAGGCTTAAAGTCAACTTTGTAATATCCCACATCGACTAGAGATTAGAGCCTTTTCATTGTATATAAGTGGGTGCAAACCTTAACCTCATGAGCCGGTTTGATGGGGTTGAGTTAGGCTTAAAGTCCACTTTGTAATATGGTATCAGAGCTCTTCGAATGAAGAGTTCTGCTGCGCTTCTCTCTGATTTGTATTTCCCTCTTTGTTGTTCTTGGTTATTTTTTTTCTGTTCTCTTTCAAAATCTTGATTGGGTTTCAAAATCTATTAGGCAATGTTTAATGAAAACCCTAGTCTTCATAGTCTTCATAGTCTTAATAATAGTCACACTATTACATGCAATTTTTGTGGTAAATATGGTCATACTGAGGTTGTTTGTTTCCGCAAAGTGGGTTTTCCTTCTGGTAATGTTAAAATCTCAAAGTTTTCTTTTACTAGAAAAGTCTGCACTTTTTGTAATCGTCTTGGCCACACTGTCGACACCTGTTATAAAAAGCATGGAATCCCTCCTGGCTACAAATTCACCAATTGGACATCCCAAGCCAATAATATGATTAGTACTGAAACTTTTTCTGAGCTTTTTCCAAAAGAACCGGATGTAAAGGGGATTCAACTTACATCACAACAGTGTCAATTCCTTACCAGCATTTTGCGTTAGCAAAACCTTGAGGATCCTCCCCCTCACACTCAAATTAATCAAGTCGGCACCATCTCTACGGACGAAATCCCCAATACTGAGCATTCTTCAACAGGTAAGTTTCTCTCTTCACTATCTTCTATAAAAGAATCTTGGATTATTGATTCTGGTGCCACTGGTCATGTTTGTCACAATTTGAACGTTTTTACTACTTATACTAAAATTAAACCTGTCTTAATTAGTCTTCCAAATGGCCAAACTGTTTATGCCACATATTCTGGTTTAGTACGTTTTTCTGATAAGTTTTATTTGTCTGATGTGTTATACGTGCCTCATTTTCAATTAAACTTAATATATGTTTCTAAACTCACACACCAACTTAAATGCACTTTAACTTTCACTTCAACCCACTGCATTATACAAGACAATCTCACCCAAGAGAGGATTGATACAGTTAAAGCCACCGCTGGCTTGTACCTTGTCACTACCTTGCCTGCTTCTAGTCGTTCTAAACCGCATTGTTTTGCTCCTTTTATTAATTGTAATATCACAGACAAAACACTATGGCATTATAGACTAGGAGACCCTTCACATGAAAGATTACATGTCTTAAGCAAACAATACTCTTTTATTACTGTTGATACTCATCATGTATGTGACACTTGTAGTCGTGCAAAACAGAGAAAACTTCCTTTCACTTTAAGTAATACTGTTACCTCTGCTATTTTTTATCTTGTACACTTTGATATTTGGGGACCATGTTCCATAATTTCTATGCAAGGTTTTCGTTATTTCTGGACTATTGTTGATGATTACTCGCATTATACTTGGGTTATTCTACTGCATAACAAATCTGAAGTGCGTCAGCACATCATTAACTTCACTGTTTTCGTTCAAAATCATTTCAAAACTAATATCAAAACGATTCGTACTGACAATGG
This sequence comes from Phaseolus vulgaris, assembly GCF_051622355.1. Lineage (NCBI taxonomy): Eukaryota > Viridiplantae > Streptophyta > Magnoliopsida > Fabales > Fabaceae > Phaseolus > Phaseolus vulgaris. The sequence continues at coordinate 5,220,043 of NC_143501.1, read as the reverse complement.
TGTTGAGTTTGCTATGTCAAATTTTTATGCTTCCAAGGGAATTAGACATCAAAAATCTTGTGTTGAAACACCACAACAAAATGGCATTGTAGAACGTAAACATCAACACATACTAAATGTAACCCGGGCTTTACTTTTTCAAGCAAATCTTCCTCCTATTTTTTGGGAATTTGTTGTAAATCATGTTGTTTTCTTAATAAATGTTATTCCTACTCCATTACTTAATAATATCACTCCTCATGAAAAGTTGTTTGGAAAACCATATGACATTTCCTTTCTAAAAGTGTTTGGTTGTCTCTGTTATGCTAGTACCATTACTGCACATAGAAAAAATTTAGATGATAGATATATCAAAGGTATTTTTCTTGGCTTCCCGCAAAATACAAAAGGTTATATTATCTTAAATTTAAAGTTTCATAGCATAGAGATATCAAGACATGTAATCTTTCATGAAAACCACTTTCCATATAAATTGGACAGTGGCTTGCCTAAGGACCCTAACACTTTATCTCTCCCTATTTCTAATGCATATAACTCTACTTTTGATTTTTTTCTGATATTGCACCTCCTGTCGAGTCATGTGCCTCTACTCCTGCACCCAATACTATCCCTCCACCAGCCTCATTATCCTATGATCTTCCAACAAATAGTGCCTTTGTTCCTGCATCCAACATTGCACCTCCATCAGAATTATCACCGCCTGCATCTCCAAGAAGCATCTCACCCCAATTTCCTAGAAGATCAACTTGTCCTCACCGACAACCTGCCTATCTTGCAGATTTCCACACTGTAAGTAGTAGATATCCTATTCATAATTACTTGTCTTACAATTCCTTATCTTCCAATTTTAGAAATGTTATTTCCTCTAACAATTCTCATCCTGAACCTCAAAACATATAATGAAGCCTCCAAACATGCTTCTTGGCAATCTGCCATGCAAGATGAGCTTCAAGCTCTTGCTGCTAACAATACTTGGCAACTTACCCCTCTCCCTCCAGAAAGAAAACTATTGGTTGTAAATGGGTATATAAAATCAAATACCATTCTGATGGCACTGTTGAGCGCCACAAAGCTAGAGTTGTTGCCAAAGGGTTCACCCAACATGAAGGACTTGATTTCTTAGACACTTTTTCACCTGTTGCTAAACTCACTACCCTCCGCCTTCTCCTTGCTATTGCCACTACCAAAAATTGGATTTTAACACAACTTGATGTCAATAATGCATTTCTTCATGGTGATCTCCATGAAGAGGTATACATGACCCACCCACCTGGCCTCTCTTTTCCTTCTCCCCAGCATGTTTGCAAGCTTCAACGGTCTTTGTATGGCCTTCGTCAAGCTGGTCGCCAATGGTACGCCAAACTTTCTACTTTTCTTTTATCAAATAATTACTCTATTTCTATTGCTGATCACTCTCTTTTTCTTAAATATAATAATGATAAACTCACTGTTATTCTTGTTTATGTTGATGACTTGGTCTTAACTGGTGCTGACACGGAGGAAATCAATACAATTACTTCATCCCTTCACCATCACTTCAAGATAAAAAATTTAGGTAATCTCACTTACTTTTTGGGACCGGAAATTGCTCACAACAGTACTGGTCTTCATTTAAGTCAATGCAAGTATACTCTTGATCTCCTTCACGAAACTGGCATGCTTGACTCTGCACCTGTGGCCACTCCTATGACTCACACCTCCCGTCTCTCTCCCGACCAAGGCTCACCTCTCGATGCTGATGCCACTTCCCAATACAGAAGACTCCTTGGACATCTAATTTACTTAACCAACACGCGACCAGACATCGCCTTCGTTGTCCATAATTTAAGCCAATTCATATCTGCACCCACAACTCATCATCAGCAAGCTGTCTCACGTCTTTTGCCTTACCTCAAGGGCACCCCTGGTGAAGGACTATATTTTTCTCACACTAGTTCACTTCACCTCTGTGGTTTTAGTGACTCTGACTGGGCAACATGTCCTACCACACGCAAATCTGTCACTGCATATTCCATCTACTTAGGAGACTCCCTAATATCATGGAAATCAAAGAAGCAGCCAACTATCTCCCGCAACTCCTCTGAAGCTGAGTATAGAGCCCTTGCCACCACCACATGTGAGTTACAATGGTTGTCTTACCTCCTTCAGGATTTACATCTTCCTCTCTCCCAGTCTGCAACCCTGTACTGTGACAACAAATTTGCCCTTCAAATAGCTTCCAATCAAGTTTTTTATGAACGAACCAAGCACATCGAAATTGATTGCCACCTAGTTTGTGAAAAACTTAACTCTGGTCTCCTCAAACTACTGCCCATTACTTCTGCAATGCAAGTTGCTGACATATTCACCAAGCCCCTTGCTTCCGCACAATTCTCTACTCTCAAATCCAAGCTGGGCCTGACAAATATCTACTCCCCAGCTTGAGGGGGGTGTTAATATATTTAATTTTATATTTTAAATTATTGGGCTTGGTTTGTTTGGCCCAACTTTCCTTTTCTGTTTCAGTTAGGTCTTAATCTTTTTCTTATATATACACCATGTATTTTACTCTCTAATATACAAGTGAATAAAAGTTTTTTTTTTATATTTATTTTTCTCTACAATTAGGGTTCATCAAAACCTCTCTTTCTTCATTAAGATTACTTGCGATTACGTACGCTACAATAAAGCATCACATCAGACAAGGAATATTCATCTTCATTTACTGTAATACTTATGCTTACTTTTATTAGTAGCCTTAATTTTTGCTTGTCTTTCTTGACATTCCATGGTTGTTTATCATATATTATTTGATGGAGGAAGATCCAAAGCCGGACTACATGATTATTCCTCTTAATTTTAGCTTTCCAAATTTTTAGCATTTATTGCTTTCTTTATTGGCTTCCCTTGGTACACCTTTTTGGTGATTTGGTGGTGCTAGAAGTGGTACATAAAGGAGTGCTTTGGCTAAACCATTTTTGGGGTAACAATTTGGTCTTCAAGAGTCTATATCAAAAGGAGAAAGAAGGATCAAAGAAAAGGAAATTCATATTACTTCACTTCAAGGACCAAATCATATACATTCAAACTTTTCACCAAACACCTTATGTTCAAGCCTTATAATTTGTTTTAGTATCATAGAATTTTGTGTAATTTTATTTTCTTGTATAATTGTCTTTCCTTTTTAGTGTTTGGGAAAATGCTCCAACAGAAATCCCAATAAAATTTGTAATAATTTTTGTGCAGTAGTGTGATAATGTGTCAGTGAGTTTCAAGTGTTCATTGCACTATCATTACATGACTTGTCCAACTTTACACTTGCATTTATTTCTATGCTTTCTTTTTTCGTATTATCCCTTTCTTTTATTTTCTTTACCTTTTATGTCTTTGTGATACTTTAAGTTTTTTCCTATTCTTGTGCTTAGTATACCTTTCTTTCGTCTTTAGGATCATTTGTGCATTCACACACACTTTTATGTTTTCAAATTGTTTTGAAGTTAAACTAGTTTTTAACATTTAAACTTCTTTGCCATGGAAGTTGAAATTCTAAGTTATTATTATAAAAAATCTTTTTATTTATAATAAATTTATAAATAATTACCAATCTATTCTTCTTCTTACTGAAAGAATTAAAAAAAAAGGAAAACAAAAAGAGGTACAAGATAAGATTCCATTTAGTTTTGGCTGTAACAACGGTTGTTTTATCATATTGGAGAAGAAGCAACATGTGTATTGCAGATCCAATTTTTTTGTTCTTGGAATTATTATTGCACTAAAACTCTTTTTGTTGGACTCGTAATCATTCGAACATGATTTTGTACATTCACGTCGATATTCCAAAGTCATGTTTGTCATATATTTACAGAGGTCACTAAGTCATTTTGTTTCAAAAAATTCCTTTACAATATATTTAAAATTTAGCTGTTCTCGATCTGTTTAGTTTCTACTTAAGCACAATAGGAGAAAAGGAAAGAGGAATAAAAGTAAAAGAAATAATTAATTATTATACTAATATATCTTAACACATACAAATATCCTTCATAAACCACTTATTTTGCTCCCTTATCATAGATGAAGCTATAAAAAAAATCTTCATTAGGTAATAACACATGCTTAAAGATAAAAGATTATTTTTAAAGTTGAAATAGAACCAATATAAGAAAGTAGATACAAAAAGAGACCAAATTTTCAAAACAAATTTATAATTATTATCAAAGGATTAGATAGTTTATTATTTATGTTTAATTATAATTTGAAATTGTCAACCCATTTGTACATATACAAGAGAAACCTTTAAAACAACCTAGGTTATAACAACAAAAATAATTAACTGTTCATTCCTTGGATTTGAACAAGACTTTCCCTATAAATTACCATATGGAACATTATACCAGGATGTACTTTGATACCAACCTTGGTAATTTTGTTGGTACTTAAGTCAAACCAAACTAGTTGACCATCATTTGTTTTGAAGAGTATATTGCCCATACTCTTTGCTCCAATAGGTGTTCCAATGCCAGGTAAAGGATCAAAAATGAAGAGTTTCTTCCATGTTTCTTTCTTACCAACTTCACCCAAAATTGATATGTAAAAGGTAGTTTTACCTTGATCATTTGACATCATAGCAATTGACCCATTTAAGACAAACAAAAACCTGTCCACACCATATATAACAAAATCATCATCTATGGGCATGTCTATGGGCACAACGGTTGCACAGTATGTCTCATTACTCATGTCAAATGACACCAAGTATACTTGGCCATCAGTAGATGAAATATTAAGTTGAAACTCACGATCTTGACTAGAATACCAGCTATTTAACCAATGACACATTCCATCTAAGTACAGATTGTTCTCCCCACCATTAGAACAAAAAGCGTAATCCATATCAACTTTCCTCCAACAGTTACTTTTTTGGCTATATATTTCACATATGGGTGTGAAATCCCATTCAATAGTAAACAACTCTTCATCCCTCTCACCAAACGGATTTTCATCAAACGTCACAGTTCTAATCACCTTATAATCATCTCTTACACAATCATAACCAAAGCCATCATTTGTAATATAAGCCTTGACATGAGGTGGTACATACTCAGTTGGACTGCGAGGAAGGATCTTTAATTCACCTGTAGCTGGGTTCCATAAATACATAGATTGGTTATAATAATTTAGGTAAAAGCAAAGAATTCCATTAACACTGGAATAACTAAATATATATTTTTCAAAAGGGTGATCCTCTAGTGGATTTTTCCAATTCAATTTTTCTATATTCTGAAACTTTTCACCATTAAGTAGATATAAACAGGACTCATACTTAATCGGGTCATTATAATATTGATAGAGACATAAAACGAGAGATGTATCATCATAGTAGGAATGGTGACTAGATATGATATTATTACGTAATAAGTCTATAAAATGAGAATTTTCAAACAAGAGGGCCCATGATTTGTAGAGGCCTCCAAATCTCTTGAGAGATTTCAAAGGAAGTTTGAAGAGAATCGAGACTATGAGATCATTAGGTAAGTGATTTCCAAGCTTCACATCCACAAATTTGTTCTTCATCTCTTGCTTATTCAACCAAGAGTTAATGAGTTGCCAATAGTCTTTGGTGTTTTCACTCCAAATGTAGATAGGATAGGTAATGTGTTGGCAGTGTTTGTTAACCAGATTCTTGATGGTGGCCTCTTCTATGTACTCCAACTAAAAGAAAAAATGAGTTAGAAAAATTAAATAACAAAAAAATTGGGGATGGGTTAACATAGATACCTGATCGTCCTTCAGAAAGAGGGTGATTTTGGTTCCCCTTGACATTTTTTTGGCAGTAATGTCCCTAGTGACAATTAAGGATCCATCGAGTTGAGATTCCCAATTATATTGATCAAGGTCATTATACTTAGAGGTGACGATAACCTTGTGAGCAACTAAATAAGCTGAGTAGAATCCAACATCCAAATTATTGACCAAATCTAAAACAAACACAGGAAACTACTATTAATAACCATTAAATACAAATGAAAATAATTTAATAACCATTAAATAGAAATGAAAATAAAACATTGTGACCTTCCTACCATATTTGGTCATGCCAACACCATTATCGATGATAGAAAGTGTTTTCTTAGCCTTGTGAGGTATCAATCTAATCATCAATTCATCATCTAAAATTCTCATGTCTGCGAGCCTCTCAAATCGAATTTTATTTAAAGCCTGTGAAGGCATACATTGATTGATAACAATTCCATAAAAGAAATATACAAATATAAAATCAAACTTGAAAGAGAACTTACATCAAAAGCATTATTGATAAGTTCACGAAGGAAGATTTCATTGTTCGAATAGAAAGTCTTCTTCATTAGGCTCAACACTGAACTCATCTTACCTTCCAATACCAATGCGTCATCATTCACCATTGCAATTGCTTTGTGATAATAACGAACTAGATTGGATCAATTCAACATAACGACATTATCAATAACCATATTTTATATGCATTACCACGTCCACAAAATAAAACCACTTAACACCAAATCATCATCCACACACGTGTATAAAAGTAAAACACTATTTCTAATACTTTTTTAATATCTTTTGTAAAAACATTTAAAATTCATTATGATAAGTCAAGAATTATATTAACTAAAATATTATAAAATGTATTAAGATAAAAATGTAACATTTTAATCAATTATTAATTAATAGATTTAACAATATTTTAATTATTGTAATTATTGATTTAAATGAATTTTAAAAAAATTACTAAAGATATTAAAAAAATATTAAAAATAGTGTCTTAGTTTTATACACGTGTGTATGTATAGATATAACTAGTTAACATTATAATTTAAATTAATTATAAGTTAATTATAAATTAATAAAATTTAGCAGCTATTTAATTAATATAATTACAATTTAAGTCATATATGTTAATTTGATTTGAATTTGCTTAAGTTATTTTATATTAATATTCGTAGTGAAAAATTTCGGCATCCTCTTCCTGTTAAATGAGAGTTTCATTCACCATGTTGGATTAAAATTAATACTGATGATCTTGCTAGGGGTTCTCTTAGTCTTGCTACATGTGGTGGTATGTTTCATGGGAGTATACGGGAGTTTATTGGTGGTTTCTCTTCTTTCATTAATATTAAAATTGCATTGGTGGTCGAGTTTTATGGAGTTATACATGCCATTAAAGAAGCTAAAATTATGGGTTTTACTTGTTTATGGCTTGAATGTGATTTTGCCTTGGTTTGTGCTGCATTTACTGTTAGGACTAATGTTCCTTGGATTCTTCGTAATAGGTGGAACAATTGTCTTAATTACTGTGAGAAAACCAGGTCATGTGCCTAATCTTCCAAGTCCCATCAGACGGTCTTAAACTAGTACATCATATATCATTTTTAATGATAATAAACACTATATATGACTTATTTGTATAATTTTGAATGTATTATCTAAACATTTTAACATGTCTTTTCTGATAGTTGAAGAATTTATAATGAACATTTTAACATGTCTTTTATGATAGTTGAAGAATTTATAAGACCATCCAATGGTATTTCCAAGTCTCATGACATAAGGTCTAATAGAACTTAAGTCTTCATAATTTGAATATAGATAACAATAAAGAAATAACGATAAAATAATTTCTAGATAAATATGAAGTGTTTAAAATATCATCTTCCAACTATGAAAAAAATAGGGAAAACATAATAAGAGAGTGTTGAGTTGTATTTTAAAAACTTTTTGTAGATTCTCGCAAGTATCGCCTGATGATATACAATTAGACGATAGTTTTGTGCTTGAAAGACAGTATAAAAAAACTTTTCATATACTCAAACGAAGAATTTCTCCTTCTTCAGCTATTGCAAAAATAAAAAATACAATTTTAGTCGGATAAGGAAGGAAGAGATTACTCGGATATTTTTCTACGAGTTCGTTTGATAACACAAACTATATCTAATTCTCAATCAAAAAATTAAGTTCTACTATGTAGACTAATGCTGTAATTTACAAAAATGAGTATTCTTTTGATTTGAAGGGAAAAACCATGAGAAAGTGCCTTGAGTGTAAAATTGTTCTGGCTGGTTTAAAATACAACCTGTTGTTTTACAGATTAATCAATTTTTTTTTACTTGTTGGTTTTGTTATCAAAAATTTAATCAGTTAACTGAAAAGATAATCTGTTAATTTTTCTTGATTGAGACTAGAATAAGAATTTCAATCTATTCTTTTGAGTTTTAATATGTTTAATCTGGATGACTTAAATTGATATCAAGAACTGCTGCTATTCAAGAATAATATGATAAAATTTTCTATAAGTGAATATATTGAGATTCTGAAAACAATTTAGTGTTTTCCCTTTTGTGGTATTCTGTTAAAGAAATTTCAATAAGTTATTTCATAAAATAACCAGTTGTTTTTTTCAGTCAGGATTGAATAATTTCTTCTTCTTCAGCTATTGCAAAAATAAAAAATACAATTTTAGTCGGATAAGGAAGGAAGAGATTACTCGGATATTTTTCTACGAGTTCGTTTGATAACACAAACTATATCTAATTCTCAATCAAAAAATTAAGTTCTACTATGTAGACTAATGCTGTAATTTACAAAAATGAGTATTCTTTTGATTTGAAGGGAAAAACCATGAGAAAGTGCCTTGAGTGTAAAATTGTTCTGGCTGGTTTAAAATACAACCTCTCAAAAAACTAAATTTCCAAGAGATTAGAAGATTAAAACAACAGCTACAAAGAATAAAAACAATAAAACTTTTATTCATCAAAACCTCAGAACTCATGGGGAATTACAAAGGAATTGACCAAAAGGATTTTAGCCTTCTATGCGGAGGCAAAAAGAAGAAAAAGAAAAACGAAAATAAAACTAGGTTTGAGTGTGTTGCATATGATGCTCATTTTTTCTTCCTCTGAGTATGCTTAATAATCTTCTTTTCCTTGCACAAAATTGGATTCAAAATCTACCTTATGATATTGTTTTACATTTATCTGATGTTTTCTTTCTTGTTTCATATTATTAAGCAGATATCTTCATTCTCATATTTTATCCTTGATTCTCTTCCATATATATTGTTTTCAATTTTGTTTTAAATTTGTACATGGATAATAATGGATTCCAACACTAAGAGATGATTATGATGGATGAAATAAAAATAACTAATTATTATATTCACTAAATCTTAAATTTTTATAAATTAAAATTTATTGATAGTTAAATTAATTTTTATTATTAATAAAAAATTATGATATAAATAGAGATTATACTTTTAGTGACTAATGGTCATAAAAAACATTTGTTTATTTAGAAAAAAAAAATTGTCTTTAATTCAAATATAAATAGAAATATTTTTTAATTATTATTAATTTATTTCAAGGGGCTAATGTTTTATCAATAAAAAATAAAATTAGGTATTAAGTTTTTTCCCTGATTAATATATTTAAATTTTTCGTCATTAAAATCTTATTTTAGATATCATTTTTTTAGTATTTCAATTTTATAAAATATTTACTAATGTAGTTTATTGAATATGTTATACGGAAATCAATTAAGTTATCAATATATTATTCACTAAATTAGTCTTTAAATAGTGAATATTTATTATCATAATACCATTTACTCCTTTATTTATTTACATAATTTTTTAAATTTAAAACTAATATATAACATAAAATAATTGATATAATAAAATTAGTTAACACATATCACATTCCTATGAAAATTTCAATGTTAACAAAGGTTTCTCACACACATGTAGTAAAATGTCAATGCAAAATTTCAACCTCAATAAATTGTATACTAGATGAAAAAAATCTAGTATTGGTATCCTTTCAGTTATTTCACCTAAAATTGACATGTGGTGTTACATTTAATAAGAACAAAATAATAACAACTCATGTGTCTTATCAATAATATGTAAAAGTTCTATAAAAATAAAACATATAACTCTAAAATTATAGGTGGAATTATCAAATTTATTTATAACCAAAATATCTTGAAGAATCATCAATAATTACAATAGAAAAGGGGTCTTAATGACTAATAAGATGAGACTTGATAAAAAAAATATAATCTCTTAATATTAATGCTAAATAATATATTTGATTAAATGTAATTATATTCAATATTTTAATTTTATAAATTTTTTTTATTGGTACGAATTTAATGTTCTTTGTGTTCTAAATTAAGTTTTCAAAATTTTTGTAATTGTAATTGTTACGTAATGATTAGGTTTTTGACAAAGAATAAAGATGTCTATGATTATTTTCATGCATGTGCCATGTTTAAATTTATATGCATGCATGTGCTATGTTGAAATCATAGTTAGATTCTTTATTGACATTCATGCTATCTCTAAATTATTGTAATAGAGAATTTAAAAAATTGTTAGTTAAAATTATTTATACTTTAAAATGAAAATAATATATATATATATAAATTAATTTGAATACTAAGAAGGTCACAATTTACAACAATAATTAATGAAATGTGGGGAAATATCATTTTTAATAGTTTTGTTATTTTGATATAAAGTGCAGTAACACAATCTAAATTAAAATTTGATTGTGTAGTTAAACAAAATTAAGAAAACTCATTTGTTAACTTTATTTAATTAGCTAAAGACATGAGACTATAAATAGGGATCATTTAGCTCACTCATTCTTCATAAACATTCATTCAAAATGAATAACTTCACTCTTATCTTTATAGTATTTTTCCTATTTCATGGATTTGCTAAAGGATTTGATTATTGGAAGATTGCTCAAACTTGGCCACCAGGCTTCTGTCGTGAAAAACAATGCATACCAGGAAAAGAAACACTAATGAAGTTCACTATTCATGGTCTATGGCCATCCATCCGCTCCTCCACCCAAGGATCAACAAACTGTGGAAATATGCCACTGCCTAAGGTAAGGTTTGTATTTAAATTTCTTAATATAATAGTATTTTGATATGATATTGGAGAGATGACACTTTCTATTATTTATTTTGTTAGATGGGAGGAATAGAAAGTGAACTCCAACAAGATTGGCCAAATTTGTTAGATACGAATGACACGGAATTTTGGTCTGACCAGTGGAAGAAGCATGGAACCTGCTCTTATATGATGCCATTTGATTTCTTCATGCTGGCATTAGATATTTATGCAAGAAATGATCTTCAAGCAATACTTAACAATGCAGGTATATTAAGTGGTGGGAACTATGATAAAAATCATATCATCTCGGCTATAAGCATATCTGTGGGTGCTAAACCACAAGTCGTGTGTTCAAAAGCATCACCTAAGCATGTAATTGAAATAAGATTATGTTTGGACACAAACCAATTCCCCAGTTACATCAACTGTCCTTCACAATGGTCTACTACATGTGATAAAGGTCAGTATGTAAACTTTCTGTAATAATATACAATATAACCAATTAATGAATAAAGATTAAATAATTCTATACAAATATACACAATTATATATGTTGTATCTTATTTTCTCCTGTTATTAGGTCTGCTGCAACAGGGTAATCCTGTTCTATGTGACCAATAAAAATTTGAGTTGTGTTGTATTGGTTATTTGATGTTGTATTTGAGTAATTACTGAATGTTACTATGGAATTAAGAAGAATTGGATTGGATGTAACAAATGAGGGGCATTAATTTCTCTGAAAGTACAGTCAAGAGAAAGGAATAACAAAAAAAACTTACAATAATTTATATGATAAATTATTAAATGATACCATGATAAATAAAAAGAGAAAGATGAGAAAAGAAAAATCATATTTACTTCTGTGCACTTTCTTGCAAGAACCCACTAATGCCCTTAGAAAGGAAGGCAGCTCTGTATTGTATTCCTCCACCACTGTTTCTTATTCAACTATTCAACAAATGTAACATAAAACATTTCATCATATGGATAGATACTCTGTTTTCATACCTACATTGTGTACTTGGTAGGACACTCTCATGGACTAGACCCTCTCCCAATGATCTTGAAATAGCCACCAACACTAATCTTTATTTATTCTTGTTTCTCTACTGTGCAATGAATGAAGGAGGCATATATTTATTAGTAACAAAGAAGCATCACTCATTTTGACCAACATGGGAAGCAATGTTTTTATTAATAACAAAGAAGCAGTATTTACTAGTAACAGCAACAAACATGGAAAGGCATCAGCTTCAATTTAATCTGCATTACCAAATTTTTTATTATGGAAATCAATACAAATGTTATATAAGCAAATATTCAAAACATCACCTTAGGGTTTCTTTGATTTTGGGCAAAGTCTCTGGTGGTGGTGAAACAGATAATTGAAAATTAGATGGGATGTTGGAAGAAGATAAAAGCTAAACCTTCACTACATGATTAAATTATCATTTCACGATAAAGAAATCCAAATTCCAGCAACTACTAACATTCCTAGGGTTTCAAAGGAGCTAGAAAATGCAAAGGCAAAACCTAAACCTAAGAAGGAGAAATCTTGAGAGAGGCACTAACCAGTTGTGACCGACCACTTCTTCTACACGGTAGCTGCTAACCATCTCGAAGACGGTGTTGACGTATGTGATATGGTGGTAAGGCACGACGAAGCTGCAGGGCGTAGTTTGGAGGAAGAGAATGACGAAAAGGGGATATGGGTTTCCAGCAAGAGTGAAAATTATAAAATATTAAAGGATAAATAATAAAAAAGTATTAAAATTATTTATTTATTAAGTTTTGAAAAAATATTTTCATCAGTTTTTAAATAAGAAACTTAATCTAATAAAATAAATCTTTGCAAACCTCAATTATTTTGTTCATATTTTATAATAAAATTATACAAAATTTTATGATAATAAAACAAATTACAAGACTTGAACATAAGGTGTTTGGTGAAGTAATATGAATTTTCTTCTTTTTAATCCTTCTTTCTCCTTCTGATATAGACTCTTGAAGACCAATTTGTTACCCCTAAAATGGTTGAGCCAAAGCAATCCTTTATGTACCACTTCTAGCACCACCGAAAGCCAAGAAAGAAAGCAATAATAAATGTTAAAAAAATTGGGAAGCCAAAATCAAGAGGAAAATGATGTAGTCTGGCTTTTTGGATGGTCCTCCATCAAATAATATATCATAAACAGAAAGACAAGCAAAAATTAAAGCTACTAATAAAAGTAAGTACACGAAAAATGAACCAAAGAAATGTTCTTGAAAAGATTACAAACCACAAATTCTAGAGTGGACTGACACAAACTGTTGCAGAATTTATATGATTTTTTTCACAAAGCTTTTTAGGCTGAAATATTTATGGTATAAACTCAACAAGGAGAAATATGCAACAAATTTTAGGCTAAATGGATATGTATTCAGAGAGAAATAAATACAACAAGTTGATAAAACCGCAAGTAATTTGGTATAATTATGCAATCTAGGTTCAACATTGACCTTGTGGAGTGTAAGATTTATGGTAATTTTTATACAAAGAATTTAAAGCTAAAATTTTAACTAGTTATAGGTAAAATATGAAGCATTATATGGTAAAAGTTCAATAATAAAACACCAAAAGGAATTAGGTGCACTAAATTGAAAACTGAGAGTTACAAGTGCATTGAAACTATGCGTGAAACAGCAAAAACGTTCTGGCTTTTGTGGTTTTCTTTTTTGTAGTTGAAATTAGGACATGCTCGTTTCGTAAAAAAAACTTTTCACAAGATTTGGATGCAAAATGAGGTCAGGAAAATTTTTTGCTTTATTTTTCAAAGCAAAGTGAAAATCATACAATTATGGAAACTAAGCAAAAACCTAAGGAAATCAAAGAACACTTGAAAAAAACTTCAAGACAATTTTTGGAAATGGATTAAAGAAACTCACTAATGAACTAGTAAGACTAAAAAATAGGTAAAAACTGAAAAGCACCAAAGCATACACTCAAAAAAATGCTTGCGACATAAATGCATCAGAGGTTTGGATGCCAAAAGAAAAACCGCAAGGTTATCAAAATAAACTTTGGGAATAGTATTAGTAACGTGTAGCTTAGTGAGGAGAGATTGAACCCAGATTATATCAGCAAGAACAGTGGCAATGATTCTATATTAAGCTTCAGTGCTACTGTGAGAGACTACTTTTTGTTTGTGAGAGCCCCATGATATCAAGTTTCTTTTGAGATACACAGTAATCGGTGGTAGATCGCCTATCATCAAGATCAGATCCCCAATCTGCATCATTGAAGTCGATGATGGAAAAAATCAGAACATGGATGGAGAACAAGACCATGGTGTAGAGTATCAGAAAGATATCTTAAAATCCATTTAACTACCTTCCAATGGTGTTCCTGGATTATGCATATATTGGCAAACTTTATTGATAGAGAACGAGAGTTTTGGTCGAGTGATGGTAAGATATTGTAGAGCACCAACAACAGATTTGTAATGAGTGGAGTCTTTAATAGTTGTGGTGCCATATTGAATGAGTTTAAGGAAAAATACCATAGGAGTTGGATGAGGAAGAGCAGTGAGCATGTGAGTTCTGTCAAGAAAGTCCTTGATTAATTTGGTTTGAGTGAGATATAGTTTTTCGTCGGAGGTAGGAGAAACTTCTATTCCAAGGAAACAATGAAGAGAACCAAGATTTCTTAACAAAGATTTGGATTGTAGATTATTGATGAATTGTTGAATAATCATGGTAGTGTTTCTAGTGATGATGGTGTTGTCAACGTATATGAGAACATATAACATGTTTCCATTCCATAATTTGATGAAAAGAGAGGAATAGCTCTGAGAGGCATGAAATCCCATAGCTGATAAAGTTTGACTTAGCTTGTTAAACCATGAGCATGAGGAGCTTGCTTCAAGCCATATATGGCTTTATGGAGTGAGAATTATTGGGAATGGGGATAGAAGACGATGAATCTTGGAGAGGATGAGCACTGGTGGGGATTGGTGGAGAAGACTGAAAGTTACATGTATTTGTGCTAGCAGTAGATGATCACAAGGTTTGAGTAAAGGGTACAAAGCACAACCAAAAGCTTTTAACAAATTATATGCAGGTTTCTTGTGAAAAAACTTTTCATAAGGATTGTGATTTTGAAGAACGGGAGTGGGTAAATAGAAAATAGAGAGAAAATTGTCAAGGATCAATTGACATTTCTCAGTCAACAACGGTTATAAAAGTACAAGAAGAATATACTTTATTGTTATTATTATTATTTAAGTTGGTCTTTATGGAGAGGCACAGAATCCCATTTGCCAAAGTGCAGTAATAATGCACACAAAATGCCATCTCTAATCTACTTCTCTTCAGCCGGCAAAGAAACACAAGTACCCTTGAGGCTAACTTAGCATAAACCACAGTAGCAATTAATCTGGAAAAAATCTTGCAGTATAAATCTAAACATCTTCAAGAGACTAGATTAAACTAAACCACACTATTTTGTGGCTCAATATTGACACATTTACACTGTTGAACTATGCCGTAGTCGTTTTCTCTTTGATGCATCCTTATTACTATGTTGGTGGTAGTAGCCAACATAATGAGAGTGATGTTCCATGTAAAGGGTTGGTTAGTAGAGGAATTGCCTTCCAGTGTAGGTTTGTCCAAAGGACCAACTTGGTGGTGCAGCATTGTATGAGAGGACACTGCCACCATCACTTGTGGTGACCAAAAAGGAGAGACTCTGTCCATTAAGGTAGGAATTACTCTGCCAGTTTTGGCCCCAATTCCTTGACATGGCTTGCCATCTACTCCTTGAACCTTTGATGGCCACAGAATGCACATCACCAGCACCTCCAACATTAGTCACAAGGACTAAGTTGAAGTATGAATGACCATTGATGGTGAACCTGATTCCGCCCCTTCTTCTGCACCTTACCCTTCAATCAAAATCCATCAAGACAAAAATATCACCTTCAAGACCAATAGGTAGTAAAAGTAAGGATAAAACTTGGAGTATTTATACTCACCATCTTATCCAATCACACTCTGTCATATATAACAACTTCCTCAACTTTTGCATCAGTTATCTTACAAGTCATGTGAACTACCATTTTGTTGAATGCATTATGTAAACTTTTTCATAAAAATAAAGCCCAAACATAACTAGAATTCCTTGGACGTTTTAGGTGTTATCTGATCGAAAAATCCTGGTAGTTTATGAAGTGAAACTTTAACTGTGATTGCCCAATAGTACAAAAAAACATTCAAAAGAACTGCATTTAAGTCTCATCGTGAAAGTAGTTATGTTTGTACAAATTAGTTCACATGTTGCATAAATACTATGTACAAGAATCTTTAAAGGATAAAGGAAAATAGAGTGGTGAAGTTACCTTCTGTAAACCACAGGAACAATACCAGCTTTGTATTGAGCAATTTGCTGAAAAACAGGTTGAGAAAGATCAAAATGGTGATTGGGAGGATCACACCATCCACCAGGGGGGCAGAAATTAGTGGCAGTGACTACAATGGTGCCAGGGAGACACCACTGTGGATCATTTGCACATTTGATTTGGTAGCATGAGCCACAACTCAAGCCATTGTTGAACAAGGCAGTGCTAAGAGCTGCTGTGTCAGTTCCATACCCTTGGCTATACAGGTTTCCATAGCCACAAGCCCCACCTGCAATAGGATGATATAGATAACTATGCAAGCAAACTTGAAAAATCTAATGTACAATTTTGGCAAACACATACATTTCTTAGTCACATTTGTTCATACATGCTACAGGCAATACATTAACACATCCATACATACATTAATACATACCCATTGTCCCAGAAGCATCACTTCCACCATAGAATGTGGCATGTGCATTGTTCCAACCCCCATTGGTGGCATAACCATTAGCATAGGAGATCATGATGGAGAAACACCCCAGAAGGAAAAAACCAACATAAACCATTTTCCTGCATAAATGCAGCAGAATTTGATTCAGCAATGTGATATCCCTATAACAATAAATTGAAAGAAAGCATAAGGAGGACATGAGATAATAAATTACTTGGATGTGAACATTGAATGGAGTTGTTTGGGAAATGAGGGGGGGACTGGAGATGGAATAAATAGAGGTGAGTCAACATCAAACCCTGACACACTTTAGCTGTTGGGACCATGCAAGTGCTCAAAAACTGTGAGGGAGTAAGCAGCATTGGGACTCAACTCAGTTTTCTTCAAACTCTGTTTTTCAATGGAGATCAAACCATTTACCTCAAACCAAATCAGTCAATGGAATCCTTACCTGCTCAACTCAGGTACAAGAATCAGTATCAACCACAATTTTTTCAACAAGTATTCAATACAATTATCCCTTCAAAATTGATAACTTTATTTACATGTTTTACCAGATTATGATAACCATAAATTTATGAGAAGATGAATTTGATGATATTATAGATAAAGATGATGAAAAACATATATAAAACAACTAAAAAGTTGGTAAATGTAACTCTTATAAAAAAAATATACTTTAGTGGTAAAAAATCTCAAAATTATCAATCATTAATCATTATTGAATTGCTAAATTTTAAGAATCTTGAGCAATGCCTCATTTGATATGTTGGTACTAGAAGAGTTACTTCTTAAAACTCTTCTTTGCCATCATCATAGGACTTAGATTTCAAATATATGAAAATATTAATATTTATCTAATAATATATTATTAAATGAGTAAATAAGATCTTGTAATAAATAAAAAATTACAATAAAAAACACACAATTTATAATTTTTAATAAATTTTAAACAATAATAAGAATATATTAAATTAAAATTAAATCATCCAGTTATTATAATTCCATAGACAATTTGCATTCACATTTTGCTGAATCCCTTTGGTAGAAAGCACACTCAGACAGAATGGTTGGTGCAATTAGTGTTGATATCTATCCCATCATAGTCAAATCCAAACATGAATAAATAAATAAGTAAAATTCTTATAGTATCTATTCTTAATAATATAGTTTGGTGTTTTTTTTCCTATTTATAATTTATAAAATTAGAAATATCTCTTATTATTTTCGGTAAATTATTATTTAATGTTATATATATGTATATAATTTAGGTTTTAATTAACTCCAAAAACTATTTGGTGGAATAAGTATTGTCTCTATCCATCTTCACTATTGTACCCGTGAATTAATGTACTCTCTCTCATCATTGTTGCCTAATTTTTTTTATTTAAGATATAAAAAAAGTTAATAAACTGATAAAAACACAATGATTTTATAAAATTAATCTTATCATAATTTATTCATTTTATTTGTTTCTGTTAGTTAAAAACAAAAAATAATATTTCATTAGAAAATAAAACAACACTGTGTTTAGAATTATGTTTTTTCTTACATAAGATAATTTTACTAAAATCTCTAGTAAATTAAAAGAAAATTATTAAATAAAAATGATTTTAGAAAAAAAATATTTAGCTATTACACCTAAAATAAATATTATTTTTTAATTAAAAAAATTATTAATATCTAATTTAATTTTTATTATTAATAAATATTTTTTAAATTAGTATTTATATAACTACTAAGATTTTAAATAATAATTTTAAAATCTAGTTAATTAGATTATAATTTATAAAATATTTATCAACTAAAAAAAAACTAATTTAAATATTAATATTTTTTAGTTTCTAAAATATTATCTAATCTAGTTCATATAATAACTAATTATTATTTTTTTTAAATTTTATTTCTCCTTAGAATTTTTTTAATAATGATAATTATGAAAAAAAAATGTTATATAATTTAATTTAGTAGATTTTAAATCTAATTTAAAATTAATGAAATTTGTATATTATTATTAGTATATTATGAGTGACTTTATTATTCTAATTTATATGAGATTGCTCAATATAATTTACTTTTTAAGTAAAAGCATTTATAAATTTGTGTGACACAAATGGTAAGAAAATATAATTAATATATATTATATATTATGTAGAAAATTGGGTAGAAAGATATAGACATGAAAATGGTTTTGTCTCCATCTGTAGAATAGAATGAAGGAAGTTAACAACAGAGAAGTTCCTGCAAAGACATATATGTTTGGCTGGCACGCATGCAAAGCTGTTCCTTCATTAAATTCAAACATGTGCTATTTACTCACTTCACCCGACACAAAACCTACTTGTCACTATTATACTATGCTCATCACACTCACACCACATGCATCAAATTATCCACACATATTTCTTAACTACTAGTGTTTTAATTCACTTATTCTAAAGATATGCTTCTGTTCATTTGTGATATTTTTAGAGATGGTTAACATGTAATTCAAGCTTGACTTAAATTTGGTTTACTAGAACAATGTTTTTGTCAATTTTGTTAAGATTTGTTTTAATATTTAAAGGTCAAAATAATTTATTAAAATGTGATAAAATTATAATAGTTTTTCTTTCTTTTATTACATTTTCAGTGTTTGAGTTTAAAATATTTTTTTTTTAAGTTTAAGAGTGGAGTTTTGTATTAAGATAGGTTTTAAATGAATAAAGATGTGAGGGTTTATAAATAAAAGTTATGTGTTTTTTTTTTCACTTTAAAAAAAATCATTACAAGAAAAGTATTAGTTAGTTACACATAATAGGTCATGTAATTAATACAAATAAATCACTTAATTCACTCTAAATTAAAATAAAAATAAAAAATTAATAAAATTAAATATTTTGAAGTTAATATTTAATATCAATGATATATATATCTTACCTATACCACACAATATAATTGGACAACTTGCAAAATCTCTCGTTTGAACCATTTTTCCACTAGAAATTGAACTTGTGATTAACACTTTGATACCAATTGTTGGATTGAAGGTAAAGTTATAATTGATAGTCAATTTGTAACTCTTTCTACTTAAGAGGTGCAACAACAATAATTATGATTCGATTATGACCTGACTCATCCAATCTTTATTTTGAGATAATTGATGTTATCTACAACAACTTATACTGTCTTAATAATATAATAAATATTACTTTATGATAAAAAAAAGTTTAATACAATTATGTTTTAAAAGCATTATGTGACACTAATTAATTAAGCATCTTATATTAAGAAATTCTTTTAATTTTGTGATAAAAAAAAACAAATGTAACTTGTGTTTGTATGATCATGTTCATGAGTGTGACATGTATATATATTTGTTTGTGTTATATGTATCATGTGTATAAAATAATTTAAATTACATTACTCTTACGTTGTGTATGATGAATACTGTGATTGTATGGAAAACAAATAATATTATAGCTAGTAAAAGTGAAAGTACCAAAAACTAAAAAAAATGTATGTGCATATTTTTTTAGAATTTAATAGTTTGATATAATATATATATATATATATATATATATATATATATATTTATTAGTATATTAGTATATTTTAGTGTATGTGTATTAGTATATTTTAGTATATGTGTATTATAGTTTTTTCGGGATATTAAATGTTGAGAAAATAATTTTTCATTCATAAAATTTAAATTTAGAAAAAAAAACAAGTTTCTTGTTACTTAATGTATTTAAAATTTGAAAGAAGAATTAGGAAAGTACTGAAATTAAACTTATGAATAGGGATAAATAACTTAATCAAGTGCTAACTAAATAAGAGCATATATAGTGAAAAAAGTTATTCATAAATATTTTTTATAATTGAATAAAAATAAGTTTAAACTATTTCATATAAAATTATAGATTATTTTCCTAAACCATCATAACCGAAATGTTTATTAAAACATACTATTTTTTTTAAGATTTGAAATAAACTACTGAAAAAACTTATCCTAAACACTTGTATCATATATCCTAAACTCAATTTAAATGTAAATAATGATCAAACATTAGTAATCAGTGAAATACAGGTCTTAATTTAGGATTTATTCATAGAGAATCTTTTCATTAGTATAATAGACTACTGTCTAGTCTGTTATTAGAATTCTTTATGAATAAATGTGTATCGTTTTTTGTAATATATGGGTTTTGGTCTAATCTCTCCATGTTTTTGTATACTCTTTATTTTTTATTTTTTTTAATAATATTTTTTTTCATATGATGCAAATGATTGTTGTTACTTGAGGTGTCCGCATAGATGAGATGTCAAGTTGCATAATGATGCCATGAAAATTTTTATTTTAAAAAAAAATAATGATCAAACATACAATAGAGGATCAAATTATTTAAAAGCAATTCATTATTTTATTTTTTATTTTCTTATAATTTAATATTTAAAATTCACTACTAAAAAATTATTAAATACAAATTAATTTTAAAGATAAAAAATAATTAATTACTATATTAACTAAATTAAATAGTATTTTAAAAATAAAAAAATAATTGATAAACAATTTTTACATTATTATCTAATTAGTTATTAAAATTTTAATTATTAGTTAAAATATAAATAATTAATTATATACAAATTTAAAAAATATTTATTAATAATTAAAATTAATTTAGATACCATTAATTATTTTAAATTCTAAAATAATATTTAATTTATTCAATATAAATATTAATTATCTTTTATTTTTAAAATTATTTTTTATTATTTTTTAGTTTTTATAATTTTATTGTAGTAAGTAAGTTATTTTTTATTATTATTAAAAATAAGAAATTGGATGATGAAAGTGTCAAATAACTATTTTAAAATTACTTTCATATTAGTTTGATTCATCAGTTCACAAAATTTAATTAAACCAACAATTGTAGTATTAAAAAAAAATCTAATGCATTATATATATATATATATATATATATATGTTAATTTCGTCGGCAGGTGTTGAGAAGTCCTAAAACTTTGTGGGTTTGTAGGGTCAGCTCAGACAAATCAAAGTACTTTTTCACATGGGAAAGATAAGAACCTTTAGCTCTACCACCAAAACATCATTTTCCAACATTTTTTTTCTACATTTCTAACTTATAAAATAAACAAAGAAACTAGCAACTCAAATTTTGACTAATTTATTTATAAAAAAGAAAAATACAATCAAAATGATTTTTTAATAAATTAATATTAATGTTTGTACAACTAATTTGTAAAGTCTTTCATATAATTTCTTTCACTTTTAATTTATTAAAATTAATTTTTTTTAATTTATACATAAATTATTATTATTTTAATTTATGGAAAACTCATTTATTCAAATATAGCCTTATTAGAGCTAACATGCAAGTTAATACAATTACAAGTCATGTCAATTCATGTTTTACCTATCACATCAACATTATTAAGGAATTGAATTTGTGGGTCAGAATTGGGTAGGGGTTAGCATGATGGCTATGCTCCATTAATTCAATCTTCTCTATGGTTAAGGTTAAATAGGTTGCACTAACTTTTGAGATTAATTTTTTTTTTTTTACTTTTTTTAAATGACTCAGTGTTATATTTTTAATTGTCTAACTCAGTTTAATATCATCATTAATTATATACTTTTTTTAAAGATTGTGAAAATAATGAATTTAAAGTAAATTATAATAATATCTTACAAAATTAAGGGAGTCAAATTCATTCCATTAGTTATGATAGGTAAATTGTTAAAAGAAAACTAATTTTAAAAATAAAAAATAATTAATTATTATATTAACTAAATTAATATTATTTTATAAATTAAAAAATTATTGATATCTAAAATAATTAATATATTAATAAAATCTATAATTAATTTTTAAATTGGTATTTAATTAGCTACTTAATTTATAAATTATTAATTTTAATAATAATAAGAATTACTTTAAACATCAAGAATTTTTTAATCTCTTAAATAATTTTAATTTAGTTAATATAATAACTAATTATTTTTAACTAAAAGATTACTAAATAAAAAAAATTTTAGAGAAAAAAATAGTTACTATATTAATATATTAAGTGAATTATATATTAATTTAGAGACTAAAAAATTTATTCAAATTAATTTCTAAATTAATATATAATTAATTATAATTAAATTAGATTCTAAAATTAATATCCAATTTAGTCAATATAATAAATAATTATTTTTTGTCTTCAAAATTATTTTTTAAAAAATATTTTGTCTCTAAAATTAGTTTTTATTTAATAATTGTATATTTTTAAAAATTAAAATAAAGGTTTGTATAATATATGAAAATGTAAAAGTAATGTTTTAAAAAACATTAAGGGTTATTTTGTAGATTTGGAAAAAACAGTATTGAACAAAATTTTAAAAACAAAAGATACAATAGTAACTTATTCTAATTTGTTAACTTAATTTTAGTTAAATCGATCTTGTTTTTCATATTTCTATGGTTTGCTCAGACCAAATTCATATTCAAGTATATAAGCAAGTTAAACAATTTTAGTTAAATAGAAACAGAAACAAATTCGTTCCAACTCGTCTTCAACTCTAGAATTGGAAATAAAGTATTTTTTTATATAGTAAAAAAAACACATTATTATTATTACTATTAGTAGTGAGAACATGTGTCTCCACTCTTTTCTGTAAAATAGTAAAAAAATATGAAAAAATAAGAATTAAAAAGAAGAATTATTCACAAATGTTATAGATAATATTGCAATTCATTTGACGATATGATTTTGTGTTCATGGGCCAATTGTGAATGAAAAATTCCAAGGGATGGTAAGTTTGATTTCATATATTTTTTTTTTTTCTGTTTCCTAAAATATCTTAATTCATGGAAGTAGTTTTAGTGTCCGTGTTTGATCATTTGATTTCATGCAATTCATGTATTTTTCGGATGTTATTGACATAATTTTTTGTAATGTTTTATTTTTTACTTTTAGGGTTAGGGTTTATAACAATTTATACATTTTACTCCATCAATTTAGATTATATATCAACTTAGATAATACAACATGTTCTATATATACACAATGCGAAAATTCATCACTGGTCATTTTCAAATTTACTGATAAACTAAAATAACTATTCAGTATGATAAAATGTTCGTATGAAAATATAACATGAATTATCTGTCTTAGCATGAAGCAATATACTGAATTATTAACCAACCTATTACATGGAAATACAAAACAACAACTATGCTGATCAAAAAGCAATTTCTATTTTAGAACATGAAGCTTGTGAATTTCATAAATTTGATTCGCAAATTCTTTGACGTTTTCATAAGAACTACCACCTTCACTAAGAGCTCTTACTGCTAAATTCCTCCATTGAATGGCATTGGTCTTCATTTCTTCACATCCCTCCATTATTTTCTTTATACAATGCTTTAAAGTTTCTCGTTGCACAACCTTTTTCTCATCAACAAGAGCTCTAATTCCAGTTTTCCAAACGTCTGAAATAAGCTTTGCATTTGTTTGTTGGTCTGACCAATATGGTATTGCAACTGTTGGAACTCCTAAGCACAAAGTTTCTAATGTGGAATTCCAACCACAGTGTGTCACAAAACACCCAACAGCCTCATGAGCAAGAACTTTCAATTGGGAACACCATTTTACCACCAAACCCTTTTCTGTTTTCTTCTCAAAATCTTTAGGAAGTTTGGTTTCTTCAGAATCTCTCACCACCCACAAGAAATAACCGGAACACTCTCTCAAGCAGCATGCTATTTCTTCCATTTGGTCTTCACCAAAGGAAGCCATACTCCCAAATGATACATAAACAACAGACCCTTTTGGCTTATCATCTAACCATTCAATGCATTCTTCACTCTTGAATTGTGTCACCCCATATTCTTGGTCATCTTCATATTGTTTGTCTAAAAAGAATGATGGAATGTTTGGTCCTGTAGTCTTAAGTTTTGGCCAAACCTTCACAATCCAATCTGCTGCCTAAAAATGTAAGATTACATGCAAAATTGGAGAAAATAAAAATTACACATCTATTTATCTCAATATATAAATATATATATATATATATATAAATAAATATAAAATCATTAAAAAAACTAATTTTATAAACAAAAATTAATTTTAAAAACAAAAATAATTAGTCATTATATTAATTAAATTAGATATTAAAATAATTTTGCTGTACTTTTTAATCATTCAAAAATGACATACAGATTTATATTTGTATTTCATATTTCTAATCATGAGACAAGTTCTCAAGTAATATGGTTTCAGTGTAATAGAGCGGAGAGAGAGTGGGAGAAGTTTGAGGGTGATGGCAGAAGCTTCTTTCTTTTTCACTAATTTTCCAAATGATTTTCAAGAAAAAGATTTATGGAGAGTTTTTCAACATGTTGTAGACGTCTTCATTTCTAGAAAGTTAAACGCCAGGAAAAAACGTTTCGGTTTTGTCAAATTTCATGAAGTTAAGGATGAGTATGCTTTGGAAAAACAGCTTGTACATGGTACATGGAGTCCGACTTTACATCGAAAAGTCTGGAAACAGAAGAATCAACAGTGCTCTTATGCACAAGTAGTTACGGGTGGAAAAGCAGGTCGCGTTCAGAAGGAAGAAGATGTTTTTTTGCCACATGTTAGAGTTAATGCGGAGACGTCATTTTGGTTGGAGAGATGCTTCATTGGGAAAATGTTAAGGGCAGCGGATGTGCAAAAAATCAAAGAGAATTTTATTTTGGGAGGTTTTAACTCAGTAAGGGTGAGAATCTTAGGAGGAATGTTTGTGTTACTATCAAGTGAAGAAGAGGGACAAATTAAGAGGTTGATTGCAGACAACAAAGAATGTTTTGAAGGATTTTTTGAGTCAATTGTTCCATGGGATGACTCTTTTGCGGTCTCTGAGAAGATAGTTTGGTTCCGATGCAGGGGTATACCATTGGCTCTTTGGAGCAACCAATGTTTTGAACGCATTGGGGCTCTTTTAGGCAAGCTCGTAGAGGTTGATGAAAGAACAATTTCTAAGGAGGTGTTAGAATATGCAAGGTTGAGTATTAGAATCCCTTTGGGCATGGAGGTAAGTCAGGCGAAATCAATGAAGATAAATGATAGGTTATGTCAGGTTTTTTTCGAGGAAGAAATTTTCCCTGTTTCTTCACTTGGAATTCCATTCCACAAGTGGGGGGTGGCTTCAGAGGATGAATCGGAAGCACAATTCGACTCCAGCATAGGTGAAGTTTTATCAGAGTTTGAGTACTCAGATCATGATGGTAGACAAGGAGAGAAGAGAAGGGAGGAGACGACTGTTCAGTATCCGGCAGAAGAGGGAGAAAATTCAAAAGGCGGAACATGCATTGATGGAGGAATTATTTCTGTTGGAAAGAGTCACAATGATAGTATGTTGGAACCAAGGAAAGAGGGGATTATCAACTTGGAAAAAAGGGAGGCACAAAATAATATATTAGTAGAGAATAATAGTGGAACGGCTACAGTTGGGAATATTGTTGGGGGATGGGCAGATGACCTAATTTGCAGTGGGCCGGTTCAAGCCCAATTGAGTGCAGAAAGTTGGGTAGGGGAAACCCTAATTTCTGACCCAATTTCAGACCCAATTGTTGACGTGGCAATGCAACTAGGGTTTGGAATGGAAAGAGTGGAGAACATGGTGGAAGGCGGAGGCGGCGGCGGCAGAATCCTCGATGACTTTCGAGGGTGCGACGGAGAGGTAGGGAGAGAAGAAAGGGTGGAGACATCGACGGAGAAGCTAGCTGCAGTGGAGAAAGTCGTCGGCATCCCTTCTCAATCACAGTCGAAGGTGGGCGACGCGGGGAAGAAATTCACGGCGTCTGGAGCGCCGACCGACGTGGGAACGGTGATGGGTGGTGGTGAAGGAGCACGGGTCGCTCCAGAAACGCAGGCGACGGCGACGGCGTACACTGGTACTGGCTTTTGCGAGCCTGGAACGCCATGGTGCGTCGCGGGGGGTGGCGCCAGCGAGAGCTCAAAGCGGGGCGGTGATACGAAGGGAATCAGCGACGTGGAGGTGAACGGTGGTCGCGAGTTCGAAGAGGTTGGACAGCTTGATGAGGAAGAAGGTGAGTTGAGAAGGTTTGATCAAGGAAGCAAAGAGACCGTCGAGTGCGAGACCGAAGACGAGACAACAAAAGTTACAAAAGAGTTGAGCATGGAGGGGTCAGTACAGGGTGCAATGATTGCGGACGTCGAAGGAATCGTTGTGCGCGAGATAGACGACGAGACAACAAAAGTTACGGAAAAGATGAGTACGATGGGGCTAGTACAGGGCGCAATGGTCACGGATGTTGATGATAGAGTTGTGGTGGAAATTACACAAAAGAATAAGATGTGTGGGATGGAGTTAATTTCTGCTAGTTGTCCGGTAGGGAGGTTGTTGGACAATATCGGAGGAGGGGTAGGCGATATATCGATTCTAAGAGATGGAAAGTCACCGTTGGTTGAAAGATAATTTAAGTCAGTTTCGTTAAAGGGTTTAAGGTCAGAAATTTCTATCTCAGTTAGAGATGTTAGAAAATATAGAAAAATGTTGAGATTAAAAGATGAACAGGGTGAAATCAAGAGGGCGTGGAAATCTGGTAAGGAGATGGGTTTCACGTTGTTAAAAGAAGAAGAGGTAGTTTTAAATAGACTGAGTACCTTGGAGAGTCGGGACTACAGATGTTGTCAGATGGAGAATAATGTTTTAGATGATGAGTCTAATTAGTATGAATATAAGGGGGATTGGTGGAAGCACGAAAAGAACATACTTAAGAGACTTGATTAGAAAAGAGGAGGTTGGAATTGTATGCCTACAGGAGACAAAGTGCTCAGAGATTAGCAAGGAGCTATGTTATTATTTGTGGGGTTCAAACGAAATTGAATGGTTAGAGAATGGGGCAGTTAATAATGCAGGAGGAATTATTACTATGTGGAGAAGAAGCAGTTTTGATATGACGGGATTTTTTAATGGAAAAACTTATTCGGTTATTGAAGGAGTTTGGAAAGCAGGAGATGGGGTACAACTTACGATAGTGAATGTGTATAGCTCCGGTTCGTTGAAAGCACGAAATGAGGTATGGGAGGAGATTAGTGAGATCAGGAAGAGACAACAAAACAAGGTGTGGTGTGTTGTTGGGGACTTCAATTCAATTAGAAGGAAGGAGGAGAGAAAAAGCACAGTTTCAGTATCAGATTATAGTAGAGAAATCAAGGGGTTCAATGGTTTTATTGAAAGAACAGAATTGTTGGATATCCCGATGGTTGGAAGAAAGTTTACTTGGTACAAGCCGAATGGTACGATTAAGAGCAGAATTGACAGGATTCTTGTTTCAAGGGAATGGTTGGATGTATGGCCGAACAGTAAACATTTAGTCCTCAGTAGATCAGTTTCTGATCATTGTGCCATAGTGCTCCAAACAACATCGGTAGATTGGGGGCCGAAACCTTTCAGAAGTCTAGATGTGTGGCAAAGAGATGGAAGATTTTTAGATTTTGTTCGAAGCAAATGGCAGAATTATGAAGTGTTGGGAGGAGGGATGTTTGTACTAAAGGAGAAATTGAAGAAGTTAAAGCTTGATTTGAAGAAGTGGAATAGAGAGGTTTTTGGGAATGTCAATCAAGAAGGTATCTTATTACAAAAGAAAATTCAAGAGTTGGACTCAAGAGATGACGAAGGTTTTTTAGATGAGATTGGGCGGGAGGAGAGGAGACTTTAGTTGGCTGAACAAAGTCAGAACTTATTTAAACAAGAAGCGATTGTGCAACAGAAAGCAAGGAAAAATTGGTTGAAACAAGGTGACTTAAATACAAAGTTTTTCCATTCATCGGTGAAATGGAGGAGAATGAGAAACGGGATTAACGGGGTAGAAGTGAACGGTCAATGGTGTGAGGAGAAGGAGGTGGTAATGAATAAGGTCAGGGAGTTTTTCGAGGCTAGATTCGTTGGGGAGCCCGAGCCAGTGGTTAGGTTGGACAATGTTTAGTTCTCCTCGTTATCAAAAGGAGATAATGAGTCTCTAGTCGGAGTTATCTCTGAAGAAGAAGTTAAGAATGCTGTTTGGAGTTGTGATGGTTCGAAGAGCCCTGGTCCTGACGGTTTTAATTTCAGTTTCATTAAGTTTTGTTAGGATTGTCTTAAGGAAGATTTTATCTCAGCAGTAAATGATTTTATGGTCAATGGTAAGTGGCCTAGGGGTTCAAATGCTTTTTTCATCTGTTTGATTCCTAAGAATGATAATCTGCAACAGCTTAATGATTATAGACCGATTTCATTGGTAGGGTGTGTGTATAAAACAGTTTCGAAGATTTTGGCTATCAGGTTG
Source organism: Phaseolus vulgaris (assembly GCF_051622355.1). Classification (NCBI taxonomy): domain Eukaryota; kingdom Viridiplantae; phylum Streptophyta; class Magnoliopsida; order Fabales; family Fabaceae; genus Phaseolus; species Phaseolus vulgaris. Next base: position 5,190,970 of record NC_143501.1, on the reverse strand, counting down.
AAAAAAGTGATCAGTAAAGTTATCGATGTTAGGCAATCTGCCTTTCTTCAAGGAAGGGGGTTATTGGATAGTATTCTGGTAGCCAATGAAACCTTAGAAGAGTTGAAAAGGAAGAAGAAAAGTTGTGTGTTTTTCAAGGTGGATTATGAGAAAGCATATGACTCCGTGAGGTGGGATTTTATATACTATATGCTAGGAAAGCTTGGTTTTTGTGAAAAGTGGATTTCCTGGATTAAAGCTTGCTTGGAATCAGCGTCGATGTCAATTCTCGTAAACGGGAGTCCTACTAAGGAGTTTATTCCGAAGAAAGGGCTGAGACAAGGTGATCCATTAGCTCCATTCTTGTTTCTTATTGCGGCCGAAGGGTTAGCTGGGGTATCTAGAACTGCAGTAGAGAAGGACTTGATTGAGAGCTTGGAGATTGGAAATAAGTCGATAAAAGTAAATATGCTTCAGTATGCTGATGACACTTTGTTCTTTTGTAAGGCAAAGAGCAAAAGTGTTTTTAATTTAAAGGTTATGTTGAACTGTTTTGAATTGGCATTTGGTCTTAAGGTGAATTTTTCCAAGAGTAGACTTGGTGGGATTGGGGTGGAGCAGACGGAGATTCTTCACTTTGCGAAAATTCTAAATTGTGAGGTAATGAGCATTCCTTTTAAATATTTGGGGATGCCTGTAGGGTGATGTCATAAGAGGGGTGAGTTCTGGGATGAGGTGGTTAACAGGGTAAAGAAAAGGTTAGGCAGGTGGAAAGGAAGATTTATCTCGATGGCGGGGAGGATTTGTTTAATTAAGTCAGTCTTGTCGTCAATACCACTGTTTTATCTTTCTCTTTTTAAGATTCCGTCTATTGTTTTAAAGAAGATTGTGAGTCTGCAGAGGAATTTTTTGTGGGGATGGGGGTCAGATGGAAGGAAGATTGCATGGGCGGCATGGGATAAGGTTTGTAAACCTAAGGAAGCAGGAGGGCTTGGTATTATAAATGTCAGACAGTTTAATTTGGCTCTGATGGGAAAATGGATATGACGCCTGAAAACAGAAGCAGGGGGGTTGTGGAAGGAGGTATTGGAATCTAAGTATGGAGGATGGAGAGGTTTGAAGGAGCAGCGAGATAATAAAAGTAAGGTCTCTTTGTGGTGGAGAGATTTAAGGAAGGTCTGGAGGTCTGAGGATTGGGGAGGGAAGTTTGAAGATCGTTTGAATTTGGAGGTCGGAAACGGGAGAGAGATTATGTTTTGGTCAGACAATTGGATTGTCTCAGAAGAATTGAATAGCACTTTTCCAAGGCTATATTCTTTATCTGTTAATAAGGAGGCAGTTTTATGTGATTGTGGATTGTGGGAAAACGGGACATGGAAGTGGAACTTAAGGTGGAGAAGGGGTCTGTTCGCTTGGGAAGAGGAGCAAGAAAGTCAACTTTTAGAGTTGATCTCTAATAAGACACTAGAGACAGAAACAGTGGATAGTTGGGTTTGGAAGGATAGCGATTCAACTGAGTTTTCAGTTAAGTCCGCTTATGGGTTTTTAAGGGGAGAAGGTAGTGAGGAAGACTTAAGAAGGTATAAATTTTTCTGGAAAATTAAGGCGCTCCCCTCAGCTCAAGTCACAGCTTGGAGAGTGATTGAAAACAAGGTTGCTTGTAGGGTTAATCTAGAGAGAAGAGGAATCGAGATCGAGAGTAATTTGTGTTGCTTGTGTAGGAGGTCAGAGGAGACAACAAATCATTTGTTTTGCGAATGCAGAGTTGCTTGGCTAATTTGGAATCTCTGTTATAACTGGTTAGGAATAAGATCAGTGGATTGTATGGATCCTGGGTCTCATTTTGAACATTTTAAGATTCTGGATGCACCTATTTCAGTTAATCTTATTATGGGAAACCTGTGGATTGCGTTGGTTAGTGAGATATGGAGGCACAGGAATAATTGTTTATTTAAAGGTGGAGTGGTTGATCACACTAAAATTTTCTCTCTAACACAGATTAAGGTTTGGTCATGGATCTCATCAAAGATACCGTCAGCTAATTTCTCATTCTTTGATTGGTGTCTTGAACCCTTGGTATGTATGTATTATGTTTAGTTTTTTTATGTAAAAGGTTGTTTCTTGGGTTTCTTTTATTATTGATTGAGATGGGAAAGAGAGTAGGAAGTCTTTTGGTTGATATGTAGATGGAAAGACTCTTTGAGAAAATCTGTTTTGTTGTATAAGGGTTGGACCACCCCTAAAGTGGTCTTATTTAATTTCATTGCTATTTGCTGATAAAAAAAAAATGGTTTCAGTGTAACTTGATAGAAAACACAAAAGGAAACATTTAAGTTAAACAGAATGTATATACATTGAAATTGCTTGGTTGTTACCTCCTTATCCAGCTCATAGAATGTGTTGCACAGGATCCAATCAGCTTTGTGAATACTGGGGAACTGAGAAACCACAAAATCAAGTAAACACAAATCTTGATCAAAGAAGAAAGAAGACATGTCCTGAAGATGAAGCTTAGGCAATGCAGGAAGAGAAATCTCATCCTGTGTGAGTGGAGATTGCAAGTTCCCCAAGTGAACATGATAGAATATGCTATTCACAGCCATGTTTTGAGTGAGATAAGCTGCTGCAGCTATCCCAAATCCCTTGGCCACATCCAGTGCCCAAGAGAAGAATGAATCATAGACAACACAATCAACATGCTCATCTTTTGATCTACCAAGTTTCTCAAGAAGCTCTGCAAAGGTGGGTGGCCCAACTTCCCAAAAACGTTTGATATAGAGTTTGTAGTCCCCAGCCTCTCTTGGCCCCCCTTTGTCAAAGCCATCAGAGATGGTTTCAAGGGCGATAGAAGGAGGCACAGTTTGGAGGTTACTGCAGAAGGAACGAGTTGTGACAAAAGTTATTCTGACCCCTTGGCGTTCCAATAGCTTGGAGAATTGAAGCAAGGGATTAATGTGACCTTGAGTTGGATATGACAACACCAAACAGTGTGCTCTCCTACCCATCTTTTTCTTCTCCATTTTTGCTGATGAATCTCAACTTGTTCTTGGTGACTGTTTGTGATGTTGAAGAGCTGAGGGGTTGATTTACTCCATGTAAAAGGACAATAAAAGGACTTTTTTATAACATGCAAGTTAATACAATTACAAATCACGTCAATTCATGTTTTACCTATCACATCAACATTATTAAGGAATTGAATTTGCGGTTCAGAATTGGATAGGGTTTAGCATGATGGCTATGCTCCATTAATTCAATCTTCTCTATGGTTAAGGTTAAATTGGTTGCACTAACTTTTGAGATTAATTTTTATTTAATTTTTTAAATGAGTCAGTGTTATATTTTTAATTGTCTAACTCACTTTAATATCAACATTAGTTATATACTTTTTAAAGATTGTGAAAATAATGAATTTAATGTAAATTATAATAATATCTTACAAAATTAAGGGAGTCAAACTCACTTGATTAATTATGATAGATAAATTGTTAATAATTAATTATTTTTTTATCTAAAATTAATTTTTATTTAATAATTTTCTTCTAGTATTTTGTTTTTAAAATTAATTTCTATTTAATGATCATGTATTTTTTTAAAATTAAAAAAAGGGTTAGTATAATATATGAAAATGTAAAAGTAATCACTAGCGCAGAAATGTTAATCAAATGCGGCTATTTTACATTTACAAATGCGGTTATAGAGCCGCATTTGATCAGCACGCAGTTGTAAATCAGAGAAATACAAATGCGGCTATAGAGCCGCATTTGTAAATGTGATTTACGAATGCGATTATTTGAAATAACCGCATTTGTATATTCTTTTGAATGAGCTCGCATTTGTATATTCTTCGGAATGAGCTGGGGTTTTAGGGGCACGTTGTTGGTGAAGAGTGGAAGGGGAGAGGAGGAAACACGGCAGCTGCGGTGAGTGCGGCGGCGGAAGCGGTGGCGGAGCGGCGAGAGCGAAATGCGACAGCGGCGGAAGCAATGGAAGAGTACACCTTCAAAATGCAGAGCGAAACTCATTAAAAACGAAAGCAATATGGAAAGCGAAAGCCATTGGAGTTCAATGCAGTTGTTAGGAGCAATGGAAACAAGAGAATAAGGGGCAATGCAGTTACGTACCTTCGAAAATGAAGAACTTCGCAACCAGAGAAAACAAAGAACAGTTGTGAGCGCAAACGAAGAATGAATGAAACTGTTGAGCGCCTAAAATTTTTAGGGTAAAAACCATTTACAGATGCGGTTATTTAAATAACCGCATTTGTAAATCAAGCGTTTTGATTTACAAATGCGGTTCTTCAAATAACCGCATTTGTAAATCAAAATAATTTCAAAAATGTCACCGCGTTTTTTACGAATGCGTTTAAGCGCTGAACCGCATTAAATAAGGAGCGTTCTTTTCTTATTTTTGTACTAGTGAATGTTTTAAAAAAAAATAAGGGTTTTTTTTGTAGATTTTAAAAAATAGTATTGAAGAAAATTTTAAAAATAAAAGATATAATAGTAACTTATTCTAATTTTTTTTAATTTAATTTTAGTTAAATCAATCTTGTTTTTCATATTTCTATGTTTTGCTCAGACCAAATTCATATTAAAGTATATAAGCAAGTTAACCATTTTAGTTCAATAGAAACAGAAACAAATTCGTCCCAACTTGTCTTCAACTCTACAATTGGGAATAAAGTATTTTATTTATATAGTAAAAAAAACACACTATTATTATTACTATTAGTAGTGAGAACATGTGTGTCCACTCTTTTTCTGTAAAATAGTAAAAAATTATGAAAAAAATAAGAATTAAAAAAGAAGAATTATTCACAAATGTTATAGATAATATAAGTGTGATCTGATTGCAATTCATTTGACGAGATGATTTTGTGTTCATAATGAAAAATTCCAAGGGATGGTAAGTTTTATTTCATATATTTTTTTGTTTCCTAAAATATCTTGATGAAGGGATGTTTACCAAAAAGGGTGAACAGATCTTTGGCTTAGATTACGTGGGGACTTGGTGTCTATGTTTGCACATATATGATGACCTACGTGTAACAGTTGTTAGTAGTTACATGAACAATTAATATCCAAGTAGTATATGATTAAAGAACCATATGACTCGTAAATTTTGTAACAAGAGAAAATTTCTTATTTATTTACAAATTTGTATTGAGGAGTGAATTTTAAGTATTTTTATAAAACTAATTTATAAGGTGAGATTTGTACCTACTTATAAATTCCCTCACGTCAAGACTATCAACTCATTAGTAAGACTATATATTATGAGTTCGATAATGACTCGATAGCGAATGACCTGGAAAGACTAACAAACACTTGTTAGGATAGACTTTAAATGACTTTGATACCATGTTGAAAAGTACACTTTAAGTCTAATTCAATATCATAAAATCAGCTTATAAAGTGAGATTTTCATTCACATATAAACTATGAAATGTCCTAATCTCTAATTAATGTGAAATCTCCAACAATTTGCGTGTATTATTTAAAAAATAAGGTTATATTACGAGTTTTTTTTAGTTCCCTGTAAATACTAATATCACTTATATATGGTATTATGATTATCATTGATAAAAAAAAACTTTTACATGAGAATTGAATATATTTGTTTCTTGTTAAATAAATAGTTCTGGGTGTCTATATGTGATATTATCTTTTATATATTAAAAAAGAATGAGTGATTAAACTAAATTGATTTTGATTTTTTTTTATGTAAAAGTTTTCTTCTTTTATGGTTTTTTGAAAGTCTTTTTAATTTGAAAAGACAAATGCAATTAGATTTGGAATGAAGATTGATATAAAATTGAAATGCAACACAATAAAATAAGAAGATAAAAGAAAGAAATTTTATAATGGTTCAAAATCCAATGATTTTATATTTAGTCACACCTATTCAACTCTAGAATAACTAATTCATTAACTTAACAAGTTTTTACAATGCACTCAACAATTAAAAACTCAAAACAACAAAAATAAACCCTTGAACACTCCTAAGAAGATATCAAACACGAGAAGATATCAATATTATCAAGTCTTGATCTCACAAGACGATGAAAAGTGTGAAAATAAGAAAAATACCAGAAGGAAGAATTGAATTGTTTTTTTTCAAGTTTAAAAACTTTTTGCAAGTATGGTCTGATTCATAGTACACAGTACACAAGTGATGAATTAGTTTATCAAAAAGTCATATTGTAACCCTTTCATATTGACTTTAACAAATAATATTTTAATCTTTAAAATAATATTTAAATTAATTAATATAGAAATTAATAATTTTTTATTTCTAAAATTAGTTTCTATTTAATAATAAATTATTTATTCGATAAAAGAAATATAAATTAACAACAAAGTCTTGTCCCTGATAAAATAATCGGAAGGGTTGAGTAATACGAGAAAATACATCAAAATATTATACTTTAGTCATTAGAAAGCTGAATTTGAAGTTACAGTAAATTCTATAAGATCTAACTATAATTATAAAACTTAGAATATCTGAGTGCCCAATATTTTCATACAGTAGTTGACATAAAACCTAGTAACCATAATAATAAGGTTGTATAGGAAAAAACCCTAAAAAGCCTTGCATTTGAGGTGAAAAAGGAGGAACTCCTATGTAACCTGCAGTGGGAACCATAGGGTTGCTTTGTTCAAGAGGATAGGCATAAACTTGATCAGGAAAAGTAGCAGGTGCAGATATGTAACAATAGGGATAAGCATGGACACCACTACTAGGGTTCATAGATGCTGCATAAGGATTCTGCCAAGCTGTTGCTGGAGCTTGTGGCACACTGTGTTCAGGCTTTGAATAGTCTCTACTTTTGTCACCATAATCCTAAAACCAAAATAGTTAACACTAAAATCAAATTCAGCAATCATCATGCAAACATTAAAGGATTAGGTAGGTTTAAGTCTTTTTTTAGGGTTTAGGGTTTATGTAAGTTTTGAGACTGTACAATTTTTTCTGGAGGATTAAGGCGTTTCTCTCAACCCATGTTACAGCTTGGATGGTGATTGAAAACAAGGTTGCATCCAAGGTAAATCTGGAGAGACACGGGATAGGGATTGAAAACAATCTTTGTTGCTTTTGCAGGCAGTTAGAGAAGTCAACAAACCATTTATTCTTAGGATGTAGAGTTGCTTGGCAAATTTGGAATCTTTGTTATGACTGGTTAGGAGTGAGTTCGGCCAATCATAACATCCCTGGGTCACATTTTAAACATTTCAAAATCTTAAATGCACCTACTTCAGTTATTCTTATTATGGGTAATGTTTGGATAACATTGGTTAGTGAAATTTGGAGACACATGAATAATTGTTTATTTAAAGGTGATGTGGTTGATCATTCTGAAGTTTTTTCCCTAGCACAGCTTAAGGTTTGGTCCTGGATTGTTTCAAAGATACCGTCAGTGAATTTTTCGTTATTTGACTGGTGTCTAGAATCCTTGGTATGTATGTAGTCAATTTAATGTTCTTTCTTTAGCTGGTAATGTAGGGAAAGGCAGTAGGAGATTCCTTATGATTTTAAATGTGTAGGTGGAAAGGTATTTCTGCTCATTTTTGCTCTGTATGAGGGTTGGATCACCCCTTAAGTGGGCTGATTTAATTTAGTTGTTTCTTGTTGAAAAAAAAAAAGTCTTTCTTTTTTAACTTGTTTTGTGAATTTTTGGGGTTTTTTCTCAAAATTTAATTCCATGTTGCATTACTTGTATAAATTTAGTTTACCAATGAATTTTATGTGGGTGTTTGGACAAGTGTATATGTGAGTACTTTTAGAATACTTAGTTTTTGATACTTGGTGTTTTATACTTAGTGTCTACCTATAATATATACAATCTTGTGTTCTATATCTAAGTAAAATTTGATATGTTGGTATACTTTGGTTGTTGTTAAGGGTGAGTTCATGTGTAGGTGATATTCTTAAATTTTGGGTTAGTCGACGACTTTTATTAAAAGATTGATTTAGATTAGGACATAAAAATTTATAAATTTTTTTATATAAGGATTGAGTCACCCTGAAAAATCCATATTAAAAGAAAGTTTCAAGTGTGATAAAAATAAAAGAAATTCTAATAAAGAAAAATGTATTGTTTATAAGATTAAGTTTTCTCATACCTTTACATTGACATCATCGTGACGAGAGTATGTCAAATGAATCTTAGAATAGCCACCAGCATATATACAGCGACCCTCCAGAGTATTTTTCGCAGCTTTTGCTGTCGCCACATCTGAAATCAAAAGCATACAACCTCAAAAATTATGTACTGTCAAACAAACCAATGCATGATTATCCTAAGAAAACAAATTACAATTTCACTATATTCTATGTTAACCATGATGTCTCAGGTTACAACATTCTGATCAGCAACAGTAATGTTTAGTTTATCTTATATAATAATAATAAACTTTATAAAACAATAGTAATACATATATTGAGGATCATTTAAGCTTGTGATATAAGATGGGATGACTAGTTACTTATCCTTCTTGATTTTAAAAGTTTTTTGTTTTTGCTTTTCTGTTGTTGCTTATATGTAATGGTGGTCAACAAAAGTGTTTGCATGTTGTTGGATAAATGATGATGATGAAGGGTTTTTTTTATGTATTTAAAAAAAAAATTATTCAATAGAAACTAATTTTAGAGAAAAAAATAATTAGTTTGCTATATTAATAAAATTATATACTATTTTAGAGATTAAAAATGTTATTGGTATCTAAATTAATTTTTATTATTGATAAATAATTTCTGAATTGGTATCTAATTAGATATAAAGATTTTAGATATCAACCTTAGAATCTAAATAATTAGTTGTTAAAATTTGGTAACTAATTAAATATCAATTTAAAAACTATTTATCAATAATAGAAACTAATTTAGATATCAATATTATTTTAGTTTCTAAAACAATATCTAATTTAGTTACTATAGAAATTAATATTTCTTTTTCTAAAATTTGTTTCTATTTAATGATTTTCTAGTAGTGTTGGTAGATATAAATTTGGTTGGTCATTGATGATTTCAAGAATTATACACATACATAACTAATTTTTGTAATAAAGTTGAAATATTCTTCAAATATCCAACATTAATACATTCTTTCGATAATAAAAAAGAAGTAATAAAAATATTAATAAGAGTAAAAGGAACTAACCCCTAAGATTTATTTTAATTTAGAATAAGAAAAAGTTCTCCAATCTTTAGATTAAATAAGAATTAATTTTCATCCTTTGACAAGAAACCATCTTCCATACTCAACATTAGAGTATAAGGAAAACCATATTCACACTCCAAGAATTTTAAAACCCACTGATAAAAACTACACATAAAAGAAAGAAAATAAGGGAATACTTTCGAAATTATAAATAAATATTAAAAATGAAGTATAGAATCTCTCAAGAGCTCAGAGAATTAGGATTGATACCATAGTACTGAATTAGTGCATGAGTTCGAGTGTTCTTTTTAAATATATAAATTTTGTGCACTGTTCCAATTTCAGAGAACACCTGCAACATATACTGCATTAGTAGAAAGATAATGAATCTCTTACAAAAATTACAATTTGAAAGAGATTGAGGAACACAAACCCACCCCATGAAGAACATCTAGAGTGACATCTTGGAGCATGTTTTCAAATGAAGCTAAAAGAACATGATTGTCAGCAGTTCTAGGTATTGGCTGAACATCATAAATCATTAGCACATATGATCAAACAAAGAGAACATAAATTCATCAGAGAAAAGTAGTAAGAAAAATGTACCTGTAATGCCCTAGCAATAGTAGCCTCATTAACAGGAAGCGTAGCATTTGTGTAGTCCCTGTTAAGTCATAAAAAATGTATTAATATAACCAAGCAACAACATAGAAAAGTATCTAAAGATCTTTTAGATTATATTTGAATTTTGAAATTTTAGTGCAAACATGAAAACAATGCCATGCAAGAAATTTTACATAAGTTTTAACAGCACTAAGTCAGCTCTTTAAGAGTGTTAGAAAAGTGTTTTTTTTATCAGCAATAACAAGTATATAAATGCGAACCACTTCAGGAGTGCATCAACCCTTATACAAGAGATACATAATCCAACATCTAACAGGAACCACCAAACCAACAAGTAAAGCATTGTCCATACTAATCAACCTAAAATACCTCAAACGATCAATTGCATACATTCCAGAGGTTCCAAACACCAACTGGAAAAAAGAATCGAAGCAGAGCAAGATTTTACTGACATCCAAGACCAAACATTTGTTTGCATCAAAGTACAAACTTCAGACGTGTAAACCACACCCCTATTGAAAATGATAGAATTTCTGTGAATCCAAATTTCCCCTACAACCCCAACCCAAATTGTACGATACACGTCATTAATCGAATCAGAGGACGTGTTCATCCTGAATTGAGCAAAGTTTGACATGAGGATATGTTATGTGTATAGAATCTGATAACCCAAATTGTTTTTGATCGTCGCACAAGGTTTAGCGGGTCTAGTAAAAGAAGCGACAAGGAAAAATTTGCTCTCGGGAATTAAAGTTGGGGGGAAAAAGGTGGAAGTGAACTTACTCCAATTCGCTGATGACACCCTTTTCGTCTGTGAATCTAACGTTCAAAATTTCATATGCATTAAGGCTATCTTGAGATGTTTCGAATTAAGCTCTGGTCTTAGAGTCAATTACCATAAAAGCAAAATTGGTGCAATTGGGGTAGGTAGGTATGAGATGAATGTGTACTCGGAAATACTTCATTGCAGTCTAATGAATATACCCTTTACATATTTAGGCCTACCTATAGGAGGTAATCCATCTAGATGCTCATTTTGGGAGCCTGTGCTTTTAAAGATTAGAAAGAAACTATCAGTGTGGAAGGGGAGGAACCTGTCTTTTGCAGGCAGAGTATGTCTTATAAAATCTGTCATCAGTGCCATACCACTCTTCTTCCTATCCTTTTTCAAAGCACCGATTGGAGTGTGCAAGGAGATAACCAAACTACAAAGAACTTTCTTGTGGGGTTGGGGAGCGGAAGGGAGGAAAATTGCTTGGACAAGTTGGGAAAATGTTTGTAAGGCAAAAGAGGAGGGAGGTCTAGGTATTAGAAACATTGAGTTGTTCAATAAGGCACTCCTGGCAAAATGGCTATGGAGATTGGGATTTCAAGAGTCTGGACTCTGGAAGGATGTTCTAGAATCAAAGTATGGTCAGTGGGGAACGACAATATCACATGCACCAAATCGAAAGGGGTATACATCTAGATGGTGGAGTGATCTAGCCAAGGCTAGTCTTTCTGACCAAGGGGTCAATTGGTTCAATCAAAATTTGGGTTGGAAAGTGGGTTCTGGGGAGAAGATCAAATTTTGGGAGGACGAGTGGTTAACCAATGGCCAACTCAAAACAAGATATGAGAGGTTATATAATAACTCGGAGCTCAAAGACAAGTATATTGGTAGTTGTGGAAGCTGGTCTATGGAAGGGTGGGAGTGGAATTTCAGTTGGAGAAGAGATTGGTTTGAATGGGAGAAAAGCATGGTAGAGGACTTCATGGCAATTATATCTCAAGTCACACTATGACAAGAGGTTGAAGACATACGAATTTGGATCGATCCTCCGTTATATACATTCACAGTGAAATCAGCATATAACAGGTTAGTAAAGCATGATACAGGGGGGGTTTTGAAGGTGTTCGAAATACTTTGGAATTTAAAGGTCATGCCATCAGCTAAGTTTTTTGTGTGGAGGGCATTATCGGATAGATTAGCAACAAAACAGAATTTCCAAAGAAGGGGCGTGATATTGGGGGATATACTATGTGTGTTTTGTGGAAAAGAGGAAGAGACATGTTCACATATCCTTGTTTCATGTGAAGAATCAATTAAGTATGGAACATGTGCTCTAGTTGGATGGGAGTAAGTTCGGTGAACTATAATGTATTGAATCATCATTTTGAACAATTTCCTGGCATATGTTCTAATCAAGAAGGTAATAGGTTATGGAAAGGTCTTTGGGTATCAGTTGCTCGGTGTATATGGAAGCATAGAAATAGGATTATCTTCATCCAAGCTAAGTTAGATGTGGAGGAAATTTTAACTTTAGCACAAGTACAATCATGGATTTGGATGAAACACAAAGAAAGGAAAGTCACTTTTTCATTTTCCGATTGGATTTTATCTCCTATAACATGCATCAATATGATTATTAGATAATGCTTTATACTGTTTTTAATATCATGCATGTTGGTTGGCTGCTGCAACATTTTTAAAATTAAATTGCTTAAGATCCATGGGTTGGACTGGTTTTGTATATCTAAGTTTTGATGAGGTGGGGAAGGTGTTTTCTCTCTCATTACTGTAGAAAATAGGGAGGATATCTGATAAAATCAGCAGATACTTCTTTCATGAAGCCGCGTGGAAGGTGTTTTCTTGGTGCAGGAGCTACCCTGGGAGTTTTGAATCTTGGAAACCAAAGCTGGTTTGTGCAGCAACTACTGAATTTGAACCTGTCTGGAACTTTGGCACCAGAGATCGTCAACTTATCTTACTTGGAAATACTGGACTTTATGTGGAATGACATAAGTGAGAGTATACCGAAGGAGATTGGCAATATCAAAACTTTGAAACTCTTACTTCTGAGTGAAAATAAACTAACTAGGGATCTCCCTGAAGAGCTTGGCCATCTTCCAGTGCTGGACAGAATACAAATTGATGAGAACAATATTACAGGATCCATACCACTATCATTTGCAAACTTAAACAACACAAAACACTTCCACATGAATAACAAGTTGCCTAGTGGACGGTTGGATGCTGAGGAGTTCGGTGTGCAGACGCTGTCATGTGCAACTCTCTACTGTTTGGTATGCTGGAATTGGATGTGGGGACATGCTTATTTCACTCCATTCAGTTTTGAAGCCACTGTTTTTGCGCTTTTCTGATTGATCTAAGACATGTGCTGGTTTCTAGTAGCCTGCAGGTTGTTTTTACTGCATAAATGGTTGTGTGAGTCTAGTAGGTGTTCTATGGTGATCAAGAACCAAAAGCTTCTGTTGTATGGAGCTTTTGACTATTGTATACGGGTTGGGACACCCCTGAAGTGTCCCATTTTTAATTTTATTTTTATTTATTCTTTGCTGAAAAAAAAAATCTGATAACAACTTTATTTTTTTGGTTGTCACTCTGTGTGAGGTGATGTTGGTAAGGTTAAGTTTTTTTTTTTTTGGATGAATGTCAATATAAGTGATAACGATTATGGCATGATCAGCCACGGATTAGAAGAAAAAAATATTTTGAACGATTGAAATCAAGAATAAATTATCAAAGCTAAAAGTCGTGCTTACAACTACATATAGTGATTACAGTTGTAAAAGGTAGTTGTGGTTTTTTAAAATTCAAATAGTTTCCATAAATAAAGGAGATAAAATTATATTAAGAACATCTAAATAGTCTGTATATTAACTCTTTCATATAATTAGGAAAACATACCCAGATGCAAAATAAAATTTCTTGTTCAACTAGTTTCCATAACAAGAAAAGTAATTTTACAATTTATGATAACTAATTCCTTTTCAGGAACTCCTCCAATGGTATTGACATTCACAACTATAATAGATTCTGGTGAGAATTATTTTAGGTGAAGCGTTAAGACTATAGAACATAGGAAAAGAAATTAGTTTTACGCATATAGGGAATGAAGATGACATAACTAAAAAAATAAAACAGATGGAGTAAAGGGATAAGGGTAAGAACTTAGGAAGAGAATAAAGGAGTAGATATGAAAGATATGAGAGTATAGGGAAGAAATATTGCTTGGGTAAAGTGGGAAATCATTTCTAAGAGCAAAGATATCATGGATGAGGGTGGTTTAGGTGTCAAGGGTTTGAGATGTTTCAACATGGCTCTCTAGACAAATGGAAGTAGTCTCCATCTATTTAACTCTAAGGTTGTGAATGAGTCTAAATAATTGTAAGGATAACACAAAGAAATCGAGGTGATGGAGGAATCTTAGGTATCTAGAAAAGGAGAAAAAGAAAAATTTGTTTGATGGTAATATTACCTAGAAAAGTGCACACTATAAGAAAATCATGAAATAAAAATTAATTTTAGAGACAAAAAATAATTAGTTGTTATAATGACTAAATTAGAGACCATTTTAAAAACTGGAAAAAAAATTGGTTTATATTATTGTTAAATAGTTTCTAAATTGGTATCTAATTAGCTACCAATGTTTTAACTACTAATTATTTATATTCTAAATTTGGTAGCAAAAACCTTGGTAGCTAATTAGATACCAATTTAGAAACCATTAAACAATAATAGAAACTAATTTAGAAACCAAAAGTTTTTTAGTTTCTAAAATGATCTCTAATTTAATCAGTATAACAACTAATTTTTTTTGTTTCTAAAATTGGTTTCTATTTCATGATTTTCTTGTAGTGGGAATAGGAAACCAAATTCTATTTTGGGAAGACATATGGTTAGGAGAAACTCTATTATAAGGGACAAATATCCTAGAGGTTACTCTAATTCAAATAAAAAGGGTGTAAAAGAAGTGAAGGTTGTAGAATGGCATGAAATAAGTGGAAGTGGAACATGGAGAAGGAAATGGTTTGAATCGGATAAATCAATATTATAAGATTTCATGCAACTGATTGAGGATGCTCAATGCAAAGCAATAAGGAGGGTGAATGGGTTTGGAAAGCAAAGGGAAAACTAGAGTATATCATGAGGTTTGCATATATGAGGGTTGTACGGATTTTATAGTGGTAGATTTGTTTGTCTCTCTATTTGTTGGTTTGGGATACCAGTGATTTGTCTCATATTTTTTAGGTATGTATAAGGGTTGAACCATCCCTTAAGTGGTTCCTGTTATTCAATCTGATAAAAAAAATAAGTTACTGGAGAGGATGAGGTCATGTATGGGAAATTATGGAAAATCAATGATTTGCCCACAACTATGTTTTGTGCATGGAGAGTCCTACATATGACAATTTATACCATAGAGAAATATAGTTGAGTAGTAGAAGGTACATAATGTGTGAGACATATGATGAATCTATAAGCCATATGAAATCATGAAATTATTCAAGATAATAAGAAATTAAACATCCTCTTAAAGATAAGAAAAGTTATGATAGTTTTCTTTAATGTCCATTATTACCTGCTACGATTAGACTGGAACTTAATATTAAGTTCTCGATGCCCTGAGTATGCAATGCGAAACTTACAATCACTAATATGCTCTGGAAGTAAGGATCTGGATACAAAAGTATAAGCAAATCAGCAAAATTAAGATTTATCTAACAGCTAATCACCAAAATTAATTAACCATGAAGGTGAAGAACAAATTAAAGATGAAATATAAAAGCATTTCTTGCCTAGGTATGTTTTTTCCATCCAATGCTTCCTTAGCAGAAGTAGCAGATTCACTATCAGCATATTGAATCAAAGCCTGCAAAAAAATAATAATAAATAAATATATATATATATATATATATATATATAATTAATGATAGTTTCCATGAATCTCTATGTATTATTAACTCTTTTATGTATATTGAAAAATGTATTTACATGTGACAGAGATTCATTGAAAGAAGCTCATATCACTAATTCAACTACCTGGAAACCTGAGTTCTTTTCAAATGTTGAAATTTTTTGCACCAAACCATATTCAGAAAAGACCTGAATAAAGAATTAAAAAAAAAGTATTATAACCCCAATTAAGACACATACATTAAAAGAAAAAGAAAATGGTATACAATAACAAAGTAGAAAAGTTAAGTAGCACACTAGCTCAAAGGAGACAAATGATCCAAAAAAAAAAAGGTGGTAAGACATATATGTCATTTTCTTGAGAATTATCTATCTAAAAGTAAAATAAAAATTATAACAAAGTATTTTGGCTAAAAAAATATGTTTAGAGACTATGAGTCTATGGCAAATAGGGAACATGTTGTATGTTACATTCTTACGAGATAATGATCATGGTAAAAAAAATAGTTGAGATGAAAGGGATATGATGGAGATTAACAAGGTGAAACCTTGAAAGTAAATTTATCCAAACATAACATAAATTTATGTAGTTCATGATAAGTAAATTTCATTATTTAGAGCTAAATCTATAGCAGCCCAAATCAAGCAACATGAAGAAGAGACTATGAAGAATGAGATAGTTATCTCATGTCTATTTTTTTTCATGTGAGATTTTTACCAACATTATGCATTTGGAAACACCCAACCGAATAAGAAATGAACGGAAGAAAATATATGTAGGTGATGAAAGGGTAAAGAACATCAAACTTTTGACTTTTAAAAGAGAATTTGAAATGTTGAAAATGAGGGAGAATAAGTTATCAAGGAGTAAACTTTAAAATCACCCCATTTAGTGAATCAATAAAATGGTAAAAGATAGAAAATTGTAGAAAATTTGTTGATTAACCTAGCCAGGGAGGTTGAAGTTAATTGAATATAATTTAAATAGTAATTTTCCTCCTTCTATACATCCAAAGGAAAAACCCATTTGTCCAAAAGTTTTTGGTATAAAGTAAAGTCTTAAACTTAGTGTAACAATTGTAAGAAGTGGGAACATAGAACACTTGGAAATGAAAAAGTTGTTGAGGCATAAGGGAAATGTAGCACTTTTGTTCACACTAGCAAATTTTGTAAATTTATTCATGATAATTTGTTTATTTCATTTTTGAAAAAAAAAATAGTTTATCGAAAATTGAAAGAAGATATTTACTCTATTTTAAAAATAATGGTTGTTATAATTTTAAATTGTGATCATTTTGAAGTTATTAAGGTTAAAGTGTGTGATAAATGGATTTTAAATTAGTTTGAATCAAGTGAATAAATAAACACTTATTTCCAAACATTTTATTTTATTTTATTTTTATTTTTTATCAGCAATGAATATATAAAATAAAATAAATGAAACACTTTAGGGGTGTTCCAACCCTTATACTTAGATTATCTCTACAAATACAATCCACCAAAAATCAACCAACACACATTAAATCTTAAACCTTAAACCCTAAACTTATTTCCAAACATGATTATTTCATGTTATGGCATAAAAGATAAGATCAGTTTTTTATTAGTGTATTAAAAAACTAGGTTCAAAAAAAGTATTCATGTTTAAAAATAAGTAAGAAAGGATTATGATAGTCTACTGAATCTAATTCTCCAATGCTCAAAATCAAGTCTTTAACCAAAATTTATGAAAAGTGTAACATTTGTCGTTGATGAACCTTCTTTGTTTTGAGGAAACTTTCACGCAAATAGAATAAAATGAAGTAAAGAAAGAAGATTTGATATGATTAACAAAAATGGGACTTGGAAATTCACTTTAAAGTTTAATGACAAACATTTGATTGGTGCAAATTATAGAACTAAGTTATATCCTTATGATTATATTCACAAACATAAAGCAAGACTTGTTTTTAAGAATTTTCACTAATGAGTGGAGTTAACTATGGTAATATATTTATGTCTATTTTTAAGAATAAAACAATTAATTTAACTATTATTCATCAATTCAATATGGATAGAAATCTTTGACTTGGATATTCTATCAAAATTATTAAATGGTGATTTGGAGAAAAAAGAAGTTATGTTTAATAATATGTTGGCTTTATTGTTATATGTTACAAAGGAAATACTTATTGGCTTCACAAAGTTTTGTATGCGCTAAAACAAAATTCAAGAGTTTGAATGAATAAAATTAATTCACATTGTTGCAAAAATAATTTTAGGAATAGTTAAAAAGTAGTATATTTTTCCTATGAAAGATTTTAGCATTGGGAATAAAATTGGTGTTTCATTTAATGTGGATGCTTTGTTTAATTAGCAATACTAATGAAATTGGTAAAATCAACAAGAATACGTTGTAAGTGTTTTAAATGATAAATCTTGGAGTGATTATAATTTTTGGAAAAGGAAATACTTTAGCTTTGAAGATATAAAAAATATAAAAAGATTGAAGGTTATATTATAGTAATTGGGGTTTGTTTTATTGATTATTCAAATACCACAATTGGATTTTTATTTTTTTTTCACTAGTGCTTTCATAAAATTCTAAGAAATAATATTTAGTTTTTCATTCTTCAATTGAAGGATAACATAAGTATTTTAAGTTCATAGTTAATTTCCATTTATGCTTACTCATGCATACTTTATATATGCATATTTTTTCCCAACACACCTAGCTAATTTTTTTATTTATTCATCATGTACTACTGGATAGTCGAGAAGACCGACATAGTCGAATGATCGAATGACTCTCTTAATTCAAACACAGTCCGTAAATCCACTGTTAGGAGTGGCAAAGTGAGTCGGTCCGCCTCGCATAGGCCCTCCCCGCATACAAAATGTAGGCAAAGCAGTGTAGAGTCGTAGGTGGAGCGAGTGACGACATTGCAAAGGAGAGTGCGTTGTGCGTTTTTTGGAACAACATAGCTGCATTGGGTTTTGAGTGAAAACCTATTTTTCTTTCACTCAAAGTTGTCACTCATCCACTGGACCATTACTACCAAGTCAATTAATTTTATTTTTATTTTTTCCGAGCAAGCGGGTCAGCCCGCTTGGCTGCTGGCCCACGGGTTATGCGGGGCGGGCTAATGTAGGTCAACGGGTTGAAAAGGTCAGCCCGCCCCGCGTTTTTTACCGCGAGCCGGCCCGCACGGCTCTCCCCGCTTTGCCACCCTTATCCACCGTTAACCATAATTAAGTCAGTTTAATTGTAAAATGGTGATTAAGGCACGATTGGACCCTCTTTTGAACCCACGAGCAGACTCATGATAGCTAAGACCCATTCAAAAGGTATAAATACCAGAGGAGACCCATTTTTCTCTCTTTATTCACTTGCACATTGTACTCGGACTAACTTGATCATCAGAGTGCCTTTGTAGGTTCCTCCCCTTACTCATTTAACAAAAGGAATAACTAATCAGATACCACCGAACCCAAAGGTTGTGAAGATTGTGATGACGGGAAGAAGGATAATGTTTTCCTCTTTCTTTACGAAGTTTTCTTTAAAAAAAAATATGGATTCCTTCCTTAACTTGTGTTGCTTCCTCTATTCCGTCCTCGTTTATAAGCATACATTTGAACATGTTTCTCATCCTTTTCCAATTGATCATTGAGTCCTAGTTATCTTAACCATCAATTGGTTGAAATCTTGAAACCATGTAATATACTAGGATTAAGGTTCCAAGAACCAATGGATAACATTTTATATAGGTGAAATCAAACTCAAATAATCTTTTATAAAACAAACATTCTCTGTTAATAGTAGTTTCTATTGTGTTTTTTTTTTGTAATGACCACCAAGATTGATAAGTCTTGAATTTTTTCTATAAACGGATTAGAACATCCTGAGATGTTTTATTTTATTAATTTTATTCTTTATTGATAAAAAAAATTAGAAATTGAATTAACTAGGAAACTAATTAAAACACAGGACTTACCAAGCTCATGGCATCAATGCTTACATCTCCAGCTTTCACCTCTTCCATGGTTACCAGCAGAATATTTCCTTTGCCAAATCTGCTAATAACAATTTCTGGTCTATCAGAATACTGCACGTAAATATTTCTCCCATGTATCTCAACAGGATCTGGAGACGAAGCATAGTTTGAAACCATTGAAATGGCATCATTTAGATCTTCCTGGTAAAACATTCAAGCTTCACAAGTGAGAAGAGAACCATGATCACTTCAAAAATCAGGTTTTATTAGAAACCATCTTTTCAGTCATTTGTTACAATTATTATATATGATTATTCATAACAGAACATGAATTCATAAATAGAAAAGAGAACAATGAAAAGAGTGAAAGAACTTACAAACTCAGCAAAACCCTGGTTCTTGTTGGGGCCAACGTTGCACAAAAGATTAACAACTTTACCGAAGGGATTACACAGCTCTGTGAGATCCTCATGAGAGCACTGTTCAGGAAGGTTTCGAAAGTGCACCACCTTCGAAGGAGGCACTGTTTCATCGATTCTGAGGGAAGAAAACGCCATGAATGAGCAAAGTGTTGGAAAGGAGAGAGAACTGTGTTTGGGATTCAGAGAAATGTTTGAGAGATAGAGACAAAGATACACTGTATGAACAAAGATGGTGAACTTATTAATTACATTATGTGGGTTGTTTTAATGTACTCATAACGGTTAAGAAAAAAATCATAAATGCTTTTTAATTTAATCTTATTACTTTATTATTGTTTTAGGAAATTCATTAATGCATGTCATATATATAATTTAATTAAAGATATTTCATTATCTGTATGAGTTAAAACTTTCAGTCCAATCATAAAATAGGTAGATTAAGTTGTGTACTTTATTTATATTTAATCTTAATGGCTGAGAAATTCATACGTATATTCAATTCTTTATTTGATTGTTATATTTGGGAATTTATTTAATAATGGTATATATATGTTTTTTTTATAAAAAAAATCTTTATTAACTAATCAAAATAGGTTTTATATTATTTAGGGTTTAGGATTTAAGAAATAAACTAATGGACCTGAAAATGGTAATAGTATAGTTTTTTTGCACTATTATTTGATTATAAATTACGATGCATAAATGATTTTATACATAATTTAAAATTTTTAGAGATTATTCACTTTTATAATAATTACTTTAAATTTTAAAATATTTTTGTTAACATTTATGTGAAAATTTTATACTAACATTGCATGAAAAATAAACTTAAAATTTTATTTAACCGTATGTTCATCTTAATTGTTTTTCAAGATGAATATCAATAGCACGTTTTAGGATAAGAAGTTTTTCCTTAATTTGTATTGATTTATTGAATTGGAAAAAAAATAATCCTCAATTTATAAAATTGCCTATATGATGAAAGTGTATCTCTCTCTAAATTTTATATATATATATATATATATATATATATATATATATATATATATATTGTATTTATAATTTATCTCATTACCATGTCTGTTTTACTTATCTTTGTCATTATTATTTTTCTCAATATTGAATGCGTTTAAATTTATGTTATATTTGTTATTTATTATTATGTGAAATTAAATATTTACTTATTGTCAATATCTCTGAATAATTAATGCATTAGATTATGATATGATATTAAATTAGTTAGTTTATAACGTTCAATGATTTTTTTCTCACTCATTTTTTTAATGTCTTTTCTTTAATTTGTTTCTCTCTTTTTCTTTACAAAATTACTTATTAATTACCGGTTAAATAGTTAATAGATCGGAGTGGAATTAAATTCAACTTTTTAAGAAATATCCTAAATTAACAAAATGAATAAACATTTTAAACCTAGTAATAAAAATATTTGATTTTTCTATTTGTTATGTTATATCACGTGGCATTATATTTAGGGTTAAAATCCACGACTCAACCCATTTTGATACTTCGTATATTCGGTTAAAGGATGACTTATATATACGGCTCCGCGACAACCTACTTGAATGGTAAAAATTATCATAGTGTAAAATATAGGTCTCTTGTAATTGGTCATAACGGACGTATGAGTAAGATCTATAGACGTACGTCAGTGTAATCGGCCATAAGTCGACCTATAGTGTAATCGATCATAAGTCGATTTATGAGTAAGATCAGAAGATCATTATGCCTTTAACACCACTATCCCTATAAACTAGGTAATCATCCTATATTCTCACATATGAATTATGAATCCAAAAAATAAAGTCATGAAACATCGAAAGTAGGAAAAATCTTGCTTAATATCAAGAAAGTCGTTATCCACGTGGTTGAGATTGATGATCTATAAAGGAAGTAAAGAAGAAGGAAAAAAGGAGTTTCTTCTGAGAGTATTAAACACAAGAGAATACTTATCAATGGATCAATTGACACATTATTGGTCTGGAAGGTGATTTTCTTTGGTAAGATCCCAATTAGAACACGGTTACTTTTTAGCATTATTATTCCTACTAATGTGTTATTCTACACTTTTTAAAACTATGTCTCATTCATAAATATTATATCACTACGAGTAAATAAAGTTTTAGCATCATTCAGAAATCAATGCTAATAAGTAAAAGTCGACGTTACTTAATTAATAGAGTCGAGTTTATGTTGTATGTCCGTGCAATTCTAAAATTATAAATATTAATTTTTTAATATCGATATTTGAAAGTATCAACTAAGTTAATACTAATTCATCATTAATTTTTAATTAAAACAGTTTATCATTAGTCAAATCAACATTAAATTAGATATTAAATTTTAAAATAAAAATACATTAGCACAAGTGCTTTGTCTAGTAGGCACAAACAACACATGTGTTCTCTTTGTTTCATGCAGAAGCTTCAATAAAATGATATGAACATATTTTCAAGCTAATGTTTTTTTTTTTTAATATTCTCTATGCTTATTTTGTATTTGCAAAAAAGCTTTTCGTCTTAAGTTAATAAAAAGATATCGAGAGCACATGTCTACATCAAATATATCTTGGAAGACGCATTAAAGTCACTCCACACCATCAACCATCTTGCACAAGCTAAAGTTAAACAAAATACAAAATGGTTGCTTTCTAGGCATGTTTAGCATTGCTAGCTTTTGGAATGTTGCTTGAAGAGGAGAACCATATTTATAGATGCACAAGGGCAAGCGCTAGAAGAATAATACTTTTTCTAAAGACCATTATAAGGGCTACAAAAGATGTACAATGACTTTTTTCTTCTCACGATCCTAATATAGAAAATCTCTTTGAAGAAGGAAGGTTGACGATGAAGAAAGTCTTTCTACAAGAGTGATTGTTTTTCAAATAATATACTTGGTGGTTTAGCCAAGAGTGATTGAGTTTGAAATAATACTCGGATTTAGGTAGGAGTAATTGTGTTCCAAATAATACCTAGTATTTTAGCCAGTAGTGGCTAAGTTCTAATAATACTAAGTCTTAACTGGAACCGGTTCCAAATAATACTCGGTCTTAGCTAGAAATGCTTTTGTCCAAATAATATTATGTGTTAATCTATGAGTGATTGAGGTACAAGTAATACTCAGTGTTACCCAAGAGTGGTTGAAATCCAAATAATACTTATTTGTATCTTATAGTAGTAGTTTGCACAGTGAATCTCAATCAGTTGATTGAGAATTGGACGTAGCCTACATTATCACACGAAATAGTATGAAAAAATCACAACATAGATATTTTTTTCTTTTACCTTTATTTATTATATATTATCATATTGTAGTAACAAAAATGAGAGCTTTACAAATTAAACTTTAGAAAATAATTTATGACAGGTCATTTATCAAGTAAAATTATCATCTAATTGTGTATCATCAAACGATATATTGTGAAAATTTTTAACAATTCAACCCCTTCTTATTTTTTGGCATGCTTTTACATTTGTAATACTTAAATACAAGAGAAACTACTCATGTAATAAGATTAGAGCTTAATTGACAAAAGAGATAAGTATCACTTTTTATATATATATATTTTTAATACTAGTTTATTGTACACCAAGTACTAAACAAAGTTATCCAAGAACAATGAAAAAATTATCCAACTCACACAACGAATCTCATCCATTGAACACAAATGACAATGAATAAAGAATAAACACAAAGATAGAAATTTAAAAGTTGTGTTTTGTATTAAACAAGATAATCATTACGTTATATAGAAATTAATGCATTTCATAGCATAATTTTTTTCATACAACTCAAAACTTCCTTATATATGTGCACAAAAGAATTACACGATAGTTAGAATACAATGAAAAACCATCTCAAGAGAACGAATGAATAAGATGACTGATTTACCAAACAATAAAACTTTGAATCATCAATGATTCCACTACTAGACGATGTGTACAACCATAAAACCAAACTACTACTAGATTATATTTATAACCATGAGACAATATATCATATAAATAGTTTAGTACTTTAAAGAAAAATTTTCTTTATTCTTAATCTTTTAGATTTTTGTCACATTTTATATGATATATTTTCATTTTATTCTTTCCTTTGTTGATTGAGCTTTTACACATGGATTTAGTGTGTTAGTGTAGTAAGTTTCACGTTAGGTCATAATAGGTTTTCAAGAATTACATATTCTTGAGTTTGTTGCATAGTGCTTATGAAAAGTTAGGTATCTAGGGTAATTTTCAAAAATAGTGAAATAATTCATCTTAGGTTGAATCGATTAAAACTAAATGTAGATTTAATGAGAATTGAAACAATATAAAATATTTATGTACTTTATCTCTATCTTTTAGCTCTTCTATCTTTTATATTTTTTTTTCACGCGTGATTAAAAAAATTAAATAAAAGCAAATTGTTTTTCTATTAAAATTTTTTACAGCCTCTTTATCTTTATATACATGACCGTAATAGTCAATAAATATTGAAAACTAATTTGTTTTAAGACGGTGGAAAAATATAAAGAAAATATTATATCTTAAAAAAGATTATGACTCCAAAATTTTGTTTGAATTAAATGAACGAAAGTAAGGGATGAGAAAGAGAAAAAAGAATAGAAAATTAAAGATAAAGTTATTTGAATAATAAAAAATAATGAAAAGTTAAGTATTTTAAATTTTATTGTTAATAATTTTATTTTATTTATTATTTTAATACTTTTATTGAATTATGTATTTTATTAAAATAAAAAATATAAATATTAATTATATAATTGATTATATTAAAAAATAATTAATTGTATCAACATTGATTATTTATAGCATAATCTTTAATCAATTATATCTTTAAATAAAATTATTTACTATAAATTTGTATATAGAAAGTTTAATTGGTAATTTTTTTTTTTAACTTTCTAATTCTTCGATTTTCATATTTTTTTTATTTAGTCATTATTAACTTTCCTCACCTTAAAACAAACCAGACGTAAAAACATATTCTTGTAAACTTTGATTACATACTAATAAGATTATAAAAGAAAAGTTATTAAGAATGTAACATTCCAATATTTTATCTAGAGTAAAGATATAATAATCTTTACGGTAAAAAATATAGAATATATATATATATATATATATATATATATATATATATATATATATATATATATATAAAGAGAGAGATGAAAAATTGGGCCTGCAAAAGGCCCATGGACGTATATCGATTTCTATGTAAGTAAATAAAATAAGATCTTCTATATTGATATCCTCTAGTTATTAAATTATTTTATTTTAATAAGGTAAATTTTGATATATATATATATATAATATATATTTTAAATTATTTATTATTATTATTTTATATGTTTAAGGCATATAATCTATAATTTGAATGTAAACAATATTGAGAAACTAATATAAATTATACAAAAAAGTGGTTAAAAAAGTAACTATATAAAATTAACAAATTTGATCTTATATTTTTTTATTATAAAATTTGAAATATTTTTTTAAAAATTTTATAAAATGCGATAATTTTGGTTTATTCTATATTATTTTATTTTACTTTTAACCGTCCCAAAATTCAAACGTCTAAAATTTCAATTTATTATTTTTAGTTTATAATATTTATTTTAAAATAGATAAGCATGTGTATTTTTTATATATCGTTATAGATTTTTTTTTAATTTTATAAAATAGAAATATGAAATATATACATTGGAGAATGCTTTTATTATAGATTATAGATTTAGAGATTTTATTCATATTATATAATTATCTTTTACTTAAAATGATTAAATATTTTCTTCAACATACAAATGATATCTTGAATTATTTTTATTTTTAGAAAAAATAAACGCAAATAAATCACAAAACCAAAATAAAACTCATTTAAAATGACTAAAATAGGTTTAAGTTACACCTAAATAATATTATTTATATTGCTTGACACGTGTTGAAAACATATAAGTCATCATATAAAATAGATTAGAAAGAATATATAATCTATAAAATAATATTTATTTTATATGTTTCGACATCATGTGACTCTTAAAAAAATACATAAAAAAATAGAAATTACTATTTGTTTCCGCTCTAATTTTGAATGTGAAATTCCAATGAATTATGAATTAAATATAATCCAAACAGGTAATATATACCATGGCTCGTAAGAATTAATTTACTCCAAAAAATAATAGTTTGTTTTTAAATTATATTTTTTAAATAATAATAATAATAATAAATACTACCACCTTAAAATGATGTAACATTTATACAATCATATTCATATCATCATAAATATAAGTCTAATAGGTATAATCTTTTAAGAAGATTTCCACATTAAAATAATATCAAATTTAAAATTCTGAATTTGAAATAAAATTCTGAATAATTAAAGTAAGAGGGTATATTTCTATCTTAAAAATATCAATATCAATATAAAAATAAAAATATTATAACATTACTGAAAAAGTAAAATAATAGATGATATAAGCAAAAGACCATTAACCCAACCCTAACGCAATTAAGGACAGATTCCTTTGTCTCCTCAAACGACGACTTTTCTGCTTTGATCCTCACAATTCCAATCCCACCATGTAAGCATCGCATCACTTCTTCTCTTCCCAGATCTCACAACCTTCGTTTTTTTTTCTTCTTAATCTCATTCTGTAAATTTTTTCGCTCTTATTTTTCAATTGTATTTTTATTCCCAATTCCAATTACCCTTTGATTTGGGAATTTACTCTGACTATTTCATTTGGGTATTTGCTCTAATTAGTAATAATGGGTGATTGTTGCTGAAAGTTCAATAAAGTTGATATTTTTACCTGATTTTTACATGTAGTTCATACTCATAAGATGGATCTGAATTATCTGTTGCATATGTGAGTTCATGTTAGGGTACCTTGCAATTGTAGTTGGTGCTTTTTTCAATTCACTCATCAAAATGGTTCTTTGACCATGCTATTAAATTTATTACCTGTGTGTTTATAGTCTATTGAATATTATAATTGTTTAGATTGTAGTTTGAAATCTGGGTTTTGTGACCTTTGCAGAATATCTAGCCCCTTGTGAAAGCTGTTTGTCAGTTTGATTTGGAAGTTGGTGTCGATAATTTGCTTTGATGGGTGGCCAGAGGAGTGGTTATGGTAAGCGCCCCAATTCTCAATCTGATTATGATAATGGGCCAAATAAAAGGAGGAATCACGGTGAGGATAGAGAGCAGTTTGTGATTGATACGGAAGATACAGTTTTTCGATATGTATGCCCGGGTCGAAAGATTGGCAGTGTTATTGGTAGGGGTGGTGAGATTGTTAAGCAACTGAGGGTGGAGACCAAGGCCAAGATTAGGATTGGTGAGACTGTGCCGGGTTGTGACGAGCGAGTTGTTACTATTTATAGTCCCAGTGATGAGACTAATTCCGTTGAGGGTGGTGGGAATTACGTGTCGCCCGCACAGGATGCTTTGTTTAAGGTGCATGACAGAGTAGTTGCTGAGGACTTTCATGGTGATCAGGATGATGATGGAGGTCAGCAAGTAACTGCTAAGCTTCTGGTGCCATCTGACCAGATAGGTTGTGTTATTGGGAAAGGGGGGCAGATAGTTCAGAACATTCGAAGTGAGACTGGGGCCCAGATTCGCATACTCAAGGATGATCATTTACCTTTGTGCGCCTTGAGCTCTGATGAGCTTGTGCAGGTAAACTGGATGAGAATTTTTTAGCTTTAAATTCAATGGGGATTTCCAGTTTATTTGTTTATTAATGCAATTGATGATCAGGGTATTAAATGAATTGCTATTCGGCTGACTTGTTTTTGTTTATAATTTGTTTTCTATTGGTTTTTTGAAACTCCAGATTACTGGGGATGCTGCCGTTGTGAGAAAGGCTCTGCATCAAGTAGCATCTCGACTTCATGATAACCCTTCACGATCTCAGCATCTTCTTACTTCTGCTGTTCCTGGTGTATATCCTGGTGGTAGTTCACTCATTGGTCCAACTCCAGGAGCTCCAATTGTGGGGATAGCTCCCCTTGTTGGTGCTTATGGAGGATACAAAGGCGCTGCTGGTGACTGGCCACCGCGGTCCATGTACTCAGCTCCGAGGGATGAGGCATCTTCAAAGGAGTTTTCAGTTCGATTGGTTTGCCCAACTGGAAACATTGGAGGGGTAATAGGAAAAGGTGGTATGATAATAAATCAAATTAGGCAGGATTCTGGGGCAACAATCAAGGTTGATAGTTCATCAACAGAAGGAGAGGAATGCTTGATCACCATTTTGACAAAAGAGGTAAAAATTTGGTCGCCCAATGGGCCATCTTTTTTTTATATATAAATTTAATTTTGAGTATGATTTGTATTTTGTGCTATATGGTGATTTTTTCTAAATTGTGCTACTACTAATGGCATGTTTGCAAGAATGTTGTGTTAAAACATAAAAAATGTTTTTTTTCAAAATCAATGAACTAGTTGTTTTTATTTTAACGCATTGAATAGCCCAATTTTCCCGTTACAACTGAAATCCAAATATGCTTAGTAACCATTTCAACTATGGAGGAGACATGTTGATCTCCCAGTGGCTTGCATTTTCCACTTGCATTACAAATGTATTTTTTATGGTATGATATGTGCTGCTATGCATTTTGTGATGTTTATAACTTGTGCTAATGCAGTTCTTTGAAGAGACTTTCTCTCCAACAATAGAAGCAGCTGTGCGATTGCAACCTCGATGCAGTGAGAAGGTTGAAAGAGATTCAGGAATCATCTCTTTCACAACCCGTCTGCTGGTATCAACCTCACGAATTGGTTGCCTTATTGGTAAAGGGGGATCTATTATAACTGAAATGAGGAGGCTTACAAAAGCAAATATTCGTGTTATCTCTAAGGAAAATCTTCCTAAGATTGCATCTGAAGATGATGAAATGGTGCAGGTGAGGGTACTTTCATTCTTTGGTCTAGTAGTGTTGTCTTTGATAGAGTCCTAACATCCTGTCTAACAACATTGGCTCCGCAAACCCATCCTGATTAGATTTCTGGAGATCTTGATGTCGCCAAGGAGGCTCTGGTGCATGTACTTACACGGTTGAGAGCAAATATTTTTGACAGGGAGGGTGCTCTCTCTGCATTCCTTCCAGTTATGCCATATCTGCCTGTTTCAGCAGATGGATCAGATGGCCTAAACTTTGATGGCAGAGATGGTAAAAGACATGGACGTGGACATTCATATTCAAGTGGGTATGGTGGCTCAAGTGATTTAACAGGTGGTGACTTTTATGGAAGCTATGGTGGTTCACAGGTACTTCTCTCTTGTTGGAATTGAGTTTAGGATAATATTTAAAATGGCCTGAGATCTTCAAGTTTTAAACCGTGTTTTCTTGTTCCATGTTTGTAATATTGTTTCGTACGGCTGTAGCTTGGAAGTAGCGGTGCTTATGGGGCTTATGGAAGTTATTCTTTTGGACGGTCTAGCAGTGCTGGGTAATCAATCTTCCTGATGTCTAATTTCTTGCTTCAGTTTTTTTATCTTTTACTTTTACCTGTAATTATCATCTTAGATTAATAAAGCTTATCAGTTTTAAAAATCAACCTAACAGTTGAATCTTTGATTTCGGCTCTAATCTATTTTAAGGACTGAAGGATTGGATTTGGATTATACTCTCAACACTGTTTGAAACTTGTGTCATGGAAGCTTCTAATAGCATTTCACTTATGTAGATTTGATTTGTGGATGTGTATTGGTTCATTTATTTTATAGAAAGTTAGGTATTAAATTTTCTTCCCATTTGTTTTCTGGTGTTTGCTTCCACAATTGTATTCTATTGTTTGATACTTTGGATTTTTTTTCCACAAAATTCCCAGTTTTCTAGCCTACTACATAAACTAATGTCTAGTCCATTGTTATCAGTGAGCGTTATGAAATGGCCATTATGGTAGTGCCATAATGGTATGGCATGTCGATTTTGCCATTCGTCGCTATCCACCATTCGGTTATTTTGAAGGATATGGTCTCTTCGGCCATGGCACCCTGCCATGGATTTGGTGTGGTTCGCAGTGGTGAAATCAGTTTTTTTCTTTATTTTTTGTTTTTCAAAATCATGATTTTGGGTTTGGCCCATTTTTAAATAACCCCAAGCCTGGACACAGGAGAGAATGAACCCTCTTTTATGAATGAGAACCTTCTTCAGAGTGAGAACCCTTAACTGTGAAAGAAAAAGAGAATGAACCTCTCTGTAGTCAAGTCTCCTGAGTCATCTATGGCTGTAACAGCAGCCTGAATTGCAGTAATAATAGCTCCGACTATCTAAACCTTGAAACCAAGATTTGTTTTCTGGTTTTTCTTGTTCCTTCTATCTATTACTTTTTTTCTTCCTCATCTGTTTTCTCTCCTTTTCTCCCCTTCTCTTTTTACACGATATTCATCTTGCTGCTCTGATTTTGTAGTTATCCTTTATTTTTTCAAAATTTCAGAACCAATTATTTGTTTGTTGTTCTTATGTTTGCTTATAAAACATTGTTATTGATTACTTTCCACTTACAGAGCCCCCAAAACTAAAACAATGCGTCCTAAAATTGCTTAATGAAATATTAGTGTTTTTGTTAGTTGTGTTTAAGAATTGTGATGACAATCATAAGAATTTTATAAATGTTGTGAAATTAGTTTATC
Source organism: Phaseolus vulgaris (assembly GCF_051622355.1). Lineage (NCBI taxonomy): Eukaryota > Viridiplantae > Streptophyta > Magnoliopsida > Fabales > Fabaceae > Phaseolus > Phaseolus vulgaris. The sequence continues at coordinate 5,160,438 of NC_143501.1, read as the reverse complement.
ATTATATAAAAATTTGTCCACCATAACTTTCCTTAATAGGCTGCCACGCCACCTGCGATATTTATACGGCAGATTTTTAGCTCACCTCCATAGGCAGTTATCAATCCAACCCTTAAAGGGGTAATATTATGAGTGGGTTTGTAGTCTTCTAAAATAATATTTTGAACTTAAATATCCCCTTGGAAAACATGCTTGGAAATATTCTAATAAGCCCCTTGCCAGAATCTAGTTACCTTGCATTCCCAGTTTCTTTATTCTTTCCTGTCCATGTTGTGAAAAGGCCACTCTTACTGACAATTTATGACTGTTCCTGAATTCATCAATTCTAATATTTAGTACCCATTTCCAGGTTGTCGAGTCAGAGTGGTGTTTCTAGGAGGAGAAACCATGCTTACTGAACTTAATGAGTCTCTGCAGGTAGAATGCAATTTTTATTAATGGTCGCCTTTTATCTGGAAACTTCCTATAATTTAGAACTGTCACTTTTATCTTTTATCTGGCAACTTCCTATAATTTAGTATATAAGAGATTGATATCTTAACCTGACCAGTGCCCTTTTAGAATTCTGATGATATTGTTTTCCCTTTGTTCCCTTTCCCTTACCACCCAAACAGCTGAGTTCTATGAAGCCCGCAGCCTGCCTACTGCCTACTGCCTAAACCAGAAGACCTGATGAACCAGGGTTTGACAAACTTATGGCCCACCCTGACGCTACTACTTAGAGGACCAAACTTATGTGGAGACTATTGAAATTGGCCATGTCCATTTTACCTTAATTCCCAAGCTTGATAACTTGTTGTCCCAAGAACCTATAAAGCTGGCTTGCCTTTCTGTTTCTTATTATTGTGGTTAATTTTTATCTTTAAAACTAAGACGCACCTTGTAGCTTTCATCCTCCAACAGTTGTATACTATTATTGTTTTTGGGTTTTATTTTCTCATAGTTTCACTATCACATCAAATTTGGTGGAGTTTTGGTGTCGTGTATTGCAGGTGCTACTATTTGCCTATATCAGCATGAGAAGGTAAAGGCATGTTGTCTAATATGATTCTGAAAGTATACTTATGGATGTTGTTGAGTACCTTACATGACTACACTTTTCAGTTTAATGGTGAAAGCTGTACTTACATGTTAATATGTTAACTCAACTACTGAAGCTCATAGTCGAAAAATAAGTTCTTTGTGGAAAGATCATTAGAAGATATTGTATGGTATTTGGTGATTCAGAAATAGAGGATCTGTTTGATGGATTCTGTTTTGAGGCTACATTGTGAAAGCTTGAAGGCACTCCAACAGCATTGGTAGTGATGGTGGCTGTGGGCTGTCCTAGTTGGAAGTGAAAATAGATAATTGATTAGAACAACTTAAAGGAAACAAAAGCAACCAAAACGTGTTTTCATTTTTCTGCACCAAAAGACAGATTGAGAAAAAAAAGGTCTTCAAAACCGTTAGATTAGATAATAGATATGTTACCCAAACCGATTTGTTTTTAGTTTTTGAAATAAAATAAAAAAACTTAGTCAAAAACAGTATTCAAACATGCCATCACTTGTGGCACTTTTCTTTTTTCGATTTGCCAATATCACACAGGTTTGGATATTTATCGATGCTGTACATTTTTTAGCTTAATTAGCATTCAACTGCACTGAACCACATTTCTTTTAATTTATTTCACTTCTAAATTCTATTGGACTACCGCTAGGCACCAAAATTGGCATAAAAAAAGAGATATTTTCTGTCAGGCCATTAGGAAACCTGCACAGACAGAGTCTTCTGATATGCAGTAATCCAATGGCCAGTGCAAAGGTGTGCCTAGGGTTACTCTTACATTTCTGTTAAGTACTTGTTAAATTCTGTTAACAGTGACCTAGTGAGAGGAATGCAGTGATCTGAATTTCTTTTGGAGCTTTGGTATATTTCACTTTTCCAGGTAGTTGGATTAGATAACATTGTGCTTCAGGACTTTGATGGTACCTGGAGATTGGATGAATTGGATTTGGGTGGATAATGTGGTAGATTGTCTGTAACAACTTACATTGTTCACTGGTTTGTAATTTTAACTGAAATGCACTTTGATTTGTTCTATGCAACTCATTTGGTAGGCCCAATCAGGAATACTTTTTTGTTGACTCCCATTTTATTGATGCAAAACCGTCATGGCCATATTTGCTTTTGATGATTTGTGCTTAATATTGTCTAATTTCTTTGACTTTGAACATTGCACGAGTGACTGTTCATGTAAAAAGGACTTGTGAGGCTCCATTTGGAATTAACCTGGTTTTATTCCCTGAAGTGTTGATCAAGTATACTTGCTTCATTATAGATGGTGAATAAAGAACCAAGTGTGTTCTATTCTTTGGTCTCACCACTCTTTTGAATGAAACTAAAGTAAAGTATTTATTAAATTTATCTTCTAATTCATTTTTAGAATTATCTTGACGTAAAATAAAACTCATTCCGATTTTATATAAATCCAAATACAACGTTTTTGATAATCATGTTATTGTGGTGTTTCTCTTAAAAAAATTATTGGCTTTGTTGATGATTTATTTTGGTTGATCAATTTTTTTAACATTCTTTTGATAATTTTCTTACTATGTTTTTTCTATTTGTGAGGTTTGATAAGCATATCGATTACATATTCTGGAATGTGGATTTGGATTATTTGATTATGTAAAATATATTGGTTGGTCCTCGTTAATTACTCTGTACAGGAAAGTCAACACTTTTTTCTGCTTCTACCAAACAGAAAGAGAGAATCAAATAACATGGTTAAGGTGAACCTAATTTCACCTACTTTGTTATTTAGAAATTCAAAAGCTCAAATGAAGCAATTATTAACAATCCTGAGATATGATCAATGTATTGTTGAACGCTGTAGCAATTTCGATTGTATATAAAGTTTAGCAGAAGCCTAAGAGTACTACAGAAACAGAACTTCATAAGTAGTAAGATTAAAATTGGAAACTTGAGATTACAAATTCTGTTTTTCTAAAGCTAAAATCTATATATTTGTTATAACACAAAATCCGTACATACTTGTGACCAATGTAATAAATAGTTCCACCTAACACACAATGCACATCGTTCATTTTTCAACTTAGTGAATAGTGTTTGTTCAAGTAGATGCTGTTCATTGAACACAAAGGATTTGATCTCTATCAATACTATGTCACAGTTGATAGAAGATCATCTCTTAAATATACGATTAGATATTGGATCTTTATGTCTGGTATTATATATTTGACAGATCAAGAGGTATGTGTATGAAATAATATCTATTCAAAAGGATGATCTTCAATCAAATTTTGCATTTGAAGAAATTGAACTTTACTTCCAATCAGAAGATATTCCAAGTTAAAAAAAAGGGTCTTGTGTTGTTCTCTTAAATGGTCCACAGGGATGATATGAGAAGCTACACAGAACTAGGGTGGTGGGGTGGGCATGCACCTAATAAAGTTCTCATATTCCTTGGTTTCTTCACCATGCAAAGTCACATCCAGCAATAAGAATCCTCCAGAATACTCATTTATTTTCTCATTTCCCCTTCAATAAAGGACAACAATAGAACAGTTATAGAGCTTCCCCTTCTGCAGAGATGCTAGCATCATTAATGCTTTGGCCTGGCATGCCATGTCATGTAGCATATGCATTTTCTTTATATTCTCATTAGATCCTTTCTCTGCTTCAATACCCCATTCGTTTGTTTCCTGTCATGAAAGACCTTCAACTCCATTTGGCTTCTTCTCCTCTACCAGCTAATCACTAACCCCTTATGAGAGTCCATGCTTGTTTCTTTCTTTTGTCAATGAAAAGGGTCTTTTTCCCTCATTCTAGTTGGGAATGCTGTCTTCCTCATTTGGGAAAAAAATGTTCTTGCAGTTATGGCAGTGATGGCCTCTATTTGATTGGTGAAACTGATTAACTTGACTATCTACCTTGTTTGTGTAGGAATCATACATTTCTTAGCCTATTTGTATGATCACTAGCTTCAAATAATTCATCTAATGTCTTGCATGTGGGAATGAGGTCATGTAATGCAGCCAAGGATGACTTGCCGGCAAGCTTCTTTTGGCATTGTGACTCAAGGTTCTAAAATATATGGTTCTAGTCATACTTTTCTTTCAATCTTTCATATTGTGATAAATTGTAGCCAAATGTGACTTATATTCATGATTTTGATCAATATAAGTCTAAACATGTTAATGTTTTGGCTAAAGTCACAATTTTATTTTGATCTTTGACAAACTAGTTGTATTGGATAAATTTCTTCGTAAAAAATGATTTTTTTAAAATAATTAAAATTATTTTATACAATTTTTACTTTTTTGTTCTTAATTTATCTTTGTTAAAAAAGTATGTTGTTATATTCAAATATTCATTTTGCTTTCTTAGAAATTCGGCAAGTCGTCTTTGGCTAAGTTATGACCTTCTTCTCTCATGCTAGATTCTTTTGATGATATATGTAGTCATGCACATTATTGGGACATAATCAATAATGGTGAGATGCACAAAATGATATATATATATATATATGTATATATTTCATTTATATGTTGATTTTCAACTTTGTTCCTTTGATTTAACTTGATGGATTTTGCAGGTATGAAGATTCAGTTGGTGTTTAATTTCCCTCACCTTGTGCATTGTCTTAAAGTTTCATCAAGTATCTTATTGTTGCTTCAAATCTTAAAAATGAGCTTTAGTGTAATATTTTGAAAGCATTGCCATAAAAAAAATTATTCATTGTCTGCCTTTGATTTTTCTTTTTGTTACATTTGTAGTGTTTTCAGCTTTAGGGCATTTTTATGTCTTAGTTAACTCTGAAAAGTAATTATTGTTTTATTTTTTACCAGGGATATCATGAATGATTATTATTTATAAAAAAAATATTAGCTAATTAAATTTACAAATTAAAAAAATGTATGAACTTTTCTTCAATAATATGAATTTTTGAACTCTGTAAGTGACACTATCACAAGTAAATTAATATTTTAATCTAATAAGTTAGAAAAAGTTATGACAAAATAATAATACTATTTTTTATGTGTAAGATATTGAAAATAAGACTATTCTTGTGATGCTTTTATATTAATGTACATGATATTGAACCAGTTTATTATTATTCACTAATTAGTAATTACCAACTAATGTTTACATTCTCCGTTTGGCTAGTTTAAGGTTATTACAAGTATAAACAATAGCGATAAATATGCCAATAATACCATAAATATGCCAATAGTTGAAATAGTTGTATAAAAGTAGTGTTACTTTTTTGTTCTTAAAGTGTTATTTTAAATATTAAAAATCAATTAATATTTCATTAGAAGGTTTTTAACCTTTTTTCTATGACTAAAACTAACATAATCTTGAAGCAGTAATTTGGTAAAAGAAATATGAACTTAAATAAAATGAGTAAAATTTCAATAGTTAAATACAATTAAAGAAAAAAAAATATTTAAAACTTGAGTCTTAAAGACTCTTAGATTATAAAGAAAGTTAAAAAGAAGTTTTAAAAGTAAGATGATAGATTGAAATTTACACAAAAAAAATAAATTAAATTTATATATTGTAGGAATTATTATAGAAAATGAGGTCTTAACTTACATTTTTTGTAATTTTACTATATAAAATTTTGTTATAATTTTATTTTTACTTTTATAGAAATACACTCAAAATTTTAATTAATGTTTTATTTGATTGTTGAGTAACTCACACTTTAATTAATTGATATTTTCTTTAATTATTAATATTTAAAGATATTTTTTAATTTTTTATAATCTAAAAATTTATTTAAATGTTATAAAATATTAAGATATTTTAGTAAATAGCCTTATAAAAACCATGTCTTAAATTTATACCCATATATATAACTCCAAATAATAAAAATATCCCAATAATTTTTGTAATGGAGAGAAATAATTTGACTTGTTATTGTAGCATTTTTAGAAAGGAAGCATTCTTTAGGATCATCACTTTATACAGTTATGATCGAACATTCATTTATTATTAACTGTTTGGAACATGGCTTTCTACAGTGACAATCAATGCTATCACATGGAAAAAGGTTTAAACTATTTTCTATTTATTGAAAACACAATTAAAAATTATTATTTTCATTGAAAAACATACAAAAAAAACATAGAGATGATGATGGAGATACTTGCATCAGTGACCCTTTCTTTTTGAACAATTTTCTATTTTTAATTTCTTTATTTTAGGGTTCCAACATTTTTTATTAATTTTCTCTCGAATGTACTTTCTCTTGTAAAATACTTTCCTAACCTTATCTTGGGTTGTAGAAACAATTAAAATTAACTGGGTAACCTTGTCATAATATTATATAAACTATAGTTATTTAAATAAAGTAAAAAAAATCAATGAATGTAATAATGTCATTAATCATAAATAGTTGTATTTAATAAATTTTTCACTTTTATCATAATCAATTTTAAGTTTATACTATTATTCTTTTTTTAATTAGTTGACGGTTTAATTTTTGTATGACACGAAAAATAATTAAATTCTAAAGTAAAATTAAAAGTAATGTTATCTTCTCTGAAGTTTTACACTCATAATTTCTAATAAAAGACTACATAATTTAATTCTCAATATAAATATTTGACGCCAATACAACGAAATACATGATTGTTGCTAAGAAATTAAATTATTTTCCCTTCATCCCTCCATAGACTATGGTTTAATTTTCTATGGTGAAAAAAAAAACTAGAAAAATATTCTCAAATCTAAGTTTTATTCCATATTATAACTATTGTGAAGAGAAAACGTAGATATATTACTTTAGATACAAGCACTAAAATTTTGGGTGACATTTCTTACAAATATTTCATGAGATTTTTCAAAATTAAAAAAATCACTTTTTTTATTAAAAAATGCAAAAAAAAGTCTCATGAAATATGAAAATATAGCATTCTATTATCAAAATGGAATTTCAATTATAATTAAAAAAAAAAAGCAAGATGTATTTAAGATATACCATCTAAGTTTTGTCATGCAACTAGTGATAAACTTTCATTTCTTTCTCATTAGAGAGCAATTAAAACAACACTTGATCTAAGTTTTATCTCAAAGAGGAAAAAAAGAAGAGATTGAAAGAGAACAAAAGAAGAGAAAGGAAGCCATTAGAAAGATATGAGACCTTCTCCTATGAGCAAACCCAACATGAGAACAAGAAGGCCAAGTGTGATGCATTGAGTTGGTGATATGAAGGTTTGTGAGTAAGCAAATAGAGTTAGGGTTGCACCAATTAACCCTATCAAAAGGGCCATCATCTTCTCCTTCATTCTTCTTTCTTCTTCTTGTGATCTCTTTGATCTTCCTCCTTTTGATGATGATGATGGTGATGAACTTGAAGATGCAACACCCTTTTTCAAGCTTCAACTTTGATGGTTGTTGGTGTTTTGATATCTCAATTACCACCAATCTATGGATCTTATGGTTATATATAATCTTGTTTCTAGTAAGTCAACTCCTAAATGGGAAGATGGTGGTGGTGGTTGCTTAATAAAGTATAATTAATCCATTGATCATTGATCCATTGGGAAATAAAATATGACCATAAAACAAAATGAAATTGCATAAAATAATTAGTGATCATAATGTTATTTTTTACGTTGAGTGTGAAATATTTATTAATTTATTAATCATTAGTCTACTTCAAGGGATTTGACTTATTATTTTTAATTGGGTTTTTTTTAATTATATTTTTCGGCTATGTATTTTAAAAGGAGAACCTTATTAAAAATGAATTTATCGCAAAGGATTTTATTAAATTCTTTAATAATGATTGGTTAAAATTAATAAGGATTTCTTAATAAATAAATAAATTATATAATGCTTTTTTTCATGTTTTTCTTAATAATACAAATATTTTTATGAGTTTTATATTTTTTTTTCGGACATGGCAATATCCAGAAGGTGTACCACGATGGTGATGGTCATGTCCAATGAAAGAAATAAACCACTACTTCAGGTTTGGAGTTCAAATTGACTCATAATATTGTTTCCAATTAAGGGTTTTGATGTTTAATACCACCTTTTCCTTTCTAAAAATAAATTTATATACCTTCACATTTTAAAATTAATGTTAAGGAAATTCAACACCCTATGATTTTGGCTAAGTGTTGAAAATATCCAAATTTAAATATGATCACACATTGTTTGAAAGACGACTGATTTTCAATATAAAAAATTATGTAAGATGCAAATATTTTTCTTGATAGACAAAATAACATTGTATAACATTTCCTTATGTATGACATAATGCTCATATGATCAGAATATATGTTTATGGGATTAGATTATACACACAAATAATATTATATCTCTTGAATATATATACACGTGTGTGTACTATTTGATTGCAAGAAATGTTCATTGACTTTGTCTGTCAAAGAGATCTGCTAAAGATGCAAGCTGAAGTCAACATCAAGTGATATCTTAAGAAAAGAGTTAAAGTTTCTTTGTCACCAACCTCCTAAGACATGAATATTTCAACTCTGACCTATTTGTCTGCCTTATATGGTGTGGATTTTAACCATGAATTTGTGCAAAAGGATATGCTATCAAGAGAAATAAGCATTTCTATTTATCAAGGACGTTGTGTAAAGATAAAATACATTAGAGCAGGAACACTAGCAAAATATATGGATCTTGAAGAACATTATGAAAAACACTAAGAATGTTTATCCTACTTACCTTGAATTTTCTCGAAAGGCGTAATCTCTTCCTAAACTAAGAGAAATAGCCTAGACATTGTATTTTTTGTCAGACACAATTCCCCTTGGTGATCAAATCCAATAATCTGTTGATAATTGAAACACCCAACTTTTAGACTTTAGCCAAGAGTGGTTGTTTGAAAAACAATATCCAAGGGAGTAGCTAGAAGTTACTAGGTGTCCAAAGAATACTCGTTAAGCTAGGAGTAACTTGGAAAACAATACTCATTGAGCTAAGAGTGATTCAGAAAGAATACTCATTGAGCCAAGAGTGGATGGGAAAATAATACTTATTAAGCCAATATTGACTTGAGAAATAATACTCTAAGGATTAGCCAAGTGTGGCTATAAGTCCAAAGAATAATCTAGTGTACTTTGCATCATTAGTTTACCTAGTTGAACTTGACTTGTTGGTCAAGAACTAGATGTAGTATGTTGCGGTAGATGAACTAATATAAATTATTGTGAGTATTTTATCTATGTTTTATCTTCTTTTTTACATGTCATCATGAATTGCACTAACCAGACCCGTTTTGGCTCAACCCGCCATTGGTTCCCCAAACGCAAGGCAGGACGGGGGTGAGTTGGCTTGCCAAGGTTATATGGGCTAAAATTGGTAACCCGCCCCATCATTGGTTGAGTTGGTGTAACATCCTTAATTTTACCCATATATAATGAAATAAAAGTAAAACAAGCAATATCTAATTACAAATAACATATACCACTTTCTCATATGTGTATCTCAAAAGAAATATCCCTCTTCACAGGGATTTAATATATACATCAAAAGTTTTAACAACAAAACAAAGCATTCAAATAAAACATCTGCTTCCGTGTAAAACACGATCATCACAGATAAAGAAACAAACACAAACAAATAACAGGGTAAGCTATCTATATAAAAAGTTTTGATATAATTTAAATTTCAAATTAATAAGCATAATTCATCAATTCTCATATGATTTCTCAAACCATCAAGTGTCTGTTACATTCATAAAATTCATCTTTCATATGTCAGACTTTTACTGACTCACAACACATAGACACTTGACTCTACTTCCGGAAGACTCGTGTATTGAAATTAGCATCCAGAGACCTGCATCTGTCATACTACTGTTGTGAAACCCACACAGTCATGCACATAATTATCTCAATATCTCATCATCTTCATATGACAGGGTAAATCCATTTGATATGCTCTGATCAGTTCTTTCAAACCTCAAAGTCAGCCAAATGGACCTCCTTCGATTCTCACCAACTGAATAACTTCATCTATGTGATTCCATTATATTAGTAGAGTCTCATTCATAGGACACTCACAAATCAATACACCCTAATAACAATCTCAACATGGTATTTCCTTTCCTGAAAATACTACGTTTTGATCACACTTTAACCTCATTACATACATCATTTAACATATCAATGCACCACTCAATCACTTCATATTTAAACTTTCTAAACAATCCAAATATATCTCAAACTTTACTTAAACACATAATTAATTCCAAATATATGCTCTTTAAATCAATCATCATCTGAAATCACACAACCACTTCTCATCAAAGATCTCACCTAAGTAATTCAACAAAATATTCAAAAAGAACAGTTCAACTCATTTATATTATCATTCAAACACTTTCAATTCTCAATCACAACCACTTTCAACAAATTATTCATCTTATTAACAATTGGAATTGGTGATCACGTCACCTCCACATCCAGAATCTTCTAACCTAGGGTTTTATTGAAAATAATAAGACTAGCTTCCCTTACCTGAAACTTTAGTTGATGCTCACTAAGAGCTCCAAATCTACCTAAAAGCTTAAAGGTAATTAACCTACACCACAGAGTCCTAATCAAAATCTAACTATATAAGTAGGACCTTGAGTTAAAAGAGATCAACCCTAAAGCTAAAAGAGTCACATGTAAAACTCATGTAGAGACAACCCTATCAAGTTCAAAATTTGACTCAAAAAAAAGGGCCAAAAATGAACTTACTCTGTTTAGGATTTTGATCGGGCAATCTTGTAGAGTTCATTGTCAGGAGTCCAATGGCAGACTGATCGTCAAACTCTGATAACTGAGGATGTCAAAATCATATAGAGAAGGAGAGGAAATGAAAAGGGTACAAAAATAAACTTAATCTATCAGAGATTTTTGATTGGGCAGTCTTGTAGTCTTCGCTGCCAGGAGTCTAGTCTGATCGTCAAACAGATGAACGAGGAGATCAGAATCTTAGAGAGAAGGGAGAGAAAAGAAAAAAGAAACTTTTAGAGAGATGGTGGTTATTTTAAAATGAAACCTGAATAACTGAATTTTCTATTTATATGTCATTTTCATTTTAATAATAAAATATTCAGGTATCATTTAAAATATACCACTTCTACTCTAAGGTTATTTTCTAAATCCTTACAGTTGGCAGGTGAGCGGGCTGACCCGCCACTTTAATTATTTTTTTTCAATTTCTTTCTTTTTTATTTATTGTTTTGAGTATATTTATTTTATTGTAGTCATTGGCTTGTTGTCAACCCACCAAGTTACACAGACGAAACCAATACGAAATAACGGATTCAAAAGATTGACCCATGTTACTTAAATAATGATGGATTGGCCGATTAAATCCATTCCTAATTAATATTTATATTCTACCTATATCACCTTTCTATTCATTTTATTTTTTTTTTAAATTTATCTTTATCAAACCTCATATGTTACATTTTTTATGTTCCACGCTATATTCTTCATTTTCTTTTCTACAAAACCTTTCTTTTTCTTTTTCTTTTCGTTCCATTTTTTTTTTCTTTTCAATCCATACAAAACATTATTATATGTTTGTTAGAGAGAAAAGAAATACAAAAGTAAAAGAGTGAAAAAAAAGAATTAAATAAAAATAGTGATAATATAAATAATTTGATTAAAAAAGTAAATAAAAAAGAGAATGAAAATATAAATTATTTTAATGAAGAGGAATAAAATTATTTTTTAAATAATATTTAACTTTAGAAATTATATTATTTTTATTAATATATTTTATTCATTATAAAAAGCCAAAACTGTAATTTCTTTTACCATAATAATTATGGTCATTGATTATTAATTATGGAGCTTAAAGTTCATAAGTAACCTAAATAATTTCAATGCAATCAATATTATACAATATGTTGGGGTTTGGGAGACTTTGCATTTTCTTCTTTTTTGAAGAGTAAATATGCTTGTGGTTCCCAATTATTTTTAAGATTATGTATAGTATGAGAAAATTTACCTTTCAGAAAAAAAAATGTAATAAGGCTCTAAGAACCATTAGTAAATATCTAGGGTATTTTTAATAAACTTCTCCAAAATTATTTATAGAGAAAAATATGTTTTATAAATTAAAATTATTTTATACATAATTTATAAAAAAATGCATATAAATTAACTTAAGCATAAATTTACTTTAACCTATATAATATTATTTTTTATAAAACCAATTTTAACTTAAAAACCGTATCTTTTAATAAAAACACATCGCAAAAAGTTTGATTAAATAAATCTTTATTATCCCACATTTAACTAATATTCCAATTACGTATTAATTTATACATAAACTAATCTTAACTTGTATTTTAATTTAACTGTACATTAGTTTATGAAGTAAATTTTTAATAAATTAAGATTAGCTTATGAACAAGGTAAAAAATAAAAATTGTTTTACAATAAAGGGTCTATAAATTAATGTACACAAACTAATTTTAATTTATATTTAATTTTTTATTTTAAAAATGATCAAGAAAAAATCATTGGAACAAATATTTGAGTTTCAGTGGTGCATTAATTTATAGTAGGTTGCTTAGAAGACCAAAATAGAAGTTAATGGAGCAACATAAATTGCATTTGACTTGTTGAATTTCCACTGATTGCTACCACTTTTCAAATTTTGTTGCTTCCTTTAATAGCTTGGTGACATTCACAAGTACCTAAAAACACTTTGTAGCCATTTACAAACAATGAAAGTGCAAAAAAGGTACTATCACTATCAAAAAAACAATGTCATTAAAAAATGAAAGTTTATAAGAAGAAAATTCTCAATTTAATCTTTAAATTTTTATCTAATCTATATTTCCTTTAAATTAAAAAAAAAATTCAAGATATAAGATTTTGAAAACTTTAGGACTATATTTATTTATTCTAATCTTAACTTTTATGATAATAATCCACTACTAGAAAATTATTAAATAAAATTATAAAAAATAATACTATTTTAGAAGATTGTTGATTATTAATTTATATAGAGATAGAAGATTATATTTATTTATATAATAATGAAAATAAATGTTGATTATTATTTTTTTGTACGCTATCATATAATTATCTTGGATTTTTTCCAAAAAAACAAGTTGATGAAACTAATAGATTATACACATGTCATTTCATTTTAAGTAAAAACCAAATTATACAAATATAACTTATATTAAGTACTTTATTATTTATATTTTTTTATAAAATGTAATTTATATCAATTTGAAATAAAATTGTAATTAGACATTGTGTTAATAGTTTGTGTCAAATTTTATAGAAAAAATAAAATTAATAAGAAGATAATAACTAAATAGTATATATATATATATATATATATATATATATATATATATATATATATATATATATATAACCCTAAACCCTAAATATATATGTATGTATTAAGTATGCATACACTCTTTGAAAATATTTTTATACTATTTATTAACTAAGTTAATAATGTGAGAGTGTGTATAAAGAGATAAGAGAGAATTGAGGGTTTGGGTTTTGGTTTCTATTTTTGATGAAACATATGAGATGGGATAATAAAGTTGAGTTAAGACTTTGTTTTTGGACTATTATCCCTTTCATTTCATCTATCATTTTCAATCTTTCAAGTACCACTTGTGCTCATTCAAATAACGTCTCTCTTCATATAATTTCATTATTCATATCCTTTCATCCCTTAATATCTATCTATATATATAAATAAATAAATAAATAAATAAAGAGAATTATTTTATAATTTAAAGATATTTTACTTTTTAATAGTAAACGATTATTTTGGGTTAAATATTGTTGGAGATCCCACATCGACTAGAGATTAGAGCCTTTCATTGTATATAAGTGGGTGCAAACCTCAAATCCTATGAGCCGGTTTTATGGGATTGAGTTAGGCTTAAAGTCCACTTCATAATAAATATGTTTTTACTCCATATACTTTAACTCGAAATTAGTTTTTGTTTCCAGTTGAATCTTTGGAGTAATTAAATCCTTGTACTTTGAAAAGTGTTGAAATAAAGTAGAATCTACTTAAACATTCATGTCAGTAAAGAGTAACTGTTCAGGTCAACATTCAAGTCCATAGACTAAAATCGAATTTAATTATAATTTTTCTTACATAAAATAAATTATTTTATATAAAAAAAGGTTTAAAATATTTTAAAAAATATATTATAATTAATATTTTTATATTTAACTATTTTTTACATAAAAAAATAATTATATAAAAGTATTTAAATATTTAAAAATATATTATAATTAATATATTTTTTATATTACAAAAAGTATTATAATGAATATTAAACTAATTCATATAAATATTTTATGTATTTTTTAAAAAAAATAAATTAAACTTGTGGGTAAATTAATTTTAATTTATAAATAAGTTTATCTTATTTTATCTTTTCGAAGAAAATAAATTTTGGATCGAAAAAGAAATGATTCATAATGATTTTTAAGGTTTAGGAAGTACATTTTTAAATTTCTTTTAAACTTGCAAGTGAAGTGATGTATATTTTCAAAATGATAAATTCAGTTTTACTATAAATAAAAATATTAATTCTAATACATTTTTAAATATTTTTAACTTTTTTATATAAAAAATATTTTATGTAAAAAAATTAGAATTAAACATGTTTTTAGTTTTTGAATTTTCAACTTTCATAATGAACAATGACCCCTCACATATGTGAATGTTTAATAGACTCCAAAACAGAAGTTCATCAGTCACTTTGCAAAAATGTTAACCATGACAGCTTACGAGGATCTTTCAATTACTCTAAACATTCAGTTTTTTGAATGAAAGTTCAAGAACTCAAAACATATAGAATCAAGTTTTTTTTATTTTGATCTTTATGAAGTATTTTAAAATAATTTTATATTGAAATAAATAAATAAATAGCACTTACTTTTAATTGATAAAGTACATACTATAAAGTTAATAATTTTATTTTTTAAAAAAAGAAAAATAATGTACATAAATTAAATTACAAATTTATTTATTTTACAAGAACTAAAAAGAATAATAACAACATTTTCATGAATGAAAAATAAAGAAAGAATTATATAAGAACCAAAATTAAAATTCAATTATTTTATTTTATGCAAGACCTGAATATTTTTTGGATATATAAATTTTAAAAGGGATGAAAAGTAAAAGTTTATAAATAATTTATAGATATTCATTCTTTACTTCATTAGAAATTATATTTTTCTAAAACTCTATTTTTCCTGTTATTCTTCGGAATTCCAAAGTTTGAAACTATTGATTTAAAAATAAAATATATCACCCAAGAGATAATAGTTAAAATAGACCGATTCCAATATTGATCTAAGTAAGTTATCATTTTTCTTTCTTTAATTGTCTTCTTTCTTGGAGTTTGGGAAAGAAATTATTATAATGGTCTGATTAAGTATGTGGAAACTTAATTCGGGTTACGAAAGTATACAAAGGAAATTTTTCTAGTAAACATGTCACTTTAGGTAAAAAGAGTTAATTTTAGTTTCAATTTGGATATTGAAATAAAGATGTGAAAATGTTGGTTGTTATTTGAATGTGCATACATGAGTATGATTATGCAAGTGTGTAGTTCAAAATATGATTTTAAAAGTGAAAAAGTGGATTAAAATAATTATAAATCTGGTATACATGCTAAAATTGATATGTTTTATTATATATTTGTGAAATCTTGTTCATGAGCTTATATCGTTGTTCAAGCGGTAGATTATCATTTAAGTGATGACTAAGCAATGAGTCACATTGTACCATTCAATATCTCTTAATGTCAACATGGACACTCAAGTAGTAGAACACATCTCTCCACATATGACTTAAGGCTCAAGAATGGGAGATACCGATGAAATTCTTTTTTTTTTGGAATAAGTGACACTAAAGTAATGATAAACTAGTTAAATGCTGATGTGTGAAACCAGACAATCACGTGATACAACTCAAGCATTGAATAAGCGGTGTGCTTATCTAAATGAGTACTTCCTACGTCATTGAAATGTTCATTCACACATCTATCTCTTTGTTGAAGTAGTTGGAGCTTCAAAAGAAGTTCATGTTATAAGAAGACAATAATTTTGTTCGCATGCATTTTTTTAATTATTTTCGAGAGACCACGTGCAACCGCTTATTTAATCCAATGTCAATAACGATTTGATGCGACCAAGATAATGCATAAAGTTCAAATGCCTTACATGCAAATAGGACCTTTGATCCTCATAAAAAAAAATTAAAATTAAAATGGTGATCCATATATTCTTCCCATGAAAGATATTTTTCCAAGTTATTATTCTCATAGTTGTTTGACTTTAGGATTTTTTTTTTTGGATATAGTTCATGCCTTATTGGCCTTGTAAGTTCTTCATCATGATAGTCATGGAAAGTCTTTCATATATTGCATCATAGTTCCCTTTTTCTTTAATTTCCAATTTGTCTTTAGGAATCTTCAAGCTTTTGTAATTTTCATCACAAATTTTAGATTCTCATCCTTTGAGCTGTACTTCTCTTAAAGGCTTCCAATTCCATCTTGATCTTGATTTGTGCTTAGCTTTTGTTGAGAGAAATTAAAATGATGATGACGTCCTTGGCATTTTTTACCTATAAAAAATATAAAGGAATAGAAAATTAACAAAGAAACAAAGTTAGTAAATAATTTGAAACAAATAAAATCATCATCTAACTCTTTAAGGAATCAAATATTAATTCTAAGATTCAAATGAAAAAGGAGCAACTCTTCTACACACTTATAACTCTCATTTTCTTGTGTTTTTCTTAGACTAATTGTATTTTCTAGAGGTTTCTTTTGTTTTTATTTTCTATTTTAGTAAAAATTTAGAGTGGTAATAAATCTAGTATAAAAATGTATTTTTTGACTAAAAGTTTGCATAGACTGTGTAATTGGTTGCTTATGATTTTCGTAGTAATATTTTCGAGATGATCTTTAACTTATGAAAATTTAATGAATATATTTGGATCATGAAGATTAGTAAAAATTGAGATTGAATGATTAAAACCATTGAATCTGCCAATAAAAAGTTTTAGAAGGTCAAAGAGTTAAATAAGCATTAAATGGTCTAAAAGTCGAAGATAGTCTAGTATAGAGATGAAGAGAAACAAACATTTTTTAATAGTTTTAGTAGTTAGGAAATTCATTTTTACATTTTAGTTTTTACAACTTTTAGTTTTCTCTGTTTTTTAGTTTATTTTAGTTTACAATTTTGTCTATACGTTCTGGAAATTTACCTTTGAAAATCGATTGAATTCTGAAAATGGGTAACAATGAATACGAAATCGTGCTAGAAGATGTTCTATTTGAGTTATTTTTTTCTTCAAAATCATTTTGGAATTTTTTTTTCAATTGAAAATCATTTTCTTTTGAACATACAAACTGATTGGTTCTTTGTTTTCTTCATTAACAAGGAATCCATTGGGTTTCTTGTATTCGAAGTTAGAGATGACTTGACCATAGTTTTTGTTCTCTGTTTCACTTTTCTAGAATAAAATTCACTTTTTTTTTATGTCAATTCCTTTTAATGCCTATTCGTTTACAATTCCACACTATACATTTCAACTTTATGCACTTAATTAAGTTCAATTCATTTCTTTTAAATTGCACTTTTAATTCCAATCATGCTCTATTTTTTTTCTTGCATTTACATTTTTGCAGTTTACAATTTCTATCATTTATATTTTCACAATTTATATTTATTTTGTTTACAATTATGGAATTTACATTTATGTCGTTCACAATTCCATTTGATGCTTCCTTTTTTTTTAATATAACTATTAAACGGTCTATTACACAATTGTCGACTAAACGATATAACATTTGAACTTAGTTTTTATTTTGCACAAATTCATCTATACTTTACTTTTTGCTTTAGAAATAGATGTTAGTTTTAATCCCCTTTACATTCATGTATCCATTGAATTATCTAACAAAGTTTTTTTTAAGCCTATGATGCATACTCTGTTTTTGGTTATTCACTATAATTTAAATTTTGTCCTTTTAATTCTAGTTTTTAGTTTATATTTGAAGTTTATGTTTAATTCTCTTGCAAACTTTTATTTACTTTTCAATTTCTGCATTTTAATTGTTGCTAGATGGTCTATTACGCGATTGCCTTTAGACAATCTACTTCACATTCTATTTTACATTTTAGTTTGTTTTCAATTTTAATCTCATTTCAATTATTTCCATTTTAGTTTGTGAAAGAAAGAATATCAAATAACGGATTCCATAAACATGTGGTCTCATAATTCCATAATACTTTCAAATCACTTAAACTATAGAAAGAAGAATTAAATCTTTAAGGAATCAAATATTAAAACTAAGATTCAAATGAAAAAGGAGTGACTATTATGCACATTCAAGAATTTTTACGAAGAAAACTTAGAAAAAAAATAAAAGCTCAAATAAGATGTAGACAAAACTAAAAAGTGACATACTAGAAAAACGCTTTTAGAAAAGGTAAAAAGTTAACATAAGTTATTCACTTAAATTAACAACAAAATTTCAAGTAAAGTTTACTAAAACAAAGAAGATTAATGTTTCCATAATTATGAACTCAATTTGCCACCTCAATAGTAAAAAACATTTATAACCTAAGTTTGGAAAGCTATATATGTTCACTTAGATTTTAAAATGTTTCTTAGAATATCTACACAATATTTCTTCAAACATGGACTTCTATTTTTTTTATACTATGCATTTTTCAAGTTAATGTAAAGATGTTAATGATTCAAAGAGAAGTAAGAACACTTGAATTCTATGTTCGGACAATCAATCAATTATTTGTTAAAGTAATTTGTACTTGGAAGATTTTAAAATAAATATTTAAGAATTTAGAACAAGATTTAAGAAGATAAGAAAACTTGCACAAAAGACTCAAATGAACAAAAGGTAGACTCTTAAAGATAATTGAAATCAAGGAACAACATTATTATTACAACATATGCAAAGGTCAAAGCATAGCAACATCCTTCTTGGATCAAATTAATCTATGTTTTATAAACACCAAAATAACTATGAAAATTATCGATAGAAAATAGCAACAAAAATTCAAAACAACTAAGAAAGAAAAACTAGTTACGTAAAATTGTGATGAAAAAACGTTAAGGACTTATTTCAAATTTGATTTAGATTTTCAAATTTTGACTTTGAAACAAATTAATCCAGACAATTTCGCTTAACCTTAGATGACACATAACATCAACCTTAGTCTAAATACCACATGGTATGAGTTGAAATTTTCAACCAAGAGTCAGGACATAACTTATATTTTAGGACATAACTCAACAAAGATTGTCGTTGAACACAAATTTAATTTTAAGTGTAAAAGCACTCTTCAAAGAGTGTAAAGGAAAAACAACACACAAAATGGATAAGACTTGCCACTTGAATCAATAGAACTAGATAAAATTCACTTGACAAAAAACTTTTCTCTTTCACAATTTTACTTGTGTAAAAAAATACTTTTATTCATTCAAGTATGCTTATAAGAAGTGTGTGGCCTTATATATAAAAGCAATGGTTGTGGATTTCAAGAAAGAAATGGAGGAAAATTCAAATTTCCCATGTACTCTCCTAAATTTTTGTCACTTCTGGTGGATCTCATCCATGTGCATACATTTTGCTTCTTTTATCATGTGTTTAATGTGTTCTTTACTTTACATGTGTGTTTTCTTGCTACTTGGGATGATGCATATAACTTTGTGGGCTGGAAAATGAGTGGCCCAAAAGTTGCTTGCTTCCTTTACTTTTTTACTATCTTTACCCCTTAGCTTTATTGGACTTATTAGGCTCAAATATAACTATTGTTATATGCACCTATTTTAAAATAACAAAAGTACACTTGGAAATAAATCCTAATTATAAGTAAATTAAATTTTATTTTACAATAAGTAAAACTAATCAAGATCTACCTACGCCATACATTTTATCATAGGAAGTTGAGGGTGTTATTTCAATACATTTTTAATGGTTCAATATCAGTCTTTAGTATATATATTTAATATAAATCATTCAAAAAGTATTGAATGAAATAAATGACACTGAATTATCATTAAAAAAATTAATAAATAAAAATTAAACTAATTTTAGAGATCAAAATAATTAGTTATTCTATTAATTAAATTAAAAATTATTTTATAAACTAAAAAAAATATTGATATTTAATGTAGTTTTTATTATTGATAAAAAATTACAAAATAGTATTTAAATTGGTATCTAACCATGAGCTACTAAATTTTAGTTATTAATTACTTTAAATTTATAAGTTAATAGTTAAAATCTTAGTAACTTCATGGTTAGATACTAATTTAAATATATTTTATAATTTTTTATTAATAATAAAAACTATTTTAGATATCAATAATTTTTATAAATTTAAAAAATAATTTTTAATTTAATTAATATAATAACTAATTATTTTAGTGTCTGAATTTAATTGTTATTTAATAATTGTTTTTAGTGTTGAAATATAATTGAAGATTCGTATATCATTTAATTAAGTGATTTTTTAGGTGTAACTTTTTGTAATGTTATCTAATATGAAAATGTGATTTGTATAATATGTTATGAGTTGTATAATATATATATATATATATATATATATATTATTTTATTTTATTTATTTTTCTTTTTTCTTTTTCAGTTTATATATTTTTAAAAATTCCTTGTAAACTAAGTATTGTAATTTATAAAATTTATTTGTTTAAATATAAAGTAGATTTTGTAATAATGTATATAGTTAAATAGTTAATTAATAGTTAATATATTTAGGTATTACAACTTTCTTTTTATCTATTGACTACATTTAAATAATTCTAACCTAACATATCTTTTATATTTTAAGATGGCATCAAAACCGAGAAAGAACAAGAAATATCAGAAGACATGCAGCTTTTAACATCTAAAATTAAAATAAGTTTTTAATTGAAAGACAACAAAAGAGAAGACCAGAAAAAACAATCAGAAGAGACCTACAACTTTTAATACCTAAAACTCAAATATTTTTTTAACAGAAGAGAATTCAAATAATTTTAAATATATTTTAAAAACTCAACCTTTTATTTAAACAATATTTTGTTTTCAATATGAAATTTGAAAATTAAAACCATCTCAAATAAACCTGAGTAAGTCATGAACTTGATCATGCTAGCTTTTGTTCCCTTGTTCCATACTCTTTCCACATACTTTCACCAAATTTTTCCATTTTATGAACTTTTGATGTATGAGATATTTATGGCATCCATGACAAAAAAAGACAAATATTAGTGGAGTTCATGAGTATGACCTTACTTAATATGCTTTCCCAAAGAAAAAATAAGAGAAGAAATATCACATTCTCTCTTAGATTAACAATTTGAAATATTTATACTTAATAATACAATCTAAAGTAAGTAAATTACTTTGCAAGGTTATTCAAAAAAAAAATTAGACAATTTTTTTATAAATATTTTTAGATGAAAACAATTATAATTAAATTCTTTTACTAGGTCAAATTAATTTTTTTATAAACTTATATATAGAACTTGTTCATACAGTTTTTTTAAAATTTTAATTTATATATAATCTAATTTTTATATTTTATTAATTTCTTATCATTCTTTGTAGTTGTGTTTTACTATGAAAAAACTTATCCTTAAAACATATTTTCAAATCTCAATAAAATTTTATCTAATAGCTTATTTATATTAATAGCAATAGTCAATAAAAATAGATTAAAATATGAATTAGCCAATTATGATCTTATTGTTATTTTTTTTTTATAAAATCTAACCCGAGACAATATATAATTATAATTCAACAACTGTTAAATTATTTGAAATTTTAATAAAACTATTGATAATATAATATTTATTTTAATAGTTTATATTCATTCCATATATAAATATATATGTCTCTCTCTTTAGCAAACAAACATTCCTCAATTTTGTTGTATTGTAGATTTTTGTAGCAACTTGTGTTTGTTGAAATATACTTTAAGGAAAGTTTGCAATTTCCAGCTGCACTGAACAACTCTGAACTAACTTCTAATATGATTAGGTTGCCTAATTTTGTGGGCACACAATAATAGAAATGAGTAATTCTCAACTCCAAAACCCTACTACATTTACACTCAAATCTTAATCTTATATATCAATCTTCATTCAATTTTGAATTTGATGTATATATTTTTTTTGACTTAATATGCTTTGAAATGATATTAAGAAGTGCACTTTAAGTTTAACTCAACCTAATAAATGGTGTTCTACTACTTCTTTAGCAAACATTGCAGAGTTATCTGATGGTGCTAGCATTCCGGATACAGTCTTTCAGTTTTGGACAGGTTGTGATTGGAATATTCTCTTGTCTTTACAACAGATGCCTCATTTTTTTAATCATATCATGGTTAGGGAGGAATAGGATATTCCTAATTGGATTCTAGATGAGTCTGGTTGTTTCACTCTTAAATCGGCTAGGACTTTTTTTCTTGGAACCAAGAGTTCCATGTGGTTGGGGTAAATTCATTTGTTCTTCATCTATTCCACCTTCCAAAACTCTAGTAGTCTGGAATGTTTTTCATGGACAACTTCCTACAAATCAAGCATGAAGAATCTATTCAGCATTTATTTTTTGAATGTTCTAATGCTTTGCATATTTGGAGTTGAGTTCGACGAATTTTTCATACTTCTCATTTCTCTAATAAGGATGATCTTCTTTCTTTTATTAAGAGTGATGGTAGTCCTTTGGTTAAATTGATTAAGCTTGTTGTAATAACCTTTTCTATTTGGATGATATGACTTATGAGAAATTATGCTAGACTTCAGGATAAGATTGAGGTTTCTATGGTTATTTCGGTAATTAAAAACTAAACTTGTCTAGTAAGAAATTCGTCTAAAGCTTTCAGTGAAGAATGATATGTTGGATTTCAACGTGATTAACTTTTTTCGTATTAATACTCGTAGTGGTGAAGTTATTCGTCCTCTTCCTGTTAGATGAGAGTTTCTTCACCAGACTAGGTTAAAATTAACACTGATGGGGCTACTAGGAGGTATCCTGGTCTTGCTACTTGTGGAAGTATTTTCCATGGGAGTATGGGAGAGTTTATTAGTGTTTTCTCTGTGTTTCTTGAAATTCAAACTGCTATGATTGCTGAGTTTTATGGAGTTATACATGCTATGGAGGAAGCTCAAAAGATGGGGCTTACTAATGTTTGGCTTGAATGTGATTCTGTCTTGGTTTGTGCTGTGTTTATTGCTAGAACTAATATTTCGTGGGTGCTTCGTAATCGATGCAATATTTATCTTAATTATTGTGGGAAAGTCAGGTTTATGGTTACTCATATTTTTCGTGAAAGAAATGCATGTGCTGATAAGTTGGCTAATTTATTATTTATTCATAGAGAACCATTTAATTGGTATAATAGACTTTCATCTGGTTTGTTCTTAAAATTCTTTATGAATTTATAAAGTTTACCTATGTATCGTTTTTGTTAGCATATGAGTTTTGGTCAAGTCCCTCATATTTTTGTATTTTTTTAATAATATTTTTTTCATGTGATAGCAAATGATTGTTGTTGTTTGAGACGTCAGCCTAGCTGAGATGTCAAGTTGCCTAGCTGAAATGCTTAACATGAAAACTTTTTATAAAAAACTAAATCAATTTTATTTCTATTATACTTTTAAACTATTTTTTTTATTTTTCATTTATTTATTATCTATTATATATTTCCTCTCGATCAAAGGATGAATAAAAATAATATATATAAAAGTTATTTTTGTTGTCTAATCTAGGTAGGGTCCTAGTAAATGGTGTTGGTTTTGATGACAAAGTGATTCAATCCATTAGGTTGCCAAGTCCTACTCAAATTTCCTATAAATAGCTTATACAGACGCGCGTGTTTTTACCTTCCACAAACGGAAACATTTTGTTAGTATTATTATCTCTATTCTCTTCATTTTCAACCAATCTTTCATATCAATCCACCACTCATTAATCATTTTTCTTCACTTTTTCTTTACATTTATTTACTTTTTTACATAAAATATTATTTCAAAGATTCCAAATAAAATCTCTATGATCCTATTAGTAACACTCTGTCCCCCATTTAGAATCTTCCACACAACAAGGAAAAGAGTGTACCATTTTTTTTCTTAATAATATTAAATGTTACCGACAAACATAAATAATACATTACATTATTTTGCAAAAATATTTATTTTATTTTATTTTTCAATCAATAATATCTATTTCCACCTTATTTTTCTATTTTTTTTATAAGAAAACTACTCTAACAATTGTTAGACTTTCTCAAATTATATTAAGACTTTTTTTTTCTTCAAAATTCTGCATAATTCTCCATTTTGTTTATTACATTGTCACTTATTTTACCTTCTTTATAAAAACATTAAACTTTATATCTCCTAATAAACCCTACACTACAAGAAAATCATGAAATAGAAACTAATTTTTATAGACTGAAATAATTAGTTGCAATAGTAACTAAATTAGAGACCATTTTAGAAACAAAATAAAAAATTAGTTTCTAAACTAGTTTTTATTATTGTTAAATAGTTTTTAAATTGGTATCTAATTAGAAACTAAGGTTTTAGAGACCAAATTTAGAAACTAAATAATTGGTAGTTAAAATCTTGGTTGCTAATTAGATATCAATTTAGAAACTCTTTAACAATAATAGAAACTAATTTAGAAACCAATTTTTTATTTAGTTTCTAAAATGGTTTCTAATTTAGTTACTATTGTATCTAATTATTTTGGTTTCTAAAATTTGGTTTCTATTTCATGATTTTCTTGTAATGCTAGTGAAAAAAATCACTACAATGATGAAGAAAACAGGGTATAAATATTATTTGAAAAAAACAATCTCATAATATTGTAATTTCATCTTTTCTAACCTACTTCATTAATTTTTGTTATATATTAACCAAACATGCCTTAGTAAAGACACTCTTAAGAGTAAGGTGTAGGAAAATTATAAATACAAAGTAGAGAATATATACCATTGATTAAAAAATAAATAATATATTTTTTCAAAGTAAAAAATTATTATAAAGTCTTAAAAGCAATTATCTTAAAAGTATAACATAAAAAATATCAAGTAAAAGAAATTTATTAAAAGTCACGAGCTCTGTAGATACTTTCTATTTATAATATGTGTGTTTTTTTATCGTCCGTTCACACTTTCTTTTGTACATTATTTTCACTTTCCTCTATTCATAGTACTTGTTTTTGCTTAATTAAAAACCTCCAAAAGGGAGAGTTAAATTTATGAAGTGACCCCAACATATCAAAGTGCTGGAATATGGTTTTTCTTTAATTAGAAGCCTACACCTTACCTTTTTTTCTGTTTCCATTAGTATCACATTTTTAGAAACTAATAAAAATAATTAGTTGTTATAATGACTAAATTAGAGATATTTTGAGACTAAAACTTTTGTTTGTTTCTAAATTAATTTATATTATTGTTAAATAGTTAGATGGATTGGGACAATCAAAAATATTAGTACACTTTGAAGTATATTAAACCAATTATAACTCAAATCGATGTAATAAGTTTCTTCAACAAAAATAAACAGACATATTACATCGATAAAGTCATAATTAATATAATATACTTTAATATTTTTAATAGATGTGCTATTTTTGTCTATTTCTCAACTTGTAATAGTATAACCACAATCAAATTGCCAACACAAGAAATTTGAATATTGATCCAGAGTAATGAATACTATTATCTTTATAATCTTGTACAATTTAAATACATGAACATTTAAACAAAGCTAAATTATAATAATAAATGATAAAAACCAAAGTAGCTATATGTAATGAAAATGGCTAAGTTCTAAACATAATTATAAACTTAGCTAATACTAATTTCTAATACGTAGAAAATATATTGCCCATTCATGATAAATCTGTTCAATTGCATTTATATCTAGTGACTTGTCGATAAAAAGTTGAAATATAAAGAGAATTGGGAAAAGTATTTGTAAATCTCCATTTAATCATTTAGGATTATAATATCTACAACATTAAAAATGTATAAATATAAATTAATATAATATTATAAATAAAAATATTCACAACTACTGTTAGTTTAATATTATATTTAAGACACATAAATAATACCATAAATTTGTTATAGGTTACTATCGGTTATAGCTATTATTATAAGATCCATTTATATCTTATGATAACCATTCAATATTTTTCTTAATGATTTGAGTCCAACAAGACCTATAAATAGATGAGTGATGACTCTCTCAGTAAGGACACACTAAACTTTATTCTATATTCTTACTCTTATACTCTTTGTTAAGAATTTATCATCATCTTTATGATCCTACGAACTTAAGCATCGAAGAGTCTTTTGCAGGTGGACCTCCATCTCTCATCAGAGACCAGTTGAAAACTTGTTTTTCGATAAACACGCAATCCTTACTGAGTTGCACTTCCCAGATTCATTTTCGATAGGAACAAAAATTATTTTAATCCATATTTTACTGAAAGTAATAATAATTTTTTATTAATAATAAAAAATATAATAAATATAAGTATTTAAGAGATATTTCAATTCTATTATAATAATTATTTTTGTTTATGGGAAGATTAGGTTCATTGTTTGTAGGTGTAAAAGGAAAGTGAGCTTAATCCACTTGATACATGCAAACATTGTATTTTTCCTTTATATGGAAAATTTAGTTTGATGTTTCCATTTGGTATATATGTACGCATTTGGGAAGTTATTCATTACACGTTTCACCAATAAAAAAATTGTCTCTTGTTTGTTATTAATGGCCAGGTATTTGTTGGTAAAATAATTTATATATTTTTTAATTTTTATAGCTAAGTAATATAATAATATTTAAATAATTTATTTCAATTCGATGATTTGGATTAGTTTCAAAGTAATGAAGCACAAACTAAATTGAACCATTCAGTTTTGAAAAATAAATTTAAATTGAATTTTAACCTATTATCGATTTTCAGTTGTTTTTTAGTCGATTTGATTCTAAATACTCTACTAGCTAATAAAATATTTCATATAGTATTTATATATATGAAAAATATATATGATATTTACCCGTTAATGTTATATGGCTAGTGTGATAATTGGTTCATCGGTATAAATGGGTAGAGGGAAAAAGAAATTTAAATTACCAACAAACTATCGATTTAAATATTTCATATTCTATTTGTCGAGGACTTTACGCGTGGGTATAAATATTTTGTCATATCCACTCCCCATTTTGAATATAAAAAAATGTTTTGACTTTTTTATATTAATTATAAATAAATTCAAATAATTTTTATTTTATTTAATGAGAGTTTCTAAATTGGCTTACTTTATATATGTTCTATATATATATATATATATATATATAGTTTAAAATAGTGTTATTGAGTAATTTGTTTCATTTGTACGAATTATTTTGTTGTTGATTATATTAGGAATTTCAATATATAATAAAAGAAAATTATTAAATAAAAATTAATTTTAAAGATAAAAATAGTTAATTACTGTATTGATTAAATTAGATACTATTATAAAAACTAAAAAAATTATTAATATATTAGTTTTTATTATTAATAAAATTTATAAATTAGTTTTTAAATTGATATTTAATTAGCTACCAATTAATTTAGATTCTAAAGTTGGTAGCTAAAACTTTATTAGCTAATTATATACCAATTTAGAAACTAGTTTATAAATTTTATTAATAACAGAGACTATTTTAAATATTAATAATGTTATTAGTTTCTAAAATAATATATAATTTAGTCAATATAGTAGCTAATTTTTTTTTTTAATTATTTTTTATTTAATGATTTTCTTGTAGTAATGTTATAATTGGTAATTATATTATTTAATTTTTCATGAGTAGAGTAGGGTTTTCATTATGAACATATATATTAATTTTTAAGAAAAGCACAATTATATGAAAATTATATGAAAATGAAAAAATTCAAGCATTTCTACAAAATTATTAAATAAAAATAATTTTAGAGATAAAATATAATTATTAATTTCTAAAATAATATTTAATTTAATCAATATTTTTATAAAATCACTATTTGGCCTAACATAAAACTTTTATAAAAAAATTAATGTAACAATTTTTTTTCTATATTTAATAATTTTTTAGTGAAACTAAATCATTGGTAGATAAAGCATGATATTTTCTAATGAGTTGTACAATAATTTCCATTATTCCCGTCAATCTCATATTGAAAATGAAGAAGGTACAATTCTTGGGTCCACCTTTGTTTGGATTGTAGTTTATTTTTCCCCAATAATGTATGCAAATAACGTCATTTCATGAGAGACAAAGTCATGGGTCTTTGAAAGCTATTGTGCTGCCAAATCACTACATATAGAGATAGTTTTGTATTACCCATTTAAAACTCTATCTTTAGTATGCAACATCATATATCTTCTTCTTTTTTTTATCACTTGAAAAAAATAATATAAGAATCACTTCAATTCAAAAGAACACACAATAACAATGTTTTTTAATCATATACATACAAGAGAAAGATAAGTTATAAAAATTGTATAGTAATATATAAATATATACAAGTTATTACACTAAAAAAAAATCATGAAATAGATAAAAAAAATTGATTTTTAAACTAGTTTCTATTATTGTTAAATAGTTTCTAAATTAATATCTAATTAACCACCAAGGTTTTACATACCTAATTTAGAAACTAAATAATTGGTTGGCCATAATATACCTGATGGGTCAAACAACTCGACTTTATTCCTACCAAAGGTTATGTGACAATAGACAACTCAAAATAAGTTTTTTTATAAGGTAGTTGTTTGTATCTCAAAATAAGTTTTCTTATGAGCTAGTTGTTTGTTTCAACAATCATATATATCACCATATGAAAATATTTTATTATTTGATCATCTTTTAATTAGTGAAATTTGTTTAGAAAAAGAATAATAACTGATTTCATAATTAAATAAAAAAGGATTTGTTAAAACCAAAGTTTAAGTTCCCTATATCTAAAAGTCATTTACATTTTCTTTTAATTTTCTTATACAATGTCAATCAATAAATTAAGGAGATGAAATTGAAATTACTTTATCAACATTTGAAACTTTTTTGAAAACATTGGTAACTTTACCATAGTGAAATCTTATTTGAAAAAACATTTTATTTTGGGATTTCACTTTTGACATGAAAAATCAAGAGTTTTATGATATGGAGTTATAAAAAAATAATTATTTTCTTTGTACATGCACAACTTTAATTACCTATATTAAAAAATTTATAAATTAAATGGTTAAAATCTTATTTTTCATTTTTCATGTCTTAGTCTTTCTTCCATTTTTTATTTCGATATTTTGGTCTCCTATTTTTTTTTTCTTGAGATTTTTAGAATTCGAAATTTTAAAAACATACATTTTTTTTTAATTCACACACTACTAGAAATCATTAAATAAAAATCAATTTTAGAGAAAAAAAAATAGTTAGTTGTTATATTGACTAAGCTGAATATTATTTAGAGACTAAAAAAATTATTGGTATCTAAATTAGTTTGTAGTATTTGTAAATAGTTTTTAAATTGATATATAATTAGTTACCATGATTTTAGCTACCAATTATTTAGATTCTAAAGTTGGTAGCTAAAACTTTGGTAGCTAATTAAATACGAATTTATAAACTATTTATCTATAATAAAAATTAATTTAGATATCAATAAGTTTTTAGTCTATAAAATAGTATCTCATTTAATCAATATAGTCACTAATTATTATTTTTCTCTAAAATTGATTTTTATTTAATGATTTTCTTGTTGTGGTGATCCTTTTATATTTTTTTTTTCATCGACTAAATTATTTCTTCATAGTAACTTAAATAAATGTGTTAATTTTAGATTCAATTGACTCAAAATAAATAACACATGCAAATTTAAAGATTGACTTGAAATCTAGAAAATAAATTAGAGAACCAAACTCGAAAATCAGAAACTAAAGAGAAGCAAAATTAGGGTTTAGTCAAAACCTACAAAAACAATATTCAATATATAACAACAACATTAATATACCATTCAAAATCTGAGGGCATATGCATGCAACATCATTTTCTCATTACTATTGGTTGGCAGAAGAAGACCAAGATATTAACAACCTCTTAATGATCATATACATATATTATAAGCATATAAATTTCCTACTCTTTTTCATTTGTCTTGTAATAGACTTCTATATTAAGTGAATTATGATTAGTCCCTCATTTTTATATTTTTTTCTTTAATATTTTTTTTATAATACTTGAGTATGTTATAGATTGATACTACTTAAAGTGTTAACCTATATAGTTTACTTACAAATCCTTCTTTGTGTTGCATGACTTAAAAGGGTGACTATTGTTGATGAGAAGAACAGGTTCATTGGTTGTAAGTAGGTATAAAGGGGAATGAGCATAGAATTCACACTACAAAAAACAGTGTATATTGTGGCGGTTATTTTTGTATAAACTGACGTTTATAACCGCCACAATATACATGTGTGGCGGTTTTTCAAACCGCCATAGAACTGGCCGCCACAAAGTTTAATGTGGCGGTTTTACGCTAACCGCCGCAACACCCGCCACTTTAACAATATGTTTAAAGTGGCGGTTTTTATATGTAAGTAGTGACAGTTATAACTGTCGCAATTTAATTCATTGAAAAATATTTTTGACAGCATTAGATAAGGTATATTATGGCATTTTTAACTGACATAATTTTCATTCTAAAAAAATGAAATTTAGCCGATATGTTTTTATAATCTGGTTTGTATAATTAAACAACTAAACATATTTAATTATAATAGTATTTAATTAAATATGTTTTCATAATAAAAAATATAAATGTTAATAAAATGAAATACTATAAAAATTTATAAGCATAAATTAGAAACACACATAATTGTTATATCATTTGAAAATTAGAACAAGTTGATACATAATTGTTCAAAAGTAAAGAAACCACACAATATTTTTAAATATCATAGAACATTCAAACTATTACAACATGTTCATCTCTAATTAGTTTTCTTTTCCATCTTCCTTGATCAATTTTACTTTATGCACTTGATCCTATTACTTGATAAGGTGATGAAGCACCACTTTCAACATCTGTTACCTGAAATAAATAATAAATAATTTGATGTTAAGAATTTTCAATATTTATAATTATAAAATAAAAGATGAAAACGAAAGGAGTAGGTGGCATGAAATATATTTAAGTAGCATATATGGCTGGAAATTAACGAGTGCCAAACAGGTGTATACATTCATGCATGCTTTGATTTCCTATTCACCTACCCGTGCTAAATTCCTCCACTAGAGTAAAAATAATAATATAAAACTAGGTTAATGAAACTAAAATAAGAGAAATAATATCTTAATATTTTACAGAAAAAATATATCAATATATAATTTTTAAATTAACAAACAATGTTAGTATATGTTTGAAAAAATTTTAAATTCTTAACTTTTTTCTTTGGATGCAAGTTTCAGTTTCTTCTAAATCTATTAAAATATTCTTATTTAGTCCATGAACACCCTTGCGGTCCCTAGAGCAATGTTATACCTTTTGCTCCATTGAAGTGTATTTGAACCTGATGAAAGGGTCTAAGGTAAATAACCATTCTCCATGTACACTATACCCAAACATGCATATTAAGTTCATGTAGTTAAACTTTCCAATGATGCTTACCTCAGTCAGAAACTCATTTTCTATCTACATATTTGTTTATTGCTTTTATTGCTTTCCTTTCTAATCATCTTTCCTTTTTTCTGCCACCGTTCTGTCTGCACCAAAAGTGAGATGAAAATCAGTAAGTTATTTGTGTTTGCTTTTATGTACGCAAATGATACCTTAGCATTCATCGTTTACTTTGTGCCAAAATTATGCTTTTTGTCTAGTTCTCTAATTTGTTCTATAACTTTAAATTAATAAATATCATTCCATAAGACAACTTTGACTAACATCATTCAGAAATAGCCTTAAATTCTTGCTCTATTGGGACTTTAGATTGTATAAAAGAACAAAACAATATTAAAAAGTAAAAGCTTGGACGAATGCTAAATGTTCAAAACAATAATTTGGTTTCCTAAGTTCGAATATGATTGCATCTATAACAAGGGCCGTCAACAATCCCTTGTTATCTGATAACTTCAGAAACTTGTTGAGTGTTGAAGCTAATCGAGAACTCTCACATATTCACATGAATATGACACATGATTGATTTGATATTTAATTGACTTTTATTTTCCAGATATAACATTCTAAGCAACATCTCTGCTGAGAATTTGAGATATTATTCTAAACTCACCTTGCCCCTAGATGCTACAGCAGGAAATTGTGACCTTCCCACTCCACCCATTTCAGATTGCTGGGGTACATTATCATCCTCGATAATTGACTTGGCTTTTCTGGCTAGAACACCCCAAAATCTATTCTTGGACTCGTTCATGTTCTTCATGGATGTATATTCATAGGGTCTTGAATCCTATATATACAGCACCACATTTAACAAAATGACTACTATTTTGAATCAACATAGTGATACTCTAAATACTAAGAATACACATTAAAAGAGACATAAAAAGTATGCATACCTTGAAATGAATTTCCAACCTTAATGGATTCACTCATAAAAAAATAAAATTAAATCAGAATTAGTTGTAACAGACTCATCCACTTTTTACTTTTAAGTAATAACCAATTTCGGAATTGGAATTATCCAGACATCAACAATTAAAAGAAGCAGCTGCCCTAAATTGGGGGGAAAAAACTAATAAAAGAATTCACCAAACGAGGGAGAATTATACAAAAGATGAGAAGGCACACTTAGAAAAATACAGAGCTATACACAAACACTGCAATCCTAAAGATCAAAAGTTGTTAATACGAAGGTACTTTGGAGGTTTTAAGTTGACAGCGTTTACATACACAAGGTTTTGACTACTTTTGCTAAAGTTGATATCACTTTCACACCCTGCTCATATTGCAACCACAATATGAAACTGAAGAATGATAACACCCTGTATGCTACACTACACAACAACAACACGAACCCTAAAATCTAAGAAGACCTCCATTTCCCTGCACTTTTTGCGATTGCACAGGAAACAATGCGCATCAACAACTACCTCACAACATCCAAATACAGTTATGATGTTTCACTAGCATAGGAAGTGTTCCCCACTTTTCCATAGTTCGTATCATTACTTTAACAGGATTTCTTTAACACATTCATTGATGCAGAGATTTTAAGAAGCTCTTTTAAACTAAACTACTCTATTTCCCTTTGCATATTCTCCATTTAAGAAGATTTCTCTTATTTTCTTCTCGCTCGATAAAAAAATATTCAATAAACCCTATCCAGCAGACATCTCATGAGCAATAATATACAACGAACAAATTGAAATCAAAATAGTACAATCACACTCAGCATATACATCAGAATTTTCATATTTTCTAAAGAGAGAAGTGGACCTTGGAGGAAGGATGAGGAGTTGGAATGGGTTCAAAAGGAGTTGTCGGAGAAGCAGAAGCAGAGGAGAGACCATAGAGAGAGGACATGGATGAGTCGTGACGCACCAAATAAGCTTTGCTAGCTTTTGCAGCAAGCGAAGACGAAGATGAAGACGACGCTAAACCTGATCACAAACCTAGACAAAAGTTTCAAATCCTTACGCGCGAGGAGGCGGCGATGGCGGACAATGAAGGGCGCGACGAGGCGGCGATTACGAACAGTGAAAGGCACGAGAGTGAGGGTTTAGGGCGCGCGTGAGTGACTGAAGGTGAGAGTGTTTCGTGAAGGTAAAAGAGTTTTGTGAAGGCAACTTACAGAGAGAGAAGGCAGCTTACAGAGAGAGGAAAGAGTCACGGTTGTTTAGCACATAGAGAGGGAAGAGAGGTGTATGAAAAGTGTGAAGAGTTAGTGCATTCGGTTTTTAAGAGTTAAAAGCAAGTTTTAAAAAAAATGCGGGAATTTTATTTTAAAGGATAATTATGACAGTTAAAAATGACATATTTTAAAGGGTAATTGTGATAGTTACTAAAATGTCATATTATACGGAAATTTGTGACGGTTAGTAATAACCGCCATATTAAAACCGTCATTTTATACATGATTTTTTGTAGTGTCAATGGCAAATTTTTTGTTTCATAATCTTGTCACATCATGCACTTTCCTCATCTCACACTTCTAAACCTATTGTTTGCTACTTGCATTCTTTCTTCCTACTTATGATGTTAAATTAACCTGTTTCACACACACAAAAAATGGTTTAATAAGTGATTGTCAATTATAACATATTGGAAAAAAAATTATTCCACTAATTTTTTATTAAATTATAACTAATTTATAAATAAAAATAATTAATTATTATATTGACTAAATTAGATACTATTTTATAAATTAAAAAATTATTAGTATCTAAAATAGTTTCTAAACTAGTATCTAATATTAGTTAAGATTTTAGTTATTATATTTTATATTATAATTAATTTTTAATTATAAATTAGTAATTAATTTACAATATAAAATAGTTAGTAGTTCAAACTTTGGTACACTACTAGAAAATCATTAAATAGAAATTAATTTTAGAGACAAAAAATGATTAGTTTCTATATTGACTACATTAGATATTATTTTAAAAACTAAAAAAATTATTGTTAACTAAATTAGTTTCTATTATTGATAAATACTTTTTAAATTGGTATTCAATTAGCTATCCAGATTTTAGGCACCAATTATTTAGATTTTAAAGTTGGTAGCTAAAACCTTTGTAACTAATTATATATCAATTTAAAAACTATTTATCAAATAATAGAAACTAGATACCAATATTTTTTTAGTCTATAAAATAATATTTAGTCAATATAACACCTAATTATTTTTTTTTCTAAAATTAATTTTTATTTAATTATTTTCTTATAGTGGTAGATAATATTAGATACTAATTTAAAAATTACTTTATAAATTTTATTAATAATAAAAACTACTAATTATTTTTTGTCATTAAAATTAGTTATTATTTAATATTTTTCTTGTAATAAATAAAAATTTAATTATTATTATTGTTATTTAATTATATTTATTTTATTTAAAAGTAATTTTTTTCTTAAACTATCTCTATAAGCTCCATGTAAAGAATAAAATAGATTAATAGAAAATAAAAGCACAATTAAATTAAGGGCTTTTTTTGGGAATGATATTATTACAAAAGATGAACATTTTTTAAAGTTATTTATATGAAGAGAACATAAAAAGAAAATGTGAATTTCATAGTATGAATTCCATATTGGAAGGAGCTACAATGGTTGGGCCCACCTTCATTAGAATCTAGTTTTCTCCAATAATGTATTCATGGGATCAAACCTCGTTACAATACAGACAAAGTTATTGGTTTCTTGGTACACTGTAGTAGGTTTTGCAGCAGTCACCAAACAAAGGAATAAATCACAATAAAATAATGGGGAATTTAAATTTTCATGCATATATTATTAAAATCAAAGTTTAAGCTCACTTGGTCTTAGTCTTATAAGTTCATTGATAAAAACATAAAAAAAAACTTTACAAAGAGCATATTTGTTATATAATTTTTATATAAATTAATGGGTAAAAATATATAAATTATAAACGAGCACCAACTTCCAAAACAATGGCTGATCCTAACGATGTTGTCCAACGAACTTGAGGTTGGAACATTAACCTTGTGGTCATTAGTGAGCGCCTTTGGTATACTTGTCTTTAAACTGTCTTTGACCTCGATTCCTGAACGATGTGAGACTATATTGACATACAAAAACATAAACTGACTTATTTT
Source organism: Phaseolus vulgaris (assembly GCF_051622355.1). Lineage (NCBI taxonomy): Eukaryota > Viridiplantae > Streptophyta > Magnoliopsida > Fabales > Fabaceae > Phaseolus > Phaseolus vulgaris. The sequence goes on along the minus strand of NC_143501.1, from coordinate 5,124,561 downwards.
TGAACTAAATCGAATTCTAAAACTTATTTTAATGGTATACTTGTTTAAATTAAATAAATTAGAGTTAAAAAAATCAATTTATTTTTTAATGTATTTGAAGTATGGTTAACAAATATCTTATTCTAAAACATATTTTTTATGTAATAAAATTTAATCATTTTAAGCATTGTACAATTCAAGTTTTTAAAAATTAATTTAGTTTTGTAATGCAGTTCAGATCAATTACTTGTTCGTATTCAAGAATTAAACATTAAACATATAGAAAATGAAGAAAAAAAATAAAAATTAACGAACAAAATAGTATGTATGTATGTAAATTTTTTAAAAAAGGTTGTCACTAAAATTTTTACGATCACGGTATTAGTGACGGAAAAAATAGATTTGTCACTAATTATCAGATATTTTGTAGTGAGACTAATTAAGATTAGATATTTGTGCAAGCTGTACAATGATAGAGCTACTTTCAATCGTACATGTTTTAATGGACAAAGATTTTTATCACACATAATAATTTATTTTTCTTTTTGGGAAAAGAAAACTTTATTTATTATAATCTACACAACTAGTAGTAAACAAAATGGTTCAAGTAATTATTATTATTTGCATATTTTAATATTCCAAATACTTTATAAGTACGTAGCATATATTTAAATTAATCTTTATTATTAAGGAAAATAAAAGACAAAAGAGATGTGATTGATGTAATGAAAAAAGTTTAATTTTATTTAAGCTACATTAATTAATATCGTCTCCTTTATTGAACAAATTATAAGCTTTTATTAAAAAAAAGTTGGTGCTAGTGGTGGATGTATATCTTTTGAATAAATGGTATTTATGGTTTAGATAAACATGAAAAGAGAATATCTTAATGTCTAAGGTACACAAATTCAGCAACCACAAAAGTTCTTAGTACGTAGTAATTTCTTAATTACTATGCAAATATTTTTTATCAGTATAATTCAAATATAATTTATTTTATAACAACTCGAATGTTAATAACTTGAATTAGACCCTCGCATTAAAATATGTTTGAATAAAATTATTAAAAATAAAAACTAATTCTGAATATAAGGGATTATAAACAATAATTCATTATTAAAATAATTTATTTTTAAAATTGATAACTCTAGGTAAATATATGACATACTTTTTTTTCTCTCATATTTATTTGTCTGTTGCAGCTTCTTCTAAAAAGCAAGTAACAGCTATTTCTTTTTCCTTTTAGTTTCACGTAATTTACGTACTTTTGAGTGGATAAGGTGGAGTTGTTCATATATGTTACTCAACGTTTGTTCTTATTACTTCTCACGAAAAGATTGTGTGCTTTTGGATAATATCCAATCTCACTATTACGTTGGATATAAAGTATTGTTTGCATGCTCGATATATTTACTTCTCTTTTATTTCATATTCAAAAACAAAACAAAATATAAAACCTATTTAATTTCAAGTTTTAATATATTACTAACGAAGAAACTAGATATATATGCAACTCAAAGTTATCATAATTACTAGAAAAAAATAATAGACATGTTTTTTTGTATGTTCTTATTGTATTTTTTTTTAATATTTATCACTATTGAATGATGGTAAAAGATAAGATAAGAACGTTACATACGTCGAGAGTGGTACGTAGGAGAAGATTGAATGAAAAATAAAAAAGTATGAAAGTAATTAAAAAATTTATATCGTTATAAATTATTATTGTTGAATAAATCAAAGAGACGTTGGTGTAAACATAAATAAACCTAATTTTGGATGTTATATATATAATTTAACCTTTAAAATGATTTAAGAATAATTTATATTTTTGAAAAAATAATTAATAACAAAGGGACTCATAGTTTTAAAAAAAGAGTTGACAACCCAGGAGTGAATTGCTTTGTATTATAATTGCTAAAAGTAAAAAAAAATAAAAAATTTATTAAATTATGGGTCCATATAAGAAGATGGAAAAATTCTGAAAAATTATAAATTGATATTTTTGACTATGTAGTTGTAAAAGTAAATTTTTTCTTTAAATAGTTAGATTGCTTAAAACATTATTAGAATTCATTTAAATTTTACATTGTGTACATGAATATTTATATTATAAGATGTTTTTTTTTGTAAAATTTCCTTAAATTAATGCCAATGATATATATATATATTAAAATTAAAATGATTTAAATATGTTTGACATGATCCAATGCATAAATCACACATTAAATTATGAACCGTTACCAAAATCACTATTTCGGTTTTCTTAAGTAATTTTGGAGTTTTAAGTCTAAAAAAATAAAAAAAAATATAGAGTGTATTAAAAAGCGATTAATTTTGGTTCACATCTAGAACATGGTGACAAATGAAGAATAGCATAATAAACATTAAAAGTGTAAAAATCACTGTTGCTAAAACATGCATTATGATGGTGATTTGGCTTGTACGACAGCAGAGGTATGTGATATAAGAAGAGAAGAGAAGAATGTGAGATGAAACAGTTGCGTGCAGGGTCACTTGGTGAGGTGTTCCTGGTCAAATTAATGAGGAAAATAACCTCAAAAAAAGTGAGAAACGACACAGCTAAAAGCATGAAACCACCCCACAAGTTGTCATGCAAGCCACGGTTCTTTGAACCCACAAAAGAAACCACTATTTAAGGAGTTATGTTTCCCCCAACACAGTCCTTTTCTAAGAAACATTTCACACACACCTTTCTCTTTTCTCGCTTCACTTCATTCTCTGCACAACTTTGTGATTCCATATTGCCACATTCTTAGCCAATCTTGTGCCAGGTTCGCCCCTTTTGTTGTTAAGAGAAAGGATCATGAAAAACGGTTCTCATCTTTGTGTATCAGATGTTCAGTGTGTCAGCTGATTCCTTGTTTCGAAAGTGATTGTCTTGTTTCTCATTTTGTTTTTTGTGATCAAACACAGGACTTGGAAAGTGTTTGATGGATGCAATGGAGAACAGTAATCACAGAGAGATAATGGCAGAGCAAGCGTTTGATTTGCCACCAGGGTTCAGGTTCCATCCAACAGATGAAGAACTCATCACTCATTACCTCTCACAGAAGGTTCTTGATAGCTGCTTCTGCTCCAGGGCCATTGGAGAGGCTGATTTGAACAAGTGTGAACCGTGGGATTTGCCTTGTGAGTAATCTTTTTCCTCTTTTGGTGTTCTTCATTCTTATTTATGGCAGCTTTTGGTTATGTTTGTGGTTTTTCAATGAAGGTATGGCCAAAATGGGTGAAAAGGAGTGGTATTTTTTCTCTGTGAGGGACAGAAAATACCCAACTGGTCAAAGGACTAATAGAGCCACTGGTGCTGGTTATTGGAAGGCCACAGGCAAAGACAAAGAGATATACAAGGCAAAGACACTTATTGGGATGAAGAAAACTCTGGTTTTCTACAAAGGAAGAGCTCCAAGTGGGGAAAAAACAAACTGGGTCATGCATGAATACAGATTAGAAGATGATCATTCTATGCACAATCCACACAAAAAGGCCATGGTAAACTTGGTTTTCTGTTTCTGCTTTTGTTCTCAAAAATCAAAGGGACCAAAACAAATATTGTCCTAAAGTGCAGTGCAAAAAACATTAACCTTTCAGCTTTTTCTGTTGTTGTTTTATACTTCACTAATGTTTGTTTGTTTTGGTTTGGTTTGGTTTCCTTTTCAGAATAATTGGGCCATCTGCAGGATTTTTGAGAAGACTAACTGTGGGAAGAAAATGCAGATTTCTGGTTTGGTGAGGTTCACCTCCTTTGGAAAGGACATGCCTTCATTGATGGATTCTTCTCCATACAACACCAGTGAAGCAAAGGCTGTTATGGGGGAGTCATCACACTTCTCAGATCCAAACCAAAGTGAGGACCTAAGAACACATGATGAACACATAGTTGATAGCCTAGAGACTCTCATGATGGCATCATCATCTTCATATTCTTCAAACCCCTTTGATGTTTCCCCTGCCTCTTGGACTCTTCCCAAATCCTCCCCTACTGTGCCCCACCAATCCCTCCAAGTTGGGAACTCACACTGCTCAACCTATTTCATGGATCAGGAACAGTCCATGTTGGGGATGCTGATTGAAAACCATGGATCAAGTAGTAGCCTCAGAACACATAGACCACAGGATAAAGACTTTGATGCTGACATCTCCTCTCTCATGTACAATGATGAAATGTTTCAAAGATCATTTGGGAACCAGGAATATTCATCACCTTCTCTAGGACATGTGTACACCAGTGGCCTATGGGGATTCTGAACAAACTTGTAGGGATATATTATTATTATACATGTAAATTAGTTACATTAAGTTAATGTTTAGCACAGTAAATGGATGTAATAGTGCTCCAAAGTTATATGATTTGACAGTTTTATATGATAATAGTAATTTTTTATAGTAGCAACTTTTCATGGTTGTACCATGTAGTACTGTTTTTTGTTTTTCTTGTTTCTCAACCTTCAAGTTTTTCATGATTACTTTTTTGAGGTTATAAGCCAGTACCAAACTTTTGTTTCATGTCAAATTCAATTAGTTGGACATTGAACCTTATTCTGGTAATAGGACTCAAATTTGTAATTTTCCCCAATGAATTGGAATATGAACTTATTTGGTAGAAGGTAATGGTTTGCAAAATTATGCATATCAAGCTACTCACATGGATTATTAAGGAAAACAAATGAAAGCCATTGCTGAACTTTTTGCTTTGGCAGAAGCCAGACTCAAAAGTCAGAGCCACCAAAAAGCACCTAAAATACTAACTAGTTAAGCTTAAGTTATCTCAATAAAAAATTATATTTTGAAACATGATAGTTTTAAAAAAAGATATAATAAAAAGTAAATTTGTAATTAAATAATTAAATCATAAGAAAAATAATTAAAATGATAGTTTTGAAAATTATAGGGGTGGATGTAGAAAAAAAAATGAGTTATCAATATATAATATATTATGGTTATATCTTAAATTTTTGATTCAGAAATCTAATTGCGAAAATAACTTTAGACACTTTTTACCAATTTTAACTGTTGTCACCGAAATTGCAAACATTTTATAATTAAATTTGTTTGCTAGTTTTTGCTAAGGATTATAATAGATAGTGCCTTATGCTATTTATGAATTTATTTAAAGATAAAACTTAGATTGAGATTCTTAGGTACTTTAAATATTGATCAGACATTTTACATTAAATATAAGTTTACATTCTTAAGAAAAGTTAAAAAAAAAATATCACTTAAATACTTGTTTCTAAATTTATTTTTATTATTTATTTATTCATTCATTCATTAGACAATTATTCAACATAACATTCATATTGAATATATAACTATTAAATAATTTAAGTGCTATTTTGAAGTAAGCTTTTAAGTTTCAGTTTTATTAATAAAAAAATATAATTAAGAAAAATACTTGACTAAAAATAATCAGTTAGATTCTTTAAAAAAATAGTCATTAATAAAATTACTTAGTATTATATAACAACAATAATAATTTGATTATAAAAAAAATGTAATAATATGATTGTAAGAATCTCTATGCTATCTATAATAATATGAAATTTTCCTGTGTGAATATAGAAAGTTGTATTAAAGTTAAAAATAGTGGATGAATGTGATGTGTGAAGATAATAGCTTGAGTTATAAAGTTTTTGTCTCATTATTTTCAAAATTAGTCAAATTAATAATTGAAGCATGCTCTCATATAATCCTCATACATGTGTGTAAAACTAACTTACTTTTTATTCTATGTTCATATTTTAATTAAAAGACTTACTTTTTACTCTTAAAAGCAACATTATTTTTCCTCAATTTTGCTTGAAATGGTCATTTACGTATTTGTAAAACCCAATAGATCTAACTCCATTATCATTCTTAGATCTTTCTTGACTTTTTTTTCTTTGTTTTTGTTTTACCCCAAGCTTCTCTCTTTTTCTCTCTCTATATATATATATATAATTTTTAATTTAGAATAAGTTTTTTTTAAAAAAATCGTTTAATTTCTTTTTTACTAATGTTTGAAATCAATTTAGGTTTGGTCAAATTGAGAAAAGTGAATACAAAGCTATGAACATTCTAATAATTTAAAATCTTAGAGTTTTATTTTTTCAAAATCAAATTTTGCTATGTTTTAACCAATTTAAATGTTAATCAATTGATAAAAACAAAAAAAAAAATTCATTGTAAGTGATTATGTCGTGTGACTAATCATTTGATTATCTTTATGGACTATTTGAATAGGATATTCCAATCATTTGTGCATAAATTTGTTATAGTGCTCATAGTGATATCTTAATTTACTCTCGTACTTTAAAGAAACACATAAAGCATCTTAGACAGTTTACATTAAAATCATTTTAATTTGACACTAAAATGACAACAATTAGATGCTCTATCATCGAATTCCCTAAAAGTGTTATTCTTTACAACCAACAATTATTCCATCTCTAGGTGGTTTTTACCAACTTTTAATAGATAATTATTGTAGTTCGATGTTCAATTAGACTATATGTGTATCGTCTCATGTTTTATAGGTGTTATCAGACCTAATAAAAGACAACACAATGTGTATTGTTTATCAGACGAAACACTCACATCTTATATGATTTGTTTGAATTTATTCGTCTTATAGATTATGCATAATTCATATTTTATGTTTTATGATTTTTAACACTCAATTAAAATTAGGGGATGTTGGATATTTTCTTAACAACTCTAAAATATCTAGGGAAGAGAAAGAAACATAAATTTTAGAAAATAGGAAAAATTTTAAAAAAGAAGAAGAAAACAATGTTGAAGAAAAGGGTTAGTGTCCTTAAGTTAAGAATTCTTCTGCTACACCTCTCATTTACTACTTACACCTTTTTGGTTTATTTTTCGTTTAGTATATCTCGTGATTTCAAGCCAAATTGGTCTAACTTTACGTATCTCTTAAAATTATTTCTATAATACCAAGTTCACCCTATCTCTTCGCTTTTACCTTTCTATCCATGCAAATTTCATATGGAAAATCGAACAACGCTAGGCTAAAAAATTTATTTACACTATATAAAACATATTCTCTACCTAAAACGCAAATTAAATAGATTAAAGTTTAAACGCAAATTAAATAGATTAAAGTTTAAACACAAATTAAATATAATTATCACTTCTTAAATAAACTCACATATTTATTAAAAAAAAACTAGTTCTTAAAAAAAACGCAAAAGGGAGTATGTAGCCCACACTGTGGGCATTGTTTTCTTTAAATTGTCTTCTAGTTTTGCCAAATAAGTGCACTAACATTAATAATAAAATAATATTAATAACTAAAATAAATTAATAAAACTTTTAAAAAAAATATTGGTAATAAAACAAATAATATAAACATTAATAAAAAATAATATTAATAATTAATAATATAAATTTATAAATTAAATAATGTCAAAAAACCACCTTTTACATTATTTCTTTCTTCGATCTCTCATAAAAATCCGTATTTTCAGTTTATTTCTTTATCTATTTATTTTCAATCAAATAATTTAATTTTTCCCCTTTTTTATTTTTCGCTCCCTATATTTTTTTCTCCATAGAAATACACAATAATGAAGTAAAACTCTGACTGTGAAACGTTACAAAAACTTATATACCAGCATAAGTTTATTTTTTTTAATTTTTAAAATATCTCTAATTTAGTTAATATAGAAATTAATTATTTTTTTCACTAAAATTGAATGATTTTTTTGTAGTGCATATATTTTTTAAAATAAGCTAATTTTAAAAAAATATCATAATATTTAATCAAGAATAGCTAGTTGTAAGATATTTTAAAATATCTTAAATTGAAAAATATCTTCTATGAATTAAACAATTCCAAATTGGTGTATGATAATAAAAAGGGTATGTGTTTGCATTCTCAAATTGTGATGTATAGAGAAAAAAAAATAAAAAATAAAAATTGAAGAATGGTTTTGTAGAAACGTTAGGTATGAGAATGACCCTTCCTTCAGAAACCCTCCCATGATTCTTCCACTCTTTCATAATTCTGAACTCTGCATTTAGGATCACATTGTCGGTTTGTGAGAAAGATTCATACACACCCAAGATCATCTCAGATACATGCATTTGCCCTAACAATAATTTCCATTTGGATAAAGTGCTTCTAATCTTATCTTTGTTCATGCCAAAGCCAGAAAGAAAAAAGAACCTAAGTTTCCTTATATAGTATCTATGAGTTTGGCCTTTGTTTTCCTTTTCACACAGTGTGAAAGATAGATACAGATAGATACACCGTATTCAACTCTGTTATTTCTCTTCACCCTTTTCCTTTCTCCACAGTACTGTGTTGAGTCGATGTGTGCGACATTTTTATTTTGCTATTTATGGTTTTGTCTTGCATGCTCTCTCGTGCTAGGGTTCTCGTTGTCGTAAACTTTTGGAGCAAGACTTTCAGATGAAGGAACGCATGGTGTGGTGACATGAGATATTTGTATGATTGATGTGTAACAAATCGAATAAATCCTGGGTTTTGTTTACTCTTCAAGTGATTTTGTTTAGTGATGGTGATTCTCCTTTTAAAGATATAAAAATCAAAATTGAAAGATATAAACCTTCTATTATTAATAATAGATTCAAACTTAAACATAACAAATAATTAGTAAGTATATTTATTAATTATATATTATTTTAAAATTTAAAAAAATTATTGATTACTAAATTAGTTTTTATTATTGATAAATAATTTTTAAATCTGTATTAAAATACTAATTTATAAAAAATAATTATTTTCTAAAATAATATATAATTTAGTCAACATAACATTTAATATTATTATTTTTAAAATTAATTTTTATTTAATAATTTTCTAATAGTATATATATATATATATAATATAATATAATTAAAAAATATAATATTTTAACTGCTTCAACTTTTAAATTTTTAAGTTGTTTGGTTGGTGTTTTTTTTTAATTCTTAGCGCTCTAACATTTTTTTAAACTTAAGATTGTCTTTGTTTGGAGAATAAATAACCATAAAAGTGTATTTAGTGATAAAAAAATTTGATCCGTAAATTGTGATTGAAATAGTGATTTGAGTTTAATTATTAAATTAATATAAATTAGAAACTAATTTTATTTCAATCATTAAATTTGTATAAATAAGTGAGTAAATACAAAATAAATCATCATAATTTAATAATTAATTTGATTTCAATAGTTAAATAACTATAAATTAATCGTCATTTTAGTTTCAATAGCTAAATACAAATAAATCATTATAAATTATAGTAATTAATTTGATTTTGATTGCTAAATAACTATAAATTAGTGATATATAAGTTTTGAACATTAATAATAATAATAATATCAAATTAACTATTAAAGTTTTTTTATTTTAATTATTAATCTTAACCCTAATAGCAACCGATTTAGTGATCAAATTCTCCATCAATTTTTTGTTTCTAAATTGATCTCCTAAAATTGGGGTGATCAAATCCTCTACATTGGAATTTTGCGACCAATCAAATAAGCAGTTACTAAGTGGTTTGTTACTAGAGTTTTTGCTACCACTTGAGTTTGGTAGTTATTAGTTGAAAATCAATTTAGTGACTGATTTTTGGAACTTTTGTGACTAATTTTGGTGATCACTAAAAACATTTTTTTGTAGTGAACTCTCACTTATACTAGTGCAAATTAGAACCACTACAAAAAAAATATGCTTATTAGAATGGACCTTAAGTGTAATTAGCGTGGGCTTTGCTTTTGCCAAACTTTGGAAGCTAATATCCTCGACGCAAAAAATTGGCGGGTTTGTGGGACACAATTACCGTTGGCTAGATAGTCACATAGGCGTCACAATAGGTTTATTTTGCGTCGACCTAGCCTATAATTTGCCTTCACAATAGTGATATTTGATATTTATCTTATTGTTTGATGTTTTGATATTTGAAAAGGAAGAAAAAAATTTTTATGTTTGATAGTAACAAATATATAAGTTTAATTTGACAATTTTTTAAAAACAAAATGTAAAAAAATAAAAAAATGAGGGCTGGCCCACAAACTCGCGGGCCAGCTCTTATGCGGGGCGGGTCGAGAATTCTAGCCTGCAATAACTTTGCGGGGCGAGCCAATGCGGGGCGGGCTGACCCGCTTTGCCATCCCTACTTAGATTGAAGGAAAATGAAATTAGAATAAAGTGTGGGCTTAGTCTTAAATATGTGTACACATAATTTTTTTGATGTGTGCATAGCGGACACTAAAGTGCTGCTGAATTTGGCAACTATTGGGTTCGAAAAAATTTCTTCTTCTATCCATGTGGTGATGACTCCACTTTTAAATAAAACTTTGGGTTTTAAATATTAAATATTAATATTTTTTTAATTTGTTTTTTTTTTCAATAGTATTAAAGATAAAAAAACATCAATGAGTTTATAATTTAGAAACTAAAAGACAAAAGTAATAAATAAATTATTATATTGATAAATTTATTATTTTAATAAATTAATTATTAAAAATTGATTATTTTATTTATTCAAAGAATTTATTAAACATTACTCTGTGTATTGACTTTATTGGATTGTGTCTCTGCTGCTTCATTTTCCTTGCCTTTTTTTACTTTAAGTTGTAAAATTTTGTTTACAGCATAATCCATTTCCCTTGCCTTTATTTGTTTACAGCATAATTTGTCTTCATAGCAAATTTGTATTTAAGATAAAAAAAATTAAGAAGTTTGTATTTTAATTGTTGTTCTATCAACAACAAAAAAATCTATCGTGTCATATATTTGATTAAGTGAATATTAGTTTCTCATTTGAGATTCAATATAAACATTAAATAGTATCTCCAATTTGAATTATTCTTATGTTTCATTATATTTACAATTACAAAATAAAAGAAGATAGTAATGATAATCATTGTGTATAACTTGAATTATTCATTTGAATTATTGAACAAGTTTAGGTCTTATTGGTAATTGCTAATTATTTATCCCACTCACAAAATTGTTGTGTGATTTTGTTCAATACATCAAAGGTCGAGTACAAATATGAAAGTTGTAGTATATGGATATGTTTTAATTACGAAATAACATGTTTTTGTAGTTCATATAATGCATTGTAAATTACTAAATACTTTTCATTTTAGTGCTAATGATGCATGCAATGTGTTAGATGGTAAATTCACTACATCTTCAATATACATTGGATTTATCCTAAGGTATTTAATTATTCATGAAAGTATTAAAATTGTGTTTTTTTTACTTTCTATAAATTAGATTTGTTGAATTTCATAAACTAGTACAATAGGTAATAAGAAAGTTATGAATGTGATTATTATATATGCATTGGATGTGAACCATAGCCCGTGTTTGTATTATTGAATTTTGAGAATAGGTATTAAAACACCTTAAATATTTAAAAAAAAATGATAAGAAGTTACTTATATGCTATTGTGAAAATTAATATTTATTTTGTATTTCAAATAACTTTTTTTGCTGACAAAGAGTCATTAGGCATATACATAATTAAAGAGATTAAATTAGTATTAGTTGGAGTTTAGAACTACGTGTGGTACTTAGATATTGTCATTTCATATTACTTCTTTGGTTTTTATTAACATATATGGTTAGTTTAATTATGTTTTAATACTTTTACATTGAAATATTCGTCTATTTTAATTGGATAAGTTTTTGTATTCATTAGTTTGAATCAACGTTGAAACATCTTCTATTAACAATCTGATAATTACGGGTTGAGAAATACACACAATCAACAAATTGTAATAAAAAGAATTGGAACATTTTAGATAATTACAATGTGATATGTTATAATTTTTTTACACAAAAATTTGGGATCATAACCAATAAAATATTTCCTTCAAATTTTTCTTTTTTAATTTGTTTTACAATGAATATGTTGTCAGTTAGTGTTATTATATCGGTTAGAAATCGATGTAAAATATATCACATATTGGTGTTTTAACTTACATAGAACTTAGAAAATAACATGAAAAAAAAAAGTTATAATAGTATTAAGGAATCTGACTCGATTTGTGAGATTAATTGGTTTTGACAATATTAAAAAATTATATATTATGAAGAAGTTATTTTGATGTCTTTAGAGTTGTAATTTTCTTTTGAATTGCATTGAGTATTGTATTTTTTTAACTCCTAAAACATTCTAAAACGTGAAATAAATAAATCATAGATAAACATTCTAAAACGCGTTATTTATTTTTTCCTTAATAAATAAATTAGAAACTAATTGTGTAAATCAAGTTATTAGGTTATATTATAGATAATTTTGTTTATTACTCTTACTAACACCTTTAATGAAATTGATTAAGTTAGATAATTGTAACCATGATACCGTCTTAATAAATATTTTTTTTGTTTAATTTAATTTCACAAAATCAAGTTCTAAGTGTTGTTTTGATATATTTTATTGTGACAACTTTTTTTTTAATTTATATTAAACTAAAAACTAATTCTATTTAGAATAATATGTGATTCTGTTGTATTGAGGAAGTTTTAAGTGGCAAAACATTTTGATTTCAGAATTTATGCATGAAAAAGAGAGCATTATTTGTCTTGTATATGAATTTCGTGCATTGTAAGTCACAGTGTTGTATCTTATTATAACTGTTATTAAATTAATATGACACCATGCATGAAAAAAGACAAAATTTGAGAATATATTCCTCTCTATCACAACATCTTATGAATCATTTTCTTTTGCCCAAAAAAAATTCTTATATAGCATGGGTAGACACAAGTTTAAATATATCTATCCTTATTTTTTAACTAAAAAATTATATTTATGTATGTTCTTAATATCTAATAGGTATAAATTTTGTGTCTTATCTTTATCATACTTTAATAATGGGTATATCCATATCTATATTTATATCGTTTAAATAATTTATTTTATAAAAAAAATAAAGAAAACATAATATTATTAAAATTTTGATATAAAAAAATACACATTTCTTTTGTCTTCAATTCTAAATACATAACAGTATAAATTAAAAAAAAATATTAATATTTTAATAATTTTAAAAAAATATAAGACACAAATAGGACGAGTATGTATATGTTCTCATTTTGCTATTTTTAAAAATAAATATTATTTATAGAAAAATTATATCTTGATAACTGAGTGTTACTTGACAATCATTGAAGATAAGCTTTTAATAGTAAAAACACATGGCAATGGTTTCTCATTGAAGTGAAAGTGTGACAATATTTTTTCAATTAAATTAGTGATTTTGGGTGTCAATATATTAATATTCTTATTCATATCTATATCCATATTTGGTCAATCGAAATATTCTCCATCAACATTATAATAAATTTAAATAATATTTATAAATATTAATTTATTTCTAATATTTAATTTTATTAAAAGAAATAATGAAGTTAGATTTAATAATATTAAAACAATAGAAAAATAGTTAAATTTATACTAGTGGGTCCATAAAAAATCTCAATGATATTATGATTATTTTTGGTCTATTGAATCTTTTGGGTTTAGGGTTTATATATATATATATATATATATATATATATATATATATAATATTAGGTTATGATTTAGCTAAGGGCATATATAAGAATGTCATAGTTATAAGAAAGTCTCTTTCTTTTCTGAAAAAGGTATGATTATTTTAATTTTAGGTCATTCAACTTATTTAACCTACCAATCATGTGTAAGTGCCACCAAATATTTTGGAATTAAATGTCAAATTAGGTTAAGATGAGTTGCATTAACGGCCCAATCTAATCTATTTTAACATAAACAGGATAATTTAGGTTTTTTCAATTGAAAAATATTTATCTTAATAAGATAAACATAAATATTACCATGGAGTTGTCCTCCCTGTTTGGGTCCATATGTTGGGCCAATATGAAATTTTCATATCATGGGCTTGTACAACTATTTGTAGGCCTTCTTGTATTTTGAAAGAGCACCAAAAAGACTGTTTCTTCCTGCACCTCCTTATCTTCTTCGGGCACCTCCATACACAACATGAAAATACATTTTTCTCCTTCTTGTATCACCCCCATAGAGTAGTTTTCGGATTATGTAATTCGGAAACTCATTTGAAAAAGAGACTTCTGGATTACATAATCCGGAAGCTAAATAAGACTTCCGGATTTTGTAATCCAGAAAGTAATCATGTATCTGAAAAAAGACTATCGGATTATATAATCCAGAAGGTAATTACAAATTTAAAAAATGACTTTTGGATTACGTAATCCAGAATACTATAGAGGGACAATTTCGAAAATTTGAAAATTTATGAAGGTGAGAGAAGAAGGTATGGAGGTGCAGGAAGAAACAGTCCACCCAAAATTGCAATGAATTTCTCCCTGCATTCTATCAATTCCAATTTGCACTCAATTTTCCATTAAAATGAAGAAAATATCCTTAAATGAAAGGAGGGTGTAACTAACTCGTATTGGGTTCAAATCCTAACGACAAACAAAATAATAATATTATATTATTTTAATAATATTTTTTAGTCGATAATTATTGTTATTTGAGGTGTTAATCTAGTTGAGATGTTAAGTTACATGATGTCTAACATAAAAGTTTTTGTAAAAAAAAAAAGGAGGGTGTAGATAGAAAATATTTTTAATTTTTTTTTTCTGGACTACATTTTCGAATTTGGATTTCTGGAACATATTTATGAGGTAGTTTTTTCCTGTACCCCTACAATTTTCTTCTTGGAACCCCACAAGGTTGCGCAAAGACAAAAGTGTCCCTATATAAATTGTACATTTATTTATTTTTTAATTCCGGATTATGAAATCTGGTAAATTTTCAAATTGGCACTTCTGGTAAATTTTCAGATTGGCGCATTCGGTAATCTCCTGGATTGATGCTTCCGGTAGTACATGAATGATAGTGTTAATCCAAAATAAAAAAATGCAAAACATCCATAATTGAAAAAACCATTCCGGATCCGCCAATCCGTAATTCAAAATATGCATTCTGGATTTAGAAATCCATAATTGAAAAAAAATCATTCCGGATCCACCAATCCGTAATAGAAATTAGGCTTCCAGATTCAGCAATCTGGAAATCAATAATTTATGCAAACTTTGCTTCTGGAACACCCCCTCATCCGGAATGCAACATGATTCACTTCCAGATTGATGAATCCGTAGCACACTCCCAGATCCCGAAATTATGAGAGTCAGTTTCGGAATTTACAAAATTGTGGGGGTGCAGGAAGAAAAATGTAGAGGTGCAGGAAGAAACTGCTTATTTATGAATTCCTAAAATTCTTTTTCGGAAAGCAAGGATGCATAAATTAGAATAGTTATAGTGAGTGAAAGTTCTTTTAGATGTTAATCTTTTAACAAATTTTTTTTAGGTTTTTACAAAAAGATTATTTTTAGATATTTTATCTTTTTAATATATCATTTTCACTTTTATTTTAAATTAAATTTCAATAATTCTTAAATATTAATAATAATAAAATATATTAAAATACATTTGTTTTATAATAAATCTAAAATATAAGTTATGTATTAAAAAAATATTCTTCTGTTACAAATTTTAACTATAATACAATTTTTATATTAATTTTTTTTATTATAAAGTTTAGATACATGCAGTAAACATTTATCTTGTGTATTACATTGGTTAACATACTAATTGATGTAACAGTTACTTGCATATACACTTGCAAAACTAAAATAAATAAATAAATTAAACAAATATGAGATTATTTTTTGTATTTTATTAAGTTTTTTTTGAGGGAAAAATTTATTAAGGTTGACATGATGTGGTTCCAATTGGGTGGTGTGTGATCTAATTTTAGGGTGATCGAAAAGGTACAAAATCAAAGATGAAGCTATTCTAATGTACCTCTAACGTTGTGTGTCTAAGTTTTGGGTCCATTTTTTTTTTTTTTTTAATTTTTCATTTTTCAGGTGAGGGATTATTCATTTAGTTTGTTATTTTTTTTATATTTTCTCTTTGGGTAAGTTTGTTTTCATTTATAACTTACATATGTAGTAGTTGAATGGTGTATGTGGTTTGAAGCCATGGCATAAAATAAAATTAACTAGACCTTACATCTTGTACATGTATTAGTTATCCTCAATAAGTAGAATGGGAGTGGGTTATAGTAGCTACCTACTTTTGTAGCTATGGATGAAATTGATGTCTATATGTTGTAGTTTTCCAAGATGACTTCTAATATTGGATTTGACCTAAGCAAGGAGAGGTTCTCCAAGGTACTTGGAAAATTTACCTAAACTTTCACCTCCATAGGATCTTGCCTCACTTGGGTAGGAAAACAAATGTTTAATCCAAAAGGGTTCTTAAGTCATGGCTACTTTACATTAACATAAAGACTAAACAAAATGTACTACTACTCAGATGAGTTTAATTGATTCTCTTTCCCATTCAAGCTAAAACAATTTAACTAAATTAAAGTTATGTTGAAATCAAGGTATCACTAGAACACAATTTTGTAGGTGGCATTGAAAAAGTTGCTCCCTCATTAGGATGAACATATTTGAGGGAGAGCTATGAGATGCATGATTGAGCCCTAGCTAGTACCAAATTTTTTTCAAGAATATGTGAGATGAGATCATCATCATCACCTTCCTTATCTTGAGTACATGTGTTTGTGTCTAACACATGTGTTGTGAATCTAGAAACACATAATAAGTAGATAATCATGTTCATGATGGTGAAATTAGCACCAACTCAAACCTACTTGTGGTTAAGGTTTTAAAACCCTCAAAAGTCGATGTCACAACATGACGATTATGACGTTGTTGGAGGAAATTTCTTCGGAAAAAGACATCCAATAATAATAATAATAATAATAATAATAATAATAATAATAATGTGCATGCTTACACTAAAAAACCTTGCAAAAGAAAAATAGTAAGAACTTGATTATTTTTAGGTCATTGTTCAATGAATTCATGACCCACATAAGCTATTTTTTTCTTGCCTAATTTGACGATCATACACTGTGTTGTTAAAACTTAATTTTTCCTTTTGCATTGCCATCATGTTCATAAATGGTTGAAATGGATAGCTTGTTTTTCCATTTGTACTACCAATAGTGTTAGTTGATTCCTAATTTCTTTTTCTAGTCAAGTACGGACTTTGAGATTTAAGACTATGCTTCTATTTAGGTTTTATTTTCATTAAAAAGGACCTAGCCATAGTTTGATTACAACCCAAAAACTTTAATTCATGTATACCCACAATGATTTATTAAACATATATTTTTCTTCTGATATTGATTTCAGCAACACTCATAGACCCTTTTTATTTTGTATATTTCTCTCGTTTTTGTTCATATATTGCAATTCATGTGTGTATATATAGGATCGTATTTTATGAGTGATGATTTTTTTTTATACGGGATTTTTTTTTTCTTTAAGTTTGTTAGGTGGAAACCAAATGTGAATTTGAATGTGTCATTAGTGTGGTGTGACTTAGATTTATGTGTGAAAATTGATTTTGATCTAAATTCAGCTTGTGTGAATCAATCATGAACAAGCAAGAAAAGTGAAGAAAAGACTGTAAAAGAAAGAAAATTAACCTCTCTCAAAGACCTCATTATAAAAATAAGTAAATTGAATCAAATAATTGTATTGTTACAGTCTACTGTGATAATTGAAAATCTCGTTCTACGATACTTGGACTATTCACAGACTATGTAGACCTTATGTAAATACACGAAAAAACAACTAACTATTTCTCATCCAAATAGATATAACTCCAACAACATAGATTCTAACTTTGTGATGCTCAACCAACACAGTATACGAGTTCCAAAAAGCTAACGAGTCCAATCAGTGAAAACAAAACCAGAACAGCAACACAAATTCAACAACATATACACTTCCTGACGAAGTGAAAACAAAATCAGAACAACAACCTAGGTTCAACAACATACACACACTCTGAAACCATAGATTTAGAATATGTGTTTGGTGTTGGATTTGGAAGTTGTTGGGAAGGTGTGGGCAAAGGGAAAGAGATTAGAAGTGATATTTGTAGAAGAGAAGGATTGGGTGGTAGATTTTTGAATGTATGTGTTTTGTCAGATATGAGGCATGTGGAACTTGAATCAGTTTGACAAGTGTAATAGTTACACATTAAATGGGATCATTAAGGCTATGTTGGACCATTACAATGCTTAGAGCTGGCAACAATAAAATTTAAGGAGGGTGTCCCCATTGTCCTTCATATGCTTCTTCCACTCTCTTAGATCCATTGAGACTTTTTTCCATGCCACACCACACACATTTATGTTTTCTATTTTAGCCCCTTTTTTTCATCACGGGACCCTTCTTTTGTCTTTTCATGCACCAAATCATTCAAGATACCCCTTGCAACCCTAGAGCCCCCACCTCATAAATTTCCCCCATAATTACCAAAACACCCCTATGTGCTTCTTCTTCCTTCAATCCATTCACCTCCATTATTAAGTGCCAACCTTTTCTGGCACCTCACTTTTCTCTTCTTGCTAATTTCCTAACTTCCAACCTTCAACAAAACCCACTTCGTTTCTTCTCTCTTTTCCCCTTAATGCCACTTTTGGACTTGTGCTTTCAACCATGGATTTCGAGCAAGTTAATCACTTACATTCCTAGATTCCTTCTTTCTTTCTTTTACCCCCTTACACTTTTTTTTTTAAATCTTGTTTGAGTTACTGTTGATCATTAAATATCAATTCCTGTTTAAGAATTCAAACACTTTTTCAACAAAAAAATAAACTAATCTCTCACTAAATTCAATTACACTTTAATAAAGTACTGTTTAGTGTTCATTTCTCATCTTTCAATCAAAATCATTAAATAAAAACCAATTTTATAAACCAAAAATAATATTATATACTATTTTAGAAAAAAATTATTGATATCTAAATTAGTTTCTATTATTTATAAATAATTATATCCATTATTTAAATTTTAAAATGGGTAACTAAAATATTTATAACTAATATTTATAAAAAAAGAATTTAGATATTAATAATTCTTTTAATTTTTAAAATAATATTTAATTTAATTAATATAATAATTCATTTTTTTTTGTTTTTAAAATTAATTTTTATTTAATAATTTTGTTGGAATAGATATGCTTTTGAAATTATTCACATGTTAGATATATTTATTTTTATTTGTTGTAAAAAGTATTATTAAAAAAATAAAAAAAAGTACTATTCTTGATTGTTATAATTACTCTCTTCATTTCAATTTAATAAACCTTCAGGAATTAATTAATTAGTTCCACTATTATTGGAAAATAGTCTTTTTCAGACTTATATATTAAGTTAAAGAGATGGGGTGCAGTTGTAATACTTAGATCATATACCAAAAACAAACATATTATGGTTAGATTTTATTTTTTAAACATGAGATATTAAGTATTGCAAAAATAATTAATGTTTCCTTATTTTTTTTTTCAATTGCCAAACATTTCAAATTTCAAAATAAACCTAAACTTTATTTCAAGGGATAGGTATGTTGAAATCAAAAGAGTATTTATAAGACAATATTAATATACAATACAAACAAATCATTAAATAACAAATAATTATTACTATTAATAAAATGAAATACTATTTTTAAAAACTAAACAAATTATTAAAATTTAAAGTAGTTTTTGTTATTAAAAAAAATTATAAACTAATTTTTAAATTAATATCAAATTAGTTACCAATTTTTTAATGATTGTTTTAGTAATACAGATAAAAGTAACACCTTTATACATTTTTCAGTTCATATTCTCTATTATTAGTTGAATTGATGAACAATCCATGACATGTATGAGTAAAGTGACAGAGGGTTTTTTTATCAGTTAGATATAATCTTTATAGGCATATTTATGAAATATTTGAAGTGTTTTAACCCATACATAATAAAAGTAACATTAAAGCAAAATCAAGGTAAATGATTTCTAATAACTCAAAACCATATTGTTAGAGATCCCACATTGATTAGAGATTAGAAATTTTCATAGTATATAAGTGGGTGCAAACCTCATCTCATTAAGTCGGTTTTATGAGGTTGAGTTAGACTTAAAGTCAACTTCGTAACAGGTAACGAAATATTGCTTACAATTCAGTACGAGTTGGTCATATCTTTAAAAAGATAACGAAATAGGGAGTGAGAGTAAAATAATTTCGTATTTCTGAATAAATTCAGTAATGAACAGATAAGAATGTATTTAAAAATGTATAGGAAAATATACATTAAAAATATTTGTGATCATTTATGTATAAGTTCATAGATATTAGTGCAGTTTGATACTTTTGGATTGTGAGCAGTTATAATTAAACAGAAGCTAAACAGAAATGAGAAACTGAATTAAGGAACTACTCTCATGGTAGGTTGTAGCCGACCTCCAATGGATATATCCAATTTTTAGCAGGAATTCTTGATGGCTATCAAGACTCTATTCTTCAAACATCACTTAGTTCTGACAAGACTATGGTTTCAACTGTTTGGTCAAACTTACGAAAAAGCACAAAAATTAATTAGCATGGCTTAAGAGTTAATCATTTACTTTAGTTATTTCATTAGTCTAATTCAATTTTTTATGTGTTGAACTTAGATAATGTTTTTAACCTGATAAGTTTATATTTTATGTATATATGTATTTGGTTTTTCATATTCTTATTCTTGTGACCTTTTTCAATTAAAAAATATAAATTAAAGAAAAATGTTAGTAAAAAATATTAGTTAGCCTAATCCATCGAATTCAATTATCTTGTGTACCACAATAAGAAATGCTAGAACTAAAGAAAACAATAACTTGACTGTCTTAATAAGTTGAACATCTTTAGGATGGGAATTATTTTGATAAAGTAATAGTTAGAAGGGTTAAATATGTTTTTCGTCTTTATACTATAATATGAAATTGATTTTCTTTTTTGTCTAAATTTTAGACCATCCAGATGATTATAGTATGAAAATGATTGAAATAGGTAATTTTATATGTTAAATTGATTCAATTTGAGGTTCTACTTCATCAACCCATTGAAAGTACGAGTCTGCAATCAAAACAATAACGAATTTTGAAAAAAAACTAACAATCTTTAAAAAAAACTAACAAACATTTTACATACAAAAATACTCATTCCAAACATTTCTATACAAGTATCTAAATGGTCTAAAGGTTAAAAAAAATAAAAATCAATTTCATAATATAAGAAGAAAAAACATATTTAATCCTAATTAAAAATAACCTAGTTAACTTCCTTCAATAAATTTGATAAGGATATTTTGTTGTTGTTGAAGCGCTATGAAAAAAAAAACACTATATTGAATTTAAGTTTTTAAAATGAACCACGCGTCTCAATAAAAGTCTAGATTTTTCAGCTTTTAGAAGCTAGACCAAATTAAGACAACCAAATGAATTAAAAAAACATTTATTTGAATTACCAATTTAAAGTTTACACTATAACTTTTCACCAAATCCATAACAAACTAGTTAGTGTGGACTATTTCATAATTATGAGTGATGTAAAGAGAATAATATACAAGTAGAATAATTGTAAAAAAAGTACTTTCGTTCTGATGATATAGAAAAATAAAAAGTGAAAAGGAAGCATAATAAGATGAATAATTAAAAACTGGCCTTAGCCATGCCATAAATACAGCTAGATGACGTATCACTTAGAAATTATGGCTATAATAACTTGGCATAGCTCATTGCTGTCGATGGCTTCAAAATTCTACCCAAAGTAAATTCATACGAAAAGACAGTGCACTCCCTAGCTTTTCTATCAATCTATTGCATAATATATATATATATATATATATACCCTCAAATCCAACTAGGAAAAAGAAATGGAATATACTTCCCTATAGAATTTGAGTATGAAGTTGATGAACAAAGGTTAGATATAAATGCATTTTAAAATATTTTGTTATGGTATATATACAATTTTTACATATGATGATTTATAAATACTTTCATTTCTTAACTAGATGGTTATTAGAAGGTTAATTTGGTTAGATAACTTTGTTTCTATAAGGGATAAATGTACTTTAATACCGGTGTAGACCTTGATCCTTGTTATTTTGAGGTTATATCCAGTATTCGGAGTTTGTCTCGATTTGGTACTGTTTTTGCGGCCCACACAAAAATTGTGTTTTATCCTTAAATGTCTAGTCAACTGGTGTGCTTCAACGCATTTCTGGGAGAACTAGCTAGCTCTGGGTTCGAGTGACATTTCACTCTTAACCACAACTCATTCGTTGATTCTTCAACATTGGTCGGTTTGAACCTCCACTTAGTTTCACCTTAGTTTCATCAAAGTAGATTAACTCTTCGCCTTCTTGTTATCAAAAAGTCGATCGAATCGGGATGAACGTCAAATGAAATAGGTAGTCGAGTTTTCTTTTCACAACCCTTCTCTTTTGATATGATAGACCCGACCACTTTCCCCCTATTCCTTGTGTTAAGGAGTGGAATATCATATGCAACTATTAATAATTATTATAGGAAAATCTGTAAGTTGAATTGATTTTTGTTAATTAAAAAAACTGTTCTTTTCTATACAAATTGAAACATCTTAAATAATCCAATTTATTTATTGTCAATAAAAAAATTAACAAGTCTAACTCAATTTAGTCTCTTAGTTTTGATTGTATAATCATCTTTTTCTTATAAAAAAAAGTTGAAATTAAAAATAAAACCCTCATCTCTTAATCAGCCAAACAGTTTCAAATTATACATATATACAGATTATCCTAATAGTAAAAGCATGCTTTATTTTGTCATAGTCTACAGTCCAAAAACAAGTTTTCAGTAAATTTGACAGAGATTGAAAATGAGATTATACACTAAATTAATGAGTTTAGATATTTAGCTACAATGACAATCTTTCACACACAGCAATGATCTAACAATTTTGTTGCTGTTAAATAAATGATTCTTAAATGTGAATATATGGTGTCTAAATCCAAAATGATATGATTATTTGATTAGAAATTTGACATGAGTAACAGAATTAGAGAAAAATAGATGAGTTGGTAGAGAAGGGTAGTCTTGTAAGAAAGTAGTCCACACACATGTACCTCACTGCTAATTTAGTTTAGTTTATTATGCCATTTATGCCGCTGACCTTTCTTCCCTGCCCATCTCTTCATTTATAATCTCTCTCTCTTTCTCTCTCTCACCATAGTTTCTTCTCTTCATTGTGCTATATAAGTAAGAGCAAAAGCTACTACAGTCTTTAGTGCTAGTTTCATCTTGCAAATGGGACGATCACCATGCTGCGACAAGGTAGGTTTAAAGAAAGGACCATGGACTCCAGAAGAAGATCAGAAGCTCTTAGCTTATATTGAAGAACATGGTCATGGAAGCTGGCGTGCCTTGCCAGCAAAAGCTGGTACCTCACACTGTTTTTTGTTGTTGCTTTGGTTGTAATATTGCTTATGTAGTGTACATAGTAACATGTAAAAAGTACATGTTCCGATGTAGTTGATGTTGAAGTGAAACTGCTTGTGCTGTTGTGTGTGTCTGTGTTTAGGACTTCAGAGGTGTGGCAAGAGCTGTAGACTAAGATGGACCAATTATCTTAGGCCTGATATTAAGAGAGGAAAGTTCAGTTTGCAAGAGGAGCAAACCATCATTCAACTCCATGCCCTCTTAGGAAACAGGTTTGTTTTGGCACTTTTCAAATCAACTCTTTTTGCCTCTAGATGCTTAAATTCAATTTTCTTTACCAACAATGTTCTAAACTCAAGACCCATTATGGAGTTTTTTTGAAGATGTGATGCATTGTTTTTCCTTCCATTTCTTTTTGTAAATGAAAGTAAATTAAATGGATCATGTCACTGTTTTTCACACTGACCTCAACTTGTTATTTTATTCCCATACTCTCTCCTCACTAGCTTCATGAATCATTCATTCATTCATTCATTCATTTTGGGTGTGGAGCTATAATTTCTTTTCTGTTCCTGTGCCCTTCCTGTGCAGCAGAATGTCTTAAATGCAGTGACCTCTCAATTTCTTCACCCAACTATTCCAACCCTCCCCCAACAAAAATATTCAGAAACTGTGCTCTGTGCCATTTCCTTAAATTTTTCCCTGACATACAGGTTTATTCGAGGTGAATCTTAATTGCAAAATAATATATATATGTTATACACATCTTCTTCTGCAACAAAAGCAAAAATTCAATGCCATGTATGTGATTATCTAATTCTCTCAACATGGCACCACATATGCATACATACATACATACCCTTCTCATTCTCTCTCAAAAATCAAGTCACATTTTATATATATATATATATATATATGTGTATTAGCATTAAATGGTTAACTAAAATCAAACACAACAATAATCTGGTTTAGTAGTAACTTTTGGAACATTAGGGCTTTATTTAACATTGGCATTTTGTGGTGTGTCTGCACTATGCTTGTGCTGTCGTTGTACTCAGGTGGTGTTTGTAAGGAGTTTAGAAGATAAGAGTCTTAAACACACATTTTGTATAAGGTTGAGATATCCTAAAATACCTTGTTTATTCATTTGTTTTCAGGTGGTCGGCAATAGCAACACACTTGCCAAAGAGAACGGACAACGAGATCAAGAACTACTGGAACACACATCTAAAGAAAAGGTTAACCAAAATGGGAATTGACCCTGTCACACACAAGCCCAAAAATGATGCACTTCTCTCCAGTGATGGCCAAACCAAAACTGCTGCAAACCTCAGCCACATGGCTCAGTGGGAGAGTGCTCGTCTTGAAGCTGAAGCAAGACTAGTGAGAGAATCAAAACTACGTTCACATTCACTTCAGCAACAGATTGGAAGCTCTTCTACATTTGCATCATCATCTTGTGCATCAACTTCAGCTTCAGTTCTCAACAACAACAACAAGCCAGAAGCACCACCTCCGCCGCCGCCGCCGTCGCGATCCTCCCTTGATGTTCTCAAGGCTTGGAACAATGGAGGTTGGTTGAAATCCAGTGAAGGGAGTGGCGCCATTGCAAGCACTGTTGGGGCAAGTGGGGACCTTGAGTCTCCTACTTCCACGTTATCATTCTCTGAGAATGCACCACCAATTATGAACAATGCAATTGGAGGAGAAAGCAACAACAATGAGAACGCAATGCCTATGATTGAGTTTGTGGGAAGTTCAACTACTTCTCTTGTGAAAGAAGAGGGTGAGCATGAGTGGAAAGGTTATGATAGTTCCATCACCACTTTTAGTTCTGGTTTGCATGAGTTCACAATGTCCATGGAGGGCACTTGGGAGCACGAGACTCTGAGGACTAATGCCTCACATGATGACATTGTTGAAGAAGGATTCACCAATCTTCTCCTCAAGACAAACTCAGAAGATCCAAGTTTGTCTTCAGAAGGTGGAGGAGAGTCCAACAATGGTGATGGTGGCAGTGGCAGTGGCAGCCATAGTGATTTTTACGAAGATAACAACAACTATTGGAACAGCATCCTCAATTTAGTGAACTCATCTCCTTCTCATTCTCCTATGTTCTAATGTTAATTAGGTGAGGAAAACGGATCATCTAAGCTTGAGTTTTTACCTAATTTTGTTAAGGTGAAAATTGTGTTTATCTCTTACTTCGTTACAAGTATTTACAAAAATTTTATAGGCCCAAGGTTTTTAATGAGATGAACACATATTCATGTGACAAGGTCTAAGTGAAAATTCTAACACAAGAGTTTGCGTGTTGGAAAGGGTATGTGTTGGAAATGGTATCTGATGAAGAAGTTAAATATACCACTACAAGAAAATCATTAAATAGAAATTGATTTTAGAGGTCAGAATAATTAGTTGTTATATTGACTAATCAGAGAATTTTTAGAGACTAAACAAATTATTGATTTCTAAGTTAGTTTCTATTATCGATAAATAGTTTCAAATTGGTATCAAAATTTGGTGACTAACTAGATACCCATTTAAAAACTATTTATTAATAATATAAATTAATTTAAAAACCAATAATATTTTAGTCTAAAAATGGTATTTAGTTTAGTCAATATAAAAATTAATTATTTTTTATCTTTAAAATTAATTTTTATTTAATGATTTTTTTATAGTGTATATAAGGAGGTGGTGAAAGTCAAATCCAAGTCAGAAATGGTTGATTTTATCACCATAAAATGAAGATGCTCATCACAGAAACATGTGGAGTTGCATAGAGTGGTTTTAGTTGATGCTTTAACAGAGACTATTTTTTATTTTATTTTATATTTTATATTTTTCTTCCATTGGAAGTGTGTTATTGTAATTGTGATGAGATAGGTAGTTTTTGAAAACAGCTCAGAGGTTGGTCGTTTCCAGCATCAAATGTTTATATGAATTTGGGTTTGATTTTGATCTGTTTGAATGGAGAATGTGCAATTGGATCTGTAGTCAAAGTGATTGGAGACAAGAGTGTCTGCGAATTAAATGACTTTTACGCCAAGTAATTAATTTTCCGGTGTTTAAACTCTATACAAAAAATAAAATTCAATAAAGGAAACATTTAGTATGCTCTTTATTGCTGTTGGTTTCATGTCGCATTCGTGCTTTTTAATGTTTATATTTTTTTTAAGGATATTAATTTCCAATTCACCTTATCTTCAAACTAAATATTTATTCACTTCTACAATTATATCACTCTTTTTGTATCGTCTCAATCAATTTTATTTAGTTCCTCAAAAATTTAGAATAAGTTTATTTTGCTTGGTTGTTACATGTATATGTACTTTATAAAGGTGGAACCAAATAAAAAAAAATATTTTGAAAAAAAATTCTCCCTGAACTCGAAATATATATATTGTTTAAGATACTATTTTATGAAATAAGGGTTTCAAATGAATTCTCGATTGGAAAAAGTAAGAGTATTTATTTGGGTTAACTTTAACTTTAAACCGAACCATTTAAAATTGGTGGTTGATTTACCTATCATATTTATGATTCTTAAATTTAAATAAATGTAATATTTTTTTGTAATTTTGTTATAATTTAATTTATATAAGTTAAGTGTAATAGAAGATGTTGTTTAACTTTTTAATGAAAATATTACTTAACAATGTTTTTATTTTTTTTCTCAACAAATAATAAAATTAATAAATGAGATATTTAAGGGATGTCTCGACTCTTATACAGAAAAGCATTATTTGACAGCCAAAATTTTACTTTCATAATTCATGGTAAAATACTACACATATTTTTCGTTTGATCGACAAGGAAAAAAAAATCTCAACCACTTCAGGATGATCAAACCCTTATACCGAATAAAACATAACACAAAATCCTTACGTTTTCCCTTATAACTTGCCAACAACCCTACAAAAAAGCAAGCAACCCAACCAAGTGAAAAGCCCTATAAATACAAACTAACACCTCAAATCCATCATACTCAAACAAAAGGTCTTGTAGTTCAAAGTCACTTAATAAAAAACATACAAATAGGATCAATGCACCAATCAGAATAAGAAAAGCAAGCAGATACAAATTTAGATGTAACACTAGACCATACCTTTAGTTGGACTAAGGTGAATATTTCAGAATGATCAATTACTCCGTCTTTAAAAATGTGTTTGTTCATATGTTTTCAGATTTCACCAACGACTGCAAAAGTTTAAAATGTAACAAATGTGAAGCAGAATCATGATGGTCTAGAGACGCCAACCCCAACCAAGTGTAGCACTGGTTCCAAACTAGCCAAACTCTACATACAAAATACTTCACATATACTCAAGAGTTAGGCTTACAAACCCACATTAGACTATTCCAATAGGCCTTCAAATTCATTCCAGAAGCAACACCACCTGGTGCTCGTCGAATATTGAATGTATCTCGAACTAGTATTTGTCCAAAATGACTTCAAGAGGTATATATTGTTTTCAACACCAAAAGCAATTGATTCCTCTTAGTACAACCTTTGTGTAGTTCTTTCATCGATTGTTTCATATTCAATGCTGCAAAATAATGGATGATAAAACCCCTGAAGAGTAATTTGTAGCACCGTTCAATGTTATTATGCTTTCACTGACAACAAAAAATGCAACAATGTTGGATATAGTATCCTTTATAAATCACCCTAAACCATATTAACCATCTACCTACACCTGTAAAAGGAAAATACCCAACCTCCCAACATCTCATGGTAAGACCGAAGATAAGTATGTACCAAAAAAAACTATTTCGTAGACATAGATAAACTAATTCCATGTGTTTTATAGTCTTTATTCCATGTGTTTTATATAGTCTTTATTTTTTTCTATAGATTTCAAACAAAAAAGATTATTAAAACACCAGTCTGGGTAAGAGAAGTTTGTTGATTTTTGTTTACCAGAAATCCATGACCAAGTTTTCAATTGAGCAAGGAAATTTTTTTTCCAAAGGATCAGACCTAGCATTCCTGAAAATATTATTATTTCTTTGTCTCCGGATTTCTTCAATAATGGTTATCCACATGTATCCCCACACTTTATTTGAAGTTGTATTTAGTCTCAATATTGTGACCTAATTGAGATGATGTATTGGTTTATAGTGCAAAACAATATCCTTTTATATCCAATTGTAGCACAAGTTCTAAACTACCTTAGCTATAATGCAATTAAAAACAAATGGTTTACAATCTCCTCTTTGTTACCGATAAATGTCATTTCATACTAAAAGATATTATGGACTTTAATTGATAAAATAGTTATAATTCATCCTCTAATTTAGGAATTTGAACAGTTTTACATATTTTTTGATTGTGTGATGAATAAGAACGATTTATTCCCAATTTTGTATTATTTTTAGGAATTTAAGGAGAGATAAAGCAAAAGGATATATTATGAATAAATATGTCACTTAGTCCAAGCCCAATTAAGTTAAATAGAAGGCGTGAGGCATAACCCTAGACATGATTGGGAGGAACCAAAGGAAGGAGACCCTGACAATCGTCAAGAATAAACGTTCTAAATCTTCTTTTCTTGTTGTTCATGCTTGTAATAGCCACCATGAGTGGCTAATTCTTTTCTTTGGGATTATGAGTAATTTGTTCAAACTCTAGATCTTGATTGATGATTGATATTATCATTTTATTCTTAAAGCTTGAAACTATTCATGATTTTGATCCTTAGATTTGACTAGAAAGTATTTATGAGTATCTGACCTAAATGATAATGCTTAACATATTTGAAGGCTAAGAATAGATTTGAAATGTTAATTGTTTTATAATATTTGTTCGTAATGAAAAGGAGTTTTTATAAATATGCGAGGAATCGATATTTAGGATACTTTCTTAATAATTTTATATATGAGTAATTAATATGAATGATTTTTATATGTGCATCAATGCCAATTAAGATGGAATGTTATATGTTTAAAATTGAGACGAGTGAGAAGGATTAGCCCATAACCAATTTTCTTAATTCAAATCTTTAACTCATTTACTTTGCTTTTATTTAATTTTCATGCAAACTATTGTCAATATCAAATCAAATCAAATTATTGTACACATTCTTATACTCAGTGAATGTTATTATTAGGATTTTAAATAATTCTTCCTTGTGGGTTTGATATTCGTCCTTAGGGACAAATTATATTACTTTTGATTCGGTACACTTTCTGTAAAAAAGAGTCAATAGACACTTGACGCACAAAAGACACTTCAACAGTAATAATCTTTTACTCAGGTTAACTTTTGTGTCCACTCTGTTTTGTAACACTTTCCAAGCTAGAATCCACATAGAAGGAAGTGCTTTAATCCTCCAAAAAATTTCATATATACTTTCTTCCCCAAAA
Source organism: Phaseolus vulgaris (assembly GCF_051622355.1). Taxonomy (NCBI): domain Eukaryota; kingdom Viridiplantae; phylum Streptophyta; class Magnoliopsida; order Fabales; family Fabaceae; genus Phaseolus; species Phaseolus vulgaris. Next base: position 5,094,848 of record NC_143501.1, on the reverse strand, counting down.
GCATGATTTAATAACTTATTGTAAGCTGATTTTACCATATAAACATGTGCCTCCTCTTCTTTTCACAACTATATGTCTTCCTCTTCTTTATTCAACATTACATCATCTAGCTCATGCAGCAAATTCATTATTTGTTCGACCTCCCACTGAAATGATATTCTTTTCCATTCCAAACTCCACCTCCAACTATTGTTTTGCTAACTCTCGGCTTCCGGCAAATTTGCATTCTTACAACTAAAAATGGCATATAACCTTGGATATTTATCTTTTTGAGATATGTTGCCTATCGATTTGTGCTCTCAACGTCAAGAAACACAGAGAACCCACCAATAAACTCCCCATAGTCCCACGGAAAATACCTCCACAAGTAGCAAGACCAAGATATCTCGAGCAGTCCCATTAGTATTAATTTTAACCGAGTCTGGTGAAGGGAATTCACATCTAACAGGGAGACGACGAAGAATTTTACTAGTACAAATATTAATACCAAAAAAAATTAATTACGATGAAATCCAACATATCATTCTTCATTGAAACTTTAGACGAATTTCTCATAAGACAAGTTAAATCTTTAATTACCGAAATAGCCCTAGAAACATCTATCTTATCCTGAAATCCAGCATAATTCCTCATACGCCATATCATTCAAATAGAAAAAGAAAAAGTTATAACATCAAGCTTAAGTAATTTAACTAAATGACTATCATCATTCTTCTTTAAAAAAAAAAGATCATCCTTATTAGAGAATTGAAGAGTAAAAAAAATTTGACGATTCTAACTCCAAATACGCAAAGCAGTAGAACATTCAAAAAATAAATGTTGAGTAAATTCTTCATGTGTCGTTCATGAAAAATTTCCAGAATACTGAAATTTTAGAAGGCGTAATAGATTAAGATGAAATGAATTTAACAGAAAAGTTTTGTAAAACAAATATATATATATATATATATATATATACACACACTACAAGAAAATCATGAAATAGAAACCAATTTTTAGAGACCAAAATAATTAGTTGCAATAATAGAAACTAAATTAGAGATCATTTTAGAAACTAAAAAAAAAATTGGTTTCTATATTAGTTTCTATTATTGTTAAATAGTTTCTAAATTCGTATCTAATTAGCAACCAAGGTTTTAGAGACCAAATTTAGATACTAAATAATTGGTATTTAATGTTTTTTTTAATGATATATATATATATATATATATAAAGCCATTTGAAAACATAAAAACTTTCAATCTTAAATGTGTGAAAACGAATTTTTTATCAATTTAAATAAATAATATATAATTTAAAAACGTTTTATATATATGTGTGTGTAACCGTGGAGGAGGGAAAGCATCCCATGTGGCCTGTTCCCTTCTCTTAAATGAGGCTTTGATTTGTCAAATCTGAACTGAGTTCATCCAAATACTGACGAAAGGATGTTTTACTGCGGATTATCATTTATGAAACCTGCAGTTACCACAATTTCTCAAAATGCTGCATTTTCAAACAATGGACAAAATCTGCATTTTAAAATCACAAGAACCCTTTCACCATGGACCATCAAACTTGTATACAAATTTATGCTAAATAAATAATGTTATCCAAGAACTTAATCAAGAATATACACAACACCATATTGAATAATAAATTGTACAAAAAAAAAAAGAAGAAGAGAGAAATAGAGTGGAGTTGTTGTGTGAAGGTTGGCATGCTCTCTTCTTTTGTATTGAGTAATGTGTTGTTTGGCAACAATTACTGATATCAAATTTATTACTCACAGCAAGTTCAAATCATGTGTACGAACTTTGGGAATCCTTATAAATGATAAAAAGGACATGACAGTTAATTTCCCAGAAAAATCATAGATAGGGCATGTCTCTTATTACTCATCCATAATATCACATACACAAATGTCTCTCATTCACATCATCTTATGTCACCATAGTTTACATCACATTAATTTAATTATATTAACGAAAATTATATCACTACAAGAAAATTATAAAATAAAAATAATTTTTAGAGAAAAAATAATAATTAGTTGCTATAGTTATTAAATTAGAGATCATTTTAAAAATTAAAAAAAAAATCTAAATTAGTTTTTATTATTGTTAAATGGTTTTTAAATTGATGTCTAATTAGCTACCAAATTTAGAATCTAAATAATTGGTAGTTAAAACTTTGGTAGCTAATTAGAGAACAATTTGGAAAACTATTTAATAATAATAGAAACTTATTTAGAAATCAAAAATTTTTTGTCTTTAAAATTGTCTCTAATTTAGTCACTATAACAAATAATTATTTTTTGTCTCTAAAATTGGTTTCTATTTCAAATCTTCTTTAATTCAAACACATTTTTTAAACTATATTTTATAGAGAGGAAAAGAAATAAAAGAAATAAATAGAATAAAACACAATTGAAAAAAAAAATGAAAATACATGTAGTTTTTAAATTGCTTGTTGTAAAAATATATATTATTAATATTTATTTACTATTATTATTGCAAAAATTGTAAAAAAACTATGAAGAAGTCACCTTGATTATTCATAATTATGAGATAGTTTAGAGTGAAAAAAAAACTTAAATAGTAAGAAGACATAATAGATTTTTTTTTCATAAGATTGGTGTGGGTTTCTCTAACAAAAATAGAAAGAAAGAAAAATTTGAGTTTGAATCCGTTAATAAAAACTAATATATTAACAATTTATTGATAAAAAATATTTTAATGTGAATAAAAAGTATCTTAATGTGAATTTCAAAATCCTCAGTAACAAAACCAACCAACAATGCAAAATCACAACATCTATATCAAAACACAACAAATCAAATCTACCCAATAACATGATTTTTTTATAAACAAAAATTATAATAAAATAAAATAAAATATTCGAGAGATGTCCCATTACATTGATATCATCAATCAATTTAAAAATAAATAAAAATTAGTAACCTCAAAAAAATTTGCAATAATTATTGAAGATCTCATGCCGACTATAGATAAAGATATTTTATAGGATATAAGTGGGTGCAAAACTCATCTTATAAGTCGCTTTTATAAAATTAAGTTAAACTTAAAGTCCACTTTTTAATAATATGGAATCATAATCATTTAGAGTGTATTTTATAAAGAATTTCTTAAATTCTACTTCTTATCTCTTTATTTTCTTTTTCTTTTTTACTGTATTTTTAGAACCTATCACTACAAGAAAATCATGATATAGAAACTAATTTTTAGAAACCAAAATAATTAGTTACAATAGGAACTAAAATAGAGACCATTTTAGAAACTAAAAAGAAATTTGGTTTCTAAATTAGTTTCTATTATTTTCTATTATTGTTAAATAGTTTCTAAATTGGTATCTAATTAGCAACTAAGGTTTTAGATACCAATTATTTAGTTTCTAAATTTAGTCTCTAAAACCTTGGTTGCTAATTAGATACAAATTTAGAAACTATTTAACAATAATAGAAAATAATAGAAACTAATTTAGAAACCAAATTTCTTTTTAGTTTTTAAAATGGTCTCTAATTTAGTTACTATTGCAACTAATTGTTTTGGTTTCTAGAAATTAGTTTCTATTTCATGATTTTCTTGTAGTGTATTCATTCTTTTTCGGATAAAAAAAATATGGATTAAAAGAGCCATCCTTTGATGTTATTTTAAGAGAAGTTATTTGTACAAGAAAAACTAGAAGAAGAATGTAGAAGTTGAATGCAATTTTTTTTGTAATTGTAAAGAGATTGAAAACCATAAGTTATTTGCAGTGAATAAATGTGATGATGTTTTGATAGTAGGATTAAAATAAAGTGGGGGAAGGGAGGGTATGGTAATAAGTTTGCTAGAAAGAGATATGGTCCCCCCATCTTTTGTTTGATTCCTTTGTCCCCTTTATTAATTGAAAATGGAATATCAAATTTAATTAAGCAAATGAAGGACATGGACAACTTCATTCATTGAAGTGAAACTCTACTTGTTTCTTCTAAGTTACATTCAATTCAAATTTGATGAAATGAAAAACAAAATATATTGGTAGAGAAGATTCTACTAGAATTGGTCAATAAGATTTTACTAAAAAAAGTTAATTATTAATAATTAAATAAATTATTCGATTGAGTCTTTTTTATTGTGTCAGTCACGAATTTAATTTTTGGGTGATTTTATTTTTACCTTATATGTTTGTTGTTATATGGGTGAAATGTGAGAAGAAAGTTTGTAAGTTTATGGTTATTTTAAAATGACATTTTTGTGGTTTCATTTGTGTACAGTTGACTATTTCACTACAAGAAAATTGTTAAATAAAAACTAATTTTATAGACAAAAAATAATTAGTCACTATATTAATTAGATTAGATAATATTTTAGAGTTTTTTGAGCTGACATGCTTATATTCTGGAATTGGACTAAGTTGCTGAAGTTTTTTATAGATAATTTGATTTATGCATTGATATCCTGATTTTTTTTTAAAGAGATTTAAGCTTATCAGAATTATATGTGCAGAATTTGACTATGTTTTGGTCATTTTTATCTCGAAACCTCCTTTCTCTAGCATAGGAGATTTTTGTTCATGGATTGAAGTACCCCGAGTACTCCTATTTATTAAATTTTTATTGCGGATTAAAAAAAGATATTATTTTAGAAACTAAAAAAATTATTGGTATCTAAATTAGTTTCTATTGTTAATAAAAATTTATAAACTAGTTTTTAAATTGGTATCTAATTAGAGACTGAGATTTTAGCTACAAACTTTAAAATTTAAAGTAATTAGTAGTTAAAATCTTAATAGTTAATTAGATATCAATTTAGAAACTAATTTATAAATCTTATGATTAATAAAAATTACTTTAGATACCAATCATTTTTTTTAGTCTCTAAAATAATATTTAATTTAGTTAATATAGTGACTAATTATTTTTTTTCTCTAAAATTAGTTTCTATTTAGTGATTTTCTTGGAGATGGGTTGAGGCACCAAGTACATTTCTATCTATTTATATTTTTTTTCTGATAAAAAAAAATAATTTAAAAATTTCCAAGTGATCTTCATGGCATCATATATTTTTCATGGGGTAAGGTTTCCAATTTAAGTTCATATTCTAGCTGTGATACGTTTTGTTAAGAAGTAGAGACATTGCCTTTTGAATTGGCTCTTATTTTAATAAATTTAAAGGTTTTAGCATTAGTTTAGCCACCTAAAATTTGAGAACCCTATATTCCATAAAAGTCTCTTACACCTTTAATTATATAAACCTAGTGAACCATTGTTCATGGTGTAGTAGTTGGCTATATTTGTGGGTTGGAATAACAAGTGAATTACATAGTTCATTGTATATTATATATCTTGTTTAATATCAAATTTTCTTTATTTTTAATACTGAATATATCTCTTAACTGAAAGTTGGAAATTAAACTATTTTAGTATTTAAAGATTGTTAAAATAAATGTTGTTTCTCTAAAAAAAAAAAATCACTATACATATTGATTATAAATTAAAATCCACGATTTTTTTTATCAGCAATAACAGATATATAAATGCAGGGGTGGATCAATCTTTATACAATAAATACATAATCCTGCGTCTAACAGTACCCTCCAAACCTAACAGACAAAAGCACAGTCCGCTTTAAAACCCCATAGTTGTGGAAAAACCAAGACCATTAAAACTATTGATTAGGGTTTATGGTGATGTGGTTTTGTGGAGTCTAAGCTTGTTCAAACAACATATTTAAGAAATTCAATTATTCATCAACTATGTTGAACCTTGATTGTTTAATATATTTAACAATCTCGAAATTTCCTCTTCAATTTTCCATTAGAAGAAAAGAAAATAAACGTGAACATCTTGGAATCATTTTCGTAATTAACATCGAGAGATACGAAAATCCAAATTCAAAAAAGAAATTCGTAAGAAATTATAAAACTTTATTCATTTATTATTTATTGTTGTGGCTCTATGATCACAAACATGATTAATCATACTAAAGGCCACGTTTTGCTTCTCCAAAAGTGTTTTCTCTTCCACACATTCATGGACCCATTGGAGAATAAAGTTTTATATTGGTGGAAAATACTTTATAATATTACAAATATTGTGGAATAATTTGAAAAATCAATATAAATCGAAGAACATCACTGCCAAATCCACACTTTCTTAATGCTTTACGTCACGTTCCACATGATTTTCAAATCAACTCAGGGTCCTATATTTTTGTTCAATCAATGCAAGGAGGTGGATGTTTTTTCAAACAAAAATCAAGTTTCTATAAATAAAAAACAACGTCACTCATTTATTATATTCTTTAATACCAATTCGAGAATAATTGCCTTTCTACAATATTTTCTTCCTCTATTTTCAATTTTTATATATTAGATAAAATTAATTACATAACAAAGATTTTCTGTGTCAATTATTTTAAAGTTATATATACATTAAAGAATTGACGTAAATCTATATAAATATTTTTTCAAAATTTATCTATATGGATTAAACAAATTTACATAATAAGTCAAAAAAAATTATACTGATTTCCTTACAATTACATAGATCAGAAGACTTTATCACATAAAATTTGATTTCTATAGAACTACCGAACATAGAAACTCACTTTATATCTTATGGTCATAATCAATAGTTTTTTTAAAAAAAATGTTTTGTTGGCTTATTTATTTTCTTCGTGCATATAATATTCCTTAAGTTAAAGTATTGGAAAAAATCATATACGTACAATATATATAAATATACAAACATATATGTACTATTGTATGTATAGAAATCTAGAAGCTACAAGTAGTTACAAAGAGCATGGATGATGTAGATGTATAAGAAATTTTTGAAAGACATAACTTTTTGCTTGAGTGTGATTTGAGCAAGTAAAATATCTATTTTAAATATCTTTTTCGAGATCTACGTGAGACAATAAGAAAAAAATTTGCTACAATAATTTTCATAAAATGCTTATAAGTAAAAGAAATATCAACGAAAAAGAAATTTAGAAATTAATTTATGAGATTTTTTATTTTTTTTCTCTGAATTTAAGATTTAAGTAATATTTTACTATGGTTATCAAAGAGTTTATAATAAGAGAAAGTTGCAACATGACCACCACCACCACCAAAACAATCATCATTTGGAAAAGGTATCTTGTAATACCAAACATTTCAACAACCATTTGCATTTATATAAGGACCAAGATAATGAATTTTTATTAGGAATATGAGAAGAAACATGTTGGAACAAAAATGGATTTGACACATGGAGCACCAAAGGTAAAGAAAACGCAACATACAATAATGAGAAGAAAAAACAAGAAGCTAAATATTTGCAAAAGAATAACAAACACGAATTTAATTTTAACCCCACATAAGATTTATTATATTAATTATTGATTTAAACAACATAGCAAGTATTTCTTATATTGATTATTAATTGACATATATTTTTTATCATCATAATAAATATTTAATATGTTAGTTTAATTAATAATTAACACAATAAAATTTATTATAATTGTAACTATATTGCTTTCTTATTTATTATAATAAATGAATTATTATTTTTATAAGGATAGGTTTTCGTGTGCAAATGAGCTAAAAGTGAGATTAGATAATATTGTGTTTTCTCAAACTCAAATTAATAGTGAGAAAAATTGTGTCTTTTATTAGAATGTTCTTCGAAGAGTAAGGAAGTTGTGTGAGATTGAGATAGTAATAAAAGCTTTAAACGAGATAGTTTTAAGTTTAATTTTTTCAAAGAGTTATGGGACCTTATAAAATATGACATGATTAGGGTTGTGATAAGTTTTCATATGTTTGGAAAATGGCCTAAAGGATGTAATGTCTCATTTATTACTTTCATCATGAAAGTTATTAATCCAGTAGGCCTACATGAATATATGTCAATATCTCTTGTGAGTAGCTTGTATAAAATCATAGATAAAATTATTTCTAAAAGGTTGCAAAAAGTTATGAATAAACTTAGATAAAAAAAATAATCTGCTTTCATTTAGGGTAGAGGAATTCTGGATAGTATAATGATGGGAAATGAGGTTATTGATGATGTTAGAAGGAGGAAAGAAAAATGATTTATAGTTAAGGTTGACTTTGAGAAAACTAATGACTCGGTGAGTTGGGAGTTCTTAGGTTATATGTTCGAAAGAATGAGTTTATGTGCTAAATGAGTATCTTGGATTAGGGGATGCCTTGAATCAACAATTATTTCTATCCTCATCAATGGTAGCCCATCCAAACAATTCTCTCCCTCTAAGGGGCTAAGGTAGGGAGATCCATTGGCTCCTTTCCTGTTTATCATTGTGGTTGAAGGGTTAGATGAGTTATTTAGGAAGACTGAGCGTAAAGGCTTATATGAAGGCCTCAAGGTTGGGAAAAATCAGGTGCAAGTTGGTTTGTTACAATTGTTATCTTGTGTCAACTCGAGATTTTTTTTCCTCCATCTTCTTTTGATATCATGGTACATTTGGTTGTTCATCTTGTAAGAGAAATCAGATTGTGTGAGCTAGTTTATATGTGATGGATGTATCCAGTTGAACGATACATGAAGATTTTGAAGGGATATGTGAAGAATCAATGTCATCCAGAAACTTTCATTATTGAAAGATATATTTTAGAAGAATCTATTGAGTTTTGTTTCCTGAAAAATGTTGGCACTCTCGTAGATATATAAGTAAATCTTCAAAAGGTGTACATGTCATAAGAAAATCTAGAGAAGAGGTTCTGCAAGCACACTTGTATATCCTGAATAACACTGATGAGGTGTTACCATACTTAGATACACACAAAGACATTGTCAAATATAAGAATCCAAGACAATTAGAGAAATGAGTGTTAATTGAGCATAACAAAACTTTCATGTCATGGTTTAAGCAAAAAATCATGAATGATCCATCAGCATCTGAAACATTAATATAGCTTACAAACGGTCTCAAGTTTGATGTTTTATGTTGTTTTGGCTATGAAGTAAATGGTTGTTTGTTTTATACAAAGTCTCGAGATGATAGGAGTATAATGCAAAATAGCAGAGTCACCATGGAGGTAGAGTTTATGCAGTTTTCAACTTCAAAGGATCAAAATCTTGTTGTGGGATCAATGCATTATTATGGTGTCATAGTAGAGATTTGAGAAGTTAATTATACCAAGTTTACTGTACCTGTTTTCAAATGCAAGTGGGTTGACAATAAGACTGATGTCAAAGTTGATGAATCAAGAATGACTTTGGTTGACTTTTGAAAGATATATCATGACGAACCATTCATAATGGCATATCAAGCTTCCCAAGTTTTCTATATCCAAGATCCTACGTCTAAACATTGGTTTGTTGTGCTACATGGAAAAAAGCAACATAATAATGCAGAAGATACAAACAATGACATTTGTGAGATTGAATCACTTACAAGAACGATGATCAATAAAGAGTACGAGGATGTTGTTGGTGTTGTACATGCAACTCGAAATGATCATGACGAAAGAATATATATTTGTATGTGCATGTGTTTCACGTTTAGTTTTACAATATATAATTTTTATTATATTTCATATTCTTGATGCTTATCATATTTGTTTGATAACTTGAAAATGGCAGATGATAAAGTTTCTCGTTCAAGAACTGGTAGAGGACCTACAAGATTAAAGAATATGTTTAAGAAGAAAAATGATGGTAAAAAAAACCATTAACTATTGATGTCAACACTGGTGTGGCAACTGGGCCATATGCAAAGGAGTTTAGCAGTTATCTCGGAGTAGTTGCTCATGAAAGGATCTTTATCTTAACTGATTCCTGGGATCAATAACATGTTGAGTGAGAGGGAAAGTGCAAACGCACAAAAACTCACTTGGATGTACCTTAAGGTATTTAAAGTATATATGTTCACTCAATTTAATGTGTCTCATTCATTCATTTAATACATTTATTTTCACATGCAGTCAAACAAGCAATCTGGAAGTTATGAGTGTGGTTATTATGTTATGCAGTGGATGTCGACTATTGTGAGAGCTACAATTGATAGGGGTTGGGATCAGGTAAATACCTCAATACAAAAAACACTTTAAAATTCAGGATTTATTATTCATGCACTAATTCCAAAAAAAAATCAACAGCCGCTAGCTTCGGAAGCATTGGAGTACGTAAGGACAACATGGTCAAAGTATTTTGTAACCATGTATAACACCTTAAGATAGATAAATTATTAAAATGAGATAGAACTTTTACATATATTAACAATTTTTTTTTACAATGTTATAATTTGTTGTATATGTATTTTCCATATTTAAATTATGATTTTAAATGTTTTAATTTTTTGAAAATTAGATATTTTATGCAGGTTTGAGGTGCATATAAAAAAATAAAATAATTCCACCTGGGAACTGTCTTTAAAAATAATTTTTTTTAAAAGGAGACGCACTTACAACGATGGTTTCTTTGGGAACCGTCTTTAAAAATATATTTAAAAAAAAAATTATTTACAGTATAGCAACGACGATTGAAGAACTGTCATTATCACTGATTTATAACGACAGTTCTCCAACCGTCATTATAAATGACTTATTTATAACGACACCCGTAATAATGACGATTCTAAAACTGTCTTTATTTGTCATTTTTAACCGTCATTATTAGACTCTTTTGTATAGTGATTAAACCCTAATTGAAAGGGAAAGAGAAGAATGATATTGGGAAAAGAAAGAGAATTTAATTGAATTTGATTATGTGTCTTTTTGGTAATTATATGAGTGCATCTAAAAAAGAAGGTGCAAAGAGCAACAAGCCTAAATACCAAATCAAATAAACTTTATCAGATTTTAGTTTGAGTATTTGTGGATTGTATATTAATGGAAGTGTAGTTGTTATGAAGAATTGTTCTATGTTTCTTTTTGTTGGGGTTATATGAAATAGTTTTTTTTAAGACTTTAAGTATTTATTGTTCCGACTTTAAGTCCAAAAGATAGCATTGCTAAGATCAATTATTGATGGGAAAAACGCACGCGGAAGCAACACACATAATCACAAATCAACTGCAGAAAATAAACAATACAGGATTTAACGTGGTTCGGTCGTCAACTGCAACCTACATCCACACGGACAACTATTAGGTTTTCATTCTGTCCTGTTGCACACCAATTACAAGTACAATTATCTCTTTAAATAGAGATTATAAAGAGGACACAATGATTAAGCTCACTCACTAGATATGGTGTCTAGTTAGCCCAACCCAATTGGTACTAGCTTCATACCCAACAATTATCGCATCTGCAGTATTGTCTGTTTTGGAGGTCAACACTTTGACACGATTTTATCCTTAAAAAGTATATCGATGAGTTAGGAGAAAAATAATTTATAAACATCGACTCTTAAGTTATGTAAAACTATATTAATATAATTTATAGAACATTATTATTTAAGGGTAAAAGAGAAAAGTGCATATATGTGGTTAAATTGTGGCCACGATGCAAGAAATACAGCTAAGATGCTGAGTTTCCTTTTTGAATTTGTTTGTGTGTTTTGGGGTTGTCAATGTTAATTTATTTGAGGGTATTATGAAGGCACATGCATGACTACGACAAACCATGCAAGGTTATTTATTGAAACCCAATATTTGATGATATATTCAATGTGCTTTGCACAACAAAACCCAATCTATGCAACCACTCACTTTGACTTTCATCTTTTCTCTGTTGAAAATGCTGTTTCTCGATCTAATATCAGATCTCAATCTAATCCCTTTCTCTCTCTCTCTAGGTTTCTATGCATTCATAATAGGGTTTTCTTCTTTTCACAAATCAAGCATTTATGTTTCTTGATTACCATTTTTATCAATAAAAAATAAATGAATAAAAAGAATCATTTAAAGATTATTTGTGTTTTTAATTATTATCGGAAAAAAAATGAATAAACAAATCGTTTAGAGGATAGATCAACTCGTAAATCAGGTTAAATATAGATATTTTACGAGTCTGAAAGGAAATAATTAAGAAGAATTTTTAGTTAATACAAGCTTTTAAAAATTTATATATTTTTTTTTTATAAAAATGTTCACGAAAAGTTGTACTTTTTTATTAGTTTTAACAAAAAGAAATCAAAAACATTCTATCTTGTCTTTTATTCAATTTATTCTTGCCTTGAAAAGAAATTACACACTAATATTTATGTATAGTAATGTGCCCAATGGAAGAATATACACACATATATTCAGTAATAGTTTTATAAATTTTATTTATTATAAATCTTCCAGCTTTTTCTTTCGATCTCATCATAATGTATTTTCCAATTTTCTTTCTGTTTATCTCTCTTACCAATCATAGTGAGCTACGTCTCCAAAAAATATACATCAAAATAAAGTTTATACATATTTTAATTCTCCTACTTTGTATTTATTTTCTTTATAACATAACTTTTTGATGTATATTTCTTTTTTTATAAACAATAAATACTTTTACTCTATTACCAAAATCATAGTATATTGCATAGTTAAAAAACCATTAAACATGAATTTATAAATGTAAAAAAAAAAAAAACTGCTAAGATAAAAGTACTTTTAACTATACATCATATACTTGTTTTGGAAAAAAAAGGTGAAAATGACACAAAAAGTTCAACCTATTTATGAAATAATATAAAACATTTTTTATATAATTTTTAAAAAAATTCCAGAGCCTTCTAATATGATCCGTAGCCATCATGTGTCTGAAGAATGGTGAGGCCAGGGACACTGTAATAATTGTCTTTAATAGTGACATATTTAAGAAAGTGTAGATACTACATGCATTATACTCACATAAGTAACAACTTTAGCATATATGTCATTTATTATATATGTACTTATTCACCCTTTTATTAAAAACTACATAATTTCATAAAAAAAAATTATATTCTCGTTATAAACACTACAATAAAAACATGAAATAGAAACTAATTTTAAAGATAAAAAATAATTAGTTATTATAGTAATTAAATTAAATACTATCTTAGAAATTTAAAAAAAAAATAGTTTCTATTATTATTAAATGATTTCTAAATTGGTATATAATTAGCTATCAAGATTTTAATTACCAATTATTTAGTTTCTAAATTTGGTAGAAATACTTTTGTTACTAATTAGATATCAATTTAGAAATCATTTAACAATAATAGAAACTAATTTAGAAACCAAAAAAAATTTAGTCTCTAAAATTGTTTCTAATTTAGTCACTATAACAACTAATTATTTTGTCATTAAAAATTAGTTTCTATTTCATTATTTTCTTGTAGTGTGAACTTATAGGTAGTATCACATTATTTTTTAAATTTTATTTTAAAAGCAAAATCTTTAAAAGGGTAAAAAAGAACATATTAATTAGTCTAAATTTAAAATAAAATTGATTAAAATTACAGTATTAACATATATTTAGGAACTCAGTTGTCAATAGATAATTTTGAAGGACTTATTTAATACTCAAGGATATTCAACTGTAGTTGTTGGATGTGTTTTAAAGTTTTATATCAATTAATGATATAATATAACAAACTTGAGTACAAAGGTGATAGATACATCACCTAAAACCATTTGAGGAACTTCAGTTAAACTCAAAATCTAAAATCTAAAAACTATATAAGTATGAATTTGGTGACATTAGAAACTCCAATGTTCACTATTATCCTTTCATGTAAACATGGAAATGAAAAATCTCAAGTTTTACAAGAGATTCTAATAACCTCACCAACTGTTTTCCTTATTTTTATTGGTTAAAAATAAAATAAATTAAAATTGAGCATTTAACACTCTATAAGAAAATAATTAAATAAAAACTAATTTTAAAAATAAAAATAATTAATTATTATATTAACTAAATTAATACTATTTTAAAAATTAAAAAAAAAATTATTAGTATTAAATTAGCTTCTATTCTTAATAAATAGTTTTTAAATTAATATATTAAAAATTTTAGCTATCAACTTTAAAATCTAAATAATTAATAGTTAAAATTTTAATAACTAATTAGATATTAATTTAGAAACTATTTATTAATAATATAAATTAATTAGAATATTAATAATTTTTTTAAAATTAAATTTTATTTAATAATAAGTTTTTTTTTCAACCCTCATACTAAAAACAAGTCATTTGTGATAACCTCCCACCTAAAACTAAAAGAGTTGCTTAAACATAATTCACTAAACCAAAATTAGCTGATATTAGTAAACATAACTCATATAAGTAAACAATGAACTCATATCAGTAAAAAAAACCCAATCAGCAACATAAATAAGAGAAGAAAAAATCGAAAGCTTGGAATCTGATGAAGACATGGGAGTTGTTTGTAAAATTGAAGTGTTGAAGAAAGTGTGTATAAGCAGTAAATGAATGGAAGTGATGGTCAAGAATTGAGGTGAAGATAGAAAGAAAGAGTTAACACTGATTTCAATGGAAGTAGACTTAGAGTTGTCAAAATTAAAGTTAATGCTTACCAACTCTGACATTATCACTGCTAATTTGCTTAAGATTGATTGATGGTGGTGCTTCAGAAAAGTTGTGTGGTGTAGAAGAATGTGTCAACAATGGAGGCTCACAACATACTAAATGATGCTCAGTCAAATTTAAGGCATCAAAGCTCATAATTCGGTTTTTAAACTGCACCATTCATGATATATATATATAGTACTGCTGTTAGACTCATAAAATTATTTGAATGGATATAACTATAACTTCAAAAACCATTTTTGTGGATCAAATTAAATGGTCAAGGACAACCATAAAGACCAATACTTTACTTACTTTTAACATTTCCATCTTCAACCTAAGTGCCATAATTATCTGTACTTATTTATACAGGTTTTCTCCTTTTTAATGTGTTTGTTGTTGGATGAAAATAACTTTGACTGGAAGTTTGTTCTGTGAAAGTCAATATAGTTTTAATTTAGAGTCGAGACTAATTACAGTTTATTATCTATAAAGACGTTTTTTAGAGAAAAAATTATGACGGAACATCGACCTTTAAAACTGATAATACTTGAAATGCAGTGATTAATCTTAGTAATATTATCTCTTGAATTTGAAGTTGACTATATATATATATCAAAGTTTAATTTTCATACATTATCAATCAATTAAAAATCACTTTAAATGGGATTTTTAATAATTATTACTGAAAAAGAATAATTTTATTACATACATTTGATCTTATTTTGCTAATGTAAAGGAAGTTATTTCATTTCAAATTTATTTATCAAATTACGTTATATAAAGAAAAGTTTACGTAAGGTTAAAAAATGTAAGAAATATGCTTTTAATGCCGAATTTATATATATAACATAAAAAATGTTTTTATATAAGTTATAAATAAGTCGACGTATTTAACTCTAATAGACCTAGATCAAAAGTGAATATAATTATATAAAAAAATATATATTATTCTAAAATTTTTAACATCTAGATATAAAATCAAGTTTTTTGTAATATCCTAAAAAATTTATACTACCAGCATAGTTTAGTTATATTATATAAATATTGTTGAAATTATTTTGTAATAAAAATGGACACCTCATCTCAATAATGGACGCTTTATTTTAATAAAATTAAAATATATATTTTTCCTTTACTGATATTTTAGTTTAATAGTTTCTTCTAATTGAACTGAAATTTTTTTACTAATTTTTTACACGAATGATGTGAATTTCAAGTTGGTTGTGTATTACTAAGTTCATCAAATTAGCGTAAAAAAAAAATCTAATTCACACATTAATATTTTCTAAACAATTTTTATCATGTTATCATGAACATTGAATAAAAAAATAATACTAACTTTATCATATATAATGTGACAAAAAATTATTAAAAAAATGAGAAAGAAAAACATAAAATCAACACAGATGATTTTAATCCGTAAGTGAAATATTAATTTTGTTGTAATATGTTGAGTTTAAAATTAAAATGAATTTGCATGAAATTTTGAGAATTAAATGTTTGCCTTGTAGGAAAAGGCAGCAGTTGTATTCTGACAAATGTAAGAGATGCAGAGAAAATGAGTAATGAGCTTTGAAGAACATTATTATGTGGCCATCATGGAATCTGTGACCTTCAAATTTATGATTCTCAACTTCCTTAAAATCCCAAAAATATGGCCATGACATCATTCTATCTTCAACTATATCTTACAAAACTTAAATTGTTCAAATAAATTCTTTAAAACCAGTACTTTCCCATCTTCAATATAAATAAATTATAATAATATACACTTTTTTATATCACTTTATTTCATTTAATAATATTGCTTTTCAAATTTTATTTTTATACATGCATAAAGTAGTTTAAACCATTATCATATAAAAAAGCATTGCTAGCATGTCTTTCAAGATAATTATACAAGAATTAATAAATTTACTATGCATAATGGTTTTGCAATCTAATGATATTATAAAACTTTTAACTTGTTGATATTTTATCTTATATTTGTATATCAAGTTTCAATATATAAAGTTTCCAACCATAATACAGCAATAAAAGTTTAGTTTTTTATATAGTGAAAAAAACCAGTTTAAGAAAAAATATTAGATGAGGTTAATAGAATTAAATAATAATATAATCAACTTATTTAGTTTTGAGTTAGTTTTTTTTAATTATATATAATACTGATTGCGTATTTTAAATTATCACCTGAGAATTATTTTAAAATATATTTTCTCAAATTAAAAAACTAAATAATAAATAATAAATTATATATAAATGTGAGAAAGGCCTTTCTTTCAATAACAACTTTAATATCTCAATTAGATATTTATAAATGATCTAAGAAGTGTTCGATAGTGACATAATATACTTAATTATTTTTACCAGATTAAATTCCAATAACATATTAGAAAAAAACGTTTAAGTCTAATTCAGATACAAAATATATATTTTTTTGTTCCGGACATATAATCTAGAAAATAGTTTTAGAGTAAAAGTGATATAATGAAAAGACACTTGAATATTTTATTATTAGAGTAAAAAATTCTAATAAATAGAAAAATCAATTATCAAAGTTTGATTTTAAAATAATCATCTATCTAAAACAAATTCCCCATTTGCATTCTCTATAGAAACCTGACTCCATTCTTCATCAAATTGACGATTAGAAACCCTTTTTAGACTCCTGATAATGAGTAGAATAAAGTTGTCTGACCAAATTTTGTTTAGAGTAAATTCTTTTCTCCTCCTTTTTCTTTGACCAATTTTGAGTTTTCTTGTTTATTTTTGGATAGACGTATTTTGTATGTGTTGTTTGTGACTGTAGGATTAGTCTCTGTTACTTCAGGGTTTTAGAGATCGATTCAAATCATTGATTAGGATTTGTGATGCAGGTTACGTTATCCTTGTTTTCTATAGGAGTTAGAGCTTTTTGTGAGTACTCGTACTTCTAATCAGGTAAGAGAAGTTAGTTTTATCTTTCAATAGAACTGTAAGTTAGAGGGCTTAGATAGATGTAAGGTGACATGGTCAAAAGTTCCAAAATTCTCTTGCAAGGTTGGTTGTTAATTGATGAAAAATGTTTAAAGTTTGTCAATTTGGAAAGTAGTTTATAAAGTTAATTATTTGTGTTTGAATGTGAGTTTAATGTTAAAGTTAAACTATATAAATTTGAGAAAGGACTTTCTTTCGGTAAGAACGTTAACATCTCGATTAAATATTTATAAGTGGTTTAAGAACCACTCTATAACTAGTTTTTTTTTTTATCAGCATTCGATAGCTAGTGATATAATAGACTGAATTATTCTTACTAACTTTAATAACATATTAAAAAAAAAACGTTTAAGTCTAATTCAAATACACAACATATTTTTTTTTTGTCCTGGTCATAGTATCTATAAATGAAATAATCCTGTAATAAATTTACTACGGGTTTTATTTTATAAGGATCTAGAAAATAGTTTTAGATTAAAAGTTATATACTTAAAAAGACACTTTATTTTATTATTAGAGTAAAAACTTCTAATGAATAGAAAAATCAATTATTTGAGTTTAATTTTAAAATAATCATCATCTCTCTAACACAAATTATTCCTTTGCATTTTCTTTAGAAATCTGACTCCATTCTTCATCAGATTGACATTAGAAGCCCTTTTTAGACTCCTGACAATGACTATATTAAAGCTGTCCGACCAAATTTTGTTCATAACAAGTTCATTTTTGCTTCTTTTTCTTTGACCAATTTTGAGTTTTCTTGTTTATTTTGGATAGACATATTTTGTATGTGTTGTTTGTGATTTTAGGATTAGTCTTTGTTACTTCAGGATTTTAGAGATCGATTAAGATAATTGATTATGATTTGTGATGCAGGTTACGTTATCCATGTTTTCTATAGTAGTTGGAGATTTTTGTGAGTACTCGTACTTCTAATCAGGTAAGAGAAGTTAGTTTTATCTTTCAATAAAACTGTAGGTTAGAAGGCCTGAATGTGAATGTGACATGGTCAAAAGTTTCAAAATTTTCTTGCAAGGTTGATTGTTAATTGTATGAAATAGATGTTAATTGATGAAAAATGTTTAAAGTTTTTTAATTTGAAAAGTAGTTTATAAAGTTAATTGTGTTGTGTTTGAATGTGAGTTGAGTATTGAAATCAAATCAATTAAATAATAATCTAAAAAGATTCTTCTTGTAAAAGTTTAATACGAGTGCTCTATATCACTGAAGAAGAAAGCACTATAATGGGCCGGATCAGAATATGTGGCCCAAGATAGTTTTGGTTAAATTGTAATCAGTATATTCTAGTCCGGCCCATATCATCCGATGCAGGTTTAAGGATCAAATTTGGGGATTTCTTTTTGCACCCCTTCTGCACCTTTACAATTATGAAAAATTTCACTTTATCCTAAACACATGGCTTTCAGATTACGCAATCTGAAATTCATTTCTTTGCATAAGAAAAAAGCTTTAGGATTTAACAGTTTGGAAGTAAAAAATGACTTCTAGATTGTATAATCTATTTTTTTTTATACTTTTAGAAAAAAGCTTTGGAATTTGAAAGTTTTTTAACTTCTAGATTTTGCAATTCAAAAGTATTTTCTGCATGAAAAAAAAGAGTTTCCAGATTAAACAATTTGGAAATAATCTTTTACTTATGGATTGTACAATGTAGAAAATGTTTTCTTTCAGATTATGCAATTCATAAGTCCTTTTATACATGAAAAAATTTATGAATTTCACTATCCAAAACCCTTTCTATCTTGAGTTCATCCATGACACAACATATAACACAAGAGTGGTTGCCATGACAAGGGGAAGTGACGGTGGCGGCAAAGAAGGCGCAGTTTAGTCTTTTAACCACCTCCATGGGGGTATAGATGAAAACAATGGAGGTTTAGAAAGAAATTGCCTAAAAATATTCTTAGCTTTTTTCATAGTTTCAAAGTCCAATTCTAAAAGCAATGGGAAAAAATTGGAAATAACATCCAAACAAAACAAGTGTTAAACTCTAGGTGTTTACACTCCACAACTTCAAGACGTTTAAGTTAATAGTTTTTTTTTCTCTTTAGACCCAATGGTTTTTTTCTTGCAATCACTATTTTCTGTTCAAAATTATTTGTTTTTCCCTTTCTATTTTAGAACAATTGTGAACTTCCATTGTTGGTCCTTGGTGGTGATGTTATTTGCTTTGTACATCGGTAAAGATTGTTGTTAGAAGTTAGGTGTTGAATTTGGTTATGTTATGTAAGTTTTACATTTTATTTTAAGGTATTTGAGAAAGAATGAAAGTGTTTGACATTAGTTTTCAAAGTTTTTTTTCTAGATTGTGCATTTCAAAAGTCTTTTGAATTGAGCAATCTATAATAGTAATTTAAGTTTCAATGTTCTTATCCATGGTATGTTCCAGAATATTAAATGTAACATTTTATATTAGACAATTCGTAATTATAATGAGATAAGAAGTTTTAGATTGTACAAAAATCAAGAAAAAAATTCAGAATTTCGAATTGTGCAATCTAGAATAAGATTTTTAAAATTCCTTATTAGAGATTCCATAAGCCTTTTTCAAAACACATTATATGGAAGTATACGTATGAAGTTTGCATTTAACAATCTAAAATACATTTTTTACTTCTGGATTGACGTGATGGAGATTCTATATCTAATTAAAAATAAGGTTAAATTTTAATATATAAGTGGAGTGCAATACTCACTTTATTAGCCGATTTTGTGAGGTTGAATTAGACTTAAACATACTTATTAAGATGATATCAAAACTATTTTGAGTCTATCATATTCAAGTTCTTTAGGACTATTATGTTATCGTTGACTCGTGTTGACCACCCATAAGATCTTAGTAAGTGGTGAATGACTTTGATACCATTTTAGTAAGTGGTTTTACGTCTAATTCAATCTTACAAAACTGACTTATAAGATTAGAATTGCACTTCACTCATAAATTATAATCTGAACTAATTTCTATTTATTTGACTACGTCCTTTATAATTTTCCATTATTATTATGCTCCAAGGAACACACAAATAAATACTAGATACCTAAACAATTCAGCTATGCCATTTCTTGTTCTATAAAAAACCTTTCAGAAATTATATGCACATAAGAACATTACAAATATAGATGGTTCTACAAGATTATTGGTTGGTATGCTGTTAGTGGTTAATTGTATTGTATAATTCATGTTTATGAACAAAATATGTCATACTAATTAGCAAAACTATTGAAGCATTCAAGACTACTTATTTATATCATCATAAATTATTATTCTTGGGAAATCTCTCAATGAATAAAAGATTACACCAAGTTTTTGGGTTTTTTCCTCTTGAACAAATTGTAATCTGCTAATAATCTAACAGCAAATCCATTATTAATATCATCCACATAAGTTTTTAGAACCTGCAACATCATGTCTCAAATTAGCATATAACTAATCATAAATTGAGGTGAAGGCACATTCACTAAGTACTATGATAATGAGATGATAAATTAAAGTAAGTATATATGATTCTAACCGATTGTAGAATGGTTTGCAACACCAAATGAGGAACCCAGTCTAGTAATGGAGGAAAATCAAGGTTGAAATTAATGTCTAAATGATTCTTCATCCAATTATGCATTCCCTTCTTTTCCAAATACAAGACTCCTTTTGCATTCATGTTGAAATGTGGTGGCATATAATCACCATTCAGATCAGGAAACTCAACCCTTGTCTGTCAAACAAAAATGCATGCTAGTCATCACAATTGCTAAAACTTTTAGGTTTTGATCCAACTTATTAAAGCGTTAAATATGTTTTTCGATCACTATAACACGAAATTGATTTTTATTTTTGTCCAAACTTTATATCGTTTCAGTGTTTATAGTATGAAAATGATTGAAACTTAGGTATGTACAATTAGTTCAATTTTAGGTTTCACTTCATTAATCCACTGAAAGTAACTACACTGAACATTAGTCTCCGATCAAAACAACAAATTTTGAAAAAAACTATCAATCTTTGAAAAAAAATTAATCATTTCATATCACTACAAGAAAATCATTGAATAGAAACCAATTTTAGAAATAAAAAATAATTAGTTGCTATAGTGACTAAATTAGAGACCATTTTAGAGTCTAAAATAATTTTTAGTTTCTAAATTAGTTTTTATTATTGTTAAATAGTTTCTAAATTTGTATCTAATTTAGCTACCAAGGTTTTAACTACCAATTATTTAGATTTTAATTTTGGTAGCAAAAATCTTGGTAACTAATTAGATACCAATCTAGAAACTATTTAACAATAGTAGAAACTAATTTAGAAACCAAAATTTTTTTTAAGTCTTTAAAATGGTCTCTAATTTAGTCACTATAGCAACTAATTTTTTTTGTCTCTAAAATTAATTTCTATTCAATGATTTTCTCATAGGGCATAGAGAATAACTCATTTCAATCATTTTCATATTATAAGTATTTGAATGATTTAAAGTTGGAACCAAAGACGAAAACTAATTTCGTATTATAGTATACCCTTAATTAAATTATTCTCTCATCAAAGTTTGATTGCATGTATATATTGATTTGTAATACTTACAACTTGAAACTCCAGATATTTGGTGATCTGGTGAGGAATGTGAGGTGGGTATTCATGAACTTCAGATTTGCATTTAGCTGTAATGTATATTACTGGATGACACTTTAAGAACAAGGCTTCCACTGGACTCATCTTAACTCTCCACTCTTCCTATATATAATTCACAGAGCTTTTTTAGATGAATGATTAATTAGATTAGTGCAAAATTTAGATATTTATAATAGGGTTATGTTTGAAAAAAAAAAATCGTTAAAATAAAATCAAAGTTTGCAGAAATAACTTCTAAAATTTAATTTATAAACATATATTAATTCAATATATAAATAAGTGATTTTATTATTTCTTAATTTTTTTTAAAGAGGTTTTTCCCACAGCCTTAAATACAATATTAAGATCCTTAAAAATTGTAGTTCCAAAAATATGTCATGGATTCATTAACACGAACTAAAAATTTCATTTTGGTGTATAAATAAAAAATGTATTTATTTTAATAATATATATATCCTTGGCTCATAATTAATAGGTTTCTTTTAATTATCAAAATAAATGAAATTTTTAAAATAATTATTAAAATGGATAAGTCTTAATATTTTAGTAGGTCTTTATTGTAATGAGATTTGAACTAATGAACTGAATCTTCAAAATTAATTGTATGTCTCTTGCATGGAATTTAAAAAAAAAAAAAAAACCACTTCACATGTTAAATCTTACGTTAAAATTATGAATTTAAGAGGATAAGCTGAAGTCCAAATAATTAAAAAATATTTGGTACTCAAGGTTCAGGTATGGCATATATATATATATATATATATATATTTATATATATATATATATCACTAAAAAAAATCATAAAATAAAAACTAATTTTTAGATATCAAAATAATTAGTTACAATAGTAATTAAATTAAAGACCATTTTCAAAACTAAAAAAAAATTGATTTCTAAATTAGTTTCTATTATTGTTAAATAGTTGGTATCTAATTAGCAGTCAAGGTTTCAACTATAAATTATTTAGTTTCTAAATTTGGTATCTAAAACGTTCGTTGTTAATTAGATACCAATTTAGAAATTATTTAACAATAATATAAACTAATTTAAAAACGAGAATTTCTTTTACTTTCTAAAATAGTATCTAAATAATAACTAATTATTTTGGTTTCTAAAAATTGGTTTCTATTTCATATTTTCTTTTATATATATATATATATATATATTTATAATTTGAACAGTAAAATCATCAATCTTCGAAATGAAATTACCTTATTAAGCTGCTGGCTTGCCGATTCTGAAAATATAGATCGGATTACTCTTCCCTTGTCCTCTATATATTCATTAAATGAAGCCTCACAAAAAAAATTGTAATTAACATTAACTTTAGTATAACACAAATTAAAAAAAAAAAGTATATCGCAAATTTTAATGCACAACTATCAACATTTTTAATCATGGTATTAATCAAAGTATTAACCAACTTTGATGATGATTATTTTTCCTTTATATAATTTTATATATCACTACAAAAGGATTTTTTTTTCTAACTAAAAATTCCTTAGAAAATCTCTTGTAAGAGTTTTCATTACGCAGATGATTTATTCTATTTGCTAAAAATTCCTTACTAGTTACTATCTACAGCAAGTAGAATATATTTATACAAACAATTTTTGAAGCATCTAATAAAATTAATTTGAATTAGGATAAATTTCAATTAAAACATACTTTTTAATGAATCAAATGTTATATGAAAGTAGTAAAAGTTTAATTTTAATTTAATTTTATAAGATTGATTTATAGTACTGTTTAAAATAATATGTAATTTAGTAAAATAAGATTTATTTTTAATTATATATTATATTATAATTTGATCTTATTTTTATTTTTAGTTAATATAAAATATGAAATATAAACCAATTTTAAAGACAAAATAATTAGTTGTTATAATGCCTAAATTATATATCATTTTAGAGACTAAAAAAATTTAGTTTCTAAATTAATTTCTATTGTTGTTAAATAATTTTTAAATTGGTATCTAATTAGCTACCAAGATTTTAACTACCAATTATTTAGAAAATTAATTGGTAGCAAAAACCTTGATCGCTAATTAGATACTAATCATTTAGAAACTATTTAACAATAATAGAAACTATTTTTAAAAACCAATTTTTTTTAATTTCTAAAATGATTTCCAATTTATTATAATAATTAATTATTATTTTTTTCTAAAATTAGTTCTATTTCATGATTTTCTTTTGTAGTAAGAAAATACAAAAAGAAAAGTTATATAAAAGAAGCAAGAACTTGTTATGGTTTGAAAAGAGATTGATGGAAATATTTTTAGAGGTAAACCCTAGACATTAAGCAAGAAGAAAGTGGGAGAAAGATACCGAAGGAAACTCATGAAGTGGAACAGAAGCACTGCTTCTGTAATTAAAGGAGGAAGTTCTACTCATACTGTTGCATTTGAAACGATGATTCCTTGAAGCAGAAGCATGGTGATGAACCTTGTGGTTCTTCAATGGAGCCAAAAGGGTATCTGAGAAAGAGGGTTGAGTTGGATTTAGGAGAATGCTTCCCATGTTCTCTCTCTCTCTCCTTTCTAAACAACACAATTGCTATATATCAAAAACTCTTATTAGAAACGTTACGTATCAACAACATCCTTTTCTTATATAATGCCAAAACTTTGCCTATCAAGTTATAGAAAGTTAAGGAATTAACACCGTTTTTGAAAATGAGACGTGTTTAGCTTGGAGTTGCACACGCTGCTAAGGAAACAATTCCAGAAAAATAATGAACAGCGAAAATAATATGAATACATGTGATACAATATAATAAGAAGAGAATGAAATAAAATATAAAAAAAGTGTAATAAAGGGTATTGAACTGAACTCCACAATTTAACATAATGGAACTAGCAGGGAACAAAATTTGGAGAGATCGTGGTACTATGCATTAAAATGATATTTTAATATTGTACTGATATGGATCGAACGATCGAATTTCATAATTCGATCTTTTTAACATTCGATCTTTTTGACCGAGCTGACCGAGTCCTGTATTGACGTGCAGGTCGACCAACATACTTAAACCATTAACGCTGAAAGTCAACCAATACACTTAAACCATTAATGCTGAAAGTCAGTAGTTAAATTATCATTAACACTACAAGACAATCATGAAATAGAAACTAATTTTTAGAGACCAAAATAATTAGTTGCAATAGTAACTAAATTAGAGACCATCTTAAAAGCAAAATAAAAAATTGGTTTCTAAATTAGTTTCTATTATTGTTAAATAGTTTCTAACTTGGTATCTAATTAACAACCAAGGTTTTAGAGACCAAATTTAGAAACTAAATAATTGGTAGTTAAAACCTTGGTTGCTAATTAGATACCAATTTAGAAACTATTTAACAATAATCGAAACTAATTTAGAAACCAATTTTTTATTTAGTTTATAAAATGGTCTCTAATTTAGTTACTATTGCAACTAATTATTTTGATCTCTAAGAATTGGTTTCTATTTCATGATTTTCTTGTAATGTAAGAACTAGGTAATACACCCCTAACTATGATTCACTCCATTAATCTGACCCAATAAGGTAAATCCATTAAAATAATATAAATAGCGCACTTTCCAAGAACAAGGTACGTCATTATTACCGTACACTTTCTTTCGAGTGTCGAATACCCATTTTACTGACTTGAGCGTCGGAGTACCTTTTACTGGTACCCCCATTTGACATTCACCTGAGATAGGGTGACTGAGATCTGAAGGAATACCATTAAAGCGAGGAAGACCACACTGAAGCTCTGATGGTTTGCCTGAAAAAAAGAAGAAGATGAAATCATTCAATAGTTCTTTAGGTCACATCTTCCTAACAGGAATAAATATGTTTATGTTTATGTTTATTGTTGTAAATTAGAAGAAAATAATATTTTGCGTGGGTTCTGCAGGAGTTTGGCAATACTCGTAAACCAATTGGGTTCATACTGGATTTCACTTAGATTTTGAAGATCCCTAAATAAAACCAATGAAACAACAGTTTCGTTTTCTTCTTCAAAAGACTATATAAAACAAATTCAAGAGATAATATAGATTAATGAACAATATAATATACTTGGGAATAATTTTTTTTAGTCAAAATTTATAACATAATGTTTTTAAAAAAAAAATTGTGCTAGAATATACCATGAATAAAATAAAACAGAGTCATATATGGTCATGTGAAAGTTGACAAAAGGCAAAACAACATTAATTATAGATAGAAAATTCCTAAAATGGAATTTTTTCAAGTTATTCCAAACAAAGTATAGATACTTCTAAACAAAAAAATTCAAACCACAAACTGACACCATGTATGATAAAAAAATATGGACAAACATATTCCTTTTTTTATCAATAGACAAACATTTATTTCAAAGTCTATGAACACATAATCATAGATAAATAATTTAGACTAAATTATAATTTTGTTCACTCTATACTTTCGAAGCTCAATTTTGTCTTTTTTATTTTAAAATAGAAACATCCAGTTTTCCATTTAAAAAAAATAAGTCATTTTAGTCCAACGGTCTTAATTAAAAAATTTACATTTAATATTTTAATGTAAACTCTCATGTCACATACTGCAATAAATATTCTCTAATAATATTATTTGATTTTTCTGTAAAAAATTAAGAAATTTTAAACGATTATGTGGAAGTAAATGATAAAACCATTCTAATCTTCTTAAAATAAAAAAATAATAATCTTAGTATGATGTGAATTGGAGTGTTTTACATGAAAGTTAGTATAAATGTATTAACAGTTTTAGATATATATGTATTAACAGTTTTAGATGAGCTCTATAAAACAGTTTTATATGAGATATTTAAACTTATTTTGTTTTAGATATTTAGATATATATGTATTTAGTCTCTATTTTGAAAATAAGTGGCACCAAAATTGCAAAAACAAAATTTGAGTACAAAGCTTTTATATATATATATATATATATATATATATCAGTCAATCATTTATTTAAGTTTAAATATGTTTTTAGTCACATATTTTTATTTGGTCTTTTGTAGAAACTATTTAGTTTCTCTAGTGTCATTATTTGTTATCTTCAGTATATTATGTTGTATTAATTAAGTGTTTATTTATTGAAAAAAAATACCAAATGACATATTAAATATATTAAGCTAATAATATGTGACATCTAAAAAAATCTTAAAATTAAAAAAATAATATAATCTATTTATCTTAAGATGTATATTCAAAGTTATTTCCAGTTATCCACGTAGATAATGTAACTCTAAATAAATACACAAAGTTATGATAATTTCTCTTAGAGATTAAAAGTATTGAGTACAATATCTCTCCTCAAAGTATTTTTTAGACTATACAACAAAAGGTTGTTAAGTTTATAAAGCTCATTTTCAACATAGAGGATATGAAAGTATATAGTTCTTGAATTAAAGATATAAATATGAGTTTTCTCTCTATGTCGTCTACAAGACGAACTGGATACTAAGCACTTGAAGTTTTTCTAACTTTTCGGCATTCACATATAACTCTTTCAAACAAATTTGATCCTTGGTTTTTTCTTCGTGGAAAAATTTCATTTTATAGATGTCCAAAAAGGACTATTATAGCTTTGAGTGCTTTAGAGGATCTTGTGTCAAAGCTTTATCATAATGTTATGACTTTATGTTGACATTTTTTGTTAATAAAAAAGGTGTGTGAGCCACACTATTTATCTATGTTAAATCTCGACTTTTGTTGACAATACCATATTAAGCATATGCATATAGATGATTAAAACTTTGTGTCAAACACTTTCATGAGAAGTGCTCTTGGTCAATTGGTATCTTAGACTAGGTGCGTCTTGTGTTAATCACATGTAAATAACACTTATCTTGTGTTTTATTCTTGAACTAGTCAAATGCCTTTGTTAGACTTGTTTGGTCTTGTAGCATATCTATCTAATGACACTGTCTTTAGCGCTTTTAGGACCCACCTAGTCTCCCGAGTAGTTGTGTCTACTAAACCTTTCATTTTGATACTTCACCAATTGTGTCTAGTTAGATTAAATTTGATGTGTGATTGATCTAATCGATATGATGTGTGTATTGGTTGGACATAGACCCAACTGGATTTGGTCTTGTCCATCTTGATCCCACTTTAGCCCTACTCGACATAGACCCAACAAGACTCAGCTCAATCTTAGCCTAACCTAACCGAATCTCGATCGAATCCGACCCGACCTGGACCCAACACCACTCGATTGAATGTAGGCCAAGTCGAATCAATTTGACTTGGACCCGGAACGACTTGACTCGACCAACTTGTCTCAACCTTCGTCTTTAGCTAGCTCGATCTAGGCAGCTTGGACTGACTTGGCTCGACTTGGGCCCAAGTTGATTTGACTTGACCTAGGCTCGGGCTCACTTAGCTTAACCTATGATTGGGCTGACTTAACTCGACCTGACTTGGACTAATAGAGCTTAACTCGGGCCTGAGATGACTTAACTTGAATTTGCCCATGCCCACTTAGCATGACTTGTGCCCATGCTCACTTAGCTTGACTTGAGCTCGAGCCCCCGCAACTTGACCCAGGCTACGTCGACCCACCTAGACCTAGGTCAGACTGAGCTTGCTTAACCAAGGTATGGCCAACTCGGTTCGACCTAAGCCTAGATCAACTCAACTCGAATTAGGCCAAAGCCCACTTAACTTTATCTAGACATGGTTGACTCTACTCGACTTGGGTCCAACCAACTTGAATCGATGTGGGCTTAGACTGACTCAACATATATGGAGTCTGGCCGACTTGGCTCAACCTAGGTTCGAGCTAGACTTGAGCTCGAACTGAGTCTACTTAAGCTGACTTGACTCGATCTAGTTTTGGGCCGACTTAACTCAATGTGTGTCCAAGTCAAATCAACTTGACCTGGGCATGGGTCGAGTGACTCAACTTGGGCCTGAGTAAACTCGACTTGACCTAGGTCCAACCTGAATCAACTCGACTTGATTTGTGTTTGAGTTTACTTAATTTGATCTGAGCCCGAACCGATGCTACCTTACTTGTGTCTGACTCAACCTACCATTTCATAACTTGAAACAATTGAGACACACCTGATTTTTTTATTTTTAAAATTTAAAAAATATCCAATTTATATCTAGTTAAATATATTTAATTTAAAATCCAAAAAATATGAATTTAAATTTGAGATAAATTCATTACAACAAACTTAAAATAATATAAATTTAGATAATTATAAATTAGAATCGATAGTTTTTTTTTTTAACTCTAGTGGCACACTTGAATCATTAAGGAGGTAAAGATGAGGGTGGTGGCTTTTCTGTTTGGGTTTGTGTCTCGGAGAGCAAACGTTGAATCCGAATCATTGCAAGACTCACTTTTTCCATCTTATTGTCGAAAAAGATGATGATGGCTCACTTATAAATGACAAACCTTTCACAAAACTCGACCAAAAACTTGTACAAAACATGAAAGTTATGATACTTTTACAAAAACATGCTTCCAAACCAATAAGCCAAGCCACCTTCATCTTCAACTCTCCAACCTCATTCAAAGTTACCATTATTGTCAACTCCTATTTCTGTCCTCTTAAAATTTCATGAAAATATACAATAAACAATAGTAAAATACAATAAACAAAATGAATTAAAAATTATAAAATATACATATTAATTTGCATCTAATTAATAAAAAAAAGAAAAAAAATACTACATATGACAACATAGGCTAATTTGGCCTATTTTGATATAATATGTTGTCAACCCACCAAAAATGGATGGAGCATACTCACTCCTCCTTGTTATGTTAGATAAACTAAAATCTTGACACCCTCAATTATGTTTTTTTATATTTTATTTTATTTTATTTTAATATATATATATATTAATATACTAATTAAAAGCACACTTAATTGTAAATATCTGAATGAAACAAAGTAGAATAATTGGTGGCATTTGATGTTGTTTGTTAGTCTCACTATTATATGGTGACGATGATGGAAGAGATACTTCATTTCCACCATCACATTCCATCAAACATTTTCACATAAAATATGATCCAACTTTCACATTAAATAACATTCTTAGATTCCTTCTAACTCACGAACACCCACTTTCCAATTTCCCACAAACACCCCACCTCTCTCTATGTGGATTCTTTATTAGAATATATATATATATATATATATATATATATATAAGCAAAAAAAAATGTATAAGTATATCAAAATTATAAAACTGAAAATATTAGAAAAATAAAGAAAGTAAGAAATAAATAAAAAAATACTACTAAAACTATCTTATTTATATGTTAGTTTTATCATATGGGACAATTTTCTATTTCTACACACTCTCTCTTATTATTGATTGACCTATGAAATAAGACAAAAGAATCGGTTTGATAGAAATAAACAAGCAAAGTGAAGAAAAAATAAAATAAAAGAATAAATGCAAATAGATAAAATAAATAAATAGAAATGTTTGTTTATGGAAAAATAAATGAATAATAAATAAAAATGTAATGAATTTTTTGATATTTTCACCCCATCATAGAACAAAAAATATTTTCACCGATTCCATCTTATTTTCATCTTTGCAGAGAAGACATAAATATGCAAACTCAAACCCAAATCCAATTGTGGAATTTTGAAGTGTGTTCACTCGCCAGCAATGAAATTTGGGAAAGAGTTCAAGACCCATTTGGAAGAAACCATCCCTGAGTGGAGGGACAAGTTCCTCTGCTACAAACCATTGAAGAAACTCCTCAAACAGCACCTTCCTTCAACCGCTACCACCCCCACCACCACCCCCATCACCACCCCCATCAACCTCCCTCTTCACCTTCTCCCACAACCCTCTTCCCCTCAACTCCTGCAGGCTTGGTTTGTCAGGATTCTCAACGAAGAGCTTGAAAAGTTCAATGATTTCTATGTGGACAAAGAGGAAGAGTTTGTTATCCGCTTCCAGGTTCTTTCAGTTTTTGCCATGTACTTTTATTTTCTTATTCTTATTAGTTACTGTTAAAATGGATGATTAGTAAACGGCAAAGGTTTTGAATTTCAGTTGTGGTTTCATCGCAATCCTTGATGTATAAGAAAATTGCATAAAAATGTAGCTCGTGTGGCCGGAATTGTGGTTGTTGAAAAGCCTAAAGCTTTGATTTTGTGGGTGAAATCACGATTGTGGACTGTTTTTTAAAAGCTTGAAATCGTGTTTGCACAATTGGGTATTTGAGAAAGCTCTGGGCTTGATCAAACCCAATTTTTATCTGTGATGGGCACATGGGATGTTGGTATACCAAGTGCCCTTTTGTTTAGAAGTCAGAAAGGTTTCATTTTTAAGCTGTTTAAAGTAATTAGGACATGTGTCTAACTTAGTTACTGTCATAGATTTTATGTAAAACAAACATATCCCAATCCACTACTTTTAATTTCTATCAAAATGGGAAATTGGTAGTCAGGAATTGTGTTTGCACAATTGGGTATTTAGGAAGGTCTTGGCTTGTTCAATTTTATGCTGATACAAAGAAAGTTTTACTAAACTATTGTAACCTTAAAATTAGTTGGGTTGGTTGGGTTCTGCAGAGAAGCATGCCGGGAGATGTCTGATACCATGTGGGTTCTTCAAGTTTTTTAAGAAATATACAAAATAATCTAGTATGAAATAACCTTGGTATGATACAAATTTGTACAATAGCTTTTAGTTGAAAGGGTGAATGGAATCAATACTATTTGTTGGTCTGTTTATAATCCTACTATACAATAGTCTGTCATTTCATAGAATTTATAGATTTTACTAACTTACAAATGGTAGGTAAGTATGTTTTTTCATGGACATGGCTTAGAATTGAGATTTATTCTCTCTGTTTTCTCTCCAGTGTGTTGTATGTAGCTCCTATGAAGGCACATATAAATTTATACTGATTTTCTTCAAACAATTTGATTCTCAAGTTTGGATCATTATGATGAAAAACAAAATGACACAAGTAACTATTAGGAATTAATATGCGAAAAGTTGATATATATTGTTCTAACATGTAGCAGATTGAAATTTACTCTATTCATTCAGTTATAACATTATTAATACTAGACCCCTCTATGTTATTCCTGCAAGCTGAATGAAGCTTCTCATCTAGTGCAAAATTTATCATAGTTTTAATGTGAGATGACATGGAATCTTCCATGGCACACTTCAGTGACCACATAACTATATTGACGGCATTCAAGAGTGTCTGGAGCTAATCTAATGTATGCTTTTCCTACTTTAGAGGATTAGTTATTGATATTTCAGTCATGAATTGTATACTGAATCCAACTGGTGCGTGGAAAACAGATCAAAATAAAAGATATTGCTGAATACCTAGAGAGTATATTTCCATTATAATACCATTTATTGAAATCATGTAGCTATGTATCTTCCCTGATTTTTGCCTGAAACATTGAACAGGAGCTGAAAGAGAGAATCGAGCGTCTTAAAGATAAAAGCAGCCAGAGGGAAATGTACACATCTGATTGTGAATTCAGTGAAGAAATGATGGACATCAGGAAGGACTTGGTTACCATCCATGGAGAGATGGTGCTCCTCAAAAACTACAGTTCTTTAAACTTTGCTGGTACATCATCTAACTAATCTAATATCTATCTTTTTATATACGTATGGTTTGTGAAGTCTCCACTTTAATGTGGAAATGCCATTTCTATAAGGTTTCTTGTTATGGCACATGCATATTACCTGATTCATGTTGTGTGTTTGATGGGGTTTCAGTTAGGTAATTGTTCATTCTTAAGACATTAACTTCTTATCACTTCCACAGGACTAATTAAAATTTTGAAGAAGTATGATAAAAGAACTGGTGGGTTGCTGCGTCTTCCTTTTACACAATTTGTTCTTCGTCAACCATTTTTCACCATTGAACCCCTCACAAGATTAGTTCATGAATGTGAGGAAAATCTTGAACTGCTATTTCCCCTACAAGCAGAAGTAATCCAATCTACTCTCCGTCCAGAAAATCCGGCTAGACCGCCAGTAGATAGCGCAACCAAGGCCTTACCTGAGCCATCCTCAACTCTTGGGGAGGAAACCATGTACATATATCGTAGCACTCTTGCTGCTATGAGAGCCATAAAGGGTCTTCAGAAAGCAAGTTCCACTTCCAATCCATTTTCATTTTCTTCCCTCTTTAGCAACCAAGATGGTGATGGCACTGGTGCTGTAACAGCTGAAAACTCAGCAGCAAATTCTCCGGTGACTTTGCCTAATGAAGCAAACACTGGCAAAGAGGGAGCCAATTCTGTGTAGGATAAGTTTTCTTTCATGGTTGCTTCTTGTATCTTCTTTTGAATTGCTTTTTCAGCCTTGTTAGTGGAAACTAAATCAAATGGGATCTTTCTGTTCGTATATACAATAAAACATGTTTGCTAGTGAGATGCACTTTCTCTAGCATTTTTAACCCAGAAAATAATGCCTCAACAATGCCTTTTTTTTTTCTTTCCTTTCACTTTAATACCACTCTGCTTCCTTGTAACTCTTGCTGTTGAAGTTCTGAATTATGACGATAAGTGGTAGCATTGTAATATAGTAAATTTCACTGATACCTCTTGAAATAATTTGAGATTTCATATGACCCCTACTTTTAACATTTATAACATATTTCTTATGGAAGTACATGGTATAATGTAACTCTTCTGCAGCAAGGGGTGTGCTTGAAATGTACAGGGAGTGTCTGTGTAACCTATTTCAAACAATTAAGGAAGGTTGGCATAGAAAATAAAGGTGAAAAAGAGGAGTTATTACGAGAAAATTTGACAAAACCGAAAATGGTGCCGATGTAATTTATTCTTTATGATAAATAAGATCAAAGTATGAGGAAGTATACTTAACATTCAACTTTTGGAAGTAATACTTAGCTACTGTTTTTTACATTCCACTTCTTTGTAACTCTTGCTAGACAACCAAAATTTTCCTCACTAGATAACAACCGAGCAATATTTGTACACACTTGTGATTCTTTGTATGGGATCAAATAATTCTTATGGATTGTGATTGAGATACAGGAATTAAAAACAGATTGCTGAATTGCAATTTACAAGTAAAAACTAATATTTGTACACACTTGTGACTCTTACTGTTAAAATAGAAAGCTTCCTATGTCTTGTGAGCAAATTTCTCACCCTTTTTTTCTACCTATGCATGATCATGTTGTCTCCACTTTCCTTCACCCTATCTTTTCTGGCCCTTCTCTCTTCTTCATCTTCATGTTTAGTATATTCCGGTTTCTTTTTTTTTTTATGTAAGTGTCTTTATTATCAAATCTCCTTCATCTGCATTTTTTCCTTTGCTAATCTGATAACTCTTTTGTAAACTTTTATTCACTATCATTTAAATCATGTCTACCAGAGTGCAAATCAAAGAAAAAGAAAGTGTATGACAACATGGTGGAAGTTATTTTCCACTATAATTTCTCCATGAAACTCTTTCAATTCAATCCATCTACACATTTTGTTTTGTGTGTATATTTGTTTTCATTTTTCCATGAGATTCTTTCAATTCAATCCATCTACACATTTTGTTATGTGTGTATATTTGTTTTTTTTTTTTAAAGATGATTATAGCAACCAGAAAATAATTTTCTTTTAAAAAATTGTTGTGGTTAGCAAATATACCAACTCAAATCGAATAAATTTTGAAAATAAATTTCATTTAGTGTCGTTTTAAATGAATTTTAAAATAAAAATTAGTTTTAACGCAAAATTAATATATTTAAAAATCAATTTAAAATTAGTGATTCATTTGTGTTGCTTTAATCCATGTTACATAGGGTCAATTTTTAAAAATGATACTAATGAATTAATGTCTATAATTGTAAAGTTCACTCTATATGTAATATTAATACAACAAAATTAACCGTCAATTTTTACTTATTAATGTCAATTTTTTACTAACACTAAATTCTTAGTACGACTATTAAAATCCTTATTTTTAAAGTCTAAGAACTATGTTCAATCTTAAATGAAAATTAATAAACCTGAATTTGTTTTTATACAAAATCACCATATTTTATATAAAAGAATATGTATGAATCATATGTATTCTACACATGTATTATGTCTTCAAAGGAAATAATACACCTGCATGAAGAAGAAACTAGAGATATAAGATGTGAGAAGAGAAAAAGAGGTTAGTTGAAAAATGGTTTATATAAAATGTTTGATGTAAATCAGTACATATACATGAATACATTATTATATTGATTACAATTACATCAGAGATAAATCAGAAGTATAACCAACCCCATAATTTTATTCAAATGTATGAAGCTTGTTAATGAAAAATGCTGTTTGAAAATTCTATAACACTTTCATAAGAACTTCCACCTTCACTAATGGCCCTTAAAGCCAAACTCTTCCACTGCATGACATTACTCTTGATCCCTTTGCCTTCCTCATTCTCCATCACTTCTCTTATACAATGCTTCAGTGTTTCTCCTTGCACAATCTTTTTCTCATCAGTAGGAGCTCTAATTCCAATCTTCCAAACATCTGTCATAAGCTTTGCATTTGTGGCTTGATCTGACCAATGAGGTATTGCAATTGTTGGAACTCCTAAACACAGAGTTTCTAATATGGAGTTCCAACCACAGTGTGTCACAAAGCAACCTATAGCCTCATGAGCTAAGACTCTTAATTGGGAGCACCATGTCACTACCAAACCCTTCTCTGATCTCTTTTCAAAATCCTTGGGGAGTTTGGTCTCTTCTGAGGCTCTCACCACCCACAAGAAGTAACTGGAACACTGCTTCAAACCACAAGCTACTTCCTCCATTTGCCCTTCACCAAGCATGGCCAAACTTCCAAATGATACATAAACAACAGACCCTTTTGGCTTACCATCAAGCCATTCTAAGCATTCTTCACTTTCAAATTGTGCAATGCCATAATCTTGGTCATCCTTGTATTTCTTGTCCAAGAACATAGATGGTATGTTTGGTCCAATGTTCCTAAATTTTGGCCAAATCTCAGTAAACCAATCTGCTACCTAAAGTCAGTTTCCATTCACCAATCATTACCATGAACCAAAGCTTTTAAATATATAATACAATTCTAGTATATGTATAAGTCAACAAATCAGATATTAAATC
This sequence comes from Phaseolus vulgaris, assembly GCF_051622355.1. NCBI lineage: Eukaryota > Viridiplantae > Streptophyta > Magnoliopsida > Fabales > Fabaceae > Phaseolus > Phaseolus vulgaris. The sequence continues at coordinate 5,058,682 of NC_143501.1, read as the reverse complement.
ATTTTATATTAATATAAGTTTTTCATACATGATCTAAACTAAAAATCTTGTTAAAGTATTTGATAAAAATGAGCATGAATCATTAATCTTTTAAAATTTGATGCATGCAAAAACTATTCTGTACTTTCTGATATATTAAACAAGTTAGATTTTCTCAAGCCACTCTTCTAATAATGTCACAACAACACATAAATTGGGTGTTAACTTTCAAGTTTTGTATCACTAAAAATGCATTAAAATATGTTTCTTTATTAACAAAAGAATGAAATGAATAACTTAAAACATGAACATATACTAATGAGATTATTCTTACCTCTTTATCCAGCTCATAAAATGTGTTGCACAGAACCCAGTCAGCTTTGTCTATATTGCAGAATTGATCTGCAAAGAAATCAAGATAATAGGGATGTTGTGCATATGTGAGAAGGAAAGAGGGCATGTCCTGAAGCTCAAGTTTGGGCAAAGCCGGAAGAGAAAACTCATGTTGTGTGAGGGGAACTTGCAGGTTTCCCAAGTGAACATGATAGTATATGCTGTTCACTGTCATATTCTGAGTGAAGAAAACTGCTGCAACTATCTCAAATCTCTTCACAACATCCAGTGCCCAAGGGAAGAATGAATCATACACAACACAATCAACATGCTCATCTTTTGATCTACCAAGTTTCTCAAGAAGCTCAGCCAAAGATTCTGACCCCACTTCACAAGACCGATCTATGAAGGCCTTGTGGCTATCAGCATCATGTGGTGGTCCTCCTTGGTCAAAACCATCTGATATGGTTTCAATGGCAATGGAAGGAGGCACTCTTTTCAAGTTGTTGCAGTAGAAACGGGTTGTCACAAGTGTTATTTTCACTCCTTGATGTTCCAACTGTTTGGAGAACTGAAGCATGGGATTGATGTGGCCTTGAAGTGGATATGCTAAGACCAAACAGTGAGCTCTTCTAGCCATCTTCTTCTTCTCCATTTTCTCCATGAACTGGTTCTGTGTGATGGAGGGAAGGGTTGACTTATACACCAATAAATAACAGTTTCTGGACGGCAAAATAATGTGCAAAACACAACCTTATATATAAAGTTCATGGCAGAAGTAAAGAATTTGTGTTGCTCAAATTGAATTTAAATATACGAAGGAAACATGGTTTATTTATTTATTTATTTTTCTTTATAAATGTTGTTTATTAAAATAAGATCTTTGACCTTGTTAGAGTAGACTTTTTCAGTCCATTAAGAAAAGAATGTGTATATTTAAGGGTAGACTCCATTCCTAAACTCGTTTATTTGAAAAAAAAAAAAAAAAAATTATATTTAGTTCTTATATAACTTCAAAATACATCGGATAAAGAAATTTATACGAATAATACAAAAGTTAAATTATTTAAATCATTAAAAATAGAAATTTCAAGTTTCTATGTCCAATTCTTTAATATTCTTTCCTCTTCATCTTCATCACAATTCACATTTTATCACAATTCCCATTCGCATAAAAGTTGTATTTTCAAGATCAAATGCATCTAGAGTGAATATTTTGACCAGCACAAAGTTTAAAGGCCTCTTTAATTCAAATAAAATGATACTTGAATCTAAATATTTATCCAGTCACATTTTTTCTAATAATAATTACATTTCACCTTTTACTATTTTCATTAATATCTATGTGAGGCTTCCATCTAAAATCCGATTTATTTCCTAAAATATTTTTATTTCTATTAAAAATAATAGAATATGCACTTATATTAATCCTAGTTGAATTTAATCTACTTTTAGAGATTTCTTAAAAAATACACTGCTTCAAAATCAATTTCTGCCAAAATAAAATAAAGTTTGCAGAAAGTTTTTTCAATTAAAAAAAACTGCACCTCAATTAAATAAATAAAAAAATCTAATTTGGAACCCATCTTGTATTCTGCAGCGCAATTAAAAAATTGAACCCTAATTCCCTAAATCACACCACATAACAATGGAACCCTAATTCCACACCACCCATCTCTGTCCTTATATGATGAACGGCACCTCCGGCACCACGTCGACCTGCAACCCGAGACTACCGCTATCGCCGCACGAACGCACGAACGTACGAACCGCCACCACCCCGCGACCTAACCACCACTACCGCGCGACCGTGTTCGTTCCCTAATCGCGCTCCCAAATCCTACCCCCAATTTGTTCCCAAATTTGGTTGTTCTTCAAATACCCTAACGATTCCAAATCCCCAAATCGCAGTTGCAAAGCGCGACTCCAAAATGTTAGTGAACTAGATCACCGTTCGACGTTGTTCAGGTGCCTATCTCCCTTATCGTCTCACACGTCGAATATCTTTTACTGTGTAGGTTCTTTTTTTTCATTGAAAGTAATGGGTTAAAGATACTGGTGCTGTATTACTAAACGAAATTTGAGATTGTTATTTTTTTCATCTTGTTAACTGTCTGAGATGAATACCACCAAGAAAGAATAAAGAAAGATTTTGTTTGAATTTGAGAGGAATTGAATTGGTGTAAAACAGTTTTATTATCTTGTTCTTTTTAAGTGCACCAGAATTTTATGACAAATTGAGCATATGTAAGGAACTGGATTAGTGTAAAACAATTGTAAACTGTGTTGCACAAGTTACTTTGAAAGATGTCTTGTTCAATGCTGCAAGTGGTCAAGTTTCTTGATAATGTAGTTATTTGTTAACTAAATTTAATCTTGAACAGGCCATTTAGCTTTGGTGGCAAGTTGACTCAAACGGCTAAGGCAAGGAGATCTCCACTAATTGACCATTCCCAGGTAATGAAACAAACCAACCATAAACTATTTACATTTCTGGATATAATTCTTTTGTTGAGTTTGTCATATAAGTGTATTTGTTGAATGACTTGATTGCTGATGTTGGTTCTCTGCATGGTTAAAACTCTTTCTTGAAATGAGAAGGCATTGAAAGAAGTGAGAATTATCTTATTCTAATACTCTAGTCATGATCATATGCGCCAAATCCTCATAAATGTATTTTTCATTCCGTATAAGAGGCCCCTCCAATGTCCCAATATAAAAATATTACTAAATAACCTGTTATATCCTCCCTTTCTATTACTGAATCAACATTTTCTATTATACAATTTTCTATAGGCATTTTGGACTCTCAAATTTAGCCTCTAAGCATCCTAATTCTGACTCAGTACAAGTCTCTTATGGTTGAATTCCCCAATTTCAATCTTTTCCTCATCAATTTTATGGTTTCACTTCTATTCCCTTTCTCATCACAGTCAAGTATAAATTTGATTCAAGCTTCTCTCTTTCCATCCTCCACTTTGTGTTCTCGGAGAGACATAGGATTTCAATTGGTTTTCCTCGGATCTCTGTGGTATAAACTGTGTAGCCCGGTTTGAAATTTTGTTTTTTGATATTTAACATTTGTTGCTATTTTAGTGTTTTTTTTTTCTAATTGAAAATGGTATTTTAGATTTAGGTTTTCCTTTGATCATAGAGTTTCTAGCCTGGATATTTCTCTTGGTTAGTTACTGTGTTAATTGCTGGGATGGTTGTGAATATGATCTCGGTAATTTTTGTCTTTTTTTTAATGTAATTTTGTGTGTGTTTGCTCTATCCATTGTGTCAAACTTGTGCTAGTGTCTTTTCTAATTGCATGGGTATTGTTGTGATCCGGCTAACTTGTTGGATTCCGATTTGGCTGAGATTCCAGAATTTTAAAGCATGATTTTGATGCTTTGATATCATATATGGCTAATATGTTGGTTATCTCCTTGTCTGGGGGTATCTGCTTGGTAGGACTTCAGTTTTGGAGATATATGGTGATATATGGTGAAACAAATGGGGAATAGGGTGCTACATCAAAATGGCAAAGATGAATTTGAGCCACAAGTTCAAAGAACTTGTTAACCTTTTGAAACTCTCTGCCACTTCAAAGAGTCTAAGGTTGGGCAAAACAATCCATGCCCAATTGCTTGTTTGCAACCAAACTTCAAAAGATAGTGGCATAACTCAAATAAACTCATTGATCAATCTATACTCCAAATGTGGTCAATTAGAGTATGCCAGAAAGCTGTTTGACAGAATGCCCCAGAGAAACGTGGTTTCTTGGAGTGTTTTGATGGTGGGGTATTTGCACAAAGGGGATGTTTTGGAAGTACTTGGGCTATTCAGGAACTTGGTTTCATTGGACAGTGCATGCCCCAATGAGTATATTATTACCATTATTCTTTCTTGTTGTGCAAACGGTAGGAGGATCCAAGAGGGGAAGCAATGTCATGGGTATTTGTTTAAGTCCGGTTTGTTGTTGCATCAATATGTAAAGAATGCACTTGTTCACTTGTACTCTAGGTGCTATCATGTGGAATCAGCCATGCAGATTTTGGAAACAGTGCCAGGGAATGATGTGTTTTCTTATAATTCTATCTTGAGTGCACTTGTGGAATCGGGGAGTAGAGGAGAAGTTGAAAAGGTTCTGAACAAGATGGTGGATGAACGTGTGTCTTGGGATGGTGTTACATATGTGAGTATGTTGTGTCTTTGTGCTCAGATTAGAGATTTGCAATTGGGTTTGCAGATTCATGCGCAGTTGATGAAGACTGGTTTGGTATTTGATGTCTTTGTTATTAGCACACTAATAGACATGTATGGGAAATGTTGTGAAGTTCTAAATGCAAGAAAACATTTTGATGACTTGCAAGATCGGAATGTGGTTGCATGGACTGCCATTTTGACTGCATATTTGCAAAATGGATATTTTGAGGAAACTTTGAATCTATTTACAAGGATGGAGCTAGAGGATACGCATCCAAATGAGTTCACTTTTGCAGTTCTTCTAAATGCTTGTGCAAATTTGGTTGCACTGACATATGGTGATGCATTACATGGTCGTATAGTGAAATTAGGGTTTAAGAATCATCTCATTGTTGGAAATGCTTTAGTAAATATGTATTCCAAGAGTGGCAATATTGATTCTTCATATAGTGTGTTTTCAAATATGATATATAAAGATGTGATTACATGGAATGCTATGATATGTGGTTATTCCCATCATGGACTTGGTAAACAAGCTTTACTAGTGTTTCAAGACATGATGTCTGTGGGAGAATGTCCAAACTATGTAACCTTCATTGGGGTACTTTCTGCTTGTGCCCATTTGGCTCTTGTGCAAGAAGGGTTCTACTATTTTGATCAACTAATGAAGGAACTTAACATTGAGCCTGGATTGGAACATTACACGTGTATGATTGCACTTTTGGGTAGGGCTGGTCAACTTGATGAGGCTGAAAACTTTATGAAGACAAAAACACAAGTCAAGTGGGATGTAGTTGCCTGGCGCACTTTGCTTAACGCATGCCATGTTCATCGAAACTATAGTCTAGGGAAGTTAATTGCAGAAACTGTGATACAGATGGACCCTCATGATGTAGGAACATATACATTGCTATCAAACATGTATGCCAAGGCAAGGAAATGGGATGGAGTAGTGAAGATTAGAAAGTTGATGAGGGAAAGGAACATTAAGAAGGAGCCCGGTGCGAGTTGGCTAGATATAAGAAATGACACTCATGTCTTTGTTTCAGAAGGAAGCAATCATTCAGAGTCTACTCAGATTTATGAGAAAGTTCAAGAGTTGTTGGCAATGATTAAGCCACTGGGGTATGTGCCTGATGTTGGTGCTGTGCTGCATGATGTGGAAGAGGAACAAAAGGAAGGTTACCTTAGCTATCACAGTGAGAAGCTAGCATTAGCATATGGCCTCATGAAAATACCTCCACCAGGGCCAATCCGAATAATTAAAAACCTTAGGATGTGTGATGATTGCCACATTGCTGTAAAATTGATCTCAAAGGTCACAAATAGGTTGGTAGTTGTAAGAGATGCTAACCGTTTTCACCATTTTAGAGATGGATTGTGCACATGCAATGATCTTTGGTAGCAATATGAGGAAATTTCAATCCATGTTTGTTTGAAGTCTACATGGTGTGTTTTGTGGAGCGTAAAAGAACTTCAAATCAATTTGCATGAGTTGGGAGCTTAAGGATATCATTTTAGTTTGAGAATGTCAATCAAACATGGACATATATTTACAACAAAATTGTCACTATGGTGTTTTGAAGGTATCTGTATATCTTGAAATCAACTCCATTTTAAGGTTTCCCAATACAAATTTGGTGGCTTATCTAAACGAACTTAGTAGGTTTGAATGTTGGACCAAAAGTGAAAAAGCTTGACCAATACCAAGTATTTCTCACATGAATTTCTTGATTTGATTAACTTCATTATATATTTAATTTCTAATTTCTTTGGGAGAAGAGAAAGTACTTCTTAAATACAGATATCTGGTCAGTTTTTTATTTTTAAAGTATTTTTTTGTAAAAAATCAAATTTATGTTTTTTTTTGTAAAAAAACAAATTTATGCTTTTTTTTTTAACGTGTTTGTCTAATCTGTTTATTTTAAAAATAAGTAGTTTTCAACTTATTTTAATAAGCAAATCTTATCTTCTTAAATATGTGATTTTAAAAAAAAATCTTATTTCAAAAATTGGCACATGATCTCAAGATGTATAAATATGGATCATCCACTCTTATTATTTTACTTCTGAATTTTATTTTGTCAAAATAATTTTTTTGTCTTTGGTTCAAACAAAGAATAGAGTAAATACTCAATTGTTCCCTAAAAGATGAGTTCGCTGACTGTTACTCATTAAAATTTTCATATAAATGAATCATTGAAAAACTTATCTGCTTACATGTAAGTCCTTTATCTGTATTTAATACTTGATATGCAGACACAAACTTTTCTTTGTATTTGATACAAAGGGACTTAGTGCAAGCATATGAATTTTTCAAGGACCCATTTACATGAAATTTTTTAATTTGGAACCTACCAGTCAGTGAACTTTGCTTTGTATTTAATACAAAAGGACTTATATGCATCATGCTTTTATCTTGCAAGTCCAATAGGAACATTCTTGATCAATGCTTAGATTTTATTAACCAAATGCTTTTGGACGTGACACCCATAATATTAGTATCAAAGCTAGGATTGGAAGCTAAGAGGGTTGATTGTGTATAGATGGTTGTATGTTTTATGACAACGACTTTTGGAAAACAAGATGGAAAGTTAGTTAAATCAAATTTGTCACAAGCCAAGCATGACTTCAATACTGAAACATGTAACAAAAAAGAAGTTTCAATTAAGGCAATTTTCTATTTGCCTATAATCCTAAGGTTACAAAGAATGTCTGCATTGTTTCAAATTGCAGGACAAATGACATGGCATGGCACCATGAAAAGAAAAGAACTTCACGAGTCTTATGCCATCCATATGATGGCATAGCTTGTAAGCACTTTGATCTAGTACATCTAGATGTTTCTATAGATCTAGGCAATGTAAGACTTGGTTTATGTTCTCATGGGTTTAATCTATATATCAAGGCATCTTCTTCACTTTATTTTTATTGGCCTGTAACTGTTACCGTATATATACAATCTTCCACATGAAATGTGCATGTCAAAAGCTAGTATGTTTTTGTGTTGCCTTATACCAAGTCCATCTTATCCAAAGGCCAGTATTGATGTTTATTTAGAGCCTTTTATTTATTGTCTATCTAAAGAAGTTATGGGGTGGTGTTTTGACATGATGTTTCAAGGAAGCAAATTTTATATGAAGAAAGCAGCTTTGATGTGGATTATTAATTACTTTCCTGCTTATGTTTTGTTGTCCGGTTTGGGTACTCATGGTAGGTTTGCCTTTGTTCATTGCATGGAGCATAAGAAGTCCTTCACATTACATTATGGCAGGAAAAGTTGTTGGTTTGACTCACTGTAGGTTCTTACCCTACGTTTATCCATTTCAGAAGAACAAAATGGCCTTCATAAAAGGAGAAGTTGAGCAGGATGGGCTGCCACTAAGCTACTTGCACTACTTTGGCATAGATTTGAGAATTTTCCAAAAAGTCACAACTTTGACATATTAATTTAACCAATTCTGAATGATAATTAATTAGAAGGGTCTCCTAATAAATCATTCAAATAAGTTTTCAAAGATGAACAATAATTTAAATAATTTTAAAAACATACTATTACTATAGTATTTGATTCAAGCTTCAATCTTTTAATTCTCCTCATTGCATTCTTGGCATGACATAGAATTTCAATTGGCTTTCCTTGGATCTTTGTGGTAGAAACTGTGTAACCGGTTTGAAATTCTGGTTTTTTTAATATTTAACATTTGTTGTTGCTATTTTTATTGTGATATTTGCTAACTGGAAATGGATTATGATTTAGGTTTTCAATGGTCATATAGTTTCTAGCTGGGATAATTCTCATGGTTAGTTACTATATTAGTTTTTGGGCTGGCTGTGAATATGATCTTAGTAATTTTAGTCCTTTTTTTCTTTATGTGATGTTTTGTGTGATTGCACCATCCACAGAGTCAGACTTGTGCCAGTTTTTTTCTTCAAGTGCATGGGTATTGTTGTGATTCTGTTGACTTGTTGGTTTATGAGTGGAGGTGACTGAATTCTGAAGAATGATTTTCATGCTTTCTTATTATTATATATCTGTCTAATATGTTTGATTATTTCCAGATCTGGGGTATCTGCTTGGTAGGACTTAAGTTTTGGAGTTCAGTTTAATGTCTGAATCAGAATCTCAGCTTCCTACTGCCTTTGGTATGTTGTAATTTTCTGGCTTCTGATTCATGTTCACAGATTGTCTGGTTTATGATGTGTTCATTCAAGTGGAGATTTTGATAATTGGACACACGCACACACATGAACTTCCCCATTTTGATGGCTATTGAATCCAAGGTTTTAAGTTGTGGTCACAGTATTGTCATGATCCTTGTTATTGTGGTTTAGTGTGACTGATGTGTCCACAATTGTGATTGTGGAGACTTCAAAAGCCTTGATATTGTAGTGAAAATAATCGCCTTGAACTGTTTCTTTCTAAACCCTAAATCCTAAACCCTAAACCTTTCTTATGTATGGGTTCTTTGATTAGTGTATGATTTTTCTTTCTTTTTTCTGTCTGCATATTCTTTTCTTCTTTTGTGTTGGTCAACTTGGTGTAATATTAATTGTTCTGAGGAATTGAGAATTGTTTTGAGTTGACATTTTTGATTTCTTTCCCACGTGCTCAAACCAGTTAATGATACCTTTTAATAAATTGAACTCTATCTTTTCAAACAGAGATAAAACGCTGAAGGGCATAATTTTGATTGCTGCAGTTTTTTGTTATGGGCTCAATATGGTTCTACTAGTTCTGATGTTTGCTTTCCTTTGTCTGTTTTGTAGTTGCTGATGTTCTAATGTGGAAGAAGTGGCAGGTTTCCTTGGGTGTTATTGTTGTTGCCACAGTTGCCTGGATCGTGTTTGAGTGGACCAACTTACCATTTTTAACAATTTCTTCAGATGTCTTACTGTTTTTGATCATACTGTTGTTTCTGCGTGCTAACTATGCCGTCCTTAGAAATAAGTATGACTGCCATCCTTTAATTGTATTTTTTTTTATCGTTTTCAACTTTAGAACTGTCATTTGTATCCTTTTCTTCTCATGCAGACAACCACCAACATTACCTGAACTAGTTGTGTCAGAGGAGATGGTTAATAATGCAGCAGCTTCCTTTCGGGTCAAAATCAATAATGCTCTTCTTATAGCCAATGACATCACTATTGGCAAGGATTTTATAATTTTTTTCAAGGTTAGTATGTTTCATTTTACAGCCTTTTAGTACTGTGGCTTGGGGAAGTGTGACCTAAGTAAATAATTAGAATTTCTTTTTCTAAAGATATTTTTAGGTTTTGTATGCTATTAGGATTACTCATAATTTGGCAATGGCCTTATCAAACATGCTGTCAATAGTCACTACCTTCCTTGAACTTGCTCTGTTGAAGCAACTCCTTCAAATGTATCATTTGTTTCAGTACTATCTGTGGGCTTGAGTTTTTTCTTTTCTTTAGCAACGTGATTTTTGCACCTAGAATTAGAAATGAGATTATGGTAATTATCAATATTTTGTATGACTTGATGGAAAATTAACTGAGATAATTCAGTGTATATTGTCTACTTGACAGGTGGTTATTTGTCTGTGGCTCTTGTCTGTCATTGGCAGCGTCTTTTCCTTCTTTACTCTCGCATATATTGGTATGCTTTCAATTTGTGATGTCTCTCGCTGAAACCATCCCTTTTCATTGATCGATAGTAAATTCAGTAATATATCATTTTTGGATGTTTCACTTGATGCTCGGCTTTCCTTTCACTGCTTTATCTTTTGTTTGGTTTTTGGTGGGTTGTGTTGAAGGTCATTTATATCCAGCTCTATGCAATGTACTGTAATCCTTCGTTGTATGTGCTTTTGAACTTTTTTACCTTCATATCACTGTACACACATACATTGGATGTTTTGTGTACTGAAAAGCCATTTTGACAGCCAATTATATTGAACATCTCACGTCTGTTTTTAGTAGTAAGTTCTGAAAATATGCTTGAGTGTTATTTGCTAACATAATCCTTTTACAAAAACAAGTGGTGTATATTAGCCAATGCTTATAGGATCTGCTAATGTATACTTACATTTTAGGAGTACATTCACAAACTATAACTACAATAGATCTTAAAAATACAATCGAATATAGTTTGCTAACTTACTCCTACAAAATAGAAGTGTGTGTGTACTCACTTTTTTTTTTAGTGAGTGTGTTAGCAAACTATAATTACAGTAGATCTTAAAATACACCCATGTGTAACTTTCTAACATACTCATCTTAGAAAACAAATTGGTCTATCTTAGAAAAAACTTTTATTGCATACATTACCCTTTGTTAATCTTTCTTATATATTCACATTTCTTCCTCTTTAATGGTGACAGGAACCCTTCTTATGATTACCATCCCTGTATTGTACCGCAAGTATGGAGGTTATGTAGATAAATGTTGTGGAGTTATAAACCGCAAACTTCCAAGACGTTATAGAATAGTAGATAGAAATACACCACAGGAAAAAGACTCTTGATTTCCAAGGTCTTCCAACCCAATTCATGTTCATTGTGAAATAAACCATTCCATTTTGTTGTTTGTTGTGTTGTTTAGAATCGTACAAAATTGGCCTTGTGTAGGAGACAGCTTGTAGCTTAGGTTGTTGTCTGATCATGTCAACTAGTGGCAGTTTTCATTCTTCTGACTTCTGATAGAAAAATTGGAAACTTTTGTGTACATAGTTGGAGTACTTTGATGTAAAATTTGGTGATGTTTTTGTGAAAACCTTGTTGAAAATTTTATAGGAGTTGCACATTGTCATTATATGTTGTTATGTGAAGCTTCTTACTTTTCAATGCCAGATATGTATGTTTTTTAACTGGGTTTATAAAATGTTAGTCACTTCATTAACATCATATAATTTGTTAATCTACCATTGTTGCACCATTATTACAGCAGAAGAAGAAAATAAAGAGAATGCTGCAAAGTAAGAAAAGTGAAAAAAAAAACTCCTTCTAAAAAATGCATTATGAAAAATATTATATATGTTCTACAAAATTTATTCTGAAAATATTATTTTACAAAGTGTTTTCTGAAATTTTCGGAAATCTCATCTTATTCCACAAAAAAGTATGTTATTCCAAAATGTATGTTATGAAATATATTTCCATGAGTTCTGGATAGCGTCTTATGGAAAAACTGAAACTTGTAATTTCTTAACAAACAAACAAGAAAATTTTAAAATTATAATGCTACCCTCCAATAAAAAAAATACCAAAATAACAATACTGCTTACTGCTAACTTTAACAAAATTGAATCTTCTTTGTAGCCTACTAAATTACTACTAAATTTTGTAATTTTAAGTTTTTATATAACAAGTCTCATTAATAATTTCACAAATTTTCGTAATTTTAATCAATAATAGGTATTTAGTAAACATGTATTAAAAAAAATGTATTACTAGAACTTTCTTAGATGTCCAAATCTGAATCACATTTGGTGGCTCAGGCTCATTGTCTTAGACAGTATGCACATAACAGAAACTTGGCAAATTCTTATTGCACTTCCATAGTTTCATATCACACTTCCATGTTTTAAAATATACCGAAATTTTTCATTCCAAATTTTAATTTATAATTTGAAATATAAAATTTTACATTTTAGATTATAGAATTAGGAATACAAAATTTATATTTCAAATTATATAATCTAAAAATATAAATTTGTATTTCAGATTTTACAATTAAAAATATAAATTTTAATTTGTGCTATTTTTAGATTATTTAAAATATAAATTTGTTTTGTATTGTGAATTGTAAATCCAAAATAAATTATATTTTAAATTGTAGAATGAAGAAGTTAGGTGAAGAATTGGCCCACAAAAATTTCTTTTGCTCTTCCCTTACCTTCTTAGGCATATTCCTCTTTCCATTCCCTATACTTTCCCAAGAGAAACCCTACTATTCTTTGTTGCCTTATTATGGATCAAGAAAACATCAAGAGTACTTACTACATCCTCAAAAACCATGTTCTCACTTTTCTTCAAAGAAGCAAAAATTTGCAATTTGGTTGAACAACATTCACTTGGACCCTCACTTCATTCCATCTTTGGCTGCTATTCAATTTTTTTAATCAAAATTGGGAATACAAGTGGTTAAAAGTTCTAAATTAAATAGAAATAAGATAATAAATAATATAAAAAAAATGCTCAAATTTATTATCTTCAATTTTTAAGTTGAAATAAAATCTTATAATTTTATATCTTTTCATAAATTTTTGCATAAACCCTTTCATTTTTCTAAAGGTGAAATCAATTTTTTCACTAGTTAGTAGACTAATTTATAGGAGGTGTTCTATGTTAGTTTCTTCAACAAAAATTGATGGTTCCCGTATGCCAATATAGTTCCACATCGCTTAGGAGTCGAGGTCAAGGGCAGTTTATATACTTCCTCCTCCCTCAACTCACTGAGGCGTCTGTTTAGGACAAAACCGTGAAGGAGCACCGACCTCCAAAGCGAACAATACTTCGGATGCAGTGATTGACCTTAGCGATGCTGCCCAACGAACTTGAGGTCGGAACATTGGCGCCCACCGTGGGCCCGAAGAGGCTCCTTAGCCCCTCAACTAGGGGGATCCACTCCCCTTAGACCTTGACTGGGGGGCTTGTTCTCATATGCCAATATAGTCCCGCATCGCTCAGGAGTTGAGGCCAATGGCAGTTTATATACTCCATCATCCCTCAACCCACCGAGATGCCTTTTAAGGACAAAACCGTGACGGAGCACCGACCTCCAAAGCGAACAATACTTCGGATGCGGTGATTGACCTTAGCGATACTGCCCAACGGACTTGAGGTCGGAACAAAAATAATCTTATATATATATATAAATTACATATGAGTTAAAAGTTAATACTAATGATATTTATATTTATGATAAAAGTTCATCCAACTTTATTTCAATTTTTAAAATATTAAACATGAAAGATATAATGATAGACAGTCTAAGAAAGCAAGACCCATTAGAAACAAAATAAAACCCATTAGATATAGAGATTACATCTAGAAGTATTGAGCTATCACTTTAGAGTAGGAAGAATATATTTTTGTTATTCTTTTTGTTATAAGGGTACAATTGTTTCTTATAGACCAACTAGCAAAAACAATATAATGACCTTGATGGTTTGTCAAGAGGGGAGAATGATATTATAGCTTTTTCTTATCTTGGTTAGTTCTTTTTCCCCATGTGTTCTGCTTTCCTATACTCACAACGTAACATTTTGGTGCTTTTATTGAGCTCCCTACATGTCTCCCAAACCAACCAAAGATATGGAGGATACCCTCCAAGCCATCCTTGACAAACTAGTCAACCTTCAACATGAACTACACACCACACAAGAAAACCACTTGGCTCTCCAAAGAGATCTGGAGTCCCGACAATCTGTCTGGGAATCCAAACATGATATACTCACCCTCACTAGCCTTTTTCCCACCTTGTACTCACAGACCACCACACATCCATCCTATATGAACCCTACTTCTCATTTTAACCAATTTTCCATGGATGTCACTTCCTTTATTCCACTCCCGGGAACAACAACCACACAGCCTACACTACTACAACAACTACAACCATTCCCCCCACTTCTTTTTCTCCTATACGCCCACCAAAAATACAACTATCTTTCTTTGATGGCATTGACCCTTTGGACTGGTTATTCCAAGCTGACCAATTTTTTCAATTTTACAATATTCCTTGGGATGCTCGATTGAATATGGTTGCCTTTTACATGAGAGGTGATGCACTCAGTTGGTTTAAGTGCATGTACCAAAATCATCAACTTACTGATTGGATTTCTTTTAGTCGTGCCCTGGAACTTCACTTTTGGCCTTTAACATATGCTAATCATCAGGCCGAGTTGTTTAAGCTACGTAAAAACACCACAATTGTGGAATATCAAAAAACTTTTGAGAAACTTTGCAACCGGGTGATTGGCTTAAATCCGGAGATGATACTTAATTGTTTTATATTTGGCCTACTTCCGAAAATTCAAAGAGAAATTGTAGTTTTGCAACCCATTTCCATCACCCAAGCCATGGGCCTAGCCAAGCTTTTAGAATCTAAAATCTAGGATTCCAAACGGTCTTTTCGTTTTTCCCATACTTTACCCCAACCATTCAACCATTTATTACCACCACCACGTTCCTCTTTGTCCCCCACTATACCTCCACATGCAACCCATTCCATCCGTATAAAAAAACTCACATCAGCCCAACTTCAAGAGAGTAGAGTCGTTGGTTTGTGTTATAACTATGATGAAATATTTTTTCCAGGGCATAAATGCACCACCTATTGTTTTCTTCTCTTACTAAGTGACGATTCCTCGGTAGAAAACACTATAGAAGACTATCCTACACTTTCAATGACCCGCCCATAGGTACACCTACACACATTCACCTCTCCTTCCAAGCCTTATGCGGAACTCCCTCAACCCACACTTTTACCTTTGATGGCTACATTGGTCATCTTCCTATTACCATTCTCATAGATACAGGCAGTTCCCATAACATTGTTCAACCCCTTTTGGCCCCTCACCTCCAACTTTGCACCATTCCTATCACCCCTTTCTCAGTTATGATTGGCAATGGCAACAAAATTTAGTGTTTCTCTTTTTGCCTAGATGTCCTAGTTTCTATACATACCTACACTTTTCCCATTTCCTTTTACCTCTTACCCATTGAAGGTGTTGATGTTGTCCTGGATATGGACTGGTTGCACTCATTGGCCCCTTAATGGCTGATTTTTCTAAGCCGCAACTATCGTTTACCCACAATGGGTTACCCATTACCCTACACGGCACCACAAATCTTCTATGCCGTCAAGCTTCTTTCACTCATCTTTGCCACCTGTTACACATAGATGCCATTTATTCTCTACACCTCCTCATTATTTTCCCTCTGCCATCACCATCCACCCCAGCCAAATTATCTAACCCTCCAGTTATATCCACTCTTTTGAAAATATATAGTTCAATTTTCTCTTCTCCCCATGGACTACCACCCCCCCAGACCCCACAACCATCATATTTCCCTTCTTCCCCAATCTATCCCAGTTAACATTAAACCCTACCACTACCCACACGCTCACAAGCACATTATGACTTCCCTCATTCACGAAATGCTAAAAGAAGGCATTATCTGCCCCAACACAAGCCCTTTTACATCCCCAGTTATCCTCATAAAAAAGAAAGATGGAACCTGACATTTTTGTGTGGATTATAGAGGTCTAAACGCCATTATTGTTAAAGATTTTTTTCCTATCCCAACTATTGATGAATTGTTAGACGAATTAACCACTGCCAAGGTTTTCACCAAAATTGACCTACGTTCAAGTTACCATTAGATTCGAATTAGTCCTACAGATTGCCACAATACCGCTTTTAGAACTTTTGATGGCCACTACAAGTTCCTAATGATGCCTTTTGACCTTGGTAATGCCCCATCTACCTTCCAGGCAACCATGAATGATTTACTCAGGTCCCACCTACGACACTTTGTCCTACTTTTTTTATTACATTCTCATTTACAACAACTCCATGCAAGAACATATTCGCCACCTCACATTGATCCTTCGATTATTAGACACTCATAATTTTTTTGTTAAGGAATCAAAATGTGTGTTTGCCACCACCAGTCTCATATCTAGGCCATCTATTGGAAGATGGCACAGTGGCTCCAGATCCAGATAAAATCCAAGTTATCATACTTTAGCCTAAACCTACATCCCTTACTACCCTACGTGCGTTTCTGGGTATTACAGGATTTTATTGGAAGTTCATCTGCAGTTATGTCACTCTTGCCTCGCCACTCACGAATTTACTCAAATCATCAATATTTACATGGAATACAAATGCAGAGGAGGCCTTTACAAAATTGAAAAAAAATTCTAACTATAGCTCCGGTGTTGAGTCTTCCAAATTTTTTTCATACCATTCATGATTAAGACTGACGTTTCCAACATAGCAATTGGCGTTGTGCTTTCCCAAGAAGGTCACCCCATTCCTTTCTTCAGCAAGAAACTTTGTCCTAAAATGCAAGCTAGCTCAGTATATGTTAAGGAAATGCTAGCTATAACAAAAAGCAGTCAAAAAGCAACGTCATTATCTCATAGGTACGCATTTCACAGTAATAACAGACCAACAAAGTCTAAAGGGGTTACTCACCAATGCATAACACACATCGAAACAACAAAAGTGGACTACCAAGTTGCTAGGATACAGTTTTGACATCCGATACCACCCAGATTGCCAAAATCAAGCTGCAGATTTCTTGTCCCGGCCACCCCAATCTCTCATTTTTTCCATATCTTCATCAGTTTCGAACATGTTCAAGGAATTACAAGATTATTACATGACGAAAAGGGGAGAAGAAGAGGTTCACAGATTAACTTCATTACTTAACACCAATTATAGTTTTTAACATGACCTTTTATACCATGGTCAACGATTGTACGTTCCTTCCATTAAACAAATTTGGTCTGTCATACTCCATGAATTCCATGCCTCTCCCACCGCTGGCCACTCAGGCATCAAGGCCACCAAGGCCAGGCTCGCAACCTCCTGTTTTTGGCCCGGTATGTACCGTGACACCAAAAAGTATATCAATAAATGCCTTCCCTGCCAATAAAACAAATCCTTACATCAAAAACCTTTTGGCCTACTCCAACCCATACCCATACCAACCTAACTGTGGGAAGAACTAATTACAAATTTCATCACGCACCTACCTTCATCTTTTGGGCACATGGTCATATGGGTTGTCTTTGACAGGCTTTCCAAATCAGCCCACTTCATTGCCCTACCCATGTCCTTCGCGACCACCCATTTAGCTAACCTCTTTTCTGTTGAAATTTGCAGATTACATGGAGTCCCTAAATCCATCATTTCAGACTGTGATCCAGTGTTCCAAAGCCATTTTTGGAAGGAGTTGTTCCATCTGCAAGACACGAAATTAAAGTTCAGTATGGTTTATCACCCACAAACTGATGGTCAAATCGAAGTTATAAATTGTTGTTTAGAAGCTTACCTCAGGTGCTTTACCAACGGAAATCCCCGAACATGGTATCGTTATCTCCACCTTGCAAAGTTTTGGTACAACTCCTCATACCACTCAGCCATCAAAACTACACCCTTCCAGGCCCTGTATGGACGATCGCCTCCCTCCATTCCAGATTATGTCCCAGGAATAACCCAAAAACCCACTTTGGATATCACACCACATGATCGCACACGAATGCTCCACCAGTTAAAAGCCACGCTAAAAACAACACAACAACAAATGACCGAATCAGAAAACAAATCAAGACTCAACTACAATTTCAAGGAAAATGACTGGGTACTTCTCCAATGCCAAACTTATCGTCAAACATCACTCTCTTCCAAAGCTCACAATAAGCTTGGACAAAGATTCTTTGGTCCCTATCGCATTAAACGCCGCATCGGTGAAGTGGTATATGAACTTTTCCTCCCTCCGTCATCACGTATTCATCCAGTCTTCCACATTTTTCTATTAAAACTGTATCATGATTCAACTCCTCCTTCGGATTTCCATTTCCCTCTCGAACCAAAGTACCCACCCGTACCAACCCACGACCTCCTAACTCTCTTCCCAAACCTTACTTTACATTCTGAGACTTCCAATATCCCTTTTAACTCATTAAACACAAACCCACCTAACACTCTCACGAAATCCGCATCTGCAGACACGTGGCACCCATCAACAGTTCACGCTCCACTTAAACTGTCACCATCGTCATCTGCACGTGACCTTGCACTTCCCCAAGCCCATCCAATTGTAACCCACTCACCAAAACTACCCCTTTCAAATTCCCATCCAGCAGCAAAACATTCACCTAACCATGCCTTTTCACATTTCGAACTAGCACGTGACACTCCATTTTCCAATACTCATCCAATTGGAATCCACTCACCAAAACTACCCCTTTCAAATTGCCATCTAGCAGCAAAGCATGCATTCACCTAACCATGCCTTTTCACATTCCCAACCAACACGTGACACTCCATTTTCCAATGTCACTCCAGCTGTAAATCGCTCACCGCACCATGCTTTTTCAAATTCACAGCCAACTGTAAGCTAGTCAAATAACTCTCCCACTAGCCAAAAGGTTCTAGACTCACACGGTACCAAGCCCACTACACTAAAGTCCAACATTTCCATTTCATTCCAACCCAAAAGAGTGGCTCCATCTCACACCACAGACCCTAGTCCAAATCAACAATTCGTAACCCATCCAGCCCATTATGCCACACAATCCCCACTCCCTCTCACGACCCAAGAGATCCCATCCACTTCTGTAATTCCATGTCTCAACTTTGAGGACAAGGTTTTATTAGAGGAAGAGACAGTTGATAGACAACCCAAGAAAGCAAGGCCCATTAGAAATAAAATAAAACCCATCAGATTTAGATATTACATCTGAAAGCAATGAGTTGTCACTTTAGAGTAGGAAGAATATATTTCTATTATGCTTTCTGTTACAAGGGTACATCTGTCTCTTATAGACCAACTAGCAAAAACAATATAATGGCCTTAATGGTAGTCAAGAGAAAAGAATGATATTATAGTTTTTTCTTATCTTAGTTAGTTCTTCCTTTAACCTTTTTTCCCCTTGTGTTCTACTTCCCTATACTCACAACGTAACATATAAAGTTTAAATAAAAATGGAGTGCAAAAATAATTTTTACAAAAAATAATGTAGAAATTAAAAAATATTAAATTTTGACCAATAAGTCATATATATTATTTATGATACACGGTTTGCTATTAAAAAATTGTTATATTTACTAAATTATAGTTTAGAGACTTAAAAAGTTATTTAGATTCTAAGATATTAATTTAAAAATAATTTATCAATAATAAAAATTATTTTAAATACTAAAATAATATCTAATCTAATTAATATAATATTTTTTTAAAATTGATTTTTATTTAATAATTTTCTATAAAATAAAATCTCCCCATAATTTGATTTACCAATAAAATTTCTAATGCCCAATAAAATTACTCACTATCTTTTCCTTTAACTCTCATTTAAATATAACCAATATTGTATGATCTGACTAAAAGAAACTCAGTAACATAATATAATAACAGTTATATTATTACTATTATCATAAGAAAAAAAAAATCAACAAGAAAAGCTATAGTGATTTGACTGAATCCATTTGCAAGAATGTTTGGCATGTTATGATGAAGAAGGAAACGAATAGAATAAAGTAGAAGATGTGAAATCTGAAAAAGGAAGAAAGATAACATGTTTTGTTACCTCATTCTTCTGAAAGTAACAACGAAAGATAAGATGTCTGTTATGGCATGGCGAAACACACGCAGAGCTATGAGATCGTCTTGTTCCAAACAGTGTTGGTTACAAAAACTGAACCATCCTCTGTTTAACACATAGAACTGGTTTGAGTCTTTCACCCATTTCTTCAGCATCATTTGAAATTCATGCCCACCTTTGTCGTACACCTTCACTTCAATCCCCTCTCTCACATCTTCTCCCTCCTTCAAGAACCCTATTAGGGTTTCTTCAAACCCTAGCCATGGCAAGAACAGGTTCCACTTGTCATTGCTCAATTGCACCCCATAGGGCAAACTCAACTCACAATCCTTCACAATTCCTGCGTCAACTATGAACTCCACCTGCAACTCGTCGTTCAATTCCAAGTCCTTTCCACCCATCGATTTTTCCACATAGGAACACGATTCTTGGTGGAGCTTTTTAGGGTTTTCTTTCTTCCAGGGTTAAAAACAATAATCATTATGAATGTTTCACCTGAACTAATTGCTTTTTATTGCGTAACTCTTTCTAATTTCTGATTTCAATATTTTAAAACTATTATTTTACTTTTAATATTTCTTTTAGATTTAAGGAATTCTTTGTATTTTATAAATAAAAGGTGGTTTCAGTTTAAATATATTAATTAGTTTACTTTTATGTTTTTTTCTCGCGTTTATTATTGGGATGGAAGGTTTATGAATATAATTTTTCAGGCTGTATATGGGTATAAATACAATTCAACCAATCAATTTTTAATTTTATTATTTAACCATTAACAATCTATTTATATTTTTATTTTGATTTATTATTTAGGTAAGTTTTATAATATATATATATATATATTCATAAGAAAAAATAATATATACTTATGAACCATTATGAATTTTAAGAATAATCCAATCCATTAAAATAAAAATTAAGATAATCATACAATCCAACACTTTCACTACTCAACTAATCCTGTCAAATAAATTATAAACAAAACCAATTAAAGCGAAAAAAAGAGAAACCATAGACACCAATCAAAATAAAAATAAAACAATTATATATATATATAAAGTCCTATAATAAAAATGTTTTCTTTCTTTATTGTTTCCTTTTCTTGTTTCCTAGGCTAAACATTTCCTACACCTTACGAAATGAAAAATAGAAGTTCTTCTCATTTGATAGTTTGCTGTGGATAATTTTTATTCATAGGTAATTATCCACTAATTTTACCTATGAACTTCTTTCACTGGTTTTAGTTTTGAATAATCTTATGTTTGAGTTCTTCAAAACAATTTAAACTATTTACAACATTTTATATGATAACATATGAGCATGCATAACTATTTTACTGACTTTATAAGAGCATGCATAATCTCTTTGTTTTGTGTTTGTTTTGTTTTCTCACATAGATGTTTTCAAGCTTCCAAGTTGTTTTTTCTGTCTTCATTTTGAACACCATACACACTAGAACCACGATGATTAGAAGGATTCTAAGATGTTGTATGTTTTTATTTACCATGAATTCTATAACCATTTATTCTTCTTTTTACTTAAATTACAAGCACATTTTATTCAAACGATGCTCATATACCTTGAATTAAACATCACACACATTGTCATACGTGTATATATGACTTCCTCATATATAATAAACTTCATGTTTTCATATGTTTTTATATGATATGCTTAGACGATCCAGTTGGATCGTCTATTGGTTTTGTTAGACAGATCCTTTAGATCATCTAATGATCTCCTATATGATTTTGATAAATCATTTAATTGTTTTTCTTTTGTTCTGGTAGACACTATCTCCTTATTGTCTAAAGGTTCACCTATTGTGTGTTCGTTTGCCTTCACGCGTCACGTCAGATCGTCTTTCTTCTTTTTATTTTTTTTTATAAATACAATATCTTCTCTTTGTAACTAAAAGTTTTTCGTTACCAAGATTTCCTTTCTTTTTTTCTTATTTCTTTCGAGACTTTTCGTTTTCTCTTTTCTTGTCTCTACGTGTGAGATTTTCACATCAATCATTTTAACTTTTTCTTCTATGACTTTGTATCATCTTTTTTGTATTATCAGACATTTCTTCCCAATAATACAAGTTACATTTTTTGGTCTACAATGGAGCAAAGATATTTAGAATAATACAATAAACCTTTAGATGACAAAGATCATGACTTATGAAAATTTATCTATGTGTAACATCTATTCATATTAATTCATTGTACGTTATGCCAATTGACTAGCCTTTTCCTTAAAATATGTAATAAAGTTATAATCTTACTAAAAAAAAAAATATGTTGATAGGTATATAGAAGCACGTATAAATATATAATTTTGCATAGGATATATATATATAAATTATTAATTAATTAAAGTGATATATTTTATTTTAGAAATATTATAATTTATGAGTTGAATTATTAAATTAGAATATTCCTAATTATCAAAATTTAATTCTAAAATGATAATAAGAAGACGTTAAAGAAGGCTTTATTAATCACATGGTCTAATTAAAATATCACATCTAATCGGGTCTTATTCTGGAAAACTTTTTCTAAAAAATATATTTCAGAAAACACATTCTCGATAATTCTTTAAAAAATGATAAAATTGTATTTTCAGATATTGATGGGGTGCAGGAATAAATTTGTCGGGTGCAGAAAGAAATATCCAAGCTAAATTTGGGTATAACTATTCTACGTATGAAATATGGGCTTAACTTTCAGTACAATAAACTTCATCACCAAAAACGAGTGCAGAATAAGTTTTATGGGGGTGTATAAAAAAAATACCCATTAAATATGAGTCTAAATATGTTTTATCCAACTTTTCAAAAAATATTTATATGACAAAATAAATAAAAATATAGAATTGTTACTTAAGGCCTGAGTGAGTATACAAGTAAATTAAATATTTTTGTTGTGAATAAAAAGTGATAAATAGGTTTTATTTACAAAAGTTATAAAATAGTTATTTTCTTATTAAAGTTATAAAAAAGATGGATGATTATATAGTAACTTTTGCACTACATAAAATTGCGTAATAACTTGAGTAATGCTATGTTTATCTAATAATATGATTTTTAATTTTATAATAATTATATATTTATGAATTATATTTTATATATATTGTTTTATATTTCTATTTAATACGATAATATGTATATATACTTGTTTTATATGTTCTAAAACTATAATATAATAACCTGTAGAGAAGATACAAAATAGAGCCAGATATGATAATTTTTCATTTTTTATTTTTTTAGAAAAATCTTACTAATAGTGATTTTGTAATTTTTTTATAAATACTAATTGTTAGAGATAGGGTAAATACACTGTACTAATATTACAACTATAGGTTATTGACAATTTTTTTTAGACGTTAATAAAAGTTTAGTTTCTTTTCATTTATATATTTATATACATATAAGAGAGAGAGGTCACCTCAAGTGAAAATATATAATTTTATTACGAAATATGAGAAAAAATAATAATTACTTTTATTTCAAAAACAAAAGGCTTGATTAAAACATTTATTAAATGTTTATTGAAATCTGTGTAATATCAAATCCGTAATATTTTATTTGATTTTTATTAAAATATTTAGATATTCATACAATACAATTAATATTTTAAGATATCTCAATTATTTCTTTATAAATATTTTAATTATTAGATCAATTTTCTTTAAGACTACAGTAATTAACTTCATTGTTGTTACTAATATCGAAGGAATCATTAATGACATCATCCAATACCAGTCAAACTAATAATAATGTTGACAGTTATAATAATAATCATAAGATAATGATAAATTAAAAATTATTTTAATAAATATTTTTTATATGAATTGTTAATATATAATTTTGTTAACAAAAGACTCAACACATTATTTATCCCTTATTACCTCTCCAATTTTGTATCAACATATTGTTAATTAAGTCATTGAAATAATGCATTAAATAGTTTAAAATTTTCTAGTTTATTAAGTAAAACTGAGTTCAAATTTTAATACGAAATCACGTTAATTTTTTTTAGGAGATAGTTTTGTCATATGTGACAATTTTAATACTTCAAACTGAATTATCTATAGCAAAATATAGATATAAATAAATAAAAGTGTGGCCAAGTTTTGTAGTTGAGAAAGTAGAAAGTATATGGTGGAATTGGGAAGAAAGAGTCACTTTCTTCAATTGATCTCTACTTAATACAATAATAAATAGAATAATAAATAGGATTATGAATACTTAATACTATGATCATGACATCATTGTTTTCTTGTAAAGTGGGTCCAAAAGCACTTTTAGGCTATTCTTGATTCTACACAATTTGTAAAAGTAATGGTAATAAGGAGAAATGCCAAACAAGTCAAAACTTATAAATTAAATGGTTCATGTAGAATCTTCTCATGAAAATATCTCCCTAAAATAATAGTGCTATAAAGCTTTTTACACGTCAAAGATGGGAAAAAAAAAGATGTTGCAGCATATTCTCAATGTTTGTTGTCTTCTAATTGTGAATGACCTAATGAATATTGACTTGACCTAATAAATCTTGACTCTTACAGCTAATAATACACAATTATAATACACAAATACTTATTTTTTCAGACAGAAATGTAAAATTATAAATACAATAAAAATTGATCAATTATTCAAATATAATTATTAACAGTAAAAAAAAGTTAATTTACAATGTGTAATTATATAATATTTTAATTTTTAAAAAAATCATATGAAATTGTAATATTTTTTGATATAATAACTAAACATAATTGATAGTTATGGTGGAACTCTTTCTACTTAAGAATGTAGTAGTCCAAGTGTTTGGCCTACTTCATGTATCCTGTAAGAATCTTTCTTTCAACAATTGTTCAGTTAAGAATCAAACTCTTTGATTGTGTCACAAGAATAAATGATGTCACATACAACAATCTCCTCCTCAATAAGTGTCTCATTGAGAATTTAACTTGTGTCAATCTGGGTCAAACACTTACCACTAAGTCACAAGTTATAATTGATAATTAGAGTATAACGTTCTAGTTAATAGCGTAGGATTCTGAAGGTCGCGATTCGATTGCAAATTGTTCTATATGGCGTTTGTCACAAAATAATTGATGCACCCCCTACAACTTATTATTTATTAATTAAATTGATATGTGAATGTTTTATTTATTATTTTTTCAATAAAATAATTTATTACTCGAACTAATAATTAATAGTTCATCATCACTCTTCAACCATATAAATTATTGTTTGATCATTCATAGGTTATCATATATTAGAGAAGGTTTTACTCTTAAATATTATTTAATTTCTTTTCTTGAATATTTTCTGGCAATTATCATGTCTTCGAAAGAATGTTAAGAGAATAGTAGTTGGATATATCAAGGGGAAGGATAAGTAGATAATCTCTTCGCAAACATTAAAGGATGAATTTTGGTACTAAGCTATGAAAGATGAGTCTCGAAAAGTTTGAAATGATAGAAAACTCATTACACATTATTAAAAAAATGGATTAAGTTCAAAAGGGTGTGTCAATTGAACTTTCAAAAAATTTAGAAACTTTTTCAAATGAATGAAGAATTTACTTTGAATTGATAAATATTTAAAAAAAAACACTTTTAGCTTCAAGAAATGTTATTCTTAATGCTCTTTAATCTTCCATAATCATACAATATGAATTCAATTTATATAAGTTGTAAAAAATAAGAGAAAAAGAATAAGATCAAGAATTACACTAGTTCAGTCTCACAAAAGAGCTATATCTAGTTGCTTAATCACCTCAATTAAGTCAATTTACTAATTCAAGATTTTACAAACACCCTATAAGAAAAAAAAAACAAGAAATACAACACAATACAAGATCTTGAACACCACAAGATCTCTTAAACCTCTTATGAAATCTTATTGCAAGAAAACCTTATTGGTAACCTTAATCAAGAGCAATCAACAATAGAGAAAACAAATTGCAACAAAATCATCTAGATAATAAGTACAAAGATTAACTCCATCTAGAAACAAAGGTAGCTGACTTTCCAACAACAATGAAATGCAACCCTTGAAACTTGATCTTAGAGATTTTCCAAAAGAGTTAAAAAAATAAATCAAACAACAAAGTAGGATTTTAATGCATAAAACTGTTGTATTTGAAAATCTTTTCGAGTTCTCTATTTGAAGATAAAAGAGAAAAATCAATTTTCTTGAACAGGTAAAATCAAATCAGTAAGTTAAAAATTTGTTTCAATCAATTGAAACATAACAAATTGAGTTCCGAAACACATTCCAGTTAGTTGATTTATAATTCAATCAATTGCAATTACTTGAATTGACTTCTTTAGTGATTTTAATTGATTGATTCGTATTTCAATTAGTTGAAACGTAAAAAATTTGATTATGAACAAAAACTTCAGGATTTAAACCGGTTGAAACCTTGTTTTAATAAATTGAAATATTTAAGCTTGTACTTGTGTTTCCAACAAGGTTATGAACATTTTAACATGGTAAAACTACTTTCAATCAATTGAAATCTATTGGCGTGCATTTAAACCAAAAGAAATAATGTAAAAACCTTTTGAAAACAATTTTAGCACACAAAATAACAAGATGAAACATCACATTCTCACCGAAACATACCCTAAACCTAAGAATTACAACTCAACATAATATCAACTCTTCATCACATTCATAATCAAATCCAAATGGTCTAGAGCATCTAATCAACTCAATCAAGTTTGCATGAATCTTCAATGTCAACACACACAAGTTTTTGGAACTTGATTGGTTCAATGGTAAAGGTTCCACTTTTTAGGAATTTTATAAAACTGTCTCATAAGGTGAGGTTTGCACTCACTTATATACTATCAAATGTTCTTATTTCTAGTTGATGTAGGATCTCCAACATACTCTCTCACACCAAGACCCTCCAATTCGTGCGGGAAACTACATCTTATGGGTGGTCTGATAGCGGTTCGATAGCGGGTTACTTGATAAGACCAACAAACTCTTGTTAGGATAGACTCTAAATGGCTTATTCTTAATATTATTAAAAAATTATTAATATCTGAATTAGTTTTTATTATTAATAGATAGTTTTTAAATTAATAGCAAATTTTAGCTATCAATTATTTAAATTCTAAATTAATAATTAAAACATTGATAATGAATTAAATATTAATTTAAATATAAATATTAATTTAAAAATTATTTATTAATTTAAAAATTATTTATTAATAATAGAGATTAATTTAAATATTAATAACTTTTTTAGTCTTTAAAATAATATCTAGTTAATATAGTAACTACTTATTTTTAATCTTTAAAATTAATTTTTATTTAGTAATTTTCTTATATTTGGAATAGTTAAATAGTTAATATTTTTATATTTTAAACATATATTATGTAAATTTTAATATATTGAAATCAAATATAAAATAATATAAAATTTATAAACATATTTTTTTATAAAAGGAATTTTTTTACCAATGATTGAATTTAAAATAAAACTATCTAATGACAAATTATTAAAGAATAAGTGATACAAGTAGTAAAGTTACAAGAAAATTAGCTAAATATTCTTTATAGCTTTGTGGAGAAGTATCTGTGTTCTCTTCCTCCTTTTATCACATAAATTTCAATTTCCATCTTCATCAAAACTTGTCCTTTCCTTCAACTATGATGGCTAGAGTGCATGTAACTTAAACTAGTATCTATCTCCCTCCTTACAAGTAATAATAAATAAAATAAGTAAATAAATAAATAAATGAAGATTGCTGATTTCATATGATGATAATAAAGCAGTGAATGATGATTCTTCTTTCATTGTCCTCTCTCTATCCTTCTTCTTCAACATCTTCTCTTACTCTTTCTGCAATAACAACAACAACATCACCAATCCCTTGAAGCCTGCAAAAACCCCATCAGCCCAAACTTTAATTTTTTTCTTCTTCTTCAATACTCTCTTCTAGATAATCACATATTCAATTTCATTACCCTGCATAAGAAATTAAGAAAATTAAAAAAATGATCTTTTTGTGAATTTTGACCCGGTTG
Source organism: Phaseolus vulgaris (assembly GCF_051622355.1). Lineage (NCBI taxonomy): Eukaryota > Viridiplantae > Streptophyta > Magnoliopsida > Fabales > Fabaceae > Phaseolus > Phaseolus vulgaris. The sequence goes on along the minus strand of NC_143501.1, from coordinate 5,030,829 downwards.
GTCACAGACAAGTTTCGATCTTCTCCGGGCCAAAGTTGCAATCTTTTGGACTTTTGGCGAGGTGGGTCGATCCGATTTCGTTCAAATAATTGCGGGTTTGATCTGAAAAAGGAAAAGAGGAAATAATTAGGCAATTTCCGATTCAAGATTTTGTGTCCTTTTTTGAAATGGTATATTTCCATAGTTCAATCTCTATCTGCAAGTCCGTTGATCAATCATCTCCCATGGCGAATTCAATTTGTTCTGCGGATTTTGGCTCGAAATCGAGGCAAATCAATCATGTTCAGAAGAATCGGAGAATCCCTAGTTCTTCATCCTCAGCGTCATCGAATTCCCTTCAGATTCCACTTTGTGATCGATCTCGATCGGCCATGGTGGATGTTGTGATGTTCATTGCTGTTGTCTGTGCCTGTGGCTTTTTGTTCTTCCCTTACATGGAATTTTTGGTTACAAAGTGCTATGATGGGATTAAGGTTGTTGTGTTTTTGGTTAAGGAAGAGGTTTCGGTGGCACCATGGATCTATGCTTCCATAGGGTTGAGTGTTGTCTGTGCTGCATTGGCCACGTGGGGTGTGGTGGCTTGCACCACTAGGAGGTGTGGGAATCCCAATTGCAAGGGTCTGAAGAAGGCTGCCGAGTTTGACATTCAGTTGGAGACTGAAGATTGTGTGAAGAATTCGGCTTCTACCTCGACAAATTCCGGGAAAGATAGTGGTGGAGTGAAGAAGGGTCTCTTTGAATTGCCCCGTGATCACCATAGGGAGCTGGAGGCTGAGCTCAAGAAGATGGCACCGCCTAATGGAAGGGCTGTTCTTGTGCTCCGAGCAAGGTGTGGATGTTCTGTTGGAAGGTTAGAGGTGCCTGGACCTAGGAAGCATCGAAAGATCAAGAAGTAGCAGCAGCTGCAACAATCCTGTTTGATTTATTAGAAGGAAAGAAGGAAAGGGATAATTGGATAAAATAGAGAATGTGTACTTGTTGTCCTTGTGTTCATTGATCTAGTAAGAATTTAGGATGTCTTTAAATAAGCCCCTTGGCAATAAGTTGTAAGGAACTATGGGTCATACACACTTAGTTGGTTATACCTGGAAATATAAAAAACATTTTTATTTTAATTTACTTCTTGAGTTTTCAAGATTTATATATAGTTCTGAGAAGATTTTGCATCATGGTTTTGAATTTTACTCTCTTGGGGTTATTGTTATTTTGTGTGTTATTGTGATGATAAATGTAGGATAAGTTCTCAATCTTGCTATGTGCTGCAGGTTATGAATAGATTAAGTTTGATGTTCTGAACATAAATCTGAGTTTTGCCTGAGTTTGTTTCAATCTTGAAAAATTCATTTAAAGGTTAATGTTTTGTTTTTTGTTTTTCGATTGTACTGCTAAACAGGGAGGGAAGGTTTCCCCTATTTCCATTGTCCTGTGTTGTGATTGTAGGCAGACTCTTATAGCAGAAGATGTCTGGAAATGTTAACTGTGGAATAGACCTTCAACCTCAAGCACATGGCATCATCTTTTTATTCAGGTAGAAGAAAGCGTTGATTCTGGTTCTGTTTGAATTCTTTCATTTGCTAATAGAGAAAACAGTTGGGTGATAAATTTTAGAATTATTTTTTACTATGTGGATGTCTCCTTTTGTATATCATATTGTGTATATTGTGTACGATTATCAGACTTTTACTAAGTCAGTTGCATCTTGTTCTAATTATTCATCTTGTTATGTGTTTGTATAAACAGAACAAAACTATTTTGAATCCTGAAATATAATATATATTTTTCCATTTCTTCCTTTGTTTCTCCCTAAGAAATCCACTTGGCTTATATTTCTATCTGTTACCCCAGCATTTTGTGTCACTGCTGGAACCCAAAATTTTCTATATATTTTATAGTTAGTTTGATTCTAATTTACTTTTGTAAGACCACAGATACACTAATTGTTTGTAAATAAAGTTTGTGATTGCATCTGACCATTCATTTCCTGCATGCAAATGTGCTAGTAGTTAGTATCTAACGATTCACGATACCTATCGTACGAAACGATACGGTTTCGCCCTCCCACGATACGAATCGTGTGAAGAATTTTTTTATTCTTGAATCTTAGCTGTATCGTGCGATTCGCACAAAGAATCGCTGAATCCCGAAACGAAACGATTCCGTATTGTGCGAATCAGTGTGGATTTTAAAAATTGAGTAAATAAAAAAAGAGAGACATAATTTGTTTAATAACATGTATGCACCATAGAGGTTGTTTTGGTGAAATTGTGTGGTATATATATAATTTATTGTATCTTGCATGTATACATATCTTATATATTTAAGTATATATTAAATTTTCTAATGATTATGAATCTTACAATTCACTATACGAAACGATTTACGATTCATAATATCAGCTCTCCGATACATTACTTGTATCTCGATTCTATTACCAAACTGAGTATGACTTTGATTTATTTTTATTTGCAATAACTTTAAATCAAGGTTATTGCACAGGGGATTCTTTTCTACTGTTGATGAGTATCTGGGGGAAAAACATGCAATTCTCATATGAATAGTGACGGGATTTGAACAGCGATATTGGTAAGATGTTCATCTGTAGTGCATTGAGCCAACTTTTGATTTCTATTTCTACATTTTTCTTAGGTGTATATGAACTTATATTCAGTTATAATGCTGAATATACCAAATTTTAAAATCAATTTGAATACTCTCAGTCTATCTCACTAGTAGAAATTAACAATTTCTAGTAGCCATCTTGTCTCATTTGCAGTTTTCTAGTCTGTGTCCTGCTTGAATGGTCGTATCTTCTGTGATTTAAGATGTTCTCTTAGTTCTCCAATTGTATATTTTCTCTGTTGTATTGCAAATAACTAAAACATTTTAGGTGGATGAGGAGAAAATCCCACAAACTCTAACAACATATCTTTTTAAGTGGAGAGTTCTAAGGCTTTCTTTCAATTAGATATCTCATTGGTGAAATTCATTAATCTCCATCAGCATAAACTTGAGAAATGCTGCCAATGCACTCTTTAAAGTACTATTTTCAACTCACTCTTCAATCTCTTCTGTTGAGTGAAGCTCATTTGAATTCCACTGCATGACGCAGTTCTTACTGATCTCAGTTCATACTTAGAAGGCCTCATGTAAATTTTTCCTAACAATAAAGAATGTCTTAGAGTGAATTACTAACTTTTATTTGAACACTTGGCACTTGGACCATCAACAATTTAACTAGCTAGACCTTCTTTTGCAGCAAATTTTACTTTAGGTCTCTCACAATTCACATCCAAGTTCAGCAGATTACTTCTTCAAAAATTTATGCCACCAATGACCAATCCATTTGTTACTGCAATGCATTGTATCATATTTTGTTTGTCCTGGGTGCTTAAGACCCACCAAAGCTGGTTAGGATTTCTTCTTCTTTTAACTGCTAAGTTTTTAGTAATCATGTAATTCAGTATCTTTCCCCCACACAAACATTTGATTGGTAGAATTAATTAAAAGTTAAGAAACTGATTTGGCCATTTAAATTATGAGAAAATCAAGATAGAACAATGCATTTTAGCTTAATATTGTGGTATTGTTTCCAACATAAAAATATGTTGGACAAATATTCTGCAGCATTGAACTGTTTGCTGTAAATGCTGAATTGAAGTTATAAAGAATGGCCAAACCCGATATGAAAATTGATTAAACCTAATGAACCATTTTGTGGGCTTCTTTCTTGCCCTAGTGTTAATCCATGGTTTAGGAAACTAAAAGGATCCCCTAACACTATTGTGACCTCTCATTTTTCCTCAGAAAGAAACTACCCAAGGTTGTAATTTAGAGTCAAGGAATGAATGTTTTATTGATGGGTGATTCAGAAAACCAAACTCTATCAAGAAACTCCAAAGGATCCTTTTTTTTAAAAAAATTCTGTTCTAGAAAATTTAATTGAATGCTTAAACTTTTGTCTCGTAATATGCATCTTCTACTACTGTCATTCCATGTATTATGGGGGAATTATCATTTATATCACAAACTAAGGATGACCACCTTTTGAGCTCAAAAAAGGAGGGCATAATATGCTAGCTAAACGACTAACATAAACTAATATGGCTGGAAAATGTTTCTTACTCAACATAGTTAGGTACCCTTTATTACAGCCAAACAATTTTTAAGGGCTAAGGGAAACGAGCTTATAGAAATATGCCTTTCTCTCTTTTGATCGCAAAAGTAAATGTTGATTGCTTTTGTTTTAGATTTTAGTCTCTTTCATTGGCACCTATCAAATGCATGTACAGCAATAATGAGATGATATTTGATCATTCATTTTATGGGGGCAACATAATGCCCTTCTCAATTTTTCAAAATATGTGGATATATCTATGTTAAGAAAAAGTTCAATACCTATGATTTTGATTAAGATTAAGTGTTTAAAACAATTAAGTGTAAAACATGATCATGGGTCTATAAGACGATAGTTTTAGTTCAACAACAAATCATGGTCATACTTCGTCTATAAGACGATAGTTTCACGTCTGATAAAGTATGGATATGCTTAGACATTACGTACATAGATTTAAGCTAATCTATCTTGAACTACACAAACATCTATATCTTTATTTTATATTACAGGGAATGTCCGTTGTTCTCTTTTGCCAAGAAGATTCATTCAATTACAAGTAAAGGCACATTGTTCAAGAAGAAATAAGTACGTCCAGGTATTAGATATGTTACATAAAAAAGAAAAAAGAGCAATGAATGTTGTATAGAATGCATTTAAAGCATCATTCACAATCAAGCTCATCAAATGCAACAAAGACATTCAAGTGACTTAAAGTTACTCAACGGCCAAAAACAGATTTGCAACAACTATATTCTTCAGCACCTTTTTAAAGTCATTCATCAAGAAGAACAAGGCAAGAGACTACATTGCATAGTACTTAAATGCTGCTCAAATTTTTGTGCCTTTAGAAGCTTCATAGAGAACATTGTTCGTGTTCATTTAGCAAACTAGAAGTTGGTGCATGAACCTGGTATACGTAGAAAGACGATATTCCTCTTTGGTGAGCAACCCTATAATCAGATAATTTATCTATCTTAGCTAGGAGTGACTGCTTTCCTAAAAATACTCGTTTTAGTGAGGAGTGGATGTGGTCCAAAGAATACTCAAGGGGTTAGCTACGAGTGGCTACGAGTCCAAAAAATACTCAAAGAGTTAGTCAAGAGTGGTTATGTTTCCAAAAATACTCAAAGGGGTTAACCAGGAGTGAATATGAGTCCAAAGAATAGTCGTTTGTACTTTGGAACATTAGTCGCTTAGTGAAATTCAATTTGTTGATCTAGAATTGAACATAGTATGTTTCGTCAAACGAGTAAAAATATGTTGTGTATTTCTTCATCTCTTCAACTCTTCTTCAACTCTTTTACATTGCATGTTATTAATTATCCGCACTACTTTAAAGAGAATCTTTATAAAAATAAGATTTGAAAAACATTTTTAAACAACTAAATTTGTTCAACTTAACTTGTGTATGGTATATTTTCTTCACAAACAATTCTTATTAAAATGTCGTTGACATTTGTAAAACTATTGGAGTATTAAACTATAGGAAAAGTTCAAAAAGTTATTAAAACAGACTTCAACCTTTTGTTTTTTCCTGTTTTTTACAATCTATTATAGAATCTAATGTTAATACATGGCACCAAAAATTTCTGCAGGTGCTCGCAGCTTTGTACCAAGAAACGTGACCATTTCAATAAGTTTGCCAACACCATATATCAAGAGACAGCTATAGATCAAAGCCGTTGTGTGCTTAAATGCACATAAGAAATATGAGAAAGTATGAATAAGATGTGGAGCATAGATATCAAAATAATATTTGTATAGCATATAGTCATACTAACTAGCACTAGCATTACTATGGTCTCGGTGAAATCAAAGCAAAATTTCTATAAATAATATTTTGGTTAAATTATAACCTAGGAATAGATAGATACAACTGAGAGAACAAGTAACGAATCTTAAAGTGGGGACAAAACAACACCAAGATATATTCATACAAATAGTTTAAGATAAGCCACTAAAATATTCTGACCAAGAGAAAAATGTATTGATAATTTAACTAAACTTGCATCACTATTGTGAATTCCTTCTTTAGCATTTTGATTTTCCTTTCTGAGAAAGGTTAGAGTCATAGAAATGAGAGTGTTAAAATGAATGTCTTGTTATATATATGAGAAAAAAACAAGGTGCAAAATCATCACATGTTGGGAATGGTTGATGTAGTAATTAAGAAAAATGTGATAGAAAAAACATAGTGTGATTAGGGCATGCATAAAGAAGAGAAAAGGGAGATTAAGAACAACATTGAAGGATTTGGTAATGATAATTCAATAGGTGTTGAGATATTTTTGTTATAATGCAAAGTGAGACATTTTCCTATGTGATAGGGATAATGGTATTGGTAGAGTAACTGTTAATTAGCTTTAATTGTGATTTTAGTCATTTTTGCCTCTTAATTTTTTTAAGTTAATTTGGTCATAATTTCAACTTTCTTCCATTTAAAATGCTCAAAAGTATCTGAAGGATTTTCATGAGTTTGACAAGGGAAATTATTGTTTTTTTATATACATTTTTAAAATTTTATATTTTGGTTAATAAATTTTAAGTAATAAGTTTAAAACTTAAACTATTCAATTTATAAATATTTTACACTCTCATATTAATGTATAGATTTGTCATCTGAGTGTGGATTCAATATATAGATTGAGACGGTGCCAAAAATAAATAAAAAACAAAACAAAAATAATACATTTAATTATAATTTTACAAAAGTGAGGGGTGCAACTCTCCACCTTTAAATGATTCTAAGTCCACCACCCACATGTAAGACTTAAGAACTTAAAAAGGAAGAACAAAATAAAACTAAATTGGTAATTTGTTTATATTGGTCCTAATATGTTCAAGTTTCTAAATTTTTGTCTTTCCATCAAGTTATTTAGAATATTGAAAACTTACCACAACCACTATGCCAAACACAGGTATTTTTGTGCTTGTGCAGTTGCATTCTTTAAAATTAAAAAAAAAGAAAAAAGAGTATGAATTATTATTAAATATTATAACTAAAAAAAATAGGGAAAGAATATTTTTTAAAATATATTTTAATTTTCCTTCTTTATGTATTCGATGTTTGAACTATTGAAAGATAAAAACAGAATGAAAATATTACAGAAAAATTAAGAATTATAGCGGAAGGAATAATTATATTTAAGGATAATTTTGAAAAAGAAATTATACATTATTATAAATTATTGATATTTAACTCTTTCTTCTTTAGCTCATCAATAGTCATGATGGTTAAGCTTACAACTAACAATATCAATTTTATTTGAGTTTAACTAAATATTGCATGTTTTAACTAACGTGAAATTAATTTAGCCTATTCTGTAATTTAGAATTCAAACTTTGAATATATAAATAAATGTGTATCTAAAAAAACAAGATTTGCTTCATGATATCTTATAGTTTTTTTGTTTATTTTTTACACCCTCTTGCATATTTTGGATTAGATAATGTGAAATGAAGGTTTGGCAGAAAAATATAGACTAAGATTGTTGAAATGCATGAAGAAAATGTCTAGTTTTCTTTTTTACTAAAGATATATGCCTAGTGGAAATGGTATTTTTTTTTTTCTGAAAAAAATGTTTCTTGTCATTTCAAATTATTGAAGTAAATTTTCTTGTGTAGGTCCTCTCCAATTTCCAATTATTTTTTTGGTTCTAAATTCAAATGGCAACATTTTATGTTCCTATGTAACTAAGCTGCTATGAGAGTGGACCAATTATGCAAACTTTTTCCAAAGCTCATCTTTTTACAATCAAATGCACATACCACCATTTGTCTTCAATAACAATTTCAATGCCCTCTTAAATAAGATGTGGTTTAAGATAATTGGTTAATGAAGGCATTTGTTTTGGTAATGCAAAGAGGTTGATACTAAGAAAAAGCACTTGCCTGAAGGGAAAGGTAATGTGCAGTGATTGACATGACATGTGTGGCAAGTGTGGAAGCATTGAAGATACTAAATGTGTTTTCTCACCAAATAAAAGAGAAGACTATTGGAATGTGGGATTTTCATTGTGGCTGGCAAGTTGTGTGCTTGTTGTTGTCACATTTGCATTAAGTGGACTCTGTCACTTTTTCTTCCTTTCTGTCATTTGTCACCATTGACTGTGTAAGACTGGCTTCTTTAGAACATGAAAAACAAGTTCATGGTTTTGTTTATAACATGTTATGTTAGAATTGTGTACCTCTTTTGTCATAGAGATTACATAGACTATCTAGTTAATGCTTATTAAGGTAAAAAAAAGAAAAATCATGTTAGAGAAATATTAGACTTGAACAAATCAAGTCAAATAAGAGGGACAAAAATTTCTAAAAGATGTTATATTTTACAAATGTTATATGTTGGATGCAATGACTGTTGCATATGGCAACTGTGTGTAGTCAAGGAAATAGGCAGGAGAAATGTTTGAACAGATGCTGTCAGAAGGAATACTGATTCCCAGCTGTCACTTTTTATGCTATCACTTGAAAACATGTGCATGAATATTTGATATTTGAATTTGAACAAATAGTTTTCTAGAATTTCTATGTTTCAAAAGATTTTGTTCGGATAAAATAAAAATATGATCTTCTTATTTATCACTAAGATTTAAGAAGTTATTATAAAATATTTGGAGTTTTCTATCATACTTTTCCTATGCTGAGTTTATGAATAAAATATTCATATAGCTAATTTATTTTATACATCTCTTCATCTTAAAAATACATGTTCTATGCAAAAACCACCCTATCCTATTATCTTATTGCAGCTATATCTATTCAGGATGATCAGAAAATAGTTGGAAGAGATCATATGAAATCAAAATGAATTGTGAATGTTTTATTGAACTACTAGGTTGAAAGGGCCAACTAGATGAAGCTGTTGCACTGTTAAAAAGTGTTCCTTTCAAACCAAAAGCATACATATGGCAGCATTGTTGACCACATATTAAATGCATGAGAATATAGTAGTTACCAAATTTGCATATAGAATTTATGTGAAATATTTTTATATTTTGTTGTTCAGACAACTAGGTAATAGTTTAAGAATGTCATAATAACTCTAGACACCCCAAACAGGACAAATAGATCATAATGGACAAGATGGTGGTTGAAAGGAAGATAAAATATATTTATCAGATGTTTTTTTCTTTTTATACAACCTTCAACAAATATATTTATAATATACAGAAACTGATCTAAAAACTGATATTTCAGATTAGTTTTTGGCATTAGCCTTTTTGTCATTTGTGTTCTTCCTTCCATCATTCAGTGTGTGTCCCTTGAGATTCTATCTTCAACTGTGATCTATAATTACATACTTTTGGATGTGTTCCTAAACTAGAAGAAATGAAGAGTGCTTGATTAAGTTTGTTTGAGATCAAATCATTGTATATTCATACCTTTATTAAGACAACAAAGTTATAGCTGAAACAGAAAAGGAAAAGACGTGCTAAAGACACTATTTTCATTCTAAAGTTTAGCAACTACTATCTAGTTTCATTATTTTGCTACTGCTACAGAATATAGCTGTAGAGACACCATTGCAATAGTGAAAGGTATAGAATAGAATAGATTTGTTTTTGCTTTCTTTCTTTATTCAAAAAGAACAATAAAGTTGTTTGATTAACTTTCCAGCTACATGTGCCACATATATAACAAGTGATTATTACATAAACCTTAGATTAGGGGCAAAATCTTCCTCCAGGACCTGCATCAAGAAAGTTGTAACAACTTGGCCAAAATGACCTGGTCCTTTCCCTTGCACAGACCATGATATAACTCAGCAGCCTGAATGCAGTCATATTGATGAGTGTGGTTGGTAGAGTAGAAGCCAAGATTTTACCATTGGTACTTGGCAGCAACAAGAACCTCCTCGTACTGCTGAGCAGCATTGTCCCAACTGAGATCCTGCATCATCCCACGCCGTTGGATCCCTTCCCAACTCTGCTTAAACTGCTTAAAGGTCATCAAGCAGTTCCCTAATGCGTTTACTAGCTTATTAGGTTCTGCACTGTCAAATGTCCATCCAAGGCCAGACTCTTCAAATGGATTAAAAGGTGTCACGGTATCCCTCAGTCCACCCACAGCATGCACAACTGGGATTGTTCCATAGTTCATGGCATAGAGTTGATTCAATCCACATGGCTCAAATCTTGATGGCATGAGCAATATGTCTGCACCTGCTGTTATCCTGTGAGCCATCTTCACAGAAAAACCAATCAATCCTTTGATTTTGTCATTGTGTTGGGACACAATTTGCTTAAGCATATCTTCTAAGTCAGGCCTTCCGGTTCCCAGCAAGGCAAGTTGCATATCCTGGCCCACCATCCATGGAATTGCTTCGGCAATGATATCGATGCCTTTCTGATGATCCAGCCTTCCAATGAATCCGATCAACGGAACATCCTCACGAACCGGAAAACCGAGTTCCTTTTGCAGGGCAGCTTTGCATTGACGCTTGCCACTTTGCAGGGTCTCAACCGAGTAGTTAGTGTATCCATCTGATTTCAAGTGAACATCAAACTTGGGGTTCCAATCTTTGGTATCAATTCCATTGACAATTCCCCTCAGTTTCCAGTCATTCTCATTTATGATCCCATGCAAACCCCAACCACCTTCAGAAGTTTTGATCTCCCATGCATATCCATGACTGACAGTGACAATCCGGTCTGCTGCCTTTAAACCGGCTGCTAAGATATTCAAGTGCTCACCTCCAACAGGATCATATAATTGGAAAAGGTCTATGTAATGCTGCGGTAAATCCGTGTAACGGAATTCATCAAGTGGCCCCCGACCCTGTATGGAAAATAAAATCCAACCAATATGAAAATGAAATTAGCATCAGTGATTGGCTAGTTTTTCTTGTTTAAAGATAAAATAATTGCATTTAGATACAAAAATCCACATTCCAAAAGTGAACAAACATAAATGCATCAGATGAGGAAACATTTTCTTGCATTGACCTTAATCATCAAGACAGTATACATGCAAACTCACATTCACATAATATTTAGAAGGTTGGAGTGCAAACATATGACAATATGTTAGGAGTTGAGCACAAAAACACAGCCCAACCCAAAAGACTAATCCATTAATTGGAGAACCTAAGGAATATCATTTCATTATATTCAATGAGGACCTCCTAACAATGGATAAACCATCCAGAAGAGTGACAGACACATATAAAGGTACTGAACCAAAGCCGTTTTTTCATGCAAACTTGAGAGAAAGGTTCACCAAAAATAAAAGTCTCCACAGAGAATGGGTCTACTAGACAACACAATTTTGAAAAAGAAAAAGCTCTAAATATTATATTAAACTATAAAACTAAAACAATGTGTTTTTGAGACAGCACGAGTGTTTTATTCTTATTGATAAGAGAATCAGTACAATAAATAGAGGAGATTTAATATTCTTTAATAATAAAGATATGATATGGGAATAAATAGAAATGTTCCTAATATATAAGTATACAATTTAGATATTCTTGGTAGTAAGGGATTTGCACCTTATTTCTATAACTTCTATAATTATAACAAGAGGAATAATTCTTGTCATTTAATTCAATTGGAGTGTAAAGGTTAAATTTAGGAAAATAATCTTCACAATCCATTTATGGTTGTTCTTAGAAATTGGAGTTTAACTCTAATTCAACTTCACAAAATCGGTTTGTAAGGTGAAGTTTACACTCACATAATTTAGTCATATTTCTAGTCGATGTGAAATCTTCAACACTCTCTCACGTCAAGGACTAGACATAACAAGATATCACAAAAAGTAGATTTCAAGTTTAACTCAATCTTACAAAACTAGCTTGTAAGGTAATGTTTGCACTCACATACATACTATAATTTGGTATATCCCAACTCGATATGAGATCTCCAACAATTGTATAGCCAAGATTAAATCCACCCAAACACTCAACAAATATGTAATTAACTAAATAAATAGATAGAGAATGGACCTGGTGTGCTATGTTATGAATCACAAGAATAGATCTTGTGTACTTCATTAAACCATTATCACGGAAATATGCCTTGAGGTACACAGGCAACAATGCAGTATGCCAATCATTTGCAATGAAGGCCAAATTTCCATCTCCATAGCAAATACCACCACATGGAACATGCCATGGAACCTGAAAATCATTTTCGTCATTTATCCATTGAAAGTAGACAACTATAAGGATTTTCATATAGAATATATGTGCAGAAAAACTTTTGACAGTTACAAATTATTTGGATAAACAATGTCCACGATTCTGGTATTTTGAGAATAATTCTATCAAATTGTTACTCACAAGCATCCTACTTTATAGGCCTTATCATGTGGTAAGAACTTCACAGAACTTTCTTGGGGACCCCAGGGTTAAGTAATTCTAAAGGTATATTCACATATTTCCTGTGGCAGTCCTGTCCATTAACCAGTGATGCATGAAAGCATACATAAAAATTATTGAAAGAGATAACGACGAGAGATTCAAAATTAGTATTCTCTCACAAATGAAGAGGGAGATGCCCCAAGTGTCATCATTGGAAGCTTAGTATGGCATGCATCTTTGTTTCATTAAAATACCAGAGTTTATGTTAGTCACATAGCCTGGAACTACAAATGTACCCTAGCCATTTCTTATTTTAACATTTTTTTTTCACCCCATGTGATGCAGATTGATATTTGTCAACTTGCCTGAAACATACTATTTACATAAAAAATCAAGGATACAGATGCATTTGGTTAACTTCATAAAAAATAGCATATGCATTCTGATAAAAAGATTTTTGGGTATATAGCTGTCAACCAAGCATCCCCATAAATAATGTAGTCACTAAATCATTTAGTTCATGTACCTCTGCAGCTGCCTTGCAAAACAGCACCATGCGTTTTAGAATATCCTGTTCCATTAAAAGACATGAACTGAGTAAAAAAGAAACTAATATGAGCAGAGAAAATAGTTACAGGTAACTGGGCCGTCTTGAATATATGATAATGCAAGATGGAGTTACTAGAATACCTTAAATCAGAGCACAGCCTTTTGGTAATTCGTCTCTTAATTTTACTAATGGAGGAAACAAACAAATCACAAAAACCTTTTTCTACTTTTTACCCCTTGAAAAGGAGTAATATTACCGTTTAAAACAATGGAAGCACTTAATGATGGCTACAACTCAACATAAACATATTATTACTGTTCAAATGCAACTCAACAAAATTATATTATTACCATTCGGTTTCCACCATATACGTTATTCTGTAAATTGCGAAAGTTTGGACTGTCAAGAAAAACAAAGTCAACACCATCTATAAAAGCATGGAAATATGTTACTTCCATGTCCTGCAAAGCAAAAACAATGGTTTGTTACAAAACAAAGGTAGCAGCAACAAATTATAACTGATCAAGAATAGAGTTGCTGCTCCAAACCTGACCATCCACTTTGTACTGTTTCCGTACTCCAATCTCTACTGCTTCAGCATAATTACTATATCGAGGTGCTACAACCTACAAAGAAAATGTAAAGAAAGAAAAAAGACTTGAACTATGATGTGCTGATAAAAAGGATATTACTGATAAAAAGGTAGTTGAAATTCATTGAAGTGTCCAATAATAATCTGCTGATACATGAAACAGACAGTCATCTATTTCACTTGAACTATGTAAGAAAATAAAGAATTATTTTATTGATAATAATCACACAAATTACATTCTCATCATCTCTATTTGTAATAGTCAACCTTTTAAAAGAAAATAAAAATATACTCAAATGAATAGAAAGATTCTGAAGATATTTTTTCCTAATTACTATGGAGATATTAAGAATATTTTTTATCCAAATAATATGCTATTTACAACACTCTCAAGTTGGCAAATGAATATCAATCATTCCCAACTTGCCTACAAGATCCTGGAATCTACCCTTAGGAAGTCCTTTAAAGAAAATGTTTGTCATCAGAAATCATTTAGGGACAAAGTTGTGATCACTCGGCCCATATCAATATTATTTTTGATGAAGTCCCTGTCAATTTCAATATGATGGTAGTTGTAGCATGGTTGGCAAAGGTACAATGCAAATCAATATGGTTGACGGTATCATGAGCACATTGACTGATAAGATGTAAGGGCTGAACTCTACAAGAATTTAATTTTTTTAGAAATGTAAACTCTTTTGCTTGTACGTAGAGTTGAAGGTGAATCCCAAGAATTTCTACAAGTGCCCAAAATAATTTATTTATGGCATATGAAGTTATGCCATTGGAGCAAGTGTGAAATGGATGAGCTTAGTAAGAAAGATGTGCTTGGTGGACAATGGATTGGAAAGCTATATTTTTGCAAGCATTATGTTGAAAACAATGAAGAGTACAATCTATAATTGGAGTTCACAGAACACAAGCGACTCTAGATTATATCCATCCATACCTGCATGACTCAGAAGTTAGAATAACTAGATGTGAAAACCATGGTGATTTGGAGGAAAGGATGTACTTGCAACAACCAAAGGGATATATCAAACCTATAAAACAAGATCACGTGTGTTTGTTGAAGAAGTCTTTGAATGGCTTGAAGTAGTCTCCTAGGCAATGGTATAAATGATTCAACTCATTTATGATTGACGTTGGGTATACAACAAGTGAGTAAATATTAAGTATAACTCAATATCTCAAAACTAGCTTGTAAGATGAGTGGCTATAAAGAATTTCTATATTTAGTAAATAATTATAAGATTAATTACTTTAATGGTTTAGTTGATATTAACCATTAACGGAAGGCTTGTGTTGCTTTGCTTGCATTCTAGTATAAATAAGTGCAGAGATATTGTAGCAGTTCATTCAAAAAAAAGTATACAAATTCCTTAGAGAGCACTCTTGTAAGAGATAAAAACTTCATACAGATTTCTTATTTGTAGTTTTACTCTTTTCTTATTAATAGAGATTCTTCTGTTTCTTCTATAGTGTAAATTTTCCATCTCAAAAGACAATTTGACACATTTATTAAGCAAGGAGTATATCTAAAGAGCAAGTTTTCTTCCCAAATTAAGTAATGCTGTCAGTTCATTAAGGGAATAGCATGTTACCATAACCCTGTGTCCACGCTTAGCCAAAGCCTTAGGTAATGATCCAGCAACATCTCCAAGCCCACCTATTAGTTCAGGTATAAGTTTGTAAATGACAGCAAGACAAAACAGCAGATGCACAGATTGACATCCAGAGATTTAAGAATTGGTAGCTTCATGTAAGTTGCATCACAAGAATGGTAATTCAAGAACAAGGCATGCAATGATTAATATAGAAATTTAAAAGAAAATATTGCCCCCCAAAAAAGGTCTTTCATTTTTCTGTCTTTTATTTAAGCATCATCAGGCTAGTGAACAGGTTACCAAAAAAAGCCACTTGTCAAATTTCTTTCAATAATGCCTATATGAGTTAAAGTCACAATTCACAAAGGAGTTCAGTTGCCTACATTCCTCAAAGAAAACATTACATGAAATAATGTTGGTTACCTGTTTTTGACCAGGGAGCACATTCTACTGCAGCCAATATAACATTCATAGCATTCTCCCCAGCCAACGGTGGGGGTTTTTCACCTTCACTCTCAACATTGTCAGCTTTATCAGCAACCTCATCAAAACTTGATTCATCGATACCTTCCAGTATTTCAATAATCTGACTGGTGGTTTTGGTGCCACTTGGGATTTCCATTGGCAGGGTATCAGGGGCAATTGTCTCATATCTATTGCTATTCAAAAGTTCATCAAAATACTGTGTAGCTGAAGCCTTTTCAGCAAGAGACAATTTATCATCTTCCTCTTCACCTTTATCAAAACCACGATCAGTGGCTAAACTCGAGACATTCGATATTTCCTTCTCACTAGATTGGACGTAACTGCTTGAAACAGTGCCACCATTTTGGTTCTCAATAGTACTTAATAGGGATTCATTGCTGTGCTCATCTGAAATACTGTTTATTTGACTATCTATTGCATGAAGCAGTTTCCTTCTTTCAGAAATCTACAATAAACAATAAAGCTAAGTAATATCACCACATGTATGCTTATAATAATATGTCCGATTGATAAAGCATATAAGAAAGCAAACAAAGCATGCTCACACACAGAAAATTATAACTTGTACAATCAACTCCACCATCATAACGAAGAAACTTTAGAACTTCAAATCCCAATAACTCACCCATAAGTTCCTTACTAGTAACTATGTTCTTATAAATTATTATAACTAAATTCAGGCCACTGGTTTGGGCATGAATAGTCTTAAAAAGTGCTCTAAACATAAATCTCTGAAGCACTAATAATTAATTTCCTTTATGTCTCTGATATGAATCAGATGTTAATACTCTTGGATACTTGATGATAGTATAATACATATGGATCAGTAAAGTATCCAAGCCTTTAAAAAAATTATGAAAATCCAATACACATGAGACATAGAAGCATGTATACTTAGGAATATATATATATATATATATATATATATATAACCAGCTTAATCAATTCAAATAACAGTCTCATTGAATCCTCTCTATTATTTGGCATCCAATTGAATTTACACTAATTAACTTTCAGAAGTGATATCTTGTATTCAATAGACAGTAGTAGTAACATCATCCTGCATTTAAGGGTAAAGTTATTAAGATAAGCATTACAAAAAAAAAAAGAACACAACAACAGATAAAGAAAGTTATAATTTAAGCAGTAGCACATAGTTGTTTACTTTAAAAAAATGAAAGGATCACTCTATTATGCCCTTCAGTTGATTTGAGGAATCGTCTCTACAATTCTAAGCATATTTCTGTCACTTCTACCTAGTTAATATTAATTCCTTGGCACTTCATCCTAAATAGGACAAACTGCATGCAGAACCTCGCAAGCAAACATGGTCAAAAATCTCAAAAATAGATCAAAGAAGCGGAAGATCCACAATGAGTGAATCTGCAAAAAGTTGTCAATGCTACAGCATGATCAATTGTGTAACCAAGGACCTTTAACAAATCATGATTATTAGTCATTGCTTTACTCCACTTAAACTCACATTTCCAAGAGAAAAATAAATTATTAGTCCTAATTTCCCAATCACAACAAATCAACCCAATGAAAGACCAAAAACTATAATTAAAACTCCTATCTTAGATGCATGTAGTCTAAAAAAAGTATGAATTAAAAAAAAAATCAACAATTACGTGGGTCTCAACATAAACCTTTTTGGAGACAACATAAAGGTGTAATCAAGACCCTTTTGCAAAACACACTCATTCCACAACACAATGATACCTTTTGAAGCAGCTCCCTTTGCAAAGCAATAACCTTCTTACTCTTCTCAATTGTGCCCTGAAGTATTTCCTCTGACTCCTCACTCATCCAAGAACCCTTCCCCAAAGCTTTTATCCTCCTATTCTTCTCCACCAAACACAACAAACCCCTGCTACACCCATGGTTCACTCTTCCACGCCCCCACCCTCTTGCCCCCGAATGTCCAAACGATGAACCACTCAAAGGGCCAAACTTAGGAGAAGAAAGCTTGAGATTCCTGGTCTGAAACATCCTCATCATCAAAGTGGAGTCAGCATTGGCCTCCACGAGAAAGGGTGCAGAACCCATCGATGCCATCGCCAGCAGATACAGAGGAACAAGTTTATGTGACGAAAAGGAGAGATCAATGAGGAGGGTGTGCAAAAGGGTGAAGCAAAGTGAAGAAAAGAGTGAGAATGTGATGAAAAGGTGAGAACTTTCTTTCAGAACTGAAAATGGTGAAGGAAAAAAAAGAGCATGCAGTGATGGTTTGTCCGGAGCAGAGCTTAAGAAGATGACAACAAAATGGTGACATGAAAGGGTCCCATTGATAGTGTAGTTTGAGTGACAAGGATAGTGAATTATAAAGGTGAAATTTTACGAACAAGTCCATCATGATCATCGTGGTTTCATCGAGGTGTCGGTTAATGAGCGAAGCGTTGTACACTTGTCTTGTTCTTGTGAAATAGGAACTAAACTTGCTCAAATATTTCACTTTGTATCGGGGTACGTTTGACTCTGTGCTAAACAAGTTCAGTTCAAAATAGTGATTAGTTTTGCACACACTGCATAATTCTTGTTCATAGAAATTATACAACAAAAGAGAAACTGAAGATGCAATAAACTATTTGAGACAAATACAAATAAGTTGAATACTTTTTCTGATCCTTAAAAATCTTATAGAATTTTCTGTTTTTAAAAGGAATAAAATTTGAAATCTCTATCTGTCATAAATCACTTATGAAAATTAACTGATATTGTTATTTGTGTTTATGTGAGGTTGAGTAATAGTTTATCTCCAATAAAATTAATAATGGAATTGTACAGTGTAATTTTTTAATACAATTTGTTATCTTTTTTTGTTACATTATGTAATGTGTTTTCATTACTTGATTACTTTATGTGATGTAATAGATTTCAATTATTGGAGAGATAAATATCAATTCATCATTTTTTAAAAGTGTCCACTGTTCTTCTACCTTCTCACACATATCATGACAAAAGCTTATGATATATCTTTGAATGTGAGATTCTTTAAGATAAGAGAGTAGAAAAGGAAAAAAATTACAAGTGCTTTTATTGATGTAAAAAATAAATAAATAATATAAACTAATAGTTGTAAGAAATTATTCAAGTGTCCTTATTTTAAAATTAAAATATTTGTTACTTGAATTAAAAAGTCTAACATATTTAAAATGGGCACTTTCAATTATTTAATATATGTTATTATCTGTAATTTTTTAAAATAATGAGAAATATATTTTAAATCTAAATAAATCCTAAATTAAAGCGAAGAAAAATATATACTAAATCTTAAAAAATTATATTATACAATAAAAATAAAATTATTTCACATAATATTAAAAATTAAATTATTTTATTTATTTATTATAGTCACAACTTCGAAAAATCTAGGACACCCTCAAGGTTAGGATAGGTTAACAAGAAAGAAAGCAATAGAAAGAATAGAATTTGCTAAAAAAAAGAGAGAAATAAAAGAGGTGCTTTTTTGTTTTTTTTTAATCATGATGACAATTGAAAACCTTAAATATAACAAGAATGTTTAGAAAATATTGTTTAATGATGGATTTATTTTAAATTGTTAATATATTTAAACTGTTGACCAAATTAATTTTAAATGGAATAAAATGCATAATTCATAAAACATTGTTGGAAAAAAATTGTTTCTCAATTATTCTTTATCCAAATGGTTCTTACTTTGGTACAAGAGAAAGGGCGAGCAATCCACGTTTAATGCAACGAACTAAGAAAATTGATAAAAAGAAGATTTCTTTTCTCATCCCATATAATCCTCGTAAATATAAAAAAAAATCAATTTGTCCTTAAAAATAATTTTAAATTGTATAATATTCAAGTTACTTTTGATATAAAAGAATTTTTGAATTCAAACATCTTGAAGTAATTTTAAATTTTAAATTATATAATTAAAAAAAAATTAAATTCACGATTATACAATCTAAAAGTTTTTTCACTTATGGATGGTATATGAGAGGCATAAATAAAAAACTTATATACAAGATTTTGAAAGTTTTTTTTTTTTAATTGTGTAATTTAATGATGTTTTTAGTATTATAAAATCCGACTTATCGATTATTAATTTAGAAAAAAAATTATTTATGTAATTTAATTTTTTTTAAATTGTTTAATTCAAAAAAAAAATTATACAAAACACAATACATAAAAAAAAAATGGAAACAACAACGAGAGAACGACAATTACGAGTGCAACAAGAAGAAGGTGGGTGCAGCAAAGAACAATTATGATGGGTGCAACAAGAAGAAGGTGGTTGCAGCAAAGGAACAATAACGCTTTACCTATAAATGTGAAGACTCTTATATCCAAATCACTACATTTTTTTAAAAAAACTTTTATTTTAAACATTATTATCTAACTTGACATTTCAACTAAGTTGACACTTCAAGTAAAACACAATCATCTGTCATTACATAAAAAAAAATTATTATTAAAAAAATACAAAAATATGGAAAAATAGATCAAAACTCATATGTTAACAAAAATAATATATAGGTAGACTATACCTACTCATAAAGAATTATAAGAACATACTAGATAGAAGCATATTATACCAATAAAATGTTTTTCTATAAATAAATCATAAATTAGCCAAATTATAATCACACGCATTTCTTTCAAAAAAATATGAGTAACCCTAATAAGTTTTTGAATTTCAAACATCCAAATTACTAAAAAGGTTTTATCTAAAAAAGAAATTACACTTTGTTTGGTGAAAAGAAATTGGTATGTTTTGTGTAATGTTCAGACTCAATTTTGAGACATCTCATTACTTAACACAGACTACATGATTTAAAAGATAACTTTTAATTTATATACAAGTTAATTTTAACATTTTTTTAGTTTATTCTCTAATTTATGAAAAAAAATATCTTAATCACCTATATGATTATTTAGTTTAGTAATATATTGGTTTTCTCTTCCTCTTACTTTCTCTCCTATTTTTCAATGATAAAACAAAACCATATATGAAATAAGTTGCTCACCTTCAGATCTCACCTATCTTTAAATTATAATTAATGTTAAATACAATTATTTAATTTTAATGTTCACTAAGCAATATAATTTAGATTTATGTGACACAATAATTATAAATATATAACATGTACATATAATATAGTATGTTAAAAAAAATATTCATAGATATTATTACACAAATTAATATTAAAAGATATAATTCCTTTATGTAACTATTTTTGTTAAAATTATAAACAAATTATACATGTTTTTTTAGAATAAAAACATAGAAATAAAATTTGACATATTCTAAGAAAAAACAAATATAATTAATCCAAAATTGTTAAGGTTTTAAATTGGATGAAGATTAACTCCAATCGAAGATGATAAATCAATCATATGAATCAAATTTCTCTCTTTGTTCAGGTGAACCAGAAAATTGAGTTCAGTTATATCCTACCATACAACTTAAAAGCTAAGGATTTAGCTACTCAATAAAAAAGAATTAAAAAAAATAAAGAATAATTTAGATTAAGTCATGTCCTAAACATAATCTATTTTAAATTGACTGCTAATATTTAAGGAGAAACAATCATGTTAGAGTTGATTATAGGCAAAAAGAATGTTATGAATAGAAATTGACTTGGAATTACAAATCTGATGAATTTCATCACTTTAAATATACAATTCTGAAACAAGTAGTAACAAATGAGTTGTTGATATTAAACTTTAATTATATACATTGACCATTGTGGCCTAAATATTCTACTAAATATAATATAATTAAACCAAATCAAAGTTTTGAAGAATTTCAAACAAATTTGGAACCAATACTATTTTTTTTACAATTAGTTTAAAATATAAAATCATTTACTGAAACAAATTAATCTAAATTAAAAACTTTTTAAAGTATTCCTGTGACAGAAAGAAATAAGTACATAGAAGAGAAACCTAATTACATATATCTCATTCCCCCTATGTATCTATACTAGAATAAAAAGTCAAAAACACCATAATTTTATATACAACATAAAAGACAAATAAATTAGTGACAATCCAGATGGGACAAGAGAGTAATAATTATGGAAGCATTGTTCAAATTAGCATCAACAAAACGTTGAAAATTCCATCAAGCAGCCTTTTCACATACCACAAAACTTCCCGGATTGATAGTAATGCTCTTTGTGCAATTATCAGTTTTGTATATCCCAACAAGTCGATCAGCCAATTCAAACATGTTGTTCCTAAGACTGCAGGAGGAATAATCATATACCATTGCAAGTATTACAAAAATTACACAGTATGAGTAATACAAACACACTCTAACACATTATTACTAGTTAAAAATTTATTCAAAGTTATAAAATCACAAATGAAACTTACGAAATTAGTTATAAAATCTTCAATAAATAATAAATGACTTAATTGCACTTTTAATCCCTCAAATGTAATAATGGTCTAATCCTAATCCCTCAGTTCCATATATGTCAAGCATATGTGTAATTTTAGTTCTCAAGTTTCAATTACATCAAAGTTTCTTGGCATCATAGTTCTACGATTTGAGTTCTTTCTTGAGTTGAGAGATGTGTCTAGAAGATTAAAAAATCACAATTACATTATCTAGAAGGCATAATTGCTACCATTAACATTTCAAAAACTAAATTACAAAATTTATGACAAAAAAAAATGCAATTAGGTCATAATAAGTATGTTCAAATGAGTTCAATACTATTATTTCTCTTATACAATTTACTAGTGATAATCCGGGTAAAAAGACCCACCTGATGATTATGAATTGAGCATCTTTGGTTCTGTCTTTCACATAATGCCCGACGATAGAAACATTCTTGAAGTCTGTAAAACCATATAGCAAAGGAGTTTAATGCATTGCGTATACCTAAATAGCATTTACAATAACAGAATTTAGGTTCGAAGTTAATGGGAAGTACCCAAGGCAGCATCGATCTCATCCATTACGTAAAGCGGGGTAGGCTTGTAATGATGAAGAGCGAATACAAGGGCCAACGAGCTAAGAGTCTGCAAAAGAAATAGAAAAAGTATATAAAAAAAGGAAAAAGATCATGGTGTCCATGAACGCATTTTAACATTTTCTGCATGTCTAAGAAAATGATTAAGCACAGGCAGCATAATGCCTAATTGCTCATATGCAGGTTCAACCCAGAAAATACAATTCTTGTTTGTATATAATATAATATAATGCTTTGCAATCCAAGAATTGAGACCAAACCAAAGGCAAATGCTGACAAGAAGAGGAGATAACCTTTTCACCACCCGATAAATTTGCAATATTTTTCCAGCTTTTCTTTGGTGGTCTGACACTGAAAACAACACCTTCAGAGAAAGGATCCAAAGAATCCACAAGCTCGAGTTCCGCATCACCTCCAAGAGTAATCATCTGCAAATGATAAAAGTGGTTATACATGCCACAAGTCTAGGAAAAACAACAGCTCAAATTTGGTGCCACTAGGACTAAGACACAATTTTTTAGTTTTCATTCTTAACAATGGTTTTAGGAAATGGAGACTGTAAAAGACGGCATACTTTAGAAGTGGCATATCTTCAGAAGGCAACATAAAAAATAGATGGTTCACATGGGAAAGTTGAATCCACTTTTAAGAATAGCGATCCTTCTTCAATTATTTTTACTAATTATATGGTGAATCCATTTCATTACCACTAGATTCGAGCAAATGTTTATTGCTGCCACAAACTACCAATTTCATGATTATTATTGAAACTCGCACTCTTTAAGCAAATAACTTAGAGGATTATAGTAATTTATGCTCCTAAAATTAGACTCTACACAAGATTAACCCCCTTAAAATTATAAAAAATAAATCGTCGGTTCAATTCAACATCATTTTACAAGAAGTAATGCAAATTTAACTTGGCATCATAGTCACACCAAGTTGCCAACATGCTGGTCTGAAGGTCTTAAGAAAGGTGACAGAACCTATAAGGAGTTAAAATATCCATAAATAAAACTGGAGAAGCACAATTCCATGTGTTTGTGGCAACGAAAGGGAGAATTCTAAGAGAGGTGAGATTCCAAACCTGATACATTTCCTTTAACTTTAAAGATATGGCATTAAATCCTTCCATAAACTCGTCCAATCTGCCATAACACAGTCAGATAACATTGTTGCCAAAATGCAAGGCATAAAATAAATTCAACCTATAAAAAAGAAAATATATCATGCACACCTCTTCTTTCTCCATTCATCATACTGCTTCTTTATTTCATCCCGCTCCTGAGTAACTGAATTAAGTTCTTCAACTCGCTCATTGTATAAAGATACCTTCTTTCGATATCTGATAATCATAAGAAATTGTGAATCTTTATTAGTACAGCATCAGAAAAAGTAAAGATAAACAACAGGGCAACAAATTGGAAAAACTCATACTCTGAAATTGAATCAAGATTAGGATTCATCTCCTTCAGTTGTGCTTCAAGAAGAGCCACCATTTCACAGGCTTTTTTTAGGTCACAATCAGCATTAAGATGTTCATCGGCCAATGTAGCTTGCAGCTTTTCTTGATCCACTAAATCAGCCTGTATTCTGCATACCATTTACAATCTATAAGAACTTCAGAATAATAAACCCTGTATTCCAAAACAGAAATCTGATTACATACTGTTCGAGATGTTTGTGAATAGCAGTTTGCAACTCATCTAGTCTTTTCTTGTACCCTTTCCCCTTCATTTCTAATTCTTTGTATGCTTTCTTCATGTCTTTTAATTTAAAGTCAGCATCAACCTGAAAAATAATGACTGTAATGAGAAAGCTCCAAGATGGTTGCGATGTGAAAATGAACAAACCAGTACCTCAGATGCACGTAATTCATCCATCATTTTTTTCATCTTATTGTACTGAGATTTTGCTTCCTCCAAGACAATCATATGTTTGTCAATTATCTGCACGGTAAAAATAAATTGTGACCCTACCCAACCAATATTTATATGCATAACTTTCAAAAGGTGCATTGCACTGTACATTTTTAATGTATTTCATTTACTAAGGCACAAATTTTACACAATCCAAAACAAGGCTATTAATAACCTCTTGAGTTTTTTTATAATTCTCTTGAACTGCAAATGCTTTCTGCTCTATTTCTGCAAAGGCTCCAGTTAACTTCGCCTTTTGCTCAGTAAGCCTATCTTTCTCCTTCTTTGAATCTTCAATTCCTTTAGTCAACTTTTTGACCATCTTTTGTCCCGTCTCTATTAGCACCTTGTGGCGGTTTATTTCTGAGCTATTCTTATCAATATCCTAGTAAAAGGGGAATCATTAGTAATAAACAATCCCCAATATCAAATATAATTGAAGGTTCATGATATAAGAGATGCTTACTGACTGAATTTTCTGGACCTTTGACTTCTGAGATTTTAATTTTTCACCCCCAACATTTTCTAAATTTCTCTGGAGCTCCAAAGCCTGGGATTGACCAACATTAATTAAACTATCAAACTTAAATACAAATATAACCTTTATTTTCAACAGTCATAGAAATAAAAATAAATGCAAGACATGCAGGCAACCCTCAATTTGTAAAGGAATTAAAAGAAAATGAATTTCGAGCAAACCTTTTCCTTCAATTGTTTAGATCCATTAGTTAGTCTTTTAATCTCCTTTTCTTCGGAAGAAACAATTTTCTTCAGCTCATTCAATCTTTCAAGCTCATCCTCCTGTGGTGTTGATGCTGCCTCAAGGGAATCAAGTTGTTTCTCAATATAATTAAATTGTGAACTTAAACTGTCAACCTGTAGTGGAAGGGGAAAAAATCTCAATGACTGCATCAACAACTCCAAGAAAATTATAATTTACTTCTCTCAGACTCAGAAATAGTGCATAACCTCCTTCTGACTTTTAGCTAACTCCATTTCAAAAGCAGAAACAGCTTTTTCTGAGGCCTGGTAACGTTGCACAGCAGCGACAATTCTTTGGCGAATGTCATTCAATTTAGTAGTCAAATCCAACAATTCCTTCTCAGAATTGGCTACAATTTCTACAGAAACGGTTGTAGCTCGAATAGATGTCCCCATCTTCCCACCACGGGGCTTACCACCCCCACCACTCATTGTTCCAGATTTTTCAAAGAGCGCACCATCAAGGGTGACAACTCGACGAAACTCATTATTTCCACCATATGCTATACGTGTAGCCTACATTTTACAGAGTAAG